>NC_140777.1:101410884-106210884 GCF_044657685.1 Stegodyphus dumicola
AAAAGTAAAGTTTTATTCACATCGAGTCGGCTGGGAAAAGTTTCTGAAAAATAAATTACCCCCCTTTTTAGTCTGAAAATTTGAAAATTGATGTCTTCAATTTTCAGACTAAAAAAGGGTATTTTTTTTTTTTTTTTTTTTTTTTTTTCAGCCAGAGAAATTTTTCTCCGGCTCTCAGAAATTTTTCCGCACTCGACTGGATGAATAAAACATCCCCGTTTCTTTAAGAATGGGATTACTGTTAACTATTTCAGCATTCGACGTTTCGCGTCCAATAATAACTGCCGGGTGTTCAAGAATGCAGATGCACCTACTAGATTTTCTACAGAGAAGCTTGACTGGATGGAGAGTGGATGACGTTTTCCAAGATTCTCAACTTTGGACCGTCAAGTGGTAATGGATCTTTTTGTTTTTTTTTTCTTTTAAGAAAATTTATGGATAGATTCATTTCTTTTTGAATGGACCTAGAAAAATAGGACAATCTTTTCCAAGATTGGATGAGAGAGGGACCCAAAAAAATGGGCCTCGGAAGGAATCGAATGCATTTGCACTCATTCCTTCCAAGACCCATTTTTTTTTGTCTCCTGATTCGTCTCTCTCTCTCTCTTCTCAGTCCATTTCCATAAATATAGGGAAAGCGGAGAACCTTTCCCTACTTATTTCTAAAAATCTTTTCTTTATTTTTTTTCTCCTGAGTTTATGTATATATCAATTCAAATACTTTTGAGAACGCTCATCCCAATTCTCTCTCGTCTTTTCGGTTTCATTGTCCCAACATTCAGTGGACATAGTCTCAGTAGATTTTGGAGCATGGGTCGTCCGTTCATTGTCCCAACATTCAGTGGACATAGTCTCAGTAGATTTTGGAGCATGAGTCGTCCGTTCATTGTCCCAACATTCAGTGGACATAGTCTCAGTAGATTTTGGAGCATGAGTCGTCCGTTCATTGTCCCAACATTCAGTGGACATAGTCTTAGTGGATTTTGGAGCATGAGTCGTCTGTTCATCGTCCCAACACTCAGTGGATTTTGTCTTTGGATCCTCTGAAGATATTTTGGGAGTCTCATGAGATTCTTTGGAAGGTTCGTCCCAACAGGCTGCTGGATCGTAATGGGGAATATTTTCAGGTATGTCTCCCCAACCCTCCGTCTTCCTCGAGTTATTGGAGGAAGTTGACGACAAAGAAGAAGAAGTAGAAGAGTCCATCAAGTGGAAAGGCGTATGCTCATCCGGATGTTCCATCACTTGGAAACAGGACAGATTATCCCATTTCTGGATGAGGTTATCGTACGCTCTTGGGGACGGATCCTTCTCTAACTGATCGTAGGCCTTATCAAAAGCTTGCAGAGGATTGTCTGCTTCCTCCTGGATCCTCTCCTCTTTCTCCGTTCCGTCTGGATAGACGTGATTGATATGAAAATCTCCTTCCGTAATATGCCATCGATAGTTGCGCACTTTGTTTTCGGCACAATGGAAATATTTCCTCCTTTGATGATGTCGGGCACATTTTTCCCGATACTTCCAAATGATTCCATCTGGCACATAAATTTCCGTCACGGGTTTTTGATAATCCAAGGCTTTAGCAAAGAATTTAGCTTTCTGGCATCCCACCACATAAATCGTGGAGAAGCTGTGAGTGAGCGATTGGAGAATGCGTCCTAAATGGTTGTAGGGAATATGACCCTCGTTCCAACGAAGTCCGTGCCGGTTTCTCGTCAGCCAGGCATTCGTCTTTTGGTTTTTTTCATTCAGTTGGTGGAAGGGGTGAGGAGGAGCAAACGTTAGCGATCCCACGGTCAAAAAATCTTTTGTCGCATCACCCAATTCTTTTAAAACGTAGGTAAATTCACCCTTCTTGTGGTTGTAGGACTGGAAACCCTCTAGATCGAGCACGATAAAGTTTTCTGAACACGCCATGGCGATGAATACGGTGATGTCTTCCACAAACAGGAGCAAAAAAAAAAAAAAAAAAAAAAAAAAAAAAAAGAATCGAAAAGGTATATATGTATAACAGGGAAGATCTAGAAAGGGGGGGAAAACAATAAAACGTTTTAGAGTCGTCTTGAAAGAGACATTTTTCTTTTCAAAGGGTTAAGAAGTTTCAAAGTTTCAAAGGTCTTTTTAAATGAAGTTATGATTAAACCATATTCATAGGACCAAAGGGACTTACCAGCTCAGTTCACGTCTTCTTCTGTTCTCTGAAGAAATCTCGCGGAGGATACACACTTTTATACTCGCGCGACATCTGTCGGGATCGCGACCCCATCTAAATGTCAGGGTCATTCCAACCTCTTAAAAGGATCGGAATGAAAGAAACACTTTGATAAAAAATATATTTATGAAAAGATATCTGAGGGTCGTGAGAATATTTTCTCTCCCCACCCCCCACCTATTTCAAAAAAAAAATAATAAAAATCTTTCTTGGATCGCGTCAAGATTACAAAACAACTCACAGGACTTGTTTATCTCGATCTCGTCAGGGTCACCGTTTCACATAAGAAGATGGATGGACCCTGAACTTTAGACATGATAAAACTTAACTCTACCCGCCTTTTGTCTGGTAATAGGGTCTCACCGTTTCTAAAAATAGACCAGATCCCATTCTTGGAATTCTATTCTTTAAGAAAGGAGGAGTAATGGTCTATTTTTAGAAAGTGTGAGACAACATTCCCAGACAAAAGGGGGGTAGAGTTAATTTTTATCATGTCTAAGACATGATAAAAATTAACAAAAAGTTTTTTTTTTAAGGCTGAAAAATTTTTTTGAGAGAGCTGAGAAAGATTTTTCCTCCCAATCTTTTTCGACGATGGAAAGGGAAAAACTACTGATCCGATCTCCCTACGCTTTAGGGAAAAAAAATACTTATGAAATATTCATGTGTTGAAATTGGCTATTCAAATAAGTGACATTTTGTTTCTCATTGGAACTGTTCAACGGCGAGTCCATTCGTCTCATTCTTTGGGGTAGGGGATGAAAGTACAGCGGTTTGTTGAAATCGATGATAGTTTCCTCTTTAGTCGGCGGAACTGTAAATCTATCCCGTCTTAACTCTTCTAATCTCTTTGAAAGTCTTTCCACTTGCTCTGCTAAGGTTTCCTCGGTACTCATGGTCTCTCTTAGTTTAGGGAAGTCTTGACGTATTGGCTAGAGAACAGAGGGTCTTTTTCTCTCTATACATATATCATGTGGGAGAGTGTGATTTATAAATCCTTGTGAAATCTTTCTACGTCTTGTGTAACTTGGAAGATTCGTTTTGTGTAACTTGGAAAATTCTTCTTCTGCTCGTCGATTGGGCTGGAGTTATGGAAAAGAAATGGGATTGGAAAGAAATCAACATATTACAAAAAAAAGAACTTTTTTTTATTTTTTTTCCTCTAGGGATTTACATACCATTTCATTCATGAACATTCAAGGGTTCTCTCCAAGACCAAATTTTAGAAGAGGACCACAAAGAGTACACTTGAGGATCCTCTTTCAGGTCTAGGTGAGATAAGGGTTGAGACCAATATTCTTGGGTCTCTAAATCATCCCAACTTAGACATTTATTATTATTATTAGAAAGTTCCTCCTCCTCCTCCTCCTCCTCATCGTCGCACGAGTTCTCCTGGGAAGATTCTTCCGCCTCCTCTTCGTCTTCGACAGCTTTGCTCTCGGAGGGGTAACAATGTAATTTCCGGAAAACGTAACTACCCTCCATCAAATGGTATCGAAAATTTCTCACCTTGTTCTCGGCACAATGAATCATCTTTTGGAAATATTGGTGTCGCGTGCATTTCGACTTGTTCCGCCAATCGGTTTTCCCTGGGATGTAAAACTCATAAACGGATCGCTGGCAGAGCTTGCTGAAAAATTCGGCTTTATCGTATCCATTGACGTAGATCACCTCCACATTTTCGGTCAGCATTTTCAGGATCGTAGGAAGATGCTCGTAGGAAAGACGACCCTCGGTCCATTGCAGGCCGTGTCGGTTATTTGTAGTCTGGTTGACCACAGCTTGATTGCGGGACGATAAGTCATCGTAATGGACAGGAGGGAGAAAAATCATGGATCCGCATAAGGTTAAATCGCAAGTGATGTAGACCATTTCTTTCAAGATGAAACATATATCTCCCGTCTTTGGATCATAACAGTGAAAGTATTCCATGTCCAGAACAATGTAGGAATCTTTGAGAGGTTTGGCACTCAAAATGTCCATCTTCTTCAATTGAGGAAAAAAAGAAAACAAAATTCTCTCTCTCTCTCTCGCTGTGTGTCCTGAAGGAAAAAATGGATAGCGTTCTCTCGCCGTCTCCTCTTTTATATATAGAGAGAGAAGGTTGCACGTGACAGGTCGTATGAATTCTGGGAAAGGTCACATTCGTATATATATATTTGTTTTTTGAATAATATCGTGCGTATCTCAATACACATCCATCATAATAATAATAAAGGTCACCTTGGAAAGAAAAAGAAATAAAAAACATGGAACTCGTGCTCGACTTTGAAGGTTTCTACGATTCTCAAGGAGCCTTTATTGTGAAAGAATTGGCTTACGTCACATTGGACGGTACTTCTCGAGGGGTATTTGTTTTTAAACCCCCGTTTCCATAGCAAATGCTCACCGAGAAAGAAAAACGAACCGCTGTGTGGGCAAGTGATTATTATCACGGCTTGTCGTGGTACGAAGGAGAAATTCCGTACAGTTATTTTCCATGGGTGTTAACGATGTTGACGGAACCCTTTTCCATGATTTGGGTGCGAGGAGAAATGAAACGGCGGTTTTTAGAGAAATGGTTGCAAAGATCCATTTATTGCATTTCGGGATCGACGCAAGAGTTTCTCAAATTTAATGGGATCGAACACATGAATTGTCCTAACCATACAAAAGGTTTTTTCCATTGCTCTCTAAAAAAAGCAGTTCGGTATCATTATTATTTAAAGACACAGAGAAGAAATTCGCAAGGTCGATCCTGCACAATTCAATCTTGACAGAACTCATTAAAAAATACATATATCACGTTACTTCTTCAACAGCATAGATGGTTCTCAAGCGAAACTTGGAATTTTGAAATAATAGATCAGGGAGAAATCATTCTTAAAAAAAATGGTAAAGTCTGGAATCGGCTGGGAGAAAAAAAATTTCTCAGAGCTGAAAAAAAAAAAAAAAAAAAAAAAAAAAAAAAAAAAAAAAAAACCTTTTGGTTAATTTTTATTATGTCTTTAGACATGATAAAAATTAATGAACCTCCCTTTTTGTCTGGGAAGGATGTCTCACCCTTTCTAAAAATAGATCATGACTCATCCTTTCTCTAATGGCGATCATTCCATGAATGAATCACGATTTGTTTTTCAAAAGAGTGAGACAACATTCCCAGACGAAAAGGGAAGGGGGGTTGTTAATTTTTATCATGTCTAAGACATGATAAAAATTAAAAAAAGTTTTTTTTTTTTTTTGAGTTGAAGAATTTTTTTCAGCTCTGAAAATTTTTTCCAGCCGACTCGAGACTTTACCATTTATATTTACGAATAGTCTTCGGATTATTTATTTATTTTCTTTTAAAAAGAAAAATTCTAAGCTAAACCTATCTATTGGCTTAACATTCTGGTCATAGAAACAGTCTACAATCTCATTTTTTTTTTCGAGGCTAATGCACGGGTTTTCCAATCAAAAGGGTTACTATAAAGGGATTGGTTTATCTGCAAATGTTGTAGGATTCTGTTGTTTAGAAGGGGGTATATTATTATTATTATTATTATTATTATTATTATTATTATTATTATTATTATTATTATTATTATTATTATGATGATGATGATGATTGTGGCAGATTCGTTTTCTACATGGAAGTTTAATCTCCTCCGAAGACCTTTTCTGGGAATTGTCGATAGATGGTTTTTCAATAGGAATCGTTTCCCTCGGATCCTCAAGAGATAGAGGGGGTCCTGTCTTGAGACATGGAGTGGTCTCTCCTCCTCCTCGAGAAGTCTTGAGAAAGGGAGAGAATTTTCGGTTCCCTTATTCTTGAGGGGTCTTGACAAATTGAGAGGTCCCTCCTCTTCGAAAGAGAGAGAAGTTTTGGTTCGCTTATCCTCGAGGGGTTTTGACAAATCGAGAGGTCCCTCATTTTCGTGGGGTCTTGATAAATGGAGAGGTTTTTCATCTTCGAGGAGGTTTGATAAAGGAAGAGGTCCCTCCTTCTCGAGGGGTCTTGAGAAAGGGAGAGGTTTTTCATCTTCGAGGAGGTTTGACAATGGGAGAGATCTCTCCTTCTCGAGGGGTCTCTCTTCTTCAAGGGGTTTTGAGAAAGGGAGAGGTTTTTCATCCTCGACGGGTTTTGACAAACGGAGAGGAATCTGAACAGGCTTCTCCTCATTCCCATCATTATCGAGGAGGATGAGGATAGGCTTTTGGAAAAGTTTTTTCTTTTTCTTCTGAACAGGCTCCTCTTGATGCTCGGGGAGAGGGATGGGGTAGTTGTTCCACCATTCTATTTTTTCTTGCTCGAGGATTTTTTCAAAAGTCGTGGCCTCTTTAAGATGAGACGAAGGAGGAGAGTCCTCGAGAAGAATATAATAGGTATTCTTCCCAGTCTTCTCGATCGAGAGAGGTTCGTGCAAACATTTGTGCAACCATTCACTAAAATGAACGAGAATCCCTTTTGTCTTCTCAAGACGATCCATAATCCTATTCATTTGCGAGACGGTTAGAAAGTGGGACGTGTAAAAATATTTGGCTCGTTTCATTAACAAAATTTGTGCATCCAAAGGTGGAATGTTACGAGCCATCAACACGTTTTCGTCGGACAAAAATTCGTCCCGCATCTTTTGATAACTCCCCACGGTATGATAACCCGCACATTTTGAAAAATCGGAGGCTTTCAAGTAAACGACTCCTTGGATGATATAAAAGGAAAGATCAACATATTTATATTTGAAAGGAATACACGTAGTGAGCTGGGGATGCCTCCTCATGATCCACTTGGACAAAAATACGACTTTGGGGCTCCCCCCTTTTATTTATAGAGAGAAAGAGAGTGTGACCTTCCCTTCCCTCCTCCTCCTCTCTCCCTGTTTCCTCTATCTCTGGACGTCCTTGGATTGGAAAGGGTGACTTTGAAAAAAAAAAGAAGGTCATGGTTGGATAATTTTTTGTTTATTAAATTATTACTTTCACTTCCTCATTCCCACACACATTCATCTTTTTAAGAAAAGAAAAAGAGGTCATGGAGATAAGATTTCTTGGAAAGAAGAGAGAGAGAGAGAGAGAGAGAAACAAAAAAAACAAATAAAACGGACGTCATAGAGCCTCTATGTGTGTCTGTGTGTGTCTATATAGATATATAAAAAGACGAGAGTACTGGGCGAGATCATTTCTTTTCCATTGGGAGCCATGTCGCTATTAGACGTTTTTCCAACTCAACGGATTTCGAACGGGGAGGATTTGAAGACGTTAAAGCAAATCTCCAACTTGAAAATTTTTTTGGCGTGTCATTGTGCGACATTTATTCCGCATTTACCACCTCATCAAGCGATCGTTTCTTTCAACCAAGATGTTGAATCCTCCAGCCTGCTCGTTCAGAATATATACAGAAATTTATTCGAATCGCAACAAACGAAAGAGGAATCTCCCTTCTCTTGGAATCGGATGGATCGAGCTTTGAGACGGCCCATTCAAACAGACCGGCGATATACGGATCCGCGCACGAGTTTTCGGTGGAAGAATATTTTTCTCACGAAACGATATTTTACGTTTGGAGTGAGAACGACGGCTGACGACGAAGTTCATATTGTTCAAACTACAGCCGCTCCTCTCGCCTATTACGAATCATCGTCCCCCAATCTGAAGGAAAGAAGTTTTAAAGTCAGCGACAGGATGAAATATAAGAAATATATTCTAAGACCTTTTCAAAACTATGTCGTTCCCCCGAAAACGCAATATCTCATCGTCACAACCCAGAAGAGTCTCTTTCTCGTCGATCGGTGCTCGTACTCGCTTTGGAAACAATTGAAAGAGGAGATTTCTTTCCAATCGCCGATGATGTTTCAAGAAAAAGAAGAAGAAAACCCTCCGCCACCTTTACCCATCCCTTCCTTAGATGATAAGAGGAGCTGGACCAAACCGTTATTTCCCGAAACAAAATCGACCAGGCAACGGAATGAAATTGAAGTCATCACAATTGAAGATGAGGAGGAAGAAAAAAAATTACCTCTTAAAAAACGGTCGACTTACCGGAACCTACCTGGCGTGCAAGATCCGCTTCAGAATCCAGAAGCTTCTTCTTCTTCTTCTTCTTCCCCGACTTGTTCAAACAGGCAACCTCTTTCGGACTCCTCACAGACAGAACCTCTTCCAGTATCCTCTTCTTCTTCTTCTTCTCCTCTAACCTGTCCCGACATCGTAGAGGTAGAATGTCAGACGGGTCCACAAGCTTCAAAAAGTCCCGACATCGTAGAGGTAGAATGTCAGCCGGGTCCACAAGTTCCAACGGGTCCAGAAATCGTAGAGGTAGAATTTCAGCCGGGTAAACAAGTTCCAACGGGTCCAGAAATCATGGAGGTAGAATCGCAGCCGGGTCCAGACATCCTAGATCCCTCCACTCATCCCAAAGAGACTCCAAGTGTTTCAAGACAGCCTTGTGAGGATCCAGCCCTTCCCGTATGGAATGATTATATGGACTTACAAAATTTGGTGCAACAGGAAGGAGAAGAAAATAATCATACGGATGGGTGGGTCAAAGACTGTTTAGATCATTTAACCTCGAATGAAATTGAACAGTTATGGAATTGCATTTCTGAAATCACATCGGAAATGGGATAAAAATCAAAACAAAAAAAATTTTTTTAATAAAAAATTGGAGGAGGGTCATGATGTCAATTAAAAAAAATATTATATAGAGTCCAATCTTGGTGGTTCACTTCAGTTTTCCAGCATGAGGTGATCCACGTTTCCCGAAATATGGATCCCATTCCAAGAGAGATTGTGTAGAGCCTTCACTTCAGTTTTTTTTTCCTACCAAGAGGAGAGGGTCCCCAAAGGGCTACCCATGTCCAAAGAGAGAAAGTGTAGAGCGTTCATTTCAGTTTTTTTTCCAAGTTTAGGGGAGGGAGGTCTCAAAATGACACCCCCCCATTTTCAAAGAGAGATAGTGTAGAGCGTTCATTTCTGTTTTTTTCCAAAGTTAGGGAGTTTTCAAATGGCTACACATTTCAGAGAGAGAGAGAGAGAGAGGTGTAGAGCATTCATTTCAGTTTTCCAACATTAGAAGGTCCCAAAATACCTTCTGAATTCAAAGAGAGATCGTGTAGAGCGTCCATTTCCAGTTCTCCAAGATCAGAAGAAGAGGGTCCGCTTTTCCCAAAAGGGCTTTCCGCATTCAGAGACAGCGAAATGCAGACTTCAGTTTTCTCCCTCCCCAAGAATAGAGGGTCCCAAAATGGCTTCCCATTTCAAAGAGAGAGGGAGAGGCGTTAATTTCCATTCTCCAAGATAGGGTCGTCTGCTTTTTCCCAAAATGGCTTCCCAATTCAAAAAGAGAGAGAGAGAGTAAAAGGGTGTGTAGAGCGGTCATGTTCATTCTCCAAGATAGGGTCGTCAGCTTTTTCTCAAAATGGCATCTCCCCATTCAAAAAGAGATCGTAACCAATTTTTTCCAGTTTTTTCCAAGATGGGGGGGGAGAAGAAAACCTAGGAAGGAATAACACGACACACAGAGAGAAAGAGAAAAAAAAAACGCCATCTTGTCATTTTCTGATAGGGTACCGGTGTTCGAATACTTTTGTGACCGACTGTCTGATTATACTGGAAGAACCATAAAATCGGAAAAGTGATGGGTTTCACAGTTAACGAGGCAATCGAAGAGAGACTGGGAAAGAGAGATCCTTTTTTTTAGCTGAGAAGCAGATTACCCTGGAAATCCGTGACTCTGACCATATAATTTCTCCATAGACTCTTTGAACGGTATTCAGGAGACACCCTCCATGAGGGAAAAAAAATCTCCCCTTCCCCTTCTAAATCGACTGGAAAGAGAATGAGGTGGAAGAGATCCATCCACGAGAGATCATACTCTTGAACGTCAGACAAATATAGTCGTCAGACAAATAAGTCGAATAGCTTAAACAAAAAATGCTTGAAAAGTCATCGAGTCTCGAAAATCTAGGTTTCTCTCTCTCTGAAGGAAATGAGAAAATGGGAATCTGCGTTTTTCTTCCTAAACGGCTAACATTCATCTGAAGTGACACTCGAAATGTTTAAATAGATAAACGAGAATCCATTCTTAAAAAAATGACGCTGTGTCGTCAATTGGAGAATCGAGTCGGCTGGGAAAATATTTTGAGAGCCAGGAAAAAAAATTTTCTAACTCTAAAAAAAAAAAAAAACTTTTTGTTAATTTTTATCATGTCTTTAGACATGATAAAAATTAACTACCTTCCCCTTTTGTCTGGGAATGTTGTCTCACCGTTTCTAAAAATAGACCATCACTCATCCTTTCTAAAAAGAATAAAATTCCAAGAATGGGTTCTGGTCTATTTTTAGAAACGGAGAGACAACATTCCCAGACAAAAGGAGGATAGAGTTAATTTTTATCATGTCTACAAGACATGATAAAAATTAACCAAAAGTTTTTTTTTTTTTTTTTTGAGTTAGAGAATTTTTTTTTCCCGGCTCTCAAAATTTTTTCCCTGCCGACTCGATTCTCCATTGACAAGACAGCGCCATTTTTTTTAAGAATAAACTCTCGCTTATCTATTTAAGCATTCCCAGTTTTGCTTTAGATGAGTGTCAGCCGTTGAAGAAAAAGCATCCTGTCACTTGGGAGAGACATATTTTGAGGAGTCAACATGTTGTGTGGACCGTTGAGATCGATTTTTCTCTTCCCATTGTGTGGACATTGTTGAGCGTTTTGTGAAGCTTTGAAAGAATGGAGGGGTTTTGATGAAGAATATTTCTTTTTATTGAATTTTTTAAAAAAAAGATTTAAGATTGACATTTTATAACAGGTTTTACATGGAAAGAAGGTTTTTCTTCTAGTTTGACGACTTCTTTTTCTTGGGAGATGTTTCTATTGGAAAGATGGAAGGAAAGACGATTCCCACATTGAAGAAGGTTCATGAGAAACTCGTACGGATCTTGGTTCTCTTCTCGAGCCGATATATCATACGGAATCCGGGACATGTTTTGCAATCGCTTCAGTTCCTCCTCGTATTTTTGCTTGCTCGCCAATTTCATACGGGGACGAAACTGGTCCAGAATATACAATCCCTGGGGTTGAGTCACTCGAGAAAAAGCGACATATTGCTGAAATCGATTAAAAGGTCCGTGCATGTAAATTGCGATCGACGGAAAGGTGGCTCCTTGGGCTTTATGAGCCGTAATCGCTTCGGCTAACATCAAAGGAAACTGTTCGCGATAAAATGCGAGTCTTTTCGTCGAACAGGTGTCAATACGAATGGAGACGCGATCGATAGGAGCTAGACTATTCGAAAATTGCAGCCAGACACGCGTCACAACTCCGTCTTCGTCCTGGTCTATTTGGTGTAATGTTCCAATCGCTCCATTCATCCATCCTTTGGATCTATCGAGCGTTTTAGTCAATTGATATCGCGCTCCTCTTTGTAAATGGAGGACGGATTCGAGATTCGCCATCTGAGATCGATGTAAATGTCGACTCCGTTTCATCATCCTCTTCCGCAATTTTTCGCTCTCGGAATAAATCACGTCTCGAGCCAGACACGAACAGTACGTCCCTCGGGATTGGAGACGTTTCATATTATATTTCTCTGCATCCTTGCTCGAAAAACAAAGAATAATAGCTTCGCGAGGAATTTCGTCGAAACTGCGAACGCGGGACTGGAAAAATGCCACATCGTCCGGTTCTAAAAAGTGATTTCTCGTTAAACGATCGAGTCTCTCCTCGTAATCCAGAGAGAATCGCATACATTCGACTAGTTCATAGTAGAGCGTGGATTGAGGCGTCCACCACCCTTCAGAATAAAAAATGGGCGTGTCGCGAATCGGTTGGAGCTGCTGCAAATCTCCGAATTTAATCATATGCACATTCCCAAACGGCTTATCCGGCACATGACACAATTGTCGAAGTTGCTGGTCGAGGCGCGAAAATAAATTGGATCCGATCGTGGAAACGTCATCCAAAATCACCATCCGTAAAGGAGCATACAGGGGTCTGTAATAGTCTAAAGTCTCTTGGGTCAGAGGTCGAACAAAAGTCCCGTTCATTTGAAGACGCAGGGCATGATGCAAAGTATCTCCCGTAATGTAGACCGCTCCTTGAGCACTGAGTGCGAGTTTGAGAACCGAGCACGCTTCGCTAAAAAGAGGCGTTCGAATCAGAGTTTGGTATGAAGCTTGGATCAGGAAAGATTTACCCGTTCCGGCAGATCCTTTCACAATAATATCCAGAGGAGGGGGACGTTTCGATTCAGGTAACGCGTAATAGGTGTACAAACGAACGAGAACGTAGATCAGGAAATTGTATTGCTCTTTATTACATTGTCGAATACATTTTTGATAGGCTTCTTCGGACCACATATCCTTATACTGCAAATTCGTATAGCTTTCCCACTGCTTGGGAGGAAGATGTTTCTTTCGCGGTCGGGAGTTTTTTTTAAGAACAGCATAACGTTCCCTTTGAAGTATTCGTTCTCGCTCTCGATTAGCTGAATTGCTTCGCCAGCGTCGTTTCTGTTCACGCATTCTTTCCCTAAGACGTTCTCTACTGGATAGGCTCATCGTGACACCACTCAAAAAGGTGAAGTGTGTGTATAGAAAATCACTTCCTTTAATTTATATACATACACTTTTTGAGGAGGGGGGATGTGAAATGACCTCGTCTCGAAACGAACCAATAGCACTTCGAGAAGACTTGGAACGAGATAGGTTTCTTAGAGAGAGAGAGCGACACAAAAAATATATAAAAAATCAGAATGATTTATCCGTCGACCTCTGGGCTAAAAGTAAACAAACAAAATTTGAAAAGGTCAAAGTGAACTCACTGAATTCATCTTAGAAATCAGATAGGAAAAAAAAATGAGGGTACCCATGTTTCCTCTTCAACAACATAGACTCATCTAAAACGAAACTCGGAATGCTTACACAAATAAACAAGAATCCATTCTTAAATAAAAAATGGGGACGTCTTGTCGATCGAGTGGGCTGGAAAAAATTTCTGTAACTCTGAAAAAAAAAAAAACTTTTGGTTAATTTTTATCATGTCTTCTAGACATGATAAAAATTAATGAACCCCCTTTTTGTCTGGGAAGGATGTCTCACTCTTTCTAAAAATAGACCATCACTCACCCTTTCTAATAGCAACAATTCCAAGAATGAGTCATGGTTTGTTTTTTTCGAATGGGTGAGACATCCTTCCCAGACAAAAAGAGGGGACAGTTAATTTTTATCATGTCTATAAGACATGATAAAAATTAACCAAAAGTTTTTTTTTTTTTTTTTAAAGCTCTGAGAATTTTTTTTCTAGCCGACTTGGATGGACAAGACATCTCCGGATTCTTTCTGGAATGGACTCTATGATCTATTTAAACATTTCGAGTTCCGAGTTTCGCTTCAGTTGAGTGTGAGCCGTTCAAGAAGAAGAAACCATCCTGTAACTGGATAGAGAGAACTATTCCTTTTTCCATTCACCCGTTGTTTTGAACCGTTCAAATATTTGCTTTTATTAATATTTTTTTTTCCTAACCCACCCGTCTTTAAACAATGGAATAGTTTGAAAGGGTCAACCCATTTTATAAATATCAACCTCATACCCTCATCTCAACGGGTCTCGAGTGGGAGGAAGGAAGGAGCAGGCGACGAGAACTAAGCATGTCTGTTTATCGAGTAGACGCATCGGGGAAAGAAAGATACCCGACCGACCCCCAACATCCTCATTACGAATTATACGTTACGGATCCTGAAGGAAATCCTATCTTGGCTCGAGACAAAAACGGTCATGAGTATTACGCGGTAGATTTAAACGGAAACCAATACATTTTAGCTCCACGACGGTATGTCCGAACGTCTTTTGGACGAGAATACTACCCGAAATTTCAAAATGGGGACGAGTATTCGCTTTATACGTCTGTTTTATTCCCTTATGCCAAAGACGAATCGGGGCATGAAATGTATCCTAAAAAGGCGGATGGAGTCGAATATTGTTTAACGGCCGGCGATCGAATTCGTTATGCTCGCGATGCTTGGGGAAACGAGTTTTATCCTCGAAGAGCGGATCAGCAAACGGAATACCTCTGTGAAGAAGTGGGGTATGCGAAAAGAGCGGACGGATCCGAAACGTATCCTAAATTTTATATCTACACTTCTGGTTAAGATCTCTCTCTCTCTCTCAAAAGAGAAGAAAATAATAAAGAGTGTGTTACTGCAATGGAGCATTCTGACGCGGAACCTGTTTCGTATTCCATTTGGTGTGTGAAATGCCGAGCCAAGACCGATACGGTCGACGTCCACTATCGCATGTCGAAAAATCGACGGCCGATGGTCACGGGAAAATGTCAGGCGTGTGGAACCAAGAAACAACAGTTTATTACAAATGCTTCCGTTCCACCTGGAATTCAGTTCTAGGATGAGGAGGAAGAAAAAGGAAAATGTTTCGAGTAAGAAGAAACAAGTATATTCAAATCAAAAATTGGAAAAAGATGGATCTTACTATTATATGCTCTCCTAAAGCGGGTGGTTCACCTTTACAGTTTGGAATACAGACGGATTCGCATAATCCGGTTCCAAGACTCGTGAATTTTCCTCAACCGGCAACTCCACCCTTAGATACTTCTTCTTTGAATGAGTTTTCTAGCATTCTGAAAGAATATCTAAACGTCGTGAGAGTTTTGATTCTTCCCCTGCATCGAAATGTTGAAGAAAAGAGCTCTGAATGTGGAAGCAAGGACACGGATCCAAAGCCAAATTCGGAGGGTTGAAAGGGATAGGTGAAAATCCATTATTAAAAAAAAAGAAACAATGGTCATGTCATGTCTTGTCGATCGAGTCCGCTAGAAAAAATTCTCTAGATGAGATTGAAAAAAAAAACTTTTGGTTAATTTTTATCATGTCTTACAGACATGATAAAAATTAACTCTCTCTTCTTTTTTTGTCTGGGAAGGATGTCTCACCCTTTCTAAAAATAGACCATCACTCACCCTTTCTCAAGGCAATTATTCCAAGAATGAGTCATGATCTATTTTTAGAAACGGTGAGACAACCTTCCTAGACAAAAAGGAGGGACAGTTAATTTTTATCATGTCTAGAAGACATGATAAAAATTAACCAAAAGTTTTTTTTTTTTTTTCACTCAGAAAATTTTTTCCAGAGTTCTGAGAATTTTTTTTTCCCAGTCAACTCGATGATCCAAACAACAAGACATCCAAAATTGTTTCTAGAAGAAACTCTCGCTTCTCTATTTAAACCCCTCGCGTTTCCAACTTCAGATCCGTGTGTGCTGTGCACTCAACCTAGAATTGCGCTTCTCCTCCCTCCTGGGAAGAGCCTTTTTTTTCCTGAGCTCTTAGCATTTTTTCTCAGCTTCATTTCCATTCTCCAGGTTTCTGTCTCCTCCTTTCCGTTAACACTGCAAAATTTCTAAATTTCTCATCACTCGGAGCTTGGAAATCTGTCATCAAAAAAACATGACATAGCTCTGCTTTCAAGGAGTCGGTTTAGATTCGTCAGGATCATGGCTGATTTTCCATGACGGCTCTCCAACCGCAATATTAGAGTTTGAAAGGAATAAGGTAAAAAAGTTCGTCTTAGATATGCAACGAAACGTAAAAAGAGCGACGAGGATCTAAAAAAGCTACGACCCTTTCCAGAAGGGGAGGGAGCAATGGATATTCTGGTGAGTCCACAGCATGGACTGCACGAAAATGAAACGACTTCCGCAGATAACAGAATGTTCGAGATGTCTGTCGTCGATCAAGTCAGCTGGTAAAATTTTCTAAGAGCTGAGAAAAATGTTCGCATACCTTCACAGAAATTCTTTCCAGGAGGGAGAAGTGTGTATCCAGGTCGAATTCACAGCACAGACTGAACTGAAGTTGGAAACACGAGTGGTTTAAATAGAGAAGGGAGAGTTCCTTCTAGAAACAATTTGGATCTGTCTTGTTTGGATCATTGAGTCGGCTGGGAAAAAATTCTCAGAGCTTTGGAAAAAATTTCTGAGTGATAAAAAAAAAAAAAACTTTTTGTTAATTTTTATCATGTCTTCTAGACATGATAAAAATTAACTCACCCCCCTTTTGTCTGGGAATGTTGTCTCCCACTTTCTAAAAATAGACCATGACTCATCCTTTTAAAGAATAGAATCCAAGACTGGGTTCTGGTCTATTTTTAGAAACGGTGAGACAACATACCCAGACAAAAGGGGGGTGAGTTAATTTTTATCATGTCTAGAAGACATGATAAAAATTAACTCTCTCTTCTTTTTGTCTGGGAAGGATGTCTCACCGTTTCGAAAAACAAACCGTGACTCATTCTTGGAATAATTGCCATGAGAGGGATGAGTTTTGGTTTCGTTTTCGAAACGGTGAGACATCCTTCCTTGACAAAAAGAGGGGACAGTTAATTTTTATCATGTCTATAAGACATGATAAAAATTAACAAAAAGTTTTTTTTTTTTTTTTTTACTTAGAAAATTTCCCCCCCCCAACCAACTCAATGGACTAGACGATAAGTTTTTAAGAATGGACGTTTTGTTATTTATGCAGATATTCCGAGTTTCGCGTCAGGTAAATGCGCGCTCACCTTAGATTGAATTCCCTTCAGACAGGTCTAGAGATTGGATAACCCATCAAGAACTCTTCGACAGGTTTTTGGAAAAAGAAATCGTCAAGAAGTGAGTATTGATTTTGATATTTTCTTTTCAACCTTGGGTCAGTTTCTAGTACATTCCTATACTAATTCCATTATATTTAAAAAAAATAATGTCAGCACGGACTGATTTGACCCGAAACGCTTGCCCATCCAGTTGGCTGCTGGAGGGAGGAAAAAAAAAGAAATTTGTTGTGAAGGATATGTCAATTCTTTTCTAAAAATAGATTTCTAAGAAAAGAATGAACCTTTGTTGGAAATCTATTTTTAGAAACATGTCTAGACAACATGTTGACAAGAAAAAAAATTCTTTTTTTTTTCCTGAGAGTGAAATGATTTTTTTCTTTCCACCCACTTTTCTTATTCTTTGGGAGGAAGGAAGAACTTCCCTTCCCCCCGCCTTTTTTCCTCTAGTATTTATATAGATCCGAGTTTTTCTGCCTACAGGGTTCATTCTCGTTCTTCTCAACCGAGCAAAACTAAAATGTCGACCGATGCCGTTGCAGTTCTACCTACCCTGGTGGAAATCACGCCCGTCTGTCATCTCGAAGTAGCTGATCAATGGGAACCTCTCTCCCGTTTCGAAGAATGGTTTCGGGACCCGGAGCGTATGGAACAAATCGTCCAAGAAACCATGTGCTATTTATCCTGTTACGATGGAAAAATCCTGCATTATTTTTCGTCCATCGAAGTTTTCAAGCATTTTGCTTTCCAATCGATGATGGAGGCAGGAACCTTTCGCTTACACGCTTATCTGCGATGGGAAAATGTGATCGCCGTCGATGCTGGAACTTTTTTAAAACTGTTTTACGTTTCACCCGAGTGGGTTCATATTCTTCAAACCGGAGAAGCTTCTATCCGTCTTTATGGATGGGAAATGGAATCAGAAGCCGACGGGTATCGTATGATTGATTCCCTATCGACTGCGAGCTCACTCCGTGTACATTATTCACGGACCTCTTTACTACCAACTCCAATTTCATGACAAGACGGTGTTTGCCGTAGACGCCCTCTCCAGGAAGAAAATGGAGTCTTTACGAGCGTTGCATCCTGAACAGCATTTTCAATTCCCTGCTCGCGAGGAAGAGAGGAGAAGGAAAAGATCCAGAAGGAGGAGACACCTAAAGAGGTACTAAAAAAGAAGTCGGAAGGTAGAAGCATATTTTTTTTTCATTAACGGAAAAAAAACTGTGGATCATTCTTTGTATATTTCTTGGAAAAAAAAGACTAATAGTCATAATAGAGGGAGTTAGGAGGGACCCTATCTATATATAGCTCTCTATATAAATCGGAAGCGTCAACAGGACGGTCCACCCAAAACAATCTACCTTATCTTTCTCAGAGCAGAGTGGAAGAAAGGCCAAGATGCGTGGACTCATTGGAAGCAAAAAAATTCGAGTGGTTTAAATAGATAAGTGAGAAAAGATTTTGAGAGGTGTTTTATGGATGGAGCTTCCTGGGAAAAAAATTGGCAAAGCTCAGAGAAAAATTTCCTGAATTGAAAAAAAAAAAAAAAAAAAAAAAAAAAAAAAAAAAAAAAAAAAAACCTTTTGGTTAATTTTTATCATGTCTTATAGACATGATAAAAATTAACTCTCTCTTCTTTTTGTCTGGGAATGATGTCTCACCGTTTCGAAAAATAGACCATCACTCATCATCCTTTCTAAAATAATAGAATTTCAAGAATGGGATATGTTCTATTTTTCGAAACGGTGAGACATCATTCCCAGACAAAAAGAAGAGAGAGTTAATTTTTATCATGTCTATAAGACATGATAAAAATTAACCAAAAGTTTTTTTTTTTTTTTTACTCAAAATTTTTTTCCACAGCGCTGAGAAATTTTTCCCAGTCGACTCACTCATCCAAACAAGACATCTAAAATTGTTTCTAGAAGGAGCTCTTATTTTTTTCTATTTAAGGAACTCGAGTTTCGGCTTCCCATCAGTCTGTACTGTGCATTCAACCTGGATACCCATTTTTTGGAGATAGGGGGGGGGGAACTTTCGCAGTTTTTTGTTCCTGAAACTCTCTATGGATCAGAGAATCTCACACATATCCTCCTCCGTGGATCGAAATGGACTGACCGCCACATCTGTTTTACATAATAGTTTTGAATTTTCCACCTCCTCCCCAAGATTGGACTATCTCAATATTTTTTTTAAAAGAAAAACGAAATTATTTTTTATAATTATTCTACAATTTTTAGTTTCCCCCCCACTCTTTAAGAAGAATAAAAACATAAAGCACATTGAAACAGTTCCGATAAATTTTGAAACTGAAAATCCATCACCTTGTTCTCCACGAAACTAAAATAAGTTTCCCCGGTCTGAGAATCTTCTTGGATTTGAAGAGGTTCTCTCATCACACTCTGAAGCCAGGTCGAAAAGAGGAGAGCGTCTGGACCCAAATCGTTGAGCAGGCTTTCCAGGGAATCGAAGGTGATAAAAGGGGTATGGCGGAGAATCCGGCTGGGGCGGTCCGACGTATCGATCCAGAGATCCGTCGTTAAGGATCGGTAAGGGCGAAAAGGGGCTCGAGAGATCCATTGCTGAATAGTCCGTTGACCTTTCGGACTCATCCAAGTCCCTTGCTGGGAAAGGCAAGTCACGAGTTCCGATCCTCGAAAATAGAGCGTGCCCGACCCCAAGTAAAACGTGAGGGGAATTGTCTTGCCGAAACGGAAAAGAATCGCGAGGGAAAAAGACTCTCGCCGTAACCACTCCATGGCGTTTGGTTTTCTCTCTCTCTATTTCTCTCTCTCTCTCTCTCTCCTGAGGACGAGATGGAAAAAAAGAAAAGACAACTTTTCTCTCGGTTTCTTTTATATATAGGAAGAGAGAGGGGGGAGGGTTCTCGAAAAGACTCATGGGAAATTTCTTCTTCTTCTTTTTGGGGTAGGTGGGAGGAACTCGTTTTTTTTGGCGGAGAGAATGCGTCAGATGACATCCCGAGACATTTAAAAAAGAATAGATAGGATGGATTCTTCAAGTGAGAAATGCGGGTGGCTAAGGGATCTTATTTTAAAGAATATTATTACCATTCTTCGAGGGTGAGACGTCTTACCATTAAGTCAGGTAATCCGAGATGATGAGCATTCCTTTTGACATGCCTCATATGTTTTCTAATAGTTATGTAACATAAATTTTCCAGGCTAAGAATACGTGGTTCAACAGCATAATTGAGTAACCGCATATTTTCCTCTTCCAATTTTCCATTTTTTCGCCAGCGTTCTAAAACTGTTTTGGCATCGCAACACCGGACATTTGCACCAGCAAGCAACAACATATCCACGATGAGTTTGCATCGTAATTGACAGGCATAGTGTAAAGGGGTAAAACCAAAAATATCATGTTTGTTCATGTCGCATCCAAGAAGAATCAGTTGCCGAACGATATCATCCATTGAGAACAAAATAGCGAAATGTAAAGCATTTCTTTTCGTTAATCAGTGTTCATAAAAAACGGGTGGTTCCGCATTTATTATTAATTTTGTGAATATCCATTGATGAAAACTGTTAGAAAAACTCATATTGAATTCAACTCTATTAAATTTACGCGTAGCTTCTTTGATAGATAGGTAGGAGATATCCTTAACGGGGTTCTTGAGAAGAGAGGGTAGAACCATGTTGGAGAGCACACACTCATTCTAAAAGGAAACACGGATTGAACTAAAGCGAAACTCGGAATGCTTAAATAGATGAGCGATAGTCCGTTCTTAAAAAATTGGATAGTTTTGTCCATCGAGTTCGCTGGGAAAAATTTCTGAAAGCCAAGAAAAAATGTATAAGCCTTAAAAAAAAAAAAAAAACTTTTGGTTAATTTTTATCATGTCTTAAGACATGATAAAAATTAACTGTCTCTTCTTTTTGTCTGAGAATGATGTCTCATCCTTTCGAATATGTTTCTAAAAATAAATTTCCAAGAAAGAAATGAGTCATGTTCTATTTTTAGAAGCATATCGAGACAACAGTTTAACATCATTTGAAAAAGAGGGTATAGTTAATTTTTATCATGTCTAAAGACATGATAAAAATTAACAAAAAGTTTTTTTTTTTTTTTTTTTTTTTTTTTTTTTTTTAAGGTTGAAAATTTTTCTGAGAGAAATATTTTTCCCAACGACTTATCTTTTTTACTCCTACCTACTTTCATTCCCCCCTCTCACTCTTTCTCTATATAAACGATTGCAGAAGGAATCGCGGCTCATTTTCTTGAGCAGATAGGTCGAAAACAGATGGCTACGGGAGACTTAATCATGACGTGTGAAGACGATAATGAACCCTGTTTGGACTTGCAACCTTCTTCGCCTTTATATGAATGTATTTCTTCGGAGAATGAGTATATCACGTCGTGGTCTGATATATCGCCAACTCCTTCTCCTCCACCTGTCCGCCGTAGGATCAAAAAGAAGAAACCTAATCCAATTCGTGATACTCCTTCTCTGAATTTCAATCCGCCGTTATCACCCATTTCGTCTCCTTCCTCTCATTATTCAGAAATAATGGACCAATCCTCTCCACCACACATGCGTTCTACAATCGAAGAAGATCTTCCCTCCTCATCTCATTCTACTTCTTCTACTAAAAAAAAGAAATATCGAACTGAAATTCATCCGAGTGTCATAGGTGTGCTGGCCATCACGTCTGATGGATACACTCTGACAAACAGTGTCCGGTTTGCCTCTAGAGACATGAAAACGTATCGACCGCATACCAAATGGATTCAGCTATTGAATGAGGATCTGCGAAAACTTCATATTCAAAGACTGTATGTCGCGAATGAACATTGTCGAAAAAAAATTTATCAATTGCTCCGTGTTGAATCTGTATGGACAGTAAGCTATAAACCTTCTCGTCGTCCACAGCAATGTGGGTATTGTGGAACGAAATATTGTCATCGATTTATGGCTATGATCGCCCTGCAACAAATAGTGAAATATGGTGTCAATAAATATATTCATTGAAGAACCAAATGAAGTGTCTTTTTTTATAGATGATGATTAGTATTTTGTCCAACCTCCTCTGTGTTCTATGACAGATGCAATTCGTCGAGGCATGGACGCGATTAATGTTTCAAAATAAGTTTCTTCCAAACTATAAAAAGCATCGCGGACCAAGTCCCATAATTCCAATCGGTTTCGAGCTACCCGATTCGCTAATCGACGTTCTAATTCCGCCCAAACATTTTCGACGGGATTTAAATCGGCTCCTTTAGGAGGCCAGTCTTCGACCATAGGAATTTCATGTTCTCGAATCCATTGTGTGACGCCTAAACTCGTATGGATCGGAGAGAGATCGTGCATGAACAAGAGACGGTGTTCGGTGATCAAAGGGTTTAAAGAAACATCGGGAGGTTGACTATGATCGAGAAGCACCGGCTCTAAAATATTAGAGAGGTAATAGTCGGCATTTAAATGCTGGATCCCGATTCGACGGATTTGGTTGGGAAATTTTCCGCTCATGCACATCCAGACACTGAGATTAAAACGACCGGAACGTTGACGGCCTTCTAACGCAGAAGAAAAATAACGTTCGTCTTGATAACGCAGGACCTGTCGAGGCCGCCATACGCGAATAGGACCGTACCCGATCGAACTGAATACTTTCTCATCGGAAAATATAATCCGGGACCAATCATCGACCGTCCATTCCGCACGTTGAGAAGCAAAGTCGTAGCGTCGTTGACGATGAATCTCCCGCAAATAATCTTTTCGGACGGGGATGCGCGACACTAATCCTTTTTCTTTTAATCGACGACGAACCGTTTGAGCGGTGCAAGACACTTGTAATCGACGACCAATATCCGTCGCGGGTAAAAAAGGATCACCCGTCGACATTTCAAAAATACGTTGATCCATTTCTTGGGTCGTGGCTCGAGGTCGGCCAGATTTGTGTTTGGTTTGATAGTTCTCCTCATTTTCCGAGGAGCGGGAGATCCAATATTGAACTGTGGAAGGAGCGACATTCAAGTGTCGAGCAATTTGACGAACCGTTTGCCCTCGTTCATAATACGAACGACGAATTTCCCGTCTTATTTCAATAGGTGTATACGGCATGATAAGAATAAGAATAATACAAGTAGGATCTTGGTTACCATGTTCCTTGATTTCATTTCAACGTGTCACGGTCCCGATAAAATCGTAGCAGGTGTCAATGGTCAATTGCAGTGCACGGAATGTGATCAAATTCAAGATGCGTATGCTTTTATTTTACAAGCGTGCTTTCCTGATGACAGTGATCCGTTCTTATCGGCTCGTCTAGCTCGAGAATATGCGAATTGGACGGGAGATTTGAACGTACCCTGCACATTTCCTCTCATAGGGATTCCTGGTATTTTACCGATTCGTAATGTTTCCGTCACGTTACGTATTTTATTAAACGGGATTCGATTATTACAATGCGTGAATGCCCCTTTTCGATCCCAGGCCGAACCTTTTGAATCGTATGAATCGCTCGAACGGTTCATGATCGAATACATGGACGAATACGCCCAGCATATTGAAAAAATCGCCAACGAAGAGAATCACTCCCAAGTCGATAAAGCGGCTCTGCACGCTCTTTTCACCAACATGAAATCGCTCATGGAAAATGTCCATCAAGACGAGGACCAACCTTTCAATTTCTTAAGTTATTATCACAAAGTCCTAGCTCCCTACGTAAAAATATGTGACGGCGACGATGCTTCGTTCCTTCTACCTCCTACTTCCAAGGATGTTGAAAAGGATCCCGCTTATCAATTATGTTTGGAAATGAAAGCCTCGAATCAAATTCGGGCTCGTTATTCTCCTTACACGACCCTATTTGATCTTGTGCACGTCATGATTTGTTGCAATTTATGCCGGAACGAACTCAACGTGGTGGCGAATTTCGTGTTTGAGTTTGGAGTTCGCATTTGTCGTCGCCCCTTCTTCTTCAAAGAATCGTTCTTGACCCAGCAATTGCGAAAACTGGTCACTTCTCAAATTACGTACCATCGGAATACAGAATTCTACTACCTCCTTCGAGAGATTCAACAAGGCGGCACGTGCGATGCCTTATCACTAGAATTTATTGAAAAAATGAGTCGAATCGAAATCTTTTTAGCGAAAGTGTTCCTAGGAAAAGCGGAAGATCGAATAAAGCAGTTTGCGTTCAAACAAAATTTCCCCTACGTCCTGTTTGTTCCGAAAGAAGACGAAGAGACGACGAAAAAAGCCACCCAAATTGATGAGTACCTCGGATATCTTTTCGGGACCGGGTTTATTATTTCAAAGCTCAAAGGTAAAGGATTAGTGAAAGGTTCGATCGCGACGGGTAAGAAATTTTACCGTCTTGTACAGAAAGTGGCTTTGAAAATACGCGAATTTGAAAAATCCGACGAAGAAATTTTCTGGACGATGGAAATGGTGAAACTGTTCTTATGTTCCGACGGGTATATGGAAAAAGAATTGAGAATGTTACTCAATGTAGCGACGAAGGAATCTCAAGTTCCCTCTTGTCAAGAAATATGTCAAGGAGGAGGAGGAGGAAGAAGAAACGAAGATGGCGAAGAGATGGATATGTCATAATCAAGTAAATCATTGGGAAAAATGGCAGACGCAGAGGAAGAAATCTGTGGAATTTGCTTGAAGGCCTTCAAAGAAACGAAACGTCATAAAGTCTACAACCTCGATTGTGAGCATTCCTTTCATATTAAATGTATAAAGAAATGGATTCGAGAGTATGGTAAAAAGAAATGCCCGACCTGTCGGACTCGTATCAGCCAGGATGATATGCTCTATTTTACCAGCGGAACATTGCAAATGGAACATTTAAGAATAGATTCGGATGAAGAGGAGGAGGAGGAAGAACCAGAGGTGGAAGAACCACCAAGGCAACGACGAAGACGAAGACCCGAAGAAGAATTAGTCGATCTGGGAGGCCATGGTCTCATTTTTTCAGGGCCTAGTACCAGTCAGACGAGACCCAGAAGACAGAGAAGAGAAGATTTAGTGGGAGATTATGCTTATATGGATACACCTAGACAAAGTTCACCTACCTCAGATGATGAAGAACGGGAAGTCAATCCTTATTTTGGTCGCCCGAATGCATTTTGGAGAGAAATGAGACGACAAAGACGAAGTAGAAGGAATTAGATGATTCTTAAAATAAAAATAAATACAGTACGCAAAAATGGAAAAGTAAGACTCACGATTGGTGTATAATATTTCATTATCAACAGATCCATCTCCTATACATCGTTATATCAACAGATCTATTTCCAAATGGAAAAGTAAAACCGACCGACTGTTGAAAAATATTTCTCAAAAAAATTTGATAGTAAAAAAAAAAAAAAAAAAAAAAAAAAAAAAAAAAAAAAAAAAAAAAACTTTTTGTTAATTTTTATCATGTCTTTTAGACATGCTAAAAATTAACTGTACCTTCTTTTTTATTTTGAATGATGTCACCTTTTCTAAAAATAGATTTCTAAGAATGAATCATGCTTTTCTTGGAAATTTATACTTAGAAACATGTCTAGACAACATGTTGACATCATTCCAAACAAAAAGGAGGGTAGAGTTAATTTTTATCATGTCTAAGACATGATAAAAATTAACAAAAAGTTTTTTTTTTTTTTTTTATACCACATTAGATTCTTTTGAGAAATATTTTCCACCAGTCGGTCGGTTTTACTTTCTTTTTTTGGAGATGTTGATAACGATATATAAGTCGATATATAAGTTTCACTCACTGGGTTCTGATTCATTCGTTTTCGCCTTTGCTTTCACGAGATATCGAGACTGCTTCAGCATTTCGAAGGAAGCCCCTTTGATGTTATACTGTTTCTTCAATCGTCGCTTTAGATTAAATAAATACTGGTAATGATTTTTTCCAAATAGTTTGCATGGAGGAGCATTGAAAAGAAACTGGAATAACTTTATCTGATTTGGATCCTTATAGACTTCTAAAGATTTAGACGCAAACGCTTTTCGTTTCTCTGGATCATCGTTTAGATAGCCCAAGATGTGAATCATCCTCAATTCCGTTTCTAAAAGTAATAAGACTATCAGCGACAGTTCATCTGTTTCATAATTGGAGAGACAGTGATTACGGATTTGATTCATCTGCTCTGCTGTAAAAAGTTGGTGTTTTCGACGACGAGGTTTCTTGACCACCACCTCATCTGCAGAAGGTAAGAACCATTTTCGTCGAATAGCATTTAAAGCGTTTGAAATATATTTCGCGGAACGTTGTTTTTGATCGATAAGATATTGGTGATATTCTTGAAGTGTTTCGGTATGATTTAGATCTTTATGCATTTGTAAACACCAAGTTTCATATTGATTTTCATAAATAGAGTAGACTAATTTACTAGTTTTTGAGGGAGACATGATGCTTTTTTTATTTTTGGTATAATGAAGAACTCTTACTTATTTATAATTTTTTTAATAGGTTTTTGAATCAAAAAAAAATATTTATAATAATAAGAAGAAACAGTAGAAACAAAATGGCCGAATGTTGTCCAATTTGCTTAGACGAACTCATTGCCGAAGATGTAGAAACCATTTCTACTTTAACGTGTCAACATCAGTTCCACACGAAATGTATTGACATTTGGAGAGAAAAAGCATTGACGTGTCCTGTCTGCCGAGAACCGTTTGAAGATGCCCTGCAGAAATTAATTTCTATGTTTCTCCCTTTTCTATGTTTCTTTTTTATATGATGTAATTTACGATTATGAAAACCGCATCAGGTTTTCAGACGATGAGGCTGATTTAGATGATTTACTCATGTATGAATTATTGGGACCTTGGGAAACTTCTGATGAGGAAGAGGAGGAGGAAACAGAATCAATCGAACCTGAGGAAGAAAACCAGAGTGAGGAAACTAATTGAGACTGGAAAAAGGAATCGAGACCATAGATGGGTTTGAGTAAATTAGCCGATGACGGATGTAGGGATTGGACTCGAACCGATGGAATGGATTGGGACTGATATTCATCCCATTTCTTTAATCCCATCCGAAGATTTAAAGCCAATGACTTTTTCATATATTCGGAAAGAAGGAATCGCCAGGTTTTGGGACGATACTTTCCAACAATCTCGAGAGCGTTTAACATGCTGAGATAGCATTCTTGAGCTGTCCGACACAGTTTCAAATGAAAGACAACATCCATTTCATTCTCGACTTGCTTCCACCATCTCCCAGTTTGATATTTCCTTGGGTACAGCACTTCATTGTGTGGATATATTTCAGCCTCATCTTCGATCCACGGTTTCATGGTACTGGAAGGAAGGTCGTAGGGATCGCCTAAATGATAATTCAGTAACTGACAATTAGATAAATTGAGATGAAGATGGCTCGTGAAAACAATGAGACGATCGGCATAGGCTGGTTTGACCACCGAGTCTCCAAAATTCGGTTCGATCCAGATGAGAAGATCGCAATGCGTGCCGTCGCATTCGTAAGACGGATCTAACCCGCTGACGAACCAATCGTTGGAATCGTCAAGAAGAATATGAACCGTTTTATGATGTCGAACAAAAAGGGTTTCCAAATGATAGGATAAGAGGGAAGGATGCCTTCCTAAATTACCTAATACAACGGTCACGGGTGCGTCTTGACATTTCTTGAAAAGATCTTGAATGGAACCCATGGTGGTTGTTCCGCATACTTGATTCCCGAGACGAGTCAGAAAAGATCCCATGCTTCTTATTCTTTATTTTTTTAACGCAGCTCGCATATATTCTTGATCTTTCTGGAATTCCGATTCAGGATAAGGTGGCTTTTGAAGACTGGCATTCACTTCATTATGAAATTGAAACCAGACGTGGGCAAAGTGTTCGCCTAAAAACCGTTCTTTATACGTTTTGAGTTTGGATAAGTAATGATACACACAAATCCCGCATCGGAGAGTTCGATATAAAGATTCTGTCACAAAGTCTCTCCAAAGAGTTTTCGCGAGACGAATATCCTCGTCCTGCTCGTCCTGAACTGAAAACGCTTCGGCCATCCAATGTAAAAGCCGCCAGTAATAAGGACCAAAGACCAACGTGTTGTGGTAATTGATGTGATGAAAATAATCTTCGGCTGAAAAAGGTTGTGGGGATACGGAAATGCCGATCCGGGTCATCAAGTCTCGAATCGCCTGACTTTTCCCCTGGAGTAATTCAATCACCGCTTCGTCTAAAAAGAAAAAGTATTCGCTTTTCCATTGAAAACGGTACAGGAGCGTTAAGACGCAGTACGTAGTCAATTTAAAGAGTTGAATCCAACTGTATTCGCCTACCCAAGCTCCAGGTCGTAGAAACGTCCGTCCCCATTTATCTTGGTTCATTAAATTGGCCATGAATAATAAATAGGTGACGACGACTTCATCTAATCGTTGTTAGGGCTCTTTTTCTCGGAAAGCGGTCGTAAAGTGGGTGACGTCGATACCCGGAGGAGGAGGTGGAGAAGAAGGGGTTTTGAAGTGTAAAAGTTCATGAATTTTATGAGCCACGAACGGTGAAACACGAGCCTGGCTTTCTTGGAGTTCGTTCGAAACGATCGGTTCATCTTCTAAATAAGTTCGTTTTAAACGTTTAAAGGTTTGAGCATCCATTCTCTTTACTTAAACCACCATTGACGAAAACGGCAATACCAATCTCCCACGTCTTTATTTTGCACCAAACTGCCGAGCAATTCCCCGAAAGTTGTAAAAATCGTCAGCTTGCGAATGTATCCAAAAGCCAGAAAGAGAAAAATGAGTCCGTTGATGAGGAGGAAAAGGAGAAAGAACCAGCTTTGTGTTAAAATGAGACAAAACAGGATCACGAAGGACGTATACGCTCCAGCGACTAAAAGCGTTCCTAATGTTAAGGAATCCATTTGTTTTTTTTTCTTCTTCTTCTCTATTCTTGACCTAATGCCTCGTAATAAAGGGTCCGATACGTAATATTCTGGTAAGCATTATAAACGGGATGGTGGATAAAGAGAAATAATAAAATCCATAAGAGGATCGATACCATATTTTTGTTTTCTTTGTTCTGAGTCAGAAGAGAAGAGATAATAATAAAGTAACTCATATTAATTAAAAAAATGGTTCGAAGGGATAAATCCAAATCTGATAAAGCGGAACGAAAATTGCTTCGAATGGAAGCAGCTCCTCCTAATCATGTAGGAGACCCAGTCGTTGACAACCCCCTTAACAATCACCCTCCAAGCAATCCATCTAACCATCCTCCTCCAATCCATGACAATCCTCCTAATAATGATAATGTAGGCAATATTCCCATGGACGTGGATGAGGAAATAATTCGTCGGCATAGGCGAGATCTCCTCAATTACGAAGAATACTACCCCGATCGAATGAAATCAGATAAGCGCTATGCCAAATTGGCTGACGGAAATGAGATTTATGCTAAGAATCGACAAGGAGATGAATTTTATATGCTGGATCCCGATGGAAATATTGTGTTTGCAAAACAAATTTCTCCCATCACGGGTAAAATAACCCCTGTCTATGCCGTCGATCATCTGAACCGTTCTATTTTACCCGTCGACGCCCAAAACCGTCCCGTGTATGGATTTGATAGTGATGGGGAACCCATGTTTCCCATGGAAAACGGAAAAATGGTGTATCTGTTCTACGGAGGAAAAGAATGGTATCCGGAAAATCCTCAGACCAAAGAACAAATCTATGCTTTAGACGAGCATCATCGACCCTATTTTGACAAAGACGAGCATCAAAAGCCTTACTATGCTCGAAAACTCGATATCAATCAATTCCCCATCGAATATGCCCCTCTCGATTCCAACGGTCAACGGATCTATATTCCCTTAGAGAACAATAAATTCCAATACCCGTTTAATCTCGTCACAAAACGACCGCTGTTTGAACTCTCTCCGGATCAGGACGAAATGTATTTCCGAAACAATACGCTAGGTGAATATTATCCCGTCAACGAATTCAACGATGAAATTTACGCTCGAGATCGTTTGCACAATGAAATGCCGGCTAGGAACATCGATGGAACCCCTTATTACGCTAAGAGAGCGAGTGGGGACGAATACTATCCCAAGCAACTCAACGGTCTCGAAACGTATATTCGAATTGGAAATAGGGACGAACCGGCCTTAGATGCTTTAGGAGGAGGCATTTATGCGAAAGATGAAAACTTGGACGAATATTATCCGAGAATTTACCATGACGACAATGACGAATAAAGCAAAACGATTACCAAAGGATCTTCGATGGCAAAAGATGAGTATTATGCAGTCGACAATCTTGGAAATCAACGATATAGAAAGGATCGAAGGGAATTTGAAACATATATTACCACTGACGATCCCAGTCTACTGTATGCCCTAGACAAATATAAAGTTCCCCATTATGCTAAAAAACCCGTGTATATCGGTGGAGAAAAAAAATTTGAAGAGTATTATGGAAAAATCAATAACTTGCCCGTCTTTCTAAAGTACCAGGGTCGAGAAATTTATGCCAAAGAGCATTCCGGGGCCGAGATGTATCCCAAAGATTTGTTTGGGAACGACATGATTGCTCGAGATGCCGACGGGCGGTATTATTATGCTAAAGATGAGACAGGAAATGAAAAATATCCCTTGTTGGCCGACGATACGGAACACAAGCCCGAATACATGTCTTACGCCCTCGATAAAAACGGTATTCCGTTCTATCCTATCAATTCTCAGGGTAAACCCATCTATCCTAAAAATGCTACAGGCGATGAATTTTATCAAATCCTTCACCCTTTCACTCAGCAAGTCATCTTTGGAAGAGATACCGATCAGAACCAAGTGTATGCGCGGAAAGCGGATGGAGGCGAAATTTACCCGGATAGCGGTCAATTCGCCATGACGAGGTTGAAAGAATTCTTTTATGCTCATGATAAGAACGGGGTTATTATTTACCCGGTCGATCAACACGGTAACGAACGATATTTAGTGACGGACAAAGGATCGTACGATCAATTGATGAAAGATCCGGCCGTGAAACGATACGCCAAAGATGCAGACAATAATGAAATCTATCCGGAAATTATTCATGCCGATAAGCGCATTACCCAAAAACTTTTAGGAAACCGGTACGCTCAAAATAAATTGGGTGAATATTACTACCCGGTCGATGGATACAATAACGAGTACATTGTCCAGTTCAAGAAAGTGAGTGAGGAACAAATCTTTGCGAGTGGATACCCCATCACGTGTGATCAAATCATCATTGTTCCCAATTTAAATGACAAGCCCTGGATGCCTGCGTTTATACGAGACCCTAGAATTGAACCCGAAAATTTGATAGGCTACTTGTACCGATCGCATTCGAAACCGATGGATTATTTGACCAATTTGAGATCTAAACGCGCTTCTCGACACGGGTTCCAACCCTATAAAGTTATATATAATAACTCGGAGGGTAAAGTGGTCGAGAAAGTGGAAAGCGGTTTTCCACGACAGGAAGATCCAGTGGAAGAGGAAGAGAAAAAGAAGAAAAGAAGGAAGAAAATATATGCCAACCCGATACAATCTGACGAAAATAATTATCAATCCACCACCAACTGGACTAAAATCATTCTTTCTATGATAGGTATCTTGGCCATACTTGCGTTCCTAATCTGCATTAATATACTGTTTAAAAACTAAAGTCGTGAGAGAAAGAAAAATATCTGAAACAATCCATTCTTAAAAAGATTGGGATGTCTTGTCAATCCAGTCGGTTGGAAAAAATTTTTCAGAGCTAAAAAAAAAAAAAAAAAAAAAAACCTTTTTTGTTAATTTTTATCATGTCTTCTAGACATGATAAAAATTAACTATCTACTCTTTTTGTCTAGGAATGATGTCTCACCCTTTCGAAAATTAGACCATGACTCACCCTTTCTAAAAATAAAATTCCAAGAAATAAATGAGTCATGGTGTATTTTTAGAAACATGGTGACACATCATTGAAAACAAAAGGGGATAGTTAATTTTTATCATGTCTAGAAGACATGATAAAAATTAACAAAAAGTTTTTTTTTTTTTTTTTTTTTTTAACAGCTTTGAGAAATTTTTTCCAGCCGACTGGATTCACAAGTCATCACCATTTTTTTTAGGAATGAACTCTTTCTTATCTATTTAAGCATTTCGAGTTTTGCTTCAAATGTGTACGTGCTGTTGAAGAGGGACCCACCTAGATCCTAGTTGACTCATTCATGGGGAAGGAAAAAAAAGTATTCTATAACGTGTTGGATAATGTTGGAGGTAAGTCTCTTTCTTTTTCATTTTTTTCTAAAGATTTATGAATGACAAACGGAAAGGTTTCTTTCTTGTACTCTTGAAGGCGATGAAAATAAAACAAAGCTTCTTGGAAAGCACAATATTTGGTCCGACCTATATGTTTCGGACAAAACGATGAATATTCATAGTTCATTGGTATGGGCGCGGTATGAAACGCCTCCTTGTTCTTGGAGACGAAATTGAAATAAATAGGACGGGCCAGTATCTGGTACAAAACATGAATTTTCCAATAATGAGGGCAGTAAATGTTTTTATATCCTGCCGTTAGAGCTACGAGAAACGGTTTTAATTGATTGTACGGCAAATGACCCTCATTCCATGAAAAGCCATGCGTTATATCCGCTAACGGTAAATGAACACTCGATACACTTTGTTTGGCGGAATAGGATAATTCAGACCACGGTATGGGTGGTTCCACGTAGATAATGCCTTGGGAACGATCATGGGTGATATAAGCCACTTCTTTAATAATATAGTCGGAAAAGTCATCATTATAAGAAAGATTGATTTCTTTGGCGAGAGGATCACCATTCAATTCGAAACCTTCGAAATTGAGAACGATATAGGATTCCATGTTTTATTTTTATCGGTCATCTTGTTTCAGGAGAACATTGAATCTAAAATCCTCTACGGTTATCACATGAAAATCTCTCAATTTGCCTTTTAGATAGGTGGCTCCAACTAAGTGGATGGATTGAGTTTATATTTTTTCTTTATTATTTATTTATTATATTTTTTCTTTAATTGTTGGAAACAAATCCGCTCTGATACTTGTACTGCAATAGGTCCTAGACGTATCTTATCCTTGCGAGTGAACAGAGTTATATATTCTATACCCACTCGATGTTGACGAAACTTTTGTAGAAATTGTATTAAGGACCAAGATTGAAGACCCAAGGTCGATTTTAAATCTCTTTCCAAATCAAACCTGGCAGTATGGGAAATAAGAACAATATATCGAAAGGAGGGACCTATTTGTCGATTGAACCGTTCGGTGATTCGCCATGGAAGAAAGGTTGAATGATTCATTTTTTTTTCAATTTAATTTAATTTTTTTTTCTTCTTCGGTTCGAAGGATTAAACAAGCATGGCAGAGTATTACGATATTTCTGTTTTGAAAACTATTCAATTACCGATTGATCGACTCATCCGATTCGTGATTGGGCAAAATCCTCAACTTGAAAACTATCAAGCGACGTACCGGTTTCTGAATCTATTTTTTGAGATTACGCCTCGACTCGTTCGAGATTTTCAATCACAGGCCGTTGCTCATATCCGTCACGTGTTAGATAATATGTCGCAATATGGACACCTATATCTTTTAATCGATCAGCAGCCCCTGTTTAATGCCCTGGAATGGAATGATGAAGAATTTATTTTATCGAATGAAGAAGTCTTAGACCCTATTCGCAAAATGGCCAGTCAGTTTTTTCCTAAAGATTCTGCTCATTACCATATCACTTGCATCTGTCTCTTATATTTTTACGCACTACTCGCGAATCCGAAATATACTTGGATCACAATGGATTATTTAACCCATTAACGGTTTGGCCCGGATTTTCTCGTTCTTTTATGCAGGTCTCTTAACGGTTCGTTACGGATTATTGTTAGTTTAAATGTATCCTCGAAAACGGACAGTCCCGTGTTTTTGTATTATCGAAAAAACACGCTAAAAAGGACTAGCCCGTATTTTTGTATGTCTTCCAACCCCCAATGCCTAAGGGGACAAGGGTCCATGCCATTCTGACGACAATGGGCAATGGCTGTCATTAGCGTGGGGAGAAATCTTCTTGATGTTTTGGGATAAAGGCCTTACACTGACTCTAAAGAAACAAATTTATTACCAGTTACAAAGTGGATGCATATATAAAGGGATTTAAGAATTTTCGTTTTAGAGCAGTTATTGAATAAAAAATAGAATTTTTTACAAAATGAACGTTTACCTATAAGAGCATTAATGAATTAAAACGAGAAAACTAAAAGTAATAAATGCAAACATAAAAATCTGAAAATGCAAATATTTCAGATTTTACATTAGGCCCAAAGGGCGTTTTTTTAACGGTTTGTGGGTTACCTTTATTTTTAAATATCATGTTCTTCGCACTTAAACCATAAAACTTCAGTTAAACAGCAATACCAAAAAATAAATTTTAAATGAGCATATCTTTAGAATTTCCGATACACAGTCTCGCCCGTTGAATATAATTTTTTATATTATTATTTTCATACAGTGTTGCCTTTGCTCGCTTTAAAATCGTTGAGTTTCTTAATTAAAAATTCAATGAAATTTTACGAAATATGAAACATATAATAAAACAAATTCCAAATCTCGGCTTCGAGATGCCCATATTCGGGTGGAAATGTACGTTATTCAAAATTGGATGGGTCTAGGTACCGTTGTTTTATCACAATGCGAGAAACATACATATATTTATGCAGATTATTCATTATTTAATTTCAAGGCAGATAGCCTCGAGTGCTTTGCCGTAATCTAATAAACCAAAACCATTATTTAATTTCTTTAAATATAATACAGGGCTGTAATATGTGGTAGCAACAGTTTGAAAAGTGAACTGACATAGTTTTCAACGGAAAATTAAAATATGAAGTTAATAGACCTTCTCTGCTAACGCCCTTTGTTTTAAAAATAATGTATCGTGTAATTTAATGGGAATACGAGATTAAATAATTCTCTTTAAGAAATTTATCTACAAATTTATATCACGAATAACAAAAACGTGAGGCTGTCTTGATAAATTTATAAATATTATGCATCTGACAATGCGATTCAATTATTTGATTTCGTAATTTAAGAACCTATGATTCTTCTTATAAAACTGTACAGGAATTTAGCAAAGAAGCTATTAAGTAATCTCTTATTACCATTAATCTATGCAATAAATTATTATTATTATTATTACTATTGGTTCAGTCTTTTACTTCCAAGTATCCTTTTACCTCAAATAATCGAAAAGATATATAAATTTAAAACAAAATTCGCCCCAAAATCAGAAATTAGGTTACGAATTTCATGCAAATTTTATTTCAAAAGCTATTTTACGCTCTGTAAAATGATGCAAACTTAAAAATTTTGAGATTTTTAGTTTATTCTTAAATGGAAATATGCGCAAAAAATTTCTTCCACATTAAATTTAAAAAACTCTAAATCGAATTATTATCATCCGTAAACGGTGTGTGTACAAAATTTGAATTCAATAGCTTATCGATAAGTAGTTCAAAAATCGACGACGAGCTTTTGATTAAACACCGTGAATGAACTGAATACAATTTTTGGAACAGCTCTATTTTTAAGCACTTTGGAAAGATCGGTAAGTTTGTTGATATAGCATAACCGTTATTTTTATAACATTCTTGGCATTATGAAACGTGTAAGTGACATTCATAAGCGATTCCCGACAGTTCTGTTCATTTGTCAAAGTGGCTGCTTTTGAAAATATTGTGAAGCTCACTCGATGTGCTCCACTATCTATGATACTCATTAAAGATATTTAATTATGTTTTATTTCTATACAGAAATACTGGTAAAATTAAGAGGTCAAATATTTAATTATTTGAGTTATATAACTACTTTATACTGTCTCAAGAAATTTTGAGTCATTCTGTAAAAATAATCTTTTCTTTAAAATTCCTTTTTCCCCCTACCCCCTATGCTTCATAACTTTATTACTATTCTGATGAATGGAAGGTTTGTAGAGACATTACATATTTTTTAACAGCAAGAGACATGAAAAATGAGCAATGCCTTACCCGGGACGCGAACCACGGACTTCTCGAATGCGCGCCGAGCGTACTGAGACCACGAAGGCATGCTAAAAGGGCGGGAGAAAATACCGCATATACTCCCCCTTTTAAAGGGCGACTGGGGATTAGGGGACCGAATCGCCAAATCCTTGCGGCGGAGAATCATCATCCACCACCTTTTTTGGTTTGGGTGCCACTATAGAAACATTAGGTTATTTCGAAGCAGGACATGTGAAATAGAAGCAATACCTTCGCCGGGACTCGAACCACCAACCTCTCGAATACACGCCGTGCGTGCTGACCATTACACCGCGAAGGTATGCTAAGAAGGCGGGAGAAAATACCTTATAGGTTATGAAAACCAAAAGTTGAGTAGGTAGTCACAAATCTAACTAATAAATGCTCTACAAATACAACTTTTAATATTTTAGCAGAATTTTTTGGAAACGTATTTATATAGATTGTTGTAGAAATCGACACAGTTTGATGCCAATTTAGAGGAGGTGTTGTTTATGAACGTATTAAAAATGCGTTTCCCACTCAAAATGTTAACTACTTTAAAATAATAATTCATAATCGAACTGAATCTGATGTTTACAATTATTTCCCCTGAGATTTCTTTGAAAAGAATTACAATTGTGTTTAATGCAGAAAATTTAATGGAATTGGCATCTGCGCAAGAGGACGGAAACTATCAGGGAGGACTTTCTTAGGAAAACTAGATTTCCTTCACATTGAACCTAGAAAACCTTCACCGAACAAGCGTGTTCACCAGGATTTAAACTTATGTAGGATTACCAGTACTCAGCGGTTTTAGCGCTTGGCCACTGGGGCCCGCAGACCGATTAAAAATCTTGTTAGAAAACTTTTATCTTGAGTGTGATAGGTGCCGTAGTTTGAAGGTTAGGATTACTTGAATACAGCAAAACACACGAGGACTATCTGCTTTTAAGGAAAGAGATGCCTTCGTAGAGGACTTTTTGACGAGAAAAGTCTCATATTCATGTTATACATAGGAAAAAACATGGGAAAATACCATTCAGCCATCTTATTCGTTCGTCAGGGTGTAAATCTAAGTCGAACTACCAGTATTTACCGGCCACTAATATGGCTGTATTTTAATAGGGGAAATAACTGTTGGATTGTAAGGCATTAAGAAATAAAAAAAATTCACTTCTGAGGTAATCTTAAACCCAAATTAAGTTTTTTATTATAATTATGAAAGAGTTCAACTCATTTGTTAATTTTCAGATCGTTAAAATTAGTGTGGCTGTAATGAATGATTATTTAGACCTGTTACAGGAAACAAATACATCAAAAGTTTCCTTTAAAATATCAGGAATTATTGAAAAATCTTCTGTAATTTATAAACGAAAAAACGTATTTAACCAGATTTTACATGTGTGAAAAAATAATGAATTTTGATCTCCTCTAGTAGAGACATTTGTAATTATATTTCTAGTTCCAAATTCAAAGTGAAAAATCTAGGTGCCTGAAGCCAGAGAACACTATCGATTCTTCTTAGCTTCTATTTTCAGCGCCCAAATATATCAACTGCATGGAATTTTTATGATTTTTCTCAACATGTAAACTAAATGCTTGTAAGTGTTTCTTAGAAAGCTCGTCGGAAGTAGAATATCTCTATCTTGGTAGATAGATATCGTGTGCTTTAGTAAATTTAGCAAATCTAAACACAGAGCCGACAGTACTATGTTTGAGGTCTTTCTCTAACATAGTCGAATAGTGTATCGAATAGTCGAACAGTGAAATCACTCTACATCGCCCTCTTTTACTTACTTTTATACTTTTATCTCAATATTATATATTGCATCCACAAAAATTTCTCTAAATTAATGTTATTTGGATTCGAAAACCATTTTATGCTTAAATACATCTTTCCAGATGTTTGTCTTTTACTCACTGAGAGTCAATGCTTCTTGAAGATGTCAATTCATGAATGAAAAATAATTTCTTGCTTTTCCGGTTTCCCTTAACCGTTTCGACAAAAGCCGAACCTTTGGGCAGAAACAGCCCTCCTATGATGTTAATTCCTTAGTAAAAGAGAAAGCACTGAACGGGGTAAAGTAGTAGAAATCTTGACTTTCCTTTTCACTCAAAATTCAAGCATTCCCAAAATCTACTATAAAAGATATACGCCCTAAGGTATAAAATTTTTGTGTAATGAAATTATAAAATGAAATATATATATATATATATATATATATGCATTCTAATATATACATATGCTAAAATATGAATGCATATATATATCATTGATTATATATATATATATCATTGATAACATATATAAATCAATTAAACCATTAGACACACTCACACACATACATATACAGATATAGAATCACATAGTATCAGTAGATGAAAGAAGAAAATAAATCCTACTGGGAAAAGATTGCTGAAGAAATTCAAAGCATAATGAAAGTTTCTTTTATTTTGGAATCAAAGAACTTTTTTTTCGCTTTAGTTTTTGAGAGACTTTTAGATTAAAATGTAATAAATAAATAAGTATATGGAAGAAAAATAAATCTTTAAAGGAAGAAAAAGAACCAAACAATCAAATCATTTTCAGCATTAAAACCAATTTTAAATGCGACAGTATGTTTTTCTGCCGACACGAAAACTTAAGAAAATAAACAGAAATCTGCATTGTTTCACCTATCAATATACGACAAATGGAAAAACGATACAAGAAAAAGTAAATTTGAAAAATTTGCGAAAGCGGAATAATTTCGAATGCTGCACAAACAGAAAGATACCATGCAGAGACATTGGATTTTTTTCGATGCGAAAATTCAGCAGTGCTCTCATTGTGCTTCTAATAAGGAGGTCTTCCAAATTCTAGTTGGAAGAACCAGGAGGCTGAGGTAGAAAGGATTCTTCCCGATTATTATTACTTTTAGCAAAGACGTTTACAATTATCTATTCAATCCTTGCTAATCAGACGAATTTGAGAAGAAAGGGAAAGTTATAGATAAATTTTGCTTCTTCCAGTGCCAGTTACAAATCGTACAGTTGTTCAATAACATTTGAACTATATCATTAACGTTGCATATTACTAAAATGTACTTGTTCTTTAAAGTCCTTGATCTGTTCTAAAAATAATACCGCAGAAGTTTCAGAAGTGAAGTACAATTTAAAGCTACTTAAAATTTGTATGCATATAAAAAAGTAAAACTGTTTAAAATGCATATAGTTTAACGCTTCCTGTTTTATTTGGAATAATATTTCAAAAATAAAACTCGTGTTGATTACGACCCAAGCAATACTTAACGGGATAAAGAGCCGTACTTTGATAATGCATTCAGTTTTCGTCGTTTTAATAAAATCCATTATGATACTTATGCTGGTAATTATAAACTGCATTTACGGATACAGAAGTATGATTAATGCACTAATATCACAGAATATACGCTTTTTATGCTCTGACAAGTTTTGTCAAGATACCAATTTTTAGTTCATATACAAGTCGTAAATTCCCTAGCCAGATTCCTTTTTTATATAAATAGATGCATAGAGGACAAAATGGAACAGTTAATTATATTTTTTATTCTTTTACAAAATTTAATTCTTTTAGATATAATTTTTAACGGTAAACGATATTCTGCTAAGTTATAATACAAAAATTATTACTAATAATAATTTATATCCTAATATTTATATCCTAATTTAATAATATTTATATCCTCATTTATATCACTCAAAGCAGAATTGGAAAACTCATTCAAATCATATTTAATCAAAACATTTTACGAAGTTTTGGGAAAAAGGAATTTTGGGGTTTGTTTGATTTTTAACAGTGAATTCAATCATTAAAACATTTTTGCCGTGTTTCATCATTCATATAACATTATCAAAATAATTTACTAAATAATTCTTAGATGTAATAGTATTCTTGTTTATCTTTTGTTATATGACTAAAAATAAATAAAAAAGCGGCTGGTATTCAATATTTATTTTTATTTAATTACAAATACTTGGCTATTGGTACTCAAGACATAGTCTTTCCATATTATCACTTTTCTATTCGGCCTTAAAATTATGTTAACGACCTAATAGAATTCGGAAAATCCTATGATTGCATAAAACTGCGGGAGGTGCTAATAATGACAAATTTTAAATGAAAATAGAAATTTATTTAAATAAATTTATTTAAATTCTATTTATGCGTGTCTGCTTTATGCATTTAATCTATCAAATGCAGAAAAGTGAAAAAAATCCATCCAACACAGAGAAATAATTCTTCTAGTCTGTGCTAAGATTGTATCAAATTCATTTAAACTTCCGTTTAAATTCGAAATGCGATCTCTCAAATCAACGAAGGAATACATTTTTGGCTTTAAATTCCACATTAGTAGCAACTGTATAATAGCTAAACGTACCCAAAATATTTGTAGAAAACCGCCAAAATTCTAGAAATTGCTATAAAATCCCGAAAAATATTAGGAAGATTATTGCTTGCCATTTCCATGCTGAAAAGATCAAGCGTTTACGAGGATGAGCTCGTCTGTTAACGAACAACTTGTGGAAAAAATTCAACGCTAAAATACGTATGCCAAATTTTCCAAAAATTCCTGATAAATATTGTACTCTCATCGTAAATATATATGGACTTATAATGTGATGAAAACAGTCGGTAAAAGAATGGATTAAAATTTAATTTCCAAAAATAAATTGGCCTACTAAAACTAAATAAAATAGATTAGTAAATAGTAAAAAATTGTGTAACAAAATAAATAATGATCTTTCATAAAATACTGCCCAATGAAACATGTCGAATAATTGAAAATTTACAAGCTTGGAAGCTAAAATTCTAAAAAGATTTAGGAAAATTCAGCCGTCACATGTTAAAAGAAACAAGTCTACAGGCTACTAGTACAAAGAAAGAGGAGGGAGACGAAACGAAACGCAAGCCATTCAATACCGGGGAGGCAATTTTATGGCTTATCCATCACACTTAGGGGAAGCAAACATACTGCCTTAGGCTGGGCCATCTAAGAGAGATTTCAGAAAACGAAAGCGATTTTTTTTTGGAGGGATTTGTTGTCTGACAACGCGGCCGTTTTCAAAGCATTTCGTTCCGAGAGGCGGGCTCGTTGATGGGTTAATGCACGGCAATAAATATCATCAATATTTATTAGCTAAACATGCTCACGAAGAAAAGTAAAAATAAAATCATTAGACGAGAAATTTATTTTTGAAACGATAAAGCAATATAATGGAATTTTATCCGAATCGATATGGTAGCGAATATTACAAATATCGAAAAAAAGATCCAGTCTTTGTGAAAAGTGAATATGGTCATGAAAGGTATGCCATTCACTCCCAAAAGGGGGAAATCTATCCCGACAAAGGTGATCCTTTCGCTAAAACCCGAGACGGCCTTCCATATTATGCCAAAGATCGCAAAGGAAATGAAAAATATCCTCTACAACGTAAAAAATCCCTCGTTATTCAAATTCAAAACGAATTCGTTCTGGCCAAATACGCGGACGGAAAAGAACGATACCCGGTGGATTTCCGAGGGAACGAATATTATTTAGTTAAAAATGAAGAACCTTACGTCCTGAAAGATGCCCAAGGTGAAATCTACTTTGCTAAAACATGTAGTGGAAAAGTCCTCATTCCCTGGAATTATTTTGAACAGTACAAGTATCTTCTCTCAGAACATTATAAACGCACATGCGATGCTGCAGGAAACTGCGTTTATCAATCCACGGTACCCGTTGAAGAAATTCTTAAAAAGTTGTTTCCATGCCTCTGTTTGTGCTTAGCTGAAATACCTACAATGGCTTTTATTCTAGCAGCTACGTTAATGTCAATACCAGGACTGTAAGAACAACGTTCTTATATATAGTCAGTGAGAAGAGAAAGAATGACTCGAAGCTGGCTGAGAAAAAATTCTTTTAAAAAAAAATCCCCTTTTTCTTCTGAAATTGATGTTTTCAATTTTCGAAAAATTGAAGACATCAATTTTCAGACTAAAAGGGGGTATTTTTTTTTTTTTTTTTTTTTAATTTTTTTTTTTTTTAGAATTTTTTCTCAGCTGTTAGAAATATTTCCAACCCGATTCGATCGACCGGACATCACCCTTTTTTAAGAATGGACTCTCACTTATATATTTCAGCATTGCGAGTTTCACTTCACATGATTCTGTGTTTTTGAAGAAGAAACATCTTGAAATCTGGCTTTCTTCAGTCAACTTTTGTTTTTTTCCAAGTCATTACACAATGAAATGTTGGGAACCTACCTCATGCATATGTAAAAAGGTTAGTAATTCTTGTCTTTTTTCAGATTTTTGATGATAACATTATCGTAATAAATAACTTGTCTTTTATGCTGAGGCAGATCAATGGGTTCATCGTCCACTTTTAAATGTTTCGTGGTTGAGTGTTCTCCCTCTTCGTCGTCATGCTTTCGTTTGAGAGACGAATTCAATTCGGCATTTTCAAACTGAAGGGGTTCTACTATATCCAAAGAAGAGGAAATATTATTTTCGGCTGAAAAGGAACTGAAATCCATTTCGGTCCGTTTCAAATGTCCAAATTCATCATTGAAACGCATAATGAGTTCCGTTTCGTGGATGGAGGTGTCGCGCATCGTTTTCAAAAATTGTCGAATGGCCGATTTCAGTTCGTTAAAGGTCGTAACAGAGCCGGGAATGATTTGTACATCGGCATACTGTTTGAATTGTGTAAAAATATCGGTCGAAGATAGAAATTCTTTTTTGAATTCTACTAATATTTCAGGTTCGGAACGGTAACGGATCATGCCGTCCTCCATGTTAATATTGTGGGCCAGATGCAGATAAATCATTAAAAAGAAACCTTTATAGGAATCTTCGACGATAGAATCTTTGGTTTCGAGTAAATATTGATCCTGCATCACTTGTTCTGAGGTGAGGGATGGAGCATTTTTCGTAAACACGGCGTCAAAAGGAATTGCTACCACGCGATCATTAAACGCCTCTGTGGCCGTACACACTGGGAACGTATTGGTAGAAGCCATGAGTTTGGCACTGGGAATCGCTCCTACATTTTGCTCGTACAAATTCCGAAAACTGGTGGTCGAATTACCCGTGATCTCTTTCACGAGGTTTTCGTTTAATTTTCCCGACATTTCTTCAACAGTCACTACCCGACAACAAAATAACGAAGAGGCCAGTTCGGGTTGGGCTGATAGTCCTTGACCACTCGTCGTTTGTAAATTGACGGCTCGAATACCATGACTATAGCCTCCAAAGACCTTCGAGATCATTTGAAAGAATTTACTTTTTCCATTGCGCGTGTTGCCTTTCAAAATAAAAAATTTGCGACCGTAATTGGTCGCAATGAGAAGACTGGCCAGGACATCTAAAAGGTACATGAACAAATCGTATTCAAAACACGTATATTTACACATATGCACATAAAAATGAAGCATGCTTTGAATGAGCGGGTTGGTTTCTAGTTTGTCATGAAACTCGCGCACTTTTTCCCGCAGCGTATCCAGTAAATCGTCCGTGAGGTCGAGAAAACAGCTTTTCAGGTATTGTAGAAAAAATTTCCGGTCGGTTAATAAACGATAGATGGTTATCAAATCCGGATCGTGACGAAATTGCATCAACTCGTGTCGACTAAAATTGATGCCCAGACGTCGATCCGATAGGTAAAATTCCGGAACCGTCCCTCCTACATGACCCGTCAAGAGATTCAGAACCCCATCGTGGGTTCGAATATGCCATTTATGTCGATCCATTTGAATGATTTTACGATCAATGTTGGTTCGACTCAGAATGGACGAGACCACATAATTAATGTTGACCTGTTTCATAATGTCTGTGAAAGGACACATGTTTTTAGTTTTATCGGCAAACTGATTCCGAGCATAGGCCTGAATGGAGGACCAGATGGCATTCATCAGGTTTAGAATTTCTATCTGGTGGGGCACTTCTTGCCAGTACTCGTGGATATTATTCCACATATAGCGTTGAGGTTTCTTACAGGAATTGTGCATGGTAATGACGAGAATCGGAAAATATCGCTCTTGAATTCGATGAATTTGTTCCACGAGCTGATCTCCAGACACCGAATATAAAATAACGCCTTTCATGGTTTTGATAATAGCTTCCAGTTTATCTTTAAATTTGTAAATTTTAGGATTGAGATTCGAACCACAAAAGAGGATCGTGTCGAGAGTAAAATCTTGGGAAATGATATCTATAATTTTACTGTTGATTTTTTCTACAGAATCTATGAGTTCGTGAGATTCTAATATCGTACGCAAATGGGATGCGAGTGTATGGGAGGACATTCGTAAATGTTGACACAAGGCACAAAAGACAGGTAAAAAATAGTAACCTTGATTGTACTGCATAATCGTACGAAGGGGATTGGGATCGGAATGCAAACTAGGATTGTCTAACTTGAGAGCTTGATTCACCGTCTGGAATACATCGTTTTCGATGACGATAGAATTTTGACTTTCCCGGTACCATCGTTTTAGAGCCCGGTTATTCGATTCAAAGTCTGAAATCACAAACCCGTTAAACTTGATAAAGTAAAACGTTTTTAACCAATGATGACCTTCGGTTCCAAAATCCTTCCCTTTGTAAATATACATCGGGGTTTTTAGTTTATACACAAATGTAGCCACTTTTTCATCGTCGGGTCCAGCTTCCTCATCTTTGCTAATAAGCGTGGGATACGATACTCGATACAAAGGATCGTACAGTGTCACCACAGGCATCATATATTCATAAAGTTGTTTTTGAATATCCATTGGCTGGAGGTGGAGCAGTTTACGAAAAAAAGAATTGGTATTATCCTTGCGACGTTTAAATTTTGATTGAATGCCTAACAATCGCATGCTGAAAGCATTGGGATTGGTCAAATCTAAACGCCAGGTGGTTTGTTCGTCTACATAAATAATCAGCATGGGTTCGTATTTATTCGTATAGGGCTTGGAGGAATTCACAAGCGTCGCATTCGCTAAAACGTCCAACTGGAAAATAAATTCAGATGTTTCGTGATAGAACCGGGGTTGAAGTTGGCTGCAGAATTGAATATAATCATCATGAGCGATCGAGATTTCCGGCAAATGGACATGAATACCACCTCCTGGACGAACAGCCACAATAAAAGTAAAATGCTTAAGGGATAAAAAGTAAAATTTTAAGGTTGAGAGAATAACAGAATCTACATAATCGTAGAGCATAGATGAAGGAAGGGATGCATCGCATTCGGTTTTAATATCAATATCTAGGATAAGGGAATGATGGGTCGTCGAGCAAAGATCCATCGTTAAAAAAAGATTTTCGGCAGACGTTCGAGTATAAAATCGAGAAAATTGTGCGTAGTCTTTTCGGTTACAGTAAAAGATTCCTCCCGACATCTGGTAGAAAATGTAAGCATCGTTGGGCGCATCTCCAACCGAATTAATCCTTGTTAAATAATGGAGGCTCTGCGACATGATGATATATCTTTAACTTGATTAATATTTCTTAAAAAAATACAAGCAATGCTTTGTAAGTAAATATCCTATAAAATCTCCATGTGCTCCTCTAAAGAATAAATAAACTGAGCACTTTTACCTTCATAAAGTCTGTTCCTATATAATGTTGAATTCACGGCACAGAATGATTTAAAGTGAAATTCGTTTCGCACGTCTTAAATAGATAAACCAGAGTTCTTTCTAGCCAGAGCTCAGAAAAAATTCCAAAGTAGATATTAAAAAAAAAAAAAAAAAAAAAAAAAAAAAAACTTTTTGTTAATTTTTATCATGTCTTTAGACATGATAAAAATTAACTACCTTCCCCTTTTGTCTGGGAATGTTGTCTCACACTTTCGGAAAATAGAACATGACTCATCCTTTCTAAAAATAGAACTCCAATAAAAGAATGGGTCAAGGTATATTTTTTAGAGAGTGAGACATCCTTCCCTGACAAAAAGAGGGGACAGTTAATTTTTATCATGTCTAAAAGACATGATAAAAATTAACAAAAAGTTTTTTTTTTTTTTTTTAATATACATTTCAGATTATCTGAGAAATTTTTCCCAGCCAGCTTTTACTTTTCTAGACATAAACGTCCTTGTTTATGTCCTTGAATGACGTCATCTCTCATGTATATATAAAGCGTGTAAGTTGGCTCTGTAGACTTATTCCTTTCGAGGAAGAAGGCGAGATAAAGTAAGCTCTGTCATGGATAATGAAAAGTATTACAATGTTTCGGATTATGTGGAAGCGTATGGAAATGTCTGTAGACATTATTATTTTATAGCTGTTCGTTTCAAACTACCCATCTTCCATGTCGATACTTTGAAACATTTTAGCCCGGGTCTCGTTCGAGCACCTTGCATTCTCGTGGTCAGTGAAAATCGACTCATTTTCCAAGGAGAAAATTTAGACAAAGACTATCCGTTTCCTCGTGGGTCTTTAGTCTTTTGCGTGCATGGAACAAAAGAGGATCCTCGTTGGATTAACGTCTCTAGAGATACGACCGATCAGTTTTTACAAAGTTTATTTCCCTCTCGAGATTTTATCAAGGTCTCCTATGAAAATAATACTTTATTTGTTTGTTCGACCATCAATCCGTTTTCCTTGTTCTGGAAAGTACTTCCTCGCAATATGGCTTTTCGCGCCTTAAGCGATCTGACGATGACCTACATAAAAAGAGAACCTTTCCAGTTAGAGCATTGCATGCGCCTCCGATTTTTCAAACGAAATACGCACGTCTGGGAATCGTGGTCCAACTGGTATCACTATTTACATCCCATGCTCATCCTCCACTTCATACATTTAACGGGACAAGCTGCGAGTGCTCAATTGGCTGCCAAACTTCATAAATTGTGGAAACGCTCCCTTCCACCTTACCTGCATACGGATTCTATTCCATCGGACTTTTATACTTGTGAAATTACTTTTGATGACACGAAATTAACCGGTGTTTGGTTTGTCGTTTTGAATATGTCTTTAGTGATGTATGTTTCGCCCATGATTGCGTCATTCCATCATGAAACGTTCCTCGACGTGAATCGTGAACAATGTAATTATTGGCTACCGTTTTACCGAAATAATGAATTATGGACCCGAGAAGGATTTAAAATATACGTTTCCCACTTTAGAAAGAATCGTCGCTACTTGAAAGAAGTCATGATTTGGTTATCGTCCCGCTCCGAAGAAAAATATCAATATATGTTGCTCGATTTGAACAAAGTAGCCTACCTTTTAATGATTTAAAAAAAAGCAAAAAGAAAAGAATGTTACGAGAACTGGTTCGATGTCTTATTCAATACCAGTCCGACCCCACTTTTATATCTTTAAATGTCGTTGATGGTCTCAAACAAAATCTTCGAGACGACGTGATCGATGCTTTTCTCCTGAGTCGACCTTTACTCCATCTCTATCCTCAACTGTATAAAAAGAGTTCGAGCATCATCGATTTCTTGTTTCGCATTTCGGGCTTGCATTTGGAAGAGATTTTTCCGATGGAATCGCAGGACCTGGAAAACAAAATCGCTTCTTTGGAAACTCAATTGGAGGCAGATCGGAAAGCTTTTGAGAAACAAATCGAGACGCTCCAACAAGAGCACAGGAACGAAATGCGTTATTTTCTAGCAGAAAAAGAACAATATGTGAATACCGCTCGATTCGGAAAAGAGCATTCAGTCGTGGATTTGCAACGACAATTGGAACGCCTTACATGGGAGAAAGAAACCCTGCAGACTGAGTTGGAGCAGCTGAAACGGAATCACGAAACCTTACAAACTCAGTGGGAGCAATTGAAACGAGATCACGAAACCTTACAGACACAAATTCGAACGCACGAGTCTGAAAAAATACAATGGCAGAGGCAAATAGTAGAACAACAACAACAACAACAACAACAACAACAATTGAATAATAATAATAATAATATCGAGTTTCCAAACCGTTTGATGAACGAATGGCAAATGCTCCACCAACGCTACGAAACAGGACTTGAAGAATGGATGCAACGAACGGAAAGTTTAATCCGCCCTTTGCAAATGGCTTTACAAGAAACGATCGAGCAACTGAAACTTCCTCCTTCTTCTACAACTACGGTCATTGAAACTTTACCGCTCGAATCGCCTCCTTCTCAGCAGCTCATGATCGAGTCGTCGCGATCTAAATTAGAGCAATTACAAGAAACCCTCGACCAGTTTTTAACATCATATCAATCGGAACAAAAACAGCACGTCCAGCAATTGAACGAGGAACTGAAAGGACAATTGACCCTTTGTCAAAACGAAAAACGGATATTGGAAAAGCAGTTGGAGCAGGGTCAGAAAGAACGAACCGACCTCCTGCAAAAATGGAAAATCGAGTCCGAAACACATTTCCAGGAAGGTATTCAACGCGTTCTTGACACGCTGCAAAAGAAAAATCCTCATATCGAGACGATTCTTCGAGACGAAATGGCTAAACAAATGAAGGAGTTCCACGAAACGCAGTTTATGACGTTTTTACAGACGATCCTTCCCCCCTCATTTTGGAAACCTTTAGGTGCGAACCAAGATTGGAAAACGTTTTTCTTCCAGCAAATTCAAACGTATATACAGTATTTACAAAATTGGCAAACCCAGCTTTTGAACCAATTAACACTTCTCGGGAATGCTTTAAATCAATCGCTAACGCCCGACAATTTAGCTCATTCCGTTCTTCACAGTCTCCCTTCTTCCTCTAAAAGCATGATGGAAGACACGACCCTCTTGCAACGATTGCACGATCTTCAACAATCGATTGAGAACCAGAACGAAGCGAAGGAGGTCCTACAACAAATCCAAGCTCAACTCCATCGGGATCGTAGCCAAGAACATAAAAAATTACAGCAGAGTCTAGAACATGAAAAACGGCAACGCGTCGCTTTGGAAAAGAAACTGGAGGTCCTGAAAACGAATTTGGTAACTCTGATACGGACTAAATGGAATGCGTATTTTGGGGCCACGGATTACGATCAGATTCTCTCGGAACTCGAAAAAGTATTCCATTTCAAAGAAAATCTAGAGAGGACCCTCGAAACGCAATTGGTGCAACTGAAAGGTCATTTTCCCGAAATACCGGTCGTTCAATTCGATAATTTGGCGTCGAGCATGATCGAATGGGCTCGACAGGTCGAGAATCACAACGATTGTGAAGTCGAGCTCCGTAAAACCAAAGAACAACTTTTCGAATTGAAACAGAAACTCGATCAAGTCGAAAGTAATTATACGAAATGTAATGAGTACCTCCTCTACGCCAAAACGAAATTGACCACGTTCCTAAAAACGATCCTTCAGAATGACCCTAGTGATCAGAGGGAAGATTGGCCGCAAGCCGTTGTCCATCAACTCCAAAACGTGATTCACGAGCATCGACAATTTCAAGATCTCGTTTATAAACAAATTATCACGCTTCGAGCCCAGTTTCCGAACATACCGGATCCCATTGAAGAATTGGCGAATTCGGTGATTTTATATTTCGAGCAGGAACGAGACCTATACCGACGGCAGTTGGAGGAACGTCCTCACATTACCGAAGTGAAAGAACCCACTACTGTACCGGCCATTACGTATCCTACGGATCAAGTGGAGGAATTACAGCGGGAAGTGAAAGATTTACAAAACCAACTGGAAGTGTCTCGGTCTCGAAACCAAACTTTAGAAAACCAACTGGCTAAAGCTCTCGTAGCTCCGCAGGATGTAGAAATGTCCGATACTTCGAAATATAAACGAAAGCACGTATCGACGGTCGACGAAGACTATGTAAGAGGTCTGTCATTGGATTTACAAGAGGCCAAACACGCTTTAGATCGATGTCTGGACGAAAAAGCCCACTTGCAAAAGGAATTGGAACACATTAAAACCGAATCAACCCCTTCTCCCTCCGTATCGTCCGATTTCAAAATGCTCAGCGACCTGTTTTATCAATTATACGTGTTCTATTTTTGATTACGATTTGATGTCGTGTACGGAAAAACCGTTTTTTCGTCGGAGGAATATATTAGATCCGTGCTGAATAAATTGGATTTCGTGGATCGAAGCATTCGATCCAATATGACTGTGAAAGAATGGACCGATGTTTTATTGCAATACATCAAATGGGACGTACAAACTCTGACAGGAGGGTTAGATTGGCAGGGGTCGCATACAGCCTACATTAAAGATGAATTCTTAACCTATTGCATGAATCAAACGATTGAAATCATTGACCGGTACGCGAAAGAATTGAGGAAACAGACCGAGATGTTTAGAAGTCCATAAAATAATAATAAAGGGGAACTATGGAATATTCAGAGTTAATCGATCGTATTCTTGCACACCCGATTTTAAAAGCGGGGATTGACGAAATCGTTGAAAATAACCCGAGAACGTTAAACCTCGTGAGCCGGGAATGGAAAAATATATTAGCCAACAATCCTCAGTTTCAAGATTTTCAAGCTAAAGCGATCCCGTTCCAGCATCCCGTAGAAAAAGGTTATATTCAGATTGAAAATATTAAAGATTTCAATCATCATTATAATATTCTCGTAGCGGGGTATTGAGTTCTCTGCGCTACTAATTATAAGAGGAATCTGAATGCCCATTCTTTCATATGTAAACTCTGTCCTCCTCTGGTGGACATTACCAAAGCCGTGGCCGCCGATCATTCCCAAATGCTGATTTCAGAACAATGTCGGTTCTTCATTGAAAAATGTAGACCTTCTCTCTGTAAAGCGTGTCGGCAAATGAGTCAACGAAATGATCTGAATTCTCAGATGTCTCAAAATCAATGGTGTTTACGCAAAACCAAAGTGTTTGATGGAACGACCCTTTTAAACGTGTTTCAAGAAACCCTGGACCAAGAATTTGTGAATAACGATATGTTTATTGGTATTTTAAATATTAAAATTAATTCGCAGTACTTTTACGAAACGGACGCTTTGTATTGTAGAGTAGGAGGCATTTGTAGAGATATGATTCTCTTTCAAGAAGATGCTCTGAATATGATCGAAAAACCCGTGTTTCAGTTAAATATTTTAGAACCTTCTTCGAGAAATATTATTAACGAAACCATTTCCACTACCTTCGATAAAGAGAAAATCAAAACTGAAAAGGTGGATCCAGACCAGGTTCCCATCAAAAGCAAGATCAATCCAGATCTGTGCAAACCATTCAAGAAAGAGAAGTCTAAGAAGGAGGCTGAGGATGTAAAAGGCAATGAGGATCCAGTCTATTTAGGTGAGGTTTCTGCCAGTTCTATGAAGAACAAGTTTAGTAAATTTGCGTATAAACCGTACGCTCTCAGGTCTCGTCGTGATCTGGATGATCTGGATTAGAAGTTTAAAAAAAAAAAAAAAAAAAAAAACTTTTTGTTAATTTTTATCATGTCTTTAGACATGATAAAAATTAACTACCCTCCCCTTTTTGTCTGGGAATGTTGTCTCACTCTTTCGAAAAATAAACCGTGACTCATTCTTGGAATGATTGCCATTAGAAAGGATGAGTTAAGGTCTATTTTTAGAAAGTGTGAGACAACATTCCCAGACAAAAAGGGAAGGGGGTTGTTAATTTTTATCATGTCTAAAGACATAATAAAAATTAACAAAAAGTTTTTTTTTTTTTTTTTTTTTTTTTTTTTTTAGATCTCAAAATTTTTTTCCAGCCGACTCGATCAACAAGACCATCATTTTTTTTCAAGAATGTGTTCTCACTTATCTATTTAAGCCATTCAAGTTTCATTTCAGATCGTTTAATGCTGTGGTTTGTGTACAAGCTTCTACATGATGAAAACAGATTCTGTGTCAAGGTATATTACCATTTTGTTTTTTTTCCTTTTTACATAATAGAACTTTTTCTGTACTGACTTTTTAACCCCCCCCAACCAAATCAATTTATTTCTCCAAACCTTTTCGCATTTAGCAAGTTAGGAACCGCGTATCAGAAAACTGCATGGCATTTTTCATAATGAGATTATCGGGCAAATCCTTTCTCGTCAATTGTTTATTTAAAGCCGTTTCTTTGGGATACGTGATGCATTTGGATTGATAGAGATACGAAGATCCTGTTTCTTCTCCCATCACAACAATCGGTTCAGGGTGACAAATATCTTCTAACGTATAAAACCCAACCCCTTTCTTGTACGCGACATTCGAAATGACGGTTTCGGGAACGAGGTCTAAATTGGGTAGTTTATGAAAATCGAATAAACAATGCGCCAGCAGGAAATTGTAAAAAGGAGAGAATTCCGTTTTAGGGTCGACAAAGAGACCTCCATTCGCCATGTCGCATACCTTTATCTTGTCGAAGAGCGTCGCTACATTTGAATTATTAATATAGTGGTATAAACCGCAAAGACGTTGCTGAAGCGTGCTCTTGAAATGAACCATCATTTCTTCTTGCATCTTCGTGGTATTGTTCCCGCCTAATCCAATTTCGTTCGTGTTGCCAACACTTAAATTCCGTAGCAGTTCGTAATGGAAACGCCGATGAAACACATCCATGGCGTTATTGCGTTTCAAGTCGGTCGGGTCTTGAGAATACAGGTGGTTGATATAGTGCTCGATGCACGGGTTGAGTTTAAACGTGAGATCGTCCAACTGGACGTCGTGTAAATCGGGTCGGAAATGTTTATCCAGGAATTCGCGCGTCGGTAAAATGACAGTATTTTTCGGAAACGAGAAATTTTCCTTCACAATCAGGAAAGGTCCAACGACCTTGGTATGCGATTCCGATTCCATTCGATGATAATAAATTTGCAATCCATAAGGATTTCGAAGATGGTTCAGGCAGAGAATATTCCGAAACGCCTAAATATTGTCCGACCCACAAGGAATTTTTCGATTACTAAAAATACAATTGGATTCGTTCATTGTCTTGGTTTCTGAAAATCCGGCAAGGGTCAAGAGACATGCGATTTTTTAACAAGTCTGGAGGCAAAGTCGCTAAACAATTTAAACGATTCGACATTCCTGTCAAACGAGCAGGGGAGGTCGCTAAAGTCGTCGCGAAGAATAAACCCCTTAAAAAAGCTTTTGATAAAGTGTTTAGTAAGAAAGCTCTTCTGACCGCAGGAGGGGTGACGGCCGTCGCGCTCGGTTCTCAATATGTCAACCAATACATTCGGGACAATTCGGGCTGTTTTCTCTACAACGGAGGAGACATGGTTTGTAAACTTAAAGAATTGAGTTGTTGTCAACCCGAACCTGTTCACGGGATCGAATCGTGCACGGGATTTCCTATTCAGCAATGGAATGCGTGTGAAGGGTACGACAACGAGAAAGAGGATACGTGTTGTCGATTATGTGATTGTCAATATCACGATTGTACACCGACGCAAGAATTGAAATGCCGTCGACCCACGATCGGAGAAGCTTTAACGCATTTCAGTCAAGACGTGACGGGTTCCATCACGAGTGGTATTTTAGATGTTTTGGGTAATATACCGTACCTAAAACCAATCTTGTTGGGAATCGTTCTTGTCATCATCGGCCTTATTATTTGGAAATTCGTATAAGAAAAGATGGATATCGTTACACTTCAATCCTTAAAGACTCCTATCGATCACCTTCTTCATCATAAATATCGTCCTCGACTGAATACCGTGGTACCTCAATATATCAAATTTCATAAATTTCCGCCCTTCACGAGCCTCGTCACGCTCGAACTGGTGCGCGATCCAGAAGTACGGGAATTCAAACGCTGTTTCGAGAAAAAGAGAAATACGGCTACTTGTATTTTTTGAGTGAACAAAACCTCGTACTTCCATTTACAATTCAATGGAATACAGAATTGGTCGTGGATCCACTGAACTTTTTTACTATCATTACGGAAATAGATCAGATAGCCGACCAGTTCGCTCAACGGGGAGATATGACGTACGAAATAACTCGCGTTGAAATACTCTATTTTTTAGTGTTGATTGTGAATATTCAACTCAATTGGATCACGGTCGATTATTTGCTACGATGTAATCAGATGTATGATTACTTGATTGCTGCTCCTAATCGAATCTTGACCAATTCCGAAATGGAAAAGAATACAATATGATCTCCAAGTTACGAAATGCTTCTTCTTCAACCCTCCTGAGCGATCTGAAGTAAAACTTGAAATGTTTAAATAGATAAGCGAGAGTCCATTCTAGAAAGAATTTTGAGATGTCTTGCCAATCGAGTCGGCTAGGAAAAATTTCTGAGAGCCCAGAAAAATTTCTATAGATGAAAAAAAAAAAAAAAAAAAAACTTTTTGTTAATTTTTATCATGTCTTAAGACATGATAAAAATTATCATGTCTTAAGACTCTTTCTTCATGTCTTAAGACTTTTATCATGTCTTAAGACTCTTTCTTCTTTTTGTCTGGGAAGGATGTCTCACCGTTTGAAAAAACAAACCATAACTCATCCTTTCTCATGGCAATCATTGCAAGAATGAGTCACGGTTTGTTTTTCGAAACGGTGAGACATCCTTCCCAGCCAAAAAGAAGAGAGAGTTAATTTTTATCATGTCTTTAAGACATGATAAAAATTAACGAAAAGTTTTTTTTTTTTTTTTTTTTTTTTAAGCTTTCAGAAATTTTTTCCAGCCGACTCGATTCACAAGACATTTCAAGATGACGTCATCGTTTCAAGAATTGTGTATATCAGTGGATAACTTTCGCACTTCTTGTGAGTTGAGTTCCTAGCTGAGCTAAGGGAATCACCATTTCTCAATCTACAGATATTTGTTTCGTTTTTTTTCTCTTTACAACAGAACACATGGAGAGGAAACTGGTCGTTCCATAAATTCAATTCTTAACCGGACAATATCGAGAAATTTTCGAGCTTCCCGACTTAGGCGAATGACGATCGGGGACGATGAATTTCTTGGTACAATGATACCTTCTTCTTCTTCGGTTTCGACCGTTTCGGCCGAAAAGCATATTTTATGTCGAGCCAAAGTTAGAGCCAATTGAAAGAGTTTCAGATTGCCGTACCTGATTTCTGGATCCGTGGAACGATTCTGATGATAAAACTCCAGCCATGATTGAACCAGGTAAGGTAGATGAGCATAGGGTTTAGCAAGTGGAACTGGTTTTTCTTCTTCGATTTTGGTCAGACACCATAAATCATGAGGAATAGAAGCATATCGAACTCGGTGAAGCGCATGCTGACAATCGTATTCGTAACTCTCGAGAAACGTCAATTCGCTCACATCTGTGACGGGATGGAACAGACACGCTGTGTTTCTATTAGCAGGTTGTTTCGGATGAGATTCGAGCATGACATAACTTAAACATAAGAAAGCCTTTTTGTATTCAAACCCGATGATCGTCGAACAGAGTACGACCGGTTGAAGTGGATACGTAGTTTCTGGTTCGTAAAGAATAGGAATCCAGTGCACGGTCGTGGGGATGGCTTGATATTCCATGTACCGCTGATACGGTGATCGAACATATAAAATCGTTTCCGGTTCAGAACCGTTGACGACGAGTCCAATACATTTCCCGTTAGGATTTGATCGAGTAGCATTTTCGAACCCGATTTGAAACGGGTATTCGATCAAGAGTCCGACCTTCTCAAGCGAATTTCTCTGATCGTACGTATTCAAAATATCTTGGACAATATATTGAGGATGGTGCTGATACGTCCATTGTTTTTGAATGAGCGCCGTACTCTTATTGTACTCAATGGGAAACGGGATGGGTTTCTCAGGATTCACGGACGGTAAAAATTCAATAAAGGAAGACGGAAAAGCCGTTCGCGTTTTCAGAGGATCGTAATAAACGTCCGGTCGATCTTTCCATTCGTTGATGAAATTATGGACGAGGTCATTCTCGTGATAGACCTGGTTGGACAAAAAACAAAGACGATATTTTTTCCCTCCGTCATCTTCTGGTAAATGTAATCTGGGCCCGTTATCGTCATCAAAGTAATGTCTTCCTGGATACAGTATATCCCATTCGTCTAAATATAGAATTGTATGATTATTTTGGGAGCGGTACACGTTTTCGAACACGGGATTTTGTAAATACCGTTCGATCGTTTTAGGATCTTTCACAAAAAATTGTGTGGCGAAAAGTTTGAAAAGATTGTGGGAGGATTCCGATGAATTCGGGATCGTGGGGAAAATGACCCGTTCGTTTTCTAAAAGAAGGATCCATGATGCATTGCGTTGAAGAAAAACGGTACACGACAAGTCCGACATTTTACAATAGGCGGCTAGGGCGAGAACGAGTGGTTTCTGACTCTGGACGACTTTATCGAAATGAGCGAGTTTTCGAATCACAGAAGGTTGAAGCCGCATATGGGCTAAGGGAAAAAAAATCGTATCTTGAATCACATTGAATCCTCCTAAATGCAAGCCATGAAATTGGCTGTAAAGTGTAGCGTATTTATGAATATTCATTATCCTTTGTTTTTGAGAGGGTCGGATTAAAAAAAGAAGAAAATAGACATCTGAGAAAGTATCCGCAAGTGGAAAAGCTTACGATGAGCCGATTTTATAGTTGGCGTAGTATCCGAACTGACATTCGCTAAGGGGTCTAATAAAATCTAAAATCCATGGCTAGAGAATAGATGGGGAAAGTCTTTTATGCTTCTGATAAAAACCGCTCGTTGTAAATCCAGAATCCATTGGTTAGAACAGATGCGGGAAATGTATTTGGAATTCTAATAAACAGACCAAACTGCCTTGAGTATCTGCAAGTAAAAAATCTTACGATGAGTCAATTTTATAGTTGAAGTAGAATCTTGGATCCATTAAGGATATTGATAGAACTTGTATGTAATTAGAGAGAAAGGAATGAACAAGATAAAATGAGTTATGAATCATTTCTCCGATCCGTTTTTGGATCTAATTATAAGACATTTATGCCTTTTATTCATACTATTCAGCTTTACTGTTTATTTGTCATTACATTAGTAATTTGTCTGACCATCTACATAATTTATGAAACACAGCAAGATAAATATTAAGAAAACTATGTTCCCCCTTCATGGTATTTGTTTTTCAGACATATATATTATGGATTAAGTTATTTCTTTATCAATAGCGTCAGATCCTGGCACCCATTCAAAAAATCATTAATAATAATTTAATATCATTAATAAAATTTTGAAACCTTCTAGTATAAACCTTTTTATCAAATTTTTAGTAAAATAAAAAAGATCCTAAAATCCTTACCTTTTAAATCTAGTGTGTCCCATAGGACAAACCGGTTTGTCCTATGGGACACACTACATTTAAAAGGTAAGGATTTTAGGATCTTTGTTATTTTACGGTTAAGGAAAATTTAAAAGTTTTATGGAATCCTTATATTTTTTTTAATCAATTTACTTTTTAGGTACCAAAAAAGGATTAGATTAAAAAATATAAGACGAAGTGAAAAATAATAGATAATAATTAATAATGAAGGGTAGGAATCAAGATGGATACTGAGGAACCTACAACTTTATCTGAAAGGAAAAGAAAAAGAAAAGCATATTTGAAACATTATTGGTCACTGGAACGAGTAAAAGAAGCAAATCGATGGAGAAAACGAGAAAGGCGAAAAGATCCAAACGTTCGATTCAAAGAAAAAGAATACCAACGAATGAGACGATGGAAATGTTGGGATAACGCTCTTCCTAAACATAGACATAAGCCTGACAATACAGTATTCAAACAATGTCCGTCGATGGAGGAATGTCAAAATATTATTAAACGTATGAATATTTCGGAAGGAACACGAGCTAAGTATGAATTTTATTTTAATGAATTCTATGATTGGTATCAAAAACATGGTGACGGTATAAAATATCATTATAAAAGAGCACTAGAGATATATGAAAAGTATCTGACTGAGGAAAAGAGGAAATCGTATAATAAAATAAAAAATAAAATCGTGTTTTTATACCGTTTGCTCGGTGAAAAAAGGTAGCGCTCGAAACAAATTCATATTAAAAGATGTCAAGGTCCTCTTCTTACATTAAATGATCTCAAAAAACTTAGAAAAATAGTTATAGATCGCTATGAATATGAAGAGATGGCTTTATTTATTCTTGTCATTCTTGAAACTGACTTAAAAGCAAACGAAATTTTAAAACTTCTGAACGAAACAGATCTTCGACGACATTATGCAGAAAAGAAATTGGCATCGTCCAATATATGGGATCAACGTAATCGGTTTTTATATGAATTTTTGGCTTGGGTTATTGCCGGCCCACTTTTCCCTCGATCATTAGATGGTTGCTTAAGAAAATTAAAACGATTCTTTCGAAAGTATTTTCCGTATCGACCCTTTAATCCTTCCTATACCATCATTAAACGTTCCATGAAAATTGCAAAATATCGTAAATATATACAAGAAGAAGCTAAAAAAGAGATGAAATCAGTGTAACTAATGGGAATCAAGATGAATATTGAGGCATCTACAATTTTGTCTGAAAGGAAAAGGAAAAAAAAAGCGTATATGAAATGGTATTGGTCACAGGAAAAAGTAAAAGAAGCAAATCGATTGAGATCTCGAGAAAGGCGAAAAGATCCAAATGTTCGATTCAAAGAGCGGGAATACCAACGAATGAGACGATGGAAATGTTGGGATAGCGCTCTTCCTAAACAGAGACATAAACCTGATAATACAGTATTCAAACCATGTCCGTCAATGGAGGAATGTCAAAATATTATTAAACGTATGAATATTTCGGAAGGAACACGAATTAACTATGAACTTTATTTTAATGAATTCTATGAGTGGTATCGTAAGCATGGTGACGGTATACCAGATCATTATGCTGACGCCTTAAAAAAATATGAAAAATATCTAACTGAGGAAAAGAAGAAATCGCTTAATCAAGTAAAGAATAGACTTTGGTTTCTATATCGTTTGTTAAGTGTTAAAAAGGAGCGTCCGAAACAAACTAATACTAAAAGGTGTCAAAGTTCTCTTCTTACATTAGATGACCTCAAAAGACTTAGAAAAATAGTTATAGATCGCTACGAATATGAAGAAATGGCTTTATTCATTCTGGTCATTCTTGAAGCCGAATTAAAAGCAAAAGAAATTTTAAAACTTTTGAACGAAACAGATCTTCGTCGACATTATGCAGAAAAGAAACTAGTGTCATCCAATGTATTGGACCAACGTAATCGGTTTTTGTATGAATTTCTAGCTTGGGTAATTGCCGGCCCACTTTTCCCTCGAAGATTAGATAGTTGCTCAAGAAAACTAAAACGATTCTTTCAAAAGTATTTTCCGAATCGATCCTTTTGTCCTTCCTTTACCATCATTAAACGTTCTATGAAAATTGCAGGTTATCGTAAATATATACAAGAAGAAGCTAAAAAGGAGATGGAATCAGTAACACAAGAGTCTATTCTTTAAAAAACTTTCAAAAAATATAGGGATCATTAATTTTATGGATTGAAAAAGATAACCAGATTGGATCTTCAAAAGCACTTCGTAATCTGAAGTAGAACTCAAAACACTTAGATAGGTTCAAAAAAAATAGGATAATCATTTCTTTCTAGTAAAACAAAAAATAATTAAGAAGGAAAAATCTCTTACCTTTATTGAAGCATTTGTCGTAACGTAGAAGCTGCGTTGAAAGATTCTGTCTGTAGTAGGAGTCTGTACCTCTTCAGCAGTACAGACTGATCTGTAGGGAATGTCGGATTGTTTAAATAGATAAGTGAGAGTCTGGATAATTAAAAAACCACAAGGATCAAGTCGATCGAATTGGTAGGAAAAATTTTCTGTAAACTTAAAAAAAATCCCCCTTTTCGTCTGAAATTGATGTCTTCAATTTTTCGAAATTGTGAGACATCATTTTCGGACAAAAAGGGGGGGGGGTAATTTCTAATTACACCCAATGTAAGATAGAGTCACGGTTTGTTTTTTCAAAAAATTTGAGACATTTTCAGACGATTTTTTTTTAACTTACTCAATTGATTTGGTCCTTACATTTTTTAATGATCCAGTTCATTACGGATCCCGATAAAACCGAGCTATATTCCTATGCACACACTGAGGTTTTCCTTGAATCATAGCCTTTACTTGTGGAAATTGACACATGCATTCATGCTGATTGAACCCCCTATAGATAAATGTACCATTTTGACAAACGTCTTTCGCCAATTCTCCACAATCCGGTCCATTGTAAAAAGCTGGATCCGTACAGTAACACGACCACTGATAGAATCCATTTTTTTCGGTAAGAATAATCATACCCCCTTTTTCAGTTTGACACGGGTAAGGATTCAGTTTGGGCATACAGAGTCCTCGAACACATTGCATTTCTTCCCCGTTTGTGCAAAGAAAATCACATGTATCCACACACCAGACTTTTTCTCGTCGAAAATCTTTAAGCGGTATAGATTCGTTCATGGGGATGGAATCCGATTCTATGACAGAAGTAGGAAAGAAAAATAGAAAGAGACCAAACATCATCAAGAATATATACATTTCAGCCATCTTTTTTTTTTCTTTGGACAAAAAACAAAGGATAAGGATATGGAAAGACGAGTTGATCAACGCGAAGAACGTCGATTTTGTCGTCAAACGGCTCTTTAGTCTAAAATTAATACTTGGCGAGATGCTTGTACGGCATGCTTTAAAATCATGGATGATTGGGCCACGATCGATTTTAAAAAATTCCATTTCATATTTGAACGATGGGTCTCGATTCTCAATCGCATCTTGGAAAATCCAATTCGTCGATTGGACCGTTACGAAATGTTCATGTATTATTGTGAAAAGCCAGGAGGACCCAAAGAGGTTATTCAGTTATATATTAATGAAACCGAAACCGAGGAAGGAAAAATTCCCGTCTACGTTATTTTTAATCTTTTCGAGTTTATTAAAATTCATCGCAATTACTGCTTAAACTATTCCACTTCGAACAAGATGCTAGTAGATCAAAACAGGGGCACGATCAATATGAACACCTATTATGCTAATCAGGTCAATGTAGATCAAACTCGATTTTATCGTAATGAAACGACATGGCAATTATTATTCCTTTTTACTTTACATGCCTTGGCTCATTTAGATGTGTTTGATTTATACGATCACGCTTACTATGATACACACCAGCACGTTCGAGATTCAGTTTTCTTCCGATTATATTTCTATGGACAAGTCATTTGGGGAATATAAAGCAAAAAAAAAATGTCTTATCCTTCCAAAGTTCCTATTGAGTATGTTCAAAAAGTGTTAGAAGAGAAATTAAATCGAAACGTGCGTCGTTCTGAATTGACAGGGACATGTTCGTTGGGGCACGTTTTATTCGACTTGTCTCATTTACAAAAATTTTTTCCCCGCTATAGTCCAGAAGAGTTTATAAAGTTTCGAGACGATAAATTTATAATCATTCCGGGAAATTACTGGTATGACGCTATGAGTGAAGAACCTCGTGTCCAAGACTATGTAAAACGTTTCTTAAACCGTAATAAAGTAGAAATAAATCCAAATATGCGGCGTCGATCTCAACGTCAACGTTCTAGAAGTCGATCTCAAAGTCCAACGAGAGTCCGAACACGATCTCAAAGTCCAACAAGAGTCCGAAATCGATCCCGAAGTCGCTCTTCGAGTATAGATATACCCATTCGGCATTACTTGGCTCCTCTACCCAAAAAAAGAGGGAGAAAGAGAAAGTCTAAACTCAAAGCTCGTGTTGGCTACGATCAAAAGTTTATAAAAGCCCTCGAGACAAACGAATCAGGTCTGATTCTAAAACCGACTCGAGGAATGGATCGAGATTTAAATTTGCCGGGATCTATTTGTCGGGGTATTCGCCAAGTCTGTCGCTACAAGGATCCTCAAACGAAACGTTACATCAATTTTGTTCGTGACGGGAGTGAAGACGATGAGTATGTGCTGCAACTGGAATATTAACAAATGATGGGATTTTCTAACGGATTAAAAGCCAGCGGGACAAGAGCCTTGCAGTGATCCGAATAATATAAATTATAAGGATCGTAATCATATACATAAGACGGTAAAATGGCTTTATCGGTATGATTCTTCCAAGCATAATCATCTCGAAGGGACAATAATACTGATTTAGAAGTGCACGGTGACAATAAACCTTGAATCATGCGTGTTTCCAGTAAAAGAGATGAACGAGGTCCAAAATATTCGGGATCCATAATTTGATGAGTGATCTTGGCCGTTTTATAGTTATACACCCATAGTCGTATGGACTGGGGTAAATATCGAGTACTTTCGTCGTGAGTTAAGTTCAAAAATTCTCGAATGGCAGGAATGTTACTATTCAGATACATTATGAAATTATAAATTTGTTCTTCGAACATCTTGTATTTAAACATATCAAATTCAGCAAGATGGTGACTGGACAGTTTAACACGAAAACATTTTTCCGGATATTGATTTATATTAAAATCTTTAGGATCGATTTGTCGTCGAATAACCAATTTACTACTATCATCCGAAGTGATAAATTCCAGTTTATACGGATTGGGTTCTTCTAAATATCTTTGATTCAGCTCGAAACATGGAGAGTCGAATCGTTTTACTTTCCCGTCTGATTTATAAACCATTTTATAATAAATATCCATAACTATATAATCCACTAAAATGGGATATTTTTTCTGTTTCAATAAATCGAGGACGAGTTGTTTATAATCCATCTTCTTGTTTATCTCACAGAAAGCCACGTTCGAATGAGTTGACGAATAGGCTCATGGGGCTCATGGGAGTTCTTGAAAAGTATCTAAAACCTCGGCCAGACTGCGTTGTCGACTTTTACAAATCAGTTGATGCGTTACATCGTTGAAGACAACTTTCTCGGAGAGAATGCATTGACCACGACATTTCTTCTTAAAATAATCCGGATGCATGAGTTTCCCTTACCGAATAATGTCTCGAGTCGTTCGTCGTTTCAAGAACCGATGCCATTTCTTCTCGTTTAAAAATTCTCGATGACCGATGCGTTCTCTCTTTTCCACATTCAGAGCTCCAATATCCACGAGCACGGGATGATGGTCCGTGTACACAAAAGAACATAATTTTAAAACGGGAGCCGTTCCTCCGAGTCGATAACAAATACTACACAAGAAAACAATGAACGTGTAAAACGTTTCTGCTAAATATTCCGGTTGAAGAATGCGAGCACTATAAAGTCCAGGATTCATTTCAAAGAGACCTATTGTATATCCCGAACGTTCTCGGAAATGCGTTGCAAAAGGCAACACATACTCCGAACTCAATTGTCGATGAAGAAGGATCAAATCGAAAAAATGTTCGGGCAAGTCACAAGAGCTGCTGGCACTGTAAGATCTTCATTGCATCGAGTGGGAAGTAAACAGGCAGTGGAATCGTCTTTGATTGAAATTATTTAAAATGAGAAAACAGGCATAATCAAAATGCCAAGAGCATAATAAACAATTTCTTTCACGTGTTCAATAATAGTATGAGTGGTGGATCGACTCATCTTCTTCTTTCTTTAAAAAAGAAAGATGGTGGTGGTCTGTGTCTTAGATATGGATGAGACGCTTGGATACTTTGAAGGAGAAACATTTCAAATTCGACCCAAAACCAATTTCCTGATCCAGTTTGTACGTCTTTGCAATATCGATATCATTTTGTGGAGTAAAGGTTCGGATGATTATGTCGAGCGAGTGATCAACAGTTCATTGCACGATATTGCACGATATGCGTATCGGATATTTGGCCGCACGCAATGTGAAAAGTCGTGCCGAAAGTATAATATTTCAAAATGTTCGGAACATATCAGTCTTGTACGATTACGACATTCTTTTAATTGGGGTCGATGATAACGTCAATGAAAATATGGACGAGCGCTATGATTTAAGAATTCACGTGAAGCCGTACAAGCAGATAGATCCCCGTGATCAAGAACTGTATAAAGTCGTGGAAAAAATTACCCAATTTTGTATAGATCATCAACGAGAGTTGTAGATGAAGCGAGATAAGGTTTTTGCTATGTCAGCTGGGAACCCCATTCCGTATAGAGAAGTGAGTACAAGAAAGTTATGCGTATATAGTTCTTGAAGCAATGACGTCATTTTTAAACAAACCAATAGTAAGCCAGTTTTAAAACATGATGATTGGGAAAAGGTCGGTTGAAAATCTGGCTGGAAAAAATATGTCAGAAAAATTTACAACTATTGAAAAAAAAAAAAAAACTTTTTGTTAATTTTTATTATGTCTTCTAGACATGATAAAAATTAATGACCCCCCTTTTTTGTTTTCAATGATGTCTCAGCACCATGTTTCTAAAATACACCATGACTCACCATTTCTAAAAATAAAATTCCAAGAAAAGAATGAGTCATAGTTTATTTTTAGAAATGGTAAGACATCATTCAGAGACAAAAAGGGTGGTAGTGTTAATTTTTATCATGTCTTAAGACATGATAAAAATTAACAAAAAGTTTTTTTTTTTTTTTTTTTTTTTTTTTTTTTTTTACTCTCCAGATATTTTTCTTCCAGCTCTCACAAAATTTTTTTTCCACTCGACTTCATCAACCAAACAAGACATTGCAAAATTCTTTCTAGAATGAATTCTCGCTTATCTATTTAAGTCATCCCATTTTCGCTTCAAATCAGTTTGTGCTGCTGAAGAGGTAACATCTAAGGCCAGTAGTCTAATAACCAAGATACTACATTCTACTTTGTTCGAAAAGAAGAAATCTATTGAGTAAGAATGGATTATTCGTTGATTATCAAGAATATTCTTTCTTCTCCCATCCTTGAGAAAGCTATCGACGAATTAAAAGAACGTCAAGGTGCTCTCAACTTAATATGTCCCAACTGGGAAGATGTTTTAAATCACGATCCGCTGTACGAGACACATTGTCAACAAAAAGTTCAATTTTCCAAAGGAACTCGAAAAGATACTGTTCACATCCGAAACATTATTGGTTTACAAAATTGCTATAATGTTCTCGTGGCTGGTTATTGGTATTTGAAACCGGGGGAGAACAATAAAACAGGAACTTCGTTCATGACTCGACTGTGTGCTCCTTTAACTAAAATTGGCGAAAGCATGAAAGAGAATCCGCAACACAAATTTGCGGAGAATTGTCGTTTTTTCATGGACCGGTGCGATCCCGCGTTTTGCTCTGCTTGTAAAGGAGCCCAAGATAAATTTCAAATTCATAGAAATATGTGGTGTATACGAAAGAGTCGGATCTTTAATGGAGAGGGTTTAAAAAATACTTTTCAGTGTTCGATTGAAAATATGTTTGGTACGACGACTTCTTTTCTAGGTATTCTAAACCTTCAAATTTCTAACCGGTACACGTTCGGAGAAAATTCGTACAAGGTAGGAGGTTTAGTTCGCGAATTTATCTTATTTAAAGAATCTGTTCTGTTCTCGACCGATCTGGATATCGAAACTCCTCTTTCCCTCCCTGTAGTCGAAGAGATGGAAGAAGGGGAAGAGAAGTGTCCCGAAATTATCGGCATTCCCAATTACTTCAAACCCGTTACTCATTTTTAAATAAGAAGAAAGCATTTAGAAATGGATTTATGGAAAATCCATCGTCGACATTTATTATCCAAACGAGGTTACCGATTTTTTGCCAAGATGGCTCAAAAAGAAATGGATCAACTTCCCTATCTCACCCCTCATAATATGTTTATTCATCGAGGTTTATCGGAATCGCTGTTGAGTAACAGTTTTGTGATTACCGATCATATGCTTTCCAGCATTATACACCGAAAAGATAATATTGATCCTCAGTACAGTCAATATTTGAACAAAATCGTTCCTTGCCGCAATTTTAATCAACCTCTCCTCCTTCAGTTAATAGCCACCTCGATCGCGGAAAAGGTGAAACCGGAACAGAAAGAATTACCGATGGACACAAGAGGACTTCCTAAAGACCCAATAGAGGATCCAAACGCTAGGAAAGTAAGTGTTATTAAGGGGGGTCCAGGAACCTCCACGGAACCTCCTCTCGTCTTTTATCTTTACACTGAATCAAATGTTTGGCGTAAACAAGTAATTTAAAAAATAATGGACGACCCTGTCAAAATGGTGAAGGCTCAAAGAAACGATATGGTCTACAGTGTTCGAAAGTATTTATTATCGATCCAGAATCTACAAACCAAATATAAATTTTTGCAATATTTTGAACAAATAGGGGCTCAACGAGATAATGCCGGTCTGGTGCATGAAGATCGAGGCGATAAAATAAAAGTTGTGAACCTCTATTGAAAAAAAGAAGATGACGCTTTGGATATTTCTTCTCGTCTTTTATCTTTACCTGATCATGATCTACCTGTTTCGAAACGAGTCCCAAACGACTACAACCCCTCCTTGGCAATCCATTTCTTACCACCCTCCTCAGCGGACGACGCTTTATTCGACTTGTATTCACGCAACCAGTATAGGTAAACTTTATGACATAGACAGCTTCAATATCGGGCAGATAGTAGTCACTCGTCGCATGGGAAATACAATTTCCAAAATTCTCAGCGGGACAGCATTTTAACATTAGACGGTGTCAAGTGCATACCGAGAATGCACGGATGGCGGCAAAACGAACTAGCGATGGGGCAAAGTGCAAAGCACAGTTAACTTCGAATAATCGTCGAGTGAGACGTCTCAGCCGTATTGTACACGGTCAACGAAATAAACAATAGCTCAAATTACCCCCCTAGCTGAAGCAGGCGACAGTCGTACAGTCAGTAATGAGATCGTGTATCGCTCCCTTCAACATATGGCCTTCGGAAGCCGTAGACACACGAGGATACCTTTCCTAAATACATGCCATCGATTTGCCATTCTTACCTGGGCAGGAAAATATAGAGAATAGACACTAGTGGAGTTGAAATGTGTAGGAGCGATGAGTCTCGATCCGTCTAATTAACCCCGGTTGTGGGGGAGCTGGTAGTAGACAGCTTCCTGAGCCTCGTAGTAGACAGCCCTGCCTTGAATTCTACTGAGCATCTTTCCAAATTAGTATATCTTATTATTGAGGAATGTAGAGGATTGGAATTTTATAGTCTATTCACTCGGTTTTGCATGTTCAGAATGTCTGTTATGATGGTCGTATGAAATGTCGTCGCCTGGTATGATGTCAGAATGTCGTCTGTTGTGATCGTTTCGTATGTAAGCATATGATTGATCTTATTATTTATAGCCCTTCCTAGGGATAAATACATTACCTCTAATGATATATAGGTCATAGGGCTTCGCTTATTTAATAGGAACATGACCCTGAAATCTTTACCTATCCATATCTGTCCTTAGTGGGTATCATAAAAGTGAAACATAAATCCAAATGATGGAACAAACCTGTGCACTTGAAGTTCTGAATCACATACAATGTGGCAATATGTAACAGTGGCAAAACTTAGGTAAAATAGCGATTTAAATATATCTGAAGCATAACTTTCAAATCGTAAAAGCAAATTAGCACATCTGTAGTATAAAAACTTTGGCATATCGTTCTCCTCGTAGGTGCTACAGCTGTAGCGTCTTCCTACTTCCGTGTCTTGAAGCTAACGGAATAGCTTAGGGGTAGTTGTTGAGGCGTACAAAAGAAGTGGGCGGAGCATAGTTGCACAGACCAGTTGTTGAAATTTTTAACACATAATACACATCAAAGTGCTGCCCCAGAGGGCGCAAGATCCATATCGATTTGCCAGCACTAATTAAGGAAATATAATAAAGAATAAATAATGAAAAGTAGAAAAAACACTATATACACTATGCACATCGATCACCAAAACTCATTTTGGTGTATTGTTCTTGCTAATTATGTAACGTAAGTTAACGTTACGCTAACCAGCTGATTTTATCTTAAAGAGGTGGATATTAAAGAATTAAAAATATTTTGATATATTTCTGTATTGTGTTTATATTTAGATGAATTTTTACCCAGCCGAAGGTTGATGAAGCCATTTTCATGAGAGTGTAAGGATAACATAATTTCTGTGCTTTAAAATAATAGGTCAAAGAAAAATACATGTTTTGAAAGTACTGTTTTATTGATAAATATTTTCTCCATAGTATACACGTATTTTCGTTCTAATAATAATTATCTCTGGTTATATATAAGTATTACGTTTATGTTTTGTATAGCAAGAAGCCCCCCCAAAAAGAATTATTTATTTGAATATGTATGGCAGCGGTAGTTTAGCGTTGGTTCGTTTTCCAATTTTCCGCTTACACTTTTATCCAAAAAATAGCAAAAATCAGAGATATTAATTAAAAATTCTTAAAACGCTAATTTTCGCCCTCATTTTTCCGAATGGCAACAGGGATACAACAGCAACAATGTCCTCGTGCCATTATTGCTGATGTAATGAAAGAGAATTATCGATTTTATCAAAGACAAATGAATAAAACAAAAATTAAAAAAATATCTTTTGAAACTTCATTCAAATTTTGGAAACCTCGTTTCGAGGTGCACTGGCTCTTGTCTAGATGCACCTATGTAGCAAATTCGTAGCCCTGGGTCTATTAGCTTACACTCAGCCCAAACGAAAGACAGACACATAGAATCTTCCTTCTATTATGAGTTATATATCAGAATACCATTCATTGTTACATATGATTGATCTTATTATTTATAGCCCTTCCTAGGGAAAAATACATTACCTCTAATGATATATAGGTCATAGGGCTTCGCTTATTTAATAGGAACATGACCCTGAAATCTTTACCTATCCATATCTGTCCTTAGTGGGTATCGTAGAAGTGAAAAATAAATCCAAATGATGGAACAAACCTGTGCACTTGAAGTTCTGAATCACATACAATGTGGCAATATGTAACAGTGGCAAAACTTAGGTAAAATAGCAATTTAAATATATCTGAAACGTAACTTTCAAATCGTAAAAGCAAATTAGCACATCTGTAGAATAAAAACTTTGGCATATCGTTCTCCTCGTAGGTGCTACAGCTGTAGCGAAGTAGGAAGCTACTTCCGTGTCTTGAAGCTAACGGAATAGCGTAGGGGTAGTTGTTGAGGCATACAAAAGGAGTGGGCGAAGCATAGTTGTACAGACCAGTTGCCGAAATTTTTAATACATAATACACATCAAAGTGAATCCTCATCAAAGTGAATCACATCAATGAGAATATATCAAAGGAATCCTTTTAATAGCGTTGGAAACAATGAATTTACCAATAATTGTTTTAGGCTTTTGTTGAATTACAACAAAGTTAATGTATACATTTTTAACAATGCTTATAAACCATATTCATTAGAGATACCGAATCTAGTGGTGCTAAAAACTTACGTGTGGAGCTTATTTGCTTAAACTTGTTATTTTTAATGCTGAAATCGAATTGGAACCATTTTTAGAAATGGAGTTCTTTTTTGTCACAGTATTGTGCTACGTTTTTATACCAACACCGTTTATCGACAGCCTATTGGGCATACTTATTTGTTTTGCGACTGTGTTTCTTTTGTTTCCTGGAAGAGAAGAGAAAACTCGGAAAAATAATGATGAAAACTCTATTAACCGTAATGAACACAAGTTTAACACCGGAAAGAAGGTACTTAATTTAGATTTCCTTGATTCATATGATGATATTAATGAATTTAATGATGATTCCTTTGATGTGGATATAAACAATGACACCGATGTCCTCGAAGTTAATAACGAAGCTTTTGATAATAATCTTCTTAATTTGCATATTGATAGTGATACTGACCACATCCACCATTTTGCCAAAGATTTCGATAATAATCCTTATTATGTGCACAATATCAGCGATGAAAACCAATTTAATTACCTGCAACATGAAACAGAAAAGGATTTTGATTTTCCAAAACCTGATAACTCAGGTAATCAAATAGGCACGAATAGCAATATAACCATGTTGAACCAAGAAGAATTCAGTTTGAATGCCTGTTTTAAATCATTGGATGCTGAATGCATTGTATCGCATAACGATCTTGGAGCGCAAAGTGACATCGATTCTGGTAATCTCCTTAACACAAATAATGAACCAGGAATGAATGGCAAATTGGATCAAATAGACAGAACAGAACTCAAACCAATTCAAGATTCTCAAGAACACCCTGTTGATGCCGTCTTTGGTACCGTCCCTGTTATCTATATTGATGACGAATACACTCAACATCCTTCTTCGACTCATAGCAAGCGTTTCAAAATTTCAAACCTAAGAAAACCATTACTAAAATATTTCTGCTTTAAAAAATTTAAAATAAACAAAGGACTTATAGCATATTATCGAGATCTCAGATAGGTTTATACAATTTCAATTCATATTCGTCAAAAATTTGTTTGCCATGACACCAATCCCTTCTACCAATCATAGCAAGCGTTTCAAAATTTCAAACCTAAGAAAACCATTAGTAAAATATTTCTGCTTTAAAAAATTAAAAATAAACCAAGGACTTATAGCATATTATCGAGATCTCAGACAAGTTTACACAATTTCAATTCATATTCGTCAAAAATTCGTTTGCCATGACACCAATCTCATTGACTGACCAGTGACTGCCTAAAAATTGGACATTGACTGAGCAATGACTGATTAAGTGACGATCTCATTGACTGACCACTGACAGACTAAAAATTGGACATTCACTGAACAGGGACCGAGAAAGGGAACATCTCCTTGCCTGACCAGTGACTGAATAAAAATTGGACTTTGACTGAAAAATGACTGACTAAGTGACGATCTCATTGACTGAGCATTGGATTTGAACGGAAAAAATTGCCTTATTCGATAAGAGAGAGGAAGGATGTTTTCAGTCCAATCGATTTCGCTACAGCTGAAATGCAAACAGAAAGTCAGTTTAAAATTCTTTTTTGCAGCTACATTTTAGAACTGTAAAATAAAAATGAAATTATATCTTAACCTGAAATTAAAATGATTATTTGCAGTTAAATGCTATTGCTAAATTACTTTTTGTGTTCTTAAATTAATTTACTAGTTTACACACCATATTCAGTTATGATTTACCAATATGCTCTATTTTTAACTATAACTTCTCATTGAATTAAGGAAAGCTGTAGCTGTTATTGAAATTTTTCTTAGGCATATTTTCCCTTGTTGTCTGTGCTCCCAATTCGAAGTGACCGTCAGCCAGTTCCTTTTTGTTTTTCGTAAGTGATTTGTCGACATTTCGCATAAAAAATCTCCAGATTATCATTAAAACACGAATAAGGATGTTGTTTTTTATTTTAGATTTTTTTCTCTCTGTGGCTTTCATGTCAAAACGTACTAGAAATAATAAATGAGAATATATTGCTTTCTTTTCAAACGAAGTATTTTCAATATATGTTCCATAGCAATATGCTCTGTCATTAAGATTGCTAAGAGTTTTACCCTGTTTCATTCCTTACCAACGTGCTGGCTGCATGGTTGGCTTCTGCAGTTTCCGTTATCTCAACGTATATGAGGCAATTTCCCTTAGAACGTTCTCCGCAAAGCCCTCCCTCGCGCCAGGTACGTAACCATCCTTTTCTTTGCCTTTTTCAAATAACCTGACTTTTACTCAAACAAATCAGTCACGACATGAAATTTGGAAGAAATGGATTTAAATAATTTTTTTATAAAAATGTCTCGATTGTATATATACTGGATGTTAAAGAATTTACAAACCCAGAGATACAGGAAAAACAAATATTAAACTGAAAGCTTTCATACTTTGTATTACGCGCAAAGGGATCATTTTTTTCATTTCCACACATACACATTTGATCAGAATTCGGGCTAATATCCCTCTGGGTTAAAAATATTTAAAAACAGCGTATTTTGTAAATTACAAAATGAAATTTTCATATATTTGAATAAATATTTATGAGGCATTATTAATAAAAATGAGAATAAAGGAAAAACTATGAATAATCCTCAGACGTTGAGTCTGAAATTTAAAATTCAACAAACCTATCGCAAACCACTGAGTACAGGGGGTGTTCAGGTATTTTTTTTAAGAATTTTGCAAAGATTTAGATATATAAACACATCTTATAATCTCATTTTCTAATATATTCCGTCTGAGAGTCCTTTTGTTGAACCATCATATTACATCATGATTTCCAAGAGAAAAGCCTTTTCCTGAAAACATCAAGGTTGATTTTATGCCACTTCTACCTCAAAATGTTCGACAGTCCATCCAATGTTTGGGGATGCCACGTATAAAGAGCTTGTTTTAAACGTACAAATGCACATTAATCCACAGGAGACACATCAGGAGATTTCGAGGATATGCAACTAGAGGGTACAGCTTTAATTCCGGTTTCATATCTTATTTTTTCAAACCATAAAGCAGTAGATTTAGAGGTATGAATTGTAGCCTTGACCTGATGGAACTTAATACATTCAAGATCTTTTGGATAAAGAGATGACATTTCGTCTTTTAATATAGGTGTTTAAAGTTTTTTCTGACTGTAATCCGAATTAATTTTGATATTTGTTTCTACATTCCTTACTTTAAGTTTCTCGTTATAAAAGAATCCAGTAAAAACAATAAAACCTTTAGAAAAATTGTCCTTAATTTTTCTGAACCAATATACTGTGTCTTTTTCTCCTCTTTTTTGGTAGTAAATGAATCTTTTTCTATTGCAATCGTTATACGTATGTCCAAGCTTCATGTGTTGTAACTACACTGAAGTGCCACTAAATTAGGGATAGACATGGCTATGGAAATTGAATAGCGCTGCGCCGCATCTGGGCTTACGTGAGGAAGTTGTGCTAAATGCACGTAAAGCTAGCACTGTGGTTGTTGATAATCAGTGGTTTCACATACCAGTAGAGGTAAACTTTACGACATAGACAGCTGCAATATCGGGCAGATAGTAGTCACTCGTCGCATGGGAAATACAATTTCCAAAATCCTCAGCGGGACAGCATTTTAACATAAGACAGTGTCAAGTGCATACCGAGAATGCACGGATGGCGGGAAAACGAACTAGCGATTGGGCAAAGTGCAAAGCACAGTTAACTTAGAATAATCGTCGAGTGAGACGTCTCAGCCGTATTGTACACTGTCAACGAAGTAAACAATAGCTCAAATTACCCCCTAGCTGAAGCAGGCGACAGTCGTACAGTCAGTAATAAGATCGCGTATCGCTCCCTTCAATGGCCTTCGGAAGCCGTAGACACACGAGAATACCTTTCCTAAATACATGCCATCGAGTTGCCATTCTTACCTGGGCAGGAAAATATAGAGAATAGACACTAGTGGAGTTGAAATGTGTAGGAGCGATGAGTCTCGATCCGTCTAATTAACCCCGGTTGTGGGGGAGCTGGTAGTAGACAGCTTCCTGAGCCTCGTAGTAGACAGCCCTGCCTTGAATTCTACTGAGCATCTTTCCAAATTAGTATATCTTATTATTGAGGAATGTAGAGGATTGAAGTTTTATAGTCTATTCACTCGGTTTTGCATGTTCAGAATGTCTGTTATGATGGTCGTATGAAATGTCGTCGCCTGGTATGATGTCAGAATGTCGTCTGTTGTGATCGTTCCGTATGTAAGCATATGATTGATCTTATTATTTATAGCCCTTCCTAGGGATAAATACATTACCTCTAATGATATATAGGTCATAGGGCTTCGCTTATTTAATAGGAACATGACCCTGAAATCTTTACCTAACCATATCTGTCCTTAGTGGGTATCATAAAAGTGAAAAATAAATCCAAATGATGGAACAAACCTGTGCACTTGAAGTTCTGAATCACATACAATGTGGCAATATGTAACAGTGGCAAAACTTAGGTAAAATAGCGATTTAAATATATCTGAAGCGTAACTTTCAAATCGTAAAAGCAAATTAGCACATCTGTAGTATAAAAACTTTGGCATATCGTTCTCCTCGTAGGTGCTACAGCTGTAGCGTCTTCCTACTTCCGTGTCTTTAAGCTAACGGAATAGCGTAGGGGTAGTTGTTGAGGCATACAAAAGGAGTGGGCGAAGCATAGTTGTACAGACCAGTTGTCGAAATTTTTAATACATAATACACATCAAAGTGCTGCCCCAGAGGGCGCAAGATCCATATCGATTTGCCAGCACTAATTAAGGAAATATAATAAAGAATAAATAATGAAAAGTAGAAAAAACACTATATACACTATGCACATCGATCACCAAAACTCATTTTGGTGTATTGTTCTTGCTAATTATGTAACGTAAGTTAACGTTACGCTAACCAGCTGATTTTATCTTAAAGAGGTGGATATTAAAGAATTAAAAATATTTTGATATATTTCTGTATTGTGTTTATATTTAGATGAATTTTTACCCAGCCGAAGGTTGATGAAGCCATTTTCATGAGAGTGTAAGGATAACATAATTTCTGTGCTTTAAAATAATAGGTCAAAGAAAAATACATGTTTTGAAAGTACTGTTTTATTGATAAATATTTTCTCCATAGTATACACGTATTTTCGTTCTAATAATAATTATCTCTGGTTATATATAAGTATTACGTTTATGTTTTGTATAGCAAGAAGCCCCCCCAAAAAGAATTATTTATTTGAATATGTATGGCAGCGGTAGTTTAGCGTTGGTTCGTTTTCCAATTTTCCGCTTACACTTTTATCCAAAAAATAGCAAAAATCAGAGATATTAATTAAAAATTCTTAAAACGCTAATTTTCGCCCTCATTTTTCCGAATGGCAACAGGGATACAACAGCAACAATGTCCTCGTGCCATTATTGCTGATGTAATGAAAGAGAATTATCGATTTTATCAAAGACAAATGAATAAAACAAAAATTAAAAAAATATCTTTTGAAACTTCATTCAAATTTTGGAAACCTCGTTTCGAGGTGCACTGGCTCTTGTCTAGATGCACCTATGTAGCAAATTCGTAGCCCTGGGTCTATTAGTTTACACTCAGCCCAAACGAAAGACAGACACATAGAATCTTCCTTCTATTATGAGTTATATATCAGAATACCATTCATTGTTACATATGATTGATCTTATTATTTATAGCCCTTCCTAGGGAAAAATACATTACCTCTAATGATATATAGGTCATAGGGCTTCGCTTATTTAATAGGAACATGACCCTGAAATCTTTACCTATCCATATCTGTCCTTAGTGGGTATCGTAGAAGTGAAAAATAAATCCAAATGATGGAACAAACCTGTGCACTTGAAGTTCTGAATCACATACAATGTGGCAATATGTAACAGTGGAAAAACTTAGGTAAAATAGCAATTTAAATATATCTGAAACGTAACTTTCAAATCGTAAAAGCAAATTAGCACATCTGTAGAATAAAAACTTTGGCATATCGTTCTCCTCGTAGGTGCTACAGCTGTAGCGAAGTAGGAAGCTACTTCCGTGTCTTGAAGCTAACGGAATAGCGTAGGGGTAGTTGTTGAGGCATACAAAAGGAGTGGGCGAAGCATAGTTGTACAGACCAGTTGCCGAAATTTTTAATACATAATACACATCAAAGTGAATCATCATCAAAGTGAATCACATCAATGAGAATATATCAAAGGAATCCTTTTAATAGCGTTGGAAACAATGAATTTACCAATAATTGTTTTAGGCTTTTGTTGAATTACAACAAAGTTAATGTATACATTTTTAACAATGCTTATAAACCATATTCATTAGAGATACCGAATCTAGTGGTGCTAAAAACTTACGTGTGGAGCTTATTTGCTTAAACTTGTTATTTTTAATGCTGAAATCGAATTGGAACCATTTTTAGAAATGGAGTTCTTTTTTGTCACAGTATTGTGCTACGTTTTTATACCAACACCGTTTATCGACAGCCTATTGGGCATACTTATTTGTTTTGCGACTGTGTTTCTTTTGTTTCCTGGAAGAGAAGAGAAAACTCGGAAAAATAATGATGAAAACTCTATTAACCATAATGAACACAAGTTTAACACCGGAAAGAAGGTACTTAATTTAGATTTCCTTGATTCATATGATGATATTAATGAATTTAATGATGATTCCTTTGATGTGGATATAAACAGTGTCACCGATGTCCTCGAAGTTAATAACGAAGCTTTTGATAATAATCTTCTTAATTTGCATATTGATAGTGATACTGACCACATCCACCATTTTGCCAAAGATTTCGATAATAATCCTTATGATGTGCACAATATCAGCGATGAAAAGCAATTTAATTACCTGCAACATGAAACAGAAATGGATTTTGATTTTCCAAAACCTGATAACTCAGGTAATCAAATAGGCACGAATAGCAGTATAACCATGTTGAACCAAGAAGAATTCAGTTTGAATGCCTGTTTTAAATCATTGGATGCTGAATGCATTGTATCGCATAACGATCTTGGAGCACAAAGTGACATCGATTCTGGTAATCTCCTTAACACAAATAATGAACCAGGAATGAATGGCAAATTGGATCAAATAGACAGAACAGAACTCAAACCAATTCAAGATTCTCAAGAACACCCTGTTGATGCCGTCTTTGGTACCGTCCCTGTTATCTATATTGATGACGAATACACTCAACATCCTTCTTCGACTCATAGCAAGCGTTTCAAAATTTCAAACCTAAGAAAACCATTACTAAAATATTTCTGCTTTAAAAAATTTAAAATAAACAAAGGACTTATAGCATATTATCGAGATCTCAGATAGGTTTATACAATTTCAATTCATATTCGTCAAAAATTTGTTTGCCATGACACCAATCCCTTCTACCAATCATAGCAAGCGTTTCAAAATTTCAAACCTAAGAAAACCATTAGTAAAATATGTCTGCTTTAAAAAATTAAAAATAAACCAAGGACTTATAGCATATTATCGAGATCTCAGACAAGTTTACACAATTTCAATTCATATTCGTCAAAAATTCGTTTGCCATGACACCAATCTCATTGACTGACCAGTGACTGCCTAAAAATTGGACATTGACTGAGCAATGACTGATTAAGTGACGATCTCATTGACTGACCACTGACAGACTAAAAATTGGACATTCACTGAACAGGGACCGAGAAAGGGAACATCTCCTTGCCTGACCAGTGACTGAATAAAAATTGGACTTTGACTGAAAAATGACTGACTAAGTGACGATCTCATTGACTGAGCATTGGATTTGAACGGAAAAAATTGCCTTATTCGATAAGAGAGAGGAAGGATGTTTTCAGTCCAATCGATTTCGCTACAGCTGAAATGCAAACAGAAAGTCAGTTTAAAATTCTTTTTTGCAGCTACATTTTAGAACTGTAAAATAAAAATGAAATTATATCTTAACCTGAAATTAAAATGATTATTTGCAGTTAAATGCTATTGCTAAATTACTTTTTGTGTTCTTAAATTAATTTACTAGTTTACACACCATATTCAGTTATGATTTACCAATATGCTCTATTTTTAACTATAACTTCTCATTGAATTAAGGAAAGCTGTAGCTGTTATTGAAATTTTTCTTAGGCATATTTTCCCTTGTTGTCTGTGCTCCCAATTCGAAGTGACCGTCAGCCACTTCCTTTTTGTTTTTCGTAAGTGATTTGTCGACATTTCGCATAAAAAATCTCCAGATTATCATTAAAACACGAATAAGGATGTTGTTTTTTATTTTAGATTTTTTTCTCTCTGTGGCTTTCATGTCAAAACGTACTAGAAATAATAAATGAGAATATATTGCTTTCTTTTCAAACGAAGTATTTTCAATATATGTTCCATAGCAATATGCTCTGTCATTAAGATTGCTAAGAGTTTTACCCTGTTTCATTCCTTACCAACGTGCTGGCTGCATGGTTGGCTTCTGCAGTTTCCGTTATCTCAACGTATATGAGGCAATTTCCCTTAGAACGTTCTCCGCAAAGCCCTCCCTCGCGCCAGGTACGTAACCATCCTTTTCTTTGCCTTTTTCAAATAACCTGACTTTTACTCAAACAAATCAGTCACGACATGAAATTTGGAAGAAATGGATTTAAATAATTTTTTTATAAAAATGTCTCGATTGTATATATACTGGATGTTAAAGAATTTACAAACCCAGAGATACAGGAAAAACAAATATTAAACTGAAAGCTTTCATACTTTGTATTACGCGCAAAGGGATCATTTTTTTCATTTCCACACATACACATTTGATCAGAATTCGGGCTAATATCCCTCTGGGTTAAAAATATTTAAAAACAGCGTATTTTGTAAATTACAAAATGAAATTTTCATATATTTGAATAAATATTTATGAGGCATTATTAATAAAAATGAGAATAAAGGAAAAACTATGAATAATCCTCAGACGTTGAGTCTGAAATTTAAAATTCAACAAACCTATCGCAAACCACTGAGTACAGGGGGTGTTCAGGTATTTTTTTTAAGAATTTTGCAAAGATTTAGATATATAAACACATCTTATAATCTCATTTTCTAATATATTCCGTCTGAGAGTCCTTTTGTTGAACCATCATATTACATCATGATTTCCAAGAGAAAAGCCTTTTCCTGAAAACATCAAGGTTGATTTTATGCCACTTCTACCTCAAAATGTTCGACAGTCCATCCAATGTTTGGGGATGCCACGTATAAAGAGCTTGTTTTAAACGTACAAATGCACATTAATCCACAGGAGACACATCAGGAGATTTCGAGGATATGCAACTAGAGGGTACAGCTTTAATTCCGGTTTCATATCTTATTTTTTCAAACCATAAAGCAGTAGATTTAGAGGTATGAATTGTAGCCTTGACCTGATGGAACTTAATACATTCAAGATCTTTTGGATAAAGAGATGACATTTCGTCTTTTAATATAGGTGTTTAAAGTTTTTTCTGACTGTAATCCGAATTAATTTTGATATTTGTTTCTACATTCCTTACTTTAAGTTTCTCGTTATAAAAGAATCCAGTAAAAACAATAAAACCTTTAGAAAAATTGTCCTTAATTTTTCTGAACCAATATACTGTGTCTTTTTCTCCTCTTTTTTGGTAGTAAATGAATCTTTTTCTATTGCAATCGTTATACGTATGTCCAAGCTTCATGTGTTGTAACTACACTGAAGTGCCACTAAATTAGGGATAGACATGGCTATGGAAATTGAATAGCGCTGCGCCGCATCTGGGCTTACGTGAGGAAGTTGTGCTAAATGCACGTAAAGCTAGCACTGTGGTTGTTGATAATCAGTGGTTTCACATACCAGTAGAGGTAAACTTTACGACATAGACAGCTGCAATATCGGGCAGATAGTAGTCACTCGTCGCATGGGAAATACAATTTCCAAAATCCTCAGCGGGACAGCATTTTAACATAAGACAGTGTCAAGTGCATACCGAGAATGCACGGATGGCGGGAAAACGAACTAGCGATTGGGCAAAGTGCAAAGCACAGTTAACTTAGAATAATCGTCGAGTGAGACGTCTCAGCCGTATTGTACACTGTCAACGAAGTAAACAATAGCTCAAATTACCCCCTAGCTGAAGCAGGCAACAGTCGTACAGTCAGTAATAAGATCGTTTATCGCTCCCTGCAATGGCCTTCGGAAGCCGTAGACACACGAGAGTACCTTTCCTAAATACATGCCATCGAGTTGCCATTCTTACCTGGGCAGGAAAATATAGAGAATAGACACTAGTGGAGTTGAAATGTGTAGGAGCGATGAGTCTCGATCCGTCTAATTAACCCCGGTTGTGGGGGAGCTGGTAGTAGACAGCTTCCTGAGCCTCGTAGTAGACAGCCCTGCCTTGAATTCTACTGAGCATCTTTCCAAATTAGTATATCTTATTATTGAGGAATGTAGAGGATTGAAGTTTTATAGTCTATTCACTCGGTTTTGCATGTTCAGAATGTCTGTTATGATGGTCGTATGAAATGTCGTCGCCTGGTATGATGTCAGAATGTCGTCTGTTGTGATCGTTCCGTATGTAAGCATATGATTGATCTTATTATTTATAGCCCTTCCTAGGGATAAATACATTACCTCTAATGATATATAGGTCATAGGGCTTCGCTTATTTAATAGGAACATGACCCTGAAATCTTTACCTATCCATATCTGTCCTTAGTGGGTATCATAAAAGTGAAAAATAAATCCAAATGATGGAACAAACCTGTGCACTTGAAGTTCTGAATCACATACAATGTGGCAATATGTAACAGTGGCAAAACTTAGGTAAAATAGCGATTTAAATATATCTGAAGCGTAACTTTCAAATCGTAAAAGCAAATTAGCACATCTGTAGTATAAAAACTTTGGCATATCGTTCTCCTCGTAGGTGCTACAGCTGTAGCGTCTTCCTACTTCCGTGTCTTTAAGCTAACGGAATAGCGTAGGGGTAGTTGTTGAGGCATACAAAAGGAGTGGGCGAAGCATAGTTGTACAGACCAGTTGTCGAAATTTTTAATACATAATACACATCAAAGTGCTGCCCCAGAGGGCGCAAGATCCATATCGATTTGCCAGCACTAATTAAGGAAATATAATAAAGAATAAATAATGAAAAGTAGGAAAAACACTATATACACTATGCACATCGATCACCAAAACTCATTTTGGTGTATTGTTCTTGCTAATTATGTAACGTAAGTTAACGCTACGCTAACCAGTTGATTTTATCTTAAAGAGGTGGATATTAAAGAATTAAAAATATTTTGATATATTTCTGTATTGTGTATATATTTAGATGAATTTTTACCTAGCCGAAGGTTGATGAAGCCATTTTTATGAGAGTGTATGGATAACATAATTTCTGTGCTTTAAAATAATAGGTCAAAGAAAAATACATGTTTTGAAAGTACTTTTTTTATTGATAAATATTTTCTCCATAGTATTCACGTATTTTCGTTCTAATAATAATAATCTCTGGTTATATATAAGTATTACGTTTATGTTTTGTATAGCAAGAAGCCCCCCCAAAAAGAATTATTTATTTGAATATGTATGGCAGCGGTAGTTTAGCGTTGGTTCGTTTTCCAATTTTCCGCTTACACTTTTATCCAAAAAATAGCAAAAATCAGAGATATTAATTAAAAATTCTTAAAACGGTAATTTTTGCCCTCATTTTTCCGAATGGCAACAGGGATACAACAGCAACAATGGCCTCGTGCCATTATTGCTGATGTAATGAAAGAGAATTATCGATTTTATCAAAGACAAATGAATAAAACAAAAATTAAAAAAATATAATTTGAAACCTCATTCAAATTTTGGAAACCCCGTTTCGAGGTGCACTGGCTCTTGTCTAGATGCACCTATGTAGCAAATTCGTAGCCCTGGGTCTATTAGCTTACACTCAGCCCAAACGAAAGACAGACACATAGAATCTTCCTTCTATTATGAGTTATATATCAGAATACCTTTCATTGTTACATATTCAAGGAATCCTTTTAATAGCGTTCGAAACAATGAATTTACCAATAATTGTTTTAGGCTTTTGTTGAATTACAACAAAGTTAATGTATACATTTTTAACAATGCTTATAAACCATAATCATTAGAGATACCGAATCTAGTGGTGCTAAAAACTTACGTGTGGAGCTTATTTGCTTAAACTTGTTATTTTTAATGCTGAAATCGAATTGGAACCATTTTTAGAAATGGAGTTCTTTTTTTTCACAGTATTGTGCTACGTTTTTATACCAACACCGTTTATCGACAGCCTATTGGGCATACTTATTTGTTTTGCGACTGTGTTTCTTTTGTTTCCTGGAAGAGAAGAGAAAACTCGGAAAAATAATGATGAAAACTCTATTAACCGTAATGAACACAAGTTTAACAACGGAAAGAAGGTACTTAATTTAGATTTCCTTGATTCATATGATGATATTAATGAATTTAATGATGATTCCTTTGATGTGGATATAAACAGTGACACCGATGTCCTCGAAGTTAATAACGAAGCTTTTGATAATAATCTTCTTAATTTGCATATTGATAGTGATACTGACCACATCCACCATTTTGCCAAAGATTTCGATAATAATCCTTATGATGTGCACAATATCAGCGATGAAAAGCAATTTAATTACCTGCAACATGAAACAGAAATGGATTTTGATTTTCCAAAACCTGATAACTCAGGTAATCAAATAGGCACGAATAGCAGTATAACCATGTTGAACCAAGAAGAATTCAGTTTGAATGCCTGTTTTAAATCATTGGATGCTGAATGCATTGTATCGCATAACGATCTTGGAGCACAAAGTGACATCGATTCTGGTAATCTCCTTAACACAAATAATGAACCAGGAATGAATGGCAAATTGGATCAAATAGACAGAACAGAACTCAAACCAATTCAAGATTCTCAAGAACACCCTGTTGATGCCGTCTTTGGTACCGTCCCTGTTATCTATATTGATGACGAATACACTCAACATCCTTCTTCGACTCATAGCAAGCGTTTCAAAATTTCAAACCTAAGAAAACCATTACTAAAATATTTCTGCTTTAAAAAATTTAAAATAAACAAAGGACTTATAGCATATTATCGAGATCTCAGATAGGTTTATACAATTTCAATTCATATTCGTCAAAAATTTGTTTGCCATGACACCAATCCCTTCTACCAATCATAGCAAGCGTTTCAAAATTTCAAACCTAAGAAAACCATTAGTAAAATATTTCTGCTTTAAAAAATTAAAAATAAACCAAGGACTTATAGCATATTATCGAGATCTCAGACAAGTTTACACAATTTCAATTCATATTCGTCAAAAATTCGTTTGCCATGACACCAATCTCATTGACTGACCAGTGACTGCCTAAAAATTGGACATTGACTGAGCAATGACTGATTAAGTGACGATCTCATTGGCTGACCACTGACAGACTAAAAATTGGACATTCACTGAACAGGGACCGAGAAAGGGAACATCTCCTTGCCTGACCAGTTACTGAATAAAAATTGGACTTTGACTGAAAAATGACTGACTAAGTGACGATCTCATTGACTGAGCATTGGATTTGAACGGAAAAAATTGCCTTATTCGATAAGAGAGAGGAAGGATGTTTTCAGTCCAATCGATTTCGCTACAGCTGAAATGCAAACAGAAAGTCAGTTTAAAATTCTTTTTTGCAGCTACATTTCAGAACTGTAAAATAAAAATGAAATTATATCTTAACCTGAAATTAAAATGATTATTTGCAGTTAAATGCTATTGCTAAATTACTTTTTGTGTTCTTAAATTAATTTACTAGTTTACACACCATATTCAGTTATGATTTACCAATATGCTCTATTTTTAACTATAACTTCTCATTGAATTAAGGAAAGCTGTAGGTATTATTGAAATTTTTCTTAGGCATATTATCCCTTGTTGTCTGCGCTCCCAATTCGAAGTGACCGTCAGCCACTTCCTTTTTGTTTTTCGTAAGTGATTTGTCGGCATTTCGCATAAAAAATCTCCAGATTATCATTAAAACACGAATAAGGATGTTATTTTTTATTTTAGATTTTTTTCTCTCTGTGGCTTTCATGTCAAAACGTACTAGAAATAATAAATGAGAATATATTGCTTTCTTTTCAAACGAAGTATTTTCAATATATGTTCCATAGCAATATGCTCTGTCATTAAGATTGCTAAGAGTTTTACCCTGTTTCATTCCTTGCCAACGTGCTGGCTGCATGGTTGGCTTCTGCAGTTTCCGTTATCTCAACGTATATGAGGCAATTTCCCTTAGAACGTTCTCCGCAAAGCCCTCCCTCGCGCCAGGTACGTAACCATCCTTTTCTTTGCCTTTTTCAAATAACCTGACTTTTACTCAAACAAATCAGTCACGACATGAAATTTGGAAGAAATGGATTTAAATAATTTTTTTATAAAAATGTCTCGATTGTATATATACTGGATGTTAAAGAATTTACAAACCCAGAGATACAGGAAAAACAAATATTAAACTGAAAGCTTTCATACTTTGTATTACGCGCAAAGGAATCATTTTTTTCATTTCCACACATACACATTTGATCAGAATTCGTGCTAATATCCCTCTGGGTTAAAAATATTTAAAAACAGCGTATTTTATAAATTACAAAATGAAATTTTCATATATTTGAATAAATATTTATGAGGCATTATTAATAAAAATGAGAATAAATGAAACACTATGAATAATCCTCAAACGTTCAGTCTGAAATTTAAAATTCAACAAACCTATCGCAAACCACTGAGTACAGGGGGTGTTCAGGTATTTTTTTAAGGATTTTGCAAAGATTTAGATATATAAACACATCCTATAATCTCATTTTCTAATATATTCCGTCTGAGAGTCCTTTTGTTGAACCATCATATTACATCATGATTTCCAAGAGAAAAGCCTTTTCCTGAAAACATCAAGGTTGATTTTATGCCACTTCTACCTCAAAATGTTCCACAGTCCATCCAATATTTGGGGATGCCACGTATAAAGAGCTTGTTTTAAACGTACAAATGCACATTAATCCACAGGAGACACATCAGGAGATTTCGAGGATATGCAACTAGAGGGTACAGCTTTAATTCCGGTTTCATATCTTATTTTTTCAAACCATAAAGCAGTAGATTTAGAGGTATGAATTGTAGCCTGGACCTGATGGAACTTAATACATTCAAGATCTTTTGGATAAAGAGATGACATTTCGTCTTTTAATATAGGTGTTTAAAGTTTTTTCTGACTGTAATCCGATTTAATTTTGATATTTGTTTCTACATTCCTTACTTTAAGTTTCTCGTTATAAAAGAATCCAGTAAGAACAACAAAACCTTTAGAAAAATTGTCCTTAATTTTTCTGAACCAATATACTGTGTCTTTTTCTCCTCTTTTTTGGTAGTAAATGAATCTTTTTCTATTGCAATCGTTATACGTATGTCCAAGCTTCATGTGTTGTAACTACACTGAAGTGCCACTAAATTAGGGATAGACATGGCTATGGAAATTGAATAGCGCTGCGCCGCATCTGGGCTTACGTGAGGAAGTTGTGCTAAATGCACGTAAAGCTAGCACTGTGGTTATTGATAATCAGTGGTTTCACATACCAGTAGAGGTAAACTTTACGACATAGACAGCTGCAATATCGGGCAGATAGTAGTCACTCGTCGCATGGGAAATACAATTTCCAAAATCCTCAGCGGGACAGCATTTTAACATAAGACAGTGTCAAGTGCATACCGAGAATGCACGGATGGCGGGAAAACGAACTAGCGATGGGGCAAAGTGCAAAGCACAGTTAACTTAGAATAATCGTCGAGTGAGACGTCTCAGCCGTATTGTACACTGTCAACGAAGTAAACAATAGCTCAAATTACCCCCTAGCTGAAGCAGGCGACAGTCGTACAGTCAGTAATAAGATCGTGTATCGCTCCCTTCAATGGCCTTCGGAAGCCGTAGACACACGAGAGTACCTTTCCTAAATACATGCCATCGAGTTGCCATTCTTACCTGGGCAGGAAAATATAGAGAATAGACACTAGTGGAGTTGAAATGTGTAGGAGCGATGAGTCTCGATCCGTCTAATTAACCCCGGTTGTGGGGGAGCTGGTAGTAGACAGCTTCCTGAGCCTCGTAGTAGACAGCCCTGCCTTGAATTCTACTGAGCATCTTTCCAAATTAGTATATCTTATTATTGAGGAATGTAGAGGATTGAAGTTTTATAGTCTATTCACTCGGTTTTGCATGTTCAGAATGTCTGTTATGATGGTCGTATGAAATGTCGTCGCCTGGTATGATGTCAGAATGTCGTCTGTTGTGATCGTTCCGTATGTAAGCATATGATTGATCTTATTATTTATAGCCCTTCCTAGGGATAAATACATTACCTCTAATGATATATAGGTCATAGGGCTTCGCTTATTTAATAGGAACATGACCCTGAAATCTTTACCTATCCATATCTGTCCTTAGTGGGTATCATAAAAGTGAAAAATAAATCCAAATGATGGAACAAACCTGTGCACTTGAAGTTCTGAATCACATACAATGTGGCAATATGTAACAGTGGCAAAACTTAGGTAAAATAGCGATTTAAATATATCTGAAGCGTAACTTTCAAATCGTAAAAGCAAATTAGCACATCTGTAGTATAAAAACTTTGGCATATCGTTCTCCTCGTAGGTGCTACAGCTGTAGCGTCTTCCTACTTCCGTGTCTTTAAGCTAACGGAATAGCGTAGGGGTAGTTGTTGAGGCATACAAAAGGAGTGGGCGAAGCATAGTTGTACAGACCAGTTGTCGAAATTTTTAATACATAATACACATCAAAGTGCTGCCCCAGAGGGCGCAAGATCCATATCGATTTGCCAGCACTAATTAAGGAAATATAATAAAGAATAAATAATGAAAAGTAGGAAAAACACTATATACACTATGCACATCGATCACCAAAACTCATTTTGGTGTATTGTTCTTGCTAATTATGTAACGTAAGTTAACGCTACGCTAACCAGTTGATTTTATCTTAAAGAGGTGGATATTAAAGAATTAAAAATATTTTGATATATTTCTGTATTGTGTATATATTTAGATGAATTTTTACCTAGCCGAAGGTTGATGAAGCCATTTTTATGAGAGTGTATGGATAACATAATTTCTGTGCTTTAAAATAATAGGTCAAAGAAAAATACATGTTTTGAAAGTACTTTTTTTATTGATAAATATTTTCTCCATAGTATTCACGTATTTTCGTTCTAATAATAATAATCTCTGGTTATATATAAGTATTACGTTTATGTTTTGTATAGCAAGAAGCCCCCCCAAAAAGAATTATTTATTTGAATATGTATGGCAGCGGTAGTTTAGCGTTGGTTCGTTTTCCAATTTTCCGCTTACACTTTTATCCAAAAAATAGCAAAAATCAGAGATATTAATTAAAAATTCTTAAAACGGTAATTTTTGCCCTCATTTTTCCGAATGGCAACAGGGATACAACAGCAACAATGGCCTCGTGCCATTATTGCTGATGTAATGAAAGAGAATTATCGATTTTATCAAAGACAAATGAATAAAACAAAAATTAAAAAAATATAATTTGAAACCTCATTCAAATTTTGGAAACCCCGTTTCGAGGTGCACTGGCTCTTGTCTAGATGCACCTATGTAGCAAATTCGTAGCCCTGGGTCTATTAGCTTACACTCAGCCCAAACGAAAGACAGACACATAGAATCTTCCTTCTATTATGAGTTATATATCAGAATACCTTTCATTGTTACATATTCAAGGAATCCTTTTAATAGCGTTCGAAACAATGAATTTACCAATAATTGTTTTAGGCTTTTGTTGAATTACAACAAAGTTAATGTATACATTTTTAACAATGCTTATAAACCATAATCATTAGAGATACCGAATCTAGTGGTGCTAAAAACTTACGTGTGGAGCTTATTTGCTTAAACTTGTTATTTTTAATGCTGAAATCGAATTGGAACCATTTTTAGAAATGGAGTTCTTTTTTTTCACAGTATTGTGCTACGTTTTTATACCAACACCGTTTATCGACAGCCTATTGGGCATACTTATTTGTTTTGCGACTGTGTTTCTTTTGTTTCCTGGAAGAGAAGAGAAAACTCGGAAAAATAATGATGAAAACTCTATTAACCGTAATGAACACAAGTTTAACAACGGAAAGAAGGTACTTAATTTAGATTTCCTTGATTCATATGATGATATTAATGAATTTAATGATGATTCCTTTGATGTGGATATAAACAGTGACACCGATGTCCTCGAAGTTAATAACGAAGCTTTTGATAATAATCTTCTTAATTTGCATATTGATAGTGATACTGACCACATCCACCATTTTGCCAAAGATTTCGATAATAATCCTTATGATGTGCACAATATCAGCGATGAAAAGCAATTTAATTACCTGCAACATGAAACAGAAATGGATTTTGATTTTCCAAAACCTGATAACTCAGGTAATCAAATAGGCACGAATAGCAGTATAACCATGTTGAACCAAGAAGAATTCAGTTTGAATGCCTGTTTTAAATCATTGGATGCTGAATGCATTGTATCGCATAACGATCTTGGAGCACAAAGTGACATCGATTCTGGTAATCTCCTTAACACAAATAATGAACCAGGAATGAATGGCAAATTGGATCAAATAGACAGAACAGAACTCAAACCAATTCAAGATTCTCAAGAACACCCTGTTGATGCCGTCTTTGGTACCGTCCCTGTTATCTATATTGATGACGAATACACTCAACATCCTTCTTCGACTCATAGCAAGCGTTTCAAAATTTCAAACCTAAGAAAACCATTACTAAAATATTTCTGCTTTAAAAAATTTAAAATAAACAAAGGACTTATAGCATATTATCGAGATCTCAGATAGGTTTATACAATTTCAATTCATATTCGTCAAAAATTTGTTTGCCATGACACCAATCCCTTCTACCAATCATAGCAAGCGTTTCAAAATTTCAAACCTAAGAAAACCATTAGTAAAATATTTCTGCTTTAAAAAATTAAAAATAAACCAAGGACTTATAGCATATTATCGAGATCTCAGACAAGTTTACACAATTTCAATTCATATTCGTCAAAAATTCGTTTGCCATGACACCAATCTCATTGACTGACCAGTGACTGCCTAAAAATTGGACATTGACTGAGCAATGACTGATTAAGTGACGATCTCATTGGCTGACCACTGACAGACTAAAAATTGGACATTCACTGAACAGGGACCGAGAAAGGGAACATCTCCTTGCCTGACCAGTTACTGAATAAAAATTGGACTTTGACTGAAAAATGACTGACTAAGTGACGATCTCATTGACTGAGCATTGGATTTGAACGGAAAAAATTGCCTTATTCGATAAGAGAGAGGAAGGATGTTTTCAGTCCAATCGATTTCGCTACAGCTGAAATGCAAACAGAAAGTCAGTTTAAAATTCTTTTTTGCAGCTACATTTCAGAACTGTAAAATAAAAATGAAATTATATCTTAACCTGAAATTAAAATGATTATTTGCAGTTAAATGCTATTGCTAAATTACTTTTTGTGTTCTTAAATTAATTTACTAGTTTACACACCATATTCAGTTATGATTTACCAATATGCTCTATTTTTAACTATAACTTCTCATTGAATTAAGGAAAGCTGTAGGTATTATTGAAATTTTTCTTAGGCATATTATCCCTTGTTGTCTGCGCTCCCAATTCGAAGTGACCGTCAGCCACTTCCTTTTTGTTTTTCGTAAGTGATTTGTCGGCATTTCGCATAAAAAATCTCCAGATTATCATTAAAACACGAATAAGGATGTTATTTTTTATTTTAGATTTTTTTCTCTCTGTGGCTTTCATGTCAAAACGTACTAGAAATAATAAATGAGAATATATTGCTTTCTTTTCAAACGAAGTATTTTCAATATATGTTCCATAGCAATATGCTCTGTCATTAAGATTGCTAAGAGTTTTACCCTGTTTCATTCCTCGCCAACGTGCTGGCTGCATGGTTGGCTTCTGCAGTTTCCGTTATCTCAACGTATATGAGGCAATTTCCCTTAGAACGTTCTCCGCAAAGCCCTCCCTCGCGCCAGGTACGTAACCATCCTTTTCTTTGCCTTTTTCAAATAACCTGACTTTTACTCAAACAAATCAGTCACGACATGAAATTTGGAAGAAATGGATTTAAATAATTTTTTTATAAAAATGTCTCGATTGTATATATACTGGATGTTAAAGAATTTACAAACCCAGAGATACAGGAAAAACAAATATTAAACTGAAAGCTTTCATACTTTGTATTACGCGCAAAGGAATCATTTTTTTCATTTCCACACATACACATTTGATCAGAATTCGTGCTAATATCCCTCTGGGTTAAAAATATTTAAAAACAGCGTATTTTATAAATTACAAAATGAAATTTTCATATATTTGAATAAATATTTATGAGGCATTATTAATAAAAATGAGAATAAATGAAACACTATGAATAATCCTCAAACGTTCAGTCTGAAATTTAAAATTCAACAAACCTATCGCAAACCACTGAGTACAGGGGGTGTTCAGGTATTTTTTTAAGGATTTTGCAAAGATTTAGATATATAAACACATCCTATAATCTCATTTTCTAATATATTCCGTCTGAGAGTCCTTTTGTTGAACCGTCATATTACATCATGATTTCCAAGAGAAAAGCCTTTTCCTGAAAACATCAAGGTTGATTTTATGCCACTTCTACCTCAAAATGTTCCACAATCCATCCAATATTTGGGGATGCCACGTATAAAGAGCTTGTTTTAAACGTACAAATGCACATTAATCCACAGGAGACACATCAGGAGATTTCGAGGATATGCAACTAGAGGGTACAGCTTTAATTCCGGTTTCATATCTTATTTTTTCAAACCATAAAGCAGTAGATTTAGAGGTATGAATTGTAGCCTGGACTTGATGGAACTTAATACATTCAAGATCTTTTGGATAAAGAGATGACATTTCGTCTTTTAATATAGGTGTTTAAAGTTTTTTCTGACTGTAATCCGATTTAATTTTGATATTTGTTTCTACATTCCTTACTTTAAGTTTCTCGTTATAAAAGAATCCAGTAAGAACAACAAAACCTTTAGAAAAATTGTCCTTAATTTTTCTGAACCAATATACTGTGTCTTTTTCTCCTCTTTTTTGGTAGTAAATGAATCTTTTTCTATTGCAATCGTTATACGTATGTCCAAGCTTCATGTGTTGTAACTACACTGAAGTGCCACTAAATTAGGGATAGACATGGCTATGGAAATTGAATAGCGCTGCGCCGCATCTGGGCTTACGTGAGGAAGTTGTGCTAAATGCACGTAAAGCTAGCACTGTGGTTATTGATAATCAGTGGTTTCACATACCAGTAGAGGTAAACTTTACGACATAGACAGCTGCAATATCGGGCAGATAGTAGTCACTCGTCGCATGGGAAATACAATTTCCAAAATCCTCAGCGGGACAGCATTTTAACATAAGACAGTGTCAAGTGCATACCGAGAATGCACGGATGGCGGGAAAACGAACTAGCGATGGGGCAAAGTGCAAAGCACAGTTAACTTAGAATAATCGTCGAGTGAGACGTCTCAGCCGTATTGTACACTGTCAACGAAGTAAACAATAGCTCAAATTACCCCCTAGCTGAAGCAGGCGACAGTCGTACAGTCAGTAATAAGATCGTGTATCGCTCCCTTCAATGGCCTTCGGAAGCCGTAGACACACGAGAGTACCTTTCCTAAATACATGCCATCGAGTTGCCATTCTTACCTGGGCAGGAAAATATAGAGAATAGACACTAGTGGAGTTGAAATGTGTAGGAGCGATGAGTCTCGATCCGTCTAATTAACCCCGGTTGTGGGGGAGCTGGTAGTAGACAGCTTCCTGAGCCTCGTAGTAGACAGCCCTGCCTTGAATTCTACTGAGCATCTTTCCAAATTAGTATATCTTATTATTGAGGAATGTAGAGGATTGAAGTTTTATAGTCTATTCACTCGGTTTTGCATGTTCAGAATGTCTGTTATGATGGTCGTATGAAATGTCGTCGCCTGGTATGATGTCAGAATGTCGTCTGTTGTGATCGTTCCGTATGTAAGCATATGATTGATCTTATTATTTATAGCCCTTCCTAGGGATAAATACATTACCTCTAATGATATATAGGTCATAGGGCTTCGCTTATTTAATAGGAACATGACCCTGAAATCTTTACCTATCCATATCTGTCCTTAGTGGGTATCATAAAAGTGAAAAATAAATCCAAATGATGGAACAAACCTGTGCACTCGAAGTTCTGAATCACATACAATGTGGCAATATGTAACAGTGGCAAAACTTAGGTAAAATAGCGATTTAAATATATCTGAAGCGTAACTTTCAAATCGTAAAAGCAAATTAGCACATCTGTAGTATAAAAACTTTGGCATATCGTTCTCCTCGTAGGTGCTACAGCTGTAGCGTCTTCCTACTTCCGTGTCTTTAAGCTAACGGAATAGCGTAGGGGTAGTTGTTGAGGCATACAAAAGGAGTGGGCGAAGCATAGTTGTACAGACCAGTTGTCGAAATTTTTAATACATAATACACATCAAAGTGCTGCCCCAGAGGGCGCAAGATCCATATCGATTTGCCAGCACTAATTAAGGAAATATAATAAAGAATAAATAATGAAAAGTAGGAGAAACACTATATACACTATGCACATCGATCACCAAAACTCATTTTGGTGTATTGTTCTTGCTAATTATGTAACGTAAGTTAACGCTACGCTAACCAGTTGATTTTATCTTAAAGAGGTGGATATTAAAGAATTAAAAATATTTTGATATATTTCTGTATTGTGTATATATTTAGATGAATTTTTACCTAGCCGAAGGTTGATGAAGCCATTTTTATGAGAGTGTATGGATAACATAATTTCTGTGCTTTAAAATAATAGGTCAAAGAAAAATACATGTTTTGAAAGTACTTTTTTTATTGATAAATATTTTCTCCATAGTATTCACGTATTTTCGTTCTAATAATAATAATCTCTGGTTATATATAAGTATTACGTTTATGTTTTGTATAGCAAGAAGCCCCCCCAAAAAGAATTATTTATTTGAATATGTATGGCAGCGGTAGTTTAGCGTTGGTTCGTTTTCCAATTTTCCGCTTACACTTTTATCCAAAAAATAGCAAAAATCAGAGATATTAATTAAAAATTCTTAAAACGGTAATTTTTGCCCTCATTTTTCCGAATGGCAACAGGGATACAACAGCAACAATGGCCTCGTGCCATTATTGCTGATGTAATGAAAGAGAATTATCGATTTTATCAAAGACAAATGAATAAAACAAAAATTAAAAAAATATAATTTGAAACCTCATTCAAATTTTGGAAACCCCGTTTCGAGGTGCACTGGCTCTTGTCTAGATGCACCTATGTAGCAAATTCGTAGCCCTGGGTCTATTAGCTTACACTCAGCCCAAACGAAAGACAGACACATAGAATCTTCCTTCTATTATGAGTTATATATCAGAATACCTTTCATTGTTACATATTCAAGGAATCCTTTTAATAGCGTTCGAAACAATGAATTTACCAATAATTGTTTTAGGCTTTTGTTGAATTACAACAAAGTTAATGTATACATTTTTAACAATGCTTATAAACCATAATCATTAGAGATACCGAATCTAGTGGTGCTAAAAACTTACGTGTGGAGCTTATTTGCTTAAACTTGTTATTTTTAATGCTGAAATCGAATTGGAACCATTTTTAGAAATGGAGTTCTTTTTTTTCACAGTATTGTGCTACGTTTTTATACCAACACCGTTTATCGACAGCCTATTGGGCATACTTATTTGTTTTGCGACTGTGTTTCTTTTGTTTCCTGGAAGAGAAGAGAAAACTCGGAAAAATAATGATGAAAACTCTATTAACCGTAATGAACACAAGTTTAACAACGGAAAGAAGGTACTTAATTTAGATTTCCTTGATTCATATGATGATATTAATGAATTTAATGATGATTCCTTTGATGTGGATATAAACAGTGACACCGATGTCCTCGAAGTTAATAACGAAGCTTTTGATAATAATCTTCTTAATTTGCATATTGATAGTGATACTGACCACATCCACCATTTTGCCAAAGATTTCGATAATAATCCTTATGATGTGCACAATATCAGCGATGAAAAGCAATTTAATTACCTGCAACATGAAACAGAAATGGATTTTGATTTTCCAAAACCTGATAACTCAGGTAATCAAATAGGCACGAATAGCAGTATAACCATGTTGAACCAAGAAGAATTCAGTTTGAATGCCTGTTTTAAATCATTGGATGCTGAATGCATTGTATCGCATAACGATCTTGGAGCACAAAGTGACATCGATTCTGGTAATCTCCTTAACACAAATAATGAACCAGGAATGAATGGCAAATTGGATCAAATAGACAGAACAGAACTCAAACCAATTCAAGATTCTCAAGAACACCCTGTTGATGCCGTCTTTGGTACCGTCCCTGTTATCTATATTGATGACGAATACACTCAACATCCTTCTTCGACTCATAGCAAGCGTTTCAAAATTTCAAACCTAAGAAAACCATTACTAAAATATTTCTGCTTTAAAAAATTTAAAATAAACAAAGGACTTATAGCATATTATCGAGATCTCAGATAGGTTTATACAATTTCAATTCATATTCGTCAAAAATTTGTTTGCCATGACACCAATCCCTTCTACCAATCATAGCAAGCGTTTCAAAATTTCAAACCTAAGAAAACCATTAGTAAAATATTTCTGCTTTAAAAAATTAAAAATAAACCAAGGACTTATAGCATATTATCGAGATCTCAGACAAGTTTACACAATTTCAATTCATATTCGTCAAAAATTCGTTTGCCATGACACCAATCTCATTGACTGACCAGTGACTGCCTAAAAATTGGACATTGACTGAGCAATGACTGATTAAGTGACGATCTCATTGGCTGACCACTGACAGACTAAAAATTGGACATTCACTGAACAGGGACCGAGAAAGGGAACATCTCCTTGCCTGACCAGTTACTGAATAAAAATTGGACTTTGACTGAAAAATGACTGACTAAGTGACGATCTCATTGACTGAGCATTGGATTTGAACGGAAAAAATTGCCTTATTCGATAAGAGAGAGGAAGGATGTTTTCAGTCCAATCGATTTCGCTACAGCTGAAATGCAAACAGAAAGTCAGTTTAAAATTCTTTTTTGCAGCTACATTTCAGAACTGTAAAATAAAAATGAAATTATATCTTAACCTGAAATTAAAATGATTATTTGCAGTTAAATGCTATTGCTAAATTACTTTTTGTGTTCTTAAATTAATTTACTAGTTTACACACCATATTCAGTTATGATTTACCAATATGCTCTATTTTTAACTATAACTTCTCATTGAATTAAGGAAAGCTGTAGGTATTATTGAAATTTTTCTTAGGCATATTATCCCTTGTTGTCTGCGCTCCCAATTCGAAGTGACCGTCAGCCACTTCCTTTTTGTTTTTCGTAAGTGATTTGTCGGCATTTCGCATAAAAAATCTCCAGATTATCATTAAAACACGAATAAGGATGTTATTTTTTATTTTAGATTTTTTTCTCTCTGTGGCTTTCATGTCAAAACGTACTAGAAATAATAAATGAGAATATATTGCTTTCTTTTCAAACGAAGTATTTTCAATATATGTTCCATAGCAATATGCTATGTCATTAAGATTGCTAAGAGTTTTACCCTGTTTCATTCCTTGCCAACGTGCTGGCTGCATGGTTGGCTTCTGCAGTTTCCGTTATCTCAACGTATATGAGGCAATTTCCCTTAGAACGTTCTCCGCAAAGCCCTCCCTCGCGCCAGGTACGTAACCATCCTTTTCTTTGCCTTTTTCAAATAACCTGACTTTTACTCAAACAAATCAGTCACGACATGAAATTTGGAAGAAATGGATTTAAATAATTTTTTTATAAAAATGTCTCGATTGTATATATACTGGATGTTAAAGAATTTACAAACCCAGAGATACAGGAAAAACAAATATTAAACTGAAAGCTTTCAGACTTTGTATTACGCGCAAAGGGATCATTTTTTTCATTTCCACACATACACATTTGATCAGAATTCGTGCTAATATCCCTCTGGGTTAAAAATATTTAAAAACAGCGTATTTTATAAATTACAAAATGAAATTTTCATATATTTGAATAAATATTTATGAGGCATTATTAATAAAAATGAGAATAAATGAAACACTATGAATAATCCTCAAACGTTCAGTCTGAAATTTAAAATTCAACAAACCTATCGCAAACCACTGAGTACAGGGGGTGTTCAGGTATTTTTTTAAGGATTTTGCAAAGATTTAGATATATAAACACATCCTATAATCTCATTTTCTAATATATTCCGTCTGAGAGTCCTTTTGTTGAACCATCATATTACATCATGATTTCCAAGAGAAAAGCCTTTTCCTGAAAACATCAAGGTTGATTTTATGCCACTTCTACCTCAAAATGTTCCACAGTCCATCCAATATTTGGGGATGCCACGTATAAAGAGCTTGTTTTAAACGTACAAATGCACATTAATCCACAGGAGACACATCAGGAGATTTCGAGGATATGCAACTAGAGGGTACAGCTTTAATTCCGGTTTCATATCTTATTTTTTCAAACCATAAAGCAGTAGATTTAGAGGTATGAATTGTAGCCTGGACCTGATGGAACTTAATACATTCAAGATCTTTTGGATAAAGAGATGACATTTCGTCTTTTAATATAGGTGTTTAAAGTTTTTTCTGACTGTAATCCGATTTAATTTTGATATTTGTTTCTACATTCCTTACTTTAAGTTTCTCGTTAGAAAAGAATCCAGTAAGAACAACAAAACCTTTAGAAAAATTGTCCTTAATTTTTCTGAACCAATATACTGTGTCTTTTTCTCCTCTTTTTTGGTAGTAAATGAAACTTTTTCTATTGCAATCGTTATACGTATGTCCAAGCTTCATGTGTTGTAACTACACTGAAGTGCCACTAAATTAGGGATAGACATGGCTATGGAAATTGAATAGCGCTGCGCCGCATCTGGGCTTACGTGAGGAAGTTGTGCTAAATGCACGTAAAGCTAGCACTGTGGTTATTGATAATCAGTGGTTTCACATACCAGTAGAGGTAAACTTTACGACATAGACAGCTGCAATATCGGGCAGATAGTAGTCACTCGTCGCATGGGAAATACAATTTCCAAAATCCTCAGCGGGACAGCATTTTAACATAAGACAGTGTCAAGTGCATACCGAGAATGCACGGATGGCGGGAAAACGAACTAGCGATGGGGCAAAGTGCAAAGCACAGTTAACTTAGAATAATCGTCGAGTGAGACGTCTCAGCCGTATTGTACACTGTCAACGAAGTAAACAATAGCTCAAATTACCCCCTAGCTGAAGCAGGCGACAGTCGTACAGTCAGTAATAAGATCGTGTATCGCTCCCTTCAATGGCCTTCGGAAGCCGTAGACACACGAGAGTACCTTTCCTAAATACATGCCATCGAGTTGCCATTCTTACCTGGGCAGGAAAATATAGAGAATAGACACTAGTGGAGTTGAAATGTGTAGGAGCGATGAGTCTCGATCCGTCTAATTAACCCCGGTTGTGGGGGAGCTGGTAGTAGACAGCTTCCTGAGCCTCGTAGTAGACAGCCCTGCCTTGAATTCTACTGAGCATCTTTCCAAATTAGTATATCTTATTATTGAGGAATGTAGAGGATTGAAGTTTTATAGTCTATTCACTCGGTTTTGCATGTTCAGAATGTCTGTTATGATGGTCGTATGAAATGTCGTCGCCTGGTATGATGTCAGAATGTCGTCTGTTGTGATCGTTCCGTATGTAAGCATATGATTGATCTTATTATTTATAGCCCTTCCTAGGGATAAATACATTACCTCTAATGATATATAGGTCATAGGGCTTCGCTTATTTAATAGGAACATGACCCTGAAATCTTTACCTATCCATATCTGTCCTTAGTGGGTATCATAAAAGTGAAAAATAAATCCAAATGATGGAACAAACCTGTGCACTCGAAGTTCTGAATCACATACAATGTGGCAATATGTAACAGTGGCAAAACTTAGGTAAAATAGCGATTTAAATATATCTGAAGCGTAACTTTCAAATCGTAAAAGCAAATTAGCACATCTGTAGTATAAAAACTTTGGCATATCGTTCTCCTCGTAGGTGCTACAGCTGTAGCGTCTTCCTACTTCCGTGTCTTTAAGCTAACGGAATAGCGTAGGGGTAGTTGTTGAGGCATACAAAAGGAGTGGGCGAAGCATAGTTGTACAGACCAGTTGTCGAAATTTTTAATACATAATACACATCAAAGTGCTGCCCCAGAGGGCGCAAGATCCATATCGATTTGCCAGCACTAATTAAGGAAATATAATAAAGAATAAATAATGAAAAGTAGGAAAAACACTATATACACTATGCACATCGATCACCAAAACTCATTTTGGTGTATTGTTCTTGCTAATTATGTAACGTAAGTTAACGCTACGCTAACCAGTTGATTTTATCTTAAAGAGGTGGATATTAAAGAATTAAAAATATTTTGATATATTTCTGTATTGTGTATATATTTAGATGAATTTTTACCTAGCCGAAGGTTGATGAAGCCATTTTTATGAGAGTGTATGGATAACATAATTTCTGTGCTTTAAAATAATAGGTCAAAGAAAAATACATGTTTTGAAAGTACTTTTTTTATTGATAAATATTTTCTCCATAGTATTCACGTATTTTCGTTCTAATAATAATAATCTCTGGTTATATATAAGTATTACGTTTATGTTTTGTATAGCAAGAAGCCCCCCCAAAAAGAATTATTTATTTGAATATGTATGGCAGCGGTAGTTTAGCGTTGGTTCGTTTTCCAATTTTCCGCTTACACTTTTACCCAAAAAATAGCAAAAATCAGAGATATTAATTAAAAATTCTTAAAACGGTAATTTTTGCCCTCATTTTTCCGAATGGCAACAGGGATACAACAGCAACAATGGCCTCGTGCCATTATTGCTGATGTAATGAAAGAGAATTATCGATTTTATCAAAGACAAATGAATAAAACAAAAATTAAAAAAATATAATTTGAAACCTCATTCAAATTTTGGAAACCCCGTTTCGAGGTGCACTGGCTCTTGTCTAGATGCACCTATGTAGCAAATTCGTAGCCCTGGGTCTATTAGCTTACACTCAGCCCAAACGAAAGACAGACACATAGAATCTTCCTTCTATTATGAGTTATATATCAGAATACCTTTCATTGTTACATATTCAAGGAATCCTTTTAATAGCGTTCGAAACAATGAATTTACCAATAATTGTTTTAGGCTTTTGTTGAATTACAACAAAGTTAATGTATACATTTTTAACAATGCTTATAAACCATAATCATTAGAGATACCGAATCTAGTGGTGCTAAAAACTTACGTGTGGAGCTTATTTGCTTAAACTTGTTATTTTTAATGCTGAAATCGAATTGGAACCATTTTTAGAAATGGAGTTCTTTTTTTTCACAGTATTGTGCTACGTTTTTATACCAACACCGTTTATCGACAGCCTATTGGGCATACTTATTTGTTTTGCGACTGTGTTTCTTTTGTTTCCTGGAAGAGAAGAGAAAACTCGGAAAAATAATGATGAAAACTCTATTAACCGTAATGAACACAAGTTTAACAACGGAAAGAAGGTACTTAATTTAGATTTCCTTGATTCATATGATGATATTAATGAATTTAATGATGATTCCTTTGATGTGGATATAAACAGTGACACCGATGTCCTCGAAGTTAATAACGAAGCTTTTGATAATAATCTTCTTAATTTGCATATTGATAGTGATACTGACCACATCCACCATTTTGCCAAAGATTTCGATAATAATCCTTATGATGTGCACAATATCAGCGATGAAAAGCAATTTAATTACCTGCAACATGAAACAGAAATGGATTTTGATTTTCCAAAACCTGATAACTCAGGTAATCAAATAGGCACGAATAGCAGTATAACCATGTTGAACCAAGAAGAATTCAGTTTGAATGCCTGTTTTAAATCATTGGATGCTGAATGCATTGTATCGCATAACGATCTTGGAGCACAAAGTGACATCGATTCTGGTAATCTCCTTAACACAAATAATGAACCAGGAATGAATGGCAAATTGGATCAAATAGACAGAACAGAACTCAAACCAATTCAAGATTTTCAAGAACACCCTGTTGATGCCGTCTTTGGTACCGTCCCTGTTATCTATATTGATGACGAATACACTCAACATCCTTCTTCGACTCATAGCAAGCGTTTCAAAATTTCAAACCTAAGAAAACCATTACTAAAATATTTCTGCTTTAAAAAATTTAAAATAAACAAAGGACTTATAGCATATTATCGAGATCTCAGATAGGTTTATACAATTTCAATTCATATTCGTCAAAAATTTGTTTGCCATGACACCAATCCCTTCTACCAATCATAGCAAGCGTTTCAAAATTTCAAACCTAAGAAAACCATTAGTAAAATATTTCTGCTTTAAAAAATTAAAAATAAACCAAGGACTTATAGCATATTATCGAGATCTCAGACAAGTTTACACAATTTCAATTCATATTCGTCAAAAATTCGTTTGCCATGACACCAATCTCATTGACTGACCAGTGACTGCCTAAAAATTGGACATTGACTGAGCAATGACTGATTAAGTGACGATCTCATTGGCTGACCACTGACAGACTAAAAATTGGACATTCACTGAACAGGGACCGAGAAAGGGAACATCTCCTTGCCTGACCAGTTACTGAATAAAAATTGGAATTTGACTGAAAAATGACTGACTAAGTGACGATCTCATTGACTGAGCATTGGATTTGAACGGAAAAAATTGCCTTATTCGATAAGAGAGAGGAAGGATGTTTTCAGTCCAATCGATTTCGCTACAGCTGAAATGCAAACAGAAAGTCAGTTTAAAATTCTTTTTTGCAGCTACATTTCAGAACTGTAAAATAAAAATGAAATTATATCTTAACCTGAAATTAAAATGATTATTTGCAGTTAAATGCTATTGCTAAATTACTTTTTGTGTTCTTAAATTAATTTACTAGTTTACACACCATATTCAGTTATGATTTACCAATATGCTCTATTTTTAACTATAACTTCTCATTGAATTAAGGAAAGCTGTAGGTATTATTGAAATTTTTCTTAGGCATATTATCCCTTGTTGTCTGCGCTCCCAATTCGAAGTGACCGTCAGCCACTTCCTTTTTGTTTTTCGTAAGTGATTTGTCGGCATTTCGCATAAAAAATCTCCAGATTATCATTAAAACACGAATAAGGATGTTATTTTTTATTTTAGATTTTTTTCTCTCTGTGGCTTTCATGTCAAAACGTACTAGAAATAATAAATGAGAATATATTGCTTTCTTTTCAAACGAAGTATTTTCAATATATGTTCCATAGCAATATGCTCTGTCATTAAGATTGCTAAGAGTTTTACCCTGTTTCATTCCTTGCCAACGTGCTGGCTGCATGGTTGGCTTCTGCAGTTTCCGTTATCTCAACGTATATGAGGCAATTTCCCTTAGAACGTTCTCCGCAAAGCCCTCCCTCGCGCCAGGTACGTAACCATCCTTTTCTTTGCCTTTTTCAAATAACCTGACTTTTACTCAAACAAATCAGTCACGACATGAAATTTGGAAGAAATGGATTTAAATAATTTTTTTATAAAAATGTCTCGATTGTATATATACTGGATGTTAAAGAATTTACAAACCCAGAGATACAGGAAAAACAAATATTAAACTGAAAGCTTTCAGACTTTGTATTACGCGCAAAGGGATCATTTTTTTCATTTCCACACATACACATTTGATCAGAATTCGTGCTAATATCCCTCTGGGTTAAAAATATTTAAAAACAGCGTATTTTATAAATTACAAAATGAAATTTTCATATATTTGAATAAATATTTATGAGGCATTATTAATAAAAATGAGAATAAATGAAACACTATGAATAATCCTCAAACGTTCAGTCTGAAATTTAAAATTCAACAAACCTATCGCAAACCACTGAGTACAGGGGGTGTTCAGGTATTTTTTTAAGGATTTTGCAAAGATTTAGATATATAAACACATCCTATAATCTCATTTTCTAATATATTCCGTCTGAGAGTCCTTTTGTTGAACCATCATATTACATCATGATTTCCAAGAGAAAAGCCTTTTCCTGAAAACATCAAGGTTGATTTTATGCCACTTCTACCTCAAAATGTTCCACAATCCATCCAATATTTGGGGATGCCACGTATAAAGAGCTTGTTTTAAACGTACAAATGCACATTAATCCACAGGAGACACATCAGGAGATTTCGAGGATATGCAACTAGAGGGTACAGCTTTAATTCCGGTTTCATATCTTATTTTTTCAAACCATAAAGCAGTAGATTTAGAGGTATGAATTGTAGCCTGGACCTGATGGAACTTAATACATTCAAGATCTTTTGGATAAAGAGATGACATTTCGTCTTTTAATATAGGTGTTTAAAGTTTTTCTGACTGTAATCCGATTTGATTTTGATATTTGTTTCTACATTCCTTACTTTAAGTTTCTCGTTATAAAAGAATCCAGTAAGAACAACAAAACCTTTAGAAAAATTGTCCTTAATTTTTCTGAACCAATATACTGTGTCTTTTTCTCCTCTTTTTTGGTAGTAAATGAATCTTTTTCTATTGCAATCGTTATACGTATGTCCAAGCTTCATGTGTTGTAACTACACTGAAGTGCCACTAAATTAGGGATAGACATGGCTATGGAAATTGAATAGCGCTGCGCCGCATCTGGGCTTACGTGAGGAAGTTGTGCTAAATGCACGTAAAGCTAGCACTGTGGTTATTGATAATCAGTGGTTTCACATACCAGTAGAGGTAAACTTTACGACATAGACAGCTGCAATATCGGGCAGATAGTAGTCACTCGTCGCATGGGAAATACAATTTCCAAAATCCTCAGCGGGACAGCATTTTAACATAAGACAGTGTCAAGTGCATACCGAGAATGCACGGATGGCGGGAAAACGAACTAGCGATGGGGCAAAGTGCAAAGCACAGTTAACTTAGAATAATCGTCGAGTGAGACGTCTCAGCCGTATTGTACACTGTCAACGAAGTAAACAATAGGTCAAATTACCCCCTAGCTGAAGCAGGCGACAGTCGTACAGTCAGTAATAAGATCGTGTATCGCTCCCTTCAATGGCCTTCGGAAGCCGTAGACACACGAGAGTACCTTTCCTAAATACATGCCATCGAGTTGCCATTCTTACCTGGGCAGGAAAATATAGAGAATAGTTACTAGTGGAGTTGAAATGTGTAGGAGCGATGAGTCTCGATCCGTCTAATTAACCCCGGTTGTGGGGGAGCTGGTAGTAGACAGCTTCCTGAGCCTCGTAGTAGACAGCCCTGCCTTGAATTCTACTGAGCATCTTTCCAAATTAGTATATCTTATTATTGAGGAATGTAGAGGATTGAAGTTTTATAGTCTATTCACTCGGTTTTGCATGTTCAGAATGTCTGTTATGATGGTCGTATGAAATGTCGTCGCCTGGTATGATGTCAGAATGTCGTCTGTTGTGATCGTTCCGTATGTAAGCATATGATTGATCTTATTATTTATAGCCCTTCCTAGGGATAAATACATTACCTCTAATGATATATAGGTCATAGGGCTTCGCTTATTTAATAGGAACATGACCCTGAAATCTTTACCTATCCATATCTGTCCTTAGTGGGTATCATAAAAGTGAAAAATAAATCCAAATGATGGAACAAACCTGTGCACTCGAAGTTCTGAATCACATACAATGTGGCAATATGTAACAGTGGCAAAACTTAGGTAAAATAGCGATTTAAATATATCTGAAGCGTAACTTTCAAATCGTAAAAGCAAATTAGCACATCTGTAGTATAAAAACTTTGGCATATCGTTCTCCTCGTAGGTGCTACAGCTGTAGCGTCTTCCTACTTCCGTGTCTTTAAGCTAACGGAATAGCGTAGGGGTAGTTGTTGAGGCATACAAAAGGAGTGGGCGAAGCATAGTTGTACAGACCAGTTGTCGAAATTTTTAATACATAATACACATCAAAGTGCTGCCCCAGAGGGCGCAAGATCCATATCGATTTGCCAGCACTAATTAAGGAAATATAATAAAGAATAAATAATGAAAAGTAGGAAAAACACTATATACACTATGCACATCGATCACCAAAACTCATTTTGGTGTATTGTTCTTGCTAATTATGTAACGTAAGTTAACGCTACGCTAACCAGTTGATTTTATCTTAAAGAGGTGGATATTAAAGAATTAAAAATATTTTGATATATTTCTGTATTGTGTATATATTTAGATGAATTTTTACCTAGCCGAAGGTTGATGAAGCCATTTTTATGAGAGTGTATGGATAACATAATTTCTGTGCTTTAAAATAATAGGTCAAAGAAAAATACATGTTTTGAAAGTACTTTTTTTATTGATAAATATTTTCTCCATAGTATTCACGTATTTTCGTTCTAATAATAATAATCTCTGGTTATATATAAGTATTACGTTTATGTTTTGTATAGCAAGAAGCCCCCCCAAAAAGAATTATTTATTTGAATATGTATGGCAGCGGTAGTTTAGCGTTGGTTCGTTTTCCAATTTTCCGCTTACACTTTTATCCAAAAAATAGCAAAAATCAGAGATATTAATTAAAAATTCTTAAAACGGTAATTTTTGCCCTCATTTTTCCGAATGGCAACAGGGATACAACAGCAACAATGGCCTCGTGCCATTATTGCTGATGTAATGAAAGAGAATTATCGATTTTATCAAAGACAAATGAATAAAACAAAAATTAAAAAAATATAATTTGAAACCTCATTCAAATTTTGGAAACCCCGTTTCGAGGTGCACTGGCTCTTGTCTAGATGCACCTATGTAGCAAATTCGTAGCCCTGGGTCTATTAGCTTACACTCAGCCCAAACGAAAGACAGACACATAGAATCTTCCTTCTATTATGAGTTATATATCAGAATACCTTTCATTGTTACATATTCAAGGAATCCTTTTAATAGCGTTCGAAACAATGAATTTACCAATAATTGTTTTAGGCTTTTGTTGAATTACAACAAAGTTAATGTATACATTTTTAACAATGCTTATAAACCATAATCATTAGAGATACCGAATCTAGTGGTGCTAAAAACTTACGTGTGGAGCTTATTTGCTTAAACTTGTTATTTTTAATGCTGAAATCGAATTGGAACCATTTTTAGAAATGGAGTTCTTTTTTTTCACAGTATTGTGCTACGTTTTTATACCAACACCGTTTATCGACAGCCTATTGGGCATACTTATTTGTTTTGCGACTGTGTTTCTTTTGTTTCCTGGAAGAGAAGAGAAAACTCGGAAAAATAATGATGAAAACTCTATTAACCGTAATGAACACAAGTTTAACAACGGAAAGAAGGTACTTAATTTAGATTTCCTTGATTCATATGATGATATTAATGAATTTAATGATGATTCCTTTGATGTGGATATAAACAGTGACACCGATGTCCTCGAAGTTAATAACGAAGCTTTTGATAATAATCTTCTTAATTTGCATATTGATAGTGATACTGACCACATCCACCATTTTGCCAAAGATTTCGATAATAATCCTTATGATGTGCACAATATCAGCGATGAAAAGCAATTTAATTACCTGCAACATGAAACAGAAATGGATTTTGATTTTCCAAAACCTGATAACTCAGGTAATCAAATAGGCACGAATAGCAGTATAACCATGTTGAACCAAGAAGAATTCAGTTTGAATGCCTGTTTTAAATCATTGGATGCTGAATGCATTGTATCGCATAACGATCTTGGAGCACAAAGTGACATCGATTCTGGTAATCTCCTTAACACAAATAATGAACCCGGAATGAATGGCAAATTGGATCAAGTAGACAGAACAGAACTCAAACCAATTCAAGATTCTCAAGAACACCCTGTTGATGCCGTCTTTGGTACCGTCCCTGTTATCTATATTGATGACGAATACACTCAACATCCTTCTTCGACTCATAGCAAGCGTTTCAAAATTTCAAACCTAAGAAAACCATTACTAAAATATTTCTGCTTTAAAAAATTTAAAATAAACAAAGGACTTATAGCATATTATCGAGATCTCAGATAGGTTTATACAATTTCAATTCATATTCGTCAAAAATTTGTTTGCCATGACACCAATCCCTTCTACCAATCATAGCAAGCGTTTCAAAATTTCAAACCTAAGAAAACCATTAGTAAAATATTTCTGCTTTAAAAAATTAAAAATAAACCAAGGACTTATAGCATATTATCGAGATCTCAGACAAGTTTACACAATTTCAATTCATATTCGTCAAAAATTCGTTTGCCATGACACCAATCTCATTGACTGACCAGTGACTGCCTAAAAATTGGACATTGACTGAGCAATGACTGATTAAGTGACGATCTCATTGGCTGACCACTGACAGACTAAAAATTGGACATTCACTGAACAGGGACCGAGAAAGGGAACATCTCCTTGCCTGACCAGTTACTGAATAAAAATTGGACTTTGACTGAAAAATGACTGACTAAGTGACGATCTCATTGACTGAGCATTGGATTTGAACGGAAAAAATTGCCTTATTCGATAAGAGAGAGGAAGGATGTTTTCAGTCCAATCGATTTCGCTACAGCTGAAATGCAAACAGAAAGTCAGTTTAAAATTCTTTTTTGAAGCTACATTTCAGAACTGTAAAATAAAAATGAAATTATATCTTAACCTGAAATTAAAATGATTATTTGCAGTTAAATGCTATTGCTAAATTACTTTTTGTGTTCTTAAATTAATTTACTAGTTTACACACCATATTCAGTTATGATTTACCAATATGCTCTATTTTTAACTATAACTTCTCATTGAATTAAGGAAAGCTGTAGGTATTATTGAAATTTTTCTTAGGCATATTATCCCTTGTTGTCTGCGCTCCCAATTCGAAGTGACCGTCAGCCACTTCCTTTTTGTTTTTCGTAAGTGATTTGTCGGCATTTCGCATAAAAAATCTCCAGATTATCATTAAAACACGAATAAGGATGTTATTTTTTATTTTAGATTTTTTTCTCTCTGTGGCTTTCATGTGAAAACGTACTAGAAATAATAAATGAGAATATATTGCTTTCTTTTCAAACGAAGTATTTTCAATATATGTTCCATAGCAATATGCTCTGTCATTAAGATTGCTAAGAGTTTTACCCTGTTTCATTCCTTGCCAACGTGCTGGCTGCATGGTTGGCTTCTGCAGTTTCCGTTATCTCAACGTATATAAGGCAATTTCCCTTAGAACGTTCTCCGCAAAGCTCTCCCTCGCGCCAGGTACGTAACCATCCTTTTCTTTGCCTTTTTCAAATAACCTGACTTTTACTCAAACAAATCAGTCACGACATGAAATTTGGAAGAAATGGATTTAAATAATTTTTTTATAAAAATGTCTCGATTGTATATATACTGGATGTTAAAGAATTTACAAACCCAGAGATACAGGAAAAACAAATATTAAACTGAAAGCTTTCAGACTTTGTATTACGCGCAAAGGGATCATTTTTTTCATTTCCACACATACACATTTGATCAGAATTCGTGCTAATATCCCTCTGGGTTAAAAATATTTAAAAACAGCGTATTTTATAAATTACAAAATGAAATTTTCATATATTTGAATAAATATTTATGAGGCATTATTAATAAAAATGAGAATAAATGAAACACTATGAATAATCCTCAAACGTTCAGTCTGAAATTTAAAATTCAACAAACCTATCGCAAACCACTGAGTACAGGGGGTGTTCAGGTATTTTTTTAAGGATTTTGCAAAGATTTAGATATATAAACACATCCTATAATCTCATTTTCTAATATATTCCGTCTGAGAGTCCTTTTGTTGAACCATCATATTACATCATGATTTCCAAGAGAAAAGCCTTTTCCTGAAAACATCAAGGTTGATTTTATGCCACTTCTACCTCAAAATGTTCCACAGTCCATCCAATATTTGGGGATGCCACGTATAAAGAGCTTGTTTTAAACGTACAAATGCACATTAATCCACAGGAGACACATCAGGAGATTTCGAGGATATGCAACTAGAGGGTACAGCTTTAATTCCGGTTTCATATCTTATTTTTTCAAACCATAAAGCAGTAGATTTAGAGGTATGAATTGTAGCCTGGACCTGATGGAACTTAATACATTCAAGATCTTTTGGATAAAGAGATGACATTTCGTCTTTTAATATAGGTGTTTAAAGTTTTTTCTGACTGTAATCCGATTTAATTTTGATATTTGTTTCTACATTCCTTACTTTAAGTTTCTCGTTATAAAAGAATCCAGTAAGAACAACAAAACCTTTAGAAAAATTGTCCTTAATTTTTCTGAACCAATATACTGTGTCTTTTTCTCCTCTTTTTTGGTAGTAAATGAATCTTTTTCTATTGCAATCGTTATACGTATGTCCAAGCTTCATGTGGGTTAACTACACTGAAGTGCCACTAAATTAGGGATAGACATGGCTATGGAAATTGAATAGCGCTGCGCCGCATCTGGGCTTACGTGAGGAAGTTGTGCTAAATGCACGTAAAGCTAGCACTGTGGTTATTGATAATCAGTGGTTTCACATACCAGTAGAGGTAAACTTTACGACATAGACAGCTGCAATATCGGGCAGATAGTAGTCACTCGTCGCATGGGAAATACAATTTCCAAAATCCTCAGCGGGACAGCATTTTAACATAAGACAGTGTCAAGTGCATACCGAGAATGCACGGATGGCGGGAAAACGAACTAGCTATGGGGCAAAGTGCAAAGCACAGTTAACTTAGAATAATCGTCGAGTGAGACGTCTCAGCCGTATTGTACACTGTCAACGAAGTAAACAATAGCTCAAATTACCCCCTAGCTGAAGCAGGCGACAGTCGTACAGTCAGTAATAAGATCGTGTATCGCTCCCTTCAATGGCCTTCGGAAGCCGTAGACACACGAGAGTACCTTTCCTAAATACATGCCATCGAGTTGCCATTCTTACCTGGGCAGGAAAATATAGAGAATAGACACTAGTGGAGTTGAAATGTGTAGGAGCGATGAGTCTCGATCCGTCTAATTAACCCCGGTTGTGGGGGAGCTGGTAGTAGACAGCTTCCTGAGCCTCGTAGTAGACAGCCCTGCCTTGAATTCTACTGAGCATCTTTCCAAATTAGTATATCTTATTATTGAGGAATGTAGAGGATTGAAGTTTTATAGTCTATTCACTCGGTTTTGCATGTTCAGAATGTCTGTTATGATGGTCGTATGAAATGTCGTCGCCTGGTATGATGTCAGAATGTCGTCTGTTGTGATCGTTCCGTATGTAAGCATATGATTGATCTTATTATTTATAGCCCTTCCTAGGGATAAATACATTACCTCTAATGATATATAGGTCATAGGGCTTCGCTTATTTAATAGGAACATGACCCTGAAAACTTTACCTATCCATATCTGTCCTTAGTGGGTATCATAAAAGTGAAAAATAAGTCCAAATGATGGAACAAACCTGTGCACTTGAAGTTCTGAATTACATACAATGTGGCAATATGTAACAGTGGCAAAACTTAGGTAAAATAGCGATTTAAATATATCTGAAGCGTAACTTTCAAATCGTAAAAGCAAATTAGCACATCTGTAGTATAAAAACTTTGGCATATCGTTCTCCTCGTAGGTGCTACAGCTGTAGCGTCTTCCTACTTCCGTGTCTTTAAGCTAACGGAATAGCGTAGGGGTAGTTGTTGAGGCATACAAAAGGAGTGGGCGAAGCATAGTTGTACAGACCAGTTGTCGAAATTTTTAATACATAATACACATCAAAGTGCTGCCCCAGAGGGCGCAAGATCCATATCGATTTGCCAGCACTAATTAAGGAAATATAATAAAGAATAAATAATGAAAAGTAGGAAAAACACTATATACACTATGCACATCGATCACCAAAACTCATTTTGGTGTATTGTTCTTGCTAATTATGTAACGTAAGTTAACGCTACGCTAACCAGTTGATTTTATCTTAAAGAGGTGGATATTAAAGTATTAAAAATATTTTGATATATTTCTGTATTGTGTATATATTTAGATGAATTTTTACCCAGCCGAAGGTTGATGAAGCCATTTTCATGAGAGTGTATGCATAACATAATTTCTGTGCTTTAAAATAATAGGTCAAAGGAAAATACAGTCGGTCACAAAAGTATTCGAACACCGGTACCCTGTCAGAAAATGACAAGATGGCGTTTTTTTTTCTCTTTCTCTCTGTGTGTCGTGTTATTCCATCCTAGGTTTTCTTCTCCCCCCCATCTTGGAAAAAACTGGAAAAAATTGGTTACGATCTCTTTTTGAATGGGGAGATGCCATTTTGAGAAAAAGCTGACGACCCTATCTTGGAGAATGAACATGACCGCTCTACACACCCTTTTACTCTCTCTCTCTCTTTTTGAATTGGGAAGCCATTTTGGGAAAAAGCAGACGACCCTATCTTGGAGAATGGAAATGAACGCCTCTCCCTCTCTCTTTGAAATGGGAAGCCATTTTGGGACCCTCTATTCTTGGGGAGGGAGAAAACTGAAGTCTGCATTTTGCTATCTCTGAATGCAGAAAGCCCTTTTGGGAAAAGCGGACCCTCTTCTTCTGATCTTGGAGAACTGGAAATGAACGCTCTACACGATCTCTCTTTGAATTCAGAAGGTATTTTGGGACCTTCTAATGTTGGAAAACTGAAATGAACGCTCTACACCTCTCTCTCTCTCTCTGAAATGGGTAGCCATTTGAAAACTCCCTAACTTTGGAAAAAACAGAAATGAACGCTCTACACCATCTCTCTTTGAAAATGGGGGGGGGTGTCATTTTGAGACCTCCCTCCCCTAAACTTGAAAAAAAACTGAAATGAACGCTCTACACTTTCTCTCTTTGGACATGGGTAGCCCTATGGGGACCTTCTCCTCTTGGTAGGAAAAAAAAGAACTGAAGTGAAGGCTCTACACAATCTCTCTTGGAATGGGATCCATATTTCGGGAAACGTGGATCACCTCATGCTGGAAAACTGAAGTGAACCACCAAGATTGGACTCTATATAATATTTTTTTTTAATTGACATCATGACCCTCCTCCAATTTGTTATTAAAAATTTTTTTTGTTTTGGTTTTTATCCCATTTCCGATGTGATTTCAGAAATGCAATTCCATAACTGTTCAATTTCATTCGAGGTTAAATGATCTAAACAATCTTTGACCCACCCATCCGTATGATTATTTTCTTCTCCTTCCTGTTGCACCAAATTTTGTAAGTCCATATAATCATTCCATACGGGAAGGGCTGGATCCTCACAAGGCTGTCTTGAAATACTTGGAGTCTCTTTGGGATGAGTGGAGGGATCTAGGATGTCTGGACCCGGCTGCGATTCTACCTCCATGATTTCTGGACCCGTTGAACTTGTTTACCCGGCTGAAATTCTACCTCTACGATTTCTGGACCCGTTGGAACTTGTGGACCCGGCTGACATTCTACCTCTACGATGTCGGGACTTTTTGAAGCTTGTGGACCCGTCTGACATTCTACCTCTACGATGTCGGGACAGGTTAGAGGAGAAGAAGAAGAAGAAGAGGATACTGGAAGAGGTTCTGTCTGTGAGGAGTCCGAAAGAGGTTGCCTGTTTGAACAAGTCGGGGAAGAAGAAGAAGAAGAAGAAGCTTCTGGATTCTGAAGCGGATCTTGCACGCCAGGTAGGTTCCGGTAAGTCGACCGTTTTTTAAGAGGTAATTTTTTTTCTTCCTCCTCATCTTCAATTGTGATGACTTCAATTTCATTCCGTTGCCGGGTCGATTTTGTTTCGGGAAATAACGGTTTGGTCCAGCTCCTCTTATCATCTAAGGAAGGGATGGGTAAAGGTGGCGGAGGGTTTTCTTCTTCTTTTTCTTGAAACATCATCGGCGATTGGAAAGAAATCTCCTCTTTCAATTGTTTCCAAAGCGAGTACGAGCACCGATCGACGAGAAAGAGACTCTTCTGGGTTGTGACGATGAGATATTGCGTTTTCGGGGGAACGACATAGTTTTGAAAAGGTCTTAGAATATATTTCTTATATTTCATCCTGTCGCTGACTTTAAAACTTCTTTTTTTCAGATTGGGGGACGATGATTCGTAATAGGCGAGAGGAGCGGCTGTAGTTTGAACAATATGAACTTCGTCCTCAGCCGTCGTTCTCACTCCAAACGTAAAATATCGTTTCGTGAGAAAAATATTCTTCCACCGAAAACTCGTGCGCGGATCCGTATATCGCCGGTCTGTTTGAATGGGCCGTCTCAAAGCTCGATCCATCCGATTCCAAGAGAAGGGAGATTCCTCTTTCGTTTGTTGCGATTCGAATAAATTTCTGTATATATTCTGAACGAGCAGGTTGGAGGATTCAACATCTTGGTTGAAAGAAACGATCGCTTGATGAGGTGGTAAATGCGGAATAAATGTCGCACAATGACACGCCAAAAAAATTTTCAAGTTGGAGATTTGCTTTAACGTCTTCAAATCCTCCCCGTTCGAAATCTGTTGAGTTGGAAAAACGTCTAATAGCGACATGGCTCCCAATGGAAAAGAAATGATCTCGCCCAGTACTCTCGTCTTTTTATATATCTATATAGACACACACAGACACACACATAGAGGCTCTATGACGTCCGTTTTATTTGTTTTTTTTTGTTTCTCTCTCTCTCTCTCTTCTTTCCAAGAAATCTTATCTCCATGACCTCTTTTTCTTTTCTTAAAAAAATGAATGTGTGTGGGAATGAGGAAGTGAAAGTAATAATTTAATAAACAAAAAATTATCCAACCATGACCTTCTTTTTTTTTTCAAAGTCACCCTTTCCAATCCAAGGACGTCCAGAGATAGAGGAAGCAGGGAAAGAGGAGGAGGGAAGGGAAGGTCACACTCTCTTTCTCTCTATAAATAAAAGGGGAGAGCCCCAAAGTCGTATTTTTGTCCAAGTGGATCATGAGGAGGCATCCCCAGCTCACTACGTGTATTCCTTTCAAATATAAATATGTTGATCTTTCCTTTTATATCATCCAAGGAGTCGTTTACTTGAAAGCCTCCGATTTTTCAAAATGTGCCAGTTATCATACCGTGGGGAGTTATCAAGAGATGCGGGAGGAATTTTTGTCCGACGAAAACGTGTTGATGGCTCGTGACATTCCACCTTTGGATGCACAAATTTTGTTAATTAAACGAGCCAAATATTTTTACACGTCCCACTTTCTAACCGTCTCGCAAATGAATAGGATTATGGATCGTCTTGAGAAGACAAAAGGGATTCTCGTTCATTTCAGTGAATGGTTGCACAAATGTTTGCACGAACCTCTCTCGATCGAGAAGACTGGGAAGAATACCTATTATATTCTTCTCGAGGACTCTCCTTCTTCGTCTCATCTTAAAGAGGTTACGACTTTTGAAAAAATCCTCGAGCAAGAAAAAATAGAATGGTGGAACAACTACCCCATCCCTCTCCCCGAGCATCAAGAGGAGCCTGTTCAGAAGAAAAAGAAAAAACCTTTCCAAAAGCCTATCCTCATCCTCCTCGATAATGATGGGGATGAGGAGAAGCCTGTTCAGATTCCTCTCCGTTTGTCAAAACCCGTCGAGGATGAAAAACCTCTCCCTTTCTCAAAACCCCTTGAGGAAGAGAGACCCCTCGAGAAGGAGAGATCTCTCCCATTGTCAAACCTCCTCGAAGATGAAAAACCTCTCCCTTTCTCAAGACCCCTCGAGAAGGAGGGACCTCTTCCTTTATCAAACCTCCTCGAAGATGAAAAACCTCTCCATTTATCAAGACCCCTCGGAAATGAGGGACATCTCGATTTGTCAAAACCCCTCGAGGATAAGGGAACCAAAACTTCTCTCTCTTTCGAAGAGGAGGGACCTCTCAATTTGTCAAGACCCCTCAAGAATAAGGGAACCGAAAATCCTCTCCCTTTCTCAAGACTTCTCGAGAAGGAGGAGGAGGAGAGACCGCTCCATGTCTCAAGACTGGACCCCCTCTATCTCTTGAGGATCCGAGGGAAACGATTCCTATTGAAAAACCATCTATCGACAATCCCCAGAAAAGGTCTTCGGAGGAGATTAGACTTCCATGTAGAAAACGAATCTGCCACAATCATCATCATCATCATCATCATCATCATCATAATAATAATAATAATAATAATAATAATAATAATATACCCCCTTCTCAACAACAGAATCCTACAACATTTGCAGATAAATGCATTCAAACCAATCCCTTTATAGTAACCCTTTTGATTGGAGAACCCGTGCATTAGCCTCGAAAAAAAAATGAGATTGTAGACTGTTTCTATGACCAGAATGTTAAGCCAATAGATAGGTCTAGCTCAGAATTTTTCTTTTTAAAAGAAAATAAATAAATAATCCAAAGACTATTCGTAAATATAAATGGTAAAGTCTCGAGTCGGCTGGAAAAAAATTTTCAGAGCTGAGAAAAATTCTTCAAAAAAAAAAAAAAAAAAAAAAAAAAAAAACTTTTTGTTAATTTTTATCATGTCTTAGACATGATAAAAATTAACGACCCCCCTTCCCTTTTCGTCTGGGAATGTTGTCTCACTCTTTTGAAAAACAAATCGTGATTCATTCATGGAATGATTGCCATTAGAGAAAGGATGAGTCATGATCTATTTTTAGAAAGGGTGAGACATCCTTCCCAGACAAAAAGGGAGGGTCATTAATTTTTATCATGTCTAAAGACATGATAAAAATTAAGCAAAAGTTTTTTTTTTTTTTTTTTTTTTTTTTTTTTCAGCTCTGAGAATTTTTTTTTCTCCCAGCCGATTCCAGACTTTACCATTTTTTTTAAGAATGATTTCTCCCTGATCCATTATTTCAAAATTCCAAGTTTCGCTTCAGAACCATCTATGCTGTTGAAGAAGTAACGTGATATATGTATTTTTTTAATGAGTTCTGTCAAGATTGAATTGTGCAGGATCGACCTTGCAAATTTCTTCTCTGTGTCTTTAAATAATAATGATACCGAACTGCTTTTTGTAGAGCGCAATGGAAAAAACCTTTTGTATGGTTAGGACAATTCATGTGTTCGATCCCATTGTATTTGAGAATCTCTTGCGTCGATCCCGAAATGCAATAAATGGATCTTTGCAACCATTTCTCTAAAAACCGCCGTTTCATTTCTCCTCGCACCCAAATCATGGAAAAGGGTTCCGTCAACTTCCTTAACATCCATGGAAAATAACTGTACGGAATTTCTCCTTCGTACCACGACAAGCCGTGATAATAAACACTTGTCCACACAGCGGTTCGTTTTTCTTTCTCGGTGAGCATTTGCCATGGAAACGGGGGTTTAAAAACAAATACCCCTCGAGAAGTACCGTCCAATGTGACGTAAGCCAATTCTTTCACAATAAAGGCTCCTTGAGAATCGTAGAAACCTTCAAAGTCGAGCACGAGTTCCATGTTTTTTATTTCTTTTTCTTTGCAAGGTGACCTTCATTATTATTATGATGGATGTGTATTGAGATACGCACGATATTATTCAAAAAACAAATATATATATACGAATGTGACCTTTCCCAGAATTCATACGACCTGTCACGTGCAACCTTCTCTCTATATATATAAAAGAGGAGACGGCGAGAGAACGCTATCCATTTTTTCCTTCAGGACACACAGCGAGAGAGAGAGATAATTTTTTTTTTCCTCAATTGAAGAAGATGGACATTTTGAGTGCCAAACCTCTCAAAGATTCCTACATTGTTCTGGACATGGAATACTTTCACTGTTATGATCCAAAGACGGGAGATATATGTTTCATCTTGAAAGAACTGGGCTACATCACTTGCGATTTAACCTTATGCGGATCCATGATTTTTCTCCCTCCTGTCCATTACGATGACTTATCGTCCCGCAATCAAGCTGTGGTCAACCAGACTACAAATAACCGACACGGCCTGCAATGGACCGAGGGTCGTCTTTCCTACGAGCATCTTCCTACGATCCTGAAAATGCTGACCGAAAATGTGGAGGTGATCTACGTCAATGGATACGATAAAGCCGAATTTTCCAGCAAGCTCTGCCAGCGATCCGTTTATGAGTTTTACATCCCAGGGAAAACCGAGTGGCGGAACAAGTCGAAATGCACGCGACACCAATATTTCCAAAAGATGATTCATTGTGCCGAGAACAAGGTGAGAAATTTTCGATACCATTTGATGGAGGGTAGTTACGTTTTCCGGAAATTACATTGTTACCCCTCCGAGAGCAAAGCTGTCGAAGACGAAGAGCAGGCGGAAGAATCTTCCCAGGAGAACTCGTGCGACGATGAGGAGGAGGAGGAGGAACTTTCTAATAATAATAATAAATGTCTAAGTTGGGATGCTTTAGAGACCCAAGAATATTGGTCTCAAACCTTATCTCACCTAGACCTGAAAGAGGATCCTCAAGTGTACTCTTTGTGGTCCTCTTCTAAAATTTGGTCTTGGAGAGAACCCTTGAATGTTCATGAATGAAATGGTATGTAAATCCCTAGAGGAAAAAAATAAAAAAAAAGTTCTTTTTTTTGTAATATGTTGATTTCTTTCCAATCCCATTTCTTTTCCATAACTGCAGCCCAATCGACGAGAAGAAGAAGAATTTTCCAAGTTACACAAGACGAATCTTCCAAGTTACACAAGACGTAGAAAGATTTCACAAGGATTTATAAATCACACTCTCCCACATGATATATGTATAGAGAGAAAAAGACCCTCTGTTCTCTAGCCAATACGTCAAGACTTCCCTAAACAAAGAGAGACCATGAGTACCGAGGAAACCTTAGCAGAGCAAGTGGAAAGACTTTCAAAGAGATTAGAAGAGTTAAGACGGGATAGATTTACAGTTCCGCCGACTAAAGAGGAAACTATCATCGATTTCAACAAACCGCTGTACTTTCATCCCCTACCCCAAAGAATGAGACGAATGGACTCGCCGTTGAACAGTTCCAATGAGAAACAAAATGTCACTTATTTGAATAGCCAATTTCAACACATGAATATTTCATAAGTATTTTTTTGTTTTTTTCCCTAAAGCGTAGGGAGATCGGATCAGTAATTTTTCCCTTTCCATCGTCGAAAAAGATTGGGAGGAAAAATCTTTCTCAGCTCTCTCAGAAAAATTTTTCAGCCTTAAAAAAAAAAAAAAAAAAAAAAAAAAAAAACTTTTTGTTAATTTTTATCATGTCTTAGACATGATAAAAATTAACTCTACCCCCCTTTTGTCTGGGAATGTTGTCTCACACTTTCTAAAAATAGACCAATACTCCTCCTTTCTTAAAGAATAGAATTCCAAGAATGGGATCTGGTCTATTTTTAGAAACGGTGAGACCCTATTACCAGACAAAAGGCGGGTAGAGTTAATTTTTATCATGTCTAAAGTTCAGGGTCCATCCGTCTTCTTATGTGAAACGGTGACCCTGACGAGATCGAGATAAACAAGTCCTGTGAGTTGTTTTGTAATCTTGACGCGATCCAAGAAGGACTTTTTATTTTTTTTTTTTTTGAAATAGGCGGGGGGTGGGGAGAGAAAATATTCTCACGACCCTCAGATATCTTTTCATAAATATATTTTTTATCAAAGTGTTTCTTTCATTCCGATCCTTTTAAGAGGTTGGAATGACCCTGACATTTAGATGGGGTCGCGATCCCGACAGATGTCGCGCGAGTATAAAAGTGTGTATCCTCCGCGAGATTTCTTCAGAGAACAGAAGAAGACGTGAACTGAGCTGGTAAGTCCCTTTGGTCCTATGAATATGGTTTAATCATAACTTCATTTAAAAAGACCTTTGAAACTTTGAAACTTCTTAACCCTTTGAAAAGAAAAATGTCTTTTTCAAGACGACGACTCTAAAACGTTTTATTGTTTCCCCCCCCCTTTCTAGATCTTCCCTGTTATACATATATACCTTTTCGATTCTTTTTTTGCTCCTGTTTGTGGAAGACATCACCGTATTCATCGCCATGGCGTGTTCAGAAAACTTTATCGTGCTCGATCTAGAGGGTTTCCAGTCCTACAACCACAAGAAGGGTGAATTTACCTACGTTTTAAAAGAATTGGGCGATGCGACAAAAGATTTTTTGACCGTGGGATCGTTGACGTTTGCTCCTCCTCACCCCTTCCACCAACTGAATGAAAAAAACCAAAAGACGAATGCCTGGCTGACGAGAAACCGGCACGGACTTCGTTGGAACGAGGGTCATATTCCCTACAACCATTTAGGACGCATTCTCCAATCGCTCACTCACAGCTTCTCCACGATTTATGTGGTGGGATGCCAGAAAGCTAAATTCTTTGCTAAAGCCTTGGATTATCAAAAACCCGTGACGGAAATTTATGTGCCAGATGGAATCATTTGGAAGTATCGGGAAAAATGTGCCCGACATCATCAAAGGAGGAAATATTTCCATTGTGCCGAAAACAAAGTGCGCAACTATCGATGGCATATTACGGAAGGAGATTTTCATATCAATCACGTCTATCCAGACGGAACGGAGAAAGAGGAGAGGATCCAGGAGGAAGCAGACAATCCTCTGCAAGCTTTTGATAAGGCCTACGATCAGTTAGAGAAGGATCCGTCCCCAAAAGCATACGATAACCTCATCCAGAAATGGGATAATCTGTCCTGTTTCCAAGTGATGGAACATCCGGATGAGCATACGCCTTTCCACTTGATGGACTCTTCTACTTCTTCTTCTTTGTCGTCAACTTCCTCCAATAACTCGAGGAAGACGGAGGGTTGGGGAGACATACCTGAAAATATTCCCCATTACGATCCAGCAGCCTGTTGGGACGAACCTTCCAAAAAATCTCATGAGACTCCCAAAATATCTTCAGAGGATCCAAAGACAAAATCCACTGAGTGTTGGGACGATGAACGGACGACTCATGCTCCAAAATCCACTAAGACTATGTCCACTGAATGATGGGACAATGAACGGACGACTCATGCTCCAAAATCTACTGAGACTATGTCCACTGAATGTTGGGACAATGAACGGACGACCCATGCTCCAAAATCTACTGAGACTATGTCCACTAAGTGTTGGGACAATGAAACCGAAAAGACGACAGAGAATTGGGATGACCGTTCTCAAAAGTATTTGAATTGATATATACATAAACTCAGGAGAAAAAAAATAAAGAAAAGATTTTTAGAAATAAGTAGGGAAAGGTTCTCCGCTTTCCCTATATTTATGGAAATGGACTGAGAAGAGAGAGAGAGAGACGAATCAGGAGACCAAAAAAAATGGGTCTTGGAAGGACTGAGTGCAAATGCATTCGACTCCTTCCGAGACCCATTTTTTTTGGGTCCCTCTCTCATCCAATCTTGGAAAAGAACTTTGTCCTATTTTTCTAGGTCCATTCAAAAAGAAATGAATCTATCCATAAATTAAATTTTCTTAAAAGAAAAAAAAAAAAAAAAAAAAAAAGATCCATTACCTCTTGACGGTCCAAAGTCGAGAATCTTGGAAAAAGTCATCCACTCTCCATCCAGTCAAGCTTCTCTGTAGAAAATCTAGTAGGTGCATCTGCATTCTTGAACACCCGGCAGTTATTATTGGACGCGAAACGTCGAATGCTGAAATAGTTAACAGTGATCCCATTCTTAAAGAAACGGGGATGTTTTATTCATCCAGTCGAGTGCGGAAAAATTTCTGAGAGCCGGAGAAAAATTTCTCTGGCTGAAAAAAAAAATAAATAAATAAAAATAAAAAAAATACCCCCCTTTTAGTCTGAAAATTGATGTCTTCAATTTTTCAAAAATTGAAGACATCAATTTTCAAATTTTCAGACTAAAAAGGGGGGTATTTTATTTTTCAGAAACTTTTCCCAGCCGACTCGATGTGAATAAAACTTTACTTTTTGTTAAGAATGTTATTTAATGGATCGATTTCAACCTATCGAGTTTCGCTTGAGTTCCGGCCGTGCTGTGGGGCCACCTGGATACAAGTTTTCCCCTTTTGGAATAGAATAAAACTTTACTGTTTTTTAAGAATGTTATTTAATGGATCGATTTCAACCTATCGAGTTTCGCTTGAGTTCCAGCCGTGCTGTGGGCCCACCTGGATACAAGTTTTCCCCTTTTGGAATAGAATTTCCGTCAAGGTAGGCTACTTTTCCTCTTTTTGCATTTTTCATGTCATTTCATTTGTATTACAATATACTGAAAACGGGCGTTCGAACTGATTTCTAGGCTATTTCTATACAAATGGAGCTCGATCCAAGAAAGAAATGATGTCTTTTTTTTTTATTTTGTGAACTGCCAATTTGTATTGGAATATACTGAAAACGGGTGTTTGAGTCGGTTTTCAGTATATTTCAATACAAATAGAGCTCGATCCAAGAAAAAAATGATGTCTTTTTTTTATTTTGTGGACTGCCAATTTGTATTGGAATATACTGAAAACGGGTGTTTGAGTCGGTTTTCAGTATATTTCAATACAAATGGAGCTCGATCGAAGAAAGAAATGATGTCTTGTTTTTATTTTGTGGACAACCAATTTTGTATTGGAATATACTGAAAACGGGCATTCACGTCGGTTTTCAGTATATTTCAATACAAATGGAGCTCGATCCAAGAAAGAAATGATGTCTTTTTTTTATTTTGTGGACAACCAATTTTGTATTGGAATATACTGAAAACGGGCGTTCACGTCGGTTTTCAGTATATTCCAATACAAATGGAGCTCGATCCAAGAAAAAAATGTCTTTTTTTTATTTTGTGGACAGCCAATTTTGTATTGGAATATACTGAAAACGGGCGTTCACGTCGGTTTTCAGTATATTCCAATACAAGTGGAGCTCGATCCAAGAAAAAAATGATGTCTTTTTTTATTTTGTGGACAGCCAATTTTGTATTGGAATATACTGAAATCGGGCGTTCACGTTGGTTTTCAGTATATTTGAATACAAATGTAGCTCCATCCAAGAAAAAAATGATGTCTTTTTTTATTTTGTGGACTGCCAATTTGTATTGGAATATACTGAAAACGAGTGTTTGAGTCGGTTTTCAGTATATTTCAATACAAATAGAGCTCGATCCAAGGAAAAAATGATGTCTTTTTTTATTTTGTGGACAGCCAATTTTGTATTGGAATATACTGAAAACGGGCGTTCACGTTGGTTTTCAGTATATTTCAATACAAAGGGAGCTCCATCCAAGAAAAAAATTATGTCTTTTTTTATTTTGTTGACTGCCAATTTGTATTGGAATATACTAAAAACGGGTGTTTGAGTCGGTTTTCATTATATTTCAATACAAATAGAGCTCGGAAAGTCGAAAAACGAAATGAGATCGGATGGCAAAATATTTTCAGAGCTCAGAAAAAAATTCTAGGATGTAAAAAAAAAAAAAAACTTTTTTTAAATTTTTATCATGTCTTCAAGACATGATAAAAATTAACTCACCCCCCTTTTGTCTGGGTATGTTGTCTCACCGTTTCTAAAAATAGACCAGAACCCAGTCTTTTCTTGGATTCTATTCTTTAAAAGGATGAGTCATGGTCTATTTTTAGAAAGTGGGAGACAACATTCCCAGACAAAAGGGGGGTGAGTTAATTTTTATCATGTCTAGAAGACATGATAAAAATTAACAAAAAGTTTTTTTTTTTTTTTTTTTTTTTAACATCTCAGAATTTTTTTCTGAGCTCTGAGAAATTTTTCCTAGCCGATCCCATTTCATTTTTCGACTTTCACTTTCAACTCTTCACTTTTCTATAAAAGCATTACACGTTTCTGTTCAGAACAGTGTCTCTCTCGACCCAAATCTGGAACCCTAGTCACGAGAGAATATGAGACTAGAAAAAAATAGTTTAGCTTATTGATCTAAAAAATGTCCCATGCTAGAACTCAGAATTATAATCAGAGCGGGGCTTTCCAGTATCCACTTCCAAGATTTTAGATTTGCATCTCCCAAGATTGGAGGAGAGAGTGGCCCAAATAAAATGGGTCTCGGAAGGAATCGAATGCATTTTGAAATGCACTCATTCCTTCCAAGACCCATTTTTTTGGTCTCCTGATTCAACTCTCCAGTCTATGGAATAGGGAAAGCGGAGAACGTTTCCCCTTCTTTAAGCGACTGGAGACCATATCGCATCATCATCATCATCACCATCATCCTCTTTCTGATACTTTTCAACGAAGGCTTGATGTCTCTGGATGATTTTGGGGAGATGATGGATCCCGAATTGAGTGATGAAAAAGAGAGGACTCTTTTTCCTTTCTTGTTCGTCTTGCACAGTCTCTCGGAGGGTGATATACGTTTCCCCGTCCTCCTCAATTTTCGTCAGAGGTCTCATGAATATTTTACACATCCAAGGGAAGAGCGACTTGTTATGCAGGGATTTCGAAGCGACGAAGGCCGCTTCATTCGAAGTGAGGACAATCTGGTTCGGTTGACCCCATTCTTTGGAGTAGTTGTCCAAATCGCCTAGTCGAAGAAAATGGTGTCGATTAGGAAAAAAGACTTGGAGAACACTCGTCGTATGCGAGACGTTCGTAGGCAAGAGAGTGAAGATATCTTTGGCATTCCAGTACAGGAATCCTAGATCCACATACGCGTGCACGTAATAGTCATCGTTATATTCCAGTTTGAGCAGCATGGCTTTTGTGTATTTTTTTCCGTTCTCAAGGCGAAACACTCGTCTGATATGAACAAGAGCTCGCTGGCGATCCGTTTATATAGACTCCTCAGAGAGAGAGAGAGGGAGAGGGGAGGAGGAACAAGGTTGATGAATTCTAAAATAAAAAAAATGATAACGAAATGAGATCGGCTGGCAAAATATTTTCAGAGCTCAGAAAAAAATTCTGAGATATAAAAAAAAAAAAAAAAAAAAAAAAAAAAAAAAAAAAAAACTTTTTGTTAATTTTTATTATGTCTTCTAGACATGATAAAAATTAACTCATCCCCCTTTTGTCTGGGTATGTTGTCTCACCGTTTCTAAAAATAGACCAGAACCCAGGCTTTTCTTGGAATTCTATTCTTTAAAAGGATGAGTCATGGTCTATTTTTAGAAAGTGGGAGACAACATTCCCAGACAAAAAGGGGGGTGAGTTAATTTTTATCATGTCTAGAAGACATGATAAAAATTAACAAAATTTTTTTTTTTTTTTTTACATCTCAGAATTCTTTTCTGAGCTCTGAAAATATTTTGACAGCCGATCTCATTTCGTTTTTCGACTTTCACTTTCAACTCCACTTTTCTGTAAAAGCATTCCACGTTTCTGTTCAGAACAGTGTCTCTCTCTACCCAAATCTGAAACCCTAGTCACGAGAGAATATGAGACTAGAAAAATAGTTTAGCTTATTGATCTAAAAAATGTCCCATGCTAGAACTCAGAGTTATAATCAGAGCGGGGCTTTCCAGTATCCACTTCCAAGATTTTAGATTTGCCATGGGTGACATGTTCCCAAATTCATAAATTCTTCAATTATAGTCCCCTTCTTTGACAAATGGCTAAGAAATTCTTAAAGAATATCATGATAAAGATTTAGCTATCTATATATAACATTATGTTTTCTTTTCAAAAACAAAATCCAGTCTTGATCGAAATGGACTTTACACACAATTTATTGTATCCCCACCTTTCCAAGATTGGCTTGAAGAAGTAATAATAAAAATGGGTCTGGAAGGAAAAGAGTGCATTTCGAGAAAAGAAAAGAGGACTCTCTTTTTCTCGCAATGCACCCGTTTCCTTCCAGACCCATTTCTTTTGCCTCCTCAGAACTCTCTTTCTTTTCTCCTCCCTCTCTCTCTTAAGAGGGATTGAAAGAAAGAGGCTAGATGGAAAAGTTTCTTTTTTTTTTCTTTCGAGAAGATAAAAAAAAATTTGGAGGAGGAGCAAATTTTTTTTGGGTGGTGGTGGTGGTTTTTTTAGAAGGTGATAACTTTAGTGACATTTAAAGAGACCACCAGAGGATCCGTTTGAGTCTCGGCGACCTTTTCTTGATGGGGGTCTGTCTGGCAATAAGCGCTGGCATATTGTTTAGGGTAAGTAGAAGAGTCCGTCATGCCTGGATGAGGCGGTATGTAGCGCACTCCCAGATTAAAGAGGGTGATGAAGGGAAATCTCTCCCCCGGATAGAGCAGTCAGTAAACGGGTTGATTGGGTACAACTCGAACCAGCGGCTGAGTTAAAATGCTATACACCCAGGCCAGAAGCTGATTATTTTTAGGATTATTTTCGGCAAGATGTAACATTTCTTCGCTGGAGAGGACATATCCCTCTTGAGAACTCCCGAGACTTTCGAGATCTTTTATTTTCCTGAAGACGTGGTGTTCGTCGAAAAACACGGAGAGAATGTCCCAGGTTCTTTTACTGGAAGTATGAATCAGAGGCAAAATGTCCGTAGCGTTCCAAAACAATCTTCCGTCATCCACATAACAGCGAATGCTCACAAACTCATTATATAAGACGCGGATCATCATCTTGAGTAGAAATATGGATACGCACAGCAGTCTCTCTCTCTGGGAAATAGAGTCTATCTTCCACTCGCCTCTCTATATATACGAGAAGACCACGTGATGGGCGACGTGACGGTTGACTTCTAGAAAAAAAAATCAACTTTGTCTATCTCTCTCTATGACCTTCTATTTTTTTCCTAAAGGACACCCCGTCACCTTTTCAAAGGTCATGGGATTGAGAGGAACGAAAAAAACAACCATCCTTTGTATACTACCTATGACCTTCTCCTAGAGACCTCTGTCATTTTCTTCTCGAGAGCTACGTGATGAAAGCTTTTTTTTTATTCTAGAGTTTATCAACTTTGTAGACACATGACCCCGTCACCTTCTCAAAGGCCATGTCGTATGGAATGGGACCCTTTTGGTTTTTTCTTTTGAGAAAATAAAAAATAAAACAGCTTTATAATCATCTCTCTATGACCTTCACAAACACTCATTTCGTTATCATTTTTTTTATTTTAGAATTGATCAACCTTGTTCCTCCTCCCCTCTCCCTCTCTCTCTCTCTGAGGAGTCTATATAAACGGATCGCCAGCGAGCTCTTGTTCATATCAGACGAGTGTTTCGCCTTGAGAACGGAAAAAAAACACAAAAGCCATGCTGCTCAAACTGGAATATAACAATGACTATTACGTGCACGCGTATGTGGATCTAGGATTCCTGTACTGGAATGCCAAAGATATCTTGATTCTCTTGCCTACGAACGTCTCGCATACGACGAGTGTTCTCCAAATCTTTTTTCCTAATCGACACCATTTTCTTCGACTAGGCGATTTGGACAACTACTCCAAAGAATGGGGTCAACCGAACCAGATTGTCCTCACTTCGAATGAAGCGGCCTTCGTCGCTTCGAAATCCCTGCATAACAAGTCGCTCTTCCCTTGGATGTGTAAAATATTCATGAGACCTCTGACGAAAATTGAGGAGGACGGGGAAACGTATATCACCCTCCGAGAGACTGTGCAAGACGTCAAGAAAGGAAAAAGAGTCCTCTCTTTTTCATCACTCAATTCGGGATCCATCATCTCCCCAAAATCATCCAGAGACATCAAGCCTTCGTTGAAAAGTATCAGAAAGAGGATGATGGTGATGATGATGATGATGCGATATGGTCTCCAGTCGCTTAAAGAAGGGGAAACGTTCTCCGCTTTCCCTATTCCATAGACTGGAGAGTTGAATCAGGAGACCAAAAAAATGGGTCTTGGAAGGAATGAGTGCATTTCAAAATGCATTCGATTCCTTCCGATACCCATTTTTTTTGGGCCACTCTCTCCTCCAATCTTGGGAGAGGCAAATCTAAAATCTTGGAAGTGGATACTGGAAAGCCCCGCTCTGATTATAATTCTGAGTTCTAGCATGGGACATTTTTTAGATCAATAAGCTAAACTATTTTTTTCTAGTCTCATATTCTCTCGTGACTAGGGTTCCAGATTTGGGTAGAGAGAGACACTGTTCTGAACAGAAACGTGGAATGCTTTTATAGAAAAGTGAAGAGTTGAAAGTGAAATTCGAAAAATGAAATGGGATCGGCTAGGAAAAATTTCTCAGAGCTCAGAAAAAAATTCTGAGATGTAAAAAAAAAAAAAAAAAAAAAAAAAAAAAACTTTTTGTTAATTTTTATCATGTCTTCTAGACATGATAAAAATTAACTCACCCCCTTTTGTCTGGGAATGTTGTCTCCCACTTTCTAAAAATAGATCATGACTCATCCTTTTAAAGAATAGAATCCAAGAAAAGACTGGGTTCTGGTCTATTTTTAGAAACGGTGAGACAACATACCCAGACAAAAGGGGGTGAGTTAAATTTTATCATGTCTAGAAGACATGATAAAAATTAAAAAAAAGTTTTTTTTTCTTTTTTTTTCTTTTTTTTTTTTTTTACATCCTAGAATTTTTTTCTGAGCTCTGAAAATATTTTGCCATCCGATCTCATTTCGTTTTTCGACTTTCCGAGCTCTATTCGTATTGAAATATACTGAAAACCGACTCAAACACCCGTTTTCAGTATATTCCAATACAAATTGGCAGTCCACAAAATAAAAAAAGACATAATTTTTTTCTTGGATGGAGCTCCATTTGTATTGAAATATACTGAAAACCAACGTGAACGCCCGTTTTCAGTATATTCCAATACAAAATTGGCTGTCCACAAAATAAAAAAAGACATCATTTTTTTCTTGGATCGAGCTCTATTTGTATTGAAATATACTGAAAACCGACTCAAACACCCGTTTTCAGTATATTCCAATACAAATTGGCAGTCCACAAAATAAAAAAAGACATCATTTTTTTCTTGGATGGAGCTACATTTGTATTGAAATATACTGAAAACCGACTCAAACACCCGTTTTCAGTATATTCCAATACAAAATTGGTTGTCCACAAAATAAAAAAAAGACATCATTTCTTTCTTGGATCGAGCTCCATTTGTATTGAAATATACTGAAAACCGACTCAAACACCCGTTTTCAGTATATTCCAATACAAATTGGCAGTCCACAAAATAAAAAAAGACATCATTTTTTTCTTGGATCGAGCTCTATTTGTATTGAAATATACTGAAAACCGACTCAAACACCCGTTTTCAGTATATTCCAGCACAAATTGGCAGTCCACAAAATAAAAAAAAAGACATCATTTCTTTCTTGGATCGAGCTCCATTTGTATTGGAATATACTGAAAACCGACTCAAACACCCGTTTTCAGTATATTCCAATACAAATTGGCAGTTCACAAAATAAAAAAAAAGACATCATTTCTTTCTTGGATCGAGCTCCATTTGTACAGTAATAGCCTAGAGATCAGTTCGAACGCCCGTTTTCAGTATATTGTAATACAAATGAAATGACATGAAAAATGCAAAAAGAGGAAAAGTAGCCTACCTTGACGGAAATTCTATTCCAAAAGGGGAAAACTTGTATCCAGGTGGGCCCACAGCACGGCTGGAACTCAAGCGAAACTCGATAGGTTGAAATCGATCCATTAAATAACATTCTTAAAAAACAGTAAAGTTTTATTCTATTCCAAAAGGGGAAAACTTGTATCCAGGTGGGCCCACAGCACGCCCGGAACTCAAGCGAAACTCGATAGGTTTAAATCGATCCATTAAATAACATTCTTAACAAAAAGAAAAGTTTTATTCACATCGAGTCGGCTGGGAAAAGTTTCTGAAAAATAAAATACCCCCTTTTTAGTCTGAAAATTTGAAAATTGATGTCTTCAATTTTTGAAAAATTGAAGACATCAATTTTCAGACTAAAAGGGGGGTATTTTTTTATTTTTATTTATTTATTTTTTTTTTTTTCAGCCAGAGAAACCGGCTCTCAGAAATTTTTCCGCACTCGACTGGATGAATAAAACATCCCCGTTTCTTTAAGAATGGGATCACTGTTAACTATTTCAGCATTCGACGTTTCGCGTCCAATAATAACTGCCGGGTGTTCAAGAATGCAGATGCACCTACTAGATTTTCTACAGAGAAGCTTGACTGGATGGAGAGTGGATGACTTTTTCCAAGATTCTCGACTTTGGACCGTCAAGAGGTAATGGATCTTTTTTTTTTTTTTCTTTTTTTTTTCTTTTAAGAAAATTTAATTTATGGATAGATTCATTTCTTTTTGAATGGACCTAGAAAAATAGGACAAAGTTCTTTTCCAAGATTGGATGAGAGAGGGACCCAAAAAAAATGGGTCTCGGAAGGAGTCGAATGCATTTGCACTCAGTCCTTCCAAGACCCATTTTTTTTGGTCTCCTGATTCGTCTCTCTCTCTCTCTTCTCAGTCCATTTCCATAAATATAGGGAAAGCGGAGAACCTTTCCCTACTTATTTCTAAAAATCTTTTCTTTATTTTTTTTCTCCTGAGTTTATGTATATATCAATTCAAATACTTTTGAGAACGGTCATCCCAATTCTCTGTCGTCTTTTCGGTTTCATTGTCCCAACACTTAGTGGACATAGTCTCAGTAGATTTTGGAGCATGGGTCGTCCGTTCATTGTCCCAACATTCAGTGGACATAGTCTCAGTAGATTTTGGAGCATGAGTCGTCCGTTCATTGTCCCAACATTCAGTGGACATAGTCTTAGTGGATTTTGGAGCATGAGTCGTCCGTTCATCGTCCCAACACTCAGTGGATTTTGTCTTTGGATCCTCTGAAGATATTTTGGGAGTCTCATGAGATTCTTTGGAAGGTTCGTCCCAACAGGCTGCTGGATCGTAATGGGGAATATTTTCAGGTATGACTCCCCAACCCTCCGTCTTCCTCGAGTTATTGGAGGAAGTTGACGACAAAGAAGAAGAAGTAGAAGAGTCCATCAAGTGGAAAGGCGTATGCTCATCCGGATGTTCCATCACTTGGAAACAGGACAGATTATCCCATTTCTGGATGAGGTTATCGTACGCTTTTGGGGACGGATCCTTCTCTAACTGATCGTAGGCCTTATCAAAAGCTTGCAGAGGATTGTCTGCTTCCTCCTGGATCCTCTCCTCTTTCTCCGTTCCGTCTGGATAGACGTGATTGATATGAATATCTCCTTCCGTAATATGCCATCGATCGTTGCGCACTTTGTTTTCGGCACAATGGAAATATTTCCTCCTTTGATGATGTCGGGCACATTTTTCCCGATACTTCCAAATGATTCCATCTGGCACATAAATTTCCGTCACGGGTTTTTGATAATCCAAGGCTTTAGCAAAGAATTTAGCTTTCTGGAATCCCACCACATAAATCGTGGAGAAGCTGTGAGTGAGCGATTGGAGAATGCGTCCTAAATGGTTGTAGGGAATATGACCCTCGTTCCAACGAAGTCCGTGCCGGTTTCTCGTCAGCCAGGCATTCGTCTTTTGGTTTCTTTCATTCAGTTGGTGGAAGGGGTGAGGAGGAGCAAACGTCAACGATCCCACGGTCAAAAAATCTTTTGTCGCATAGCCCAATTCTTTTAAAACGTAGGTAAATTCACCCTTCTTGTGGTTGTAGGACTGGAAACCCTCTAGATCGAGCACGATAAAGTTTTCTGAACACGCCATGGCGATGAATACGGTGATGTCTTCCACAAACAGGAGCAAAAAAAGAATCGAAAAGGTATATATGTATAACAGGGAAGATCTAGAAAGGGGGGGGGAAACAATAAAACGTTTTAGAGTCGTCGTCTTGAAAAAGACATTTTTCTTTTCAAAGGGTTAAGAAGTTTCAAAGTTTCAAAGGTCTTTTTAAATGAAGTTATGATTAAACTATATTCATAGGACCAAAGGGACTTACCAGCTCAGTTCACGTCTTCTTCTGTTCTCTGAAGAAATCTCGCGGAGGATACACACATTTATACTCGCGCGACATCTGTGGGGATCGCGACCCCATCTAAATGTCAGGGTCATTCCAACCTCTTAAAAGGATCGGAATGAAAGAAACACTTTGATAAAAAATATATTTATGAAAAGATATCTGAGGGTCGTGAGAATATTTTCTCTCCCCACCCCCCGCCTATTTCAAAAAAAAAAAATAAAAAGTCCTTCTTGGATCGCGTCAAGATTACAAAACAACTCACAGGACTTGTTTATCTCGATCTCGTCAGGGTCACCGTTTCACATAAGAAGACGGATGGACCCTGAACTTTAGACATGATAAAAATTAACTCTACCCGCCTTTTGTCTGGTAATAGGGTCTCACCGTTTCTAAAAATAGACCAGATCCCATTCTTGGAATTCTATTCTTTAAGAAAGGAGGAGTAATGGTCTATTTTTAGAAAGTGTGAGACAACATTCCCAGACAAAAGGGGGGTAGAGTTAATTTTTATCATGTCTAAGACATGATAAAAATTAACTCTACCCGCCTTTTGTCTGGTCTAAGACATGATAAAAATTAACAAAAAGTGGTTTTTTTTTTTTTTTTTTTTTTTTTTTTTTTTTTTTTTTTTTAAGGCTGAAAAATTTTTCTGAGAGAGCTGAGAAAGATTTTTCCTCCCAATCTTTTTCGACGATGGAAAGGGAAAAACTACTGATCCGATCTCCCTACGCTTTAGGGAAAAAAACAAAAAAATACTTATGAAATATTCATGTGTTGAAATTGGCTATTCAAATAAGTGACATTTTGTTTCTCATTGGAACTGTTCAACGGCGAGTCCATTCGTCTCATTCTTTGGGGTAGGGGATGAAAGTACAGCGGTTTGTTGAAATCGATGATAGTTTCCTCTTTAGTCGGCGGAACTGTAAATCTATCCCGTCTTAACTCTTCTAATCTCTTTGAAAGTCTTTCCACTTGCTCTGCTAAGGTTTCCTCGGTACTCATGGTCTCTCTTAGTTTAGGGAAGTCTTGACGTATTGGCTAGAGAACAGAGGGTCTTTTTCTCTCTATACATATATCATGTGGGAGAGTGTGATTTATAAATCCTTGTGAAATCTTTCTACGTCTTGTGTAACTTGGAAGATTCGTCTTGTGTAACTTGGAAAATTCTTCTTCTTCTCGTCGATTGGGCTGGAGTTATGGAAAAGAAATGGGATTGGAAAGAAATCAACATATTACAAAAAAAAGAACTTTTTTTTTATTTTTTTTCCTCTAGGGATTTACATACCATTTCATTCATGAACATTCAAGGGTTCACTCCAAGACCAAATTTTAGAAGATGACCACAAAGAGTACACTTGAGGATCCTCTTTCAGGTCTAGGTGAGATAAGGGTTGAGACCAATATTCTTGGGTCTCTAAAGCATCCCAACTTAGACATTTATTATTATTATTAGAAAGTTCCTCCTCCTCCTCCTCATCATCGCACGAGTTCTCCTGGGAAGATTCTTCCGCCTCCTCTTCGTCTTCGACAGCTTTGCTCTCGGAGGGGTAACAATGTAATTTCCGGAAAACGTAACTACCCTCCATCAAATGGTATCGAAAATTTCTCACCTTGTTCTCGGCACAATGAATCATCTTTTGGAAATATTGGTGTCGCGTGCATTTCGACTTGTTCCGCCACTCGGTTTTCCCTGGAATGTAAAACTCATAAACGGATCGCTGGCAGAGCTTGCTGAAAAATTCGGCTTTATCGTATCCATTGACGTAGATCACCTCCACATTTTCGGTCAGCATTTTCAGGATCGTAGGAAGATGCTCGTAGGAAAGACGACCCTCGGTCCATTGCAGGCCGTGTCGGTTATTTGTAGTCTGGTTGACCACAGTTTGATTGCGGGACGATAAGTCATCGTAATGGACAGGAGGGAGAAAAATCATGGATCCGCATAAGGTTAAATCGCAAGTGATGTAGCCCAGTTCTTTCAAGATGAAACATATATCTCCCGTCTTTGGATCATAAAAGTGAAAGTATTCCATGTCCAGAACAATGTAGGAATCTTTGAGAGGTTTGGCACTCAAAATGTCCATCTTCTTCAATTGAGGAAAAAAAAATTATCTCTCTCTCTCGCTGTGTGTCCTGAAGGAAAAAATGGATAGCGTTCTCTCGCCGTCTCCTCTTTTATATATATAGAGAGAAGGTTGCACGTGACAGGTCGTATGAATTCTGGGAAAGGTCACATTCGTATATATATATTTGTTTTTTGAATAATATCGTGCGTATCTCAATACACATCCATCATAATAATAATAAAGGTCACCTTGGAAAGAAAAAGAAATAAAAAACATGGAACTCGTGCTCGACTTTGAAGGTTTCTACGATTCTCAAGGAGCCTTTATTGTGAAAGAATTGGCTTACGTCACATTGGACGGTACTTCTCGAGGGGTATTTGTTTTTAAACCCCCGTTTCCATGGCAAATGCTCACCGAGAAAGAAAAACGAACCGCTGTGTGGGCAAGTGATTATTATCACGGCTTGTCGTGGTACGAAGGAGAAATTCCGTACAGTTATTTTCCATGGGTGTTAACGATGTTGACGGAAGCCTTTTCCATGTTTTGGGTGCGAGGAGAAATGAAACGGCGGTTTTTAGAGAAATGGTTGCAAAGATCCATTTATTGCATTTCGGGATCGACGCAAGAGATTCTCAAATACAATGGGATCGAACACATGAATTGTCCTAACCATACAAAAGGTTTTTTCCATTGCGCTCTACAAAAAGAAGTTCGGTATCATTATTATTTAAAGACACAGAGAAGAAATTCGCAAGGTCGATCCTGCACAATTCAATCTTGACAGAACTCATTAAAAAAAATACATATATCACGTTACTTCTTCAACAGCATAGATGGTTCTGAAGCGAAACTTGGAATTTTGAAATAATAGATCAAGGAGAAATCATTCTTAAAAAAAATGGTAAAGTCTCGAATCGGCTGGGAGAAAAAAAATTTCTCAGAGCTGAAAAAAAAAAAAAAAAAAAAAAAAAAAAAAACTTTTGGTTAATTTTTATCATGTCTTTAGACATGATAAAAATTAATGACCCTCCCTTTTTGTCTGGGAAGGATGTCTCACCCTTTCTAAAAATAGATCATGACTCATCCTTTCTCTAATGGCAATCATTCCATGAATGAATCACGATTTGTTTTTCAAAAGAGTGAGACAACATTCCCAGACGAAAAGGGAAGGGGGGTCGTTAATTTTTATCATGTCTAAGACATAATAAAAATTAACAAAAAGTTTTTTTTTTTTTGTTTTTGAGTTGAAGAATTTTTCTCAGCTCTGAAAATTTTTTTCCAGCCGACTCGAGACTTTACCATTTATATTTACGAATAGTCTTTGGATTATTTATTTATTTTCTTTTAAAAAGAAAAATTCTGAGCTAGACCTATCTATTGGCTTAACATTCTGGTCATAGAAACAGTCTACAATCTCATTTTTTTTTTCGAGGCTAATGCACGGGTTCTCCAATCAAAAGGGTTACTATAAAGGGATTGGTTTGAATGCATTTATCTGCAAATGTTGTAGGATTCTGTTGTTGAGAAGGGGGTATATTATTATTATTATTATTATTATTATTATGATGATGATGATGATGATGATGATGATTGTGGCAGATTCGGTTTCTACATGGAAGTCTAATCTCCTCCGAAGACCTTTTCTGGGGATTGTCGATAGATGGTTTTTCAATAGGAATCGTTTCCCTCGGATCCTCAAGAGATAGAAGGGGTCCTGTCTTGAGACATGGAGCGGTCTCTCCTCCTCCTCCTCCTCGAGAAGTCTTGAGAAAGGGAGAGGATTTTCGGTTCCCTTATTCTTGAGGGGTCTTGAGAAATTGAGAGGTCCCTCCTCTTCGAAAGAGAGAGAAGTTTTGGTTCCCTTATCCTCGAGGGGTTTTGACAAATCGAGAGGTCCCTCATTTTCGAGGGGTCTTGATAAATGGAGAGGTTTTTCATCTTCGAGGAGGTTTGATAAAGGAAGAGGTCCCTCCTTCTCGAGGGGTCTTGAGAAAGGGAGAGGTTTTTCATCTTCGAGGAGGTTTGACAATGGGAGAGATCTCTCCTTCTCGAGGGGTCTCTCTTCCTCAAGGGGTTTTGAGAAAGGGAGAGGTTTTTCATCCTCGACGGGTTTTGACAAACGGAGAGGAATCTGAACAGGTTTCTCCTCATCCCCATCATTATCGAGGAGGATGAGGATAGGCTTTTGGAAAGGTTTTTTCTTTTTCTTCTGAACAGGCTCCTCTTGATGCTCGGGGAGAGGGATGGGGTAGTTGTTCCACCATTCTATTTTTTCTTGCTCGAGGATTTTTTCAAAAGTCGTGGCCTCTTTAAGATGAGACGAAGGAGGAGAGTCCTCGAGAAGAATATAATAGGTATTCTTCCCAGTCTTCTCGATCGAGAGAGGTTGGTGCAAACATTTGTGCAACCATTCACTAAAATGAACGAGAATCCCTTTTGTCTTCTCAAGGCGATCCATAATCCTATTCATTTGCGAGACGGTTAGAAAGTGGGACGTGTAAAAATATTTGGCTCGTTTAATTAACAAAATTTGTGCATCCAAAGGTGGAATGTCACGAGCCATCAACACGTTTTCGTCGGACAAAAATTCGTCCCGCATCTTTTGATAACTCCCCACGGTATGATAACCCGCACATTTTGAAAAATCGGAGGCTTTCAAGTAAACGACTCCTTGGATGATATAAAAGGAAAGATCAACATATTTATATTTGAAAGGAATACACGTAGTGAGCTGGGGATGCCTCCTCATGATCCACTTGGACAAAAATACGACTTTGGGGCTCTCCCCTTTTATTTATAGAGACAAAGAGAGTGTGACCTTCCCTTCCCTCCTCCTCCTCTCTCCCTGCTTCCTCTATCTCTGGACGTCCTTGGATTGGAAAGGGTGACTTTGAAAAAAAAAGAAGGTCATGGTTGGATAATTTTTTGTTTATTAAATTATTACTTTCACTTCCTCATTCCCACACACATTCATCTTTTTAAGAAAAGAAAAAGAGGTCATCGAGATAAGATTTCTTGGAAAGAAGAGAGAGAGAGAGAGAAACAAAAAAAAACAAATAAAACGGACGTCATAGAGCCTCTATGTGTGTCTGTGTGTGTCTATATAGATATATAAAAAGACGAGAGTACTGGGCGAGATCATTTCTTTTCCATTGGAAGCCATGTCGCTATTAGACGTTTTTCCAACTCAACGGATTTCGAACGGGGAGGATTTGAAGACGTTAAAGCAAATCTCCAACTTGAAAATTTTTTTGGCGTGTCATTGTGCGATATTTATTCCGCATTTACCACCTCATCAAGCGATCGTTTCTTTCAACCAAGATGTTGAATCCTCCAACCTGCTCGTTCAGAATATATACAGAAATTTATTCGAATCGCAACAAACGAAAGAGGAATCTCACTTCTCTTGGAATCGGATGGATCGAGCTTTGAGACGGCCCATTCAAAAAGACCGGCGATATACGGATCCGCGCACGAGTTTTCGGTGGAAGAATATTTTTCTCACGAAACGATATTTTACGTTTGGAGTGAGAACGACGGCTGAGGACGAAGTTCATATTGTTCAAACTACAGCCGCTCCTCTCGCCTATTACGAATCATCGTCCCCCAATCTGAAAAAAAGAAGTTTTAAAGTCAGCGACAGGATGAAATATAAGAAATATATTCTAAGACCTTTTCAAAACTATGTCGTTCCCCCGAAAACGCAATATCTCATCGTCACAACCCAGAAGAGTCTCTTTCTCGTCGATCGGTGCTCGTGCTCGCTTTGGAAACAATTGAAAGAGGAGATTTCTTTCCAATCGCCGATGATGTTTCAAGAAAAAGAAGAAGAAAACCCTCCGCCACCTTTACCCATCCCTTCCTTAGATGATAAGAGGAGCTGGACCAAACCGTTATTTCCCGAAACAAAATCGACCCGGCAACGGAATGAAATTGAAGTCATCACAATTGAAGATGAGGAGGAAGAAAAAAAATTACCTCTTAAAAAACGGTCGACTTACCGGAACCTACCTGGCGTGCAAGATCCGCTTCAGAATCCAGAAGCTTCTTCTTCTTCTTCCCCGACTTGTTCAAACAGGCAACCTCTTTCGGACTCCTCACAGACAGAACCTCTTCCAGTATCCTCTTCTTCTTCTTCTTCTCCTCTAACCTGTCCCGACATCGTAGAGGTAGAATGTCAGACGGGTCCACAAGCTTCAAAAAGTCCCGACATCGTAGAGGTAGAATGTCAGCCGGGTCCACAAGTTCCAACGGGTCCAGAAATCGTAGAGGTAGAATTTCAGCCGGGTAAACAAGTTCCAACGGGTCCAGAAATCATGGAGGTAGAATCGCAGCCGGGTCCAGACATCCTAGATCCCTCCACTCATCCCAAAGAGACTCCAAGTGTTTCAAGACAGCCTTGTGAGGATCCAGCCCTTCCCGTATGGAATGATTATATGGACTTACAAAATTTGGTGCAACAGGAAGGAGAAGAAAATAATCATACGGATGGGTGGGTCAAAGACTGTTTAGATCATTTAACCTCGAATGAAATTGAACAGTTATGGAATTGCATTTCTGAAATCACATCGGAAATGGGATAAAAACCAAAACAAAAAAAATTTTAATAACAAATTGGAGGAGGGTCATGATGTCAATTAAAAAAAATATTATATAGAGTCCAATCTTGGTGGTTCACTTCAGTTTTCCAGCATGAGGTGATCCACGTTTCCCGAAATATGGATCCCATTCCAAGAGAGATTGTGTAGAGCCTTCACTTCAGTTCTTTTTTTTTTCCTACCAAGAGGAGAGGGTCCCCAAAGGGCTACCCATGTCCAAAGAGAGAAAGTGTAGAGCGTTCATTTCAGTTTTTTTTCCAAGTTTAGGGGAGGGAGGTCTCAAAATGACACTTCCCCCCATTTTCAAAGAGAGATGGTGTAGAGCGTTCATTTTTGTTTTTTTTCCAAAGTTATGGAGTTTTCAAATGGCTACCCATTTCAGAGAGAGAGAGGTGTAGAGTGTTCATTTCAGTTTTCCAACATTAGAAGGTCCCAAAATACCTTCTGAATTCAAAGAGAGATCGTGTAGAGCGTTCATTTCCAGTTCTCCAAGATCAGAAGAAGAGGGTCCGCTTTTCCCAAAAGGGCTTTCCGCATTCAGAGACAGCGAAATGCAGACTTCAGTTTTCTCCCTCCCCAAGAATAGAGGGTCCCAAAATGGCTTCCCATTTCAAAGAGAGAGGGAAAGGCGTTCATTTCCATTCTCCAAGATAGGGTCGTCTGCTTTTTCCCAAAATGGCTTCCCAATTCAAAAAGAGAGAGAGAGAGAGAGAGTAAAAGGGTGTGTAGAGCGGTCATGTTCATTCTCCAAGATAGGGTCGTCAGCTTTTTCTCAAAATGGCATCTCCCCATTCAAAAAGACATCGTAACCAATTTTTTCCAGTTTTTTCCAAGATGGGGGGGGAGAAGAAAACCTAGGATGGAATAACACGACACACAGAGAGAAAGAGAAAAAAAAAAACGCCACCTTGCCATTTTCTGATAGGGTACCGGTGTTCGAATAGATTTGTGACCGACTGTATATGTTTTGAAAGTACTTTTTTTATTGATAAATATTTTCTCCATAGTATTCACGTATTTTCGTTCTAATAATAATAATCTCTGGTTATATATAAGTATTACGTTTATGTTTTGTATAGCAAGAAGCCCCCCCAAAAAGAATTATTTATTTGAATATGTATGGCAGCGGTAGTTTAGCGTTGGTTCGTTTTCCAATTTTCCGCTTACACTTTTATCCAAAAAATAGCAAAAATCAGAGATATTAATTAAAAATTCTTAAAACGGTAATTTTCGCCCTCATTTTTCCGAATGGCAACAGGGATACAACAGCAACAATGGCCTCGTGCCATTATTGCTGATGTAATGAAAGAGAATTATCGATTTTATCAAAGACAAATGAATAAAAAAAAATTTAAAAAATATAATTTGAAACCTCATTCAAATTTTGGAAACCTCGTTTCGAGGTGCACTGGCTCTTGTCTAGATGCACCTATGTAGCAAATTCGTAGCCCTGGGTCTATTAGCTTACATTCAGCCCAAACGAAAGACAGACACATAGAATCTTCCTTCTATTATGAGTTATATATCAGAATACCTTTCATTGTTACATATTCAAGGAATCCTTTTAATAGCGTTCGAAACAATGAATTTACCAATAATTGTTTTAGGCTTTTGTTGAATTACAACAAAGTTAATGTATACATTTTTAACAAAAAATAAACCATAATCCATAATCATTAGAGCTTATAAACCATAATCATTAGAGATACCGAATATCTAAAAACTTACGTGTGGAGCTTATTTGCTTAAACTTGTTATTTTTAATGCTGAAATCGAATTGGAACCATTTTTAGAAATGGAGTTCTTTTTTGTCACAGTATTGTTCTACGTTTTTATACCAACACCGTTTATCGACAGCCTATTGGGCATACTTATTTGTTTTGCGACTGTGTTTCTTTTTTTTCCTGGAAGAGAAGAGAAAACTCGGAAAAATAATGATGAAAACTCTATTAACCGTAATGAACACAAGTTTAACACCGGAAAGAAGGTACTTAATTTAGATTTCCTTGATTCATATGATGATATTAATGAATTTAATGATGATTCCTTTGATGTGGATATAAACAGTGACACCGATGTCCTCGAAGTTAATAACGAAGCTTTTGATAATAATCTTCTTAATTTGCATATTGATAGTGATACTAACCACATCCACCATTTTGCCAAAGATTTCGATAATAATCCTTATGATGTGCACAATATCAGCGATGAAAAGCAATTTAATTACCTGCAACATGAAACAGAAATGGATTTTGATTTTCCAAAACCTGATAACTCAGGTAATCAAATAGGCACGAATAGCAGTATAACCATGTTGAACCAAGAAGAATTCAGTTTGAATGCCTGTTTTAAATCATTGGATGCTGAATGCATTGTATCGCATAACGATCTTGGAGCACAAAGTGACATCGATTCTGGTAATCTCCTTAACACAAATAATGAACCAGGAATGAATGGCAAATTGGATCAAATAGACAGAACAGAACTCAAACCAATTCAAGATTCTCAAGAACACCCTGTTGATGCCGTCTTTGGTACCGTCCCTGTTATCTATATTGATGACGAATACACTCAACATCCTTCTTCGACTCATAGCAAGCGTTTCAAAATTTCAAACCTAAGAAAACCATTACTAAAATATTTCTGCTTTAAAAAATTTAAAATAAACAAAGGACTTATAGCATATTATCGAGATCTCAGATAGGTTTATACAATTTCAATTCATATTCGTCAAAAATTTGTTTGCCATGACACCAATCCCTTCTACCTATCATAGCAAGCGTTTCAAAATTTCAAACCTAAGAAAACCATTAGTAAAATATTTCTGCTTTAATAAATTAAAAATAAACCAAGGAATTATAGCATATTATCGAGATCTCAGATAAGTTTACACAATTTCAATTCATATTCGTCAAAAATTCGTTTGCCATGACACCAATCTCATTGACTGACCAGTGACTGCCTAAAAATTGGAAATTGACTGAGCAATGACTGATTAAGTGAAGATCTCATTGACTGACCACTGACAGACTAAAAATTGGACATTCACTGAACAGGGACCGAGAAAGGGAACATCTCCTTGCCTGACCAGTGACTGAATAAAAATTGGACTTTGACTGAAAAATGACTGACTAAGTGACGATCTCATTGACTGAGCATTGGATTTGAACGGAAAAAATTGCCTTATTCGATAAGAGAGAGGAAGGATGTTTTCAGTCCAATCGATTTCGCTACAGCTGAAATGCAAACAGAAAGTCAGTTTAAAATTCTTTTTTGCAGCTACATTTCAGAACTGTAAAATAAAAATGAAATTATATCTTAACCTGAAATTAAAATGATTATTTGCAGTTAAATGCTATTGCTAAATTACTTTTTGTGTTCTTAAATTAATTTACTAGTTTACACACCATATTCAGTTATGATTTACCAATATGCTCTATTTTTAACTATAACTTCTCATTGAATTAAGGAAAGCTGTAGCTATTATTGAAATTTTTCTTAGGCATATTTTCCCTTGTTGTCTGTGCTCCCAATTCGAAGTGACCGTCAGCCACTTCCTTTTTGTTTTTCGTAAGTGATTTGTCGGCATTTCGCATAAAAAATCTCCAGATTATCATTAAAACACGAATAAGGATGTTATTTTTTATTTTAGATTTTTTTCTCTCTGTCGCTTTCATGTCAAAACGTACTAGAAATAATAAATGAGAATATATTGCTTTCTTTTCAAACGAAGTATTTTCAATATATGTTCCATAGCAATATGCTCTGTCATTAAGATTGCTAAGAGTTTTACCCTGTTTCATTCCTTGCCAACGTGCTGGCTGCATGGTTGGCTTCTGCAGTTTCCGTTATCTCAACGTATATGAGGCAATTTCCCTTAGAACGTTCTCCGCAAAGCCCTCCCTCGCGCCAGGTACGTAACCATCCTTTTCTTTGCCTTTTTCAAATAACCTGACTTTTACTCAAACAAATCAGTCACGACATGAAATTTGGAAGAAATGGATTTAAATAATTTTTTTATAAAAATGTCTCGATTGTATATATACTGGATGTTAAAGAATTTACAAACCCAGAGATACAGGAATAACAAATATTAAACTGAAAGCTTTCATACTTTGTATTACGCGCAAAGGGATCATTTTTTTCATTTCCACACATACACATTTGATCAGAATTCGGGCTAATATCCCTCTGGGTTAAAAATATTTAAAAACAGCGTATTTTATAAATTACAAAATGAAATTTTCATATATTTGAATAAATATTTATGAGGCATTATTAATAAAAATGAGAATAAAGGAAACACTATGAATAATCCTCAAACGTTCAGTCTGAAATTTAAAATTCAACAAACCTATCGCAAACCACTGAGTACAGGGGGTGTTCAGGTATTTTTTTAAGGATTTTGCAAAGATTTAGATATATAAACACATCTTATAATCTCATTTTCTAATATATTCCGTCTGAGAGTCCTTTTGTTGAACCATCATATTACATCATGATTTCCAAGAGAAAAGCCTTTTCCTGAAAACATCAAGGTTGATTTTATGCCACTTCTACCTCAAAATGTTCCACAGTCCATCCAATGTTTGGGGATGCCACGTATAAAGAGCTTGTTTTAAACGTACAAATGCACATTAATCCACAGGAGACACATCAGGAGATTTCGAGGATATGCAACTAGAGGGTACAGCTTTAATTCCGGTTTCATATCTTATTTTTTCAAACCATAAAGCAATAGATTTAGAGGTATGAAATGTAGCCTTGACCTGATGGAACTTAATACATTCAAGATCTTTTGGATAAAGAGATGACATTTCGTCTTTTAATATAGGTGTTTAAAGTTTTTTCTGACTGTAATCCGAATTAATTTTGATATTTGTTTCTACATTCCTTACTTTAAGTTTCTCGTTATAAAAGAATCCAGTAACAACAATAAAACCTTTAGAAAAATTGTCCTTAATTTTTCTGAACCAATATACTGTGTCTTTTTCTCCTCTTTTTTGGTAGTAAATTAATCTTTTTCTATTGCAACCGTTATACGTATGTCCAAGCTTCATGTGTTGTAACTACACTGAAGTGCCACTAAATTAGAGATAGACATGGGTATGCAAATTTAATAGCGCTGCGCCGCATCTGGGCTTACGTGAGGAAGTTGTGCTAAATGCACGTAAAGCTAGCACTGTGGTTGATAATCAGTGGTTTCACATACCAGTATAGGTAAACTTTATGACATAGACAGCTTCAATATCGGGCAGATAGTAGTCACTCGTCGCATGGGAAATACAATTTCCAAAATCCTCAGCGGGACAGCATCTTAACATAAGACAGTGTCAAGTGCATACCGAGAATGCACGGATGGCGGGAAAACGAACTAGTGATGGGGCAAAGTGCAAAGCACAGTTAATTTAGAATAATCGTGGAGTGAGACGTCTCAGCCGTATTGTACACTGTCAACGATGTAAACAATAGCTCAAATTACCCCCTAGCTGAAGCAGGCGACAGTCGTACAGTCAGTAATAAGATCGTGTATCGCTCCCTTCAATGGCCTTCGGAAACCGTAGACACACGAGAGTACCTTTCCTAAATACATGCCATCGAGTTGCCATTCTTACCTGGGCAGGAAAATATAGAGAATAGACACTAGTAGAGTTGAAATGTGTAGGAACGATGAGTCTCGATCCGTCTAATTAACCCCGGTTGTGGGGGAGCTGGTAGTAGACAGCTTCCTGAGCCTCGTAGTAGACAGCCCTGCCTTGAATTCTACTGAGCATCTTTCCAAATTAGTATATCTTATTATTGAGGAATGTAGAGGATTGAAGTTTTATAGTCTATTCACTCGGTTTTGCATGTTCAGAATGTCTGTTATGATGGTCGTATGAAATGTCGTCGCCTGGTATGATGTCAGAATGTCGTCTGTTGTGATCGTTCCGTATGTAAACATATGATTGATCTTATTATTTATAGCCCTTCCTAGGGATAAATACATTACCTCTAATGATATATAGGTCATAGGGCTTCGCTTATGTAATAGGAACATGACCCTGAAATCTTTACCTATCCATATCTGTCCTTAGTGGCTATCATAAAAGTGAAAAATAAATCCAAATGATGGAACAAACCTGTGCACTTGAAGTTCTGAATCACATACAATGTGGGAATATGTAACAGTGGCAAAACTTAGGTAAAATAGCGATTTAAATATATCTGAACCGTAACTTTCAAATCGTAAAAGCAAATTAGCACATCTGTAGTATAAAAACTTTGGCATATCATTCTCCTCGTAGGTGCTACAGCTGTAGCGTCTTCCTACTTCCGTGTCTTGAAGCTAACGGAATAGCGTAGGGGTAGTTGTTGAGGCATTCAAAAGGAGTGGGCGAAACATAGTTGTACAGACCAGTTGTCGAAATTTTTAATACATAATACGCATCAAAGTGCTGCCCCAGAGGGCGCAAGATCCATATCGATTTGCCAGCACTAATTAAGGAAATATAATAAAGAATAAATAATGAAAAGAAGGAAACACACTATATACACTATGCACATCGATCACCAAAACTCATTTTGGTGTATTGTTCTTGCTAATTATGTAACGTAAGTTAACGTTACGCTAACCAGTTGATTTTATCTTAAAGAGGTGGATATTAAAGAATTAAAAATATTTTGATATATTTCTGTATTGTGTATATATTTAGATGAATTTTTACCCAGCCGAAGGTTGATGAAGCCATTTTCATGAGAGGTATGGATAACATAATTTCTGTGCTTTAAAATAATAGGTCAAAGAAAAATACATGTTTTGAAAGTACTTTTTTTATTGATAAATATTTTCTCCATAGTATTCACGTATTTTCGATCTAATAATAATAATCTCTGGTTATATATAAGTATTACGTTTATGTTTTGTATAGCAAGAAGCCCCCCCCCCCAAAAAAAAAAAGAATTAATTATTTGAATATGTATGGCAGCGGTAGTTTAGCGTTGGTTCGTTTTCCAATTTTCCGCTTACACTTTTATCCAAAAAATAGCAAAAATCAGAGATATTAATTAAAAATTCTTAAAACGGTAATTTTCGCCCTCATTTTTCCGAATGGCAACAGGGATACAACAGCAACAATGGCCTCGTGCCATTATTGCTGATGTAATGAAAGAGAATTATCGATTTTATCAAAGACAAATGAATAAAACAAAAATTAAAAAAATATAATTTGAAACCTCATTCAAATTTTGGAAACCTCGTTTCGAGGTGCACTGGCTCTTGTCTAGATGCACCTATGTAGCAAATTCGTAGCCCTGGGTCTATTAGCTTACACTCAGCCCAAACGAAAGACAGACACATAGAATCTTCCTTCTATTATGAGTTATATATCAGAATACCATTCATTGTTACATATTCAAGGAATCCTTTTAATAGCGTTCGAAACAATGAATTTACCAATAATTGTTTTAGGCTTTTGTTGAATTACACCAAAGTTAATGTATACCTTTTTAACAATGCTTATAAACCATAATCATTAGAGATACCGAATCTAGTGGTGCTAAAAACTTACGTGTGGAGCTTATTTGCTTAAACTTGTTATTTTTAATGCTGAAATCGAATTGGAACCATTTTTAGAAATGGAGTTCTTTTTTTTCACAGTATTGTACTACGTTTTTATACCAACACCGTTTATCGACAGCCTATTGGGCATACTTATTTGTTTTGCGACTGTGTTTCTTTTGTTTCCTGGAAGAGAAGAGAAAACTCGGAAAAATAATGATGAAAACTCTATTAACTGTAATGAACACAAGTTTAACACCGGAAAGAAGGTACTTAATTTAGATTTCCTTGATTCATATGATGATATTAATGAATTTAATGATGATTCCTTTGATGTAGATATAAACAGTGACACCGATGTCCTCGAAGTTAATAACGAAGCTTTTGATAATAATCTTCTTAATTTGCATATTGATAGTGATACTGACCACATCCACCATTTTGCCAAAGATTTCGATAATAATCTTTATGATGTGCACAATATCAGCGATGAAAACCAATTTAATTACCTGCAACATGAAACAGAAATGGATTTTGATTTTCCAAAACCTGATAACTCAGGTAATCAAATAGGCACGAATAGCAGTATAACCATGTTGAACCAAGAAGAATTCAGTTTGAATGCCTGTTTTAAATCATTGGATGCTGAATGCATTGTATCGCATAACGATCTTGGAGCACAAAGTGACATCGATTCTGGTAATCTCCTTAACACAAATAATGAACCAGGAATGAATGGCAAATTCGATCAAATAGACAGAACAGAACTCAAACCAATTCAAGATTCTCAAGAACACCCTGTTGATGCCGTCTTTGGTACCGTCCCTGTTATCTATATTGATGACGAATACACTCAACATCCTTCTTCGACTCATAGCAAGCGTTTCAAAATTTCAAACCTAAGAAAACCATTACTAAAATATTTCTGCTTTAAAAAATTTAAAATAAACAAAGGACTTATAGCATATTATCGAGATCTCAGATAGGTTTATACAATTTCAATTCATATTCGTCAAAAATTTGTTTGCCATGACACCAATCCCTTCTACCAATCATAGCAAGCGTTTCAAAATTTCAAACCTAAGAAAACCATTACTAAAATATTTCTGCTTGAAAAAATTTAAAATAAACAAAGGACTTATAGCATATTATCGAGACCTCAGACAAGTTTACACAATTTCAGTTCATATTCGTCAAAAATTCGTTTGCCATGACACCAATCTCATTGACTGACCAGTGACTGCCTAAAAATTGGACATTGACTGAGCAATGACTGATTAAGTGACGATCTCATTGACTGACCACTGACAGACTAAAAATTGGACATTCACTGAACAGGGACCGAGAAAGGGAACATCTCCTTGCCTGACCAGTGACTGAATAAAAATTGGACTTTGACTGAAAAATGACTGACTAAGTGACGATCTCATTGACTGAGCATTGGATTTGAACGGAAAAAATTGCCTTATTCGATAAGAGAGAGGAAGGATGTTTTCAGTCCAATCGATTTCGCTACAGCTGAAATGCAAACAGAAAGTCAGTTTAAAATTCTTTTTTGCAGCTACATTTCAGAACTGTAAAATAAAAATGAAATTATATCTTAACCTGAAATTAAAATGATTATTTGCAGTTAAATGCTATTGCTAAATTACTTTTTGTGTTCTTAAATTAATTTACTAGTTTACACACCATATTCAGTTATGATTTACCAATATGCTCTATTTTTAACTATAACTTCTCATTGAATTAAGGAAAGCTGTAGCTGTTATTGAAATTTTTCTTAGGCATATTTTCCCTTGTTGTCTGTGCTCCCAATTCGAAGTGACCGTCAGCCACTTCCTTTTTGTTTTTCGTAAGTGATTTGTCGACATTTCGCATAAAAAATCTCCAGATTATCATTAAAACACGAATAAGGATGTTATTTTTTATTTTAGATTTTTTTCTCTCTGTGGCTTTCATGTCAAAACGTACTAGAAATAATAAATGAGAATATATTGCTTTCTTTTCAAACGAAGTATTTTCAATATATGTTCCATAGCAATATGCTCTGTCATTAAGATTGCTAAGAGTTTTACCCTGTTTCATTCCTTGCCAACGTGCTGGCTGCATGGTTGGCTTCTGCAGTTTCCGTTATCTCAACGTATATGAGGCAATTTCCCTTAGAACGTTCTCCGCAAAGCCCTCCCTCGCGCCAGGTACGTAACCATCCTTTTCTTTGCCTTTTTCAAATAACCTGACTTTTACTCAAACAAATCAGTCACGACATGAAATTTGGAAGAAATGGATTTAAATAATTTTTTTATAAAAATGTCTCGATTGTATATATACTGGATGTTAAAGAATTTACAAACCCAGAGATACAGGAATAACAAATATTAAACTGAAAGCTTTCATACTTTGTATTACGCGCAAAGGGATCATTTTTTTCATTTCCACACATACACATTTGATCAGAATTCGGGCTAATATCCCTCTGGGTTAAAAATATTTAAAAACAGCGTATTTTATAAATTACAAAATGAAATTTTCATATATTTGAATAAATATTTATGAGGCATTATTAATAAAAATGAGAATAAAGGAAACACTATGAATAATCCTCAAACGTTCAGTCTGAAATTTAAAATTCAACAAACCTATCGCAAACCACTGAGTACAGGGGGTGTTCAGGTATTTTTTTAAGAATTTTGCAAAGATTTAGATATATAAACACATCTTATAATCTCATTTTCTAATATATTCCGTCTGAGAGTCCTTTTGTTGAACCATCATATTACATCATGATTTCCAAGAGAAAAGCCTTTTCCTGAAAACATCAAGGTTGATTTTATGCCACTTCTACCTCAAAATGTTCCACAGTCCATCCAATGTTTGGGGATGCCACGTATAAAGAGCTTGTTTTAAACGTACAAATGCACATTAATCCACAGGAGACACATCAGGAGATTTCGAGGATATGCAACTAGAGGGTACAGCTTTAATTCCGGTTTCATATCTTATTTTTTCAAACCATAAAGCAATAGATTTAGAGGTATGAAATGTAGCCTTGACCTGATGGAACTTAATACATTCAAGATCTTTTGGATAAAGAGATGACATTTCGTCTTTTAATATAGGTGTTTAAAGTTTTTTCTGACTGTAATCCGAATTAATTTTGATATTTGTTTCTACATTCCTTACTTTAAGTTTCTCGTTATAAAAGAATCCAGTAAGAACAATAAAACCTTTAGAAAAATTGTCCTTAATTTTTCTGAACCAATATACTGTGTCTTTTTCTCCTCTTTTTTGGTAGTAAATTAATCTTTTTCTATTGCAACCGTTATACGTATGTCCAAGCTTCATGTGTTGTAACTACACTGAAGTGCCACTAAATTAGAGATAGACATGGGTATGCAAATTTAATAGCGCTGCGCCGCATCTGGGCTTACGTGAGGAAGTTGTGCTAAATGCACGTAAAGCTAGCACTGTGGTTGATAATCAGTGGTTTCACATACCAGTATAGGTAAACTTTATGACATAGACAGCTTCAATATCGGGCAGATAGTAGTCACTCGTCGCATGGGAAATACAATTTCCAAAATCCTCAGCGGGACAGCATCTTAACATAAGACAGTGTCAAGTGCATACCGAGAATGCACGGATGGCGGGAAAACGAACTAGTGATGGGGCAAAGTGCAAAGCACAGTTAATTTAGAATAATCGTGGAGTGAGACGTCTCAGCCGTATTGTACACTGTCAACGATGTAAACAATAGCTCAAATTACCCCCTAGCTGAAGCAGGCGACAGTCGTACAGTCAGTAATAAGATCGTGTATCGCTCCCTTCAATGGCCTTCGGAAACCGTAGACACACGAGAGTACCTTTCCTAAATACATGCCATCGAGTTGCCATTCTTACCTGGGCAGGAAAATATAGAGAATAGACACTAGTAGAGTTGAAATGTGTAGGAACGATGAGTCTCGATCCGTCTAATTAACCCCGGTTGTGGGGGAGCTGGTAGTAGACAGCTTCCTGAGCCTCGTAGTAGACAGCCCTGCCTTGAATTCTACTGAGCATCTTTCCAAATTAGTATATCTTATTATTGAGGAATGTAGAGGATTGAAGTTTTATAGTCTATTCACTCGGTTTTGCATGTTCAGAATGTCTGTTATGATGGTCGTATGAAATGTCGTCGCCTGGTATGATGTCAGAATGTCGTCTGTTGTGATCGTTCCGTATGTAAACATATGATTGATCTTATTATTTATAGCCCTTCCTAGGGATAAATACATTACCTCTAATGATATATAGGTCATAGGGCTTCGCTTATGTAATAGGAACATGACCCTGAAATCTTTACCTATCCATATCTGTCCTTAGTGGCTATCATAAAAGTGAAAAATAAATCCAAATGATGGAACAAACCTGTGCACTTGAAGTTCTGAATCACATACAATGTGGGAATATGTAACAGTGGCAAAACTTAGGTAAAATAGCGATTTAAATATATCTGAACCGTAACTTTCAAATCGTAAAAGCAAATTAGCACATCTGTAGTATAAAAACTTTGGCATATCATTCTCCTCGTAGGTGCTACAGCTGTAGCGTCTTCCTACTTCCGTGTCTTGAAGCTAACGGAATAGCGTAGGGGTAGTTGTTGAGGCATTCAAAAGGAGTGGGCGAAACATAGTTGTACAGACCAGTTGTCGAAATTTTTAATACATAATACGCATCAAAGTGCTGCCCCAGAGGGCGCAAGATCCATATCGATTTGCCAGCACTAATTAAGGAAATATAATAAAGAATAAATAATGAAAAGAAGGAAAAACACTATATACACTATGCACATCGATCACCAAAACTCATTTTGGTGTATTGTTCTTGCTAATTATGTAACGTAAGTTAACGTTACGCTAACCAGTTGATTTTATCTTAAAGAGGTGGATATTAAAGAATTAAAAATATTTTGATATATTTCTGTATTGTGTATATATTTAGATGAATTTTTACCCAGCCGAAGGTTGATGAAGCCATTTTCATGAGAGGTATGGATAACATAATTTCTGTGCTTTAAAATAATAGGTCAAAGAAAAATACATGTTTTGAAAGTACTTTTTTTATTGATAAATATTTTCTCCATAGTATTCACGTATTTTCGATCTAATAATAATAATCTCTGGTTATATATAAGTATTACGTTTATGTTTTGTATAGCAAGAAGCCCCCCCCCAAAAAAAAGAATTAATTATTTGAATATGTATGGCAGCGGTAGTTTAGCGTTGGTTCGTTTTCCAATTTTCCGCTTACACTTTTATCCAAAAAATAGCAAAAATCAGAGATATTAATTAAAAATTCTTAAAACGGTAATTTTCGCCCTCATTTTTCCGAATGGCAACAGGGATACAACAGCAACAATGGCCTCGTGCCATTATTGCTGATGTAATGAAAGAGAATTATCGATTTTATCAAAGACAAATGAATAAAACAAAAATTAAAAAAATATAATTTGAAACCTCATTCAAATTTTGGAAACCTCGTTTCGAGGTGCACTGGCTCTTGTCTAGATGCACCTATGTAGCAAATTCGTAGCCCTGGGTCTATTAGCTTACACTCAGCCCAAACGAAAGACAGACACATAGAATCTTCCTTCTATTATGAGTTATATATCAGAATACCATTCATTGTTACATATTCAAGGAATCCTTTTAATAGCGTTCGAAACAATGAATTTACCAATAATTGTTTTAGGCTTTTGTTGAATTACACCAAAGTTAATGTATACCTTTTTAACAATGCTTATAAACCATAATCATTAGAGATACCGAATCTAGTGGTGCTAAAAACTTACGTGTGGAGCTTATTTGCTTAAACTTGTTATTTTTAATGCTGAAATCGAATTGGAACCATTTTTAGAAATGGAGTTCTTTTTTTTCACAGTATTGTACTACGTTTTTATACCAACACCGTTTATCGACAGCCTATTGGGCATACTTATTTGTTTTGCGACTGTGTTTCTTTTGTTTCCTGGAAGAGAAGAGAAAACTCGGAAAAATAATGATGAAAACTCTATTAACTGTAATGAACACAAGTTTAACACCGGAAAGAAGGTACTTAATTTAGATTTCCTTGATTCATATGATGATATTAATGAATTTAATGATGATTCCTTTGATGTAGATATAAACAGTGACACCGATGTCCTCGAAGTTAATAACGAAGCTTTTGATAATAATCTTCTTAATTTGCATATTGATAGTGATACTGACCACATCCACCATTTTGCCAAAGATTTCGATAATAATCTTTATGATGTGCACAATATCAGCGATGAAAACCAATTTAATTACCTGCAACATGAAACAGAAATGGATTTTGATTTTCCAAAACCTGATAACTCAGGTAATCAAATAGGCACGAATAGCAGTATAACCATGTTGAACCAAGAAGAATTCAGTTTGAATGCCTGTTTTAAATCATTGGATGCTGAATGCATTGTATCGCATAACGATCTTGGAGCACAAAGTGACATCGATTCTGGTAATCTCCTTAACACAAATAATGAACCAGGAATGAATGGCAAATTCGATCAAATAGACAGAACAGAACTCAAACCAATTCAAGATTCTCAAGAACACCCTGTTGATGCCGTCTTTGGTACCGTCCCTGTTATCTATATTGATGACGAATACACTCAACATCCTTCTTCGACTCATAGCAAGCGTTTCAAAATTTCAAACCTAAGAAAACCATTACTAAAATATTTCTGCTTTAAAAAATTTAAAATAAACAAAGGACTTATAGCATATTATCGAGATCTCAGATAGGTTTATACAATTTCAATTCATATTCGTCAAAAATTTGTTTGCCATGACACCAATCCCTTCTACCAATCATAGCAAGCGTTTCAAAATTTCAAACCTAAGAAAACCATTACTAAAATATTTCTGCTTGAAAAAATTTAAAATAAACAAAGGACTTATAGCATATTATCGAGACCTCAGACAAGTTTACACAATTTCAGTTCATATTCGTCAAAAATTCGTTTGCCATGACACCAATCTCATTGACTGACCAGTGACTGCCTAAAAATTGGACATTGACTGAGCAATGACTGATTAAGTGACGATCTCATTGACTGACCACTGACAGACTAAAAATTGGACATTCACTGAACAGGGACCGAGAAAGGGAACATCTCCTTGCCTGACCAGTGACTGAATAAAAATTGGACTTTGACTGAAAAATGACTGACTAAGTGACGATCTCATTGACTGAGCATTGGATTTGAACGGAAAAAATTGCCTTATTCGATAAGAGAGAGGAAGGATGTTTTCAGTCCAATCGATTTCGCTACAGCTGAAATGCAAACAGAAAGTCAGTTTAAAATTCTTTTTTGCAGCTACATTTCAGAACTGTAAAATAAAAATGAAATTATATCTTAACCTGAAATTAAAATGATTATTTGCAGTTAAATGCTATTGCTAAATTACTTTTTGTGTTCTTAAATTAATTTACTAGTTTACACACCATATTCAGTTATGATTTACCAATATGCTCTATTTTTAACTATAACTTCTCATTGAATTAAGGAAAGCTGTAGCTGTTATTGAAATTTTTCTTAGGCATATTTTCCCTTGTTGTCTGTGCTCCCAATTCGAAGTGACCGTCAGCCACTTCCTTTTTGTTTTTCGTAAGTTATTTGTCGACATTTCGCATAAAAAATCTCCAGATTATCATTAAAACACGAATAAGGATGTTGTTTTTTATTTTAGATTTTTTTCTCTCTGTGGCTTTCATGTCAAAACGTACTAGAAATAATAAATTAGAATATATTGCTTTCTTTTCAAACGAAGTATTTTCAATATATGTTCCATAGCAATATGCTCTGTCATTAAGATTGCTAAGAGTTTTACCCTGTTTCATTCCTTGCCAACGTGCTGGCTGCATGGTTGGCTTCTGCAGTTTCCGTTATCTCAACGTATATGAGGCAATTTCCCTTAGAACGTTCTCCGCAAAGCCCTCCCTCGCGCCAGAAACGTAACCATCCTTTTCTTTGCCTTTTTCAAATAACCTGACTTTTACTCAAACAAATCAGTCACGACATGAAATTTGGAAGAAATGGATTTAAATAATTTTTTTATAAAAATGTCTCGATTGTATATATGCTGGATGTTAAAGAATTTACAAACCCAGAGATACAGGAAAAACAAATATTAAACTGAAAGCTTTCATACTTTGTATTACGCGCAAAAGGATCATTTTTTTCATTTCCACACATACACATTTGATCAGAATTCGGGCTAATATCCCTCTGGGTTAAAAATATTTAAAAACAGCGTATTTTATAAATTACAAAATGAAATTTTCATATATTTGAATAAATATTTATGAGGCATTATTAATAAAAATGAGAATAAAGGAAACACTATGAATAATCCTCAAACGTTCAGTCTGAAATTTAAAATTCAACAAACCTATCGCAAACCACTGAGTACAGGGGGTGTTCAGGTATTTTTTTAAGGATTTTGCAAAGATTTAGATATATAAACACATCTTATAATCTCATTTTCTAATATATTCCGTCTGAGAGTCCTTTTGTTGAACCATCATATTACATCATGATTTCCAAGAGAAAAGCCTTTTCCTGAAAACATCAAAGTTGATTTTATGCCACTTCTACCTCAAAATGTTCCACAGTCCATCCAATGTTTGGGGATGCCACGTATAAAGAGCTTGTTTTAAACGTACAAATGCACATTAATCCACAGGAGACACATCAGGAGATTTCGAGGATATGCAACTAGAGGGTACAGCTTTAATTCCGGTTTCATATCTTATTTTTTCAAACCATAAAGCAATAGATTTAGAGGTATGAAATGTAGCCTTGACCTGATGGAACTTAATACATTCAAGATCTTTTGGATAAAGAGATGACATTTCGTCTTTTAATATAGGTGTTTAAAGTTTTTTCTGACTGTAATCCGAATTAATTTTGATATTTGTTTCTACATTCCTTACTCTAAGTTTCTCGTTATAAAAGAATCCAGTAAGAACAATAAAACCTTTAGAAAAATTGTCCTTAATTTTTCTGAACCAATATACTGTGTCTTTTTCTCCTCTTTTTTGGTAGTAAATTAATCTTTTTCTATTGCAATCGTTATACGTATGTCCAAGCTTCATGTGTTGTAACTACACTGAAGTGCCACTAAATTAGGGTTAGACATGGCTATGGAAATTGAATAGCGCTGCGCCGCATCTGGGCTTACGTGAGGAAGTTGTGCTAAATGCACGTAAAGCTAGCACTGTGGTTGTTGATAATCAGTGGCTTCACATACCAGTTTAGGTAAACTTTATGACATAGACAGCTTCAATATCGGGCAGATAGTAGTCACTCGTCGCATGGGAAATACAATTTCCAAAATCCTCAGCGGGACAGCATTTTAACATAAGACAGTGTCAAGTGCATACCGAGAATGCACGGATGGCGGGAAAACGAACTAGCGATGGGGAAAAGTACAAAGCACAGTTAACTTAGAATAATCGTCGAGTGAGACGTCTCAGCCGTATTGTACACTGTCAACGAAGTAAACAATAGCTCAAATTACCCCCTAGCTGAAGCAGGCGACAGTCGTACAGTCAGTAATAAGATCGTGTATCGCTCCCTTCAATGGCCTTCGGAAGCCGTAGACACACGAGAGTACCTTTCCTAAATACATGCCATCGACTTGCCATTCTTACCTGGGCAGGAAAATATAGAGAATAGACACTAGTGGAGTTGAAATGTGTAGGAGCGATGAGTCTCGATCCGTCTAATTAACCCCGGTTGTGTGGAAGCTAGTAGTAGACAGCTTCGTGAGCCTCGTAGTAGACAGCCCTGCCTTGAATTCTACTGAGCATCTTTCCAAATTAGTATATCTTATTATTGAGGAATGTAGAGGATTGAAGTTTTATAGTCTATTCACTCGGTTTTGCATGTTCAGAATGTCTGTTATGATGGTCGTATGAAATGTCGTCGCCTGGTATGATGTCAGAATGTCGTCTGTTGTGATCGTTCCGTATGTAAACATATGATTGATCTTATTATTTATAGCCCTTCCTAGGGATAAATACATTACCTCTAATGATATATAGGTCATAGGGCTTCGCTTATGTAATAGGAACATGACCCTGAAATCTTTACCTATCCATATCTGTCCTTAGTGGCTATCATAAAAGTGAAAAATAAATCCAAATGATGGAACAAACCTGTGCACTTGAAGTTCTGAATCACATACAATGTGGCAATATGTAACAGTGGCAAAACTTAGGTAAAATAGCGATTTAAATATATCTGAACCGTAACTTTCAAATCGTAAAAGCAAATTAGCACATCTGTAGTATAAAAACTTTGGCATATCATTCTCCTCGTAGGTGCTACAGCTGTAGCGTCTTCCTACTTCCGTGTCTTGAAGCTAACGGAACAGCGTAGGGGTAGTTGTTGAGGCATACAAAAGGAGTGGGCGAAGCATAGTTGTACAGACCAGTTGTCGAAATTTTTTATACATAATACACATCAAAGTGCTGCCCCAGAGGGCGCAAGATCCATATCGATTTGCCAGCACTAATTAAGGAAATATAATAAAGAATAAATAATGAAAAGTAGGAAAAACACTATATACACTATGCACATCGATCACCAAAACTCATTTTGGTGTATTGTTCTTGCTAATTATGTAACGTAAGTTAACGTTACGCTAACCAGTTGATTTTATCTTAAAGAGGTGGATATTAAAGAATTAAAAATATTTTGATATATTTCTGTATTGTGTATATATTTAGATGAATTTTTACCCAGCCGAAGGTTGATGAAGCCATTTTCATGAGAGTGTATGGATAACATAATTTCTGTGCTTTAAAATAATAGGTCAAAGAAAAATACATGTTTTGAAAGTACTTTTTTTATTGATAAATATTTTCTCCATAGTATTCACGTATTTTCGATCTAATAATAATAATCTCTGGTTATATATAAGTATTACGTTTATGTTTTGTATAGCAAGAAGCCCCCCCCAAAAAAGAATTATTTATTTGAATATGTATGGCAGCGGTAGTTTAGCGTTGGTTCGTTTTCCAATTTTCCGCTTACACTTTTATCCAAAAAATAGCAAAAATCAGAGATATTAATTAAAAATTCTTAAAACGGTGATTTTCGCCCTCATTTTTCCGAATGGCAACAGGGATACAACAGCAACAATGGCCTCGTGCCATTATTGCTGATGTAATGAAAGAGAATTATCGATTTTATCAAAGACAAATCAATAAAACAAAAATTAAAAAAATATAATTTGAAACCTCATTCAAATTTTGGAAACCTCGTTTCGAGGTGCACTGACTCTTGTCTAGATGCACCTATGTAGCAAATTCGTAGCCCTGGGTCTATTAGCTTACACTCAGCCCAAACGAAAGACAGACACATAGAATCTTCCTTCTATTATGAGTTATATATCAGAATACCTTTCATTGTAACATATTCAAGGAATCCTTTTAATAGCGTTCGAAACAATGAATTTACCAATAATTGTTTTAGGCTTTTGTTGAATTACAACAAAGTTAATGTATACATTTTTAACAATGCTTATAAACCATAATCATTAGAGATACCGAATCTAGTGGTGATAAAAACTTACGTGTGGAGCTTATTTGCTTAAACTTGTTATTTTTAATGCTGAAATCGAATTGGAACCATTTTTAGAAATGGAGTTCTTTTTTTTCACAGTATTGTGCTACGTTTTTATACCAACACCGTTTATCGACAGCCTATTGGGCATACTTATTTGTTTTGCGACTGTGTTTCTTTTGTTTCCTGGAAGAGAAGAGAAAACTCGGAAAAATAATGATGAAAACTCTATTAACCGTAATGAACACAAGTTTAACACCGGAGAGAAGGTACTTAATTTAGATTTCCTTGATTCATATGATGATATTAATGAATTTAATGATGATTCCTTTGATGTGGATATAAACAGTGACACCGATGTCCTCGAAGTTAATAACGAAGCTTTTGATAATAATCTTCTTAATTTGCATATTGATAGTGACACTGACAAAATCCACCATTTTGCCAAAGATTTCGATAATAATCCTTATGATGTGCACAATATCCCCGATGAAAACCAATTTAATTACCTCCAACATGAAACAGAAAAGGATTTTGATTTTCCAAAACCTGATAACTCAAGTAATCAAATAGGCACGAATAGCAGTATAACCATGTTGAACCAAGAAGAATTCAGTTTGAATGCCTGTTTTAAATCATTGGATGCTGAATGCATTGTATCGCATAACGATCTTGGAGCACAAAGTGACATCGATTCTGGTAATTTCCTTAATACAAATAATGAACCAGGAATGAATGGCAAATTGGATCAAATAGTCAGAACAGAACTCAAACCAATTCAAGATTCTCAAGAACACCCTGTTGATGCCGTCTTTGGTACCGTCCCTGTTATCTATATTGATGACGAATACACTCAACATCCTTCTTCGACTCATAGCAAGCGTTTCAAAATTTCAAACCTAAGAAAACCATTACTAAAATATTTCTGCTTTAAAAAATTTAAAATAAACAAAGGACTTATAGCATATTATCGAGATCTCAGATAGGTTTATACAATTTCAATTCATATTCGTCAAAAATTTGTTTGCCATGACACCAATCCCTTCTACCAATCATAGCAAGCGTTTCAAAATTTCAAACCTAAGAAAACCATTAGTAAAATATTTCTGCTTTAAAAAATTAAAAATAAACCAAGGACTTATAGCATATTATCGAGATCTCAGACAAGTTTACACAATTTCAATTCATATTCGTCAAAAATTCGTTTGCCATGACACCAATCTCATTGACTGACCAGTGACTGCATAAAATTGGACATTGACTGAGCAATGACTGATTAAGTGACGATCTCATTGACTGACCACTGACAGACTAAAAATTGGACATTCACTGAACAGGGACCGAGAAAGGGAACATCTCCTTGCCTGACCAGTGACTGAATAAAAATTGGACTTTGACTGAAAAATAACTGACTAAGTGACGATCTCATTGACTGAGCATTGGATTTGAACGGAAAAAATTGCCTTATTCGATAAGAGAGAGGCACGATGTTTTCAGTCCAATCGATTTCGCTACAGCTGAAATGCAAACAGAAAGTCAGTTTAAAATTCTTTTTTGCAGCTACATTTCAGAACTGTAAAATAAAAATGAAATTATATCTTAACCTGAAATTAAAATGATTATTTGCAGTTAAATGCTATTGCTAAATTACTTTTTGTGTTCTTAAATTAATTTACTAGTTTACACACCATATTCAGTTATGATTTACCAATATGCTCTATTTTTAACTATAACTTCTCATTGAATTAAGGAAAGCTGTAGCTATTATTGAAATTTTTCTTAGGCATATTTTCCCTTGTTGTCTGTGCTCCCAATTCGAAGTGACCGTCAGCCACTTCCTTTTTGTTTTTCGTAAGTGATTTGTCGGCATTTCGCATAAAAAATCTCCAGATTATCATTAAAACACGAATAAGGATGTTATTTTTTATTTTAGATTTTTTTCTCTCTGTGGCTTTCATGTCAAAACGTACTAGAAATAATAAATGAGAATATATTGCTTTCTTTTCAAACGAAGTATTTTCAATATATGTTCCATAGCAATATGCTATGTCATTAAGATTGCTAAGAGTTTTACCCTTTTTTCATTCCTTGCCAACGTGCTGGCTGCATGGTTGGCTTCTGCAGTTTCCGTTATCTCAACGTATATGAGGCAATTTTTCTTAGAACGTTCTCCGCAAAGCCCTCCCTCGCGCCAGGTACGTAACCATCCTTTTCTTTGCCTTTTTCAAATAACCTGACTTTTACTCAAACAAATCAGTCACGACATGAAATTTGGAAGAAATGCATTTAAATAATTTTTTTATAAAAATGTCTCGATTGTATATATACTGGATGTTAAAGAATTTACAAACCCAGAGATACAGGAAAAACAAATATTAAACTGAAAGCTTTCATACTTTGTATTACGCGCAAAGGGATCATTTTTTTCATTTCCACACATACACATTTGATCAGAATTCGGGCTAATATCCCTCTGGGTTAAAAATATTTAAAAACAGCGTATTTTATAAATTACAAAATGAAATTTTCATATATTTGAATAAATATTTATGAGGCATTATTAATAAAAATGAGAATAAAGGAAACACTATGAATAATCCTCAAACGTTCAGTCTGAAATTTAAAATTCAACAAACCTATCGCAAACCACTGAGTACAGGGGGTGTTCAGGTATTTTTTTAAGAATTTTGCAAAGATTTAGATATATAAACACATCTTATAATCTCATTTTCTAATATATTGCGTCTGAGAGTCCTTTTCTTGAACCATCATATTACATCATGATTTCCAAGAGAAAAGCCTTTTCCTGAAAACATCAAGGTTGATTTTATGCCACTTCTACCTCAAAATGTTCCACAGTCCCTCCAATGTTTGGGGATGCCACGTATAAAGAGCTTGTTTTAAACGTACAAATGAACATTAATCCATGGGAGACACATCAGGAGATTTCGAGGATATGCAACTAGAGGGTACAGCTTTAATTCCGGTTTCATATCTTATTTTTTCAAACCATAAAGCAGTAGATTTAGAGGTATGAATTGTAGCCTTGACCTGATGGAACTTAATACATTCAAGATCTTTTGAATACATTCAAGATCTTTTGGATAAAGAGATGACATTTCGTCTTTTAATATAGGTGTTTAAAGTTTTTTCTGACTGTAATCCGAATTAATTTTGATATTTGTTTCTACATTCCTTACTTTAAGTTTCTCGTTATAAAAGAATCCAGTAAGAACAATAAAACCTTTAGAAAAATTGTCCTTAATTTTTCTGAACCAATATACTGTGTCTTTTCTCCTCTTTTTTGGTAGAAAATTAATCTTTTTCTATTGCAATCGTTATACGTATGTCCAAGCTTCATGTGTTGTAACTACACTGAAGTGCCACTAAATTAGGGATAGACATAGCTATGGAAATTGAATAGCGCTGCGCCGCATCTGGGCTTACGTGAGGAAGTTGTGCTAAATGCACGTAAAGCTAGCACTGTGGTTGTTGATAATCAGTGGTTTCACATACCAGTATAGGCAAACTTTATGACATAGACAGCTTCAATATCGGGCAGATAGTAGTCACTCGTCGCATGGGAAATACAATTTCCAAAATCCTCAGCGGGACAGCATTTTAACATAAGACAGTGTCAAGTGCATACCGAGAATGCACGGATGGCGGGAAAACAAACTAGCGATGGGGCAAAGTGCAAAGCACAGTTAACTTAGAATAATCGTCGAGTGAGACGTCTCAGCCGTATTGTACACTGTCAACGAAGTAAACAATAGCTCAAATTACCCCCTAGCTGAAGCAGGCGACAATCGTACAGTCAGTAATGAGATCGTGTATCGCTCCCTTCAACATATGGCCTTCGGAAGCCGTAGACACACGAGAGTACCTTTCCTAAATACATGCCATCGAGTTGCCATTCTTACCTGGGCAGGAAAATATAGAGAATAGACACTAGTGGAGTTGAAATGTGTAGGAGCGATGAGTCTCGATCCGTCTAATTAACCCCGGTTGTGGGGGAGCTGGTAGTAGACAGCTTCCTGAGCCTCGTAGTAGACAGCCCTGCCTTGAATTCTACTGAGCATCTTTCCAAATTAGTATATCTTATTATTGAGGAATGTAGAGGATTGAAGTTTTATAGTCTATTCACTCGATTTTGCATGTTCAGAATGTCTGTTATGATGGTCGTATGAAATGTCGTCGCCTGGTATGATGTCAGAATGTCGTCTGTTGTGATCGTTCCGTATGTAAGCATATGATTGATCTTATTATTTATAGCCCTTCCTAGGGATAAATACATTACCTCTAATGATATATAGGTCATAGGGCTTCGCTTATTTAATAGGAACACGACCCTGAAATCTTTACCTATCCATATCTGTCCTTAGTGGGTATCATAAAAGTGAAAAATAAATCCAAATGATGGAACAAACCTGTGCACTTGAAGTTCTGAATCACATACAATGTGGCAATATGTAACAGTGGCAAAACTTAGGTAAAATAGCGATTTAAATATATCTGAAGCATAGCTTTCAAATCGTAAAAGCAAATCAGCACATCTGTAGTATAAAAACTTTGGGATATCGTTCTCCTCGTAGGTGCTACAGCTGTAGCGTGTTCCTACTTCCGTGTCTTGAAGCTAACGGAATACCGTAGGGGTAGTTGTTGAGGCATACAAAAGGAGTGGGCGGAGCATAGTTGCACAGACCAGTTGTCGAAATTTTTAACACATAATACACATCAAAGTGCTGCCTCAGAGGGCGCAAGATCCATATCGATTTGCCAGCACTAATTAAGGAAATATAACAAAGAATAAATAATGAAAAGAAGAAAAAACACTATATACACGTAGCACATCGATCACCAAACTCATTTTTGTGTATTGTTCTTGCTAATTATGTAACGTAAGTTAACGTTACGCTAACCAGTTGATTTTATCTTAAAGAGGTGGATATTAAAGAATTAAAAATATTTTGATATATTTCTGTATTGTGTTTATATTTAGATGAATTTTTACCTAGCCGAAGGTTGATGAAGCCATTTTCATGAGAGTTTATGGATAACATAATTTCTGTGCTTTAAAATATGAGGTCAAAGAAAAATACATGTTTTGAAAGTACTTTTTTTATTGACAAAACTTTTCTCCATAGTATTCACGTATTTTCGTTCTAATAATAATAATCTCTGGTTATATATAAGTATTACGTTTATGTTTTGTATAGCAAGAAACCCTCCCAAAAAGAATTATATATTTGAATATGTATGGCAGCGGTAGTTTAGCGTTGGTTCGTTTTCCACTTTTCCGCTTACACTTTTATCCAAAAAATAGCAAAAATCAGAGATATTAATTAAAAATTCTTAAAACGCTAATTTTCGCCCTCATTTTTCCAAATGGCAACAGGGATACAACAGCAACAATGGCCTCGTGCCATTATTGCTGATGTAATGAAAGAGAATTATCGATTTTATGCGATTTTATCAAAGACAAATGAATAAAAAAAAATTTAAAAAATAAAATTTGAAACCTTATTCAAAATTTGGAAACCTCGTTTCGAGGTGCACTGGCTCTTGTCTAGATGCACCTATGTAGCAAATTCGTAGCCCTGGGTGTATTAGCTTACACTCAGCCCAAACGAAAGACACACATATAGAATCTTCCTTCTATTATGAGTTATATATCAGAATACCTTTCATTGTTACATATTCAAGGAATCCTTTTAATAGCGTTCGAAACAATGAATTTACCAAAAGTTGTTTTAGGCTTTTGTTGAATTACAACAAAGTTAATGTATACATTTTTAACAATGCTTATAAACCATAATCATTAGAGATACCGAATCTAGTGGTCCTAAAAACTTACATGTGGAGCTTATTTGCTTAAACTTGTTATTTTAATCCTGAAATCGAATTGGAACCATTTTTAGAAATGGAGTTCTTTTTTTTCACAGTATTGTGCTACGTTTTTATACCAACACCGTTTATCGACAGCCTATTGGGCATACTTATTTGTTTTGCGACTGTGTTTCTTTTGTTTCCTGGAAGAGAAGAGAAAACTCGGAAAAATAATGATGAAAACTATATTAACCGTAATGAACACAAGTTTAACACCGGAAAGAAGGTTCTTAATTTAGATTTTCTTGATTCATATGATGATATTAATGAATTTAATGATGATTCCTTTGATGTGGATATAAACAGTGACACCGATGTCCTCGAAGTTAATAACGAAGCTTTTGATAATAATCTTCTTAATTTGCATATTGATAGTGATACTGACAAAATCCACCATTTTGCCACAGATTTCGATAATAATCCTTATGATGTGCACAATATCCCCGATGAAAACCAATTTAATTACCTCCAACATGAAACAGAAAAGGATTTTGATTTTCCAAAACCTGATAACTCAAGTAATCAAATAGGCACGAATAGCAGTATAACCATGTTGAACCAAGAAGAATTCAGTTTGAATGCCTGTTTTAAATCATTGGATGCTGAATGCATTGTATCGCATAACGATCTTGGAGCACAAAGTGACATCGATTCTGGTAATTTCCTTAATACAAATAATGAACCAGGAATGAATGGCAAATTGGATCAAATAGACAGAACAGAACTCAAACCAATTCAAGATTCTCAAGAACACCCTGTTGATGCCGTCTTTGGTACCGTCCCTGTTATCTATATTGATGATGAATACACTCAACATCCTTCTTCGACTCATAGCAAGCGTTTCAAAATTTCAAACCTAAGAAAACCATTACTAAAATATTTCTGCTTTAAAAAATTTAAAATAAACAAAGGACTTATAGCATATTATCGAGATCACAGATAGGTTTATACAATTTCAATTCATATTCGTCAAAAATTTGTTTGCCATGACACCAATCCCTTCTACCAATCATAGCAAGCGTTTCAAAATTTCAAACCTAAGAAAACCATTAGTAAAATATTTCTGCTTTAAAAAATTAAAAGTAAACCAAGGACTTATAGCATATTATCGAGATCTAAGATAAGTTTACACAATTTCAATTCACATACGTCAAAAATTCGTTTGCCATGACACCAATCTCATTGACTGACCAGTGACTGCCTAAAAATTGGACATTGACTGAGCAATGACTGATTAAGTGACGATCTCATTGACTGACCACTGACAGACTAAAAATTGGACATTCACTGAACAGGGACCGAGAAAGGGAACATCTCCTTGCCTGACCAGTGACTGAATAAAAATTGGACTTTGACTGAAAAATGACTGACTAAGTGACAAACTCATTGACTGAGCATTGGATTTGGACGGAAAAAATTGCCTTATTCGATAAGAGAGAGGAAGGATGTTTTCAGTCCAATCGATTTCAGCTGAATTTACATTTACAGCTGAAATGCAAACAGAAAGTCATTTTAAAATTCTTTTTTGCAGCTACATTTCAGAACTGTAAAATAAAAATGAAATTATATCTTAACCTGAAATTAAAATGATTATTTGCAGTTAAATGCTATTGCTAAATTACTTTTTCTTGTGTTCTTAAATTAATTTACTAGTTTACACACCATATTCAGTTATGATTAACCAATATGCTCTATTTTTAACTATAACTTCTCATTGAATTAAGGAAAGCTGTAGCTATTATTGAAATTTTTCTTACGCATATTTTCCCTTGTTGTCTGTGCTCCCAATTCGAAGTGACCGTCAGCCACTTCCTTTGTGTTTTTCGTTAGTGATTTGTCGGCATTTCGCATAAAAAACTCCAGATTATCATTAAAACACGAATAAGGATGTTATTTTTTATTTTAGATTTTTTTCTCTCTGTGGCCTTCATGTCAAAACGTACTAGAAATAATAAATGAGAATATATTGCTTTCTTTTCAAACGAAGTATTTTCAATATGTGTTCCAAAGCAATATGCTCTGTCATTAAGATTGCTAAGGGTTTTACCCTGTTTCATTCCTTGCCTACGTGCTGGCTGCATGGTTGGCTTCTGCAGTTTCCCTTATCTCAACGTATATGAGGCAATTTCCCTTAGAAAGTTCTCCGCAAAGACCTCCCTCGCGCCAGGTACGTAACCATCCTTTTCTTTGCCTTTTTCAAATAACCTGACTTTTACTCAAACAAATCAGTCATGACATGAAATTTGGAAGAAATGGATTTAAATAATTTTTTATAAAAATGTCACGATTGGGTATATACTGGAAGTTAAAGAATTTACAACCCCACAGATACAGGAAAAACAAATATTAAACTGAAAGCTTTCAGACTTTGTATTACGCGCAAAGGGATCATTTTGTTTCATTTGCACACATAGACGTTTGAACAGAATTCGGGCTAATATCCGTCTGGGTTAAAAATATTTAAAAACAGCGTATTTTATAAATTATAAAATGAAATTTTCATATATTTGAATAAATATTTATGAGGCATTATTAATAAAAATGAGAATAAATGAAACACTATGAATAATCCTCAAACGTTCAGTCTGAAATTTAAAATTCAACAAACCTATCGCAAACCACTGAGTACAGGGGGTGTTCAGGTATTTTTTTAAGGATTTTGCAAAGATTTAGATATATAAACACATCTCATAATCTCATTTTCTAATATATTCCGTCTGAGAGTCCTTTTGTTGAACCATCATATTACATCTTGATTTCCAAGAGAAAAGCCTTTTCCTGAAAACATCAAGGTTGATTTTATGCCACTTCTACCTCAAAATGTTCCACAGTCCATCCAATGTTTTGGGATGCCACGTATAAAGAGCTTGTTTTAAACGTACAAATGCACATTAATCCATGGGAGACACATCAGGAGATTTCGAGGATATGCATCTAGAGGGTACAGCTTTAATTCCGGTTTCATACTTATTTTTTCAAACCATAAAGCAGTAGATTTAGAGGTATGAATTGTAGCATTGACCTGATGGAACTTAATGCATTCAAGATCTTTTGGATAAAGAGATGACATTTCGTCTTTTAATATAGGTGTTTAAAGTTTTTTCTGATTGTAATCCGAATTAATTTTGATATTTGTTTCTACTTTCCTTACTTTACGTTTCTGGTTATAAAAGAATCCAGTAAGAACAATAAAACCTTTAGAAAAATTGTCCTTAATTTTTTTGAACCAATATACTGTGTCTTTTTCTCCTCTTTTTTGGTAGTAAATTAATCTTTTACTATTGCAATCGTTATACGTATGTCCAAGCTTCATGTGTTGTAACTACACTGAAGTGCCACTAAATTAGGGATAGACATGGGTATGCAAATTTAATAGCGCTGCGCCGCATCTGGGCTTACGTGAGGAAGTTGTGCTAAATGCACATAATGCTAGCACTGTGGTTGTTGATAATCAGTGGTTTCACACACCAGTATAGGTAAACTTTATGACATAGACAGCTTCAATATCGGGCAGATAGTAGTCACTCGTCGCATGGGAAATACAATTTCCAAAATCCTCAGCGGACAGCATTTTAACATTAGACAGTGTCAAGTGCATACCGAGAATGCACGTATGGCGGCAAAACGAACTAGCGATGGGGCAAAGTGCAAAGCACAGTTAACTTAGAATAATCGTCGAGTGAGACGTCTCAGCCGTATTGTACACGGTCAACGAAATAAACAATAGCTCAAATTACCCCCTAGCTGAAGCAGGCGACAGTCGTACAGTCAGTAATAAGATGGTGTATCGCTCCCTTCAACATATGGCCTTCGGAAGCCGTAGACACACGAGGATACCTTACCTAAATACATGCCATCGAGTTGCCATTCTTACCTGGGCAGAAAAATATAGAGAATAGACACTAGTGGAGTTGAAATGTGTAGGAGCGATGAGTCTCGATCCGTCTAATTAACCCCGGTTGTGGGGGAGCTGGTAGTAGACAGCTTCCTGAGCCTCGTAGTAGACAGCCCTGCCTTGAATTCTACTGAGCATCTTTCCAAATTAGTATAGCTTATTATTGAGGAATGTAGAGGATTGAAGTTTTATAGTCTATTCATTCGGTTTTGCATGTTCAGAATGTCTGTTATGATGGTCGTATGAAATGTCGTCGCCTGGTATGATATCAGAATGTCGTCTGTTGTGATCGTTCCGTATGTAAACATATGATTGATCTTATTATTTATAGCCCTTCCTAGGGATAAATACATTAGCTCTAATGATATACAGGTCATAGGGCTTCGCTTATTAAATAGGAACACGACCTTGAAATCTTTACCTAACCATATCTGTCCTTAGTGGGTATCATAAATGTGAGAAATAAATCCAAATGATGGAACAAACCTGTGCACTTGAAGTTCTGAATCACATACAATGTGGCAATATGTAACGGTGGCAAATCTTAGGTAAAATAGCGATTTAAATATATCTGAAGCATAACTTTTAAATCGTAAAAGCAAATTAGCACATCAGTAGTATAAAAACATTGGCATATCGTTCTCCTCGTAGGTGCTACAGCTGTAGCGTCTTCCTACTTCCGTGTCTTGAAGATAACGGAATAGCGTAGGGGTAGTTGTTGAGGTATACCAAAGGACTGGGCGGAGCATAGTTTCACAGACCAGTTGTCGAAATTTTTAACACATAATACACATCAAAGTGCTGCCCCATAGGGCTCAAGATCCATATCGATTTGCCAGCACTAATTAAGGAAATATAATAAAGAATAAATAATGAAAAGTAGAAAAAAAACTATATACACTATGCACATCGATCACGAAAACTCATTTTGATGTATTGTTCTTGTTAATTATGTAACGTAAGTTAACGTTACGCTAAATAGTTGATTTTATCTTAAAGAGGTGGATATTAAAGAATTAAAAATATTTTGATATATTTCTGTGTTGTGTTTAGATGAATTTTTACCCAGCCGAAGGTAGATGAAGCCCTTTTCATGAGAGTGTAAGGATAACATAATTTCTGTGCTCTAAAATAATAGGTCAAAGAGAAATACATGTTTTGAAAGTACTTTTTTTATTGATAAATATTTTCTCCATAGTATTCACGTATTTTAGTTCTAATAATAATAATCTCTTGTTATATACAAGTATTACGTTTATGTTTTGTATAGCAAGAAGCCCCCCCAAAAAAGAATTATTTATTTGAATATGTATGGCAGCGGTAGTTTAGCGTTGGTTCGTTTTCCACTTTTCCGCTTACACTTTTATCCAAAAAATAGCAAAAATCACAGATATTAATTAAAAATTCTTAAAACGGTAATTTTTGCCCTCATTTTTCCGAATGGCAACAGGGATACAACAGCAACAATGGCCTCGTGCCATTATTGCTGATGTAATGAAAGAGAATTATCGATTTTATCAAAGACAAATGAATAAAACAAAAATTAAAAAAATATAATTTGAAACCTCTTTCAAATTTTGGAAACCCCGTTTCGAGGTGCACTGGCTCTTGTCTAGATGCACCTATGTAGCAAATTCGTAGCCCTGGGTCTATTAGCTTACACTCAGCCCAAACGAAAGACAGACACATAGAATCTTCCTTCTATTATGAGTTATATATCAGAATACCTTTCATTGTTACATATTCAAGGAATCCTTTTAATAGCGTTCGAAACAATGAATTTACCAATAATTGTTTTAGGCTTTTGTTGAATTACAACAAAGTTAATGTATACATTTTTAACAATGCTTATAAACCATAATCATTAGAGATACCGAATCTAGTGGTGCTAAAAACTTACGTGTGGAGCTTATTTGCTTAAACTTGTTATTTTTAATGCTGAAATCGAATTGGAACCATTTTTAGAAATGGAGTTCTTTTTTTTCACAGTATTGTGCTACGTTTTTATACCAACACCGTTTATCGACAGCCTATTGGGCATACTTATTTGTTTTGCGACTGTGTTGCTTTTGTTTCCTGGAAGAGAAGAGAAAACTCGGAAAAATAATGATGAAAACTCTATTAACCGTAATGAACACAAGTTTAACACCGGAGAGAAGGTACTTAATTTAGATTTCCTTGATTCATATGATGATATTAATGAATTTAATGATGATTCCTTTGATGTGGATATAAACAGTGACACCGATGTCCTCGAAGTTAATAACGAAGCTTTTGATAATAATCTTCTTAATTTGCATATTGATAGTGATACTGACAAAATCCACCATTTTGCCAAAGATTTCGATAATAATCCTTATGATGTGCACAATATCAGCGATGAAAACCAATTTAATTACCTGCAACATGAAACAGAAATGGATTTTGATTTTCCAAAACCTGATAACTCAGGTAATCAAATAGGCACGAATAGCAGTATAACCATGTTGAACCAAGAAGAATTCAGTTTGAATGCCTGTTTTAAATCATTGGATGCTGAATGCATTGTATCGCATAACGATCTTAGAGCACAAAGTGACATCGATTCTGGTAATCTCCTTAACACAAATAATGAACCAGGAATGAATGGCAAATTGGATCAAATAGTGAGAACAGAACTCAAACCAATTCAAGATTCTCAAGAACACCCTGTTGATGCCGTCGTTGGTACCGTCCCTGTTATCTATCTTGATGACGAATACACTCAACATCCTTCTTCGACTCATAGCAAGCGTTTCAAAATTTCAAACCTAAGAAAACCATTACTAAAATATTTCTGCTTTAAAAAATTTAAATTAAACAAAGGACTTATAGCATATTATCGAGATCTCAGATAAATTTACACAATTTCAATTCATATTCGTCAAAAAATTTTTTGCCATGACACCAATCCATTCTACCAATCATAGCAAGCGTTTCAAAATTTCAAACCTAAGAAAAGCATTAGTAAAATATTTCTGCTTTAAAAAATTAAAAATAAACCAAGGACTCACAGCATATTATCGAGATCTCAGACAAGTTTACACAATTTCAATTCATATTCGTCAAAAATTCGTTTGCCATGACACCAATCTCATTGACTGACCAGTGACTGCCTAAAAATTGGACATTGACTGAGCAATGACTGATTAAGTGACGATCTCATTGACTGACCACTGACAGACTAAAAATTGGACATTCACTGAACAGGGACCGAGAAAGGGAACGTCTCCTTGCCTGACCAGTGACTGAATAAAAATTGGACTTTGATTGAAAAATGACTGACTAAGTGACGAACTCATTGACTGAGCATTGGATTTGGACGGAAAAAATTGCCTTATTCGATAAGAGAGAGGAAGGATGTTTTCAGTCCAATCGATTTCAGCTGAATTTACATTTACAGCTGAAATGCAAACAGAAAGTCATTTTAAAATTCTTTTTTGCAGCTACATTTCAGAACTGTAAAATAAAAATGAAATTATATCTTAACCTGAAATTAAAATGATTATTTGCAGTTAAATGCTATTGCTAAATTACTTTTTCTTGTGTTCTTAAATTAATTTACTAGTTTACACACCATATTCAGTTACGATTAACCAATATGCTCTATTTTTAACTATAACTTCTCATTGAATTAAGGAAAGCTGTAGCTATTATTGAAATTTTTCTTACGCATATTTTCCCTTGTTGTCTGTGCTCCCAATTCGAAGTGACCGTCAGCCACTTCCTTTGTGTTTTTCGTTAGTGATTTGTCGGCATTTCGCATAAAAAATCTCCAGATTATCATTAAAACACGAATAAGGATGTTATTTTTTATTTTAGATTTTTTTTCTCTCTGTGGCCTTCATGTCAAAACGTACTAGAAATAATAAATGAGAATGTATTGCTTTCTTTTCAAACGAAGTATTTTCAATATGTGTTCCATAGCAATATGCTCTGTCATTAAGATTGCTAAGAGTTTTACCCTGTTTCATTCCTTGCCAACGTGCTGGCTGCATGGTTGGCTTCTGCAGTTTCCGTTATCTCAACGTATATGAGGCAATTTCCCTTAGAAAGTTCTCCGCAAAGCCCTCCCTCGCGCCAGGTACGTAACCATCCTTTTCTTTGCCTTTTTCAAATAACCTGACTTTTACTCAAACAAATCAGTCATGACATGAAATTTGGAAGAAATGGATTTAAATAATTTTTTATAAAAATGTCACGATTGGGTATATACTGGAAGTTAAAGAATTTACAACCCCACAGATACAGGAAAAACAAATATTAAACTGAAAGCTTTCAGACTTTGTATTACGCGCAAAGGGATCATTTTGTTTCATTTGCACACATAGACGTTTGAACAGAATTCGGGCTAATATCCGTTTGGGTTAAAAAATATTTAAAAACAGCGTATTTTATAAATTACAAAATGAAATTTTCATATATTTGAATAAATATTTATGAGGCATTATTAATAAAAATGAGAATAAAGGAAACACTATGAATAATCCTCAAACGTTCAGTCTGAAATTTAAAATTCAACAAACCTATCGCAAACCACTGAGTACAGGGGGTGTTCAGGTATTTTTTTAAGAATTTTGCAAAGATTTAGATATATAAACACATCTTATAATCTCATTTTCTAATATATTCCGTCTGAGAGTCCTTTTGTTAAACCATCATATTACATCTTGATTTCCAAGAGAAAAGCCTTTTCCTGAAAACATCAAGGTTCATTTTATGCCACTTCTACCTCAAAATGTTCCACAGTCCATCCAATGTTTGGGGATGCCACGTATAAAGAGCTTGTTTTAAACGTACAAATGCACATTAATCCATGGGAGACACATCAGGAGATTTCGAGGATATGCATCTAGAGGGTACAGCTTTAATTCCGGTTTCATATCTTATTTTTTCAAACCATAAAGCAGTAGATTTAGAGGTATGAATTGTAGCATTGACCTGATGGAACTTAATACATTCAAGATCTTTTGGATAAAGAGATGACATTTCGTCTTTTAATATAGGTGTTTAAAGTTTTTTCTGATTCTAATCCGAATTAATTTTGATATTTGTTTCTACTTTCCTTACTTTACGTTTCTGGTTATAAAAGAATCCAGTAAGAACAATAAAACCTTTAGAAAAATTGTCCTTAATTTTTCTGAACCAATATACTGTGTCTTTTTCTCCTCTTTTTTGGTAGTAAATTAATCTTTTACTATTGCAATCGTTATACGTATGTCCAAGCTTCATGTGTTGTAACTACACTGAAGTGCCACTAAATTAGGGATAGACATGGGTATGCAAATTTAATAGCGCTGCGCCGCATCTGGGCTTACGTGAGGAAGTTGTGCTAAATGCACATAATGCTAGCACTGTGGTTGTTGATAATCAGTGGTTTCACACACCAGTATAGGTAAACTTTATGACATAGACAGCTTCAATATCGGGCAGATAGTAGTCACTCGTCGCATGGGAAATACAATTTCCAAAATCCTCAGCGGGACAGCATTTTAACATTAGACGGTGTCAAGTGCATACCGAGAATGCACGGATGGCGGCAAAACGAACTAGCGATGGGGCAAAGTGCAAAGCACAGTTAACTTCGAATAATCGTCGAGTGAGACGTCTCAGCCGTATTGTACACGGTCAACGAAATAAACAATAGCTCAAATTACCCCCCTAGCTGAAGCAGGCGACAGTCGTACAGTCAGTAATGAGATCGTGTATCGCTCCCTTCAACATATGGCCTTCGGAAGCCGTAGACACACGAGGATACCTTTCCTAAATACATGCCATCGATTTGCCATTCTTACCTGGGCAGGAAAATATAGAGAATAGACACTAGTGGAGTTGAAATGTGTAGGAGCGATGAGTCTCGATCCGTCTAATTAACCCCGGTTGTGGGGGAGCTGGTAGTAGACAGCTTCCTGAGCCTCGTAGTAGACAGCCCTGCCTTGAATTCTACTGAGCATCTTTCCAAATTAGTATGGCTTATTATTGAGGAATGTAGAGGATTGAAGTTTTATAGTCTATTCATTCGGTTTTGCATGTTCAGAATGTCTGTTATGATGGTCGTATGAAATGTCGTCGCCTGGTATGATATCAGAATGTCGTCTGTTGTGATCGTTCCGTATGTAAGCATATGATTGATCTTATTATTTATAGCCCTTCCTAGGGATAAATACATTAGCTCTAATGATATACAGGTCATAGGGCTTCGCTTATTAAATAGGAACACGACCTTGAAATCTTTACCTATCCATATCTGCCCTTAGTGGTTATCATAAATGTGAAAAATAAATCCAAATGATGGAACAAACCTGTGCACTTGAAGTTCTGAATCACATACAATGTGGCAATATGTAACGGTGGCAAATCTTAGGTAAAATAGCGATTTAAATATATCTGAAGCATAACTTTCAAATCGTAAAAGCAAATTAGCACATCTGTAGTAAAAAAACATTGGCATATCGTTCTCCTGGTAGGTGCTACAGCTGTAGCGTCTTCCTACTTCCGTGTCTTGAAGCTAACGGAATAGCGTAGGGGTAGTTGTTGAGGCATACCAAAGGAGTGGGCGGAGCATAGTTGCACAGACCAGTTGTCGAAATTTTTAACACATAATACACATCAAAGTGCTGCCCCATAGGGCTCAAGATCCATATCGATTTGCCAGCACTAATTCAGGAAATATAATAAAGAATAAATAATGAAAAGTAGAAAAAACACTATATACACTATGCACATCGATCACGAAAACTCATTTTGATGTATTGTTCTTGTTATTTATGTAACCTAAGTTAACGTTACGCTAAATAGTTGATTTTATCTTAAAGAGGTCGATGGAGTTTAGCGTTGGTTCGTTTTCCACTTTTCCGCTTACACTTTTATCCAAAAAATAGCAAAAATCACAGATATTAATTAAAAATTCTTAAAACGGTAATTTTTGCCCTCATTTTTCCGAATGGCAACAGGGATACAACAGCAACAATGGCCTCGTGCCATTATTGCTGATGTAATGAAAGAGAATTATCGATTTTATCAAAGACAAATGAATAAAACAAAAATTAAAAAAATATAATTTGAAACCTCTTTCAAATTTTGGAAACCCCGTTTCGAGGTGCACTGGCTCTTGTCTAGATGCACCTATGTAGCAAATTCGTAGCCCTGGGTCTATTAGCTTACACTCAGCCCAAACGAAAGACAGACACATAGAATCTTCCTTCTATTATGAGTTATATATCAGAATACCTTTCATTGTTACATATTCAAGGAATCCTTTTAATAGCGTTCGAAACAATGAATTTACCAATAATTGTTTTAGGCTTTTGTTGAATTACAACAAAGTTAATGTATACATTTTTAACAATGCTTATAAACCATAATCATTAGAGATACCGAATCTAGTGGTGCTAAAAACTTACGTGTGGAGCTTATTTGCTTAAACTTGTTATTTTTAATGCTGAAATCGAATTGGAACCATTTTTAGAAATGGAGTTCTTTTTTTTCACAGTATTGTGCTACGTTTTTATACCAACACCGTTTATCGACAGCCTATTGGGCATACTTATTTGTTTTGCGACTGTGTTGCTTTTGTTTCCTGGAAGAGAAGAGAAAACTCGGAAAAATAATGATGAAAACTCTATTAACCGTAATGAACACAAGTTTAACACCGGAGAGAAGGTACTTAATTTAGATTTCCTTGATTCATATGATGATATTAATGAATTTAATGATGATTCCTTTGATGTGGATATAAACAGTGACACCGATGTCCTCGAAGTTAATAACGAAGCTTTTGATAATAATCTTCTTAATTTGCATATTGATAGTGATACTGACAAAATCCACCATTTTGCCAAAGATTTCGATAATAATCCTTATGATGTGCACAATATCAGCGATGAAAACCAATTTAATTACCTGCAACATGAAACAGAAATGGATTTTGATTTTCCAAAACCTGATAACTCAGGTAATCAAATAGGCACGAATAGCAGTATAACCATGTTGAACCAAGAAGAATTCAGTTTGAATGCCTGTTTTAAATCATTGGATGCTGAATGCATTGTATCGCATAACGATCTTGGAGCACAAAGTGACATCCATTCTGGTAATCTCCTTAACACAAATAATGAACCAGGAATGAATGGCAAATTGGATCAAATAGTGAGAACAGAACTCAAACCAATTCAAGATTCTCAAGAACACCCTGTTGATGCCGTCTTTGGTACCGTCCCTGTTATCTATATTGATGACGAATACACTCAACATCCTTCTTCGACTCATAGCAAGCGTTTCAAAATTTCAAACCTAAGAAAACCATTACTAAAATATTTCTGCTTTAAAAAATTTAAATTAAACAAAGGACTTATAGCATATTATCGAGATCTTAGATAAATTTACACAATTTCAATTCATATTCGTCAAAACATTTTTTGCCATGACACCAATCCCTTCTACCAATCATAGCAAGCGTTTCAAAATTTCAAACCTAAGAAAAGCATTAGTAAAATATTTCTGCTTTAAAAAATTAAAAGTAAACCAAGGATTTATAGCATATTATCGAGATCTAAGATAAATTTACATAATTTCAATTCATATTCGTCAAAAATTTGTTTGCCATGACACCAATCCCTTCTACCAATCATAGCAAGCGTTTCAAAATTTCAAACCTAAGAAAAGCATTAGTAAAATATTTCTGCTTTAAAAAATTAAAAATAAACCAAGGACTTATAGCATATTATCGAGATCTCAGACAAGTTTACACAATTTCAATTCATATTCGTCAAAAATTCGTTTGCCATGACACCAATCTCATTGACTGACCAGTGACTGCCTAAAAATTGGACATTGACTGAGCAATGACTGATTAAGTGACGATCTCATTGACTGACCACTGACAGACTAAAAATTGGACATTCACTGAACAGGGACCGAGAAAGGGAACATCTCCTTGCCTGACCAGTGACTGAATAAAAATTGGACTTTGATTGAAAAATGACTGACTAAGTGACGAACTCATTGACTGAGCATTGGATTTGGACGGAAAAAATTGCCTTATTCGATAAGAGAGAGGAAGGATGTTTTCAGTCCAATCGATTTCAGCTGAATTTACATTTACAGCTGAAATGCAAACAGAAAGTCATTTTAAAATTCTTTTTTGCAGCTACATTTCAGAACTGTAAAATAAAAATGAAATTATATCTTAACATGAAATTAAAATGATTATTTGCAGTTAAATGCTATTGCTAAATTACTTTTTCTTGTGTTCATAAATTAATTTACTAGTTTACACACCATATTCAGTTATGATTAACCAATATGCTCTATTTTTAACTATAACTTCTCATTGAATTAAGGAAAGCTGTAGCTATTATTGAAATTTTTCTTAGGCATATTTACCTTGCTGTCTGTGCTCCAAATTCGAAGTGACCGTCAGCCACTTCCTTTGTGTTTTTCGTTAGTGATTTGTCGGCATTTCGCATAAAAAATCTCCAGATTATCATTAAAACACGAATAAGGATGTTATTTTTTATTTTAGATTTTTTTCTCTCTGTGGCCTTTATGTCAAAACGTACTAGAAATAATAAATGAGAATATATTGCTTTCTTTTCAAACGAAGTATTTTCAATATGTGTTCCATAGCAATATGCTCTGTCATTAAGATTGCTAAGAGTTTTACCCTGTTTCATTCTTCGCCAACGTGCTGGCTGCATGGTTGGCTTCTGCAGTTTCCCTTATCTCAACGTATATGAGGCAATTTCCCTCAGAACGTTCTCCGCAAAGCCCTCCCTCGCGCCAGGTACGTAACCATCCTTTTCTTTGCCTTTTTCAAATAACCTGACTTTTACTCAAACAAATCAGTCATGACATGAAATTTGGAAGAAATGGGTATAAATAATTTTTTATAAAAATGTCACGATTGGGTATATACTGGAAGTTAAAAAATTTACAACCCCACAGATACAGGAAAAACAAATATTAAACTGAAAGCTTTCAGACTTTGTATTACGCGCAAAGGGATCATTTTGTTTCATTTGCACACATAGACATTTGAACAGAATTCGGGTTAATATCCGTCTGGTTTAAAATATTTAAAAACAGCGTATTTTATAAATTGCAAAATGAAATTTTCATATATTTGAATAAATATTTATGAGGCATTATTAATAAAAATGAGAATAAAGGAAACACTATGAATAATCCTCAAACGTTTAGTCTGAAATTTAAAATTCAACAAACCTATCGCAAACCACTGAGTACAGGGGGTGTTCAGGTATTTTTTTAAGGATTTTGCAAAGATTTAGATATATAAACACATCTTATAATCTCATTTTCTAATATATTCCGTCTGAGAGTCCTTTTCTTGAACCATCATATTACATCTTGATTTCCAAGAGAAAAGCCTTTTCCTGAAAACATCAAGCTTGATTTTATGCCACTTCTACCTCAAAATGTTCCACAGTCCTTCCAATGTTTGTGGATGCCACGTATAAAGAGCTTGTTTTAAACGTACAAATGCACATTAATCCATGGGAGACACATCAGGAGATTTCGAGGATATGCATCTAGAGGATACAGCTTTAATTCCGGTTTCATATCTTATTTTACAAACCATAAAGCAGTAGATTTAGAGGTATGAATTGTAGCATTGACCTGATGGAACTTAATACACTCAAGATCTTTTGGATAAAGAGATGACATTTCGTCTTTTAATATAGGTGTTTAAAGTTTTTTCTGATTGTAATCCGAATTAATTTTGATATTTGTTTCTACTTTCTTTACTTTAAGTTTCTCGTTATAAAAGAATCCAGTAAGAACAATAAATCCTTTAGAAAAATTGTCCTTGATTTTTCTGAACCAATATACTGTGTCTTTTTCTCCTCTTTTTTGGTAGTAAATTAATCTTTTTCTATTGCAATCGTTATACGTATGTCCAAGCTTCATGTGTTGTAACTACACTGAAGTGGCACTAAATTAGAGATAGACATGGGTATGCAAATTTAATAGCGCTGCGCCGCATCTGGGCTTATGTGAAGAAGTTGTGCTAAATGCACATAATGCTAGTACTGGGGTTATTGATAATCAGTGGTTTCACATACCAGTATAGGTAAACTTTATGACATAGACAGCTTCAATATCGGGCAGATAGTAGTCACTCGTCGCATGGGAAATACAATTTCCAAAATCCTCAGCGGGACAGCATTTTAACATTAGACAGTGTCAAGTGCATACCGAGAATGCACGGATGGCGGGAAAACGAACTAGCGATGGGGCAAAGTGCAAAGCACAGTTAACTTAGAATAATCGTCGAGTGAAACGTCTCAGCCGTATTGTACACGGTCAACGAAGTAAACAATAGCTCAAATTACCCCCTAGCTGAAGCAGGCGACAGTCGTACAGTCAGTAAAAAGATCGTGTATCGCTCCCTTCAACATATGGCCTTCGGAAGCCGTACACACACGAGGGTACCTTTCCTAAATACATTCCATCGAGTTGCCATTCTTACCTGGGCAGGAAAATATAGAGAATAGACACAAGTGGAGTTGAAATGTGTAGGAGCGATGAGTCTCGATCCGTCTAATTAAGCCCGGTTGTGGGGGAGCTGGTAGTAAACAGCTTCCTGAGCCTTGTAGTAGACAGCCCTGCCTTGAATTCTACTGAACATCTTTCCAAATTAGTATATCTTATTATTGAGGAATGTAGAGGATTGACGTTTTATAGTCTATTCACTCGGTTTTGCATGTTCAGAATGTCTGTTATGATGGTCGTATGAAATGTCGTCGCCTGGTATGATATCAGAATGTCGTCTGTTGTGATCGTTCCGTATGTAAGCATATGATTGATCTTATTATTTATAGCCCTTCCTAGGGATAAATACATTACCTCTAATGATATATAGGTCATAGGGCTTCGCTTATTTAATAGGAACACGACCTTGAAATCTTTACCTATCCATATCTGTCCTTAGTGGGTATCATAAAAGTGAAAAATAAATCCAAATGATGGAACAAACCTGTGCACTTGAAGTTCTGAATCACATACAATGTGGCAATATGTAACAGTGGCAAAACGTAGGTAAAATAGCGATTTAAATATATCTGAAGCATAACTTTCAAATCGTAAAAGCAAATTAGCACATCTGTAGTATAAAAACTTTGGGATATCGTTCTCCTCGTAGGTGCTACAGCTGTAGCGTCTTCCTACTTCCGTGTCTTGAAGCTAACGGAATAGCGTAGGGATAGTTGTTGAGGCATACAAAAGGAGTGGGCGAAGCATAGTTGCACAGACCAAGTGTCGAAATTTTTAACACATAATACACATCAAAGTGCTGCCCCATAGGGCGCAAGATCCGTATCGATTTGCCAGCACTAATTAAGGAAATATAATAAAGAATAAATAATGAAAAGTAGAAAAAACACTATATACACTATGCACATCGATCACCATGTTCTTGCTAATTATGTAACGTAAGTTAACGTTACGCTAAATAGTTGATTTTATTTTAACCCACCGGGCGGATCGCATTCAAATCTATTTACGTCAGGAAAACTGCAGTAAAAATTAACGATGTTTACAATTTGTTTTCATTTAGAGTGAACCAAAATTGTCCTGAAAACGGCCTTTGTTAGATTTTCTTCCCCCCTCCTAGTAAAAAACTATTTACTAATCTATTTTATTTAGTTTTAGTAGGCCAATTTATTTTTGAAAATTAAATTTTAATCCATTCTTTTACCGACTGTTTTCATCGCATTATAAGTCCATATAGATTTACGATGAGAGTACAATATTTATCAGGAATTTTTGGAAAATTTGGCATACGTATTTATATTTTAGCGTTGAATTTTTTCCACAAGTTGTTCGTTTACAGTCGAGCTCATCCTCGTAAACGCTTGATCTTTTCAGCATGGAAATGGCAAGCAATAATCTTCCTAATATTTTTCGTTATTTTATAGCAATTTCTAGAATTTTGGCGGTTTTCTACAAATATTTTGGGTACGTTTAGCTATTATACAGTTGCTACTATTGTGGAATTTAAAGCCAAAAATGTATTCCTTCGTTGATTTGAGAGATCGCATTTCGAATTTAAGCGGAAGTTTAAATGAATTTGATACAATCTTAGCACAGACCAGAAGAATTATTTCTCTGTCTTGGATGGATTTTCTCACTTTTCTGCATTTGATAGATTAAATGCATAAAGCAGACACGCACAAATAGAATTTAAATAAATTTCTATTTTCATTTAAAATTTGTCATTATTAGCACCTCCCGCAGTTTTATGCAATCATAGGATTTTCCGAATTCTATTAGATCGTTAACATAATTTCAAGGCCGAATAGAAAAGTGATAATATGGAAAGACTATGTCTTAAGTACCAATAGACAAGTATTTTTAATTAAATAAAAATAAATATTGAATACCAGCCGCTTTTTTATTTATTTTTAGTCATATAACAAAAGATAAACAAGAATTCTATTACATCTAAGAATTATTTAGTAAATTATTTTGCTAATGTTATATGAATGATGAAACACGGTAAAAATGTTTCAATGATTGAATTCATCGTTAAAAATCAAACAAACCCCAAAATTCCTTTTTCCCAAAACTTCGTAAAATGTTTTGATTAAATATGATTTGAATAAGTTTTCCAATTCTGTTTTGAGTGATATAAATGAGGATATAAATATTATTAAATTAGGATACAAATATTAGGGTATAAATTATTATTAGTAATAATTTTTATATTATAACTTAGTAGAATATCGTTTACCGTTAAAAATTATATCTAAAAGAATTAAATTTTGTAAAAGAATAAAAAATATAATTAACTGTTCCATTTTGTCCTCTATGCATCTATTTATATAAAAAAGGAATCTGGCTAGGGAATTTACGACTTGTATATGAACTAAAAATTAGTATCTTGACAAAACTTGTCAGAGCATAAAAAGCGTACATTCTGTGATATTAGTGTATTAATCATACTTCTGTATAGATAAATGTAGTTTATAATTACCAACATAAGTATCGGTGGTGTGATGGTGTATTTAATTATGGCAAAGCAAACTAGAGTTATCTGCCTAAGGGGAGGAATGCCTTCGTGGAGGACTTTCTAAGGGAAACTTGCTTGTATACGCGTTACACATGGGGAAAAACCACGAAAACACCCATGCAGCCAGCATTTTTATTAAAACGACGAAAACTGAATGCATTATCAAAGTACGGCTCTTTATCCCGTTAAGTATTGCTTGGGTCGTAACCAACACGAGTTTTATTTTTGAAATATTATTCCAAATAAAACAGGAAGCGTTAAACTATATGCATTTTAAACAGTTTTACTTTTTTATATGCATACAAATGTTAAGTAGCTTTAAATTGTACTTCACTTCTGAAACTTCTGCGGTATTATTTTTAGAACAGATCAAGGACTTTAAAGAACAAGTACATTTTAGCAATATGCAACGTTAATGATATAGTTCAAATGTTATTGAACAACTGTACGATTTGTAACTGGCACTGGAAGAAGCAAAATTTATCTACAACTTTCCCTTTCTTCTCAAATTCGTCTGATTAGCAAGGATTGAATAGATAATTGTAAACGTCTTTGCTAAAAGTAATAATAATCGGGAAGAATCCTTTCTACCCCTGCCTCCTGGAAAAAGAAAACGACTTGGAAGGGAACCTGACCTCCGCAGGCTAACTGACACTAAGGTCTCCAAAGACTATTTCTAGTCAGAGTTTTTTCATTGTAGAAATACTCATTATCTAGAGCTATCTTTTTTTCTAGCAATTGCAAGCTACAGATATAGTGGGAAAAAATTCTCATTTTACATAATTTTCGGATAATTACATTTTACGTTAAATAATTTTAGATTTTGATTAACGCAATCGATGAATATGGCAGAATAATAGTTTGTTGTAAACATTGTAAATTTCAACGTTTTTTTAAGTAAAGATTTCAAGTAAGCCAAACCAAAGATTATTAAATTAGTCTTATAATGTTTACTGTTTGGTTTTCAGTGTTCTGAATTTGCATTTTAAAAACATAATTTAAATAATCTTTCTTTACGCTAGTCGCTTTTAAAATGTTTACCTATGTAAACACTTACTAATGTTTAATGTAGCAACTTTGTATGTACTTAACGAAAGACTTAGAGGAATTTATAAAGAAAACTAGTTCCCATGGAAAAAATCACGAAATCTTCCTTACAGCCAACGTATTGACCAGAAACCAAAACCAGGTCAAAATACTTATGATCATCTCTTTTATCTACATAGCCATTGGTAAACTTTTCAAACTTATACTTGTTCTTATTGCAGTTATAAACAGAAATGTGAACACTCAGATACTGCGCTTGTTAAAGTTAGTACAGTCTGCGGCTGATTCTATATCTGCCAAGGTGTTTTCGAAAAAAACTTGAAAGATAATAAATTATGTTACCTGCTGAGTCATCGAAATATTATATATTTGTTTATTGAAACTGAAAATTTTATAATTTTCTATAAAACTGCAATGGAATTATTGCATTGAGTTATCTTCAGTGTGATGTAATTAGTGTCCTAAATATAAAAGTATGTAAAAATCAAATTGGAAATTGCAGCAAATCAGTCCCTAGAAATATGCTATGCCTGTATTAATCTAGTAGCAATCAATTATTCATGAACATTATTGCATGCCATATAACATATGTGCCGGGTATGCATGCCATATAACAATTTGTCAGCAGTACAGGAAACAATTTCGATATGCGTGCCTTTTCTTTTAACATAGTTTTTCTCTCGTTACTTTTAAGATAAACATATAACTTGAAATAGTTTTTCTTCCTCCAGCTTTCACTTATTTACTTCTTAAAATATCTCCACTAAAATCAGAGTGATATTATCAACGATTTTTCTTTATTATATAAATATAAAATTTAATCCTTTATTATATAAATAATTGAAATGCTTAAATTTGACATTCTAATAAATATTTTATAGTAACTCTCTGAAAAATTTAACTTCTTTTAAAATGTATGAAAATGAATTAAATCGTGTATTTTTTCCAGTCTTAATGATAATAAAATTTTAGAATCATCAGTTATATATCCGTATTGATTATGAGAAATTATCTCATTCTTCTTTGAGCTGGAAATTGTTCAATGGAGCTTCTTTCAGCTAGAATTTGAACTCGGGGTGTAAGTGATAGTAGATCGGACTACCAGTCGGAATGCCTGTGGTGCGTATTCCGCTGATAGGATAACAGATGTTTCGTGTTTTTTTTTTTTTTTTTTTTTTTTTTTTTTTTTTTTTTTTTTTCTCGTAAAAACGATATGTCTCTTCAATGGCACCCCAACGAAAACATGTCAGACGATAATTCGTTAACACATGAATTATTCCGACAGTGCCTCGTGCTTCTTCTCTCTCGCCCTTTAAATGAAACAAATAATAAAGTAATTATGTCATTCCCACTATCTTGTTATAAATGGAAGTCCTTCCAACTAGAATTTGGAAGACCTCCTTATTAGAAGCACAATGAGGGCACTGCTAAATTTTTGCATTTCTTGCTTCGAAAAAAATCCAATGTCTCTGCATGGTATCTTTCTGTTTGTGCAGCATTCGAAATTATTCCGCTTTCGCAAATTTTTCAAATTTACTTTTTCTTGTATCGTTTTTCCATTTGTCGTATATTGATAGGTGAAACAATGCAGATTTCTATCTATTTTCTTACGTTTTCGTGTCGGCAGAAAAATATACTGTCGCATTTAAAATTGGTTTTAATGCTGAAAATGATTTGATTGTTTGGTTCTATTTTTCCTTTTTCTTCCTTTAAAGATTTATTTTTCTTTCATATACTTATTTATTTATAACATTTTAATCTAATAGTCTCCCAAAAACTAAAGCGATAAAAAAGTTCTTTGATTCCAAGATAAAAGAAACTTTCATTATGCTTTGAATTTCTTCAGCAATCTTTCACCAGTAGGATTTATTTTCTTCTTTCACCTACTGATACTATGTGATTCTATATCTATGTATGTGTGCGAGTGTGTGTAATGGTTTAATTGATATGTATATGTCATCAATGATATATATATATAATCAATGATATATATATGCATTCATATTTTAGCATATGTATATATTAGAATGCATATATATATATATATATATATATATTTCATTTTATAATTTCATTACACAAAAATTTTATACCTTAGGGAGTATATCTTTTATAGTAGATTTTGGAATGCTTGAATTTTGAGTGAAAAGGAAAGTCAAGATTTTTATCATAGGAGGGCTGTTTTTGCCTAAATGTTCGGCTTTTGTGGGAACGGTTAGAGGAAACCGGAAAAGCAAGAAATAATTTTTCATTCATGAATTGACATCTTCAAGAAGCATTGACTCTCAGTGAGAAAAGACAAACATCTGGAAAGATGTATTTAAGCATAAAATTGTTTTCGAATCCAAATAATATTAATTTAGAGAAATTTTTGTGGATGCAATATATAATATCGAGATAAAAGTATAAAAGTAAGTAAAAGAGGGCGATGTAGAGTGATTTCCACTGTTCGACTATTCGATACACTATTCGACTATGTTAGAGAAAGGCCTCAAACATAGTACTGTCGGCTCTGTGTTTAGATTTGCTAAATTTACTAAAGCACACGATATCTATCTACCAAGATAGAGATATTCTACTTCCGACGAGCTTTCTAAGAAGCACTTACAAGCATTTAGTTTACATGTTGAGAAAAATCATAAAAATTCCATGCAGTTGATCTATTTCGTCGCTGAAAATAGAAGCCAAGAAGAATCGATAGGCTTCAGGCTCTTGCTCTGGCTTCAGGCACCTAGATTTTTCACTTTGAATTTGGAACTAGAAATATAATTACAAATGTCTCTACTAGGGAAGATCAAAATTCATTATTTTTTCACACATGTAAAATCTGGTTAAATACGTTTTCTCGTTTATAAATTACAGAAGATTTTTCAATAATTCCTGATATTTTAAAGGAAACTTTTGATGTATTTGTTTCCTGTAACAGGTCTAAATAATCATTCATTACAGCCACACTAATTTTAACGATCTGAAAATTAACAAATGAGTTGAACTCTTTCATAATTATAATAAAAAACTTAATTTGGGTTTAAGATTACCTCAGAAGTGATTTTTTTTTATTTCTTAATTTAGATGCCTTACAATCCAACAGTTATTTCCCCTATTAAAATACGGCCATATTAGTGGCCAGTAAATACTGGTAGTTCGACTTAGGTTTACACCCTGACGAACGAATACGATGGCTGAATGGTATATTCCCATGTTTTTTCCTATGTATAACATGAATATGAGACTTTTCTCATTAAAAAGTCCTCTACGAAGGCATCTCTTTCCTTAAAAGCAGATAGTCCTCGTGTGTTTTGCTGTATTCAAGTAATTCTAACCTTCAAACTACGGCACCTGTCACATTAAATCAAGATAAAAGGTTTCTAAACAAGATTTTTAATCGGTCTGCGGGCCCCAGTGGCCAAGCGCTAAAACCGCTGAGTACTGGTAATCCTACATAAGTTCAAATCCTGGTGAACACGCTTGTTCGGTGAAGGTTTTCTACGTTCGATGTGAAGGAAATCTAGTTTTCCTTGGAAAGTCCTCCCTGATAGTTTCCGTCCTCTTGCGCAGATGATAATTCCATTAAATTTTCTGCATTAAACACAATTGTAATTCTTTCTTTTTAAAGAAATCTCAGGGGAAATAATTGTAAACATCAGATTCAGTGCGATTATGAATTATTATTTTAAAGTAGTTAACATTTTGAGTGGGAAAAGCATTTTTAATACGCTCATAAACAACCCCTCCTCTAAATTGGCATCAAACTGTGTCGATTTTTACAACAATCTATATAAATACGTTTCCAAAAAATTCTGCTAAAATATCAGTTAGATTTGTGACTACCTACTCAACTTTTGGTTTTCATAACCTATAAGGTATTTTCTCCCGCCTTCTTAACATACCTTCGTGGTGTAATGGTCAGCACGCACGGCGTGTATTCGAGAGGTTGGTGGTTCGAGTCCCGGCGAAGGCATTGCTCCTATTTCACATGTCCTGCTTCGAAATAACCTATGTTTCTATAGTGGCACCCAAACCAAAAAAGGTGGTGGATGATGATTCTCCGCCGCAAGGATTTGGCGATTCGGTCCCCTAATCCCCAGTCGCCCTTTAAAAGGGGGAGTATATACGGTATTTTCTCCCGCCCTTTTAGCATGCCTTCGTGGTCTCAGTACCCTCGGCGCGCATTCGAGAAGTCCGTGGTTTGCGTCCCGGGTAAGGCATTGCTCATTTTTCATGTCTCTTGCTGTTAAAAAAAAATGTAATGTCTCTACAAACCTTCCATTCATCAGAATAGTAATAAAGTTATGAAGCATAGGGGGTAGGGGTGAAAAAGGAATTTTAAAGAAAAGATTGTTTTTACAAAATGACTCAAAATTTCTTGAGACAGTATAAGTAGTTACATAACTCAAATAATTAAATATTTGACCTCTTAATTTTACCAGTATTTCTGTATAGAAATAAGACATAATTAAATTTCTTTAATGAGTATCATAGATAGTGGAGCACATCGAGTGAGCTTCACAATATTTTCAAAAGCAGCCACTTTGACAAATGAACAGAACTGTCGGGAATCGCTTATGAATGTCACTTACACGTTTCATAATGCCAAGAATGTTATAAAAATAACGGTTATGCTATATCAACAAACTTACCGATCTTTTCAAAGTGCTTAAAAATAGAGCTGTTACAAAAATTGTATTCAGTTCATTCACGGTGTTTAATCAAAAGCTCGTCGTCGATTTTTGAACTACTTATCGATAAGCTATTGAATTCAAATTTTGTACACACACCGTTTACGGATGATAATAATTCGATTTAGAGTTTTTAAAATTTAATGTCGAAGAAATTTTTGCGCATATTTCCATTTAAGAATAAACTAAAAATCTCAAAATTTTTAAGTTTGCATCATTTTACAGAGCGTAAAATAGCTTTTGAAATAAAATTTGCATGAAATTCGTAACCTAATTTCTGATTTTGGGGCGAATTTTGTTTTAAATTTATATATCTTTTCGATTATTTGAGGTAAAAGGATACTTGGAAGTAAAAGACTGAACCAATAGTAATAATAATAATAATAATTTATTGCATAGATTAATGGTAATAAGAGATTACTTAATAGCTTCTTTGCTAAATTCCTGTACAGTTTTATAAGAAGAATCATAGGTTCTTAAATTACGAAATCAAATAATTGAATCGCATTGTCAGATGCATAATATTTATAAATTTATCAAGACAGCCTCACGTTTTTGTTATTCGTGATATAAATTTGTAGATAAATTTCTTAAAGAGAATTATTTAATCTCGTATTCCCATTAAATTACACGATACATTATTTTTAAAACAAAGGGCGTTAGCAGAGAAGGTCTATTAACTTCATTTTTTCATTTTCCGTTGAAAACTATGTCAGTTCACTTTTCAAACTGTTGCTACCACATATTACAGCCCTGTATTATATTTAAAGAAATTAAATAATGGTTTTGGTTTATTAGATTACGGCAAAGCACTCGAGGCTATCTGCCTTGAAATTAAATAATGAATAATCTGCATAAATATATGTATGTTTCTCGCATTGTGATAAAACAACGGTACCTAGACCCATCCAATTTTGAATAACGTACATTTCCACCCGAATATGGGCATCTCGAAGCCGAGATTTGGAATTTGTTTTATTATATGTTTCATATTTCGTAAAACTTCAATGAATTTTTAATTAAGAAACTCAACGATTTTAAAGCGAGCAAAGACAACACTGTATGAAAATAATAATATAAAAAATTATTGTCAACGGGCGAGACTGTGTATCGGAAATTCTAAAGATATGCTCATTTAAAATTTATTTTGCGGTATTGCTGTTTAACTGAAGTTTTATGGTTTAAGTGCGAAGAACATGATATTTAAAAATAAAGGTAACCCACAAACCGTTAAAAAAACGCCCTTTGGGCCTAATGTAAAATCTGAAAGATTTGCATTTTCAGATTTTTATGTTTGCATTTATTACTTTTATTTTTCTCGTTTTAATTCATTAATGCTCTTATAGGTAAACGTTCATTTTGTAAAAAATTCTATTTTTTATTCAATAACTGCTCTAAAACGGAAATTCTTAAATCCCTTTATATATGCATCCACTTTGTAACTGGTAATAAATTTGTTTCTTTAGAGTCAGTGTAAGGTCTTTATCCCAAAACATCAAGAAGATTTCTCCCCACGCTAATGACAGCCATTACCCATTGTCGTCAGAATTGCATGGACCCTTGTCCCCTTAGGCATTGGGGGTTGGAAGACATACAAAAATACGGGCTAGTCCTTTTTAGCGTGTTTTTTAGATAATACAAAAACACGGGACTGTCCGTTTTCGAGGGTACATTTAAACTAACAATAATCCGTAACGAACCGTTAAGAGACCTGCATAAAAGAACGAGAAAATCGGGACCAAACCGTTAATGGGCTAGTTTGTGCGAGGAGTGGAGTAAATTTAAAACTATATTTAATATTTCAATATCTAAAAATCCTCATTTAAAAGATTCTAAAAAATGTTTCTATTTACATGCTACTCTCCGAGGTCAAGCAAAGTTAATTCAAACTTTGGGTGACACACATGAGTCATTATTTAAGTCATTAGAAGCGTGTTACGAGAATAAAGAAATAAGCGTAGATGCATATGTTCAGAACATTATAAACTATCCCAAACTTAGTAGACAGTTAGCTCAAGAACTTCGAGAAAATGCTAGATCTGTAAAAACAAGTACACAGACATTAAAAATTAATTAAAAGATTTTGATAGAGATAAACTTTCGTATATATTGTTAATAAATGTTATTCACAAATTTGATCTAGCGTCTTGAAAGTAATTCACGTCAAATAAAGTTCCAGAATATGATGCATTTTGCAGTTTATTGAAAAACAAAGCCAGATGTTAGAAAGCTTAACACGAAATATGCGGTTTAAGGATGTAAACAAATTTGCAACTTCGTCAAATTCGTCTCGTCGGTCAAAGATCTTGTAGTTAATTCGAATCAGCTTTCAAAACACCTTGTGATGTGTGAAAAAAAGTGTACACCCTATACAAATGTTCGACATTCAAGGATATAAATCATACCGAGGGATTAGATGTCGTCAAGAAATATAGTGGGGAGACATTAGGTTATTCCGAAGCAGGAGTGGTGAAAAATGAGTAATGCCCTCGCCAGGACTCGAACCTCAGACCTCTCGAATACACGCTGACCATTACACCATGATAAATGCTGACCATTACACCATGATAAATGCTGACCATTAAACCATGAAGGCATGTTAAGAAGGAGGGAGAAATATCTTATAATATAATCTGATTAAATTGCTCATTCTCATCTCATAAAGTATATGAAGATAGTCAATGATCACTTGTAAGATTTGTAAACTTAAATATCATACTTGTTGCACAGAGAATTGAATAAAAATTCCACATCCGCTTTGACTGAATTAGAAGCTGATAAGGTGCAGCCAGATGCCAAAGTATTTTCTCCTGCTTAGTCTTTAGAAACGGCTGTTAAAAAGAAAACAGTTTTGTTGTGTATTGCTATTGTTCGTATTTCAGATTTATTTTAACTTGAACATCTTGTAGTAAACTAAAATTTCCAATTACTAAAAAATTATTTGTGGTTTTTAAATACAGTCAAAAGTCGTTAATTTGGACACCCATAATCCGGACCTCAAAGCTACAAACTTTCTGCGCATACGTCGCGTTTACGAATGCGCGTAATACCTTTACGGCTGCGAATATGCGTGTGCGCATGTGCATAATACGTTTACGCATGCGCGTTTAACATATAACGGACGGTATAAGCTAAGCTAAAATTATCTAATTCAGTTAATGTTGCAGATTGCGTTGTTTCTTAATCTTCGAATTGGATCCGGCTCATTTTTTGCAGACTGTTAGAACAATCTTATAATAGTAAGCTTGAACTTTCGATTATGTCAAATAGAATTTCCGATATATATTTACTAATATGTAAAGGATCTACAAAGCGAAAGTATGTTTCGAAGTCCATTAAACAAAAAGTGGAATTGCTGCAAAAAATGGATAAAGGCATATCCTTCGTATTCTAACCATTTCGAAATCTGTTTATCAATTTCACGCTGCTCTGCGGCGGGTGGGGGGAAACGCCGCGGCGCGCAATGAATTGGAAGTTGATCTATCAGCACTATCCTTATCTTCAGGGCAGATGTTTTTATTTGGCTTATAATTCCTTACTAAATGTAGTATTTCATCTCGATGTACTCCGTCTTTGATATGATTTAAATCAAATTCCTCGTCATTATAATTCGCTTCCGATAGTGAAGAAAGTGACACAGAGGTTATTGAAAACGAAAAAATTTCGATTGACAAAGTAATTGTCGACACAGCAATTATAGGACTTGAACAGCGGAACTTTGTAACTGAAGAAGAAATTATGTGTGTTTATAGAATTAAAGGGAAAATATTATCACATAAAACGAAGCAACTTGAACAACTTACATTGAAAGAAATGTTTAATAAAGTAAACAAATAAATATTAAGCTTTTTTTAATTTTGATACCCTTTAGATCATAATTGTTCTTTATTTCATAAATTACGGTTTCATATTTTTAATTTTTCAATTTCTGCATGCCATCTTGCCAGATTTAAACTGATTATCTATAATCCGGAAAAATCGATAATCCGGAATCGCCGAAGTCCCGACGAGTCCGGATTAACGACTTTTGACTGTAGTAAGTAATTAAAAGTGCAATAATTAGGGATTACAGTACGCTGATGTTTCTTAACACCGTTTCTTTCGATCATATGTTAATGTATTTACTTATTTTTAGTTTCTACATTTTAGAATAGTGGTAGATTACTATGATTATTTCATAAACTTTTTATAATCAATAACTTTCCTTTTGTTACTGTACAGAAATAATTTTAAAAATATAGTATATGATAGTAAGCTAAGTACGTTAAAGTAAGCTCTTCGTTAAAGACATGTACGTTAAAATAACATGTACGTCGACATGTACGTTAAGTAAGCTAAGTTCGTTAAATAGCACACGATGAAACTTTTCTTTTTGTATTTATTATGAATTTCTTCGTTATTACAAGCACATAAAAAGTAAGCGAAGAAAATAGAATATACTTAAATTTAATAAAAAATAAAACCTAAGTTCCAACATTCATTTATTGAGATAATCTAATAAACATACATAACAACAATATTAAAAAAAAAAAAAAAAAAAAAAAAAAAAAAAGCTAATTGCAGTGTTTGGAAGAATAGGTACCAAAGGAAAAGTAATAAAACTGCAATTTACAAAAAATATTTAGTGTTTTTTAAAATTATACAATTAAATATCACATAATTATAGATTACAATATTTCATGAAATGCTAATGTTTCCTTAACACTATTTTTTCGATCATACATTTCCTACACTGTTTAAAATCATTAACATTTTCTGCATACTATACAAAAGACAACATACTATAGAATGTTCATTATTATTAATTTTAATGTATTGCATCTTGGTATTACATATATCTAATTCATCTTCAGCAGTCATATTAAGTACTTTTACCAGTCCAATAATTTCTTTGTATTCTGAAAGTAGTGAACATAACATAACAGCTTGAATTGTTGCTGCTTCTGCATTGATTGCATTTTCAGCAAAACCAGAAAGTGCCTTACCGTTGTATGTTATTTTTGGTTTTATATGAATTAATTCTGAGAAATGACCTTTCAATATGAACACAATAATCTATTAATATGAATGATATACGATATAGCACTTATAAACGAAGCTCAGTACTGATCGGGATATCCAAATATTGCACCGCTGGAACCACCATATAACTTTTTAATCACCAGAAACACACCAAAACAGAACATTTTCACGAACACTTTATTCACGATTAGCATTGTAACACGTTGTATTCGATATTTTTAAATGATGTATCCAAAATTTTGGTGTCTTCTTGTAGAGCAGAAATTCACAAGCAAAATAAGCACACAATCCGCATTCTCACGATGATTTCTCCTCAATTCAGAGGCTTCCAAACAGAAGCTCACAGCAATGGAACTTCACTCGCTGAAGGCAGTTGAAGTAAGTAAATAGGAATAGGAAAATGAGAAGATTCACAGTGCGTTCTTTGATTGACAGTTCTTTGATTAAAATTTACTTTCGAGATCTTCGTTTTATATAAGCGTCCAGTAAATAAATAATGTACATGGAATGTCATCGGTGCAAGAGCAATGCAATGTAACCTTTCAACGATTTATACGCTTTCATTAAACCTTTCGACGGTTCTTTTGATAATTTAATAGAATCATTTTTAAATGGCATAGAAGAATTATTTCAAATGAATAGAAATTTGAACAATGTTCACAAGATTATATTTACAAAAAATATTTATCGGGCTCGCTAAAACATTTGTAACATCAATGTCGCCAAATCCCGGGTGTACCGTATACTAGGATTAAACCAAGCATTTCTAAATGCATGGAGATGTACAGAAACGTAAAAAACATAACAAACAGTGCATCAGAATTTTTATAGGTAATGAATTTCCTATCAATGTTCACAGTTGCTCTAATTTTTATATCAACATTTATAAATTCAAGTAATTTATATTATTCAAGTAATTTATCAAATCCATTAATTTTGTTGTTTTCCATGAAAAGTGTTAATATTTCTTTCTCTTTTTCCATTAATTTTTCCTTTCTGCTTCTCCTGACTGTTGGTAAGTTTTCCGTCATATATACCGCACAGCCGTTAAATATGCATGGATATGCATCGTCTTTTTTTAACACTGGCCATTTTCTAGGAATTCTTAAAATCGCCCCATTTTTATCCGTGAAAACATCTTCACGCACAATCATATTTTCGCGAAAATTGTACTTTTGCACTGTATGCGGTAAAATGTTTCATATTATGTCACCATATTAATTCAAATGAATTCGTCCTTACATAAAAAATAATAAATAAAGTCATATTTCAGTAGTGAAATAATTGGTAACATGTGATTTGCATTGATTTCAGAAATAGGATTTTCTAAAAAAATATATAAAATGCATAACTTAATAACTTACTTTATAGATTAGTTTCATTTTAAAATATTTTGCTATAATATTTATAAAAAATATTTTAAGTTTTAATTAGTTTAACAAAATTTTAAACAATAGTTTAACACGTATTTTTAGTACTAATTAAATTTAATAATTCAAAAGTATTTATATTATATTTACATTTCATTAGATGAATCTACCTTAGATTAATATATTTAGATGAAATAAAGTGATGAAACATTGCAAAGTAAATCTTATGTGGATTTCAGATTCTTAAAAGGGCAGGTTTAGTCTCTTTTCATTCTAAAAGTAACGCTGATAAACTATGAAAAAAAAAAAAAATGTTAAAACGACCACGTCTAAAAGCGGTCATATCATTACGTTTCAGCGATGTCGACAAATTGCTAGATGCAACAGCAAATATTTTGCGTCTTCGCAACGCTGTAAAGACGTCGTAAAAGTTGCCACGACCACTTTGCAACGTCGTGTGCTACTTGAGAAAGAAATAAAGTATTTTTAACTATTAAATTCAAAAATTAAAATACCCCAAAATCCTGTTTAAGTGGTTTCTTAAACACTCGTAAATTTATGCGATCTGAGCTTTGTTCGAGGTCAATAGCCGCTCATAGACTTCAGCAAAATAATCTGTTTAGATTTTCACAAATATTCTTTTAACCATTGGCATAATAAAACTTGTCATAAATGATGATTTTAAAAGGAGTAATAGAAATGGATTTTTTATTTAACAGGAAATTGAAATAAGTTCCTGTAAAAAGATAATAGTGTCTAATTAATTCTTTTAAAGTTGATCGAGATATTAGCATGTCTATACTTTATGTCGTCATCATTTCCAAGCTCATATTGCTCTATTTTCAATAAGAATAATTTTTTTAGATCGATTTGTTGATTTTGAGCAGGTATTTTGTCTTCTTGTTGCTTGGAATTCCTTACTTCTCTACGAGATTTGAGAATATCGTCATTTATTCTTGAAAAACTCGTAATATATTGTGCATTTAAATATTTTGAAAACAGAAAACTTATATTTTCAAAATGGAAAAATGGCTAGGACTGACTAAATGTATCCAGGACAATTTACATTAGTAATACTGACACTAAAAATACTGAAAAGAAAACAAACATTGTTTATAGAAAGTATAATGAAAATTATTTATCATTTAGGTTAACATACAATGGATATCAAATGCACCCATACCTCCAATGGCGTAACTAGAACTCTTGGGCCCCTATGCAAAAAATTTTCCTGGGCCCCTTTCCCAATAAATTTAATATGCTAAAAAAAAAAAAAAAAAAAAGGGGGGGGGATTCTAGGAGGCAGTGTTTTCATGATGATTTTATCACATCTGGATTAATTGTTAAAAAATAAAAGCACGTTCTTAGGGAACCAGTTGAAAGGTACGTAACATGAAGAAAGAATAAAAAGGAAAATAATTTCCCATGACCAACTGGTGAAATGAAAATTTGCTTTAGTCTGGGTATTTGACGTCAGATGATTTTAATTCAGTTACTTAAGACTTTTTGTGTGAGTGCGAGAGACAGATTTTTCTCTCCTTTCACTGAGATGCATACTAATAATAAATGAATAAGTCTATATAAAAAAAGGAACATGTCGACGTTATAGCATTAAGAAAAGGAAGAAAGCCTAGATTTGCGGAGATTTTTATATAAAATCCAAGAAGTTTTACATGCTAATGTTTTAAATTTTTATATAAAATCTGCACCTATCTTAAATGTTTTCGCTTAAGTTAGCAAACTTATAAATAATTAGTTATATTATAAACTGACAGACAAGATGATTGATAAACGTACAGAAAAGCTATTGCATTAATGTATAGTACTCTATGATTTACTCAGCTTACGAACATGATTTATGCAATAATATACAAATAATAAATAAGAACTTTTATAATGTAAATGATACATTTGTTAAATATAAAACATATTTATCATAAACTTCATAAAAAAACTATTTGAACACACAATTTTTTTAGAAAATATGTATGGTAAAGTTTTTTTTCTGTCTTTTTAAAAAACCTTTTGGTACACTAAACTACTTGAATACATGATATTTATAAAAAATATGAATGCTAAAGTTTTTTACTGTTTCCTTTTAATTTTCCTCAGTCCGTACTGCTCTTCTTCTCTAATTTTTTCCTCCCTCAGTAAGTGTAATGATAACATTGGCGGCCAAAGTTCATCATAAAGAAAAAAATACTTCTTTTAAAATTTGAGTCTCCTAACCTTCATTTCCGCAAAATTATTCATCAATACTCAGACGTCCATTTTCTCAGCCATTTCAGCTTCAACGCTCAATAGTGAAAGGTGACAACCGATCTTGTGTCATACTGTTGCTTAAATATGTTTTTATTAGTTTCAGTATTGAAAATGACCTCTCACTCGTGGCTGTGGTTACAGGTAATGATATATACAATATAAGTGAATTGCACACTCCCGAATAACTGCTTGTCATGTCATTATATTTTACCATTGCTAATTTAGCTAAATCCTTAACAGATTTCGAATTTTGGATTTCTGTTCTGAAAGTATTTATAAGTAATAAAAGTTGTACTTCCAGTGCAAGTCTTTTCTATATGTTTCCTGTATTTTTGAAACATTATTAATATTTTCTGTATTTGTTAACAATGGCAGTGTTTTTAGGTTCTTTATTTCTCTTTTATTTTCCAAATTTAGTTTCTATGCCCCATTTATTTGCAATAAACTCAACTTCTTGCATAATGTCTTCAAACGTGTTTCTCATATCTTGCATATTAATATAAGATATGCATATTAATACAAGATACAAGATAACGCTTTTTAGATGTTGATGGGCTCCATTCAAGTCGATTGATTTTCGATTGTCGAGCCGATTGATTGGTTGATCGATCCTGCACTATAGCACAGGACGTGTTTAAAAAATTTTGTTTTTAATTTTGGCCTGTTATGATGTTTCTTAGTATGGAAACATAGATTATATTTATATTTCATACTTATAATAAAAATATTTTATTAAATTAATAGTAGTAGATATTTGCATTGTTAATGGTGATAATTTTGGATTTTTCAGATAAATGGATTAAAAGTTTAGCTAAACTTAAATTTTTAGCAAGTTTTAAATTATAAGAATTTAGTTTATGATTAATTTAGATATTACAAATCAATAAAATACCTTTATAACGAAGAATTATATTTGAGATCACTTTGAAATTTAATTTTAAAGAAAAACTTCTTTTTGTTCCCGCCATAGACTAAAGAAATGACATTAGAATAAAAGCAAGTTTAAGTTCAGTTTACTGTTCTGAGTCATCAACCAATTTACAAGTATAACTTGAGGGGTAGCGTTTCACACTTTTGCGGTGGCTTAACGAAGAAAGGGACCCCGCCTCCACTATAAATTTACAGTGTCTTCCAAAGTTGAGTCACAGTAAAACTTTCATCCAAGACTTTAATGTAAAGATGTCCATTGTCCATTTTCCTTTTAAAACGCTGAAACATCTGTTTTTTTCTTTTTCCTTCAGCCAAATTGTACTATTATTATTGCCATATTCCAATGATGCATAATACATCACTTGCAATATCTTTCCTCTGTACTATAAATGCATTTCAGTTAATGTTTAATTATTAAATATTTAACAGTAAAAATTATGGATATTCGAATATTTTTAGAAAATTCTTCACAAGTTTACGACGAAATCATAAACAGGTAGAAACAAATTTTATTGATATGTATCCAAAGAGCTTTGAAAATGATTGTGTAATACGGAATGGAAACTTTAAAATTAAACACAAAATACTTATGGTATGAGGATTTATCTAAATTTAAATACCCACTATAGCAAAATATGACGATTCCCTTCCAAGTTTCAAGGTCCCAAAAATGTTTAATAATTTAGAGTTAAGTTTATTGACACTAACGTATATTTGATGATGAGTACTCACACTCTGTAGCGTGTATTCTAAAAGTAGTACACATAAATACTTGTTTAGGAAACCAGTATAAAGTTTCTTCATAATTAGTAAAAATAAAATTGTATGAAACAAGTTTTGCGTACTTCGTAGAGAAATGCGCAAAACTTAATTTAATGAAAATAGGTTTGTTGTACCCCAGGTGGATAAGAAAACAAAAATCAGTTAGGAAAAGCGGATATATTTTAGGAGCATTAATATTTATGATTATTGTTCTCTGTTTTAATTGCGTCTTAGAAAGCTATTTATGCCTCAGAAATTAATGACCTCAGATTTCCAGTCTTTACCTTGCTTATAAATTAAGCAGTATCCATTTTTTATCTTAAACATTAATTTATTAATGACAAAAATATAAAAATATAATGTATGAGAACATATATTAGCGGAAGCTATTTATGTCTTAGAAAAGTTATGCAGTGATGCCGAAATGAAAGAGAATAATGTACAAAGGGATTTTATGAGTGAAAATTGCATCTTTACTATTAAACCCTGTTAATTAATTTTTTAAATATGCAAAAATTATTGAAATATTGTAATAATGGGGCAGCATTCTTTTCTGAAATACTCCATTCGTTTGCGTAGTGAAAATAGCAATGTAATTCGCGTTCTTTCAGATGTTGAAATGCAACTTAAAACTATTAGAGCAACACTGCCATTGATATGTTTAATATTTTCAGTAATTAATTTATCGAAATTTACGAAGTAGTATATACTTTTAGTTGTGTGATGCCATTTTTATTATCATTATTATACTATTATTGATGATTTCACGTCCTAAATGCTGTGGAAAGTAAATTGCTGTGGTAAGCAAAAGTAAAGTAAATTGTAAAATTTCATTTCAAATAACGATTAGAAAGTACTCCATGAAGACGTTCTTCCCCTTAGGGAAAATAGTCCTCGAGTGCTTTATTATTATCTAATAATTCAATTCAATGCCGTTTAAATAACGTACAAATTATTGCGCAATACTCAATTATACGCTTAAATGTTTCACGTTGTTAAAATAAATTGTAATTTATTATATTTTTTTCAAACGAAGAGAGATTAATATATTACTTTCAAAATAAATTTAATGTTTTCAGAATTATCTTTTACAGATAAGTGTGAATTTTTGGTAGATGGGTACAGGTTAAAAAACACTACAGCTCTTCTCTTTTCTAAAGCAAATGAAGTAAATCCTCAAACGAGTTCTGTGCTTTCAGATTTAATTCTCGATTGGGGATTTTAAAGAATTCTTAACCTGCATTTTATCTGCGATGTGAGAATATTTTGATATGAAAAATTGGATAAATATTTATTTACTCATTATTGCAAGTAAAAATATTCATCCATTCCATTTCCTACCCCCATGAGTGAAATAGTAATGAATTTCGATAAATTTAATGAAAAAAATTTCATTAAATTTACGCCGGAAACTAACTCAAATATTTGGCCGCTTAATGTTTGAGCATCTGCGTATTCGTAGCGGACTTTAAATTCATTTAAAGATCCCTAAGCCGAACGGGAAATCTCTCCTTTCCAAATGTGGTACCATAAATTCTTTGCGTTTCCTGTACTAGAACGGCATTTCGACATGGGGATGGGGCAAAGTCCTTTCATGCCACAACTGCTCAACTTACGTCAATGATTTTGTGTCCTTAAAAAAGAAAAGCATGTATTCTGGAGTTAGAAATTAATACTTAGGAATGATTCATCCCTCCAGCTTATTAGTGTTAAAAACAGAGAAAAAAATCAATCCGCCTTTAACTTTGTCACATTGTAACGTCAATCGTGCTTCTAAATCCAAAATGTTTCTGTCCCTTACCTTGCCTCTTGGTGCGACTGCACAGGTTGCAAGTACCATCGTTTTTTACATTGTGAGAACTATGCATTCAAACATGCAGATTCTTCCTTATTTAATTTCTTTAAAAATAATACAGAGTGAAATTATTTGGTGGCAACAATTTGAAAAGTGATACGCAGTTTTTAGCGAACCAACGATATACATGTTATATTAAATTCTAAGAATCATTCACATTAATAAATTCAATTTCAAATTGAATATGAGGACTGATTTTTGGACTTGGCGTTTAATGGAAAAGCTAGTAAGAGAGTCAATATATGAACAAAATTAAACGCTACGGAATGGCATATTATGAAAATTACGAACTGCAAATAATATACCACGATTTCTCTTAACTAGCAAAGTTCATTTCAAAGTACCAGAATCCTGCCTAGTTACTTCTTTCATTTATACTTAGAAAATATGTCTACTGATTATTCGATCATAATGCGAATTATACAGAAACAAATTAATATATAAAATAAGTACTTTATAATAAATAGTTACAATTAATTTCCACTTCCACCGCTTTTTGATTTGGGATTGCAAAAGGAGAGACCTTTCCTTTAGGGGGTCGCCTTTAATAATTTTCAGGCTTGAGACTAAGGAATACAAAGGAACTTTTCCTATTTTCCGCTCACTTCTATTCCTAAACTGGGGTAGGTCCTGAAGTTATTATTTCATAGTCGAATGCTGGAATTTTAACTTTTGCAAACACTTGAATTTAGCTGTTTCAGGTGCTTCCAAGGGCCTCCTATCTGCGTCATACAAAGAATTGCATCACTGCAACATACAGGTAGTGGGTCCTTAAAAACTTAAAAGAAAACGAATTCTATTATCTACATATACTTAAAGATTCTAAAGTTAAAAGTAAATTGGAGTCAAATCAAGGCTATTCCTCAACTATATTAATATTAACAATCGTGTAAAAGGGGTTTAACACAAAATCAAAACATATCAAAATTAAAATAAGAATAGTAGTACAAATTCTAAAAATAAAAATGAAAAGCAAAAGGGAAAAAAATTCCAGATAAAAAATATAAAAATAATAATTAATCTTCTTTTATAGAAGTTCTAATTCTTTTATTTTATTCTTTCATTAGAAGTTCTAATGAATTAAAGCTTCTATATATACATAATGGAATCCGTCTTAAAGTTTAAACATGTAAATGTAGTTCAGCAGGACATTTAAGGGCCCCCTAAGCCTTCGGGCCCCTATGCGACGGCATTCCTTGCATACCTTTATTTACGCCACTGCATACCTCAACGTGTTATTTGCGATGAACATTATCCCATTAAAGTATGAAACTATCGTTTCTTAAATGACACCTTGAATGCCAATTTAAAGGATAAATCTGAAGACTATTCGAAGAGGAAATTATCGGAGTTCAAGAATAGTAAATAAATAATGAAAGGTTTTTGTTATTTAAAGTGAAAAACCTTTGGTAACTAGTTACCTAATAAGCCTAATAATTGTTAAGACTGAGCAGGCTCACAAGTATCGGTGAAAACCTTGTAATACTAGCGGTTAAAGATACCGTTTGAACATTCAAAGAAGCGGTTAATGAACTTAATAATACTCCGTTATCAAATAATGCAATAAACTGACAAATTCATGAAATGGCAAATTCCATAAAAGAGACACTTAATTCAAAAAATAAAACAGAGTGAGTATTTCGCATTGCACTTGCATGTGTAGCCTTGGCTACTAATGTTTAAAATTAATTTATGACTAGGAACAGCATGAATTATAAACAAATAGCTAAGTTATTGCATTTTATTTTCCAGCTATCGAAATGCGACGCTACGAGCAACGTTTTGAAACCAAAACCTAGCAATCATGAATCAGAACTAGAACTAGTTGCCATTCAGCATAAAGAAATTTAAATATAAATATGAATATCAACAAAATATTAAAGTTAATTTTATAAAATAATTAAACATATGAACAAATATATGTGGGAAATCACAACGTCCAATGCTGAATTAGAATTTCCCGTTATGACGTCATCAGTATAGCATCACCCAGCGCAGTAAGAATCATCCCAGACAGCGCTGAGACCTGGTTGAGAGCGGAGGGCGGACGTGAGCAGACGGCTCACACGTCTTCAAGAGTTTTATGAACTTAGATTGTGCTTTTGATGTTATGCCTTTACATCATTATGTTAATCCTGCATACCGTTAACTTCATCTTTATATACTTTTCTTAATTACTTTTATTTCTTCCTATTAAATAAACCATTTAAATATTACTTCGTGCTCTCATGCTGTGAATTAAGTCAAATTCTACAAAAAAATATGGCGACCAACCGTGCGGCCTCGAATTCCAAAATGTGCGAGTAGTAGAACTGTCCTTTGAACTACTGAGTGAAAGTTATTCGATTTATTGGATTACTCGCATAAAGTGTGGATTACCCAATTGACGACGATCATCTGTCGGGTGAGTACAAAACTTTCTTTCCAATATGAAGTTAGTAGAAATTCCAGAATTGGAAGCAGCTTTAAAGAACGGTAAAAGTTCTGAAATCAAAAGTTTGCATAAGCTTATTTTTAATACTGATGGAGATCGAAATAACCGGAAAAGATTACGTGAATTTTCTGGCTTTATATTTAAACCAGATTCTGAAGAATTTAATAAGAAAATAGATACAGTGCAGAATAGTTTTACTTTGAATGAGTTAATTAAAGTTTGCAATGTATTGTGCATAAATTCAGAATGTTTAAAAACGGAAGTAGTAACCCGAATTGTCTCTTTCCTATGTGATTTATCTGTATTATTTGAAAATATTTTGCATGAAGAAAATAGTGATATTGAAGATGAAACTATTAATAAAATTTCTGAAGTAATGCTTGATGATAATCAAAGAGACAATCCTGTTTTTAATGAGTCTGAAGTAAATAACAGTATGCAGCTTCCAATTCAAGATCATTTTAAACCTCATCTTAGTTTTTCGGATATTGAAAGTATTGTTAATCCTTTTTCTGGGAATGCATATGAAAATGTTGATAAATGGATTGATGAATTTGAAGATGTTATAAATTCTTTGAAATTGAGTGATTTGCATAAATTAGTTTTTGCTAAAAGATCATTAAAAGGTAAAGCGAAACTATTTATTCAGAGTGAACCTAAAGTTAATGATTGGTGTAAGTTAAAAAATCTTTTGAAATCTGAATATGGTAAAGCTTTTAATTCTGCTGAGTTGCATGAAATGTTATGTAAACGTAAATTAATGCCTAATGAATCTTTAGATGAGTATTTTTTGAAAATGAAAGAAATGTGTTCGCGAGGTAACATTGAAGATGCTTCATTAATTAAATATGTTATTGATGGTATTCCCGATTCGGTGGTTAGGAAAACTATACTATATGGTTGCGAAACAATAACTGAATTTAAACAAAGGCTTAAAATTTATGATAAAATGAGATCGGACAATGATAAGTTTAAAAATCCGAAACCGAAAGTAGACACTCAAGTGAAAGATAGAAGTAAGCTTTCGTCATCTTACCGAAATCAATCTAACGTTAATAAGGTCAAATGTTTTAATTGCTAGGAATTTGGGCATTATTCTAAGCATTGTGTAAACAAATCAAAGGGTGTAAAATGTATAAAATGTAAGAAGTTCGGGCATTATTCAACGAACTGTCCAGAGCAGACCCCCGAGACACATCAAGCAGCTTTATTACAACGAATTTCCGACAAGGATAGAATTATGAAGACTGTAGAAATAAATAATCATTTAGTTGATAGTTTAGTTGACACTGGTTCAGATGTAACGATATGCAGGGTAGAGTTACCCAAGCAGATTGGTTCTCCTAATTTAAATTGTAGCGATATCACATTAAACGGAATTGGATCAAAGCAAACGTATCCCATCGGCTTTTTCATTTCTGATATTTCCATTGATGGTTTTTCACTTCGTACGAAAATTTATGTTGTTAAGTCATTATGTAATCAAATTGTATTAGGTTTGGATGTACTGAATCAGTTTAACTTCTCTTTTACCGAGAATGGCCTTCAAATAATTTCTCATCGGAATAAAAGTAATGTAAACTTGATAACTGCTGAGTCATCTCGAAACTCTAACGTTCGTTGCGTTATGGGAAATTTGAATATTGCTGTCTCATTGAAGAATGTTTATGATCCTTCGCAATCGTCTGACGTCTCTGTTAATGTAAACAAAAGCACTGAAAGCGGAAGTAGCTCGACGTTTAATTACCTTTCACATCTGGTGAATGCTACGAGGGCTATCCAGAAAGTAGATTACGTTTTGGAATAAAAAAATAAACAAAGTATAGGAAACAAATTTTATTATATACAGATGAAAGCCACACTCAAATACTACTTTTCTACATAGTCACCATACAAATTAAGGCATTTATCGTAGCGATGTACGAGCTTGGAAATTCCTTCGTCGAAAAATTCGGCCGCCTGCGCCTTCAACCACTTCGTTACCTCTTCTTGCCTTCCATCTTGCACAAAACTTGTGGTAACCAAGCTTTTCGCTGATGATTTCGTGCAACAAACTTCGCGAAATTTGTGGAAAACTCAAAGAAAGTTCCGTTATTGTGAAATTTCGATTTTCACGGACTTTAGCATCGACTTTTTCGAGAAGTTCGGCGGTCACTATGCTGGGTCTCCCACTTCGATCTTCGTCGTGAACATTGGTTCGGCCATTTTGAAATCTTATGACCCACTGACGCACTCCACCTTCAGTGATAATGTTGTCCCCATACACTTCACGAAGCTGCCGATAGATTTCTATCGGTTTACAGTTTTTTGCAGTCAGAAACCTTATTACTGAGCGCACCTCGCAGCTCGCGGGATTTTCAATTAACGCAGACATTTCAAACCGTCACAGTATCTGAACGGAGCACAGCACGAACCTCTCACTAGCACGGCTAGATGCAGACTGAGCTCTCTGACCCCAAGATGGCCGCGCTAGCCCCGCCCCTAGCGGACACAGACGGAAACGTAATCTACTTCCTGGATGGCCCTCGTATTTCTGTCAGCGAGATTGATTTATCGCATATTTCAAATGCAGAACATAAAGAAAGACTGTGTAATTTAATTAATTCGTACCAGCCTCGGAAAAATAGACAATCTGACTTCAAGATGCAAATAAATTTATGCGATGATATTCCTGTCTGTCAAAATAGAAGATACATGTCTTTCGCGGAACAAAAGGTTGTTGACGATCAAATTAAGGAATGGTTAAAAGAGGGCATAATAAAGCCCTGCAATTCTAATTATTCGGCGCCTATTGTTTTGTGTAACAAGCGTGATAATTCGAAACGTTTATGTATAGATTATCGGAAATTAAATAAGAAGATTATTAAAGACAAATTTCCACTGCCTTTAATTTCGGAAGTACTTGATCGCTTAGAACAATGATAAGTTTAAAAATCCGAAACCGAAAGTAGACACTCAAGTTAAAGATAGAAGTAAGCTTCACGACACTAGTCAAAAGTCTTCACGACACTAGATTTGAAAAATGGCTTTTTCCATGTAGACATAGACGAAAATTGCACCAAATATACCGCATTTGTAACACATAATGGTATTTACGAATTTCTTAAAGCTCCTTTTGGTTTATGTATTAGTCCAAATGTTTTTCAAAGGTATATTTATTCAGTATTTCGTGACTTGCTAAATGAAGGTGTACTAATTATTTATATGGATGATATAGTCATACCGGCTAATGATGAAGTTGAATGTTTAGACAAATTAGAAAGAGTATTCAGAACTGCTTCGGAGTATGGATTACAAATAAATTTCAAAAAGTGCCAATTCTTAAAACGTAAAATTGAATTTTTGGGACATGTAATTGAAAACGGATCTATTCGACCATCGCCTTCCAAAACTGTTGCTGTTCGAAACTTTCCACAACCGCGTAACTGTAAACAACTACAAAGCTTTTTAGGACTAACGGGATATTTTCGTAAATTCATTCCTCAGTATGCTAAAATAGCTAAACCTCTTAGTGACTTACTTAGAAAAGGTATTGGTTTTAAGTTCGATTCCGAACAACAGGAAGCTTTTTGCAGATTAAAAGAAATTCTCTTTCAGGCACCTGTTCTACATATATTTAGGCAAGGATATCCATTAGAACTTCATACTGATACTAGTAGTCAAGGCTTTGGTGCGGTATTACTCCAATTGTCTGATGATGGTAATTATCACCCAATCCAGTATATGAGTAAGAAGACTTCACCGCAGCAAGAGAAACTCTGTAGTTACTAATTAGAAGCCCTTGCAGTAATAGAAACTCTGAAGAAATTTCGAAACTATTTGTTATAGACTAAATTCAAAATTGTAACTGATTGTAGTGCTTTTCAGAAAACTTTAGATAAGAAAGATTTAACTCCTAAAATTACAAGATGGGCAATGTTTATTGAACAATTCGATTATGAAATTGTACATCGTTCAGGAAGCCAAATGAAACATGCTGATGCTCTAAGTAGAAATGCTCTAATTTTAACATCATACACATCCGATGTAACTGAGAAGATTCGGTTAGCACAACAACAGAATGAAGATGAACATGTGAAGTTAATCAAGAATTTAGTTGAGAAGGGAGAATAAAATGGATTCTTCGTGAGAAATGATATTTTGTACAAATTTGAAAATGGTAAAGATCTTCTAGTAGTGCCAGAATCCCTACAGAATGAAATCATACAGAAGGTACATAAAAAGGTCACTTTGCTATAGATAAAACTGTGAATGCTGTAGAGCAAAAATTCTATATTCCCAGATTGAAATGCAAAGTTGAAAAAGTAATTGCTAACTGTATAGAATGTATACTGTACAACAAGAAGCAAGGAAAAGCAGAAGGATTTCTTCATCCTGTACCGAAAGAAAACGTTCCCTTGAGTACGTATCGTATAGACTTTATTGGACCTCTTCCATCGACGAACAAGAGATACCATCACATTCTAACTGTTGTCGACGCTTTTACGAAATTTACTTGGTTCTATCCAGTGAAATCACCAACTACGCAAGAAGTTATTTCAAAATTGAAGCAACAACAGACTGTATTTGGAAATCCAGCCAGAATCATTTCAGATCGAGGTAGTGCCTTTGCATCGAAAGAATTTTCAGCGTATTGTACTGAAGAAGGTATAGAACATGTCAAAATTACTACCGGTATTCCAAGAGGTAACGGACAAATTGAGCGAATTCATAGAATTTTGATTCCTGTTTTATCAAAATTATCACATGAAGATTCAACAAAATGGTTTAAGTATGTTCCAGATGTTCAGAGAATCATCAACAGTACGACTACGAGAAGTACAAAATATTCACCGTTTGAGCTTCTCATAGGCACGAAAATGAAGAATAAAGAAGATTTGAGAATTAGTGAGATATTGAATGAAGAATATCTAAAACAATTGATACAAGAACGTGATAAAATGAGAGAAGATGCTAAAAACAACATTTTGAAGATTCAAGAAGAGAATCGAAAACAATTCAACAAGAAACGTAAGAAACCGAAACTATACAAGATTGGCGACTTGGTAGCCATTCAGAGAACTCAATATGGGACTGGTTTGAAACTACGACCTAAGTTTCATGGACCGTATAAAGTCATAGCTGTTCGATCAAATGACAGATATGAAGTCGAGAAAGTAGGATGCCATGAAGGACCAAATTTGACATCTACTGCGGCTGACCATATGAAGCCATGGTCAAATTGATTTAATGCTTGTATCAGCTCAAAACCTAAGGACCTGATACTCTTTTTTTTTTTTTTATTTTTTTTTTTTTTTATTATCTTTGCAGGTACATGATGGTGATGTCCATTCAACAGACATCGAGGACGATGCCTCTTCAGGCTGGCCGAAGCTGTGGGAAATCACAACGTCCAATGCTGAATTAGAATTTCCCGTTATGACGTCATCAGTATAGCATCACCCAGCGCTTTAAGAATCATCCCAGACAGCGCTGAGACCTGGTTGAGAGCGGAGGGCGGACGTGAGCAGACGGCTCACACGTCTTCAAGAGTTTATGAACTTAGATTGTGCTTTTGATGTTATGCCTTTACATCATTATGTTAATCCTGCATACCGTTAACTTCATCTTTATATACTTTTCTTAATTACTTTTATTTCTTCCTATTAAATAAACCATTTAAATATTACTTCGTGCTCTCATGCTGTGAATTCAGTCAAATTCTACATATATGAAATAAAAAATAATTATTTCTCATGCAATAACTGGGCCACTACACTACTCCCCCACCAGTAACTAAGTTACGTTACGAAGATGGAGAAATAGGTAGTAACTAGTATTGCAGTGTTAACCACTATCAAAATAATTTAGTCAGTCCTTGAATCTAACAGGTAAACGTATAGTTCTGCCTGTGCGAGAATGTTTTTTATTCACATCCGAATTTGAGTCCGGTCTCTGCAAATTAGTGTAGTCAGGTTGTATCAACTGAGAATTTTCCTCAGCTAAAATATATGCTGGTTTCAAGCGATCCAGGGATACATTAACATGTTTTCCTGTTATGCTAATAGTAAAATATTTGTCCTTGCGATCAATAACAGGAAATGGTCCTTCATAAGGAGGTTCCAGAGGTTTTTTTTACCCGATCTATTCGCTGAAACACATGAGAACAATTTTTTAAGTCTTTATTCATCTGTTCAGATGAATTTTTACGAATTAGTCTCGGTCCAACAACTTCCATCTGTTTCTGGAGTTTATTAGCAAAAGTCTCCGATGCTGTCTGGATACTTGGTTCGCTGAAAAACTCTCCAGGAAGTCTGAGACTCTGGCCATAAACTACTTGCGCAATAGAATGATTTTTGTCTTCTTGAATAGCAGTACGCAAACCCAAAAGTACTGTTGGTAACGTGTCCGTCCAAGATATGTTGTTGTGGGCTTTTAATGCTGTTTTTAATGTTCGATGAAGGCGCTCAACTTTGCCATTACACGAGGGGTGGTAGGCAGTATTGTGTTGTAAATTGATGCCACAGATTTTGGACAAAGCTCATAATGTATCACTTTTAAATTGGGATCCACGATCACTAATGAGCTTACTTGGCGTTCCGAAACACGCAATCCAGTTGCTATAAAAGGCTCTTGCGACGTTCTCAGCGGAAATATTTTCTAAAGGAATTGCTTCCATCCAATTCGAAAATCTATCTATGCAAGTAAGACAATAATTATTCCCTTTAGATGGTGGAAGTGGTCCTATGAGATCGATATGGATGACAGAAAATCTTCCTGGTGGTACTTCAAACTCACCTAATTTTGTTTTGGTATGCCGACTGATTTTAGCTTTTTGGCAAGGAATGCAGGTTCTTGTCCACAACTGTACATTTTTTTTTTATGTTAGGCCAAATGAATTTTGATGTCATTAATTTCATAGTCGATTTTATTCCTGGATGTGATAAACCATGAATTCGTTGAAAGACGGGTTTTCTGAAAGCCTGAGAAATGAATTTGCCGAATATGTTTAGTTGATGTATTACACCACAAATATTTCCCCGAAGGTAGAGAACATTGCTTGAAATTCAAGGAAGTAGTGGTTTGCAAACTCTTCGGTTCTTCATCTTGAGTTTGTTCATCAGCTATTTTATCATAATCTATCGATGAAATTTCATTAACTCTAGATAGTGTATCCGCCACAATATTATACTCACCTTTTACATATTTGATATCAGTCGAAAACTGGGAGATGTGTTGAAGTTGGCGAGCCTGTCTAGGTGCTGCTTTGTCAAGTTTTTGACGAAAGGCGAATATTAAGGGCTTGTGATCTGTATAAATTGTAAATTACTCTTCCTTCTAGATAATGCTTAAAGTGTCTAACTGAAAGATATATGCTTAATAGTTCTCTATCATAGGTGCTATATTTTTGCTGAGTATCACTTAATTTTTTAGAAAAAAATGCTATTGGCTTCCACGAGGAGTTTTCATATTGTTGCAACACTGAACCAATCGCCCTACCTAAAGCATCTGTAAATAACGCCAGAGGTAGTTCAGAATTGGGAAAAGACAACAGTGCCGTGTTCACCAGGTCATTCTTGCACGTTTCAAACTGTTTTTCAGCTTCTTCAGTCCATTCGATTTACGTTTGTCCTCTTTTTAGCTCCCTTGAGTTACGCATGTAACAATGCTTGATTCTTCGCTGCATCCTTTATATAACGACGATAAAAATTAAGTATTCCAAGAAAAGTTCTAAGTTCATGAATTGTTTCTGGTCGTTTGTAGTTAGTAATAGCTTGAACTCTTTCTGGCAAAGGACGGGAACCCTTAGGTGTAATTAGGTAGCCTAGAAACTCGATTTGGGGAACAGCAAATACAGATTTTGAAACATTAATTCTTAACCCAAATGTATGTAATCTTTCGAAAACTAATTTAAGGTGATTTTCGTGGGTACTGGATGCAATGAGTATATCGTCTAAATAGGGAAAAACGAATTCTAATCCTCTAAAAACTTCGTGAATAAATCTTTGGAACGTTGCAGGAGCATTTTTTAAACCGAAACTCATTACATTAAATTCGTATAAACCGAAAGGAGTGATGATAGGCGTTTTACATTTGTCTTCTTCTGCAATGGGAATGTGAAAATAAGCTTTGAATAAATCAATTTTAGAAAAAAATATTTGTACCTCTTAAAATATGATGAAAATCTTCAATGCGAGGGAATTGGGTATCGATCAGGTATCGTCTGCGCATTCAATCGTCGGTAGTCTCCACAAGGACGATATGAACCATCCTTTTCCGTAACAAGGTGCAAGGAGCTTGACCACTGGGAGTTTGATGGACGAATTATTCCATTGTCAAGCATAAATTTAAATTCCTCTTTTAGCTATAGCTAAGCGTTTTGGATCGAGCTGTCGTGCCTTTGAATAACGGGTTGACCATCAGTCGTAATAAAATGTGGTAACACCATGTTTAATTTGTGTAGGAAAAAGGTTAGGTTTAGAAATTTCGGGATATTTCGACAGTAAATCGAAAATTTTTATGGATTTATTTAATGTGGTTACTGAGTAATCACTGGAAATAGCAGCGACATCACACTGGACACAAAGCTGTGTTACGCCATCAATTAATTTTTTCTTATTTATATCGATAAGCAATTTATATTTGTGAAGAAAGTCAGCTCCTAAAATACCTTTTGTGACATCAGCAATTATGAATGGAAACTGAAAATCACGACGTAATCCCAAATCAAGAGTTATCGTTTTTATGCCATAAGTGGAAATACCTGTGCCATTAGCTGCATACAGTTTGTATTCAGTTTTACATTTATTCTGTGAAGTAGCAGGAATTATGCTTACGTCAGCTCCGCTATCAATAAGAAAGTGCAAATTTGATCTTCGGTCACGAACGAATAAACGAAATTTGCGACAATCCTTCATATTTTCTGCAGCAGCGTTTGCCGCTGAACCTACTGCAGATTCGAGTTTTCTGGTTTTTGGAATCGTTTTTTACCCAAGCACACGGAGACTGGCATTTCTCTGGAATGCATTTTGCTCCAAAACGAAAGTGATAAAAATAAAATTTGCCAGTAGGGTCATATCGTTTACGAGATCGGCTTCGAGATCGTGAACGTGAACTACGTAAATCCGAGTCCCTGCGTCTTGAGCGACTGGTTATTTGATCAATTTTTTGTTCAAGAAAGGTAATTCTTTGCAACAAATCATTTGCGGGAACGGAAGGAGGATTAGGACTAAATACTTGTGGTTTCCGATTCATATCACTAATTTTATCTGCCATAGACGCTAACTTGGTTACATCTTCATCACTAACTAATAATATATTTTTTATTGAGTCAGGTAGCTTCTCCAGCCATAAAGTTTTGATTAGATTTTCAGACACATCTGTAGTAGCAACTGATCTCAACTTCTGCAAAGTTGGCTTGGTTTCATGTCTCCAAGTTCGATACAGTAATCAAACGTTTAATCCGTACATTTTCACTTTCTTTGAATAAATATAATAACCTAATTTTAGCATCCGAATATTTTGTGGCACTATCGTTCGTTACAATGTCCCAAATATTTTCGACGAACTTAGGTTCAAGCTGAGAAACTAAATAATTAAATAATTTAAATTATAGAATACGGAGATTAGCATACAGCCAAAAAAATAACATAGAAATTTCTTTTCAAACAATTCCTTTTATATCCTAAAAAAATCTGGAAGATTTCTTTGAAAAATGAGGGTTTTAAAAAACTAAACATGGCTAAAATATATGGACTGGTTTGTGTTGAGCTGCCATCTACTTATAAATAAAGAACGTTCAGAGTAACCTATAATCGTTTTTCATTCAATTCATTCAATTTCAATTTCCTTTTGCGGCACAGTGTGTCCAGACCGGATACATTGTGCCGCAAAGGGTTAACAGTTTTGTTTTAATGCCAAATGGCGCTTTTAAAGAAGCAATGAATGGAAGACTATGTTTCTGCTCTTTCCGACGAAAACTTTTCGTAGTTATAAAAAAATTTTGAGAAAGCGATGGTTTTTCGATATCTGGAGCTACGATAGGTAATATTGTCAACAACAAAGGGAAAAAACGTCACAGTTTGGCTTCAAATAAAAAAAAATTGTTCCAAATACGTACCGAAGGAAAAACGGAATATTTCAAATGCTGCAAAGGTAAGATCTTTAATGTTAAACGAAAATTCGACAAGTCAAACATTTATCCGGACAAAAATGGGAAAATGGTCAGTGTTTAAATGTGTGCGATAAAAAGAGATCCATTTATTATCATCAAAGATGAGAAAACAATCTTAAAACACGGTTCAAAGAATTTAAAGACAGTTTTTCAAAGGGATGTTGCTGGTTTTTTCTATAACGGCAAATTAAAAATAAAGAGAGTGGAGAAAAATGTTCAAATCAACTCTACATATTATCAGAAACATATTTTATACCCAATTTTCAAGTATAAAATACCTTGTCTTTACCCACAGTATCACAATAAGTAGAACTGCATCATGACAGCACCCACATGTCAAAATCCACTGTTAATTTCCTGAAAAAAATAAACAAGGAAATGGGTATCTGTGCCATACCCTTCCCTCATTTTCCTACAAAATCTCGATATACCACCCCTGGATTTTTTGCGCTTTTGAACTTATCCTTCAAACGTTGACCTATAGCTTTCCTTTGAAAGCTGGTCAAGAGGAATGCGAAAGTACCTCTTCCGATATTACCAAAGGCTTTGTTTGCCTTGGAAATTACGGTGGAGAAAGACAGTGAAGAATAAAGATTATCAAACAGAACATTTAAAACACAGAAATTTTAGGTAAAATATTTGTTTGAATACAATGAAAATCGTGTAAAAATGTGTGAACCGTTTCTGTATTAAAGCAGTATTATGTTTTCATTTTACGTATTCAGATCACATCCGGTGCGACTAATAGCGACGCCCGTAATGATTTCTCTCAAGAAAGTAGTTAGGTCATGACAGCCAAATAATAGAATCGATACTGTCACTCCACGGAAGTCATTATTATTTAGTATAATTTCTGAGCATTCACTTTGTCCATTCATACAATCAATACTTGCTCTTCTTCCTTTCATCACCTCCTTAAACAGAAGAGAAGAGAAAGATACCAACATAAAATTAGGCAGAAAAACAACTTTAGTTTTATTTAAAATCTACACCAAACTAAGCTTGCTTTTCTGCCATATCTTAAACTTTCCAATTGTTTTGATATAAAATATATAAAGACAAATTTATCATAAAGCACAATATAATGATTTAAAATCAGATTCGTATAATTCTATAGCTCTGTATAATTTTATACACTCACTTACATATGATCACTTATTTTTAAATACATAAGCAATCTGTTTAAAATGGATTATGAATAACAATATCCTTGAGCTCAATATCCAATGAAGTAAAATGGCATGTGCGTTAACTAACAGTACAAATTCTTTAATAAAATAGCAACAGCACCTGATATTTTTATATGTAATTAAGGTCACACTGAAAATTAAGATTATACATTATCTTTTTTAAAAAAAGTCTTAGTTTCTTTCTTTCTCTTGTATATTATATATATATATATTTCATAAGAATAAATTGAATTTAATTAAAAGAATTTAATTTAAATACAAATTTAGTTAAATATTCTTTGCGCCATTGCTGCAAGGAATGAAATTTAAATTTAAAATTTAACAAACACGTATAAAAGTAAAAAAGCAAATTTAAAGCCAAAATAAAAAAAAAAAAAAAAAAAGCCAAAATAATTTAAAAAAATGTGCAAACATTTAAAAGATTTAATTCTCGAACTAATCTACAATATCATTTAAATTCAGAAGCATAAGCAAATCAAGTGCAAAACTAATCGATGAAAATAAATTCACTAATTTAGAAAATTAAAATTAAACTAAACAATTTTTTAAAAATGCATAAGTGAATGACTGTAGAGTAGGCAGGAGACAGACTTATCAAGGGGAAGTTGCCTCCAAACCTAACTCTCCAATCATTCAATTCGTGTTTCGTCATTCATGCAGGCAAGGGTAAAAGTCAAAACCAAAAGTAAAAAGAAATACCAATAAAGTGGTACCCTTAGAAATTAACATTTAAGAATTAAAGTTCTAATGAAGCCTTTTGAGAAACAAGCAAGTAAAGTCAAGTATTAAATTAAACTTTTTTTTAATTAAAATTTTTTAAAAAATTTATTTTTTATAAAAAAATCTAGAAACCAATGTATTTTAGAAAACCTTGTCTGCAGAAACCTCCCCGACACGAATATGCATATCAATAAAAAGAAACTAAAAAAGAACTAGACATAATCCATAAAAACCAATAAGAAACAAAAAGAACTAATTCACAATTTTTAAAAAACAAATATATATTTAAAAATATAATTTCATATTTAGAAAATACTTAAATACTACATAAAAAATTTTAAAAAATACTTAAAGCAAGTAAACAGTAAGTTTTAATTCTAACTTACCTACTATATGAGTGTTAGGGTCTGCAAAAGTGTTGCTAAAGAGAAGTAAGTGTGTTCTTCAAATTATATAGATGGCGATTATGTAGGTAAAGTTGATTGTCAAGCTGCTATCTTTGTTATAGTAAAAATTTTTATAGTATTTGTTATAGTAAAATTTTTATAGTTTATTTGTTATAGTAAAAATATTAAATATTATAGAATTAAATCTTTTATATGTTTGCACATTTTTAAAAATTATTTTGGCTTTTTTTTATTACTTTTATACGTGTTTGTTAAATTTTAAATTTAAATTTGTTTAAATATATATATATATAAATTTTTAAATAATATCACATGCCATTTTTCTGACAGATAATTTATTTCCTTAAAATTTAATTTCAACTCTCTAAAACAGAATACTGAGTACTTTATTCATATTTATTCACATAACACCTTTGGTTGCAATTTTAAAAAATATTTAAGTTAAAATGAGGAAAGAAAAGATATAATATTGTAGAAATATTAAAATATACATTTAAATTCAGCACTATTTTTATTCCCTACAACATGTTTTATTATTTGCAAACGAACATGTCCTTTAAATACACAAACTTCTTGAACATTTGCAGAACTTTATAAATATACTTAAAAATTTGTAAGTGATAAAACTTCATTAAAAGCATATGTAGTAACAATAACACAAAAAATGTAAAATACTAAAAATGCAGCAGACCATTTGACTCTTTAACAACTTTTATTCACTTTGTGTAGCTAATTTGGATGCTCCTCACTTTCATATATACATATACAAACTGCTGACAACAGAATTTTTTTAATAAAAGGGGAGAATGAAATTACTAATATCATCATCTGATAAAAATTCAAAAACTTCAACCAGTTTATTTGCATTAAACAATAAATATAATACACGCAGAGCAATTTCAGGAGAGTCTACCGTAAAATGTAAATTTCAACTACGTAATTTTACATTTCAAGTCAAAAAGTTTTCAGCTCTCTACAGAATATCTAAACAGAATTTAAAATAATAATAATAATAAATTTCTATTTCTTTCACGATATTTTATATGAGAGAAAATCAACATTAATTCTTTAAAATATTTTTCTTGAAAGAAAATTTCACTTAAAAAAGACAATAAAAATAGCATTAGAAATGCTTTAAAAATGTAGAAAAACATATGCACTGCATACACTTTGCAGACGTCAATACGAAATTATACATATTTCTTCAAACTTTTTAAATTTATACTTCACTTGGTTTATTTCATTGCCACTTAATTCTGCAGCATTTTGCATGACATTAATGGAATTTATTAATTTAACATTATTCAAAATATATAGATCTCTAATCAAGAGAGAATAATTAAATCAAGAAAAGGGTTAATCATCCAACAGGAAATACACACATCAAAAGTGAAACAAAAGCAATAAAATGAATATAATGTAATAAATTTGAGTAATAAAACTAATATAAAATTATAAAATTGTTAAAAATCTTTTTTGTTGGTCTCTTTTGTTTAATTAATTTTACAACATACTGCTTGACTTTAATAACTTATTATCTTAATTTGAAATTTCTAAGTTTTTGGCTTATATATAATACACAATTAAGTAATAAAAAAATTAGTTTTTTAATGAAATAAAACATTCATACGATATAAAAACAATCATTAGAGAAAAATTTCTCAATATTGCAGTTTGATATACTTTACTTTTTTTTTTATTAAATAAGCAGCTTTTATTAATTAACTAACATTATCTTCTGCCTTTTAAAAAACATTAAAAGACAGGACAATAAAGTTCTATTTAATCATATTATATCAAATGTGGATCAAAATAAATATCATTTAAATATTTTATAATAATTATTCCTGAACTATACTCTAATTATAAATAAATCAAGGTTATGTAATTAATACAAAAGGATTAAATGATCTGCAACAGAAATTTTTCATTAAAGAAAATGTGAAAATTTTCATTTTATTATGATTACATAAAGCATATGGCCAAGAAAAACACGGAATAAAAAGATCTTTCATATCAATACATTAAGTATACTTATATCTTTACAATACACATACTAAATATATGGCACAAATAATTTAAGAATACAGAAAATTTCATGACACATTAATAAAAAAAATTCCATTTCAAATCTGAATGCAAGTATTCAGATGAAACTGTTAATACATGGACGGTTTATAACTGCTATTCATGTTACAATGATTAAGTAGAATGTTTAAAATTACTTTAATTATATTGATGAAATTTTGAATTTAAAAGAAAAAAAAATGCACAGAACGAAAATTACTTTTGATTGATAGCATATTTAAAATAAACCTCTACAGATACAATTTTTGAAATAATGTATTAAAATAATTTTAATGCAAATTTACTGTGATACAACATACTGCAACACTTAAATTATACCCATGCACTCAGTTTTCAAAAAAGACATTTTAGTTTGAGTATATATAAAGAAAAGATTTCAAAAGAAAGCAATAAACCCTGTGTTTTCCAAACAAATTTTCCATGTTATCAAATGCTTAATTAATAATTTTTGGACCTAACAAGATTTTTCAGAAATATTTCTTGTAAAAAAAAAGTTTCCTTCAAATGTACAAAAAACTATTACGATAAAAATCTAATGAAACACAAAATTTTTTGCTAAAAAGTTACCCAAAGCAATGTTATACGATATAACAGAAAAACAGATATACTATATCTGGAGACTTATAAAATAGAAAAATAATATAATAATAAATAAAAGATAAAAAAGACGAAAATTAGAACTGCAGCAATTTGGCAGGGGTATCAAAATGTAAATTGTGGCTTAAAGAGCTTCCATTGATATAGCATGGATATTTCAGATAAATGCATTATTCTAAAACTTTCACACAAAATTCTTCTTTAAGCATCTAATGAACAGATTGTTTTTTAAGTGCAATACATTTATCTGATTACCTTTCCCTTTATATAAATTTTGGTTTTAGTTGAAAATTAAAACTTTTCCACCATATGTATTAGCTATGCACTACATAAAAATATGTGGGCGATTTTGATCTCAACTGTTTTAAAGGTTCTATGCTTTTTCCTCATGCAAATTTCCAGAAGCCAAACAGTGGAAAACAATGTGGATTTTGCAGACTAACCAATGACACATTGTCGAGAATGTATAAGTTATTATGTCGATGCGTACATGCTTTTGTATTTGCTTTAGTTTCACAGTAAAACAGATGTGTACCAATGTTTATAGTAACAAATGTGTAGCAAATATAATAGTAAAACAAATGCTGTAGCAGTCTAGTTAGTATTACATGAGTGAAATAAAAATTATTTTTGAGTCATGGTCCTCTGTTTTTATTTCTGATAACAGCAAAGTATGCATTTAATGCATTTCTTCACTCATCCACTGAATTAGGTAATTTTCACATATGCAGAATTTTTAATTAAATAGTCACAATTTAATTACAGATCATCAAAACTTGGTTTTTATTTGTAATATTCACATTTCAGATATATACTATAAAGTACAGCATTATAGAACAGTAACACCTCAACTCTGTGTATCTATTTGCCAAGAAAATGAAATATTCCCTCTGTTAATAATGCAGCAGTTATAAAAATTATGAGCTGTATCAATTTTCACTAATTATACATACTTTTCATTTTTTTTTCTATAAAATTACAAAAGAAAAATTAAAAAGTAAATGCATAATATACAAGTAAACACATAGATGAGATTAAAAGGGAACTCTAGATCTCATGTACAACCTTTTCCCTAACCTATAATAAGAAAAATAAATCATGGAAAATATCAGATCTTTTTACACTACAACACATATGACATGCAAGGAAAATACTTGTAAAACATAGTAAACATTAGTTTTGAGATTATTTTTAAAAATCTAAATATAACCATTAATCTAAACACACAACGATAACTAAAAACTCTACACTAATACTGATAGCACTCTAAATGCTTCTAGTTTATGATTTCTCATTCCTATCCCCTTAAATACAATTCTGATCTCGGTACTTTTTTTAATGAAATATCTCATGTTATAGATAATGAAGATGAATCTGAAAATCATGAAACATTCGAATTAAATTTAAATACTTTAGATTTTCAAGAATATGAATGAAAGAAACAACCTACGAAACAACATTTTATATGGTCTAAAAACGTGTATTTTATATGGCCTACAAAGTATGATAATGTTTCTCTGTTTTGTAAAACTAGCATGATGTTTAAAAATGAAAAGCACAATCATAGAGTTCTTTATCTTTAATCCAAGTTTTATTTCTTTATGACATTCATCATAATTGCAATATTTTGGGGTAGTTATTCTGGGGGGAGGGGAAGGAGACACATGTTCAACGCATTCATTAATGGAGCAAGACGTTACTGCGAAACTTCTTGTCTAAATTAAAAATTGCGCCAACACTCCAAAAATATTTAAATAGGTTTATGGAAAGTTCACAATGCAGTGGTTAACATTATCCAAGTTAAATATTGAAAAGAGAAGCAAAAAAAAATGTAACTGATAATGTGAGCCTTCAAGTGTTCGTGGGCAGCGCTATTGATGACTAATTGAGGTAATCCGGAAGAATGACAATTACAGGAAGCAAGTTTTCAGATAATTTTAATCATCAGTTAGTCTGAAATGGAAGAAGTACTGTGTTAACTGGTAAATGAAGACTTTCTCGATACAGTTATCAGCTGCGAGTCTTGATTTTGCAAATCTAATTTGATAATGAAAACTACCAAACAAACAGTAAAATATGAAAGGAGAATCCTGAACAAAATCTAGAAGTAGCAGATCCAGAATTGAAAATCATGGTCTTTGTATTTTTTGACATTTGAGGCATTGTGCACCATGGATTCATCCCAGAAAGACAATTTATAAATGCAGCCTATTTATAAATCCTACTATTTATAAATCCCAGAAAGACTATTTATAAATGCAGCCTTGATATGCCTAAAATACTGTGAATGATGTGTCTAAAGGCAAATGCTGGGAAAAAGCAGATAGATTTTGCATCTTGATAATGTGTCACTGCATACAGCATTAGTTTGTTTGTAAATTCCTAACACATATTTGTCACCATGTTCAAATAGCTTCCCTATTCCCTTGGTTTTACCAAACCATCATCCTCAGCTGTCAAAGAGCAAATGAACGAGATGAGATAAGATAAGATAAGAATGGCTGGACAGAAGTTAAGCTACTGGTGCCATCTATTGATAAAATAAGAAAAGGATGTAGAGGCAGCTGAGGAAGAAAAGGCAACTGAGGATGATGGTTCGGTAAAACCATCAAAACTAGTCTTGCAAAAAATTTCAAATATAATGCTGATTTTTGTTGTTTGATTTCTAAATTAATATTTGTTCATTGTGTAAATGAACAAATGTTAATTTAGAAATCAAACAACAAAACTAAATCAAAGAATATTGCAATGAAGTAGCTGAAGGACCTATCGGAAACAGACCTTCAGCTCTGCTTTTAACAATGGAAATTACTTCAACAAAAATGCATATTAACAACAGAGAAAGCAATTTCAGAGGTGCCCATCCTGATACACAGGAATGTATCAGCAAATAAAGTTTTTATGTACTTTGTCTAGGAACTTTCTGGAAAGATTTCACGAAAACAATAAAAGAAAAATATTCTTTTTCTATATAATTTACTTCACCAATGAATGCAGTTTAATGACTAAGTTAAAATATACATAAAATTAAGTACCAATAGACTGCAAAATGTAAAATAAATAAATAACTATAAATTAAAAACAAACTCTTATAATGAATTTTTTTTTAATTTTTAAAAGTGTTTGATTATTTCAAAAAAATGGTTCACTAATTATTACTGCAAATTACACATTTTACTTCAATTAAAAAATATTTAATTAAACATTTATATGTTGAAAATTTAAATAATACCTTAATACTTATACACACACTTTTTATATGCAATGATAGGAAAAAGCAAATACTTATTTAATATTCATATAGGACCCACCATAAAAATTTTAATAGTAAATTCAGTAAAAGGCTATCAAAATAATTGTTAAACAGCAAAATGATTCTAGCTACATGTTATAACTAATAATTATTCTAGTATAAAATTTATAAAAAAAAAAGGAAATGTATCCTTGCATAATTTTTAATTTTCAAATAACCAGTTTTTAATTTTGATAAACAAAGAAAATAAAGGCACAATAAGTGAAAAGTTTTTTTAAATTAAAAAACAGTACTTTTCTGTTATTGGGACTGGATTCAGAAATGTACATATGTAGGCAAATATATATGATGTGTGTGTGTACATGTATATGCACAGATACATACATGCATAGACTTCTGAATCTGGTCCGATAACAGAAAAGTACTTAAAAAACAACTGACAAAATAAATGCTTTCATTTATTTAGTCTTGGTAAACCTTGATTCAAACTTTTCTCATACCTGATGAAGTAATGAAATATTCAATAGTTGTATTTTTCTCTTAAACAATATTTACTTCCTTTTTGCATATCTAGAAACAAAAACTTAATTTACTTTATGAATAAAATGCATATTTAAATTTCAAACATAAAATTAAGTATAATTACTAAACTGAAAAATATGTTAAATTAGATTTCATTATTTGACTTTTAATTCTCTGGCACAACAATTACCTTAAATAAATAGTAGAGTGAGAAAGAATAAAAAAAAAAAAAAAAATTCTAAAGTATACATAATTTTGTCTTAATAATAATCTGAGAATCATTTAATGAACTATGCACTAAATATTTATATTTGAAAAAGTTTGTTTTCTATTAATAAAAAAATTTAGTAAATAAAAACATTTAAAAGTGATACTGCAATCTATAGAGTAGTTAAATAATAAACACCTTCAACATATATGATTAAAGATTTTTTTTTTTTTCTTTTTTTTTTTTTTTAATTTTGGAATGCACATTATAGCACACTTTGTAGAATTTTCAAAATTACACTTTTCCTAAAATGTCAAATAAAATTAAATATCCTTAAAACATCATATAAGTAATAAAAATTTAAAAACTGTCAGACCTGATTTCCATTAAAAGCATCGTCCTCACCCTTTCAAGACTGTTTTTATAAGCAATCCATGCTTAAACTGCAAAACCATATTCAGAGACTAATAATCAATTGAAATTAAGAGTACAAGATAAAAATCACATCAGAATCTTTAACATAGTTATTTTTAATGCAAAATAAATACTAACTTCATTCCATTAAATTCACTATACTCAATTAATTTACTAACTTCATTCCATTAAATTCACTATACCCAATTATCTCATTACCACTAGTTTTGCCAAAATTATGTTTATCAAGTTTCTCCCTTTTCACATGTGAATTTAATTGCTAATTAATTAGCTTAATAAATTAAATTAAAAAATCAGCTCTTTCACATACATTCAAGCAATTATTTATAATCAAATGAATCAATATTTCAAATGGAAAATTCTACAGGAAACAGCTGCAAAACATTATAAAATTGAATATCTCTATCTGAGAATACTTTCTTGAATCCTGAAATTTTCTAGCTAAATCAGTACATGTGTATTTACATATGATTTTCAGGCTACATAAGCAGACAATATAATTCATTTCATTCCTTTCTAAGCAAGTTTATTTATTCGGCAATTTCATAAAATATGTACACTGTATACTGTCACTCTTATTAATCCTTAATTTCCATCTAATATGTAAATATTTAAGTTATAGAAGCTTGAAACATTTATAACAATTTTACGGCAAACAAGTAAACCTAGCTAACGAAACATAAATAGCATTTTTGTATTTAAAAATAAACAGTATCGAAAATATATGTATTTTAAATGCATATTTTCAATACACTTTTACATTTTGCATCTGGCATTGAAAATAATTTGAATTCTCTATTTAGCCTCTTATTTTCTTTAAAATTTAATTTCATGTACGTTTGAGTTATAAATTCTTATCTGGACGAAGTAATACAGCTCCATTTCGTGTTTGCTAAAGTTTAAAAAAGAATCTTTTTAAAACAAAGCATATTGGATCTTGAATCTTGAACATTAATATTCCACATTTCTCTATTAAATACATACTCAGTTTTTATTTATTTTTTAACTTGTTGTTACATTTTACACACACACACACACAAAAAAAAAAAAAAAAAATGCATCCCTAGCTGATTTTCCAGTTTATTTATCGTAATGACAAAAAATGTTATTATACAACAATATTCTCCCATTTTTATCAATGTGCCAGTTGCATTTTAACTGAAGATACAATTAATTTAAATTCTTCAGCTGCAAAATATCAATCAAAACATACTGAGATAAAAATAACTAGCATAGAGTTATTTTAGTGTGTTAATAAATTGATATCTACATTTAATCCAATTGCATGCATAAACAGCATTACAAGTGCTTTTTTAATTTATAGAACTGCACATCATAAATTCAAAAATTATGCAATCTATTACAATTTTAATAAGCAAAAGTTCAGTAGAAATGATAAAGGACCAGGTTCTGTTTACCACTTTCCTCCATCAAAATAAACTCCCACCAAAATAATGAAGCACAAAATTCTCTATATTAGATAATCAGATGTCTACAAATCATGCCTGAAAATATACTTAGGAGTAACTAGAAAGTGCTAATAAACATTTCAGTATAAAAATTCACACTGTACTGAAAGTAACTAACGCATAATCTATCTAACAAAGGAAAAATCTTTATAAGTAAAGGAAGTAAGGGATACAGGTAAAGGAAGTAAGAGATGAATGATTACTGAATGGCTGGGTAATTCACATTTGTATATTTTATAAATAAAATTATATATTTTAGATTATATATGTCAATTCTTACCTGATCTGATATTCTTATCAGATATTTTTTTTAAATAAAGGTAAAATGCATTTCAGGATGAAGAAAAACAATGCTTTTTTATGTGGCAAAATAATTTGATGGCTACTGCATTTGTCTCTCAAAATAAAATAAGCCTTTTAATTTGAAATTAAAGCCAATTAGAGACTGATTTCTGATAACTATTTACATAACTATTTCCTAGTTTTAATTTCACTCATAAACTATTAAGAAAATAAAGTTCATTATATAGTTCATTACATGGAAAACAAACATGCATTAATATAGAGTTTTCTAAATACAAAATGCCTTTTGTATTAAAATATTGTTTTTCCTCAGTTACCTGACTTACTATATCACTCCTGTTAATTCTCTTAGAATCAATAAATGCCTATATTCTTACAATCCATTATCTTGGATTGTCAATACATATACACATTAAAATTATTTCAGGACAAATACATCTATAAATCACATTTCAAAAATACACTCACAAGCTTGTTTTTAAAATCGAATTTAACAGATACTGAGTTTCAAAATGTTAAATTTTCTACAATAAAAACTATACATAGCATCTTATATAACCAACAAGTAAGGAAAAGTACTCATCCAAAAGGTTGGTTATTCCTATTTTTGCTTCAGACATGCAAAATGCTTGGTTTTTTCCACTATTCTGGACTGGACAGGTTAGACAAGACAGCTTAGAAACCTACATTATATAGTCTTTTAATGGTATGTAATAAGTTGTGTAGTTCAATGAAATCCACAGAAAGTAATATATATATTATGAAAAATACCTTTTATAAAGTTTATAATTCGAAATGTCATAATCAGTGCTTGTAAATTTTTTTTCGGGGGGGGGGGCATAATTATTACTTAAAATGTACTTATTATTTTCTGATAATCTGAATGCACTATTAATATTAATGCACCTGATACATATTTACATATCATGTAACTTATACATCATATTCATTACAAACTATATTTCAGATTAGAAATTAATGTTTTTGCAAAACTTAACTGTAAAATACGCTAGATCTCACTACAAATAAGAAACATTTCAGATATAGTAAATTTTAGCTAAAGAAAAATTTATGCAAAAATACAAAAATTAAATGGTATAAATAAATACAATTTTGGAAAAAAAATATTTGTTCAGTAAACATTTAGGAAAATAATAAAATTATGATAGACTTAAAAAATAATACATGTAATTGAAATTAAATAAAAGAGTAAAATTACACAAAGGCTATGCAAAATAACTGAAAATATTAAATAACAGAAGTTACAAAAAGCTCTGAAAAATCAGAAGCATTTTTTCCCCTTTGAAAAATGTCTAAAAAAAGATTTCAATGTTCATTTATATACAGAAAGGTTATTTGGTGAGCCCGAGTTTTTAACCGTTCAAATGAAAATATTTTAGATGTAAATGTGATAATACATTATCATTATCTCTGCCAATTAGAAATACTGAAAACATTATAATTACATAATAACGGAATTTTCATTGTAGATTTTTAATGCATGGAATATGCTGATACAGTCAAAAGTCGTTAATCCGGACTCGTCGGGACTTCGGCGATTCCGGATTATCGATTTTTCCGGATTATAGATCATCAGTTTAAATCTCGTAAGATGGCATGCAGAAATTCTAAAATTAAAAATATGAAACCGTAATTTATGAAATAAAGAACAATTATGATCTAAAGGGTATCAAAATTTGCAAAAAGAAAAAGCTTAATATTTATTTGTTTACTTTATTAAACATTTCTTTCAATGTAAGTTGTTTAAGTTTTGCTTCGTTTCATGTGATAATACTTTCTCTTTAATTCTATTAAACAGACATAATTTCTTGTTCAGTTACAAAGTTCCGCTGTTCAAGTCCTATAATTGCTGTGTCTAGAACACCGATTAATTTGTCAATCGAAATTTTTTCGTTTTCAATAACCTCTGTCACTTTTTTCGCTATCGAAAGCGAATTATAATGACGAGGAACTTGTTTTAAATCATATCAAAGACGGAGCATATCGAGATGAAATACTACATTTGGTAAGGAATTATAAGCCAAATAAAATAAAAACATCTGCGCTGAAGATAAGGATAGTGTTGACAGATCAACTTCCAATTCATTACGCGCCCGCCGCGGCGATCCCCCCGCCGAGCAGCTTGAAATTGATAAACAGATTTCGGATTTCAAAACATACTTTCGCTTTAGATCCTTTACATATTAACAAATATGTATCGGAAATTCTATTTGATATAATCGAAAGTTTAAGCTTACTTTTATAAAATTGCTCTTACAGTCTGCAAAAAATAATAAGCCGGATCCAATTCGAAAATTAAGGAACCACGCAATCATCAACATTAACTGAAATAGATAATTAGATAATTTTAGCTTATACGTCCATTATACATAAAACGCTCACGTGAAAACGTATTCTGCACTTGCGCACACTCATATGCGCAGTCGTAAAAGGTGTTACGCGCACGCGTAAACGCCTATGCGCATGTGTCAACGCGGCGCATGCGCAGAAAGTTTTTAGTTTTGAGGTCCGGATTATAGATCATTCCGAATTATGGGTGTCCGAATTAACGACTTTTGACTGTATATGAATTTTGAGATCTAAGGACGTTCAAATGCTGGAAGCTTGCCCAATTCAACTGCAAAAATAATTGCATAGGCCTTTTTATTATATTTTGCCCACAATATTTGTCGGAAACTTCAAATTTTTCTCCCCCTTCAAAAATTTACATTGCTTCTGATTTTTTAATCTAAAATACACACGATGTTTTATGAAATTATTATTAATAGCACTAACTGTATGAATAATTATACATCAAAACTAGAAATAACTAATCCTTCATTAATTGGCAGAGGAAAGAAGACCTAAAATAACTTTGTTGTTTTAAAAAAATCATATTATGCTTTAAGATAAAGAATTTCAGGTACATAACACAGCCCCAATTTTAGTTTTGTGATTACAAAAACATGAAAACAACATAATTTCTAGATGGTTGCTAGCATGATTTAGTTTAATCCCGAGTTACAAAAAAATTAATGATAACCTATTCCACAGCTTCTTAAAACTGAGAAAAATTACAATATTTATAAATAAACAAGGTTACTTATATATCAGATATTTTTACTGAGTGGATTTTTTCAACGTAACTGCATTTGATTTTTATTTCAAAAATGGCAAATTTTTAAACATAATTTCAAAGTTTTGGCTCTTCAATATACACAAACCTATCATATGAAAAAATGTATAATGCAATTACACAATTATTTCATTTTAGCACAGAAGCTTTCAAGATCTAATTTTTTACAAAGTAAGGCAAATCAATATATAGGAAGCAAAACACTATAAACATATATACATACACTTTGCAAATATCTAAAAAAAATTAATTCTCTCGTATCTTTCATCATTATTAACCTATAAAAACTCTGATTATTTTCACTCATATTAAGCAGCTTAACAATAATAAATATGAAAATTGTGCAATCTCTAATGACATTAGAAAATATTAATGTGAAAGATTTCATACTTCCAAAATTATAAAGTTTACTATAATTTTTAAAAAAATCACAAAAATAGAAAATGCTGCAAAAATTAAGAGAATTGCTTTACTATGGCCTAATATCTTTCAATCATTTTTGAAAATATATGTTATGTTTATTTAATTAGAGATTAAATAACTAAACTTTATTTATATTTAATCCAGTTAACCATTGGGAAAATAAAAAAATCAACACAAAACCATAAAATAAAGTGTACATAAATATAAATAAATATGCTACATTTTTATTTAAGAATTAATACCAATGATCAATTATTACAAAAAGCAGTAAAATTTGTGTGAAGATTCCAAAATCTTTTTCTGCAGGTTATACAATATCACATGAAATGATTCTCATATTAACCATTTTAATTTACATGAAAATAATAATACAAAATTATTCCTAAAAAATCTTCTCCCCTTTACTAAGTAAAAATATCTACTTGGCACAGTTAATTACCTTCTATTTTAATTTATTATGAAGTAGAAGTAGTGACAAAGAAGTACAATTTTATTTTTGACATAAATTCTTATACATCCACAGTTTTAATTCTGTAAAATACATAATTTAATATATAGTTAATAATGAAATAAATTTGTATAAAAATAAGATTTGGGTTCACATGTGACAAATTTTCTTGGGAAGTAATACATTATTATCAAGAATTATATATACGAACTTTCTAAAAGCAATTAAACCAAAAAATATTTGGTACACAAATCACACATATTGATTAATCATTAATAGAACATAAAACAAAAAATAAAACAGTTGCTCAGTTCTTGGAAAAATGCCTTTAAGCATACTAAGGCTTGCAAAATAAATTTGCAGCAGGAAAATAAAACACTCTTAATACCATGCTAATACCACGAAAAATCACATGACTGTAAAATTATATTATAAAAAGATATGTGCTGTGTATGTATGTATATAAAAGCATACATATTTAAGTAATAGTTCAGTACATATGGCAAAGAATGTAATATAAATATTGTAACTTGAAGAATTAAATATAAATAAATAAATAAATGTACAAGAATAGATACATATAAAGAAAATGCATCATTTCTCACAAAATAATAATACTATTCATATGAATTTTACATCATCAAAACAATTGTGATGCACAATTCATATCACATAATTCATAATCTATCTTTATATAACACACATACTTTCTTTCTCACTATAAAACTATTTCAGTTTTTTTAAGTTAAAATATACATGAATAATATAAAATGTAAGAGATTTATATCTTGTTCCTATTTATTAGAAATGAGTATATGGCAAAGTAAGTTTTAGCATGATTTTTAAAATATTTACACTTTGTTCAATATGAACATCACAGATTTACACAATTTTTTGTTTTGGCTTTTCATAAACTCTGTCAACAATGGCCATCAATATACTGCCTGGAATTCTTTGATGCATATTAATCATGTTCTCAATTGCCTGGGCAGTCTGTAACAGAAAACAATATGTGTGTTGCATAGAAATATAATTTATCATTATAATAAAAAAATTATTTTGCATTCACATTAAAATTAAAAACGTGCGATAAATTTCTTTTCCTGCTGTAAATACCATTTAATGAACAGTTACGAAATCATAACATTAATGTCTAAATGCATTAAAAGTAAATATATTTGTGCACATGAAAACTTTTACAGAATATTTTATAGAAAAGATATTATTTAAACAACTGTCATATAGAATTGTGGGGGGGGACGGAAATAAATTCCACTAGAAATGTTAGATGATATGCTTGCAAAGGTAGCATAAAACTGCTTTGTTAAAAAATAAAACAATCGCATATATAAAATGCATCAAAACAGTACTTTGAATGACTTGGGCAAAAGGTTAAGCAGTTTGAACTCGAGATGCTTCTGTCAGAGACAAAACGTATCGACAGATTAATTTTAACTCATTTCCTAGGCAGAAAAGTATTGATCATTATTTTATCCATAAATCCACAATTAAAATTAATATTCTTCCAGTCATCATTAAATAACGAATGCTGTATGTAAGCTACAGTTTGAAATACATTAAGACTGGACTGGATTTATAATTAAGAAAAGCATGCAAAGATTATCTAATAAAGATGAGAGACACTTCAATAAGGTCTTCTTAACTGAATTGGCTGACATTCAGTGGCTTATGGGAAAAAACCACAGATATCCCACACAAACCGCCCATTCATCTAAACAAAACAAAACCCATGAAGAAATTTAGCATTTTGTGGCTTCAGTCATCTAAGAGAAATATTTGTTTTTACAGGAGCATTTTAAGTATATATAAATATCTGCACATATAAGTATGTGTATGCAAACAAGAGTACACACATATGCTTACATATATGTATTGTAATATTCAATATGTTTTCACTGGATTATGAAAAAAACTAACAGTGGATGCATGTCTTAAAATTAAATATCAGTTCAGTATGTAAATTATAAATGACTCGCATAAGTAAAAATTTTTCCATAGTTAGTTCATCATTTAGAATCACTTTTCCCTACATTAAAAATATGCAGGGAAGGAAGAGGATTCTAAAACCAGTAGGTTTACTTACAGCGGTTTTAGAATACCATTCCTTCACAAGAGACTCAAACTTGGGTTTAACTGAAAAAGAAATTAAATGTTGCTGACTTAAGAACTAACTGCAGGCCATATGAAGATAGGATAATTTTTATCCTTATATAAACAATCTAAAACATATATAAACAACTAAACTTAACCGACAGTATGAAACACAACTGAGGAAACAAATGTTTTGATAATTCAATATACATGGTGGCTAAAATAAAATTGGCCCAGAAAGCATTTATGAGATTTACGTAGAATTGACCCTTTTTGTTAAACAGGAGAATTTCCCATATCAGAAAATGCTGGTAATGGCCACTGTTTATGTCAATGCAGCGCTATGGCCGATTAATCAAACTATGAGACACAGGTAGCAGTAATAGCATTTTCAATGTTCTGCTGTAGCTATTTTTGGTAGTCGTGTGTGCTTAATGCATGATATAATTAAAGAAAATAAGAGTAGACAATCTCTTATAACAAAAAAATATATTAAGTACTAAATTACAATTTAAATTACATTGAAGAGATCAACACAGAGCTCGGAACACAGTTCATGCTACCTTCGCGTACCGTTGTGTGACGAGAAGTCTGAGTGAGTAAAGATGTCGCTTTGCTGCTCCGATTAAGAACTGGATTTTACACGTGGCGCCATCTCATGAATAGAAGTTGAAGTATCTGTCGGAACGCCACAGTACTCCCCCCCAAGTACCATCGGTACGTTATAAGTACTTTGGGTTAAATTTAACCTTTCTTCCAGATCTGGTAGTTTTAGGTTGCTCTTTAACGGGATGTAAGCTTTCTTCCGGGAGTGATGTTGATGAGGAAGTTGTTGGATCTTGCATTAGAAATGCTGGTTTGAGACGATCGATTCCAATCACTGATTGTTTGCCATTGCAGATGATGGTGAAATGTTTCGGTGTTCGTTTGACAACTTTGAATGGACCATCATATGAAGGTGTTAAAGTTGGCTTAATTGCATCGTTGCGCACGAATACGTGCGGAGATGTCTCAAGCGCAGGATGTACAAAATAGCTTGGCTGGTTATGCGAAGATGCTGGGGTTAGCGAGATATTGCTCATGGTCTCACGTAAACGTTGAAGGAATGTTGGAGGGTCGATAACTGGAGTAGATTCTGGGTGAAAGAATTCACCTGGCAGACGAAGGGTTGCACCATATAACATTTCAGCACAAGTGCTACCAATGTCTTCTTTGAATGCTGTGCAAAGACCAAGCAAGACTAGGGGTAAGGCTTCTGTCCAGTGTGTGCTACTGTGGCACTTCAGACCTTGTTTGAGAGCGTTCCACCATGCCATTTCCAGATGGATGGTATGGTGTTGTGCGAATATGGCGAATGCCAAGAAGAGAGGTGAGGGATGCGAACAAGTGACATTGAAATTGTCGGCCTTGGTCAGTAGTGATGGTGGTAGGCATGCCAAATCTTGAAAGCCACTGGGAGATGAATGCTCGAGCTACAGTTTCAGCGGATATATTTTCAATAGGAATGGCTTCAGGCCACCTTGTGTACCGATCAATACAAGTGAGGAGGTAAGTGTAACCATTTGAAGGAGGCAATGGGCCAACCAAGTCCAAGTGCACATGATCAAAGCGTCTTGCTGGAAGGTTAAATTGTTGAATGGGGCTGTGAGTGTGACGGGATACTTTACACCGTTGACATCTAATACATGAACGAGTCCATTCTGTGATGTCTTGATTCATTGCTGGCCAGACAAATCTGTCTGCGATCAGCTTTTTGGTCGCACGGATTCCAGGATGTGCCAAATTGTGCAAGGCATTAAACACTTCACGTCTAAAATTGGCAGGAATATAGGGACGTATTCTATTGTTCTCTATGTCACAGTAAATTTTAAGCATTGGATCAATGTGCAGCGGTTGTAACTGAAGGGAGGTTTGTGGATTTGAGATTAGGTTCTTGAGTTCCTCATCATGCAATTGAGCTTTTGCAATTTCAGAGAAATCTGGGGTAGTGAGGTTGATATTGTTTACCCGAGACAAGGCATCAGCGACACAATTATCAGTACCAGAGACATATCTGATATCTGTACTAAACTGGGCGATGAAATCCAGATGTCGAAGCTGACGAGGAGAACATGAGTCACAGTTTTTTCTAAAAGCGAAGGTTAATGGTCGATGATCGGTGAAAATGATGAAGTCGTGTCCTTCCAAGTTGTGCCGGAAGTATTTAACAGCACAGTACACAGCAAGTAGCTCTCTGTCATATGTGCTGTATTTCCTTTCTGCAGTAGTAAGTTTTCTGGAAAAGAATGCCATTGGGGAAAGTCCTTTAGTGGTATGGGCTTGAAGCACTGCTCCTATGGCCGTTGTCAGATGCATCTACCATTATAGAGAGCTGATCACTAGGTGAGTGATAAGAAAGTGTGGCTGCATTTGCCAGATCGTGTTTGCATTGCACGAATGCTGCAGATGCAGATTCAGTCCAAGGGACAGCTCGTTGATCGTTTTTTTTTGCTATTCTTCAGAAACTCATGTAGGCAGGCTTGTGTTTTTGCGGCATTTGGCAGAAAGCGTCGGTAGAAATTTAACATTGCTAGAAAACGCTTCAGTTCAGAGATGGTTTTGGGCTGAGGTAGGTCGTTAATTGCTTTGACTCTTTCCGGTAAAGGTTTAACTCCATTCTGGGTAATAAGACATCCAAGAAAGGAAACTGAGGGTTGACCAAGTACACATTTGGATGGATTTAGTTTTAATCCATGATCTTTAAGGCGAGTGAAAATCTGACGCAGATGTTGAAAATGTTCTTCCGCATCTGTAGATGCAACCAGGATATCATCAAAATATGGAATGCAGAAATCGAGGCCAGACAGTACTTGGTGTATGAAACTCTGAAATGTTTGGCCAGCATTGTGAAGGCCAAATGGCATATATAAGTACTCAAAGAGGCCAAATGGTGTAGTCACTGCGGTCTTGGGCACATCTTCAGCATGCACTGGGATCTGATGATATGCTCTGGCAAGATCGAGGGTAGAAAATATGTTTCTTCCATGAAAAAGATGGGTACAGTCTTGGATATGTGGGACTGGATATCTGTCAGGGACTGTGATGGCATTAAGTCGACGATAATCTCCACAAGGCCGCCAGTCACCATTAGACTTTTTAACCATGTGAAGTGGACTGGCCCATGGACTTTTAGATGGGCGAATGGTTCCCTGTGCTAGCATGAATTCAAATTCTTTGCGAGCAGCTTTTAGCATCTCTGGAGAAAGACAACGAGGCTTGGAAAATACAGGTGGACCATGTGTTTCAATGGTACAGTAATAAAGGAAAGCCCTTGAACAAAACCCAATAACATTGCAATGCTCTTATCTGCACAAGTAGGATTTAAGAGCACATTGTCACAAGTGTATGAAGTGTTTGGTGAAGAGAGGACAATCAAGAGATGCAATGCATCTCTATGATGATACACTTCTGGCTGATGAGTATGCTGCCCTGATTTGGATGGGTTTAAAATGTCAGGGAATTCTGCTAATAACCGATGAAACCGTGTGCTGCCCGATAAACACTTATGTTGGTAGGTACGTTTGATATGTGAGAAGCTTGGCCCTGTGATGTCAGCTGAGTTGTAGCATCAATTAAGCAATTATTCTTGACATCCACTAGAAGGTGGAAATGTGTCAAGAAGTCGACACCAATAATTGCTTGAGTTATCCGCAATAATAAAAGGCCAGTTGAAAGTCCGGCGCAAGTTTAAATCAAGTGTCAATAGTTTGGTGCCGTAGGTTGCAATTTGGGTACCATTGGCTGCATACAGTACAAGTTTATTAAGTTGGTGAGCATTTGTTTTAGTTCTCGGGAGCACTGATATGTCAGCTCCAGTATCTACTAGAAAACATAACTGAGTTGAACGATCAGCCAGTACTATTCTGTCGATGTGGCGGACATTCTGTTGGCCAGCAGAAGACCGCCCATTTAATTTCCCGCTTGTACAAAAGTGCATGGAGGGGCACACTTGCGAGCTTGAGAGCCAAAATTCATATGATAAAAACATATGCCACTTGTGGGTTCTTTGTACTGCGTTCGAGTATTATGACGAGATTGACTCCTGCTTCGGGCACGAAATTTATTACGTGGGCCCTGATTTGATCGATTGTATCTCCGTGAAGCATGAAGACTTGTAGAGAGTTCAGATACTTTTTTGGTCAATTCAGCCACTTTTTGTTCGAGGGATGAACTGGAAGGTGCAGCATTAGCAGCACTGACATAAGCTGGAGTAACAAGTTCATTAATTTTGTCAGCCATTGCTGCTAAACGGGTTAGATCTTCATTGGAAGCAGCAAGAATTATTTGTATGTTATTAGGGAGACGCGAAAGCCATAGTGACTTCAACAAGTCGTCACTAAAATGGCTTCCTGCCAGATCACGCATTCGTGACAGCAAGTATGAAGGTCGCTGATCTCCAAGTTCAAGTCCTTGTAGTAAAGTACGTATTTTTGAAGATTCACTTTCTGAATAGATTTCAATGAGCCGCTGTTTCAGTTTGGAGTATTTATCACAATCAGGTGGTTTAAGAATTAAGTCATGCACTGAATTCAGAATATCAGACTCAATTGCTGCAACTACATGGTTGAATTTTGTAGAATCCTCACTAATGTGAGCGATAGAAAATTGTGCTTCGATCTGAGCGAACCACAATGAAGGATTATTTTTCCAGAAAGGCGGTGGCTTCACCGCAACGCGTGTGATTTGTGGCTCTGGTGGAATATCGTCGGGCATTCTGATAGATAATTTTCACTTTAATTAATAAACACTTAACAGCACAAATATTGTTGGATGAGGATACACTATTGATATTTTACCATGATGACAATAAATATTTTAACCATGCAGAAAAAATTTACGTAACGATACACACACAAATAACACAGGGTCAGCAATTACACACACAAATAATATTTTACCGAAATGCATTTGAAAAGAAACCCCTATTTGAGAAAAAAAAATGATGCGTTCATTTTGTATTGCGCACACACAAAATCACCACTTCACACTGCTAAGGCACTTTCGAAGGAAAAGAAAATCACTCCTGTAGCACATGGGAAAAAAAAATCACTACTTTCGAACACTGAGGGAAGAATTTTGCCGTAGCACGTTGCACAAAAGTTACTGATGTAGCACATTCAGGGAAAATCACTGTTGTAGCACATTTGTCACAAAAGTTGAATGATCGAAGAATTATTGCACGACGGCGAAGTCAGCGGAACGGAACAGATCACATTGATGATTTGCTGAAGCTCCTTGCGATGATATGCACGACTTTGAAAAAAACACAAGCAATATATATCAATACTTCTAGAAATAATTGAAGGGGTACGTTGTAGCATACGTTTAATGTCCATATTCGTTGTTATTTTTAGTCAGTTCTTCAGAATGCCTTGGATGCACGTGGCTTAGGGTCGTTGAAAATCCATTCTCAGTAGCGTGCTCAGTCAAAAGGTCACCACTTTTGGTGGTCATGTGTGCTTAATGCATGATATAATTAAAGAAAATAAGAGTAGACAATCTCTTATAACAAAAAAAATATATTAAGTACTAAATTACAATTTAAATTACATTGAAGAGATCAACACAGAGCTCGGAACACAGTTCATGCTACCTTCGCATACCGTTGTGTGACGAGAAGTCTGAGTGAGTAAAGATGTCGCTTTGCTGCTCCGATTAAGAACTGGATTTTACACGTGGCGCCATCTCATGAATAGAAGTTGAAGTATCTGTCGGAACGCCACATATTCAAATGTCTGAGAATTATTTCAGTACACCTGAGCCTTCAATTTGCCCCAGTGGTAAAAAATACAGGGTCCCCCATGTGAGATCAGGCTATCGAGATGGCCAGGAGAATGCATTGCATCTCTTGATTGTCCTCTCTTCACCAAACACTTCATACACTTGTGACAATGTGCTCTTAAATCCTACTTGTGCAGATAAGAGCGTTGCAATGTTATTGGGTTTTGTTCAAGGGTTTTCCTTTATTCCATCACTGTTTTCTGGTGTTCACACTATTTTAGGATATTTACCCTTTTTATTTGCTACAGAGCCTGTTTCGCACCACTTTGTCACCAAGTCTTGCATTCAAGACTTTGTTGAAGGGTTTTTCAAAACACTTCCGTTCTTAGACTCTTGCGCAAAGTTCTGCAAAAATTTTCCGCAAACTGCGCTTTGCATAACATTCAGCTGTGAACATGTTCAGTTTTATCATGAGCACACTTGTGTTGCATTCAACTGTAACTAAACATGTTTGCATAACTCATTTACTCATATATAAAGGCATAGCAAAGAAGTTGAAACAGGACATAAGAGAGATAGATGAGCATGCACAGACATGTGACAGTAACAGATGGTTACATCGACGTCACAAGTGGCCATTTTAAGCATTTTCTTGCATTTTCAGTAAAAGAAAATGCTTCTGTTCATAAACAAGGGTATATTCTATGTCAAGATTTCAGTTACTTTCCCAAGACAGTTTTTGGCCACCCTGTATTTCCAGTTTTTCAATAAAAAAAGGTGATTTGATACAATTGAAATATTACAATTCAGCAGTAATTTCTTAAACAGTGACTTAATAGTTTGAATATACTGTTGCATGCATATGGGTTCGTAGTCTACTGAATGCACAAAGAACCGATGACAGCTTGTTAAAATTTATTTTACCACAAGAAACACTTTAATGTTCTGGAACTTTTCATAAAAAGTACACCTACAGCTCGTCTCAGTATGACAGAACACAATCAGTAGTTACCATTTCAAATTAAGAACGTTAAAACCAACACAATTGAAAGTATATTGAAAAAGGGAAGCTCGCACAATCTCTTAATACTTTGAACTTACGCTATGGACTAAGAAACTGAGAACTCATATTCTCTCTGGTCTTGATGGATGTATTCGGGGCATCTCCAATGTTTAAATGCAGAAACATTTTCTGGATACGTACACACACCTTTGGCAGAGATGGCTTTGGCATGTCATCTCTGCCGTCTCAGTCACTTCCTGTAGGAACAATTACATTTGGAGGACTTAACTTTAGATTAGCTTTCTTCAATTTCTGAAGCACCTTCCTACTAATTTCAAAATCCACTTCAAAACTTTTCCCAATGACGATGATATCATCTAGACTCATCAGACAGGCCTCATAGGAAAGACATCTGAGCACGGTCTCCATGAAATGTTCAAATGTTGCCAGCGCATCACATAATCCAAACAGCATCACCCTGAACTACCATACTTTTCCAAAAGTAAATGTCATCTTTTTGCGGCGATCAATTTGTATCTCTACCGGTTAATTTCCACTCTTCAAATGAAGCGTCAAAAACTACTTGCTTTAGAAAGAGTATCCAGAATGTCATCATTTCCAGGAACAGCCTAGCTGTGTTTCTTCATGATGACGTTCAACCAGCGACAGTCAACGCAAAATCTAAATGAACTATCCTTCTTTCTGACCAAGATGATGGGAAAGGCCCAAGGACTTGCCAAAGGCTCGATAACATCACTTTTCTGCATGTCCTTCAGAAGTTTCCTTACTTCTTCCTGTTTAGCAATTAATAGATGCCTTAGATGTTGACTGATTGGTGGAGAATCCCCTGTATCAATTTTATGCTGTGTCAAACATATTTGACCTACATCAGAAGATGCACAGAAGAAAACACCTTTAAATTCTGAAATAACACATTCTGCAGCATTTTCTCTCTTCATCTCTTAGTTTGCAATCTGCCGCCTTCTGCAATAACTCTGATGTTAGGCTCTTCAAAGACACAGACTCTGGGAGACTACTGGTTCGTTTAACGAAGGTCACTAGATTATATGCTGCAACTACTTCACCTTGTAAGACTGTTCTTTTGGCTATATGGAAGTATCAAGATCTTAGTAGGAAGACTGGTGACTTCTCACACAGGCATGAAGAATAGCAGCTCAAAGAAGGTTGTAAATACCCCTTTTATTCTCGAACTCTTTTAACATAAAGACACGTACTTTGTGCTCACAATAACACTGACCACTTGCGACAAGGATTTTAAGTATAATTTAACCACAAATTCAAGATGGTAAATAGTAGTGCTAGACTACACAATTTATTTAAAGCTAACAGGCTGACTCAACAACCTACACCGGCATTTAACTTCATAAATGGAGAGAATGCGTAGAATTAAGAATTACCAGCTGGAGGGAAAAATAGCAAACGTGTGCTCCACTAGCGAATTTACGTTCTGTCTAACCTTTTCATTTCGCCTGTTTAAATACTCTCTTAACTTAATTTGCTCCTGGCAAAGAAATAAGAAGTTCAGAAAAGATATCAAAATTTAAATAATTGGTTATTCAAACTAAGGGAAACCCTACAACCTTTCCTAATGACTTCTATGGATCCAGGTAGTAAAAATTCTCTTCATGCTGGCATTATGATATTCTCTTGAGCTATTATTTGGTAGATGAATTTAACACCTTTAATTCCAAAGAGGAGAGGCAGAATTCAATTCCTTAAAGTTCAGGGAAAAATTGTATTTCCTTAGAAATTCTAATCCGAGTATGCAAGGGTCTGTAATACTTGCTATCACATAGCATATGTAGCAAACCACACTTCCAAACGTCACTTCTAAATGTAGCAACGTAGAACTTCCAAATGTCACATTAACTTTTAATTTTCTATTGACGTTGATTTTATTCTCAGACAGTCTAAAGATAACACAAGGCGACATCTAGATGAATTTACCTTCCGATTGATGAGCCAGATCTGTTCCAATGATGGTAATATTGGCTCCTGTACCGATGATCATGCTGCAAGGAACTCCATTTATATGTCCCATGATGAAGAGTCCATTATTGCCGCCACTCATTGCAGAAATCTAGAAATCTGAAACACTTTAAAATGGGGCTTCTTAATATCTAGCAATCTTCGCACCATGGAAAGGCCATAAATCAGTTTTCCTCTTCACTTCCACAATTCCAGCAATTTTAGGGTCAGTTTGTTGTCACTCCTATTCCACCTCAAGGCACTGACTTGAAACGTTAAAGCATCTAAACAAGCAGTCACTTTATCAACTGGCTCAGTGGAGCATCTCTCATTGGGTGGTGATTTCTACAAGCTCCCTGCTGGACTGCCTGGAATTCAATGACATACACTAAACAACTTTTTAAATAATTGACATTTGCAGGGCCTTTTTGTATCCCCGGATCCCGGATGCTTCTGGCACGAGAATTTACCTAAAGTCTTTTAAACACTTCTCGCCAAAGTGCAATTCCAACCCCTCTGATAGAGCTTTGAAGTCTAGCCCCTGGTTTTCAGGCAGAGCTTGAAGGATACCTGCTGCGTTCACTCTTAGACAAGCGCAGAGGTGATAGGCCTTAGCTTGGGAATCCCATCCATTTACGTCCGCCACTGTAGAAAACTGAGTCTTCTACACTTGCCAGGAGCTCTTTCCATCATATGTGGATAGCTTTCGAGAGAGACAAGAAGACAGGGCTACATATTTGAAACCATCAGAACTGTCTTCCATAGTTTCAAATTTGTTTTCTATTATGGCACTAATTTCTTTTTTAATTTCCTCTTGCACTACCTAAATCTTTTCTTGAACTGACTTTTCTTTTCCCAACCCGCTTTCGTCTTTTCTTATCTGTTTTAACCTCTTTTTTAACGGATTTTTTACTTCTCTTTAACGGATTTTTGACTCTCATCTCATCTTTAAATGCAACAAAGGCTGCCAACAATTGTCTTAGCAGCTCTTCCATCTCTCTTGTCTCCGGCATTGAATCCCACATATGATATCAAGAACCTGTTGCATGCATAATGGATTGAATGCACATAACAGGTTCATAATGAGTTGAATAATAATTCAACCCATTATGATGGACTAAATGCACACAGAACTGATGACAGGATAAAATTTATTTTACCAAACGAAGCACATTAAAATTCTGGAATTTTCCACAAAAATATACTTACGGCTCTTCTAAGTATGAAAAAGAACAATCAGTAGTTATTGTTTCATTCTACTATGTACATTAAACAGAACATAATGGAAAGATTTTCCAAACAGCAAAGCTTGCATGATTTGTCAATATTCCAAATTCAGCTATGAACTAAAAACTGAGAAATGATTCTCTCTCCAGTCTTATGCAGCTTCCCCCCAGCCGTCAAAAGATGCGTAGCAACTTCTATTCTTCAAAATTACTGGAGGGCGGTTGAAGTTACATATAAGGGCCGGATACGGTTACAGTTATATATAAGGATCAAGTACAATATCAGTTAGTTATAAAGATACCGGACTGAAATATCGTCAGATGGTGGCCAAGTTTGGCTACTTTGGGCGATTTCTCACCAAATGTAACAACAAAAATTAATTGCCAAAACCACTGGCAGCTTGGCGATATTTCGGCAATTTAGCAAGATGGTCATTTACCTCGATTTTAATAAGACTTGACCCTGCAATCTTATTTTTCCGGCAGAACTTCGCCTCTTCAGATTCTTTGTGTTACATTATACAAAAGCTTCTACAATTTCACTAAAACATATATTCAAAATCAGTAATAATATTGTTTTATTAATTTGGGCCAAGTAAGTGTTATCAGCTGACATTGATGCTACTCTGAATACATATCATCAACTGACAATTAACTACACTATTTTCCAATGCATAAATCCAGTGCAAATTGTGTACTGTGAATGGAGAGCTTTAAATTCATAGGGTGAAACATACCACATCAGCAGAAGGTACTATACAAATGTCATATGTTATCAGCAGAAGGTACTATAAAAATGTCATATGTTATCAGCAGTACAAATGTCATATAATGTTAACAATTAGGATTCACTCTTCCCAAACATGCAAATTAGGTATTTTTTGGTTGGGGGACAAGCGTTAAGGGCCGTTCCCACTGGGATTTATCTGAGCTAATGGAGTCAGTTCCATGTGTCAACTAGCTCCACTATGCCTGCAGTTCAGATTTTTTACTTTGCTGCCCTATGGCGAAAAACTGGTTTTGCAGATGGGTCAGCTACGTCATCTGTGTCCATTAGCTCAAATAAACCCCAGCGGGAACAGTCCTTTACAGTATATGAGTTAAGTGCTGCAAGAAATTTCTGAAAAATGATTCTGGCTATTATTTTATTATGTAAGATGACTTAATGACAACAGGGTGGTTCAGAACAGTGGCACTCTGTCAGTTGACTTGAAACAGGACAGTCTATTAAAGATCTCAATATTTTATTTTTTTCCTGCTGACTACTATGTAAATGTTGACAAATTCTATTGAACTTTCTTTCCTTATATCTTTCTTCAGAATCCGTGTAGCCATAACAATAAATACCATCTTGTATAAAGAGAATTAATTTTCCACCAGAATAAAATCTTGAGCTTTCTCTAAACATTTCCAGTCTAAGATTTTCCAATAAATTATCAATGCTAGATGACATAAATTTAAATGAACTCAATAAAAACCTCAATTTCATTCTTTCGATTTTTTACTAAAAGATATACATTTTCTTTCAGTATTTGGAATAATTTCTGTATTGTTTTTAGCCCATCCAATTTCTTTTATAAATAAATGTGCACTGTATTGTGCTAATTTATGAATTATCAGAAGAATGAAATTAGGAATTTGATAATTTTTGTTGAAAATATTATGTGCTGATGTTCTCTATTCTACAATTAAATGGCAATGATCTGTAACTTTCCTTTTATCACGTGAAGCATCTGGTATATTTCCTTTTTACATAAATGAAAAACATTTGTACATTTTGTAATGCTCTTGACCATAGTCTATTATGTTCCTGAAGTATCTATGGTTTTCTATTTTGTCATCAATAAATTGTTAATATCTCAAAAGTCATTTACTAACACGTATGGAAATGTATGAACTATGTCGGTATTAAAAAGGCATTATTTACGTTATTTTCACTTAGAAAAGAAATCAGCAAGAAACCAACATGGTGAATCCCTTGGGTGCTATTTTTTTAATATTTTAAGCAGATAAGCAAATTTTACCATGAACTTTTCCGGTTTTTAGAAGACCAAATACTTCATTTACATAGAACAAATTTTTTGCTGTAATCACTTGGCGTTTAAGAAAACAATTTAGCATTTCTAAATGAGATCAAATTTATTTCTTTCAGTTATGTATTTTATGCAGCAGAAACTGCAGTCAACAGATAAACAGATACTTCATTAACAGATAGCAGATAAAAGATACTCGATTTTTAAGACACTTTTTTTATTATAAAATTTGAATCTTCCTCAAAGTATCCTAGCTTGGCAACCTCTAATTGAAAATATGAGCCTGTAAATAAAAAATCTGGAAAATTATTAAAATTGCTAATTTAGGTTTATTTTTTTAATTCCTTATTTATTTTGCACGCCTTCTTATTAGAAAAATCACATTTCCTTTTTGTTATCCTCAGGTTCTGAATTAACATAATTCATAATTAGTTAAGGTTTTTGTAAGTTAGTTAATCTTCCTTCAATAGTTGCAAAATTATCAACAATTTAAAACTTTTTTAAGTGCTAAATCTAACGAAGCCATTTGCATTTGAAACTCTTAGTAGAATAATGAATTAAGACAGTCTTAATACAAACTTCAGTGTCTTTTTGCCGAATGAGACCTAAAGTAGAGTTTCAATTTTGTGCACTGTAAAATCTGTCTTCTTGTATGCTAACTGAATTTCTTGTTTTTGCATAGTACTCTACATTAAAGCAATGCAATATAATGAAATAAATCACAACATGAAAATTCAACAAAACAAAAGTTTCTTCCACAGCCATTGCTACATAGTGCCACCTACCCCACATTGGTATATAAAAGAGTATTAGAATGTTAAATTCAGGAACTTTTCACCATTCTTCATATATTAAACCTACAGCATGGCACTTCTCTATTACACAACAACCAACCTTTAAGTCTGTAATGAGGCTGACAACATTAAATTTAGCTCTTTCATGAAGCCTAAGTCTGAAAACAATTTTAATAATTATATACATAATTTCTAGTTACAGATTAAAAACAGTAAAATCTAATAAATGCAAAGTTTACATATTAAAATATTTTTCTAAACTTTACATAAGCATTACATTAATTAAAATAATTATTAATTATAAGTTTAAAGAACAAACATTTTTATTTTACAATTAATGAAAATTACCTTTGCAGCTAATTCTTCGGGAGTTAAATTTGGATCATACGGAATAGGTGGACCAACATATGTTCTAAAAGGGAAAAAAAAAAAAAAAAAGACTTTTAAACAATATACGATAACAAGTTAAAATGGTACCTTTGTGTTATAACAGTCACTATGAACCGAAATAAATCACTTCTCCAATTAATCGTGAGAGTTCATCACTGATCAAAAATTAATCTTACTTAACACTTTACACAGGCTATTTAGTCAATAAAAGTTCTGCACATTTTAAACTGTTTCTTAATCCTCTTGATATAAATTTTTTCATCCAAAAGTAAATAAACTGCAACACTTTTAGAAACGGTAGCTAGAAACTTAAGAACCAATTCCTAACACAAATATTTCTCTTTCCTGCAATTTTTAACATTGCATTTGGAAATCCTTTCATCATTGACACATAAAGGAATTTCATGATAATTTTCCCATGTTCTATTATGAGATAAAATGCTTTTTATTGAAAGAATAATACATACGGCTTCAAATTACCTTGAATAATATTTAGCTGAATTTATGCAGCACTGCTGCACAGAAACATAACCATTCTGAAATAATACATTAACAGTAATCGATGAATCTAATAAATAGCACCAGAAACTAAATGTGAGAAATAAATGTAAATGAAAAGCTGTATACAAGAAATAAATATAAGTTTGTTACCTTCTACTTTTTTCTGTACCATAATTGCTTCCCCCTGGGGGTTGACTCAGGCGAATGCCAGGGAAGTACTGGTTAGGATCTGTACCTAGGCAGTCTCAACCCCGGGGGCATAATAACAGACTTCACAGAAAGCCTGAGAGCTCTCAGGACAGAGTAAGGCTCGGCAGGGCTTGTCTGCCCTTGCTCTGTGGGGTCACAACATTGTTGACTAAACAAGGGCGGGGCGGGGCGGCACTAATCCCGTTTGGCAGCTCTTAGGTCACCTTAGGGAGCCGTCTCGTTCCATCAGCATTGTACCATAATTGTACCAAATTCTGTACCATAATGCTCCACTATGATGACGCAAGTGGTCTGAAAGATTATGTTCAGCCCTGTGTCTGAGCAGACGTGAATTTCACTTGTGGCTCACGTTAAACTAGTGAAATTCTGCACTTGTGTAACAAGTACACTTACAGAGTTAGGTCTCCGTTTTTCCGCATAAGGTCTCTGCCTTTTCTGGGAAAGGAGGCTAATTTTGTGCATTCTCGTGCGCTGTACGGTTTCTTTTAGTGGTTCGCTACCTTAGTGGCATTTAGCCCGCTCCGACCTTAGGGTTTCGAGTGCAAGGTTCCCAATTTAGTGGCTCGTTACCTCAATGACGCTATAGCCATTGGATCCCTTTGATACACCCTAATGCATTTGGTTGTTATATTGACAGAGATATTTATGGTCTTAGACACGTAATAAAATAAAACTTGCTAGAGCCACCCAATTGGGCAAGGTTAAGACGCATAGCTTCCAAAAGGATTACCTCTAGGTGTCCGCCTTAACCAGTGCCCCGCTTAACCTGTCTTCTTAACTGGTTCGCTGGTTCCAAGGTATTTTAAAGTCCACCCTTTGGCTGTGCACTCGCGACGGTATGTAGAATTTCTTGTAGATTACACCATTAATCCCTAATTAACAAGTAATTTTGCACAATGGGGGTGTAGTTCTAGTTCTGGTTGTACCATAACTGTTTTTAGTTGAGAATCCCCCCATGGTATCTGCTATAACACAAAAATATCACAGCAACATATAAAAAATTTTGTTCTCATTGTCATGCAAAACAATAATTCTGAAATGGATAAATTTGATTTATCACTGTTGTTAAAGAATCTTGAAAATACTTGCTAAAGAATGCTTACATTGATATTAAATTTGCTATGCTTGATACTTAAAATAAATTAAATAAATTTTTGCTAACGATAAATTTTAGTGTTTAGAAGAGGGGGAATCCAAAATGTTATGGAATAGTAATTAGTCTTTCAATAAATACTTCAGTACTTTAAATGATTTCACTAAAATAATTGCATTAATTCAGGAAAAAAAAAAACATTAATGAGGATATCAAAAATTGCAAGATAAGATATCCAGCAGTAATGCAAGTAATGTTTACATAAAAACAGATTCTTAATCAAGTTACACTACCAAAATTAAAAACAAGGTTCATTTAAAAAATCATTCATTAAAATATTGAAACTAAAGGTTTTTAAGACAATTATTTGAATATTTTCATGTATCCATTTTTTAATACTAATTTAATTTGCTAAGTTACCAGAAAAGCAAGTGCAAAATAAATTTAATGCAAATAATCTTACTTTTACAATTAGCATCGAAAGACTGATCAAAATGCATAACTTTGAAAACAGACACATTAGAATTGATTTTATTAAAAATTTCTTTTTAGGTAAAACATCTAAATGATTTATTATGATTATAATAAACAAAATCATTAGCAGACAGTCTAAACCAGCACTTCCCAACGTGGGGCCAATGCCCCACAGGGGGACAATTTGATTGTTGAGGGTCGCAATTCAAAAAATAACACGTCCAGAGATTAAGAGCACAACTAACGTTCAAATTTCCAAATTTTCTTCAAGAAATCAAAATTTTTCGAAATTTCATTTTTTATTCCCACAAATAAAGAATAAGTGTATACGTACAAAAGTTTTAAAATTGCGGTTCATTTAAAATATTTTCTAAAGAATTTTCGCTGTAGACATGGACAAGTCTTTTAAAGGCCATTTATATACCTGACACATTACGATTTCCAGACATTTTTCAAACATCTCAGCCAATGAATTCATTATATTTTTTACTGTAGGAGCTGCAACAGGTATATTATTATTATTCTCTTGAATGGCAACTGCTTCCAGCTCTGTTTATGTTTAGCGGTGTGACGACGTTTTTAATTCATTTTGACTGATTATTTTTTTCAGCCCTTACTGAAATGAATGGTGCAAGCAAGAGAACAGTTTGTCAGTATTTGGAGGAATATTTAAAATTTGGTTTCATACCCACCCTACAGAATGTACAGTCACCTTTTTTTCTTTTATGCCAACAATGTCTGACCAATAAATCAATGAAACGAGGTTGTCTTGAGACGCATTTGAAGTCGAAACATTATGTTCATATTAATTCAGGTTTGAATTATTTTCAAACCTTAAGGAAGAATTTTGAAAAAAGAATAACATTAAAGTCTCTATTTACTGTTCATAATGCGACTGTTAATCATACTCTTCAGGCTAGTTATCACATTTCATTACTCAGCACTAAATCTGGGAAAAGTCATACTATAGAGGAGAATTTAATCAAACCATCAATATTAGCATTACTTAAAGTTATTCTAGAAAAAGATGACGAAGACGATAAAGCTATGCCACTAAATAACAATACTATTAGCAGACGAATAGATCAAATGATTGAGTATAATGAAATATAAATTGTTGAAAAGCTGAAAACAAGAGACTTTTCGGTGCAAATGGATGAACCAACTTTGAGAGATAGTAAGGCCATACTTATAAGTTACTAAGATATATTAATGAAGGTGATTTTGCTGAAGAAATGTTATTCTGTAAATCATTAGGAAGCACCACTACCTCCAAAGAAACATTTACAATAAGCTAAAAAATTACTTAGATGTCAAAAATATACCAAATATACCAATGAAAAATAAAGCATCTTGTGTTGCAGATGGTGCTCCTAATATGATAGGGAAGAAAAAGGTTGCTTAAAATTGATGAAACATAAGAATCCAGAAATGCTTCTTGAGCATTGTGTTATTCATAGGGAAAACCTGGTAGCTAAAAACATTTCGCCTGTTCTAAATGAAGTACTAAATTCAGTTATAAAGTTTATCAATACTATTAAAGCTAGTGCTAAATGTGAACATCTTTTCAAGTTATTTTGCAAATAATAAAATGAAGACTCTATGAGAATTATACTTCACACTGAAGTAAGATGGCCATTGAAAGGGAACTGCTTGAAAAGATTTATGGAACTATTTAATACTCTTAGTTATTTTTAAGCAACAAACCTGAAATGAAAAATCTGTTAAAGGTTGATGTTACGGCATTTGTAAGTTAGTTAGGCGATACCTTTGAAAAACTAAATATATTAAATAAACAACTTCAAGAAGCAAATAAAATTCTTCTCAATGCAAAAGCGAAAATATTTGATTTCATTACCTTTATTGAATTATGTCAGGCATATATTTACAACAAAAAATGCTAAAGGTTTCATTGGCTCCAAATGTAAAATGACTGAAAGTGCTATACATGTTACTGTGGATCATCTAAAAATTTTATTGGCTGATTTAAAAGAAAGATTTTTCTGATTTGAACTAAATTCATTTCTCAACTTGGATGATGCAGCCAATGTTAGTGGATTTGGCTGATATTTCAAATATGCAGTGTCAAGAACTCCCAGAAATGCAAAATGATGAGTCAATTAAAATTTTATTTAATATAAAAAGAGCAACGGCATGGCTTTGCAAGTAAACCAAAATCAAATACCTAAATACAAAAAAATGCACAAAAGAACGATTGTTACTGTTTCCATCTTCATATTTATCTGAATGCAAATTTATTGCCATAAATGATTTGCTGTTAAAAAAAGAAATCAACTGGATATAATAAAACATTGAGACTTGAAACTGAAGTTAACTAAACTGGAACCTGACATAAAATCTGTTTGTAGCAAACATCAAGTGCAAGGATCTCATTTAATTTAAATAATAAATAATTACTAATACTTAAAATAATATAGGAAAAAATTTTCATTAAAATGATTTTTTACTTGAATGTCAGCTCTCCATTATATGTTTTGAAAGTTTACTTTATTTGCTCACTAAATTTCCTTGTGATTTTTTCCTAAAACCTATCATTTAAGTTTCTTTCATGAACATTCAATTTTTGAATATTAAAAATTATGTGTATGCTAGGGGATACATAAGAACTTTAGAGAGGATTGGATGGGGTATAGCACAAAGAAGATTGGGAAACACTGGTCTAAACTAACACATCAAATTACTACACTTCTGAAATAGCAGTATCTAGGTCTAAAAGTTGATTATCAGATACCAGGCATCTGAATAAAATGGACGAAAAAAAGAAAGAAACAACTTTTTTGTCTTAGAATTTCAACAATACTTTAAAATACCACCACAAAGAAATGTTTCTAAAATATACTTAATTTTTGCAAATATATATTATTTTAGATCAGGACTATTTATGAGATTACTCCTAAGCTTACATTATGCAATTTATAAAAAATTTAATACTGACGATGTTACATGAAAGAAAGAACAATTAAAATAATTTGCTAAACACATTTAGTTTTTATGAACATTTGCTAAAAACATTCTATTTAACACATTAAGTACCTGTACACATAAGGGTATACTGCATGAGGGGTACTGTATGATCCAAGTATATTAATTCATAAATTTGAAAAAAAATAACTGCAAGTTATTATGTATAGGACACGAGTGATTATGTATAGTATTTTATATTAATTTTATTTACTTTTGAACAGTACTTTGTGCTTTCCAGAACACTGCAACTTAAATATTTTGAACACCATCTTGTAAGAAAACAAAAGGAATATTATTTCCAAAATTTTAGAACTTTGTACATTTTTAGGACTAATAAAGATTTACATTTATAAAATTACACACATTTGTAATGTGGACCAATATGAGCAGCGATTTGCAGTCAAAGAAATTTATATTCCCATATAAAACTACAGAAAAGTTGATCCACTAGAGGTACATGCAGCCACAAATGTGAACATTGCTGTGACCCACTGGTGAGTCATGAGGCCCCAAAAATAAATCTATCGTGATCTAATCGTGGATTACATGGTAGTTCAGGTGTTAAGCATCTTTTCATTAATGTTTCCCAAATTTCTTTATGATCCTTCTTTTAATCTGTGGTTTTTAAACACACATAAGAAGTTTAAAGATTCTAGCATTCTTTCAAAATTACAGAAAGAATAAATATATTATATACAGCATGAAGCTTATATGATACTGCTATGAGAAGAAATTTTATTTCTCAAGTGCCTGATGGAAGATCTGCAGCAATTTCACAAAGCACTGAAACATTTGCAGCTGTGGATACTTTTTCCCCTAAAAGAATTTATATTAAACTAATAAAAATGTACTTGAAAAAGGCAGAAACTTAACAGTAGCACGGAAAATTAAAAGAACAACTATAAAAATGCATGTAACTTGAATAACTCCGCAGTTAAGAACATGAAACTTGCACAAGCTCTTTAATTTGTTATGCCTGATATATTTTTTAAATGCAAAACTGCCTATTTCTAAGAGCAGCAAAAACGTAGGAAATGTGATACTGAATGAGGTAAGCAAATGTTGATGTTATAACTTTTTATACATATGCAGAAAAGTTAATAAGGTTTGTGGTCACCCCTGACCTAATTGCAAGCTCTGCAGTGATTTTTCATTCAGTGTATTAGATTCTCCAGGAGTTTCTATGATAACAAAATGCTTTTTCAAACAAATAATGCTCCAAAGCTTTTGGACAATGTAAATTGGGGGCTGCAGTCATATAAGTCAATGTCCTAGTGCCTCCCATCCATGTTTTCTTACCTATAAATCTGAAGAATATGCAGGCCCATCTATCCACTGTATTCCTTTCACCTTAAGATAATCAGTCACTAGTGCAATGAGATGGGGCATTAGGAAGTTACAACAAATTGCACCCCTCAAAACTTTGAATAAGGATCAAGAACCTTATCTCTCTATATCTCAGCACTTATAATTGTAGTGGCTAAAAAATATGTAGGTCAGTGAGGCCATTCATAATGATGCCCACCCACACCATAATTCCGCTGCCTTTTGTGTGAATATCTTTCCTGGGTGTTTTCAGCTAATTGCACTTGCTTAGCTCCCTCCAGACTAGCAATTCTGGAATCGCTCTTCAAACAAAAATCAGACCAGTGGATAGAACTAAGCTCGAGTCCATGAGTGCAACCAGAGACATTTCAATATCTAAATTAGTGATATAATATCAATTTGTTTTATCATACAGCCCTCTTTTATGCAACCTGTCACTCCCAGCATATCTGCATTATAAAATTCCCTTGCAATATAATATGACATCAATTGCCTATTTCTTCTTTTAGCAGTTGCTCTCAAATAACAATTCTGAATGTGTTGCAGTAATTTTTTTAACCTGATTATATGAAAACATCACAAGTATCTTTATATATAATTTTCAGGTTCTTAACAAGATGCATTTTGGTTATTTATTAACTCTACAGGTTTATATCAATGTCTGTCCAACTTCCATTGCATGCCATTGCTCACAATCCATCACATGCTTTATCAATGGTATGTTGAACAGCACTTACCGGCAATCCTTTCCACATGCACTGAACAAACCAACACAAAATTTTCCATATTTCTGTGAAGCAAAGACAGACAGTATGATAATGTTGGCCTTGAGCTACCAACTACCTTTCACTGGACTTCATTTAATAGAATTAACACAAAGCACTTTTATATATTTGTTCTTTTATTTTTTCCATCGCCATATTTAGCGAGGTCTTAATTCATAAATTTCACTGAAAATGGCAAAACTCAATGAATTTCCAAGAGTTTATTTCAGCTACAAGTATTTATGGTCACTGAAGCTCCAACGGTTTAAAAAGTAGATATAAAAGAAATGTGGCAATATGAATTTTAAGAAACTTGATTTTTAAACTATAAACTGAAACAATTTCTTAAACAGCATGAAATAAAGCTGTAAAGTCATATGACTATTCCGAGATATTTATAATAAAATTTCTGTACATGAAATATTTCACCTGGAGATGTTACAAACTGTACATAGTTTTGCAATTATGTAATGAGTTTATTCTTGATTTTCCAGAATTTATTTAAATTATTTATATAAATCATTTATTCTGTACTTGCCTTTACATTTACAATATAAGTATGGAATTATTTTACTTTTATTAAACATTATATTAAAAGATGTAATTTAATAGAAATCAGCAATTCTTACAGAAAGAAGAAATGTGATCACACCAAGAACGTTTTTTTAAAGAGCTAAAACAGCAAAAGAAGAAAACATTTCTAACTAAGAACAGTACACAAAAGGATTCTGATATAAACTCTAGATGTCATTTCAAATACTTTAACATTGCATATCAGATGTCACCGAAAGTAAGAAACTTAGTCTTTACTATTCAGTAATTTATTAAAATAAAACAGTTAATAAATACTACAGTCATTTATTGCAAGTAAACAAGAAAAAAAAACATTTGAATAAACATCCAATATAATGCAGAAAATAAATGCACTTTTTTGTAACGTGTGCAAAATCTGATAAGAGTAAATGAATTATAATCAACCTTAATTTTACAGGAAATCCACCATAAATTGGAACCACAGGCAGACGAGTCTTTTCATATACTTTTCTTAACCAACCTGTTAAGATGAAAATAAGTGCATAATTACTGACAAAACAATTAAAAAATAGTTGATAATTTAAAAAAATATGTATACAGCAACATTTTAAAATGCACTGAAGAAAGCACTAGTATTAGTAACATCCCATTTACAAATAGTTCTAAAAAATAAAAATTTAATTAATAAATTTTGAAATGATAAAATAACTTACGACTGCCAGTCTTTACAGATCTAAAAGCTTCTCTTAAATTCTGTGTAAAAATTGGAATTATTGGCTGAAATAAAGCAAATGATAAATTATTTTTGTTTAAGAGAAATGAGCAATATAAAATAATTTGCATGATTCCAGTTCTTAAACAAACTCTTTATATACAACAAGTAATTATACTGACTACCATTAAATTCTCTTTCCCATAAAATCATCCTTCTTAATTTACTAGCTCACTATTTTAAAAATCAGAATAAGAAAGGAAAAGTTACTAGCAAGATTATTGAAGTTTTACACATGCACACGGCATCTCTTTAGCATTTTTGAAATTTGCAAGATCATCATGAAAGTATGAGAAAAGTAAATAAAATATACAATGCATTATTATTATTATTATTTCCTATTTTAATAGTCAATTTATTCTTAAGTTTCAAAGAAAAATAAAGATGTTGTTAATAATCATATGGATTTTCAGTGTTTAACTAAATATTAATACAATTATTTATTATACATTTGTGGTAGTTCCTTAAAATTAAATGAGTAAAAATTAATTCTAATTGTTCATACAAAAGAAAATATCATATTTGTATCTTCTATTCTAATACAAATGAGCAAATTCCTCACCACCACCAAACTGAAGAAAATAATTTTTTACTCTCAAACTGAGATCTTCACAGAAGATATAAGTTTTCAAATATTATTCCACAGACACAAAATCTATCCATAAATATTATCTGTAAAGTTATATTTCCTACACAATATGATTTTTTTCCAAGCATGTTAAGTGATGAGCATGAGAAATTTTACAATAAAATCTTTAGCATGCATCAGTATTATGAGAAGATTTTACTGTTTACTTCGGCAAGCATCTTACTACCTCAAAGATAGGGCACAGCATTGATTATTTAAGAGATAAAATACACTTGTTCGATGCTTCAATATTACAAGGTATACTCATCAAAAACAGAAAGTAGTAATCAGTTTCACATCATACAGTACCTCCATTTAAGATTTGCAAGAGATTTATCAAACAGTAATAATTAGAAAACAATAATCATATTTAGAACCCACATGAGAATAATCCATAGCCTTCAAGTGCATAATAAGTAAATTAATTAAAAGCATTTTATTTGTCAGGAGCAAGCACATGAACACTAAAATTCAATATTTTCCTAAATGCATTTGTTCCTTTAATAAATAACATTGTAGCTAGTATGTCACATATTAAAAAATTATGAAGCCCCTCTCAAATCTATGACAGTCCCACACTTGGAATGTTTGTTATCTTCTAGACTTGCTAAAAAAGTCAGTAAATGTTTGAAATTTGATGTAAATTGCTACTTTTGGACTGACTCCAAAATATGTCCATTCTGGATAAAAGATAAGGCATGTAAATACAAACCCTTTGTGAAATACAAAGTAGAAGAAATTCAAAATTTGACTAATTCTAACAAGCGGGCTCATTGTCCTAGGGAAAAAAATCCTGCAGACATCCTTTCAAGGGGTATTTTGGCCTTGAACTTTGCTGAAGATTCTTTATGATGAAATGGACCACCTTTGCTTAAATCAACCCTATGAGCGTTGGTCTGATAAGATTAAAACTGACAATCTCACTACAGATTTAGAATTATGATAGGAATTAGAAACTATAACATAAAATAAGGGTACAGTGAAGAATTCTCAGTTTGTTTTGTTTGAAGAACTAGAGTAACCTAACTTAATTAAAAGATTCGCTGGTAAACTTAGAAAAAAACAAGTAGAAATGGGATCTTCCACTGCAGTTGAACTCTTAAAGGAAGAACACGATTAGAATTAGTATGAACAAGAATCTGTGTACCCTTCCTTGTTAGAATACCTGAAAGGTTGTAAACAAATTCCTAATGAATCCTCTTTTTATAAGTTTGCTGCATTTTTAGATGTAAACTCTATTTTGCATGTGAGAAGAAGGCTTGAACAAAGCAGAATTTCCTTTAATAAATTTCATCCAGTATTTTAGCCAAGCTGTCCAAATTCAGTAAATTATTAATTTTAAGAGTGCATAACAAAATTTACCATGGTGGAGTGTCTGCGACTCTTGCTAAAATTAGAAATAGATTTTGGTTTCCAAAGGGTAAACAGATTATAAAAGGGTTTTTAAAAAATGTTCTTATTTGCAACAGACACTCGGTAAAACCTGCTAAACAAATAACAGCTCAATTGCCAAATGATCTAATACTGGAAAATCCCCCATTTACTGTCTCTGGAGTTAATTTCACTGCTCCAGTTTTTCTTTTTTGGGGGAAAGGCCACTCAACAAAAGTCATATATATATATGTCATATGGTTCACATGCAAAGTTACTAGAGCACTATAGATTGAATTAATTACTGATATGTTGATGAAAAGTTTTATTCTGTTCTTAAAACATTTTTTGGCAAGAACGGGGAATTGTGAGGTCATCATTTCTGGTAATGCTCGGAGTTTTAAGACTGTAGAAAATTTTGAAAGTTCCCCTCCCCCTTCAAATTTGGCTGATTCGGATTTAACAAATTTTGTTGATATACATGAAATACTGTATTTACTCACATAATAGTTGCACTTTTTTCGCCAATTTTTCATTGTGAAAGTCTAGGTGCATCTATTATGCGGGGAAATTCACTACACAAAATTGTACACTTTTCATGATTTTTTTCTGCTTCAAAAATGGGGCTGTGACTATTAAGCAAGTAAATAAGGTAACATGGCAGTTTATTACCCCTCATGTCCCATAGTGAGGTGCAGTCTAAGAAAGACTCACGAGGAGGGTAAAAGACCCTTAAAGGAAAATCCTTGGAAAGGCTAGTTTTAGATTCAATGAAATGTTGACCATTCGTGTGATAATCGAACTGGTACTAAATCACAGACCTGTTACTTATGTAAACAATTAGTTAGTTGAACCAATCCTCTTACTCCAGCCCAATTTTTGCTTTCTGGCGGAAAAAATGTTAGCTATCCTATATATTTTGTTCAAATTTTCAGCAATCAAACTATTGCAATGGAAAATTCATCAAAAATTATATCAGATTAACTTTTACTTTAACTCTAGATGAAACAGAAAAACAATTATTTGATGCAATTCAGAAATGCATATAATTTTGTAAATCCACCAACAGGAAAGCATGTAGTTTAGCTTGAAGGGACCACTAAATCAGAATTTTTATCGTCACTTGGTATTATCAAAGAGGTTTTTACGGGTCACGATGGATAAATACATTCATGCCTTATTCTAACTGATAAGGGACAATATAAAAGACAAATTCAATTAATTTATCCACTTGAAACAAATTGACTATCTTGTGTATAACAGCTGTAATTAAATACAATGTATTGTCATAATTGTAGTACTATTTGTATTTGTTTTATACTCATTAAGTCATTTATATTGTATTTGATGTCTTGTTTGTATTTCATGCACGTTTAACAGAGTACAGGTATGCTTAAAAGTTTTGCATTTGTGCTGCAATGCATACTTGCACATTCTGGGAAACCACCTCCACAGCTGCAAAACATTACATAAAATTATATTTGTGCTACCATGGAGTTGTAAGAAAACAAAGGAGAATGAAATTTGCTTGATTTGAATTTGTGAATTTTGATGAAAGTTTCACATTTGGTATCAAACTGCTCTCCCAAATGAAAGCTTTTTTTTTTTCGGGGGGGCAAGGGGGCACTGTACAATATATTTCAGATTTAAAGATGATCTCTTCAATTGGGAAACCTTTAAAAAACATTTTTCAAAAAGTCACCGATCACTCTTAGAAGTTCCTTATTTACTAAGCTGAAAGAAAAAGAAAATAATGTGTGGCAGCTTCTGGCATAAACTGAGCCACATAATTAAACCTATTCTTTATTTTGTGTAAATTCTGTGATGTTTGTGAATTTTTATTTTATTTTAATGTTTCCTTGTTTCATGCATAGTTATTTTTATTTTCTGTTTTTGTGAAAAGTAAAGCATTTTTAAGAATCTGATATTTTATTTTTATAAGATAAGATAAATTGCGAGCTCTTTGTTCAAATTTCCATAGTTCCACACTGATTTAGGCTTATTTCACAAAAATAATAAAGTAGGTAAAAAGTCAATGGAACTATAACTCTGCATATATATCTTGCACAAATTTGAAATGATTTACCAACCATAAAATACAATGTGAAATAATTTACCAACCATAAAATATAATGTGAAATAATTTACCAACCATAACAAAAAAAAGGAATAAAATCCTCCCCACCTTAAAAATCAAGAACAAGGAGGAAAACATGAGACGCTGTACTTTAAATATTAAGCAAATGAAAATTAAGCACAGTTCTGGCAATCATTTGAATGATATTTTCTGAATATAAATTTCTGGTTACTAGAAGAGAAATATTGAATTACACACCAACTAAGATATCTTATATCTGAAAATTATAATTCTTGAATGATCCAGTAATACACAAGCATCAAAACTTGCATTCATACCACATTAGTAATTATTATATATTAATTACAATTTTTTCCTTCCTCTTGGAAATAATATTGCAAAAATGAATTATAAAACTTACTACTTGTGCCTCTAAAGCTACTTTTGCAAAACCAATTCTTTTGCCCCATATTAAGCGATATTCTTCATCACCAAACTGAGCTTCAAGAACTCCACCAGGTGCAAGGGCAACAAGATGTCCTTCTTTTAAATATTGGACGCATACTTGAAAAGAACCCGTAAATACATGGCACACATCCATTAATAGATTCCAACCTAAATTTGCAAAGAAAAATAAACCGTTACCATCATTAACAATTGCTAAAGAAGACAAACATTTTAAAGAAACTCATCACGTGCATTTTGTTAAAAAGTTGTCAAAATATTTTCTTCGTCTGAAAAAAAAGGTGCTAAAATTTTGACTTGAATGAATCAAATAAATTCTTACAGTTGCTAAAATATCTTACATCTTGCTAAGATGTCTTGCCAATTATATGTGTTTTGAATGGCTTTCCATCATTCCTTTGTATATCCCTCCCAAAAAAAATACATTCATATATTCTTAAAAATAAACTTTTATTTATACTCATTACATCAAAAAATAAAAATTAATAAAGTAGAGTTTCAATAATTCATAATCACTTATTCCATGAGTCCCCTGTATTCTGCCTTCAATTTTGATTATAAAGAAGCAAAGTTCAAATTTTCAGAAAATTCAGCATGACGAATTTAACAGTATTTTTTCTTACATGCATATAAAAACAAACTTTTAAACAAAAATTCACTAGAACCTACTTTGACTGAGGAAGTGAATTTTATTACCAAGTCCGAAATCCAGAATGATCCAAAATCGAAACTTTCAGAAACCACCAGCGGCCTCTTCCCCCTCCCTTTATTTTATGCTTTACACATGCACATTTTTTCAGAATATTTTACATGATGTTTTTTCATAATAATTTGATCTACATACACCTTTCTGCTTGTCATACATCTCAAACCAGACATTCTACATTGAAACATTACTGATTTTACACCTACTGAATAATTTATATCGGTGACACCAGCCAGGCAAATAATTATTTATTATTTTTTGCTTTCATCACTGCATGACTATTAACAAACAGCAGCTTGAGAAATGATTTACACAGTGATACCCAAACAATTATTTTCAAATGTTAATAACTGAACACCATACAGCATGCAACCTTTTACATTAACATTATGCTAGGCAATGATTACAGACTTTGGCTATACCACTGTGAAGTGCTGAGAGTGTTGACAAGGAGACATTTAACAGAAATTTTCATCCATATGCAAAGAATAGATTTTTAAATGATTCTGATAGACCAAAAGATAATTTGATAATGAATTGATAATATTTGATTTGTTTAGATAAACCCATGACAAGCACCACAGGTGATATGGCAAAATTTAGGGGAAGCAAAAACATTAGAATTTAAAGATGCAACATGGAACAAAATTAAGGGATGATAAAATCTTTAAAATTTAAGCAAGGCACTGGGATTCAAATTTTTTATAATTTAAGAAGGCACTTGGCAACAGAATTTAGGACAAGCAGAGACTGTCCTCAATTCGCAATATGTCTAATACCAGCACTGGAAACCTTAAGCATTTTTGAGAATTTATTTATTAGGGATTCGGATAAGCTGAGCATGTGCAGGAAATAGGCATGAAAGTAATAAATAACTAAACTAATATAATTCAGGCTTAACTTAGTCCCCATGCAATAGAAGCAAAACATAATTTAGGAACAACATGTCTTTAGTTGATAATCTCATTACACATTGCCATGAATAGTGGACACTATCTAAGCTTTATGACGACAACTGTGAATTTGAAAGTTTTCAGATATCGCAAACAAAAGCCAAAATTTCCAATTAATGGAATTGTGAAGAAGTGGTAATAAATGAAGATGATATAACAGAAGTTTCTTATTACTATGACAATGCCCCAGTCATCAGTCAACTGATGGGTGGTAAAATCTGTAGTATGGTTCTTAATCCAGAAAATATCACTACCAATAATGAAGAAAGTGATAGACAGGTAACTGAGAATGTAAAAATTTCAACGGACAATTTAGTGGCACTTTTGACTGACAATTGACTCAACATGGCAATTACAGGACTTGAAGAATGGAAGTTTGTAACTAGAAAGAAATTATGTCTATGTATAGATTTAAAGTATTAGTATGGGAAAAGGAGGGGAACAAAAAGAGCAACTTTAACAGTTTAAAAGCAAACAAAGAAATATTGAGCTGCTTTTTTTATTATTATTTTATTCACTAAAGGTCATAAATGCTTTATTATTTCTTAAACCACTGTTTCATATTTCTTAATTTTATAATTTCTACATGTCATCTTACTAGATTTATCTAATCTGATAATCTAATACCCAGAAAAATCCCATATCTGGTATTGCTGAAGTTCTGATGGGTGCGGAGCTTAGACATAGCACTGCATTGAAATTATTCAGCATTTTCTCAGCTCACATCAATGATCTCTTTTTATAATAAATATGGAATGTGAATGTCAATAAACTTTTTCCTTTACATAAATACCTATTTCTAGTTGCATACTTTGCTGTTTTTAATAACAATTGGTAAGACCCGCCTAACGCTAGAGGGCACTGAGAGCGCCATTGAGTGTGTGCTGAGACTCGATGGAAGTTACTCGATGGATGATGTGCGATTTCTGAGATTGAGATATTATTATATTTAATTAAATTAATTTATATTTTATTGATCGGTGATTATTGATTTTGATTTATTCATATGAGATGTGATATTATGCTTTGCTGAACCACCACACTTTTGACAAACTTGGATTACCACTGAATCTTAAAACCATCAATGCGCATTTGGTGCATCTACGCCAAAAACCAGGTAAGAGAATCTTTATTGAATTATTGAAACTGAATTATACCTGGATAGAAATTAAATATGGCTGAAAATCTCTCAAAGTTGAAGAAGAAACGCAGTTCCATGCGTTCGATGTAGACGAAATTAATTAACAAAATAGAAGTTGCTATCAACAATGAAAACGAAAAGTTGATCAGTTGGAAGCATTTTTGGAACAATTAATCAGAAAAGAAACTGATTTAAATTCTTTAAATGATGAAATTGAAAATCTTTTGAGCGTCGAGACTATATCTGAAGATATAGAAGCTTCAGAAGAAATAAAAGAAAAAATATTTTTTTGGAAATCAAAACTTCATTCTAAAATAAAGAAATTGAATTTTGATTCTATCCAAGTTGATACAGTTTCACAAAACATTCAGTTGATTAATAATGAAACTGAAAATATAAATATAAAATTGCCTAAATTTCATATTAGTAAATATTATGGTAATTATTCTGGTTGGTTAGATTTTTACAATTTATTTGAAAGCTCTGTTCATAATAATCCTAAATTAAGCAAAGTTGGTAAATTTAATTATTTGAAATCCTATCTCGGTGGTAGCGCGGCAGCATGTATTAGTGGATTTGCTTTAAGTGATGAAAATTATGATAAAGCACTTGATTTATTGAAAGAAAGGTTCGGAAATAAAAACATTTTGATCAACACTCATTTGAGAGTTTTGCTGAATTTGACTCCTGTTAAAAATCCTAACGATGTAAGTTTACGAAATTTATATGATAACGTGGAAACGCAGATCAGAAGCTTAGATTCTTTAGGAATTACAGGTGAATCTATGCAAATCTATTGACACCAATTTTAATGAAATTAATTCCTTCAGAATTCGTTTTAGAATTTAATCGCATTCAAGGCGACAAAGAATTTGACTTAAAAACTCTTTTGTGATTCATTAATAAAGAAATTCGAAGCCGCGAGAGATCCTTTCCAATAAATAATTATAAATCATCGAATCAACGAGTGCACTTATGTTCCTCGCAAGAGAAAATAAAAAATAAAAATTCTACTTACGTTAGACATAACTCTTCAAGACCTCCGCATAAGAAGGAGAATTCTTTCCCCTCCCCACACATGCATGAATTCCTGGCGTCAGTCGAAAATGTAATGTGTTTATTTTGTAGCTAAGGTCATAAATCAGAATCATGCTCTACATTTAATGCAAATGAACGGAGAGATATATTGAAGCAATGAGGTTAATGTTTTCGTTGTTTGACTCCAAACCATCGAGTGAAAGAATGTTTGAAAAAGGATTTGTTTCCCATCTGCAGCAAACCTCACCATGTTTCAATTTGTTTTCGAAATCAAAATAATCCACACATTATTTCTCCAAAAGGAGAAACCGATAATGTGGTATCAGCGAATATCGTATCGGCAAAAAAGAATTCTATGTTACAAAAATGTTCAACCTTAATTGATAATGGAAAAGAGCAGGAAATTGTTAGAATTTTCCTGGACAATGGTTCACACTGCTCCTTTGTTTTATCAGCTATTTCCAAAAGATTTAACTTTCCAGTTGTTCGAAAGGAAAGCCTTTCCATTTGCACATTTGGTGCTAAGGAAACGGAAACAAAATCATTTAATGTAATTAAACTTAAATTAAAGAATAGAGATGATCCAAATTTATGCATAGAAATTGAAGCACTGGAGACAGAACATATTTCAGGTACACATTTACCGACTCCGGATAAAAATACTGAAAAACAATTTAGACGTTTAAAAAATGTACAACTAGCGGACTGTTATGAATTTAACAATAAAGAAATATCAATACTGATAGGTGCAGATTATTATTATGATATTGTCACTGGTCGAATTACACGCCTAAGCAAAAGCCCCGTTGCAGTTGAAACAATACTTGGGTGGTGTTTGCATGGCCGAAATACGAACTTAAATGAAACGTTTGCAATGAGTGTTATGGTAAACGAATCCAATATTTCTGATCAACTCAAGGAATTTTGGGATTTAGAGAATTTGGGTATCGAGGCAGAAGTAGCTAAAATAGAACCCACTGAGAAAGAAATAATGAGTGAATTTGAATCCGGAATTACATATCAAAGCGATACAAAGTGAAACTGCCCTGGAAACCAAATATGAAGACATTATTAGAAAATAATGAGCAGGTAGCAATGGAAAGATTTTTGAGATTGAAATCATCTTTTAAAAATGACCCGTCCTTATTTTGTGAATAAAACACTGTTCTAAAGAATAATCTTTTGGAGAATATTATTGAACCTGTTCCAGTTAATGAAGTAAATTTATGCCAAAATACATTTTATCATGCCAAAATACATTTTATCTACCTCATCGAGTTGTAATACGTACGGATAAGACTACAAGCAAATTACGCATTGTTTTGATGCTTCTGCGCATGCAAAAGATCAATTATCTTTGAACAATTGCTTATACACAGGACTTAATTTTATGCCTAACCTATTTCTTCTTTTGATCAGATTTAGAACGAATCCAATAGCATTTGTTGCAGATATTAAGATGGCCTTTCTCCAGATTGAAATAGATGAAAATGAATGAAACTACACCAGATTCTTCTGGGAAGAAGATCAAGAAACTGATGATGAAAACAAGAAATTGGAAATTTTTGAGATGACAAGGGTGTTATTTGGGGTGAGATCTAGCCCATTCCTCCTTGCAGCCACAATCAAACATCACTTGAAAAGGTACGTAGGATAAATGTTTCAGTTACTCATTTACGTGCAAATGTTCTAAATTAAATGTAGAAATTTGAAAATATAAACAAAATTCAGAAAGACTTGCCTATTACCTGCAAAATTCACTAATTTGCCCAATCACTAGCTCCGAGGTGTGCAGTTTACCAAGATTCTACTGTATATATATTGCAAATATAATTATCACTAATATTTCAAGAATAACTTTCCCTAATCATGTTGCTTTTCTGCAATACACATAAAACTTATAACAAACCTCATATTCACAAATTAAGAAACTTTATTTTTTAAATGTTCCTGTAGGATATTTTGCAATGTTCTCGAGTAAGCTTAAATACCAGAAGCTTTATTTCTAAAGTTCTGGCTCGGATTTCTAACATTCATTGAGATCATAATCTATTGGGATACACTGCATGAACAGCTTTTCTAATTCATTGCAAACATTCTTTGATTACTGCTTAGCGAATAATGAATTGCTTCAGTGATCCTGACATAAAGCTCATTCTAAGAAATATAATTATGTTGAGTAGATAAATTTTGACATGACCTATAAAAGACAGTTCAGTGAAGTCTGATCAAATAAAAGTGAAATTCATGATTAATAGCAACTTGCATTACTTCTGGTACTACATTGCTCTAAAAATCATTCAATATGATGAGGCCCTTGATGGTAATGTAAGGCTGATTTACAAGGAAGCTGTTGTAAAAGTCCAGCACTCCAAAACATAGAGAAAACTTTTGTTTTTGATACTTTCTAGTTTTCATGGCACTTATGCATAAAATAAGCATGCAAACTTGATGTCCATTTTTCAAATATATCTGAAAAAGGTTCATAATTAAAAAATGTTCTGTTAAAGTAATAACTTTTTAGATAACAATATTTAATATATTGTTGAATTCTCTTTGCTAAGTAAGCTACTGAAAATACTTTTACCTCACAAAATTAAAAATTACTTTGTATAGAATATGCACTAGTTACATGGAGCAGTTTTTATTGCAATAGGTATGTTATGTATTTGATTAGGAATATTAAGAGAGAAATGTGATAATAATATTATAACACAAAAAACACAAAATAGAAGTTTACATGCCTTGAAAATTAATTTTTATCTATTTATGATAAAAACTGACAAAAATAAATGCTGTGGTTAATAAAAAGAGATATTTGAAAACTAATATGTATAATAGCATAAATGAAAAAAATATATAATTTAAAAAAAGAGAGAGACCAAACCTGGTATTTTGAAAAGAAAATGATCTCCCACAGATCTTATACATCTTTTTTTAATCAGGATAGTCTTAGCTAATATGTAATAATAGTCGATAGGAATGGCTCCATGGTAGAAAATAAGTAATGCACCACCTTCTTTAGAATCTGGAATGTTTTCTATACCAACCATTTCATAGCCTGAAAAATATAATTTTTATGTACTAAAAATACTGATCACTTCTAGAAATGATCATGTTTGGGAACATGATTGTCATGAGAGGTTTTAATGTATTTATACATAATAATAATAATAATAATCCCAATAAACACATAAGCATTAAATATACATATGAGTTCTTTCTGAAATGAAAATATATATATATATACTCTTTAAGGAATTTTATGAGAATTTGTAAGATGAACAACTTTCCTTTAAGACTGCAGAGAGATGATAGAATACACAATTCTATAAATATGGCAAAATTCATATAATTTTTACAACAAAAGTTTTACATAAAATGCTGAAATGAATAATAAAATATATAATCAATTCAGTCACTTTATATATATATATATATATATAATGTTGTATGATCTTAAATTCACTTAGTTCGAAAACAAGTTTTTCTAAGTCAACTAATTTTCGATCAATAGCAATAATTACTTGCTTTTAATTTAATTCTTTTTCAAAGTTTGAAATTTTGTTATTCATGATTGAATTCAAGTCCCCGTAAAACATTTTTAATAATTTACATTCAAGTTACTTTAAAACACAATTTTCGGAATTAAACTTCCTACATATGGGTTCACTCTTATTTGATACATCTACTAAATTTATATTAGGAGATAATATAATCAATATTTCTTTAGTATATATATATATATATATATATATATATATAATGTTGTATGATCTTAAATTTATTTAGTGCAAAAACAAGTTTGCTTTTCACTCAAAATTGAATTACCTAAAATGCTTAATAGGAATGAGTTCTTTGGATATCAGCATTAGTTCTTAATCCCGTCTATTCACGGAAATATTTGGCCTGACTTGAATTGCCGGTTTGGCTTAGCCTTATTGCCCGAGTAAAGAACTAGACACCTTCGTATTTATTCCTTAATTATTGTTCATTGAACGGGAGTTGGTTTGTTCCCCTTGAAAAGTCAACAAATTTCCGATTTCCGATCAATAACAATGATTACATGCATTTAATTTAATTCTTGCCTTTAATTTATTCCTTTTACAATTGAAATTTTGTTATTCATGATTTAATTCCAGTCCCCGTTAAACATTTTTAACAATTTACATTCAAGTTACTTCAAAACATTCTTTCAAAATTTCAAAATAGTTCTTTCAAAATAGAACTTACTAAGTATGGATTCACTCTTTTAAGATAGTTCTACTACAATTCAACTTAGGAGATAATATAATCAATATTATTTAGTAAATAATATATATATACACTGCTCGACAATGAAAATGCAACACCAAGAAAGAATGGTCAGAAATTTATGCAAATTTTAGAGTAGATGCACGTCACCGAGTTGTGCAAATGATGTGAAATGCGCAGCTCTCCGATGCACGTAAAGTAAGATATAAGGGAAGGAATGTGCAGAATGGGCAATATTCGTGTCGTTATTTCTGCCAGACAATTATCGAAGAAAGTTGGGTTTTGTCCCGGAGGATACGTGTAATAGGAGAGAATGCCAGGCCACCGTCAACGAAGGCACTTCCAGCAGATAGATGATTTTACGAGGGGTATGGTAATCGGACTGAGAAGGGCGGGTTGGTCCTTACGTCAAATCGCAGCTGATACCCACATGGATGCGAGCATGGTGCATCGGCTATGGCGAACAAGGAAATGTGGGAAGAAGGAGAGGTGCAGGTGCAGCCAGAGTGATGTCAGCATGTGTGGATCGATGCATCCGCAGACAAGCTGTGGCGGCCCACAGGTCACTTGTACCGCAATTCTGCAGCAAGTGCAAAGATATCCTGGATGTTCCTGTGTCGAACAGAACCATTTCCCGTCGATAGATTGAATGTGGCCTGCACTCAAGGCGTCCGTTAAGAAGACTGCCATTGACCCCACAGCATAGACACCAACATTTAGAATGGTGCCGGACTGCAGCGATATGGATGACAGAATGGCGAGATGTCGTATTCTCAGATGAGTCACGCTTCTATTTATCCAATGACAGCCGCCGCATACGTGTGTGGCGTGGACATGGAAACAGATCTAATCCGGCAGTAACTGTGGAACACCCCACCGCGCGACAAGGTGGCATAATGGTTTGGGGTGCTATTGCCTACGATTTCAGGTCACCTCTAGTTCGTATTCAAGGCACTATGACGGCCCAACAATACTTGGATAATGTACTGCGGCCGGTGGCAATCCCCTACCTTCAGGGGCTGCCTAATGCAATTTTTCAGCAGGATAACACCCGACCACACTGACTCGCATCTGCCAACATGCTCTGCAAGGTATACAGATGCTTCCTTAGCGACCGTACTCTCCTGATCTGTCACCAATCGAACATGTGTGGGATGTGATTGGATGCTGTTTGCAGACTCTGCCCCTGCCTCGTTCAGAAGACAAACTGTGGCAAATGATTGTAAGGGACAGAAGAGCCATCCCTCAGGACACCATCCACACTATTATTGACTCTATGCCTAGACATGTTTCTTCGTGCATTGCTGTCTGCGGTGGTCCTACATCCTACTGAGCTAATGCCGTTCTCGCTCTGTATTCTGACTATCATTTTGAAATAAAGATCATTTATTGCTGCTTGCTGTCTCTTTCTTTTTTCCAAATTTCATCACTTCCTGACCACTCTTTCTTGGTGCTGCATTTTCAATGTTGAGCAGTGTATATATAAATGAAAACTTGCTTTCAAATAAATTAAGACCCAAATAATACACTGAAAACATATATCTCAATATTAAGCATTCAAATAAAATACTAATTACCATGCCACAGCCAACCAAGAGCATCCCATGCTGTAGCTAACGTGTTTCTGGCACCATCCCATACATCTCGGTTGTATGCTTCACGCAATCGATACCGATACCGATACGCACGTACAAACAGAGCAGACAGAAAGAAAAATATGAATAAGATAAAAGGGAACACAAAAGCAACCTGCAAAGAAAATTGTTTCACTCTAAGTATAAAAATTTTTAAATTTCTATACATATTTGAATAAATTAAGAATAGAAAATTAATAACAAAATTAACAAAACACATAAATTTACCAATACAGTTTAAAAAATTTATATTACACATGTTAAACAAAACTTCAGAACATGTTTCTAAAAAAGTAATTTTTAATTTATAGTACATTAATCTTTTCTGTTACATCAAACTTTAAATCATGCTTCTGTAATGCATTGCTGAATAAATAATATCATTGTATCTTATGACAATAGCACCTTTACGAGCCAGTTTCCCTTGTCAGATTAGGTTAACTGAATATATCAAAGCTCTGGTATCTGATCTGGGTAGAGAAGGGAATTCATGTTACACATGGGGAAAATCACAAAAACCAACCATGCTGTTAGTCCATTCACCTGGGATTGAACTCCCAGTAATCAGCGGTCTATCTCTAAAGATTTTTAAAAAAACAATTGCTTATCATCAAATAATCATATATTGTATCAAAGATATGATAAAAACAAGAATATCATATAAATTTAATTAAAAATTATGTCTAATATTAGCTGTAGTTTAGTGGCAAACTACAGTTGAACTCGCTTATAACGACTGCAAAGGGACCAACCATAATATTTGTTCATTTTATCCAAGTGCTTGTAAAAAAACGGATTCATGAAAAAACCATACATATTTATTATATTACATATATTTACTTTATTTATTTCTGTACAATGCAAAGATGTTGGTTGATTTGTTTTGAAAAATTTTATTGTCTCTTTCTTGTGCTATTGTCCTTTGGAGAACACTCATGGTGGGGAAAAACATAATCATTTGCACCCCTGGCTTCGAAAAAATTTCTCTGCACACGCAAAAGCCATTGAGTATGCTGGAGATGGTTCAGTTTGAAATTCTTTACAGCATCGTCATTATCATCGCTTTCATTATTTTTTATCTGCTTTAGCCTGAACTTCACTACAATATCCTCAGGATCAAGAATCTCGGAAGTGATAACATTGGTGGCAACAGATACATAATTTTCAAATTCTTCTCTACTCATTTCCAAATTTTCTGAGTCGTCTCACTCAGGAACTTGCTCCTCTTGAGGAATGTCCAATAGAGCCTTATAGAAGCAATTTATAAAGCATATCGATGTAACATTTCCCCATGCATCATCATTAAATGTATTGCTTCAAGTATGTTTACAGTTTCATTGCTTCAGGTATGTTTACTGTTTTATTACAAAGTTTCATTTAAAACTTCTGTTCACTCCTTAGTAAAAAGGCTTTATAAAACTTGTAGAACTCAGGGATAAAAATTCAATCCTTTTGTTTATAAGTCCAGTGATTTTGGCATGTATTTTACAATTATAAGTTATAAGGAGAATTTTATGCTTTTCTTTCCTCAGCTGTCTCTCTCATTTTGAAATTAATTCTGTGAAAATGTTCAAAGTCATCCAGACTTTCCTGCTACGATCATAATTAAGAGGACGCTTTTTTATATGTTTTAAAACACCTAGGGTTTTTGAACTTGCCAATAACCAACAGTTTCCTCTTGTCAGTGCGGCCGAGCGGTAAAGACGCTGAACACTGGTAGTTCAGTCCGAGGTTCGAATCCCGCGAACGGGCTGGCTGCATGGGCGTTTTCGTGGTTTTCCCCATGTGTAACGTGTATACAAGCCAGTTTCCCTTAGAAAGTCCTCCACGAAGGCATCCCTCCCTTTAGGCAGATAGCCCTTGTGATCTTTGCCATAATTGAATAACCCATAACCCACAACCCTCTTGTGAGTGCCAGACAAATTAGAACACACTAAAGCTGTCAATGGATTTTTGGAGAACTAACCTATGATGCCCTTTTCACCCTTGAACTTAAAAGTCTACTGTGAGGATACATTGTAGAAAATGCCTGTTTCATCAGAATTATAAATGACACCTTTTGCATATCCTTCTCTGATGACTCGTCACTTTTCAATCATCCATGTCGCAATATCCACCATGTTTGCAGACTTTGCTTCACCACAAATTTTTCCAAAGATTATCCCATGTCTATTCTTGAATCAATCAAGCCAGTCATTCGAACAACGAAATCCAGAATACCTAAACTATTCAGCAAAGAGAGGTGGAAGACAATTTTATGAATCACAAAAATATTGCTCATTATAACCGGGTTTGCACTTTAAGCTCCCATAGACTTAACATTACACTAATCAAGTACAGTAGAAGTCCAGAAATCCGCAACGCTTGGGACCAGAGGTTGTGCGGATTTTAGAATTCTGCGGATTTAAGGACAGAAAAGATAATATTTAGACTAAAAGTGCAAAATAAATAAGGCATATTAGATACATTTAATTAAATTATTATATACATTAATACAATAATTAATTATATGCATTAAATTATTATTACATATACCGAGCGTTCAAAAAGTCTTTATACACCTGAATTGTGGCAAGTCAAAGTCGCATTCAAAGTCACATGAAATAAAATTTTATGCGAAGGTTTGCAACATTGCTACATTATCGCCTTGCGTGAAGTTCCATTCTTAGATTCCAGTCGGCAAAGTGACGTTGAAGTGATTGTTAGTGGTCTCTGAAACAACTTTGGAACAACGAATATTCCTGGTTGAACATGTGTTCTGTGAACACGATGAGTACAAACAGACAATCAAAGATAAGTTTGCAGCTAGGTTTCCGGATACACCTGTTTCGAATTGTCACACTGTAAGGGCACTGATCGATAAATTTAGAGACATTGGAACGGTAATGGATTATGATCGAAGTGGTAAACCGTCAGTGCTCGATGAAGAAAAAATGCTACGCATATCGGATGCAATTCAATGTAGCCCCCATAAACCACTTCGAAAACTTGCCCAGGAAGAAACAATAAGTGTTGGTATGGCACAAAAGGTGATTCGTAAGAAACTGCGTCTTATCCCATATAAGATGAGAACGGTGCAGCAGTTACTTCCTCCCGACAGTGCAAAACGAATGCGGTATTGTGAATGGTTCACACAGTTTCTTATGGACAAGTCTGATGATTTTTTTTTTTTTTTTTTTTTTACTGATGAGGCCTGGTTCCTTTTATCAGGTTACATCAATGCCCAAAACTTACGTTTGTGGTACGCAGAAAATCCACATGCCATACATGAAGTTCCTCTGCATGACCAGAAGGTAGGGGTGTGGATTGCAATATCCAGAAGAAGAATAGTCGGCCCCATATTTTTCCGACAAACAATAGATTCAACTCATTATTGTGAAACTATTCACCAGTTCATGGAAGAACTAGCGGAAGACGAAATTCGTAATGCTTGGATACAACAAGATGGCGCTACAGCATATATAGCTCACCAATCCCTGAAATTACTGCAAGAGGTTTTTGGAGAGTGAATAATTTCAAAGGGATTGTGGCCACCTCGGTCTCCTGACTTGTCTCCTCTGGATTTTTACTTCTGGGGTTATGCAAAGAGTTCTGTTTATGAAGGGAATCCTATGTGTGAAAGCATGTTTGGAGGCTCATGGGGAATATTTCCAACATTTGCTGTGAAAATGTGTGTTTATATGCTACACCCTGTGCATAGTACTTTTATGCCATGAAACAAAGTAAATTTAATGAGACGAAATTACAACTGTAAAGTCTTAACATCATGTAGGGATGCCATAAAATATAATAAATTTTGAGTAAAATAATTTTCTCGTTGCTTTGAATATGTGACGATTCAAGTGTACAGAGACTTTTTGAATGCACAGTATAAACTGATTATATTATATCATTCATTTACATTAGGCTACTCAATTTTTAAATCAGCATGAATCTGCTTCCCCTTTTCTCTCAGGAGTACAGGTTAGGCTTGGTGCAGGCCTGAAATAGATATCCCATCACTCCGCTGCTGCCAGAACCACTCGTACAAAACCTCGTATTTGCCGATTTCACCTCATGTAAAGATTTCTGGTTTTGGATTCCGATGTTAGAATCACTGTTGATGTAAAATTTCAACAGCTTTTCTTTATTGTTCCGTATATCATACACAGTCTCTGTGGCAATTCCACACGATTCTGCTATAAACTGAGCAGCAGCACCTGCCTCCCTCTTTAGCAGAATTTCCACTTCTTTCTAAATATAAATATGTACCGTCAATGCAATGCGTTTATCTTTTTCAACGTTGCAAGCAGTAAAATCACGAGTGCGTTTCTTATCTGCCATTGTATTAAAAAGCGCTGAAATTTAAAATATTCTTAATATATCCATAAAATATCCAGATTAAAAAAACGACATTAATAAACAATCTCGTGAAATAACAAAGCTCAGAAAGTACAACAACATAAAGCGTGAACCTGAAAGAAGAGTTGAGTGAATCGTCTGCTTTTTTACCTCGATGCAGATTGGAGGGGAAAAACTCTTATCATGATGTTAATAATTTGGCATTTCCATTATGACTCATTATTATTTGGTAATTATGACATCATATAAGTGAATTATATTGTATAAATAAAATAGGATTTTGAAAATAATAAATCATTCACCTGCAAATAACAAGCAAATTATAAAGAAATATGTACTCCACTTAAATATAAAGAAAGCTTATTCTGCAAATGTTAAATTTCTTAAGAGATATCAAATATAAATATGTATTATGTAGCAATTAGCATAAGACATAATACATAATTAGCATAAGATAAGTAAGTTTTTCTAATAACAAAATTTATATACCACAATAGGAGTGAATAGCCATATTAGCCAGGATACAAAATGGATATCTATGTATTGCTCAAGATATGCCAAGTGTAAAGATGAATAAGTATAGTTTCCAATTTTCTCAACTAAATCATATATGAAGTTCAGCATGGCAGGGCGATCCTTTCTCATATGGACAACCAGAAAACTGTTTAAGTTTTTTCTTGTTCTCACTAATGAAAATCATCTAAATCTATAAGAAAAAGTAAAACAATAAAAAGATATAGAATAAATATCGCTTACTCAAAAATCTAGAAAATCATATAAAAAATGAATTAATAAGCATTAAGTTGCTTTGACAAAAACTACATCCAACTTATTTCTATATTTTATAATTAATTTTCTAAGAGCGAATATTTTTTTTTAGATTTGTTCACAAGTTCAATAGTTACATAGCAGCATTTATATAATTATCCACTTTAAGCAAAATGTAAACAATTATACAAAGTTAATATTTTATTTTCTCTCAAAATCACTGCACAGATTTTTTAAATCTTTAGAATAAAGAAAAAAAAATATTTTAAAAACAAAATAATATGTACAAAACTGCAAAAAAAAAAAAAAAAAAAAAAAAAAAACTCATGATTAAAAAAAAAGGCTATACTTTTTTATTATCCACACAGCCCACTGAAAAGTCACAAACTTGTTACCAAATTTTGAAAGCATTTGCAAAACTCGCTGATGACAAACTTCTCGCCAAACTAATATGAGAAAGGCAACAGAAACCTTCAAAATGGTGGCACACTACAAATTCCATACAAGAACTTTCAATCAATAAAATTAAAATAGCAAGAAATATCAGTAATATTTTTGATAAATCCTTCTTTTTTGTGTAATTGTTCTATGTAACTACTTTGGTAATGTATTGCTTAACTTCATGAATACGTTTTGGGACATTTTTGAGTACGGATAATCAGAAAGCAAAAAAAAAAAAAAAAAAAAGTTACACAACTCATATCCCTAAAGCTTAGTATACATTACATCCAAATGCTTTGCTTATATATTTATATACTACCACTGAAATAATAATAGCTGTCTTCAATAACATATAATGCATTAGTAACTTTATACTCTGTGTATAAAAGGAAAAGCGAGTGTGCAAAGTTTTGCTTATAAGCAAAGCTCTACATTTTTTAATATAAGCAAGAGCAAAATAGTAAAAATTTTGATTTAATAAAAGATTTTAAAAAAACACAATAATTATGTATTGTACGGTATCTGACAACATATATTAAGTTTTAAAAAACATTCATAATATACAAAACCTGGACGCAAATAAATACTGATTATTTCGGTGCTATTCGGTTTTGAGGGTCGTAAAAAATCGCCAAACTATTGTTGATACCAGTGCTGCCAAAATTAATTGTGGCAACCCTAATCCAAGAAAGGATGTACAGTACAAAGTCTGTAATCTGGACTCATCGGGACTTAAGCAATTCCGGATTAGGGGTTTTTCCGGATTATAGATCATCAATTTAAATCTGGTAAGATGGCATGCAAAAATTATACATTTAAAAATATGAAATCGCAATTTATGAAATAAAGAGCAATTATGATCTAAAGAGTATCAAAATTAAAAAAAAAAAAAAAAAAAGCTTAATATTTATTTGTTTACTTTATTAAACATTTCTTTCAATGTACGTTGTTTAAGTTTGTTTCGAGCGTGTTTTGAAATGGCCTACGTTGCAATAATAGACGCGGTGGCAAGATTTCAGTCATGTATTTTAGATTGTGTGGAAAGTAAATTTAGTATTAAAAGGTACGATGTTGGAATTGTTAATGAGTCTTTTGTTCACGGATGTGTTTATGAAAATTGAAGTGTATTTTTGGAATTTCTGTGGGACTTTTAAAACAGTGTTCGAAATACGGAGCTGCTATGAGAACTCGGACGAAGAAGGGCATTTCTGATAGTTCTTGTGTGGATTTGCAGTCAAATGGTTGTTCATAAAGTATGTGGCTGTCAGCGGAGTTTAAGATTTGTATTGTGGTTTTCATTAAGTATGTTAACTTTGGAGGAAGTTTTTATTGTTACTTTCGAAATTTTGAATCTCAGGAAGACATGTGATATAGCAAATTCGTGCCACTTTTGTTCAGAGACATTGTGTGACTGGTGAAATTTTATTCAGGAATGTATTATGGTAAGTGCATTTTATTTTACTGTTTTTATTTTTTAGAATGTTACATTAATTGTTTTTTAAGTATGAATTTCTGTTGTTATTGTTGTGTTTTGAATTGTTTGTAATTTAGTTTAGTTTATTTGGTTGATTTGTGTGCAATGCCTAGATTGTGAAATTCGTAGATTTTTTTTAAAGTTTTAACAGCTGTGTATATGGTATTCTTTGAAATTTATTGTTGTTATGTTAATTTATTGAAGCGAGGTGTGCGTAGTTCGTAGATTCCTTCACTGCCTAGAATGTGCAATTCATAGATGTTTTTTCAAGTTAAAATATATCGCTGTGTACATGAATTCTTGACAAATATTTTTGGTTAGAAACTTTACGTTTTTGCTATCTAAATTTTCTGTTTTTGTTTCGGATTTTTAGCTTAAATTGTGTATTCAAAATGTAGTTTTTGCATGAGTGAAAACCACATTTTTGGAGACATTTTAGGCTTAAAATTCAAAATATACACAGAAAAATTTAGGTAGTAATATGGCGGTGTGGAGTTTCTAGCCAAAAATGTTTGGCGAGAAATTTGGCGACCTAATGGCGCATATAAGAGTAGTTCCCTTTCTTCTAAACTGTCTAAAGGTCTTAATGCAAATTCTTACCCATAGTTAACACAATTGACAAAAATGAACACGAAGCACCTTACAGAAAAAGTTACCATAATGCTTAACAACATACAATTTATAGAAGTCTGGTGCTGCTTATTCCATGTCTGGAGAAAAAAACAAATTTGAAAAAATTAACTGTTTTCTCTACTCAAACAACATAATTTTTTAAGGAAACAACTACACATCTGATAAATTTTGAATTAATAGTAACTGAGGAAAAAGATAGACCACTTTTTTCTGTACATGTAAATGAGATCCAGGGCTGGAGCGAGAGCTGGTGCAGCCTTGCAAAATCTTAAGAATTTAAAAAAGTACAAAAAAAAAAAAAAAAAATATTAGGAATAGCAAAATTTTTAGAATTAAGGGAAGGTACATGGCAGCAATACTTTTAGAATTTAGGGAGAGACTGGGGAGCAGAATTTAGGATACTGTTCTGTTACTGGGACCAGATTCAGAAGTGTATCAATGAATGCATATGTGTATGTATTATGTGCATATAAGTGTATACACATACATATATTTATGCTTACATATATACATGCATACATAAATACATTTCTGAATTCGTTCTTGAAAACAGAACAGCACCGAATTTAGCACCCAAAATTGCATCAGGCAGCAAACTGTTTAGCAATCCCTGTCCTGATGACGTTACTAATGTGTTGAACCTTTTGAGATCAAGAGTCCATTTTTGTTTTAAATTCCTTATTTATGAAATTATATATTAATTCACTATAAAATAATAATAAGCTTAGTGTTTTACTAGAAGACAGAACTTTTCAAAAATGCTTAAGGTTTTAGTATAGGCCTGTATCTCATCAATAGTTAATAAATTTATCAATTTACTCGTTTTTTCATTTTGAAATAACTGAAATTAAAAAAAAATAAGTTGCATTAATAACATTATGTTTTGTTTTAAAATATGCATTATCAGCGTGTTTATTTCAAATAAAGGCTAATCTTTGGAATATGGTAACAGGTAGTTCGGCAACATTTTGGTAAGGTGATAAAGGTTACTAGCTAGTACTTTAGCAGTAGGTTTAATCCTATTATCCGGTGCACACGGGATTTGGCTACTTTTGGCAACTTTATGATGAGCAGTAAAAACGGGACATATACGATGAGTAGTTAACGGGTCATTCAAAGAAAATATACAGTTAAACATAGTATATGCTATGTATATAGTATATATACTATGTGTGTATATACATATACTATGTGTGTATAGAATATATATATAGATGTTATTTGGATCATTTTTGGTGTTGGCGATAATTTTCAAAGTCGCGCCAAGGCTGCACCGTATACTAGGATTTTACCTAGCAGTAATCTGAGAAGTACACGGTTCCAATCACAGATTATTTTATCTCAGAGAAATGAGAGATCATGAGACAGTCATGTGACATTTATGGATGAATCAGAGTTCTTTAATCCAAAAAGAAGGGAAATTTGCAAAAATATCTGCAGTACTTCATACCATTTTGTATGTTCAGCTTCATTCCATCTTGTATCTTGTGTGAAACGGTGTTGCTTAATATTTGGCCAAAAAAAACTAGCAAGTTGCTGTAGCAGGGTTGGTCGCCAAATTTTCGCCAAAAAATCGCTAAGTTACCATAATCAAAGATTCACCGAAATAAATAATAAAACAATTAGGCTTTGTTTCAGTATATGTTCCTTATGAAATTCATTGCAGTCTATTAATTTTATGGTATAGAATAGTAAGATATAAGGCAGGAATACTATAAGCGGGTGATGGAAGGGGATATAGTTCTGAACACAGCTTTTTTAGTGTTCAAAACTATAAAGTCTGATATTTTAAAAAGTTGATTTGCAAACCATAAATCTGGAATATAATCAAACTTCTAAATCTACTGTTATATTTCTTATCTCATTGAGTGATTGTGTATAATTAGAAAACAGTATTAAAATATTGGGGAAAGTGCAGAATCGCCCACTGCTTGGGGCGTTTTTAAGAATTGCACATACTTGGTATCCATGTACACATTGACCTATTTTCACTTAAAGAACATCCCAGAATTGCACAAAAATGTCATTGGGCACTCCCTTGACTTTATCCATGTACACATTGACCTATTTTCACTTAAAAAGGTCAAAGAAAATTGACAAAAATCCAATTCTTTTTACTCTTGTAAAAAGCGCCAAACAAACAGCAATCAAATAAGTGGGCGATTCTGCACTTTAGCCAAAATATTTACTGCACTGTTTAGTAATTTTTCTCTACTGGTTTCATTATTTTCACTGAAGGCTTGTAAAATGCAAATTTGCATTTTCTTTCAATCCCCCCCCCCATTTAATAAATGCAGAGTTTCTTTCTTTGACATTTCAGCTCAGAAAGAAAACAGTTTTGCACTGTTTTCTTTTAAGCATCACTTCCAGGACTGGAGGCAGAGTTCGTGTAACTGGTGCACTGACATCAGAGAAGCAGAATTTAGCAGCTTAAAAATAGAACTCAGGAAGGTACCTTCCACATATATCTTTGTTAAGAAATAAATATCTACAGTAACTGCACAGATAAATTATACTTTGGCACACCTGCATATGCTTTTCTTGAGGAGTTTATGAAATACTTCTGCTTTCTTCACTTTTATAAGTTTAATTTACTAAAAGCTTTATAGTAAATTCATACACAGCCTTTACAACAAGGAGAGGAAATTCTAAAAATCTGAACAATTGTTAGGGGTATTGTTAGGGTAGACTGAATATCATACATATATACATGGAATGTAAACGAATAACCATTTATTCTAAAGTTAGAAGATGAGTACTCACTTTGATAGCTTTCAAATTACAATAGTAAATAAAGGACTTGCTAAACCGAGCATCAGCAATGATCCAAATTTGCAGTACAAGTTATCTATTTTCAACCTATGAAAGTTCAAAAATTAAAACCATACTCTTTAAATACAAAATGCATTCTCAATCTTTCTTTTACATGATTTGAAACCACATTCATATTTTTTATTTTACCCAAATTCATACCGAAAACATAATTATTTTGCAGGACGTATATTAAGATCACACAAAAATAACACTAATTTTTACGAAAATAACGATTTCTTTAAAAGCCGAAAAAAAGTTTATATATGTTCAAAGTAAGAAGTACATACAAATTTGCTCCCAGTTAGAACTTTAAATTCTTATATTCTTTTCAAAACAGGAAAAACAAACACTTATTACATACAGTTACGCAATACAATGACAAACAGTCATGTTTTGCAGTCGGTCAATCCTTCTGCTCGCCAAGTGCTTGATCAAGGATCAACGTAGTTCATTTATGGAGAGCATTAGGCTAGGCCTTTAACTCTACATCATCAAAGATACAATAATTACATCAGAAGAGGGGTTCATCTAATACGGGAAAAATTTTGAAGCCTAAAATAAAATAATTGGATTGGATTATTTAATTATGGCAAAGCACACGAGGGCTATCTGCCTAAAGGAAGAGATGCCTTCGTGGAGGACTTTCTAAGGGAAACTGGCTCGTATACAAGTTAGACAGGGGGAAAACCACAAAAACGCTTATGCAGCCAGCCCGTTTGCGGGATTCAAACCTCGGACCGAACTACCAGTGTTCAGCTTCTTTATCGCTCGGCCGCTGGTGTGCCTAAAATAAAATAAATAAAAGCTTTTCAGATAATGCCTTCCGCATTTTAAAGAAAGGTAAGAACTCAAGAAGGTCTTTTTATTTCGTGTCTAGATAGGGCCAGAAATCAATTTTGATAGGAGCAGTCATCATTCATAAATTTAGAAGAGAAATAATAGGTGCAAAAGACTTCCTTGATTCTTGATATCAACAATAAATAAAAATATCTTAAGTCACAAAGCAGACCGAAAGATATCTATTTCCTTCGCAACACGTTTCTTACGCATTTCGTTTACAAACACGGCTTCGATTTTTTTATCACCCTTTATTATACTTTTAACTCTAATGTTATTAAAAATAATCAAAGACTAAGATAAATCTAATTGCAGTATGGAATGTGTCGAATCAAATCAAATTCATATGGTAGAGAGGATATAACGCTTCAACAGGTAACTAATAAAAATATTGCATTTTATTGGAAATAATTTTATGTTCCTGCACAGATTGCAGATGAGATTCTATTAATTCTCTCTCTTTAATAAAATTTTTTACGCTACATTTCTAAGATAACAAATTATTTATGTTCATTTCTAGCTCTTTTCAACTCTTTGAATGCGCACTTTCGGTGATTTAAATGCCCATTTTCGGTTTTTGCATCTTTATGAAATCTTTAATATCTCGGTTTGTAATTAACGTAGAAACAAAAGCAGACCAGTTTTGGAAAGCTAAATAAACAATCTATCCAATGAACGAATAAAACTACAAAAATTGGCCTTTTCAACGTGTTCGGATACCTTAATTGATTCTTAAATGCTTCTCTTCACCCATTAAACGGGTTGTATTTCTTCCCCCCCAAGGGGTCGATTGCTATCAGTTCTTTAAATGTCGCATTAATTAGCGGCCAAAATCTCCCCCCTCCTCTCAGCTGGTTCTTCTGAGTTGCTAAGACTCGACTAACGGGTCCTCCCCGCCTTTTTTCGCCCAGCTACCCCGAGTGGGTGCGAGTTCCAAGTTTATTGACCTCGCGCTAGCTCTTTTTCCGTCTGCTTTGTGACTTCCGATATTTTATTTATTGTTGATATCAAGAATCAAGGAAGTCTTTTGCACCTATTATTTCTCTTCTAAATTTATCTACAAGATATCTAGGGGTCTAGTCTGGACACCGGTCGAGATCGATATCGGAAAACTAGTCGGGATTCTCTTTCCATTCGACAGCAGAAGGGAGAGCGAGTCTGTCCAAGGCCAACTAGATATCTACAGGCCTGCTCCAAGCTGATGATCACATGATCTGACGTCATAATCTTAGGCTTTCAATTTTGTTAGTTGAGCTTGCTTCGCCATAGGACTAGTGCTAGTGAGATAATTGTTTACATGTGTTTTTTCTTCTGAAAAATTTTGTATTTTACCGGAAAGTACAATATTATATTGTGAATTCGAATTTATAAGAAAAAGTGTGTTTTAGAATGCCAAGAAAGTGTAGTGTACCTAAATGCCGATCAAATTAGGATAGCACTACTGAACATGTGTCCACTTTCAAATTTCCTTCGGATCCTGTACTCTCTCAGAAATGGATAAAAAATATTAATCGCAAAGATTTTGTAGCTGGCAAACACAGTAGTGTATGCATTAAGCATTTCGAAGAAGAATTTATCGTTCGAGAAGATAAAGCTGTTCGTGATGATGAGACGGTATTAGTAGTTCCTAGAACTATTCCAGCTTTAAAAAAAGATACTTATCCAACGATTTTTCAAAACCAGCCATCTTATTTATCGAAGAAACTTCCCACAAAAAGAAAAACACCGGAAGAAAGAGAAGCAGAAATTGATATTCGTTGTGATAAACAATTTGAACAGTGGAAAAAGAATTATATTATTAGCGATTTTGAAAACCTAATAAATGGTTTTGCAAAAAAAATAGATCTTCCCTCTTCATGGATATTCATTACCAAAGTAAGATCTTTTGGCTATCAAAATTAGAATTTTTAAACTGTCCAAAAGTGCTTGTATCTTTAAAAATATTGGAAGATTTAAATGTAAGAGGTTTTTTCAATGAAAATGAAATTCCCATTGAATAGTTCAATTGGATATTTAGAGAAGAAAAGCTATGTGATAAATGGTCTAAACTTGAGACAATGATTAGCCATTTGGATGGCTTTTCTGCTTCTGATATTCATGATGACTGCAATTTAAATTTAGATAAAATATCAAAACTACTGTTGAAATGTGCAGAAACAGAAAATAACCCACATTCTGAGAAATTTTAAGTTTTTGTATGAACAGATTCAATTAATGCAAATGAAACAGCCTTCGTATAGTGCAGAATTCCTTGCCTGGTCTTGTTATATATTTTAGTGTAATCCAAACAGCTACAATATTATACGTAACAGAAGGTATTTTATATTGCCTCATCCGTCATACTTAAGGAAGTTATCTCTGAAAATTGGCCGAGCAGATTCTGGATTGCAAACAAGTCACTGGATGTATTTGAAAAAAAAATGTGAAATTTTAAATGATTCTGAAAAAATTGTCAATTTATTATTAGATAAGATATATATAAAACCACAAGTTTCGTATAAAAGTGGTCGTGTTTTAGGTTTTTCAGATAATTCACAGATGGAGGCCACAACTCTGCAAACATTTATGATAAGCTCTATATTATCAAAAAACAGAGATATTGTAGCAATGTTTCCCATAAAAAACTTATCATAACATCAATTATTAATGTTTACAAAACAAGTAATTGACCATGTACAGTCTTGTGGCTATCGAATTATAACTCTAATATCAGACAATAATAGAATTAACAGAAATATGTTCGAAATGCTTTGTGGTGGTGCATTAAAATCCTCATTTATAAACCCTACCATGCATAATCTTCCTATATTTATATTATTTGATATAGTTCATTTATTGAAATCTATACGAAACAACTGGTTCAATCAGAAAGATTCAAACCAAACATTTTTTATACCGTCATTTGAAAACTCAAATATTGTTTACAATTCCAGTGTTCTACATTTAAAAAAATTGTATGAAATAAAAAAAATGATAATATTAAAATGGCTCCAACTTTATCAAGAAAAGTTTTATTTCCGTCTTCTATAGAGAAGCAGAATGTAAGTACTGCTATTAAACGTTTTGATGAAAAGACTTTAGCTGCTCTGCAAATTGAATCACAGAATAATAGAACTGGGTATGGAAAAGATGTCTTAGGAACTAAACATTTTATTGATATAATTTTAAAGTGGTGAAAAATTGTGAATGTTAAACACTCTAAAAAGGCCGTACAGTTTTGAGATGTATTTATGCAGCCTAAAAGGACACCAGAAGATAAAAGCTTAGAATATTTATCACAGTTTTGTTCGTGGCTTATATCATGGAACGATTTTTGCCCAACAACAAAAAACTAAGTCACAAATTGGTAAACTGTCAAAAGAAACCCAAGTTGCTCTTCTCCATACAACAGCAACATTGAATGAACTTTCAAAGTATTTATTAAAAGAATTTAAATTACCTTTTATTCTTTTAGGAAAATTTCAGACAGATAACCTTGAGGGACGTTTCGGTCAATTTCGACAAATGAGTGGCTGTAATTATAATGTATCATTACAGCAGATTATAGAGTCGGAAAGAAAACTAAAATTAATTAGTTTGCTTAAAATGCAGTCTTCTGAGAAAGGTTAATTTATTTTACAACATTTTTCTTGTAATGATATTGAAGATTTTAATGATTATCAACTTATTGATAAGGAATTTGTTGATGTTTTGCGTCAATCCAATGATGTTAATGTTACAGAAAAAGATATAATGTGTCTAATTTACATTTCTGGATATGTTTGTAGATCTGTATTGAAGCATATAAATTGTAATCTTTGCAAGAAAAAATTAATTCTTGACAAAGAATTAATAGTTGAATATAGTGAAGATTTTGCATACTTAGCTGCTATTGATCGAGGTGGTTTATTTTGGCCAACAGAATTTGTGCTTTTCATTAATACCTCTGCATTTAAAATATTATCAATCCTAATATCTGAAATGTATGAGAAATTATATATTTCATCAAAAAATCAACGTTCTATATTAATAAGTCTCATCACAGAGAAAGTTGAAAACAGGATTATTTGGGATGATAGTATTTGTGAGTGAGGCAAATCATTGCATGATTTGTTGAAAAGTTGTGCCACATGCATTTCCAATATATTGCTGAATAATTACTGTAAGGTTAAAAATAACAATTTAAAGGAAACCAATGACCAAAAAAGAAAAATGAGTAAATTAAATAATTCTGGAATTTAGGTGAATTTTTTACGTAATTTTAAAGTTAAATAATTAGTATTTACAAACTGTGTATAATTGAGCCATGGATATATATATGAAATTACCTGATCGCGAAAAAGTATATACCCTTTCCAAAGATGAACATTTCCACGTATAAAATAAATAAAATATCCAATAAAGAGAAAGATATGGCTTCAATTAGATAAGCTTTAAGATAAACAAATTGTAGATCATGATTTAAAAGTAATTTTGACTAAAACTAAAGCAGAAGAAAAGACGAGCGAGAACAATGAAAAAAGATTATGTAGTATGATGTATGAAATGATAGAAGAACTAAATTCAATAGAGGCTCATGAAGTCTGGAAATTAGTTGAAAGATCCATCAATAAGAAAATTACGATTTTTACAAAAACTACAAAATAAGATTTTTGATGTAAAAACTGCATATTTAAATGGATACTTGAATAAACCAATTTACATGGAACAACCACCTGGATTTAAATCAGATTCAGACTGCCAAGCATTAATAGATTGGATAAAAAACCAAAACAAAGTAGTAGTTCAAGGCACATTAATCGAAATCCTTTGCCGTAAGCCAAAACAACTGGCTAAATCATGTTTATTTTTGTAGACCTCAAATCAGGGGCTACAATGATAAGCCTGTTTTGGCATTCATATTTCAAAAATTTGAATGGCAAACTTCTTGTTGATGTGAATTAATGATGTTTAACTTAATAATTAATATCTTATAACGTAATGATTTGCTGGATTTTTCATTGCTTAATACTGCATGCATCTTTTACTATTTGTCTATTATTAAATAAATTTACAGTGTATATTTAATCAGATGTTCTTTCATAAGAATTTTTTATAGCATGATATGGTGCTCATTGGGGTAGATTGCATAGTTATGATCTCACTTTATTTTCAGGGAATTTTATAATATATTTTTGGATATGCTACAAGATTTCTCGGCTAATCTTTGGAATATGGTAACAGGTAGTTTGGCGACATTTTGGTAAGGCGATAAAGGTTACTAGCTAGGACTTTAGCAGTGTACGTGGATAAAGTCAAGAGTGTGCGACATGCCATTTTTGTGCAATTCTGGGATGTTTTTTTAAGTGAAAATAGGCCGACATGTACATGGATACCGTGCATGTGCTATTCTTAAAAACGCGGCAAGCAGTGGGCGATTCTGCACTTTCTCCCAATTTCGCACCTAATCTTCGTCATGATTAAGCACTTTTGTTCCATAAAAGTTCTAATATAAGCGTAATTAAATGTTGAGTTAAAAAAAAAAAAAAACATGCCTTTACTCTGAGAAAACAAAATGGCATCCAAAACAAAACTAGTAGGTTGCTGTAGCGGGGTTGGTCGCCAAAAAATCGCCAAGTTACCATAATCCAAAGATTAAACGATTTCTCGTATAATGTTCATGCTTTAAAACATCTTTAAAATAAAACTTTTTCCCTCATATACAGTCAAAAGTCGTTAATCCGGACTCGTCGGGACTTTGGCGATTCCGGATTATCGATTTTTCCGGATTATAGATCATCAGTTTAAATCTCAAAAGATGACATGCAGGAATTCTAAAATTAAAAATATGAAACCTTAATTTATGAAATAAAGAACAATTATAATCTAAAGTGTATCAAAATTTACAAAAAAAAAAAGCTTTATATTTATTTGTTTACTTTATTAAACATTTCTTTCAATGTAAGTTGTTTTAAGTTGCTTCGTTTTATGTGATAATACTTTCTCTTTAATTCTATAAACAGACACAATTTCTTGTTCAGTTACAAAGTTCCGCTGTTCAAGTCCCGTTAATTATTGTGTCGAGAATACCGACTAACTTGTCAATCGAAATTTTTTCGTTTTCACTAACCTCTCTGTCACATTCTTCATGTCTTTATCCATTTTTTGCAGCAATTTCACTTTTTGTTTGATGGACATCGAAACATACTTTCGTTTTGTATGATCCTTTGGAAGCTCCAGAATCGGAAATTCTATTTGACATAATCGAAAGTTCAAGTTTACTTTTATAAAATTGCTCTTACAGTCTGCAAAAAATAATAATCCGGATCCAATTCGAAGATTAAGGAACAACGCAATCATCAACATTAACTGAAATAGATAATTAGATAATTTTAGATTATGCCGTCCGTTATACATAAAACGTGCACGCAAAAACGTATTCTGTGCTTGCGCACACGCATATGCACAGTGGTAAAAGGTCTTACGCGCACGCGTAAACGCCTATGCGCATGTGTCAACGCAGCGCATGCGCAGAAAGTTTTTAGCTTTGAGGGCCGGATTATAGATCATTCTGGATTATGGGTGTCCAAATTAACGACTTTTGACTGTATTTCCCAAAATGTTCACCTGTACGTTTATAATTAAAAAGTACCGGTACTTACGTATTATCGCAACCAGGTCAAAATTCGCATAAATTGCGAAATTTGGCAACCCTACATGTTATACGTAGTTTTGTAAAAAGAGCATGTGGAGATTCACAAAATTTTCCTGCATTTTCGTGCAAATTTTTGTAATTTATGAGAAAATAGCAGTGTACATGGATAAAGTGAAGAGTGTGCGTAATGCCATTTTTGTGCAATTCTGGGATGTTTTTTTAAGTAAAAATAAGTCGATGTGTACATGGTTATGGCGAATACGGTTTTTAATCAGTGCTAAAAGCAATAGCCAAAAGATTTCCGCCGAAAAAATAATTCTGCAACTTATTCAAATTCGAAACCGGAAGGGTTTAATTTCTATTTTATATTTTAAAAGAAAATAATATAAAAAAACTGTATTAAAATTATCTGTAATTAATAAATGTACATTTTCTTTCTATTCATACTTTTTTACTCAAACTTAAATAGCGTCAACCTGGTTGCGATAATACGTAAGTACCAAAGTACCTTAAGATATTAGATTGAATGTTGAAACGTCGTTATGAGAAAGAAAAAAAATTGGCTTTTGCTTCAATAGGATTGCATGTAAAATCATAAATGTAAATCAAAATTTTATTAAAATTAATATGTTTATGAATTTTGTTATGAAATATCACATATCTTTTTAATATTTAAGCAGTATAAATCAATCTAATTAATTTAAGCAATACAAATTAATGTAGTAGTATGTGGTGTACAAAGAGTTTAAATATTTTTAAAAGAAAAAAAAAAAAAAAAAAGAAGAATGTCTAAATTAATTGAATACTAAGCGTCTGTAAACTATATCCATGTTGGCATATAGAATGATATAGATGATATATTGTGATATCAGTGAGTCGTAGAAACTTATTCAAGTTTGAAGTTTATTTTTGTGGACCTCACATCAGAGTCTACAATAATAATGTTCCATTATTAATATTTAAAAAATTCAAATGACAACTTATTGCAGATGTGAAATGATAATTTCAACTGGCTAATCAGTATCTTATACTATCGTAATGACTCTCAGGATTTTTCATTGCTTAATATTGTGATTTTTAATGAGATGTATTAAGAGTGTATTTTTAATCAGATTTTCTTTCATACGAATTTTTTGGAGCATGATATGATGCTCATTGGGATTGATTGCATAGTTATGATCTTGCTTTTTTAAGAGAATTTGAAATATATTTTTGAATATTCTGTGTAATGTTTTTGCTATAAAACATCTTTAGAATGAACCTTTTTTTCAATATGTAGACTAAACTTCAGATATACTTTTAATATATTAATAAGATTTATGTATTTCACTTAATGTCCACATGTGTATTTATTATTAAAAAGCATCTTAGGTTCTCTGATTGAATCTTGAAAAATCTTTATGGGAATGAAGAAAAGAGAGTTCATTTTGCTTCAATATCATTGCACCGAAAAATAATTATAAAGCAATATTTTATTATATTAGAATTAATGAATTGATATTAATTTTATTATGAAATACTATATATGTTTGTTTAGTAGTCAAGCAGTATAAATCAGTCTTCATAATTTAAGCAATATAAAATCATCTGAGAGCATTAACATATTTTTTCTTTTTATTACAAAATGAAAACATCTCATGTTTAGTTCATTACATATGTTATATTTTCATTGATATTAACATACCGTATCATTTTTATAAATAATTTTGTGTCCATTTTATTTCTGTATAAAAGTTCAGATATGTTTCAGTTTATTTAAATCAGCTCTGCTATATTTACAATATCACTCGAATCTTATTTTTATTTTCTGTTTGATAAATCGGTAGAACGGTATTTAGTATTTAAATATCCATCATTACGATGTAATATAGTACGTTATTATTCCTAAAATTCGAAATATTAGTTGTAAAAATTAATTTAACTTGACTTGAGTTTGAAATAAAACGCTGCGTACTACATAAATGAATCAGTCGGCTGCGTCTACCGAGGAACGATCGCCTTCGATTGTGACGTCACAAATCGGTGGAGCAGGCCTGTAGATATCTAGTTGGCCTTGGTCTGGCCCGTTCAAATTCCGTCGGCGGAAAGTGAAATGGAAATTCCGTGCAGAAGTGACGTTTATTGCATAGCAACCAGTCTATCTCACCTCTACATTGCTCCAGGCTCAGGGAAGGGGGGTAGTTGTAGTCAAAGGGGCCGTTTCGCACGTGCTTATTACTGAGGATGGCGGTAGAAAGAAAAAATCGAGTTCGAGTAAATGGTGAAATTTTTCCAAAAAATACGCTGCTCGATTTAGTAAAGAGTATGGAAAAAAGAAATGGGGAACGTTAATGGATATTTTAAACGCAGAAAGAAATGGTCTTTTCAAAACTTCAGGTATGTGAAGAAACGTAAACATAATTTTACGTATGATCTTTTGCAAAATGGAAATTTTCTAAAAGGTTACATGTTTGTAAACTATTTGTTAACAGGAATTTTATGATTAAAATACGTTATTTTGTCTGAAAAGGTTATGCAACAACGTCATAAGTCAAATCATTGAAATATAGCACCGCGTACGCTTGTTTAATATTCCTAATGAATTTGAATAAAAAAAAAATTTAATTTTTAGCAACCCATGATTATATCAATAATTTTATTTATTCAGGAATTATACCTATCACGTAGCTACAATTATACTATGTATCGTAGATACCAATAAGCAGTGAATAAAAATACAACAAACTTTTAACAAAAGTAATCAAAAGAAAAATAAAAAAAATTAAATAACTATAGGTTAAATCATAAAACATATAATCTTGCACACACACACACATATATATATATATATATTAACATATGCAGTGAAAGGAAATTGCAATACATATTCCTATATATACCCTTTTTACATCGATCCCACCAGTGACCGTGTGGTAAAATCGCTGAACACTGGTAGTTCGGTCCGAGGTCCAAATACTGCAAACGGGTTTGTTGCATTACCAACATATCTCTGATAACCAATATCTGTCATTACCAACATATTTCTCGTAATTTCCAAAAGCATAAAAAGTAAAGGCATACAAAACCTGTTTTAAATAAATAACTATATGTATATGTAAATGTATTATAAATATATTAATATATGCAATCTGTTATATATATATATATATATATATATATATATATATATATATATATATATATAACTGTATAAATATATTAACAGATGCAGTAAAAGAGATTGAAGTACTTATATATTTATATCCTTTTTAAATCGATCGCACCAGCGGCCGGTAAAATCGCTGAACACTAGAAGTTCGGTTCAACGTTGGAATCCCGCGAACGGGCTGGTTGCATGGACGTTTTCGTGTTTTTCCCCATGTGTTACGTGTATACGAGCTAGTTTTCCTTAGAATGTCCTCCACGAAGGCAACCCTCACTTTAGGCAGATAGCCTTCGAGGCTTTGCCGTAATTACATAAAACTAAAACTAAGCACTTTTTAGATCTGAATAAATATACACAAAACTGATGTAATATCTAAAAGTAGACCACATTAAAAATTCTGATAACTAATTATAAATCTTGCATTATAATACTGACAAGAATTTAACCGAAAATTATACAGGAATTTAACTTGTTTTATACAGGAAATTCTAGAAACTATTGGAAATTGACAATGATATCGGAACAGTTAAAACTACTTAAATAAATTTTTTAACTCAAAGCAATTTAATGTAAATGTTGAATTTAGGATTGCATAGTTTGAATTATATATTGCATATTCTTTAATGCATGTCTAATGTATTATATTTTTATACACTACAAATTCAAATAAAAGTAGAGGGAAATACATTATAATTTAAAACATAAAATTTCAAAATTTATAAATTACTCATCAAAACATGAAATTAAGTACATTGATGTATACATTAGTTTAAAAATTACAATTTTAAATTAAAAGTATGCACCCCTTCTTTATATGTGAAATAGAAAAACACCAAATATATTATTTTCACTAAAATTTAGTTAAGGCATTGGTAATGTAGAATAAATAAATAATGTAGAATCGTCAGCATTAAATGCGTTATTACTATAGCGAAATACTCGAGTTTTTCACAAATCTTAAGAAATTAAAATATCTATTACGTACACTTTCAAAAACAATCCGTGACCTCCGCCGTCCTCAGTTCAGCTCTAAAACGACAGTCAGAAACTTAAACGGCAGCTGTCCAGCTGACGGTAAAACTTCCGACGCGTCGATCTCTGTAATGATCGAGACGATGACACCAGACTCGCTCTCTGTCGAGTAGATGGCAAAAAGCGACCCGTTCTTCTATCTCGACGGTGTCCAGACTAGGGCCCCTAGTTAGCCTTCGTCAACGTCGCTCACTAATGATGTCTTTATTGACAAACTTCAAAATGGAGTTAGAATCAGGAACAATGAATGGAAAGTGCTGTAATTGCTCCATATTTTTCACACTTTCTCTAGTGCAAATCTACCTATACATGGTTAGTGCCCAGATGGACCAGAAATTTTTTGTAAATATCAACGACCTGTATCAGTTAGAAGAGTGTACCCAAACAAACCCAAAGGACAGGTCCAAAGAATGTAATTAACATTCTTAAGAGTGTATATAAAACTATGCGAGCAGAAGCTCTTTTAAAAGTGCTTATAAAGAAAGACACAAAATGCAAACAAAATTTTAATGAAATTTTTTGGAAATTTATGCCAATAGTTGCCATTGTGGAATTACAAACTCTTAAATTGGGAGGCATATATAGCTGTTGTACACTTTAACAGAGGGCTTTTAGGCTTACTAAGATATTTTAAATTATATAGGTATGCAACATGGTGAATATTCAGTCGAGAGATTTAGTAAGCTCGACATGGAGCGAATAAGTAAATCAAAATATCACTCACTACCCAGAGTAAAAATTGCCACAAAAAACAAATAGGCTGAATATAAACAGAAAAACAGATAAAGTTGAACAAAAGGAAGGTATAACCTATAGATATAGGGAGTTTTTAGGTATCTGGGTCAAGATTTAATAATGAAAATAAAGCATTTTAAACTTTAAATGCATTTTTCTCAAAATCTATTTTTTCTAGAAACCGGCTCACTTGGTGCAAGATAAATCAAATTATTATTACTTTATTTTTATGAAACGTTGTATGCTTAATCTATATATAGTTATCTATATATCTACATATCAGAATATTTATATGTTAAATATTTTTGAAATTGTCGCTTGTTATTTAAATAATGACATCGTGAATTTATCGAAAATCTCATAAAAAATTTCAAAATTCTGAAATTTTTTTACTGGTTAAAATATTTTTAAAATCCTATGTAATTCCCTAGATAAAAGCATGTAATTTATTATTCTATGATCTTTTTTAAAATAACTTTAATATTTTTTCATATAGAACGTTTCAAATTGTTTTAAAATTTGCTTAAAATTTCCCGTAAATTTTATATTTTTTGCAGGATAATAATAGAATATATTAAATTTTGATAGTGCATAATTAATCTCTGTAGATAATAAATGAGAAAATGTGTTTATACTCGTAGTATACTTATACTGCTTTTTTGAAGAAGAAAAAAAGTGCTCCGAACGTAGTCTGATTCCTTAAAAGTTAAGTGCAGTCGCGTGCGGCTGCGGAGATAAGGTGGTTTCTTGTTAAAGAGACGCTAAAAGACTCTTTTTAAAGAGTTGTAGTACGGGGTTCCTCCATCAATGCCTATATGCATTGTTAACGCGGAGGCGGTATGGATTCAGGAACGTCAGGTCCAGCATAGATCGGGCGTAGAGAGGAGAATTAGTGGTTAACTCGCACGCGGAAACTCCGTCTGGCCAAGTACAAGTTAATAATTTTAATGATGTGAGCCGGAAAACCAAGTAGCATGAGCTTGTAAATAAGTCCGCCATGGAAAACCTTGTCAAAGGCTTTGGCTATGTAAAGATGGACAATTCAAGTTTTCTTTTCCTTACGAAAGCCTGCGTGAGTGAATTCCACTACACGGCTTAACTGGTGTACCTTGGAGTGTTTAGGTCGGAAGCCGAATTGTTCCGGAATGATCAGATTTTGATCTCGACATAATTCATTCAGGCGATTAAGTAAGACAAATTATGTACTTTGGAGAGTGAAGAAAGCAGACTAATTGGTCTTTCATTGATGGGTAAATTAAAATTTTGCCTCAGTTTTGGAATGGGGACGACCGCCGCAATTTTCCAACGGTCGAAGAAGTAGCTTCTCCTGAGCATAAAATTAATAAGTGCCGTAATCCAAACAACAAACATTACGGGGGAATTCTTAATCATGCGATTAGAGATACAATCTATGCCTGGTGCTTTATTTGGCTTTAGTCTTTCAATGTACTCCATCACCTCTTTAGGATCAGTGGGCCTGAGTTCAGGCGTGATAGGTTGCGTTTGAAACTCTTCAATACGCGAATGTATGTGCTCTTGTGTAACCGGACGGTTACAGTAGGCGTCGTTATTTGGAATAAATTGTGTTGCAAGGCTGTCAGCTAAAACTTTAGCCTTTTCAGTATCTGTGTAAACCATCTGTGCGTCATCGGTCATTTGAAGGAGCGGAATGTGTCTAAATTGTTTGCGTATCCGGGCGGCGGCACGCCAAACTGAATTATATTCAGTCGTTAAGTACTCAATGTAGTGTTTCCACTCCGTCTGTTTAAAAAGACGGGATTCAGTCCATATCTCGTTCTGTATTTTGCGAAGTTAGGCGCGGATACTGAGATCTCTGGACCTTCCAAGTGCTTGAATGTCATCGAGTGTGAATTTTAAAGCTGAAAAAGAAAGGAGGTTAGATAATATATCCCTACATATAGTAATACTATATTACTATACCTATGGGAATAAATGATTATTTTTCTCTAAGAGAAAAAATTCGTAAGTCCAGACCAAGAAACTGGCACAAAAAATGGCAATTAGAAGGTATACACTATTAACACGTACGACTTAGTATGAGAGAGATTTGAAAATCTAACCTAATAAAGCCCTTTTTTTAGACTCACAGCAAGCACTTCGGATATGTTTCTTTCCAGGAAATGAATACATCTGATATTTCTTTGTGATAGAGAGAGCAGCAGTGCGACACTTTTTGAAAAGACAAAATATGTTTGAACTAAAGATTTCTTAATAGGTAACCTTAAAGTGAAATTGAATTAAAAATCATATAAATAATTATTAGTTCTAATAAGCTGACAAAGTAATATCGAAACTCCTAAGACCTAATAAGAATGTGAAACTGTTCCGATATGCTGTTCATGATCCTTACGGCTACATGCAATCGAAAATTCCGCCACGGGATGTTAGAAGTTTTCATTATTGTTATCGCGAATCCATTTTTATTTCTAATTGTGGCAAAGTACACTAGAGCGTATTTCAAGATGAATGCCACTTAGCTATTAAATTTAACTCTGAAATTTAAAAAAAAAAAAAAATGATTATGTTAGCTACTAAAAAATATAAGCTGAAAACATATCTTTGACTTAATCTCAAGAACCAAAGGAACTTTCGAACGCATATTAGCTTACATATACGAACCAAGAACAAAGAGCACACAAACACACTCGAATTTAATAGAGAAATTCTTCACCTGTTTTCAGTTTAAATCCAGTCAAAGGATATGGATCTCGGATGGCTACCAACACTACTGACACGACGACGCGTTATCATGAGAGCCATAAGTATTTCTTATGGAATAACATATTTTTAAGTTAGATTTCTCTTCTTCATCGTTAGTAGTCTCATAAGATCAAACAGAGATCTGAGATCAAATTTCAAATCAAACAAAAATTCAAATGAAATGAATTCGATGTTGGATTCGTTAGATAGCTTGAAGACCTTGAAAGAAACGCAACGTTATACTTTTCATTGCTACACTGATCACAAGACATTATTTTCCCACATTAGAGGCAGTCATTTCTCTTTTTAATGATTTTTTTTTCCATTGTAGGGACTAAAAAATACAAAATGCGAGATATATAAAAGTTTTTCTTTTTTTTTTAAGTTATTCGGTTTTAATTAAATACATTAGGTAATACAAAATAGTTGTTTTGCTATCCCACTGCTCCTAATACTACATGGTTAAAAACAAAACCGTCGGGGGTGAGATTATGATTAGAAGTGCACTGGAACATAAGCAGAATTTGAAGGAAAGTAAAAGTAATAGCATAAATATGAAATTAATTTTTTAAGTTTTATTTTAATTAAGTTATTTATCTATTTTTGAAAATTTTGATTCAAAATCAGGCTTGTTAGTAGCCCCATAAATCTCTGAAATGATAAAAAATGTTGAGATAGCAAAAAAAAGGTCTTCTACTTTTAGTATATTTAACTATAGCGCTGCAGCTTAAAAATGTTCTCTTATACTGTATATACTCGTATTTTAATATTTAAAGATTAAAATTTAATATATATTTTAATCTTTAAAGATTAGAAATTAAATGTGGTAGCATGCAGCATACAGTGAGCTTTCATAGCAGATAGTCAACAACATATAAAATATCATATGCATGTACCGGTTTCTAAAGAGTGATTTTATGTGGTCTTAAAAACTACTTTAGACACTATTAGACTGTCAAAGGAGTTTTCATTCCGTCTGAAAATGTATGCCTTAGTCTTATGAAAGTTTTAAATAGAGCTTTTTATCATTTTAACCTGAAATTGAATAAAAGTCACAACTTGTCCAGACCATCAAAACTCCGTTACTTGCGGGTATTGAAGTAAAAGACCGCACATGAAAACTACACAAATTTGGCCTAACTAAGCTACCTCAGACTAATAGCGAATTTTAACTTCCGCTAACAAATGGCTAATGCCGAAATACAAAATGGCAGAGCTGGGGAATAGAAAGTAAAGCTGTGAGAGTTGTTATCAAAAGCTTTATACTCAAAGCATTAAAAACCCACGCCTTAAATATTCTTAACTCATTTGCATCCTGATGAGAACTAACGAAAAGCAGATGTAATAGTACTCATCCAAATGATAAAAATTGGTTAATTAACATAAAATGCCTAATCATTTTTCTCACTTTTGAAAAATGAATGAGAGTGTGGGAGAAAGCATTTTTAAAAATTATGCTCTCTATTAAATTTGAGATGTTTGTATTAATTTCCGAAATTTATTGAAAACTTTTTATTTTAAGACTAACGCAGAATTTGTTCCTCGTCTACAGTGTTTTAATATTCTGTATAATGAGTTTTAAAGAGAAAAATAAAGCAGTATCACACATTTGCAAGACTTAGTTTTGAGACAGACTAAAGAAAACTAAGCTGTTGCACAGCAATCTACTAATTCAGCAGTTAAATGGCAGAACTGTGCAACGGCGCACGGATGGCATATTTTACAAGTGCACATCTGTGTGGCCACCGAGGGAGTGGCTTCTAGGATGGACCAATGAGCATCCAGTAATATTCCTATCATGTCACATGACCTTTCGCATGCTTTAAGATTTAAGCAAGAAGGTTGAATATATTCTGCCACGCAATTTTCTGTACAAAATAATTAAAACATCGTCGATTGCTTCTGAAACTTTTCATTGCGAAGTTAGATCAAATACAGGAAATTATGAAGATTTCACTACCTGGTTGAAATAAATACAAAAACATGTTGGATACTTCAAAAATATCGATGTGAAATATTACTTAATAAGTGGTAAATAAGATGAATAAAGAAATATGTGATAAACATCTGAGCCCAAATGCAATCTTTATATAAAACTATGCGTATGAGAAAAGAATTGACACCAATTATATATGTAAATAGAAGTCAGCCCTTTTTATTGCAATCTATATGAAAAAGATGTTCTATAATAATAACCAATGCAGAATTTTATTCAAAGTGAACTTTACTAATTTGTATTCGTATACATTTAGTGCGTTAAATTTCACATTTAATACATGCTCACCTTGAAATGTACTGTCTACACAAAAAATACTCATCAAATAGAGTGAATTTATCGTATTCACAATGAGTATATTCAGTTTATTCATATAAAATTTTTAATGTTAGCAATGGATATAATCAGATCATATGTGTTCTGAATCTTACACTTCAGAACTAAAATCAAAAGAATGTAAGCACTGAAATAAGAAAGCACTAGATTCATTGTAAACACTTTCAATCATTCTCAGCTCAATTAAAAAAATATACACTTGAATTCTCTTAACCCACATAATATGCCGCGAATATCAATCCTAATATTAATGAGTGATAAAAATCGCGAAAGTGAAATGTCAGCGATTAATCAAACTCAGAAAACGAAAGCACTACGAGATTTTCTACTATTACGCCATATATTTATAACTGTCAAACAAATGCAAATTAAAACGTAAACAACATACGCTCACATGCATGAAGATTTAGCGTCACAAGAGCAGTAGCAGCTCATTGGTTCATTTTCGAAACCCCTCCCTCAGTGGCTACGCTGATGTGCACTTGTGAAATATGCGCACGGATGAAAAGTAACAGAATCATCATAATAATAATTTTAAAAAAAAATCTGCATTCAGTAGGTGGACTAACTCCCCCCTTCCCTATTTGATAATAAACTTCAGTGCCTTAAATACGTCATTTTATTTTCTTAGTGCGTTAAAAATTTTATTGTTTGATAATCAAAGGTGGAAGTTTAAATATGAAACGAATTTTCTCCTTCCCCCTTCACATTATTTTAGATCTATTATTTTGTTTTTTCCGTTCATATTGGCACTGCTAATATCAGTTCGAATCTCACTGCCCTTTAACTATTCATATTGCCATCCTCTTTTTCTTCTTTTTACTGTTTTTAATGAAAAAGTCGATGACATAAGAAATCACAACTGATAATATTCATCACAGGTTTATGCTTTTTCTTTCCCATTCAACATTGTTAAAAACTGAGCTTAATTATTGCATCATAATACAGCAGAAACTCGATTATCTGAGGATTCGGATAACACCTTGAATGATCGAAAACTCGATTAACAGAGAATAAAGGTTTGAACCATGGTAAATTTTCGTTCGACAAGACTTTCTAAAGATGTTTGTTTGAAATTATAAAGTTGTATGATCAAGTAATGCTATTACTATTTTAGCACAGTGTCTCAAACTGACAGCCTCGGAAGTAATTTTACACGGCACACTAATGCTTTCCTGTAAATTAATTAACATTATCATGACAAAAATTTAAAGAAAAAGTTTAAGATTTTAATGATTTGAAGTCCAGTTTTGCGTGATTTTTATTACCATTAAAAAAGAAAGTAATTAACGCCTTGAAAAATCTACAAATTGAGCTAATTGATTTACACTATGAATGAAAATTTGAAGATACAGGTTTAATTAATTTTTGTTAGTACTTATCAAAAGATAAATGCCCACGATATTTTACACCTGTTATTTCATTTTCAATTTGCAATAAGAATAATTGCTTTATTTGAGAATACATGCATATGTGAATAGGTTTTTTCCGCTGTGGAAAATTAATATTCCCAGAAAAGAACCAGATTTACAGATGAGAATCTACAATGTGAGATGAATATACGTTTTATAATTTTTCTCTGAGGTTACAAAGAACGACAAAATCGAAACACCAGCAGGTACTGTAGTTGAAAATCATAGCAAGAAATAAAAATGTTTATAATTATTTACATACACAAATATGTGTTTTTTTCTATATGTGTCGAAGAAAAATTTAGTAACTAAAAGAAAGAGAATTGGTTGCTATCATTTATTCTCCAGTTTTGTTCCGCGTAAAAAAATTTCGCAATTTGTGTACGTTTAGTTTAAATTAAAAGCAAGTTAAGTATTGGTTAATTGAAGAATTTTAGAATTATTTGAAATAATTTAATATGTAGCTGTCGGTACGATTTAATTACAAAATGTAACCAACAGAAATTTCTTGCATTGCCAACTTTAGATTTCAGACATAAAAGAAATTAAAAAATTTCCTTTGCATCTTTATTATTACTGTTTATGTGTTTTGATAGATATTTAGTACGTTTAAAAGAGCACGAAGGACGTCGCTCTAAGTATTAAAGAGCTTTGCTGCAGGTTTCAGGGCCACTAGTGGCGGAGCGGTAAAACCGCTAAACATTGGTAGATTGACATCCCACGAAACGGACTGACGACTTCAAATTTTTTGCTCTTTTTCTTACATGTATCTACGAGCCAAGTTTCTTTTAAAAAGTTCTCTACGAAGATATATTTCCCTTTAGTTAGATAGCATTTTTGCGCTTTAATGCGACATTTTTACTTTTGCTAAGTTGGCAAACTCGTATTCAGTAAAATGTTATACTCGTTATAAAAAAATCAAGCGCAAAATATTTAACTCTAGTACCAGACAAACTGGCAGAGATACTTCGTGTTAAATTCGAGAAATATTTAGGGGCCGTACACAAATTGAAAAGAAAAATGTTTGCATGTGTATGTAATTAAAAATAAAATATCAGTTCAAAAAAACGCTTCTGATGTTAAGATATTATGTGACGAGCATTTCTATGCACATTTTATAAAATGTATTGATCAATATAGTTTTTTTTTTTTTTTTTTTTCTCCCAAAATGAAAAAAATTATTGACAGAAACTCAGAGAATTCGTGTTGTAGAAAAGACTGGCAGGTTCAGTGTTGGCATGCAGCCAACTCGTAATAATATTAATTAATTAAAAATGAAAATATTTGTACTTTGAATGATTTTTTGTACAATTACTCGATTATGATTCCAAAGCAATAAAACTTCACGAAAATATTAACAACGTGTTTTCAGACTTTGGAAACTTAAAAATTATTTGTCTGAAAATTCTTTCAGCATACCAAATGTAAAAACATTATAAATTAAAGACACTAGTAAATCACAAAACAATATCTCTAACGGCATTTAAGAAAGAAAAAAAATAACCTCTAACTATTCTAATTTATTTATTAGCCGAACCCTCAATGGAAATTGAATATGACGTCAAAAATGAGAAATTTTGGAATTAAATGTATCGGGCATTTTTTGTCGTACAAGAATCGAACACTCTGTGTTTTATTTATTTATTTATTTATTTATTTTTATATCGATTACAAAATTTTCCAAAGTATACGTTTGGAAACCGAAGAAACGTATAAAAATTTTTTACAAACTTGATTTAAAAAAAAAAAAAAAAAAAAAAAAAAAAACATGAGTCTTTGCATCATTTAAGACAAAGTATTTATCTACAGTCAACATTTGTAAAAATAAAGGCCGGTAAGCATTTTTCTGCCTATGGTACATACACAGCCTTCAAATTCGAATTCTATTCTATAGGCACGATTTTACTACCCTGTAATTTTTATTTGCGCTAAATAAGACTTTATAAAAATTAAAAACTTTATTAAAAGCATTAAAGGAAATTCCACGTAAATTTGGAAGAGTATATAGTAAATCTCAGAAATTTTAAGCTTATTATTTTATTTTACAGATAGAAGTTAGGCTAACGCCTCTATAGTATCATAGGTGATTGATGTATTGCTGTAGCTAACTTAATATTACACTTTCAGTCGCAGTTTGAAATTCTGACCGAGAACCCCCGGATTCGAGCCTGGGTCCTGAATACTGAAGCTAGCCTCAATAACCACTATCATGTTTGGGTGACTTTTAAAGGTTAAAACATATTATTAATTTCTGTTATTTTAGTTGATACAGAACATTGTATTTCTCTTCAGAAATCAAACTATAGAATTGGTATTATGGACCAAGCCAATAAATTTAAGTTTTGATTATTGTTTTACAAAATAAAGGAATCATGAGCTAAAATTAATAATTAATTGTGTATAGCTTTAATTTTTGTAATTTAAACTCAGTTTTTATTACAACATATGTTTGCAGAGCGTATTCCTTCAATAAAAACACGAATTAGTATATATTCCTTGCAATTTTAACTTTTTAAATATTTACAACTTTCTGTAAATAGTTTTATAATGTGCAAGCCAAATGTTGAGAAATAATCATTGATAGTGTGAAAAGCACAGATTTGAGAAGTAATAGTTTGTGGTAACTGGCTTCTATTTTGTTTTAACGATTAAAATTCAGAAACGTTTTCTCATGATATGAAGTTGTGGTATTTGTTTTATTACAGACTAGCAGCTAAGCGGCCAGTCTTCGTCTGTTTTTTAAATGTACCACAAAAATGCCTGAACGAAACATGAAACGTTAAATATAAAAACTACGCAGAATTTTATTCTGCAGAACAATTTCATTAAAAAAAATGTATTATATATAACAAAATTATAATGAAAAAATGTATTACATATAAAAAATTACATTGAAATAAGCAATATCCTTAATACAGATATTAATTATCCTAATAAATAAATTAACCAACTTCCCGTTGCCTTCTCTCAACAAACGTCCAGTATCCAAGAGAAACACTAAATTAAAAAATTGCACAGAATTATCGCCCTCATTTTTCCAAGTTGCAACAGTGCTGATTTTCAACAGTCAGAAGTCCAGTATACAACTGAATGAAAATCTGTTGCCAAAACCACATTTCTAAAAAAAATGAAACTATTCAAAATGATGCGATAAAATCAAAAGGATAAAACAAAACAAAACAAAAAATCTGATTCGAATTCTGAAAAAATCGCTTCGAGGTGCACTAGATGCACCTAAATATCAAGTTTCATAAACCGGGGTCTGCACGAGCGAAAGGCACACAGACTCTCTCTTTTATTATATGTAGAGATTATTTAAATTGTCTAGTGGGAAGCATTAAAAATCAAAATAAAATTTCAAATGCACTATTAGAAATTATCTTAAAAATTGATTCCACATCTTATTTTCGGCTTAAAAAATATCACGTACTCCACATTCAGTGCTTTAAAAGCAGTATTGGATGAAGCTTGATAAAAATGGCGTTAAAAATTTATCTGTTGTCCTTATAATCCTTGTCATATTTAAATCAATCGTATTCATCAAAAGACAGCTATTAAATTAATCAATTTTAGTTTCTTCACTTAATCATCATATTTAACCTGTTTACCATACGTAACATATTTACTAATCAACATACTTACACGTACTTACTGGACTTAATCGTATTCTGTACTGATCATTAGATTAGCATAATATGATGATTTTTCGAAAAAGGCAAGTTGAAATTTGATACTTTATAGTGGAAAATATTTATATAAACCATAAAGATTTATTGGTGTATGAGATCAATTTCCTAGCACAGAAAATGTTATATGAATTATCTAAAAAAATGTCCTAAAGAAATGTATACTTATATAAATTCATATTAATGCTCAAAAGAGGAAAAACCAATGATAATATCTTCTTAGAGGCGTTTTCAAGATTCTAAAAATTTAAGGTAAAACATTAATCTCACTAAAGTTTACACAATGCTAAAAAAAAAAGTGTGTGTGTGATTATGGCAAAGCCTCGAGGGCTATCTGCCTAAGAGGAGGGATGCCTTCGTGGAGGACTTTCTAAGGAAAAATGGCTCGTATACACGTTACACATGGGGAAAACCACGAAAACGCCCATGCAGCCAGCCCGTTCGCGGGATTCGAACCTCGGACCTAACTACCAGTGTTCAGCGACTTTACCGCTCGGCCGCTGGTGGGCCCCTAAAAAAAAAAGAACAATGCATTTAATTATATACTTGTTGCCCAGAGTGTACTACTCTTACACCACAAATGCATGCTGGAAGGCGGGATAAAATACTTTATATATTTCTCATTTTAAAGGCGACTGAGGATAAGGAAACCCAATCGCCATACCCTGGTGTTGACGAATTATTGTCCCCCACCGTTTAGTTCGAGCCCCCTCTTGAGTCACTAGAGTATTTTTCAAGCAAGAGACGGAAAAATGTGCAAATAGACGTGAAAAATGTACTAGTCAGGACTTAAAACCTGGACCTTTTGAATACGCACCGAGTGTGCTACCGTAACACGACGAGGCATGCTGAAAGGAGAGAGAAAATACCTTATATCTATTGCGGACTTGACTAGCAAAAGTTTTTATTATTATTATTATTTATTTACCGCGGAAAAGAGATTTTTGTCAAGAAAAGAATATTCATCTTTGACGTAATCTAAAAAAACTGAAAAAAAAAGTGGTCTCTTTTCAGGTGATAATAAAGAACACATTAAAAGGATAACATACATATCAACTCCTAATAAAATAAAAACTAACAAAACATTATTGTTTAGTTACTATTTTAAACAGAAACCAATTAGAAATTTTATTTTTTAAGAAGTACTAGCACTAATGTTCTGGGGAAATAATTTGTTTACACAATACTTATATGTGGTAACAATATAAAACATGATTAAAGGAGCTATATTTAGCGAATTACAAAAAAGATAAAATATGGCATGTAATTAATTATAACAAGCGAAAAGAATTTTTCGTATTTATAAACAAAAAAGGAAAATTTAATATTGAAATAATATAAAGAAATTCAGTATTAAAATAAAACAGATTTCATTACCTGTCTTAGCATCATAAAGGTCCCGTTTATATAGTATACTAAGATAAATGTTCTTGTTAGGAATATTTTATCATCGTAAGTTTCCACTTGCTTTTGTTAGAGTTTGCTTGAGGAAGATGAATGAATATCATGAGAGAATAAAGAGTGGAACAACAGGTTTGCGTTTGGTCACTTCGCATTTCCTCTTTCGCAAACCGCGAGTAAATGCTTTTAGAGGAATAAAAAAAAGAGAAGGAAAATTCAAACCTTTCCTGGTTATGGAGATTTGATCTTTGTTTGAAAGAAAAGTTCTTTCAGTGCTTTTATCAATATTTCAAATCGATAAATGCAGTTAGAAACAAAAGTAAAATTCTTAAACAGTATTTTGTTTTTCTGAGGGCTTTATCAATAACTCAAAATCAATAAATACAATTATAAAAAAGAAAAAACATCTACATAAAAACTGGCATTCATACAAGAAATAAATCAAACGACTCTATGTAAAGGTTCGCAATTTATTGTATAAGAAATCTCATTTATTAATTACAGTAATGCTGAAAATGTTCATAAAATTACCCAGTTGGATATACTGCAAATTAAAAATATTTTAATTATATTAATTAAAAAGGATATTAGAAAAACTAATAAAAACCAAATGATTCTATATCAAGATGAGTCACATAATGCATTAGAAATAATTTTTATAAATTAAAATAACTCTTCAAAAGATCTTAAAATTTAAATGCTGTATTATAAATTAATTGTAATTTAGTTATTAAAATCGTTATTTTTAGTAATAATTCAATATTAATTAACTAAATAATAAAACAAATAGTTTAAATTATAGTCATTAAGATTTTTTTCGATGTCGGGAAACTAAAGAAATGGGCAATGTTCCGGCCGGGACTGGAATCTCGACCTTTCGAATACGCGCCGAGTGTGCTACCATTACACAACGAAGGCAGGCAGAAAAGAGGGAGAAAATACCTTATAAGATTATTAAGACTTTTGTTTACTACTTTTAAATGTTTAATTTGATATGCAGTCACATTCTGGTTAAATTTGAAAGATAACTAAAAAATGATCTTGTGTTATGGCAAACAGTAACACCCCGTCACCTAGCAACAGGCAACAGAATTGCCTGTTGCAAGGTGACAGGGATAATAAAGGGCTTATATTTCTCATAATGACAAATAATGTAACATGAATTCATGGCCAAAAATTTGAAGAGATTTTCTAATATCAAAGAATATCTATAAGAAGAAAATCTAAAGATGATAACCTAAAGAATAAGAATATTATCTAAGATATGCCTGCTTATAAATTGTATATTAAAATTATTAAGAAAATTATTGTTTTAAATCTTTCAGTTTGTTATGCAGCTGCTGAAAAAAAAATTATATAAGTCTATATTAAATCACACTGAATCAAAGGAATAATATTAAACAAGAGTGTTTTTCTATGCAACGTTTATTCACGAACACCCAAGACGAAGTATTACACATGCACAAATATGATGTCACATTGTCTTTTACATGGACATTATCAAAGCCAACTTAAGGCCTGTCAGACTGGACGAAATTCCCGTTCGCAGTTTTCAGTGGGTTTCGCGAAATTTGTCACTAGGTGGCCCTCGTGATTTGCTATACTCTGGCTATACACTTTTGGTGGTCGTGTGCTTAATGCATGATATAATTAAAGAAAATAAGAGTAGACAATCTTCTATAACAAAAGAATATATTAAGTACTAAATTACAATTTAAATTACATTACAGAGATCAACACAGAGCTCGGAACACAGTTCATGCTACCGTCGCGTACAGGTTGTCTCACCAGAAGTCTGAGTGATTAATGACTTCACTTTGCTGCTCCGATTAAGAACTGGATTTTACACGTGGCGCCATCTCAGGAATAGAAGTTGAAGTATCTGTCGGAACGCCACAGTACTCCCCCCCAAGTACCATCGGTACGTTATAAGTACTTTGGGTTAAATTTAACTTTTCTTCCAGATCTAGTAGTTTTAGGTTGCTCTTTAACGGGATGTAAGCTTTCTTCCGGGAGTGATCTTGATGAGGAAGTTGTTGGATCTTGCATTAGAAATGCTGGTTTGAGACGATCGATTCCAATCACTGATTGTTTGCCATTGCAGATGATGGTGAAATGTTTCGGTGTTCGTTTGACAACTTTGAATGGATCATCGTATGAAGGTGTTAAAGTTGGCTTGATTGCATCGTTGCGCACGAATACATGCGAAGATGTCTCAAGCGCAGGATGTACAAAATAGCTTGGCTGGTTATGCGAAGATGCTGGGGTTGGCGAGATATTGCTCATGGTCTCATGTAAACGTTGAAGGAAATGTTGGAGGGTCGATAACTGGAGTAGATTCTGGGTGAAAGAATTCACCTGGCAGACGGAGGGTTGCACCATATAACATTTCAGCACAAGTGCTACCAATGTCTTCTTTGAATGCTGTGCGAAGACCAAGCAAGGACTAGGGCTAAGGCTTCTGTCCAGTGTGTGCTACTGTGGCACTTCAGACCTTGTTTGAGAGATCGGTGAAAGCGTTCCACCATCCCACTTCCAGATGGATGGTATGGTGTTGTGCGAATATGGCGAATGCCAAGAAGAGAGGTGAGGGATGCGAACAAGTGACATTGAAATTGTCGGCCTTGGTCAGTAGTGATGGTGGTAGGCATGCCAAATCTTGAAAGCCACTGGGAGATGAATGCTCGAGCTACAGTTTCAGCGGATATTTTTCAATAGGAATGGCTTCAGGCCCATCTTGTGTACCGATCGATACAATTGAGGAGGTAAGTGTAACCATTTGAAGGAGGCAATGGGCCAACCAAGTCTAAGTGCACATGATCAAAGCGTCTTGCTGGAAGGTTAAATTGTTGAATGGGGCTGTGAGTGTGACGGGATACTTTACACCGTTGACATCTAATACATGAACGAGTCCATTCTTTGATGTCTTGATTCATTGCTGGCCAGACAAATCTGTCTGCGATCAGCTTTTTGGTGGCACGGATTCCAGGATGTGCTAAATTGTGCAAGGCATTAAACACTTCACGTCTAAAATTGACAGGAATATAGGGGACGTATTCTATTGTTCTCTATGTCACAGTAAATTTTAAGCGTTAGATCAATGTGCAGCGGTTGTAACTGAAGGGAGGTTTGTGGATTTGAGATTAGGTTCTTGAGTTCCTCATCATGCAATTGAGCTTTTGCAATTTCAGAGAAATCTGGGGTAGTGAGGTTGATATTGTTTACCCGAGACAAGGCATCAGCGACACAATTATCAGTACCAGAGACATATCTGATATCTGTACTAAACTGGGGCGATGAAATCCAGATGTCGAAGCTGACGAGGAGAACATGAGTCAGAGTTTTTTCTAAAAGCGAAGGTTAATGGTCGATGATCGGTGAAAATGATGAAGTCGTGTCCTTCCAAGTTGTGCCGGAAGTATTTAACAGCACAGTACACAGCAAGTAGCTCTCTGTCATATGTGCTGTATTTCCTTTCTGCAGTAGTAAGTTTTCTGGAAAAGAATGCCATTGGGGAAAGTCCTTTAGTGGTATGGGCTTGAAGCACTGCTCCTATGGCCGTTGTCAGATGCATCTACCATTATAGAGAGCTGATCACTAGGTGAGTGATAAGAAAGTGTGGGCTGCATTTGCCAGATCGTGTTTGCATTGCACGAATGCTGCAGATGCAGATTCAGTCCAAGGGACAGCTCGTTGATCGTTTTTTTTTGCTATTCTTCAGAAACTCATGTAGGCAGGCTTGTGTTTTTGCGGCATTTGGCAGAAAGCGTCGGTAGAAATTTAACATTGCTAGAAAACGCTTCAGTTCAGAGATGGTTTTGGGCTGAGGTAGGTCGTTAATTGCTTTGACTCTTTCCGGTAAAGGTTTAACTCCATTCTGGGTAATAAGACATCCAAGAAAGGAAACTGAGGGTTGACCAAGTACACATTTGGATGGATTTAGTTTTAATCCATGATCTTTAAGGGCGAGTGAAAATCTGACGCAGATGTTGAAAATGTTCTTCCGCATCTGTAGATGCAACCAGGATATCATCAAAATATGGAATGCAGAAATCGAGGCCAGACAGTACTTGGTGTATGAAACTCTGAAATGTTTGGCCAGCATTGTGAAGGCCAAATGGCATATATAAGTACTCAAAGAGGCCAAATGGTGTAGTCACTGCGGTCTTGGGCACATCTTCAGCATGCACTGGGATCTGATGATATGCTCTGGCAAGATCGAGGGTAGAAAATATGTTTGTTCCATGAAAAAGATGGGTACAGTCTTGGATATGTGGGACTGGATATCTGTCAGGGACTGTGACGGCATTAAGTCGACGATAATCTCCACAAGGCCGCCAGTCACCATTAGACTTTTTAACCATGTGAAGTGGACTGGCCCATGGACTTTTAGATGGGCGAATGGTTCCCTGTGCTAGCATGAATTCAAATTCTTTGCGAGCAGCTTTTAGCATCTCTGGAGGGAGACGACGAGGCTTGGAAAATACAGGTGGGCCATGTGTTTCAATCTGATGATACACTTCTGGCTGATGAGTATGCTGCCCTGATTTGGATGGGTTTAAAATGTCAGGGAATTCTGCTAATAACCGATGAAACCGTGTGCTGCCCGATACAACACTTATGTTGGTAGGTACGTTCGATATGTGAGAAGCTTGGCCCTGTGATGTCAGCTGAGTTGTAGCATCAATTAAGCAATTATTCTTGACATCCACTAGAAGGTGGAAATGTGTCAAGAAGTCGACACCAATAATTGCTTGAGTTACATCCGCGATAATAAAAGGCCAGTTGAAAGTCCGGCGCAAGTTTAAATCAAGTGTCAATAGTTTGGTGCTATGGTGATTTCCGGTTATGTTTTTACCACCAATCCTCGAATTCCATATCACAGATTATGTTCTTACTGCATTAATATAATATTAACAAGACATAGTGCACAATAAAAATTAAGCTTTATTTAGGAACTTCGCGCACACTGCCCGACAGCCTGCCTGTTTCGCTCTGCTCGCTACTCGTAAGAAATTTCTCCTCTAGGGTTGCCACACTTATCGGAGGGCGCAAGGCGCGCTCCTTATCGCCATCACCACAGAGTTTGCCCCCAGTTCCTTTAATGGCTATTCAAAGGAACGACATAGGTTATGAAATTATCTCAGAGTATCCGTACTGTCGGGTATTTTTACATGATTACAAAATTAGAATAGATCAAAATGAAATTCAATATATAACAAGGTATTGACACATATAATAAACATGAAATAACAAGAAATATGTTAAGAGATGAATTTTAAAAAAGTGTTTTAAATTGTTATGTAAGAAGCAAGTTTCTTAGGGAAGTGAACATGTCTTCCCGATCTGGTGACAGTTTGTGTCCTTAGAGAGTTCGTTTGCAGATTTATTCTGCTGAACTGTCTTTAAGTCTTTATTTGTTTTCAGTTCAAGGCAAATTAGAGTCCGAAAGCAAATAGGCTGGTTTCACACGGTCTATAGACACAGTAGATTTCAGACCGTTAACATCAATTGTGAAAGTTTTGTTCGTTCTAGAAAGAACTTTATGCGGACCCTGTATATGGTTGGCACAGAGGTGGCTTTACTCGATCGACACGTAAGTATACATGCGTACACGACTTTAAGGTAGCACTTACGTAACATTTTTCTTGGCAATGTGCAGATGTTGCTATTGGATTCAATTGTTGCATTCTATGCCTAAGATTCGTGATAAATTGTGTGTCATACGGAGATATCTTAGATGACGTTATCATATCACTAGGCAGCTTGAGAGTTGCGCCGTACACCAGTTCAGCACAAGATGACTGTAGATCTTCCTTTACGGCTGTCCGAATACCAAGCATAACAACTGGTAGTGTTTCAGTCCAGTTATTGGTCTCGTGAGCCTTGAGAGAAGATTTTAAATGTCGATGAAATCGTTCAACAATGCCGTTTGACATTGGATGATAGGCTGTTGTTGTGATTCTGTTCGTACCCAAAATGCGCGTGAATTCTGCAAAAAGTGCGGATCTCATTTGAGAACCTTGGTCTGGGTTAATTGGTATTTGATGGTATGCCTTAATCAGGTCGGACATGACTAAAAATTTTAGTACCGTGCAATGCAGCAGTAAAATCGGCTAAGCATGGAATAGGGTATTTGTCTTTTATTGTTTGAGCGTTCAATGCTCGATAATCTCCTACAGGTCTCCATTCCAGACTTCCCTTTTTTGGAACCATGTGAAGTGGGGATGCATAATTGCTGCTCGAAGGTCTCAAATGCCCCAATTGCATCATAGTTTGAAATTCTTGTTTTGCTATTTTTAAGCGATCTGGAGCTAACCGACGAGGTTTTGCAACCACAGGTGGACCTTTAGTTATGATATAATGAACGGTGTTGTGTTTAACAGGTTGGTTAGGATCTGGTAATCTAGTAACTGAAGGATATTCTTTTAAAATTTTGTGATATGGTGTATCACTAAATACAGTTTTTACTGAATAAATGCTTGCATTTTTCACGCAACCGACGGTTTTAAAATGCGTTTTTAAATCTTTGAGACATTTGTTTCTGAGATCAGGCACCAATTCAAAGAAATGGAGAAAATCTGCTCCAAGAATGGGTGTACTAACATTTGCTATAAGAAAAGTCCATGTAAACTGTCGTCTTAATTTGAAATCCAAAGAAAGTGTTTTTTGACCATAAACATGAATAGTAGAAGAATTAGCAGCGAAAAGTGTTTGTTGGGACGAATTCCGTTTTTGAGAATTATTTGCTGGAAGTAAGGACACGTCAGAGCCGGTATCGACCAAGAATGAAAGGTTTGTTCTACGGTCACGAACGAACAGGCGACGTGAAACTTGAGGCAAAGAATAAGTCGCCTCTATTCTTTGCTGGTTTCGTTTCCCTGCCATGAACAAGGTTTTGTACATTTGTCATCTCTACACTTTTTCCCAAAACGTCTATGATACCAGCAAACAGAATAATCTCTCCTTTTGGAATTGCTTCTTTCCTTATTGCGATCTCCGCGATTTGGCGAGCGACCACGAGAAAGAGAAATGCGATCAATACGTTTGTTTAATTTTTCTATTTGTTTAAATAATTTATCCTCAAGAGACTGATCGACTGTGCGAGAAACGGCACAAGTCCCTGGGGTTGGATTTACTTCTAAAATTCTGTCGGCAATTTCTGCAGCTTTATCTACAGTTAAATTGGAAACCGCTGCCAAAATAGACTGAACAGTCGAAGGCAAACGTTGAAGGAATAATTCTAACATTAAGTTATCAGGAACATTTAAAGATTCTGCTCGACGTTTCATATTTCTAAGCAAATCGGAAGGTTTTCGAGAACCTAATTCTTCTCCAGATAATAATTGGCGAATTTCTTGCTGAGAAGATTCTCCTGAACGATTTATTAACTCAGTTTTAAGCTTTGCATATGGATCAATAGGGTCTGGTTTCATAAGTAAATCCCGTACTAGTGATGCGATATCTGGAGGAAGATGAGAAACTACATAATTATATTTAGTAATGGATTCTGTGATAGGTTTGGGGGTGGCAAGAGCAAAAGTACTTTCACACATAATGAACCATAAAGATGGGTCTGATCGGTTATAAACCGGAATTTGGACGGCATGAACATCAGACATTGTGCAAGGTTTTTAAGCCAAAATAAAAGCAAAAATTTAACTAAAGAAAATGAAATTAAATGATAAGTAGAAAACAGAATTATAAAATGATCTATAATTAGTACTCATCTGTGATCCGGAGGACGAAAATCGATGTAATCCATTACTTCTGGTTTGGAGATCTTGAGTGCTGGCTTGTAGTCAAAACCGAAAGTGCTTGAGAACTGTTCATACGATTTAACACAGTCCGGGTTACCATTATGGTGATTTCCGGTTATGTTTTTACCACCAATCCTCGAATTCCATATCACAGATTATGTTCTTACTGCATTAATATAATATTAACAAGACATAGTGCACAATAAAAATTAAGCTTTATTTAGGAACTTCGCGCACACTGCCCGACAGCCTGCCTGTTTCGCTCTGCTCGCTACTCGTAAGAAATTTCTCCTCTAGGGTTGCCACACTTATCGGAGGGCGCAAGGCGCGCTCCTTATCGCCATCACCACAGTGCCGTAGGTTGCAATTTGGGTACCGTTGGCTGCATACAGTACAAGTTTATTAAGTTGGTGAGCATTTGTTTTAGTTCTCGGGAGCACTGATATGTCAGCTCCAGTATCTACTAGAAAACATAACTGAGTTGAACGATCAGCCAGTACTATTCTGTCGATGTGGCGGACATTCTGTTGGCCAGCAGAAGACCGCCCATTTAGTTTCCCGCTTGTTCAAAAGTGCATGGAGGGGCACACTTGCGAGCTTGAGCGCCAAAATTCATATGATAAAAACATATGCCACTTGTGGGTTCTTTGTAGTGCGTTCGAGTATTGTGACGAGATCGACTCCTTCTTCGGGCATGAAATTTATTACGTGGGCCCTGATTTGGTCGATTGTATCTCCGTGAAGCATGAAGACTTGTAGAGAGTTCAGATACTTTTTTGGTCAATTCAGCCACTTGTTCGAGGAATGAACTCGAAGGTGCAGCATTAGCAGCACTGACATAAGCTGGAGTAACAAGTTCATTAATTTTGTCAGCCATTGCTGCTAAACGGGTTAGATCTTCATTGGAAGCAGCGAGAATTATTTGTATGTTATTAGGGAGACGCGAAAGCCATAGTGACTTCAACAAGTCGTCACTAAAATGGCTTCCTGCCAGATAACGCATTCGTGACAGCAAGTATGAAGGTCGCTGATCTCCAAGTTCAAGTCCTTGTAGTAAAGTACGTATTTTTGAAGATTCACTTTCTGAATAGATTTCAATGAGCCGCTGTTTCAGTTTGGAGTATTTATCACAATCAGGTGGTTTGAGAATGAAGTCATGCACTGAATTCAGAATATCAGACTCAATTGCTGCAACTACATAGTTGAATTTTGTAGAATCCTCACTAATGCGAGCGATAGAAAATTGTGCTTCGATCTGAGCGAACCACAATGAAGGATTATTTTTCCAGAAAGGCGGTGGCTTCACCGCAACGCGTGTGATTTGTGGCTCTGGTGGAATATCGTCGGGCATTCTGATAGATAATTTTCACTTTAATTAATAAACACTTAACAGCACAAATATTGTTGGATGAGGATACACTATTGATATTTTACCATGATGACAATAAATATTTTAACCATGCAGAAAAAATTTACGTAACGATACACACACAAATAACACAGGGTCAGCAATTACACACACAAATAATATTTTACCGAAATGCATTTGAAAAGAAACCCCTATTTGAGAAAAAAAATGATGCGTTCATTTTGTATTGCGCACACACAAAATCACCACTTCACACTGCTAAGGCACTTTCGAAGGAAAAGAAAATCACTCCTGTAGCACATGGGAAAAAAAAAATCACTACTTTCGAACACTGAGGGAAGAATTTTGCCGTAGCACGTTGCACAAAAGTTACTGATGTAGCACATTCAGGGAAAATCACTGTTGTAGCACATTTATCACAAAAGTTGAATGATCGAAGAATTATTGCACGACGGCGAAGTCAGCAGAACGGAACAGATCACATTGATGATTTGCTGAAGCTCCTTGCGATGATATGCACGACTTTGAAAAAAACACAAGCAATATACATCAATACTTCTAGAAATAATTGAAGGGGTACGTTGTAGCATACGTTTAATGTCCATATTCGTTGTTATTTTTAGTCAGTTCTTCAGAATGCCTTGGATGCACGTGGCTTAGGGTCGTTGAAAATCCATTGTCAGTAGAGTGCTCAGTCAAAAGGTCACCACTTTTGGTGGTCGTGTGCTTAATGCATGATATAATTAAAGAAAATAAGAGTAGACAATCTCCTATAACAAAAGAATATATTAAGTACTAAATTACAATTTAAATTACATTGCAGAGATCAACACAGAGCTCGGAACACAGTTCATGCTACCGTCGCGTACAGTTGTCTCACCAGAAGTCTGAGTGATTAATGACTTCACTTTGCTGCTCCGATTAAGAACTGGATTTTACACGTGGCGCCATCTCATGAATAGAAGTTGAAGTATCTGTCGGAACGCCACACACTCAACATTTCTAACGTAGCTCATTAATAACAAAAGTGTATTTTAGTAAAACGTATCGCGGTCTGCTAATAGTAATACAGGATGGTATATTGTTGCATGCCATACTGCAAAATTTTCTTCTCTTTTAACAAAATTTTTTCAGTCGTATTTAAATAATTATTTGCACCATATAACTGATGGAAATGCTATGCATAATACAAAATTTCTTAGAACAAAAACAATCACGTAAAATTTTAAAGCTTTAAAATTCTTTTGAAATGTTTTTCCCTCAGCTTTTGTATATGGACAAGCTTAAGATTTGTGTGTAGGTGCGTTCAGCTGAATACTTCTCATCTTACAGATATTGTAGTGTGCTTTCAAAAATATGTCGGCTACATATTTATTTGATGTTTATTAACGAATTTACATGGTGGTTTGTAATTTAGATTCAGGTGAACGTTGTAGAGTTATTCGGTTGTCGATGCAAGAACGTGAAAAATGTGCAATGCCCTCACCGGGATTCGAACTCCGGACTTTCCGAATATGCGTCGAGTATCATTCCAGTTGCACCACGAAGACATACTGAAAGAAGGGATTAAAAAAACCTTATAAGATACGCAGGCTTTGTCTAGTGGTTACTTCGCATCTTTGGACTTTAAATTCTACTGTCAATCTAGATCCGATTATAAAATGACACGGTGAAAGATGATCTATTCATTGTATACGTAGGTTATATGGACACAGACTTAATTACAGCTTTATCTTAAACTAAAACAGTATAGTGTTTTAGTATATATAGTATAAAGAAGCTTTGGAAGCAATTTCACAAAGAACCCAGTGAATGTAAACACCGCCAAAAACGGCGGCAATAGTTCAAATTTGATAACTTTAACGAATTCGTTTGGTAGTAACCATTCCTAGTAGTAAATGTACTGGTACGGGTAATTATTCGCAACATATAACTGATGGAAATGCTATGCATAATACAAAATTTCTTAAATAAAAATCATCATGACGTAAATTTTAAAGCTTTAAAATTATTTTGAAATGTTTTTTCCTCAGCTTTTGTATATGAACAAGCTTAATATGTGTGTGAATGTGCGTTCAGCTGAATACTTCTCGTCTTACAGTTATTGTAGTGTGCTTTCAAAAACATGTAGTAACCATTCCTCTTACCTAACGTACCTTATTATTAATTATAAGTTACCCTACTTATAGCTTAAACTAATTTACCTGAATTTAAATTAACTTAACTTCCAGGTAGCAACCATTCCTTTTGCCTTTTTTTTTTTTCGGGGAGGAGGGGGTTCTTTACGTTACTGTTCGTAATTTTGCACATTGTTGCATCACAGGTTTTCTTCGCCTTTAATTGTATTTCAGTTATTTACGATTATTTTATCTGATTTTCAAGCTATCCTTTCTGAATTTTTTAATAATGAACAAATGGAATTATTTTCTTTTAATTAAGTTGTCGGAGATAGAGACTCGTCTATAGTGGTGCGTCTCAAAAGGATTATTGCCTTCGTCGAAAACATATTCACAGCATGCAACAGATCAGAGGAGATTCTGACATTGCTAATTAAGAAGCACTTGGCAAAAGGAACAACTGCATTCGTGTGCAAAATTAAGAGAATTTGCACATTACGTAAAATTTCTGAAAACCTAATGGACATATTTTAACGAAATTTGGTATAAATGTACATTTAATTTATAACAGAGAATGAGATGTAGCATTCAAAAATCACTTTATGTACGCATTACTATCAGTATTGGTTTGATTTTGGTTTTATGTGATTACAAGGACTATCTGCCTAAGGGGAGAGATGCTTTCATGGAGGACTTTCTAAGGGAACTGGCTTGTATACACGCTACACATAAGGAAAACCACGAAAACGCCCATGTAGCCAGCCTGTTCGAGAGATTTGAACCTCGGATCAAACTACCAGTGTTCAGCGACTTGGCCGCTGGTAGGCCATTATCACTAATGGCCATAATTCACATTGTAATATCCAACTGGAAATGAATCTAATACGATAGTCTCCTTTCGCAGCCAGACAGGTCGCGCAGCATGATGGCATACTGGACAGGAGGCAGCTGAGTAGTCCCTGTGGCAGTTGATCCCACTTCTGCAGCTAGGCAGTTTTCAACTCCTGAATGGTTTTCGGGGGGGATGGCGAGATGCAGTTGCCCTCCCAAGAGCGTCCGGGACATGCTCTATAGGCTTAAGGTCAGAAGATCTGCTGGCCAATCCACGTTACGAACTTTCTAACTTTCCAGGTAATCTTGGACCAGCTGAGCCCTATGCGAATGAGCTTTCTCATCCCTTAAGAGGAACTCAGTATTAATTGTGCTGAGAATATAGGGCTTTAAGATCAGCAGTCAGGGAGCTTTTGTCAAGAGTATGCGGCAGCCAACATAATGCCTGCCGAAACTATCACACCTCCATCAACATACTGATCTTTTCTCTGGTGAGGGAGGGATGGCATAGTGTTCTAGGCTTTCTCCAGATACAGATCGCTAATAATGAGTGTCCTGGTTGAATCTCGACTCATCTGTAAAAACAGGATTTTCCACCTAAGTCTGGTCCAAGACGGATATAATCTGCACCATGCTAAACGCACTCTCTTATGAGCTGCAGTGAGCGGGTCTTCTGGCATACAGCTGTATCTTATGAAGCATTTGTGTAACTATAGACCAGGAAATTCAGATTCCAGTGGTAGCATACAACTCACGAGAGAGCTGTGAAGCTGTAGCTGTCCTGTGCATCGCTCTGGAAGTGACAAATAACAATTTTCATTCGTAGTTACAGATCTTGATCGACCTTGTTCAGGTCTTCTCGATATGAATCCAATATCATGAAACTGTTTCTACAAATTGTAGAGAAGGGGGCTAAACTCAGCTCTATAGTCACCTGCGCTTGTAATTGGCCTGTCTCTAGTCTGCTGACAGTTGACTTGTGTCGAATGGAAAGACAGTGACAGCGTGCGACAGCGCGCTTTTACTCTGCATCAGATAAAAGAATGTCTGGAACAACAAAAAGGAAATATGAAGAATCAAGATGGTAGAATGGGATATTTCACTTAGCCGTCATCAGTCGGCGAAAAAAGATGAAATGAATGAAAATAGACCAGCAATGTGAAAAAAAGTTGGATAAGTAAGGTAGTAGGTACTTCAAATAATTTTAAAAATGTTAGGTTAGAATATCCGAAGGATATTTGTGTTTTGCTCTAGGAAAAGGTGAGCATCGCAAAGAGCTGATACAGCTGTTTGTATGTAACAGTACAGAAAGGAAAAAATTTGTGTCAAGTTTTTTTATATAATTTTGTATAGTATCAATTTGAAGATCTCTGTGAATATATGAATTTGGGATGAACCAGGGTGCATTAATAATTTCACGAAGGGTTTTATTTTGAATAACTTGGATCTTTTTTATGTGGGTTTTAGCGGCGCGTTCCCATACCGGACTGGCGTAGAGTAAAGTAGGTCTAAGGATGGACTTGTATAAAATAAGCTTATTGTTGATAGTCAGATTGCTATGTCTGCCGAGGATAAGACGCATAGTAGCTATTGAGATATTGAATTTCCTGACATTTTCGTGTAAATGTTGCCGAAAAGTGAGTTTTTTGTCAAGTGTGACTCTGAGAATACTTCACTTGATCCGTCCACTGAATTTCATCGTCAAAGAAGATGGGATTAGGCGGAAGGAAGTTTGTCCTTTTCTGAAAATAATGGCTTTGGTTTTGTCAGTGTTAACGGCAATTCTCCACAGCGTCATCCAGTTTTCAAGAAGCTTCAAATAGTTTTGTAGAAAAATTTATATAGTACTGATGGTTGAAGCTTGAGATAGGATAGCGGTATCGTCGGCAAATAAGGCGATAGTAATATGATATTCTTTTGGAATGTCTTGAGTATAAATATTGTAAAGAAAAGTAGAGAGAACGGAGCCTTGAGGGACACCTGCAGTAATATTTCTAGTAGTTGAGAGGGTGTTTCCAACTTCGACAGCAAAAGTGCGATTTCTGAGGTAAGAGGCAATAAGTCGAATAAAGTGGTTCGGAAAATTGAGCTGAATTAGTTTGAATATAAGTCCTTGGTGCACTCTGTCAAAGGCTTTGGCAATATCTAAGAAAATTGCGCCGGTAGGAAATTTGCAATTGAAGCCATCAGTAATGTAATTGATAGCGCGGAGAAGTTGATGATTGGTGCTGTGTAGATGTCTGAATCCAAATTGTTCATCAGGAGTGTAAGAGCTAGGAGGCATGATTCGATTAATATAAAACAGAATAATTTTTTAAGCAATTTTAGAAATTTGACTAAGTAAACTGATAGGCCGATAATTTTCAGGTAAAATAGAACTCTGATGAGGCTTAGGGAAGACAACAACAACTGCATGTTTCCATACTTTTGGGAAGTAAGAGAGCTTGATAACTGAGTTAATTATTTTAGTTAAGCACGTAATTGCATTAATTGGAAGATGCTTGAGTGCTTTGGAAGAAATGCCATCACATCCAGCAGCTTTTTTAGTTTTTAAAGAGCTAATAAAATCCGCAACAGTTCTCGGAGAAGCAAGAAAGGTGAAATTAGGTGGTCCAGGGCTATTAAGGAAAGAATATACTGTGCTATTCACTTTGGTGATATGATCGTTATCATATGGGGAAGCATTGGGAGTAAATGTATCTTCAAGAATGTCAGCGAAAGTATTGGCTTTATCTTCATCAGAATAAACAAGTCCATTGTAACCATGAAGTGGAGGAATCTGCTTGAAAGGCTTTTTGAATTTACGAGCAATGTCATAGAGGGAACTGTCTTCAGTAGCAAGAGTGTTTAAGAAGTTGCTCCATCGTTGAGATTTAAATTGCCTGATATCTTTTTTAATGGTCCTTTGAAGAGCGTTTAAGTGAGCTTTAATTCTTGGTCTCTAGTAGATTGCCATAATTTCCGGATGCGATTTTTATATTTAATATTTTGCCTGATGTTATTCGGAAGAAGAAGAAAAGGATGATTACTGATGAATTTATTGGTAGCAGAACTTAAAGCTTGTTCGACACTGTTGGTAAAATTTTGAATTTCCGTGTCTAAGGCTTCTTTACTGCTAATGCAAGGATTTTCTGATATAGTTTCTGTCAGAATTTGAGAATATTTATTCCAGTTGGTAATTACAGTGCTGTGACCTCATGCAGGATAGAAGCGGTTGATATTAATTTCAAGGAAGATAGGATTATGATCAGAAGATAAAGCAGGAATAACAGAAGTTTGACTATTGTAACTGAGGTTATTTGAAAGAAAAAAGTCAATGATGGAGGAGCCATGGTAACCAAAATGTGTTGGTTCATCAGGAGCACGTATAACGTAATTTTTATCCTGGATCAAATTGAAAATTTCAGTACTTTTTCTATTGCTTGTACCAGGATTCCAACATTGATATTTCGCATAAAAATCGCCACCTACAAGAGAAGGATACTCCATCTCATTCCGTCATCCATTCGTTCGCGGATACTTATTTTACCTGATAGCTTGCAAAATTTATTCAACTGTTGTCAGAAACACTGTGAATGTCGTAAAGCATTACAAACACACATATCGTCGGAAGATCCTTATTCTCTCATATCCACTTCATAATCACCCGCCGGCACATACGTATGCGGTTACATATTCCACTCTTAATATCTACACTATTCTTCGGCAGCATAATTAGTACCTTTGATTCAATACGCTTCCTAAAAATAGGCATAATTTGAAAATTCTCTTAATTTTGCACACGAGTGTATTTTGACTGATGAATGGAGGACGTATTTCTTCTTAAGTAGTCGTGGGTAATTTGTGCATCACTCTTAACCATTCCACAAGTTTCGTTAATCCGGGAACTGGTGCACATACCCGGTCCACAAAATCGAACATGCGGCCTCTGAAAGTAAAATTACTAAAAATAACATTTATAAATATTTACGTATTTTATTAAAGGCACATATATGCTTTTTGCAAGCATATGCATAAATACCGTTGTAGAGACATTAGGTTATTTCGAAGAAGGAGAGATGAGAAAGGCCCTCGCCGGGACTCGAAACACGGACCTCTCGAATACGCGTTGAGCGTGCTGACCACTACACCACGAAGGCATGGCAAGAAAGCGGGAGAAATACCTTACAAAATTCCCCTTTTATAGGGGAACTGGGGATTAGGGGACCCAATCGCCAAATCCTGGTGGTGGAGAATCATCATCCACCCCCTTTTTTAGTTCGAGCGCCACTGTAGAGACATTAGGTATTTTTTGAAACAGGAGTATTGAAAAATGAGCAATGCCCTCGCCGGGACTCGAACCACGGACCCCTCGAATACGCGTTGAGCGTACTGACCACTACACCACGAAGGCATTCTAAGAAGGCGGGAGAAACAACTTATACCTTTTATATATTCAACATTTTTCATTTTCGGCGTGTGCAAATCTTTAATTTCTGTGCATTCAATATATTTTCGAGTAAAGTAATTTATAATAACTTAGCATATACCAGAATTTTTTACACAAGAAATATGTATAAAAGTAATTTGAATGAAAAATTACATGCATTATTTTTAATACCCACTCAAAGTCAGTTTTTCTTCGAAATTCCTCCGCGATGGCATCTCTCCCTTTTAAGCATACAGCCATTGCAGGTCTAAACATATTTACTAAAAACTTAACCTGATCTATGTGAATAATCACAAATATTTTTATATGCATAATTTTATATTTACATCTAGCAATCATCAAGTTTCAAACCTTTGACTTAATTCCTTATCAAATTCAAATTTTAAAGTAAATATATTTTGGCAGAGCATTCAATACCTCTTTTAACGATTTTAAACATTTTAATAGTTCTCTGGTAATATAAAAAATAATAACTATCCATTTCACATTTAAGTCTTAACCTCACTGTGAACAGATGGCAGTCTTGATTGCCTTACCGTACATAATATTGCTTCCCTTTTTAAAACAGTTAAAACAACTACCGTATTTGACGGCATATAAGACGCACCCTTATTTAGACGACCACACACAAGGGAAAAAAGTTTCAATAGCCTGGTTTCTTTTAGTTTCGTAAAAGCCAAATAAACAATTATTCAATGCAATTACCTTCACGTATAAGACTGTGTCCTTCACGTATAAGACGCAGGTAACTTTTTTGAGACCAAATTTAGGAAAAAAAGTGCGTCTTATATGCCGTCAAATACGGTAGTTGATCTAAATTCACAAGTACCTGAAATTTTCATACTGCAAGGTAATTCACAAGGTAGCAATATGCAAAAGTATATTTGATATACCGATTAATAACACTGATGATGCTTTTTTATGTCTTGAAACTCTTTCAAATACAGCGGACCGCTACTCAAGTATATGCATTGAATAACAAAGATTTTTCATTCATAATTTTATATTACATTTAGTTATCAATTAAACATGTTCCTAAATAAAATTTTAAAAAATCTGATGTGCACACCACATGACTTCCTTGTATGAAATATTAAATTATACGCAATTTTCCTGCATTTCGTCTAAATATATTGAAGTTAACGAATTTTGAATTAAATCTATTTCGCCGATAGCGCATAAAGCACAAAAAAAAAATAAATAAATGCATTCTTTAAAGTTCACTATATTTATTTACCATAAAGACTCTTCGGCACTAGGTTCACTTAACAGCTTTACATCTCATTCATTTTATAACCCAGATTGCACAAAAATTAAATCGTCTGAAGAATTACCACATGTTCTATTTAAATACTATAATAAATCTAAAACGATGTATAAAATAAATTAAACAAATAAAAAAGAAACATTTTTTCATAGACGATTCAGCGCTTCTAACCTAACGCGCATGCACTACTAATAAATTTAGTTCTCACTTCGCGGCAAGGCAAAAATACATAAAAATTCAAAATATTTTCCTTACAAATTGAAAGATACACAAAAACATAAAACATCAAGCACAGTTAAAACAATTTTTAAAAAATTTCAGAATTAAAATTTCAGTTTCTACGCAAAAACAAACTAATAACTTAAATGATAATTCCAGAACGAATTAAAGCGTAATTTAATTCGCAATAATAAAAGAAGCCATACCTTGTTGTTGCGAAGCTTAGTTTCTCTAGATTGGCAACAAATCCGCTATTCTGCTAAATTTCAAATGTAATCAAATGTGGCTGGTGGGCTAAAAAAAATTAGGCTTAGCCGCATTTTAAAAACTTTTAAATTGCTGATTATTGCACAGTTATTGCATGCAGGTTAAGTAAAGGCATAGAAACCTTAACCGGAAGATAAGAACAACATAATTCAATCATTTTTAAAGCAAAAAATGCGCGATTTGCTAACATATAGGAATAGAAAAAAAACGAAGCTTACGCAGCTGAGTAACAGAGTTGGTACATATATACATACACATTTATATACTTTTGGTGTGGCGGATTACAACCAAAAAGGGAGGTGTACATCTACATGTTATAGCAACTCTATATACAAAATTTCAACGTTCTGAGGCTACTCGTTTTTCAGTTATGCGAGATACGTATGTACAGAACACTATGAAAAATTCTCTTCAGAATTCATTTTAAAGCAGTTTTATAATTTTGTTGGACGAAAAGAGTCTTTTATTCTGCCCTTACGTACAGATGCAACACCTTCTTAAACACAAGCCTCCCTACTAAAGGCTCGTAGTTTAGTGACGTCACAAGCTGTTGGCTTTCTCGATGGGGGGGCGAAAAATCGCCCCTAAACAAAGGCCATCTAGATGGCATTAGCAAGTTAGGAGAATTTCGTCCTTGGCGCATGAACCAAGCCTGCTTAATTTAATCTTGATATATATATATATATTTCGATTTCCATCATGCCTTTAAAGTGTTGTGTGCCGCTATGCCGAGAAAATTATTGTGACGGTCCTGAAGTATCAGTATATAGATTTCCTAAGCAACAAGATGTAAAATCGATACCGCGAGAAAATTTTACCATTTCGAAGTATTCTCGGGTAAGTTAAGCCTAACCTTAAATTTACTAAGGCTATTCTGTATTTAAAAGAATGGATACGTTAATATTAAGGAATTTCATTTTTATAGAATACACTTTGTATAATATTGTGTAATCACGTATCGATTAGTATAATTATGTATCGAATTGTATGGTTAATAATTATGTATCGAATTGTATGCTAAATGTTCACTTACTTTTTAAAATGTCCAATTTTTTACTTTTTGATTAATTTTATAACTTGGAACTTTTAACTTCATACGTATATGGCAGAAAATGAAATTATTTAGTTTAATATTTAATACAGTTTGGTATTAAGAGTTTTTCTAAAGAAATTGTGAAGGCAATAGATATGCTTATAGTTTTTTAAACTGTAATATAAAGTGCACAGTTTTGCATAAAACAAGAAATAATTTAAATTCCTAATGCATGAAAATTCAAATATTTTTAAAACTTATGTCACTAATAATCCTTTTCTTCCCCCCCCCCTCCGGAGTAGGAGACAAACACGCATATGCTTAATATTACCTGTTTTGTTAAAATATAAATTGCATTACTAGAAATCCTACTTTTATTACTTTAAAATTAGTAATTAGGTAATTATAGTAATCTGAGTGAGCTTTCATCATGTCTAAAAAATGTTAGGATACCTGATGATTTAACAATTGTGATTAAAGAAAATAGTCTATTTTTCCTCGAGATAAGCACAGAATTGCTCCTTTTACACTCATGTCCATAAATTAAGGATAATTCGGAGTCACTCGGAAATCGAACTCTAAAATAAGTATATCACCTGTAAAATCACAACACACATCTTCAAGAATCATATGGAAATTTCAGGAAATAACCAGATGACACCGATGGTACGTCACAATGACGAGAGTGTAAGACAGGGATATATAAGGAATATAGGCAAAGAAGTAAAATTGTTCGCAGGCGCTTTATAAGCATTTCAGTACAATAACCGAATAGTTATGACACAAAGGACGCATCTGGATTATTTTTGACGTGGTAGAATTATCGTAGAGAGTGATATATAAGCAATGATTATGTATTGAATTTAGGAAAAATGCAGAATTTAGACCAAGCATTAACTACGCTTGAAACCAGTCGAAGGGGTGAAAATGCCAAAGCATCTGGGAAGTTGTTTGAGCTGGCGTCATGAGGTGCTGTAAAAGAGTTTCTTAATACATAAAAATTATGACGCAGTACGAAGCATTGGGTGAAATGCAAGCAAGGAAATAGATTAAATAATTAAGTACATACTAATACGGAAGTCAAACAACAAAAATCAGCGTTATATTTTCAAAATTTTCACAGGACTAGTTTCGATGGTTTTACCGAACTACCATCCTCAGCTGCAAAACCGCAAATGAACAAGATAGGAAATAGTGATTAGATAAGACAGCCTGGCCAAGAATAAGCAAGTGGCGCCATCTGTTGGTGAAACCAGAACTAAAACATAATTTCTTTAAAGGCCAACGGCAAAGATGGATTGGAATTAGGATCGTTAACGAGAACAGAAAGACTTTTTTGAATTTGAAATGCCTCCAGAAAATCCAGTTCCCCAATGGAAGATGTTTTTTGAATAATTTTGGCAGCAGAAAAATTGAAAGTGTGATTTTCGGACCAACAATGTTGAGCAACAGAAGACTTCTGTGTTTCCTTTTTTCTAACATGTGCCTCATGTTCCTTGACGCGAAATTTTAAGGCTCTCTTAGTTTGGCCAATGTAAATTAAACCACACTGACAAGGAATCCTATAAATACCCCAAGAATTCATATCCGGAATGGGGTCCTTGAGTATGGAACTCGGAATTTTATTGATGGGAGAATAAACAACCCGAAAGTTAAATTTCTGCAAAATATGCTAATTGATGGAAAGAAGGGAATGACAACAGAATTTTTTTTGTTTTAGGTTATATTAATAACCTAAAACAAGAGTGTGCCTTTTTGTGTGTTGAGATGAGAATTTTTTACCTGCTTGATTAATAATGTTGGGTGAAAAGCCCCTGTCAATAGCTATCGCTTTTAAATAATTTGGTTCTTCATCAAGGGCTAGTTTGGAGGAGCAAACTTGAAGAGCACGAAAAACATAGGAATAAAATGAACCTAACTTTTGTTTAGTCGGATGACATGATTTAAAATGTGGTGGAAGGCAAACCGATGAAGGTTAGCCGTAGTAGTGAAGTTGGATGTGTTACGTGTGACCAGAATGTCGAGAAACGGAAGAGAATTGCAAGTCTCAAGTTCAAAAGTGAACTGAATAGCAGGATCAATAGAATTCATTGTTGAAAGAACTTTATTTAAATCATCTTTATTACCTTCAAACGGTGTCCGCCGATAACATCGCTTCAAAATCATAGCGGGCGAAAACGTCGCGGAGAAAACAACGCAAGGCGAAAACGACGTGCTACAAAACATCGTGGGAGAAAACATTGCAAAGAGAAAACATCGCAGTTCTAAAACATCGTGGTACAAAATATCGTCGTCGAAAATAAAGCGATTCAAAAACTTCGCAGTTTAAAAACAACGACGTCGAAAATATCGCGTAAATAATATAAAAATAAAGCATTGAGAAATCATCGCAGGACGATAACATCGCAGACCTGCTTTTTTCAGGCTTTAATAATTGTAAATTGATATTCCCTTAATGATTTGTGAGTGCGAGATGAAAAGAAAGATAATTTTTACTTTCATATTTTTTTATTAACTAATAATTTTTTGCTGAAAAAGTAAGAAGGAAACTTAATACTTAAGAATAAACTGAAGCAGAACAAGAAATAATTTTCATTATAAGAGTATTAGATTGACAAAAGTGAATAAAATAATCTCATAATTAGCAATTTTTTATAGATAAGGTCATGCAGTTACCTAGCTTCCTTTTTCTAAACTTTTTAGATTATACTTTTAATGAAAAATTACCAGTAAAAACTTTATAAAAAATAATTTATTATTGACCTTTGTTAGTTAACTATGTCAGTTTAAAATTCTATTAAGTGCCTTAATTTTCTATGCTTAAATTTCCTTCTTACTTTTTCAGCAAAAATTTATTAGTTAATAAAAAATATGAAAGTAAAGATTATCCTTCTTTCCATCTTGCTCTCACAAATCATTATGGAAATATCCATTTACAATTATTAAAGCCTGAAAAAAGCATGTCTGCGATGTTGTCGTCATGCGATGATTTGTAGATACTTTATTTTTTACCTCGATATTTTCGATGACGATGTATTTAAACTGCGAAATTTTTAAACCGCTTTATTTTGAACGACGATATTTTCTATCGCGATGTTTTAGAACTGCGATGTTTTCTCCCACGATGTTTTGTATCACGACGTTTTCGCCTTACGCTGTTTTCTCCGCGACGTTTTCGCCCGCGATGTTTTTGCTGCGATGTTTTCGGCTGTAACCCCTTCAAACAGGGTAAAAGTATTGTCTACGTAGGGGAACCATGCCGGGAAGTTTAAAGTTTCAAACAATTTTGATTCATAATAATGCATGTAGATATCAGCCAGGATCGGACTGAGGGGGCTTCCCATGGCTAATCCCTCAGTTTGCTTGTAATATATATTTTGGAAAACAAAATGTGTTTGTTTGTTGCTTCATTTTATTCCTATGTTTTCCATGCTCTTCAAGTTTGCTCCTCCAAACTAGCCCTTGATGAAGAACTAAATTATTTAAAAGCAATAGCTATTGATACAGGTTTTTCACCCAAAATTATTAATCAAGCAGTTAAAAAATTCTCATCTCAACACACTAAAACACTCAACACACTCTCATCACAACACTCTTGTTTTAGGAGATTTTAAAAATTCTGTTGTCATTTCCTTCTTTCCATCAATTAGCATATTTTGCAGAAATTTAACTTTCGGGTTGTTTATTCTCCCATCAATAAAATTCCGAGTTCCGTACTCAAGGACCCCATTCCGGATATGAATTCTCGGGGTATTTTTAGGATTCCTTGCCAGTGTGGTTTAATTTACATTGGCCAAACTAAGAGTACCTTAAAATTTTGCGTCAAGGAACATGAGGCATATGTTAGAAAAAAGGAAACACAGAAGTCTTCTGTTGCCCAACATTGTTGGTCCAAAAATCACACTTTCAATTTTTCTGCTGCCAAAATTATTCAAAAAACATCTTCCATTGGGGAACTGGATTTTCTAGAGGCATTTCACATTCAAAAAAATCTTTCTGTTCTAGTTAATGATCCTAATTCCAATCCATCTTTGCCTTTGGCCTTTAAAGAAATTATGTTTTAGTTCTGGTTTCACCAACAGATGGCGTCACTTCTTGCCCAGGCTTTCTTATCTTATCTAATCAGTATTTCCTATCTTGTTCATTTGCGGTTTTGCAACTGAGGATGGTGGTTCGGTAAAACCATCGAAACTAGTCCTGTGAAAATTTTGAAAATATAACGTTGATTTTTGTTGTTTGACTTCTGAATTAGTATTGATTCGGCGTGTTATTGTGTCTTAATTAAGTACATATTATAAGAAAGACACTAGTAATATAACTACACTTTTGAAATGGAATAGAATTTTACAGATTTACATAAGGTGAGTGACATGAGCTGTGACAATTTACATGAGGGTAATTGAAGTCAGGAGAACCAAGATATAGCCGATAAAGCTGTAAGTCATTTGACATGATACATACATAATAATAAACACAATACATATATTTTTCCTCTTATTAGACATATGTTAGCTTAACGTACTTTCTTTAAGAAATATTCTTCACTTAAATTAATAAATCTTTATTCTCGCAATACTTACATATCACTGAGACGATACAACTGAAAATACAAATTACTACACGCACTTCAGAATAACATTACCGTTCAAAAATACTCTGTTGTTGCCACTCGAGAAAATATATTTAAAACAAAACCGTTTTACATTCGAGCATCCTGACTTTGTTACGACATCGGAACATTAAGAACTTATACTTAAAATAAAAAATCTGATGTGTACACCACATGACTTCCTTGTACGGAATATTAAATTATACGCATTTTTTCTTGCATTTCATTTAAGCTTATTGGATTGAATTAAATCTACTTCGCCGACAGCGCCTAAACCACAATATAATAAATGCATTCTTTAAAATTCACTCTAGTATTTGTTTACCATAGTGACTCTCTGGCGCTAGATTCACTTAACAGTATTAATAATTATACAACAGTTAATAATTATATAACGGAAACTAAGTTAACTGTTATATAATCCAATAATTATATAACAGTTAACTTATATAATTCGTTCATATTATAACTCATAATGCACAAAATTTATATCATTTAAAGAATAGAATTATCTAATCGTTGCCACATGTTCTATTCAAATACTATAATAACGCTAGAATGATGTATAAAAGAAATTAAGCAAACAAAACAAAAAAAGAAACAGTTTTTCACAGACGATTGAGTATTTCTCATTTAATTAAGTCATTTCTCACTTCGCGAGAAGGCAAAAATACATAAAAACTCAAAATATCTATACTAAAAATTACGAAGTAAATCTTAAACACTTATTTCCTCGAAAAAATTCCAGAAAGAATTAAGCATGATTTAATTGGCAATAATAAACGAATGCGTTATCTTTGTTGTTGCGAAGCTAAGTTTCTCTAGATAAGCAACAAATCCACTAGTCTTCTGTTTCAAATGTAAACATCAATGGCCGCCATTAAAAACAGACTTAGCGGCAATTACACAACTTTAAAATTGCCGATAATTCTAAAAATATTGCACACAGATTTACTAAAGGCATAAAACCCTTAACCGGAAGATAAAAACAACATAATTCAATCATTTTTAAAGAAAAAAATGTTCAATTTAAAAACATATAAGAGTAAAGAAATTGAGATCACTGAGCCGGGTAACAGAGTGGATATATTTGTAAATATATTTATATACGTTTGGCGCGGCCGATTGAAACCGAAGTACGAGGTGCACATCTACATGTTATAGTAGTCTTATATACAAAATTTCAACGTTCTGAGGCTATTCGTTTTTGAGTTATGCGAGATACGTTCGTACAGACGTCACGAAAAATTCTCTTCAGAATTCATTTTAAAGCAGTTTTTTAGTTTTTTTTTTTTTTTTTTTTTTTGGGGGGGGGAGGAAAAGAGTCTTTTATTCCCTCCTTACGTACAGATATCACGCAAAAACATCGTTAAATTGCATTTGAAAGCGGTCAAAGTGGATATTTTCGTTGAAATATGCTGCCTGAAGCTTTTCGCGATTACAATACTTCCTTTTTACTTCGTACAAGGAAGTAAAAAGGCTTAGCGACACTTAGACAACTTTAAAATTGTTGATAATTCTAAAAATATTGCATACAGATTTACTAAAGGCATAAAAACCTTAACCGGAAAATAAAAACAACATAATACAATCATTTTTAAAGCAAAAAATGTACAATTTACAAACATATAAGAAGAATCAGTAAAGAAATTGAGATCACTGAGCCGGGTAACAGCTTGGATATATATATAAATATATTTATATACGTTTGGTGCGGCCGTTTGCAACCAAAATACGAAGCAAACCACAAATGTTTATTGTCACATGTTTATTTACTTGGTTAGCTAAACATGTAACATGCATTTGTGGTTTGCTTATTTCTTTCTACTATATTTTCAAAATATATTTGCCATTTAAGTAATTTCTATCACGTTATCAGCACGCTATGCTCTAAAGAAGTTTATTTAGCAGAAACGAAGAAGAAATTTTGATTTTTCTGAAAGAAAAAGGAAGCAACATTCACAGCGCCGGGGAAGCTAAGCCTAACACGTTGAAAGTAATTTCTATCACTTAGGGCAGAAACCTGAACTATCTGGTAAACATTCCATGTAATTTTATGCCAGTATTGAAAGAGATATTCAATCCGATAAAAAATTGCTGCTACTTGCTTTGAAAATCAAGCGTAAATGTTATCAGCGAGGATATTCCGTTTGGCATCGGTTGTACCATTTTGGCGACTTTATTGCCTGCGCCGGCAAAACTGAAAAGTACCCTTAAATTTTCTCAATAGCAGTTGTTTAACGTGCTTATAGTGTAGTCGTTAGCTTTTTCTTCTGATTCACGGGCTAATTGAGTTATTTCATAAGGCAATAGACCCAACAGCTGAGGAACCCAATTTTGTTCTTCTAACCCAATTCGTTGTGCCTGTCTCTCAAATAAGACTAAATAAAAACTTATATCACCTTCATTCAAATCATACTTATGCATTAATACTCATATCACAAAAATTACTTTTACTAACATTAGAAGGAACAGATTCATTTACATTACTACTTCTGATTTCTGCTTCTATTTTCAATTTTTCAAGTTCAAATGTTCTTTGCTTAATCTCGGCTGAAATGCGGTTTAACCCACTGCTTGACGAATTTTTTTTTTTTTTTTTTTTTTTTTTTTTTGAATGAGCAATAAACGCGCCAACAAGGCTAACCCGATATTTTGAAGATGTGTTGTTATTCTGTTCACTTTTCAAATTGTTTCCACAAAATGTTATCGCCCTGTGTTATATTTAAAGAAATTAAATATTGAAAAATCTACATAAATGTTTCTCGCATTGGGATAAAACAACGGTACCTAGAGCCATCAACTTTGAATAACGTATGTTTCAACCGAATATAGGCATCTGGAAGCCCAAATTTGGAATTTGTTTTATTATCTGTTTCATATTTTGTAAAACTTTAACAAGTTTTTGATTAATAAACTCAAAGATTTCAAAGCCAGCAATGGCAACACAGTACGGGGTAAAAAAACATTTTTATCTCCAGAGCGCGAAATTGTGTATAGGAAATTCTAAAGCTTTCTCATTTTAAAATTATTTTGCGCTATTGCTGTTGAACTGAATTTTATGGTTTGAGTGCGAAGAACATACACTCATGTCCATAAATTAAGGATAATTCAGAGTCACGCGGAAATCGAACTCTAAAATAAATATATCACCTGTAAAATCACTACACACATCTTAAAGAATCATATGCAAATTTCAGGAAGTAACCAGATCACACCGATGGTACGCCACAATGACGAGAGTGTAAGAGAGTGATATATAAGGAATGCAGGCAAAGAAGTAAAATTGTTCGCAGGCGCTTTATAAGCATTTCAGTGAAATAACCGAATAGTTATGACACAAAGGACGCATTTGTATGATTTTTTACGTGGTAGAATTATCGGCCGTCTGGAATGTGGGCGTACCCAACTGGAAGTATCAGACGAACTTGGAATTGCCCAGAGTGTCATCTCCAGGCTTTGGCAATGATTCCAAGATAATGGTAATGTGAGTAGAAGGTCGCCCAGAGTTACAACGCCGAATAAGGACCGGTATTTGGCAGTTACTGCCAAAAGAAACAGGCGGAGCACAGCCTCAGACCTGTCTCATCAGCTCTCTTCAGCCACTGGTACGACAATTTCAAGGCAAACCGTAGACATGTAGGACAATTTCAAGGCAGACCGTGTACAGACACTTAGGGCAGATTGGTCTATATGCTCGTAGACCTGTTAGATGCGTTCCACTTACTGCAACTCACTGTCGCCTGCGGTTAGCCTGGAGTAGAGAGCATGCATTGTGGACACCGCAACAGTGGACTTCTTTGATGTTTTCCGACGAGTCCAGGTTTAGCTTGCAGTCTGATTCTCACCGGAATTTCATGTGGAGAGCTCCAGGTACCCGTTACCACCAAAAAAACATCATTGAACGACACCTTTACGGTGGTGCAGGAGTGCTCGTTTGGGTTGGAATTATTCTGGGTTCCAGAACTGACCTGCATGTTCAAATTGGAACCATGACAAGCCAAATCTATCGGGACGTCATTTTGGAACAACATGTACGTTTGTTTCGAGGAGCCATGGGCGCACAATTTGTGTTTATGGATGACAACGCCCGTTCTCACCGTGCAAATATCGTAAGCGAATGCCTTCAATCGGAGGATATCACCCGTATGGACTGGCCAGCATTCTCAACGGACTTGAATCCAGTAGAGCGCGTGTGGGACATGCTTGGCCGACGAGTTACAGCCCGTCAACCTCCTCCTACATGTCTACGGGAACTTCGGAGAGCATTGCTTTTTGAGTGGTGTAATATCCCCCAATATCAGATCGATAATTTGATACTCAGCATGCCTAGGCGTTGTACGGACTGTATTGCATCGTCTGGGAGACATACAATGTATTAACAATCATACCAACCATGTAATATTGGTTTTTTGTTAATAGGTTTTTTTTTTTTTTTTTTTTTTTTGTATTTTGCTCCAGGGAGAAAAAATCGCAAATTTTTTTAATAATATCAAACATATAGCATCTTTTTTTGCTCTTTACCTTTTGTTTAATAAATAAGCTTTACAAATAAGTCAAATTTGTTTTGCTTCTAACTCTTCCTTTGCCTCATTTTGCATTATCCTTAATTTACGGACATGAGTGTATTTGATCTTCGCACAGTATAATATGTTCTTCGCACTCAAAAGTAACACACAAAACGTTAAAAAAACGCCCCTTTGGACGTAATGTAAAATCTGAAAGTTTTCAAAAAAAAATAATTTTTTGGGGGGGGGGAATTTTTACTTGTTAATTTGAGCCGTTAATTCAGTTGCATTTTGAATGTTTTTATGGTTCTTTATCGAGTGTTTTTTTTTTTTTCCCTGTGGGTTTTTGCCATTTTTCTGCATATATTACGGAAACGGCGGATAAAACGTTAGTAAATTTTCTTAAAGATGGGAGGGGGTCCAAAAGGGTTTCCCCCTGAGATAAATTCAATATATATATATATATATAAATCCCCTCAAAAAGACTTTACATTTTTCCTGAAAAGGGTAAGTGAAAAAATTTTTTCTTGTATGCTTTGTTTTAAAGATGCTTATTTTTTATATTTTGTTATCTTTTTGGCTTAATCCTAGAAGATGGGAAAAGCTAAGGTTGTACAATTTTCTAATGTTTTTAAAGTGAAAATAGATTGATGTGTACATGGGCAAAGCCAGTGCAGTGCGCAAGGCCGAGTTTGTGCGCGATGCCCTGTTTGTGTAATTCTCTGATTTTTTAAGTAAAAATAGACCGATGTGCACATGGGCAAAGCCAATGCAGTGCGCAATGCCGAGGTTGGGCGCGATGCCTAGTTTGTGTATATCTATGATTTTTTTAAGTGAAAATAGATCGATTTGCACACGGGAAAAGCCAATGCAGTGCGCAATGCTGTGGTGGTGCGCAATGCCGAGTTTGTGCAATTCTCTGATGTTTTTTAAGCGAAAATACATCGATGTGTATATGGTCAAAGCCAATGCAGTGTGTAATGCCGAGTTTGTATAATTCTCTGTTTCCTAAGTAAAAATAGATCGACGTGCACATGGACAAAGCCAAGGCAGTGCGCAATGCCGAGTTTTTACAATTCTCTCCTTTTTTTTTTTTTTTTTTTTTTTTTTTAGTGAAAATAAATCGGTGTGTACATGAACAACAAGTTTTTGCAATCCTTTGATGTTTTTCGAGCTCTTTGTCACATGGGCAAAGCGAGGCTGTATGTTATGCCGAGCTGTAATGTAACGTATTTTATATGCAATGTTTAATGTATCGTTTGTGTATTTTAAATTTGTATTGTTGTTTTAATCGCAAGTTATACTTTAGACATCTTTTTTTTTTTTTTTTTCGTATTTAAATTGTGTTTTTAATTGTTTGGTCTTGATATGTTGACAGTGCTTTCCGAAAAATATCGATAATCCGATGATCTACTCAATAGTAGCAAAACTGTAAACTTTGACCCTATAAATAACTTTTACTTTGTTATTTTAATACGTAGTATTTGCTATCGCAATTGCACTTGATAATATGACTTCATTGATAATATGTGTGTGTAGCATTGCTTAGTGTTCCAAATTTGTAGGGTTTATTTTCTTTCATTGTGAGAAATTAGATTTTTTTATTTGTAGAATGTGTATAATTTTAGTATGTCTACAGAGGATATGACGTGATTTAAGTAACGGTGATATGAAAGCTGTGTATGATGTAGATATGCAATAAAAATACTTTTCTTTTTTTATTAATGTAAAGTTTAAAATTTTTAGAAAATAATAAAGATTGTCTACTCACTAGTACCTAAGGGATTGTATCGTAACGTAGCAACAGGATAATTTGTAAAAATTATAAAATTAAAATGTTCCACAATATGAATTTAAATTTGTTGGCAACTACTCCCGTAAAAGAAAAAGAAGAGGAAAACAGTTATTAATTCGAACATTTTGGCAACAGAGAGAAACCAGACGAAAACCGTACAACTAGCACTTTTTTTAGAACCTGAACTCGATTTTTGGTAGTTTTTGAATCGGCTGTAATCAGATATTGTTGTTTTTTAAATGATTATCCTTTTAGGTGCTACTACTAGGTAGATGGTTGTACGGAATTTTAGCGATATACTTTGGCGCAATTGTTGGTGCGGTTTTTACAATCGTCAGCCATCGTGAAAAACGCTGTTTTTACGTATTTTGCGTATTCGAAACTTTAATAAAATAAATATCGTTAAAAATAATGGATTAATTTTTTTGTTGAAAACGTTGTTTTAAAAAAGAATGGCAGGCAAATGTAAATATATACATTTACTACGAGTATAAAATACTAAAGTAAGGTTAAATTATTACTGTCAAATAGCAAAGAAATAGAATAAAAACACCACTATAAAAACATTGCGCCAACGTTTAATTGGATTAAAATATTGCGTAAATTGAATATCGAATTAAAAACCATCATACCAACATTTAAAAGGATTAAAATATTACTTAAATTCAAGTATATAAGAACGCTTCGTACACTAGAGATAAAATGACAGCAATTAATTTATTGCGGGTACGAAAGGAGGAATGTCTAATACTTTTTTACCGTTACAGCGTTTATTTCTTCCACCGTAACCACAATACCATATACGGCCGGGTTCAAACCGCGTTGTGTGGTGTACTAGCGTGTTTAGTGTTGTTTCATTGTGATTTCTGTATTTGGGCGGTAGTGGGTGGCGTGTCCACTGTCGAGAGGCTGTTGTCTTGCTTTTATGCTAACGCCATTTTGATAGTGTAAAGGTTCTACTTCCACAGAAAGTGCTTAACTAAATGTATAACTAACATGTTCTATTTCTAGATACCCAGTGTAGCAGTCGTTGGAGAGAGAGGCTACTGGAGGAAAAGATCTCACTGCCTGTGATCTTCAAGCCCAAGATTCAAGATCATCTTTAAAGTGGAGCCTTCGCCCACGAAGACAGAATTTGATACTGCCCATCAACCTGGACACGCACTCTATGTTATTTGTTTTATGTTTGTTATGCTCTTGTAAATGTATTATTATGCTGTGTCTGAGTCTTTTCTGTTAGGGTCGCACAAACAACGCGAACATATAAGAATTTAGGATTAAAATATTTAAGTTAAGAATTTTCTTTCAGGATAAAATATTTAAGTCTTCTAATTTCAGGTTAAAATATTTAGGGTTATTTAATTCTTTCGGGTCTAAAAATCTAAGTTAATTTTAAGGTTCAAAATCCCCTGAAACCCTCTTTGAGGTTTGGGGTAGGTAAATAGTGGTATTATAAGTGCCCTTGGTTCTCTTTGAGAAGTGGGCTAGGTAAAGGTAATATTTAATCTCCAATAACGAGTTAAAGTTTAAGATTAAGTTAGGGTAATTTCTGCTTGTTTGTGTGTGCTCTATGTTTTAGGTTAAGTTCTTCGGTTCCAGTCGTCGGAGTTAAGATTTTTAAGTCGGTTTTAGGGTAACTCTCGGATTTTAAAATATTAAGTGTTTATTATTCTGTTAAAGAGAATGCGAATACGTCGAGTTCGCTGTCCGTTTTTTCTATATCCTTACATGTTTCCGATACAAATTTGTCCAATCTTTGGCGTTTAGACACCTTGGGGATTTTAAGAGGAAAACAAAACGAAAAGTGTCTTGGAAGAAGAAACCCGAAAACATTTCTTAAAAAGTGTAAAACGAGATAGCTCAGGGAGATATGAAGTAACCTTACCCTTTATTTTAGATAAATACGTCTTATCCAGTAACCGTACTATGGCAGAAAGGCACCTCGTCAAAACCAAAAGTAAACTAATTAACACACGCAGAAGAAAAGATTACGAAGAAATATTTGACGAGTGGGAAGCGAAGAACATTATTGAGGTAGTAACTGAGGAAAAGGAGGAAGGAGTGCACTACTTGTCACACAGACCTGTATAAAGGAGTCTAATGAAACTACGAAGATACGACTTGTTTTCAATGCATCTGCACGTTCTAAGAATTCACCTTCTCTCAATGATTGTTTCAGTAATGAACCAAATTTAATAGAAATTATTCCACGTATATTGAATCGTTTTCGAAAATATCGCATAGGAGTGTCATCTGACATCGAAAAGGCCTTTTGTTAAATCAAAATAGCAGAAAAGGATAGAGATTTTTTAAGGTTTCTATGGTTCGATAATCAACATAAGTTTAAAATTTATAGACATAACCGAGTTAGACTAGAAGAGAAACACGCTAATGTGACAATCAAAATCGTAAAAAACAACCTTGTATTTAGCGTAGGTATAATGAAACACTCAATCGATTTCGAGGGCAGCTAAAGGTCCCTCCTCATCAGGAGAAAGAAATACACAGAAAGAAGAAAATAGGAGAAGGAGTCACAGAAACACGTGGTCCTTATCAGCACTGCACGTGGTTATAACTAGATTTTTAATCAGAGTTGCACTGGCCGCCTACTTTTACTGAGCCAGGCTATCTGATCAAGCATAAAGAAATATTAGCGAAGTTAAAATAGGGAGCGAGGGGCAAATGCACCTTACGCTCAAAATCTGAACTTCAAATAATGGAAAGCAACCACTGAACGGATTTTTATATCCTCTGGTAGTACCAAACGCGAGGAGGTAACGCCATCTATCGGCAAAAATAACTGAATTAAGATAGTAGAATTTTAAAGGCATTAGGAAGGACTGGATTGGACTTCAAATCATTAACTAAACTTGCTAAATCTTTGTGAATGTGAAAAGCCTCAAGAAAATCCAATTCACCTATGGAAGAAGCCTTTTGGATGATTTTTGCAGACCCAAAATCAAAATTATGGTTAAAAGTCCAACTATGATACGCTATTGAAGACTTGTTAATTTCGCCTTTTTTGACATAAGATTCATGTTCCTTGATACGAAACTTCAACGCTCTTTTTGTTTGGCCAATATATCTTAAACCACACTGACACGATATACTATAAATTGCCCAAGAATTCAAGACAGAAACGCAATCTTTTTTTAGAATCGAAGGGTGAGTTTTATTAATAGGGGAGAAACTGACTTGAAAATTGAATTTCTGGAGAATCCGTGCAATTTTATAGCTAACAAAAGGATAAAATGGAAGCACGACAAGGTCATTAATATTATTTCTAACAGTGGAATGTCTTCTTTGATGGGAATATGAAAATTTTTTAATGGCTTTATCAATAATCACGGGAGAAAATCCACGGTCAATCGCAACTGCTCTCAAATAATTAAGTTCATTGGTAATCAAAGATTCAGAGGAACAAACTTTAAGTGCGCGGAAAACATAATAGTAAAAAAAAGCCATTTTTTGCTTAACAGGGTGGCATGACTTGACATGGGGTGGTAAACAAACTGCAAAGGGTTTACGGTACACAGTGGTGCTAACATCGGTTTCATTGCGGATTATAAGAATATCGAGGAAGGGGAGGGAATTGTTGGATTCAATTTCAAGAGTGAATTGGATGGCTGGATCAATTGAATTCATAATAGATAGAATCTCGGATAAATCCTCTTTATAACCGTCAAAAAGTACGAAAGTGTCGTCAAAATACCGAATCCAAAGACGAAAAGCTAATTTATCAAATAATTTCATCTCAAAATAGTGCATATAAATGTCAGCAAGTACCGGACTGAGAGGATTACCCATAGCCAATCCTTCAACTTGACGAAAATATGCATTTTTCGTCAAGTTCAATTTCGTCAGTCAGAAATTCAATTTTCAAGTCGGTTTCTCCCCTATTAATAAAATTCACCCTTCGATTCTAAAAAAAGATTGCGTTTCTGTCTTGAATTCTTGGGCAATTTATAGTATATCGTGTCAGTGTGGTTTAAGATATATTGGCCAAACAAAAAGAGCGTTGAAGTTTCGTATCAAGGAACATGAATCTTATGTCAAAAAAGGCGAAATTAACAAGTCTTCAATAGCGTATCATAGTTGGACTTTTAACCATAATTTTGATTTTGGGTCTGCAAAAATCATCCAAAAGGCTTCTTCCATAGGTGAATTGGATTTTCTTGAGGCTTTTCACATTCACAAAGATTTAGCAAGTTTAGTTAATGATTTGAAGTCCAATCCAGTCCTTCCTAATGCCTTTAAAATTCTACTATCTTAATTCAGTTATTTTTGCCGATAGATGGCGTTACCTCCTCGCGTTTGGTACTACCAGAGGATATAAAAATCCGTTCAGTGGTTGCTTTCCATTATTTGAAGTTCAGATTTTGAGCGTAAGGTGCATTTGCCCCTCGCTCCCTATTTTAACTTCGGTAATATTTCTTTATGCTTGATCAGATAGCCTGGCTCAGTAAAAGTAGGCGGCCAGTGCAACTCTGATTAAAAATCTAGTTATAACCACGTGCAGTGCTGATAAGGACCACGTGTTTCTGTGACTCCTTCTCCTATTTTCTTCTTTCTATGTATTTCTTTCTTCTGATGAGGAGGGACTTTAAGCTGCCCACGAAATCGATTGAGTGTTTCATTATACCTACGCTAAATACAAGGTTGTTTTTTACGATTTTGATAACCGAGTTGTTTTTGGACTCACATCAAGTCCGTTTCCGCTAGCCGCTACACTTAGTCACCTTTTGACGACGGTCTCAGCAAAGTTTGTAAAAACTTCTAATATTTTGAAGGATTCATTTTACCTCGATAATTCGTTAATTAGCTTAAATCACGTAGATGAAGCCGAAAATTTCGTGCAAGAAGCAAGATTGATTTTGGCTTCAGGACATTTCAATTTAAGATGTTGGCGATCAAATTTTCGGATTGACATGATCGATGACATAGAGAGCAAGACGAAAGTTGTCCCAGTATTAGGATTCGTATGGTATTTAGAAAAAGATAGTTTGAGTTGCATGATCGAAGAAACATTTAACTTGAGGGAACCTATTGCCAAAAGAAAAGTTTTGTCAATTAATTAGAAAATTTTTGATCCCATTGGCTTTACTGCACCGATAACTGTAATTCCTAAACTAATTTTGCAAGAAACCTGGAACCAGAAGATTAAGTGGGATGAAGATCTTCCTCTTCCTCTAAGTGAGCAGTTTGGGACTTTGTTGAACCAATTGCCTCTGCTATCTCAGATTGAAATTCATCGTTGGTTACATATTGATTACGAAAACGAAGATATCGTAGTGATCCACGTTTTTCGGATGCTAGTAAAAGAGCCTATGCCACATGTGCATTTTTAAGAGCTGAAGGTGTAAAGGTTCAGTTAGTAAGCGCAAATAGCTCCTATTAAGGAATTTACGATTTCACGTCTTGAACTTCTCTCCTGTCTGATAGGTGCCAGGCTTGCCAAAACAATTTTTTCAGATTTGAAACTTAAGAATTGCAGAACAGTGTTCTGGAGTGATTCTTCTACAGCTTTGGGGTGGATAAGAAGAGATCAAGCATGGGGTACGTTTGTTCATAATCGAGTACAAGAAATAAGATCGCTTACCAGAATATCTGACTGGAGGCATGTACCTGGAAGTTTCAAACCAGCGGATTTCCCATCGAGAGGATGTACTATTGAGCTATTACAGAAATCGGCATGGTGGGAGGGTCCATCGTGGCTTTACCTACCAGAAGACGAGTAGCTCCATGTAGAAGAAAAGCCTAATGAAGAACTTATAAGCAAAGAAAAAAGGAAACGATTCTGACTCTTCTAGATCATGGAGACAATTTGGACTGGTACTACAAATACTTCTCTTCATATAGAAAAACCGTGAAAATGCTCGCTTGGATTTTTCAGGTTTTATCATAATTTAAAGAACGAAGATAAAAACCTAACTCCTGATGTCTCAGTTGATTAATTGGAGAATGCTGAAAAAGCACTTTGTAGATTGATACAGAAAGAATCATTTACAGGCATAAAAGATCCCGCTATTCGTGCGCTGAGACCAATCGTAGATCGACATGGAATTTTAAGAGCCAAAACGAACGTCTTACAGCTTCAAGATGATGAAAATTTCCGATATCCTACCATTTTACCTTCAAAACACCTTCTTGTTGAGAGACTAATTTACGAGAAACATCTAGAACTCCAGCATGCTGGTGTTAGCACTTTAATGACAAATCTTAGAGAAAACTTTTGGATATTAAAATCCAGGAAAAGTATTCGAAATATTATCAGAAAATGTGTAAGATGTAAAAGATTTGTTACACAAAGAGTGGAAGTCGAGCCAGGATTTCCACCCGAAGACCGAGTCTGAGAAGGGGCGACTTTTGAAGTCGTCGGTGTAGATCTAGCGGGTCCTCTCTATCTCCGTCAGGGGTCTAAAGCGTGGATAGTCTTGTATACGTGTGCCATTTATAGAGCCATTCACCTTGAACTAGTTACTTCTCTGTCTACAGAAACTTTCATCCAATCTTTACGTAGATTCATTGCCAGAAGAGGTAGAGCTTATGTGACATATATTCTAACTATTGTTGTACTATAGGGATTGAATGCGTATCGAGATCAAATTATATTGTACGCTACCTACTTCTTCTGTATCACATCACTACCTGCGGTATTGTAACATGACTTTGTCATAGAGAATATCTAGTTTATTACACTGACTTTCAATATGTTGCTTTGTCAAATATATGTACTTGGCTATGCAATGTATCCCGATCCAGTTGTTAGTCTTCTGAATTAAGTCGAATTCTGAATGCTTTACGCATTTCCCATGTATCAGTACTTCCAATCACACACTGATGGCTATTGTATTCTTTTATTTTTATTTCTCTTGGTATATTCTCTGTGTATTGCTGTAATCATTTACATTCATTATTTCACTATGTTCTTTATTTTTATGTTATATTGTCATTAAGTCTAATTCTACTGTCTATATTTTACTCATTGTATATTATTGAGCTGCCCAACATCAGACTGTACTTTAGCTTATGTATATTCTATATTTGTGTGTATTACACCTTTGTAAAATTTTTGCTTATTGTCAAAACTCGCCCTTTTTGGCCCTGCATGCTTTTGTTATTTTATTTAGTAAATGTGGGGCCTGGGCGGTTGTTGGGACTGTCTTTCGTGGGCATTTGGTCTGTTGGACTGCCCCCGGGTTGAATTTGGCTCTGGGTTTGGGCGCCCGGTGCGTGGCGTCTTGTGATTCCTCTTTAGGCTCTAGATATAGGTGGACGTGGTGCTATACCGATTAACCTTTTGGTAAAGGGACAGTGCCCACGTCCTCCGTTACTTATCGCTTATGTGACATATTCCGACAACGGAACTAATTTAGTAGGGACTAACAGTATTCTTAAGAAAGTTAATTGGAACACCCTATGTTCGGCTGCTTCTATCCAAAGGATACGATGGAAGTTCAACCCTTTAAACAGGATTTCCGAACGCCACCTGGTGGGGAAGTTGGTGGGAGAGGCTTGTGCGAATGGTAAAAGAAAATTTAAGAAGAGTATTAGGTCGAACGTCCTTAAATTATGAAGAATTATATACTGTATTATGTGACTGTGAACAAGTGATTAATTCGCGACCTATCAAATACGTATCAGACGATAATCAAGATCCATCACCACTGACCCCTATGGTGTTCCTCCAAGAATTGCCGTCATCAGGAGTTCCTGATATGGACTACGTAGATTCCAATGAACTAAACCGTCGAGCCAAATACCGACAGAGAATAAGACATGATCTACGAATCAGATTTCGTAATGAATATCTTGGTCAGTTGAGACAACAGGCAATAAAGAAGGGAAAATTTCAACAGTTGCAAGTGGCGATGTCGTTATGTTGGAAGACAGCCAGAGACGACGCATACATTGGCCTTATAGTCGAGCTTTTCCCCAGTAAAGACGGGATAGTTAGACTAGCGAGGGTCAAGACAAGAAATGGAACTCTGCTTCGTCCAGTGCCCGGCTTTTCCCGTTGGAGATCTCTACATCCGAATCCGTTGGCCCTCCGTTCCCCGACAGAGCACCTCGAGATAAAAACGAACAGGCAATTGGTCAGGCTGATCAGGTTGCTAATATTCGAGAACCTGCCGCAAGTCCTCGAGTCATGGCCAGATCTGGACGAGTTGTTCGGCCTCCTCATCGACTGGACCTGTGTCTATTGAATTCCTCCGCATCGTCTGATCTCATTGGTGGGAGGTGATGTTACATCTAAACTCTGGACTATCAGCGCCGCCACATCTAAAATCCGAACTATCAGCACCATTACATCTAAACTCGAAAATAATCCTACGGGAGAACGTAGTTAGAACTCTGAACCCGAGCGCGTAATGTTTATGTAACCTAATAATTGTATATAAAATGTATAAATTTATGTAAATATAATATCTTTATTTATACAGAAGTGTAAGTCTTTATGCAAAAGCTTGGAATTATTTAGATATATCATCGAATAAGAATTTGGAATGGAACAAGCTCGGCTCCCGGGTGAAAGAAAAGGTAAGAGATCTTTTTTTACGTTTTAGAATTCTATTGAAAGATACAACACTACGTATATCCTTGACCTTCCTCTTCTTATTCATAAATATCAGGCATGCAAGTGTAATTTCTCCCATATTAGGACAGATCTTTTTCAATGTCCTTCAGTTGTGACTGAAAACTTACTTTAACTATGTAAATTCTATCTTCTTTTTGTATTACAAAGATTATTTAAGATAACATTTTTTATTTATTATAGCATTTCAGTTTTGTAGCACAATCAAATTAACCTACTTTGCAGTTCTTGATACAGATACCTATAAATCTCAAAGTAAGGCATTAATTGTGTTAAATTTTACATACTGCACATGTGAATAATTACAGGAAAAGTTATATAATTTCCTGTTTAAAGCTATGGAAAATTTAAGGATGTTATCAATTGGACTGGTGCCATGGTTTTGGAGCTAAGAAGGATTTTGTTCTAAGCTGATAGCATTTTAAAAATGTGTATAATTCTGATTAATAAAACGTCAAGCCACAATGTCAGTGATTTAACCTTTTTTCCCTTTAATATTATCAGTAGGAAATATTCAATATAAAATTTCTCATCCTTTTGTAGAATACTTTTCAATACTGAGATGCAAGATTGGAACCTTTGTGAATTTTCTTCTTCCTTGCTTTATTTATAAAATATAACCTATACTGTACAATGATTCTATAATGCATTTTATTTTAGAATTTCATTCCTTTCTACATTTAACATTGTAATTTACAATGATATGTTTTACTATAGTGTAGTTTAATAATAATGAGTATTCTGAATAACTATTTACATGGCCTCACTATAAAAATTTCTAAAATATTAATCTTGATGTTTTTAAAAGATGTAATTGTTTTTACTTGAATTTTGCATTTATGTTAAAAATAAGCTTTATCTAAGCAAATTGGAAATTTTTTCCTATATTAAAAATAGATAGCCAACTTCTTGCATTACATAATTTAAATTTGTAAAAAAAATTTAATGTGATTTTAATAATGTAAGTCTCATAAATTATGTTAAAGCAGAATTTACTTTACTCAGTGTAAATCAGAGAACACTTTTTTTATGACTCATAGGTCCACCAGCGACCGAGCGGTAAAATCGCTGAACGCTGGTAGTTCCGATTCGATTCTAGGTGACTGGGCTGCCTGCATGGATGTTTTCATTGTTTACCCTATCTGCAAGGTATATACGACCCAGTTTACCCATAGAAAGTCCTCCACAAAGGCATTCCTCCAATTAGGCAGAGAGTCCTAGTGTGCTTGACTATAATCAACTAAACCAAACCAAACCAATGACGACTCACAGTTCAAAATATATCCAATATACACTGCTCGACATTGAAAATGCAACACCAAGAAGGAGTGGTCAAAAAGTGATGAAATTTTGAAAAAAGACAGAGACAGCAAGCAACAATAAGTGACCTTTATTTCAAAATGATAGTCAGAATACAGAGCGAGAACGTCGTCGGTTCAGTAGAATGTAGGACCACTGCGGACAGTGATGCACGAAGAAGCACGTCTAGGCATAGAGTCAATAAGAGTGCGGATGATGTCCTGAAAAATGGCTCTCCATTCCCTTTCAACCATTTGCCACGGTTCGTCTTCTGAACGAGGAAGGGGCAGAGTCTGCAAAAGGCGTCCAATCACATCCCACACATGTTCGATTGATGACTGGTCAGAAGAGTACGGTGGCCAAGGAAGCATCTGTATACCTTGCAGAGCATGTTGGCAGATGCGATGGCAGATGTGTTGTCGGGCGTTATCCTGCTGAAAAATTGCATTAGGCAGCCCCTGAATGTAGGGGATTGCCACCGGCCGCAGTACATTATCCAAGTATCGTTGGGCCGTCATAGTGCTCTGAATACGAACTAGAGGTGACTTGGAATCGTAGGCTATAGCGCCTCAAACGATTATGGCACGTTGTCACGCGGTGGGCGTTCCACAGTTATTGCCAGATTAGATCTGTATCCACGTCGATGCCACACACATATGCGGCGACTGTCACTGGATAAACAGAAGCGTGACTCCTCTGAGAACACGACGTTTCGCCATTCTGTCATCCACATCGCTCCAATCCGGCAACATTCTAAACGTTGGAGTCTATGCTGTGGGGTCAATGGCAGTCTTCTTAACGGACGCCGTGAGTGCAGGCCACGTTCAACCAATCGACGAGAAATGGTTCTGGTCGACATGGGAACATCCAGAATATCTTGCACATGCAACAGAATCGCGGTACAAGTGACTTGCGGGACCGCCACAGCTTGTCGGCGGATGCGTCAATCCACCCCATGGACCTCATAAGAAATAGACTAACCCAAATGGGATTTCTCCCTTGTCTGAGGCGTTCCTGGCTGTCACCTTGATCACATCCTGAGGAGTAGGGACGACTTGCAGAAATTTAACAGTGGTTGCCTGTTAATAAATTGCAGCGTGTTTAATTGTCAAGAAAAAGCTGGTTATATAGCGCTTCATTTCACAAATTAGAATTTCTACATATTTTTATTTTTGAAATTGAGATTGATTTTTAAGAATTTAGCATATTTATTAAGCATAATTAACGTTCCAAATAATTATAAAGATATTGCATGCTTTCACGGCTTTTAGCTCTTCCTATGCTGTAAGGAAATTTGCAACTACTTCTTTTAAAAAATAATATTTTAAATCTGAACTAATAGAAAATTTCAAACAAGCAATTTTCTCTTGCAATTTTTATGCTTTTTATTGGTGAAAATAAGTAAAAAATACTAAAATATTTAAAAACGAATTTTTAAAAGTTTTGTTTAAAATTCTAAATTGTGCTACTTTTTTAAAATTATAGATGAGTATTATAGCACAACTTCTATAAAGGAATTTTATTTCAATTATATTTCATAATACATCATAGTGATAAACACTTTTGACTCTTTAAAAATTTTTACACATTTAATTCTAATATTAAAATTGTATTTAACCGTAATAATTAATTTTGCTTATATTTTATAGTGATTTTTTTTTTAAATTTATTTTTAGTTTTGCATAAATTTTTTTTATTGATTGTAATTTAATTTATTAGCCCAAAGGAGCAGTAGCCTAGAAAGGCTGTTAGTTTCGAAGCGGCATTTTGCGCTGTTTTACTATAAATGTACGTGTTTCCTTGCAAATTGTTGTTACCAAATATTATCGCCCTGTATTATATTAAAAGAAATTAAATATAAAGAATCTACATGAATACATGCATGTTTCTCGCACTTTGACAAAAACGACAGTATTTAGAGCCATCAAATTTTGAATAATGTAATCCTCCACCCGAACATGGGCCTCTGGACGGCCGAATTTCGAATCTGTTTTAATCTATTTCATATTTTGTAAAACTTTAACGAATTTTTGATTAACAAACTCAACGAGTTTAGAACGAACACTGTACGGAAAGTAACAGTTTTATCTACAGTGCAGAAATTCTAAAGATATGCTGTTTTCAAACGTATGGGTTTTACGGGCGAAGAGCATGATATTCAAAAAATATAGGTAAGCCACAAAACGTTAAATAAAGATTCCTTTTGGGCGTAATATAAAATGTGAGTGCTTCTAGATTTTATTTTACTTTTTCCCCCCTTTATTACACTCAGAAAATTTTATGCTCCGAATTTTATAAATTACTAAAATAAATATAACACTTAAATAAGTTAATGATGATATAATCAAATAAAGGATTGTTTTGTAATGTTATTATAGTTTTGAAATCACTGCCTGAAAATGTTCATTAAATTTTAAAAAAATTATCAGATCTCGTTTAATTTTACCTTATTTATTTCAAAGCATCACATACTATAAGTCTTATTTAATTTTACATTATTTGTACGCAAAATTAAGTTCATAAATTTTGTGCTTAGAATATCTATGAGTTTTTACCGTTTTATCAAAGTAAAGATGTTTGTACAAGAATTACGCGAAAAAAAAAATGCGCGAAATGCAGTAAAAAGTGCTTTAATGAGATATGTTAAAACCTATTTGAAAAAAAAACTGTGGCTTTCGTAATCTCATTACTATACAACATATCATATTTAAAAATTAAAAAGCGTTATGTGATACAAACGCCATAGGTTTCAGTGTTAAAGTAAACCAGATCGTCCCTACTCTTTCTTGCCGACATGTCGGTGACGAGCGCCCTGCCCACTGGGTTAGTCTATCCAAAGAACTGACTGACTGATAACTTATAGCCAGAATACCACTGAGATCAGTAGTTTATCTGGCTCAATCAAATTTATGCCAGATGGGCACAATAACATATAACTATCTTCACATAATGTCCGCAGTAAGGAGGAGCAAAGACTGATAAAGAATAGGAAGACCAGCAACGCAAGAGTTCACTAGCAAGTAACCGGCCCGGTAAAGGCGTGATTAAGTGGGAGTCATAAAATGAGTGTAGAATGTGAATAAAACTAGTGAATTTAAGAAATACACAGTACAATAAATGAGTAAGATACAAAATTAAGAATGCTAATAAACACATTGGGTACATTATTTACAGGTGGGCACTAGGTAGGAAAGTTCGGGTCCCTGATAAGATGGGCCGCAAGTGGGCGCAGTTTGGCGTCCTCATTCAATATTTCGTAGGTAAAGATATCAAAATTTCTCATATGGTCACAGTTCAGAGCTTTCGTGAAGAATTTCCTGTTGATCTTATTCAGGTGCTCTTCTAGAGTGTCCAGTTTTAAGTCACAGTGCAGTGTAGCATTGCTCACAAAAAAGTGAGCATGGGTGATAAGCCTTAAGACTTTGTTTTGCATGATTTGAATATCATGCATTTTATATCACTTTTTATATCATTTGAATATCACTTTTTATATCCTCCTTGATAGCCGTGCACCAGGCCGGCGACGCATAAGTCATCAATGGCCTAATTGCCGTGATATATACTAGCCTTTTTTTCTTGAGGTCTAAGCTAGAATAATTACCCAATATAGGGATGAGACTATTTACAACAACGAAAATTTTTCTTCTGACCTCTGTTATATGATCTCCCCATTTTAATCTTTCATTTAGTATTACTCCTAAATATTTCGCCTTACTAACTCTAGGAATCTCTTCAGAGAATAAGAAGAGCTTGCTATTAATAGTCAACTGTGTATTTTTCCTCCTTATCAATAATAACTGCGACTTGCTGGCATTAATAGCAATTCTCCAAGTCGTACACCACTTTTCTACCACTGGTAGAAGCTCCTGTAATTTCTTGATTGCATGGTGTGCGTTTGCGGACTTTACGGCTAATGCCGTATCGTCCGCATAGCACCCAAGAAAGTAATTTCTGCCAATGTGAGCCCTAGGGAAGTCATGAACATAAAATAAATACAGGCCACAGGGGCCCTAAAATGGACCCCTGTGGGACGCCTGCATTCATGGTGCGTAAACTGGAGATGTCCTTTCCAATAGCCACAGTGAATTTCCTATTAGTGATGAAAGACATAATAAGCTGAATCAGCTCTCTATCCATAGGGAGATTTATAAGTTTATAAATAAGCCCCTCATGCCAGATGCGGTCGAATGCTATCCAAAGAATGTCTTTGGTCTATCTCTTATAAGGTCCATGTCGATACGAGAGTGACGTAGCAAGCGACTCCTTCTTGTTCGACTGCTACTAACGATTGAGAGAAAACTGGTATCCTCAAGCGCCTCTACCGTGCGAAACGTTAAGGCTTTCGCCGATCGAAAGAGGTATTAGCTCCTCCTTCGCACCGCCCACATTTTGACGTCAAACGATAGTACAGCAACCAATGAGAAGACTTGTTGAAAAATAATCGTAACTTTATTTATTTATTTATTTATTTTTTGGGGGGTAAACAGATTTGTAAACAACGTATCTTTTTCCATCTCTGTTTAGAATAAGCCGTCATCCCGGATAACTTCTCGTCAGTTAGAGACATTTGTGTCTTTCATGGAAAAGCACCATGAAAGATACTATTTTATATCACACACATGCATATTTATATATTATTATTTAGATTGCTGTTATTCATTTTCACCATGACTTTTCTTTCAAGAAATTTAGGATCATTAAATAACTAAATTTTGTGTAATCTTGATCATTTGAAGTTCCTTAGGCAGTTTAAAGTTTTTAAATCTAAAATATAAATTTGTTTATTTATTTATTTATTTATTTATTTTTACAGTTTATCATTTAAGGGAAAAATCTGCATGATTCATACACAAATTTTTAGTTTAGGTCAGTGAATTTAGATCAGGTTTATACACTTTTTGGTTACTTAAAAATATCTACATATTTTTAAACAGATCTCAGAATAGAAATTCGATTATTTATAGTTTTCATTAACAGCAATATCTTGCAGCACAATCTGAAGATATATTCGAATAATTTATGTATAATTTGAATGACTAAAAAAATTGAGGCTAAAAATATATCATTTAATTATGAATTCCTAAATTGAAATGCAAGTCTTACATGTAAGGCAACTTTAATAACTCTGTTGTGGGTTGTTTGCTTGATTGCTAGAGACTCTGAATCTATTTGTGTTCAACAGAATGATTCATGTGTTTGGACAAAACAGAAGCAGATGTTCAAGTAATATGTTATTGGAATTTGCAAATGTGAAAAAGATGATGTTAAATGAAAATGTACTGAGGAAACAAAAAAATATTAAATACTGAAGAAATAAAAAATTAGAGTAAGTGTTAGAAGATAAAGTATGTTTTTTAAATACTTAAAAAAAATAACTCAAAAAGCTTTCAAGGTATATCATTTTAGTTTAGTTCTTTTTCTAGTAAAGTAGCTAATATAAGAGACTTATTTCATTTACATATATCTCATTAATACGTTAAGAATATAGCTTAAGTAAGTTTTATGTGCATATGGAAAGGAGGGGGGAAAAGGCCTCAAATTAAAGCTTGTTTTAAAGCAATAAGTAAATAAATAAAATACACTGGTTCTATTCATACCTCAAAAAAGTACTGTTATGTACTCTAAAAACAAATCCCAAACATCGCATCATAATACATAAAACTCTTACAAAAAAAAAAAAAAAAAAAAAAAAGAGAGAGAAGAAATATGTAAAGAAATTCTTCTTTAAAAGAATATAATTCTTTAAAAGAAGAAATATGCGATTAGGAATATGCTCTTTTTATTTATTTGATAACAAAGAAGAGTAAAACATATGCAACATCACATTATGAAAAATCTTGCAAGTCATTACAATACTATAAGACATGCAAGATTTTTTGCTACTATAAGACATTGATTAGCAAGGTAAACATCAGGTGAACATTCTTTTACAGTAGCAATAAATTTTTTATTCAAAATTCTTAATACGCCAAAACAAATTTAAGATCGGTGCCTCAGATGTAAGGTCACACAAAAGTAAATTTGATTTAGCAGACCATTATAGAAATTTATGAACTATGTCATTTATGAACAAATTGACTCTCTTCAAAATGTACCAGCAAATTTAACAAAAGCATGCATGAAATTTAAACATTAACATTTAAAGCACTAGTGTTTAATTACAGTTACTGGTATTAAATGAATTTAATCACGCTCTTAAGAATGCAATTTTCTGGTAAATTTTAATTTTTATATGAAAATAGAACAAAATTAAGAAAAAGTAACTTTATAAAGCTACTTAAAACATACTTCCACACAATGAAAACACATTGAAAATAAATTTAAAGTAACTATAGTTAAAAATACAACATGAAGATTTACAACTAGATCAAGCATGATAATAGGATTAAAATGATTTGTCAAATATTTAAATTAATATTTAACTCCTTCAAAATACCTTAAAATGCAGAATATATTTATCTTACTATAAAGAAAAAGCAAAATCATTTATAATTTAGGTCATACTATCCAGTTTTTAACATTGGCACCAACTAACAGATTTGCCGACAATACATCATAATCAAAACATTGAATGTTACTTTAAGTCACCGATCGTACAGAAGAATTAAATAATAATAATAATAATAAAAGAGCATCACTTTTCTACGTGCTGTTTACAAAAATAACAATTTTACAAACAGTATAAACTATTCGTGATAATAAAAAGAACAATAACATCACAAACAATATTAGCAATGTTTTACTGCACAAACACACATACTCCATAATTGATCTTGTATTTATAAAAATCAGATGATCATCAACAAGTGGCAGTTAAATCAAAACCTACATTTTGAAGAATTACAAAGTGTAATTTTTCTAACATTCTATGGAAAAATGCCAAGCTGAATTCACCTCAAAAATACACGCTCCTGGGCCGGGAATCTATTGAGCTCGACAAGAATTAATTATCCATTTTCTTCGTCTTTCTTTATTTCTCGGAAAACGAATTATCCTTATGCTATTTTTAGAATGACTGGAACAATTTGGTGCAGCACATCCACCCATGTTTCTCAAAATTAGATCGGAATCAATCAACAAACATGTCAACATAACAATGCTGATCCAATGGCGGATAGCAGCAAGTGTGCTTTGTTAGCTACAAAATGGACTATGAGTCAGCTCTTTGATACTTTGATACAGAAGTATTTATACAGAGGGTCTACTGCATTCGCAGTACTTCCCTGTAAACCTGAAGTAAGTCCACAATTGGCATGGTGATGATAATTGCCTGAATATATCCCATGGAGGGAGCAGTGAGTGGAAGGAAAAGAAAAGAAGAAAATACCCAATAATCAGATGTTTCGCCCTCTGGTGGCGGTGATGGAGGCTAAAAGAAATTCAAAGTCCGGAGGTGGAAAGCCGGGATCAGGAGCTGGCCAATCAGGAGGCAGCGCTGGTATATAGAAGCAAGGCACTTTGAGATGTTCAGGCTGGTCACGTGGGTGGTCACCCTCTCGGAAAATGACCCTAGTCGATGCTGCTTGAGTTAAGTGTGCAAATTCAACATATTGATGGTGTGGGCAGTGAAAGGCCTATTGTAATAGTCATCCTCTATGATTTCATAATTTAAAATATTTGAAAAGTCCGCTATGCTATTTTGATTTGCTTTTCTGTAGAAATTTTCATTGAGCTTGTTGATGTAAGTTTTCACATATTCAATTTTTAAGTCGCGGTGCAGGTTCTTATTTCTGATGTAATACGGAGCTCCTGTGATAATGCTGAGGAACTTGTTTTGGATAACTGGTAGCTGTTTAATGTCGTTCGGTTTGGCATTTGCCCAGACTGAAGATGCATAAGTAATAATAGGTCTTATGATCGCCGTGTAAATTCTCTTTTTCCTATTTAGGCTAAGTCATGAGGATTCAGCTAGGAGGTGAAAAAGCTTGCACATAATTCCGAAGATTTTCCCCTTGTAATGTTTATGTGTGTTGACCAGGTGAAAGTTCGATTAAATGTGATGCCAAGATATTTAGCTTGGGTTACAAGCGGGATTGTTTTTCCAAATAGAGTTACTGTAGCGGAGATATTATCCAGTTTCTTGTAGCGCCGGATGAGTAGAATTTGGGATTTGTCCGCATTTATGTTCACTCTCCATTTCTTGCACCATTCTTCCACCTGTTGCATTTTATTTAGTAGTTGGACGATAGCGTTGTTAGGCTTTCTGGACTTTTGTATAAGTGCGGTGTCATCCGCGTAACAGGCCAGTTGAAAATTGTAATCTTCAGGGAAGGTTGGAAAATTGTGAACATAAATAATATAGATAACGGGTCCTAAAATGCTACCCTGGGCGAAAGTCCTTTCCTGAAACATGTTGTTCTTTCGGGATGAAGTTGAGGTGATTTTGCAGTCTGTTATAAATAATTCGCTCAAAAATCTTTCCCAGCGTAGACAAGAGACTTATGGGCAGGTAACTAGTAAGTTTATCAGGTGGTTTTTTGGGTTTTGGAATTAGGAAGATCGAGGCGTGTTTCCAAACATTCGGAAAATAAGAGTTCCTGAGGCAGGCGTTGTAAATGGATGTTAATTTACAGATGACACCGTGCGAGAGCTGCTTAAGGAGTTTATTTGAAATTTGATCTGGTCCAGGAGCTTTTCTATTACTTGAATGCTTGATAATATTTTTAACTTCACCTGGGGTAGTGAGTTTAATAGCGTTATGTTCCAAATGGCGCGCTAAGCCAGTTCGTGACGTGGTCAGTAATGGCGGCAATGGTGGTTTGGTCTGCAGGGAAGTCGTTGGGTGTGAATTGCTGAGTCAGGTGGTCAGCGGAAGCTGCAGCTTTTCCTTCATTGGTGTAGGCATTGTCAGATTGAGTTCTGATAGGAGGAGTGTTGATCGCTGGGTTTTTTCGTTTACAGATGTAACTCCAGATTTTAAGTTTTCTATTTTTAAATTCCAAGATTCTCTTCGATGCTGCTGGATACTAGATTTAATTTTTCTGGTGAGTCTATTAATTACTGGTTTTAAGGTAGGATCCCAAGTATGATTGTAAAGTTTGCGGGTTCTGTTTCGTTGCTTGACTAAATCACGGATATAGATGGGTAGGACGCCGTAATGATAGAAGTTCATCTTTTCTGTAGTTGCTAGTGCTAGGAAATCTTAAAGAGTGTTCGTAAAGATTTTTGCAGCATTCTCAATATCAGCTGTGGTTTTTAGAGGACCCAGGCTTATGGGTGATGTAATTGCGAGGTTTTGAAGTAATTTCCAGTCCACAATTTTCTTTTTCTTTGTATCATCCGGCTTGCTGTATCCCAACCTTGCCATTACGGGGACATGATCTGAGAAAAGCTCTTGAGTTACTTCTATTGCAAGGGGTATGTTAAAATTTGAGAGATAAAAATCAAGAATATCAGGTCTTTTGTGAGGAGTATTAGGACGGTACGTAGACTCTTCGGGTGTGTATAGGAAGATGGGATAATTTTCTACGTAGTCTCTGATGGTATGACCATTTGCGTTGCTATGATTGCAGCCCCAGTCCTCATGTTTTGAATTAACGTCTCCTCCAATGATTGTGGGAGCTGTAACTTGTAGGTAAAAATGTAGATCAGGCGCTGAGATTCTGTTATCCGGGGGGTCATAGAGTGCACCAATTTTTGTATGTCCGATTTGGGGTAGTACAACATTAACGCAGATGATTTCAAATGCTTTTGTATTACCCGCAGATAATAATCCTGAGCAAAGAGTTCTTTTCACGTAAATTGCAACACCTCCACCACGGTGTCTAATTCTGTCGCATCGATGAGTGTTGTAATTTGCGATATTGATGTTGTGCTTCGAACTTGCATGTGTCTCAGTGACAAGGCAGATGTCGAATTAAAAAGTCCTGAAATTCAGGTATTTTTTGTGTGATGTTCTGTGCATTCCACAGAGTAATCGTAAGCGGAGAAAAACTGTGATGAGAATTAGTCATGATTTTTCTGGAGAGGTATGGCTGAATTTTGCGCTGCAGCAGCGTTGAGCTGTGTAGTTGTATCCTTCAGGATAGAGATAGCAGCCGTAAGGGTTGCTATCTATGATTCAGCCTCTTCTAGCTTTGCTGAGAGCTCGGCAATTTCAGGTGCTTGCCTGCTTTGGGGTGGCTGAGAACTATTCATGATGACTCTGTCCGAGTACAACATTTTCCCTTGTGAATATTGCCTGGGCTTGGGGAAGTAGCTACATCCACGAAATGATGCTGTGTGATTTAAACCACAGTTCGCACATGTGGCTGGCTCGTCTGGTGGTTTGGTGCAAGTTTTGGATTCGTGCCCCTGCCCGCACTTTACATACCGCGGAGGGAGGTGACACTGTGCTTGAGCATGGTAAAAGTTTTGACAGCAATAACATTGAGTGGGGCCTCGTCTGCCCTTGTAGATCTCGACTGTGACACGAAGTCTCATCAGGTATTCTAGTTCATGAATGGTTCTGGCTTTGTCGCTTTTAGGCAGAATACGATATATAGAGGCATCTTTTGAATTTCTGTACCTCGCTCTCTTGTAAGTTGAACGACCTTATTAATCGTGTACCCAAGGTTCACAAGGGCTTCACCAACCTCTGTTGGAGGAGTATATGAAGGAATGCTTCGGATAACAACCTTTAGCCTTTTCTCATCCGGCTGCATATGCGTGTAATACGGGATTTCTTTTTTATCCAGTAAGGCGGTGATCTGCCTGTGCATATCACAACCTTTAGCCTTTTCTCATCCGGCTGCATATGCGTGTAATACGGGATTTCTTTTTTATCCAGTAAGGCGGTGATCTGCCTGTGCATATCACTACTGAAAACTTTTGTTTCAAAGTCATAGTCACTTTTCATTTTTGCTTTAAAGTCCATTTTCTCTTTTTCAAGGAGATCATTAAGTTTTTTCCAGGTGATGTTAGTGTCCTGAACCATAATCGGAGGAATTTTCGTATTTCTCCTGGGATATTGGAATCCCTCCGTGTCTGCGGACCTGCTCAGCACTTCTTCCGAAGGTTCCTCATTGGTCGGAAGTACACTGCTGGTTTGGGTATCAGTTTCATTGGCTGCTGTCTGGGGGTTTGGTGTGGGGATAGCTTCCTGTGGTTTAGGCGTTCCAGAGATGGTTTCCTGAGATTTAAGTGGTTGCATGGCTCCGATGGAAAGAACTTTAGTAGCACTTTCAGATAATTTTGGTGTTTTAGGCTTGGATTTGTTGTTTTTCTTTTCAGCCTGTCGTTTGGCAGAAAGGTCGTTTGTCGTGGGGCAGTTGGAGTCTTCCACATCATCCTCTAATGCGGAGAATTTGTTGTGATGCAGGTTGTCAGGAGGTTCCAGATTCTCATTGTTGGGACTGCGTGGTCTCTTAAATCTCATTTGGGTGAAGTCAGTTGAATCCATTGCCTCAGATTTTGGTGTTTCCTCCGTAAGTGGTGGAAATTCTCTTGGGTTCAGGGTTGATGCTTCCGTGGAGATGAACTTCATCATTTTCGTTAGGACACGGTAGGCAAATTCATCAGCAGGGGTGAGAGTCTCATTTCTTTTTACGAGATCAGATAATCTGCCGTACTCAGTGACCAGTTACTGGATGAAAGTAGCCATTTTGCAAGTAGGTATCATAATGAGGATAATTTACCAAGATAAATAAATGCACGAATAATTGCAGCGTAACGATCAGACGGCCTACGTAACGGCGTCTGAAAATTGAAAATCAGTAAATTCGCACTAAGACCTTTTTACAACTCTTTGGTCACTTAAGACCGAAGAGCAACCTTTTATGTGCTAACGACTGATAGTGGCAGAAAAATCAAATCGACTTGGCAAAACCGAGAGCCGTGCTAAGAGAACCTTCACATGCGACTCATGAGTCAGCTCCCTTTTATAGAAGCCCCTTTATAGTGTTGGGCTGTACATCAACACTCTGTGATGATGTAGGCAACGAAACCTTGATTTATGTACACCACTGTATCTTTCCACACAGTTCCTTGCTACTGCATGCTTTTGGTCATAATTTTCTTCTATATATAAAGAGGGATTTATATGTATGGTGTCAAAAGCCAAAGTTCCAACGGATAACCTTTATCACTTGAAATACTAAAAAATAAATATATGGAAATAAAAATTCCTTGTACAGTTGGAGAAATCTAATATCAGATTTCAAAAAGAAAAAAAAATTGTCACCCATTACATTGCAAAATCATTTTAAACTCATTAATCCGAAAGAAAATGCATAATTTTTAAGTACAACTATTTGATACATGGAAGATAGAAGTCTATAAAAGAATTGTTTTTTATCTGCATTTATTGAGAATACACAATTTTTTAACTTGCATATCTATCTAAATGCATATAAATTAGGTACATTTCATGTTTAATAAAATTTAGTAATCTATTTCTTTCACATTCCACCAATATTTTAATTACTACTTACTGAAAAAAAGGGTATGGGTAAATATTACTAAAGATTTAAAAATGAAATCATACTTTCATTAGCATATATCCACTCGCATGTTGATTACTGATAATATAATACTTAGTATAAGATACTGTATAAAAATACTAGCACATAAAAAATTATATTTATTTATTATTTATATAACAAGATATAAACAATCCCTCTATAATTTTAAAGAATAATATTATAACAATAATATAAAATAAATTCTAAATGCAGACAAAATTAATCAAAACTTGCTACAGACTGAAAAATTGGTACTCTGTAATCGGGACTGGATTAAGGAATGTATATATGTATGCATGTATGTATGTGCCTATATGCGTACACATATACATATGTATGTACATATAATATACATATACATTCATTTCTGAATCCAGTTCCGATAACAGAAGAGTACCAAAAAATCTTATTTCAGGATTACAAGAATTGAGGAAGTATTGATAACTGATATTCAGTTTCTTCCTCTGTCCCTGAAAAATACTTATTTGTGCTTCATTTAATTTCTCAGAATTCAAATATGTTTGACAAAATGTGCTTATTTCCTTCTTTAAATAATTTTATTATAAAATTTTGGGCACATATCTATAAGCCAATAGTTTGTCCCTCCCTGCAGTGCCAAGAAGTTATGAACTGCAATGTCTCCATATGAACGTGTCATGAACACAAGAACATTTTGCATTTATTGCCAAGATCTTCATATTATGATCAGAAACCTGCAAAATATTACTGTCGTACATAAAAATCTTATCTGAAGGCTTAAACAAGAATAAAGGAACTATATGCTATCAATAACAGGAAATATAATGTTTATCAGGATTATAGAAATACATATGTTTGATAACTTTTAAATGCTTTGAAACTTATTAGCTAAATGATAATAATCTACTTAATATGAAATAATATTCTACAATATAAAATTATTGAAAAGTGTTAATTAAAATCCTTGGGTTTACTAAGAAAATAAATTACATAAGCATTATACAAATCTCATTTCAAATTTATGGAAAGATACATGTTTATAACATTATGAAAGCTAAGTTATTATTCAAAATTAATCTTACTTCAGAAAATTCTCAATACACAGTTTTATAGTTTTACATATATGTAACAATTATGAGTACAATCTCATAAAATTAACATAACCTTCTCATTTGTGGTGTCCAAAATCAAGATCCGAAAGAGATTAAAATGACCTACTGACACCTACTAATTGTTTTTATAAACTGTATTAATTTATCACATGAGAAACTTGCAATATTTTCACATGATGCTTCTAAAATAGCATAATAATATACTGGTAAAGTAAAATGGAGTAAAGAATACTCTTTTTTCAAACAATTTCATAACAACATATCCTTCATAAGAAGAAACAGGGTATTTTACATCAATAGGTAAAAAATTACAATCCCTTTTCACATGAATTTTTAAGCACTATAATTAGATAAAATATTAACAGATGACTTCAAGAATAACATCAAAATCTAAAATCTCAACAAACACTGTAATTCGTTTTTAAATAATACTGCAAATGAATCCAACTAGTTATCTTTTTCAGATCCTGATTTTTGACAACAAAACACAAATGAGAATGTTATGCACCAAAGATGTAATTTATTATGAAAACCAGAAAGAAATTTAACTAACATATTCTTCTCTGTTTACTATTATATAATTCGGAACTTAATTCCAATTAAATTTTTCGAATGTTTCAGGTGATACATAAAAAATATTAAGCAGAAAATTATTTGTTAAGCATAGACGAATTCATAAAAAATGTTTCTACAACTGAAATTGATCAGAAAACCAGAAATCACGACACATGTAGAATATATAAACATAAATTATAGAACAATTGATTAAGTTATTTACAATTTTAGACTGAAATTTTAACAATTCAAATAAGTAACTTACTCTTAGCTCAGGCGGCAATCCAGTAAAATGTAAGAATTCAGAACAACGTTCGAACAAAAACTGTTAGTTCAGAACAGAATACAACTGTTTATCTCCCCTAAATAACTTTATAAACTGCTTAACAGATAATGCAAACGTATCCAGTCTGCTTCGGAACATTCTTCTTTGAATTGAATTAAAATGATGTATTCAGTTTAAAAGATCGCTAAACATTTATCCGACGCCATTACTTTTCGATCGCAAGATTTTTAAACGGTTGCACATAAGCAGTCGAAAACCAGACGACCGCTACGCCGCACGAAATGGTTTCGATCGGTGCTCGAGGATTGCAAATTGTCGCTCCGCAGGAAAAACCCGTCATATGTGACGTCACTCTCGTATCAAGATCTCGTCGCACGCAAGGAGGATACGGCTCAAACCAGTACCTCCTACATGGTCCCCTACATTTGGGGAGGTACTGCCCAAACCCCTCCGAAGAGGCTTCGGTTGACAATATACAGCAAGCAGTACATAGTCTTGCATCCATTTCCGGTGCGGGAAACTCTGTTTTACTGAGTACGGTGGTTATTTATGTGACGAATGTGTTCGGGTAGTGCTGCAGAATAAGAGCCTTACTGGACTGCGGTTCGCAAATGAGCCTCATCACCAAAGAATGCGCAGAATTTTTGGGCTTGAAAACTAAACCCATCCGAACGCACATTTCGGGAATAAGTTGTTCAGCTCATTCAATCAAAGCGAAGATTTTAGCCCATATTTCGAATGAAACACAGACTTTTTCTCACAATTTAGAATTATGTATTATTCCAAAAATAACAGATGTAATTCCTTCGATAAAACTGGATATTTCTAGTCTAACGCTACCGCATGACATTAAATTAGCAGACCCTAACTTCTATACACCTGGTAAAATCAATATATTGATAGGAAATGAGTTATTCTTTAACATCTTGAAAGAAGGTAGAGTTCAAGCGCTGAATGAAAACATAATATTGCAAAACACAGAATTTGGTTATTTAAGGGGTCCTACCTACTGTTAATAATCAATCCTATTGTTATTTGATAAAGGAATCAAGTCTCGATAATGCAATTAAGAAGTTTTTCGAATTAGAATCCTTCCCGGGAGATGGTAAGGAAGTCGTAAAGAATGAAGAAGAAATATTTTGTGAAAGGCATTTTAATGAAACATACTCGCGTGATAAAACAGGTAGACACATAGTAAAATTACCTATGAAGGATGATGCTACTTCTATGCTGCGTTCATCTAAAGAAATTGCTATTAAGAGACTGAAAACAATTTGGAATCTTCTTGATGCTAATAAGACTATGGCTAATTTGTATAAGGAATTTATGAACGAATATTTAAGCTTAAATCACACGGAACCTGTTATGCCCGTAGATAACTGTGACACTTGTTACTACATTCCCCATCACGCAGTTTATCGCCCGGAGAAAACTTCAACTCGATTAAGAGTTGTTTTCGATGCATCGTGTAAATCATAAAGTGGCTATTCGCTAAATTCAATTGTATTGAACGGAGGCATAATTCAAGATCTTTTTTTTTATAGTTTCCAGGTTTAGAAAACATCGCTTTGCCTTTAGTGCCGATATTAAACAGATGTATCGACAAATACTCATACATCCATCGCAAGGAAATTTACAGAGAATTGTTTGGAAGCCAAGCCGCGAGGCCCTTGTTCAAGTGTATAGGTTACGTACGGTTACATCCGGCACTACTAGCGCGCCGTTCTTAGCCATGAGAACCTTAAAGGCATTGGCAGCTGACGAACAGGACTATTTTCCCAATGCGGGCGGCTGCGGTCACATTTACGGATTTTTGTATGGATGATATCCTGACAGGAGGAAATACTTTAGAAGAAGCAAAGGAGCTTCAGTCTGAATTAGTACAAATGCTTCGTCGGGGAGGTATGGAGCTACATAAATGGGTGTCAAATCATCCTAAGCTGCTACATGATATTTCAACACAGGAATATTCCTTTGAATATCAAGAAAGTGTAGTGAAGACGCTAGGAATACTCTGGAAACTGAAGGATGATCGCTTGACTTTCAAAACAGCTGTGAACAATCAAGATAGCTTTACTAAACGTCAGGTGTTATCTGAAATAGCTAAGCTTTTTGATCCATTGGGTCTCATCGGACCCGTAGTAACGAGGGCAAAAATATTCATGCAGAGACTATGGCTGCTGAAACTGGATTGTAACAAGGAATTACCTCCCAAGGAGTTGTGCGAATGGAAAAAATTCCTTTCCCAGCTTCAGTTAATCGACCAATTAAATATTCCCAGATATGTTTTAACTGAATATTCCGTTAGAACTGAGATCCATGGTTTCTCGGACGCTTCGGAAAAGGCTTATGGTGCAGCTATTTACATCCGTTGTATTACCACTGATGGAATGCATTATTCCAATCTCCTTTGTAGCAAATCCAGAGTTTCTCCTATAAAGCCTGTTACAATTCCACGTCTTGAATTGTGTGGAGCATTACTTCTGTGTAGGCTTGTGTCAAAAGTAATAACAGCTCTGCAGCTAAGTATCGATGATGTTTATTTGTGGTGTGATTCTACTATTGTTCTAGTATGGATAAACACGCCTGCGTACAAGCTCAAAACTTTTGTGAGCAATCGAATTGCTGAAATTCAAAACCTGAGTCACCAATTCAAATGGGGTCATGTTGCCTCAAAGAAAAATCCAGCGGATATAATATCCCGTAGAGCAGACACTAGTGAACCTTTGGCTAATTCCTTGTGGTGGTCAGGTTTTGAGTTCCTCAATCAGCAACTTCCATTTCCAGAATGCATTTCTTATTCGTCGGACGAGGAGTATGAGAAAGAACTGAAACAATCATCGAATCCAGTTCTGACTTTGACAATGAATGAACATTTTATAGACTCTTTTTTGAAACTTTCCAATAATTTTCCTAAGCTAATCAGAATTCTCATTTTTATTTTCAGGTTTATCTTAAATTGTAAATCCCAGGATAAGATGCAGGGATATTTAACTATAGATGAGATGAAAAAGGCTGAGGATTTTATTATACTGCATGCCCAATTAACTGCCTTTAATTCGGAAATTACAGCTCTTCGACGAGGTAAACCTATTCCTGCAAAAAGTAAGTTAAAAGGTCTTGACCCTTTTTCTAGATGAGAATTCTCTTTTAAGAGTTGGAGGAAGATTAAAAAACGCAAATTTATTATTTGATGGTAAACACCAGTTAATTTTGCCTCCTACTCATAGAGTTACTGTATTGATTTTTGAATATTTTCATAAGAAGTATCTACATATTGGAGGGCAGGGTTTACTTAATCAGGTGTGTTTGAAATATTGGCCCATTCACGGCAAGGGCTTGGCTCGTAAGATAGTTCATGCTTGTGTGATTTGTTTTAAAAACAAACCAATTGCAGCAAGTCAGGTCATGGGTAATCTTCCCACTGAGCGTATAACTCCAACTTCACCCTTTCTTAATTGTGGCGTTGACTTTTGCGGACCATTTCATGTACAATTCAAGGGTCAACGCAAGGCTATTTTCCCTAAAATCTATGTTGATGTATTTATATGTTTGTCCACAAAGGGAATCCATTTGGAGGTAGTGACAGACTTGACGTCTGAAGCCTTTATAGCAGCTCTTAAGCGATTTTGTGCGAGAAGAGGCAAAATCTCTTCCATCATTACAGATAATGCCACAAATTTTAAGGGGGCTCGTACAGAGTTAAAAGTGTTTACAGAAATTGATTAGAAAACCAGATGAGGCGTTATCCAGCTATTTCACCTCAGAATCTATAGTCTGGAAATTAATTCCCCCAAGATCACCGAATTTTGGTGGACTGTGGGAAGCGGGAGTTAAATCCTTTAAGTACCATCTTAGAAGAACTATGGGAAGTACTAAGGTTACTATGGAAGAATTTCTTACAATCATTACTCAGATTGAAGGAATTTTAAATTCACGCCCGTTAACCACTATGTCTAATGATATTAATGAAGTTTTAACGCCAGGACATTTTTTAGTCGACCGTTCAATCACGTCTATACCAGGGCCTGAACTTATTGAAATCACTGATAATAGGTTATCAAGGTGGCAGCGGACAACAAAATTTGTTCAATTAATATGGAAGCGTTGGTAAACAGATTTCCTCAATCACTTGCAACAGCCCAATAAATGGCAGTTTCAGAAATCCAATGTAGAAACAGGTGCAATGATTTTATTTAAGGATGAGAATTTGCCGCCTTGCAATTGAGCCTTAGGTAGAATTTTAGAGACAATTCCTGGTACAGATGTTTGCAACAGCGCAATAAATGGCAGTTTCAAAAATTCAATCTAGAAACAGGTGCAATGGTTTTACTTAAGGATGAGAATTTTGCAGCCTTGCAATTGGGTCTTAGGTAGAATTTTAGAGACAATCCTTGGTACAGATGGTAAGGTACGTGTAGCTAAAGTTAAAACTGCTTCAGGAATCTGCACTAGATCTATATCAAAGATCTGTTTAGTGCCAATGTAATATTCAAGTTTCTACTGACTTTATATATATTTGTGGAATCAGTTTATACATTACAAGAATTTAATAATGATTATATGTTTAAAGAATTTGTATGGCTTATTTTGAAATGTTATGTGTATTGTAACACTTTTTATGTCAACTTATATATTGTTTGCATAATTACTATTTTCAATATTTAATGTTCTTAAACTCCATAATTCAGTTTTAGATCTGTAGTAATCTGACAATTATTTACGTGATTATCAGTTTTAAAATATTGTGATTTGTCACTAATTAATTGATTGAAATTTTGTATCAAATTTCAATGCCGGGCGGAATGTTCCGTCTCGATTAGAATATTTAAATCTATTTGTACGGGCTTAATGTTTGCAGCGCCACGTAATGTTAGTGGCGAGAGCCCAGTACTAATCAGTAAGAGATAGGGATGCACTCGGTCGACATCGAGTCTCCGTTCCTCTGCCCGAACAAAGCGGCAGTCAATTGTTAATTATTCCTTACTCACTCTTTGCCCGTTTAAGCGGCATTATTGTTCTTGAAAGAAAATAAATGTTAATAAGTTTCTCAACTTCACTTTTATGAATTAATATACAGTCCACAACTACAAATTGCTATCAACATTCTGAATTAGCCATATATTTTGTTAATTTCACAAGACTGAATCAAATTATTTCGTAACAGTAGTACATAAATTTGGTAAAGTTGCCAGCTGGAATGTCCTCTGGTGGAGGTTTTTTAATTTTCTTTTCTGTTTCAAGGGCAAACTTGCTAGCAAATTCCAATCCGTGTAATTATGTCATATTAACCCATTAAATGCTGTGGTCCTCATTTGGTTATCATATACTTTAAGAAACCGCCTAGTAAGATCATCTAGCTATCTCGGAGGAAAAAAAAGGCAACATTCAATTCATCCACTGAATGTCGTTTGTCGAAAACCTAAAGTAATCAGCACCAATACACTCTTATGCTGAGCTCATGTTCATTTTCACATTCCACTCTCCCTTTATCACAAAAGCGAAACGTGTGTTTTGAAAACATATTAGACTTAGTAGATCGAGGCTAATTTTGGTCTTTGTGATTTTTCTATATTATTGGTGAGTGTTGATTAAAGCGCTTATCACTTCTAGCAACAGTCCCTGCTAGACAGCACTTTCCTGAGAAACAAGATTTTGGTAGCACTGGTTTAAATAGGAGGATTCTTAGAAAAAAAAAAGAATTCCGCCTAGCTACAGAAAAAAGTAACGGCTATGTGATATTGTTTCAAACCTCGCCGAAAATGTCTCATCTGAAACTCTGTTCCGGGTAGAAATCAACCAATCAGATGAAAGTTCTGCTTCTGAAGGATCATGTGATCCCAATCTGAGCGACAATCTATTATTGTTTGGTGTTGTTTTTGTAGTAAGTGAAAATGGTAACCTAGCTACGTGGGTTTCCTGGAAATGTGCGGGTTCTGAGAATTGCCCCTTTCGTCATCGAAGCGTAGCCGAAAGATAATGTGATTGGGACATTAGTTAATGCTTTTTTTTTTTTTTTGTCAGTGTAATTTGTATAGACGATGGACACAAATTCATAAGGCCACATTTGGAGATTACACTTCATACTGAGTAGAATTTTAACAAGCATTTTATGATTGCATTGTACAAGAATAGGCTTGAGAAAAGCTTTGAAAGAATTTAAAGATAATATGGCGTTCCCAGAACCTCTGTAATTCTGCCTTTGAAGATGACGGCAATGATTTTATAAACGTGGAGCTTCCTCCAGAGCAGGTTGATGGAGTTTTCTGATGATGGATTTAAGGCAGAATCGGACTGTATTAATAAGGCATCTCTAGTAGTGACAAGTGTTATTTAAGATTCTGTGCTTAGCAACGAATCATTATTTCAATAGAGATTAAAAATTGTCTTCAGTTAGTCATTTATCTCCAGCAACATACGAGAGGATGCTGAACAGGCATTAGAAGCTGTAGACACACTAATGTTTGTGAAAAATGCAACACCATGAAGGAATTTTCGGAAATGAATGAAATTTATTCCACATATTACCGATAGTGATACAAATAAGCGATCACATTTACACTGTACACATAGTGGCATTGAATAGTATAGGTTCTGAATGTAATCCTGGGGAATGGCTTTGACTTGATGTGGAAGTTCAGTTTCAGTGTGTGCTCCACTAGCTGTACGTGCGAGTCGCTGACCGATGAAATCCTAGGCATGCTAAATGAGCAACATATGTGGGGAAGAAGCAAAACCTGTTGTACCCTAAAGAAGGCTTGTGCACGGGCAATTTTCCCTAAAATATAGTGCCCGGAATGCGCCAAATAATGCATACTCTGTCATCATTATACTCCAGATTGTAGAGAGATTTGTCGGAGAAAACAACTTGTAGCTACAGAGCACGCCATGCACTGCGTTGCCGTGCTCACTGAAGTCGGAGGCGTCTGTTACTCAGCGACAGGGCAATCCTGTGTAGAGGAACCCTTGCATGCAGTTCATGTTGCAGCAGACGGCGACGAACACTTGTAACCGTGCTCCAATATTGTGCTAACATACGAGAGGATGCTCTACGATTCATCACAGCCATGCAGTTGAGGTGTTTGTCGTCCTGTGCTATTGTGTGCCTAATTGCCAGGATTTCACCTTGTTTGGTTCTCTCTGTCCATTTCTTCCAAACATGCATCACTGTTGTGACATTGTGCTGCGTGCGGGCACCACCTTCTTGTATACAGACGATGCGGCCTCATTCAAATTTCTTGGTATGGCATCCTCCGCTGTTGACGAGGCATAATGAGCACAAATTAAATGTTCACTGCAAACAGAGGATGATAAACAGATTTCAGCGCAAATTTACAACTGCCAGTTCTCATTTCATGCATTCATAATCCCTTTGTAATTCTAATCATTTGCATGTCTTACCTCACTTTACATTTCATGTAAGTTTGGTTCAAAGTGCATAATTCCTTCATGGTTGTGATTTTCACAAACATTAGTGTATATTAGGTAGTCCTAACTAAAAAAGCATTTTGAAATAAAAGTATGCAGTTGTCCAGATCAAATGTTTATTTTACGGAAAAATATAAACAGTTTATGCATACATGCATTGTTTTCATAGGATTCTGACTATACATGAATAATAATTTTTAACTAAGTTGTAATTTACAATAAGTCTTTCAAATAAGTAACAATTACTCATCCATTATTTTAATTAAAAGAATTTGTATATATTTCTGTTCTTATCAACTAATGAAAGGGATGTATATGTATTAATTTTATAAAATTCATGTGAATGTATGCAAATAAATTGTTTATAAATGTCACATAAGTTTATACCTCCTTAAACCATTTTCACGTGAAACAGAAGCCTTATTCATAACAATATAATCAAATATACCAAGGTCTAATTTTATTAAGACCCTGAGTTATATCAATATGAACTTATGATGGGACTATTTGAACAATATTCATCATGAGTTGAGGATTACTTATAATTTGTCAGTAGGCATGTATGAAAATGGGTTTGTAATTAATATTGAATGTATAACATTTCATATAAATACAGAAGGATTTCATGTTCGCAGATAATGTATTACAAGAAGCTGTTGTGTGCCAGTGGTCAAGCTGATGAGAAGCTGTACACTAATAGCTTGAATCCTGGTGAATGGACTGTCTGCATAGTCGTTGTCATGATTTTTCCACGTGTAATATGAATGCAAGCCAGTTTGCCTTAAAGCATCCCTTCTTGGAAAATATCTTCTAGTGTTTCATCACAAAAATCAGTCAAAATTGTTTCTCATGGTTTGAAAAATACGTATAAATGAAGTCAAATTTAATTTATAAATTGTGAATGTTGGGATTTTATGCTATATCATATAAATTTTTTAATTTATTTTCTGTATCTCTAATGTTGAGAATTTTGTTGTTTTAATTTAACCCTGAATAAAAGAAGTACTATAAGCAAACTGAGCAGTATTCTATTTGATGTCGGAACAGTTTTTTTGAATTTTATACTTATATATTTGTGTTTATGATTGGAATTTTAGTACAAATTATTTTGTCATGATGTGGCCTGTTCTCACTTAAAATGCATTGTGTATTTTGATTTTTTTCTTCTGTTATTTGCATTATAATAGTTTGGCCATAACAACTATGCATGCCAAATCAACATGTATGGGAATAAATGTATTAAATTTTGAGAAAAACTTTGGGTGTCATTTATTATGAAGGTTGAGATGACTGTTTTTATAAATTCATTAATTCTTATATATTTAAGAATTATCATTTAACATAAAAATAAGAAAAAGTATAATATATTATAATACTAAATAAAGTATACTTCTTTTTTTGAATATCCAAGCTCACTATATGCACACTCAAAGAGATACATATCTTTTTGTGATTATGTGATGATAAATTACTGTTAAGTATCTTAAGTTGTTCATAAATAGTGCTCATTTTCCATAATGCACCAAACAAACCTCACATAATTAATTTAATAAAATATTATTGCAGAGACATATTTTTGATATTGACAATAGTCCTCTATCCGTCCGTCCCTTAGGGATAACTAAGGTCCAGCGCCTGGACAGATTCCTACTGTCATCTATAATATGCCCAAGCCCTTCGCGAATGACATTTGCTTCTCAATACCCGTATTTTACAATTAAATTCACGAATCTGATCTGGCTGAGTTTCATATCAGGAGAATTAATGAAAGCAAAATGCGTTCATTACCTAAAACCATTTTTCTCAAACTAGCTGGATGATTATGTGATTGGTGTGCATGGATGGTAATGCGAAAGGATGTGATTAAATTTCTTCTAGGTCATAACAGTTTTTAATAATGAAAAGCTCTTGTTCTTTTTTCTTTAAATTGTTGTGTTTTTTTTATTTCAATGCACACTTTTTTAAAAGCAAACTGAATTAGCTGGATGATCATTATGAGTTTCTTGACATATTTGAAAGTAAAATATTGCATCTACATTCATTTTGAATAAATTATTATTACTATAGTCTGCAATAATTGAATTCATTTTAAGATTATTTGTCCTTTTTTTGTTTGTGGAATAGGAGGCTGTATTTTTTACAGATTTTCTGTTTATTTAGCCAGTTTTCTATATAATGGCTAACATAAAGTATAATTTATGTTAGCCATTATATAGAAATTTATGTGCCCTGTTTTAAAAATTATGTATAGCTTAATTTAAGTTTGTCTCATGTCAGATGAACAATGCTGCTAATCTGGTTGAGAAATTAAGAAAGTCTGACCATTCCAAGAAAAATCTTTTAGAACAGCTCACTGATTAAAATACACGCATATACACACTAATTAACTGTGCTCATCAAAAGTGCTGTATTATTTAATGCTTTTTCTGATGAGCAAAGTTCAAAGCATTATTTCTCTAGTATTCTGCGTATGAAGTTTGTAGCAAAATGGAATTATTATTATTTTTTAATTCAAATACTGATATCACTATTTTTATATGTCTGATAATGATCTACTTCATAAGTAATATCTATATGCAAACATAAACCAAAATCTTGCTTTAGAAGAATTCCACAGGTTTCGGTTCTCGAATAGATCTGTCTAAGAGAAGATATGCCTTTTCAAAGGAGCAATATAAGGGAAATTGGCTGTGATTCACTTCATACATGAGGAAAACAGCAAAATCTCCTCTGCAGCCAGCCTATTCGTCAAGATTAAACTCTGAGCGAATTACTAGCGTTCAGCGGATTTACCTCTCGGTCGCTGGTGGGCCTCGTACAATTTGAGTCAACAGGTTAGCGTAATAAACACCTTTTATCATGATATTATGTGGCCTATAATCTATAAGCAATGCTCTTCATAAAAAATGTTAATTCTGTTTGATTTCTGGATTCTGAACTTAGCTAGTATATGTGATCCATGCTCTATTCTCTTGTTTTGATATCTGCTCATCAAAACAGAGCAGCAGATCAATTAAAGAAGAATGTGCATGCAGTGCAATCATCTTCAGTACGATATCAAGTCATAGTCACGTCTTTAATCCACCTAAAATCTAGTCCCATTACTTCTCACTCTTTGAGCAAAAGTATAATTCCAGTTGGAGTCTAAATTAAGATCTCGTATTTCAATTTTCTACTGAACTATTTTCAATAATTAAATTTAATAACCTAATTTTATTTATTAATTTACATTTTATTTTTATTTTTTTCTTTATTTTTATCTTTGCTGACGACTTTTCATAGGACTCTAGTCCTTCTTCTTTTAGAAATTAAGTACTGATTACAATGCATTGAGACATAAAATTGAACAGGCACTCGTATAATCCTATGGCAAATATTCCACACTTGCTAGACATTATGTTTCGCATTGAGGACATCGAAGCAACTGAGCCTACGCAGGCCAGATAGAGCTTAAGTCACATTATTTTGATCACAGCAAAACACGCAAGGGCTTTCTGCCTAAGAACAGGGATGCTTTTGTGGAGCAATTTTTAAAGATTCGATTTGGTTTGTTTGATTTTAGAAAAGCACTTGAGGACTATTTGTCTAAGAAGAGCAAAGATTCTTGATGGCTTCTTGATGGCTTCATGATGGACTTTTCGAAGAAAACTGGCTGGCATTCACATTGCACAAAAGAAAACATCAAAAACTCTCATGCGACCAGGCGTTCGGGGCTGGAATTTCAAACCAGTTGAACTAACAGTATTCACCAAATTTACTGGTAGGTTTATACTCAATAGGGGACCTATTTGTGGAGTAGGTAGGTCGTGTAAGTGTCAGTAAATGACGTAGCCAGTCTTGGGTAATAAGCCATAAGTGGCGTTCATTATCCTACTGAAATATCGTACTTGGATTCTTTGTCAGGTATTGGTGTATATTGGTAGAGACAGACAGATTTTCACATGTTAAGTCTCATGTGCAAACAGTAATTAGAATGGTGCAAAGCATAGTATAACAACGTCAACATATTAGACAAGGAGAAATGTGACAACACTGACTAAGAAAGGAATGCAAAGGATACAAAAGCAGATTCAAAGTACATCTGTATTCTGCTCAAATCAGAAGGTGAATGCCCATATGATAAGGGTAACACAAACGCAGTTATCACTGGGTGATATAATCCTACTTAATTGTGATGCAGTCTCTCTACTGTATATTCATGCTCTGTACGAGTTCGTCCACGAATTTCTGAGAAATTATGCTCAATTCTTCTTGCAGGGTTGATCCCAACTATGAAAGCATTGAAAGGCACTAGCGACGGGCTATCAAAAGTCCCCAGACCATACACCATATATTAAGTTGAGCATACGACAGCCTTCAGAATACCTACGCTAAGACAGGTGCTATATCTTCACTCCTTAACAAGCTAGCTACAGTTGGTATACCATGAAATGTAGCACTATTGTTCGCGAAGAATCTTGGAAAAGATGCACGTGAGGAGAAGAACATTAGCACAATCGCAGTCAGTAATGAGTTAATCTTCTTCAGATGTATGGAGCTTCATATAGCGACCAAGCATTTCACTTCCACAAACGAAAATTTGAGCACTTGCAAACTGTTTCCTTTCGATGATGTTAGAGGGACGACTGCATAATCTCTGCCTTATCTAGATATTTAGACGTCCAGAATGGCTAGATAATCTAAATATCGGAATATTAAAGCTGTTATTTTATTCTTGAACCTGGATGATAACTCCTGATATAATATTGCAGCGGCTGCTCTATTATCCTAGAAACTGGATGACACCCCCTTTTCCCTGTTTAGTCTTGCCAGCGACTGCTGCTATCATCCTTAAAACTCAATTCCATTGCTGAGCAACTCAGTTGTGTAAAGGGGGTGTATGATGCCCCGGGCGCCGCTCGCAGAGGGGCGCCGAATGGTCTCGAAACAAGATTTTCATCATATCACTGTTTTTTTTTTCGGGGAAGGCGGGCGCCAAAAAGGTATTTTGCCCTGGGCGCCAGTTATGCTCGCTACTCCACTGGAGCTACTCATATCTTTTGTTTGTAACACTACAGAAGACACTGCCTCCGACGAGAAGGCATCAAAGTCCGCAAAGCGATCAAAACACAAGCGTCTAGCCCCTCAGATGCTAGTTTCCTCCTAATTCCTCCCTGATCATTTGCGCAGATTCACGCGCAGCGTGTTTATGTCAGGGAGCTCGGCATGCAGAAAGGAATCAGCTGGCACCGACGCCGTGCTGTCAAGTTACGAAAGTGCTGCGCATTACTCAGTGCAAATTAATTTCTTTTATTAGTTTTTCTACAGTATTTTTCTTTTTAAGTCGAATACATATTTACATGTTGATATTGATTTTTGGTTGTTTCTCATTTTCTATCAAATAATATATTATTTTGATTTGTGTATAAAAGAATTCCTGATATTTATTCATTCATTCATCTATACATCATCGTCCAAAGCTATTACAGATGCAGATATCAAAAGCTAGGAGCTCATTTCTTGTCGAACTGAAGGCGTCATTTAAGAAGAGATTTTTAAAAATTCGGCACCCAATGGGGGGAGGGGAGGGCAAAAAATATTTTTACGTTTTTTCATATAATTAAGAAACAGATGTACACAAGAGTCTTGCTTTAAAATGTACGGAACATGAATACTTAAAAACCAGTTTCAGAAGTTCGACCCCCCAAGGACCCCTACCCTTGAGAATTCGGCCCCTGAGGGGGTAGGGGGCTGTGGTAATAAAATTTTTATTAAGGTAGTACAATAATTGAGACAGGTCGTAATAATCATAACAATAGAATAGAATAAATATTATTTTGTCTTTCATTGTTATAGGTTACCAGACTGGCAGCATTGTAATAGGCAAGTCGCCACAGGGGCAAAACATGTTTTCACATATTTCTTCACACTTTAGATATTCGTAAGATTCAGTGGTGGATAAGGCTGGTGCGATTATGGGCTGATCAAGAAATTCGAACAATCGAATTGACACAGATGACTCGGCGAGACGGCCCTGCGAGGGAGGGTATGTGCGTAGAATTAATACTTTCTCTGAAAAGTATATCTTCCAATGGTATACAAAATGCACAGATACGACAAATGGCAAAATCTATTCTGGATAAAATATCAACTTTTAGAATAATTTTGTCTGCTCGTGTATATTGGAAAATATTTCAATATACTGAGCCAGTAATGAAATATTTGCAGACTAAAGGATTAGATTACATGCTAGCATATAGTATAGTTAGGGAGGCTGCAAGCTCTTTAAAAGCCATCTCTAGAAACTTCAATTTAACATTTAATGCATCAAAATTGTTTCCAACGGATTACAATAATAAACTAGAAAGGCTGGGTTGTGATATAAAAGAAGAGCTACCTGTTAGAAGATACCAAAAGTGAAACAATTAGACGATAAAGAATCGGCCGACTATAATTTAAATTGCTCTATCAAACAAGTTATTGTCTTTACTTATATTGGATAACGCCATTTAATCGATGAATAGTAGGTTTAAAGGGCATAGGAAGTTGTATGAAGACATATCACTTCTCGATCTCCAAAACGTTTCGAAGCCATTTATCTTTTTCAAATGGCGCGTCACAATTTCCACAGTGTTTCACAGTAATGGTCAGCATTTACTGTTTCACCACGTGGAAGGAACTCAATGAGCAGAATGCCCTTCTTGTTCCAGAACACTGTGCACATCACTTTGTGTACCGATAGCGTCTGTTTGAATTTCGTCCCGACTGGAGATCCACTATGCTGCCAATGCATTGACTGCTGCTTGGTTTCTACGGCGAAGTGCAGAATCCAAGTCTGATTGCCTGTGATGATCCCATTGAGAAACTTGTCGCCGTCATCGTGATACCGTTACAGAAATGTCAGTGCTGCTCCTGAGCGTTCAATTTTGTGTTCAGATGTCGGGTTTTTCGGCACCCACCTGGCACACAATTTTTTGAACAGCAGGTGCTTAGTGACAATCTCTTGCAACAAGGATTGTGATATCTGCAGAAAATGGCTGCTCAGCTTCGTAATCGTGAAGCGACGGTTCTCCATCACGAGCTGCCGCACAAGCTGAACAAGATCATCATTGATGAGGGACTGTCTGCCACTGCACTCTTCATTATGAGCACTTTGATGACCTTCTGAAAACTGCCTACACCAACGATGCATCATCTGCTTTACTCATGATGTTTGTCCCATAGACCTGACAATTAATTTCAATTGGCGCAGTACTTGCATTCAAGAACTTTATCACTGACCCAACCTCGCAGGCGGCAGGAGAAGGAATAAGAGCTTCCATCTCGGACCACTGCAACCACGCTACTGGCACGAGGCACAAGCGTCTAGCCCCTCAGATGCTAGTTTCCTCCTGATCATTTGTGCAGATTCACGCGCAGCGTATTTACTCGAAAAAGCTTGGAGTGGTCAAAGCCGTTTATTTAAAACGACACTCGTTTAAAACGTTGCAAACTTGGTGCGCATTACTGAGTGTAAATTAATCTCTTTTATTAGTTTATCTGAAATAGTTTTCTTTTTAATTGGTATACATATTTATTTGTTCAGATGTTTTATTATAAATCTATACATAAAGGAAGAATTCCTGATTTATTCACCTACAGATCATCGCCCAAAGCTATTAGAGATATCAAAACTTAGGAGCTTATTCCTTCTTTACCGAAGATGTTATTTAAGAAGCGATTTTTAAGATTCGACGGGCAAAACGTGTTTTTATGTTTTTTTTTTTTTTTTTTTTTTTTTTTTTTTTTCATATAAGGAAGAAACAGATGTACATAAAATTCTTGCTTTAACTCTTTCGCATCGAGAGAGGGCAAAATCTCAATTCCCCAAACATCGAAAACGCCCGTATCTAAGAATTTCTCCTGGAATGCTTTTCCTTCCCCCATGACAAGTTGAATACTACAGTGCTAACAATAGCCTTACTTAAGCGAGAACTTCTTTCTTCGACGCTTTGACACTGCGTGAAGTTCCCCCTTGGGACGGGATTGCTACTTCAGGCATCAAAAGCTAAACACTGATAGTAAACAAAGGAAAGGAAGGAACAAAGGAAACAAGGAAGCTACTTTTAGTAGCTTCAAAAGAAGGATTGACATGTGATTTAACAACACCTGAAAGCAATGAGTAATGCAGTAACGTGATGGGGGAAAGCACTGGGTAGGAAATTATTCGGGCGTCCAGCCGATGTCTGAATGTTCGGGTGCTTGGGGCGACTTCGATGCGAAAGAGTAAAAATGTATGGAATATGAATACCTAAAACCAATTTCAAACGTTTTCAAAATTCGGCCCCGAAGGGGGGAAACGCGTTCTTTACATATTCCTTCATATCTCAGATATCTATAAGACAAACTTATGAATTATTGCTGTAAAATGTAAGGAATGTGAATAAATGCTGACATCAACATGTGTGGGGATAAAATACAAGTTTACATAATGTACAAGTAAGCCTTATTCAAGGTACAGGAATACCAGGTACCTTTACCAGGTATGTAAAGCTAGTTAGCATTAAAAAAAATTAAGGTTTCTACCATTTAATGTTATTAATAATTAAAACCCCAAAATAAAAATGTAGCAGCATGTGGCAATTCACAAAACTGTGATGAGATTGTTACAATGTTCAGTTAGTTTTAAACAATTCTACACATAATAAAATGGCCAGTGCACAACATGTGAATGTACATGGGGTTGAATAATTAGAAAATGAAAAACTTGACAAGTATTAAATAGTAGAAAACATTGCTTACTGTTCAAATTTGGAATTGACTCAGTTTCACCAAAATATATTTATCAACATTAAAACGTTTGGTAATAATCTTATAACGTTGCGCGCCTCCAACTTGCACGCAACCAAGAGGTGACTGTGAAAACTTGTATAAAAGATAGAGCCTTGTGAAGGGTTTAAGTCCCTTTTTATTCAACGTAATAAATTACAATTGCGTCCTCTTGACGCTTACAGGCTGTGCCAACTTGGCAGTCAAATAAAAATAATAACCTGAAAAGAAAGTAAAGACAAGATTCTAACTACGAGGCTCTCTAAAATAACTAACTCACCGCGTTTTACAATACCGCTGCTAATTCAGCAGACTTGAAGCTCACTGGAACGATGACCACTACTTCCCGCCAAGCACATAGGCCGCAATGCGGGGTTCATCAATTCTCGCTAACTACCTCCGCGCTCACTAAGTAAGAGAATCTCTCACACCGAACTTGTTTCCTTCTATTTAAATCAGAATACTTCCGCTGATAATTTGAATGCTTGCGCGTTCTACTCAAATTTACATATTCTGGCAATGGCAGTTCCAGGGGAAAGTAAGGCTTGACAGGAAAGATAGTTTAAACTTAAAATAAATGTTAGTTAAAATAAATATAAACCCTACATTTGCCGCTGCCAGAATTTGGAAAACTTGGAAGCAGGTCCTACAAACGACCTGTTGTAAGTTTATCTAATTCTGAACTAACTGGCGAGAACCTCGTTTACACAAAAAAAAAAAATCGTATGTAACAATTATATATTAAAATTCTGTTACTCGTTACAAAGCTTTCTTCTTACAGCAACTTTTCCTGGACTTCATCAATCAATCTTGGTCTTTCCTTCCAGCATCTGGAAGGAATAAGTATCAGTATCTTTCTACATACATTATAATTTACACTTTCTTCACACAATAAATTTTTGTTTTTAACGATTCGTTTTTCTTAGTTATTGCTTACTTCACATTCATTCAATTTTTCAAGCATTAATTTAACTTTACCCTGGCTCTCCACCGTGTGTGGTGTCAAACGGGAATATTCGTGTTTTAGTCTTACAACACTTCCCCTAACCACCATGATTTGTTAGAATTCAACCACCAAATAGACACACCTTACTCGACATTCTACAACTCAATGAGCTACTTTAATAGTCTTAAAAATTCAAATGTAGGTGGAGAACCCTACAAAACACATTCATTCTAACTTCCCCCTCATTCATCTTTAAACGTGCAGGCTTTCGCTCTAAAGCATGACTTTACAGTTTAATACTTAAATTTTGACTTCCTTGCTTTTAAGCATTCACTTTTAGCATCTACAATTTTATGCTTCTAGACTAAATTCTACTTTTACATAACATGCAAGTATTTACATACATTTACAAAAGTTTTATACATATGCTTTTTACAATTTACCATAAAATGAATAAGAGAAAATAAATTTTTACTTTACTCATTCTTCGCCAAGCTGGCGGCACTGAAACTAAAATTCTTATTAATACAAGAATACGAAGTTATTTTTATCTTCGGCCAAATTTTGGCTTTAATATAACAGAATTAGTCTTTCGACCAACAGAAAATGCTTGTTTTTAGCTTTTACACTTAAAGAAAATAATACTTTTGCCTTAGCTAAATAAAGTAAAACAAAACTAAGTCTCAACCGAGACATATTGACTTCCGTCAAAACATAGAACTTCGTATTTACGCATAACATTTCAGAACAAAAGAAAAAAAAATTATAGGAGATTTTAACTTATCTTTGAGTTTTCGATGCTTGAAACTCCGTCATCCGTTTTTGGCAAAATTGATCCCAAGTTAGAGGTTTCATGGATGTCAATCTTCTCCTTATTGATCTCCGAGTGTCGTCCACGTTGCTTTTTCTTTTGCGTCCTCTACATGCTGGCCTCTTGACGGAGTAATCGTCTGGTTGTTGGCCTTTGCGTTTCTGCCTGGGACGGCTGGTCTTGACGTCCTCCGGTCTGGAGTCCTTCTTGAATTTCTTCTGTTCCTCGTATTTTTGTGCCTCCTGCTGGCGTTTCAGTTTCCGGAACGGCGGCCTTGCTGGGACCTGACTCTGTGGCCGTGTGCGCGTTCTCCTTGATGTGTAATTTCTCCTACCATCCTTTGTAGGTGGTGTTTTCGTCTTTACCACGGTTTCTTTACCCGGTTCATCTGTATTTTTGTTTTTCTTAAACGCTGGAGTTTGAAAATCATTTTTTCTTTTTGATACCGACGTCCGGGTTGTAGAAGTGCTAGGTCTCTCTTCAGTTCTCCGTTTCTTGGGTGGTGGAATAGTTGTTGCAGTCTCTGGCCCTTCTATTTCGTTTAGTTCCTGCAAGAAACTTTTAAGGATTTCAAAATCATTTGGATTATAGTATTTTTTCACCTGGTCGGGACTTGCTTTACAGATTTCCCCTCTGTCGTTCTTAAGATATAATACTACCCCTTTGATTTCCTGAATTACATAGGGGCCTTCAAACTTTGGAGCTAGCTTTGCCATAAAATTGTCTGGGGCACTTGATAAAGAAAATTTCCGCTTCAATACTTTATCCCCAACTTTAAAATCTGCTTCACGGCGTTTTCTATCATAATATAACTTTTGTCTATTTCTTGCCGTATCCGAGGTTTTAAGCGCCTGATCAATCAACTTTTGCACATCTTGTTGTTTAAACTCCTGCTCTCTTTGTTGCACAAAGAATAATTTATCTAAAGGCGTAATTAACTTTCTGCCTAAAAATAATTCTGCTGGAGTTCTTCCCGTAGTATCATGATGTGCCGTTCTTAAAGCATAAGCTAATTCATTTATGTAGCCATCCCAGCGCTTGTGATGTGTGCTCACGTAACTGCGAATTATTTTTACTATGTTTTTATTAACTCTTTCTGCTATGTTAGCCTGTGGTCTATACGGAACCATTTTGATATGGCGTATGCCAAGTCCATTGCATATGTTTTCAAATATTTGACTAATGAATTGTTTTCCGTTATCGCTAATGACTTTTATCGGTGCACCGTATTTTAAAATGTATCTGTGTAAGAATGCATCTGCGACTGTTTTGGCTGACGCGCGTTTAAGTGGAACAATTTCTATCCATTTTGAAAAATGATCTACTATTCCTAAAAGAAAACGATTTTTATTTAACTCGCTCTGGGGGAAGGGACCAAGGAGATCTATGCCTAAAATTTCATTCGGAAATGTAGCGCGAATGCTATTTAAGTACCCGGCCGGGCTGTAATTAATATCATTTATTAACTGACATTGATTGCAGGACCTGACATACGCCGTTACTATTTTGTATAATTGCGGGAAATATACCGCCTCGCGTACCCTTTTTATAGTCTTTCTGACCCCGAGGTGGCCCGCTGTTTTTTTTTCGTGCAACTCCCTCAAAATGCTTAATCGAAGCGAGGCTGGGATGACTGGCTTATACTCAAGATTTTCGTTTGTTGTTTTCGTATAGAATAATAAATTATCTATTATTTCATAGTTTTTTGCTCTATTTCTTATCGCATCGATATCTGTGTGCTCAAAGCTTTCGGGGTCTTTCAAATAAGCATAGATATTTCCAAATTCAGGATCAGCTTTCAGTTCAGTAATAACCGTATCTCTAGAATCTAAAATTTTTGAAGTCAACACAGCGCATTTAAGTTCATTTCCTTCGTCGTCCAGTTTTATACGAGAAAGTGCGTCAGCTACATTGTTTTCCTTACCCGGTTTATATTTTATTGTGATATTATATTCTTGGAGTTTTAAAGCCCATCTTATTAACCTGGGCGTTAGGTTTTTTTCCCGAGTAAAGTCTACCAACAGCCGCATGATCCGAAAAGACTGTTACTGGCGATTTGCCGAAATAAACTCGAAATTTGTGTACAGCCATTAATACGGCTAATGTTTCTCTTTCTGTAGCTGTATAATTCCTTTGTGTCTGATTCAATGTTTTACTAAAAAATGCCAGCGGATGGTTATTTTGCATAAGAACCGCACCCACCGCATAGTCTGACGCATCTGCCGCAGTTTCCAGGTTTTCGTCCCCCTCAGGGAATTTTAAAACAGGGGCATTAATAAGCGCTTCTTTTAATCTTTCAAAAGCTGTGTTAGCTTCCGCTGTCCACGTAAATTTACTCTTTTTTCTTTTGATTACTAAGAGTGGTTCAACAATATTAGCGAAATCTTTTATGAAAGATCGATAGTAAGAACATAATCCAAGGAAAGACGAAAGTTTCTTGGCGGTGTTGGGCGGTGGGAAATTCTTAATAGCTTTTATTTTTGAATCTTGCGTTTCTATACCATTTTGCGAAATTTTATAACCGAGATATTTAAGTTCTTTAGTTGCGAACTTGCATTTTGAGGCGTTAATTGTAAGACCGGCCTCTTTTAATAATTTAAAAACTTGTTCGAGGTCATTAATGTGTTGTTCCAACGTACTACTCGTTATAATTATATCATCTAGATAAATTAAAGTTGATTTTCCTAGGACAGGCTTTAGAACAATGTCCATAGCTCTCTGGAATGTTGATGGGGCCCCACACAACCCAAAGGGCATGCGTAAAAATGCGTAAGTGCCCGATTTTGTTATAAACGCGGTTTTGTGTATATCTTCGGGTCTCATAGCTATTTGATAGTAGCCAGACGTTAAGTCCAAAGTAGACATATATCTTGTCGATTTAATCTGTCTAATGATCTCGTCTATAACCGGCAAAGGGTAAACTGGAAATTTAGTAATGCTATTTAGTTTTCTATAATCGATAGCAAACCTCCAAGCCCTTTTATCTGAAGGAGGAAACTCGTTCTTTTTCCTACATAGTACGACTGGACTCGCGTACTCACTATTTGTGGGCGTTATTATTTTATTCTTTAACATCTCCTGAATATGTTCTTCGATGATTAAGTCTTTTTGTTTATCATAGCGATACGGTTTAGTCCTACAAGGTTTTTCGGCATTTAATTGAATCTTGTGAGTCACGATTTGACAGTTTCCTGGTTTTTCTGAAAACAAATGAGAAAAATTACTCACCACTTGCTGTATTGCTTTACTTTCCTGGTCATTCAAATGGCTAAGGTCCAATTCAGGTGTCTCCACAGGTTCCACCACCCTCTGGTCCATCTCCAACACCACGGAACTATCTTGAAAGTTTAATTTGGCCCTCGCGGCCCTTAAAAAGTCCATACCTAAAATAAGAGAGTGTTGTAGGTCTTTCACCACAAAAATTAATACTTTGAGATTTTCCTCTTTTACCTGTAAGTTTAATGATAATTTCCCGATGCAGTGACATGTTTTTCCTTGCGCTGCTATAATTTCCGTATTTCTGGTTTTAAATAGTCGTATCCTATAAAAATTCTTTTTGAAGAACTTTTCACTCATAAAATTTCCTTCTGCTCCTGTATCTATGAGGGCTTCTACTGGTACATCGCCAACCAGGACTTGTATAATTGGTAGCTGTGAGTTTTTTACGATGACCGTGTTTAAATGTCTATTTGAGGGTTTTTTTAAAACTTCCGGGGTCTGGACCCTCCCTTTCACAGGCCCCTCTAGTCGTTTAAAGCTTTCCTTTCAATCTGTGTCTTCTGGGTACGCGGATGTTTATTTTCAAATTTTCTTTTTGGGCCTTGACCTTCGAGTTTCGATGCGTTAGCTTGATAGTTCTTTCCCCCATATGAGCGATTTCCATTTCTGGTTTCCTCCTTCCTTCGGGTATGTTGAGAATATGTTTCCCCTCTCGCTTTTTCCGCTATTCTGCGATTTTGAAACTTCACCGCCAATTCGAAAAGTTCCTGCAATGTGGTTGGGTTTCTAATTTCAAAGTAGTCTTGAACAGCGGGTAACAATCTTGGTAATATTATTTCAATTATCTCCGCATCGGGTTTTTTCCCATACAGCATATCCGTTAGCTTGATTTTTCGTAAAATAAAGTCCGTCAATTCTGCTGTATCCCGTTGATAGAAACTATATAGTTCGGCTTCCAGCCGTGCGCGATCTTTCTCTATGGGGAAGGCCTTTACTAACGCTTTTTTGAAATTTTCAAATGTATACGTCGGGCTTCCAAATTCACCTAGAAGAAATTTGCCTATATTTTTCCACCATAGCGCAGCCTGTCCTCTTAGTGCTGATGTGGCGACGGCAACTTTTTGTCTTTCAGGCACAGGGTAGAGCTGAAAGTGGTTTTCTAGACCTTCGAGAAATACCGACACCGAATTTTTTCCGTCGAAATAGACGTTTGGCTTGATTGACGCTCTCAAAGTCTGGACCAGGTATCCAAATCCTTCTAACTGAGTTGTCATTTCTTGGTGTTGTCCAGCGGCTTCCATCCAGTTTTCGGCCATTTCTGTTCGATAAGTGTTCGGGCGCCAATATAACGTTGCGCGCCTCCAACTTGCACGCAACCAAGAGGTGACTGTGAAAACTTGTATAAAAGATAGAGCCTTGTGAAGGGTTTAAGTCCCTTTTTATTCAACGTAATAAATTACAATTGCGTCCTCTTGACGCTTACAGACTGTGCCAATTTGGCAGTCAAATAAAAATAATAACCTGAAAAGAAGGTAAAGGCAAGATTCTAACTACGAGGCTCTCTAAAATAACTAACTCACCGCGTTTTACAATACCGCTGCTAATTCAGCAGACTTGAAGCTCACTGGAACGATGACCACTACTTCCCGCCAAGCACATAGGCCGCAACGCGGGGTTCTTCAATTCTCGCTAACTACCTCCGCGCTCGCTAAGTAAGAGAATCTCTCACACCGAACTTGTTTCCTTCTATTTAAATCAGAATACTTCCGCTGATAATTTGAATGCTTGCGCGTTCTTCTCAAATTTACATATTCTGGCATTGGCAGTTCCAGGGGAAAGTAAGGCTTGACAGGAAAGATAATTTAAACTTAAAATAAATGTTAGTTAAAATAAATATAAACCCTACTATCTATTGACTGAACAGTATAAAAGTCAATGAATGATTGATTATATGGACAATATTTGGTACTGTTGGACTTGGGGGGGGAGGAAGGAAGACAGTAATGCAAGGAGGATGAAGAAAAATAGACTTACTCATTAATCACAGAATACATCAGCCTACCACGAGGACCTCAGATAAAGGTTTAAAACCCTGTTCTGAACTTCTACGTCTGTTCCTGATCATTTTAAGGATCAGAGTGGGAATTTATCTTATTATTAAAGAGAAGTTCTGAAGAATGAGAGAAATATTATATAAATAAGAAAAAAAAATATCATCTGACACATATAAAACACTTACAGGCAGTTGAAAGAAGATGTTTTAGATGATAAAAATGTACAAAAGGAATTGTGAATAGGTACTAATGACTATTATTATTACTGTTAAAATATATATTTTTCACTAGATATGTTAAGTTTCTTCTGTGCTATTATGTGTAAAATTTTTGTGATCCAAAATAATTTTTAGAATTGTATTATTATCTTCATTCTGTGTTACTATTTTGTCATTTATTAATAATAAATAAAAAATTTAAATGGACAAAATAATTTTCATTATATTTCTGTGTTACTATAAGTTACTATTTTTTCAGTTCCCTTTTCGTTTTGTATTTGAGAATCTTTTGGGTATTATATTTTTATTAGGTGGAATATCTTTATTAGCACTTGGGAAATGTATTTCTTGTGCATTTAACATATCAACCGCTTCTAGTTGTAGTGGTGCTAACTTAAGAATCTTGTTTAACACATCACATTGTTTGTCAGATTTTAATGAATCTACTAATTCTAAACATGTTTGTTTTAGTTCATTCTTTCGGTGTTCTCAGGGGCATAGCTAGAGGGGGGCAGGGGGGGCATCTGTTCCCGGGCGCAGAATCCAAGGGGCGCCAAACTGATGCTACGACATTTTAGAATTAAATCTTTTCCATCCTTGGCGAGCAGTAGGGGGCACGAAATCTTCAGTTGTCTCTGGGCGCTGAAAAGCCTAGCTACGACTCTGTGTGTTCCAGTGAGAGGGTCTGTGATTTTTTTTTCGGCTACTTAATTCAAAATTCATTTTCATCATCTATAATAAGTGGATAATTCATTATGTATTGTAGCAGTATTTCTAGTGTGCTGATGTAAGTAATGTATTTAATAAGTAACAGTATTTCTAGTGTGCTGATGTAATTAATGTATCTAATAAGTAGCAGTATTTCTAGTGTGCTGATGTAAGCAATGTATTTAATAAGTAGCAGTATTTCTAGTGTGTTTGCACATACTCCACCTAACTTATAAGGTATTTCTCCCGCCTTCTTGGTGTGGTGGTCTGCACACTGGGCGCATATTTCGGAGGTCCGTGGTTCGATTCCCGGCGAAGGCATTGCTAATTTTTCAACCCCTCAGCCTTCCAATGTAAAATTCTAATGTCTGTACAGTGGTGCCCGAACTAAAAGGGTGTTAGATGATTGTTCTCCACACCCAGGATTTGGCGATTAGGTAAAGTATTTCTCCAACCTTCTTGGCATGCCTTCATGGTGTGATATGTATCCAGAGGTCCGCGGTTTGATTCCCGGTGAAAGCGTTGCATATTTTTCATCTTGCCTGCTTTCAAAAAAATACCTAATGTCTCTACAAACTGATGAATCGATACAGCTGCATATATGTCATTGAATGCATAGATTACACACAGTGCACTGTATGTGACATGTACAAGTTTTGTTACTTTTATGTATAGTGTATATTTCTGTATGTATTGATGAAACAGACCACCCATTCTCATTCTCTATTACTTATAAACATAGTGTTTCAATTGTTTTATGTCTGATTCTTAAAACCCAAATCTTACTTGTTAATTTAACTTTATTTGCTGTAATTAAGCAGTTAATCATTTTATCTCTTACAAATCTCATAATACCATGTATAGTGTTATCCAATCTCTTAACATTTTTTCCATGAAGATAAATATATTTTAATGTTCAGTGAATTCATTCGATGTGCATGTTTGTGTTAACACCACTGTGAAGTCTATAACAGTATGCCCAGCTAGATGTATTTTATAAATAATACGTTTCAAAGTAATTTACAAATTCAATAGTGTCAGGATCTTCTTTAAGTAATTTTATTGCTGCTTCTGTCAGTGTATGAAAAGTATGAATGTCTTGTTCTTCTAAGAGAGATCTAATAATTTTATATGTTTTTGCCTGTTTTTCAACACCATTGATTTCCTTTTTTTTAAAAAATTGTTTGTCCAGGCTCTATCAATATGCCATGCACAAAAAAGACGTTTCTGTAGTGAACCCATTTCAGACATAAATATTTGTGGTTGTATTTGCCCAACATTTTCTTTAATACATGAAAAAAAAAATGATAGCACTGGCTGATGGATTAGAAATTAAAAATGCACACGGGAATCCTTGGCACAAATCATCTATTGTAAGTAAAGTTACGAGTTCAAATCTGTATGCATTCACCCCATGTGTACCATCAATACATATGCAAGTCAGAACTAAATTTTTTCAGTATCTCTCTTTGTGCTTCTGTCATCATTATCAAAACAAAATCATTTCCTTTTAGAAATGAATATTGTGTACAATATTCACTCATGCTATGTTGATCCCTGGGTTTTATAAAATGAAATGCATGGATGTTCAGAATTTTGCATTTCAGGTACCCACGTATCTACACAAACCTAATCATTTTCATGTTTAACAGAATTAGAAGACAAATTGAAAGTTTTTTTGATGTTATGTAAATCTTGTTTAAGTAAATGAACTTTCTCAAGCCCAGCATCTCATAGAGAATTTCTAATTTCATCTAAAATATTATCCAGAGAAATTTTTGCTGCTATCTTTGATGCAATAATTTTTATTTCATCTGTTGTTAAAAATAAGTGACCTAAATCATTCCGATGCCCAATATGTATTTTCTGATATGTGTGTGTGCGTGAGATTATGGCAAAGCCTTGAGGGCTATCTGCCTAAAGGAAGGGATGCCTTCGTGGAGCACTTTCGGTTTAATCCTAGTATCCTGTGCACACGGAATTTGGCTACTTTTGGTGACTTTATGATGAGCAGTAAAAACGGGACATAAACGATGAGTAGTTAACGGGTCAATCAAAGAAAATATACAGTTAAACATAGTATATATAGTATGTGTGTATAGTATATATATAGACGTTCTTTGGATCATTTTTGGTGTTGGCGATAATTTTCAAAGTTGCGCCAAGGCTGCACTGTATACTAGGATTTTACCGCACTTTCTCAGGGAAACTGGTTCGTATACACGTTACACATGGGGAAAACCATGAAAACGCCCATGCAGCCAGTCCGTTCGCGGGATTCGAACCTCGGACCGAACTACCAGTGTTCAGCGACTTTACCGCTCGGCCGCTGGTGGGCCATATTTTTCTGATATGACACTACACATTTGCCATCTGTATGTTCTGTTACTTTTAATTCAGCTGGGCAATATGCATTTATTTTATTGCTATCAAGGATTTTTAAGTGACGCAAACCTTTACTTTCTGATATAAAATTTCCTGAACAGTGGCATTACACCATGTATATTAAATATGCTTACTCCATAAGAAATTTTGACTTCGTATTATTTTCAATTTCTGCCTTCTATGCCAAAAAATCATCAAATGAATTAAATTCCAGCTCAGTATGATTCAAATCAACATCATGAACGTTATTGAAATGAAATATTATTTCTCGCTTTTCAAAATTAGCATAACATACAGGACACACATAATTACCTGTTAGAAGTATGAATTTTATTTTGATGATATTTCCAATTTTTTAGGTCACTAAATTTCAGATAGCAGTCCTCACATTTGTAGCTTGGTGATTGACCACTTTTTAAAGAATAAATAATGTAGTATTATTAGAGTGTAATGTGTTGGTATGGCGTTTCAAACTGCATTTATTTTGGTACGTTTTTAAGCAATCAGAGCATACAAAATTATTCTCAGCCACACTAAAATTATTTGCACAATCAACCATACTATTAGAACTTAGTTTTCAGAGACTCAATTAATGTAGTATTATTGTAATGAAATTTATATGCATGACGTTTCAAATTGTATCTATAGTTGAAAGTTTTAAGCAATCACAGCAAACAAAATTACTCTCAGCCATACTAAAATCATTTGCACAATGAAACATATCACTCGCAACACAATCAGAATTATCAGACATACCACAATTGGAATTATCGCACACGGTTATTCCTTCCTGATTTTGATTCGATTTAGAATCAAAAACACCTTCTGAGGAAACAGAAGTATTTGGCCCTGAAATGGGCAGTTTTTCTTGATTTTGTGCAGAAGATATAATAATCGAAGCAAAATAAAAAAAGAGAACTGTATCAGCGATCACACGCTACCACAGCAGTCAAAGAGCAGAGTAAATAACAGTAAATACGAGGCGCCTTCAGGAAAATGACGACATGCGCAGTAACCTGCGCATATGTTCAGGGAGGAACCAGGAGGAAACTAGCGTCTGAGGGGCTAGACGCTTGTGATCAAAACACCATCAGATTGTTTCGTAGTGATATCAGACGTGCGAGGGTGGACAACTGTCCCTGGGCGTAGTATCAAGGAAATGCCAAACTGACGAAGTTTTAGAATGAAACAGTTTCCATACTTAGAAAACAAAAGGTGTACGAAATCTGCCGTTGTCTTTAGGCGCTGAAAACTATAGCCAAGTCTTTAGCCATATTGGATGTCCAGTAATAGATTGCATGCATCTTAGGATATCCCCCACTGTCAGCACCACCAGATGATGGGGGTCATTAGCATAGATATCGCATCATCTAAAGACGGCTCTCCAGTGGCCGAACGGTAAAGCCGATGAACTCGGCCGGGGGTTCGAATCCCGGCGAGCAAATTGGCTGCTAATTAAGCGTTTTCATGGTTTTCATATGTGTAACCTATATACAGTCCAATTTCCCTTAGAAAGTCCTTCACGAAGGTATCCCTTCCCTTAGACAGGTAATCCTCGAATGCTTTGCCATAACTAAATAAACAACCCAACTCATCATCTGTAAGAGAAGATATCAGTTCTTTATATCCTGCCGTGGTTGTTTGAGGAAAACCACTACCACAGTTGGATTAGCTATTAAGGAAAGTAAGCACGTGCTTAGGGCATCAGGTAAAGGCGCGTTACAAAAAGGTGCTTAAAGATTCAAATAAAGAGTGCAAATGCACCACAAAAATAAAATTCTCACTGCAGGTTTTAGAAAGGAATACATAGTGCAGTTAATCCAAGGCCGAGAAAAAGGGAATGATGAGAAAGAGGCGTTATACTATAGATGTATGTGGAGGCACCAAATCTTTGAAGTGATACGGGCATATAAAAGTCTAATTTGGCAATGAGCATTACTAAACCTTCAGATAGCTGCTTCCTTTGTTCGAAATGTGATCCAAACTGCTGACATGATGTGTATAATCGCACTTTGGCCTTCTTTTAAACTTCCAGACAAAGTCGTCCAGATATTGTCTGTAGAACTGTCACACAGAGATTACAAATCGATGTGTTAAAACCGAATGTACCGTACAGTAGCTTCCGTTCATGTTTTGAGAATACACCATTATCATGCTTTATATCCTCTCCTAAATCCCACAGATGTCATGCCACGTATATGTACATGCTGTACAATACCGGACCCTAAGTGATCTCCTAATTGATCTTTTGATCTTTTTGTTGCATCTTCTTGTTTGTACTAACGTTACATTAATTTCTCCATTTCATTCATAATTTTTATTATTTATGTTATTTATATAATTGTAGAACTGATCAGCTATCGTGGATGACTTCTTAAATCGCATATTTTACAGGAGCGGAAGCACGCTGTCTACTAGAAAGGTTAGGATTTATGCTACTGACCGAGATTAGCGTACATAGTGACTCTGTAATTGCAGTTTCGAAGGTAATAGTTCAGAGGCACATGATCTACTGTAGTGTGGATTAGGTCAACATAATCCATATACGATTGGCTCACAATCCTATAATTTTTAGAGATGTCTTTCTGGAGCTGTTTCCAAAGCAGAAAGGTACTGACCATTCTACAGATTTAAGGCGAATGATAAGGCCTTTACCGAAGCTTATAAGTTGGGTAAATAAAATGTCTACATGATATTTTTTCTGATTACATACTTTTTGTTTTGTGTCATATGGGGATAAACTCTATATTAGTTTTTATGCCTGCTTTGAATCAGACACTAATTTATGTTTGCAGCACCACTATAGAGTTTGCAGTCATACCCTGTTACACGACACTTGAACCATCAGCATCTATGTTCACATATTTCTCAATTGTTTTATTAGTTATAGTTTATGTGCATCCATTTCTTTGTCATACATGTATGTATTTTAATATGAATCTTTTGTAAAAAAAAATTAGAATTGCATATATGCATAGGCAAGCTAGCTTGCTATACGAAAAGAAAATAAAATTAAAAACCCCGTTCCTTAGAACATTTCAACTGGCTGTTTACTTAAGTCACATATATTGCTATAGCACCAGAAAAGAAATTTCAATCGACCACTTCATTTGAAAGTTATAAAATGGACATTAGGATACTATGTTATCTTTTAGTACATGCTCAGCTGTTGAATTTTTATGGCAAAGGTCCTGAGGGCTATCTGCTTAAAGCACAAGATACCCTTCTTTGAGCACTTTTTGAATGAAACTGACTTGTAAACTGTAAAAACAGAGATGTAGCTAACCCATTTGATAGAATTCAAACCTAAATTGTATCACCAGTATTCTGTGGTCTTATCTATTCGAGAACCGAAACCGGTGGAATTCTTCTAAAGCAAGATTTTGGTTTATGTTTGCATATAGATATTACTTATGCAGTAGATCATTATCAGACATATAAAAATAGTGATATCAGTATTTGAATTAAAAAATAATAATAATTCCATTTTGCTACAAACTTCATACGCAGAAAACAAGAGAAATAATGCTTTGAATTTTGCTCATCAGAAAAAGCATTAAATAATCAGAAAAAGCATTAAATAACAGCACTTTTGATGAGCACAGTTAATTAGTGTGTATATATGTGTGTTTTGATCAGTGAGCTGTTCTAAAAGATTTTACTTGGAATGGTCAGATTTTCTTAATTTCTCAACCAGATTAGCAGTATTGTTCATCTGACATGAGACAAACTTAAATTAAGCGATACATAATTTTTAAAACAGGGCACATAAATTTCTATATAATGGCTAACATAAATTATATTTTATGTTAGCCATTATATAGAAAACTGGTTAAATAAACAGAAAATCTGTAAAAAAATACAGCCTCCTATTCCACAAACAAAAAAGGACAAATAATCTTAAAATGAATTCAATGATTGCAGACTATAGTAATAACAATTTATTCAAAATGAATGTAGATGCAATATTTTACTTTCAAATATGTCAAGAAACTCATAGTAATCATCCAGCTAATTCAGTTTGCTTTTAAAAAAGTGTGCATTGAAATAAAAAAAACACAACAATTTAAAGAAAAAAGAACAAGAGCTTTTCATTATTAAAAACTGTTATGACCTAGAAGAAATCTAATCACATCCTTTCGCATTACCATCCATGCACACCAATCACATAATCATCCAGCTAGTTGGAGAAAAATGGTTTTAGGTTGTGATGTTGGGAGGCTCCAACTTGTCAGCAACAGTAGTAGTGACTGCTATGAACTGGAAATTACACAGACTCTTAAGAATGGTTTATTATTTCACTTTAGAAATTACAGTTGCGTTCGCTTGACACTCACAAACTACGCCGACCCGGCGGTTAAACAAAAATAGAAAAGTACAACTAAAAATAAATGACAGGATGCATAACTAACGAAGTCACTATCTACGAGGCTCTATAATTGTAACTATCTTAACCGCGTTCTAAGATATAGCTGAGATTCAGCAAACTTTCTGATTAAGAATTTGAAAGATTCGACGAACTGTCGAAATAGGCACACAGGCTGAAACGCACGGTTCTTAAACTTTCTACCAAGCAACCTTCACGCTCGTGATTCAAGAAGCACACTTACAATCTCACTTCCCTTCTATTTAAACTCAATTACTTCTGCTAAAATTTGAATACTCTGCGCGTTCTACTACGATTTACATACTCTGGCATTGGCAATTCCAGGGGAAAGTAAAGGCTTGACAGGAAAGATAGCTTAAAATAAATGTTAGTAAAATAAATATAAACCCTACATTTGCCGCTGCCATAATTTGGTAAACTTGGAAGCAGGTCCTAGAAACGACCTGTTGAAAAAGTTTCCCCATTCTGATCTAAAACTCAAGAGCCCCGTTTACATAAAACAAACTGTTTTCTCAAAAATTAGAATGATTTCTGTAGATACATAAAATTACCATCTCTTCTTACAGGATCCTTTCTGGTCTTCAGCAATCAATCTTTTCTCTTCCTTTCAGCATCTGGAAGGAATAAGTATCAGTATCTTCTAAATACATTTTGCTTTACACTTTCTTAACACTGGATAAAGTTTTCGTTTTCGATCCTTTTATTTTCCTTAATTAAAGTATTCAAACATGAATTTAACTTTACCATGGTTCTCCACCATGTGTGGTGTCAAATGGGTATATTCGTGATTTTGTATTACAACACTTCCCCTAACCACAATGATTTCTTAGAATTCAACGACCAAATAGACACACCTTAATCGACATACTGAAACTCGATGAGCTATGTTTAACATTCTTAAAATTCAAGTGTAGGTGGAGAACCCTACAAAACACATTCATTCTAATTCCCCCTCATTCATCTTTAGACATGCAGGCTTTCGCTCAAAAGCATGATTTTATCTACAGTTTAATACTTAAATTTGAATTCATTTCTTTCGAGTATTTGCTTTTAGCATCTAAAATTTTATGCTTCTAGACTAAATTCTACTTTTACATAACTTTCAAGTATTTACGTATATGGCACGTTTCAGATAACCGGCCCTTGGCGATTTTTCGGCCGCCATCTTGGATTTCAAAAAAGCGCCATGGCGCATTTTTGAAATTCAAGATGGCGGCCAAAATTGTTATCCCTGTCCGAGGGAATTCGAAGAGGGAAAACAATTCTGAACTACCAAACATGCAACATGCAAAGAACAAGACAAAATTTAACTTACCCCAATTTATGCTGACATACTGACGATTATAATATTTTTTGCTGAGCACAAGTTTATGAGATATAAATTAAATTACTTAAATTGCATTCAATGCGATTAATTTAATGTGGATGATCAAAATAAACTAAACATTAAAATCTTAATATTCTTGTTTTTTCAATTATTTAGTAATTCTTAATTGATCTACATGACTATAATATATATAATATTTGCTTTAAAAAATATTTTAAGCCTGAAATCACTTTAGACTTAAGTTTCATTAAGTATAGTTCTTATGTTTAAATGTTAAGATCGAAATACAGAAAGTGCAAAAAATTAGAATTTTCTAAAAATCGCATATTTAAAAAAAGCATTAAAAAATACAGTTTCATACATTAAAACTAAAAGAAATATGTCATAAAAACAATCAAGAACTGTACCCTTATATAAATAATAAATTTATAAACTATTTTGATAAATCTAGGAAAGCTGTGAGCTTTAAAACATACAATAAAAGTTTAAAAAAAAATTCTTTTAGTATCGTTAATAAAAGAATAAGTAAGGATGTTAAGTATTTACTTTATTCTGGTATCATCCTCCAATAATATACGGAATTAAAGTTAATTTATATTAGAATATAATTTAAAATAAAAATAATCAAGAATTGTACCCTTATATAAATAATAAATTTATAAACTATTTTTATAAATCTAGGAAAGCTGTAAGCTTTAAAACATACAGTAAAAGTTTTTTAAAAAATTCTTTTAGTATCGTTAATAAAAGATTAAGTAAGGATGTTAAGTATTTATTTATTCTGGTATCATCCTCCAACAATATACGGAATTAAAGTTAATTTATATTAGAATATAATTTAAATACATACAAATAAAATGTATTAAAATTAAGACTTACTTAAATTCACAGGCTCGCACCAATTTTTTTCCACCACGAGGCATAGTTCGCGCAAATTTAGCGCCAAAAAGCGGGTAACGACTAGTTACGGTTGCAGTGAACTGTAGTTTCCTGATAAGGGTTTCAACCCTTCTTCTGTGTACAGAAGAAGGGTTCAAACCCTTTATTAACTCTTTAAAATTTACAATGCGTGAGCGTCAACTCGACGCTAACAAACTTCGCCTCTACTTGGGTGGTAATTGAAAGTCAGGTAATTGAAATTAAAATTTGAGATGTTTAACAAGTGATAAACTAGCCTACAGGGCTCAGCGAGGTCCCGAACTTCAACCCCTTACAAGCTAGAGGCAGCAAAGCAATGCAATTAAGCCACTTGAACCAGCAGTAAGCAAACGTACCTACGGCAGAGACAGCAGCTTTATCTCTCTCTTTATCTGTTGCAACTCTCAGGGCTACAACGTGCAGGTTACAAATTAAATAATCACAGCAGGGGTTATTAATATAAAGATTTAATATGGATATCTCACACAAGCTGAAAACGTTAGATTACTTTAACTAGTGCATACATATAACTGAGTGAAAAGGGAATTTCCCCGCTTAGTTCGCAGTTAAAGAAAAAATAAGAATAATAAAAAATAGTCCAATGAAATGCGGCGCTCCTTCTGTCGACCTTCGCTGAGCCGTTACGTAATCGTTTGTCTGCAGCAGCCGTCTCCAACATTATCCTACCAAAACTCGACTTTTAACTACTTCCTTCAACATAGAAAATTTGCATGCGTTCACGCGCGCATTTACAACATTTAACTATTCTGGCACTGACAATTAGGGGAATGAATGCTTATAGGAGATTTTTAATCAAAATTTTAAATTATTAGTTAAAATAAATATAAATCCCTACAAGGTTTTAAAAGTGATGTTTAAAATTTCAGCCAATGTTCAGTAATGCATCCCCGTCCTCAACTTCATATGGATTGACAAATATTTTAAGGCACCTTCAATTTCGTAAATCAGTAATAACAACTTTTGAGGTTTTACAGCAAGCCCTACATTAGAAATAACAGGCATTTAATACACTCAAGTGTCTATGAGAACTTAGACACCGGTTCACCATGCCCCAATCCTACACTTCACAAAAGTTTCACTAAATACTTGCCTCTGTGATGAAATGGGCTGGAGTCCCTTGGGGAAGGAATCTCAAACAGTGGAGTCATGGGATCATCTGTCAAAAGTCATGCAAAACCTCGCCTGCAAAATTCTTACTCTTCGGAGTACCTAATTTGCATAGTAGTAGGAATTGACTCATTAAGCAGTTTCTTCCAAGTACCTAGTTTGGGTAGTAGTAGGTATAGACTCATTACACAGTCATCAACTTACATATTAAATGGTGAAGCGGTGTTAAGTAATGTGACTGAGTAGCAGTGCGTTCTTCTGGACTCATAGTTTGCGCTGGGATCGCGAAGACCTCTTTACAAGAAAAGGACTCCATAAATACATCTTCAAAATTCTAGATCCTGGAAAAAGAATCAAGACTGTTTGATAACTAGTCCATCATAAAGGTACTTGCACCCATGTGCAGATCGGCGGCTGCTTGAAAAGGCCTTGTTAGGAATGCCCCTGCCTGAAGATATACGTCCCTGATGAGTATCATTTTCTAACTTCAGAAAAGCATCCTTCATAAACACAGATCGTATTTAATTCTCGAGTGCATCCTTATGTAAGTTCAATTTTTGTTTTCATTAATTAATCAAGCAGGGGATGAAATAAATTTCCGATACCGTCATGCAAATTCACTCCACTGGATTTGTATAAATGTACCCTTTGCAGAAATGTGTGACGAGCGCTTTTGTAGAAATATCTTATTTTTCATAAAGGTGCCGAAAATTAATTTCATCCCTTGCGTCTTCAATCTATAATGCAAATGAAAACGACATTTGGAAATGTGTTTTTCATTTGCATAAATACCCCTGCCGTAAGTGTTCATATCCTTTTGGAGGTTGGATTTTTTTAAAATTAGAGACTGATTTTTGTAAGGAACACACGTCTTTTGCCAAGGCACCCTTTTGAAGTATTTTATTTTTTCGAACATCGATCGATCTTTATAAAGGTGTGTTTGCCTTTACATCTGGGTACCATTATGAAGGTGCTCATAAAGAGCCACTGCAAAAAATACCATACATTGCAATAACTGGACACATCGCAGATGAAATTAAGAAAAGGCGAGCTGCATAATATACACTGATTCTAGATACTCCTTTTAGACCCACAACTACATTTTAATCTTGACATTAGCTATATACAGCTTCCATAACATGCGGCCCATCCTCCTACATGCCTAGTGTTAGGGTTGATTTTCACCAGTTGCCATTCTACACTCTTAACCTAAAAGGTTCATGTTCATTCACACAGGTTCTTTTGTAAATGCAAAAACATTAATATTATGATACACATATGATTGTATATATGTGTATCATAATATTAATGGTACATAATTCTTACGGTGGCTCGTTTTTTACCTTTCCCCGTATATTCTTACGGTGGCTTGTTCGTTACCGTCAACTATTCATTACATGAAGTCAATTTCTGGCAACTAAAGAGCTCTTGACAAAGAATCTTTAATCCTTAGAGATTCTTTGTTAAGAGTTCGTAAAGCGCTACATATTTTGCAGTTTTAATGAAAAAGCTCTCCAGGTGCCTACCAGGAGCGCCGACACAAAATGCAGATTTATCTGTTTTGCATTTTTGGGCTTGTTGCCCTATATAAATACGATTTATTTCTTGACGTTTCTTAAAGCTTAATCATAGATTTTTGAGTTAGCCTGTATATATATAACAGAAAGATGAATTTTACTTTGTCGATGCATGTGACAGATGATCCCCTTAAGATGGGAAGCTTAGCAAAGTTATTCATATGTCGTAATGGAAATTAAAGAAAAAATATTATACAGTCAAAAGTCTTTAATCCGGACTCGTCGGGACTTGGGCGATTCCGGATTATTGGTTTTTCCGGATTATAGATCATCAGTTTAAATCTGGTAAGACGGCATGCAGAAATTACAAAATTAAAAATATGAAACCGTAATTTATGAAATAAAGAGCAATTATGATCTAAAGGGTATCAAAATTTACAAAAAAAAAGTTTAATTTTTATTTGTTTACTTTATTAAACATTTCTTTCAACGCGCACATGCCTAAAGCATATATTACGCATAGTCGAAATTAGAAAATTGCAACCAGAAAACTACTTGATGTGCATTCGTGATATTTATAATGACGAGGAATTTGATTTAAATCATATCAAAGACGGAGTACATCGATGTGAAATACTGCATTTAGTAAGGAATTATAAGCCGAATAAAATAAAAACATCTGCCTTGAAGATAAGGATAATGCTGACAGATCAACTTCCAGTTCATTGCGCCGCCGCGACGTTCCCCCCCCCACAGAGCAGCGTGAAATTGATAAACAGATTCAGAATGGTTAGAGAAACAAAGGATATGCCTTTATCCATTTTTTGCAGCAATTCCACTTTTTGTTTGATGGACATCGAAACATGCTTTCGCTTTGTAGATCCTTTGGCAGCTCCAGAATCGGAAATTCTTTTTGACATAATCGAAAGTTCAAGCTTAGTTTTATAAAATTGCTTTAACAGTCTGCAAAAAATAATAAGCCGGATCCAATTAGAAGATTAAGGAACAACGCAATCTGCAATATTAACTGAAATAGATAATTAGAGCTTAGCTTATACCGTCCGTTATACATTAAACACGCATGCGTAAACGTATATGCGCATAATAGCTTTGCGCAATTGCGTTTACGCATGCGCCGAAAGTTTGTAGCTTTGAGGTCCGGATTATAGATCATTCCGGATTAAAGTCTTTTGACTGTATCATGAAACTATGGAACATGACTCTATTAATTTAATTTACTGAAAAACAAGTCTAGAAAAATTAATCATTATTAATAGGAAGAGTTGTAAGGTATTTCTTTCTCTTTAAGGCGGTTCTTAGTGGTATAATCGGAAGCACACCCCACTAGCAATCAGAGGGCCGGAGTTCGAAACTCGGCGAGGACAACACATATTTTTCCTGCCTATTGGCTCCCGAACTAAAATGACTGTAATTTGTCCATATCAGGATTTAGCAAATGTGTCTCCACCTTCCTAGTCGCCCTTGAAGTGGGAGAGAATGTAAGGAATTTTTTCCTTTATTGCCGAGCGCCTTCGTGGTGTAATTGGAAATAAATCCTGCTAGCAATTGGAAATTAGGCTAGTGTGTTGCATCTTTTTCATATCCTGCCTAGGCAAAGGTGTAGAGGAGGGGCAGAACATACAGGCCACTGATTAAGGGGTTGCCTCCAAAGAACCTTGATTTTTTAAGCATATGTTGAAAAGGACGAAGCTAAAAAGTTGTCTGTATTGCGAGAATCAGTTCCTAACTTACATGTGCCACTTAAGATTTTTTTACAGTGTATGTTTCAGTTGCTCCTTGCTAGAAAAGTTTAACGAAGTTGAAGTTGATTAAAAGCTATCTCCCATCAACTATGTGCTAAGATTTAATGGCTTGGCAGTCTTTTGCATTGAAAATAAATACAGTAGCAAAAAAGCATTAATGAATTTTTGACGAAGCTATAAACAAATTTTCAGAAGTCAAAACTCACTAAAAACAGTTATAGTTTTTTTTTCATTCACAGAAAATTTAACATTTTTTAAATCATAAAAATGGCTGATTAATAAGACTTTTTTTAATATAAATTTATCTGCTTAATGTAAATTATTTTTTCCTTAATCTTAAAACTTTTGTTTTCCAAATCAATTCAAATATTTAATTTTATTTAAATAAATGTTATTTATATATTTGTGTTGACATTTTATATGGTGATTATTTTAATAAGGGGTGGAGGGGCTAGTGAGATTTCCATCCTGAGCCTCAATAACTAGGTCTGCTACTGCAGATAGGATTTTGCATGTTTGGCATATTTCTTGCTTTGACAAACCTAATGATTTTAGAAAATTACATTTTATGTTTGTACAGCTCTTCCATCCTTAGAACGGTCAATTTACTAAGCATAAAAACCTATCTCAAACATTCTGTGCATGTGTATTTTTATATGTTATGTAAGCTAATAGGAAATATTTAATAATGGAAATTTCCCTCATTCATAGTCAGTTTAGAATCCACAAAAGACAATAGGAGTGTTATAAATAATGTACATAAAGAAAAATGCGTAATATATTCTAAAAAATTGAGAAGGAAATTGCAGATATGTGAATGTTGAAATAAATATCGATAAACAAAACAACAGTAAACTCAAATTTATGCTTATTTTAAAATCGAATGATAGAGTTAAAAAAATGCATTATCTCTGAAGAGTAAGATTACTTATACTACATTAAAAGGCACCATTAGCTTTATTTATGACTCTTCACTCATTAAAAAAAATTAGAATTTTATTATCGGGTAAAAAAGCTAATGGGATAAATGAAGCTAACAGAATTATATATATGTTGTCCTCTATTGAAGACATATGTGTCATTTCGTTCCATTGACTAATCTTAATTTTCATGTTAATCTTATATATCAATTTTAAATTAAGAGTGTATCTGTGTCCCTTTTTTTTTCCAGGGCATGGAAGCATCTTTTATAAAATTATAAGTATGCAATATTTACTATTGAACAGGAAATGAGAGCTGTATGAAAAACTACCACAAAAGGAAAATTAAATTTTTTGACAGGATGAAATATAAAATACTTATCAACAATTAAAGTCCTTGTTAATAATATTTAGCTGAATTTTAAATATATATATATAATTTAATGAATAAAAATTGAAGCTAACACAATTAAAATAATAAATTAAAAAATTTATTTACATGCATGCAATTTTATATTAAATACACAGATAATTTTCCTACCATTACAAAAAAAAAAAAAAAAAAAAAAAAACAGATGATTATTTCTTTCTCATACACTCACAGACAGGAATAAAGAATTATTTTATTAGATTTTTGAAATAACAGCAGTGCCCCCCCTTCCTTTTAAATTCAACAACTTTTAAAATTACAGTAATTTTTCTTAAAACATAATAAATATAGTTTGATTAAATATTCCTTTGACAAATATTTCAACTAATATTACATAGCTCATATCAAATGTCTCTACTATTAAATAAAGGATCTTTCTCAAAAATTCTTTTTTATATATAGACATATAATTATAAATGTATCAGTTCACTTCTTCTGTAATTATATTTTGTGAAAATATTCTTAAACTATTAAAAAGAAAGAAATTTCCTTCATTTTAAAATGGTTATGAGATGGATTTGAATGTAATGATGACAAAGAAGACATTTTTTAATAATAAAAAGAGAAAAAAAATCTAAAATAGCTTAAACATAGACACCTTGGAAAAAAATTATAAATATTAATAAAAATAAAATTTTCACAGCACATCATTTTAGCACAAAAAAAAATCTATCATTAAACTTCGCATACAGCCACTTTACCGAGATCTTCATTTCAGTATAAAATACATAAATTTCATCTTTCATTTCCTATTTATCTGTTTTGGTATTTTCTAATTTAAGAAATTTTGTCTCAAATCACATTTCATCATGAATCATGATGCATTAATTCTAGATTCAATGGCAATTACTTTCACAGAGCATATATAAATTGAACTATATGCTATCAATTTCGTATGAAGGCTTTCCAAATGAAAATGAAGTAATAACACATAAGCTAGAATTTTAATAGTAACAGCACTGTGAGACATTACAGTTGGCTTACTGTAGGAGCTATCCAGCAATGCAATCATTACCATACTTTTGCTTATCATCTGATAAGCTTGCTTTAAAATGATTTCATTGAAGGACACTATAAGTCAGTGTATTGCCATCTAGCAACTGAAGAATTGGTATGCAGGTTTTATGGCTTAATTGTCTGATTTATCAAGATTTAGGTATTAAGTTTTTATTTTGTTTAATGTTTCTTTTTAGAATGTTGCTTGGTTTGCTTGATTCAGCCATTTGCCCTGGAGTTGTTGACCTTGGATGATTACAGCTTAATGACACTACTAGAATGATGCTGACAGCAGGATGAATAATTTTGTTGCGTAACTTAGCTGACAGTTCCTCCATATATACTAGTCTGCTGTTTCTGCTCACTAAATCAGCTGGAAGCGTTAAAAATTATAAACATGAAACAATTTGCATAATAATTACAAAATAGAATTGTAATAAATTAATTTATATTTTTAGTTCATTTATTTATTGAACAAAATAAATGTTAAAGTTATTAAAATGCAGCACTAGATTAAAATATTAATAACACTTGTAGTATAGTATAAAAACACTGATGCTACAAATGCTAAATTAACCGAGTACTGGGACTTTAAAGTGACTTATAATGCTAGGTTAGGTTTTTGAATGCATTTCAATTAGGAAGAGACTGATAATACTAGGTTAGCTTTTTGAAAGCATAAATTCATATCATACATAGAGAAAATTATGAAAATGTCCATGTAGCCAGTCTATTTGGCATGATACAGAAGCAATAAACATGTTTAATGATAAAACTGAAATGAATAAAAATATTAATGAGGTTAAATTTATAATTTTGTTGTTCTTTTGCATTTCAGTTAATATTTCTATCGTAAAAACTGTCCGGCTTAACACTGTCCACTTTCTCTTTGACAAAAATGAACATTATTCTCAATAATGACAATTTGAACATTTAATTGTGAATTATAATAAATTTGCTAGCTGCTGTTCTATACATTCACAATAATAATGGCTTGAGTAAATTCCTGCATTTATTTTATTTATGACCTCCCAACATTTTTTTTACTATGCTTTATCCTATAGTTCCAATTTGAGGTAACATGGTGCAAATATCCAGAGTTAAACTGTCATAATAACAGTACTATTTACAACTGAAGCCAGCAAGCACATATAATAAAATTTCAGTTATATGTAGAAATAATTTATAAGCAAATAAATCTTTATCATTTGGCCAATCTCAATTCAACAACCCAATTTTCATAACCTTTTTTAGTTTTCTTTATTCTGCAGATAATCAAAACCATTATTAAAGAGCTATTACTGTACATGATTGTTAAGAAATATATCACATTTGCATTCTCCAGCTTTGCTACTTTTTAACTTTAACAAGCTAATATTTAAGTACTAAACTATAATACAGTTATATCTTTGAAGTTATGTGATAGGTGCAACTAATGAAAGTTCTAAAAATGCACTTGTTTAAAAATATTATACATTTTATAAGAATTCATCAAATTTTCTCCTTTGCATAATTTAAATTTAAATTATGAAAATTTAATTGTATACAAGTAAAAAATTAATTATTGCTGTGAACTAATTTTCAGAATGTATAATTCCATTCACTTTTTTGAACCAAAGAATGAAAGTAACAGCACTGTGCATAAAAATGTAGAACAACTGTATTGTTAACACAATTAATAATTCAAGTGCTGTTTTGAAGAAAAGTATGGGTGTTTTTAGAGCAATTAGCATAAATTATTAGACTTTGCTGCTACTTATTTTATTAAAGCTAATTCTTATGTATAGACACAGGTTTTGTTCACCAGCATTTTATGAATTATTCAATTTCAAATACAAATTAACTACAGGTATAAATAAATGTGTGAAATAAAATAAGCAGCCTTATTAAAGCAGACAGAGCCTTGCAATATTTAAAAGTTACATGTTACAAAATTGGCAATTCAATCAGCTTATTTTGTTATGGTGGCCACTTTAATATACAAGTGTCACCTGTATATATTCTAATATATTTTAGAGCATTGAGCTTAAATTAAAAGTTGTATTTTACCTTTCTGGTCCTTCTTCCCTACATAAATTTAGCATCTGAGGTAGCTATTTTATTTTACAAAAGGTAGAAATAAATATAATAGAGCTTTATTTTTTCAATTGCAATTAACTCCCGATAACGATTTACGAAAATATGAACTAATTATGATTTGCGATTTTTTTTTTTTTTTTTTTTTTTTTTTTTTTTTGGAGGGGGGTCATGCAACTACCTTATTTTACAAAAGGTAGAAATAAATAGACTAGGAAACGTAGAATAAATAGAATAGAGCTTTATTTTTTTCAATTGAAATGAACTCCCGATAACGATTTGCGAAAACATGAACTAATTAGGATTTGCGATTTTCCAACTTTCATTTTGTCTTACCGTGAACGTTCCGTAAACAGAATAGAGCTTTATTTTTAGCATTATCGGGAATAGAGCGTTATCGGGTGTTAATAACGATTTGCGAAAATATGTACTAATTATGATTAACACCCGATAACGATTTGCGAAAATATGAACTAATCATGATTTGCGATTTTCCAACTTCTATTTTGTCTTGCCGTAACGTTTCCTAAATCTATGTAAACAGAAAAAATCCCTTTTCGTCCTTCAGGAAAATTCCCTGAGTGGGTTGCAGGTTTGTAACGCTTGTCAGTGTTACCATAATCTAGCGCATACGCACTCTTCCGAGATGTCAACAAATCGCCAAGGGCCGGTTATCTGAAAACTGCCACGTAGTTTACAAAATTCTAATACATATGATTTTTAAAATTTACCATAAAATGAATAAGATAAAAATAAAATTTTACTTCACGCTTTCTTCGCCAAGCTGGCGGCACTGAAACTAAATTTTTTATTAGTACAAGAATACGAAGTTATTTTACTTTCGGCCAAATTTTGGCTTTAACATAACAGAATTAGTCTTTCGACCAACAGGAACTGCTTGCTCTTAGATGTTATACTTAAAGAAAATAATACTTTTGCCTCAGCTAAATAAAGTAAAACAAAACTAAGTCTCAACCGAGACAAATTGACTTCCGTCAAAACATAGAACTTCGTATTTACGCATAACATTTCAGAACAAAAGAAAAAAAAATTATAGGAGATTTTAACTTATCTTTGACTTTTCGATGCTTGAAACTCCGACATCCTCTTCTCGCAAAATTGATCCCAAGTTATGGAATTCATGGACGTCAATCTCCGCTTTTGGGTTCTTCTAGTTTCCTCCATGGTGACTTTTCTTTTTCGCCCTCTGTACGCCGGCCTCTTGGGGGTGGTAGTCTTCGGGTTCCTGTCTTTTCCGTTTTGCCCCTGGACGGCTGGTCTTGCCGGCTTCCGGTCTGGAATCTTGCTTGAATTTCTTCTGTTGGTGGCAAACCTTTCGTTCCTCCTTCTGTCTTTTTTTTCTCGTGAACGGCGGCCTTGTTTGCTCCTGACTATCTGGACCTGGAAGTGCTTTCCTCGACGCAGACTTTCTACTGTGGAAAGTTGTGTCTGGTCTTTTTCTATTTACCAAAGATTCTTTACGCGGTGGCGTTGATTTCTTGCATTTCTTGAATGCTGGAGTCTGACCATTTTCCCTCCTTCTTTTCAGGACCCTAGAATGACTTGTAGAAGGGCTTCTGTTCTCTGCTTCTTGGGTGGTGGAGCGGGTGACGTTACTTCTGGACCTTCCACTTCTTTTGCGCTTGAGTCCTGCAAGAAACTTTTAAGGATTTCGAAATCATTTTGATTATAATATTTTTTCACCTGGTCGGGACTTGCTTTACAGATTTCCCCTCTCTCGTTCTTAAGGTACAATACGACTCCCTTGATTTCCTCAATTACATAGGGGCCTTCAAATTTTGGAGCAAACTTTGCAGTGAAATTGTCTGGGGCACTAGATAAAAAAAAATTCCGCTTTAACACTTTATCCTCAACTTTAAAATCAGCTTCACGGCGTTTTCGATCATAGTACAGTTTCTGTCTATTTCTTGCCGTATCCGAACTTTTAACCGCCTGATCAATGAGTTTCTGTATATATTTTTGTTTGAATTCTTCCTCTCTTTGTTGCACAAAGAATAATTTATCTAGTGGCGTAATTAACTTCCGTCCTAAAAATAATTCTGCTGGAGTTTTTCCCGTAGTATCATGATTTGCTGTTCTTAAAGCATAAGCTAACTCATTTATGTAGCCATCCCAGCGCTTGTGATGTGTGCTAACATAACTTAGAATTATTTTTACAATATTTTTATTAACTCTTTCTGCAATGTTTGCCTGTGGTCTATACGGAACCATTTTGATATGGCGTATGCCAAGTCCAGTGCAAATGTTTTCAGAAATTTGGCTAACGAATTGTTTACCGTTATCGCTAATGAGTTTTATCGGTGCACCGTATTTTAAAATGTATCTGTGTAAGAATGCATCTGCGACTGTTTTGGCTGACGCGCGTTTAAGTGGAACAATATCTGTCCATTTTGAAAAATGATCTACAATTACTAAAAGAAAACGATTTTTATTTAACTCACTCTGGGGGAAAGGACCAAGAAGATCTATGCCTAAAATTTCATTCGGAAATGTAGCGCGAACGCTATTTAAGTACCCGGCCGGGCTGTAATTAATATCATTTATTAACTGACATTGATTGCAGGACCTGACATACGCCGTTACTATTTTGTATAATTGCGGGAAATATACCGCCTCGCGTACCCTTTTTATAGTCTTTCTGACCCCGAGGTGGCCCGCTGTTTTTTTTTCGTGCAACTCCCTCAAAATGCTTAATCGAAGCGAGGCTGGGATGACTGGCTTATACTCAAGATTTTCGTTTGTTGTTTTCGTATAGAATAATAAATTATCTATTATTTCATAGTTTTTTGCTCTATTTCTTATCGCATCGATATCTGTGTGCTCAAAGCTTTCGGGGTCTTTCAAATAAGCATAGATATTTCCAAATTCAGGATCAGCTTTCAGTTCAGTAATAACCGTATCTCTAGAATCTAAAATTTTTGAAATCAACACAGCGCATTTAAGTTCATTTCCTTCGTCGTCCAGTTTTATACGAGAAAGTGCGTCAGCTACATTGTTTTCCTTACCCGGTTTATATTTTATTGTGATATTATATTCTTGGAGTTTTAAAGCCCATCTTATTAACCTGGGCGTTAGGTTTTTTTCCCGAGTAAAGTCTACCAACAGCCGCATGATCCGAAAAGACTGTTACTGGCGATTTGCCGAAATAAACTCGAAATTTGTGTACAGCCATTAATACGGCTAATGTTTCTCTTTCTGTAGCTGTATAATTCCTTTGTGTCTGATTCAATGTTTTACTAAAAAATGCCAGCGGATGGTTATTTTGCATAAGAACCGCACCCACCGCATAGTCTGACGCATCTGCCGCAATTTCCAGGTTTTCGTCCCCCTCAGGGAATTTTAAAACAGGGGCATTAATAAGCGCTTCTTTTAATCTTTCAAAAGCTGTGTTAGCTTCCGCTGTCCACGTAAATTTACTCTTTTTTCTTTTGATTACTAAGAGTGGTTCAACAATATTAGCGAAATCTTTTATGAAAGATCGATAGTAAGAACATAATCCAAGGAAAGACGAAAGTTTCTTGGCGGTGTTGGGCGGTGGGAAATTCTTAATAGCTTTTATTTTTGAATCTTGCGTTTCTATACCCTTTTGCGAAATTTTATAACCGAGATATTTAAGTTCTTTAGTTGCGAACTTGCATTTTGAGGCGTTAATTGTAAGACCGGCCTCTTTTAATAATTTAAAAACTTGTTCGAGGTCATTAATGTGTTGTTCCAACGTACTACTCGTTATAATTATATCATCTAGATAAATTAAAGTTGATTTTCCTAGGACAGGCTTTAGAACAATGTCCATAGCTCTCTGGAATGTTGATGGGGCCCCACACAACCCAAAGGGCATGCGTAAAAATGCATAAGTGCCCGATTTTGTTATAAACGCGGTTTTGTGTATATCTTCGGGTCTCATAGCTATTTGATAGTAGCCAGACGTTAAGTCCAAAGTAGACATATATCTTGTCGATTTAATCTGTCTAATGATCTCGTCTATAACCGGCAAAGGGTAAACTGGAAATTTAGTAATGCTATTTAGTTTTCTATAATCGATAGCAAACCTCCAAACCCTTTTCTCTGAAGGAGGAAACTCGTTCTTTTTCCTACATAGTACGACTGGACTCGCGTACTCACTATTTATGGGCGTTATTATTTTATTCTTTAACATCTCCTGAATATGTTCTTCGATGATTAAGTCTTTTTGTTTATCATAGCGATACGGTTTAGTCCTACAAGGTTTTTCGGCATTTAATTGAATCTTGTGAGTCACGATTTGACAGTTTCCTGGTTTTTCTGAAAACAAATGAGAAAAATTACTCACCACTTGCTGTATTGCTTTACTTTCCTGGTCATTCAAATGGCTAAGGTCCAATTCAGGTGTCTCCACAGGTTCCACCACCCTCTGGTCCATCTCCAACACCACGGAACTATCTTGAAAATTTAATTTGGCCCTCGCGGCCCTTAAAAAGTCCATACCTAAAATAAGAGAGTGTTGTAGGTCTTTCACCACAAAAATTAATACTTTGAGATTTTCCTCTTTTACCTGTAAGTTTAATGATAATTTCCCGATGCAGTGACATGTTTTTCCTTGCGCTGCTATAATTTCCGTATTTCTGGTTTTAAATAGTCGTATCCTATAAAAATTCTTTTTGAAGAACTTTTCACTCATAAAATTTCCTTCTGCTCCTGTATCTATGAGGGCTTCTACTGGTACATCGCCAACCAGGACTTGTATAATTGGTAGCTGTGAGTTTTTTACGATGACCGTGTTTAAATGTCTATTTGAGGGTTTTTTTAAAACTTCCGGGGTCTGGACCCTCCCTTTCACAGGCCCCTCTAGTCGTTTAAAGCTTTCCTTTCAATCTGTGTCTTCTGGGTACGCGGATGTTTATTTTCAAATTTTCTTTTTGGGCCTTGACCTTCGAGTTTCGATGCGTTAGCTTGATAGTTCTTTCCCCCATATGAGCGATTTCCATTTCTGGTTTCCTCCTTCCTTCGGGTATGTTGAGAATATGTTTCCCCTCTCGCTTTTTCCGCTATTCTGCGATTTTGAAACTTCACCGCCAATTCGAAAAGTTCCTGCAATGTGGTTGGGTTTCTAATTTCAAAGTAGTCTTGAACAGCGGGTAACAATCTTGGTAATATTATTTCAATTATCTCCGCATCGGGTTTTTTCCCATACAGCATATCCGTTAGCTTGATTTTATACCCTTTTTTGAAATTTTATACCCCAGATATTTAAGTTCTTTAGTCGCGAACTTGCATTTTGATGCGTTAATTGTAAGACCGGCCTCTTTTAATAATTTAAAAACCTCTTCTAAATCTTTAATATGTTGTTCCAACGTACTACTCGTTATAATTATATCATCTAGATAGATTAAAGTCGATTTTCCTAGGACAGGCTTTAGAACAATGTCCATAGCTCTCTGGAATGTTGACGGGGCCCCACACAACCCAAAGGGCATGCGTAAAAATGCATAAGTGCCCGATTTTGTGATAAACGCGGTTTTATGTATGTCTTCGGGTATCATAGCTATTTGATAGTAGCCAGACGTTAAGTCCAACGTAGTCATGTATCTCGTAGACATAATCTTTCTAATAATTTCCTCTATAACCGACAAAGGGTAAACTGGGAACTTAGTAACACTATTAAGCTTTCTGTAATGGATAGCAAACCTCCAAGCCCTTTTATCCGAAGGAGGGAAATCATTCTTTTTAATACATAGTACGACTGGACTCGCGTACTCACTATTTATGGGCATTATTATCTGGTTCTTCAACATTTCCTGAATGTGTTCTTCAATTATTTGTTCTTTCTGTTTATCATACCGGTAAGGTTTAGTCCTACAGGGTTTGTCGGCAGTTAATTGTATATCTTGCGTAACAATTTGACAATTACCAGGCCGTTCTGAAAACAAGTTCGAAAAAGTACTCACCACTTGCTGGATGGCTTGGCTTTCATGGTCATTCAAATGGCTAAGGTCCACTTGCGGTTGTTTCACTGGCTCCACCACCCTCCGATCCATTTCCAGCATAATCGAATTTTCCTGAAAATTCAGTTTGGCCTTCGCGGCCTTTAGAAACTCCATGCCTAAAATGACTGGACTCTGCAAATTTTTGACAACAAAAATTAATACTTTGAGGCTTTCATCTTTTACTTGTATTTGTAATGATAATTTCCCAATGCATTGACAGGTTTTTCCCTGCGTCGCTATAATTTCTGTGTTTTTATTTTTAAATAATCGTAACCTATTAAAATTCTTCTTAAAAAATGTATCACTCATAAAATTAACTTCTGCCCCAATATCGATGAGGGCTTCTACTGGTACATCGCCAACCAGAACTTGTATAATCGGTAATTGTGAGTTCTTTACCCCGACCGTATTTAGGTATCTTCTTGAGGGTTTTTTCGAAACTTCCAGGGTCTGGACCCCCGCTTTTACAGACCCCTCTACTCGTTTAAAGCTTTGCTTTCAACTTCTGTTTTCTGGGTACGCGGACGGTTGTTTTCAAATTGCCTTTTTGGGCCTTAACCTTCGAGCTTCGATGAGTTGGCGCTATAGCTGTTTCCCCCATAAGAGCGATTTGTGTTTCCGGTCTGGTGATTTGAGGATTGCCTTCGGTGACGTTGAGAATAGACGTTCCGCTATTCTTCGGTTTTGGAACTTGACCGCCAACTCGAAGAGTTCCTGCAAGGTGCTTGGGTTTCGAATTTCTAAGTAATCTTGGATAGCAGGTAGTAATCTTGGTAAGATTATTTCAATAATCTCTGCGTCGGGTTTCTTCCCATACAGCATGTTTATCAGCTTAACTTTTCGCAGAATGAAGTCCGTCAAATCTTCTATATTACGTTGATAAAAACTATACAGTTCGGCTTCTAGCTTTGCTCGGTCTCTCACTATAGGGAAGGCCTTTAATGATGATATTTTGAAATTTTCAAATGTATATGTTTGGCCTCCGAATTCCCCTAATAAAAATTTCCCTATATTCTTGCACCATAGTGAGGCCTGTACTCTTAGTACAAACGTGGCAATGGCAACTTTTTGTCTTTCAGACACAGGGTATAGCTGGAAATGATTTTCAAGGCCTTCTAAGAATATCACCACAAGAATTTTTTCCGTCGAAATTGACGTTTGGATTGATTGATGCTCTCATCGTCTGGACCAGGTATCCAAATCCTTCTATTTGGTTCGCCATTTCTTGTTGTTGGAGTTGTACAGGATCTTCCATCCAGTTTTCGGCCATTTCAGTTCGTAAAGTGTTCGGGCGCCAATGTGATGTTGGGAAGCCCCAACTTGTCAGCAACAGTAGTAGTGACTGCTATGAACTGGAAATTACACAGACTCTTAAGAAGGGTTTAACTCCCTTTTTATTTCACTTTAGAAATCACAGTTGCGTTCGCTTGACGCTCACAAACTACGCCGACCCGGCGGTTAAACAAAAATAGAAAAGTACAACTAAAAATAAATGACAGGATGCATAACTAACGAAGTCACTATCTACGAGGCTCTATAATAGTAACTATCTTAACCGCGTTCTAAGATATAGCTGAGATTCAGCAAACTTTCTGATTAAGAACTTGAAAGATTCAACTAACTGTCAAAATAGGCACACAGGCCGAAACGCGCGGTTCTTAAACTTTCTACCAAGCAACCTTCACGCTCGTGATTCAAGAAGCACACTTACAATCTCGCTTTCCTTCTATTTAAACTCAATTACTTCTGCTAAAATTTGAATACTCTGCGCGTTCTACTACGATTTACATACTCTGGCATTCGCAATTCCAGGGGAAAGTAAAGGCTTGACAGGAAAGATAGCTTAAAATAAATGTTAGTTAAAATAAATATAAACCCTACAAGTTAATGAATGTATTTTGCTTTCATTAATTCTCCTGATATGAAACTCAGTCAGATCAGATTCGTGAATTTAATTGTAAAATACGGGTATTGAGAAGCAAATGTCATTCGCGAAGGGCTTGGGCATATTGTAGATGACAGTAGGAATCTGTCCAGGCGCTGGACCTTAGTTATCCCTAAGGGACGGACGGATAGAGGACTAATGTCAATATCAAAAATATGTCTCTGCAATAATATTTTATTAAATTAATTATGTGAAGTTTGTTTGGTGCATTATGGAAAATGAGCACTATTTATGAACAACTTAAGATACTTAACAGTAATTTATCATCCCGTAATCACAAAAAAAAAATGTATCTTATAGTGAGCTTGGATATTCAAAAAAAAAAAAAGTATACTTTATTTAGTATTATAATATATTATTTTTTTCTTATTTTTATGTTAAATGATAATTCTTAAATATATAAGAATTAATGAATTTATAAAAACAGTCATCTCAACCTTCATAATAAATGACACCCAAAGGTTTCTCAAAATTTAATACATTTATTCCCATACATGTTGATTTGGCATCCATAGTTGTTCTGGCCAAACTATTATAATGCAAATAACAGAAGAAAAAAATCAAAATACACAATGCATTTTAAGTGAGAACAGGCCACATCATGACAAAATAATTTGTACTAAAATTCCAATTATAAGCACAAATATATAAGTATAAAATTCAAAAAAACTGTTCCGACATCAAATAGAATACTGCTCAGTTTGCTTATAGTACTTCTTTTATTCAGGGTTAAATTAAAACAACAAAATTCTCAACATTAGAGATACAGAAAATAAATTAAAAAATTTATATGATTTAGTATAAAATCCTAGCATGCACAATTTGTCAATTAAATTGGACTTCATTTATACGTATTTTTCAAACCATGAGAAACAGTTTTGACTGATTTTTGTGATGAAACACTAGAAGATATTTTCCAAGAAGGGATGCTTTAAGACAAACTAGCTTGCATTCATATTACACGTGGAAAAATCATGACAACGACTATGCAGACAGTCCATTCACCAGGATTCAAGCTATTAGTGTACAGCTTCTCATCAGCTTGACCACTGGCACACAACAGCTTCTTGTAATACATTATCTGCGAACATGAAATCCTTCTGTATTTATATGAAATGTTATACATTCAATATTAATTACAAACCCATTTTCATACATGCCTACTGACAAATTATAAGTAATCCTCAACTCATGATGAATATTGTTCAAATAGTCCCATCATAAGTTCATATTGATATAACTCAGGGTCTTAATAAAATTAGACCTTGGTATATTTGATTATATTGTTATGAATAAGGCTTCTGTTTCACGTGAATATGGTTTAAGGAGGTATAAACTTATGTGACATTTATAAACAATTTATTTGCATACATTCACATGAATTTTATAAAATTAATACATATACATCCCTTTCATTAGTTGATAAGAACAGAAATATATACAAATTCTTTTAATTAAAATAATGGATGAGTAATTGTTACTTATTTGAAAGACTTATTGTAAATTACAACTTAGTTAAAAATTATTATTCATGTATAGTCAGAATCCTATGAAAACAATGCATGTATGCATAAACTGTTTATATTTTTCCGTAAAATAAACATTTGATCTGGACAACTGCATACTTTTATTTCAAAATGCTTTTTTAGTTAGGACTACCTAATATACACTAATGTTTGTGAAAATCACAACCATGAAGGAATTATGCACTTTGAACCAAACTTACATGAAATGTAAAGTGAGGTAAGACATGCAAATGATTAGAATTACAAAGGGATTATGAATGCATGAAATGAGAACTGGCAGTTGTAAATTTGCGCTGAAATCTGTTTATCATCCTCTGTTTGCAGTGAACATTTAATTTGTGCTCATTATGCCTCGTCAACAGCGGAGGATGCCATACCAAGAAATTTGAATGAGGCCGCATCGTCTGTATACAAGAAGGTGGTGCCCGCACGCAGCACAATGCCACAACAGTGATGCATGTTTGGAAGAAATGGACAGAGAGAACCAAACAAGGTGAAATCCTGGCAATTAGGCACACAATAGCACAGGACGACAAACACCTCAACTGCATGGCTGTGATGAATCGTAGAGCATCCTCTCGTATGTTAGCACAATATTGGAGCACGGTTACAAGTGTTCGTCGCCGTCTGCTGCAACATGAACTGCATGCAAGGGTTCCTCTACACAGGATTGCCCTGTCGCTGAGTAACAGACGCCTCCGACTTCAGTGAGCACGGCAACGCAGTGCATGGCGTGCTCTGTAGCTACAAGTTGTTTTCTCCGACAAATCTCTCTACAATCTGGAGTATAATGATGACAGAGTATGCATTATTTGGCGCATTCCGGGCACTATATTTTAGGGAAAATTGCCCGTGCACAAGCCTTCTTTAGGGTACAACAGGTTTTGCTTCTTCCCCACATATGTTGCTCATTTAGCATGCCTAGGATTTCATCGGTCAGCGACTCGCACGTACAGCTAGTGGAGCACACATTGAAACTGAACTTCCACATCAAGTCAAAGCCATTCCCCAGGATTACATTCAGAACCTATACGATTCAATGCCACTATGTGTACAGTGTAAATGTGATCGCTTATTTGTATCACTATCGGTAATATGTGGAATAAATTTCATTCATTTCCGAAAATTCCTTCATGGTGTTGCATTTTTCACAAACATTAGTGTGTCTACAGCTTCTAATGCCTGTTCAGCATCCTCTCGTATGTTGCTGGAGATAAATGACTAACTGAAGACAATTTTTAATCTCTATTGAAATAATGATTCGTTGCTAAGCACAGAATCTTAAATAACACTTGTCACTACTAGAGATGCCTTATTAATACAGTCCGATTCTGCCTTAAATCCAACATCAGAAAACTCCATCAACCTGCTCTGGAGGAAGCTCCACGTTTATAAAATTATTGCCGTCATCTTCAAAGGCAGAATTACAGAGGTTCTGGGAACGCCATATTATCTTTAAATTCTTTCAAAGCTTTTCTCAAGCCTATTCTTGTACAATGCAATCATAAAATGCTTGTTAAAATTCTACTCAGTATGAAGTGTAATCTCCAAATGTGGCCTTATGAATTTGTGTCCATCGTCTATACAAATTACACTGACAAAAAAAAAAAAAGCATTAACTAATGTCCCAATCACATTATCTTTCGGCTACGCTTCGATGACGAAAGGGGCAATTCTCAGAACCCGCACATTTCCAGGAAACCCACGTAGCTAGGTTACCATTTTCACTTACTACAAAAACAACACCAAACAATAATAGATTGTCGCTCAGATTGGGATCACATGATCCTTCAGAAGCAGAACTTTCATCTGATTGGTTGATTTCTACCCGGAACAGAGTTTCAGATGAGACATTTTCGGCGAGGTTTGAAACAATATCACGTAGCCGTTACTTTTTTTCTGTAGCTAGACGGAATTCTTTTTTTTCTAAGAATCCTCCGATTTAAACCAGTGCTACCAAAATCTTGTTTCTCAGGAAAGTGCTGTCTAGCAGGGACTGTTGCTAGAAGTGATAAGCGCTTTAATCAACATTCACCAATAATATAGAAAAATCACATTGACCAAAATTAGCCTCAATCCACTAACCCATTTTAAAAACACATGTTTCGCTTTTGTGATAAAAGGAGAGTGGAATGTGAAAATGAACATGAGCTCAGCATAAGAGCGTATAGGTGCTGATTACTTTAGGTTTTCGACAAACGACATTCAGTGGATGAATTGAATGTTGCCTTTTTTTTCCTCCGAGATAGCTAGAAGATCTTACTAGGCGGCTTTTTAAAGTATATAATAACCAAATGAGGACCACAGCATTTAATGGGTTAATATGACATAATTACACGGATTGGAATTTGCTAGCAAGTTTGCCCTTGAAACAGAAAAGAAAATTAAAAATCCTCCACCAGAGGACATTCCAGCTGGCAACTTTACCAAATTTATGTAGTACTGGTACGAAATAATTTGATTCAGTCTTGTGATATTAACAAAATATACGGCTAATTCAGAAGTCAAAGAACAAAAATCAGCGTTATAGGCGGTTTTGCAGCTGAGGATGGTGGTTCGGTAAAACCATCGAAACTAGTTCTGTGAAAATTTTGAAAATATAACACTGATTTTTGTTGTTTGACTTCTGAATTAGTATTTCTTCGGCGTGTTATTGTGTCTTAATATATATGGCATTAATGAACTATACAATCTTTTTTGCACTGCAGATTGTGATTCTTACCTTTAGTCATAAAGATGATGTGATCCCCCCCCCAAATTTTACAATGCTGAAATTTATTAAAAATATTTCTCTCATTTTCCACTTTTTTTTTCAATACATTATTAGAACGAGCTTTTATATAGTTTAAAATGGGTTTGTTGATGTGGTAATCATTGTCTTACAAAGACAAAATCCCATAAATACCTACAAAGGTCACACTAAACCTTTCTTCTTGTGATTTTTTTAACTTATTGCCAACTTAGCACAATAACTGTTGAACCACAGTGAAAGAAACAAACTGACATTCATTCTATGATTTCAGCTGCATATTTAACTTCTCGCCTACGACTCTGCAGTTGGGAGACAAATGATGATGTTAGGCATGTCTACATTGACTTGCGCACTACACCAACAATGTTGTGAATTACATGCATAACTACCTGTACTACCACACAGATGCAATTACAAAAATGCAACTATAATATTTGACATTGCATTGTGTCAAGAGATGGCAATATCTCTCGCCACACTATCTTATTTAAACTGAAAATAATCAGAGCTGCAAATGGAATCCTGTTGTGTAACTTTTTTAGGAGGGAATTCAGTGATCTCGTCTAACATTTCTCTAGCTTCAGTCATTAAAAAATTAGCAGTCTACGTATGAAGCAATAAAAAATGCAGTAATCATACAAAATTCATTAATTTGGATTAATACTGACAAAACAAGCACATCGCAGCAAAAGCCACTGTTTCTTGCTGCAATTTTGTATATTCGTTACTTAATTTCGCTACAAATAACAAAAATAATACTAGGATTGTTTACAATAAAACATATAATGTTAGGTTTCTGATTTTAATACGCTGAGCAGGATAGTTTACAGAACATTTTATTTATTTGCTTAGCCAGATGATTAACATTACTGTTCATCTGATAGGTTTCTGATTGTAATATTACATGCTTTGGCTCAGCTGAGGACACAATGTTGATGTTTCTGGGTAAGCATGCTCAATTAGAAGCATTATTAAAGGTGATATCTAATAATAAATGGTGCACGCTGAGCAGGATAGTTTACAGAACACTTTATTTGCTCAGCCAGATAATTAACATTACTGTTCATCTGATACAACAGCAATCATACAAAAAAAAGGTGTATATTTGTTCAAGAGAGCACACAAATACAAAGATATATCGCATTTCGCAGTATTTAATAAGAAAATTGGGTGAATAAGTACATAAACGACACGAATTTTTTTTCCCTTTCAACCGCACACACAAACCGATAAATTATATACAATTAATAAATAGTTTTGTATTCAAAGTTAATTAAATATTTACAAAATCAAAAATAATTCTTACCTATACATGCAGAAAATCAGCAGAAAACTAATTACGGCGAATAATTTCAGTCTGTGCAAGAAAAAAAAATACTGATTAAAATTAATCATTAAATTAATTAAAAAGACAATTAAATTAAAATAGACTATTTATTTAAGTTGAAAAAGCATTAGAATTTTAATTTCAATTTAAAATTAGGAACACTAGATACCACTCGTATACTCAACATCACGCCATCCGACCACGTTCGAGAACAAAATGGCGCCAGATTGGCATGGCACATTGCAGGCATATTAATGCGCAGATGTCTCTGGTCGTACGTTTAGCATTTTTACCATGTTTGAGCTAGGCCAGCGCTAAATCCCCGAACGCGCAGGGAGGTCACGTGATCGTCGCTTCATGCGTAAGCTGACGTCACAACGAAGCTCCGCCCAGCATCAACAACTTCGTTCGATGTAAACATGGTTCGTACCCACGGAGTATAAAGATTTACTCCGTGTTCGCAACTTTGATTCGAAAATCTGAAATAAGTTTTTGTGGATATCTTTGAATATGTATGTTTGAACGATTTCGAGCATTATACAACTGAATGGCTTGATTATGTTTCTCCGTATAAGAAAGCGAAAGAATAAATAGTGATCATTTTTTAGATTGGTCTTACGAGGCGTATTCGGAAACTAAGTACCGTTTTGAAAAAAATATAGTAAAACAATTTTTTCGAATCCAATTTTATTTTTACATGAAAATACATGTCTTAAACTATTTTTCAACATAGTTTCCGCCAATGATCAAACACTTGTCATAGCGGGTGACCAGTTTTTGTATACCATCGTCAAAGAAACTTCCCGCCAGTTTCGATAACCACGACTCCACAGCATTTTTCGTGACATCGTCAGATCCAAAGCGCTCGCCACCAAGCTCGCGCTTCATGTGCAGGAACAAGGGATAGTCGGACGGCGCCAAGTCCGGGCTGTACGGTGAGTGATCGAACTGCTTCCAATGAAACTATCGAATTAACGATTGAGTGACACCAGCAGTATGGGGCCGAGCATTGTCATGGAGCAACACAATTCCTTTACTGAGCATTCTTCTTCGTTTGTTTTGAATGGCACGCCTTAGTTTTGTTAAAGTCTCACAATGTCGTGCCGCATTAATGGTTTCACCTCTGGGAAGAAATTCAGTAAGCAAAACGCCTTTCCTATCCCAGAAGACAGTGCACATGTTTTTTTGTGATGACATTGTCACTTTGAACTTTTGTTTTTTCGGAGAATGAGTGTGTCTCCACTCCAGCGATTGTTGTTTCGATTCTGGTGTGAAATGACACACCCAAGTTTCATCACCTGTCACAATTTGGTTTAAAATGTTTTCTCCTTCATCACTGTACCGCATGAGAAATGTCAGGGCACTACCAAGTCGCTTTGTTTTGTGAACATCAGTGAGCATTTTTGAAACCCATCGGGAACACAGTTTGCGATAATTCAAGCGGTCAGACACAATTTCGAACAAAACAGTACGTGAAATTTGTGGAAATGCCTCTGAAAGAGTTGTCATTGTGAAGCGTCTGTTCTCATGAATTGCTTATCAACTTTCCTTACCAAATCATCGGTGACAACAGAAGGCCGACCACTCCGAGCCTCGGCGTGGACATTTGTTCGACCTGCATTAAACATTCTTACCCACTTTCTCACCATTCCATCACTTATCGCGTATTCACCGTAAACTTCTGTCACTTGACAATAAATTTCGGCCGGTTTAACATTCCTCACGTTCAAAAATTTAATCACTACACGAATCTCACAGTCAGCGGGAGAACTAATTTTCGTTTTTGAATGTGCACAGCAAACTGAAAACACAACATAGAGCAACCAAAATGGCGACAATTGAAAGTCAGTAAACAAGAAAGACTAGTGCGCATGCGCGGGACGCCTACCACAGCGCTGCAATGGCGCTAGAATGACACGGTACTTAGTTTCCGAATACGCTACGCATATAGAAAATGTAGTGCAAGTAAAAAGAATCTTCAGTAATATATTCTAGTATCAGATTTTAATCTTATTTTTACATGATACGATTGCTTTGTCAAGTTCACTGATTAAGCTAAACTTAGCAAAACTAGGCAAATTTAGTCTATAAATTTCTTTTTCAAAGACTATTCAGAATAAAACTGGGATTATGGTAACCTCACAGTAAGATTAATAATTTAATTCACAATGGAACTGTGTTTGAATAAAAAATATATACACTCACGTTTGTGAAAATTGCAACACCAAGAAGGAATCGTCATAATTGAATGCAATTTAATACACAGTTGAGTGGTAGTGGTACAAATAAATGATTAAATGTTCAAAGCAAACAAACAAGAACAAGAGATCAGAATCAGTATTTTGTGTGGCCACCACGCGCCGCAATAAGTGCTGCTACACGACGTGGCATGGAGTCAAACAAAGTTTGAATGTCTGACTGAGGAAGAGCATTCCATATCGTTTGTACGCGTACCCAAAGTTCGTCTGCAGACGCAACAGGACGAGGATCACGAGCAAGACGCCGACCAATGACATCCCACACATGTTCAACTGGCGACATATCCGGGGAACACGCAGGCCAAGGAAGAAGCTGTACCTGCTGCGCTGCAAAGAAGGATTTAACAATCCGAGCAGTATGAGGGCGGGCATTGTCCTGTTGAAATACAGCGCCTGGCAAGCTTTGAAGGAAGGGAACAGCTTCGGGCTGTAGAACTTCACGGATATATCGGTTGCTGTTCAGATTGCCCACAATTCGTAGCAATTTAGATCGTCTATGATATGCTATGGCGCCCCAGACCATAACTCCGGGTGTTCGTCCACTGTGGCGTTCGATAATGCACTCCGGAAGGTGGCGTTCACCGGCATAGCGTCTGACACGAATGCGGCCATCATGGTACCGCAAATTAATGCGGGATTCGTCAGAAAACACGACATGCTGCCAATCAGCCCGCCAGTCTCTATGCTGATTGGCCCATTGTAGCCGCAGGCGGCGATGGTCGTGCGTTAGGGGGATCCTGTATAAAGGAGTCCGTGCGCGCAGTCCACACTGCAGCAGACGTCTACGAATTGATGAAGCACACAATGAAACACCTGTAGCTATTGACCACAGTGCTGCCAATTGTCTAGAGGAAGCTGTACGGTCCGTCCGCGCCATGCGGACCAGGTGTCTATCATCGCGAGCTGACGTCACATTTCGGGGTCCACTCCCGGATTTCCGAGTTGTCCGACACTCGTCCGTCCACTGCTTCCAAACGCGCATCATTGTGCTGCTGTTACGCTGCACACGAGAGGCTACTGCACGATACGACAATCCAGCTTCACGAAGGCCGATGATTCTCCCTCGTTCAAACTCTGTAAGTTGTTCAAATCTCGCTCTCTTTCGTCGACGAGGCATAAGTACAGATTGAGTTAACGTTTACCACTAGCAGATAACCACCGATAACCATACACGCCTCGCTACAGCCGTCTATTTATTCGGATCCATCAGCCGTTCAGAGGGCGCTGCTCAGCATACGCATGCGCTACGGATTTGCAATTCTAATCATTTGCATATCATGCGCTACTTTGCATTTCCTGAAAATTTCAGCTCACTCGCGTAAGTCCTTCATGGTGTTGCAATTTTCACAAACGTGAGTGTATATAAACAGTTATCTGTTATTTTGTAACCAGACCTTAAAAATAGATTTTAAGTTTTTGAAAATGCCAATCAACTGCACTTCCATATATTTGCTATTTTTTTCTCATGTCACATCATTCATCATCATGGGCAAACTTGTGAATAAAATTTATATAGTTCCTACTAAAACATCTATGTGTTTTATTGGATTTATGATGCTTGCATAATAACAGATATTTGTCATGCCACTATTCATACTTGTGGATAAATATCCAACTCTCATATAACAGTTTATAATGATATCGATACAATTAGAAACTGAATTTGTTTGCTCCAGGCAAACTGGGATTTGTGTTTCCTCGCTTTCAAAATCAATTTAGTTTTATCCAAAATCTAGGCTCCTATTCTTTTTTACCTAATTTTAAATAGTTTCCCTGCCAATTCAATAAAGTTAAAAAAATAAAAAATTAAAAAAAAAAAGTAGACAGTTTCTATTCTCTGACTTCGTAAATCCAACAGATACATAAATCAGAAATTACAGAAAAAATGACAGTTTTTTATTGCAAGCTGAAATTAGGTGCATTTGAGTAAAAATTTTATATGATGCAATTAAAATATAAAATGAGCAAAATTTCAGGCTCATATCTTGTCTATTTCCATCATCAAGTTTGCCCATGATGATGAATATCTCTATTTCCATCATTATCATATTTTTCAAACAAGGAGCTCACATGTGTTAAAAAAAATCCTGCACAATGTTCCTATTAAATATTTTATGCTCATTTTTTCTCTAATAAGCATGTTTTTAAAATGTTTGTGTACTTTTATCATGCATCTTAATAATATAAGTGAAACTGAAAAAAATTAATAAATATCAGATTTTATATGTGGTGCTCAACACACTTTTGTTCTGCCTCTGCTATAATTTTATGAAACACTGCATTTCTGAATATTAAAAAAAATGAATATCAATTGCATAGGCTGCTTCTTTACGAAAGACAAACTAAATGCAGATTCTGCCAAATTGGGAAATAATAGGTAGCAGTGCTAGGAATGCGTTTTTTTCTACATATATCAACCATTCAACTTACTTTCTTTGTTTTCAGCATTCATCTTTACTACCTATATTTTTGTCACTGAACTTGATTTAGTATTAAACTATTATTTTAATTCTCAGGTATGCATACATGGAATTAGTTTCATTAGTTAAAATGATTATTAGTAAGTAAGATACTTGCAATGGTATATTGCTAAAAATATATAAGCATGCAAGAAAAGAATTGTTTTAAAGGACATAAATTATATCTTAATAGGCAAATCAACAAACCAATCAATAATCATAATCAACAAACCAATCAATAATATAATTTGCTATTTCAGAATTTTCAGCAACAATACATTTTCTTATCTTTCTTTTTAATTTTTCAAAGCTACAAAACAGAAAATAAATCCGTGACTGTTTCAAAATTTAACTACTCAATAAATAAAAGTGTGGAGAATAAAATATGATTTTAATAATGAATATTTATAAGGAATAATGTTTAACATTTATAAGAACTGTTCAAATAAACTATCACTAACAGCAACACATGCATTGCAACCACAATGAGGTAACTGGCATATACTTTGAAAGATGGCCGGCATGAACTTCTACAGCAATGGTGCTAATTTGGTGGCAAGGTCAGACCAGTGTTTTAAAAATTTATAGTAAACTATCAAAAATTCTGCAAAAATGTGCCTTGTGGTATATAAAAAATTTCTTCAAATTTTGTACATGCCAAACAGATCTCCTTTTGTGATCTAGTTTTGGCTAGCCTGTATCAAATAATATAACAAAACAGTTTGCATCATACAGACAATCAGTCTCTTCAAAATTTGTTGCACTATGCATGAAATATCTTCTCTGTAAATACTTCTGTTTGATAGTTCATAACGTAGAGTAAACTTGGAAAGATTTGTTACGTACTGCTAAGTAACTTTTGCTGTATTTAATATTACTATTACATTAGTGCTTATAGAGTATAAACTCTGAAGGGAAATATGGTACCTCGCGTTTTAAAAAAATTCTGTACTTTGCTATTAACGCAATTGGTACAGTCTATAAACAAGCTATTCGTTTTTCTAAAATTACAATTTTAAGTTTTTAAATTATTGAATATAGTTCTGTTTGGATCATAATTACAAATTAACACTGCGTTATTTAGATTATAACAAAGAACTAAACAGCTATTTGACTAAGAGGAAGAATGCCTTTGTGGAATACTTTTTATAATATAAGTTCCTCTCTTCCATGTTACACATGGATAAAACCACAAACTCTCATACAATCAATCCATTTACTGGGATTTGAAACTGGGTTGAACTAACAACACTCCTCAGTTTTACCAATTGCCTATTGTGAACCATTTCCATTGCAGGAAAATATTGTTAATACACATTGAATATGGGTCCCACCAGTCACTGAGAAGTTATGACCACTGAACGCTGGTAGTTCAACCCAGGTTTGAGCGCACTCAAATGATCTAGCTGCATGGTTGTTTTTTTCCATGTGTAACATGAATATGAGCTAGTTTACCTTAGGAAGTTCTCCACAAAGGTATTCCTGTCCTTAGGCATGTAGCCCTTGTGTACTTGTGCCATATTAAAATAACCTAACCTTAAATTTGAATGCAGTTTTCGCAGTTATGGTAAATCAGACATTTTAAGGTATTTTTTAAAAATTTCTTGAATAGAGAAAATTACTCATTATCTGTAATATGTATTATTGATCGTTTCGTATTCCTAGACATCCATACCTTGTAAGGTCATTAGGGCTTTAACTGTAATAACTCATTTGCATCATTAGAAAGAAACATTATATCTATTGCAACGATTCATCCACTACTGCTTGTTTTTCTATATTCTCCTTTTTCGATATAACACACATAAGTTTTTGTGCTTTTGTTCTCACCATATACACAGTCATCTGTTTTCAGGTAAGGAAACATCTGAGAATATTATAAACTTGCTATTAAAATTCGAAAAACAAAAAGAAGAAAGAGGCGCATGATGTCTTTAAAGCAAGCCACATTACAGTCTATGCATGCAGAATGCTAAATATGAGATTTTGCCGAAAACAATCAAAACTGCAGTGTGCTGTCCACCACTAGGCTAAAACATTAAAATTCCCATTGGAGGGATCATAATCTGCAGTCATGCTACTGAAAAACCATCTGGGAGAATGCTATACATATGCCTGGGTTGAACAATAAATATTTTTTGGTGACATCATGGGTTGCCACGTAAATGCTTCTTGGCGACATGGTGCGTTGCTTCATCAATATATTCTCATGGCTTATGGGTGGAGGTGTACGAAAAAAATCAACTGGCGAAATATTAGGTACTGCTCTATTATCGGGACCGGATTAACAAATGTATGCATGTACACATATATGCGTATGTGTATACACATACATTCGTACTTACATATATGAACACATACATCCATATATACATGCATACATATCTACATTTCTGAATTAGGTCCTGATAAAGGAACAGTGCCAAATATTATACAGAAATAGATAAATTATGTGTTTTAGACAATACAGTGGCTATTAAAAAAACGCTCTTATCAACCAGTTAAATACCCTTTACATATTTCAACACAGCCTCTTTCTGCTCAAACATTTATAGATTTAGAAATTTCCTGTGAGGAGACATCAGTAAATTTTCAAGTCCAAGTGTAATGTAGAGTTTTATGAAATTAACTAAAACATATGTAATACAGAGTAATGACACATTTCTATATTTTAAAAAGAAATTAAAAGACATTCATAATTGGAGGATATCAAAATCAAAACATACTGATATGGCAACGAAATGAACTGAAATATAAACAGAACCTTAGTTTTAAAAATGTTACGATACTTCTTTAGTATTGCAGCTTCCATTTTTTTTTTAAACATCAAGCTGGCATCAGAATTATTGCCAACTTCATGTCTCATGTACACTTTGTTACTGCCCTGCTTCCTCGATTGTTTTTAATATGGCATAAGAAGCATTCCAAGGTCTCAAAAATTTTTGCTATATTAATTCTGCAAAGTAAGATTCACGATGGTAGTGAAACGTGCCTCTTCAATTTTTATTCCACCACTTAGTGAAGCTCCACAGTCTTTCTATATTTTATATATGAGCAGTTGTTGTTAGATCAAGAAAATTAAATTTATTGTCCGCAGAAAAATATCTGTAAGCTGGTATTTACCAGTTCTTGTCTTTTATATTCTCACCAGAAGTTTGAATAAATTGTCACTCCCTCTTGCAGATGGTCGACAACTTTTGGCATGAGTGTGGATGGCTCTCTATTTAGAAACTGAGCGAGAAAGAATTTTTCAGTTTTTTTGCATAACTTGTCATTTATACAGCATTATGGAAGAATCATGCCAGTTTTGGTTTTTTGCCGTATGAACAGATTTTCTGCTATGTTCAAAATTTTTTCAGGGTCACCTATTCACATAGTATTTGGTTAGCGGATCATATGCAGACAATACATCTCTCTCATAAAAATGTTTCAGTGAATAGTCACATTTTTCTAGTGTTTCTTTCATTTTATGCTGTTACAAGTACAAACAGTATTCTGAAACCACTAAACCAGCTGTTAAAACATATACTTTTCTTTCATTAGCAAATTTTCAAGCTGCACCTCTAAATACTTTCACTGATGTGAAATTTTATTGAATGTCCATTTTTGCATATTCGAATGTGATGTAAAATATGTGCATTTCCTGAAAGAAAGATATAGCAAGCATCTTCCTCACTTCTCAGTAAATTAAGAATTTTAAGATTAAAATATAAATAAAATTCATTAACATATAGAATACTGAGAGCTCTTCTTGTGATGAGAGAATTCTGAGTGATTATGAATTATTAACATTTGCATGGGAAGAAATATGATCACATGGTCACCCCGAAGCTCTTCTCATTATAAGCAAACTGTATGGTAGGATTTAAACTCTATAATTTGAACGTTTTAGGTAATTCGTTTTATAATTTTCAGTAGTAAGAAATCAATTGTTACTGTTTTTATGAATTGTAAAGGTGTTAAATAAAGTAATGCTTTTCTTTATGTATTAAATATTATTCATTTTTAAGTTTTGTGAATTGTTGGGGCTGCCAGATGTTTCAGAATAGTTTACATTGGCGATTCATCAAAAATCTTAACAACTTTAAAAAACAGGATCCATAATAATAAGGAAGAAAGAATATCACATCCTTACGAAAGCTTGGTTTAATTTATTTGATTATAGCACATAAGGGCTATCAACCTAAAACGATGGATATCTTTGTGAAGAACTTTCTGGGGAAAACTGGCTCGTATCTACACTAGAAAAGCCTTGAATCCATTTTTGAAGTCATTTTTAAGCCTTAAATTGATATTAGCTTTCTATGAAAATACCTTGGCAGCTTCACAAGGGCTCATTCATATTAAAATTTGAGTGTATTTCACAGGATTAAAATTTGTTATTTAAATTTAGTGTGGATGCAATATATTTTTCAAAACTATTCAGAACAAACTTATATACACATTAAAAATTCTGAACATGCAAAAACTAAAAAAAAAATCTTCCAGTAGATCTTTTGTTTAAATATATTACATGATAGTTTTTCCATCCAAAGATTATGTAAATAATTTATATTTAAACCAGATTCCTTTCAGATATACAATAAAATAATACAAGTTGTCACATTTTTTACAAAATGTTCGTAATTTTAAATTAATTAATTATTCATTTGAATAATATATAGAGGAACAAATATTAATTTTTTTAATACAATGATGAAATTAAAGCACAAAACACTAATTATTAGATGAAATGTATTGGAAAAATCAACAGAATGAATTTAAAACTGAAATCTCATATGTTTCTCAGTGATTTAAAATAAACACACGAGTATATTGGAAAGCTATACATGTTAAAATGTTAATATTTGATATGTATTTACTTAGTATCTGTAATATTTTCAGAAAATTTTCTCTGCTTCTGAAATTCATATTATACAAGCATGTTTCAATTTATGCGCAAAAATTCACTGAGTGTAAGGGGCGTATCTTTGATGTGATCTTACATGTAGTTTGGATGTCACGTGACCTTTCTGCGCGTTTGGGGATTTAGCGCTGACCGTTTGAGCTAACCGTCCGACGTCGTACTTGTAGACACTTCAATTGCAAAATCAAGGAGGTTAGAATAGAAGGAGGGAAGGTTCAACTCAAACGGTGAAGCTTGACGGCCATGTTTCTGTTATCGCTGTGACTTGTGCGAGAAGTCTGTAATTGCAATTTTTTTTTAAAGCATGTCAGCTTGTGTTGCATATGGATGCACAAACAGATTTTCGAAAATGATTCCTAAGATTACTTTTCATTCGTAAGTATTGGTTTTCTTTTTCTATGTAATTTGATAAAAATGTTTAAAAATATCACAATGTCATGTTTTTTTCTTTCCAGATGTCAAAAAAAGTACTTGATAATAATCAAAATACCTTAAATACATTTTAATGTTTCTGTTTATAGCTGGTATCTTCGTTCCTTAGCATAAAATAATATATGGTAGGATTTAAACTCTATAATTTGAACGTTTTAGGTAATTCGTTTTATAATTTTCAGTAGTAAGAAATCAATTGTTACTGTTTTTATGAATTGTAAAGGTGTTAAATAAAGTAATGCTTTTCTTTATGTATTAAATATTATTCATTTTTAAGTTTTGTGAACTGTTAGGAATATAATTTGTGCATTTGATCAAGATAAACTAACTGTTCTGTTGTTAAAAATGTTTTGCATAAACTTACAAATTTGTGGGCAGTATAGCGATAAAAGTTAGTAAAATATTTACACAACTGAACATGTGGAAAGATGTATCCAAAATTTTATATAGGTGTATTTCTGTAATTCATCTTAATTCAAGGCAATTTCTTTGAGATTTATAAATATGAAACTCGCATAAACTGAAATCACTGAATTCACATAAATCTGTTTTATTTTATTAATATTTATTTTCTTGTTGTTATAAGGTTGTTGGTTGTGAAAAGAATCTATTTAAAACTTTCATTTAAAAAAATGCAACCTGTGACTATTTTTTTAGTTAATTATCTGCTATTATTTCAGGTTAAAATTATTTTAAATGATTCTTTAATAAATTATAATATTGTGAATAAATCAGAAATATCATTTCTTAAAGGAAAAATTGGAAAGTACATCCAACAGGTTTCTAATATAACCTAAACAAATTCTTGAAATATGCAGAAATATCATTTTTAAAGGCTTTAATGTTATGCACATGCATTTAGATTTCGAACTATTTCTTAATGATTTTCTGTACGTAGTAAATTACGGATATCATCTTTATAACTTTAAAACAAAAAACTAACAATAACGAAGCATTTCATTATAAATGTAACATATTTTTACTGGAAAATGCATGCACGGAACAGCTTAAAAACAGGTACGTTTCACTGCCGTAATGCAATGTTTTAAAGTTACAAACATGGACGCCGCTTGTTGGGTGGAGTTTCATTTCCCGATAGTAGAAGAAACTGCGAACCCTCCCTCCTTCTATTCTAACCTCCTTGTGCAAAATGCTCTTTCCGTCAATACAAAAAGATTGAAAGACTTGTAGAAGGTACGAGTTGCAGAGTTGTTCCAAACTAACGTAGTTTTATCCAATGAGTTATATTATTTAGAATGATATTTTAACTGGACATTTCACGTCCAAAATTATTCATTTAGCTGAAGCATTATTCATTTAACATTATTATTCTTATAATCTCATCGAAATATAATCGTATAATGTAAATATTCTAATAAATAGGAGCCATTCAATCTGTATAAGAAGAGTAATAACAGTAGTGGTGAACATTATTTTTAACACTGTATTAGAGGAATGCTGATTACTTGCACACTACACCAACAATGTTGTGAATTACATAAATGAAAAAAATTTCGTAAAGATTGAAGATTTGCGCTTTCCAAATAAGTATTTGCGCAGATGAAACGCATGTAGATTGTGGTATGTTTAGAAGTTCGAACTGCAAATTTATATGTACATGGATTTAGGGGAATATTCATTTTATGTGCAATAAGTCATTTGTGCAAAAATATACTTACTGTTACTGGGTAGTACTCAGAGGTGAGAAATCTTACGCATGTGCCGTACAGCTAAAAAATCCCACCTTTTTTCTTTCCCAATTTAAGTAAGAAAGTGTTTATGTCTTTGTTACAAGACATAAATCTTTTTACAAAGACTTTTTAGGATGCATACAGCTAAAAAATCTGATGTCTGTTACATATGAAGCAAGTCATTTAACAGCAAAACTTAATTACAAATTCATATGCCATTTTGCACAGGTGAAAGACCTCATAAATATGGCATTTTTAAAAAGTCGTTTTATAAAAATGCAGATAAAAAATGCATATCTTTAGTCATACAGGTTAAAAAAAAGTACGTCTGAAAAAATTATTTTTAGTAATTGTAATTTACATGTGCATAAGCATGTTCATAAAGAAAGAAAACATCAAGTATGTACTATATGTAATAGTGCTGTAGAAGTAACGAGAAATTGTGTACCCGTATGTATTCGTTACTCGGTGAACCAGTACTCGTTACTATCGTATCGTTACTCGTTACTTTCGGTAAAATCGATTGTTATCCGTATCCTGAGCCTATTTTATCGGTCTACGGCCCTAAAAAGGGCCTTGAAACGTCGCATTGCATTGAATTACGTGAGCTGTTCTACCCCGCGGGAACTGGGTAGTGCTGCGATAGGGAGTTTTGCGCCGCATTTTTGGGTAGAAATAATTCACTTTATTTTGGCTATTATTTTTTGGTGCACTGGATTCATTATTAATTTTTCTATTGCTGTCAGGGCTTAGTTTCTAAAGTCAGAAGGGCCTACGGAAGGCTGTCAGGAAAACAGGAAAAAATAAAATAAAAAATAAAGAAAGAAAGGAAATAAATATTACAATAATAACATTAATTAGTAATTAAAATAACAAAAAATTACTTATTAAAAAACTTAATAATTAAAATAATAAAAAATAGTGATTAAAATAATGAATAATCAAAGTAACATAATAATTAGCAACTGAAATATAAAATAAGTACAATTTAATAAAAATGTAAAAACAAATAAAAATTAAAATAATTTTTAGATTTATGATGACTAATTAAATAATAAAGTAAAATACCAGATCTTGTCTTATTGGCTTAGTATCGTTTCGTCCTTTCTCATTTCATCCCCAGCTCGAAAAAAAGTTATTTCGTTCGCTGCCTTCCCCCATCAATTCCCTCTTTCCCGTTTCATCCGCTGTTTGAAAAATAGGTGTTTACTTTACGATAAGGCGAACGTCTGTTTACTTCAATTAAAATGGTTTAGAAGAGATGACTGTTTCTACTTCGACTTAGCTTTTGATTTTTTAATATTATTTAATATTTTATGCAGACAAATTATGTTGAGCAGAATAATGAATTTCAGACGTGTTCAAAAGGTGTGTATCTGAATATAATAACATTTTTGTTGTATAGTATCCATTTTTTTTTAATTTCACACATTTCTAAAGCAACAGAAGTACGTTATCACTATTTTGGCACACACATCAAAAACATGTATAATTAAGTTTAATGTTACATTCCTTATTAAAAGTAATGGGTCCTCATTAAATGCAACCATTCATGCTTTTAGAGGATTTTACATGTGGTGGTCTTAAAAAGATTATGTTCACTACCAATGTTTGTTTATGTTCCCAAAAATAGAGATCTCTTAAAAGGTGACCTCTTAGAGATGTCGTAAATAGATGATTTGCTATAATTCTTTTCCGATAGATAATGGAATTAATGTAATTTAATGTCAATAACTCGAGGAAACAAGTTTAAATACGGTGCAAGAAAAATACAGAAGTATTTTAAATGACGAAAATATTCATATTTTGTCAATGTCAAATTTAAAAAAGAATTAATTTTGGACAAATTATGAAATCTAACTTTTAATGTCGTCTTCTGGTTTCTATATTTATATCTGGCAAAGTTTTATACTTGTTATGAAAAAATAACAATACAAGAAGTTTGAGTCTCGTAGTACAAAGATTGACGAGGAAATTTAGTTTCAAAATTTGCAATGTTTGATGCCATTTGTAACTTGCCTTCGGGTATCGCTTAATTGAGTTAGAATAATTCGAGGAAATAAGTTTAAATGAAGTGCAGAAAAAATAACATAATTTAAATAGTCGTAGAAGGAAGTCATGCGGAATCCATATCAAATTTTCACTTTTTCATAATGACCATAAAACTTTCCCAAATACAAATACAGAAACTGGGAGACCGCATTAAAGATTAGCTTTCGTTATTTGTCCGTTATTCGTTATTTCTTTTGCTGCTTCCCCCATTCCCTTCATCAGAACCGCTAATGACGAAAGGGTGAAATTTCCCCGATTCATCCCCTCTCCAAAAACTCCTTGTTGAGACTGTTATTTGTTGAGACAAGGAATGCTATATTATAAATGTCAACTTGCTTTTTACACTTAACAATAAAATCGATAAAAACATTCGCAAATGTATAGGTTAAGTAAGAATAAGAACTTAAAAGAAATTTAGAAATCTATAAAAGGTAAGGAAAGTTTTATGTTACTTTATTAGAGATAATAGTGAAGCCCTAAATATTTCATAATGCTATGAGTATACCTTTATTCATTTAAAAAATGGCCCACCAGCGGTCGAGCGGTAAAATCGCTGAACACTGGTAGTTCCGACCTGAGTTCGATCTCAGGCAAACGGGTTGGCTTCATAAGCGTTTCGTGGTTTTTTTCCCGTACCAGCTTACAAGCCAGCTTACCACGTACCATACGAGCCAGCTTTCATAAGAAAGTGCTCTACGAAGGCATTTTTTCTTTTAGGCACATAGCCCCATTGTGTTTAGACATAATCAACTAAACCAAATCATTTAAGAAATGTATCAGTTGATCACTGCTCAGTGTACATCTGCTGTTTGCTTATAAAAACACTTTGTAAAGACGTTTCCACTATTTTGCTAATAATTCTGGAAGGCTCATAGAGTCCGAAATTATGTTACACTAACATCCGAAATTATGTTACTATAGCTAACAGAGAACTTAAGTCTGCTTAATACAACAAAAATCTGCTTGACTTGTTTTCGTGTCTTTGGGAAACGTAAGTATATGCAGAAATAAATATTAAAATCTATCACGTATATTTGTAAGGATGTAAAGCATATTGTTTTGGTTCACGATAATGATAAATATGCATCATGTTACGACAGTTTTAAAAGATCACAAATAACTATACATATGCTAGACTTCTAACAAAATTTCTGTTACAATATGAGTATGCATTTATTATTATATGAATCGTAAAACGGCCCACCAGCGGCCGAGCGGTAAAGTCGCTGAACACTGCTAGTTCAGTCCGAGGTTTGAATCCCGCGAACGGTCCGGCTACATGGGTGTTTTCGTGGTTTTCCCCATGTGTAACGTGTATACGAGCCAGTTTCCCTTAGAAAGTCCTCCACGAAAGCATCCCCCCTTAGGCAGATAGCCATAGTGTGCCTTGCCATAATTAAATACACCCATACACACATGAGTCGTAAAATTCAGTATTCGTCATTTTTAGATTCTTGGTATATGACAATTTTTTTTTTTTTTTAATTTTCGTTTTGTTTTAAAAAATTAATTCACTTTATAGCTTTTCTTCAATTTATTATAAAGGAATAGGAGTTTAAATTTTGATTTATATATAATATGATATAAATTCATCATTCATTAATAATATTTTATGTATAACAAAAAAATTATCATTAATGTTCCAAATTTTAATTTTTTTAATGATTTGTCTTACATTTGTTGTATATTTGTTGAATGCATAGCTAAATATTTCAATTATACACAATAAAGGTTATGCAGAAAACAATTCAGCTGACATGATAGCTAATTGCGAAAGAAAAATTAGAGTCTTATTGCTCTTAACTCTTAGTACAAGCAGCCATTTTTAAATTGACGTTAAAATAAATTTATTCTATGGTCTATTAGAAAATAATTATACTGAATCATTTATTGACGACTTCTAAGAGGTCGCTTTCTGAAAGAAACCTGTATTTTTGAGAACATAAACATACGTTGATATTGAACATGACTTTTTTAATATGCCAGAGCAAATGCACAGAGCTCCAAAAATCCTCTAAAAGCATAGACGGTCACGTTTTAAAAGGCTGACTACTTTTAATAAAGCATGTATATTAATGTTCATTATACATTTCTCACATTTTTACTTTCTTTCAAAACAGCGATGCTATGGTTCAATTGCTTTAGAACTATGTGAAACTAATAAAATGGGCCCTATGTTATAAAAACCTAATTATATTCAGATACACACCTTTTGAACATGTTTGAAATCTATTATTCTAATCAGAATACTTTGTCTACAGAAAACATTGAATCGATATTAGAAATCAAAAGCTAAGTGAGATTAAAGTAGGAAGAATCACATCGTCTAACCCATTTTAATTGAAGTAAACAGGTGATTACTTTATCGTAAAGTGAACACCCGTTTTTCAAACAGCGAATAAGAAAAAAAGAGCCCACCAAAGCTCGAGCGGTAAAGTCGCTGAGCACTAATAGTTCGGTCCGGGGTTCAATTCCCGGCTAACGGCTAGCTGCACGGGCGTTTTCATTGTTATTCCCGTGTGTTTGCATATGAGTCAGTTCCCTTTAAAAAATCCTACACGAAGGCCTCCCTCCCCGTAGGCAATAGCCCTAGTGTGCTTTGCTGTAACCGAATAAACCGAAACCGAAAAAAAAAATAAATAAATAAAAAAAGGGGGGGAATTGGTGGTGGAAGGCAGCTACGAAACGTCGTTTTAGAAGAATGGGCTACATAACCAAATTTCTATCTATACTCTGGTAAACAGTACATTATTTGCTCATCAAAAGCCTAAATTTAGCTAATTCTCGGCTTAGTTCTTAAATTGCAATTTTATCCACAGCCCCCAAACAAGACGATGTTTGGTATTTTATTTCATTATTTAGTTATTCATCTTTAATTTAAGAATTAATTAAATTTTCATTTGTCTTTAAATTTTTATTGAATTATAATAATAATCATTTAATATTCTAGTTGCTATCTATTTTCTAGTTGCTGCTATTCTAATTTCTATCTATACTCTGGTAAACAGTACATCATTTGCTCATCAAAAGCCTAAATTTAGCTAACGCTCGGCTTAGTTCTTAAATTGCAATTTTATCCACAGCCCCCAAACAAGACGATGTTTGGTATTTTATTTCATTACTTACTTATTCATCTTTAATTTAAGAATTAATTAAATTTTCATTTGTCTTTAAATTTTTATTGAATTATAATAATAATCCTTTAATATACTAGTTGCTAATTATTTTATTATTGTAATAGTTATTTTATTTATTTATATTTATTTTTATTTATTTATTTATTTATTCATCTTTCCTGATGGCCTTCCATAGAGCTCCAGCACTTCTAATTTTAAAAATTAAGTCCTGACTACAACCAATGATTGCGAAAATAAAAGTCAAGTAACTTATTTAGTGATAATTAAATAAAATAAAAGCCAAAGCTTTTATTTTCCCCTTACTTGGCTTTTATTATATATATATATATATATATATGTGTGTGTGTGTGTACTTTACATTTAATTATAAGGACATATATATATGTACTTTACATTTAATTATAATTTATTTGATATATATACACATATGTACGTTTGGTAGTATTACCGATTGCAATAAAAAGGGAGGTGCACATCTAGATGTTATAACGGACCCATATACAAAATTTCAACGTTCTATAACTAACCGTTTTTGAGTTATGCAAAATGCATACATACGTACTTACACATCACGAAAAAAATCCCTTTCAAGTATCAACTTGGAGTCATAATCATTAGTCATAAGTATCAGCTTAGAGTAAATGGGATTACATTTAACAATAAGTTTTTGAAAAAAAAAAGAGAGAGAGAGAGAGTCCTTCATTGTGTTCGTACGTACAGGCGTCAGCCCAAAAAATAATTCACATGGATTCCGTAATCGTCAAAAACGGATATTTCCGTTAAAATATGATACCCAAACGTTTTCTCGAAATCAATAATTACTACCATTTTATTTGATACAAGGAAGTAAAGAACCTATATTAACCTACATATTCTTATATAAACAATACCTAAGTGCAGTATATAAATATTTCAAATCAGTAAAATCTGACTATGGCACGCTCAAGAAAAAAAAAAAAAAAAAGATGAATCATCTAAATTTTCAAATTACAAACATAAATAGCAATAGTAAAAAGCAACTACAAAATAACGCTTTACGCTATCAAAATTGCTCATTTTCTTAAACATCAACAACTAAATAATATTTCAACTAAAACACATAATGTAAACAAGAGTTTGCCCTATGCCCAAAAAAATTCAAAATTATCTATGAAAAATATGAGCGCATTGTGACGCAACCGTATCATTCGTATTCGAACAGCAACCGCATCATTCGTATTCCGGAGGAAGGCGCTGTGATCACGTATGATGGAGGCAGGATCTTAGAGGAGCTCCTAAATTTTCAAAGATGTTTTTCACAAAATAGCCATTTATTTAAGAAAAATTTTTGCGAATATCCCCTACATTGTCTCGTTCTCAAAACGGAAAGTTCTCCTGAAGGTCTTATCTCCTTTGCAATATTTTACACCAAGACGGAACATTCAGATAAGTAGAACTTCTTTTCTCTAAGCTAAATCAAATATCTGTCACTAAAGTACCTTTAAATTCATTTATTTATTATGATCATTATTATTATGCTCATTTTATTATGTTCTGGCATTAAATACTTAATAATTGCTTTAAATCATGCGGTTCCTTTTTTTTTTTTAGTTTTTTTTTTTTTTTTTTTTTTTTTTTTTTTTTTTGTTTTTTTGGTTACCATCTCGTAGGGACGCTATCCTTATCAGTAGCCCTTATCAGTCTTTTAGCATTACCCATCGCGGCCCCCTTGAGGAATTTCTCGAAAGGCAAAAAACAGGATCTTGGGCCTCAATGAATGTATAGATTTGCAGTTTTTGCTCCTTTAATCTATATTTCCTATCTATTTAAATTAAAAGCATATATTAATACAGTGTGCCTCAAATTGATAAAATAGTACACATATAATAAATTATGACCATTAACTTAATAAATAAATAAAATGCTTATTTTTTTTAAAAAATTAATTTATATTAAAATAAAAAAACTCTGTAATTTATTTACTTATTTATTTTTGCTGATGTGTTCTCGCCTTGTTTTAGATTTATGACTTTTTCTGATGGTGTTTTCTGAATATATGAATACGTTGGAAACCGCAATTGATGATGTTACTTAAGTTAATGTAATATTATATGCATCTTGATCTTATGTGTCTTCTGTTACTGTGTCTCTTGGTAGAGGCTAACATATTGTTTCCCACGTTAAAAAATAAAAGTTTAATTTAAAATTTTTAAATTTTAGTTTCCCTGTTATAGCAAAAGTTAGCTTCTAAACTAGACTGTTATGTGACTGGACCCTCAATATTTATATTTTATTATTAATTTTCCCCCATCTTCACATCTATTCAGCTTTACAAAACACACTCATTACACACACCTGTAAGACTCTATTTAATGTAAATGACAACAACTTCCTTTGACTACACTCATGGACACAATCGTAGTTTTTTTTTTCTAACAAAATTCTCTTACTTCCTTTCCTTTTCATTCTATAGGCCCTTTTTTAAATTATAAATATAATTTTTTTCCTCTCTATTATTTTTGGGCCATTTATTTTAAATTTTATTTTGCCCCATCTTTTCTTCCTGGCCTTTTGAACTCGTGCAAGATGTACGAAGCTCCCTTTTTACTCTCCTCAAATACGAAATTGCCCCCTTTCTATATACCTTTCCTTCGCACCTATGCTTGATTTTTCGCCCATCGGTGCAGAAAGACTTAGCGGGTGCAAAACAAGACATCTGTCTACATTGTCTGTCTGTCTGTCATTCGTATTCGGAGAGGGCGCTGCGATCACCGAGGCAAGCGGCTGGACGTTCGCAGCGCTCCGTAAAAAAGTGAAAAAAATTCCTTTCCCCTTGGTGATTATCAATTAAATTACTTTGAAATACTGATTTTTCTACAATACCCACACGTTTTAGAAGTTTTTCAGTTGCGATGTTGATGAGAATGAAACAGCGGACAATGTGAGGAAGTACTACGAAAGGCTGGAATTTTAAGATAAGTAACCTTCTTTCATCTAAACTCAATCAAATTTCTATAAATATGTGCCTTTAAATCAATAAATTTTCATCATTCAGTTTTTAGCATCAGTTTTTAGCATTAAAAAAATACTTGAAATTGCTCATTGCCTGTGGCTTCCTTTGTTAAACAATTCCGAACAGACGCCAACGTTATCAGTTCAAGTCTGTCGTCACTTACAAAGCCCCTTATCTTGCTTTGAGGAATCTCGTGAGAGGAAAAATAGGGGACTCACGGCATTGCACTATTTCCTCTCGGATCCTCTGGATTCTTTTTTTTTTTTTTTTTTAGATCGCTTAAACATTTTTTGCCTTTAAATAATATTATACCTCACCGATTTTTTCTCATACTGTTCCTTGCTATCTATTAAATATCTATATGTAACGGATGGATTATTCGTCTTTGCCTTAAATAAATTCTTAGAACTATAAGCTTATATAAACAACAGTGTCCCTCATTGTGTCTCTAGCATTAATTAAGTAGTAATAAATTATGATAGTAAAATAATAAATCTTGTAATAAATTATGATATATAAATTAATAAATTTTATGTTTAATTTGTGTTTTTAATACATATACTCAGTAATTTACATACACACATATATATATATATATCTTTTTTTTGTGTGTGTGTTGTGTGTGTGTGTACGGTTGTGGTCTTGTATTGTATATGGTTCTATCTTGTTTGTCTGCTGCTGTTTTTTGAAAAATGTATGAAAATGTTGGGAACGAAAATAGCACAAGTTACTTTAGTTAAATTAATATATACTTTGTATGATGACTTTTGTTGATATCTCAGGATGCAATACATATTACTTTACATATACTCAGCATACATATTACTTTGTATTTCATGCTAAATACCTTGATACGAAGCAATGTAACACCGTCAATATTTTTTTCTCCCCCAGTAACACATCTATTCATCATTACAAAACACACTCACCACACACACACACACACACACTTGTGAGACACTATTTATTGTAAATGAAGACAAAGTTTCCTCCTTTTAACTACACTCATGGACACAATCGTATTTTAGGATATTTTCTACTTCTTTTCCTTTTCTTTCTATAGGCCCCTTTTTTTTTCTATTATTTTTGGGCCATTTATTTTAAATTTTATTTTGTCCCATCTTTTCTTCCTGACCTTTTGAACTCGTGCAAGATGTACGAAGTTCCCTTTTTACTCTCCTCAAATACGAAATTGCCCCCTTTCTATATACCTTTCCTTCGCACCTATGCTTGATTTTTCGCCCATCGGTGCAGAAAGACTTAGCGGGTGCAAAACAAGACATCTGTCTACTTTGTCTGTCTGTCTGTCTGTCATATTAAGTGAGTGGAATATAAAGTTGTATTTGTTTTCGAAATTGAGATTTACATACTTCACTTATCGCTTCTACAGTAAATTAAATATTAAATCATATCAGGGCAACACAACAAGTTACCATAACATTAACAACTGCTTTCTTGTATACCAGTTTTGCACAAAAATTGCGTTTGGCGATCGGAAAATGACGCCAAAAGTTCCTGGCGCAACGGTTGTCTCTGATTGGTTGAATTTCTCCAGTTCCCGGCGGGTTTTAGCCGCCCGTGAAACCGCACGAGTAACGAAATGAATTTGTGAGTACCGAATCGGTACTTCGAGTCAACCGATGTACCCGTTACACAGTAACGAATACATGCGGTTTGCTCCACCTCTAATATGTAACAAGTCATTTTTAATTAAAAAGGAATTACGGAGGCGCTGCGATCACCGAGGCAAGCGGCTGGACGTTCCAAGCGCTCCGTAAAAAAGTGAAAAAAAATTCCTTTTTCCTTGGGGATTATCAATTAAATTACTTTGAAATACTGATTTTTCTACAATACCTACACGTTTTCAAAAGTTTTTCAGTTGCGATGTTGATGAGAATGAAACAGCGGACAATGTGAGGAAGTACAACGAACGGCTGGAATTTTAAGATAAGTACCCTTCTTTCATCTAAACTCAATCAAATTTCTATAAATATGTGCCTTTAAATCAATAAATTTTAACTTTTAATCAGTTTTTAGCATTAAAAAATACTTGAAATTGCTTATTGCCTGTGGCTTCCTTTGTTAAAGAATTCCGAACAGACGCCAACGTTATCAGTTCACGTCTGTCGTCACTTACAAAGCCCCCTTATCTTGCTTTGTGGAATCTCGTGAGAGGGAAAATAGGGGACTCACGGCATCGCGCTATTTCCTCTCGGATCCTCTGGATTCTTTTTTTTTTTTTTTTTATACCTCACCGATTTTTTCTCATACTGTTCCTTGCTATCTGTTAAATGCCCATATGTAAAGGATGGATTATTCGTCGCTGCCTTAAATAAATTCTTAGAACTATGAGCTTGTATAAACAACAGTGTCCCTCATCGTGTAATAAATTAAGTAATTAATTGTGTAATTAATTAATTAAGTAGTAATAAATTATGGTAGCAAAATAATAAATCTTGCAATAAATTAGGATATATAAATTAATAAATACTATGTTTAATTTGTGTTTTTAATACATATACTCAGTAATTCACATACACACACATATATATATATATATATATATATTTTGTGTGTGTGTGTGTACGGTTGTGGTCTTGTATTGTATATGGTTCTATCTTGTTTGTCTGCTGCTGTTTTTTTCAAAAATGAATGAAAATGTTGGGAACGAAAATAGCACAAGTTACTTTAGTTAAATTAATATATACTTTGTATGATGACTTTTGTTGATATCTCAGGATGCAATACATATTACTTTACATATACTCAGCATACACATTACTTTGTATTTCATGCTAAATACCTTGATACGAAGCAATTTAACACCGTCAATATTTTTTTCTCCCCCAGTAACACATCTATTCATCATTACAAAACACACTCACCACACACACACACACACACACTTGTGAGACACTATTTATTGTAAATGAAGACAAAGTTTCCTCCTTTTAACTACACTCATGGACACAATCGTATTTTAGGATATTTTCTACTTCTTTTACTTTTCTTTCTATAGGCCCCTTTTTTTTTTCTATTATTTTTGGGCCATTTATTTTAAATTTTATTTTGTCCCATCTTTTCTTCCTGACCTTTTGAACTCGTGCAAGATGTACGAAGTTCCCTTTTTACTCTCCTCAAATACGAAATTGCCCCCTTTCTATATACCTTTCCTTCGCACCTATGCTTGATTTTTCGCCCATCGGTGCAGAAAGACTTAGCGGGTGCAAAACAAGACATCTGTCTACTTTGTCTGTCTGTCTGTCATATTAAGTGAGTGGAATATAAAGTTGTATTTGTTTTCGAAATTGAGATTTACATACTTCACTTATCGCTTCTACAGTAAATTAAATATTAAATCATATCAGGGCAACACAACAAGTTACCATAACATTAACAACTGCTTTCTTGTATACCAGTTTTGCACAAAAATTGCGTTTGGCGATCGGAAAATGACGCCAAAAGTTCCTGGCGCAACGGTTGTCTCTGATTGGTTGAATTTCTCCAGTTCCCGGCGGGTTTTAGCCGCCCGTGAAACCGCACGAGTAACGAAATGAATTTGTGAGTACCGAATCGGTACTTCGAGTCAACCGATGTACCCGTTACACAGTAACGAATACATGCGGTTTGCTCCACCTCTAATATGTAAAAAGTCATTTTTAATTAAAAAGGAATTACGGAGGCGCTGCGATCACCGAGGCAAGCGGCTGGACGTTCCAAGCGCTCCGTAAAAAAGTGAAAAAAAATTCCTTTCCCCTTGGGGATTATCAATTAAATTACTTTGAAATACTGATTTTTCTACAATACCTACACGTTTTCAAAAGTTTTTCAGTTGCGATGTTGATGAGAATGAAACAGCGGACAATGTGAGGAAGTACAACGAACGGCTGGAATTTTAAGATAAGTACCCTTCTTTCATCTAAACTCAATCAAATTTCTATAAATATGTGCCTTTAAATCAATAAATTTTAACTTTTAATCAGTTTTTAGCATTAAAAAATACTTGAAATTGCTTATTGCCTGTGGCTTCCTTTGTTAAAGAATTCCGAACAGACGCCAACGTTATCAGTTCACGTCTGTCGTCACTTACAAAGCCCCCTTATCTTGCTTTGTGGAATCTCGTGAGAGGGAAAATAGGGGACTCACGGCATCGCGCTATTTCCTCTCGGATCCTCTGGATTCTTTTTTTTTTTTTTTTTATACCTCACCGATTTTTTCTCATACTGTTCCTTGCTATCTGTTAAATGCCCATATGTAAAGGATGGATTATTCGTCGCTGCCTTAAATAAATTCTTAGAACTATGAGCTTATATAAACAACAGTGTCCCTCATCGTGTAATAAATTAAGTAATTAATTGTGTAATTAATTAATTAAGTAGTAATAAATTATGGTAGCAAAATAATAAATTTTGCAATAAATTAGGATATATAAATTAATAAATACTATGTTTAATTTGTGTTTTTAATACATATACTCAGTAATTCACATACACACACACACATATATATATATATATATAGATATAGATATAGATATATATTTTGTGTGTGTGTGTGTGTACGGTTGTGGTCTTGTATTGTATATGGTTCTATCTTGTTTGTCTGCTGCTGTTTTTTGCAAAAATGAATGAAAATGTTGGGAACGAAAATAGCACAAGTTACTTTAGTTAAATTAATATATACTTTGTATGATGACTTTTGTTGATATCTCAGGATGCAATACATATTACTTTACATATACTCAGCATACACATTACTTTGTATTTCATGCTAAATACCTTGATACGAAGCAATTTAACACCGTCAATATTTTTTTCTCCCCCAGTAACACATCTATTCATCATTACCAAACACACTCACCACACACACACACACACACACTTGTGAGACACTATTTATTGTAAATGAAGACAAAGTTTCCTCCTTTTAACTACACTCATGGACACAATCGTATTTTAGGATATTTTCTACTTCTTTTCCTTTTCTTTCTATAGGCCCCTTTTTTTTTTCTATTGTTTTTGGGCCATTTATTTTAAATTTTATTTTGTCCCATCTTTTCTTCCTGACCTTTTGAACTCGTGCAAGATGTACGAAGTTCCCTTTTTACTCTCCTCAAATACGAAATTGCCCCCTTTCTATATACCTTTCCTTCGCACCTATGCTTGATTTTTCGCCCATCGGGGCAGAAAGACTTAGCGGGTGCAAAACAAGACATCTGTCTAATTTGTCTGTCTGTCTGTCTGTCTAAAAAGGAATTACAAAAGATATGTGGAATCATACAGGAGAAAAGCCACATGCATGTGGTTTATGTAACAAAACATTCGAACTAAGTAGTGAGTTAGATATGCATATGCCGTTTCATAGTAAGAGTACATTTCATGTCTGCAATGTTTGTAGTAAGTCATATACAAGAAAATTTGATTTACAGCTACATCAACGTATTCACACAGGTGAGAATCTTCATGTGTGTTCCATCTGTAAGAAATCATTTGTTCGTAAATATCAGTTAACTGTACATATGAATACACATACAGGTATTAGACCTCATGTATGTGATATCTGTAATGAATCGTTTACTAATAAATCAGGGTTGTTATTTCACATGAGTTGCCATTCAGGTAAAAGACCTCATGCATGTGAAGTATGTAACAAGTCTTTTGTGCAGAAATCTTCATTAAAGGTGCATATGCGTAGTCACACTGGTGAAAAGCCTTATGTATGTGATATATGCCAAAGATCATTTGTAAGAAAATATGACATGAAGAACCATATGGATATTCACATAGGTGAAAAATGCCATATATGTAGTGTGTGTAATAAAGCATTCTTAAGAAAACGTTATTTACAGAATCACATGTTAACCCACACAAGCGAGAAATCAAATATTTGTAATATATGCAACAAATCATTTCTCATGCAAAGTTCTTTAAAAATTCACATGCGGATTCATACAGGTGAAAAACCTTATTCCTGTGAAATATGTAAGAAGTCATTTATAAGAAGGTGGGATTTGCGCCAGCACTTGCGGATTCATACCGGTGAGAAGCCGCATGTGTGTGATATCTGTAATAAAGCTTTTACACAGAAAGGCCAGCTAGTGACACATATGCATGGCCATACAGGACACAAACATCATGTATGTAAAGTATGTAATAAAACATTCTTGAAGAAACCATATTTGCAGGTACATATGTATAACCATACAGGTGAGAAACCTTACAAATGCGATATGTGCAAGAAATCATATGCTTATGAGTCCTGTTTGCGGATACATCAACATATTCACACTGGTCAAAAACCTCACATGTGTAAGGTGTGCAAGAAATCTTTTGCTTATGTATCTGCATTAAAATCCCATATGATTATTCATACAGGTAAGAAGTCTCATGTATGCAACTTGTGTAATAAGTCATTTTTTACGAAGTCTGCGTTGCAGTCACATATGCTTGTTCATTCGAATGAGAAACTATATGTTTGTGACGTGTGTGACAAATCATTTAAGACAAAAGGTAGTTTACAAAGCCATCAGGGTGTTCATACAGCTGAAAAGCCTCATGTGTGCACCATATGCAAGAAGTCATTTATGCAAAAAGCACGTTTGCAGCTACACTACATGAGTCACACAGGTGAAAAGCCTCATACTTGTGTAACCTGTAAAAAGTCATTTGCAGAAAAAAGTGTGTTAAGGTCGCATATGCTTTATCATATAGGTGTAAAGCGTCATACATGTGATAAATGCAGCAAATCATTTTTTAGAAAGGACGAGTTGAAGGTACATATGTATACTCACATGGATAAGAAACCATATGCATGTACTATGTGTGACAAATCATACACAAAAAATATTATTCTACAGAATCATATGCTTACTCATACAGGAAAAAGACCTCATTATGTGTGTGATACATGTGGCAAGTCATTTCTTTCAAAACCTGGGTTATCATTACATGCAAAAAAAATCCATACAGGTGAAATACCTCATGCATGTGAAGTTTGTAACAAGTCTTTTGTACATCAGAGTGCATTAAAAATACATATGCGTGGCCATACTGGTGAAAAGCCTCATATATGTGATATATGCAAAAGATCATTCGCAAGAAAACATGACATGAAGGTGCATATGGATATTCACATAGGTGAAAAATGCCATATATGTAGAGTGTGTAATAAAGCATTCTTAAGAAAAAGTTATTTACAGAATCACATGTTAACTCACACAAGTGAGAAATCAAATATTTGTGATATATGCAACAAATCATTTCTCATGCAAAGTTCTTTAAAAATTCACATGCGGATTCATACAGGTGAAAAACCTTATTCCTGTGAAATATGTAAGAAGTCATTTATAAGAAGGTGGGATTTGCGCCAGCACTTGCGGATTCACACTGGTGAGAAACCTCATGTGTGTGATATCTGTAACACAGCTTTTACCCAAAAAGGCCAGTTATTGACACACATGCATGTCCATACAGGACACAAACATCATGTATGTAAAGTATGTAATAAAACTTTCTTGAAGAAACCATATTTGCAGGTACATATGTATACCCATACAGGTGAGAAACCTTACAAATGTGATATGTGCAAGAAATCATATGCTTATAAATCCTGTTTGCGGATACATCAACATATTCACACTGGTCAAAAACCTCACATGTGCAAGGTGTGCAAGAAATCTTTTGCTTATGTATCTGCATTAAAATCCCATATGATTATTCATACAGGTAAGAAGTCTCATGTATGCAACTTGTGTAATAAGTCATTTTTTACGAAGTCTGCGTTGCAGTCACATATGCTTGTTCATTCAAATGAGAAACTATATGTTTGTGACGCGTGTGACAAATCATTTAAGACAAAAGACAGTTTACAAAGCCATCAGGGTGTTCATACAGCTGAAAAGCCTCATGTGTGCACCATATGCAAGAAGTCATTTATGCAAAAAGCACGTTTGCAGATACACTACATGAGTCACACAGGTGAAAAGCCTCATACTTGTGTAACCTGTAAAAAGTCATTTGCAGAAAAAAGTGTGTTAATGTCGCATATGCTTTATCATATAGGTGTAAAGCATCATACATGTGATAAATGCAGCAAATCATTTTTTAGAAAGGGCGAGTTGAAGGTACATATGTATACTCACATGGATAAGAAACCATATGCATGTACTATGTGTGACAAGTCATACACAAAAAATAGTATTCTACAGAATCATATGCTTACTCATACAGGAAAGAGACCTCATTATGTGTGTGATACATGTGGCAAGTCATTTCTTTCAAAACTTGGGTTATCATTACATGCAAAAAAAACCCATACAGGTGAAAAACCTCATGCATGTGAAGTTTGTAACAAGTCTTTTGTACATCAGAGTGCATTAAAAATACATATGCGTGGCCATACTGGTGAAAAGCCTCATATATGTGATATATGCAAAAGATCATTCGCAAGAAAACATGACATGAAGGTGCATATGGATATTCACATAGGTGAAAAATGCCATATATGTAGAGTGTGTAATAAAGCATTCTTAAGAAAAAGTTATTTACAGAATCACATGTTAACTCACACAAGTGAGAAATCAAATATTTGTGATATATGCAACAAATCATTTCTCATGCAAAGTTCTTTAAAAATTCACATGCGGATTCATACAGGTGAAAAACCTTATTCCTGTGAAATATGTAAGAAGTCATTTATAAGAAGGTGGGATTTGCGCCAGCACTTGCGGATTCACACTGGTGAGAAACCTCATGTGTGTGATATCTGTAACACAGCTTTTACCCAAAAAGGCCAGCTAGTGATACACATGCATAATCATACAGGACACAAACCTTATGTATAAGAAGTGTGTAATTTTTTTTTTTTTTTTTTTTTTTTTTTTTTTTTTTTTTTTAAGAAACAGTATTTGCAGATATATATGTACACACACCTATACAAATGAGAACCTTAGAACTGAAATATGTACTACAAATCATTTGCTTTTAAGTCTGGATGGATACATTGAAATATTCACATTTGCAAAAAAGAAACGTGGAGTATGTGGGCCGTGTAATAAAACCTTGCACATCTATCTGGCTTAAAATACTGTATCTTACGCACACAGATAAAAAGTTCTTATGAGTGCTGCTTATGTAATAAGTCATTATTAAAAACTCTGCAATCGCACAGGTGAAAAGCTTTGCATGTGCGTCACTTGTGAAAATTATTTGCATAAAAGCGTACATTATGGTCACATATGCTTCACCATGCAGATATGAAACATCATACATGTGATAAATGTAACAAATTGTATTTTAGAAAGGAGGATTTAAATTTATGTATGTATACTCCTTCCCCCTACCACCATATGGATAAGGAACCTTATACATGTACTATGTGTAAAAAATCATAGACGAAAAATAGTGTTCTGCAGAATCGTATGCTTACTCATACAAGAAAGAGACCTCAATATGCATGTGACAAGTCATTCCTTACAAAACTTTGATATCATTGCATGTGAAAATATCTGTGTGTGATATATGTAATAAGTCATTTATATATACAGTAAAAAATTTGAAATCTGGGCATCCAAGTTTCGGAATGATCTAAAATCCAGACCTCAAAACCACCAACAACATTCTAGGCTTTACGCATGCGCATTTGATTCTCCCCCTCAGCGCATAACAAAACATCCGGAGAGTCCCGATTCTTAATTTCCCTTTGATACTAAATAAAATACCTTGCTATTGAAGAAACAAACATTTTAACGTAAATTTGTACTATCAGTAATTTGCTCCATGGTGTGTATCTGGTTTTTGGCACACATCTCAAACCAAAACATTCCACATAGATACATCATTGATCTGTTGCCAGCCTGGCAAATCATTATTTATTATACTTTATTTTCATCACCACATGTTTATCAAAACATGACAATTTGAGTTATGGCTCATGTAGCGATGCATAAACAATTTTTTTTTTTTTTTATGTTAGTAATTGAATAACAAAGGAATATGGTAACCTTATATGTTGACGAAGATTACACTTCACTTGTCGCTTGATCACTTGGCGAAGATTACAGATTTAAGTTAAATGCGCGAAAAAATGTTGAGGAAAAATTTACCATAAATTTCTTTCCATATGCTAGAAATAGATTTTATTGATGATACTCATGGACCCAAAGATTACATTGAGGGCTATTTGAATTAAAAATAACTGATTTATTATTCACATAAACCCAGAACCAATGCCAGAGTTCATATAGCCGCATGGAGTCGCAGAATTTAGGACCCACAGACTGCATCAGGCGGTAAGGTATCTAGCTCCGGCTTTCAATAAGGCTTAAGTATATGTGGGAATTTATTTATTAAGAACTCGGGGTTGATCTTTACATTATGGTAACTTGGCGTTTTTTTGGCGAAAATTTGGCGACCAACTCTCCTACAGCAACCCTCTATTTTTTTTTCCCGTGGCCATTTTGTCTTCACGAAGTAAAGACGTTTCTTTTCTTTTTATCTACCGAACACTTCTTCCAACAATCTACTAGCCGAATTACACTTATGCTAGAAATTTTATCTAACAAAACTGCTTAATCATGACAAATATTCACTGCAAAATTGGGAAAAATGCACAATACCATACTCCTTACGCGTTTTTCAAAATAACACATACACATAAACCATGCACACGCTGACTTATTTTTATTTAAAAAAACATCCCAGAATTGCACAAAAATGGCATTGCGCACACTCTTCACTATATCCATGTACACTGCTTTTTTCTCATAAATTAGAAAAATTTCACGAAAATACATGACAATTTTCTCAATCTTTAAACCCGGTAAAAAGAACATATATGAAATTACCTGATCGCGAAAAAGTATGTACCCTTTACAAATATGAACATTTCCACATACAGTCAAAAGTCGTTAATCTGGACTCGTCGGGACTTCGGCGATTCCGGATTATAGATCATCAGTTTAAATCTCGTAAGATAGCATGCAGAAATTCTAAAATTAAAAATATGAAACCGTAATTTATGAAATAAAGAACAATTATGATCTAAAGGGTATCAAAATTTGCAAAAAGAAAAAGCTTAATATTTATTTGTTTACTTTATCAAACATTTCTTTTAATGTAAGTTGTTTAAGTTTTGCTTCGTTTCATGTGATAATACTTTCTCTTTAATTCTATTAAACAGACATAATTTCTTGTTCAGTTACAAAGTTCTGCTGTTCAAGTCCTATAATTGCTGTGTCAAGAACACCGACTAATTTGTCAATCGAAATTTTTTCGCTTTCAATAACCTCTGTTACTTTTTTTCGCTATCGGAAGCGAATTATAATGACCAGGAACTTGTTTTAAATCATATCAAAGACGGAGCATATCGAGATGAAATACAACATTTGGTAAGGAATTATAAGCCAAATAAAAACATCTGCGCTGAAGATAAAAATAGTGCTGACAAATCAACTTCCAATTCATTACGCGCCCGCTGCGGCGCAGCGTCCCCCCCCCCCCGCCGAGCAGCGTGAAATTGATAAACAGATTTCGGATTTCAAAACATACTTTCGCTTTAGATCCTTTACATATTAACAAATATATATCGGAAATTCTATTTGATATAATCGAAAGTTTAAGCTTACTTTTATAAAATTGCTCTTACAGTCTGCAAAAAATAATAAGCCCGATCCAATTCGAAAATTAAGGAACAACGCAATCATCAACATTAACTGAAATAGATAATTAGATAATTTTTGCTTATACGTCCATTATACATAAAACACGCACGCGAAAACGTATTCTGCACTTGCGCACACTGATATGCGCAGTCGTAAAAGGTCTTAGGCGCACGCGTAAACGCCTATGCGCATGTGTCAACGCGGCGCATGCGCAGAAAGTTTTTAGTTTTGATGTCCGGATTATAGATCATTCCGAATTAACGACTTTTGACTGTATAAAATAAATAAAATATCCGAAAACTTTTACTTCTAAATCATCTATTACATTATACACGTCACGAACAAATTCATACCGCAAGCATTACAAATACTTAGTACGGTCAAAAGTCGTTAATCCGGACTCGTCGGGACTTCGGCGATTCCGGATTATAGATCATCAGTTTAAATCTCGTAAGATGGCATGCAGAAATTCTAAAATTAAAAATATGAAACCGTAATTTATGAAATAAAGAACAATTATGATCTAAAGGGTATCAAAATTTGCAAAAAGAAAAAGCTTAATATTTATTTGTTTACTTTATTAAACATTTCTTTCAATGTAAGTTGTTTAAGTTTTGCTTCGTTTCATGTGATAATACTTTCTCTTTAATTCTATTAAACAGACATAATTTCTTGTTCAGTTACAAAGTTACGCTGTTCAAGTCCTATAATTGCTGTGTCGAGAACACCGACTAATTTGTCAATCGAAATTTTTTCGTTTTCAATAACCTCTGTTACTTTCTTCGCTATCGAAAACGAATTATAATGACGAGGAACTTGTTTTAAATCATATCAAAGACGGAGCATATCGAGATGAAATACTACATTTGGTAAGGAATTATAAGCCAAATAAAATAAAAACATCTGCGCTGAAGATAAAGATAGTGTTGACAGATCAACTTCCAATTCATTACGCGCCCGCCGCGTGGCGATCCCCCCGCCGAGCAGCGTGAAATTGATAAACAGATTTCGGATTTCAAAACATACTTTCGCTTTAGATCCTTTACATATTAACAAATATATATCGGAAATTCTATTTGATATAATCGAAAGTTTAAGCTTACTTTTATAAAATTGCTCTTACAGTCTGCAAAAAATAATAAGCCGGATCCAATTCGAAAATTAAGGAACAACGCAATCATCAACATTAACTGAAATAGATAATTAGACAATTTTAGCTTATACGTCCATTATAATAAAACGCGCATGCGAAAACGTATTCTGCACTTGCGCACACTCATATGCGCAGTCGTAAAGGGTCTTACGCGCATGCGTAAACGCCTATGCGCATGTGTCAACGCGGCGCATGCGCAGAAAGTTTTTAGTTTTGAGGTCCGGATTATAGATCATTCCGAATTATGGGTGTCCGAATTAACGACTTTTGACTGTATCAAATATTTAAATTATTTCCATGCACGTTTACTTCAACTTAAACGTATACCAAATTCCTACAAACATAAAATTCACAAAATAACTATTATTTAATTAAAATATCACTAAACCATGTACACGCCGACTTATTTTTACTTAAAAAAACATCCCAGAATTGCACAAAAATGGCATTGCGCACACCGTTCACTATATCCATGTACACTGCTTTTTTCTCATAAATTAGAAAAATTTCACGAAAATACATGACAATTTTCTCAATCTTTAAACACGGTAAAAAGAACATATATGAAATTACCTGATCGCGAAAAAGTAATGAACATTTCCACATATCAAATAAATAAAATATCCAAAAACTTTTACCTCTAAATCATCTATTACATTATACACGTCACCAACGAATTCATACCGCAACCATTACAAATACTTATTGTCAGATATTTAAATTATTTCCATGCACGTTTACTTCAACTAAAACGTATACCAAATTCCTACAAACATAAAATTCACAAAATAACTATCATTTAATTAAAATATAATTAAATTCAAAAACTCTATATAAATGAGCACATACATTAAATTAATACATACATAAATACCCATTTCGAATTCACTTTAGTTACGGCCATGGGATCCAAAAATTCACGAACACTGTTTCACACAACACAGAATAAAGCCAAATACAAAATTTCCAGATTTTCCCCCGATTTCCCCCCTTTTCCGATTAAAGAACCGTAATTTGCCAAACAGTGGGAAGAGTGTTTAGGTTGCTAGCGCAGATGATAGCAACCTAAATGCTCTTAAGATAAAGAAAGGGATATTTTTTTTTCTATATGGTTGATACTTAGCTTTGGGTGTTGTGACTTTGCAGATAAATCTTTGTGCTGATGATCACATTACTTTGTCATTAGATGTTTTGAATTCACTGTATAATTATTTTCTAAATAAATTTTATTAAAAAATACTTACACTTGTAATTAGAATAAGATAATTTTATTTTTATACAAGAAAATTACAAAATATGTTCTTTTTCCGTACTTATGGCTCACATTATCCCATGTGTATTTACATATAATTAATTTCTCAATAAATTAATGAAAAATTTTTAATTATAGACTTAAATAAATTAATTACAATTCTAATCAGAATAAAATGATTTTATTTTTATAGAATAAAATATGTTCTTTTTCTAACTTACTGCTCGTATTTCCAGATAATTTCTAATTAGAATGAAATTTTTTAAAATTATCTACTTAATATTTAAATATAGGGGAGTCTGACTGTAACAAACAGGAATTAATTTCTAAATAAATTAATTGTACTTCTAATACAAATATATATATATATATATATTTAATTTATGGAAGTCATTTGTTTAATCTAACCAAATGCCTCTTTTCTAATTATGTCCATGTATAAATATGATTAGGATTATTTAGAATATCAAAAGCACTCTCAGGCTACTTCCTTAAAGAGAGGGAAGTCTGTTAGCCATGGCTTGACTTCGAGACGAACTACCAATGTGCAATAGTTTTACCCTTCAGCCACAGAAAAACACCCTGTATCATAAAAGCAGTTTTTTTTAACCCCTCATAATTAAATTTATATTCAAATATAATTATTAAAAATGCAATAAAATGATAATCAGACTTTGAAATGTTAATAAGTTAGTATAAAATATTAAGCAAACATTATTCTGTTTTCTACGTCAAGCATATTTCACTGATTTCTTTATATAGAGGATTTGTGGATTAAAAGTTGGGTATATCAGTAAAAAATCTAAACCATTAGCCAAAACATGAGCTTTTCTTTATTTTTTCGCAAAAAAGGAATAAAAGTTAATTAAAGTCATATCTTCAGAAAACTTTTAATATAAATCTTATTCAACGATTTGATGTGTTATTCATGTTCATGTTTAATAGTAATGAATGCAAAATAAACTGAAACTTCAAATAAGTAAAACATAGAAATCTTTGCATCACTGTATTTGCAACAAATGCATAACTGAAATATATTCGCAGACCACGTAAAATTGCTTCGGGGGCCATCAGTTTGAAACCAGTGGTATAGATCATGATCAGATTGTGCAAGAATAATATTTTAGGATTTAACTTTTCATGGAATAAATAAAAATTCAAATAAACTTATCCTATTTTATTTGATTGGTCTCTTTCTGAAATATCACAATTGCATAGCGTCATGAAAAGCCATAGAAGCGCTTGTTACAAATCTTGTTTCCCTGCAGTTATGCAATTCAGGATTACATTTCTTTAGTTACCTACATGAAAATTATTTTTACACTTAAACCAGAAAAAAGAATAAAAATAACCCTCTTAACCTTAGTAATCGAACTTATACGCTTAAAAGAATCCGGAATGTAAAATATAAACCTGACTGTATGATTGAATAGCCTGGAATACATTTCAAGGATGCAATATTATTGTGGAAATACATGCATATTTTATTATTTTGATTTTTCTTCATTAACTAGGTGATATGTATCGCATTTTCGAGATCATTACTGCATTTATATAAAGAACATGTTTTCAAACATATACTATAACCATTATTAAGGATAATTGTTCAAATTAATGGTAAGAATTAAAAAAGAGATGTATAAAAGTTAATAATGCTGGAGTTATATATTTCATAGTATAAAATACTAAGATGAAAAAAAGTATGTATATTTACTTAATTACAACAATAACTAATCATTTACAATTTGTTCTGTGTAAATGGTTTATCATCTCAATGAAAACACTACACTTTGCCTAATGTGATTTTCCCCGATATTGGGCTGAGAGGAAAATTTCGGAAAGTGCCCTTTTGATGCTATTTCCTTCTTGGTGTCAAAAAATTCCTCCCAAGGATAGGACAGTTTTTTGCAATTCAAGATGGCAGAAAAAATTGCACCAAGTGCCACTTATCTGAGTTTTCATCTGATAAGCATGCGCAAGAAATAGACATAAGTATAATAAACAACTACAGTCAAAAGTCGCTAATTCGGACACAAATAATCCGGACCTCAAAGCTACAAACTTTCTGCGCATGCGTCGCATTCGCACAGGCGTTTGAGAGTGCGCGTAAGACCTTTGCGGCTGCGAATATGTTTGTGCACATGCGCGTTTAATGTGTAACGGAGGTATAAGCTAAGCTAAAATTATCTAATTAAGTTAACGTTGCACATTGCGTTGTTCCTTAATCTTCGAATTGGATCCGGCTTATTATTTTTTGCAGACTGTTAGAGCAATTTCATAAAAGTAAGCTTGAATTTTCAATTATATCAAATAGAATTTCCTATATATATTTACTAATATGTAATTTGTATCTACAAAGCGAAAGTATGTTTTGAAATCCGAAATCTGTTTATCAATTTCATGCTGCGGATTTGAAGTTGATCTGTCAGCACTATCCTTATCTTCAGGGCAGATGTTTTTATTTTATTTGGCTTATAATTCCTTACTAAGTGTAGTCTTTCATGTTGATGTACTCCGTGTTTGATATGATTTAAATCAAGCTCCTCGTCATTATAATTCGCTTCCGATAGTGAAGAAAGTGACCCAGAGGTTATTGAAAACGAAAACATTTCGATTGACAAATTAGTCGGTATTCTCAATACAGCAATTATAGGACTTGAACAGCGGAACTTTGTAACTAAACAAGAAATTATGTCTGTTTAATAGAATTAAAGAATTAAAGAGAGAGTATTATCACATGAAACGAAGCAACTTACATTGAAAGAAATGTTTAATAAAGTAAACAAATAAATATGAAGCTTTTTTTTTTTTTTTTTTTTTTTTTTGTACATTTTGATACCCTTTAGATCATAATTGTTCTTTATTTCATAAATTATGGTTTCATATTTTTAATTTTGTAATTTCTGCATGCCATCTTACCAGATTTAAACTGATGATCTATAATCCGGAATCGCCGAAGTCCCGATGAGTCCGGATTAATGACTTTTGACTGTATAACTATTTGAATTAAGAATAACTGATTTGTTATTTACATAAATCCAGAACCAGCACCAAGGCTCGTAAGGCCACACCGAGTTACAGAATTTAAGACCCACAGAGACTGCATCAAGATATCTAGCGCTTGCTCTCAATAAGGCTTAAGTATATATGGGAATTTATTTATTCAGAACTCTGATAAGCCTTAAGCGTGTGCAAGACATATAATAAATAACTAATACAATTCAGGCTTAAATGTCTCAGTGCTCAATAGAAGTAAGATAAAAATTAACGGAACAACTTGTCATTAATATCACCAAGCTCATGATTCCAAAATCTAGAATCGCCGAACTCCCGATCTCAGACTTTGTGCTGTAGGAGTTTGGTAAAAAAAACCACATACAGTCAAAAGTCGTTAATCCGGACTCGTCGGGACTTCGGAGATTCCGGATTATAGATCATCAGTTTAAATCTGGTAAGATGGCATGCAGAAATTATAAAATTAAAAATATGAAACCGTAATTTATGAAATAAAGAACAATTATGATCTAAAGGGTATCAAAATTTACAAAAAAAAAAAAAAAGCTTAATATTTATTTGTTTACTTTATTAAACATTTCTTTCAATGTAAGTTGTTTAAGTTGCTTCGTTTTTTATGTGATAATACATTCTCTTTAATTCTTTAAACAGACATAATTTCTTGTTCAGTTACAAAGTTCTGCTGTTCAAGTCCTATAATTGCTGTGTCGAGAATACTGACTAATTTGTCAATTGAAATTTTTTCGTTTTCAATAACCTCTGTTACTTTCTTTGCTATCGGAAGCGAATTAAAATAACGAGGAATTTGATTTAAATCATAACAAAGATGGAGTACATCGAGATGAAATACTACATTTAATAAGGAATTTTATAAGCCAAATAAAATAGAAACATCTGCCCTGAAGATAAGGATAGTGCTGACAGATCAACTTCCAATTCATTGCTCGGCGTTAAAGATAAACAAAGTTTAGATAAGCAAACGTTAAAGTTTAGATAAACAAAGGATATGCCTTTATCCATTTTTTGTAGCAATTCCACTTTCTGTTTAATGAACTTCGAAACATACTTTCTGTAGATCATTTACATATTAATAAATATATATCAAAAATTCTATTTGACATAATCGAAAGTTCAAGCTTACTTTTATAAAATTGCTCTAACAGTCTGCAAAAAATAATAAGCCGGATCCAATTCGAAGATTAAGGAACAACGCCATCTGCAACATTAACTGAAATAGATAATTAAATAATTATAGCTTAGCTTATACCGTCCGTTATACATTAAACGTGCAGTCGTAAACGTATTTTGCGCACGCGCACAAGCATATTCTCAGCCGTAAAGGCCTTATGCGCATGCGTCAACGCGACGCATGTGCAGAAAGTTTGAAGTTTTGAGGTCTGGATTATGGGTATCCGAATTAACGACTTTTGACTGTAGTTGGAATTTCTGCAATAAAACATTTAATATACAGTATGGTTTAAGTCAGCAGCTTCTTTTCCATATGAGTAAAAAACCTCACACATGTTAAAGTATGACTAGGCACTTTGCTTTCAAGTCTTATTTGCCAAAGCATGTGCTAAAATATGTTGTCAGAGATGTATCTAGTAAATAAAAAAATATTTCTATCATGGAAGTATCACGTAACTAATTATTTGTTAACTTAAGAAATATATACATTTAGTAATGAAAAAAACAATTTTTTTTTAAAATGTTGCTATTCAGACTGCAGCATGCTCTGTTAGACATTAATTAAAAATCTTTTTTTACATCATGATGTTAATGTCTTGTAACATTTTCCTTTTACATTATTAGTTCTTTAAATTTTTACTATTGTTGTCATTTAAGTAGCAATTTGTAAAATTTTGTACGAAGTGTATGTTATTGACTTCTGTTACATGTAACATGTATGTTCTGTTACATGAACATACATTTCATTAAATTATTTAATGCAATGTATGTTCATTTCACATTTTAATAGTCAAGTGTTTTTTATTCAGTACTGTTTTTTATGTAATGTAGAAGTGTGAGATGGTATATTTAATAAGTTTTGCCTCTAAATCTAACCACAACTTCACTGCGATTTTTTCCCCCATTTAAGTGTTACATTTTATGCATGTGGTATATTTTCATTTGGTATTAAAATTTGAAAAATGCTTACTAATCTGTTCTTGATGTTATCACATTTTTATTCTAACATCAAAGCAAATTTAGGTACCGTTCTGTTATCGGGACCGGACTCAAAAATGTACATTGTATATGTATACACATGCATTCATGTGTACATATATAGATTTCTGAATCTAGTCCTGATAACAGAACAGTACCCAAATTTATACTAATAATTTTATTTGCAATATGTGGTATGTTTGATGCTGCATAAATGTGTTACACGAGTTATTTTGTTTAATGTTAAAGTCAGATTATATTGGATGACAATTTTTTTTTTATTTATATGTAACAAGAGAATTTACTTTTCTTTCATAATCAGCACATTAATACACTTTATTGATGATGTAGATATTCATTGTGATTGTATTTTAAATAGAGTGGCATTTTTTTGGAAGTGTTAAGGCTACAAGAATCAGTGTAATATTCATAACTTTGCAGGACATTTTTGAAGGCTTAAATATATAGAACCTTGTTCTTCAACTGCAGAAGTATAAATGAATGTGCTTCTTTATTTGCACTCCTGAAGAAGGCTGTATATGTAAACTTTCCAAACTAGTTCTGCAAATCTATAAATATTAAGTTAATTCTTGTTGTTTTCACACTGCAAATGATCATTATTCATGTGTTAACTCAAACAATGGAATTCTGCTAACACATTGTTGTGGTCATCAAGTAAATGAAATTTAGGATGTAATAAATTAAAAAATATTTCTTTGTACTTTTATTTTACCATAGAGTAGGATCTTCAATAAGAATCAAAATAATCTGGGTAGTGATTTGAATGCATACTACCTCTGTTGTTATCGAAATAATGTTTCTTTAAAAATTTCTGTCAACAATATTATATGTGTAACTTTCATTTTCCTGTTTTGCAAATCCCATGGATGCAGGAAGAAAATAAAACATGCTGAATAGTGTAATAACCCATCATAAAAAAAACTCCCCAATGACAAATTTTAATTTGTATTTTGAATTAATTTGTATTTTTATTTGGAATACCTTTTTTTTTTTGAAAGCTAATAATTAACTGGATTAAAAATTATTTTTTTCCAACTTTTACTTTTTAACTAGAAAAGTATCTGCAGTTATCGTCATAGATTAATTTTTCTCAAATTTGGTCATTTATTTGTTATTTGATTAACTGAATATCGCAAAATGTGAACAAGTAAAGGAAGAGATGTCTACATTGAAGATATTCTGAGAAAAACATGCATATTACATACGAGGAAAATCATGAATGCATCTACACAAACGACTAGTTCACCAGGGCCGAATGTATAACAAGGTATATAGAGGCTGTTTGCATATTTTTTAGATGATTTTCATTGTATTTACAGAAATATTTTACCTAAAACTTTTGTGTTTTAAATGATGTATTTAATAACCCTTATTCTTTACTATTTACACCGTAATTTTCAAGACAAAGCCTTTTGCAGTATAGGAAGAAGTATTTTATACCATTCCTCTTGAACAGCTTTCTAAAGTCCAACGAGTACTGTAGGTCGACATTTGGACAATCCACTTTTTTAAAAGTCCAAAAGCACAGATATCCAAGAGGTAATTATCATTAGGTGATTTAGCAGGGATATAACCTTGTTACCCATTTCTTGTTCCTCCTTTTTTTTTTTTTTTTTTTTTTTTTTTTTTCAGGAAATTAACAGCAGATTTTGACATGTGGCTGCTTGGACAGACTGATGGCACTTTCGGTAAAGAGGTGTTTTGTATTTGAAAATTAAGTATAAAATATGTTTCTGGTAATATGCGAGGTTGACCATTGCAGTTTTCTCCACTAATTTTTATTTTTCGTTATATCAAAAACCAACAACAATTATAGATCCTTTTGAAAAACTCTCTTTAGATTTTAAGATTTTTTTTCATCTTTTTGATGATAACAAATGGATTTCTTTTCATTGTATCATTTAAATACATCCAAGATTCATCTGCTGTGGCAGTATTTTTCCATTTTAGTTCAGACAAGTGTTTCTCATGGAGAATTTGTCTGTGTTCTACATTTGGTGATATATCATGTAGAAAGACAATGCACATTATATTTTCCCTAATTACTTTGTTTCCAGTTGATATTGAGCATTTTAAGGATTTTGCAACTCTTCTTTGACTTGGTGGATTTTCTTTTGACATTAAGGATCTTACCTTTGCAATATTTGAAACACTCCATTTTTTTTCTTGGATGTATGCTTAGAAAAATTTTTCTCCTCTAAGCAAAACTTTGACGTTTTTTTCCTTTCTTGTTGACGGTGTTACCTATTGTAGGTTTATATATCAAAAGACCATGGCTTTCACAGCATTTTCTAATAGCTAGATACAAATAATTTTCTCAGAAAGAAGCCAGACATAACCTTCCATTCATGGCTTCTTTAAAAGTGACATTTTGCATGAAAACAAAACTTTCAAATAACAGATGATAATTTATACTTTCAAAAATATATTTGCAGTTAAAAAAAAATTCCAAGCAGATTTTATTTTTTAAACAAAATCATCTAAAAAATGTGTGAACAGCCTCTGTATGATTTATACTGCTCTCTGCAGTACAGTTGCCAGAATATTTTAATTACTAATACTTTTTATAAATTGTTTAATATTTAAAAATGCTGAGCAAGGATGCCTCAGTGCAACTATGCTTTTAACTGCTAACTTAAATACTATGCATCCTCTGCTTAAGATATGAATTTAGACTGATATTGAGAAGATATTGTAAATGTAAGAAAATGTAATGTCTGGAAGTTGAACAATATGCTTTTTTTCTACAAAATGTGAAACTTTCACTTTTCTCCTTATTTCGAGTAATAAAATCTATAACACCAAATTATTTTTTAAAGATTTCTAAATTAAGGGCCAGCATTAAAGAATATCAAATCAAATATTGTGAAATGTATGATACAGAATTTGTTTTCAAAGCTATTAACATATAATACTTACAAAATGAGAATGATTTTATTTAATCTTTAAAACATACATATTTAACAAAAAATTAATAGCTTTACCAAAACACAACATTTCAAAAATACACCTTTACCGATACTGTTCATCAGTGATCCTTTAAATAATACGTAACATTATATATAATATTAGATGACATGACCAGCATGAAAACAATTAAATGACATGCCTGAAGTATTATATATCACATTTTATAAGAATATTCTGATAACATACATAACATGCATCAGTAATGAAAGACGATAATACTTTTAACATTGTTCTTAAAATTTTATATCTGTATTTCTGAAATTAGGCATCTTAGTCTAGCACAGATTTTGAATAAAACTAGCAATTTCAGGGAAGATCAGACACTGATTTACTTTCAAACATTTGTATTTAAAATGTTCATAAAATTTGGTGGATAGCAAAAGCATTGCTAAATATTCGGATAATATAAAATAGGCTTCAATTAACAGCACATTTTTTAAGATTTATCTCTAAACTTTATGATTAAGAGCAAAAAAAAATATTTCTGACTTTAAAATATTTTCAAATCTTGGTCGAAGTACTATAGTAATTGACATAAATTACAACACTTTATATATATAAAATATGCATACTCACTTGAACTAGTTAAAAAAATTCAACTTTAATGATTTTGATAGGTTTAATAATATTGTTATATTGTTTAAGGAGTAACATTATCTGATTCAGTTGGAAGTAAACATTCCACAAAAAAAAAAAAAAAAAAAAAAAAAAAAAACATCTAATAAAGAATGAATTTTGCAAATTATTAAATTTTTTCTTCATCCTAATAATAGATACTTTTCCGTTTTGCTGGCGCAAACGATAAAGTCGCCAATAATGGTACAACTGATGTCGGAATATCTTCGCTGGTAACCTTTTACGCCTCATTTTCGAAACAAGTCGCAACTATTTCTTATCAGATTGTTTCCTGGCATACAATTACATAGAATTTTTACAAGATAGTTAATTAAGATGATTCGCGGTAATTAAGTCAATTAGAATGCAATCACACCGCTTACCCGAAAGCGAAAATATACAAAAGGCAAAATCAAAGAGTTACATTCATCCATTCTAATGAGAATGCACTAGCGAAGTAAAGCACTGGGGTTTTATATAATTTCTGAGTAAGTTATTTGTACGAATTGAAATAATTCTTGCATTTAAACTTGCATTCCAAATTAAAATTTAACTTGAAATCAATGTAAATAATTACTGAGAGAATTAGATTTTTGTAGCGTAGTTTACGTGAAATGAGATCACTAGGGGTCACATAGTTCAGGATGTTGAACTATGAAAGCATAGTAAATTTTTAAATTTATTTCTTTTCACAAATTTATTGTCTTTATTTATTGGCATTTTATAAAATTTTAAACCATATTAAAATGTTTATGCCTTCAGAATAAAAAATTCTTAGAACTAACATCCGTTAACATTTTTTTATGCGTATGCTATATCTGGTCGCCAACAAAGTCTGCTTGGCGAGATTTGTGCCGGCGAAACGGAAAAGTACCTAATAATATTTTACTGAGCACTTTGATAAATATTAGCAAATAATAATATTTTTCTTGACAACAGTGATGATAAAAATGTTTCTGTGCAGTAATTCCTTTATATGTTACTGATAAGGAAAATCTTCTGTTTTGCTAACTGACATAGAATATTGCAATTCTTTATTTAATTGTGTAGACAGAAGAAAATATTTCTACTTGTATAGCATATAAAAACTAAAAAGATTTCCTTCTACAAAACGGATCATCAAATTTTGAAGACTCGTGAAATAATTACACCATTAACAAAATTGTTCTATTATATAAACGCATACAATTACAGTCTTACACAATACAAATTCACACAAATTTGAATAAACAGCTTGTTCTAAATTATCACGTTGTTAAAGAACATACTATATAGTATTATATAAATGTTCTATATAGTATCAGATACAGTTTCAAAAAATTATACACAACACTAAAAACCATACTTCCATAAACACTGATAATGAAGCAAGAGAGTGAATCCATAACATATATGTTTATGTTTGTGGGTGGGGTAGTTGTGTGAAGAGAGATCTATAAAAATACAGGCTACCACACTATATTATGGATTTTTCTTGCTTTACATACAGTCTGTAACTTTATTATTTACATCTTCACATTTTATGAATTTCTGCATAAAACCATGAATATAAAGCTTGATTGTATACATTTATACAAAGTTACACTTTATACACAGAACAGTATCATAAAATTAAAATTTACATTTGAATAGAATTGAAATAGTAATGCATTCCTTATATCCCATTTATTCTATTTTAATTAAAAAATTATTATAAACTTGAATAAGAATTCATTATATGAAATTAGATAAATAGAAGACTTCACAATTTCAAGAAAAATAGTCATTTAAATATCAACTAAAAAATACTACACCCTCAAAGATATCAACATCTTTTTTCCTTCAATGTATCAAACTGTTCGATAGCATTAAAATACATATTATTACACACACAAAAAAAAAGTTTTTATATACATTTTCTAATTACAAACATACAATGGAAGGAAGTATTACTATTATATTACACAAATTAGAGATTGAACAAAAAAGATTTTTTTTATCTTGGACCTCTTTAATGATTATATATATACTAAATTTAAATTGCACATAACATTAACACAATGTACAATACATAGATTTACATATAATTGTTTCATCAAGTCATATAACAAAAATTAATAAAATTCCAGCTTTTCTCTAATTCAAATAAGAAAAGTATGCTAAAGCAGCAAATTATACAACATGGTTAGCATTTTTTAATACAATCATAGTAATATTGGAGGCATTAATTAACAGCTTAAATTAATAAATTATATATGTCATAACACATCAAATTTACATATTTAAGAATTAGTTTTTCAAATACATTTCTAATGTTACATTAAGAAAAATAACAAAATTATACACATAGTTCATTACAGAAATAAAGGGAATACTGTATTATGATTAATTTTGCTAAATTAATCATAATATAGTAGTCCTTTACTAAATAATGGAAGTTGAAAATTATAAGGGCAAAAACTGAAATATAGATATTTTACCATAACAGTCAATTACCATATATACCAAAAGTTACATTTTAAAAATATATTTAAGAATTCCAGAAAATGTGAGCAATAGTCTTGGTAGGTAGGTAGCATTCAATAACAAACATAACATATATATAAAAGGCATTGTGGATCTTAAGAATCATTTATGCCTCAATTTTTCTTTTCTTGTTTTATTAAAAACTATAAAACTTCTACATGTGAATAGAAATCCATATACATATATACAAAGTTTCAGTACTTTAAAAATTATGAAGCTTTAAACAATTCAAACATCAAAATTATTAAATGCTAAAATATGGAATTATTAGCTATATTGCACGCAGAATATATTCAAAAATGATCTCTAAGTATACCAAATTAAAAAAATTAATGACACAAAGAAAGTTTGTTTCATAATATGGAAACAAGAAGTGAGAAAAAACTAAATAAAACATCTAACTCTGAATGGAATCAAAACATCTTTATTAAATTATTAAAAGATCTACACACTTGTTTTTCTGTGTACTGCACTATGAAAATTGCAACTGTACAGTAAATTCTGCCTGCAAAATTTAATTAATAAATTTCGATTACCAACTACTTACAGTAATAGTTTTGATGTTTAAATATGAATGAATATTAATTAATATATGGATTTAAATGTTTAAATATGTATGAAATGGTTTTTTGGCCTCTAAGTTTATACTCATGAGAATAGAAGACTGAGATATCAAAATTATGAAAATTTCTTTGTTTCATATAAATTATGTTTTATATGGACTTATTAAGAAGTCAGAATTAAACAATTTTACCATTAAAAATTGTATTAAATGAAGCTAACAGAGTAGAAACTGAGTAGTAAAAATTCATTCAAACCTGAATCTCTTACATATTTACTTGAATTCTGAAAAATTAAATACATCAGTGATGTAAGTAGATTAATCCTCTGCTAATGATTTGAAGATATACAAATGACATAAAAATACACCCATAGTGCTACAAAAGGAAAATAATCCATTTTTGTGCAAGACAATAAAAACTGCAAAATACTGAAGTTATTTCTGATATTTGATGATAAAACTGGGAGTACAGGGTTAAAATAGGAGGAATTTTCATGAAGTCTGTTAGATTCATTAGGAAAGTTTTAGCTTAAAAAGATGATGAATTCTTTGCGAAACACTACGTGAAAGACTTCCAGGTAGTTGCTGATGTTTCTTTATCATGCACTTCATTCTTTCAGCAACCTATTAAAAGTAAATGTTTAAAAAATTATTAAAAAAGATTCAGAGTACAGCTCAAAATAACAAGTATCAACTTACATTTATTTAATAGATAGTAATTTTACAATTTATAAAGATTTTTTCCAATTCATATTTTAGTTTCCCAGATATATTTGATAAGATCTCTCAATATCAATATAATAAATATGTACAATGGAACCTCACTTGACGAGCTTTTTTCCCAAATCTTACTAGTAATGTGAAACAATTTTTTTCCATAAGAATCAATGCAAAATAGGATAATGTGTTCCATTGTGAAAAAAATACACTAATAGATTTATAATAATGTAAGTAATTTATTATTTATAATACATCCTTTTTTTACAAGAAAGTTGTCTAAAGACATTTGTTTTTGCGTACGCCTCAAAATTTGGGGAAAATTCGACACATCATCATCATTAAATAAACTGTTAATGCATTTAGCTATTGCCTTATTAGGGTGATGTTTCTCAACATACTATTAACAGTTTTTCTTGGTTTCAGCATCTTCCTTACTCAACCTGTTTTTATGAGGCTGTTATCTTCTCCATTACTTCTTGCTGTGACACAGAATGATGCTCCATTAGCTTTTCGGTGGTCAGTTCCTGGTTATGTTCTTTCATTAGATTATCGATGTCATTGCTATCCACCTGTAGCCATATAATCTTGATCAGAGAACAAAATCTCACCAATTACAGGCTCCACAGGAATTTGCTCAACCCCCCCCCCCGAGGTGTATTCTATAGTGCTGTCCAGCCAAAGCTTCTTCCACAGAGAAATAAGTGTTTTCTTGCTGACCGCCTCCCATGTCCTGTCAATCATCTTGAGGCAAGCAACGAAGTGAAAGTGGTCATCCCCAAATACTCTGACACTGAGATTGATACCTTCAGCTGCCTCAGAACAATGCTTGAAGAGTGCATTAATGTAGACCTTTTTAAAACTTGAAATAACCTTCTAATTCATCGGCTGCTGTAAAGAAGTGGTGTTGGGAGGCAGAAACTCGACATATTTAAATTCTTCAACGAGATTATTTTCTAGGCATGGAGATGTGCAAGAATGTTGTTCAAAACAAGTAAGCCAATAAGTGGCAAATTCATCTCAAGCAGGGTGTTTTTTTTTTTTTTTTTTTTTTTTTTTTTTTTTTTTTTTTTAACATACGGAGCAAACACTTTATTGATCCAACCTGTAAAAAGGCAATGTGCCTTGTTGTTGGACTTTTGCCTGTTCCTCTGAGCTTTATACTTCTTTAAGGCATGTGGATTGTATGAATGGTAAAAATGCAATGGTTTAATTTTCTATTATCACTTGTATTTTTACAAAATAACAGTGTGAGACAGTCTTTCATCAGCTTGTGCACCAGCAGTGCCTTTCTTTCTACTGTAAATACGTTTGCTTCAGCATCATATTCCAGAAGAGACTCATCACAATTTAAAACCTGCTGCATCAAGTAACCCTCAGAATTTAGAAGTTTCTGGAATATGGTAATGAATTCTCAGCTGCCTGTATGTCTGAGCTTGACGCTTCTTCATACCTCACTACACTGTAGATGCCAGTTCTCATCTTAAAACTTTTTCAAACACGCACAGACTGCCTTAAAAGCTTCTTCAACTGATGATCCTGGCATCTTTTTAATGAGGTTAGCTTGTCAAGATTACATGAACATTGCACAGAAATTCTTGTTATACCCTTTGAAGCAACAATCTCCTCATCTTAGCCTTGTTTCTAAAGACAGTGCAAATCCTTGATGGAGACCAATTATATGTGTGCTAGATTAGCATATTTCCACCTCATTTTCGCTTCTTAATGATTTGTGGTTTGACTTCTATAGTGATTTTCCTTCTCTTACCAGTCTTTTTTGGAAAAAAAAAAAAATCTTTTATTTAAAAAAAAAAAAAAGTATAAGCATGCTTTGTATTAAAAAAATATATATGTATATGATATGTCTGAATACAATTTCAAAAGTGACAGTAATATGCTAGCTGAACACAGACTAATCACAGTAATAAAAAAAAACTGTAAATACTAGAAATATGTAGTATCACAATGTATTTGCATGTTTTCATCTTCACATTTATATACAAGGAGTATAGGTAATGACTTTTGTGAATGAATTTTAGGTTTCAAATAAAAGAGCTTTGGTGGTTTATAAAATTTCATAGTTACACAATACATCAGTACTAAGAATATCATACCACTCAAATGCTATTATTATTCACACAAGATTAATTTATAAAATTTCATAGTCACACTAAATATTTACACAATTAATGTCATGACACTAAAATGTTTTTATAGCTGACTAACCCAGCAGATGCTAATCATGTTTTTTATTTGACACCTCTGTATTTTTTATTCCTCTGCACATCAATTAATTTTGCAATCATTCAATAAATTGTAAAACTGATAAAGAACTATATTAAAATGTTCACTGATATCTTATTTTATATTAGAGGTGAATATGTATAATATTTGAGTAACTAATGTTTCAATAAAAACACATGCTGAAACTGGATAACAAAATGTATACTCACACATTTGCTTACGAAGCTTAAAATCAAGAGCGGCATTAGATAGCTTATTATTTCATTTAGCACTTTTCTACCATAAATTCAATAAAATATCTGATCTTAAAATTTTCAACTAACATTTTTTTACGAAAATAACTATATATTATTTTGTACATAATTTCTCATATAATTCCTAAAATTTGTAATGCTTTGAAATGCTTAAACTAGGCTTCGAAAGGGAAAATAGAAACTACATTTTATCACTTTATAAGGTATTTCTCCTATCTTCTTAACATGCCTTTGTAGGGTAGTGGTCAGCACGTTCAGTGCATATTCGAGAGGCCCATGGTTCAAGTTCCCATTGAAGGTGTTGCTCATTTTTCATTTCTCCTGCTTCGAAATAACCTAATAGCTCAATAAATGGCACCTGAAATAAAAGGTGCTAAATGATGATTCTTCACCACAAAAATTTGGCGACTGGGTCCCCTAAATCCCCAGTCACCCTTTAAAAGGGAAGTATATAATGTATTTCTTCCATCTTCTTAGCATGCCTTCGTAGTGTAGTGGTCAGCACGCTCAAAACGTATTCGTGAGGTCCGCGATTCGAGTCCCGGCGAAGACGTTGCTCATTTTTTATTCTTCTGCTTCAAAATAACCTAACAGCTCTACACTTACAAACATATGCAGCACAAAGTCTTTAATCCAGACTCGCCGGGACTTCGGAGATTCCGGATTAGGGGTTTTTCTGGATTATAGATCATAATTTAAATCTGGTAAGATGGCATGCAGAAATTATAAAATTAAAAATATGAAACCATAATTTATGAAATAAAGAGCTATTATGATCTAATGAGTATCAAAATTTACAAAAAAAATGCTTAATATTTACTTGTTTACTTTATTAAAAGTTTCTTTTAATGCTAGTTCTTTAAGTTGCTTTGTTTTATGTGCTAATACTTTCTCTTTAATTCTATAAACAGACATAATTTCTTGTTCAGTTACAAAGTTCCGCTGTTGAAGTCCTGTAATGGCTGTGCCGAGAATATCGACTAACTTGTCAATCGAAATTTTTTCGTTTTCACTAACCTCTCTGTCACTTTATTCATGCCTTTATCCATTTTTGAAGTAATTCCACTTTTTGTTTGGTGGACACCGAAACATGCTTTCGCTTTGTAGATCCTTTGGCAGCTCCAGAAACGGAAACTCTTTTTGACATAATATAAAAGTGAGCTTGAACAATTTTATAAAAGTTCAAGCTTACTTTTTATAAAATTGCTCTAACAGTCTGCAAAAAATAATAAGCTGGATCCAATTAGAAGATTAAGGAACAATGCCATCTACAACATTAACTGAAATAGATAATTAGATAATTTTAGCCTAGCTTATACTGTCCGTTATACATTAAACGCGCATGCGTAAATGTATTATGCACATGCATATGTGCATGCGTAAAGGTATTATGCGCATGCGTAAACAAACATGCGCAGAAAGTTTGTAACTTTGAGGTACGGATTATAGAGAACATTCCGGATTATGGACATACGGATTAAAGACTTTGTACTTTATATATTTTACATTATATTATAGACTAACTTACAATCACAAAAAAATTATAACAGTTTAAGACAATATTATGAGCTTTTATTGGACAGCTTTACAGTAATGGATACTAAAAGGCATTTGCTTATACATAGTGTTTTAAAAAGAGTGTGAAATAAAGATATCTTGAGTTTTATGACATAAATGTTTTAGGAAAAATATATGAAAATTTAATCTTGCATAGGCTTTTTATAAAAAATGGTCTGTTAGCAAGCTGTTCTTCACCCTATTATTCCCCTCCCCCCAGGAAAGGGAAATGTTCTGTTATACACAATATTGGCTTAAGAAAAATTGCAAAAATTATATTGGATCAGTAGCAATTTCACCCAGACAAAGGACAGCAAAATAGCATGTTTGTATATGGTCCTCATAACTTGTAATTTATGAGAGATGTGTTTAACAAAGGATATGTTATTTTTTTACATAAAATATATCTGTAGCTTAGTTTTTCTATTTTTCATGTTCTGTTACATTATGCTACCCAGTTACTTATTACATATATCTCTTGAAAAGCTTTCCATGAGGCTAAGAACTTTTATTTATCATTCATATGATATGCCAAAATACCAGTTCTCAGAGCTGTTGATATTCAACAACTGCAAAATCTTCCTTTGATCTTTCAAATTAAAACTATGTCAAATCAGAGCAATTTATCCACATCTTAATAATTAATAATTTTATTTATTTTTAACTGACCTCAACTAAATTATGCTAAAAAATCTTGCACTAGGTGTTATTTTAAGTCACTAAATATCATTAACTTTGTCACTTTTTGATAATATGAAAACATTACTTAACAAATAAAAAAATAACATGCATTTAAAATATAACTGCATATCTGAATTTGAACAGCAATGCAGCTATAATGTGCTAATCATTCTCCCCTTCTTAAAAAAAAAAAAAAAAAAATGTTGGCAACATTAACTATTTTACAAAGAGGTACTTACTTTTTATAAGAATTCGAAAAATTGAAGGAAACTTGATTTAACTCATCACAAATCAATATTTTCAGCAGTTTTTATAATGGTATTTGTATTTCTTAAGTTGTGAATTTTTTACATATAATATTACTTCTATAAATATTCATTAATTCCCAAAGATTTGAATTGAGTATGTAATCACCTTTTAAAAGATTGACAACATGTACCTAAATCATAAAGGCTATGTTAATTACAATGTTTAAACTGCACTGACCCCCCCCCCAGAAAAAAAAAAGAGACCTTTCAGATTACTCGGTCATGATCGTAATTCATGCGGTATTTAACTTATCTGCATAATAACTTAATAAGCATTTATACCTCTTATGTAATTAATAAAAGTTATTTTTAATATAGTACAAGCCTGTCTATTTAAAGCATTTACCTAACCAAAAAGCTTAAATTGTCATTAGGTTTTTTGTTTTTTTTTCCCCTGAAGCAGGAGACATGAAAAATGTGCAATGTCTTCGCTGGGACTCAAACCCCAGACCTCTTGGATACATGTCAAGTGTGTTTCCAAAAACACCATGAAGGTATGCAGAAAGTAGGAATAAAATACCTTAAATACTCCCCGCTTTAAAGGGTGATTTGGAATTAGGGGACCCAATCACTAAATCCTGGTGGTGAGAATCATCCTCTCCCATCTTTTAGTTCAGGTGCCGCTTGTAGAGTTATTATGTTTTTTTGAAGGCAGAGACAAGAAATGTACATTGCCCTTGCCTGGACTCGAACCCTGAATCCCTTGACTATGCGTCGAGTATGCTTCCAATTACACCACCACAGCATTTAGAAAGGTAGGAGAAAATACCTTATATAAAAACCAGAAGATTTCTTCTCATTTTCTTTCACAAAAACAGTGCAAATGAGTCTTATAAAGGCATCATAAAGAACTTATAGAACTACTACATGGAATCCCTCCAGTAACATTTACAATGTGAATACAATTGCATGGCTTCTTTTCAAAAGATGTTGCCTGCACTCCTCTACCACATATACATTGTTATATCCATCACATGTTCTAAGAAATTGTCCTAGGAATTGGAAACTTCTAATACATATCTTTCCCAATGAACCATGTTGAACAAATAAAAACTGTTACCAGAGTGTTAGCACCAATAATGGTTAATCCTGATGATACACACGAACATAAAATAGTCATTGTTTTATGTAAACTTGATAAATTCTCAATAAGCAAATTAGTCTTTTTATAAGCAAATTTAATTTTTCTATAAGAAAATTTAGTTTTTCAGTAGGAGGATATAAGGTAACTACTTTGTATCAAACTTTCCCTTGTATTCTGAAAACTGATTAAAATTTTAAACCTGATGCTGTAGAGTATTTTCAAAGTTCAGGTTGGGCCATTATACGAATTTATTTGAAATTGGATAAACAATGGTGATGCCATGTGAAAAGTTATGATAAGTGATTTAAGTTTTTTACATGCTACATGCATCACTAATATCCGTACAATATCAAACTAAATAAAAAGTGGTCTGTTCATTTAAACTTCCGCCAGAATGGCTGATGCAAATAGTAGGGATCTCTGCAAATTTTTCATGGTTTCGAAATGAATTAAAAAAATAATAATAAATAAATAAAAAATACATAAATTAAAAAAAAAACGTTGCCTAACTTTAAAGGTAGGCTTTTAATAAAAAAATAAGGTGATAAATTTTACGATTTTAGATATGCAATTTCTTCTTCCGTTCATTTGGCTTATCTAACATGAACTGCATCTCTTATATGCTGAACTATCCAGAATTTTAACATATCTGGCATTTCCTGAGCTTTCTAGACGAAGTTTTCACTACACCATACAATTACATATTTCAGTATAGAATAATCACCGTGCATTCCCTAATAATATTTTTTAAATTAAATTATCCAGAATTTTAACATATCTGGCATTTCCTGAGCTTTCTAAACGAAGTTTTCACTAAACCATACAATTACATATTTCAGTATAGAATAATCACCGTGCATTCCCTAATAATATTTTTTAAATTAAAATCTGATTAATTCATCTAAGGCAGCATTACTCAGAACTTTTTTCAAGAATTCTTCATTCGACTTTATATCCTTTTTTAAAAATTCATGGCTATAAGAATTTCGATAATCTTTTATCTTATTAACTAAAAATTAAACAAATGTTGGCACACACATTAATAGATGGATAAGACTGCCGATTCTTGCACAGCTGTTCTATGTTTAGATGTATGATGGTAAGCTTAAGTCTGAGAACGGCATATACGTTAAGTTGATGAGCACCCTTGCTCACACAGACATATAAAAGGAAGTTGAATTATAATTTTTAGAGCAGTACTGTACAATTTCTTTATTCCATTTTCAATGGTAATAAGGTCCAAAAATTAACTATACCTTCTGCTTGGAATTTCATTTTAAGTCTGGTGTCATTTGAAAGTAGTAACTTTTTACTAAAATATTGTTTTAACCCTTGAAGAATCAAGGGTTTGCTTCTGAAACGATAAAATTTCCCACTATGCTGTGAATAAGTGGTATTTTCTTGATTATTGTTCCAATATCATCCAGCGTCATCAAAGCTGGACTCATCAGAAGCTGGAAGATTTTTTTCTGTTTAATAAATTGAAAAGTCATGCTTCCATGTGGAATTTTACACCCATAACCCCTGGAAGGTAAAGTAAATCTTTTGTAACTGGAAATACATATTAAGGTCTTGCCTAGAATGAAGTGCTCTGCTCTTAAGACTTGCAATTTAGGAAGCGTCTAAGGCATTTTCAGGCATTTTTGAGGAACCCAATTAGAAACAACTTTCATTTCTTTATTGAATTCTTCAATGCATCTTTGGAAAAATTCAACAGGTTTAATTTTTGCATTTGTGTGCTTTGTGCCACTTCGGTTTTGCACGCTTCTTACACTTGGAACATACAACACACTAAGATTTGGCTTCCCCTCATTGCAACACCAAGTAAATCCAAATTCCAAATAACTCTTGCTTTTGTTTATGTAAGTATATTTTCTTTGAATAACTACACGTACCATTACACTTTTTGTTGATAACACTATCATCGCTAATATAAATATCAATCACACACAGATTTTGCACTATTCACATTGCTTAAATGAAGAGTGTGATGGCATTCCTTTCATTTCAAAGACTGGGTCTAAAACCAGTTTTTCATTATATATAACAGATACAACCACCACTATACATAATATATACAATCACCAAAATCTATCAGATAAAATGATTTTTAACAATTACAAAATGATTGGATTAACAGACATGCAATGAATTAACAATGCATACAATTTCTTGCGATTAGCCACAGAAAATAGAAATAGCAAAGAATTCCGATTTGAATTTCTGAATTTGATTCCCCCAAATTTTAAAACAGACAGAGTTTAAAAATTCTCCTATCATCATCTGGAAAGGTAAAAATGAAAAAAAAATTAATACTGAATTATGCTTGATTTTCAACAAGTAAAGATGCAATTTGTCAGTGTACAAGGTATTTCAATGCATCTCCAAAACCATTAAGAAAGATAAAGTGTACTCTCAATTACACAGACTAACGCTGGGGAAGCAGGTCCTGGATGATTCAAACATACAGATAATCCAAACCAGGGGTGTAAGATAGCAGGCCTTCTCGTGGTGCACCCTGGTTAACAATAAATCTGCTACAGCTTTGCTGCTCTCTCCCATTTTCTTCATGATGATGACTTCAAAAAATAATACAAATTGTCACTTTAAGAACATTCAACAATTCAGAATTTTCCAACGGAGCACAGGTGGAATTTTTCAAGAAAAATTAACACAACTCCAGACTATCAGGGTCACATGACTATGTTTTCATGATACTCGAAGGAAACCTTATATTTAGTTGATTTAACTGAATATAACTTCTCTGGTTTTTATTTGAAACTTTTACCTAAAACTAGGTATAATGCTAGTGATATTTTAGTTGGCATTAAGAACATTTTAATTTCTACATTTGAAATCATTAGTGACCTTTCAACCAATGTGGAGTTGAGATGATCCGAGTCGATGTTTGGATTTATCAGAACTATTTTTAAATTAACTATTACAGACCACCAGGCAATTCTTGGTTAAATTTTGATAACATTTAATTTTCTAATAAAACCATTTCATGTGGAGATTTTGATGCTCATATTTTACGCTGGAATTACGGAGACGCAAACAGTGCAGGAAGAACTATGGAAGACCTCTTGGATTCCAATACTCTCGAACTGATCTACAGAAATTCTAACACTCCTACTTACCTCCACTATAATGGAAGTAGTACTAACCCTGATTTAACTTTGGCTTCAAGTGACTTAGCAGATGAGGAGAACAGAGAAACAATTTATGATCCTAGTTCTGACCATCGTATTATTGTTACTTCATTCTACGTTAAGGGGAAAACCTCTAAACAATAGCACTATAGAACAGGTGGAATTTTAGGAAGGCCAATTGGAGGGCTTACTGGGATGAATTGGAAGTTCTTTCTAGTAGGCAAAAAACTATAGGGAAAAAAAATGTAGATTCCTCCTTGTCGTATTTTTGCAAGACCATTTCAACTGTGGCTAAATGTTGGATACCTAGTGGTAAACAATAAAACTTCAAACCTTTTTGGAATGATCAACTTACTCTGTTAAAGGAACAGTCAGTTCAAGCCGATACCAAGGCTGAAAATTCCAAAAACCCAGAAGACGTCAGAAATTGCAGAAAGAGTATTGTATTTTTCCATGAAGAAATCAATTTCGCAATGCACAAGAGTTTTAATATTTTTATAAATATTATTGACAATCATAAAGACAGTGGTAAAATTTTAAAAATTGTATAAATTGAAACGTGATTACCCCCTTTCTCGAAAGGTGCTAATCATATTTTAAAGAAAGGCTTTAAAATTTGACAAGGCTATTTCTAATGCTTTTGTGAATTTTTAAGCTTCTAATCAGCACCTGAGTAGTAAACTTAAGAGAGGTGAAAAGCTAATGAAGGAATGGATTTTTTTATTATGGAAAAGCACATGAGGGCTATCTGCCTAAAGGGAGGGATGCCTTCGTGGAGAACTTTCTAAGGGAAACTGGCTCGTATATATGTTACACATAGGGAAAACCACGAAAATGCCCATGCAGCCAGCCCGTTTGCAGGATTCAAACCTCAGATCGAACTACCAGTGTTCAGCGTCTTTACTGCATAGCCAATAGTGGGCCTAAAAGCTAATGAAGAAATTGATGAAGGTCTCCCATATGATTATGGGAACTGGACAAGAGATTTTTAATAAAGAATTTGACATTTTGGAACTAGAAGTTATTAATTTCCTAAAAATGGGGAAAAGTCCAGGCCCAGCTAATATATATCCAGATATTTAGTGGATTATTATGGCAAAGCACACGAGGGCTATCTGCCTAAAGGGAGGGATGCCTTCGTGGAGGACTTTCTAAGGGAAACTGGCTCGTATACACGTTACACATGGGGAAAACCACGAAAACGCCCATGCAGCCAGCCCGTTCGCGGGATTCAAACCTCAGACCGAACTACCAGTGTTCAGTGTCTTTACCGCTCGGCCGCTGGTGGGCCCAGATTAACATGCCGAACAAGTATTAAATTAGAAGTTAAACAACAAAAATCAGCATTATATTTTTAAATTTTCACAGGACTAGTTTTGATGGTTATACCAAACCATCATCCTCAGCAGCCAAAGTGCAAAGGAACGACATAAGATAAGAATGGTTGGACAATAGTTAAAATATTGGCACCATCTGTTGATGAAATGAGAACTAAAACATAATTTCCTTTAAGGCTGAAGGCAAAGATGAATTGGAATTAGGGTCGTTAACCAGAACAAAAAGACTTTTTTTGAATGTGAAATGCCTCCAACAATTCAACCAATTATTGGTTATTATAGTGAGATCCTCATCATGACTCAGGAGAATGTAGCCCAGATCCTCAGAACCAAGTGTTATGCATAATTATCGGGGCAGTGAGATACCTATTCTTGCAATGCAGCACATACTTTTGCTATGAAGCTTTTAACTGATTTGGAACCTGTTCATGATTTTATTCAGAAACAAGCGATCCTATTATACCAGAAGCTTGTGCGTTTGTCCACTCTTTTTTAGAGGAATTATAATAATGAAATTTCTAGAAATCTTAAAACTCAAATTGACTTTATGTAGGCTATTCAGAGAGAACCTGATGCTTTGGAATTGAGCTAAAATTATCTAATTTTACCTCCTCCCCATTGTCCCTGGAACTTGAATTTTAATATATAAATCCTGATTTTTATACAAAGAGTTGTTAAAAAGAAATTCAGCAATCCACAATTAAGATCTATTGTAATGGAGACTACTGGGGTTTGCTATCCTCAAAATGAGTGGCTGTGTGTCTATTCTGATTGATGGCTTTAAGTTAGAGAGAGAGCAGTGCAGGAGCAGGTATCCATAGCGGACTTTTCAGTTTCTACTTACCAATGGGTCCTCTTCCTACTGCCTTTGATGGGGAAATTGAAGCCACTGCTGTGGCTCTTCAACAAGTTTGTTGATTCATAGCCACTCTTTCGTAAAGGCATATTGTCAGATTCCAAAAGTGCACTTCAAAGCTTTTCTGAATAATCAAAATAGTTTCCAAAGATTCTTAGACTGTAGGTCTTAATTTATGGCAATGGCACACAGAATTTCTCTCCAGTGGATTCCAGTCCACTGTGGAATTATGGGAGATGAAAAAGCTGATACATTAATTAAGAAAGGAGCTTTGATAACACAAGCATTAATCAAACGCTTTCTTTTTCATATTACCAAGTTGTTGTTAACCTGACTCTTAAGAAAATTCTTAAGATCAATGTGCTATGGATAAGATATGGGGGATTCTGGGGAAAGAGAGAACTTTCATTCCCAGTTTTCCAAGAAAGACAGTGGTAGCTCTATTTAGACATCTGACTGGACATGACTGTTTGCCACCTCTACAGAATTGCAGTGGTGGATTCCTCTAACTGCAATTTGTAAACTATGTAGCAACCAGCCTATGATTTTTTAACATTTAAATAACTTTACTGCACTTTCTCAGTATGAGGACATTGTTAAAAAGTACTGGATGGCCCCTGACTAATGGCTCAAGCGCTAATGTTTGGCATTTGTAAAATAAATAATCCAAACCATCAATTTTCATGCATATCATGCTATTTTCTTTGAAAAATCAATCAGTTTTGTCTGTTTTTGAGACTTTTAAGTATTTGTGGAATTTCACTGCATATTTTTCAAAGTGTTATTTTATCATGGTATTCGTATCCCCTTTGATGAAGTCTAACAGAATTTTAACAGAAGTCACTGCTGTCCAAGGGCTAATTTAATTGTCAGTATTTTCTACACTTGTATTTTCAGAATTACTCTCGCCCCCTTCTGTTTTTATAACACTTGAAATAGTTGCATCATTCAAGGCACTGAAAGCTCTGCTCAGTTGAATAACTATCAAATCATTCTTAATATTTTCCCAATTGACATTTTTGAAGAATTTTACTTTTCATTTTTTTGAGCATACAACTTTTAACAATTAGATAAATCTCTGATTTCTGTATTAAAAAGAACCTTTCTCCATCATTGAACCAGTGTTTTTATTTTTTGCTTTTGATACTCCATGTATATGCCTTCCAATACAGTCAACTTTTCCCATAACTTTATTTAATCATAATCTTCCTTAGCAACAGCTATAAGAAGACCAAAATGGCTAAGTAGTTTCACTGATAATGTTGCACCTCGATCCATCGGCTAGATTAAACCACTAACATTTGCCGATAAAATTTTGCATGTGTTTGGTTTTTACGCACATGAGTGTGGGTGTGAGTGGACACCACCAAGCATGGATAATCTGTAAACTGAATAATCTGTACCTGCATAATCGAGAGTACATTGTACATAAGAAGAGAGTTCATAACTTCTATGATGAACTAAGATAGTCTCTGGCTGGGGCACAAGTGAAGTGCCTGTGGGATAACAAGAACCACCACAGTTCTTAGTGCTGTAAATGCCCACCTTTTTTTGGTAGTTAAAGTCCATAGGTATGGTAACTGGCAATAAATTTAACAAAATGTCAGTGTTAGGAGAAAATGATACATGACTGTCACATGGAATTTTCACACTGTGGGATTTTCAGCTATAATGTGATATATGCACTTAATTTGTGGAAGAAAAAGTTATAGACAATTGCCATGTGGAATTTTCACACTCTGGGATTTTCAGTATGGCATATGCAATTATAAGTTTTATTTTTGTCTTTTTTTGGAAATCAAGGACAACAAGGGCAGGGTTGAAAGACAACTTTTGATCCATGGACCACAAATTGAGAAACGCTGACCTAAAGAAATATTTTTCTCGTTGATTCTCTTTTTTGTCTTCCCAATAAGACTGAATAAAATTTATGCTTTCACTTTTGCTAAAGTCGATGTTGAAAACTGGAATTGCCTAATCTGAAAGGTCTACCTGATTAGACTCTTTTCTTAATTATAACAAAGTAGCTACAACTATTTACTCAGAAGACAAAGTGAGGAAATTATTTTATAACACACTTTGATGAAATTAAATTTAGCATATTTTGAGTTCACAGTTAAGTGGTTTATTCACATTTTACTTCAAATGAAACAATAACAGCAATAATTCATAAACATAATTCATCATCCTATTCTGGTGTTTGTGCAGTATTATGGAATGTTTTATATTTTTTGTATGCATATTTTTTTAAACGACCACAAAGTTGTTCAGGACAATTTCAATTTTCTGTGGAGATATTAATCTTAGAAGGGTGATGATCAATACCAGTACTTTTTTATCTTCAAGAAATATTGATCACTTTCTACAGTAGTTGGCATAAATGGTTACATTGGATTTCAGAGAAGTCACAGTCACTGCCTTCAAAACTATTCCTTTCCTGCCTATAATCGTAAATATACAGTATATTGCCACAATCAGTCAAAACTTCCTGAAACATACATCAAAATTCCACAAATAAGAGTTTGTTCCAGGTTGTCTAACTAATAAAGTTAGGTTAGGTTATTTAATTACGGCAAAGCCTCGAGGGCTATCCTGCCTAGTAACTAACTAATAAGGTAAATGCTTTCATGGAACAATATCCATGAGAAAGTGACATTTTAGCAGGAGGAAAACCTGCCATGCTGTAAACCCTGCTAGGAAATTACCATAAAATGACCAATGTTCCATGAATTTAGTTTTCTACCACTTGAAATTAGATCAACTCTATAAAGCCACGAAATGAAAGATATTCTTAAAGGAGGACTGCTATCCATTACAACTATTCAATCAAACTCAGAATAGAATGAAAGCCGCAGAACTGCAGTATGCATTCTTAGTGAGGAAAAAATGCAATCAATACAAATCATCTTCTGTCAACTTCCTAAGAACTGCCCAGAAATTAATGATGTGCCTTATTAATAAATAATCAACACAAAAAACAAAGAAAGTAGGTTACAAAATATAAAGATCCTTGTATTCAGAAATAATGTTCTCCTCACATGTGATGTTGCAATTCAACTAACAGAAAATGATCAATAACTTTTTATCTGACTGAGAAGAAATCTAAGAGTATGCACCGTAATTTCCGGCCAACAGAATTCTGAGAGAAGCACGGCCAGCTTGGTAAATGAATATCATTTATTTTTGGACGGCAACTTTCTTAGCACAAACCTTCTCAACTGGTATAATGCCAACCATGCTAATCACTGCCACACAATTTTACATACATGGTAAATAATATAAAGAAAATATACAGTATATGGTAAAAATAATAAATGGAAAGAATGGTAAAATAATAAATGATATTAGGAATAATATGAAGTTAATACTACTTAATAAATGATAAAACTATTTAATAAAAGATACTTGATAAATGATATAAAGAAGAAGCTAGAAGAAGTCTCTAAAATATAAATATGTCAGGTTCTTGAGGTGGCTGCAAGATCACTTTGAAATTCTTGCAGTCATGTGAAAAATCTTCCATAATAAGTATAAAATCAAAATGCTTCTAATACAGTTATAAAATTCTATTAAAATACATATTTACCAGTTATAAAAACAAAATCATATTTTATTATTGTACAGCTACATAATACAGTCAAATACAGAAAATCCGCCAACTCCTGAAATCCGCGTTGCCTCTCAGAATATAAACATTCAGTTTATAGGTTCCGGAAACCGCAACATTGAGTACGAAATATCGAAGAAAAAAATACTTACCAGATAACAATGACTCAAAATGGAAATACCACATTATTGATATAAAAAAGTTTAAAAAATAAAAAAATAATATAAGTTTTTTTTCCCCTCTAATCTGCATCGAGGTAAAAAAGCAGACGATTCACTCAATTCTTTGTTCAAGTTCCCGATTCATGTTGTATTTTCTGAGCTTTGTTATTTCATTTCACGAGATTGTTTAGTGCTGCCTTTTTAAAATAGATCCCTAAGTAGTATGCATTATTACTAAACATGAATTAACTAACATAATTATTAATAAGTTTGAGAATAAAATAAACTTCATGCAGTTTATCAAGTAGCATTAAATATTTTACACTTATAATAGTTGGACATATTTGAAAGAAGATATGTGACATTTACGTTTTACTAATAGTTAGCTTTATGCCTTTTACTAATAGTTAGCCTCTAGACTGAGAAAGTATATCACATACTTTCTCAGTCTAGAGGTTTAGCAAATAATAGGGAGATTTTATGTCAAATGGCATAAGTTAAAAGGAGAAGTGAGATCATAATGACTGAATGTTATCCCTCTGCTGCTTGTCTATAGAGAGATCTGCTGATGAGAACAAACCTGAAAGGCCTGATGTAGACACAGTTAGCAAGTGTTGAAAGTTAGTCAGGCTCTGCTTAATGCAGTTAGTGTCATCATAGCTTTGTGTAGAGTTCCAGGGGTTGTAACCCAGTTAATATACTTTAAGGTTCCAATAAGCCATTAAAGCACCAGAGGTGATAAGTTGTTTGATGTATGTTATAAGTCTCAGTAGATGCAAAGAATAAGTTTTACTTGAATTTTTACATTTTTGTGTTTTATCTTGTGACCACAGTCAGTATTAATGAAAAGCCATAACTAGCTTTAATATATAGAGATAATTTTTAAGGGTAAGTAGTTAGTTATAAATAATTAAATTAGGCAATTAGATAACCTTAGTCATTATGGATTTACATGGCCACTATTAAATTTTATTTTTTAACAATATTTGTTAAAAAAAGCCCTATTAAAATCAAAATCTAATAAAATTTTGCAGTTTAAAATACATGTAATTTTTGACATTGATTCTTAAACGATATTTGGAAAATTACACATACAACAACACTCAACAAAATATTTATCCATCATTTTAATTTGAAGCATATAAGGTATTTCTCCCACCTTCTTCTAGTGGTTTGCACATTGAGCCGGTATTCCAGAGGTCTGCAGTTCGATTCCAGGCGAAGGTGTTATTATTTTTTCATCTTTCCTGTTTTCAAAAATACCCAATGTCTCTATAATGGCGCACGAACTAAAAGGGTGTTGGATGATGGTTCTCCACACCCAGGATTTGGCAATCGCTAGTTTCTGTGTGCTTTATCTCCTAACTTGCCAACCTCTCCACAATGTACCTATGAGGGTTTACTTGATCAGGTAAAAGTTAAATAGTCCCCCCCCCCGATAGACATGAAGCAAATTATCACTGTGTCTGAAAGTAACTACAATATCAGACAAAGAACATAATGGCATGTTCTGATGCTAACAAAGTCAATTACTGCTCACGGTGACGTAATTAAACAAGAACAGTCAAATTCAAACTAAAAATGTGGACTAGTGGTCAAAGATTATACAGTTTAATTTTAATTTAATCTGGCTCAGTAACTCTATCATATGATGAAACAGAAATGGGAAGTTATAGTAAAGGCTGAAATCATAAACAATTGGGTAGTTTACATAATACAGTCAAAAGTCGTTAATTCGGACACCCATAATCCGGAATGATCTATAATCCGTACCTCAAAGCTACAAACTTTCTGCGCATGCATCGCGTTCACGCATGCGCACAGGCATTTACGAGAGCGCATAAGACCATTAAAGCTGCGAATATGTTTGTGCGCATGCGTGTTTAATGTGTAACGAAGTTATACGCTAAGCTAAAGTTATCTAATTCAGTTAATGTTGCAGATTGCATTGTTCCTTAATCTTCGAATTGGATCCGGCTTATTATTTTTTGCAGACTGTTAGAGCAATTTTATAAAAGTAAGCTTGAACTTTCGATTATGTCAAATAGAATTTCCGATATATATTTACTACAAAGCGAAAGTATGTTTTGAAATCCGAAATCTGTTTATCAATTTCACGCTGCGGCAGAAGGGGGGGGCAGAAACGTCATTATTAAATTATGATAGATTAGAAAGATTATGTCAAATAGAATTTCCGATATATATTTACTAATATGTAATTTGTATCTACAAAGCGAAAGTATGTTTCGAAATCCGAAATCTGTTTATCAATTTCACGCTGCGGATTGGAAGTTGATCTGTCAGCACTATCCTTATCTTCAGAGCAGATGTTTTTATTTTATTTGGTTTATAATTCCGTACTAAGTGTAGTATTTCATCTCAATCTACTCCGTCTTTGATATGATTTAAATCAAGTTCCTCGCTGTTATAATTCGCTTCCGATAGTGAAGAAAGTGACCCAGAGGTTATTGAAAACGAAAACATTTCGATTAACAAATTAGTTGGTATTCTCAACAAAGCAATTATAGGACTTGAACAGCGGAACTTTGTAACTAAACAAGAAATTATGTCTGTTTAATAGAATTAAAGAGAAAGTATTATCACATGAAACGAAGCAAGTCACATTGAAGGAAATGTTTAATAAAGTAAACAAATAAATATTAAGCTTTTTCTTTTTGTAAATTTTGATACCCTTTAGATCATAATTGTTCTTTATTTCATAAATTACGGTTTCATATTTTTAATTTTGTAATTTCTGCATGCCATCTTACCAGATTTAAACTGATAATCTACAATCCGGAAAAATCAATAATCTGGAATCGCCGAAGTCCCGACGAGTCCGGATTAACGACTTTTGACTGTAATAACTGCACATATCTTTGAGAATAATTTTCTTTATGTATTTGGTTTCTTTCAACATGTTTCCTTTTAATTTTAGAATTTTTTGATTTAATGAAGGATTTCTGTTATTCTAAAAAACACTAAATGCATTTAGAATGTACAGAAAAAGCGGCTAATTTTATTTCTTTAGTAATATGAACATTCAGAAGAACTATGAAACATATATGGTAAAGGCCGGTTACAGAGCTGGTGTGGCAGAAATTTTAAAATTTAGTGTCACACAGAACAACAAAATCTAGAAATGGCAAAACTTTTAGAATTTAGAACAGGCATTGGAAGCAGAATTTAGATAGGCACTAGGCAGCAGAATTTAGGATACACAGAGACTGCATTAGGTGGGAAAATGCATAGCACCAGCTCTGTGTACGATGCATTTAGACATGTTACATGAGTCTTTTAAACTGTAAGTTTTCAATTTCTTTATTAATAAAAAAATCTCTTTCTATAATGCCTGCCCAAGTGATAAGATTAGAAGCATTTTTGATATTTTCCATGCTTTTGTCTAGTGAAAAGTAGAGAAAATAAATGGAAGATAAACATGTTAAGAAAAAAGATTCTAGTATCAGGAGTAAAACATTCAAATATTATGTTTCCATTGTTCTTCCAGACATTCTCCAAAAAGTAAGAAATTCATCACAAACTTTCTGTAAAACGCATCCATTGCATCTTGATATGTTGATACCATGGAGACATTTTATCACATATTTCTCGAATCTTCTAGAATCGTGGGTCTGTAAATCTTGCCTTCATATCCTTCTAAGCTTTCCAAGCTGCAATGTCTAAAATCCTAAAGAAAAATCACCCCTACCATTTCTGTAATAGCAAAAAGCCATAAATATTTTGGAAAAAAATGGGGGGGATTGTAAAATTAATTTTATAGAGAAAACTGATGCACATTCTAAGAATTTTGAATATTCTAAGACAATTACATGGGAAAAACTCTTACTATGAAAAATTCTAAATTACATAGCTAATTTTGCTTTTGCTAAGAGCTGTTTCGTAAATTGTACTTTATAGCATTATACATTCTTTATTTTTCAGATTTAAAATATTGTATAATAAGTTGCCAAAATGAAACTTTATAATATGACAGCGAAAAATAAAAATATTTTATTTTAATGTTATTTTCTAAATATAATTTCAATATTTTACCATTATTTTAATGAAATTAATCACCGTTACGATGTAAAAAAAATCATCGAAAAATTCTCAGATCTCAGAATTAAAAATTTTCTAAAGAAACTGATCTTAAATCGGCAAAATTGCTGTAAGTACTCTTTCTTCGCCAAATTTAGAACCATTTAATACAAGCATTCATATTCTCAAAAGCGAAAAGTTTTTAAGAGCTTTTTGTTAGAAAAAATGAATTTCGAAATGCTTATGTTTCACTTCTAGCATACACGTCAGTGAATCGCCAAAAATATTCCTCCAAAATGCTAATTCCCACTCAAAATGGCAGTCGTAAAAACAGACAAAAATTTCAGATGATTAAAATTAAGTACCTTCTGCTGATTTTGGGCAAAATTAAGGACTTTTAAGGACCAAAAATCAATTCCAAAAATCTAAGGACTTTTAGGGAATCTTAAGGACCGTACGAACCCTGTAATATTTCATAATGGCATACAGGTAAGTTTAACTCATTCATTAAACATGTAAATCTCTAATTCAGCCCACTTTTGTTCTTATGTGTGCTGTATCTTCTATTTTCTTTAATATATTGTTCAGCCTAATTTCAAAAAGTCTTATGATCAAGCGGAAAAGTTACTAAACATTGGTAGTTCGACCCGAGTTTCTAGTCCCAGTGATCTCTCAGCTCTTTTTTTTCACTTATTTACTGTGTAAAAATGTAGCATAAAAATTTCAGTTCATGAAGTAAAAATACTTTTTTAATTTATTCTTTAAAAATATTGCAAAAATTTTCTCCTTAGCATATCTTTTTACAAATCACTCTAATAATAAAAAATAAGGAAATAAATTAAATCGGTTTCGGTGATTGATACCTCGGTGCAAATTATATGTAACATTTTCCAAAAGCATAGAGTTTATATTGGATATAAATAAATTAAGGATTATTTCTCCATCTAATTTTCTTAATATGTTTATTCTAAAATTTTCTCTTCACACTGTAGCGCTTAACTTTATGAGTTTTCTCTAATCATTCAATTTCTCTAACTATGGTAACTTGGCATACTTTCTGACAAATAGTCATACTTTTAACCACATTTAATTCCTGTTGACTATCAGTACATTATTCATTTGTTTCACAAATGCAAATATTCATTTTATGCGGAAATCTACGTAAAATTATGCAGAGCTCCTGATCGATTGCTTGTTTTAGATTGAAGGAAATTAAGCTTAATTTTGCTGTTAATTAGCTTGTTATTAATTTAATTATACGTTTCTAATTAATTATGTGTTCAGATATTTCCAAGTACTATATTACACAAACTTTTGCATCCCAATTTTTTATTTTTGGTTAAAAAAATAAGCTTTTATTTATTGAGGGGCCTGATTGATTATATTAATTTGCAGTACTGTTTACTTAATTCTTTTCTTCTAGATAAATTTTAGAAAAAACTTCTTAGAATAATAATTTAAATTTATTTACAATTTATACGTCAGTGTTTAAACGACAGTAATGTTGTTATAATAGATTTATAATAATAATATAATTTGTTATAATAGATTTCATGCTAAGCTTAATTTATTAATGTTAAGATGTTTTAAAAAGTCACCGAAAAATTCTCAGATCTCGGAATTAAAATTTTTCTATAGAAACTGATTTTAAAATCGCCAAAATGTTGACAAGTTGTCAAATTTAGAACCATTTAATAAAAGAATTCACAAACCCCAAAAGCGAAAAGTTGTTTAAGAGCTCTTTATTAGAAAAAAATTAATTTTGAAATTTTTGTTTCACTTCTTGCTTAGAAACTAGAGTATCCCATCATTTATATTAGAAATAGAAACAAATTATAACCCATGAATCTATTCAAAAGATAACCATTTACATCAGTGAATCGCCAAAAATATTCCTCCAAAATGCTAATTCACACTCAAAATGTCAGTCGTAAAAAGAGAAATTTCAGATGATTAAAATTACAGACCTACTGATTTTGGTCAAAATTAAGGACTTTTAAAGACCAAAAATTGATTTAAAAAATTTAAGGACTTTAAAGGACTCTTAAGGACCATACGAACCCTGTTGTGGTGTAGCGGATGACTATATGAGATTTTGGAAGAAGCATGGTTCGTTTTGTAGTTGAACATCATTTATTTTTGGATGGCAAATTTCTTAGCACATATCTTTTTAATTGGTAGAACATCAAGGGTCTTAAATGTGCCCCATAATTTTAGATTCGTAATTACATCTTAACCAATAGAGTAAAGCTAGCACGGGCTAAGTGACATGTTGCCAGCAGGAAAGCAAAGTGGTGAAAGAGGATGCATAGTCAGTTGTGGTACTATTTAAGGTTGAAAAGTCTTTGTTTTAAGGCGGTTTGTTGAGAAATATCTGCCTATTCATTCAACATAAGCAAATTTAGCCCTGTATTATCTCATCAAAAAAATGCAATTATTATGTATTATCAATCAAAAAAGTGCAGTGCCGTACTGAAAAAGTCTGCTGCCACATAGAATGCATCCTCAAAATTCTGCTGAATTAAAAAAAAAATAGCATACTTTATCATGTTATTAATAAATTTTTGCCGAATATGACTTTTGTTTTTTTAGCGTTTTTTCAATTAGTATCAATATTGAAAAATAGAGGGCGCCATAACTCCATTTCGGAGGATAGTCGGTTTTCGTTTTGGGGAAACATTTAATTTTTCTGCATTAAAATGGTTAATTAATGGAAACAAAGTAACATTTGCAGATTCACCATGACACGATTCATCCATCAAAATGTTATTTCTACAACACAAAATGTGCATATACATCCATTATATTCAAATACTTTGCAAACCTAAAGGTTTCGGAAACGTCATTGCATCTTTCGCCAAGTAGGAAATTTGGCGAATTTTTTCACGCCTGTGTTGTAGATCATCTGCAGACCTGAGCAGGTTTTCGATGTATATACAACAGATAATAACTTTACTTTGTGGGTATTTTGTCTGCCTTGTCAGCTCTTTGATTGTAAATCATCTAAAGAATATGAAAGGTCTTTACCTAGCTAATCATGCTTACTTAAATTTCAATGATCATTTCGATTTGTAGCTGTACATATTAGATGTAAATAGATGTGAACATGATTTTCATACATTATCATCGATTTTTTTAAAGATATTGTTGCGTTTTACGGCTTCGTGGATTTGGAGTAATTGATGATGACATGACGAAGGAAGAAAAACATATATAAAATATATGGTGGCATAATAACAAAAAGCTAACAAGAACAATTTGTAATAGTTTCAGAATAATTTTTTAAACTTCATTAATGTTATTGCAATTAAAACCTTGGCATTTTTAATTGAAACTATTTCTTGTTCTGTTTGTAGCTTTTAAACATTGCTTTGGACTGGATTATTTTGGTTACGACAAAGCATACAAAAGCTGTTTGCCTAAAGAAAGGAATGCCTTCCTGAGAGGCTTTCTAAGTGGAACTGGCTCGTATCCACATTATGCGTGGGGAAAATCACGAAAACTCCCATGCAGGAATTTCTTTGAGAATTTGAGCAATGGTCAATCTAGCAATTTTTTGGCTATTTTAACGTTTGGCTGCGAACAGGTCTTAAGAATTGTTTTAATTATTAAACAAATGCCAGGCCATTGACCAACAGGTCATTAGACAACGAGCTCTCCAATACTTATAACAATACAATAAAAATTATTTAATGCATAACACTCGCCCAGATACGCATCAGTAACGCTTTTTCATCATGTCATACATCACGTATTCAGGGGAATTATTCAGTTAAAATCGAAATAAATAGATACTAAGACAATCATATCTGCTCAAAAGTCCAAAGTGGCCCACAGCGGCAGATCCAGAACACTGTAAGTAATACAAAGCGTAAAGGATTTCAGACTTCAAATCCTAGGTTATTTCCATTCTGTATGCTCGTAAAAGTTAATTTAACCATACAACCATGTTACACAAAAAAGAGTGGAAAGGAGGAAGGAAAAAAGATGGAGATAAACCGTAATCCTTGAACGAATAACCAATGAAAATTAGTTAAATTACATATAAAAAAAGAAAGTTAAATACATGGAAATCAGCACCAATATTTAACATATTTCACCAATAATGCATACTTTTGAGAAGTAATATGAATGAAGGTTTTACTTAGATAATCTGTAAGTAATGAATTGAGCTTCAATTTGAATGACTTTGATACTGAAAGATGCTAAGCCAAGGTGAAAGTAGCATTTTCATTGGGACCGGAATGAATTAATGTGATAATGATATAGAAATTTATTTCTTTAGTCGAATATAGGAAAGCACATAACTTGTTTTGATTAGACAGGGTTTCTTAAACTTGGGCATGGGGACCCCCCCCCCCTAATATTTACGAACATTTTGCGGGACCCCATAAACATTGCACAAATCCGACACACGTGCGAGTGAAACTATCAGTTTCTTCACTTGTACTGTAATATACTGTAGCAGTTTTAGGTCACTGACTTTAATTTTTAAAGTAAAATGAAAGTTTCTATTATAAAAAGAATGCTTCAAAACGTTTTCTTTTTTTTTTTTTTTTTTTTTTTTTCAGGCACATTATTTAAAAGTATTTCGTAATTGTAAAATTATTATAATAAGTTAAAGAAATACCAGAATTGCTAAATTTTTTACGACCCCTTACTGTAGGTTCCACAACCCCAATTGGGTTCGCTACCCACAGTTTAAGGAACTCTGGATTAGTGGAAAAAAGAAATCTTATACACAGTTTTCTAAAGAAAGCAGGCTTATGTTCACATTACATACAGAGAGAATTACGAAAAGCCAACCCTTTCGCTGGAATTCGAACTTCAGTTAAACTACCAGTGTCCCATGATTTTACCTACTCGGCTAATCGTGGGTTATGGTTTTAAATTTATTAATAGTTTTGAAGATAAGACATCATTAATATACCTGGGAGAAAATATCCAGGAAAAGAGGAAAGTAAGGATAAATCTTTCTAAGTGAGCTTTCTATTGACAGCAACTGACGGCAGGAATTGCACTGCATGGTAAACCAAAGTGGATGCGATAGATGATGTTGTTTCGTTTGGTAGACTCTGGTCTAAAATTTAAAATAGTTATTCCTAATAGCTGAAATATAGCTTAAATAAATTAGGCCCGCAATTTTAAGTTGAAAACACAAACTGTTTTTGAAATATGTTTAAGTTCTCTATGGTATCGAAAAGATTGTTGTGAAAGATAGAAAGCGATTTATAAGTTGGTCAAGAATCCTTTTAGAACTAATGATCTTTAATGATGTCACTTTGAGTAAAAATTGGGCAATTAACATGGAAAGCACATAACATAGAAATTAACCTGGAGCAATTAACAAGGAAAGCATCAATATTGAGAACTGATATTGATGAATATTATTCGAAATAATACAAACCTCTAGCGTGGAAGTTCGTGATTAGATAACGAACGGATAGATTCTCACAGATACGTCTCCCCCTAAACACACATGATTCAGTTCTTTGAATCTGTTCATTATCAAAATAAAAACTCCTTCAGCAGATAGCTTTAAATTTTGAAAGAGAAAACAGTCACATGGAGACGAATTTGGAAAAGGGAGAAATGAATGAATAAACGAACTTTTGTTAGGGGCTACAAGTGGTTGCATACGTTTACTGACTTTTGAGAGGGTCATACACAATGCATTTTGAACAAGTTTTCAATTGAACACAGTATTAAAAAATAATCTGCTTGTTTAGGTAAAGAGTTACTTTAAAAAGTGCTCCCTTTCAAAATGCTGTATCATTTTCAACCATCACTTTTGTTAGTATTAAAAAGGAATACATTCTAATAATTTTAGTGGTGTAGAAAGTTTTGTATGGTACTTCCGTACGATTATAAATGAATGAGATATTTGTATAAGGAGATATCATACTTTAATTTTCAGGTTAGGTTATACAGATATAGAAAAGCACACAAGGGCTATCTGCCTAGTAAGAGAGATGCCTTTGTGGAGGACTTACCAAGAGAAAGTGATTCGTATTTCACCTAACATAAGGGAAAAATCCTGAAAACCAACCATGCAGCTAACCCATTCAGCTGGAATCGAACTCCCAGTATTCAGGGGTAATTTTCAGTGTCTTTTCTGATACTTCATTTTTCCAGTTTGTTAAATTATTCTATATAAAATATTTGACAAAGGAAATCTTAAATAGCTTATATTACTAAAAGACTATCATGCATTGGCTGTGTGCAAGATTAAAAATTCTTAATTCATTTTTTAAAGGTTAATTCTATTTCTTGGGGGGAGGGACCACGAAAAACTCCCATACAGACAGCTCATTCACCGGGATATGAACTGGAGCCGATCTAGCTGTTTTCAGCAATATTACCGCAGGCCGCTGATGGATCTTAACAATAGTTTTAATACTGGTAAAAATTTAAAGCTAATACATGATTTGCAACTGCTACTTGTACTCTTTATGGTGCATAAGTTGATGTATATTGCATATCAATAGATAATTGATCAGCCAGTTCCTTATCATAGGTATTATAGCACATGGCATAGCAAAATTTCCTATTTTAAAAAGAACTGAGTTTTAATTTTCCCATTCGAGTAAAAATTGTAAGACCTACTTCCAAGTGCTAAATAAGAGTTGAAATGCAGAAATCAGAACTTAAATTTACAATGTATTCACATGTCTTATAATTTATAGACACACATTTTTATTCAGATAATTTACTTCCATTTTTGTTTGTATTTTTCTTATAAAGTTAATTAAGGATTTTAATTATACACGAAAATTTTATCTTCATTTCTTTAATTCATGCGATGTCAGACACAGTAGCGTAGCTAGAGGGGGCTGGTTCGCCACAAACGACATAATTTTGAGGTGCCAATTTCATGTGAAATAATATTTGATGAAGGTTAGTTCTGTGGATCTTTCAAGCAAATAAAGAAAAATACGATTCTGAATTATCGTATGGAATTAATTTAAGAAAAAAATAAATTTTTCTGTAGATCTGTATCCAAAGGTATCATTGTGAGATTTCAACAGCTATGCACTCTTATACAATTTTTATTCATTCAAAATTTGAAAATTACGAATATCAACTAAACTGTGATCTCGGTTTATTAAACCTAGATACTACTAGGGGGAAGTAGCGAGATTAAGCAATTCTTTTCTTCCAAATACGAGCGATATCTGTCAGATGTAAATTTGTAATATGAGCTGTGTTTGTTTGCACCCACTGCAGTGCGTAAATGGAATATGAGCTGAACTCATTGAAGACCATCAAAAAGTTAATAAAAAAGAATTCCCTCAGTTAGAGAGAAGTGTTTCAAAGTTTTATTTTCGTTATTATTGCTAAAGAAAACGAAACAGGAATGTGGAAGGTGAATCCTGTTGACAATTTGCTATTTGTTCTAAAACACAGTTCTTGAGATAATGTAATTTTTTACTGCTGAGAATTTTTTTCACAATTGCTGTGTTTCTAATTGTGATAAGAATTTTTTAAATAGAAATCATTTTAGAACTACAAATGATTAATTTTTCATTTAAGAAATAGTTCTGTACTATCAGCATAGTACTCTGTGATAGGTGGCTATGCAAACAAATATAACAATAATAATACAGTTTTATAATGATGGAATTAAAATTTTTTTCAGAAGTAAAGGTAGATTTTTAATTTATTTTTCTCTATGTCATTTTCACATTCAGTCATTTGCTTATACGAAGAGAGGCAAATTCAAAGACTACCTAAATGGACACATTCAGGGTCCGCCCTGGGCGGCAAGTGTTATAGCTATGCCGAATATAATTTAAATTGAAGAAATTTACAGAACAGATTATAGCCTTTCGAAGACAATCTTCAACACATTTAAAATATTTGGTTTTCTATGAAGATGATTGTTTAAAAGTAATGTTTTATGTTTATTTTCAGAAAGACTTGCCATTTTAAGAGGTGGTTGTCTTAAGTTATCATACAAAAACTTGACTATAGAATGATTGAGTCATATTTTTATTTTATCGTTCCTACCACTTTTAATGTGGTAAAAATTTTATAATGTCCGATGCACAATAGGTAAATCAAAATTCCTAAATGGGACAAGAATAAAAATATTACCAATGCAACACAAGGACTTCCTTCAAAAAAGCTTTGATTATTAATAATTGTTATCTTAGAGTTTATAACTTATCGAAAAGCAAATCTGCGTTTTTAAATATTGGAAATGAAATTTACTAAATCTACAGAAGGCAATGAACGAATAGAAAGTATTAATTCATTACAGCGCTTAACATTGCACAAGTGAAGGATGATCACAGAATGTATATCCTTTCTGCTTTGAAAAAGACTTCCTACGAAGTCTTTTCCACTCTCCAGTATTCCAGATGTTGTTCATAGCTTAAGAGGTTGTGTTATTTCAATCCTAATGCGGTTTTGTTATGATTACCCGGGTCATTAGCGTCAACTCTCTTTGGCAAAAAATTTCATTTTCACTTCGGCGAGAATCCTGCCAAAGGTAGGAACCCATTATTCTGATGTCAGAAAACAGGTGCGACGGTCAGTGCCATCTATTGCCAAAAGGCTACATTCATGTTTCTCAAAATTCACTCTTAATCCTGAGCACCAGTTGGGAAAAGTTTACAGCAATGCAGACACGGCAAGGAAACTGCAGATGCCTTAAACGTGTTGCACTTAAATTGAAAATTAATAATTTAAAGGTCTGTTGACAATAGGACCCAATTAAGTTTTAATTTGTTAATAAATTTTTCTATTTATTTTTATATCTTACACACTTATTATTTCTTTAATTATATATATGATACATAATATATATTATAATATGTATATTAATTATATATATATATATATAATTAAAGAAAGTACATTGCAAGAAATATTATCTATGTAACTTTTTAAAGCATTTGCTTTTCTTTATATTTCATGCCATTCATATTCAGTTTCTTGAAATTTTATTAGTCACGTATTCCTTTTCTATATATACCCAATTATTCTTTAACTTTGCCAAATAAGACACTTATTTTAAAAGCTCTAGTTAGAACAATAAACTAAAATTTAATTTTGAAAGATATGAACATTTGTTATCAGTTAGATTTTAGATACTCTTGCATTCCATCATAATAATACATTTTCTTGAATTAATATAAAGTAAAATTCGTACATGAAATGAAGAGGTATAAAATCACCATAAAAAATTTTGTTTACAAATGAGAGATTTCTATGCATAGAATTTGAGGAAATTATTTATTATTGAGTATCACTTAAAATTATATTTAATACACTTACCCTTTCAACCATTTCTTCAGGAGTTATTTCTGGATCATAAGGTACAGGCTGACCCACAAATGTTCTAATTACAGAAAAAAAGTAAAATCATTACTACAACATCTGAGAGAGAATGCAATCTTGTACAAGCAGCTTTTTATATATTTTTGAAAATTTCCCATTGCCTTTCGAAAGGACAAAAAGCAGTCTCCCTTATGAACAAGCTAATATAGGGTGTTTGTAAATGAATGGTACAGTTTTAAAAATTAATAATAAATTGATGCGTTTAAAAACTTACAGCACAACCAGCAGCAACTGTTCAAGTTTCTGTTGCATTAATCACAATCTGTCAATATATGCACCCTTGGTTACAAGATACACATCTACATGCTAATCAGATTCTTCACGTACTTGGTATGGTACATCTGCCCTGACAGTCTGCAGTGTGCATACTTTATCTGATCGCAAACTTCCTTAAGGGACACAGGCATTGGCGGCAAACTCAGTCTTTAACAACTCTCCACAGAAAAAAATTGCATGGTGTTAAATCTGGCAAACGGAGGGCAGGAAAGAAGGTTGTTGTATGTTGTTGCACCACATGCAATCCAACATTGCTTGAGAAAACGATTAAGAAGCTTCCATGTACTCCTATGAAAATGTGGTGACACAACATCCAGTTACAAAATGTAAACATCATAATTGGTGTTCAGCTAGGATAACAACCAGGTTTCCAACATAGAACCAGGTTTCTCCCAGAAATGAGTCATCAACTACAGTTTCTTGTATGAAGAAAAATGGGCTGTGCACCATCTCACAGCACAGCACAGAAAATGTGCACAAACTTTACGCTGCACTGGAACCACAGATCTGGACACCTCAAACATTTTCCTGTCATGGTGCCATCTTGAAAACTGAAGCTGCAGCTGCATGGCAAGCAAACAGCAGACAGCGCATGAGAAACTTGGACAGCTGTCAATGCTATTGGTGCAGTTTTACATGGGTAAGGTAGAACATAGTTTTCTTATTAATTTTTAAAACTGCAATATTCATTTGTAAACACCCTGTATTTGCTCTTACAGAAAAAAAATTACTTGTCTCTAGAAACACACTGAGTTTTTCCATTCTAAATTAACACAGATCAAAATTTATTGCTTAATCAAAATCTCTGTATACTGCATCGTTACTGCAGTACATCATGTAAGATCATGTGTAAAAGTTTTATATATTCACTGGGCAAAGTGTAAGATATTTTCAAATTTAATCAATGTCATCAATATAAAAAAGCATGTTGTCACTTGGCAAAATATTTTTCTTTCATATTTAACAAACAAACTCAGCAATCTGAAAGAAATGTGTAACTGCAGCCCGAATTAAGAATAACAGTTTTATCTTCGAAATGGTAGTGTGTTGTTGTTTAACAGAGCATAAGATAACACTTAATTTTTTCAAATTTATTTTATTATTAATTATCAAAGATCGAAACTTAAAAGCAATAAATGCATATTTCAATTATTATTAATGACTGGCTGGATTCATTAAAATAATTATATATATAAATTGTTTTGTATATGTATAATATATATACACTTTCTTATTTAATAATAACTATTTTAGGTGGTTGACAATATAAGCAGCTAGTATAACTAAATAACGTAATGGAAATAAATTTTTTTATTTACACTTTTTAATATTCAGAAAATCATAATTTAATTACTCTACATACTTCAATTTAACAGGGAATCCTCCATAAATAGGAACAAGAGGAATACGAGTCTTTTCATAAATACCCCGTAACCATTCTGTAAGAAAGGAATATAACAATTAAAACAAGTAATCATTAAAAATTTCAGAAAATATTTCCACATTAAGATATATATCTATTTGATATCTTTAGAACTGATTTCTAAAAATAATAAATCTGGTTAGTATAACTCAATCTAAAATTATTATAAATAATTAATATACTCAGATGGGATGCTAAAAAATTATACAATATGTCTAAAGATATTTCTTCCTTTTCATATTCATACTAGGAATTCACCAGAAAGTATAATGGTATTTGAAAAGAGTTTGCATACCTAAGCATACCCAAACTAAATCTGCCAATCCTTACTTTTCCTTTTATTGTTACATCAGTAATTTCTGATTACTAGCATCCCATGAAAAGGAAGGACTTTGCGAATTGATGAAAAGCATTTGTTTGGTTATTTTTATAGCTCATAAGTACCATTCTATTCATAAATAATAAAATCAAGCATTTTATAAGAAACAAGGAATCTTATGAAACAAACAAAACCAGAAAAATAAAAAAAATCCACATGAATGATATTTGCATTTTTACAGCTGGTTGAAGATCATTGGTTACAGATCATTGAAAAAACAGATAAAGTGAGCAAGCAAAGCCACGTGCATTGTAATATTTGTGTGATACCTACATGAATGGGTTGGGTACTGTTGCATATATATCTGAAAATATGCCAAAAATGTAGAAATTATATCTTTTGTTGAAATCAGGAGGTGCAGATAATCAAAATGTTCAATCACTTGAAATTTACAAATTACCTAATTATCAGCATGCTTTACTCCAAAAACAAGTAAAATTTAAAGCATATAATCTTAAATGGCAGAAAAGATCATGCAGATATTCTCATCAATCATTTGGACATCTGAGCTGAGACATTTATTTTACAGCATCATAAATTTAATTACCATTTTTAATAATGTAATATACATAGCCTGCAAAAAAGCAAAATGTTGTATAATACCTCAATATATATATATATATATAGCAAAAATACATCAAATATTATGATTTTTAGAGCTTGGAATTCACTTTTAAGAAACTTTTATTCTTTTCAGTGAATTTGAAATAATGGGGAGAAGCAAAGAGAGCAAAACAAATATGATGAGTGGCAAAAGCAAAATCCTGTTATATCTTTTATAACAAGAATTCTCAAATGGATATAATTAATCCTTGATAATAATATTTTCTGTTTCAGAAAAAAAGCAAGAAAAACTCGCAACTGTATAAATCAAATATGACAATGTGTAACATAATTTTGAGAAACTTATTAATTTTTGGTGTGTGTATGTAAAGATACAGTTACAGAAATCTGAAATATTTTTAATATACATGTAATTTGAAATTACTTAAAAATTGTTACATATATAGATTCATTGTGATGCAGTACCATAGAAGACACTGAAGCTAATAGCAAACATGATTAATACCTTCTTTTTTAAGATGCCTGTTGATATTTCTTTCATTTTTAACATCTTATTGCTCACAGATGGTCAAAGTGGCCATTTTGATGCATAGACTTTTGCTACTAAAATATAATATTCAACAAAAATATGTACAGCATGCTAACTACAAGTTCAGCATTCCCAAATCTATTCTCCCCCACTCCTATCACAAATGCCTTCAACTATGGATCATTAGACAGATCTTGCAAAATTAAAGCAATGGATAACGTGAAACATTATGATTTCTGTCGGTACCTTTGCAGAAATTAAGTGATGATCATACATTATTAGTTAATCTTCATATTCTGTTATTCAAGACTTCAGATTCATCATAAATTGGTTAATTGAATTGAAGGCAGGCATACAAAAGCTATCTGCCTACAGGAAAACATGCTTTTGCAGACAGCAACTTTTTTAATAGCAATTGGTTGATACTCGCATGGTATACGAGAAAATCTATAAACATGCCATTTCGTACAACTAGCTTGGAATGAAACTCCAGTTGAACTATCACTGTTCTGCAATCTTACCAATTTGCCTACAAGTAGGCTCCCAATCATCATAATTAATTGACTGTAATGTAAAACACACTTTCTGAGTTGTTTCCATTAAAAAATGTTTGCAAATTACATTGAGTAATAAGATATAATGAAAGACTATTTGTAAATAATTTACACAAACATGCACAACTGCTAAAAGGAGGATTACACATATCCAAAGTAATTTGAGCTAAACTCTACGTACATGTAAAAAAACGTTAGTTGGTTACTTCTTTTTTGCAAGCTAAACTGTGCACTATCAAGCAAGGGAGAAAACTTCATTTTTCATTTATCATACAGTAGATTCATGATTATCCGCGCTCTGCTCCGCGGATAATTTCTTATTTTATTGTGTTCAGTGCTTGTGCTTTTTGGTTTTGTGTTTTTCATTACTGATTTAAAATGTCAGAAAAACGAAAGAAGGTTGTGTTGACGACTGCGCAAAAACTAGAATTAATTTCCAAAGTAGCAAACGGCGCTACAATGCAGCAGATGGAATTGGATAACGGAATCGCGGAAACAACAGTGCATGACATTCTAGAGCAAAAAGACAGACTGGTGAACTTTTCATTGCGGACAGTGCTTCCGCAATGAAAACGCGAAAAACTATGAAGGGTTCTACCTCTGATGAGCTAGACATGCCATTGACAGAGTGGTTAGCTCATATTTGAAAAGAGGATACTCATGTAAATGGTCTTATCACTGCGGCGAAGGCAAAAACCTTTTTTGAGTTGTTATGCCTGAAAGGAAATTTTGATGCGTCTTCTGGCTGGTTGACTTGTTTTAAGCAGCGACATGTAATTCGAGAAATTAAGACTTCATGGGAAGAAACTTAGTGGTGACCAACAAGCAGCCGACGATTTCCACCATGAATTTGAAGAATTTGTTTTAAAAGAAGAGCTATTTTTTGAACAAATTTACAATGCCGACGAATCGGGACTTTTGTAGAAATGTCTTCCCAATTGCATTTTAGCATTTGAAAGTAAAGCGGCGGGTCATAAAAGCATAAAGGAAAGGATCACTATCATGTTTTGCAATAATGCTACCAGTGGACATAAACTTAGACTTGTTATCATTGAAAAGTAAAAAAACACGAGATCTTTCAAAGGCACAAGGATAGAAAATTTGTCCGTTGATTACTTTAACCAAAAAAAAAAAAAAAAAGGATGGATGAACTGAAACATTTTCAAGAATGGTTCAAAAAAATCTTTGTCCTTTAAGTGCATAAACATCTTAAATTGAAAAACCTGCCTGTAAAAGCTGTGCTATTGATCGACAACGCATATTCTCACCCAGCAACAAGCGTGCTAAAGTCTTCTGATGGACAAATTTTTGCAAAGTTTCTCCTCCCAAACGTTACTGCGCTAATCCAACCCATGGACCAAGGAGTCATTGCAACAATAAAGAGAACATACCGAACCAATCTGCTAATGAACAAAATTGAAGAAGGTTATGATCTGAAAGAGTTTTGGAAACACTACACAATCTTAGACAGCATCTACGATATTGCATCTGCATGGGACTCAGTGAAACCGTCAACCCTCATAAATCATGTTGAAAACTCATGCCTAATGCTGAAGCCAACAACAACCTAACCCCTTTGAGTTGTCAAGAAGAGAATGAAGATGTAGACACGCCCACGGCAGTTCTTCCCGATATGGTGAAAACAGTTCCGGGTGGTGAGAACGTCGATGCTGAAAACATTAACGAGTGGTTAGAGTGTGACGTCAACGAACCTGGCTTCGAACGCTTGACAGATGACGAAATTGTGAGGAAAACAAGGGCAGAGACCAAGAATGAAGGACAATGAAGTGAAGGCGAAGAAGAGCCCACTGTGCAGATGCGGAAGACTCACGAAGTGGCTTTGCAGCAAGTCGACGGACTCCTGAGCTATTTGGAAGAACAAGACTACGCGGAGTTGGCAAAGAAAATTATGCTACGAAAAATGCAATCTCGGATCAAGAGAAAATGCTTCCAAAGCAAGAAGCAAACACAAATGACTGATTTCTTCAAAAACGTGTAGTTTTACAGTTACGCTTTTATAATTACATAATACATTACAGTATTAAAACAGTACATATGTATTAATTTTTCTGTGTATCCTTGATGCCTCTCATAAGTACAAAGCACTTTTCTGTTTTCATTAACAAAATGGATTTTAGGTTAGTTTTGAGAGATATGCTAAAATATTAAGCGTTAAACATTTCCTGCTGTTTGTTTTTTTTTTTTTTTTTTTTTCCGTTTTATTGTACATTAAACGATTTTTCAAAGTTGGATTGACTGTTTTCACTTTTGCTATACCCGTTTTTAGTTTTTTTCGGATTATCCGCGATTTTTGTTATCCGCAGCGACCGCATCACCCAATTCTGCAAATTATCGGAAGTGTACTGTATTTTGTTTCAATAAAATTAATATATTTTTTATTATTTTTTTTCTGCATAATATGTTTTAATTATTAAGAATAATTTTTCCTTTAAGAATAAAAGCTTGCATAAAAAAGCAACATACATTAAAAGTCCAATAATTGAATATAAGAATGCTGCAGATGGTAATACAAAAATTTCTTATGGAGAGAGGAAATTAACATACTACCACTATACACTTTAAGCCCAAAGGGGCATAGGCCCAGAAGACCTATTAGTCTCAAAACAGCATTTGGCGTCGAATCACTAAAAGCATTGAATCACTTTTCAAATTGCTGCCACCAAATATTATCACTCTGTATTATATTTAAAGAAATTAAATAATGAAGAATTTGCATTCATGTATGTATGTTTCTCACACTCAGAAAAATAACAGCAACTATAGCCATCACAAAATTCAAATAACGTAGTCCTCCACCTGAATACGGGCACCTGTAAGTCCAAATTTTGAATTTGTTTAATTACCTACTTCATTTTTCATAAAACTTTAATGAATTTTTAATTAAAAATCTCAACAATTTCAAAGTGAACAACGACAATACTGTAATATAAAACATTTTTATCTTCAGCATGCGATACTGTTTATCAGGAATTCAAAAGATATGCTGTTTTTAAATATTTTTAGCTCAAAGGAGCATTAGCCCAAATACTCTCGAAATGTGCATATGTGTATAAATGAAAAAAAAAAAAAAAAAATGTCCCTTTGCCATAATATAAAGTCTGAAAGCTTACAGATTTTTCTTTTTTACTTTTTTTTAATCTACTTAAGAAGCACTAATTATAATTAAGAAGTGATTCATTCACTAAGTAAAAAACAGCAGGCCATTCTAGAGCCTATAACTGCTTTTAAATTAACATTTACAAGTTACATATTTGACAAATACCAATCTAAATATCATTTCAATTCCTCCAAATTGATTCCTGTCACACATTACGATCTAGCAATTTCTACAAAACCGACATAAATGAATTTACTTTGAAATGGAATTTTTCCACACACCACAGGACTAACTGATTTTGTTGAATGCTGAGTCACAGGTATTGTATATTTTTTAGCATAATGAGGAAATATTATATATCTCTCAGCATTACTGATTCTAGATTTTGGCAGTAATTTTATTACTGTCCAAACTGAAATATGGTGAAAAATTTGATTAACTTCTTTCTTAACTTCTTTCTAATAATAATAAAAAAAAAAAAAATTCAGAAGAAAGAAACTTAAAAAGTGACCATGATAACAATTAAAATGTTTAATTTGATGGAAATTCAGATGCTTTGTTAGTTCAAAGAATGAAATTAACAGAGATGATTTCAAAAGCATAAAGTTGCCCTGCAAAATAAATAAAAGTACTCCCCAAGTTGGTTCAGTTTTACAGATACTACTGGTTGAAAATACAGACGACAAACATGTTTATTCCTGAAATATTTTTTATTTCCTTTTATGATGAACTTGCAAATCATATATTTACTGAAATGAGTCATTAAAAGCAGTAATTTAAGAATGCACAACATTCAAGTACTCATGATTAATTTGATTTCAGTATGAATTTTTTCAGTACAGTCAAAAGTCGTTAATTCGGATACCCATAACTCGGAATGATCTATAATCCGGACCTCAAAGCTAAAAACTTTCTGCGCATGCGCTGCGTTGACACATGCGCATAGGTGTTTATGGGTGCACGTAAGGCCTTTTACAACTGCACATACGAGTGTGCGCAAGCGCAGAATACATTTTCGCATGCGCGTTTTATGTATAACGGACGGTATAAGCTAAAATTATCTAATTATCGATTTCAGTTAACGTTGATGATTGCGTTGTTCCTTAATTTTCGAATTGGATCCGGCTTATTATTTTTTGCAGAGTGTAAGAGCAATACTATAAAAGTAAACTTGAACTTTCGATTATGTCAAATAGAATTTCCGATTCTGGAGCTCCCAAAGGATTGTACAAAACGAAAGTATGTTTTGATGTTCATCAAACAAAAATTGGAATTGCTGCAAAAAATGGATAAAGACATGAAAAATGTGACAGAAAGGTTAGTAAAAACGAAAAAATTTCGATTGACAAGTTAGTCGGTATTCTCGACACAGCAATTAACGGGACTTGAACAGCGGAACTTTGTAACTGAACAAGAAATTATGTCTGTTTATAGAATTAAAGAGAAAGTATTATCACATAAAATGAAGCAACTTACATTGAAAGAAATCTTTATTAAAGTAAACAAATAAATATTAAGCTTTTTTTTTTTTTTGTAAATTTTGATACCCTTTAGATCATAATTGTTCTTTATTTCATAAATTACGGTTCCATATTTTTAATTTTAGAATTTCTGCATGCCATCTTACGAGGTTTAAACTGATGATCTATAATCCGGAATCGCCGAAGTCCCGACGAGTCCGGATTAACGACTTTTGACTGTATTAATATTACAAATATTATAACAAGACTATATGCAATGTTTGTTAAAACATTAAATCTGAAGCACAATGCAATAAAATAATAATAACAATAATAAAAGCTGTAATAAATATATGTAGTGTATAATTAGGATAAAATAACATGGCAAACAAGTATTAATTTAGAAGTCAAACAACAAAAATCAGCGATATATTTGTAAATTTTCACAGGACTAGTTTCAATGGTTTTATCGAACCATCCTCCTCAGCTGCCAAATCGCAAATGAAGGAGATAATCTATAGTGATTAGACAAGATAAGATCAGAATTACTGGACAAAGTTAAGCAACTGGCACCATCTATTGATAAAATGAAAACTAAAACATAATTTTATTAAATGCTGAAGGCAAAGATGAATTAGAATTAGGGTTGCTAACTAGAACAAAGATTTTTTTGAATGTGAAATGCCTCTATAAAATCTTTCACCAATGGAAGACATTCTTTGAATAATTTTGGCTACAGAAAAATTGAAAGTGTGATTTTTGGACCAACAATGGTGGGCAACAGAGGACTTTTGTGTTTCCTTTTTTCTAACATATGCTTCATGTTCCTTAATGTGAAATTTTAAGGTTCTCCTAGTTTGATCAATGTAAATTAAACCCTACTGGCAAGGAATCCTGCGAATACTCCAGGAATTCATATCCGGAATGGGGTCCTTGAGTATGGAACTCTGAATTTTATTAATAGGAAAATAAACGACTTGAAAGTTAAACTTCTGTAAAATACGTGAAATTTTATAGCTAATCGATGAAAAGAAAGGAATAACAACAGAATTCTTATAATCTCCTAAAACAAGAGTGTGCCTTTTGATGTGTTGAGATAATTTTTTTAACTGCTTGATTAATAATGTTGGGTGAAAATCTGTCAATAGTTACTGCACTGTTGGTTTGAAAATCCCACTTTCAATTTTTCTGCAACCAAAATTATTCAAACATCTTCCATTGGTGAATTAGATTTCCTTGAGGTGTTTCACATTCAAAAAAATCTTTCTGTTCTAGTTAAGGACCCTAATTCCAATACATCTTTGTCTTCAGCTTTTAAGGAAATTAAGTTTTAGTTCTTGTTTCATCAATAGATGACGGCAGTAGCTTAACTTTTGTCCAGTCATTCTTATCTTATCTAATCACTATCTTATCTCGTTCAATTGCATTTTGGCAGGTGAGGATGATGGTTCAGTAAAACCATCAAAACTAGTAATGTGAAAATTTGCAAATGTAATGCTGATTTTTGTTGCTTGACTTCTAAATTAATATGTAGGTATGTTAGAAATTCCCTTACAAACAGTTAAAAGTTTGCTTAAAAAAAAAAAAAAAAAAAAAAAAAAAACCAGTTTTGGAAGAGTCAACATGTATTATTTTGCAGTATCACTGAAAATAAGTATCATTTAAGAAAGCAACAGGGGGTAAAACAGGCAGCATTTCTGAAGTGTTATGATGAAATACAGCATGCAGTAAAAAACTGATCACATTAAAATTAATATTAAAAACTTAATATCTTTCAGATCCATTTAAGTTTAATGAAGCAGAATGTCAGGAATTAAAACTGAAATATTTAAATGAATTTTTCATTATTGGTAAATGCTAAACTTCAGATCATGATCAGAGACTTACTTTTTCCAAAACGAAGAGTGAAAAATGCTTCCCTGATGTTTTCAGTAAAAACTGGAATTATTGGCTGGAAATAATAAATAAGAAAGTTTTTACATAAATATACACATATATAAGAAAACACACATGGAATTTTCTTTTTATCAATGCATGCATTGAAAGTGCAAGTTATTTTATGCCCAAAACATGAAAATCATTAAACTTGATCAAGACAAAAAACATGCCTAATTTCCATTTACATTAATTACACTGCCATGGATAGTACGATGAAGAACAAAAGCAGGCATGCACATTAATTTATTCAGGAAACAGAATGAATGTGTATATGAAAGTGACTTTTTTTATTCAAGCACATTTTTTCACTTTTATTTTGCATAATTTTGATGAAAAGAGTATTCCCTATAATTTTTAATAATTTTAAGTTGATATCCTGATTAAGGAACATCCATTCTTATACAATACAGGACAAGAAATAAGGTTCCCACTTCAGAGGGAGTGTTCCCACAAATGAGATAAAATTTGAGCTACAGATATTTCAAATGATTCGCTTGACATTTATTAAATAAAAAAATTTAGTACAAAAATCCACTGATAGGTGGCACACTAACATAAATGGTATTTATTTGCATATATTGAAAATGGGAGGCATCATTTGACTTACAGCACATGCCTATTAGCATTATTCTTTGGATTAAAAAAAAAGACGGTTTCTACTCCAGTACTGGTTACTTCTCTGCTCATCATGCTACATTGCAAGAAAAGCGCTACTGGTAAAATTGTTCTATGAGAACCAGTAGAACTACTGTGCAGCTATAAAAGAATTCCATCATATGAAGCAGATACGAAGAGGTCCAAAGTCTCCATGTGCCTTACGCAAGATGATAAAGAAATTTGGAACAACTGGGCAACTTGGCATTCTTCTAGGTGGCGTATGAAAGCAATCCAGTTTTCTAGTGTCAAAAATGTGACTACGGCCATCTTTGAAGCCAGCAGTCAGTTGCCGAATGGTAGTGTAAGTGTGCCATTTGTTTCCCATGTATTGGGTATGCCGTATTCCGCTCTATGAAAAATCTTATGGAAGATTTTAAATTTACAAACCACTACAAAACTACAAACCACATCTACATTACCACCCTACAAACTACAAACTACATTACCACCCTACAAAACCACATCTGTAAGCCTATTGCAGGATGGGGACTTGGACATTTGTAAGATATTTGCACTTCAGTTCCTTGCTCAAATGGTGGTTGACTCACTTGGCCGTGGAACACTCTGTGGACTGATGAAGCCCACTTTTGCCTCAACGACAAGTCAACACCTACAACTGTTAATTTGGGCAATGGAAAACCCTCACACTATCTAAGAACAACCCTTGCATCCCTTGTGGTTTCACAGCTACCTTATGGACAACTGGACCATATTGTTTGAAGAGATAACTGCAAATGGAATTCCAACCTGTTCAGTAACAGGACAAAGGTATCATGATATGCTGAGGGATTTTGTAATACCACAAATTCAACAGTGTGGATGCTTTCGACATTTTTATGCAGGATGGTGCACCTCCTCACACTGATCTTCGTGTAAAGTAATTGCTAAGACAGCATTTCATAGATGAACAGGTGGCTAGATTTTCCATCAGCATAGCCTCCTCGTTCGCTGGATATTAACCCCTGCAACTTCTGGTTGTGGGTTTTCTTGATGGACAAGATTTACTGTGAAATGCAAGCATCTGTGCCAGATCTGACGGACAGCATTTGGCACCATGTTCTTGATATTTTGGCAGACTCATTCTAGTCAGCTGTGGAAAATATGGTTCTACAATTAGAGTGCATTATTGAACATGAAAAGGAACACACTAAGCAGTTATAATGCTACTCTTTTATGTTATTTAACATTTATAAAGATTATTAAGTGTTTTTATGTGTATTACAGCACCGCTTATCGGCAGATTTTTGTACTACTTTGTTTTTATTTAATAAATGTCAAGCGCATCATTTGAATTATCTGTAGTTCAAATTTTATCTCATTTGTACCAATAGAAAACATTCTAGAGCCCTCTGAAAGTGGGCAACTTATTTCTTCCTAAACCTGTACTTAATAACCTTAAGTTTTACTTTAATTATGCATTTTTGCAATAAAACTGAATGCTTCAAAAGTGCACCTGATAAATAATTATGGAAATTCTCAGATTTAAAATATATGCATGAAATCAATATACACTAAATATAAATGATCAGAACTCGAGATGTGAAATACATAACACTTGTTTTAAAATAATGTTTAGTAATTAAACTACATATTAAGGAAACCATTTTAAGCCAATTAAAAATCAACTTTTGTTTATCAAAATAATTAGAGGTTAAAATTCAATTATCAGCTTTGAAAATGAAATTTAGATGCTCTGTATATGATGCACATCAGAATAGAAATGACAAGCAACTTGAATGAATTATTTGAAATTAACTCATTAGGTGTGTTGGTGTATTTAATTATGGCAAAGCACATGAGGGCTATCTGCCTAAGGGGAGGGATGCCTTCGTGGAGGACTTTCTAAGGGAAACTGGCTTGTATACACGTTACACATGGGGAAAACCACGAAAACGCCCATGCAGCCAGCCCGTTCACGGGATTCGAACCTCGGACCGAACTACCAGTGTTCAGCGACTTTACCGCTCGGCCGCTGGTGGGCCCTTAACTCATTAGGAATTCACATATTTTATTTTTTATATAAATGAGTTCTTATACATGACTGTTAGTCACTTTTTCCAGTGAAACTTACTAGGAATAATATTACTGATAAATTCAGTAAAATAGATTAAGTTTCTAAAAAATATAAAATCATATGATAGATATTTCAATACTTCTATATAATACCTTCTAAAAAGGTAAGTAAAAACATGCATATTGTCTGAAAACGTAGGCCACTTCTTGATAACACATTGTTCTAAATAAACCGCTAAACACATGACATATAAAAAGCTAGAAAGGGGTAAAGAAATCTAAGAAGAACATTCAATAAACTGAGAATCAGACAACAATCAAAGCATATGAATAACTTCAGAAAGGACCACTATAAAATCCTGCATGTTACAATATTACTCCTTAGATGAGTATTTTTCTAACTGACACTCTTATAGAAGTGATCAAAGTATTAACAAAAATCAAACAGTACAAAATGAATAAAGGAAGATATACATAACAAATTTAAATACAGAAAAGATAAAATTATAAATTATTCACTTATTTATTGAATGAAATACTAACCACTTTTGCTTCCATGGCAACTTTTGCAAATCCTTTTCTAGTCCCCCAAATTAGTGGATAGCTTTCATCGCCAAACAAAGCTTCACGGACACCTCCAGGAGCAATAGCAAGTAGATTACCTTTCCGTAAAATATCTGCACAAGTATCGATGGTTCCAGGATATATTTGAAAGCAGTCAATAAGAGCATCAAATGCTAAAAGAGGAATTTTAATTACATAAAAATATATAAAATTATAGTATTAAATTTTCTAATTATGTAATTTTCCAGTACATGATACAGTACAAAGTCCAAGATCCGGACCGGATGGTACTTCAGCAATCCCAGATTTGGGATTTTTCCAGATACTAGACCACGAGTTTAAATCTAGTAAGAGGGCATGTAGAAATTATAAAATTAAAAATATGAAATCGGGATTTATGAAATAATGAAGCATTCATTATCTAAAGGGTATCAAAATTAATGAAAAAAAGCTTAATATTTATTTGTTTATTAAACATTTCTCTCAGCGTAAGTTGTTTAAGTTGCTTCATTTTTTGTGTCACTTTTTTTCTTCTATAGAGAGATATAATTTCTTGTTCAGTAACAAACATCCATTGTTCAAGTCCTGTAATTGCTGTGTCAAGAATTCAGACTGATTTGTCAATCAAAATTTTCCTGTTTTCAATAACCTCTCTGTCACTTTCTTCACTATTGGTAACAGTATTTTCTGGATCTAGAACCATACTGCAAATTTCGCCGTTCATTAATTGATTGATGATTGGGGGGGCATTGTCATCGCAATGAAAAACTTCTGTTATATCATGTTTATTTATTACCGCTTCTTCACATTTCTTTACAAAAAATCCATTAATTGGAAAATTTCGTCTTTGGTTTGCGATATCCGAAAACCTTCAAATTCGTGGCTATCATCTTCATCATCCTCACCATGAAGTATGGTAGCTGGCCATAAATTATGCCAAGTCTTTTTTAAAGTATTTGGAGACGCATCTTCCCACAATCTTGCGATGCTCCAAACAGCAGATGTTATGCTAAAATATTTTTTAAACTCTTGAATAGTCTTGCCATTATTCAAGAAATGTAACACAGACTTTGCAAATTCAAATATTGCCGAGCCTTGGGTCTGAAATGATTTTCAAACTAATTGTTTATCCATGCTCTTGCTTGTGTCATCCATGCTCTTTTACTTCCACGATATATAATGGGAAAATCTTTACTCCTTCACATGCTCGAGGTCGTGTATTTTTTACGATTACGAAAAGTTTACATTTGTGCATGCTAAAATTGTTAGTCTCGCTTTGGAATCTTCGATACCAGTTGCAGATTTTTCTGTAGAGGTTGCCAAGGTATTTCGTTGTACATATTGCTAGAAAAAGACCAGTTCACCACCGTTGTAAATTTGTTCTGGAGATAACTTTTCACTATTAGTTAGTTCAATAAACTCATTTGCAAATAGTTCAGCAGTTTTAGTATCAGCTATCATGAGACTGGCAATGAAACACACGTTGTTCCGCTAAATTTTGCCTAGGTTTTACCGTGAATTGAGACTTAAGCCTGAATTGTATTATTTTAGTTAATTATTATACTTAAGTCTATTTCTTGCACATGCTTAGGCTTACCTGAGTCCTGAATGAATAAATTCCCACATATATTTAAGGCTTATCAAGGACCGGTGCTAGATATCTTACTGCCTAATGCAATCTCTACGGGTCCTAAATTTTGCTGGCAAGCACTTACCTATGTTTTAAAATTTTGCTGCCCCTAAATTCTGGGTCCCACTACTCTCCCTAAATTCTAAAAATTTTATCATCCCTTAATTTTGTTGCTCGGTGCTTCTCTAAATTCCCAAAATTTTGTCTAAATTCTGTTGGCCGGTGTGTCCATAAGAGCTTTGGCATCGGTTTCGGGTTTATGTGAATAACAAATCAATTATTCTTAATTCAAATAGTGCTAATTAAGACTATGAGTATCATTACAAAATTAATTTTTAACATATTGAACTCATCAACATTTCTTAGGGTATGTAACTTAAATCTGTAATAATCCCCTAGCTTAATATCAACATAAAAGGTTACCAAACTCCTTGTTATATTAATATAAAAAGAAATTGTTTAGGTATTGCTGCACGAGTCATTACTCAAGTTGTCATGTGTTGATAAACATGCAGTGATGAAAGTATAAGAAATAATGATTCACTAGGTTGGTGTCAAGGATATAAAATATTAGTTGGTGTAAAATCAACAATGTTTCTATGTAGAATGTTTTGTTTTGAGATGCATGCCAAGCAAATGCAGAGCTACAGAGTCAAATTATTGATCTCACAAATTTATAATAAAATGATTTTTTCTTTAGTAACAAAGTATTTAATTTAGTGCCAAAGTGAAATTAAGAATAGGAATTCTCCACATGCTTTACTATGGGGGGGAATCAAATGTGTACGTATAAAGCATACACAAAAATTTCCTAAAAGGAAAAAAAAAAAAGATTATTGGTGGCTTTGAGGTCCGGATTTTAGATCATTTCAGATATTGGACGTCCGGTTTTTGAAACAGTAATACATTGAGAGAATTTACAACTGCACTTATTATAGAGTTGGAATATCCCTCATTTATAGAACCCGCAAATTAATATTAATATATCTTCCTGCAGTTTCCTTTTTTCCTGCCATTTAGTAGTAAGAGGAAAAATTGTGTTAAATATTGTTACATGTGTACATTTATTCACAAAAAAAAAATAAATAAATAAAAAAATAGTGTTACAACTTTTACACAAGAGTATTCTTATGTCTCTTTTCAGTATCAGTAGCTACCATTTCAGACGTTAAGCACAAGGTAATGCAAAGCAAAAGCTTGCATAGTGATTTCTCAGTACCCTGAACTAAAGTGAAAACTGATGCTCTCAACATTCTTGCACAGTTTTCCCTTGTCCGCCAAGAAATTTTCAGAATCTTCGATTTCTCGAAGTTGTTGAAAGGCATAGAGTTGCAGTTACTTAGGGTAAGATAAAGTTGAATTGAACCATATTTACAGTTACAAGGGGATCAGACCAAAATGTTGCCAAATGGTCGCCAAGCTTGGTGACTTTCTGCAATTTCTCGCCATATTTGGAGACAAAAATTAGTTGCCAAATCCATTGCCAACTTGGCATTATATGTTAAATGGATTTACAACTGTACCCTCATTTTTCTAGTGATGCTTTGCATTCTGACACCTTTTATGTTAATTAAATTATACAAGAGATACTACAAATTTACATACAATTTCACTAAAATTATTTACATGTATACAAAAATGTGTACCAATACTGTATGTACAACTGATGTTATGTCTATGGAAGATAAGGACCTTGAGCTATCAACAGAAGATTTTAGCATGCAAACATAAGGGAGCACTTACAGTAATGATGGTGTTCTTGCATCAGTGCACCAAGTAAGAGCAATGAAATAATGTGAAATTTTTGTCAAGCAACAGAATAAAACCTATAAAGGTTCAACATCAAATAAAAGTTAATACAATAACAAGTGTATCAGTTGTAAAGATGTGTATACATGGAATGAGAAGATAAAGACCAGCACTGTTAATATGAATAATTTTCCTTAGATTGGTCACGCAGTCACAGAAGATAACACTGTAGCTGTGTAGAATGTAACAACTGCTAAATATAGAATGCTTCAATTTTTCCTTTCTTGTTGACTTATAGCCACCTTTTTTTGCTGTGCTATCTGACAGATAGGACCTTTGGGAGGCAGAGTCGATTATAGCACAGATTTTTAAACTCTTGATGTCACCTCTCAGAACGACAACGAGGATTTGCAATAGAACACTGAGTTGAAGTAATATTAGCAAAAATCTTGTCTTGATCAGAAGTAGCTTTCTCGCTTCTAACACTTTGTGGAGTTAATTTTTGAAAGTTTCTGCAGAGAAGGCCATGATGAGATTTTCCACAAATCAAGCAGTTAAAATTACTTTGGCAGAAACTAGAAATATGGTTTAGTTTTAACACTGAAAACAACCTCCCTGTTTCATTAGGCATTGTCTTCTTTGTTTGTAAGTTAAATTTGCTACATTTCTGCACTAGATGGGGCTTATCACAGAATACACATTCATGTTCTCTACTCTGTTTACCCTGGGATGAGGTTAAAAGTTCTATACCCATTAGGTTTTCTGGGATTAAAATGGAATGTTCTTTAGGATACTCTATACTGCAATCTAAAATTTAATGATTATGGAGATATAACTTTAAACAAGAAAATTATTCTGTCTTTGGCTAGTCAGATATTCGATCTTATAAGTTTTTGTCATCCGATTTTGACTCCGAAAATTTTAATACAAGAATGCTGGTGAAGAAACCTGTCATGGGATGCCAGACTACAGTGTGATCTCAAGGAAAAAATTCCTAAAATGGACAAATGAACTGAAGTTTTTGCAAGATATCAGAATTCTCAGAAGAATATTGAGTAGCTTAATTTCTGATTTCAAGTGTTTTGTGATGAGCCACAACATGCTTAAGCGACCTGTATATATCTTACACAAGAAAATTATTTTGTTGCAAAATGTTAAATGGTACAAGCTCATGCTTGCAAAGCATCTTTGAAATCTGTCTCAGTTTCTAGACTTGAACACACAGCATGCTGTTTGGGAGTCAGACTGATAAATTCTATTGAAAAGGATTTTCCCTATGACAGAACTCAAATTTTCTACTAGTCAGAATTAATGCTTTATCTAGATAAAAAAATCACAAATCTTGGGCGGTATTTGTTATGAACCATGTGAATGATCTTTGAGCAACACAGATAGCTGGAAGTTTGTACCAGGAATCTTGAATCCTGCTGACTTCCCATCATGAGGTTTCAATGCTGATGCTTTAATTAAATCTATCTGGTGGAAGGCTCCTGAGTTTTTGAAAACCCTCATCAGCAAATGACCAGAGAACTAACTCTTTCCTGAAATGCAAATCGTGAACTCAGAAAAGAAAAAGACGATCATTTCAACCTTGAACATGGAAAACTGGGAAAAGTTTTTTTTAAACATTCTTCTTACTTGAAGTTAGAGAATTACAAGGTGGATATGCAGATTCATCTCCAACCTTCGAAACTCCCATCATACTTCAGGAAAGAACTGAAGCATGCTGCAATAGTCTTGATCAAATAGTTCAAACATAACAGTTTCCAAAAGGAACTGGTGGTCATTTGCAGAGTTTATATTCGATGGTGGATAATGAACTTTTAAGACTGAAGTCTCCTTTCTCAAAAGCAAAGATAGCACAGATTTTTTATGCCTATTATTTTGCCTGGAAATCATTACATAATGCAGAAATTAATAGAATGGGAACATAAAGAGTTAATTCAGAAGACAAACAACAAAAATCAGCGTCATATTTACAAAATTTTCACAGGACTAGTTTCGATGGTTTTACCGAACTACCATCCTCAGCTGCAAAACCGCAAATGAACAAAATGGGAAATAATGATTAGATAAGATAAGAAAGCCTGGGCAAGAATAAGCAAGTGGCGCCATCTGTTGGCGAAACCAGAACTAAAACATAATTTCTTTAAAAGCCAAAGGCAAATTTGGATTGGAATTAGGATCGTTAACTAGAACAGAAAGATTTTTATAAATGTGAAATGCCTCTAGAAAATCCAGTTCTCCAATGGAAGCTGTTTTTTGAATAATTTTGGCAGCAGAAAAATTGAAAGTGTGATTTTCGGACCAACAATGTTGAGCAACAGAAGACTTCTGAGTTTCTTTTTTTCTAACATATGCCTCATGTTCCTTGACGCGAAATTTTAAGGCTCTCTTAGTTTGGCCAATGTAAATTAAACCACACTGGCAAGGAATCCTATAAATACCCCAGGAATTCATATCCGGAATGGGGTCCTTGAGCATGGAACTTGGAATTTTATTGATGGGAGAATAAACAACCCGAAAGTTAAATTTCTCCAAAATGTGTGCAACTTTATAGCTAATTGACGGAAAGAAGGGAATGACAACGGAATTTTTATAATCTCCTAAAACAAGAGTGTGCTTTTTAGTGTGTTGAGATGAGAATTTTTTAACTGCTTGATTAATGATGTTGGGTGTTTATTCTCCCATCAATAAAATTCCGAGTTCCATACTCAAGGACCCCATTCCAGATATGAATTCCTGGGGTATTTATAGGATTCCTTGCCAGTGCAAACTAAGAGAGCCTTAAAATTTCGCATCAAGGAACATGAGGCAGACGTTAGAAAAAAGGAAACACAGAAGTCTTCTGTTGCTCAACATTGTTGGTCCGAAAAATCACACTTTCAATTTTTCTGCTGCCAAAATTATTCAAAAAAACATCTTCCATTGGAGAACTGGATTTTCTAGAGGCATTTCACTTTCATAAAAATCTTTCTGTTCTAGTTAACGATCCAATTCCAATCCAAATTTGCCTTTGGCCTTTAAAGAAATTATGTTTTAGTTCTGGTTTCACCAACAGATGGCGCCACTTGCTTATTCTTGTCCAGGCCTTCTTATCTTATCTAATCATTATTTCCCATCTCGTTCATTTGCGGTTTTGCAGATGAGGATGGTAGTTCGGTAAAATCATTGAAACTAGTCCTGTGAAAATTTTGTAAATATGATGCTGATTTTTGTTGTTTGACTTCTGAATTAGTATTTATTCGGCGTGTTATTGTGTCTTAAATAAAGAGTTAAATCCTGTCGGTGTCCAAATATTGATGAATAATCTACGGGAGAGGTATTGGATACTGAAGAGTAGAAAATCCATCAGACAAGCAACATTATGTTGTATTAGATGCAGAAGATTTACCGTGAACTCTGTTCAACCAAAACTCCTTCCTTTGCCAAAAGATAAAATTAGAGACGCAGTACAATTCAAGGTTATCTCTGTCGATCTAGCCAGTCCCTTATATTTGAAACACGGAGGGAAATATTGGTTTGTGCTGTTTACAGAGCAGTTCACATTGAATTATTAACATCGTCATCAGAAGCATTTTTGCAAACTCTAAGGAGATTTATTAAGAAAAGAGGTAAGCTTTTTCTTAAATACAGTGATCGAGACACAAATTTTTGGGAAGCTCCAAAGTTACTTACTGATTTTTACACATGCAAAAATCCATAACGAAGCTCTTGTAAAGAACATGGAAATTCAACTCTCCAGCTGCACCATAATGGGGTGGCTGGTAGGAGTGATTACAGTTGGCTGCACAAAATAAATTTTAAGAAGAGTATTGGGATGACCAACCTTAGATTTTGAAGAACTCTACATGGTCATTGCGATGTTGAAGGCTTGATGAACTCTAGACCACTAACTACAGTCTGTGAAGATAATGATGACTTGGTGCCCTTGTTTTTACAAGGAATTACAGAAACCAGACTTCCTGATCTATATATCTGGAAAATGTAAATCTAGAAATACACTTGCTGAAGATAAAGAAAGAGTTATATAGCAGATTAAGAGTACTTAGGGCAATCAAAAAATTCTAAAGGAATGACCAAGAACAGGAAAAAAATTGCTATATGAGACGTTGTTCTTGTAGATCACGATAATCAAAGAAGAATCAACTGGACATTAGCTAGGGCAGTAGAAATATATCCTGGTGAAGATGGATTAGTTAGGGTGGCTGAAATTAAGGAGAACAGGTTTCTGATAGGTCCAGTACAAAGACTGCATCCTTAAGAAATTTCAACTAAGAAATGTGGCAACATCCAAACAAAATGTGCTTCACTTGGAACTAAGATACCTCCCTCAAGCAACTCTGAAGGGATGCCCTGATGATTCGAAGCTGTCTAAAAGTGCTGATCCCATGCTGTCAATACCAACTGTGTTATGAGATCTAGTCAGCAACCGAAAGTTACTAGAGAGGGCAGACTTGTTAAAACTGAACTTATGAGCTCACTGATTTTTTGTTTATTTCCCATTTTTATTTTAGTTATTATTATAAGATGTTTATTAATGCTTTCTTTCTTTTTTATTTTGCTTTCAACTCCTGATGACTATAATCAAAAGTGGGAGGATGTCGTATTATTGCCGTCAGGTGGTGGACCATTCTACCTCCACGATTTTTTTTTTATCTCTGGAATTTGGCTAGAAGGGAAACAATGTTCTAAGGCATCACTACTGTGATGGAGACCTTTCATCGCTAAGCAGCTAATTTATTGCTTTTCATTATAACAGATAGCTGCAATTATTTTCTTGACAGTGATTCTATTTTCATGAAATGTTCAAGATTTTTCCCTGTAAATATTATGCTAATAAAATGCTTGTATCAGAAAGGATTGTAACATGACTCATGATTCAGAACAATGCCGGCAAAAATAAAAAACCTGTCAGGTAAATGAGATTTATTTACCTATTTAATTACGAGTTTTAGAATTTCCTGAGTGCATGACTCTAAAACATGGGTGCACGAAATACTTATTATTAACATGAGCTGGTGTTCCTACTGGAGACATCTTTCTCATTGGCTCGCACAATTTCTGTATCTAGATCTTTGTATGCTGATCAAAGACTGAGAAGTACAACTAGAAGACTCACATGGTCCACTGAATGTTATGGCATTCAAGTAATCCATGCTGCAGGATAGGGTAGTCTGAGTTAAGTGAACACTAAGAAGTTTATTAAGAGTAGTGAACATGCACGACTCATTGTTAACCCTGACTGGTATTTACGGGAATGGGAACACCAAAAATAGCAATCCAATGGGTAAAATCATTTTATGTTTCAAATTTACAGTTTCTGCCAAAATATCTTTCATTGGTATTGCTTCCGGCCTTTGGTAGAATCAGTCAAGGTAGGAGTATCCTTCTGAGGGGGACAGGGGTCCGACTACATCCAAATGCACACATTCAAAATGTTGACCAAGTACAGTGAAGGACTGCAATGGACTATGAGTATAACATATAACTTTGGAATTATAGCAATCGATGCAAGTCCAGGCAACGCAATTCTTTGACACAGAAGGCCAAACAAAAGGAGAAAGAATCAGTCTTTTGGTCAGTTGTATACCTGCATGAGAAAGTCCATGGAGTGATTCAAATACTGCTCTCTGGAATTGACTGGGAACAAAGGAATATATCTTGTCACCACTCACATCGTATATAGCCCAGCAGACAATTCCATCTTTTGTAGTTTTAATGAGCTACTTTCAGTGGACAATAGATGATTGAGTTTGGGATTATGTTGAAATTGAGCAACCTGTGCAAAAATTGTTATATCCAGCTTATTAATAGCACTAATTCGTGACAATGTATCTGCCACAATATTTTCTGGTCCAGGGACATATTGTATGTTAGTCCTGGATTCAGCAATATAATTCATATGCCTAGATACCTAGATGATGTAAAACCTGATTTTCCCCCCTAAAAAAAATATCAGAGGGCAATGATTTGTATAGTAAAAACTCATCCCTCATTGAAAATGCCTTACAGCACAGTAGAAAGTGAGTAATTCTCTATTGTACGTGCTGTAATTAGTTTCAGCTGAAGTCAACTTTCAGGAGAAAAAAGCCGGTGGTTTAAGGCCATTATTGCACTACCAGTGCAAAACAGCTCCATTAGCCACACGTGAGGTATCGATCATTAATGACAACTGCTAACCTAGGGCATGGTAACCAAATGTCACTGAAATTTGTTAGAGCAGTTTTACATTTTTCAAAGGTCCCAGTTGTTTCTGCTATCCAAGAAATGGAATAACTTTGCTTTCTCGACACAAACTGTATATGTAAACTGTTAAAATTTATCTTTGCATAAATTTTTCAATTTGAGCCAAGAATAATTCACTTGGTGAACTTTTTAATTTATAGCAATCTTTCTTCCTTTCCTTTTTTTTCATTGTGAGACGAGCAGGAAAAAAGTTATTCATTATTTCAAATAATTTTAACAAAGTGCGCAAACCACATTTCACATTATTATCGCTTATAATAAATATGCCAAATTTCAAAATGCGCTAATATGTAAATTCACATATATCCTAGGAACTTTTGAATAAAAAAACTTTTTTTTTTTTTTTTTTTTTTTTTTTTTGACAGCTATGTTTAGAAATACATCTACTTTAAAATGATAGTAAAAATGTTACAGGTTATAATTCAAATTTTTTTTTTGAAAATTTATAAAAATTATTTAAAAATATAAATTTTGAAAACAAATTACAAAAAATGGGTGAATTTTATTTGGAATGAACCTGAATTTTGAATTCTTGAAGGAGGAATTAAAGTAAGTTTATTAAAAAAAGAGATATTAATAAATATATATTAAACTAGCAGCTTCGCTGCCAGCCTTCGTCTGGCTTTTAAATGTACCGGAAAAATGGCTGAAGGGAACACCAAACATTAAATTTAAAAAATGCATAGAATTTTACTCTGCAGAAAAACTTCATTAAAAAAAGTTATTATGTATAATAAAATTACAATGAAATAAGCAATATCCCTTAATACAAATATTAATTATCCTAATAAATAAATTAACCAACTTCCCTTTGCAAAATCTTAAGAACTCAAATGGTATAAAGGAGGTTAAGAACTTTGTTTCCTAAAAAAAATCACTCAAAACTTTTCAATATCTTAAAAACAGTGAAATGAGCAATAAATAACATAAAACAATACAAAAAACAAAAAAATTCTGAAAAGCAAAGTATAATTAATGATATTTTATGTTATATTTTCAAGAGAAAAAAATTAGGTGCTTCTTTGGTAGATGGTTGCACGGATTTTTGGCGATTTACATTGGCGCAATTGTTGGAGCGGTTTTTAGTCATCAGCCATCTTGAAAAATGCTGTTTTTGCGTATTTTACACATATAGAAAAGTATTCGAAACTTTAAAAAAATAAATATCGTTAAAAATAATGGATTAATTTTTTGTTGAAAACGTTTTTTAAGATGGCTTGCAAATGTAAATAAATACATTTACTAAGAGTATAAAATGCTAAAGTAAGGTTAAATTATTACTTTCATGTAATAGAATAGAAACACCGCTATAAAAACATTGCGTCAACATTTAATTGTATTAAAATATTACTTAAATTGAATATCGAATTAAAAACATCATACCAACGTTTAAAAGAATTAAAATATTACTTAAATACTTTAAAATAAGTTTTATAGGAATTAATTATTTAACATTAAAACATATGTGGCAAGAAATATCTCAGGAATTTTTGAAAACATTGTATTAATTTTTTAATAAAAGTTGAAGTATACAATTATAAAGTGAAAGAAAATTATGTACTTACATTTTTTTAAAGTATTTTACCTGTCGTATATTTATAAGTACCACAAAAAAAAAAAAAAAAAAAAAAAAAAAAAAAAAAAAAAAAAACGATTTTCATCCGTGATCTACATCTCTCGCACTTCATTGAATCCCAAAATTTAAAATAAATTTCCTCCGACGCTATTAACAATTTATAAATAAATCTTTCATTAGAAAAGCCAGGTTGGCCAAAATAAGATCTCAAAGGTCAATTTTTTTATTCTGATACCACTAATTCTTGGTAATTACCACTAACAACATTCATCTTCGAAACGGACATATCCATTCCATTTGAAATCTGAGGAATTCGAAGAGATGAATAATAAAATTTTAAAATGGCGCGGTAATGCACAAATATTTAGTAACCAATCAAGGAGCTGATTACATCATGCATAGAATTAAAATTATTTAAATAATCATTCATAATAAAACCATTTTTAAAATAAATGCAAAATTAAATTGTATTTTAATACTTAACAGCCATAAATAATGTTTAAAACATTAAATTTATAGATATTAATAAAACCAATTACTTTTTAAGTAAGGTGACGTCATTGATTACATCATCCACAACATAAAATTATAGAAAATATTATAAACAACAAAATTTTTATTTCAAATAAAAATGCAAAATTAAATTGATTTTTAATATTTAGAAGCCATAAATAATATTTAAAACACTGAATTTATGCATAATAAAACACATTATTTTAAAAATAAAATGACAACAAAGTATCGGTTACCATAAATAACTTATCCAGCAATGGGTTTACCATAAGTCGTATTACTCGCCAAACGAAAAATCGGCAAAATCCGTGCAACTGTCTACCACAAAAAAATGACAATAAAAAAAAAATAATAATAAAATGAAATATGCCAGTCTCTTAAAAACAGTGAAATAAAAAATACGACGAAAAATTGTTGCCAAACCCATATTTCTAAAAGAATGAAACTATTCAAAATAATGCGATTTCATGAAAAATCTATCAACAACAATAAGGAAAATTGTTGCCAAAATCACATTTTTAAAGATGTGAGATGTGAAAAGTGTACTCGGAAGCTTCATTTTAAAATTTTTTAAAAAACACAAAGTATTATAATTTTTCCAAAATTCTTTTTGTAAAAGCAGTCGCAAGGATAAAAGTTTAACGTGTCCAAAAATCAAAGAAAAATAAACTGTACATTTTTAAACAAACTTTTTTAGAAAAAATCCCGCTGAAAAGGTGTTAAGCTCACTTTGTTAAATAAATTCGTATTTAATTGATTTATTGAAACACGAAATTTATTTTAAGTTCGTAAAATAGCTAAGTGCCTACGTTTCATAACGATGTGAAAATGGAGTGTGTAGAGTAAAATCTCTCTTTCCTATAGGCCATTATGTCTCAAAATGACGCGATTTCGTCACAAAACATAAAATAAAAAAAATTCGAATTTGAATTTCAAAAAAATCGCTTCGAGGTGCACTGGCTCTTGTCTAGATGCACCTATGTACCAAATTTCGTAGCCGTGGGTCTATTAGCTTACGCGCAGCGCGAACGAAAGACAAAGACACACACAAACAGACAGACTCTTTGTTTTATTATATGTCTTATGTATGATCAGTGACCAGTGAAAAATATCTCGATAATTTTTTTTTTATTTGATTAGCTAGTTATATTGAAAGGGTTATAAGAAAAGCTGAGCTTAAGTCCTTTGCCAAATATTATTTGTGTGTTAATATAATACAAGAATCATTTTTATTAACAAAATGCAAGAACAAAGATGAGGATTTCCCTCGAAATTGCCATGAAATAGTTTTTTTGTATTATACAGACAAAAGTCTTTTAATTCAGACTCATTGGGACTTCCACGATTCCAGATTATCGGTTTTTCCCAATTATAGATTTTCAATTTAAATCTGGTAAGATGGCATGCAGAAATTATAAAATTAAAAATATGAAACCGTAATTTATGAAATAATGCTTACGTTCAATGAAACAAATTTTGCTCATTATGGATTTAGATATACTGAATACTTGAATGTATTTCTCCAAATTTTGTAATATTGTTTTATTTTGTTCATGTGTTTGCATATGATTCTGTAAAACATTTTTTGCTGTAAGATATGCTTAAAGTGTTTTTCGTTATCCTCGTAATATAAATATGGGTAAATTTAAAGATAAGTAATTTGTCAGTTAAAAAATTGCAGAAATTTAAAAAAAAAGCGATGAAAAATACGAAAAAGTTTGATCCACAAATTTTGTTATATCTAATTTTCATGCATTTCATGTAACCATATAAATGAAGTAAGGTACATTGCATAAGAAAAGGGGGGACAGTTTTGTATCTCCTGTTCTACTGGGCTGATTGACGAAATTCAAATTGCGTTTTTCATGTCTCGAAACTTATGATATGAATAAATGTACTATGACTTATGTATTAGATTTATATACAAGATGATTCTAAATTGCTTTTACAAATTTAGAGGGGTGATAGTACCCATCCAGACGAGTAATAATTACCGTAGAACATAGGGTCGCATTCCACACTGAGAAGCAGAAAAGAGGAATATCAGAATTCCAACCTGAACTTACAACAATGTTGGGAAAGCGAACAAATGAGACCAAAAGTTGCGCAATCTGATTTATTGCTTATTAAAAAAACTTGCAGATAGTGCTCAAAATGCCATGTGTGTCGTGGCGCAGTTGACATCGGAAGGAATGACGCACCTTCCCGATACCGTTCTACGGTCCCGTGGCTGGCGCACCTTCCCGATGATTCCTGGTGCCGTGGTAATTTTGCCTGTGGCAACAACGATTCTCTCCATGAAATCTTCAGCTAAGTCCAAAGGAATTTTGTGCACTAAAGATTTCATCTGCCCCCACAAGAGAAGGTCCAGTGAGCTAGGCACAGGTCCCCCACATCTGATCCATTGTGCGGGATATGTAGCATTCAAAAGGTTACGCACCATGATGGAAAAATGTGCTGGGACTCGTGCATGAACCAGATGTTTCTCTGAATGGGAGCGAAACAGCCTGCAATAAACTGGTAAGTACTTGTTCGAAGAACATACGGTATGTTGCACCGGTCAAATGGTCTGGCATGATGTAAGGGCCTGCCAGGTAATCACCTAGGTTACCTGCCCTAATACTTGAAGCAGTGATGTGTCTTTTTCAAAGACATGGTTTTCTCTGATTGGCTTGCTCCAGTACAAACTAAGAGCAAAATGCTTCTTCTTCTCAGTGCAAATTTGAGTACAGTTAATTCTTGATAGTCTTATGAGATAGTCTCCTTGTCCTTCCTCGATGCTTCTTTACTTTCTTCTTTTCTGCCTCTCAGAGTGGAATGCGACCCTATGTTCTACAGTAATTATTACTCGTCTGGATGGGTATTATCACCTCTCTTAATTTGTTAGAGCAATTTAGAATCACCCTGTATAGCATTGTTCTAATATAGATATTTTGTCACAAAATCAGACTTTTCTGAAATGACATGCCTATTGTTTTCCATATTTCAATTCTATGACTCAAATTATGTCAAGCTACCAAGTTTTGTACAAATTGCGTGAGTAGCTTTTAAAAAGTTAGCTCTCAAAATTTTAGCTCAATGTTAATTGTAGAAATTCAATTTTAGCTCAATGTTAATTGTAGAAATTCAATTAACATTGAGCTAAAATTTTGAGAGCTAACTTTTTAAAAGCTACTCACGCAATTTGTACAAAACTTGGTAGCTTGACATAATTTGAGTCATAGAATTGAAATATGGAAAACAATAGGCATGTCATTTCAGAAAAGTCTGATTTTGTGACAAAATATCTATATTAGAACAATGCTATACAGGGTGATTCTAAATTGCTCTAACAAATTAAGAGAGGTGATAATACCCATCCAGACGAGTAATAATTACTGTAGAACATAGGGTCGCATTCCACTCTGAGAGGCAGAAAAGAAGAAAGTAAAGAAGCATCGAGGAAGGACAAGGAGACTATCTCATAAGACTATCAAGAATTAACTGTACTCAAATTTGCACTGAGAAGAAGAAGCATTTTGCTCTTAGTTTGTACTGGAGCAAGCCAATCAGAGAAAACCATGTCTTTGAAAAAGACACATCACTGCTTCAAGTATTAGGGCAGGTAACCTAGGTGATTACCTGGCAGGCCCTTACATCATGCCAGACCATTTGACCGGTGCAACATACCGTATGTTCTTCGAACAAGTACTTACCAGTTTATTGCAGGCTGTTTCGCTCCCATTCAGAGAAACATCTGGTTCATGCACGAGTCCCAGCACATTTTTCCATCATGGTGCGTAACCTTTTGAATGCTACATATCCCGCACAATGGATCAGATGTGGGGGACCTGTGCCTAGCTCACTGGACCTTCTCTTGTGGGGGCAGATGAAATCTTTAGTGCACAAAATTCCTTTGGACTTAGCTGAAGATTTCATGGAGAGAATCGTTGTTGCCACAGGCAAAATTACCACGGCACCAGGAATCATCGGGAAGGTGCGCCAGCCACGGGACCGTAGAACGGTATCGGGAAGGTGCGTCATTCCTTCCGATGTCAACTGCGCCACGACACACATGGCATTTTGAGCACTATCTGCAAGTTTTTTTAATAAGCAATAAATCAGATTGCGCAACTTTTGGTCTCATTTGTTCGCTTTCCCAACATTGTTGTAAGTTCAGGTTGGAATTCTGATATTCCTCTTTTCTGCTTCTCAGTGTGGAATGCGACCCTATGTTCTACGGTAATTATTACTCGTCTGGATGGGTACTATCACCCCTCTAAATTTGTAAAAGCAATTTAGAATCATCTTGTATATAAATCTAATACATAAGTCATAGTACATTTATTCATATCATAAGTTTCGAGACATGAAAAACGCAATTTGAATTTCGTCAATCAGCCCAGTAGAACAGGAGATACAAAACTGTCCCCCCTTTTCTTATGCAATGTACCTTACTTCATTTATATGGTTACATGAAATGCATGAAAATTAGATATAACAAAATTTGTGGATCAAACTTTTTCGTATTTTTCATCGCTTTTTTTTTAAATTTCTGCAATTTTTTAACTGACAAATTACTTATCTTTAAATTTACCCATATTTATATTACGAGGATAACGAAAAACACTTTAAGCATATCTTACAGCAAAAAATGTTTTACAGAATCATATGCAAACACATGAACAAAATAAAACAATATTACAAAATTTGGAGAAATACATTCAAGTATTCAGTATATCTAAATCCATAATGAGCAAAATTTGTTTCATTGAACGTAAGCATTATTTCATAAATTACGGTTTCATATTTTTAATTTTATAATTTCTGCATGCCATCTTACCAGATTTAAATTGAAAATCTATAATTGGGAAAAACCGATAATCTGGAATCGTGGAAGTCCCAATGAGTCTGAATTAAAAGACTTTTGTCTGTATAATACAAAAAAACTATTTCATGGCAATTTCGAGGGAAATCCTCATCTTTGTTCTTGCATTTTGTTAATAAAAATGATTCTTGTATTATATTAACACACAAATAATATTTGGCAAAGGACTTAAGCTCAGCTTTTCTTATAACCCTTTCAATATAACTAGCTAATCAAATAAAAAAAAAATTATCGAGATATTTTTCACTGGTCACTGATCATACATAAGACATAAATGGAATGCTTACCAGTGTTACTGAAACAAATTTTTAAGGTACAAGTTAAATTATGTCTAATATTTTGTTAATTCTTTAAAAATTATTCAAAATTTAAGAAATAAAATTTTTCTCACAAGAAAAGTTTTTAATTTTTTTCTTAATATCATTTCATGTATTAAGTTATTTATAACCATCATGCCTTTTCAAAAATACATGATTTTTTTTAAATCCCATTGACACCCAAATAGTATTTAAATTTATGCTTATCTCAAAGATCTAAGCGGAAAAATAATAATTGTTAAAAAAAATTATCAGCGCTTTTTGCACAAAAATACTTTACACAAGTATTCTTATGCAGAATTATATGATGAAGTACAAATGTCAAATTCAGAAATGTATGCTTTACGCATGCACGCGTTTAAAGAAATGTTTAATAAAGTAAACAAATAAATATTAAGCTTTTTTTTTGTAAATTTTGATACCTTTTAGATCATAATTGCTCTTTATTTCATAAATTACGGTTTCATATTTTTATATTTATAATTTCTGCATGCCATCTTACCAGATTTACATTGATGATCTATAATCCGGAAAAACCGATAATCCCGAATCGCCGAAGTCCCGACGAGTCCAGATTAAAGACTTTTGACTGTAGTAATTATTTCCCCAAATAATAATTTAATTATTTTAGATAGGTTTTACCTAGACTCATTAAATATAATTTGCTATATTTTATTATAGCTTTTCTGCTGCATCTAAATATATATATAAAAAAGTTATTTTTATTTTAACTAAATAAAATTACCATTCAAAAAATATATTTACCTGGAACATGGAAGAGAAATCTATCACCGACTGCACAAATGAGACGTTTTTTATGAATGATAGTTTTTGCAAGAAGATAATACCAATCCACAGGCATGGCTCCATGATAAAATACAATAAGTGCAGGACCATCACTTGGAATATTTTCAATTCCTTCAATCTCATAACCTAGCAAAATAAGAAAATTTTCTATTACTTAAAAATCCAAATAAATAGGGAAATCAAGAAGAATTCAACATTTCTATCAATTACTGATTCTGAACCTAAATCCCTCAGCCGCATTACGAATTAGTATTACATTTTTAATTGCTATGTATAATATGCAATACGCAATTAAAATGAATGAGAATATTAAGACCACCATTTTTACTTACTTCTCTTATGTTATTTCTCTCCTTGCCTCACCAATGCTGCTGTATCATGTGAAAACACTATCTTACACTCCAGTCACCATATAATACTGTCACTAATTGCTCAGTTGTACAAATGTATTATATACTAGCTGGAGATATTTCAGCAATAAGTTAAAAGACTGGTGCTCAATTTTTATGAATGCTGATACTGAAAACCTACTGAGCAAATACTAATGCCTCTTTTACATATTTTACAATTATAATTAGTTAACTGCATGACTAAAAGGCTTTTAACAATAAATTATAAGCAAAATGTACATTAGTCATTCAAACTGCATAAAAAAAAACATCCAAGAGATCTGAAATTTATGAAACACATATGACGGTGGCACAGGAAAATGATCCGTGATGTTGCATATATGCACGTTATGAACATGAGTAACATTATCTGAAAGCAATGGAAGAGAACATAAGACTGAATTTTGGCCCTTGCTTATTAATAAACAAAATCCTTTAGAAGAACTCATAAAATTTTTGATGTGTGCCAAACTTTGACACCCACATGCATAATAATTTTTAAATTTTGCTAAGTATTTTCATATAGGCTGTTTTGTATTACATTCCAGTATTGACACAAAGTTTTTTTTTTTTTTTTTTTTTAATGGTTTTACAAACAGATCATCTCATTTTTCATTTTTACTTATTTATTCCTTCATCCCCCCCTAAAATCAATTTTGAAAAAGAAGCTTGTGTATTTTAGCTACAATGTAAGAAACTATGATGAAATTTCTATGCAAATACATTATTTTGTTTAAAATCGCTAAAGGGAACAACTGTTTTAATCTAATCTCAGTGATCACAAAATTTCCACCAAAACAAAAGAAGCATTGGTAGATGAATCAATAAATTCATTTTCAGGATAAATAGCTAATCCCAACCCAAAATATGTATGTAGTGTAATTTTTTACAATTATAAATATTTTTTTCTATCTCAATGTGTCATTCAGTTGTCAGATTAAGCAAAAGTGAACTAATACATAAGTACCCAAGTTTTCATATGTGAACTATGTTTGCTCCTTATTTGTATGGAAAGAACTTTTCAGTATGATTTGAAAAAGAAGATGGAACTCAAATCAATATGTATCCAGACTTGATCACTGGAGAACCTACAGCATACTATGACAGATCAGCTTTCTGCAAAATTTTGCTCGCATAAGTGGAAGCCAGCCACTTTTATATAAATGCAAAATCAGCGAGTTCAGAAGGAATAAGCAGGGCAATGTTTAGAATCATAATGATCTGCACATACCAATAAAACAGAAGAATAAACATTTTTATATGCATGGTCTATCTGAATTGCTATAGCACATGCTATCTAGCTCAAGAACTACTTCATGTGGCACAACAATAAGTACGAGGGTTGGAACTTTAATAGTAGCAACACAGCTGAAAAAACGCTACGCAACAAAACCAAAGAATATTGCGTATACCACACGTAAATTACATACCTACCTTACCTCTCAGCAAAAAGACTCGTCCTGCCTACGTCACGTGCATGCGGAGTGACGCGAAGAACGCATCCTTGTATTCGCTTGCCGTCTAAAGTAAAGGGTTGTCAGGATGTTTTCAAAACAAGAACAACGATGTTGGATAAAATTTGAATGTGCCAGAGGTCGTACAGCACCACAGTGTCATCAAGAGGCTTGTGGGGAATCTGCAATGCCTTAGAGAACTGTAGCAAGATGGGTGAAAGCATTCAATGAAGGACGCCAAAACGTGGCAGACATGCTGCAGCCAGGTCGTCTGAGTGTCAGCGATGCAGACGTGCAAGCTGTTGCCGCACTAATGGACAGTGATCGCTGCCAAATGATTTGTCAGCTAGCCGGACAAACAGGATTAGCGCATACGACTGTTGCACATTCTGAAGGAACGCCTGTCCATGAGAAAAATTGCTTCACAATGGGTTCCACATCAATTGATGGAAATGCAGAAATGGCTACGATACGATGCTGCCCGAACCCACCTGGAGCACTATGAGCACGAAGGAGATGCTTTTTTACACCGTGTCATTATGCTGGATGAGACTTGGGCCCGATCGTACCAGCCAGAACTGAAACGCCAATTAAACGAATGGCGTCATCACGGGTCACCATGACATTTGAAATTTCGTCAGAACCCCAGCAATGTGAAAGTTATGGTGATTCTTGTGTACGACTGCGATGGTGTCATCCTAACGTATACTGTTCCCCCACAGCAGACCATCACTGCGCAGTATTACTGCTCATTTTTGGAGCACAATCTCAGACCAGCTTTGAGAAAAAAATGGTGACACTTTCTGCAGAACGCTCCTCTCATTTTGCATGACAATGCTCGGCCGCATGCAGCGCAAGCTGTGACTGATTTGTTCAAGCGATGGGGCTGGGAAGTGCTTTACCATCCACCATACTCATAATTTCATATTCATTCATTTATATTCATAAAAAATCTTTCAGTTCTAACTAAAGATTCAAATCCAATCAATCTTTACCCTCACCTTTAAAAGAAAGTATTTCATAGTCATTTTCATTTTTTATCAAGAGATGGCACCAGCAGTTTGTTTTCTTTTTGGTCTATTGCAGGGATAGCCAACCTATGGGCACAATGGAGTTTTTATAATGGCACAGAGAAGACTTATCGAAAAATTAAGAGATTAAAAAAAATAATAATATTGTCTGTATCAACTGTATTGATCAACAAACACACTATAATAATTCAGAATCTTTGCAAGATGTCAATTGTTACCCAACCGAAATCCAAAACAAAATTATTGACCTACAATAGCATACTACACTGAAAAACAAATATAAGGAACTTATTTATTTTTATCTTATAAACTTTGTTATTTTTGAGCTTTTTAATTCCTTCTCTAACTTCTGTCAAAGATGGTGACGGGATACTATCGGTGTTTACAGAGGTAGTTGGGTAGGTTGAAGACCCATCACATGTATGGTCATTTAACAAGTTATTAAAGTGCTCATTCTACCTGTGAGTACCTTTTTTATCATTTAGGATGATGTAGTATGGTTCTAGATCCAGAAAATACTGCTACCGATAGTGAAGAAAGTGACAGAGAAGTTAGTGAAAACGAGAAAATTTCGATTGACAAGTTAGTCTGAATTCTCGAAAGAGCAATTACAGGACTTCAACAATGTAACTAAACAAGAGATTATGTCTTTCTACAGAATTAAAGAGAAAGTACAGTCAAAAGTCGTTAATTCGGACACCCATAATCCGGACCTCAAAGCTACAAACTTTCTGCGCATGCGTCGCTTTGATGCATGCGCATAGGCATTTACGCATGCACATAGACGTTTACGCATGCGGATAAGACCTTTACGGCTGCGAGTATGTGTGCGCATAATATGTTTAAGCATGCGCATTTAATGTATAACGGACGGTATAAGCTAAGCTAAAATTATCTAATTCAGTTAATGCTGCAGATTGCGTTGTTCCTTAATCTTCGAATTGGATCCGGCTTATTATTTTTTGCAGACTGTTAGAGCAATTTTATAAAAGTAAGCTTGAACTTTCGATTATGTCAGATAGAATTTCCGATATATATTTGCTAATATGTAAAGGATCTACAAAGCGAAAGTATGTTTCGAAGTCCATTAAACAGAAAGTGTAATTGCTGCAAAAAATGGATAAAGGCATATCCTTTGATTATCTAATCATTCCGAAATATGTTTATCAATTTCACACTGCTCTGCAGAGGGAGGGAAACAACGCAGCGCGCAATGAATTGGAAGTCGATCTGTCAGCACTATCCTTATCTTCAGAGCAGAGGTTTTTATTTTATTTGGCTTATAATTCCTTACTAAATGTAGTATTTCATCTCGATGTACTCCATCTTTGATATGATTTAAATCAAGCTCCTCGTCATTATAATTCGCTTCCGTTAGTGAAGAAAGTGACACATAGGTTATTGAAAACGAAAAAATTTCGATTGACAAATTAGACGGTATTCTCGACACAGCAATTATAGGACTTGAACAGCGGAACTTTGTAACTAAACAAGAAATTATGTCTGTTTAATAGAATTAAAGAGAAAGCATTATCACATGAAACGAAGCAACTTGCATTAAAAGAAATGTTTAATAAAGTAAACAAATAAAGATTAAGCTTTTACTTTTCGTAAATTTTGATACCCTTTAGATCATAATTGTTCTTTATTTCATAAATTATGGTTTCATATTTTTAATTTTATAATTTCTGCATACCATCTTACCAGATTTAAACTGATGATCTATAATCCAGAAAAATCGATAATCCGGAATCGCCGAAGTCCCGACGTCTCCGGATTAACGACTTTTGACTGTATTAGCACTAAAAACGAAGCAACTTAAGCAACTTACATTGCAAGAAATGCTTAATAATGTAAACAAAAAAATATTAAGCTTTTTTTTTTTTTTTTGTAAATTTTGATACCCTTTAGATCATAAATACTTTCATAAATCCAAATTTCATATTTTAATTTCATAATTTCTACATGCCATCTTACTAAATTTAAACTGATGGATCTAGTATCTGGAAAAATCCCAAATCCGGAATCGCAGAAATCCCGACGAGTCCGGATTTCAGACATTATACTGTATATTTCTTGAGTGCTTTTATTATTAAATAAATCACAGTGTGGTTTCTTTGTCTATTACCAGCATAAAATTAAAAATTCAATATTATCATGCATAAAAAGTAATCCAAAGGTCAACCTTTTTTTTTTTTTTTTTTTTTTTTACTTCTTTGTATGAAGTACAGTCAAAAGTCGTTAATTCGGACACCCATAATCCGGACCTCAGAGCTACAAACTTTCTGCACATGCGTCGCGTTCACGCATGCGCACAGGCGTTTACGAGAGCGCGTAAGACCCTTACGGCTGCGAATATGTTTGTGCGCATGCGCGTTTAATGTGTAATGGAGTTATACGCTAAGCTAAAGTTATCTAATTCAGTTAATGTTGCAGATTGCGTTGTTCCTTAATCTTCGAATTGGATCCGGCTTATTATTTTTTGCAGACTGTTAAAGCAATTTTATAAAAGTAAGCTTGAACTTTCGATTATGTCAAATAGAATTTCCGATATATTTTTACTACAAAGGGAAAGTATGTTTTGAAATCCGAAATCTGTTTATCAATTTCACGCTGCCCTGCGGCAGAGGGGGGGGGCAGAAACGTCATTTTTAGATTATGATAGATTAGAAAGATTATGTCAAATAGAATTTCCGATATATATTTACTAATATGTAATTTGTATCTACAAAGCGAAAGTATGTTTTGAAATCCGAAATCTGTTTATCAATTTCACGCGGCAGATTGGAAGTTGATCTGTCAGCACTATCCTTATCTTCAGGGCAGATGTTTTTATTTCATTTGGTTTATAATTCCGTACTAAGTGTAGTATTTCATCTCGATGTACTCCGTCTTTGATATGATTTAAATCAAGTTCCTCGTCATTATAATTCGCTTCCGATAGTGAAGAAAGTGACCCAGAGGTTATTGAAAACGAAAACATTTCGATTGACAAATTAGTATTAGTCGGTATTCTCAACACAGCAATTATAGGACTTGAACAGCGGAACTTTGTAACTAAACAAGAAATTATGTCTGTTTAATAGAATTAAAGAGAAAGTATTATCACATGAAACGAAGCAACTTACATTGAAAGAAATGTTTAATAAAGTAAACAAATAAATATTAAGCTTTTTCTTTTTGTAAATTTTGATACCCTTTAGATCATAATTGTTCTTTATTTCATAAATTACGGTTTCATATTTTAATTTTGTAATTTCTGCATGCCATCTTACCAGATTTAAACTGATGATCTATAATCCAGAAAAATCGATAATCCGGAATCGCCGAAGTCCCGACATCTCCGAATTAACGACTTTTGACTGTATTAGCACTAAAAACGAAGCAACTTAAGCAACTTACATTGCAAGAAATGCTTAATAATGTAAACAAAAAAATATTAAGCTTTTTTTTTTTTTTTTGTAAATTTTGATACCCTTTAGATCATAAATACTTTCATAAATCCAAATTTCATATTTTAATTTCATAATTTCTACATGCCATCTTACTAAATTTAAACTGATGGATCTAGTATCTGGAAAAATCCCAAATCCGGAATCGCAGAAATCCCGACGAGTCCGGATTTCAGACATTATACTGTATATTTCTTGAGTGCTTTTATTATTAAATAAATCACAGTGTGGTTTCTTTGTCTATTACCAGCATAAAATTAAAAATTCAATATTATCATGCATAAAAAGTAATCCAAAGGTCAACCTTTTTTTTTTTTTTTTTTTTTTTACTTCTTTGTATGAAGTACAGTCAAAAGTCGTTAATTCGGACACCCATAATCCGGACCTCAGAGCTACAAACTTTCTGCACATGCGTCGCGTTCACGCATGCGCACAGGCGTTTACGAGAGCGCGTAAGACCCTTACGGCTGCGAATATGTTTGTGCGCATGCGCGTTTAATGTGTAATGGAGTTATACGCTAAGCTAAAGTTATCTAATTCAGTTAATGTTGCAGATTGCGTTGTTCCTTAATCTTCGAATTGGATCCGGCTTATTATTTTTTGCAGACTGTTAAAGCAATTTTATAAAAGTAAGCTTGAACTTTCGATTATGTCAAATAGAATTTCCGATATATTTTTACTACAAAGGGAAAGTATGTTTTGAAATCCGAAATCTGTTTATCAATTTCACGCTGCCCTGCGGCAGAGGGGGGGGGGCAGAAACGTCATTTTTAGATTATGATAGATTAGAAAGATTATGTCAAATAGAATTTCCGATATATATTTACTAATATGTAATTTGTATCTACAAAGCGAAAGTATGTTTTGAAATCCGAAATCTGTTTATCAATTTCACGCGGCAGATTGGAAGTTGATCTGTCAGCACTATCCTTATCTTCAGGGCAGATGTTTTTATTTTATTTGGTTTATAATTCCGTACTAAGTGTAGTATTTCATCTCGATGTACTCCGTCTTTGATATGATTTAAATCAAGTTCCTCGTCATTATAATTCGCTTCCGATAGTGAAGAAAGTGACCCAGAGGTTATTGAAAACGAAAACATTTCGATTGACAAATTAGTATTAGTCGGTATTCTCAACACAGCAATTATAGGACTTGAACAGCGGAACTTTGTAACTAAACAAGAAATTATGTCTGTTTAATAGAATTAAAGAGAAAGTATTATCACATGAAACGAAGCAACTTACATTGAAAGAAATGTTTAATAAAGTAAACAAATAAATATTAAGCTTTTTCTTTTTGTAAATTTTGATACCCTTTAGATCATAATTGTTCTTTATTTCATAAATTACGGTTTCATATTTTAATTTTGTAATTTCTGCATGCCATCTTACCAGATTTAAACTGATGATCTATAATCCGGAAAAATCGATAATCCGGAATCGCCGAAGTCCCGACGAGTCCGGATTAACGACTTTTGACTGTATAGAAAGTACTGTAATCACAAAATTTCTGGGTTTCATATTTCAACTGAAATATCCATTTTGACCACTATTGAATGCAATTTAATGATGTTTTTGCATTGACTTCAGCATGTAAGGACAGAATGAAGGACTTTTTTTTTCCCCAAACGAATTATAAAACATTTAAAATGGACCGAGAAGAGTTCTTCATGCCATCTGTACATACCTATGTATGTATCTTGCAGAACTAAAAACCGAGTAGCCTCAGAACATTGGAATTTTGTATATAGGACTGCTATAGCATGTAGTTGTGCACCTCCCTTTTTGGTTGCAATTGGCCACACCAAAAGTACATAAATATATATACCCACTCTGTTAACATGGCTCCTTGAGCTCAGTTTTATTTATTCTTGTATGTTGGGAAATTGTGCATTTTTTGCTTTTAAAATGATTTAACTATGTTGTTCTTATATTCCAGTTAAGGTTTTTATGCCTTTAGTTAATCTGCATGCAATAGTTGTAGAATTATCAACAATTTAAAAGTTAGTTAAGTGCGGATAAGCCCCGCCTTTTTTTTTTTACACAGCAGCCATATTTGTTTACATTTGAAACTTAGCAGAACAGGAAAAGTCATTCAGTGTCTTTTTGCTGAGTGGGACCAAAAGGAAAGTTTAGTGCACTAAAAAATCTGCCTTCTTCCCAAATTTCTTGTTTTTTTAAGTGTTTTAATTGTATTTGGTGTTTTATGTTTTTCTATATCTTTCAATTTTTAATGAAGATATTTTGAGTTTGTACTTACTTTTGCCTTGCTGCAAAGGGAGAACTCAATTAATTGAATAAGATATATATCTCTAATAAAATTCAAGGGAAAGTGTTTTGCATTAGCAGTAAATACCAGTCGGTCTCAGACAAAGGAGAATGTTTACGAGTAGTGAATGCGTATTAAGTAAGCGGCACTGAATCTTCTGTGAAAAACTGTTTCTTTTTTATTTAATTTCTTTTATACATTGTTTTCGATTTTGTTTGTGAAAACTGTTTCTTTTTTATTTGTTTAATTTCTTTTATACATTGTTTTAGATTTATTATAGTATTTGAAAATAACATGTGGCAAAAATTAGATAATTCTTCAGATGATATAATTTTTGAGCATATAAAGTTATAAAATGAACGAGATGTAATGCTGTTAAGTGAACCTATACCACAGTGTTAATATGATAAATAAATATAGTGAATTTTAAAGAGTGCATTATTCTATTGTGATTTATGCGCTATCGACAAAGTAGATGAATTCAATTCAATAAGTGTACATGAAATGCAAGAAAAGTGTGTATACTTAAATATTCTGCACAAGGATAACATGTGGTGTACACATCAATTTTTATTTACAAATATATATCATCCACACTCCATATATTGTTGAAGTGAATCTTCTGCTACATAACAATGTAATGATAACTAACATTATTGCAAATAAATAATGGAATTTAAATCTAAACAATAAGCAACCATTGAATTCCTGACAAAAGAAATATGCAGCCTGTTCTACAAGAAGCTATAGAATATTTATGGAGAATATATTATTGACAAAAGCACTACGTACAGATGGATAAAGAAGGGAAAAATCAGCATTGAAGGAGAATCATGAAACAAGATGGCATCAAGTACACACCTGAATTCTTCCTGCAAAGAGTCTAAAATTAGGTAAATGATGGCAAAATTGTATAGCTTGTAGTGCAGATAATGCTGCAAAGTAGTGTATAAAGACACAGTCACTCTAAGAAGTGAGATTCAGATGATTGTTATCAGTTAAGTCACCTTTTGCATTACTTTTGGCACAATGCAAGAAAGCAAATAGACTTGAAAAATGAAGTCCTATATCAAAAGTGACAATAGGCTTAATGTATTCAAGCATTTAATTTTTCTTTTTATATCAAAACAGCTTTACAAACAACAAACCTTTTCGGGCATGCAAAAGTGAAAAATGTTAATTAAATTTCACTTTATAGCTGCAATCCCAGGATTTATTTAGTCTGCGCACTAGCTAAACTCATTTCTCCAACAACTACTCTGATTTCCTAAAATTAAGCAAAGTGACAAGCTTGTGCTTGCATAAATTTTAGTCATGATTCTATTGATTTTGAGGGCAGGTATAGTTCACTCTTTATCAGAAGCCAAAAAAAATCTGCAATAAAGAGAGAGCCATGATTGTATTTATACCCAAAAGCAGTAAAGTGAAAGAGAAGATAACACCATCTGTTGGCAGAAATAGTAAAAAAAAGTGGAAAATTAAATTAATAGAATTTTAAATGCATTAGGAAGGACTTGATTAGAATTAAAATCAAAAGTTTCAAGAAAATATATTTCACCAATGGAAACAGACTTTTGGATAATTTCTGCAGACCCAAAGTCAAAATTATAAATGAATTTTCAACTACGATTAGCTATCAAAGACTTGTTAATTTTGCCTTTTCAGATAAGAGATTTGTGTTCCTTAATGCAAAACTTTAACGCTCTTTTAGTTTGGCCCATATTTCTCCAACAACACAGAGAAGATATGCTATAAATTCCATATGAACATAAAGTCAGAAATAGAATCATTAAGAATCGAACCATGGATTTAATTGATATGTGAGAAATAGACTTGAAAACTGAATTTGTAGAGAATCTGCTCAACAGGATGAAGTGGAAGCATGGCAAAGTTGTTAATGTTATTTCTAACATTGTAATGTCTTCCTTGAATGGCAAGGTGACTTTTTTTTAGGGGGGGGAAGGCGAAAATCCTCAGTCAGTGACAACTGATCTCAAATAAAAGTTCATTAACAAGCAGGGATTCTGAGAAACAAACTTTGACAGTGTGAAATACATAATAGTAAAAAGAAGCCAGTTTTTGCTTAGCCAGGTGATATAACTTAGCATGAGGAGGCAAACAAATAGAAAAAGGTTTATGGTAAACAGTAGTTCTGAAATTGTATTCATAGCATATTACAAGAATATCAAGGAAGAAAAGAGTATTGTCAGATTGTTTCAAATATGAACTGAACGTTTAGGCCACTTTTATAACAGATAAAATCTACGATATTTTTTTTTCCATCAAATCCATCAAAAACTGCTGCACAGTAAACTACATAGTCATCTACATAGTGAATCCAGAGACGAATAGATAGTTTCTTAAATAATTTGACATTGAAACAGTGAATGTAAATGTCAGCAAGTATATGACTGAGAGGATTAACCATAGCTAATCCTTCAATTTAGTGATAATATTCCTTTTGGAAAACAAAGTTGATTTAACTTAAAGAGACTTTAGTAAAAGAAATGAAATCTTCAATTTCACTATGCATAAAATTGAATTCTCAAAACCTAATTTCACGACATTTTAGTGCTCCTTCACCTGGAACATTGTTAAACAGTGATTTAGCTTCAAACGAACCATAATGAAGTGCAGCAAGCTCATTAACAACTTCAATAAAATTTTCTACAGTGTGAATATTGTTAGAATGTAAAAGAGAAAATATGGAAATAAAATATTTAGCCAAATGATATGATGTTGTTCTAAATTGGAAACTATAATTCAAAATGGAATTTAAATTTTGTGGCCTTAGGGGAACACATAAAACCTAGCACAGTTAGCAGTACGTGGAATGGGTGACCTTTTTAAACTGAGTTGGGAGTATATGAGAAGATTTAACAGCTGCTTCAACTTTTGTCAAGTCGGAAGCTGCAGGATCTATAGAGATTGAGCAGTATGGCCTTCATTAATGAGTTTCAGGACTCCATCAATGTATGTATGTTTGTTCATAACAATTATTTGTCCAGCTTTATCAGCTTTCGAAATTAAGACTTTCCTTTCTTCTTGGTTAAGATGAAAGTAACAATTTGTTAATAAAAATTCATGTTATGAGCAATTAAGTAGCAGAATATATCTTTCTCTATTTATGAAATTTTACAAAATTTAAAAGCCTTTCAAATATGGGCAATGATTTGAGGAACTATAGGTTTAGATGTCTTTGATAAGTTGAGGTTATATTTTAATACTTTCATCTGATCCTCCAAGTGATTAACATTAGAGATATTAAGAATGAGTAACATTAGAATTAAGAGATTAACATTAGAATTAAGAACATTAGAGATATAAAGAATGGGACGATTAACAAGATGAATGGAACTAGCTGACTGGAGAGCAAGCTTTAGGAATTTAGAAACAAGGACCTTTTTTAGGACGTTAATAAGTAGTTTTGGTTCAAGACCAAGATTTATGATAAAATAAAGAAACGTTTCAAGTAGAACCGGTAATTTTTTAAATGAAGGTACTATAATTCATATTAAATTTCAGACAAACATTTCCGAGTGCTTCTTATAATGAGACAATGACAATTTGAATATGCATAAATTTTTAAATGAGAACGGAAGACTTAAGATTATATTTAACTTGTATAAATTTGGGAATGATATTCTGATGTTGACATTTTACCAAAAGTGGAGATGGTTTAAGAATTTTAAGAATTTCATATGCTTAAGGCCCAACTTACAAAACTGGTTCCCGTCTGTTCACATATTATGAAAGGGATACAAGCATAAAAAAGGGTGAACACAAAAATTCACTGCTTTTTCATTGCACCAAAATAATTAAAAGAACTCAGCGTACTAGAGAAGTATGAAATAAGTAAAGCGCAAAATGGTTAAAATAATATTTTAAAAAAAAATTACGAAAGCACGACAATACAAACCAAAATAACACTACTGATGTAGAAAAATATTAACAAAGATAAAACAAGAAAATATGATAAAATGATCAGAGAGGAATATAAACAAAAAGATGAATTTACAGACTTCTAAAAATGAAAGAATCCAGCAACTATGTGGAATGGTGAAACCAAAAAAACAAAATGTCACAGCAGGGCAAATGATCCAATTTGGAAGAAATTTCTCAAAAATATCAGATGATAGCAAAAATGCTCTGATTGTTGAAAGATTAAAAGCCTTACTTTGTAACAAATACTCTTTGTATTCTCAACGACAAATCTAAGAGACTTTAAGCTTAAAATCGACTTAAAAAAAGTGGAACAGCACAATATATCTGAATGAGATACAGCACAATATATCTGAATTTAAACAGATTAAAATATATTCTGGACACAAGCATAATTCTGAAAGACGATGACATATAAGCCAGTGACAGGACTCAACATTTTACAAGATTTGGGTATTCATTTCCCCTCCCCCCCTGAAGATAGCATTATTATAATTTGAACTTAGCAACAACATAATATAAATCTCTGAGGAGATTAAATTCGGAAACGAAAATATCTTAGAAGGAATATGAATAGCAAAAAGACCTTGAAAACGATAATAAGTATCAAGTTGTCCTGTTATATAAAAACAGAAGGATGCTATATTTATGTATAATTTGTAATATAAAATATTCATTTTGTTCTTGGATGTGAAACAAGTACAAGAAATTACAGAGTTGAAAAATCACAAACACATGCACAGCAAAACTTAACCTTTGAAAAAACATGAAATTTACTCTCATAATTTATATTACATCCAGCCTAAACAAATGTAGTATTAATATTATAAAAACTAGACTAAATTCATAAATAAGTAATAAAAATTAAACCTTGCAAAATGCAAGTTTTTTCTTAATAATACATATGAAAGATAAAATATTAAATTCAATTTATCACAGCTCCTTAATGCTCTTTTTTAATTTCATTATTTCTCTTTTCTATCCTGTAAGGATCATATTAATTTCATTAACAATTAAATTTTAAGTTCATTTCCTGTCGATTCTTAACTTCAACTTACTACTTCTGGCCAGAACGTAGTTTTAGAATCACGTCTGAATACATAATAAGGAAGAGCGGTATTTAACCGTTAAGTTCCACTTGCCAAGTTAGAGAGAAGAGTTTCTGATTAGTGCGCATCTACTTTTTTGACTACTCTCTCTCAAAATTGTTATTATGCTTGGCCGTACTCAGGCCCTTGATAGCTTCGCAGTCAATTAGCTTTAAAGGGCCAACTCGGTTAGAATCTTGATAGCTTTGGATATATCTCTTTAGTTTACTTCTTAGCCTAGAGAACCTGAATCAATTTTAATATAAGTTCAAATACAAGTGTCCGCTTTATTTGCACACTCCAAGACGGAGTTCTCTTAAATGTTATCTGAATAATAAAGGGTTATTTACCCTTTCATCTTGTTGTTTCTTATTGCACGAACTCAAGCGATTATTCGCTTACTAGTTTTTAAGATTCCTCACGTTCAACAGCAACTTAGCCTTTACAAAGTGGAGAACTCTACAATCCAAAAATAATAAATCTATAATGTATAATAAATATAATATATAACATATAATAAATCTCTCCTAGCTGCATCATTTAAAAATTAACCCTTGTCACATGGTTCTTATGCAATGCTATCGATGCTGCTACTTACATAATGCTTCAAGAAATAATATTAAAATTTGCAAACTAAACCTTCAGCGACCAATCAAAATGAAATCCAACCAAAAATGAATCAATTTTAATCTAACCTTTTTAATGGAATCTGTGCATTCTTATCTCCTTTGTTGCTTTGCTAAGTTACCTCCTTTTTTACTTCACAGAAACTGATTGTTAAAAATATTTTTTAAAAAAAGAGCACATATATATCAAGAATGGACATGCAAATCATGTTTATTAAGTTTAAAAGGTTAGATTAATATTTATTCAGTTAATAATGTATTGAATCAGCACAATTTTAGGCATTGTCATTGAATCGTCTGCCATCTACATCATCCACCATAAAAATTATTTTTTATTATACATATTTTCAAAGTTGAGAAATTATAAAATACTTTATTTTGAAAATGGATCTCTTATTAGCTTTCTTACACCATAATGATGGCTGTATCAATCATAAATAACAAAATTACTTCAAAGAGGATTACTGGATCATGTACACTGAAAATTAGATCCCTAATGAAACAGCAAAACTAGACGGCAAAGCAACACATGAAGAAAAGTAATAAAATTTTATACTCCAAATAATAAAATTCAAATGCTTAAATATTAATTAACATTAAAAGTACACTTACCATACCAAAACCTTGCTTGAGCATCCCATAAATATGCAAGTATAGATCTAGCAGATTCCCAACACTTAGGTGTGAACGTATATCCATTTATTTTATAATAATAACGATATGCTTTCAGATATAAAGCTGAAATGTACACTAAAGCCAGCATAAAAAATGGTAATATAAAGGTTACCTATAAAATGACAGAAGGAAAATAAGTAAATAAATATACAACTCTACCTAAATGTTTGCTGTAATTGAACTTCTGTGAAAAATTAATTAAATTCTAATTCTTATTCTGTGTAATTTTTTATATTTTCAATACATTTTGCATCAAAACGAGAGTTTTGCTTGTAAAGTAAAAAAATGTTTTAAAGCTTTGAAACATTTTAGAAAAGATACAGAAAATGTATTTTACCATGAAAATGAACTTACTAAATTGATCAAATAACTAGTATCTTGTACTTATTTAAAATTATATTATAGCATACTAATTCTATTAATTAAAAATTAGCATGTAAAATTTTATTCAAAAATAGCAAGGCACCTCAGAAATTATATGACAACATTCATTACATTATACATACAGGAATCAGAAGAAACAAATTGCCATTGGAAATGGTTTAAGTTTATCACTTCATTCAGGATATATGCGATTTCACAATCCTGTGATGTCACTTTTGGTTGGCTGAATGAAGGGTCTCTCATGGCTTACTTTTGGCAATATTCTCTCTTGTCTGCAGATCACAAGACTTGCAACCAGCTCATTTTATCAAACATGGCTAAGTAGTGAAATCAATTATATACTTGACAATAACTGAATGAGAGTAATCATTTTTGAGAAGTTGCCATGATGCAGTGCTGCTTGCATTAATATAAGAGGTTGACAACCTGAACATTCGACCTCTTAAGTGTGGACCATGGTACCCCCCCCCCCACACAAACAAACAAAAAGAAGAAGAAAAGAAACATCATGATTTTTGAAGTTGCATACTTCCAGAACAAAACAGCATATCAAAATCATTCCAAAAGCAATTTGTTTCTTCTAACCCCCTGAAATACCCTATAAGGACATCCTACATAAATAGCATATAAATACCTAAAATTATTTAAAGCATAAAAATTTTAGAATGCAATAGTAAACAGAAGAATATTTTACGAAAACTTAATATTTTAGAAAATTTCACAAGACTTTTGGTTTATAAAATTTAAACAATCTATTTTGCAACATTTCTTCCAATCTTAAATATATGTATATTTGTAAATGGTCCAAGGAATGCTTTGTCTGTTTACTGAGAAGCATTTTTGATTGCAATAAATTGCACTAAATCAAAAAAGGGACATAATTTATGCAAAATAGGCAATATTATAATTGTAAATATCATACAATACCTTCCTTTTCAACAGCAAGTAGACAAAAGTCCTGTTTGACTTTTGATAATACATAATACTGCACGCTTCACTTAAATTATACCTATTCTTGTTGCTAATTTTTGTCGATTCACTTGGAATGTCCATTTACAGTAAGCAGCTTTTACAGTCTGCAGCCACTTCTGTTAATGTTCTATGAATTATCATCAGATAAAAACGCAATATATAATCTTACAATTATATTCAAATAAATAAATCTTTGCTGTGTTAACATTTCAGTAAGACTCAATACTAAAAGGAATCATGATTTTATTTTTTATGTTGAACAGTAAACAAGAACTGAAATTTTATTTATTCATTTAAAATTTTCAAGTTTTAAGATTCTGTACCAGATATCCAAAAATAAATTATGTACATGGTAATTAGTTTTCACAATATGTTAAAAAAAAGTCTTGTTTTGATAAAGTAAATGTAAGATTTGTCTAAAATGCATATCAGGTATAGTTTGCAAGGGAGCCCAATAATATCAGTTTTGCGGCATTATAAATTAAATCGTGTAATATTACGAATACAGTTTTTTACTGCCATAACTATCAGGGCTGTGAGTATGGAGTCTGGCAGATTTTGGGGTAAAAGGAGTCGGAGCTAGAGTCGCTAAAAACAGGTCGACTCGGACTCCAGTTTTTGTTGGACAGTATGAATTGGAAATGAAATTAAAATGAATTTAAAAAAAATAAATGACAAGCTGAGGTATTATTTTTATTAATGGATTATATACATTAATAGTTATTTTCTATTTTATTGACACATTAATAAACAAATATAAGAGAAGAGGATGGATGGATTTGCCATTAGTGATTAAACTAATTCATTTAGTTACAAATCTCACTGGTAAATTTAGGTAAGCAGCAATAGCAGCAAGAACTCCCAAAATTGATGCCATTCTTACGAAGCAAGCAGGAAAAGGAGCAATTATTGATCCAGTAATGCAATAAGGAAGTATATATTTGATGATAAAGAGATTGTTAGAATTAGGACCTTTTTTAGAAGATGTAGATAACTCTAATGTTTCACTAACAGAAAGACTATGGAATGAAATTGCAGAATTGGGAACTCTTCTTTCTACACTGTATATAGCCACAAAAAAAGCTGCAATCTGAAGAATCGACAGGAGGCAAGAATGGAAGAATGTGATGTTTGTTCTTTCTGAAATGGAGGGTTTATTGCAGAAGGAATCATTTCTCCAAAGAAGAAAAAAAACTAGTTTGCTAGACAATGAGCTATTGCTGGGTTCAATACGTATAGATCCGAAACACCAAATTTTCTTGGATGACGAACAAATTAAAAAGGCAAAGAAAGCCATTTATGAACTTTCATTTTAAGAATGAAATTATTCTCAGAACAATTGGAGGATTTGAATCAAGAAAGTCAAACTGCAGACATTACAATTGAGTCTCTAACATCCTCTTCCAAAGATGAATTAGATTTTGAGAAATATTTTTTGATAATATTCAAAAGGCTAAGGCAAAGCGAATGAAAATAAAGAACCAAGAGCCTTTAGGTATAAAAATGAAAAAATACAGACAAGACTTCTACATGGCCTTTGAAGAAAAAAGAGAAATACGATTGCGCTTGCAAGACACCTCTTTTAGAACTTATAAAAAATCTATCCTGAAAAGTTAAAAGAAGTTAGCCCTAACAGCAACAGCTCTTCCTCCTACTCAAGTTAGTGTGGAAAGACTTCTCAGCTCTGAAGTGCATCAATCGGATCTATGGCCATCCAACAAAGAAGGTCTTGCCAAAGCTATATTGTTTCTTAGAAATAACTAATGCCAGTTTTTCCATTTCATAATAAATATTAATTAATATAAATAATTCTATACAAAATTGGCCATCAATTTTTTCCTGTAGCATCTATTACTTCTTTTATGTTAAAAAAATAAGCTGTAACCCACGTGTATATGTTTATACATATATATATATATATGAGGAAATCCGAGTCTTTAAAATTCCAGGAGTCAGAGTCTGTCATTTTCTCTAACGACTTCACAGCCCTGATAACTATGAATGTTAATGTAATATTTTTGAAAACATTTGTGTTTAAGATTGTATTTTAGTTTTTGGATACTATTATTTTATGCATTTTTTCATTTTTATTTGTCTGTTGCCCTTTATGCAATATTTCAGAATGTATTTTTCTGTAAGCGAATTTATGGCCACATATTAAATTTGTTAAATGTTTATTTCCTGTATACAGTTACAGACCTGTATACATTTCCTGCATACAGTTAGGTAATTCTGAAATGATTAATGTTACATTTAAATTATGAAAATAACTCAATTAGAAGCTGAGTTACAGGTAGAAATTTCCCTAAAGGGCTTTTGACATGACTGACATGGTCCATAATGGGCTTTTGACATATTTTTGACATGAAGTTAGTAATATTTTCTCATCAACTAGACAATTTTCTAGAAATGTCTGGAAAATGCAATTTTTAAGACTCAAGAGTAATTTTTCCTGAAGATTTCGGAAATCTGGACAACTCTAAATAAACAGCTGCATCGAATTACGAGAATCAGTTCAGGATACTTTCCAACTAGCTTTTTTTGAGATTGCTAATCGTTGCAAAAGTCTACAGTCCTAAGGCCTTTACTTTTATATTTCATGTAACTTTTGCAAAACCTAGTAAAATGAAGAAACAAAATTGCACTGAAATGTGCAGAAAAATTGAGGTAATGCCTGGTCAAGCAGGTGCTGCCATCTATTGTGTGTGGAGCGCATTAACTATAACAACAATTAAAAAATCCAATAATATAAGAAAAATCATAACATGTTTGTAATAAAATCAATATTCTTATGGCTAAAAGATGCTTGAATATCATAATCAAGAAAATCTTGAGTAATGGCATAATTACAAGTATTTACAAATATACAGTAGCATTAAAAAATTCTCTATGTACAGTGGCATTATTTATTCATAAAAGAAAATTTTTGTGTTTAATAATAAAATCAAGTTATTTGAAGCAATATTGCAGGTAATCTTGGTGAAATTAAGAAAACAGTAACCTTACAGTACTACTGAGGATTGAACTCACTACCGGTACTTAAAAGGTAACAGGACCTATGTCTGCACTCTACCGCTCAGCTATGTCTTGTCTCTTCTGATATGATCTATTTTTAATCCCCTATATAAAAGCATTTTCATGACGGCCAGTGCAATGCTCAATTTATTTTCATTATTTTTATACTCATAGTGTAATTCATTGGTAACGAATTCTGTGAATTCTTCAAAGCTTTCTTGTGTATTACGATTTTCTCTTTTTTGATCGTTTTTTATATTTGTTTTTGGGGTTCCTGCAGTTACTGCTGTGTAAGATATGGATGAGGTTGTTTTGTTTTCATTTGTAGTTTTTGAGGTGTTTTTATTTATATGGTTAAATGCTTTTGGAGCTTCAGATTTTTTAGTGTTTCTAGGTCATTTGGGGCAGGTGATGTCGCAGGCTACGTGTTATCTTTTACAGAGGACTTAAGTTGCTTGTATTTCCTTCTGATTTTAATGGCACATTCGTATGATTGATGCGAGTCTAGACATCTCCATACAACTAGGATTATTTCTACCTGCCCTCTGAGTATGGCCATAGCGTTGGCATTTGAAACACTGCACGGGCCCTGGTTTGCTTTTATAAGATGTGATTCAGATTTTCTTATTACATAAATATCTTACATCCCAGATACATTTACCTTCTGGGGTTCTACAGAGTTCTAAATTATAGACTGGGAGATAAACTGCCATTCCATCTCTCATTCTTTGGATTTGATTGCTTGATTGATCATTAAAAATGGAGTATCCATTTGTTTAAGTTCATCCTCTGTGTCCTGTGCAGTGAAATCTCCTGAGAAACCTTTGATTACTACTCTTAAACATTTCTCCGCATTAAGCAGATAAGTGTGGAAAGGTATGTTCTCCTTGATTAATTTATTTTGGATTTTTCTGAAGTCATCGATTTCGAAAATTTTGAACTTTAATGTATCGTCTTTTATTTTGCCTTCTATCTTATTTACACCTAATTATTTTATTTCCTGCCTGAGTTGCTTTCAGTTACATTTGAGATCAGTTATAACAGTTGGAAGAAATTTAATTTTTCTGAACAGAGCTCCGTTTGCAAGATCTTGGTTTGGAGTGGTTTATCACTGTTTTCATTATTATCAAGGTGTTCTTCTACGTTCAGTTTTTCAAATGAATTGTTCAAAGTTTCTTCGACTGGGTTTCCATAAGTATCTTTATTAAGATCAGTGTCACTACTGTTTTTTTAATGGGTATGGTAGGCCACTCATTTTCATTAGAAGCTGCATTTGCACTTTCATTATAGTTAAGATTTTGTTTTATCTGTTTGATAACTTCCCCCCCCCCCAGTTTCAAGGTAAGAGGAGGATAATGGGTTGGTTGTATGTCAAATTTCAAAGTATTATCATCAGTGATGAAGTTGGCGAGAAGTGCACAATTTTTGTGAATTTCTGCTTCATAAGCTCTGAGGTTTTTCTTACCATGCGACTAAATGCTCCAATTCTGATATTCAAAAAAATCTCCATAACGGAGTATCTTCCTCAAAGTCTTCTTTAGTGCATTTATCCATATCTTAATTTCGATTTAAAAATCTATTTTCCATAAAACAAAAGTGCACATCTAAGCACACTAACACATTCTTTGTCACAGTCAAGGATTTGGTGGTTAAATCAAAACTTTACTAACCCTGGTCTGCGAAGTTCTAATGCTGAGAAAGAAAAAAATTCACCCTGTCTCTTAGAGCTCAGTGGTAGGAATGCATACTAAAAGTCTGATTACCTACCTGCACCTCCAGTTTCAACAGTTGGTAAAATTGCCATGTTGTGGCTGGCTTAATTTCCAGTATACACGTGACAACAGTCAACTTGTGCATGCAAGTACCACACAAATGTTTTAAGTATATATGGACTTGCACGCTCACTGAACAGTACATACTGACTGTAAAACCTCAGATATCTGTCAGCTGAATTTCATTTTTGTTCCCACCCTCTTATAAAAAATCTATTATTTGTAATAAAACATTCCTTTTTATTGTTATTTATGAACAGAACAATACCTTATCAGTCATAGAGATAACCAAAAAAATTTCTTTTTGCCAATTCAAAAAATTGTCAAATCACCAACTTTTTGCAGAGGTGTGGCTAATCTGAAAGTAACCAGTTCAGAGTAGAATTAAATTAATTTTGAATTCAGAATTGTGCAACAACACTGAACTTTGCTTTATAATTATAATCATTGGGAATGATATTTTTCATATGTTATGAAGGCTGTGCATTACCTTTGTTCTTCTTGAGTTATTTCAAGCTGTTCAGTTTGCTGTGTACTGTTATTTATTTAACTAAAGTGTCTCTTCTTTCCTGTACATCTGGCATAATTATTAAAGAGATGAGTATTAACCAATAGATTTCCATAATATTAAATGAGAATGGCCAAAAATTATATTAATAAGGTAGAAGATTTCAATAATAAATCCAAAAAATGCCTTAGTAATAAAATATTTCAACAAAAATGGTTATATTTAATAACTACACAGAATTATACATACACAGAACATATTATGAATGAAAAAGTTTTACAAATTTAAAACTAACTGAGATGATATTAATTTACAGCTTAAAAAAGGTTTTCCAAAAATTATCAATGAAAAGTTACTGTCAGGAAATTTTTTATTGGTAAGCGAAACCTAAAACTATGTCCCACTGAGAAAAAAGTCAGCATATGCAGCATATTCCTGTGTTAACAGGAAAGTTACACAATTTTTATACAGCTGTTTTTCATTAGTAAAGTCAATTACAATTTAGAATATGATTTTGAATTCTGATTAGTGAATCCCAAACTGATGAAAGTATAATTAGTTTAAAGCCTTCAAGATTAATTTTAGATACTGATATAGTCTATGGAATAAATTCACTAAGAAGACTACACCATGATAATAAAGAAATTAAATACTACATTAAAATTTAACTAGTAAATATTGTTACAAAAATCATAAAAGTATCAATTTAAAAAATATAAAAATGTCACTACCTATTTTTAAAAGTTTCATTAAATATAATATATGATTCATGTACCATAGTAATGAAAATGTAATGGTTACTGAATTCTAAAATGAATATGAATGCATTAATTCTAAAAATTCAGTATTTCAAATTAATGAAACTAGCAAAAATTAATATGCGAATTAAAAATAAAAGCAAGTTTTATAAATAAATAAGTATATATATATTATATATATATATATATATATATATGAAGGAAACTAAGTTTTCAAAATAGAAACATTTAACAATCTAGGCTGAAGGAAAAATATTTTCAAAGCTATGTTCTTATTACTGATCTAATTTGCAACTAAAAGAACTTAAAAGTATCAAAAGCTCTGAATTATATGTAAAAGCACAGTAAGAATAAAATATAAATCCCTTAAATAAATAAATAAACATTACCACAACTGGTGTTAGAAGAATAACAGTCCATATTGCTGTTTGATGTAATAAATACCAGCTTATTAATTCCCTGCTCAGATTTTCATATGTACTATTGCTGTACATTTCATTAGGATAAATGTAGCTTTCATGCTCTGCCATTTTTAAAAACCTTTTAAGTGAGGTATAAAACCTGTAAAAAGGAAGAACAATTAATAAACGTTTAAATAATAATGAAACTTGCTCATTAAAATTCTTTTCACAATTTATTCACTCTGTATTTGTCATCAGTATTACTTTACAACCAAAAGTTGTATCCATAGATCAATTTTCCTGAGAAAAATGTTAAATTTTCGAAGCAAACCTACCATGCAACTCTGATACTTATCTAGAAATATTTTAAATAAAAAAAAAAAACCTCTTCTTACCAAACAAACTGAAAAAAGTAGGTCAATATGTTATCAAACATCTTTCATCAGTGACTGATAATGATCTACAACATCCATAAAAGAAGTTACAGAAGAAATAGTAAATCAAAAGTATCCTGGTTACTTGCACTAATTTTAAACAAGATAAAACAAATTTCATTAAGAGGGTTTTTTTTTTTTTTTTTTTTTTTTTTTTTTTTTTTTTTTTAACTATTATGTTACCAAAAGGATAAGAGAAAAAGATGGCACATTTTACCACTGCTTCAAAATCGTATAAGTGGGCACAAAAACATTCCGTAATTTTGAAGAAATGGGGGTAACAGATTTTCAAGGCATTAAAATACAGTTTAACAACAGAAGTTGTTTCTACTCAAATAAAACATATTACGAAGGAATATTTAAATAAACCTGGTAACAAAATAATGGAAATAAAGAACTAAATTTAGAAATAAGTAATACGTAATTACCACCACTCACTTAAAAAAATTTTAATATTTAACAATCTACTTGCACACAAACCCATGTTAGTCAGACAGACAGACAAAGTAGATAGATAAAACGATACAGCATTTAAAACGCCGCTAAAAGTATATTTACGGTTACCCCTTGGCGAAACTTGACGATTTTTGGCGGTACATGGATACCGAGTTTGTGCAATTCTTTGACTTGTTATTTTGGCCTTGCGTAGAGTTGTGCCAAAAATTTTCGACCCATGCACCCTTTCCCCATTGCCTAGAACCAAAGAATTTGAAGGGAAAATTCAAATTCTTTGCTAGCGCTAGACTACAGAAAGAAGGGAAGAGAGGAAAGGGTTTGAACTGTTTTACCAAATATAACTCCTTTGAAATAATGACATGCCCTATTGTTTACCAAAACATTCAGTGATTGCCATTAAGATCAGCAGGTTTTGATATGTTTGGGGGTAAACATTTCGTCATTAACGTCGTATATATAACATATTTTCTTTTCCTAGAATAGTTCAGAATTCTAAAAATGTAAATAAAACATTTTTTAAATTTTTATTCTGAACGGATTTAAATGCTATACTTTATCCATGCTCAGAACAGATTAAATCTGCAGGAAATATTTTCACAAGTCTTCGGTAATTACATTAGAAAGAAATTTTAAGGTAATTCGATTTTATTTGGATAAAGATTACAAAAATTAAAATCAAAGTTTACTGTATTACTAACATTAAATCAAGCAATATATCTTTTCCATTTATAGAGCTTCCTTCTGAAATACTTTCTCAAATATGAGATGATTTTCATGAGGCATTTTTAAAATAAAAAATTATAGCATTTCATAACTAATCCTTGGTTCATTTCAAATTAGAAACCTTTTATTTTAATAGTTAAATAAACTAAATACTGCGGCTGACTTCTGATATTCATGTACTTAAATTTCTATCTGGGTTTCTGAAAGAATGAAAAAAAAAGGGGGGAGTTTTATTAATAGTATTTAAAACTTGTAATTGAATTATTATAAAATATTAGGAAATAATTCCTTTAAAATATTTAGCCCAAAGAAGCGTTAGTAATCTCAAAACGAGATTTTGCGTCGAATTGTTGCCACCAAAAAGTTGTTACCACCACCCTGTATTATATTTAATGTAATTAAATAATGAAGAATTTTCATGCATGTATGCATGTTTTTCGCCCTGTGAAAAAAACCATAGTAACTAGAGCCATCAAATTTTGGAGAACGTAGTCCTCTACCCGAATATAGACACCTGGAATCCCGAATTTTGACTTTCGAATTTGTTTTATTGTGTATTTCAAATTTCGTAAAACTTTAGCGAATTTTTGATTAACAAACTCAAATTACGAATTTTTGAACGCTTTCAAACTGAGCAGTGGCAACACTGTATGGAGAAAAAAAAAGTATTTCCAGCGTGCGAGAATGTTTATGCTTTATTTAAAACAATATACGGAATAACAAATGCAAAAGAAGGATGCTAACTTGAATTTTAAAGCTATGCCAAATTCATTTTCACATTTCATAGCATGAATCTAAGATTGAGAGTGGCCAAACTTTAAACTTTTCTTATTCGTGTTTCAACATCCTCCGAGGACAGTACGCATGGGCGAGCGGGAACTGCAATAAAATTAAGACTTCGAACAGTCTGCCATTTAACTATCAAAAAGTTTAAAAATATTTAAATAATATAAAAATAATAAAAAAGAAAGTGTAAATTAATCTTGGCACACACCCTTCCCTTTAACATTTGAAACAATTTTAAGCCAAGCAGTTATTATATACCTAGTACTTTATACCTACTACTAGTCCTAAAAATTCAAGCTATGGAATACATAAAACATGCTGTTCAAAATAGCAAAACCGAATGCTTTATACTATGCTCTTATTTCTTCATAAATTAAAGCAATGTAGCGACTTGTTTGCTTATTTAGTAAGGAAAAGACTTCATTATTTAATACGTAATTGTGAAGTTATTTTATTGGATCGCTTGCGCACAAAGCTTGCAACAAATATTTCCCCAAAGTGGCAACACATTTTAGTTTGCCAAGACGCCAAATTCACCTGTTGAATGTAATAATAAAAAATTTCTTTCGAAATATCTCAAAAAATATACGCTGAAAAGTAGAGACTATACGATTACACAATTAAAAGTGATGAAAGTAGTTTTCTTAGTTTCCAGTAAAATTTAAAAACATTTCTAGCCTGGAACACATATGGCAGAATAAAGGATGCGTTAGAAGGAAATTTTAAAGTATATGAAACCGTGGCGCAAACACTGTGAATAACGAGACAGACTTAAAACTACGATTCATGGCGCTAGGAGCCACGAAAACAATAAACTTCTATGTCACACACGCCATGAAACTACGATTCGTGGAGTGTGTGGCATAAGAGTTTAATGCAATGGTTCTCAATGAATGTGCATCTGTGCTGTAAGTGCATTACGAGAAGCACAAGGATAATATAAAAGTAAAGGAAATATAAAAGAATATTATATGAATTAAAAATGTGCTGAATCATCCCAAAAGGGTTAAATAGTCGAATTTATCGTTAGGCCAACAACGACGCATAGCTGAAGCAAACTGGTAAGTTTCGAAATAACCGAAACGTTATTTTTGGCCATAGTCAATATTAGCATTTGCACTGCTTACGACGAAGCTACTTTAAAATTTTAATACTTTGCTTTTCGGAATCCATTGTATAGTTTGACTGTGGTAATAGAATATTTTGTATGACTACAAATAAGCGCGGAAAAATAGTGCATAAAAGCTGTAAGAACACTTATATCCTTAATGATATGCAAGGAATCAATGAATTTAAGCACGGGAAAATAAAAAGAAATATGAACCACCTCTTAATGTTACATAAATACTAGTACGCAAGATATAATAAATGCTAAAAAAATGACTTAATAGTATTAATAGAGCAAGACGGTGGTTCTGTTGGTTCTTACTGCATACTAGTCTCATTGTGTTCAGTATAGATAAAATTCGTTTAATATAATTACTTAAAGACATTTAAAAATTCTAAGCATCGTTTTTTAAAAACTAAGTCACGAAGGAGGAAATTTTTTAAAAATATTTCTCATATTTCCGGCTGAAACACATCATGCGTATTATCATCATCTTAAAGTCATTCGAATAAGGAAATTGAAAGGCGTTCCCAAACACATCTGCGGCTTAAATCAATGTAATCTGCGAAGTTTCATAGCACTTCCGTCAGAAATGCTAGAAGTCTTTTAGGATTTAGTTAACTACGATCGATCAAAACATTACTAAAATAAATATAGCAGAAGCCGCTCATATGCATGAAAAAAGCATCATGGAGCAGTAGAACGGATCTAAATGAAGTTTTATAGAGAACAACTGTCATTAGATAACAAAAAATGTGGATTATAAATCAATCTTAGATTTATGTAAATGATTATATTTAACATCTTTATGGTGCTAATTTCAAATATAGAAAGTCAAGTACATTTCCAAAAAAACAAAATGCACAATTTCGAATAATTTGGTCCTGAGGAAAGGAGGCCATAGATTTAGTCTCTATAAATGCACTGAGGGTTTTAGATTGAAGTAACTACTACAGCTTGAATTTTACTAGTTATTAAAGGCTCACCAAGGTACAAAATACGTTTACAAAATAATTCGAATGTTTTGAAACGACGCACGTATAACTTGGAATCAATATTAACTTTTGACTACTCATAGAAATGAGACAAAAGATTAACCAAATCCAATAAAGTATATTTTTAAGCTTGCAGTAATAAAATATTTCTCCGTTCGATTTCCAGTTCTAAATATGGGTTCAGTTTTCGAAAATTAAACAAAACTCCAGAATCAGAGATGCGAATTTGTGATTCTTGAACTGTGTGTGTGATAATGGTAAAGCCTCGAGGGCTATCTGCCTAACAGAAGGGATGCCTTCGTGGAGGACTTTCTAAGGGAAACTGGCTCGTATACACGTTACACATGGGGAAAACCACGAAAACGCCCATGCAGCCAGCCCGTTCGCGGGATTCAAACCTCGGACCGAAATACCAGTATTCAGCGACTTTACCGCTCGGCCGCTGGTGGGCTCTGATTCTTGAACTACATAGCAGAATTTGTTTTGCTAAAACTATATATACAGAAAGAAGAATAAGATATAAGAATAATATATAAAAGAGTAATATACAAGAATAATATATAAGAAAACATAGAAGGGACAGAAAATATTTACATGTTGCTTGTAAGTAAAAAAGTATTTTTGAAGTTTTTTCCGCAAGAAGTACGGATACTATATAAGATGTACTTATTTTAGCTTCTTAAACTGCTTAAAATGGGCTTTGTCACAATAGCTTTTCTTGCAACAAGATCTAGAATGGAACTAATACACAGAAATTACAAAAAAAGAGAATTAATTTAATTACAAATTATTTAGGTAAGAAACAATATTATAAGACAGATCATAAATTGCTGTTAGGTTAATAAACAAATAAATGTTGGTAAAGAAAACTTGCATACGTGATTAAAGTAGTTTTTTCGAAGAACTCTAATGTATCTTAATCCTCTAAGGATTTACATGTTTCTTCTTCATATTAATTTCCTCCAAGTTCCTTATCAAGATGGCAGAAGATTTATTTTCTTTTCCTAAACGCGGAATATCTCTTGTCTTAATGTCAGGTGAATGGATCAGCATTGACATTTGATGAAGGCAGTAATAATTGTTCTTTGGTTTGTTAGTTGTTCGGATGTGTTTAATACTTCCCCGTTCTATGTATATTATGTGCAACTGGAAGGGTAGAATAAAAGAAACGGATTTTTAATCATAACATAGAGTTTCTTTTTTTTTTTTTTTTTTTTTTTTTTTTTTTTTATCAGGATACATAAAGAGAGTAAGCATTAAGTAAAAGTTTTAAGAAACTATCAATTCCAGTCGCTTTGGGAATGCTTAGACAAATTAGGAATAAAAATATTTGAATATTTATTATAATTAATAATCGTTATATAATTAATAATCTCAATGTATAATCGTATAATTACAGATTTATGAAAATTCAACTGTCAGATGTTTTATGCTAAATGCAACAACAGGAAAGAAAAATTGAATTCCAATAACACGTACAGTAAACCTTGCTGAACGCTGCCTTGCGGAACGTGATTTTGCATATAAGCGTTATCTTAATTGTCTCCATTTAATAAGTTCAACGCGAGAATTTCAATTATACGCGGTATACTGTACAAAGGCAGCCGCATTGTGATAGTTCTCTTTGTAGAGACATTAGGTATTTTTTGGAAGCAGGAAAGATGAACAATTAGAAACGCCTTCGCCGGGAATGGAACCGCGGACCTCTGGAATATGCGCCTACCGTGAAGACCACTCCACTACGAAAGTATGCCAAGAAGGCGGGAGAAATGCTTATATACTTCCCCTTTTAAAGGGCGACTGGGGTTTTTGCGGGACCCAATCGCCAAATCCTGGATGTGGAGAATCATCATCCAACATCCTTTTAGTTCGGGCGCCACTGTAGTGACATTAGGTACTTTGGGAAGCAGGCAAGATGAAAATTAGCAACGCCTTCGCCGGGAATCGAACAGCGGACCTCTTGAATACGCGCCCAGCGTGCAGACCACCACACCGCGAAGGCATGCCAAGAAGGCGGGAGAAATAACTTATATCTTTACTGACGGGTTTGAAAATTCACTTTTTTTTAAAAAAGTCAAACATTGCTTATAACAGCAAAACTTGAGATTTAAAAATTTTCAGATATGGAAAGAAAAATAAAAAAAAAAAAAATTTAAATTAAAAAAATTTTTTTAAAAAAAGTCGAGAATGACAATCGTTAAATGACAAACGAAGAACTAGATGCTAGTATAACACCTTCAGATGATGAAAGCAAGGATAGCAAAAGAGAAAAAGAGCCTTTAACGTACGAGAAGTTAAACGAATTGTTACAAGAAGACGCATGAATAGTCTGATTATTGACTCAAATGATGAAAGAAGAGGATACTTCATGACAAATATTGAAGAACTTACTTTATACTCCTTACCCCGAAACGTTTAATAAGTTATGTCAGACATTGCACCAAACAAAAATAACCAGCTATTAAAAAATTATTGTATCATGTACGTTACCTACTTATTAAGTAGTTATAGAAATCCTTTCAATTAACATTTATTTTATTTTCCTCTTTTAATTACAATAATATTTAGGTTTGTATAAAATTATACATACTTTCTTATACTGAACTATGCCCTTCCTCCCATTGAAAGTTAACTTTGCGAAACGCAGTTTTGCCGAGTGCGAAGTGTGGAAGTGTGTTAATGACGTAATCCCCACGTTCGGCAAGGGTTTAATGTAATAAAAATTTAATAAACAAAAATAGTAAAATTTCCTTAAAATGATCAGTCACTGCAGCAGACAGTTTTGGTCGTCTATTTTCCATAGGTCGCCTTAGAGTGGGATATTCAATACGATGTTTATCAACTTCAAAAAAAAGTAATCGCTTTTATCTTTCTAAAAGCTCGTCATCATAAAAGATTTCAATGTATTTGGTTTTGGAATTAAAAACTCGTTAGAGAATGTATGCTTATTAGATATGTACAACGAACAGACATTTTATGTGCTGTGCACAGTCTATTATTCTTTTATTCTTGCTCCATTTACAGTAATAACCAATTGCTGTTATACCACCTTTTCAAGTGAATTCATGATTACAAATATAATGAAGAAAAATTTTCGATACAATATTACATTGTAGAAGAGTTACTCCAGAACTATAGTGAATCTTTTATATTATAAGACAATTAGTACAGAACTTTAAGAAGCAGTTTTTCAGTGTAATCCGAATGCAAAACTGCCATACATAAAAGTACAAAAAAATAAGTTCATTTAAATTTTATAATGAGAACACACACGCGTAAGACTACACTCTAATAATGTACACTCTGGATAACTTCTCTAGACTGTCAATTTAGAATCCAGTAATGTAAAGTGATTACAATAGTCTAAAATCAAATTAAACATTCATTTGCGCTTCCACTTAAAGTTATTGAGAACCAGGCTCTTGTGCTAACAAGCCTTCTTATGTAATCACAAGTAAAAGCTAAACTCACCAATAGTTAGCACAGCATTTCCGCAGGTAGAAGCAAAGCGCTTCTGATCAAGTGCTCTCTAACTTTTCTCTTAACTTCGATTTTAACTCATTGTATTTCTGGTGGAGTTGACAAAAAGCAAGAAGGGAGACGCGCAAAAAAGGTTTTGCATAAAAAAAAGTGCGTTCTTTAAAATAAACCTTCTACATGAAAGTTCCGTTTACACAGCGAAGACAATAACAATGTTACAAATTTTAAGAGATTATGATACTATTTAATAAGTTATTCAATATTTTTCATTAAAATAAATTTAAAAACTGCTGAGCAAATGGTTAAAATAGAATGATATACCTGACGAAACAGTATGATAACATAGTGACAGTTAAGAAAGAAACAAGTTTTAAAATAACAAAGTAACGAATAAACGTGAAATGAAGCAAGGTTGAAACAAACATATAATTCAACATTAGATCACCCTTGAATATTGTTTTCCAACGGACAAATAACAACTTCCAGATAAATCACATTTAAGAGCAATTAATTACAAGGTTAAAATGAGGAAGGAAAACTCCGTGAGTGAATGAGTTTCCTTTTTAGCATCAGATATTAAAACACTTTCATGGATTTAAGTATTACTCTAACATTTTGCTTCACAGACAAAACGTCTGAAGTGCATTACTACTTAAAAAAAAAAAAAAAAAAAAAGAAGAAGAAGAAGAAGAAAAAGACAGGAGAAGGGAAGTAAATTAAAAAAGTATGAAAGCTTTTAGATTTTACATTACGCCCAAAGGGACCTTTTTTAAACCTTTTGTATGTTACCTTTATTCATTAAATGTTCTTTGTACTTAAACCATAAAATTCAATTCAACAGCAATATCGCAAAATAATTTTAAAATGAGCATATCTTTAGAATTTACGATACAGTCTCGCGCGCCGGAAGTAAAAAACTTTTTTTATGGTACAGTTTTGTCATTCTTCGCTTTGGAATCGTTGAGGTTGTTAATCAAACATTTGTTGAAGGTGTTACAAAATACGATATCGATAATAAAATAAATTTCAAATTCCAAATTAGGGCTTCAGATGACCCTATTTGGTGGAAGATTACGTTATTCAAAGTTGGATGGCTCTAGGTACTGTTGTTTTATCACAATGCGAGAAACATGCATATATTTATGCAGATTCTTCATTACTTAATTTCTTTAAATATAACACAGGGCGATAATATTTGTTGGCATCAATTTGAAAAGTGAACCGACGTTTAAAGTTTTCAAAGCAAAATGCCAAAACGAAATTAATAGCCTTTCTGGACTAACGCCCTTTGGGATAAAAAAGATATTTAGGCTACTGTCATTAAATTCAAATCACTAATGTGACTAACCATTTAAAAATTAAAATTATTCTTTTCTAAATATAATTAATTAAATAATTTTTCGCGCAAAGTGTAAACAAAACAAATTTTATACATTCATAAAACTGCAAAACATTAAATTTTTGAAACACCTCTAATTAAATCTCTTCGAGATATTTATAGCTTTTCAATCCCCAAAGTTCGTGTCCTAGTAAAACAGAAAATAATGCGCTTAAGGAAATTATTTGTTGGAGTCAATTGCAAATTATCTGTTGTATAATTCTTTCCATTATTAAGAACGTGCACAAATCTCCATGCAGCGTTGATTTACGATGAAATAAAACGACAGTAATTTATTTTTCCTAAAAATTTGACTTCTGTATTTTCAACAGTTCATTTTAAATAGTACGACTGTATGTTTAATGTTTTAAATTTTGGAGGATACATATTTTAACCATTAACCCTATAGTAACTGCTAAAAAATGCTGAACTGAAATCTGCATATCAGGATTAGATTGCAGTTTCCATTTAATTCAAAATAGTTTTTATAATTTTAAATTTTTAGAAAATGATTTAGCATTTTGTAATTTTAATAGCAGGACATGCAGAACTCTTATTTGAAATTTTTCGGATTGCATTTTTTTGAAAGGTGGAATAAATTTTCTATAATAAGAGGTTGCTACATAAATGTTTTCTTATGTTAGAAAATTATCTTTGAATTTAAATAATTCAAAGATAATTTCTAATAATAAATTTATTTGTGCTTTTAAATAAAGCACAAATAAATTTATTATTTCATTATTTTATTTATTATTTCATTTCAGTTAAGGATAAGGTTTAGGCCTTCTAGCTGGAAGTAGAGTATCATACGAATTAATCAATACCGTTTTCTTTTATCGTGCCAAATAATTTTAGATTGATGATAAAAAACATTCCTTATTACATGCTGATAATTTTAAAAAGTAGTTCTTGATCATAAATAATCCATTGTTGATCCAAATGATATCATCAGCGCTCATCAAGTTAAAGATTCATAGGTAGGTTAAAGACAATCTTCTGTAATAAGTTAAAGACAATCTTCTGTGGGAAAAATGAATTTCCATTAAGAGGGCACCTGGATTCTGGGACAATGAATGTAAATTATGATAATGCTGAATCTCATAAGTATGAAGAAAATATTACCAAATCCTCAGATTTAGAGTAAATGCAAGAAATGGCGAATTCAAGGATAATTTAGAATCATGCAGTTCTAACGCAACGTGTATTTCACCAAACATATAAAATGAAATCATAAATGTTCCTAATAAAATTATGTTGGAAAATCTTATTGAAAAGCGAATGCAAGCAATGTTTTCAATTATAGCTGATGAAATTATAGACCCTTCTTCATAAGAGCAAGTATCTATTTATGACAGATATTTAGAACTTAAAAGAAAAATTATTTTAATCTGAAATTTTTTACGACTTGTACCTGTCGTGTCGATATGCAAAAAAATTTGGCTAATGCTACTACAGATAATTCAACATCAATATACTTAGTTTTGAAAAACATGAGAGGTCAAGACAAGGCTGTGCAAGGCTATCCAAGGCTGTGGAAGCCAAAATAAGAAAAAGATTTCCTTTTAGCACTTTCTATGTGCATTGTGCTTCTGATTCTCTCCATTAGGAAATTTCTAATGTATAACACATTAAAAATATTCGTCTTGCATGGCAGTGATAAGAAACTGTTATTCTGTTACGAACAGCCCAAAAAAGTATTCCATTCTGCAAGAAAGTATATCAGATTTGTGCCCAGCTTCAAGATAAGAACTCTGAAAAAACATTCTCCCCTCGCTGGATAAACAGACATGAATCTTTTATGGCTATGGTGGAATTATTATCTAAAAGCATTAAAATATCTAAAAATGATTTATTTACAAAATGGTACATGTGAAATTTATTCTAATAGATTATGTTTGTTGTCTTTATATATAAAAATATATCTGTAAAAGAAGAAGGCATTTTAAACATTTTAAACCAAAAAAGTTAATAGATGATTTGACGTAAATTAAAGAAAACTGCTTTAAAAAATATCTTTGAACTGATAAAATAATGTTATTTGGTTAAGGAAAGTACTTTTATGTTGTTCATTGGTGTTTTATCAAATTTTCCTCATTAACAACATGACAATACAAATGTAATTGAAAAAATCTCATGTATTGGATTTAAATAACGTGATATAATTGGAGATATATGTTTTTTAGATTAAATTGAATTTTTTATGGAAAATTATAATAAGAAAAATTACGCTATGGTAGTTTTGATATTATAAGGGTTATTGCATCCCCTCCCCAAAACTAAATTCTATGTGTACCGCTAAAATTGCACGACTCAGTCTGGATAAATGAACTACATCTAGGAGAGTGAAGGTATTTAGCTGTCTTATAGTTGGTGTAAGTAAAAATTAAACTACTTAATCAAAAATATATTCACAATTCTGTAAGTGTAAATGCAAGAGTACCGAGATTAAAGTACACTGGAATCTCGGACCACGAACGCCTAGCCTCACGAACAATTTGGTTTACGAACAAATTATCAGAACAAAAGAAGCCTCGGATGACAAAGTATCTCGAGTTACGAACACTCAAGTCTGCATATGATTTACAAAAGTATTTTGAGGTAACCACACAGTAAAATTTAAGGACTTAGGGAGAACCATTTTAAAATTTTCGGTTGTTTAACTCTCATTAACAAAACCTGGCAGCAAGTGACTTACAGGACCATGAATTCGGCATGAAGAAAATTATAGAAAGATTAGATTGCAGACAGATCTCTCAGGCTTTGAACGCATGACTTCCCCCCTTTTTTTGTTATCTATGAGATTACGTATCTATGCGAAACCATGCGCTAGGAAATTAACAATCAAGATGTAGAGAAGCTATGAGCACCATTATAATGAGCTCAACAAAGAAAAACTGCAACTTCAGAAGCAGCAACAAAAGTACAGCGTCTTGTGTGCTTGACTATCATAAACTGAGCTCGACGTTAGAAGACTGTTCAGTTAATAATCATTCAGTCTTTAAAGAATTAAAAAATAAGAAAAAGGGTGTAAAGGACCCTTTATTACCTCAGATAAAGTTCACAAACGGCACCAACTCGTGCTAACACAAAGCAAACACATTTGGAATCATGAAGTTAAATACTGTGTAACGGCTTCACAGGTTAAGTATAGAAGCTGGCTCGGACTTGAAAGTCGGCGTATACAAGCCTAATGGCAAGAATAGCTCAATGCCACAGAAATCTAATCGCTAGAGAATCAACGATATCAACGTGGCCTTCAAGCAGGCAGGACACGCTATGATTTCACTTTCCAAAGATTTCCCTTAAATACTAACTTCTTTCTACTTAATTTGAATATACGGGCGCTAGTTAATTTGCATTCTGGCAAGAACGTGTGAGTTGAAAGCAAAAGCGATAGGAAAGTTGCTTAAACATAAAATAACTATTAAGTAAATTAAATAAATCCCCACATTAGAAGAAATGTCTAAAGAAGAAGAGGAAGGAAGAAAGGTTGTTCTAATTCTCTAATCCACGAAATTTGCGTATAATGAGGTAAGATGCGATGTTTTCACTTAATGATATCACCCTTATATAGCAACAGCAAGCTACAGCATAAGCATTTTCAATGACAATGCCAATGTCTCACTTTAGATATTTTAAACCGTAGATAATAACAAACTATGTCAAATTTTGAGTGACATAAAGGCCCAAAGCAAAGTCGAGTGGCATTTAGAGACAAAGAAAAGGTAAAAGAAAATGCCCTCTAAAGACAAATGGTTATTAGACGTTTTTATGGAACGAAATTTGCGCATGTAAACAATACATGTTCCTCATCCTTTGCCACTTCCGCCCACCTTTCTCAGTACAGGTATAGTAAGCTTGCATTAAGTTTTTGTCTATTTTATCTGTTTAATATTGTTCTCATCTTTTTTTTTTTGGCTTTATATTCAAGTGTTTTTGTTGGTTTGGGCTTTTAAACTTGAGCACGAAGTACGGTAGTAAAGTTTATAACTATGTTTGTTTATAGTAAGATGAAACGCGGCACGGAAACGAATTAATCCATTTGACATTAGTTCCTATGAAGAAAATTATATCGGTTTACGAACACTTCGGTTCATGAAGGTCCTTCACGAATGAATTAAATTCGTGAACTGACCTGTACCCTCAATCATAGTCTGGAGAGGCAGATATCCGATAATCACCATTTCTACAGGAAATGTTTCAGACACACACATAGCGGCATGACTTTTGTGAAAAGGAAAATTACCTTTTTTTGAAAAAAAAAAAAAAAAAAAAAGAGGAAAGAAAGAAAATAAGGGAAGGTAAGAAAGTAAACTGTACAGCCTAGAAAAAAGCTGCCCTATTATGTGATTTGCATTTTCGCAAGACGTAACCTTTCAAGCGATAGAAAAGGATGATAGACGATGCTTTCTACTACTCGTGTTCTTGTTACACTGCGATAAGGTTCAGTTTAAAATGCGCATTGAATTTGAAACAAACAAGAAAAGGTTGGAAACTTTAAAGATGCATTAAAGAAAGAAATATGGCGTTCCAGCTCAGATTCGGAAATTCTGATTGCATAAGCATTCATGTAAAGACCCACTAATACCCTACATTCTCAAAAGAATGACTGCATAATTTGAGAAATCTTGATATCCAGAAATGATATCTCGAGCAGATTGCATACTGACATGTCTTACTTTGATGGCGTTTCCAGGGGTGTTTTGGAAATACCAATGAATAACGAAGTCGGTTCCAGCAACGCATAGGATGTACAGATCCAGATTTAGATTTGATAAGCCTCTAAGCTATTTGAGATATGGGGTCCTTTATAAGTCTGTTATAATATATTTTGACACTATTTATATTATATTTTAATTTTTTTTGGGGGGAAGGCCCAAAAAAGTAGGGGCCCTAAGCTATAGCTTGTGTAGCTTATACGTAAATGCGGCCCTGAGGATGTGTACGAAAGCAGACAGATACGCTTTATGAGAATCTGAAAAATATAAAGTTTATAGCAACGCTTTTCAAACTCATTTTTTTAACCCACAATTCTTTTGATCTCTACACAAATTCAGTACGAATCTTAAAATCAGGTATAACAATTCGTTTTCACATACGCGTATTTTAATGCACATTTTTTATACTAAGTCTTAAAGTTATTCAAAGACAACCAAGACAAGTATTCAGATTATTAACTCAAGCTTTAAAGAAAAGCATCTAAGGTATATTCGACATATTATATCAAGATACACCACGGTCAGTGGAAAGAGTAAGCTTGCAGGCATTCCAAAACATATTTTTAGAATGGATGTATTTCACAAATAGCACATTCCGACGTTGTATTCCTACGAATTTTAGATTTCAGTTCTTAGATGCAACTTCAAAAGCATAAACAAAATTACTTTAATTGCGATCAAGTGTAGAGCCGCACACAAATAAGTGAAAAAAATAACACTGCAAGGCCATTAGCTAGCAGCCAAATACTACGGAAGAAAATCCATTAAACAGACGCATGTTAAAATGCTTGTAATATTACTCTGAATGATTATGAAAGAAAATGATGGTTTTTAAATATGATTTCATTTTTAAAATTTTTTTCGTTTATACATCATTGAAAGATTGAAAAAAAATAATCTACATTACAAAACCACCCCTCAAAAGAAAGACAAGTATGCTTTATTACACTTCACATTTGCAGAAAATACAAAAATTATCATTTACATTGTCTTCTCATGATAATGAAAATCTCTCTAAGACCACTCACTATGCAGGGATTAATATAGTCTGAAAACGGAATCGCCTAAGAGTAGATGATTTTCAGTGATGCTCAATAAATACTATTAGTATTCTCAGAAATGTTAGTCATTTTTCACAGAGGCGGTCGCTATAAGAAAGTTTCTTAGTATTTTTTTTTCTAGAACTTGACAACTTCTTCAGCACTCTTTGCGCAAGAACGCGTCGGTAATTTATTACTACACACCATTAGCTCTGTTCTTGTTTCGTGTTTTATTCTTTTCAAACGGAAAGGGGGAACCAAGTCTCACGTAAAAGTAAAAACAACGAGCACATAAACCTTGACCTTGAAAGCCATACGAATGTACTTCACGCATCGCTGAATGTCTAAACAAACTGGTTTCGCACATTTTTTTATTCTGTTGAGACAAGGGTCATCTGAAATGTATTAAATCTTCAGAAAAGTGTGCAAATTCAACTTAAAAGCATTCAGTGTTTATTCTCCTAAAAAACAACAAACATCAGCGAAGTCTGAGCCCAGAGGCTGAATTCGTACTTTCCAGCTAGACACCTAGATGAAAAGGAGATTTGATAATCTACTGCTATAATGTATTAAACATATTTTATTAAATTAAAATCAGTGTGACGGGTGCAAGGTACGCAGATATGTTAAAGACTCGCACCATCCCTAGTATGGCTGATAAAACACCTGTTGGAAGGTATCACTTTTATGCAGGATGGCGCTCCACCCTCGAAACATGTGAAAGATCTCTAGCACAAATCGTTTGGTGAGGATCGTGTGCTGAGCCGCCACGTTCGTCATGCTTGGCCTCTCAGGTCCCCAGATCTCAATTCGTGTGATTATTGGTTGTGGGACTACCTGAAATTGCAAGTTTACCGCGATCATTCGACTTCATTAGGGATGCTAAAAGACAACATCCGACGGCAATTTCTCCCCATACCTACAGATAATGCTGTACAGGGTACAGTGTTCACAACATTGTCCCTGGACTACAGGTATTGTTGATGAATGAGAGCCGGAATGCTGAACATTTGTTATAAAGAACATAGTCTTTGCTAAAAATCGATTGTTACGCTAATTATTGCTTTTGTTATCATATGAAGCTCCATCTGTTGGCCGTTTCAAGCACTTTTTTGCTTTCAATAAAACCCCCATGATATTTCAAGCATGTGTGTCAGCTTTTACCTCTCTACTTACATTATTCATTGAATTATTGAATTTTCAAATCTTAACGGGTTTTTGGGTCATCCGGTACATTCAGTTTGTAGAGAAATTAGGTTATTTTTAAAGCAGAAGTGATGGAAAATGAGCAACGCCCTCACCGGGAATCGAAACTCGGACCTCTGGAATACGCGCTCAGCTTGCTGACTACTACACCACGAAGACATGCTAAGAAGGCGGGAGAAATACCTTATAAGTTTAATTTCTTATGTTATATGGGCTCATATTTTAGAGTTCAACCTTAAAAGCAGAAGCAATCACTGCAGCCATTTTGTTAGGAACAGTCGTTCTTCTGAAATTAATCCCATTGCGATTACTTATAATCATAAAATGCATAAAAATAAAAATATTATTTTACTAATCAAAAAAGTAAGATCGTAAAGAAAAATCTGGAAATCAATATAATTTAAGATTCAAAAAATACAAATCTTGACTATTCGTATTTTGTTTGATGAATTTAATATGATATTTAGCTCTAAGTGTGTATATATATATGCAAGCGAATGTATACCCTTTAAACACATATAACGGAAAAAAGGATTAAAAAATTTACATAAGGTATAAAAATACGACGGAAATTTATTAACAAATTAAACCTAACTGGAACAAACTGGCAATAATCCTTTAAAATCCTAATACAAACCCCTTCAGCGCATCTATACTGCGTCAATCTACTTATATAGAAATTGTGGGGCCTCTTTAGCACACCTAAAAAGTTGTACCAATGAAGCCAGTTACGATTTTCCTCCAGTAAATATGCAATAGTTTTCTCGGCCATGACTAAAAAGTGACTAGTTTCATCTTTTTTAGCCAACTAACCAACTCTATTAAATTCTATCGACGTACCGACAAAAATATTGCATATATAAGAGTTCAAACATGTGTAAAATTATAACAGAAACTAATTTTCATGAAAAAAAGGCGAAAAAGTCAAAAAATTATCTGTTTGCCAGTCTAAACATATCGATGTAACACAATATTATGAAACTTTTAAATAATGTAAATCCAGTGGAACCTTTCTAAGATAAACACCTGCGGTTTCAAATGATGTAGGTCGTCTGTGGAGGTGATCGTCTTAGAGAGATAATGTTTAACACTGATGTTCATTAAGGTTCTAAAAAATACTAGTCACATTCAGAAATGAATTGAATTATTTGTATATGGCAAAGCACAACAGGCTATCTACTGTTAGAAGGAATGCCTTCATGGAGGACTTTTCTAAAATCGTTCAGTACCAGTTCTCTACCGGAGGTGGTCGCCATAGAAGGCTTCATTGTATTTGTTCTAAAACATGTTTTTAATTATTATATATTGGTACATTGCATAATTTTCAAGTTTAATATAATTTTAAGCATGCTAATAGTTCGCAAGATAAAGTGTTTAAGAACAACATGACTTAGAAATTAAAAAAAAAAAAAAAAAAAAAAACTAACTGCATTACTTTTCAGCTGTCTTGTCAGAAAGTGTTTTCTCAATAATGCCTGGCCTGAGAAAAATGATTCAAGCTGTGCACAGGATGACAAGGAAAAGACATATATGTAAGCGAGATGAGAAACATATATTGCAAAGCACTCGTAACTATTAAGAGTGGGTTAGAATATTTTTCTTTTATATTTTATGTATTATTAAGAATCAATTTATAATGATTAATCAAGTATTAACAGTCATATACGTTTCCTTATTATTATTTTATTATCTTCTACTCTTTTTTTTTTTTTTTTTTTTTTTTTTTTTTTTTTTTTTGTTATGTCCAATTACTCTACAGGAACTAGATTCAAATGAATTGTAATAAATCGCAAATGTATATGCATATGGGTAGTAAGAAACTTCAATTATAAGCATGGGGTCTCGGTCTAAAACATTTGGTAAACACTGCTACAGAACGCGATAGCGAAAAGAAGAAATCCTGTATAATGTAAAATATAATTGCATAAAAGGCTATATTAAAGTTGCATTTGGTTCAAATGTGGAGTTTATAGGCAAGATTTATTACACAAACGCTGAGAGTTTAAAATTAAGCAACCTAAAACTTTTGTTCCTGAAGTGGATGAAAAACCTATTCTGATCATATTCTTACAGACTGTTTTTCAAAATTCGATTCATTTTTTACCTTATTTTAAGTTTGACACTGGCGTGCTTCTCTTTCCCAAGCTGGAAGCGATATACATAATCAAACAGAATAAAAACAAATATAATGTTTTTGTAAATCTCAATAAGTAGCTCGATTTCAAAAAATATTTTCATGAATTATTCTTGTTTTTTCTCAGTCCTGGAATATAAGCAAGTAGCTGATAATATTGCTAAAGTATAATGCATACGTTTTGTATTGCCATATCCTATGTAAGAAATGCTATTATTTATGATAGTATCTACACAACATATAAGATATACATTTGTAGATTCTGAATGTTTTTCCCTGGCCTATATAATTTAGAGATAGAAAATACATGCTCAAATGAAAGCAATCTTCCTATCATATCATAACATCACAACTTTTCCCCGAGGAAAAACATTAATTTATTTGAAATATTTAGGTACATTTAAAGGAAATAACACAGTGAACATAATCAATCTAAAATGGCAATAGAACACAAATAAAACTAAACTAGAATTTAGAAATATATAGCTATGTCTAAAGCATAAAAGACATAAAAGAATTCTGAAAAAGTTAAGTGAGGTTTAATAATCGAGATTTTGGGTAACAGAACCTATTATTTGTCATTTAGCTGAATGCGAAAAGCATAATAAGTATGGAGGAAAATTGGTGAAACAAACTGAGCTTAAAATTGATCTATTATGATAATCATTCTCATAACAATATAAAATATACCGTTCTTGAAGAGATAAAAGCTAATTTTCTTAAACTGGCTCAAATGTAATAACAAATGTACACTTAAATACCTGATATCCTACCTTCCTCACGGACAAAGTAGGAAAAAGCTTTCATTCGAAACAAAATTAAAAAAAGGAGCAGAAACAAAAGTGAAAATTTAGAATGCCTAACATACCTAGTCTTTTCACTGCATCATTTTTAATCAGCTTGCTAAATTAATGTACGATATATTACCCTAAATGGATATTTTCAATACCACTAACTTAAATACCAGACAATACCACTAGCAATACCAGGCTTAAATTTAATACTTTCGAATTAGCAGAACTTTTTTTTAATACTTTCGAAAGCAGAACTCCGAAGATGAGTTCTGCTTTTATGGAAAATGAGAAAAAGAAAAAATATCGTCAGCATTTATATTGCGCAATAATAGGGAAAAGATATAACTTCAATTATGAAATAGCATGCAGGTTTAAGTCCGTTTTACATTTGCTTGTGAAGCAGCAAACGCAGAAAAAATCAGTTAACTTCAGCAATCAAGCACACTCACTTACTTCAAGCTTTTACCTAAAAGTAAAGCACATAGCAAAATTCGAATTTCGATGTTGGGACCTGGTGGATATTAAATTATCAAATTATGTTCTTCGTTTTCTCTCTCCTGAACTGAAGGCCCTGTATCCTCCAACATCGACGGTTTAATAGCAAAGGGCGTCGTCTGACAGCATGCTTATAAATTTTAAATTGTGAAAAAGAGGAGTTATTATTTTTAACTACATCGTATGGTAAAATGCTTATTTATTAAACATTCAGTTTTGCAATGAATCACGGATTTCATTTAGAATCGAAAATTTAAAACAAAATGAATTGTCGTGTCTTCTTCCGTTCTGCCCATAGACTGGCATGCTTTTCAGTTACAGCATCGGTTGATGAGATATTTTACACGGGCAAAACAATCTTCACCCTTTCCTTGAATTACCACCATAACGAGTCAGATTAGGTGAATTTCGCGTAGTTGCATGTAACTAAAAGAGAGTGTTTGGTTGCTTATTGAATTTAATGCGATTTATTATTCCTTTTCAGGCAATACAAAGGTGAGTTTTCTGTTTCATTTTTGAAAAGGTTGATTTATTTCTGGGTTATGTCAAAAGTTATGTATGATAAGGTGTTAAACCTAAAAATTAAGTGAAGTATCTTTCCTAGAAATTTGAAGCAGGACTAAAAATGAAAAAAATGAGCTTTAATCAATAGATACTTATTTTTTTATCTTTCTCTGAAAAAGCAAATCATTTAATAAATGGTAAAACTTAAATGCTGTGAATATAAAGATATAAACGTGACACTTTCAAAATACAAACTGCAAGAAAATTAGCTACCTAATAGTTTATGATGTTGGAGAAAGTTTTTCCTTAGATCTTGTCCGTTCTTTGACATTGCCATGTCGAAATGCGATCCTATCAAGAAGAGGAATTTTTTAGGATGTACTCATCTTGAAGAAAGGACTACCAGCGGATTAGAAGCCAAATTTACAATGCAATTTTATCCAAATTAAAAAAATACTGATTAAAATACTTATCTTCATTTCATACTTGGTATCACGTTTAGTTTTTATTAATTTACTCACCTTTCATTTGTTTTATTATTTGATTTACTTTTTATGATTTTTAAAAAATTAATTACTAATTAATTTTCTGTTTTTTTCTCCTTTAATTTTTATGATATTGTTACGAATTTTGTGTAAATGTAAACGATTTTAGTGAAATCACATATGAAGATGCAGGGAATGCCTGAAATGTAACATGAAATGCCTGAAACAGATGGAGCTCTCCCGGAAAACTAAGATTACAGGAGCAAGTCTATTTTACATTGAGGTAAATAGTTATCTGGCAAATTGGCGAGATATCGCCAAGTTAGCGATGGCTTTGGTCACTAATGTTTTTCACCAAATTTGGCGAGAAATCGCCCAAAGTTGCCAAACTTGGCTACGTTTTGGTCTAGATTGTGCGTAACTGTAATTGGTATCGTAACTGAATAACTGTAATTGATCCCTGTATATAACTGTAACCATATGCAGGCCTAATAAGCTTTCCAATAATTTCGAGAAGTGGAATGTACTAGAGATATCTTGGTAGCCGGGAGAAAGCTATATAGAACCGGGAAGGGCAATTAGTTCAGAGTCGACTTCACAGTAATGAAATATCTCCGTGTAAACCTCGCTCTTTAGAAGCGCTTTGCATTGCATTGTGTTTAACGTTGTTAGTAGTTTGAAATGTAACTACCGATTGTGCTCTGGGATACTGAGAAGAGCTGTACGAGTATTTTTGTGGAAAATTCCAAATCGGTAAAGTGCAAAATAAACTTTATCAAGCTGTCATCGGTTTTGTGTGCATTCAATCCATTACGAACCCGTACGCTCGCAGCATTATTTTAATTTACTGTTTGCTGACTTATTAATTTCATTCATTCACACTTGTATTCTTTTATACATTTATTTAATTTTTATTAGTCCAAAGGGGCAATTTCCCAGAAGGACTATTAATTTCGTTTTGGCATTTTACATTGTAATGTCGGTTCACTTTTCAAATTGTTGCCACCAAATATTAGAGCCTTGTATTATATTAAAGGAATAATGAAGAATCTGCATAAATGTATGTATGTTTCTCGCACGGTGATAAAACAACGGTACTTAGAGCCATCAAATGTTGAATAACGTACGTTTCCGCCCGAATGTGGACATCTGGAAGCCCAAATTTGGAATTTGGATTTCATATTTTGTATTTCATATTTGTTTGTTGTATTTGTGATTTCTTTTTATTATTATTATGATTTGTAATATGATTTGTAAATGCTCTGTCATATAATACCTAATTAAAAGATGATGATTATAAGTAAAGTTTTAAGTAGATAGAAAAAATTACGTATTTATAGCAAGTATTACAACGCTGAGCGTTGATAGCAACGGTCCACATACTAAAGCTGAAAGAGTGCTCCATAACGTGTCGAAAGGATGACAATAAATTCTTTGGATCAAAAACAGAGAGTTGTGGATACATAAATTTTACTTTCCTTCAAAAAATAGCAGAACAAAATCCCCAATGCAAAATAGATGGTATACAAATTAATTCAAAATGTTCGTGAGTTATTTAAACAGATCTTTCGTGTAAAAATACTATTCATAAACGCAAAATGGAATATTAACAAAGTGGGAAGAAAATTCCACCAGATTTATAACTTCTTTGACTTTCTAATTCATGAATAATAAATTAGCCTTGTATGATGCAGCGTACTGGGAAAAAAAAAATTAAAAAAAAATGATTCGGTAACCAAGGTCATTCAAGGATTTTGGTAATCTATTTCTGTTAACGATAGACGATCGCGTTTCTCGGTGGAAGTGCGTGAAAAAAAGTTTCCGGTTCAATTCATAGCTAAAGCTTAAAATGCTGCAGCAAAACTTGTGAGAAAACACTCTTCATCCTCATATAATATTCACTAAACTACATAATATTTAATATTTTAAAAATACAAGGAACAAGGAATATTTGGTTATGGGAGACAGATGAAAATTTAAAGTTTTGGAACATGAGTAAAACAACAATTGCAAGTATTAATATATATTAAAAAAAAAAAAAAAAAAAAAAAAAAAACACGGTATCTTCTGAACATGTTATGACAGCCATGCATGACTACATTTGATTACGTTAATAGGTATCTAGAAAGTAGCAAGGAAGATCTTAAAATATTGCATAGCATATAACCGTAGACTGCTGAATTCCCTCAGGGTTATATATATTGTTACGAAATGTCCAGGAGCGGCAAGATAGCTTCCCCGCAAAGCAGGTTTAGGGTTGCCATAAAATGGCAAAAAGAAAACAGAGTTGCCACATTTAGTGAGAAATCGCTCACTTGGCGACATTTGGCTACAAAATTGGCGATATGCCACAGACAGATGGAGAACCTTCTGAAACGAATTCTTACCGGTTTAGCCCAGAATGTTCTCAAACACAAGCCAAAAGCTATATAAGCTCTGCTGGTACGCGGAGAGTTAGTCTCTTTACACCACTTTAATAAGACCTATGATGCTTTATGCCGTTCCAGCTTGGGCGACTGCCAACAAAACTGAACGGGCTAAACTAGATGTACACTGCTAAAAAAAAAAAAAAAAATGGGACAGTGCTATATCTCCCCCGTTCTACTGGGGCGATTCACGAAATTCAAATTGCGTACTTCATGTCTCGAAAGCGCGACTTAGGATATATATTAGATTTATATATAGCACTATTCTAACATAGGTATTTTGACACAAAAATCGGACTTTTTCTGAAATAACATACCAATTTTTTTCCATATTTTGATTCTACGACTCAAATTATGCCAGAATACCAAGTTTTGTAAAAATCGTACGAGTAGTTTTTAAAATATTAGCTCTCAAAATTTTAGATCCTCAATGTTAATTGAATTTGGCAAATATTTATTTATATCTCTTTTTTTATTAAACGTTTTTGATTTTTTCTCTCACATTTCGAAATTTAGGTTCATTCCAAATAAAATTTACCCATTTTTTGTGTTTTATTTTTTAAATTTCTATTTTTAAATAATTTTTATAAATTTTTCTAAAAAAATTTTGAATTATAACCTATAAAAGTTTTACCATCATCTTAAAGTAGGTATATTTTTAAGCATATCTGCAAAAAATTAGACTTTTTTATTCAAAATTTTCTAAGATATACACAAATTTACATATTTTCGCGGTTTGAAATTTGGTATCTTTTTTTGAGCGATAATAACGCCAAATGTGGTCTATGGATTTTTGTTACACTGTATTGCCACAGCTATTTTTAACCTTAAATTTCAAGTAAAATTTTATGGAGAATTAATTATATGACAATTTTTTCCACAATAATGCGTAATAAATATTTATTAATACTATATGAAAAGCTATTTTTTTAAATAAATTTTTTAATATTTTTTTTAATTTCTCTCTCTCTCTCTCTCTTTTTTATTTATTTATTATTATTATTATTATTATTATTATTATTTATTTATTTATTTATTTTAAATAAGAGTAAATTTTTACCTTCGGCGTTTTATCGTCTGCTATTTTACTTCGTTTAAATCGAATTGTCTAAAACTGAGAATTTTCGTTTGATGTTTATTTGAATTTTATGACATTAACTGCACTATTTATTTCTAAATAAACTGATGCTTTTGAAGTGGCTGAAAGAGCGGCTGGTACTATCATCCATATTTTTAAAGCACAGTATATTTTTATAGAAACATAAGATTTAGAATAATCATTTTTATAAAAGTCAAATTGTGATATAAACATACAACCCTCTAGAGACTGAATTAATGGAAGTTCAATGGTTATGTAGAAATGATCTGCAGCTACTTAATCGCTGGATAAGTCAGTAGATTCTGTGGACAAGTAAGAATAATTATATAAACTACACCCAACATTCTGAATTCAAATAACAACGAGGATACGATGTTTATTAAATGAATTCAAGAAGTTTTAAAACATAAAAAATCAACTCATTTTTTATCCTAAAATGTATTTTTGTGCGTAGCGTATTTTCATTATTCTAATTTAAAATTCTAATAATTCTTAAAATTCTAATTTAGAATGTAATTGTCAAGAACTGAATCCTAATCATCAGTAATATATTAAGTAATTATTATGGTTATTAATAAATCCTTATAAAGTAATTGCAAATATTTCAAAAAACTTTCTGCCTGGCTGCAAATATTTTTAATTTTACATTAATCAAGATTGCACACGATATTATTTATTTGCACTTCAATTCTTAACGTCAGTTCTAGTAGAAGTCACAAATCAATTATATTTAATTAAGGATTGGATTGGATTATTTAATTATGGCAAAGCACACGAGGGCTATCTGCCTAAAGGGAGGGATGCCTTCGTGGAGGACTTTCTAAGGGAAACTGGCTCGTATACACGTTACACATTGGGAAAACCACGAAAATACCCATGCAACCAGCCCGTTCGCGGGATTCGAACCTCGAACCGAACTACCAGTGATCAGCGTCTTTACCGCTCGGCCGTTTGTGGGCCTTTACGTAATGGAAGGCGATAACTTTATTTAAAATGATTGTCAGAAATACCAAAATTGTTTCGAAAAGTTGGATACTTTTTAGTATAGTTTCAGAATGCTTAAAGAAAAAGAGAAGAAAAATAAATTTTTTCGTAAAATTTAGTATTTTTTTTTTTTTTTTTTTTTTAATTTAAAACTTTTCAATCTTATTATATTTCATTCTTGCGATTTCAAAAATAAAATATTTGACTAAAATATGAATAACATTTTAAGAAACCAAATGTAGGATAAAACTGTGTAAAGCAATGGGCACAATGATAAATTGTTTAAAGCAGTGTATGCAAGTCATCCTAAGTTAATATGTCGGTTATACATCTCTCTTATTTATATATATCTTTTCTGAACGGAACATTGAAAGGCGTGTAAAACTGTGCTTTACTGTATTTTGTCTTTTAATATAGTATGCAGTTTCCAAACGCATCGTAGTCTGGGTTACAAAGTATTCTTCCGAAAGAAACGCAGTTCAAATAAATAAAATCAAATTCTGGAAAATTGATATTAATAAATATATTTAAAATGCTCAGTTCGAAGGAATAAATAGAAAATTTTAAAACAATTATCTGAAGAGACAATGCAACACAAACAGTTAAAATAAAAGTATAAAAATTTAAAAATTACCTAAAATAATAACTATGACGAAAAATATATATAAAGAAAACTATTTGAAAGAAAATAAACGCTGCACCTTTATTTACGCAGTTCGAATAGGTAAATAAAAATTTTTAAAACAGTTATTCGAAAAAAAAAAAAAAAAAAAAAAAAAAAAACGTGCAACTTAAACAATTAAAATGAAATTCGAAAAAAAAAAAACATTACTTAAAATTATAAGTTATAATTAAAAATATAATATAAAGAATATTATTTGGAAAAAAGGAACGATGGTGACTTTTTTTCCTCTCACGGGATAGGAAACTAGGTTGCCATATATTAAGAAGTTCGCCAAGTGAAGTATTCTTGGCGCAAACTGACAAAAAAGTGCCAACATAAATTTGTGAATTTCTCCGTAAATTTCGCTCCAAATTTTACAAAATTTCATATTTAGGCGTAATTTCAGTCGTAGAATCGAAATATGTAAAAAATTGGTATGTTATTTCAGAAAAAGTCCGATTTTGTGTCAAAATACCTATGTTAGAAATTTGCTATATATAAATCTAATATATATCCTAAGTCGCGCTTTCGAGACATGAAGAACGCAATTTGAATTTTGTCAATCGGCCCAGTAGATCGGGAGATATAGGACTGTCCTTTTTTTTTTTTTTTTTTTTAGCAGTGTACTACAGAATAAAATTCTACGCTCTATAGTGAACGCTTCCTGGTATGTAAGGAACTCTGAAATTCATCACGATCTTAATGTGAAAACTATGTGAAAACTGTTAAACAGGCTTTAATCTCGTCGCATAATTTCTTCGAAAGTTTTAAAAACTCTTCCTTCAGTGGCGTAGCGAGGGGGGGCAATGAGGTGTATGATGCCCCGGACGCCGCTCGCAGAGGGGCGCAAATGGTCTCCAAACAAGATATTTATCATATCACTGTGTTTTTTTCGGGGGGACACCAAAACGATAATTTGCCCCGGGCGCCAGTTATGCTCGCTACTCCACTGCCCCCCCCTTCGGAGTTTGTGTGATTACGACCCCACGATCGAAAGCGTGGTAAAAAGACCCCGCACAATTCATCATAACGCATCTTAGTAATTGTATACATGTATAGAGTCTCTTTGCAAAATTAGTGCTTACTGCTGCATATTTTACTTTACATGGCTTCTGGCAAAACCAATAATGGACTTTGCACTTGCGGAGGGCAGAGAACTGTGTTTTAAAGATTTTTACTTTTGCTATTTCACTTAGTGCTATTTATCCAAGAATTTTGTGCCTATTTATTCAAGAATATTATTGTGATTATTTTTATGTTCAAAACCAAGATGTGTAGTGAATTTTGCGTTACTAAATTCGAACTTGATACGCCTACTCGAGTGTATCTACGAATAAAATTTCGACGTTTTGTCATGTGACTTAAAAATTTGTGTTTCTGAAAATTGTATTAATTTAAATTGAACTTTGTGTTTTTGACCAAAGATAAATGAACGTTTGATGTTTTGGTGTATGTTAAGGAAGTTACAGCTTATTTGATTGAAAACTTAACTTTTTTTCTTACATTACGTAACAAAGTGCTCTCAATCGCCGAACTCCATAAAAACTCCTATCTCAATTTTTAGCAGAGACCGAATGCGACCATTTCATTTCTGATAGCTAGTAAATTTCAGAATAGAAAATTTTTGCTCCCCCGCGATCACATTATGCCAGTCCTTAATACTATTTAAGTTTTTACACCTCCGGGTGATAGATATACCCAAAGTACATCTTTTCGCTACAAAATGTGATTGGCCTATGGCATACTTGATCTAATGGTAAAAACTCCAAGTAGTTGAAACCAAAAGCGAGAGAAGGCAAAGGAGAGTCAGTTAGTGTCTAGCCAGTCTGAGCGGAATCGATCGAGTTGACAGCCGGGCAGCGAGTGCCAAATGGGTCGTCGAGTGCATCGAAAGAGTCTCTTAGTGTATCGCCGAGAGAGTGTGTTGAGCTTCAAGAACGACTGAACCGAAGAGTCGGAAACTGTGCTCTCTGTGTCGTCGAGTACATCGCGAATTGTAGCGTGGAGAGTCTTGAGAGTACGTGGAGTTCCGAGGACGACCGAGTAGAGTCGGGAACTGTACTCTGGTGTTTTGCAGTGAAGCTGTGTCCACTGTTATAGCCTGATAACCTGGAGGCTGTGTCGCTGATTGTGTCAGCGTGTCTATAGTAGTTCTTCGACAACTGTAAACGTGTTTTGGAGCTGTCCTGAGAATATTGTAAATGAAGTGTGTTTCAATATTCCATCAAGTGCTGTCGAGGGAAGAAAATAACGTAACAAATGGTGTCAGAAAATAACGTAACAATATAATAATTATATAAATCATTACCTATGCTACCCTGGGAAATATAATACCTTTATAAAGAATAAAGAGGATATTAGTTAATTATTTTAAAGAAGAAAATTTCTTCCTTTCACTTTTGAATGTTTTATTTTCCTTTGAAATAACAATTGAATTTTGAAATGCCTTTTTGAGTTATGAATAAGTAATATAGCGGAGAAGACTCTCACGGTGACCATCTCTCAGAGATGACCCTAAAAACGACCATTATTTTAAATATGTATTGTTATTGAGCCTCATTTGTCTTTTAAACGAACCACCAGCACAGAAGATTAAAAAATCTTGGGAGACGGAGGTACTCACCTTAATAATATTTCACAGCATATATGTGAAGATAATGAATATATAAGATACGATTTTTATTTAAATTTGTAATGCAGTTTCTAAATTCTACTTTTTATTTCGTTATTTCCACTTTCTGTCCTGCAAATAGTAAAAATCTTATTGTAAATCTTTTTGAACTCTGTAATAATAGCTATCATATAATTCAACATATAATTAACAGTCATATAATTCAAAATAATGAATCACTTCATATAATTCAGTATCATATAATTGAAAATAATGAGTCAGTTCATATAACTCAGTATCCTACAATTCAAAATTCAAATTAAATTTGTCCCAAATTAATAGCTATCATATGATAGCTACTTATTCTTAAGTGACGCATATGATGCACATACATGGGAAAAGTGAAACTGGAAGTTCTTTTCCCAGTAATACTCAAACCAAAACTTTCGTAAACCAACTGTAATAAGGCGAAGCTATGTTCCCGTATAAGACAACTACTAGAATATTTTCATCATTTTTAATCTAACACTAGCAATATGCCACCAGTTAAAATGTCGTAAATATGTAAAACATATACTTGCAGTTATTGAAGAACGTGTGCACCTACTTCGTCGCTTGCATTGTTTTATTATGTTTATTATTTAACAAATTATGCCTAAATAAAGATAATCTGTAAAATTCCACGTTGTTACTGAAAAACTATCACTATCTTCAATGCCACTAACATGCATCTATTTCTTCAATTTCTATGTCAGCACAAGGTAAATTATTATTACATGCACATCTATCTATGGGTATACATGTAAAATTTGAAAATTCCCATATTTTTATGTACGCAATTCCTTCCCCCCTTTCTTACAACGCAAGTGCGCAAGCATTGATTAGACATCTTAGTAGTGTTATTTAACTGCTGAGACTAAGCTGTCTCTCTTTGAAAATCCTAATATTTGCCTTAAAAGTGGCCGAGTGGTTAAAACCGCTGAATACTGGTAGTTTGATATCGGTTCGAATTCAGACGAACGGTCTGGCTGTATGGTTGGCCGAACGTGAATGCGAGCCAGTTACCTTAAAACGTCCTCCATGAAGGCATCCTTTTCTTTAGGCAGAGCTTTTGTAGGCTTTGTCATATTCACATAACCTAACCTAATATACACTTTAAATTCCGCTTAAATCATATTGCGAAAAATCATAAGGAAGAAGCACGTCTCAATCAAAACTACAAACAAAGTGATTACTTCTTAAATAATCAACAGCATCAATGTAATTGCCATCTTTGGAACAAATTTAGATACGTGAACAGGATTTGATTTCAATTATAACACATTTTTCTGTTCCTCACTTTCAGAAATGGAGCAAGGTTTTTGATTTTTAAGTTGGATATGAATCCTTTCGAAACTTGCTCCAGTTTTAAACTTTCTTGTATAATGATATTTTTAATTACGTACTATGAACAACAACAAAAATTGCAGTCTGCAAACCCAAAACTGTAACCTATAAAGTTCAGATTACAATCTAATACCTCGAAGAGTCTATTATTAAAGCTTCAAAATGTTAAAAAAAGTATTCAAAAATTTAAAAAAAAGAAATATCCTATACTTTTAAAATTTCCAATTTTCTATAAATAATGATTTTCATATTTTAAATATATATATATATATATTTACAAAGATAATGAAGAGGTGTCGACTGTTTTTAATATAAGTATAAAAAAAGACCACATGACTTCCTTATACGGCCTATTAAATTACACACATATTTCCTGCACTTAATTTAAACTTGTTTCCTCGAAATATTCTAATTTAATTAACCGATCATTTGAGGGATCAAAGCAAGATGAAAGTGCCATCAAAAACTACAAATTTTGAAATTAAATATTCTACTTAACTTTTTTCGTACGGGAGTCGAATTTCTTATAATTTTGTTTTGTCATAACGAATATAAAACTTTCCCAAATATAAATATAGGAAACGGGAGACAGCATTAAAAGTTAGATTTCGTTATTTGTTCAGAATAATTTTTTTATAAATTTGTCATTTTTAAAACATTAACTTTTTCGTCATTTAAAATATTTCTGTATTTGGAAGTATATGACTACGACAAACGATTGCGAAAATAAAGGATGGAAAAAACTTTTAAGCCACAAAAGGTGTGTGTGTGTGTATGTATATAAATATACATACGTATATAAATATACATACGTAACGTTGTACTTTTGGTGGAAGAAAAAACAATTCACGTTTAGTCATGGCCGAAAAAACCGCTGCGTAGATGACTGGACATTGTGGCGTAATGGATGATCGGATGAAATTTTAGAAGCAGCACGACCAGCATGATAGTTAACCATAATTTATTTTTGCATGACGAATTTCTTAACACATAACTGCTAGAAGACTATGTTTGCTAAACGCGCCCCATAATTTAAGATACGCTATTACATCTAATTAGCTAGCAGAGGCTAAGCGACACGCTGTCAGGCGAAGAACGCAATTAAAGCTATTTATATTAGGTTAGATGCATATGTACAATTAAGCTGCGATTGGTTAATTTCAGGTTTTAGTTCCCTTTTGCAAGCAATGTTATGTAACTTGGAAAGATCTCGAATTTGGGAGAAAAGATGAACTTACGGGGAGAACATATAAAATCTAAAATATTGAATTTTGAGGATGTCAATCATTTCTTAACGTAGCCATCGTATTTTATTATATCTTTTATATATATGTATAATTTATTTACTAAAGAAATATTGATTATATTATCTTCTAATATAAATTTAGTATTCTTTTTCACAATTTCTTTTTCAAAGTTTGAAATTTTGTTATTCATGATTTAATTCAAGTCCACGTAAAACATTTTTAATAATTTAGATTGAAGATACTTTAAAACATAATTTTCGAAATTAAACTTCCTACATATGGGTTCACTCTTTTTTTTTACTTCTACTAAATTTATATTAGGAGATAATATAATCAATATTTATTTAGTAAATAAATTATTATTACCTCACTTTGCAGCTTTTGCGCAAGTATTAGAAAAACTTGTTTACGAACTAAGTGAATTTAAGATCATATAGTAATAGAGGAATAGCTTTGTTATAGAGAGGAAAGGACTTCAGGTATTGAAAAGGAACTCTATAGCTCTAAAAAGAAATGAATTTCTCCGTTGGAATATGATAACCGAAATTTTTCCCCGTTACAATTTTTCTGACAGACTGAAAAACATAGCTTTGCTATAGAGGAAAGGACTTCAGTTTTTGAAAAGGAACTCTGTAGCTCTAAATGCACTTCTTTTCTTTAATTAATTAATTTCGGCCGGCCTTTTTTAGTTAAAAAATATTCAGCAATAATTTGCATGTGATTTTTTTTGTTGTTGTTGTTGCTTTACTAAAAAAGACATATGGGTTAATTGTGATGTTGATTATTATTTAAAAATTCTCATATTAATTATTGAATTACAGGGAAAACTTCATAAGACTGTAACAGTATGTACCCGTGGTTGCAGACGATTTTGGTCTTCTGTAGAAGTCACTCCTTGAGGAGGTTATGTTCAATTCCGATATTTTTACATGTTTTATGAAATGCAGGTTACTTTTACACGTAACAAGCAGCAAAAGGTGGTTTCCATTAAAGATTTTACTCATTTCTAATATAAATAGGATTGTAAGGTGTATTTTAGTTTTATAACAGTTATTTTTATAATTTTGAAACCCTTTCCTTTCAATTCTTGTTTCCCACTTACAAATCCCTACCAGAATGAGTTTTTAAAATTGCCTTGAATGCAAATTAGTTGGAAGAAATATTTAAAGGATGTTCGTCTTAACTTCGAGTGAGAGTGCTCAGGAGTCTATAGTGGCGCGTGTTTGCCTTCTGACTATTTCATTCTTGAATTTACTATGCTCGGCCGCATTGTTAAGGACACACAAGAGAGTAAAAAGTAAATTCCCTGTTATTAACCGCCGGCTAGTTTAATTTAACGGCCAACTACGTTAGGCATTTATTTGTGCCTGGCTTCGACTAAATATATTTAGTTTAGTATTAGATTACTTTCTTATTTTCTTATCCTGATTTAAAAGCCCAAGCGGAGGCTTTCCTGTAAGCCCGAGAAGGGGCCATCTGTTATTATTTCTCTTAGTGAATAAAAGGGTATTTTAAGCCTTCTTAAGTCTCTGTAGCAACTACTTGAATTCAGCGATAATTCGCTGATTAGTTCACTAGGTTCCTTGACATTATATCTAAACGAAGTATTGAAACATTATAGGACTTATGTGTCTATTAATTTACACATGATGTTGTAAGTATGCGACCATACTTTTTTATCTAATTTATGCAATTTAATTTTTTACATTACTGTGGATTTAGATTTTATCATGCAGGAATAATACTCAGTAACTGCATATTTTGCTTAAATGATTTTTAGAATTCTACACAATATTATTGCTGTTTTTTTAAAGTGATCTGATTCTGTTTCATGAGGGATGAATCATTTGCGTAATACTGCAATTAACAGAAACGGAAACAAAATAATTAAAAAACTTAGAAACTATTAAAAAAGCTATTCAAAAAAATCTAGCGTTAACTTTTCTTTAAGACTAATTTTTTTAACACTACGACTTTTTTTAAAGATTTTTTTAAGACTACCTTTCTTGACCATTGCCTCATCTGAAGCTCCTGTTTCAGCTGATATTTTAAATATTCGTCTGATCCTTAATGATTTAATCGAAAAACCATAAAGAGGTTGCTTTGCAGTGGGTACCAGCACACTGTGGAATCCAGGGTAATAAAATAGCCGACTTCCTGGCATAGAAGGCAACCAAAATTGCTCAGATAACAGATAAACCAATTCCTCTTTATACCGCCAAACGGTTAAAAAAATCTTTTAGAGAAGACTGTTGGAAAAATATCAAAGAGAAGAAATAGATTGAGGCAATCCCAAATATTCCACTATGGCCAAAGGGCAGATCTCTCGTCACTTTTCGCCTTGCTACTGGCCATGATTGCCTCTCCAAGCATCTATATCGCATAAAAATACGGCACATCCTCTTTGCCAATTGTGCAAAATTCGCGAGGAAATGGACGCCAATCATTTGAGCCAGTGCTTTGCACTGGGCTCGGGACACTTGTGCGACAAGATGAAAGCTGTGCAACAAGATGAAAGATTTATAGACTTACTGTAGTTTTAGTTTTATTACCCATTTCTTCTGTTTTATATTTCTGACTACAGTTGTCTTCTAATTTGGAATTGGAAATAAAAAAACAAAACAAGAAAAAAAAAAACTTATACATGATATTCATGATTCATTCTTGCAATTCAGTCTCTGAAAGCTAAGGAATATCACATTATTATGCGTTTAGTGTTCAATGCAACATAACAAACTTAAATGCCTATCATTCAGAAAAGGCAAAATTTCCGCAAAATATCAAACATCTAAATACTGAATTATCCTTATTAGTTGATCATGTATTTCTTTCAAATAAATAGTAAATAATCAAACTGAAGATCATAAAAATAATGAGTCAATACTTCTTCGGATAAGTTCTTTGTATTCATCATAAATATAGCGGCTTGCGCTGAATGATGGCCGTCATAAAAAGCAGGTAAAACTATTGTATACGTTAATGTCATGTCAGTTTATTCGATTTTCCTGTAAATCTTTATTTCACTCAAAATTATTTCTATTAATATTACCCTTTCTTTCTTTATGAATTATATATGATGGAATAAAAATAATTTAACTGAACAGTATAGATACATGATTGACAATGTTACAAAAGAAAACGAATTATGCATTTTATGAAGTATCTGGCAATATTATTATCTCCTCATCGTTCAGGCGAAAAAAAGGATTCATATCATACACCAACGTAATAAGTAAATAATGCACTGTTTCTCATAGCTTATTTGATAATAAATATGTATATGTACATTTTATTGATTGTTATTATGCTTTACATAAACTGTTTTATGCATTACTACAGCATTATTATTTTCATGTTATTCATGGAATATTTTATGCTCTGTATAAAATTATTATGCTGAGATCATCAATGAAATATTTTATGTAACACATGTAAGGTTTATCCTAAGTTTTTAACAGTTATTTTAAGTTAAAGCTCCTTTCCTATCTCTCCTAATTTCAGCTTACAATTTCCTACTAGAATGTGTGTTTAGAATCGCGTTTAACGCAAATGAGTAAGAGTAGTACTTAAGTCGAAGTTCCACTTTCGAGAGAGAGCCTCAGAGTTTCTGATTAGCGCGTGTTTGCCTTTTGACCACGTCTCTCTAAGCTGTTACTACGCTCGGCCCTATTACAGGCCCTTGATAGCTTCGCTAGCTAAATTCGATACTTAGGGGCCAACTAGTTAAATTTGTGATAGCCTCGGCTATATCTCTTTAGTTAAGCATTAATTAAGTTCTTATTTCTTATTTATTACTTTTGAGTTCAAGCCCAAGTGGAGGCTTTGCTGTACGCCCTGAGAAAGAAGCCAACTGTTCATTCTTATTTTGAGCAATAAAGGGTAATTAACCCTTCTCGAGTCTTACGTTTCTGATACCGAACTTAAGCGATTATTACTATAATATCTTACTAGTCAGAGCTGCTTCAAATAATCTTCATTTGGAATTCTATCCATCTAATTAGCTTATTAATTGTATCTGAAAGTCTGTATCCGGTACTTTCAAAAGTTTACTGTGTAAAATTAAAACTGCAGCTTACCTCTTCTATCCAGCATCCTTTTCGTTACCATTTGTTGATAAAATTAATATAAAAGAAGTCACGGTCACTCATGAAAACAATCAAAACAAGCTGTCCCTCAGTTAAAATTATTGTCCTGCATTTTTAACTAATACGTCGTACTCTCTTTAACTAATACAAGGCTAAACCTTTCAAATGATTGATTACAAATCCCCTGAATTTCCATCGATTAAGTCACCTTTTCTTAACTTATACGTTGTACTCTCTTTAACTAATACAAAGCTAAACCTTTCAAATTATTCATAACAAATCCCATGAATTTTCATCGATTAAATCACCTTTTCTTAACTAATACATCATACTTTCTTTAACTAATACAAGGCTAAACCTTTCAATTTATTCATTACAAATATCCCATGAATTTTCATCGGCGGATTATCAGACTGGACACAAATGGCTGGCCAGTTAGACGCATCGGGGATACATTTTTCAATGAGACATAGTATACGTTTGATAAAGTATATTTAAACAGAGATAGGATACAGATATGCTCCGAAGATACAGCTGTGACGCAACTGTACCTTAGGAGCTTCATGAAAGATACACCTATGATATTAAGTCTGGATCAAGGAACATGACTACTGAGAGTAATGAACATTTCATTCGACGACAAACTTTAATTAATTTTACAGTTTTACAATCATGTTTCAGACAAACGGTGTTGCTATCCAGGTGCGGATGGGGTTATCGAAAATTAGAGAAATTTCCCGAGGCGCCGGTGGCCATAGGTCCGTCTTGTCATAGGACATCAATTGTTTTAAAACGGGTGAAATATTAATCATAACTTCAGGATCCAAACAACAAAAAATACACTCCTGGAAGAAAAGATATAATGACATTTAATGAAAATAAATCGAAACATAATTGATGGTAAAATTATTAAACCTATCGCTTAACCCCGTCGTCGTGAGCTTGTCGCAAATTCATAACTGTTGGATCTAATACTTAACTCCACAGCACATAAAAGCAGGTGGTTTCGTGTCCCGCTATCCAGACAATCTCATAACGATGTCGCACTTTTATATAAGTTGGCGACAACTCACTTAAAGATCCTCTCATAAGCGTCCCAGCTTCTTGGTGAAGATAATTTTCATCATATAAACTGATGTTCATAAGGATGCCAGGCACTCTTTGCATTGGCGAACAACGGCAAATTTCCAGAAAAGGTGTCCGCACATTTATATAAGTTTGCGGCGCCGGTCTGACAAGCCTCATTTACCCCTTTTTTTCATTCAAGTTATTACCCAGCAAACCATTTGCCTTGCTAAAGTGCATGTGTCATCATCACCAATCACCGTCATTTACACTCTAACTTAAACTATGCCTGAGTAATTAGGCATACAAAGAAGCGTCAGATCCTCTTCAGCAATAAACGTCGCTTTAGATTTAACTTTGACAGTGAGTGTGAACGATCGGTATGAAATTAACGGAGCTCGAAAATAAGGCATGATGATTTGGGGAGTAATAAGCTACGATGGTAGATCTTTATCTTTGGTATGCATCGGTGACAATTTAGTAGTTACTCGTTTCCTTCATGAGATTTTACAACTTACAGCATTCCCTCTTAAAACTAGTTAAAGTAGTATATATTTCTGCAAGATAATGCGCATAAAAATAAGATTATCTATGAGATGTCATTATGTTCAGACTTTCAGATATGACGCAAATAACAAATGTACAGGATATTATCGAATATAATCAAGTTCAAACCATACAACGTCGAAAAAGAGCAAATCCTTTTCAACTGGCAGAACGAACATAACGAACATTGCTATGTCTTCGACATTTTAATGCTGTAGTATGTCGCAACAGGTAGTAAAATATATCTCTAATAAATGTGCAGCACTTTGTACTAATAAAGTTATGTATATTTTTTCTCTGACAAATTTATTCTTTTGATTTGAAAATTATGTCATGCGTTTTTTTATTCTCTAGATACATTTCGTTCCTCTCATAAATTTTAGAGAAATCCTACTATCTCTTTATAGTGCTGTTATTTCAGTTCTCTAGCAAAGCATGTTCTGTGAGGAAACATTCAGTGTGAAAGAGATGGAGCACATAAGATAACAACTGAAAATAAATCATAATTTTGCCCTTTTTTCCCAAAAGATAATTAAGAGAAAAAACAGAGCTTTATTTGAACAAAGTAGCATTTATTGTCAAGAGTCCTGAAATGGTTCTTGGCAAAAGGTAAAAGAAAACTATATAATGTATTCATTTTTCGGTGCCCTTTCCTATTTATTTCAGAGAATTATGAGGTCTATTTTTATTTTACAAAAATATAAATTTGATTTCAAAATACACTAGTTTCATCACCAATGCGAAAAACTGTTGTACTGTAGAATTACTGTAGAAAATAAAATAAAACAAATTTAAAGTATCATCGAAAATTTATGTATAACATGTTCTAGAGTTCAATGCCTCAATTTCAAATAATAATCCTCTCAAAATATACAGACAGGTAAACATTAATGAAACGCGTATCAAAAGTAGCTAACGAGATTTCAGTCAACACGTATCAGCTTTAGTATAAAGCATCATAAATTATAACTGTATTTTCTATCAAAATGATGCCCATGTGCATAAATAAGAAGCATCCACAAAATAACTAATACGACTTTAGGACAAGCTATACCTCCATGTAAATGAGAAGTATTTCAGAAACAGCTAGCGACTTCGCATACAAGTAATACGCATTCCATATAAATAAGAAGTACCGAAAAAATAGCTAGGGCGATTTTAGGTAAATGATTCATTCCGCATATGTCCGAAATAGTGAATTCAGAAACAAAAACTGTACTTTTGCCTAAATTAGAAGAATCACAAAAATAATGAACGTATTTACATAAAATGATAAACATAAGTATATCTGCATAGTTAAAAATAACGCCAAAATTATTAACGTCACTTAAGGCAAACTAGTACTCATCCACATATACGAAATTGCTAGCTATTTCTGGACTATTTCTGATTTACATAAAGGTATATAAAGTCGTATTAGTTTTTTTGAGGGTGTTTTTTATTTATGCGCAAAAATAAGAATCATTGCAACAAAAAAGAAAAATAGTAAACTGATATAATGTTTGCAATAAATATCGCTTTTTTCTATCAAGAAAATAGAAAACTTCACATAATTCGCAAAATCGCAATCTTGATTAAGATCGATAATCTTGATTACGATCGATTATGATGGACGCAGACAGGGATAATCTACATTGAGTTTGTCATTTAAACATACAAGGCTGCATATTGTTTTTATTATTATTATTATTATTACTACAAGAATGTTTTGAATTATTACTGTACACAATCTTTCAAATTAAAATTCTTTCAGCGATTCATCAACAGTTAAGTAGCTAGCTTGCTTATAACAGATATGTAAATACTAATTTATGTACTCAAAACAATTACAACTATCTGTCATATCATTTTCGATTAGTTGAAAATTTTCCCTGATTCTCCAAAAATTTATCTTTTGAGTTAGTTTTTACTGATACACACGCGTTTCAAAAAATTAGTAACAAAGGCAAAACACAGAATAAAACAAAAACTATTTAATGTATATCCGTGAAATTGATCCAAGAGGTTGATGTGCCATTACGAGACCGCAAAAACATACGAAAACACGCGTACTACGACCATCACATCGCGAAAGACCAAATGGGCTGGAAGAATGTGAAATGGAAACGTCACGCTAATAACGGGTGTGATACCCTCTAACTGAAATGCTTGACAATTGGCAAGGCAAATTGCCAATAATGTCGTTGATCGCTTGTTGCGGCAGTAGCGTTCATTCCTGTAGTCATGCATGTCAGAGCTCGTGAAGGGTGCCTGGCGACACACTGCGACCTGCTGTCCGTCGTTCCAATATGTCCCACACATCTCTATGGGATTCAGGTCCGGCGATCTAGCAGACCACGTCAGATACAGAATAGTTTAATTTTTCCACACCACTCAAGCTCTATGCGGGTGACATTATCGTCCATAAATATCGCGTCATTATCTGTTGCAGCAGTAAAAGGACACACAAGAGAGTGTAGAATTTTGTCGCGATATCGGACGGCTATGATGCAACCATCATGAGTCACGTAGAGGTTGGTGCGACCGTTCGTTGCTATCCCCGTCCATACTACAAGTAAGCCTCTCTTTTCTGTAATGGTTTCTTCCGACGCTGTTTGGTGGCCGATAGCGTCTGCATGGCTCTCGCTATATTAATGCTCTCCTAAAATCGTTCTAGATGTTAAATCGAGACTCATCTATCAAGAATACCTGGCTCCATTGCTCTGGTGTCCAACTGCGATGTTCATGGGCTTAATTCAACCGCGTTCTGATATGCGATGGAAACAAAGAACACAAGCCGCCTTCATGAAGTTGACGCGACACAATTTGGAGGGATATAGACCATACTGCAGCAGCAGACAGATACGAAGCCAGCTGTCGTGCTATTAGTGGTCTACGGCGTCTTTCACATAGTAACAGGAAGCGAGCGTCTACAGTTGTGGTAGTCCTCCGGCGTCAAGGCACACTTCTTCTATAGGGGTTTTGATCGCTTTGGTAACGATTCCACAGACCAATGATGACACTACGATTCCTATTCAGCTTTCTCGCAACATCCGATTGTATTGCACCAGCTTGTAACATCCCGACAGCACTCGAACGCATTTCCAAAGCAACTCTATCGTGCGAATGGTGTCTTCGGCTCCTGCTTTCCGATTTGGCTATCTCGAATTAAATGGAACTATCGCTACTTCCGAACTGACGTATAGCTCTGGCATGCCTCTTTTTTAAGGCATTGCGGTTTGACTGCAGGATTGCGCTTTATGATAATTTTGGTTGCCTATTTGCATTTGGAGATGCAACCTCTACCTTATATGTAAATTGTATGTTTTAATTCCTCTTTTTAGATTCGTACCCTTTCTTTTAGCGTTTGCTGCTTATTTGAGCACAAGTGTAATATTCGATTATTATCATATTAGATTAGATTGAATTTTCGTAGAATTTTTAACAGTGTTAACACAATAATTTTGGGCCAAACTAAAATATCCTCAAAAACTTCTATTAAAAAGCACGAAACTTACGTCAGAAAAGTAGGAAATGTTAAATTTTCATTCACGGTTTATGATCCCTTTAGGAATACTTTCATTTTACTTCGACTACATTTGCCAAACAAATTCTTCAGTTACTAAATTAGATGTCTTGTATGCCTTCCACATTAATCAAAACCTACCAACTTTAGCTAATGCTTTTAATTATAATGTTATTCTTTACAATGAGTTCAAAAGTTTTATCTCATAAAATTTCTCATCAATTTTCCAACTCATTGACCATTTCTACCCGAAATGGCTGAGGCTATATTAAATCAATTTTCGTTATAATGACTGTTCATTAAAATGTCTTTTTTTAAGACACTAATAGTAGGAATAAACCGCTTCATATAAAAAGCTCCGACGGTATTTATTTCTCTAGTTCAGGTTTGAATATTTTTCAATTTCGATCATAATCGTATATAATAATACATGATAAAATGCATCAGTATAAATGAAACATGTTTTAAAAGTGTGTTCAATAAAGAATTCATGTATAATAAATTGTAGAATATTTGGAAACCAAATATTTAAGAGATGTGATCAGCTTAAAACGGCAAACACATTTATTATTTGCTTATCTAGAGAAATGATGATAATTGATTTACCTTCAAACTGCCCGATAAGAAAAGTTCAGGAATGAAGTTTGAAAAAAATAGATATTTGCCCAACTAGAAAAATAAAAGATAACATAGTTTTATCTTGAAAATGAAAGAAAACAAATGTTTGTAGGCAAAAGATAAAAGTATCAATGTCATTCAAAATCAAAAGCTCATGTGGAGTGTTCTTTATGGAGTAATCTTAAGATAACATGCTCAAATCATCTATATGCCTTAAATTCCGTAGATAACTTGAGATTCTTTACTGCATATAGAATATGTTGATTCCTTATATTAACTTGGCAAAGAGTTGGTAACGTAATAGCGTTGATGGCGTAGATGTAGATATACTGCATTTCGCGGACGTTGAAGATGTCAAAAGAAAAATACCTAAATTAAAATTAAGCATCTTTCGCTATTGTTAATTTAAACTATAATCTACATTTACATATTTTTTATCTTACATATATATAAAGATTCTGTAGTAGAATGCAGGCGGTTGAATTGGTAATGGGCAGCTAGAATTTTGATGGCGTAGAAGTGTTGATCCATAATGAATAGGAAACTAGAGGTGAAGGTAGATTAAATCTTAATTTTTTATTTCAGCAAACATGTTGCGGCCACAATCAAGTTGGCACATTAGTTAAGTCTATTCCATAAAGCTTATATTTTGGATAAATTTGCAGTAAGAAAGAAGGAGCAGATAGACTGCAGTGCAGCCAGGCGAAAGCCTAGAAAGTAAGTGCGCTATGTTCAGGGTGAAATTTTAATTTAGTCTGAGTTAGTTTTGGTTTTCAGTGCATTTTCATTGGATAGTTAATACTTTGTAAAACTATTATTGGCTGCCCGAATTTTACTTCCATTTACATCATCAGAATTATGTAAGAGTCATATGACATTGATTAATCTCGAAATGACGCAGTGCAAACAGAGGTTACTAGTTTTAGAATATAGATGGGAAATTAATTTACGCAGTTAATTTAATCTTTTACATATTCTTTATTTTTCTTACATAGCATATTCGTGTCGGGGAGGTTTCTGTAGACAAGGGTTTCTAAAATACATTGGTTTCTAGATTATTTTTTATTTTTTATAAAAAATTATTTTTTTTTAATTTAAGTTTTTAAAAAAAGCTTAATTTAATACTTGATTTTACTTGCTTGTTTCTCAAAAGACTTCATTAGTATTTTCCTTTTAGAACTTTAATTCTTAAATGCTAATTTCTAAGGGTACCACTTTATTGGTATTTCTTTTTGGACATTCTTCACTTTTTACTTTTGGTTTTGACTTTTACCCTTGCCTGCATGAATGACGAAACACGAATTGAATGATTGGAGAGTTAGGTTTGGAGGCAACTTCCCCTTGATAAGTCTGTCTCCTGCCTACTCAACAGTCATTCACTTATGCATTTTTAAAAAAAATTGTTTGGATTAATTTTAATTTGCTAAATTAGTGAATTTACTTTCATGGATTTGTTTTGCACTTGATTTGCTTATGCTTCTGAATTTAAATGATATTGTAGATTAGTTCGAGAATTAAATCTTTTATATGTTTGCACAATTTTTTTAAATTGGCTTTAAATTTGCTTTTTTACTTTTATACGTGTTTGTTAAAATTTAAATTTAAATTTGTTTAAATTTAAATTTCATTCCTTGCAGCAATGTATTTAAATTAAATTTATTTAAATTAAATTAAATTTATTCTTATGAAACAATATATATATATATATATAATAATCTATAGGGCAATTCATTATTTATACATATATATATATATATAATCTATAAGCCAATTCATTATATATATATATATATATATATATATATGCCAATTCATTTAGGAGATAATATAATCAATATTTCTTTAGTAAATAAATTATTATTATCTTACTTTGTAGCTATTGCGCAAGTATTAGAAAAACTTGTTTTCGAACTAAGTGGATTTAAGATCATTCAACATTCAATGACAATGATTACTTGCATTTAATTTAATTCTTGCTTTTAATTCCTTTTACAATTTAATTTTGTTATTCATGATTTAATTCCAGTCCCCGTTAAGCATTTTTAACAATTTACATTCAAGTTACTTAAAAACATCTTTCGAAATAGAACTTACTAAGTATGGATTCACTCTTTTCAGATAATTCTACTATAATTAATCTTAGGAAATAATATAATCAATATTATTTAGTAAATAAATTATTATTAACTTACTTTGCACCAATTGCGCAAGTAGTAGAATAACTTGATTTCGCACTAAATGAATTTAAGATCTTACAACATTATATATATATATATATATGTCATAATAAAAGCACAAGGAAAAGACGGAACACTGTAGATGCGTGATTAGACCCATACTGAAGAAGAATTTGATTGCGTAGTATTTAAAGAACTTGGCAGTCGAAGCAGTTTTAATTCCATTTTTATTTCCAATTGATATTTGTGGCCACAATCACTTGGCACTCTAGTCGTGCCTTTCCACAGAAGATTTACATTTTTGATATTGTTGGAATAGAAAGCAAGCCAGCGAAATTACATCTTAGCACAGTAGAGAGCAAAAGCTGAAGTGCGTAGTTATGCAAGATGGAGGCACGCGAAGAGAAAAGTTTTGGTTTACAATTCGGTGATTGGTTGTCAAGAGGCATCTGGTATTAACGGTTACGTAAGATCGCATGATTAATTTGAATGACGCAATGCAGATAAGTTATTACGATTTTAGAATAGAGAGGAAGAATTAATGTTTATAGTTATAATTCTGATTCATACATTTTTATCTTACATATTCCCCCCTTCAAAAAGAAAAAGGCGTAGCGACAGAGAAGCCTTTTTAAAGAGAAAGAGTTAAAGCACTAGCAAATGTAAAAAAAATAAAAAATAAATAAATCATAAAATTTTTGTCCTGTAAAGTATAATTTATAATTATCAAGAATTTTTTTTAAATAAATTTTTAACTTTTACGAGTCCTATTGAATTTTTCAACATTTCAGTCCAAAATTCTTTTTGTTTGAGAGTTCACATAATCATAATTCATCAGGGAAGGTACTTGTTATTACAGAATATCACAAAAACTTTTGCATAATCATTACTTATAATTAAATGTAATGCACATAAGTATTTATGATACTTATTTCTATACTGATAAATTATAATTTAACATCAGATTTTCAGAATTTATGGTTTCACCGTTATCATCTTTCATTTACAATTCCTTTATTTTACCATACTGGAAGGCCTCGCAATACTTCTAAACAAACATATCCATCAATAGGGCTGTCCTCTTGAGCTAACCAGTGTGTTCTCTGCACTAGTGGCCCAGGGTGCCTAGACAGTTACTTGAAAAGGCCCTCGTTCCTTGCATTAAGGTAACTGGCCTTTGAGAACTGCATTAATACATTCCATAATAAAAAATATAATAATAATAATATAAAAAATTTACATGCATTCATAAAATGAGAGCCTCCAACATTATCTTACTTGAAGATGTAAAAACTGGTACAGAGGTAATTACAGGCCTCTGTTGAAGGAACCAATACACCCTCATCATACTATACTTAACACACAATAACACATAAATTTTAACATGCATTTACCATAATTTCATATTACTTATCTGTACTAATTTCACTTATTTTTAACATCTTTATTTTTAGAATAATTATAAAATTCGTATTCAAAATTCTCAACAAAATTTCAGAAACATAAAAACTTATCTTAATATCCTTCCCTATGAATAATTTAAATAGCTTAAATTTCGTTACTTAATTTGCTCACACATAATTATGAAAAATTAGAAAAATTAATGAACAAGAATTTCAGATTTTCTCAAAACAAATTGCAGAAATTTTAACCAATGTTGAAATGAAAACTATAGAATTCGCAGCACATTAAATAATTTAGTTCCTGAGCTAGGTTCACCCGAATGTAATAATTTTTGAGCTGTTGAAAAAGCGGAAGTGCAAATAATTTTCTGTCGCACATACTTGCAAACACTAACTCAAATCGACCTTGAACCCGCTGTAATGCTGAATTCCTAAACGGTAATTCACTGATGATTTCCTTTTCACTAGGCATTCAAACTTCTCAATTTATCGAGATATTACTTTCAATCTGTAAACACTACGCGTGATTATTTTTTGAAGCACTTGCAAAACACCACAGCAGAAGAATGATCTGTTTGTTATTTTTGAAACACTGAAAAAACAAACTTGATGATTCACTTCTTTCACATTATCTTGGATTTATCACAAAACGATGATTTGAAGAGCTGAATTAAATTTTCCATTGAGGTTTATATATATATATATATAATCTATAGGCCAATTCATTATTTCAAAGCCAAATATAAAACGCATAATACTTTTACCATCCAAAAAATGCATTATATTTTAAATAATTACACTTACAATATATTGAATAATACAAATACCACACTTCAAGCATAGTTCCGAATTTTCTTGCTCCCTAACGGAGAATTTCTTTTGTTTTAAATTTTTAAGAATGATGGCAAAAAAGTAAATAAATAAAACTAAAAAAATGCAATCTAAAACTTTCAGATTATAAATAATTCCTTGAAATTTTTACTATTAAAATCTCAAAGTTAAAAAAATCTGAAAGAATTTTAAAATATAAAAATTATTAAAAAGAAATAGAAACCTTATCGCGGAATGCAAAGTTTCAATTTAACGCCTGGAACAATTTTATAACTATCGTAACTCTATCGTATACTCTATCGTAACTGCTAATAGAGTTTGCCGACTATTCCTAATTTACAAAGTAGCTCCCTCCAAAATTATAGGTATAGAACATAAAATTTTTAATTAAAATAGCTTTTCGAAATGAAAAAAATATTGTATTATTTCATTGTAAATTAATGATATGTGGAGATTTTTGCACTTTTTAATAAAGAAACAATTATTCAAGAGGTAGCTGTGCATCTATTGAATTTTACCTTTATTACCTAATTTCATTACATTATTTTTATTACATTTTATTATATTCTTTAATTTTTATCTTTTACTATATTATTTTTTATTTATATATTTTTATTTTCATTTGATCTTTTTATTGAAGTTTGCAGTAAATATTTACCTCAAGTGGGAATAATTTCTAACTTGCCACGATAAATAAAAACTCGAATCTTCTTTCGAGATGCTTTAAGACAATTGCTTTTCAAAAAAAAAAAAAAAAAAAAAAAAAACTCAAACTAAAAATTATTCAATATAATGTGTGGAAATTACATTCGTTCAACTACATAGGCAAATATTGGATTATTGCATCGAAATGAAGAATTTAAAAACCAGGTGAAAAATTTAACATTGTGTGTGTCGGTAATCAATAACAGTGTTGCAATACAAAACAAATTTGTCTCCTATCAAGGCAAACAGAGTACAGTCACATTAGCAGTGCTATCTGTAGCTTAAAAGGCACCTTAAAATATAATAATATAATTTTTTTTTTTTTTTTTTTTTTTTTTTGTTTGTTTGTTTGAAAATGTATCTGACCTTTGAACTAAGCGAGAGGCTGTTTCGAGCGCCAACATCCCATATAATCAAAAACAACGGCATAATTTTTTACTCTTTCGTAATTTTAGTTCATTCTTAGCCTACTGCTAACCGGATGCCTTACTACTACTACTAATAATAATAACAAAAGAAATTTTTAATAGCAAAAATCAAGGGGCAGAGAAACTACATTTATAAGTACTGTACAACTGTACTGTATTGTATTAATCGATATCATAACTTTAGCCGGTGATGGTATCACCAGTTTACGAATCGTTTACGTTTAAACGAATCGTTTATTGTGCTAGTGTTTTCTCAGTATCATTTTATTTAACGCAAAAAATATGGTATATTGTCGCCCAGACGGTATAGTGGTTAGGGGAGCCTACTACGGTATTGAAGGGCCTGGGTTCGAATCCTGGAGAAGACATGGATGTTTGTAAATGTATAGTGTCGGTGCGGCATGGCGGCACTCTAAATATGCGGCGAGGCGAAAATTCTCTAGTGTATTGGTGGAAGGGGACAGGGGTGGGAGACCCCGTATTCCCCCCCCCCGGGGTGCACTTCCTCAAAATTGGGGGTGGAAAATAGAAGTCCAAACTCTCTTCCTCTTCGGAGTAGGCTGTGGCAACCATTGTTCCATGTAATATGGACAAGACAGTAACAGCAAAAACAATACGGTATATTTTCTTTCTTCCGCGTCTCGTCGTGTATCTGGAAGCACATACGGCTAAATGTCGAGAGATCCGGTGTTCGAATCCTAGCAAGGGCATTGCTGATTTTATCTGTTCCCCAAATTCTAGATGACTTTACCATGGCACTCGAACTTGGACGATAATTCATTGCTACTATTGACGGTTGGATGTTCGCCTCCCCAATTGCCCTTTAAGTGAGAATGTAAGGTATTTTCTCTCTCCTTATCGTGTACCTTCATGGTGTAATAAGTGCCATGTCTAACTAGTAATGGGGAGTTCGAAGTTCGAATCCTGGCGAAAGCACTGCACATTTTTCATTTTTTCCGTTTCGGGAAATCTAATGACTGTACAACAGAAATATATATGTTTTACATACAATTATAAGTACTGCACAACTGTTTTCTAACACTACAAGTCAAACATGGGAGAAGCGATGGCAACGAAGTAATGGCGATAGTACTGTTTTATAACAGCAAGATAACTAGGGTCGATATGATTGCTTCATAGTAGCCTAGTTTTTTGAATAAATATACAATATTGAATGAAACTTCACAACATTTTATTGTTTACACGCTAATACAATGATTCCTAAAGTCTCTCAATAGCATGTAATATTTTATTAAGCACCTTGATCCTGCACTAAAGGGATTTCAATTTTAATGCTAGAAAACGTCTATCAGTAACCTTTCCAATTTTTGGAGTTGTTTTAACATTACATTACGCTGCCAGTGCACTTATTATCTTTGTGATCTGGCAATCGCATAGTCTTGTAATGGCAACAGGCATTACAACGCGATGGACATTAGATATTTAACTTCCATAGAATCTAATAAATAGCAAGTTCTCAAAAGTTTTCCTTCAACGCGACTAAGATCTAGATGATTCTAATTCTAATTTTAATTATGATTTTGATTTTTAGTTCCTTAACAAACCGAGCAGTTTAAAGAACCAATAAAAGCACAATTTAATAATTTATATCTTCATTTAATCATTATTATTGTTATGACTATTATATTAATACTGATCTATAAAAACCAGTGCGTTACAGTAATTTTGTTCTTTGTATGTTGTGAGGAATTAAGTAAGCCTTGATCTTACTGCTGATCATTTAACAAGCAAATCATCTCAAAATGCAGCAGACTCTTTCTCTTTTCAAATTTCACTATTTGCATTATAAAAAATAATGATTCGCACAAGTATGATGTTAAAAAGAGAAGCAAAATTTAAAGATGTACGTATGTGGTCAAATAGGTTAAGGTGTCTCGTAATAAAAGCATATATTCCATACGCATTTGTTCGGAACCCTCCAAAAACTCTAGAAATAAAGAAATCTTAACCGCAAACTAAAGAAATTTAAAATATGAAATTCTGATTACATTGACTAATCTCATTACATGAAAATTTAGGAACAATACTTAAACTTCCTTACTGCATTGGAAGCTTATGGCGTTTGTCATATTAATATATCTTAAGTACTAGGCCGATTGCACATTTTTGTTCACATTACAGTTACATTTCGTAAGATAGTTTGCAAATTTTACACTAAACTAGACGAGAAATGTGAAAACTCTTTTTGAATCACATAAAACATATATTACGTGTAAATCGTAATTCCATTTTCTCTAAATTCAAGCGCACGTCAACCTTTCAATGTATATTTCGCGAAACAATGCTGCTATAGATTCACATGTTTGGTGTGGTGGCATTGATCTTTTCCTCTCGAAAGTTTTTAGATTTGCATTCCATACAATGCTTTGAAAGCTTCGGTCAAAGAAATATGATAAAATATTGACAAATAATCTCATGACATGCATCGTTTTTACGACAGGAATGACTCAGAATCAATTAAATTGAGTTTCAGATGCGAAAAAGATAACAGACAAAACTTTGAACGGACAAACACAATTTTCAACAATCACAAAAGCGGCCACTAAGCGGACACGTCTCTATCTGAAGGTCTTATTCAAATCTGTAAAATCCCACAAAGCGTACAGGTTTATGACATTATTAAAAGGCCTGTAAACCGGCCATTGTATACATACTATTATTAGCCAGAAATGACATCATTTGTATAAATCAGCATAATTTTCAGAAACACATTAAAAGCGCGTAATGACGGATGCTTGTATACGAAATCCAGTCACTAGAAATAAACGGCGAAATAACAGCCATTTCATTATATGAGGAATTCCAAGGAATTAAATATTAATACACATATTTAAATTATTCTTCTCCCTTAAGAAACAGAATGAATAACATTATTTGAAAAAGAGTTAAAATTTTCTTGAATTTAATCTAATGTCAGCAGTACTTTAGCATGATCTAAATTTACATATTAAGTTCTTTTTCTTTTGATTTAGATCTGAATAGAAAATTGAAATTGATAATTTTGCTAGCGTATCGAGGTAATTCTGTACATATTATTTCAGATATTAATAAATATGTAAAATCACATATATGCCAGTTAATTATATATAAATAACATTCAAAATACAGTAAAATTACATATAAATATACATTAATAATGTTTACTGAATAATATTAAAAAATTAAACATGAAGTACTTTAATGAAGAGCTCAACAAACGCGAAGACAAAACATATTTCAGCAATATTTGGTTTTAAAAAGGTACAAATTCTTTATCATGAAATTGCATATCTAAGTGAAATAACTGAAATGCTTTTTATGAATTTGGAGAAAGAGACCGGAAGGAAGAAGAAAGTAAATTATGAATTATGAAGCAAAAGATATATTTTAACCAGCTTGCGAGTCTGCACATCAAGCTACATTGCACATGTCTAGATTATCCTATCTGTTTTTGAACGTTTGCGTTAGCTATTGTAATATTCATCACTATTATTGCGAAAATAAACTGAATCTTCAGAATTGTGAGACTAGGGCATTGTGTCTTAAAGGCAAACTTCCGGTACCGGAATCCAAAAAAACAATACTAAACATCTCTTGCATAACTTTATGTCTCAATGCAAAAGAAAAGATGCGTGTAATGCGAATTCTTCTCCAAGTGTTCCCTCTCAAATGAAAGTAAGCCACACGAATTTGGCAACATTCTTACAATGCACAATTAAATGAGCCATATAAAGAAATAAGGTAGCTATAATTCGTGAAGAAAACAAAGGATAATATTCAAAAATTGCAGGAAAGCACATTTAAGTTTTCATTGAACATGAAAAGAATTATATCGAAATGTTCGATCTAAGGCTTAATTTCTTTTTCTTCTTGAAAATGATATAGGAAAATAAAGAAATTGTTTTGGAAAAAAGTGGTAAACTTTTCTTTTCTTGTTAGTTATATAAATAATTCTATCCTATGACAACAACATTTCCGAATACTGAATTTTTCAAGCTGCTCAGGAAAATTGTTGGTACAATTATTTTTATTGGATGTTTTGCTATAAAATGTTAAAATACGTAAGAAAGGGGAAGATTCTAAATCAGAACGTTGCAAAATGTTCATAAAAGTTATCAGTTGGATGTATTATAAATTATAAGTATTTTAATATATATTGATACGATAAATAATTTAAATATAAAATAAACATTTAAATTATAAATAAGATAACTGTTTTTAAATCCCTCAACTTTTTAAAAAGTTACGGATTAGTCAAATTTACAAAATAAAAACTTGAAAGATTTTACGTTTTTATTATACGGCAACATTCTGAGATCTAACTTTCATAGTGCTGTTATGGTATTTGTGTTAAACACTAAAGTTTTCCAAATGATTTTCTACAAAACAACGGAAGTGGTCAATTTCAAAAACTGTATATAGAAAAGAAGTGCAAATGATGTTTGATATATTTCTTGAGATCTGATGGCCTGGCTGATTAAAAAACCTAAACCTTTCCTTCGTTATCTAATTGAATCAGCCATTTTGTTCATATCGAATAATAAATCTACAATTAAATACTGTTTACTTTGAAGAAAAAATTTATACAGCTTTTGCACCCTCAAAATACTATGGATAATTGCGAAATAGTATTATTTTATTTCTAAAATGAAAAAGGTAATTACAAATTCAACTTACTGAATAAAGGATACGTAATAAAGAATAGAGCAGTTTATAGCCAAATAACAAGTTTCAAACATTTAATATGTATAATTCTATTCTGACGAAATTGATAAGTAAAGCAAGGTAAGTAAAAAAAAGGGTGAGTAAATTTAAAATTAAAATTAAAATATGTTCCTTAATTACAGAAGTAATGCGCAAACATTTCATGAAACTTAAGAAATCCAAATACTGTATTACTGTATTCTTTGCACTCTGTTGCTGGACATCGATATTAATTTCCACAAAATGAGTGAAGTGAATCAGTTCAGTTTTTCATCTTTCTGTACATAAGGGACTACCTCAGTACATCACTGGGATCAAGCTTAGAAACTGTTATTGGTGAGTAATTTTAACTCATGGTTACTAATCAGCCTCGGTGATGCAGGGTAGTACTATCGAAACAATTTATAAAGGAATTGTAAGAAATGTGTAGAAAATTCTCAGTAGCAATAAACTCGTTAAAAAGTTAGACAATACTAAAGAAAGATTAAAATACAATAAAAATACAGAAAGGTGCCTTATGTTTCCTAAAAATTTCATCTTTCAATTATTAAGTTAACAGGTGAATCATCTTTCTTTTCCTTTCGTTTTTTAAGTTAAAATGAAATGTTTTAAATTAATTAAATCTGTTTACTCCTGCTTCGATAATATAGTCTTTTGGACAGTAAAACCCTTTAGTTTCAACGAGATGTCGGTGCAACCGCTAGTCAATTTGTATCATGAGGGTCTTAACCTTAGCTTTCTTCCTGTGAATTACTCGAATTTTTATTTAGCAACTTCATTATAAGAAAGAATTGGACTTACTATAAAACCGTTGCTAGCGTCTCAGAAATTCCCAAAGAATGCTCCATTGGGAAAACTAGCAGCAATCCGTAGCCATTCTACAAGTTAACAGCCTCTAAATTTTTATCATTTTATTTTGGCTTATGGATATGCAACGCAAGATCACTCGTACGTTTGCACTTCTTTACGAAATGGGAACTAATTCCCAAATCATGAAAATATCTACTCTGAGCTCTGACATTTGTTCAATGTATGCAAATATACATTGAAATAATGCTTACTAAATGTCATCTAGACTGGCAATAACATTTCGATCAAAAACGAATAATATAGAAAGCAATGCAAGTATCAAGCAACAAACTTCCTTTCTATATTTAGCTGCCATTTTACAATTAAGGAGCACAAACAATTAATGTAAAATACTTGTGTTATCAGCATTATTTCATTATGTATATACAAAGATTTTCTAAATTATAAAGTTTAATATGCTTTCGTTTTGTTACTTTTCCTGTAATAAGACGTTGAATGAGAGGATCATTGCCATCTATATTCAACAAAATTAAAACGTTAACATTGTTTAATGCAATTTTTTCCGAAATTTCTCCTTTAGAGGGTCAAAATTTTCAAAGGAAGCATTTTGTAAAATAGCTCAGTTTTATTGTAGTTGCGAACAGCGATTGTTACACGTAATCTCTTAAGAGTAGCTGCACTTGGCAATCATTTCTCTTTAACGGTTTTAGGTTTCACCGAGCCGTTCTTCTGCTGTTTCATCAAAAATACGTTCACAGACTATTTCGAAATGATTTTAAAATCCTTGTAATAGTTCTGTACCGAAAAAAATGCATATTCTAATTGCGTTCGCAAATATCCCGCCTCGAATTACTGAAATGCTAGTTGCTGAGCCTTGGTTCCTATAAATGAATGATGCAAAATATTTACAAGATCAGTGTATACAGTTGAACCGATTTTCTGTTTCGAGTTAGCTTCTTTTGATTTTGAAAGTTTCTTAAACCTTAGATGATTTCACTCTTTGAACCAAAGTTAAGCATTTATATTTTCATGACATTTTCCCTTAAAAATAAAAAGGTTTAACGCATATAATCTCTTAAGCATTCAACCAAATGGAATGTAATAAGAATACAAATTTTTAAGGGAAGAAAAAACTAGAAATGTGTACAGGTTAGTGTTAAGAAAAATTCAAACATATACCCTCCTATTTTCGGAAGATGCATGTAAAATTCGTCTTGTTTAGAGAAAGATAACTAACTGTGGCACTCAGTTGACCCCGCGATTAATCTGTACTTTCTGTAACAGCATGCAAATTTACTTTTGTTTGAGAATACATGTAGCCAAAACAATATTTTTGTCCTTTGCTTAATTTCATGAAGAGTACGAAGAAGAGGGGAAAAAAGGCATAATTTGAAATTAACAAAGAAGTGTACATTTTATTACAACAACTTAAAAGTAAGAGGATAAAGAGCAAAAATATTTCTCCCATCAATTTTATGACTTACAAAACACTTTGCAATAAAGAGTAGATTTAACGTTGTTTTCAAGGTAAAACGGTCATTTAACATTACATTAAACTAGTTACAGTCGCAAATTCGTTAGAAACGGCTTCGAACGAATATGAAAGAAAATGAGGTACTTTCAGAAAAAAAAAAAAAAAAAAAAAATATAGGATACTTTTACTGAGATATCCTTACTCTTTGTAATAGGCATCCATGAATGGAAAATAAATTTTATTCGAATGGTACTAGAATGCCTCAGGGTTAGTAGCCTATCTGTCCTAAAGAAGGTCTTAGGCAGTTCATAAAAGTTAATTTATTGCTTAAGAATAAGCTATGCAAACGGATAATTATAAAAAGCATAAGTAATCACATTAAGATAATTATTTAATACATAACTAAACTCCAAGGTTATAAATGCACTGAAATCAATACAAAGCATTTGTATTTCGTATGTGCAAATGAAGTTCTAAATAGTAAATAATATAAGAAATAATTTTCAATTTTGAACAGCTTAGTTTTACGTAGAATAATAATGCATTATATTATGATTTTAAATAAACAGTACCTGCAAAAGTCCACATTTACAAACTAAAACAGAAACAGCAGTAGATCTGAGGCTTACCTTACAGAGCTAAAAGCATTCACACATTGTTGAAGATGTCTGCACTGCAAATAAGGGCTTTGTTCAGCGAGCAGTTACGCATGCGCAAAGAACTTGCGCTTACTTGAGTATTTTATTCTATCTTTATTGTAATGCGTTACGTTTGTATTCCCGAAAGATTACATAACCTAATACTTTTGGGGCCAACTGGGACCACGGCCTTGGCAGTGGTTCCCTATTTACTTTCCCTTTCGGCCCATGATGACCTACCTAAAGTATGTCAGTTGAGATACTAACTTAAGCACGCACAGATACAAGTCATCCTAAACCTGCAAAAATAGTTCATCATCAAAAGTGTTTGGTTTTCTCTTTCCCAGTTGTTCTTATTTAATTTCCTTCGCAATCAAATATTATTAGATTATTTTTAATACATGCAGAAATTTATAAGTGCAGATTTTTTAAAGATATTTTAAGATATTTTTTATATAATTAAGACACAATAACACGCTGAATAAATACTAATTCAGAAGTCAAACAACAAAAATCAGCGTTATACCTACAAAATTTTTTTTATTTTTTTTTTATTTTTTACAAAAAATTTTGTAGGTATAACGCTGATTTTTGTTGTTTGACTTCTGAATTAGTATATTTTTTATATATTAAAATGTTTTTAAAGATATATAAGATATTTTTATACATTTTTAAAGATTTTATTTCTAAGTATTTTGTAATTTTATATTAATATGAAAACGAGTTGATCCGTCTATCCAGGCCGTGTGTCGCACTTTACTGAGATTTTTCCGTTCTTCTGCCCAGCATTGCGAAATTCCGATTCCACGCCGATTCAGGGAAGGAGACAGCGAGTCCGTGTTCTCCTCGAAATAACGTTTAGACACTAGAGAACACTAGAGTACACTAGAGTTAAACAGGCGATTAAGTCGAAGCGATTTTTTTTTGGGGGGGGGGAGACTTTTTTCATACATCTTTGTTTTAGATTGAATTTAATTCAGAATTTCAGTGTTTGTGACATGGGATAAACCGGAAAATAATTTTCCAATAAAGTGTGTTTCGAACCTCGAACATAATTTACAGATTTTTCCAAAGCTGATAAATGGTTTTAACTCACAGTTAACCTAATAACTCACAGTTAACGTCATATACACAGCTCACAACGTCTTTAACATTTCGCACTTCATAAAAGTGACTTTTCGCACTTTTTTTACATTGTTGAAATAAGTAGTAATTTTCTAATTTTTTCAAAATGTATCCTGTTTATCCAATTTTACACTCAATCAGGGCCGGCGTCAAAGCCGGTGCAACCGGTACGACCGCAATGGGGCCACAATTTAGGGGCAGCATAAATTTTGAAGTAAGTGAAGATCAAGCAATTGAATTTAGAGATGGCAAAATTTTTAGAATTTAAGGGCGGCAAAACTTTTTATGAAAGCACGGAGCAGCAGAATGTAACACTTGCAAAGATTGCAGTAGGAGGAAAAATACCTAGCGACTGCCCTGTATCCAAACATTCTGTTTCATTCCTTTAATCAAACCCACAATTTCGCTTGCAAACAAGACAACGTTCGTCTGTTTCGTTGCAATTTTGTGCATGAGCGATTCCCCTTCATTGTTACGTTACGTATGAAGAATTCCTTCCTTATTTGGTTTCTTTTTATTCTTAATTCTCCACCGAAATTTTTGTTGAATTTTTCAACACTTTATGTTCTTTCTGTAAACATTTTTCTTTTCACTTATGAATAACGATTACATCGTTTGTTTCTTAATAAAATTCGAGAACTGGATTTTTAAATGAATTAAGCATCATCATTCGGTTTAACAACATTCTGATTTTACAGTTTTGCAAAAGAGATATACATTTAATACAATATATATGTATTAAGAACCCTAAAAGTTGATTTTTTCTCATGTTAGCAGTATGCGATAGCATTAAAGTGATAATCGGTTCTGTGAATCAATTCGAAAGTGGATCATTCTTTCGATCCCCCGCCCCTCCGGATCGTGAATCATCAACGTTTGAGATGATCATCATGATTAGCGTTTGAGAGCAGATCATTCAGTTCGAGAGCGGATCATGAATTGGTTATTTGAGTCAGTTCCAGAGAGGATCACCCATCCCTATTTTTAAACCTTGACCTCTAGATATGTGAAATATATCCTCGCTTCAGCCGTAAATAACGGTAGTACAGTTTATTAAATCAGTTTAGTTGTGTAACTTCGAAAACAAATTCAAAATAAATCTTTAGTTGTCTTATATTACTGTATTTACTTAGTACTTTGGTACTGACAGGAAAAGACGTGCCAGAAATTCGTTTGGCAATCTAGAATGTTAAACTAGAGTCTAAGTTTTCATTCAAACCGAGTTTAAACTTTGTAGTGTTTCAAGGAAATTATCAAAGCAATAACTAAGGATGTATTGAATTAGTATAGAGAGATATTACACAAATATTACGACACTGCTGCTTCATTTCTGCACAGCTGAAATACTGCTGCACAGCTGCACAGCACATACTTTCTGCACAGCTGCACAGCACATACTTTCTGCACAGCTGCACAGTATTTATACAGCTGGATGTGCTCTCTACGAAATTTTTAAAAATATCATGATGAGTAAACCACGCGATTTAGACACTTACAATAAATGATAAATAGTAGGTGCTAGACATATGGATTACTCAAATACAGAAGCAATTCGAGAATATGGATTTACTCGTTCTATAGTATCGAGATTACAACGACATGGAAAATGGGGGGAAAAAAAGAACAATCAAGCAAAATGGTAAGGGAGAAGCAGCTTTCAATTATCGTGATCTCCTGAGAATTCATATACGGGTACCGACTACTAACTACTGCTATTAGTTTAGTTATCACTAAAATTAATTGTCAAACTCTTACCTACGTGCTTGATAGTGTATCAATAAAAATTACAATACAATAAAAATTCAATTTTTTTTTATGCGCTAAAAGTCAAACTTTTATAATCAAATATTGACACGAATGAAAAATGCATAACAGTATTGGTTAGAAAAGAAATAAAAAGCGCTTCTTCATTTATATATTGTGCTTTAAAAATCATATATCATGAAATACTGACTGCTATAAACGAAAATTACTTACTTCAATAATAAAATGCTGCATACGACGAAAAAAAAAAAACAGATCAAAGAAAACACTTTCTCACTCAACGAAGTGATTTTTTATCCCCATAACCCATCTTATAAATTATTTTGGAAAACTCATGTGACAATGCTCGCTGCAAAAGAAATTAATATGCTTATAAAATTAAAAACTGAAATAAATGAAAAAATAGCATGCGAGAAAACACTGATATTAATAAAACAAAATAAGACGCTTTTAGTGAAATATAGGCGCATATGCAGGTGAATGAATCAGGTGTTATACGCCATAATTTCTTACAACAATTACAATAATAATTAAAACCAGCATCTGAAGTCGAATGTTTTCCTTAGATAATAGGTCAAGAGCAGATACGATACGCTGATCAAAACAGTATATAGAGGAAAAATATATGGTAAGAATAAAGCAAAACTTCTCCTTTCTGAAACAATAGCATTAACAACGACAGAGAATGTTGCTGGTAAAAACTGGTAGCTAATATATATTGTTTGGTTGACATAAAAATAAGAGTTAAACATGGACTGAATAACTTTTTGATAGCGGAAGTAGATAATTATGGGTTACTGAAGGACACAGAAAGAGAAACTCACTATTCTTAAAACAAGAAAGATTTTTTATTAATTTTAGGAATGTAAACGAGGGTAATTTAGTTTGATAACTCTTTCAATCGCACATATTAAGCTCAACAAAGATACAATTTATTGCTGCTAAAATACATAAAACCAACAAATACACATATTATTATTATTAACAGTCCGGAGTTTCCGATACTATATCTACAGGAAAACATTGTTGGAAGCTTTCAATAAATGGCATTCCTAGTATTATACCACAGTTCAGATCTGTACTCTTTCTATTTTTACCCTAAACATAAATTTTGCACGTATTCTTTGTATTTTGTGCAAGGTTGACAAATATCTTCCACATCAGAAGAAACCGTGGAAAAAAAACGGCCGGAAGAAATACATTTCTTCTACTAATATTTCTTCATATCATGTTACTAATATAACACTGTTATGTTAACTAATTATGTGTATGTTTGCAAGTTTATTGCAGACATACATTGCATGATGTGATAATACATTATATATATATATGTGTGTGTTTCACAAGAATATAGTAAAGTTAAATTAAATTTAAATAATTCTCTCAGGCCATTGCTGCAAGGAATGAAATTTGAATGAAACAAATATTCTCTATTTGCAAAAAGCTAATATAAATAAAAATTTAATTAAGAAATTTTAAATGCAAAAATTAAAAAATAAATAAATAAGTAAAAATTAATAATAAATTAATTATTGCTGCGAACTAATTTACAATATCATTTAAATTCTAAGAGCATATGTAAATTAAGTGCACATATCTAAAGCCATGAAAACTATAAAATTCCAAAAAATTAATCTCAAAAAATTTTTAATGAATTTTTAAGACTAAATTAATTTGCATAAGTGAATAATTGTTGAGCAGGTAGGAGACAGACTTAACAAGGGGAAGTTGCCTTCAAACCTAACTCTTCAATTACTCAATTCGTGTTTCGTCACCCATATAGGCAAGGGTATAGTAAAATTCAAAACCAAAAGTAAAACCAAATGTTGTGAATTATTAAAAAAGAAATTTAAACTAGTAGGAATTTTGAGAAATTTAGCAAGTAAATGACTAGGAATTAAAATATTAATTAAATGTCAAAATAATTCAGAGAGAAAACCACATTTTTTAGAAAACCAAAGTAATTAAGAAACTCTTGCCTACTGAAAATTTACTCTACACAAATTATGCATGTAAACCTAAAATAAACTATATACCATCTATCAAAATATAAAAATAATAGTAAAACGGCTAATAAATAGGAAGTTTTAACTTAACTTACCTAGAACTACTCATTTGAATTCCTGGAGAGTGGATTAGCATTTGCTAAACTAACTGAGGTTGAGTAGTTTGTTAATGCTAACTGTATATTCAGAGGCCGCTAATACAAAGCAAAGTTGAGTGTTATGCTGCTACCTGTGAGAACAATTGTAAAAACCTATGCTGTAAACATTAAGCAATGCAAATGCAAAATGCCTTTGTGTGCAAAAATGATGTTAACTTTGAGGCATTGTTAAAATGTGTAAACAACTGTAAACTGCTACTATATGCAAAAATTGCTAAGAAAGTAAAAATTCGATAAAATGTCGAAAAAATGTTTTTGAAAAAAAATTTTTTTCTGAAGTAAAATAAATAGTTAAACATTTTAATTGAATAAATTTAATTTAACTTAAATTTTAAGTTGAAACTTTTTTAATTTAATTTTTTTTTAAAAAAACGCAAATTGAAAAAAGAGAATGACCGTAAGAAATTTTTTTTGTACTAGACTGCATTATTTAAAACTGAAGTTCTACAAGTTTAATTAAAACTTTAACTAAATACTGGCCAAAGGTAAGGAAAATTAGAAAAATAGATAAAAATTTTCATTCAATTCGAGCTATAATTGAGACTTTTGAAAAGAGTTGGCCCTTCATTAGTAAAAGGAAAGAATCCAGTATTGATTAAATATACATAAGTTCAAAGATTAGTTAACTTGCGAATATGTATTCCGATCCTGCTGATTCAGACAGGATGAAAATCGAAAAGGGATAAGATATTCCAAAACATCTGTAACCTCAAAAATCTGGAGGAAAAAAAAAATCCCCGAAATATACATTTACGATGACCATCGTCATTTCATTAAAGTGTCGCAGTTTTAGTCAAAATATTACGCTCATTAAAGATCTGATTAAAGTTCATCACCCTGTCTGCTTTGCGAGGCAAAAAAAAAAAAAAAAAAAAAAACCTTCTTGAAGCAGATATATGTGCAAAGATTCGAAGGTATTCGACGGCCAGGAAAGATATTGTCACTAATGGCCGACTGTGAGGAGGCGCAGCTCTCTTTGCTGCTCATGACAACCCTCGTTTATTTTACCATTGACAACATATCACTAGGCTTCGAAATGCAGATTAATAAAAAACTTTTAATCTCTGTGTATTCTATAATATTTGCCTCTTAATGAGATTATTAATGAACGGGACCTAGATGATCTCATAGAACAGCTGCCGATTCCAGTCATTATTACTGGCGATTTTAATGGGCCCAATACCCTGTGGGGAAGCAGCGATGTTAATTTAAAAGGAAGACAGACCAGATGATTGACAGTCGCTGCCTATGTCTCCTAAACAAAGGCGAAAATAACTATTTTCATAGTTATCAAGAACATATCATACTCTTAGCCATCTGGTCATCCTCTTTCCTGCCATTCTTTTCTTTTAGTGTTGAAAGTGATTGAGGTAAAAGCGATTACTTCCCCCACCCCACCTTAAATCAATTGTCTTACCTTTTACTGAATATAAAGCAGGACCTCATTATGAAATCCCAAATTTTGTTTTCATCCAGACAATTGGGAACAGTTTTTACCCTTGCATTGTCCACAGAAAGAGAGGTTGAAAAGATTGCCTATTGATGAAGCTGTCAACGCCGCTACTAAAATAATCTTCCAAGCAGCTGAATTTTCTATTCCAAGATCATCTTCTAGGCTCGTGAGTAACGGTTCTATTGAGAATTTGGGTAATCAAAGCACCCAAAGTATTTATGTTGACATGTCAGCATAAAAGGTAATGAACTAGCAGATACATTGGCAAAGAAAGCCGTGGAAATGCCAAGCCGACCTGTTCCCTTTTCAGACATAAAAGCTACAACCAAGGAGAGGATTCCTAAAAAAATGGCAGAAGATTTTGCCCTTTGACACCAATAATAAATTACAAAGCCTTAAACCTACAGTAGAGAGCTGAGAATCGGGTAGAAATGGAAAACAGGAAGTTCCTTTAACTCGACTAAGTCACTATAGGGTCACACATCAATATTTATTAAAAGGTGAGAGTGCTCCTGTTTACACAAATTATAACTATCCATACCACATGTTTTAATCGAGTGTCTAAGTTTTAATTATGTTCGCTAGATATAATTAATTTAAACCTTTAACTTAATTAACTTTAAATGTAACTTTATTGACCGGAAATAATCTAGCGGTACAGAGTAAATAAAAGCTCTCAAGTAGTTTTATTATCACATGTAATATCTGAGGAAATGAGACAAGAATTCGGCAAGATTTGAGACAAACAAAACACCAGCACAGGAATAAATTTTGAACACATAACGGATTCTAATGCTTCCATAGCCACCTGTTTACAAAAATGCGAAAGATATGTAATCTTGGGGTAATGAGTTATTCCCGATTAAGTAATGAGTTATTCCCGATTTATACAACAAGGTATACCGCGTTCTAATATGCTTCCAGGAAGAAACCTGGATTAGAAAAACGAACTTACACGGCTAAACTACATAACAGTCAGTATCGGATGAAACCAAGCTAAAGAGGAATTGTACCAATACGTTTAATATATTACTTTCCAGAACACTTCTAAAATTTGTAATACTCAGGTACTTACTGGATAAAGGCATCAACATTAAAAGCATGTTTTAAAAAAAGGTATGTTTTCGAAATGATATTAGTAAAAGAACATACGTTTACTAAAAATCTAGGCTACCTCTAAACGATTGTTTAAATCAAACTTATGTTAATAAAAATATACAAATAAAAAGAAACAAAAATAACTGCTCATGTCCACATCCAAGCTGTGATTAAATGGAATTATAAAGTCCTGTTTTTAGTAACGTACCAAGATCATATATCACAATCATAATTTGACAAATGTGTATATTATATTAAATCATGTTAAGAGCATAGCTCACGTCTTGCGTATGCTATCGGAAGCAGTTAGTGGAGAGTGTATCGCTAATGGCACAGCTAATGATTTTAGCTACTTAATAAAAAAAATTTTTGCTAAAGGGCTTAGTAACATTCTAGTTTAGAAAAAAGCACAGGTGATTTTTTTTATCGTACTTCCGCATCCTGCTGTCACTAGTTAGGAATTTTAGGTAAAATGCAGTGAACGTTTCAAAGTCACGAATTTCATCAAAAATATCAAAAGAGGACAGCTCAGCTGCTGAAAGGGGAGATTTAAGACAATAAAACTCATCATCCATTATTTTCTCTTATCCTGTACCTAAAAAATCTGATGTGTACACCACATGACTTCCTTGTACGGAATATTAAATTATACGCATTTTTCTTGCATTTCGTTTAAACTTATTGGATTGAATTAAATCTACTTCGCCGACAGCGCATAAACCACAATAGAATAAATGCATTCTTTAAAACTCACTCTATTTGTTTACCTTACCGACACTCTGGCGCTAGGTTCACTTAACAGTATTATATTTCGTTCATATTATAACTCCGAATGCTCAAAATTTATATCATTTAAATAATTATCTAATCGTTGCCACATGTTCTATTCAAATACTATAATAAAGCTAGAACGATGTATAAAAGAAATTAAGCAAATAAAACAAAAAAGAAACAGTTTTTCACAGACGATTGAGTATTTCTCATTCAATTAATTCAGTTCTCACTTCGTGACAAGGCAAAAATACATAAAAACTCAAAATATCTGTATTAAAAATTACGAAGTAAATCTTAAACACTTGTTTCCTCGAAAAAATTCCAGAAAGGATTAAGCATGAAAATCGCAATAATAAATGAAGGCGTTAGCTTTGTTTTTGCGAAGCTACGTTTCTCTAGATTGGCAACAAATCCACTACTCTGCTGTTTCAAATGTAAACAAGCAATGACCGCCATCAAAAAAATTTTTAGGCTTAGCGTTACATAAACAACTTTAAAATTGTTGATAATTCTAAAAATATTGCACACAGATTTACTAAAGGCATAAAATCCTTAACCGGAAGATAAAAACGACATAATTCAATCATTTTTAAAGCAAAATATGTACAATTTACAAACATATAAGAGTAAAGAAACTGAGATCACTGAGCCGGGTAACAGAGTGGATATGTATATATAAATATATTTATATACGTTTGATGCGGCCGATTGCAACCAAAATACGAGGTGCACATTTACATGTTATAGCAGTCCTATACACAAAATTTCAACGTTCTGAGGCTACTCGTTTTTGAGTTATGCGAGATACGTACGTACATACGTTCGTACAGACGCCACGAAAAATTCTCTTCAGAATTGATTTTAAAGCAGTTTTATATTTTTTTTTTTTTGGAAGAAAAGAGTCTTTTATTCTGTCCTTATGTACAGATATCACCCAAAAACATCGTTAAATTGTATTCGAAAGCGGTCAAAATGGATATTTTGGTTGAAATATGCTGCCTGAAACTTTTCGAGATTACAATACTTGCTTTTTACTTCGTTCAAGGACGTAAAAAGGAAAGGACATGCAGGGTGAAACATCATTTATATAATATGAAGAAAAGTGAGTTACGAGGAAAAACAAAAAGATTCTCAGTTTAGATATTATTCAAATTTAAGAGCATTTCAGACTTTTATTATGGAATAAAAAATACTTGTATTAGCGGAATACATATTAAGATCATTTAGTAGTGATTTTGTTTAAATATGTGTCGTTAGGGAATGATCAACTCTGTAGGTTCTCTGTTCTTTGTTTAAGTTCACTCTCTTGTTGGAATATTTTCCTTGTCCTTTTTCAAAGAAAAAAGTCTGCTTAGACTTTGAAACAGTTCCCTGATTCTTATCTAGCTTATTTTGCTCATTTCAATTTACTTTATTTTGCTACAGTTTTCCCTGTTGAAAAGCACACTCTTTTAATAATATAATTTGAAAATTATGATGAATATAATCTCCAAAACAGAAATAACGAGTAGATGTTTATACGGAAAACGTTTGATCTCATTACTCATCATCCATTCTTCATCGGTTAGAAAATATAATTTTCATGGCAATAAAAATATTTCGAAATAAAGTCAATAGCACACTAAATTAGTGGAGTGGACAAGGTAATATTAATGTAAACAGTTTAAGATGAGATAGTAATTCAAACATTTTACACATCTTATGGTGCATTTCTTGAGATAATAATTCAAACATTTTTTACATCTCATCTCATGGCGCATTTTTTATGCCAAATAAAGAAAAAACGTGTTAAAACCATTAAACGGATGACAGCTAACGCAATACTTGAATAAGTAACTTATTGTAACATCCTAATATGTCAAGACTTGCTCGGGAGTGTTAGGAATATATGCAATGGACATGAAAAGTTAATGAGTGGCTAACAAAAGCACATTTTTAGTAATTGCAAAGTACAGGAAATTTTCATTCCCAAACCTTAATATCGATTGTAACTGATTTCTTACAAATAAATAATTTTTATGTGAACTATTATCCCTTTAAAAATACAGAAATTGAAATTTCTTCCATATTTTCTTAGTGAATCAATTTTTACCTATACGTTGATTTGTTATAAAATGCCAAAAGTATTTCATATGACTTTCTATTACCATATGACAAAACAAATTAAACAAATATGAGCTGCAGGAAGAAATCTGAATGCTTTCAAGACAAATGTTGTTAAACACAGAAGACGGAAAACAGCTGTTACTTTAGAAATAATCAAAGGAAGCTTTTGCATGTTGTGTAAGCATAAATGGTTTCGAATGATCAATCTTAATAATTGCTCGTAAAGATCTCAAAATGCTCTCTTGTTCATTATCTAGAAATTAACAAGTACTATAAAAAATTAAAGTCAATTCCTACTTAGGTCAACAATTTTTTTTTATTTTAGTTACTTTTTATTAAAATTTTTTGTTTCTAATTTATGAAGCTGATGGTGGTCTATAATTTCTCATTCTATCCATCTCTTGTAATGCTTCATTATTGCAAGGAACCTTTCCAGTGAGTTTCGAGCAGGCCAGTTCTGCAATTAATATTCCATCTAATGATTTCACACGACTCAAGGCGACATATGCTTGACCTGCTGCGAAGAGTTTTCATAAGAATGTTTTCTTGGTGCTTACGTTTTTCTTTCTCTGATCGTCGTTTGCGTTGTGTTGCAGTTTCTTTTCGCATTCTCCGTTTGTGAAGCAAGGGGCATTTTAAAGGGTTATATTTTAAATATATACACGTTATCATAGAAATATGGGAAGAATTTTCGCTGCATAATGTGACATTACGTTGGCTTCATCCAACTCTATAAAACTACAATTCTTTAATTCCATACACTTTAAAAATCTTTAGAACTCTGTCTTATTATTATGAACTCTGTTGCCACATATTTTTGTTAAATATACAATCCCATTTATCACAGTCATGTACTATTATTTATTAGTTGTTATAAAATTAATTTTTACATCACGTGAGAATTCCTAATAAACGGTCATTATTTGTAAGTTTTACAATATACTAGCAGCTTCGCTGCCAGCCTTCGTCTGGCTTTTAAATGTACCGGAAAAATGGCTGAAAGGAACACCAAACGTTAAATTTAAAAACTGGGTAAGAATTTCACTCTGCAGAGCAACTTCATAAAAAAAAGTTATTACGTATAACAAAATTACAATGAAATAAGCAATATCCCTTAATACAAATATTAATTATCCTAATAAATAAATTAACCAACTTCCCTTTGCAAAATCTTAAGAACTCAAATGGTAGAAATGAGGTTAAGAATTCTTTTTCTAAAAAAATCACTCAAAACTTTTCAATATCTTAAAAACAGTGAAATGAGCAATAAATAACATAAAAGATAACAAAAAACAAAAAATTCTGAAAAGCAAAGTATAATTAATGATATTTTATCTTATATTTTCAAGAGAAAAAAATTACAATGTAATAAGCTATATCCTTAATACAAATATTAATTATCTTAATAAAAAAAATTAACCAACTTTCCGTTGAAGAAAAAAAATCATGCAAGGCATTTCAATATATTACAAACAGCGGAATAAGCAAAATATAACATGAAAGCAACTCAAAAAACATAAAATTCCGCGCAGAAGTTTACTCTGCAGAACAACTTTATCAAAAAAAATCAATAAAAATGTATTATATATATATATATATATATATATATATATATAAATGACAATGAAATATGCCAATCTCTTAAAAACAGTGACAGAAATACGATGAAAAATTGTTGCCAAACCCATATTTCTAAAAGAATGAATCTATTCAAAATGATGCGATTTCATCAAAAATCTACCAACAACAATAAGACAGGAAAATTGTTGCCAAAATCACATTTTTAAAGATGTGAGATGTGAGAAGTGTACTCGGAAGCTTCATTTCAAAATTTTTTTTTAAATACAAAATATCATTTTTCCAAAATTCTTTTTGTAAAAGCAGTCGCGAGGATGAAAGTTTAACGTGTCCAAAAATCAAAGAAAAATAAACTGTACTTTTTTTAAAATAAACTTTTTAGAAAAAATCCCGTTGAAAAGGTGTTAAGCTCCCTTTGTTAAATAAATTCATATTTAATCGATTTATTGAAATACGAATTTATTTTAATTTCGTAAAATAGCTAAGTGCCTACATTTCATGACGATGTGAAAATGGAGTGTGTAGAGTAAAATCTCACTTTCCTATTGCCCATTATGTCTCAAAGTCACGCGATTTCGTCACAAAACATAAATAAAGAAAAATTCGAATTCGAATTGCGAAAGAATCGCTTCGAGGTGCAGTGGCTCTTGTCTAGATGCACCTATATACCAAATTTCGTAGCCGTGGGTCTATTAGCTTGCGCGCAGCGCGAACGAAATACACACACACACAGACAGACTCTTTCTTTTATTACATATAGAGATTTAATCAAAACAGCATATCTTTAGTTCCGATAAACAGGAATCAAAAAGTAGGAATTGACTTTAATATGTGAAAAAAACTGTATTAGCATCAAGTGTCATCCACTACAAGTTTAAAAAAATCTATTTGTACTTGAGTGGATGAATAAAAAGTATATTATTAACGACTGAACATTTGAACAAGATATAGGGAGAGTGTAAGCTAATAGTAGGAATTTAAAAAAAGAACTTCATTTTTAAGGTGATTATGTGTCAAAGCGTAGTTTTTATTTTGCACAAAATCACTAAAGGACTTAGTTCAGTATCAACTAGCATAAATAAGAATTCCTTTTAATGCATAATTTAAAAAGATTTAGCGTTATTAATTGTGCAGAAAAGTGAAATATATATGGTCTGATAATTTCTGTTTAAAGCAGATTTCGAATAGTTATGAATAACAATGTAGAGTTCAAAATACAACATTATTTATGTTTAGGAAAAGTAATACAGAGAATAAAGTTATATAGAAAGTTTGATTAATTTTTATGCAAAACTAATTTTATCGTTCTATGCTGGAAATAAAATACAGAATAAAAAAAAACGATTCTATACCAGTTACGTAATATATGACGTTATAAATATCTTTTATTAATTAAAATGAAACATTTTAATTTATTTTAATTCATACCAATTAGACATGTTAAAAACGAAATAAAGTTTTATTACACTCACAAGAAAATGTGTGTATTGATATTAAATAATTCAGAATGTGAAGCAATTACAGAGTGATTAAATTCGAAAGATATTATTAAAAAACTTATGTTTTCCCTAAAGAGCCGTACCCTTATAAATTCGCTGCAATATTAATACTTGCCAAGGCTAGTGGATGCCAGATTTAAGGCAACCTAACGTAACTGTGGGAAATTTTTGGACGGCCTCTGTTCAAATATGGCCCTCTGAAATTATGAAGAATTTTTTAAAAAAATCAGAGAAGTTCTTAGCTAATGTTTATACAGATTTAGAGACTTCAGCATTAAATTACAAGATTCGTTTAGTTAATTACAAAATTACTGACAAATTTTACAATGTTTGATTACTTTGTAAAATACTTTTTACAAATACCCTGATAGACGTCTAACATATGAAGAGATAAGCATATTATCACATACTTCTTTTTAATATGACAGCTAAAACATACCTCAGTTTATAAAACGTCTCCATATTTAGCATACTATAATCAGCATATATTTTGACAGCGCTTATTAAGAAGTGAAAGATAATTTTCAAGTTTAAATATGAAGAAAAGCTTCAAAATATATATTGTTTACAAAACTATGCAAAGTAATTCCCATGTAAATATCAAATTTTTAAAAAACATTCTGCTGTGATATTGCTGTTTACCTTTAAATACTCTTGGCCATATTTAAGACATAAAACAGTTGTTATTATTTTCACTAAGTGAAAAATTCAAATTCTGCAAAGTATGAAATTGCGGCATTACTTGTACTTGTCCTCCAAATTAATTATTGCCAGTTTTGTTGACGGTAACAAATTTTCCTCTGTTTTGCAAGGATAACAGTTTTTTATATTTTGATTTATTCAGTTTCTCTATAATTTGGTATATTGTAGTCTGCTTTGTTTTCTACAAATTTTTAAGTAAATAATTACCAAAAATTTGAAAAATCTCATATTCGACATTTGTTTTCTCTTAAGATTAAAAAACTTTTGCAAGTTTCAATCTGATATAAAGAAAAGCTACAAATTTAGAATAAAGATGCATATTTTATCGAAATGGCACTGCATAACTTAGTTCACCTCAACAAAACATTGCATTATAAATAAGAAAGACGTTACTTAAAACAGGAAAACAAGCATTGTCATTGTGAATCAGATTACTGTGTTGCTTAACTTACTTAATAACTAAGTTACTTAAATGAAAACAGAAAAACAAGCTCTGTTATTGTAAATCAGATTTTCTAAATCTTAATTGTGTACATCGTAGTAATTGTACCGCAGCATTCGTGCAATATGACACATTGTTGGTAATTAAATTCACATTCATAAAATAAATGAATAATAGACAGATTCCAGTTGCTTACCTCTAAGCAGAGTGAATTCGGAAACAACTGAACACTGAACTGAAAAGCAAGATCTTTGCTGTCCTTCAAAAATTTCCAGACTAACCTTAACAGAGATTAAGCAGGCTAAAAAATAAAACTATTTCCTGCGAACAGGTTATGCGGCAGCGATTGGCAACTAGGATGACCTTTCAGAAAGCTTCAGAAAGTTCTAAACAAACCGGCCGGAGTATTTATGTTTACTTTTGGTTACGCCTACTACGGCGGCTAAGGTTATTTCTGAGCAATCATCTTCAAAAAATAAAAAAAATGACACATTTCTCTCGGACCATCGACAGTGGTCATGTTGAAGCAAAATACTTGTGCGTAATTTTAATTAAATAAAAGTAAACATTCTGTGTGGTATTTATTTAATTACAAATGTTATTCTGTGATATTATTTATGAGCTGTAATGCGAGATTATCACGTAGGAAAGAGGGAATCAAAATCTTCGAATATAAAAAGATATATAGATAAAAATAAGTGTGACATTCAAACTTTAACCACACTTGCGGAAATTCGCAAAAATTTGAAACGTTTTTCTACGAGAAATGTGGAAACGATGCGAACAACAAAAACAACTTAAATCTTGATAATTGAAGCAAAATTAAGTCAAAAGTTTGTAAGTGAATGAAAATTAAGTCACGAGGCGAAAGAACAGCATATGTGCATGCGAGCAGTATATTGTATTAAATCAGTTTGTAATCAGTTTGAAAGCAATAAATATTATTTTTATAATGCGTAAGAGTTTTTGGCCAATTGTGTTCCCATATTAACAGTTTAAGACGTTCTTGTGTATTTAGAGTTCCAAATTTTCTTTGGAACGAAAGAGCAGAATGCACCTTTCAAACAGCTCTCAAACGCAAGAAGTCAAACTAGTATCATGCCTTAAATATGACTTCCTTCAAAATGTTTCCAATTTACTTGTGCTCCTTATAGTTGGAAAATTTATGTATTAGAATTTTTTATGTTAATTGATTAGAATGCTTTTTTTACTAGAATAATTGTTTAATTACAATATTTAATGTTAATTATTAGTTACTGAAAAATTTTTAAGATTTTTATCTAAATATGTGGAACACCAAGAGACGGATCCATAGTTAACACTCCCAAGTCCACAAAAAAATGTTTCACTCGCCTTTGTGTTTAAAGAAGTATATAAATGTAAACAAAAAAAATTTAAACATATGGGTAAATATTACATTATTACGAAGGGATATTATTAACTTTCTTTCCCATAGAAATACAAAATTAAATTATCAGAAAATCACCCAACTCGAGAAAAATTTAACAAGTATACAATTATTTTTTTTAACAAATTTAATTTTATATATCTTTTTGTACATCACATAAATTCTTTTTCATCAAGTAAAAATTTAAATACTCTCTCTGTCTCATAATACTAGTAGCAGTTGATGAATTTAATTTGTCCTATAATAATAGTAGCAATATATATATATAATGCAACATTTATCACCAAAAAAACCGCCGGGCGGAGAAGTGGCTAGAGCGTAGCGCAGCTGCACCACAGGTCTGGGGTTCGATCCCCGGGCTGGACAAGGCTGACTCAGCCTTTCATCCCTTAAGAGGGTCGATAAAATGAGTACAAGCTGACCTCCTGCCCAGGGCATATGCTGATGCACACCGGGGCCCAAAGGTCAAGAAAGCAGAAAAAAGGGCACTACAGGTCGTGGCTTACTAGGGCTGTTGCGGCACTTAGTTTTTATCATCTAAAAACTAGACTAAATTAAACAATAAATTTAAAATGTTCCTCCTAATTTGTATTTTTCAGCATTTAAATAGTTTATGGGGTTTTGATTAATTTCGTTATCGAATTTTAAACTTGCAGGTAGAATCCCTTGGCTGTGAAACTTTTCTTTCTGTATATGCGTAAGCTTAAAATTATTGGAAGCGCCGTTCTTCATTGCTTCCAGCATAACTTATTGAAATGACAGAAACATAATATCCAGTGTTTCGGGATAAATATTATCAAAGGCTATGTTTATTGCTTCTGTGATGCCTCTTCTGCAAAGGGGTATATGCCTAAATTTTGCCGAAGTCAAGTTTTTCTCCACAATCCTTGCGTTTACATCCACAGTTTTGTTTCTTCAAAGAAACCGCATAATAAGCATAAGATTCCTCTTGATTATTGTTTTCAAAAGCATATTTCAAAATTCTTGATGTGGTCATTCTGTTGCACTTGTTTTGCAGTTAACGTAATTGCCCTTTTCTGCAACTTTTCGTTTTCCTGTTGATGCATCAAGAACAGGACAATCGAAGCTCCATCTTTGTTCGAAAACGCTTTGCTCTCTTTTTACTTCCTGACGTAAAAAGGAAGTATTGTAATCGCGAAAAGTTTCAGGCAGCATATTTCAACGAAAATGTCCATTTTGACCGCTATCGAATGCAATTTAACGATGTTTTTGCGTGATATCTGTACGTAAGGACAGAATAAAAGACTCGTTTCCACCAAAAAAATTATAAAACTGCTTTAAAATTAATTCTGAAGGGAATTGTTCGTGGTGTCTGTACGAACGTATGTACGTACGTACGTATCTGGCATAACTCAAAAACGAGTAGCCTCAGAACGTTGAAATTTTGTGTATAGGACTGCTATAACATGTAAATGTGCACCTCGTATTTTGGTTGCAATCGGCCGCACCAAACGTATATAAATAATTTATATATATATCCACTCTGTTACCCGGCTCAGTGATCTCAGTTTCTTTACTCGTGTGTGTTCGTAAATTGTACATATTTTGCTTTAAAAATGATTTTATTTTGTTGTTTTTATCTTCCGGTTAAGGTTTTTATGCCTTTAGTAAATCTCTGGGCAATATTTTTAGAATTATCAACAATTTTAAAGTTGTTTATGTGACGCTAAGCCTTTTTTTTTATGGCGGCCATTGATTGTTTACATTTGAAACAGCAGACTAATGGATTTGTTGCCAAGCTAGAAAAACTTAGCTTCGCAACAACAAAAATAACGCCTTCATTTATTATTGCCAATTAAATCATGCTTAATCCTTCCTGGAATTTTTTCGAAGAAATAAGTGTTTAAGATTTACTTCGTAATTTTTAATATAGATATTTTGAGTTTTTATGTATTTTTGCCTTCTCGCGAAGTGCGAACTGAATTAATTGAATGAGAAATACTCAATCGTCTGTGAAAAACTGTTTCTTTTTTGTTTTGTTTGCTTAATTTATTTTATATTTAGATAATTCTATTCTTTAAATGATATAAATTTTGTGCATTATGAGTTATAATAATACACATCAGATTTTTTTTTTAAAAACTTTTACAATGGGTTGACATTCAAATGTAATAAAACAATTTATTTCGATCAGCGGATTAAATCATAAAAATAATTATAATTTGTAATAATTAGGTTAATCTAAAAATTGAAAGATGTGTCAAAGCCAACGACGGATGTCATGAAGCATTGATTTTGATTAAAAGCCTCGCAATTCCACGCTACGGCATCAACTTACAACTGCATTTCCCAGTAATTCCCATTTAAATATTCACTTGCTACTGTTATTATGGGGCAGAGAGAGCATTAATTAAGAAATTTCTTAAAACCCTAATATTTTTAAATACAAATATAATTTCATTTTGAACTTTTGTTTGCTTTTATTAGCGCATCGAATGTATCGGGTTACATATACAATTTCTTCTGAATAAACATATTTGATAAAATTCGTTTCGAACGTTAATACAAGTACTTTAAAAAGAAAATTCCTCATTACTGTATCATTCATAACTGAAAAGAACGTTAGTCACTACTAACAGTCTTAAAAAATAAACCGAATCTTTTCAGAAATATGTTTATTTCTAATAAAATAATCTATAAATAATAGCTGATACATTTAAATCAATTCTTTTAAAAAATGAATTGATGAAGATAAAACTAACCATCTAACCCAGACAGTCATCTTTAATTATACAAACGTAAAAAAAATGAAGGCTCATTAAAAATGATGTTCTTATATATTTAGCATCTTTAAGTTATGCATTTATCAATTTAAATTTTTGCTTTATTTTATTCGGCTAACTAGGCCAAATAATGTTAGCAATAAATTCTCGTTCAGAGCTCCTTTTAAATTTTCTGGCTGCGAATATAATTTTTAATGGCATTATATTAGCACACAAAAGCTTCGTAGAGAAATTAGGTATTTTTTGAAAGCAGGAGAGATAAAAAAAATGAGCAGTGTGCCCTAGACGGGACTCGAATCTCGGACCCCTCGAATACACGCCGAGTGTGCTGACCATTACACCAGGAAGGCATGCTAAAAAGGCGGGAGAAATACTTTATAGCTTTAATTCAATTAATACCTTTAAACCGAGCTTTCATTTAGTTTCATATCTTTATTTTTTGCTTTATTTAAATAGATGACACTAGCCGTAATATTCTTTCGAAATTTCTTAACTATTTCTTTGCTAATTATAATCGTTCACAGCTTATATGTGTACATTTGCATAACCATTTCTAACATTTGTTAAAAATACTTTATCTCATTACTCTTTCAAAGATTCTGCTATGAATCTTTACGTCTTTATTTCCTCAAAGATCTTCTTATCATTTACAACTTAAAGATCTTCTTATCATTTATGACATTATTTTTTTTTAATTCTAGTAGTTTTATTAACAAAAACGAGATATAATAGTAATAAAACTAGAAGAAATGCACAAATGTTGTAACAGAAATCTGCTTTGAGACTCTTCAGTGTCGCCGCTAAAATTAGCTTTGATTTCATTTTCATTTTTTCCCTTTAATCACACTCGAGTTTCTACTGCTAGTATATGCTTAAGGGTTTTACGCACTGATTCTTTTCAAATATCTGTTCTTCAAGCAGTTTATCAAAAGGAAAAAAAATACATTAGATCTTGAATATTCCAATAACTTGAAACATTGGGAATACCTAAGAAAGCGAAACCACAAGCTGGAAAGTACAGCAGTTTGCTTACGTACGCTTCTTAAAAGGAAGTGGAAATACAAAAAACGAAAATTAAAGCAAATTAATCTCGGGAATTCAAGGTTATATTATGCATATTTTTTCAACCTTTAGAATAAAAAAACTCATGAATTATTGTAATGCTCTAAAAATTCTTAGTAGAATGTATCAAAAAGAGGAGTTTAATTCCGAAAATTGTGTTTTAAAGGAACTTGAATGTAAATCATGAAGAAAATTTTTTAAGAGGACTTGAATTTAAATCATGAATAACAAAATTTCAAACTTTGAAAAAGAAAGGAAAAAAACAATTATCGCTATTGATCGGAAATTAGTTGACGTTTCAAGGGGAACAAACCAAAATTCATGATTTAAATTCAAGTCCCCTTAAAAAAGTTTTTTTTTTTTTTTTTTTTTTTTTTTTCATGATTTACATTCAAGTTCCTTTAAAACACAATTTTTGGAATTAATAATAATCAATAAACAATAGCAAAAGAATTTTTCCCCAAAAGAATAGAATGTGCGTTGAAAACTATGAAATCAGGTAACGTGTATTTAGAAATTGTAACATATCCAAGCAGAAATGCAAAACATTTTATTCTTATAATAAACTGAATTCGGGAGCTTTTTAAATGAACAGAAAATTACTTTTTCCAAGTATAATTTTCCTGAAACTTGTATCATAAAAGTTAGAGAATTATTAAATAAACTTAGCACTAATCCGGCTTATAAAATATTTGAACTGCTTGCTTTTTATTTTTCCCTAGAGGCAAAAATTAAACCCATTTATGAATTAAAACCATACATAAACACCAGTAATAATCAAAACATTCTGAGTGAAATGTTTATTTCCCTATTTCTGCCAATATCAGTATCAATTATACCAGTACAATGACGCTTTTCTCGATTAAGAGAAAATAACTATTGAATAATAAGTAGTTAGTTGATTATATCTGGACGTATATATAACGTAGTCTTTGTTGAAAAATAGTCATATTCTTTGTATAACAATCTTAAATAATTTTAAAGTTTTTTATAAAGATTTCCACTTTAGTCCTCTGATGAATTTTAAACTTTTTATATAAATACCAGAAAACGTATTATTGCCGCATTTAATTTTTATATTCAGAAGACTGGTAACCAAAATTTATTTATTGAAGAATGAAACGCGATTGCATCTTAAAATTAGCTTCATAGATAATAGCTGCAATGAAGCGATTTTAAGAAATGCTTTAAAGAGATACTACCCAAATAATTAAGAAAATGTGAAAAAAAAGATTCTGAGAGCGGCCGCAGTAATTTTTTGTCAGTTAAGAGGCTATATATTACAGTCGAAACGTCGTTAACGAACATTCTCCGTTACCGGACTGTTTCTGAAACCTCGGGCCTGTGAAGTAACATACCTATGCATCCTTTCATTTAGCAGACATTTTCCAATAACAATAAATAATATAGATAAATAATAAGTCTTTAAATCACCGAATGTCCTCCAGTACTACAGAGAGTACAGCGGGAGATTCGACTTTATTGGGGAGGGGGGGGGAATAAAACTTCTGCAGGTACAGTAGAAGCTATGGCAGCACCAGGTGACTGGTGTGTTGCTGAAGCTAGCTAACCGTTAAGCTTCCCCCTTAATTTTGAGAAAGGGGCGATCCGAGGGTCCCTTTTTCCTCTTTCCTTACGACAGAATGCCAAAAGGATTTTCAGTTAACCATGTATTTTGAGTGCCCTATCAATATAGCAGTAAACATCACTAACCATAATATCGGCTGAGAGGCAATGACATTAATTATTCGAATGCCACTACCAAGGCCTATTACAGAGAATTTTCTTAAGTGATGGATGAATCCCTTCTATGAGTTGCACATAAGACGGAAAATTTTAAGAAAAACTAGGAAGTTGGTTACAAAAGTAATAACTGAAGCGTAAAAATGCCTTCGAACGGCTTAGCATTCGTCTGCAGATACAGATGTGCCAAGTGCGATTTCCAACTGAAATAATAAGTCCAAAATGCAGATAAAAAAATTCCTACAGTTAAAAAGCTTAATTTGAGTAGCACTCTTTTATATCACATAATAAAATAAAATCCAGACTAAAATAAGCGAATGCAAAGAGGAACGCGATGCGCACTGGAATTAGGTCGTCGAGTTAAATTAGATGAAACTAAGTTTATGACAGGAACAGGTAGAAAAGAGCTTAAGTTAGTACCCATAAGATTACAAGAGCTCACTAATCATCCAGCATGTCTGAATACTCCAATGAAAGCACCTTAACGGACTAGAATTTTTTTCTTAATTTTAAAAAAATGTTTTTTAATAAAATAAAATTTTTAATTTTTTTATTATATATTTGTCAAAACATATACAATTAATCATAATAACTAAAGGAAAGATTTAAATTAATACTTTTCTCTTCGAAACCTAGAGGTAGACAGACACCTGCCAGAAAGTAATGCAGTGATTTGAAACTGGCGGGCTGATGCGGAGTGCAGCCCGCCAGTTTCAAATCACTGCATTACTTATTAAGAGGGCTCTGGTCGCGTAAATTAGAATAATATTATACGAGTTTATGTATATCTGAGATCATGATGCAAAAAATTATGGCTGTTTTTAAAATCTATATAAGACTAGAAACAAAGTGAAAATAATTAATTAATAAATAGATGTAAAAACAGTAAATTTATTCCACTGTACACACTGAACAGAGAAGATTATTATTCGGGTCATGAGATAAACTGGCACTAATGAGGGAAGGTTTGAATAGTTTATTTAATTATGGCGAAGTACGCGAAGATTATCTGCCTAAAAAAAGAGCGCCTTCGTGGAGGACTTTCTAAGAAAAACTGACTCGTATACACACAAGGAAGACTCTCATTCAGCCAGCCCGTTCGCCTGGAATCGAACTCAGGTCGAAACGACCAGTGTTCAGCTACTGTACGGCTCATCTACTCATGGGCCACTAATGATTGAAATAAAATGCTGTAGAAATATTTCCTCGTGCTTCAAATAACAGGGCGTTACAAATTTAATCATTTAGAGGAACAACAATGCAGCCATATTTTAAGATCTCAAGGTAATAACCACATTTCCTTGAAGATCCAACCGCTTATGCAGCAGTTCTTTTATCCTTTGTAGAGCATTTAAAACAGAAACAGATTCTGCTGAGCGTTTTACTAAGCAAATAACCTTGAATATAAGATATCTGCGTGCAAAACTATGTCGACCTTTAAGGATATGAATAATAATACAACAATAAAGTAAGAGTAGTGCTTCACAAAATTTTCCCTTTAACTTCTGTTTAATTAATGTAATATGATATAACAAATTTTAATACAGTTTTCCAAATACTTGTATTCAGGCTGACATTTATGACATAATAAATTGTAGCACATTTCCGCGTGGCATTCCTGAAGTGTAAAATTGGCTGTACTTCTAACCAAATAATGACAAATTTAAACGCATACTCAATGACAGCCAAGAAGTTGCAAATCTTTTCGAGTATAAAGGAAACACAATATTATGTTTTCGTATTATAAAATTAATTGTTTCCAATAATTACTATTTTAAAATAAACTGTTATGTTTTCATATTACAAAATTGTTTCCAATAACTACTATTTTAAAATAAAGTGTTAAAAAGAGAGTAATTATTATTAAGAAATATAATACCTGATATGTGGTACCTGCAATAAGTAGCATGTGTTATTTTTTATTAATAATAATTTGGAATTTTCCAAGTGAAATTCCGAATCATATATAAGTTCATATGTAAATATCAAAAAATTTTAAGGAACTAAGTTATGAATTTAGACACTGTTATTTAAATATATTTGAAAGCATACCACCCTTTTAAACCACACAGTTTGCAAATAACATTTTAAGTGATCTACAGAAAATCTTTACAATTGATAGAATCTCCATCCATTCTCTATCAAAAAAAAAAAAATAAATAAAAATAAAATACACACTTTTAATGTTAGAAATGCAAATTTGTGCTTCAAATGCAAAAAAATGTTAAGAGGGGAAACTAGGATACCTTTTTTTTTTTTTTTTTTTTTTCGTTACCATGGCATTAATAGTCCACGCGAAGCTGCTAATCTATCTTATAGCAGAAAAACTTGAGTTCATCTTTAAAATGACATATCAGTGAAGTAAACTGAATGATTCAAGAACAATAAAGTCGTAATAACTTTTGTTTTTATTTTATTTTTAAAAATGCATTTATTTGATTTACCTAACTGATAATTTTTATAAACATTTATACCACTTGCAATTAATAAAAGTCATAAGTAGCATCATACATCGTGCATTCCGCTCTAAAATATCAACTGTACGACAATTTGTTTTATATATTTCATCGTATTAAATCCATTGAAAAATAACAATTTGCATCGAAACAGAATTTGAAAACTCTTTAGTTCCGAGATCGTCAATGATGCGCATATAATTCCTTCAAAATATCAAAAGAGCTCTGATTGGTTAGGTTGGCTGGATAATTATGTCAAAATGCTAACAGGTTATCTGCCTTCATCGAGAAATTAATAAGGAAAACTGGATCATTTTATACTTTACCAAGGGCGGCGACCAGAAGAAGAGTAAACACATTTATACTATACATCCTTATTAGCCGGTTCAAATATTTTTAAAGTTCTTATATTGTTTCGTATTGTCGTCATATTATTAAAATGCCTCAACAATTAGAGAAGTAAAAATAATGCATTTTCACCTCGATAAGTACAAAATTTAAATAGTTAAAGTGTATTTATAGTAATTGAATGCACAACTGATTTCTTCAACAGCTGTTTGTGTTTAATACTCTAAAAGGAATGAATTTTAGTTGAATACTTAACTGAATTCTATACAAATAAACTAGTTTAATACCTAATCATGAATGCTAGATAAATATAACATTAATTTTAAGATTTAATTAAGATAATACTTAATTAAAAATGGTTACGTTAGTAATTTTTTTATTAATGGAAAGTTTCATAAACGATTTAATGATAAAATATTATTCGATAATTGATAATTACGCTGAATAACTTTTAATAATTATATATTAATTATTAAGCATTGACCTCGGAAGCTTTAAAACGTAACATTGTTGCCCATATGAAACCGTTCCTACCGTATGAAAAGTTTGGACCTCTTCTGAAATTTTTTACGATCCATTGTTTTTACATAGTGCTCGGAATTTGCATATATATAAGTAATTTTAGTGAAATTATAGTATTTTTTCCTTCTTTTTTTTTTGTGTAATGCAATATGAAACGCTTGGAGGAGACGAAGCTCTACCGGAAAAATAAGAATACAGGGCCAAATCTATTTAACATTGAGGTAAATGACTATCACGTTAAAAGGGCAAGATATCGCTAAGGTGGTAATGCTTTTGGCGACGAACTATTTGTCGCCGTCACCTAATTGAGCGACCATTTGGTGACATTTCCATCCGGTTCCTGTATAGGTATTATTGGTTTTGGAATTGAATAACTGTATTTGATCCCTATGTATAACTTCAATCGTATATGTCTTCCAGTTATTCAGAGAAATGAAAGGTATTACAAAGTTCTCGGCCTCCGGAATAAAACTATATAAGCCCGGAGAAAGCATCAGTTGTGTAGTTCAGAGTCGACTACGAAGTTTTGAGATATCTCCGTGTCAGCTTCGTTCTTTAGATATACGCTTTGCATTCATGAACTCACCACTGATGCTGAAAGGCTGCCTCATCTCACGGTTTCGGGCTGCTCATCAATAATAAAGGAAATCCTGTCCCTGCAATACTTCAGCGATGGCATCCGGGATCCTGAGATACAGAAAGCCCTGCGAATGGCGACTACAAGAGACCTAAAAAGCGCTTTAGTGTGCGCTATGAAATTCAATGCAGCCCGGCAAGAAACTCGCAGATACCGCCACCCAATCAAAGCTGCTCAAGAACAGGAGCCAGTGGATAAACTGACAGCTCGTCTACACAATTTAACCATATAAATGAATGATTGAAGCAGAATAAGAAAAAATCAGAAAAGCTCCGGGTTTCGACGGGATTTCAAATAAAATTCTAAAAATTCTGTCTAAAAGCTACATTGTCCTAACAACTAATATCATAAATGCGTGTCTCAGGTTAAACTATTTTCCACAGCAGTGGAAACATGCAAATATTGTTACTTTCCTTAAACCGGGGAAATATCCAAGAGAGCTTAACTCATACCGTCCAATTAGTCTGCTTCCTGGGCTGAGCAAAGTTTTCGAAAGGGTCATACAAAGAAGACTTACAAAGCACCTTCAAGATAAAAATATCATAAATAGTGAACAATTCGGCTTCGGAACTGGACACAGTACTGTTCATCAACTGCTTAATGTAACAGAGTATATCGCTGATTCATTCGTTAAAAAGAATACAATTGCAAGTTGTTTTTTGGACTTAGAAAAAGCATTTGACAAGGTGTGGCACGATGGTTTAATTTACAAGCTACACCTTGCTCATCTGCCAATTAACTTCATTAAACTTCTAAAACGTTATCTGAGAAACCGTACCTTTCAAGTAAAAATTAACAACACTTATTCTACGAAGAAATATATCAAAAGCGGAATTCCACAAGGAAGTGTTCTTGGACCCAGTCTTTTTTGCATTTATACAAATGACATGCCCGTCTCACTTAATTCAAAAATAGTTAAGTTTGCTGATGATACAGCGATATTGACCAGATCAATGAAACCACAACTTGCTGTTGATAAGCTTGAAATTGCAGTGAATCACGTTGTGCATTACCTTAAATCATGGAGACTCAGCATTAATCCCTCTAAAAGCAACATTCTACTTTTTCGCCGACATCGAAAATTCACCCCAGTTGTAGTGAACATTAAAATTAATAATCAAGAAGTTCCTGTGGTTAACAGCACTAAATATTTAGGTATCTATTTTGATTCACAATTGCTCTTTAAAGAACATTCCGAATATGCACTCAGAAAAGCGACTGTCGCAAAAATTGCTCTTCAACCCTTAATTGGCAGAAAATCCAAGTTAAATGTGAGAATTAAAAAGAAAATATATATTACACTTATTCGTCAGATACTTCTGTACGCTATCCCTGTTTGGGCCACCGTTTATAAAACCTACAGAAGAAGACTACAAATTTTTCAAAATAAAATTCTACGCGATATCATCAATGCGCCGTGGTTTGTCAGAAACTTACAGATTCATAAAGAATTGAAGATCCGGCCCGTTCCTGATGAGATACTCACTACAAGCCACAATTTCTTTCAAAAAATAGCTAACTCAAGATATGACCATATAAGGGAGCTAATTAATTATGATCTTACCCTGAAATGTGCTGCAAAAAGCCCCAGAAGCATCTTCCATAATGTGAAGTGGTGAATTGTAAATAGTGTATATAAAAAATTTTATTACATGAGACTGTACAATATCCCACAGCATCGGACTTTGGATTAAAGCTCACTTATTCTTCGTATTTTCAACTACCTCAGATGAACATTGCGACATCCTAATGGATAATGGCATTGCTCTTTGGTAGCTTTTTATATTTTTTATGTTCAATTTGTTTTCTACTACTTATGATTGACTTTGCGACACTCAAATGGGTAATGGCTTAGCTCATAGGTATCTGCTTTTGTGTACATATTGTGTATATAGAGAAATTCACCACTTCGCGTTTTGAGAATAACAGCTACAGAGTACAAGACTAAAACCACTGTCTTGTTGGTTCATCAAGTGTTCTCTTGCTATTTCATTGTGTATACATTTAATTTACTATGCTTTACAAATATTGTGTGTCTTCAAGTGTGAATTCTTCATTTTCACTTTATTATTTGACTGTGCTTACCTGCAAGTACTGTTTTCTTTTTCCACCGGAGTGTGAACTTTCAAGAAGCATTGGCCGAGGTCAGTTTACGGGAGGGTGACTCCTGTCGTAACTGCCGCCAACCTACGACGTTTCAAGCCACACCCACTGGGTAGAACTCATTGCAATTCAGCCTGGCAAATGCCATTTGATTTAAATTATGAAATTCAAAGTATTAGTGATTTAATTATGATTTTTCATCACTAGTTTACTACATAACTTAATATATTTTCATATTTTGTTGCCAGCTCTAACAGTTTCCCAGATGCACTTCTAAATTCTAAATTTCATTGTGTACTCATGTACTATTCTAGCTCCGCCTATAGAGGCGCGGCGGTTACCGCCTTATTCTCATTTTTCCAAGCCTTAGAGCAATACCATGACAGGCAGTTAAAGCAGTGGGCTGCTAAGTGCTGTCTAAATCAGATAACTGAACTGAACGGAATAAGAATGGTTACAAACTGATTCTAAAGTGCTGAAACTACGGAGGTCAAAGTCATGTACGAAGGAACTGAAGAACACCCCAAAGCAGAGAAAATAGGACCGTTCCCCAGCAGGGAAGCAGAAAACAAATGAATGGACCTCTTGGGGAGCGGAGGTTGCCAGATATTGAGAAGCCTCATTTTAAAACACTTCAGATTCCCAAAATGCGTGGCGGCGGTCATGGACGTTTCTTTATGGGACATAACAGTGGAGTTCCTTTCAATAAGACTATCGATACTGGAGCCAATTTACTATCATCTGAAAAGATTTAGCTCAATAATTGGAAGGTAAACTCAACTTGACGCCGTCCTGCGTTACCCTGTGTCCGTTGATAAAATCGAAACTGACTGAAAGTTAAACATTTACATTTTGCTTGGAGATGCTACCTACTACCACATGACATATGTGGCAGATACGATCGAGCCTTGCATACACGGATTAAATTTTATAAGGAAATGCAACTTCTCCTTGAACTTTAACGAACTGCATTCTACCTCTACCTTGTTCGAAATTAAAGATTAAGAAGTCAAATTCTTGCACCAAATCATGACTCAAGACGATATTATAGTCTTGAGTCAATATCACCAAGAACAGAATTTTTCCTACCTAGATGGAAATGTGGATAGAAAGATACTTCAGAAATTGATGGAACCCAATCTAAAATTCAATCTTGCCAAATGTACATTGTTCAGACATAAAATGAGGACGCTCAGACTTCTGCTACAGTCCTAAGGAATCCTCAGACAAACCATTCATTCTTAGAGCAGGGGTCCCCAACCTTTTTGTCCCTAAAACCACATTCTAGAATATCTGTTGGACGCCGGCACTACTTACTTTTTAAGGTGAATTCATATTTGGACAGAATTAAAATACATGCACATTAAAAAAGAGATCGGTCGCATTTCTCTTTGCGCTGGTATCTGCGTTGGACGCAGTTTCTATTTCATTAAAAATGAGAAAACTTTCACATAAAATTTTATTAAAAACTGAAATATTTTTATTGTTATCGCACAGCGGCGGACACATGTTAAACGATCGGCGGGGGCCATGGTACCCGAGAGCATAGAGTTGGGAGCCACTGAGTTAGAGTATGTTCTGTTTTGTCTTAAGAAATTAATAGTCAAGAACGTGTCGTAGCATACTGGAGCAAGTGTCTATCTAAATCGGAGAGAAATTACTGTGTCGCCAGGAAAGAGTTGCTGGCCATAGATAAAGCTGTACAACAATTCCACATTACATCTACGACAGAAAATTTCTACTCCGCACAGACCATGTATCCTTGACCTGGATATTAAATTTCAAGCATCCCGAAGGCTAAAGAGCCAGATGAATACAGAGACACCAGGGATATAGCATAACTATCGGTCATAGAGAAGGATCGTCACACAAATGCTGATGCCCTGCATACAAGACCCTGCCTAGAAAGCTGCCGACATTTCTCCGGGGTCGAAGTGAAATACGAACTGGCTAATGGGGCCGCACTTCAAGTTACAACTGATACATCGGGTTGACGCAGACCCTCGGAATAAACGAAGTCAGGAAACACCACCTAGAAGACGATGGCATTAAACCCATAATTGACTTAATAGAATCTTTAAATAGGAAACTTATCTAGCAGAATACTTCGATCTATAGTACTAAGCAAAACTATATTGAGCTCTCTGCGATTCACTCCATGTCTGAGGTGTCCTCTTGTACTAGAAGTTTGAATCGGATGATAGAAAGGCATTCCAATGGCAGCTGATACTTCAAAGACTGTGAATTCCAAACGCTTTTAAAGAATTACAAAGCAGTCCAACAGAAGGACACTTCGGAATAATAAACACTTTGCAAAGAGTTCGAGAGCGCTTCTACTGCAGTAATACAAGGGCTGACGCGCAAAAGTTGTGCCAATCCTGCGACGCTTGTGCGAGTCGGAAAGGACCAAAGAAATGCAGCCGAGGAAAGCTGCAACGTTACAATGTTAGGAGCACCTTTTGAACGCCATCGCCTTCAAAAGGCGATGAATTCAAAATGCATCGTTTTATCTACTAATGATTTCGTTATTTAATTATTTATTTATAAAATCGTAAAATTGCAAAAAATTTTATTATTTTCCCGAAAATCTTGATTCGGCATCCACACTTTTGAGAAATTATTGGAAATGGCGATGATTCAATTTCCTGCCCATATAAAATTCAAAGTTTTGACAAAGATTTGCATAACATGATCCATCTTTAAAACTTTTCTGCATAAATTTTCTTGGTATATTATGCAATGGCAATTTCATCAAACGAGACTTTTCGATAGAAGTAGGATCATCTTCCATTCATTTTAGAAGTCCTTTTTTACCTATCAGTAGGTGGCACCATGCGTAACTAAACCAGAAACGAGAGCAAGACACAAAGAAAATCGAGTTAATTTTATTTTTCACTGCCTCAGGTAAATCTCTTGAGGTTGTCGTGTCTTTTAATGGTACTAAAGAAGGCATTTCTTCAGTTACAATATATTCGTCATTACTAATAAAAATGGCAAATATCTCTAATAAAAATGGAAAATTGAATCGTATTAACAACGTAAGCATTTTTATACAACATCACAGTAAAAAAGTTAAAAACTACAAGCTTTACTTTTCAAATCGTTTTCGATAAATATCTCAAGTTCAATAATTATCCTGATAACAAAAGTTTAATGAGAAAAAATGATTTTACAAATATCGGCTTCGTATCAGGAAAGACACGTTTGTTTCGACAACGCTCGCTTCTTCCTCGTTCGCCGAAAAGCCAAGATTAATTAAGATTGTTCCTCGATTTTCTGCTCGTTAAGATATTCTCGACTTAAATTTTTTCTGCAACTTATTTGCATAAAATCTACATAAGAATACAACATAAATAACAGCATTTTATAGGGTATTATGTACTTATTACTAAATAAACGTGTGAAATATTCTGAAATTTTAATTCATTTTATAACTGCCTACCTATTTTAAGCATTTTGACGACTTTATAAAATAACTTTATTATTAGACTTATTTAAATGTTATGCAATGCTTGTTTAACTCATTTTCTAAAAATTTAAACATTCTATTATAATGTTAAACGCTTTGAAAATTTCAAAGATAATTTTCTATGGACACAAATTTTCAAATTTCTGAAGTTCACGCGGTATTCTTGGAGAAAAGTAACTTCTGATTCTGATGAATTTTCTATAATACAGTTAAATGAATATTTAGCTAAATAATTTAAGTCAATTTATTTCTGCCGCGTTAATCATCTCGTGATTCGCAAATTATGATTTGAAATTATTATATAACCGGGTATTTATTATATTGTTTTTTAATATTAGTTTCAAAGGAAAATATTTTTACGTAAGCTAGCAAAAACTCTCCAGTGACATGTGATTCACGATCGAAATTTGGCGACCCCTTGTCTAAATATTTACTAAACGTAATCTGAACAAAAAAACATATTTCAGAGATAAAGCAATAATACCAAAAAAATCCAGAAGACGAATGCGGATTTGATTTGGTGTTTAATTTAAAGACGAATTTTCATTAAAATATCATCATTTTGATTAGGCTGTCTTACCTTTGAAAAAGACAGGGTTTTAATTAATTGCTGAGACACGAAAATTATCAGCCTAGCAGAATTGCCTTCATGGAATGTTTTTTACAGGAAACTGACTCGTCTTCGCCTACTATACATAGAAAATTCCGAGCAGCGAATATACGTAAATTTTTCTAAAGCAAAGATTTTTAAGATATTATTGCTCTAAATTCAAACAGATGAAATAGTTTTTAGTGTTCTAATTCATTATCAAGAGTTCTAAACAAAACACAGTATTCATCCACCCCCAAACGAGTGACTAAATTGCGATATTAAAAAAATTTTACATTTTAATAATTAAATGGTTGCTTCTTTCTCATTAATTAAGTATTTAAAATACCTATTCCCCAAATGTTACTCTCACTAATCTTATTTGACTTTAAGTGATAAATAATGCCTTATTACTACATGAAAGTAAGCATTATTTTATATATTTGGAAGTTTAATATGTGAAACTAATGATGTATTGTTATAAGGAGTTAAACAGTTCTTTTATTATAGCTTATGATCCTAAATTATGTACCTATATTATGTAAATAAAGAAAGTCTAAATTAAGATTAAAATATTATATTCAAAGTATTAAAACATTTATGCTTTAATACTTTGGGCGTTTTAAAAGGCAATTTTTAGCTGTAATAAGTTACACAAAATCAAGTAAAATTTGAAGAATCTATATACATATATGTGATATGACACTCGGGGGTAAAAATCAGCGTTATTTAGCATTTTACATTTAAAATCTAAGCTTCTAAATGAATGTACAACTCACAACCTTGATCTTTAACTTGATATAATTTTCTAATAAAATTTCGTAGATTAATAATTTTTCTTTTAAAAGTTTTATTATTTTTTTTTATTTAACTCTCTATATTTTAATTAGGATCTTCGTGTTTTATTGTCGAAACTTAAATTAAACACCAAATTAAACACCAAATCAAATCCGCATTACCATGACTGATTCATTTTCCGTTTGGTCTTGCTTTAAAATTGAATCAATGAATAAACGTATAAACGAGAACCGTCTTTTTTATTTGAGATAGGATGCTAACCTTTAGTGTAATTATTAGTTCTATCATTTGAGAAATAATTCCAGATATTTCTACAAAAGAAAATTGTTAAAATTTAGAAATAAAATTACACTTCATTTATAATATTTTTTCATCTACAATACTTGTGCCATTTTTTAATTAATGTAAATAATTCTAATTAATAAAAGATGCTTCTAATGCCATTACGGAACAATTGCTTGTGCGATACCGAACAGTAAATTCTTAACAGTACAATCTTTCTGAAACACACACTGTGGAGAGAGAGAAATATATATATATATATATATATAAAGATAATTTTCTTAAGTTCACTAAATTAATTTTAATGATAGCTGAATGAAAATTAGGTGATATTATGTTATAATGTATTTCTCCCACCTTCCAAGCGTCCTTCGTGGTGTAGTGGTTCTGCACACTGGGCCGGTATTCCAGAGGTCCGCGGTTCTATTCCCGGTGAAGGCGTTTGCTATTTTTCATCTTTTCTGCCTCTACAATTAACCTAATGTCTCTACAATGTATTCTCCCAATCTGGCATGCATGTGGGGCTGATACTAGGATGATAGTGCGGGAAGTGAGGAAAAGACATTCCTCCACGTGGTAAGGCGGGAAAGAAAATTTGGCGAAGCCGAAAAGACATAAACCATCGTAAATGTTACTAAACTATACAAATTGCTATTATCCATCACACTATGAATGTTTCTTTCATGCGAAAGTGTTCCTTTTTCGATTTGTATGGAACTGTCGTGTGTCGAAATACTATCAGAACACTGTCAAGCGAGCTTCTGAATGTAAACAAAGAACATCCCATCTGGTGACCGAAGCTTCGAAGCAGTGCTTCACTTCTAGTGCCGGTTGGCCACTCCTTCCTTTCTTACCTCCATGTGCTCGTTTCTTCTACGGCATGTGACACACGGGTCCTGGGTTGAAGTTTACTTGGGAAAATTTCACAGCTAGTGGAATCCATTAATAAATGATTTATAAAGTTCAAAATTTTGATCTTTAACTTAGTGACTTAAATAATGTACCTAAAACGTGTGTAAAAGGGAGAATAGGGTGGGGAAATAACAATATATACAAGTAAATGTTTTTAGAATTTCTCAACAATAATTTTTATATCAAATAAATGGTTATAAGGTATTTCTCCCGCGTTCTTTGCGTGCCTTCGTGGTGTGCACGCTTAGCGCGTATTCCGGAGGTCCGTGGTTCGATTGCCGGCGAAAGCATTGCTCAATTTTCATCTTGCCTGCTTCCAAAAATACCTATATCTCTACACGGTTAAGTCACACACCTCTAGAGGTACGGTAGACAATTAAATTTTTCCTCAAGAATTGAAATCAGAGTTTTTAAAGAAGATTAATACTTAATACAACTCTAAATCCTGATGTCTAAATCATGTCTGAAAATTCTAATTAATTTATCATTTATAAATACGCACACTATTTAAGTCTTAAATTTACGTTGTCGTTCTCACACACTAAATGGCCTACGGTGCCCCTGTTTTGTTCCTAAACACAGAAAAGAACATGCAGTAAAATCTTTTCTCTTCTTTCTTTTTTTTAATCACAGCAGGATCTTGTTAAATAAAATATTTAATAAAAGTGACTTGAATATTACAAATAAATTTAGTATTTTTTATTTAATGTTTTGTGAATTAATAAAAACTAGCAGGAGCGTTCTAAATTATACGAAACACCTTTCAAAGAAGAGGGTACAGAGGTAGGCGGTAGAAGAGTACAGGATAGGAAAGGATGCATTGTGATGGCAGGGCCTCCAATGAAACACTCTGACACTTTGAAGGTACAGCAGAAGCCCAAACTTTTTATTAAATTTTATATTGTAATTGCTTTGTTAAATACTTTATGTGTAGGTGGATAAGCGTGCTTGCGTAAGCATACATACATACTAAGAGAAACAATGTAGAGCGGCATTTTTTTTTCTTTTTAATTTTTAATTTATTTACTTATTTATTTATTTTTTCTACAAGCGTCAGATATATTGCACGGGCCATGAATTTTTTTATAACACCTTACTACAACATAAAAAGTCAAAATTTGCTCCCAAGAGTTAATATTTTTTAAATTTGATTTATTGATAAATATTTGTAATATAAATATAGTTATCCTCTGAAAGGTAACATATTTTACATTTCTTTAAAAAATAAAAGAAGCAGACTAAAACGTCATACTGCGAGATAAATTTACAATCGGCTTTCCATGGTGTTTGATAGCAGGAAGAAGATTGGAGGTCAATGTCCTGGAAAAGAAACTCGCGCCAATTTGCAAACTCGGCGAGACTTGAATCTGGCAGTCGAAAATATCAGAATACTAAAACGTATGCCTGTTGAAAGAATGGTTATTAACACGTTTGATTTACTTCATTTACTTTGACATTACTTTCGTTCGGGGATAGAAGCATACATAAAATGTACCTTGTGAACAAAAAGGTATATAATGTCCGTGTAGTTCCATTGTACCGAATCGATGATTACAAATATTTCTCTGATGAGCATTTAAAATATAAAGCTCAGTAATGGATTCTCGTAATTGGTTGCATCTTTTATCAGTAATTTACAATTTTTATATTAATTCTAATTGGGGCATAGCAGTTAAGATTATGCTAAACAAAATATAAAACACAAAACTTTGCGACTGCATTTCAAAGCGCGATAGAATTTAAATAAAATGTAATCTGAATGATTGCCTTCAAACCATAAATATGGAAGCTATGGGTAAAATACCAATTAGTAAATTCCTTTTAAAATTACCAACAGGCCCGACTGTAAGTACAGGTGACATAGGACGCCGGTTTTAGACTTCTGCAAATCTTAAATCTAAATTAGACACAGAAATTCTTTACTTTTAGACGATTTTTTTAAATTATTTATATACTTTTTTAAGAATTAATATGCAAAACGAACGCATTGTGATAGTAACAGAATTAACATTCTTGTCACGAAAATAAAGGCTTAAAAAAGAAAGCTTGAACTTATTCCAATTTACGAACCTCTTTTTTTTTTTTTTTTATTCTTATTTCTGTTTTCTATATTGATCCTAAAATTTTAAATTTCAATGCTTTACGTATGTACATAACTTAAGTCTTAGAGAAAACAAGAGGAAAGATTTTTAATCTGTTCATCAGATGAAACTAATAAAAATGGATTTAAATTTGAGCCATAACATTTTTATTGTGAAATATGAACTTTGAACTGCCTCCCCCATTTCCCGAGAAATAATAGTAGTAAATGTTATCGGTTGGGTAAAACAAAACAAAACAAAACAAAACAAAACAAAACACACACAAAAAAGACCTTAGATTCAAAAATTTTTTTATGAAATCAGTTATATTTTGAAGGTTTAGAATTCTAGAAATTTTTGGAAATTGCATATACAGCTAAAAATGTATATTATTTTTAGACTATGAGTACTGAAAAACATTAATTAATGCTGATACAGCTCAAAATTATTATGAAGGTAAGATTTTTTAAATTACAAGTTCAGAAAATAATTTAATTAAGATCGATGATATGATTAGGATGATCAGTAATCGTCATTTAATTTTATTATTATAAATTGACCATTTACTCTTTAGATAAACTTTACTTAAAATAAATAATAATTCTAAAAGTAAGTTATTTCTCCTAAATATTTTTATTTAAGCTTTTTTCAGCTTGCTAAAGAATATTTATGAAAAAAAGCCAACACATCCTCTGTTATGTATTTACTTTTTTTTAAAAAAAGTATGCCTGTATATAATTTGGTTGAATTTATACAATTACACTATTCAATTGCAACCAGAAAAACGGAAGAAAAGACTTAAATACTTACCTATGACATCGAACGTTAGACTAATTCCCCGACCTGGTATTTAGTCAACAGAACTAGACCAAAACAACTCCGGGATATCGAACTTTCGCCTAGTACGAATGCCACGCTACAATGTCAGAAAAAAAAAAAAAAAAAAAAAACTGCTGTGTCTGGCATGCGGTCTCCTACCGGAGAGGGAAGAGGAGCTTCACCTGAGGACCTGTTTTCTTACAGCGCCATCTGTTATCTCATTTTCTTGTCACGTATTTCTCAATAGGAACAATGTTTGCCATCATTTCTGCGTGGAGAGGTTAATATTTACAGTAATGGGGGTGGGGGTGGGGGTGAAAGAGATATATATTCCTTTTGCGATTTGATAAAAATTCAGGAAATTTATTACTGGATGCTGTGTGCAAACTGTTGTAAACACCAGGTTTAACGAGCAACTTAAGATCGGCATCAGAGACGGTACAACCGGAGAGGCCGGCGGCAAATATTTTTGAATTTAGATATGCATAGTGCGTCAAAATTTAGATGTCAGAGAGGGATTTGGGCGTCAAAAAGTCGCACCCTGATCTTAAATTAAACCTTAATTAATTGCATGCAATAAATGTGTACCAATTTAAAGTAAAGGAGTTGTCGACTCTTCAGTACTGATGAAAAATAGTGGCAGCAGCTTTCAGTCTTGCTCCGGAAGAAGGGGGCACTATATGTTAACTTTTGAAATGAAGTGAGGTACCTAATTTGAAAAACAAAATGTAATTCCACCAATTATTAAATGTAATTTTGTTTAAAAGTTTCGAAATTGCTTTATAAAATTCACGTCCTGTTAAAATAATTTCTTAAATAATGTTACCTAAAATTTGATGAAAATGTTACCTAAATATTTGAGCTCAGAGTTACAGGTTTCATTGGGAATCTTTTTCAAAAGCATTTTGAATTTTTAAAAGCATTTAAAAGCTTTTGAAAATTTTCAAAAGCATTTTTGAAAGAATTTGCAAATCTTTTTCAAAAGCATAAAACTTCATGAGGTATTAAGCGCCCGCTCAGTGTTAAACAGATGCATAAACCAGGAGTTTTGAAACATTTTTTGATCCATGCACTCCTTCCACTATTGCTAGACGATCATTTTTTACCCTCCTATCCAAAATTCGAAAATGGATTTACATTTATTTAAATTTAGATGATTTGTTAATGTGTTTTATAAATTAAAGAAGAAATATAGAAAATGTTAATAAATACTAAAACTTGAATAAAAGTAGTTTTTTTTTTTTTTTTTTTTTGTACCCATAAATTAAAATTAACAAATAAATAAAAGTATGAAAAGCTGACCGTAATTCCCCTCTGAAACTATGAATTCCCCCCACCCCCTCCCGGTTGAAAAACCCCTGAAATACGCATTCTTTTCTGTACATTTCTGTCGTTTATCTCATGAAATTATTACTAAACTAAAGAATGTGGAAATAAACTGAACTACATGGATGTAATTTCTGTAAAAATAGGGAGAATTTGGGAAATCAGACAATGTATTGAAATAAGTGATCTTTATGCAGTCGTTTTATGAGGTATAAAACTATTATACTATTTATGGGGTATAAAACTAAATATTAATAATATACTATAACTACTAATAATGGTGAAATATTTAGGATTCCCCCCCCCTCCAGTTGTTTTTATGGACGTTAGACTGCAAAACATAAAATGCATGGTAATCGACTGCTTATTCAAGATTTTGATCAACAGCAGGTTATTAACATTTAAATTTTTAGAGAGGTAAAACTTTTGAGTAGAACAGCAGCAGGATTAAATGTTGCCTGTAGCCATCGGATTAAATGTTGCCTGTAGCCATCGGATTAAATGTTGCCTGTAGCCATCGGATAGTTCAAAGGTCAAGAGTTCAGGTAAACTTAGGGCAACATTTATCTACGAACGTTACATTAATAAAAGGCTTTTTTGAACTTGCATTTGAACAGCATATTATCGAAAACGTTCTTAAATTACGTATTAGTAGATGTGGTGGTGTCTTTAATTATGGCAAAGCACACTAGGGCTATCTGCCTAAGGGGAGGGATGCCTTCGTGGAGGGCTTTCTAAGGGAAACTGGCTCGTATACACGTTACACATGGGGAAAACCACGAAAACACCCATGCAGCCAGCCCGTTCGCGGGATTCGAACCTCGGACCGAACTACCAGTGTTCAGCGACTTTACCGCTCGGCCGTTGGTGGGTCACGTATTAGTAGAAAAGTTTCATTCATAAATCGCATTTTATTACAGAGTGGTAAGTGGAGCCTATAGATGGTATTGTAAAATATACTAAGAAAACTTACAATAAAAATTATTTTCAATGGTTATAACATCATATTTACGTGTGCAAAGAATATGATAAGATACATAAGTTTTGGAAACTGAAAAGTGTTTTTTTTCTATTTTAAATGTTTTATTTGACTGATATTTCAGAAAACTTATTCAGTTGAATTTAAAAGTAGAAAAAATATCATTTGAGAGTTGTCAGGTTTTGACAAGATCTATATCGAAACCTTACAGTTCATGGTTTCCTTTTACTTTTCCTACGAATTTAAACCCATAAAAAATAAATATAAATAAAAATTATATCAGTAGAAAAGAGAATCTTATCAGGTTTTTGTCACTGTTAAGTATGCAACTGATATTTTAACTTTCTACATAATCGTCTGAAATATTTTATCAATGATGCAGGTGTGTGAACTGTTTGACCTTTAGATTAATTTCAACTATACTTCGCGTCGCGCACATTTGATGACAGGAAACTCCGATAAACGAAAAATTGGGATCCAGCCAAAATAGGACGAAACGTTTGCATGAAAATATACATATTTAAAAAAATTCAAATTAGCTGGTATTTTTTTAGATACTATTTTGTTTTTGAAACATTTTAAAAATTTTTTATTCCTAAACCGAATTTTCAGTAATACGTTAAATAGAAATCTAATATTGCTGTTAAACCATTTCGTAAATCTTCCCATAGCAAAGATTATCAGTAAAAGAAATAAATATCTACATTGAAATTCAAGTGATTGTTCCTAAATCCATTTTTATCACCCCCGAAAAAAGGTTTCAGATTTTAACGGTGGCCCAAAGTTGTCTGTTAAGGTTTTTAACGCTGTCGCTGAGCTTGCAATCTACCAGTCTGCTTTTGCACTATCTCCTGCTAACGCCGCCTTCTTTCCCCTTTTTTTGTCTTTTTAGCTTTATTACTCGTGTTAAGCATCGTTTTCTTTGCACTTACGCCATATACAATTCAACAGCAAAATCACAAAAATTCTAAAAGCTGCATAACAGCATAAGTTTAGAATTCACGAAGGAGTGTAAACTGTTGGCATACAGTTTTTTCGATTTGTCTCAGTTAATCATATCAAAGTTATGTTTTTTTAAAATGATGGCTTATAAAACTTTTTTTCTCTGTTTTTTTTTAAATTATTTTATTTTTTATTATTAACGTTTTGTGTGTTGACTTTATTTATTAAATATCGCTTTCTTCCCACTTATGCCACATAAAATTCAATTCAATAGAAAAATAACAAAATATTTAAAAAAGTATATATTTAGAATTTCCGATAGAAGTCCCGCGCATTGGAGATACAAATGTTTTATTCCGTACAGTGCTGCTACTGTTCGCTTCCAGTCGTTGAGTTAGGTAATAAAAAAATTATTAAATTTTTTACAAAATAAGAAATGGATAACAAAGCAAATTCGAAATTCAAAATTCGGACTTCCAGGCGCACATGTTTGGGTGGAGGACTACGTTGTTCAAAATTTGATGGCTCTAGGTACCGTTGTTTTTTCGCAATGCGAGGAAAATACATACATGCAGAGTCTTCATTATTTAATTTCTTTAAAACTAACACAGAGAGACAATATTTGGGGAAACAGATTTCAGAAGTGATTGGCCGTTAAAAGTGAATCGATGCAAAATTATTGTATATTTTTAATTCGATAGATCCTGAATTAAATGCATTTTTAATGTTTAACTCAATCCGATTCAAAAGTGAGAAACGAATACTATTGCTTTCAAATAGCTTGTTAATCTAGTCAAAGTTAAAAGTCAATTTGAAAGTTAAATGTCTAACATTTTGCCAAATGGCAACAGACTCGAATAAAGAGTAAATCGCGTTTTAAGTCTTTTTTCAGCCTTTTTGGGCTAGAAAACATGATTTTCCCATGCAAGTCAAATTTTTTCCCATGCAAGTCAAATTCGCGCATCTGACCTTTACTTCCCCCCCCCCCAAAGAAAGCCAAGTTTAATTACGTTATGCTCCACTACAGCTACAAATACAAAAACATTTTTTCCAAACAGTTATTATTATTTTTAAACAGAGTAGGATATTATTTCTCTTATTCAAAAAAAGTCATTGTTTTCAAGCGTGCTCAAAACAGAAAGTTGTTTTTTCTTAAAACTAAAATTTTTATTAGTATATTATACAGCGAGAAAGATCAATGCTGTAATTTAATTTTATGAAATTTCCCTTCTTTTATAAGTTCGGTGTTAAAACTGGAACTTCTACAATCAACTGCTTTGTTTTAAATTTAAAGCAGTGTTATTAAATTATGTGTTTTCTAAACGGCATAAGCAAAATATGAATGCTTCAAACCACCGCAAAATGTGAAAAACCATGAAATCCTAAACAACAATCATCTCATGACTAAAAATGCCTAAAGAAAAGTAAATTCACACAAGTACTGTAATTTTAAGATTTGGAAATCTGTGTTGTTTATTTCCATCCAAACTAAGGCATTTCCTATGAAGAAAGACTGTAAAAAGTATTCATTAAAAAATTAACTTTAAAAATCAAACTAAACAAACAAAAACAAAACCAAAAAAAAAAAAAAATCTGAAAGCGTTCAGTTCCTAACAGTAGCCCAAAAGGGCTCTTTTGAAGTTTAATATGTTTTGTCAGCTGTCTGTGCAATCTAAAAGACTTTGTGGAACGCTTTGGAAATGCATTTTATTCCAAAGAGCCACATTGCATATATAGACTCTCCTAACAAATAATAATAATAATAATAATAATAATAAATAAATAAAAATAAAAAGATAAAATTTGGAGGGGGTGTTAGGAGTGTTACCTAGGGGGGATTCGGGCGTGTGCTATCACTTCTTACTTCCTCTCTAAAGAGAGGACGCAAGAAGTAATACATATAGTGTAATATCTAGTGTCGAAAACAAGTATAGAATACATTCGTTTTTACTGAGAATCTGCTATGAGGGCCAGATTTTCAATGCAATGCAAAAAGTGGGTTAGAGTTTTCCCTCTCCTCAATATTATTGGCCCGGAATTGTTCAAGATGTTAGAAATTATTACAAGCATTGCGAAGTGTGTCAGTTTAATAAGAAAAGTAAACAAAAAAAAATTTGGTTTAATGGAAAACTTACCATCGGTCAGTGAACCTTTTGAAATATTGTCTAATGATACTGTTGGTGGTTTAAATTATTATCTTTCTACTAAAAAGTATATTGACATAATTATTGATCATGCAACCAGGTATATTTGGACTTTTGCTTCTAAAAGTGTAACTACAGATACTTATATAAATTGCTTAAGACAAATTTTTCAAATTCAGGTACCAAAGAAAATTTTAAGTGATAGGAATGTTGCTTTTATATCTTCAAAATTTAAGCACTTTTTAAGGAATCATAATGTAAAACAAGTATTAACTAATGCAAATAGACCCCAAACTAACGGTAAAATTGAACGTGTTAATCAAACATACTAGATTAAAATATAATATTTATAATATAAAATATAATATTTATAATATAAAATATAATATTTATTATTATAACTAGATTAAAATGTAAACTAAATTCTAATGAAGGTAATATTGCGTGGACAAAATTATTACCCCAAGTAACTGAAGAATATAGTAACACCCACCACCTTCATAACACCATTCTGTAACAAAATTCCCACCACCATACTTAATGTATGGAAAATTACCTTATGATTCCTTAATTCAAAATCAAGAATTATATCCACCAATAGAAGAAGCTAAAAAAATAGCTCAAAAAAGATCTGATAATTATCGCAATGTAAATAAAGAAAGATATGATACTCATTTTAAACCTAGTAATTTTAAAATAGGTGATTTAGTAATGTATGAAGAATTTCAATATCCTAATACACGTAAACTTTCTCCTCCATTTTCAGGACATTGCATAATTCTAAAACAATATTCTGAAGTTACTTATGAAATTGTTAAACCTAATTATCTAACTAAAAAGAGATCAGAAATTGTTCATTCAACTAGACTAAGACCTTTTAATCCAGCAAATGAATTTAAATTAGCTGTTAGAAATAGTAGAATTCCTATCTCTGTCCAAAATTAATTTAATTTTAATTTTTCAAAATTTTATATTAATTTTTTCCCTGATTATGACCTCTTAATACCAGATTTAGACTTAAGCCCTAACTATGACAAATTTTAATGAACTAAGATGCAGTTGAAAAACCTATTTAGAACATACAAAACGAAATTAAGAACTCCCTCCTTTCTCATTAGACTCTAGTTTAAATTTGATAGGCGATACAGAATACGTACATTTTTGCCATCTTGGCTTCTTTGGCGAAACTAAAAAACTTCGCTAAGAAATTAATCGCTCAAAAGGCTAAAATATTGTTCGTAAATTTCATTTTGAACCTAAAAGGAAAACGTTAAAATATTTCAAGGAACATTTTAATTTCATTTTTTAGTCAAAGAAACAAAAAAACATACTAATTGAATGAAATTAAAGTAAAATTTTTACTTTTGTAAAACACATCGCCAATTCTAAGTTACTGTTGGAAGTGAAGAATCTTAAGAACTGATAAGCGAATAATCGCATTAAAGTTTCACAAAACTCCTTCTTGGAGTTATACAGTAAAGCAGACACTTGGGCTTGAACTTAAGAGACTAAGAATTAAACTAAACTAATCTTAACTAAAGAGATATAGCCGAAGCTATCAAAATTCTAACAGAGTTAGCCCCTAAACGCTAATTGACTGAGAAGCTATCAAGGGCCTAAAGTACGGCCGAGCGTAATAATAGCTTACGAGAGAGTAGCCTAAAAAGGCGGACGTGTGCAGCCAGAATATGTGTTATCTGTCTCCCTAAGATTGTAGAACTTCGCGGTTATATACCGCTATTCCTCATTAACATTGAGACGTGATTCTAAAATTATTGTGATAAGGTGGTACAAAGGTTCATTGTCTAGAATGAGTGATTTCAGAGTGCAATAGTTTTCATATCGGTGGCGAAATCCTGTGTCTTTGTTAATGATTCCAGTTGCAGCCTGGAAGGTCACTCCAGTGCACAAAGAGATAAGTCTTTTCACCAGATTCAGGAGATGGACACTTTGTTATGTATGAGTGAAAAATTCCCCCCCCCTCGGGATTTCAGCGCAAGTAAACACGGTATATAAGGTGGTTTCCTGAGAAGAGAAAAAGAACTTTCCTGTTTAGAGCTATGAGCATGTTGGCCTGGTAAGAACGATCATTCCTCATGTATAATGCATATCTTTCCTGTAACAAAATTCTGAAATTACGGGGCTAAATATACCTAAGTCCCATATTGTCAAGATATGCAACTGTTAAGGGTTTTAGCTTATTAAATTCATGTTATTGTCAAAACTTGAGTTTGAAGTTCATTTCACCCCTGTGTCACAACCCAGGGTTTGCGTAGTGGTTTCGGTCACTACAGCACACTACGTTCCGGTCGAAAGTGGTAAGTTGAAGTAATAATTGATAGGAAAGGAAGTTTAACTCAAAATTTAACTGTTAATAAAATTAACATAATTCTTACAATCTATACTTTCAAAAGTGCCATTATTCTGATATTGTTAGCTGTGTACGGGTTACGAGGGATTTTTTATTATATAAATTAATGAAAAGTTCTTTTTGTGATCTGTTTATTATTATTAATCAATTCCAGATATTTTGGAATTTAGAGAAAAATTAGATTTTGAGCTTAGATTTCATTACTATTATTAATAAAAGAACATGAAAGTTTCCATAAACATAAGTTAAAAATTTTGAAAGTCTTGACTAATATCGTTCGTTTTACGAAAAAAGAGAATGCAAAGCTTAGATTTAAGAGGTTACATAATGCGCTATACATAAAACTGTTTTAAATACTGTAGAGGAAAAATTCAATTTATTACATATTAATAGGATTATAAAGTACATTCTCAGTCACACTTGAAGCAAAAACATAAAATTTGTTAATTGATAGTATGAAAAGTAAGAAGCTACTTTATCTGTTCGGAAAGAGTTAATGCAAAATTGCTAAAAATTCCTAATTTTTTCCTGGTGAAAAAATTTGCAGCCTTATCAGACCTAAAATACATTCTTACAGAATACTGTTGTATTGGGAAAATTTATTTCTGAAATGATTTGATCTCATGAAACATTACTGGGACTCATACAAACGGATCTCATAAATATAGGAACATACGTAAGAATTGTCACAGTGGTTACTGAGAGATCTAAGCGGCCTTTGATGTTGAGTCCTAGTGTTGTGAGAAAGTAATAGGGAAGATAAGAATTCTCCCTCCTTCCAGCATGCCTTCATGATGTAAGGTTAGCACACTAGGCGCGTATTCGAGAGGTCCAGGTTCGAGTCCCAACGAAGCCATTGCGCATTATTTACATCGCCTGCTTTAAATTATGCTGTACGGTTGTTTATTTCAGGGATCAAGATTCAGTATATTCACCCTTCTTCCAGCATGCCTTCGTGGTATAACGGTTAGCACACTCAGCGTGTATTTGAGAGGTCCAGGTTCGAGTCCCAGCGAGGGCATTGCTCATTTTTCATGTCTCTTGCTTCAACTAAAAAACAACTTAAACTCTAAACAACTTAAAAACTATACAACTTGATCGAAAGAAAAACAAATACTTAAGATTACTGATTAAAAATCTTCCCTTTGTTACCGTCCAAGCATAGACAAACAGAAAAAAAAATTCTAAACTACATTTGTATTTGTGTAGTGATAAGTATCAGTAATTGATAGACATTCCGTATCATCAAAATAAATATCAAGGAAGCAATTATACACAATTGTGATGCCATTATGAAGAAAATGATACCAGTAAAAACAAAGTAGATGGAAAAATTATCAATAAGAGAAACTGACATGAATGGCAGCAAGATGATATGGGCAAGGCAATTAACTGATACAAGAAATACATATACTATAAATCTTTTCTTAAGAAGATTGCCAAGGGCGATTGAAGTACAAGAGAAAGAAAACGATGAAATGAATATAACCTAAGTGTCAAACTAGTAATGTTTGGTTTGGTTTTATTAGATTACGGCAAAGCACTCGAGGGCTGTCTTAAGGGAGGGGTGCCTTCGTAAAGGACTTTCTAAGGAAAACTGGTGGTGGGCCCAAACTAGTAATGATTAAAGTTCATTATAAAACTACGTAAAATGTAGGAATTTTGAACATTATGACAGATCTGAATATTTAGAAAATGCAGTTATAACGCGACTAAAAAGAACTTATAATTACTTATAAAGAACTTATAATTTATTATATTATATAATCTTAGTTTTTCAAATTAGTATCGCAATATTTGGTTCTGTAATAATGATAGTCTCGAACGAAATACTCCTTTCACTTGCGGTATTCGATATTTGTTTTCGGGGTCACCAGTCTCACTAATCTAGTTTTTACGATAAGGAAATAAGGAAAAAGGAAAGGTATTTTGATGTTTTATTATGCTTCTAGCGAGCAAATATTGATTATTGAGCAAATATTTATACTCACATCTTCCTCATTTGTAAGTATTTACATAAGAAATATACAGCACACGGCGGTCTCTTATTTGGGATTTTTCTGGATATTAGATCATCAGTTTAAGTCTTAGATGACATGTAAAAATTATAAAATTAAAACTATGAAATAATTAATCATATGTGACCTTAAATGAATCAACATTTACAAAAAAAGAAAAAAATCTCAATATGTTCTTGCAATGTAAATGCAATAAAATGAGATCAAATAGTTTCCGAATACTTTCTCTTTACTTCTGTAAATGGACATAACTTCTTGTTCAGTTACAAATTTCCATTCTTCAAGTCCTGCAGTTGCCGAGCTGAGAATTGCCAGTCGAAGATTTTTCGTTCTCAGAAGCCTCTCTGTTACTTTCTTCCCTATTGGCAGTGATATTTTCTTTATTTAGAACCATACTACAAGTTTCGCTGTGCATTAGTTGATTGATAATTGCGGCATTGTCTTCGCAATGAAAAACTTCGGTCATATCATCGTCATTTGTTATCACATCTTCACAAATTCAATTACTTGGAAAATTCGCGTTTTGTTTGCGATATCTGACAACGTACGAAGTCGCGACTATCATTAGAACTTAGCAAGCGTCCTCTGTACATTATTAGCGATGTATCGTGAGACTAGCGACTAATGATAAATGTTGTTCTCCTAAACTTTGTTTTGCTTTTGTGGCATGCTGACGAAGTTAAGCGCGAATTATATTTATGCTTACTTCCCGCAAATGCTTATGCCTTATCTGAGTTATGAATAAATAAATGTCCTCTTAAGGCTTATCCAGGGCCGGCGATAGACATTTTGCAGTCCGGTGCAGGTTCTGCGAATGCTAAATATTACTTCCAAGCGCCTCCCTAAATTCTAAATATATTGCATCCCAGTGCCTTTCCTAAATTCTAAAGATTTTGTTATCTCTTAATTTTATTGCTCGGCGCTTCTCTAAATTCTAAAAATTTTTCCTTCCCTAATCTCTGCCGCCCAGTACTGTAGCACCAACTCTGGTGCCCGTTCTTAGTTTATTTAAATAACAAATCAATTATTTTCAACACAAACAGCGCTAATGTAATCTTCTGGTCATTTGCAAAGTCTATTTTTTGAATAGGAGAGAAATTTCTGATAAATTTCTCCTCGTCAGCACATTCAACATTTCGCAGTGCAGTTAGCTGAAGTCGGATTTTCTAACGGAACCTGTCTCGTATCCATGCTATACATACTGTAACGCCCTCTCGAAAACGCCCATGCAGCCAGCCCCATCACCTGGAATCGAATTCAAATCGAGTTATCAGTGTTCAGGAACTTCATTCCTCGGCGATGATTGTATACCAAGTTCCAAGCGTAATAAATAATATAACTGGGGCCAAGGTGAGTGAATTTCTCACGTCGATACAATCGGTAAATTTAATTGGCCAGTCGACCGCTAGTGGTGCTTCAGTATTTTGTTGTTTCTTGTTTTTCCTATAGAATCGATACTATAGAATTCCTATAGAATATATAGAATATATAGAATTCCTATAGAATCGATACGTAATGCGCTATACATAAAACTGTGTATGTTTTTTCATTCAGTAGTTAGTCGGCTGCTTCATTGCAAGAGATAGCGCAAATGGACAACTTGCCCCAGCCATCTATGTGCAAATTCCATTATCACATCTTATATCAAGACTGGAACGGGACCTCAAGTCCCTGCGGAAAACTAACTGGACACAAGAGCTAACAGGCTGGTGAGAGGTGAGAGCGGATCCGGACACTCGGGAGGCTTACTAGGACTATTCGGGTATCGTCCAGAATCCGCAACTGTACAACGCGATAATTCTTTGGCGCCCCAGAAGCGCGGCGTCAGGACCTTAATAGAAACTTTTGTTGGTGCTGTATATTGAAATTTGAGCATTTTAAACTGATATTTAAACATTTTACAATAATTGTAATTTACAATACAATAATTGTATACTGATGCACATACTGCAGGTCTTACATAAATATTATACATTAATAATTAAACATTAACGTGTTGCATTTTATGTGTACCTAGGTTTAAACACTGGAAATAAATTGTTACAATAACATTTGTTTTGCACATGAGTACGTTGTTGCACATACACTGAAGTGACAAAAGTCATGGGATAGCAATATGCAAATATACAGATGGCAGTAGTATCGCATAGAAAATGTATAAATGCGAAGTGCTTTGGCAGGGCTTTCATTTGTATTCAAGTTATTCATGTGAAGAGGCTTTGACGTGATTATGGCCGCACGACGAAAATTAACAGACTTTGAACGCGGAATGGTAGTTGGAGCTAGACGCATGGGTTTCGGATATCGTTAGGGAATTCAACATTCCGAGATCCACAGTGTCAAGAGTGTGCCGAGAGTATCTAATTTCAGGCATAACATCCCACCATGGACCGCGCAGTGGCCGACCACCTGCACTTAACGACCGAGACCAGCGACGTCTGCGTAGAGTTGTCAATGTTCACAGACAAGCAACACTGCGTCAAATAACCGCAGAAATCAATGTGGGACGTACGAGGGACGTGTCCGATAGGACAGTGCGGCGAAATTTGTCTTCCTTGGGCTATGCCAGCGGAAGACCGACTGTGCCTTTACTGACAGCACGACATCGCCTGCAGCGACTCTCGTGGGCTCGTGAGCATATCGGTTGGTCCCTAAACGAATGGAAAACCGTGGCTTGGTCAGACGAGTCGCGATTTTAGTTGGTAAGAGCTGATGGTAAGGTTCGAGTGTGGCGTAGACATCACGAAGCCATGGACCCAAGTTGTCAACAAGGCACTGTTCAAGCTGGTGGTGGTTCCATAATGGTTTGGACTGTTTTTACAGGGCATGGACTCGGTTCTCTGGTGCAACTGAACCGATCATTGACTGGAAATGGATACCTTCAGCTACTTGGAGATCACTTACAGCCATTCATGGACTTCACGTACTCAAACAACGATGGGATTTTTATGGATGACAGTGCGCCATGTCACCGGGCCACAATTGTTCGCGATTGGTTAGAAGAACATTCTGGAGAATTACAGCGAATGATCTGGCCACCTAGATCGCCCGACATGAATCCCATCGAACATTTATGGGACATCATCGAGAGGTCAGTTCGTGCCCAAAATCCTGCACCGTCAACACTTTCACAATTATGGACGTCTATAGAGGCAGCATGGCTCAATATTCCTGCCGGGGACTTCCAATGACTTGTTGAGTCCACGCCACGTCGAGTTGCTACACTTCGCCGGGCAAAAGGACAACCGACAAAGTATTAGGAGGTATCCCATGACTTTTGTCACTTCAGTGTACATAAACATTCCACACTAATAATCAAACATTTTACTCTTGGTTACAGGCCAGTTCTACAATGATACATACATATATACATAAATAAATAAATATACATAAGTTACCCTGGTGGATTTTATATATACAGTAGCAGCTGTGGATAGGTTAATTACTTTAGAGTGTTCATCCACTGGGATACATCATATACACACTAAATAGCAGACTAACATGCCGCGCAAGAGCACTAGTACCATACAACGAGACACTCAGGAATAAGGCAGTAAGTACTGAAGACTGGGTAGAAATGTGTAGTGCACTAGGTGACATGACAAAGGTCCTGTCCCAAAGCCTGTAGTTTTTCCATTATGAGTTTTAGTTTTCTGAGCAGAGCAGGCTGCTTAATGAAGAAGCGCATCAATGGTGCATCATCAACTGATAGCCGCATGTGCCACGTCTCTGTGAGTGGGCATGCTGTTATGTAATGGTCTGGAGTACCACCCTCACCACACACACAGAGGTTAGATGAGACAAATACCCTTTTATATAAATAACTCTGGAAAGGGGCAGTGGCCAGTTACAAATCTTGTTACAAAGGGTGCCGAAATAAGTCGATCAGTGGAAACTTTATGATAAAATACATGAGCTCTTCTACCTTGAGGAGCTGCCTCCCATTCCTCTTGCCATTGTTTTAATGTCTTCTCCTAGATCTGTCTCTTGAGATGAGCCCTAGGTAGCAAAATGGGCATAGGCTGGGCAATGATGTTTCTTGCTGCTTCTTTCCCCCTGGGGGTGTTTCTGGCTAGATTTATATCTTGACAGAGCATCCTAAGGGTAAATAATTACGAACCTGGCGGTTCCAGAACCCCAAGGGAAGGCCGTTTGTACGGCTGGACCAAGGGGGTAAAGGCTATAGGTCACCGTGCTGGTGGTATCGGTAGCGGGCGAGGCTTGCCTCTGGACCTGTATTCCGTGTAAACCCATGGTATTGGTAGCGGTGCGTGCCACGGCCAGTCCGTGGTCATCACCAGTATTCCATGTTAAACCCTCAGCCGGTGGACTGCCCGCGTAGTACTGGCGGGAGCAATTAACGACCGGTCAAACTGTCAGGTCAATATTTTTACCCATCCATGGCGAAACCTGAGAACCGGGAGTGGTGACCCCGCGCGCCCAGGCGTACCCGTGGACATAGAGGAAAACCTAAAAAGTCTGCCACTCCGGATTGGGGCCCCGGAGTCGTAGCAAAAGTTAACCTACGATCATCTCGGGGAAAAAGTTGACTGTGATCCTCCCCTTGCCTGATATGGGGGGTTCCAGCCTGGATCCAGTCCGTGTAGTACCAAATAAAGGTGGGGCACGTACACTAGATTATTATTATTGCTGCTTCTTTGGCGAGTTCATCGGCTTCTTCATTTCCCTGGTATCCAGCATGTGCTTTTATCTAGGAAATATGAATAGCCTTCGACTCTCGCTCTCTCTAAGTAAAACCTGGATATCAGCCATCTGAGTATAAGAATGGTAGGGATTGAGGATTGCATAAATAGCAGAAAGACTGTCTGGGAAGATGCGGAATGTGTGCCCATCAAATTGGTCCGTCATTGCGATGGCCTGCCTAATTGCGGCCACTTCAGCTTGAAATACCGTGTTTCCTGATTCCAAGTGCACTTTCCATGTTTGTAAAACTTCATCGTTACATTTAATCACAGCACTGCATCCAACTCCTCCATCGAGTTTGGAATCGTCTTTATATATGCAAATTGCATTTTCGGAAATATTTTGGCAATTGAGCATCATTGGGTGAGCATGAATACCTGCTCCATGTTGCGCTGGATGTACATTAGGCAGCGACCTCTTCTGCTCATAATCGGTTGGATTAAGGTGAAGATCTCTGTAAGTTGCCTGTCTTTTAAGCATTGTGACGGTTGTTATTGCTGACTCCATAACTGCCCTAACGTGGAGAGGTATTAGGCCTGCTAGAACCGTGGTAGCTGCGGTCGCTGTAGTGCGATATGCTTTGGTAATGGCTAAGGCGAACGGGCGTTGTGTGCTACTTAAGATCTTGATTTTACGTGTATTCATGGGGTTGGCCTAGATTGCTGCTCCGTACGTAATAATTTTTTTCACTCCGTATTGTAAATTATTTTGAGAATATGTGGTTTAGGCCCCAATCAAAACCTTGCATGTTTTTAAGGTTATTCGCTATGCACAAAGCTTTCGTCCTCTGTTCTCGCAGGGGCGGTATCCATCTATAACATCTATAACATTAAGTCTCCATCTATAACAAGGCCCAGAAGTTTGAGTTCCTTGGTTCGCTTCACTCGGCTAACAGGAACATTTAACTTCCTCCTGGTCCCCTCAAGGGAATTAAACACTACAGGCAGAGCAATGACATATTTCCTGACGGCGCATGGCCCTTTTGCAGCCTATGACATATTTCCTGACGGCGCATGGCCCTTTTGCAGCCTATTTGTTTCGTACAAATAATACAAAATTCGAAACAAAATTTCTTGCACCACACAGATTCATGTATATGCGGCTCAAAAGGTACCATCGATCACTATACGTTCGCGTGCGAAATCACCAAAGACCTACATTTACGACCGTATTCAGCTGAAAGTGCCCAATTATCGCTGAAACAACTCCAAAAGAATAAGCTACTACGAAACAAACTTAAAATTCTTATAGACTACCTGGCAATGAACAGCGAAAATCTAAAAGTAATATAAAAAAAAATCATTCAGAACAATCAAACTCTTGTTAGGGTCTCTTTAATAACCACAGGTCACAAATACCAATCTTCCGAAGTAACTTTATAAATTCCGCTACAAATCTTAATATTCGATAAAGATCTTTTGGCTAGGCCTAGCGACAATTGAATGCTCCACCAATCGAGCACAAATGCTGATAGGCATATAATAGGCGGTACAGCAACTCAGCTAGTAGTAAGTCGTTCAGTAGTTGGTTAGCTGGTTGCTCAGCTGCGCAGTTTATATTGCTCTATAGATAAAGTAACGTATGGTTTATTAATCCTATTTGTTTATGCTTTTTATTAACATGTAATATCTATTTGTTTATCTTCTGGTGTGACAGCTGATGTACATGTAGGAACCAGACAGGAGAAGGGTTAAAAGAACCCTTTATTAAAACTCTTTAAAATTCACAATGCGTCGACTTGACGCTAATAAACTACGCCTCGCTCGGGCTATAACTCAACCAACAAGAACTAAACTAAAAAATCAAAGATATTAACAAAGAGTAGAATTTTTCTACAGGGCTCAGATAATCCTGCTACCTAAAACCGCGTCGAAGTCTCGTGGCAGCCAAATAATAGCTGTTACGCCACTTTAACAATAGCTGTTACGCCAAAGAATCAGAAGCTCACGCTACAAAGGTGAGCACTTACCCACACTCTCTAACTTTCCCTTCAAAGAACTTAGTATTTAAACCTTTTCTCTTCATGCTAGAATTTGTATTTCTTCACGCGCGCTATCAAATTTAAATATTCTGGCATTGACAATTAGGGGAATGAAGGTTTATAAGAAAGCGTAAACATAAACTTAACTGGCTAGTCAAAATAAATGTAAATCCCTACAAACCTTATATTAATATCTATGTTTAGGAATGTGTATAGCTTTTGAACAAATTAAATATATAAACAGCAGAAATTTCTTGCAAAGCCACCTTTAAATTTCATATAGGAAATAAATATCAATTTAATTGCCTTATATTATTATGATAAATTTTGCTTAGGTATTTTTTGATAAATGTATAGTAAGTGTAATTTAAAATTTAGTTAAGATATTTTTTATTTTGCCAAAAATTTCCTTTTTGTTTAAAAAAAAAAAATGTCCTTCAGCTGTTTTCAGATTGTGTATTTGTCCCGCACACGGTTTGAGTTTGAGTCTACTGGACTTACGCTATCAAACAATACAAAATCAACTTACAATTAATCGTGGTAATACAGGGGATTGAATCCACGATTATTTTAATTATTTATCGCGATTAATCCGAAGAAATTACAAAACGACCTTAGAGGGAAGACTAAGAAAAAAGTACTCTTGACAACTACCTTGTATTTTCAAGCTGGTTAGTCTGGAGATAAAGTTAATTTAGTTACGTAAATTAAGTCAGTGAACAGAGTTCTTTGGAATGTAACGCTTGCACACTTACACCTTTTTTGTTTCTTTTTGTCGCTATGTTTCTTTTCACATTGCACATGCTTTCACGGTGCACATATTGCTTGTTTTTGTTATATTACTTTAGTCTTTCAATATTAGCCAATTAAATAGAAGATTAATGGTTGTACACTTGCTTAATTTGTAAGGCACAACAATGCAACTGTTATTAGCAATGTTTACAAATTCATGCAAATTCAAATTTCCAATGTTGTACAGTGAAATTCCTGGACGTTAATTGAATTATCAGCAATGTTTATATTTATAAACATACAGTTAAATTATGTACTGTTGATGGTAATAACAATTCTTAAGTACAAGGACATCATCTGCTAACACTGCCGCTAGCCCGCGCATTGTTCTTATCTTTTTTATGTTGTGCATAGATAATTTTGTTTTACGCTGATGGTTTGCAATAGTAATTTTTCCATCATTTCGCAATAAATAAATTTAAGGCTTTTTAGACATGGGGCTGTGCGAAATTGTAGTTCGGATGATGTGATAGTCTCAAGTCTTTTAGTCAAAGGTAAGTGTGAAACATTCTTTCATAATACAATTAAACTGTAATCCGAAATTTTCATATTACATTTTAATACCTCGAAGGATTGGACATTAAAGTTCAAATAGTAAACAAAAAATTTAAAATTAAAAAAAATATAAATAATAAAAATTAATTAGAAGTTTGCATACTAATTTTTGTAATCTGATTTCAATTTAACGTCAAAAATAATTTCAGGCTAAAATCTTGCAATTAGCTTTCTAGTTTAAGACTTCAGCCCTCGAGAATCCAGGATACAGAACATAAAATCATTTACTTAAAATAAGCTATTAAAAACAGAAATGTCAGATATTAGATGGGAGAACGTCTTACATTATTTCATCATAAATTATCACCACGTGGAGACTTACGAGCTTATTTAATATAGAAAAGTTTTAATTATTCAAGATTTACCAATATTTTTATTTCCTTCGATTACAAGTGCATTGGATTCTTGAGTACGAGGCTTGAAATAAGTATTTCCCTCAAATGGGAAAACATTTTTTTTTTTTTTCACGATACGAAATCAGCTTGGAAACAATAAATAAATTTTTGAGATATTACACACGTAAAATTTAGTTTATTAGAATATCTGTGTCTCTTTTCTTAAATCTTTTAGAAACAATGTTTAAAATATGTACCCGTAATTCCTGTTTGAATACTTTTAAAGACAATCTTTGACCGTTTTCTACCTTTTATAAAAATTTTATTCATAAATAGCAGTAGTAATAAATAAACAAAATATTATCTATAGCGAATCCAAGTGTTTCCGATAATTCAGAACAAAAATTCTGCAAAGTTAGTGAAAACTTTTTTATTGGTATATTCAATTGGTATATAAAAACAGTTTTATATTTTAAAAATGCAAGTTCTATTCAGTTACAATTCGAGTGCAGCATGTTATTTCATAAGCAAAGATATTTTTTAATATTTTTATGTTCATATTTTTAAAACTTGAAATGCTAGTGCTGCCATCTATTGGAATCTTACAAACGTTTTCCTGTAACTTTTTGTTAGACGGAAAATTGTAATAATAATAAGAAGAAGAAAAAAAGAAAAGAAAAAGGAACGGTAAATTAAGGGCATAATTATAAAATATTTTTACTCATGAATATCACGTGTTTTTTTGATAATATTATTTACTTCTGCTTAGAATTTATAAAACAGATATTTTTTAAATGTATTTAAAAGGGATTATTTCTTGTTTGTTTTCGCTTCAATTGATTTTAACGAGAAAAACGTCTCGTTCTTTTAAACAAGATAACATTAAAATAAAAGCAAAGTAAAGGATCCAAAGTGTAGTTTCTTGAGCTTCCTGCCATTTCATGAACTGTTTCAGAATTTTTCATATAAAATGTTAAAACTAAAAGTGAAACGTGAAAATTACTTTTGGTAGTCAGAGATATGAGAACAAATGTTAAATTAAATTACCACTTCTCAGAAATCTTACATAATTAACATATAAGGCCTATCTTTCTTATTATATATTATTTTGTAATATTTGTAAATATATTATTTGAAATATTTATTTTGTATTTAAAATATATTTTTATTTTACTCCACAATAGCAGGGAGGGGACAATTTAAAAGTTTAGAAACATAAGAAAAAATAAATTACGCAGAAAAGGAAAAAAAGGGGGGAGGAGAAGGAAAAAGAAAGAAAGAAAAAAGTAGTTAATCATTAACAAGAGAGTTTTATAAATAATATCATCAATTTTTATAATCATTAGCGTTTAAATGAATACAAAACTAAATAGCATTTTTTGGAAGTATTTCATTCCGTTACTTTGTATATCCTGTCATTTCCTAGCAAGAGGTTAACATATAACTAGCTTCAAAAAGATTTATAAAACTTATATTTACTTAGCTGTTCCTTAAAAATTGAATACAACCAACTGCTGATTATCCAGGGATAGATTAACCGGCCCTGCCTAGAAAACGTTAAATTTATTTATTGAGGAACGATGCAAAAAATTATTATTGCAAACCGACAGTGTAAAAAAAAAAAAAAAAAAAAAAAAAAAAAAAAATGTCTATGGACAACCTAAAACTCGGGGAGGTAGGTTCGCCTTCCTCTGTGAACCGAGAGACATGGAGGCACTGAAAAATTTTGAATTAAACTCTTAAATGGACGGGTGTACTCCAACTGCGCTAATGAAAAATCCCCCCCGGGTCCAACTACGCCACTCAAAATTTCTCTCCCCTGCTGCCTACAGGGTCACAATTTAACTTTTCGAAGCCAATTGTAGCCAAGAGGTGTGTGTATTTAATTATGGCAAAGCACACTAGGGCTATCTGCCTAAGAGGAGGGATGCCTTCGTGGAGGACTTTCTAAGGGAAACTGGCTCGTATACACGTTACACATGGGGAAAACCACGAAAACACCCATGCAGCCAGCCCATTCGCGGGATTCGAACCTCGGACCGAACTACCAGTGTTCAGCCACTTTACCGCTCGGCCGCTGGTGGGCCTGTGGCGAAGAGGAAAATAAAAATAAATAAATAGAATTACATATCACAAGAACAAGTAAAAAATATCTAACAAGCAGGCTAATTACTTGAATAATAGTAATAAATGCGAGAGCTAACAAAGAAAATAAAAGGTATTGGTAAACATACATATTAGCATTACAAACATCTTTCATTTATTATAATAATATCATAAATTAAATAATTATAAAGCATTCCATATCAAAGTGTGTTAAAGTGTGCTAAAAATATTTTTTGTTAATTAAAGTAATCATGCAAATGTTTGCAGAAATTAAATTTAGTTAAATTTAAAACAAGCTTAACATGAAATCTATTATAACAACATTACTATGCACTTGGAACACTGACATATAAATTGTAAATAAATTTAAATTATTATGCTACGAAGTTTTTTCTAAAATTTATCTAGAAGAAAGGAATTAGATAAACAATATTGCAAATTAATATAATCAATCAGGCCTCTCAATAAATAAAAGTTAATTTTTTTAACCAAAAATTAAAAATTGGGATGCTAAAGCTTGAGTAATGTACTTGGAAATATCTGAACATATAATTAATTAGAAAAGTATAATTAAATTAATAACAAACTAATTAAAAGTAACATTAAGCTTAATTTCATTCAATCTAAAACAAGCAATGGATCAGAAGCTCCGCATAACTGAAGTTTTAATGCTATTTTACGTAGTACTGATAGTCAACAGGAATTAAAATACAGTGGTTAAAAATATAACTACTTGTCAGAAGGTATGCAAAGTTGCCATGGCTAGAGAAATTGAATGATTATAGAAAACTCATAAAGTTAAGCGCTACAGTGTCAAAAGAAAATTCTGGAATAAACATGTTAAGAAAATTAGATGGAGAAATAATCCTTAATTTATTGTTATCCATATAAATTCTATGCTTTTGGGAAAATGTTACATATAATTTGCATCGAAGTATCAATCACCGAAACCGAGTTAATTTCTTTCCTTTTTTTTCTTATTAGAGGGATTTAAGATATGCTAAGGTAAAGGTGAAAATTTTTGCAATATTTTTAAAGAATAAATTAAAAAAGTATTTTTACTTCATTAAATTTCAAGTAATTAATTTTACAAATAATTCAGCCTGAAACTAGGTTGGAAAATAAGCTACATGCTGAAGATTAAGCTTTGCCAAGGTGTTAGAAACATCTGTTAACTAGAGTTGTGATGCAAGAATTTGTAAAAATTATCATTTAAATATAAATTGGTATAAATACAATACAAAGTATATAAATTCTACATACATGAAAACTTGAGTACAGTTCAACAATATGTGAAAAAGGAGGATTAAAAGGGAACTGAAAATCCCAGGATATGACTATAAGGGAGTTTGATTTTTGTTTGTTAATTATGAGAATTCTGCTGACGCTCATAATTATTAATTAAATGTGTATTAGAAATTAAATGTATGCCGAAGTACATCAGGTGGAAAACAGAATAAATATTTAAGCGTTTCTAGTATTAAAATATGGAATTTGTAACAAAGTTAAATAACTTCATTGATTAAAAATGGAAAGCTTAATACGGGAATATATTGCAATAATATTAGTGTGAATTTAGAACGACTTGAGAAATCCAATTTTTAGATTTAATAAAGAGAATTTTTTAAATCAAATTAGAACTGTTTCCCTAAAATGGTAAATTTAAAAGTTAAAATCATTCTGCTATCTAAGAAGATTTGTTAATATTTATCTAGACAAGAAACTTATTTAAGGTGACCTACAAATCAGATATTTGATACTTTGATTATGTATCAGTTTTGTGTATGTCATTAATCTATCAATTTTACTATTCAAAAGTGATATATATATAAATCATCGATTAAAATCTACAACTTGGAAAGTTTTTAATTCTTACAAAGAATAAAAAAGATCTGGCTCATTATTTCTTTAAGCATCATAAAACTTTAAAATGAGTGTAAAAGAAATTTATTTTTACTTTAGCACACGCCAGACTTTAAATTAATATTTGTTTTGCATGCTCAATTTTTACAAAATTGATAAACGAAAATGAAGGCTTGCAGTGTCAATAGAATGTCCCATTAATGGCGATAAATGACTTTTTGTAGCACTCAATCTTCTTGGGAAAGAAATAGGGGACAGGAACAAATGGACAACATAAAAAAGATAAGAAGGGGGGGAACAGTGCTATATCTCCCGTTCTACTGGGCCGATTGACAAAATTCAAACTGCGTTTTTCATGTCTCGAAAGCGCGACTTAGGATATATATTAGATTTATATATAACACTTATCTAACATAGGAATTTTGACACAAAATCGGACTTTTTCTGAAATAACATACCAATTTTTTTACATATTTCGATTCTACAACTCAAATTACGCCTAAATTTTGTAAAATTTGGAGTGAAATTTACGGAGAAATTCACAAATTTATGTTGGCACTTTTTTTTTCAATTTGCGCCAAGAATAGTTCACTTGGAGAACTTCTTAATATATGGCAACCTAGTTTCCTTTTCCGTAAGAGGAAAAAAAGTCTCCATCGTTTTCTTTTTTCCAAATAATATTCTTTATATTATATTTTTAATTATAACTGTTATTATTTTAAGTAATTTTTTCTTTTTCGAATTTCATTTTAATTGTTTAAGTTGGAAGGTTTTTTTTTTTTTTTTTTTTCGAATAACTGTTTTAAAAATTTCTATTTACCTATTCGAACTGCGTAAATAAAGCGCTTATTTTTTTTTTCAAATAGTTTTCTTTATATATATTTTTGTCATAGATGTTATTTTAGGTAATTTTTAAATTTTTATACTTTCATTTTAATCGTTTGTGTTGCATTGTCTTTTCAGATAATTGTTTTAAAATTTTCTATTTATTCCTTAGAACTGAGCATTTTAAATATATTTATTAATATAAAATTTCCAAAACTTGATTTTATTTATTTGAATTGCATTTCTTTCGGAAGAATATTTTGCAACCCAGACTACGATGCGTTTGAAAACTGCATATATTAAGAGAGAACCGACATTTTAACTTAGGATGACTTGCATACACTGCTTTAAACAGTTTAATCATTGTGCTCATTGCTTTACACAATTTTATCCTACATTTGGTTTCTTAAAATGTTATTCATATTTTAGTCAAATATTTTATTTTTGAAATCGCAAGATTCAAATATCATAAGATTAAAAGGTTTTAAATTAAAAAAAAAATACAAATACTAAATTTTACACAAAAATTTATTTTTTCTTCAGGCATTCTACTTTATTCTTACTCTTTTTCTTTAGGCATTCTGCAAGTATATTAAAAAGCATCCAACTTTTCGAAATATCTTGGTATTTCTGACAATCATTTTAAATAAAGTTATCGCCCGGCCACAAACGGCCGAGCGGTAAAGTCGCTGAACATTGGTAGTTCACACCGGGATTCGAATCCCAGTAAACGGGCTGGTTACATGGGCGTTTTCGTGGACTTTCTCATGTGTACCGTGTATGCCAGCTGGTTTCCCTTAGAAAGTTCTTCATGAAGTATTTGGTCAGAGCCTTATCAGTCTTTAGAGGCTAAACATTTTGAAGGTATGAGATGAAAGGAAAGACTGGTTTCATCAACAGGTTTTGGTTTATTTAATTATGACAAAGCACACTAGGGCTATCTGCCAAAGGGACGGATGCCTTCGTGGAGGACTTTCTAAGGGAAACTGGCTCGCATACACGTTACACATGGGGAAAAACACGAAAACGCCCATGCAACCAGCCCGTTCGCGGGATTCGAACCTCGGACAGAACTACCAGTGTTCAGCGACTTTACCGCTTGGCCGCTGTTTCATCAGCAGGGAAAAAAAAAACACATTTTTAGGTGATATCCACATACATCACTGGATAAACTCCTGAATCTTCAAATAATTCGACTGAGAAAATCATGGGATTCTCCAATTATGATACGATATGATGTTTTATAACGTAATTTAAATTTATACAACCATATAGTCTAAAACCAGTCGCTCTTCACTTTAATCTGCAATGATATCGTTTTTGTTTTTTCTGTTAACACAAGCTCAATTGATGGTATTTGCTGGTGTACACGTCCAAGTGTTTTCTCTTTGAACACCTAAATTCTTTGAAGTATCCTGAAAGTATATTCAAAAGCGTCCAACTTTTTGAAACATCTTGATATGTCTGACAGCCAAATTTCCTTGCAAGTTTTTGCTTACTCTTCTCCCTAATTTTCTTCTTTCTTTCTACAGTTATTTTCAGTGCTCACACAAGAAAATTAAGATTTTTCGATTGCTAGACTTCCATAAATTTTGCATTCTTGCCAATTTTTCAAAATATCAATTACATGAATTGCGTTTCAGCTGAAGACAGCTTTTCATTTTCTAGTCATTTTAACTATAAATAAAGTTTAAAGCGAAATCCAAAGGATAAGTATTTTAATTAAAAGATTTTTGCTAAATGACAAAGAAATAAAACAGTCCAGTAGGGTTTATTCTGTACCACCGAGTGACCCGATTCTTATATCGGCTGAAACAATCTAAATCATATTAAAGATCATGTTTTTTTTATACAATCTATAACGCGACAGAAAAATTAGATTCTTAAAACATTCTTTTTAAGAGGATTAATATACTTGGGAATCGTGTAAAGGAGGTTATGAAAATTTATTTTCCGCTGGAAAAAAAAAAGAGTTTAAAAACTCACCACCAGGGGAAAATAACGCTGTATACAATATTGTTAATGGAAATAAGACACGAAAACATCTGTTTAAAATGTGTTTAATAGTTTTCGAAACGTGTTACAAAGCATGTTCAATGTAGCGTCTAGCATTTTCCGAAAGCAAGTTAAATCCTGTTACTGCATTCTCAACAGCAGCTCTTAGCATATCAGCAGGAATGTTACGGACATTTCAGTATATCACATTTTTCATTTCTGCCAAATTGTTTAGATTATCACCATAAACAGTATCACCATAAACAGATAATCCCATAGCCAAAAGTCACAGAGGTTGAGGTCTGGTGGGAAGAGGGGAAGTGTCGGCCTATAAAACGTTCATTCGTGAAATGTTGCCTAAGTAACTGTGCGACACACGTGAGGTGGGGCCCAGCCCTGCATAAAAATCGTAGTATCTAAAATGCCAAGTTACTGCAGTTCATGTATCACGAAACATTTTAACATTGACTCTAAGTGAGCTGCAATCACAAGCTGTCGACTGCTCTTCAGAGAAAAATTGTTCAATCGAATGCAGTAGGAGAATGCAATGGAACTAGATAGACAACATGAGGGAGTTTTTTGGCCCAAATCGATTAAAAGCGTTTTGAATAAGTATCTTCATGTTTTAGGGCCGAATTCAGGCTTCAAAAATTACAAATTAGCGATCTATAAGAAAGCGATTTCCAGATTGTACGCACTTGTGCGAGTGATTTGCGATCTCACATTTTCTAATCGCTAATTCGTGGTTTTCACGGACGAATTTCTCACTTACACGGATGGCGCACTCGACTTTTATCGAATTTAACGCCTTTAAATGGTAATTTGTTTACTTCAATGTTTCTTAAGGGTATACAACATATTAAACCCGTGTAACAAAAGGTTAAGTTAGATTCCGACTCATATTTCGTTTAACAATATTGCATACAGCGCCATTTCCCCCCTGGTGGTGAGGTTTCGAACTTCCTTTTTTCGCGGAAAATAAATTCCCATGACCTCCATTACACGATTATCAAGTTTGATAACATTTGATCCAGTAGTTTTCCTTTTATGACTGTTTCAATGTGTAACTTTAATTATAACCACTCTGTATATTATTAAATTTTAATTTGAAGCTATGCGTTATATGTATACCATGCGTAAATTTTTCGCTCTTATGGAAAAATAAAGAATCGAAGCAAATATACTTAGGATAATGTACCAAAACTGAAAAAATTTCCCCTCCCTCCGAAAATCAAATATTGAAACTTTAATTTATTGGGTTATCGAAATATTTAATTTGACTTATCTTCTAAGTCCTATTTCCGACAACAATTCCGAATTACTTAAGCTGAAGTAAAAGGTTTGGTATATATTCACTGTATGTTAATAAAGTAATCAGAGTGTAATAAAAATAGATTACAGAATTTACGCTGTTGCAACTTTTTGTCTGACTGCACAACATGTAATGGAAGAGAAGGCTTGTAGAGATCTGTTTTTGACATGCCTCTAAAAGTAGATGTCATACTCCTTTTGTCTCTTCAATGTCAAAAAACTTTCCTTTGAGAGGCAACTTTAGTTTTTGGGAAAGAAAAAAGATCACAAGAAGAGAAATTTGAAGAACATGCAGGACGATTGAATACACATACTTAGTTGCGGAATACAAGCGGTTCTCCGACTGGTTATTGAATAATGAAAACATGCATTGTCATGCAATACAAAACATTTGGAATACGTTTTCTGACTGAAAACGTAAGATTAAAAGTCATCTGCTTAATTCACAGCTATTTATAAGTCAACTGCAGAATCGTTTTGATCCTGAGCTTGTAAGACTAACCTAATATCACTGGATTTAAACACTTCTTTAATCTTCCGAGAACGTTCCTTCTTTAGGTCATATTCCAAGAATATTAAGTGAATACAATTATTGCAAAAGAAATTGAATATTCATTTGCACTACGTCTTGGTAGTTTACTAACGAGTTAACAAACCTTAAATTCTGCTTTTTGTGTCTAAGAATACAACAATATTTTAAATATTTACAAATAAAATATTAAATTGGAGATTTAATTGGAGCCTCACCAGTTGCTAGCATTTGAAGATTGTTAAATACTAATTGTGGCATCAGGTTCTTCTATTTACAATAAAATTAATGTAAAATTCCTTACCTGCTGCATCTTCAGTATTCTCGACGCCAGGCTTCTAATAATCACGTTTCCAGTAAGAGTTTCTATTCAAATTAACAGGCCATTTTGTCTTTTACTTATTTATTGAAATAAAACACTATTATACACTATTTACAAGGTAGGCGATAATTATTTTAAGACAGTACATTTTAATTCTCTGAAGTTTCGTCTTTACTCTCCTCAGAGCGGTTCCAATCTAGCCTCGTTCTCGGAACTCAATTACAGAAAAAGTAAATGAAGAGATGCCCTCCATCTAGTGGCAAGAATGTGACACTAATTGTTTGTTGCGAAGTCTAACCCAGGCTTGTATGGTTGGTTTTCGTAGTTTTCTAGGTTCTCTTTACAAAGGTTCTCTATGAAAGCATCTTAATCAAATAGCTCCCACGTCCTTTCTATGTTCAAATAACCAACTAACCTAGTTTAAGCGCGATTTCCAAGTGAAGTTACTAACAAAACCCGAATACTCATTAAAAATCATGCAGCTTGCCAATCGAGAGTAACATGAAATATACGGCGTCAATAATTGAATTGCTGTTACGGTACGCTGTTTCTAAACTTAATGGTCATTCCTTAATTAAATAGCCCACCAGCGGCCGAGCCGTAAAGACGCTGAACACTGGTAGTTCGGTATGACGTTCGAATCCCGCGAACGGCCTGGCTGCATGGGCGTTTTCGTGGTTTTTCCCAAGTGTAACGTGTATACGAGCCAGTTTTCCTTAGAAAGTCTTCCACGAAGGCATCCCTCCCTTTAGGCAGACAGCCCTCGTGTGCTTTGCCAGATTTAAATAATCCAATCCAATCCAATCCTTAATTAAATATAATTGATTTGTAACTTCTACTAGAGCTGACGGTAAGAATTGAAGTGTAAATAAATAATATCGTGTGCAATCTTGATTAATATAAAATAAAAAATATTTGCATAGAAAAATATTTTCATTCAGACAGAAAGTTTTTTGAAATATTTGCAATTACTTTATAAGAAGGATTTATTAATAACCGTAATAATTACTTATTATATTACTGATGATTAGGATTCAGTTCTTGACAATTACATTCTAAATTATAATTTTAAGGATATAATGAAAATACGCTACGCACAAAAATACATTTTAAGATAAAAAATGAGTTGATTTTCTATGTTTTAAAACTTGTTAAATTAATTTATAAACATCGTATCCTCGTTGTTAATTGAATCCAGAATGTTGGGTGTCGTTTATATAATTATTCTCACTTGTCCACAAAATCTGCTGACTTATTAAGCCATTAAGTAGCTGCAGATCATTTCTACATAACCATTGAACTTCCATTAATTCAGTCTCTAGAGGGTTGTATGTTTATATCATAATTTGACTTTTATAAAAATGATTATTCTAAATCTTATGTTTCTATAAAAATATACTGTGCTTTAAAAATATGGATGATAGTATCAGCCGCTCTTTCAGCCACTTTAAAAGCAACAGTTTGTTTAGAAATAAATTATGCAGTTAATGTTGTAGAAAAAAGAGACAAAGGGCGCTGCGCCGCCCGTATGTTTAGCTAATGAAGAGTTTCGGGAGAGAGGGTTGAGAGGTTGATGAGAGTGGTTGAGAGTGGCATAAACTAGATACTCTGTAATCTGTATATAATATTTGTACATAGTCTTCTCTTCATTAAATAGATTTACTTAAAGGAAAGTGTCTTTGTTTGGCCAATAGAACACAAGAACCACCGATAAAAAAGATGTAAGTAAGTTATTACATACATCAAGTTTTTGTCATTTCATTTATCTGCATGCAATTTATCTTTGATAATGAGCTTTGAAGAAACCGTCGAGAGAAATAGAAAAATTAGAGGTTCGGTTCGTATTAGTGTAACAAAATTAATAAGGAAATTAGATGAGGAATTGCAAAGCGAGAATCCGAACCTAGAAGTGTTGCAGGAATCGCTTTCAGTGTTAATCGAGAGAGAAACTAGCTTGTTAAAATATGATGAAGTTATTAATGCTCAAAGCACTGTTCAGGAATTAGAGACAGAAGTAGAACATTGTTTAGAATACAGCGAATCCATCATTAGATGTAAATCTAAAGTCAATAGATATATTCAAAATGTTGGTAAAACCGGAACAACTTCACAAGTTTCGGAAATCAAAACTAATTATAATACTAAATTGCCTCGCATTACCTTAGAAACTTTCAGCGGCGATTTATGTAAATTTACTGAATTTTGGGCTCAGTATAAAGGTGCCATTCACGAAAACAATACGCTTCAAGATGTTGAGAAGTTTAACTATTTAAGATCTTTACTCAACCTTTCAGCTGCAAAAGCTATAAGCGGATTGCCATTAATAGGAGAAAACTATATAAAGGCCATCGAAATCTTAACTGACAGATTTGGGAAAAAAGAAATATTAGTTAGCGCGCATATGAACGTTCTCCTAGCTTTAGAGCCAGTATGCCGTTCAAGTGATGTATCCAGTTTAAGAAAACTATATGATGAAATAACAGTTCAAACAAGAAGTTTAGAGACATTAGATATTAATTTTAATTCTTATGGCAATCTATTACTTCCTATTTTATATAAGTGTATACCGCAAGATTTAATGTTACAGTTTAGTAGGGAGCAAAAGGTCGACACAGAGTCAACAGTGTCAGATTTATTGTTGTTTCTAAAGAGAGAAGTAGAAGCGCGCGAAAAGTCACTAACTCTGGGTCTTAAGCAACAAACACTTTCGATAACCAGTGAAAGAAATACCGACAACTATCGTAAGAGTGTTGCTCCAATTAAAAAGAAAATGGTATCAGCGGCGACGCTTAATACATCAGTCGAAAATTATATGTGCGACTTTTGTCTTAAATCTCACCTCTCAAAAGACTGCGACTTAAGTATTTCAGAGAAACGCAAAGCATTATACGATCAATTTAAGTGCAAGCGCTGTTTAAAAAAGGGTCACAAAAAACCATTTTGTAAGGCAAAGTGGGTTAAATGTAATATTTGAAATCTTTGTCGCATTTAGAGAGCCTGTGTGATGCAGAAGGGCAAGAAAATAAATCCATTAAAAATACTGCGAGCGCAGCAAAAGAGACAAACGTTAGTTCACTATTCCTCGAAACATTGAGCAAGCAAATTCCTAATGACGTGATTTATTATCAAACATTGAGAGGTCAACTGGTAGGAAATAATTCCACATTTAACGTTAGGTTGTTATGCGATTCTGCTTCCGAAAGATCTTATGTTTGTCAATCTATTTCCAGAAAAGCAAGTTTACCGACTATTGGTACAGAAAGATTAAGAATTCATACATTTGCATCTTCGAATCCTCCAGTGCGAGAATTTAAAAGAAAAAGACTTTCTCTAAAAAATAAGACAGGGTTCACTCTAATCATCGAAGCACTCGAAGTAAAAACCATATGTTCCAATGCATTACCCAGGCCATCTGCAGAAATTATAAACAATCTTCGCCAACAAGGATTTCACTTATCTGACAGCTGCGATAGTGAAGTGGCAGAGGTACAGATTTTAATTGGGAATGATTACTTGAACTGCATCTTAACGGGGAAAACACATCAGTTAACAGAATATTTAGTACTACATGAAAGCATATTCGGTTGGACGTTGAGTGGTAGAGTGGGGGGGGAGAGTAAGAAGTTAAGTTCAGGGTCAGACTCCACCGGCTTGTTTATACACACCGATTCGGAAGAGGAATTAAAAATATCGGAACAGATTCGTCAGCTTTGGGAGATTGAAAGTCTAGGAATCTCTGAGTGCGCGTCGGAAAGGGGTTCTGGCGATGAGCGAATAATTAAACAATTTGAAGAGGATTTGAAATATGTAGACGGAAGGTATGAGGCTCGCTTGTTGTGGAATAGGAGTCCAGAGTATTTGGAAAATAATTTTGGTTTAGCGAAAAGGCAGTTCGAAAGGGTGCAGCGAGAGTTAAAAGGTAACAGCTTTGTGAGGGAACAGTTTATGGAAATAATTAAATTTCAGACACAAAACAACATTATTCAAGAGTGTGAGGATACGAGAGAGGGGTACTTTAAGCCATTCCGAGCAGTGGTCCGTAAAGATAAAAAAAGCACTCAAGTTCGAATGGTATTTAGTTGCAGCAGTTGCGAAAGAGGAAAGCTATCGTTAAACGATTGCTTAGAAAAGGGCCCAAACCTAAATCCGAATATTTTGGATATCATTTTTTCCTTTCGAAAATTTAAAATTGGATTCTGCGGTGACATAGAAAAGGCGTTTTTGATGATTGGGATAGCAAGGGAAGATAGGCAATATTTAAAATTTCTCTGGTATCCTGATAATGACAGTGAGGACTTTAAAATTATGCAAATGAACAGAGTATTATTTGGATGTAATTGCTCACCGTTTTTATTGAGTGCAACGATCAAACATCATTTAAAGACATATGCGGAAACAAACAAAAACTGTGTCGAGATGCTAAATAGCTCACTGTATGCAGACGATTTGTGTTATGGAGGGGAAAGTGTAGAATCAGCTTTCAGTCTTTCATCAGAGGCGGTATCTATTTTGAGAGACGCGAGTTTTAATTTGAAAAAGCTAAACACTAATTCTAAAGAGCTGTATGACTTGTGGGTTCAGGAAGGGTTGTGTGAAGAAAGTAGGTCTGAGAGAGATAGTAAGTTGAAAGTGTTAGGCTTGGTGTGGAACTTAGAGGATTGTTTGAAAGTAGACGTTACATCATTGTTGAGTAGTTTAGAATCGTTGAGAAATAGTAAAAGATCGGTGTTAAGCACAGCAGTTAAGGTATTTGACCCAGTCGGATTTATTTCTCCATTTGTGGTGCGAGTTAAGAGACTGATGCAGGAAATATGGGAGAGAGGTTTGGAGTGGGATGCAGAGTTGCCAAAGGAGTTACGGTGCAAATGGATAAAGTGGTGCGCTGAAATTGAGGAATTAAACGCGTTGAAAATAGAGAGGTACTACTTTACAGAAGTTCTAAGTAAAGGTCAGTCGGTTGAAATTCATATTTTCAGTGATGCGTCAGTAGTGGCATATGGAGCGGTGGCATATTTTAGATATAAGAATGAGAGAGGAGAGGTATGTACGTCGTTTATAATGTCGAAGAGTAGGATAGCTCCGTTAAAAAAGTTGTCCCTCCCTAGGTTGGAATTGATGGGGGCTGTAGTTGCAGCTAGGTTAGGAAAATATTTATTGAAAATGTTTCAGGATTTGGTAGGTAGGTTAGTTCTGTGGACGGACTCCGAAATTTGCTTGTGGTGGATAAAGGGGTCAGCGCGTGAGTGGAAGCAGTTCGCGTCGAATAGAGTTGCAGAAATACAAGACTGTACCTCGCCTGATAAGTGGAAATATTGTCCAGGGTCGGAAAACCCAGCAGATAAATTAACTCGTGGTGAAACAGCAAATGCATTGGTGAAAGATAATAACTGGTGGCATGGTCCATCATGGTTGAAAGATTCTGAAGATCAATGGCCTGAGCAGAAGTTTAAAGTAGAAACTGATACTCAAAATTTGGAGCGTTTAAGCACTTATGTTCAGGTGACTATTCCAGAAGAAGAAAATGCGTTAGACATTACCAAATTCAATAGTCTCGAAAAATTGTTGAGAGTTACAGCTTGGGTAAAGCGGTTTGTCGCCAAGCTAAGAAAACGTGCCTGTGAAGAAGGTCCTCTTACTGTATTGGAGATCCAAGAAGCTGAGGAGTACTGGATAAAACAAGTACAGAGAGCGAATTACTTTTCGGATATTCAACAACTAGAGAGGAATAATCTAATAACACCAGATTCTAAGATTTACAGTTTAGCACCATATCTGGACAGTAGAGGTATTTTGCGTGTCAGAGGTCGTTTGGAACAAGCAGAATTAATAGATGACGAAAAACATCCCATTATTCTGCCCAAAACGAAGTTCACCGAACTAGTGATATTTAGTGAACACATAAAAGTATTCCATTCAGGAGTCATGGCAACATTGTCCAAAGTCAGGAATAAATTTTGGATACCTAAAGGAAGACAAGTAGTAAGGAAAGTTATTAACGCTTGCCTGGTGTGTAAAAAGTTTGCAGTGAAGCCCGCCAAACAGTTAACGGGTCAGTTACCCAGAGATCGTGTAGTCCAAAGTAATCCTTTCACAGTTGTAGGCATCGACTTAACGGGAGCAGTTACTATTAGAGAAAAAGCGGGTAACCACAAAAAGGTGTACATAGCCTTATTTACATGCGCCGTCACTCGTGCTGTACACATTGAAGTGGTTTCAGATATGTCAGCAAAAAGTTTCATTTTTTCATTACGACGTTTTTTAGCAAGAAGAGGGAGCTGCAAAGTGTTTATTCAGATAATGCCAAGAATTTCCGCAGCACATGTGAAATAATTAAAGGATTTAAAAGAATCAAAGCAGATCCAAGTGTGATTTCTTGACATCCAAAGAGGTAACATGGAAATTCATACCTGAGCGTTCCCCATGGTGGGGAGGGTTCTGGGAGCGTTTGATGAGAAGCATCAAGGAACCTCTGAAGAAAATCTTAGGGAGAGCATTACTGACTTTCGAAGAGCTCTCTACAATATTAACTGAACTCGAGTGTGTGCTAAATAATAGACCTCTAACATACGAGAGCAACGAGCTGGGTGAACCTCGCCCGCTCACACCTTCACAGTTTTTATTGCCAGGACGTGGTACATTTAACTTTCCCGAGCATTTCTTGGAAATTTTTAACAAGGTATCCGACAAAGAGACTTTAACCAGAAGGAAGCTTTACCAATCTAAGCTCTTAAAATTAACATGGATCAAGTGGAAAGAGCAATATTTACTCCATCTTAGAAATGCGCATAACTTTGCTAATCCTAAAACTGAGCGGAACCTTAAGACTGGAGACGTTGTGTTGGTAGAAGGACCAAAACAATCCAAACTACTTTGGGACATGGGTGTAATTGAAAACGTGATTATAGGAAGAGATGGACATGTTCGAGCGTGCCTCGTTCGCACGCCCAAAGGACAATTCAGAAGATCGATCCAGATGTTATATCCTTTCGAGATTTAATTTAGAACTTTTGATATTATTGAGTTTTATTATATTATTAATTATTATGTTCATTTGTGGCTTTGATATATACTAGTATAGATTATTCTTTTATATTATTCATTTATATATGTCATACCATTTAGTATTAATCTATTATTAATTAATGTTGATATTGTTATGTAAGTAAGTTTGTGTACTCTTATTAAAGAGTACAGGTGGGGAGTGATGTAGAAAAAAGAGATAGAGGGCGCTGCGCCGCCCGTATGTTTAGCTAATGAAGAGTTTCGGGAGAGAGGGTTAAGAGGTTGATGAGAGTGGTTGAGAGTGGCATAAACTAGATACTCTGTAATCTGTATATAATATTTGTACATAGTCTTCTCTTCATTAAATAGATTTAGTTAAAGGAAAGTGTCTTTGTTTGGCCAATAGAACACAAGAAACACCGATAAAGAAGATGTAAGTAAGTTATTACAAATGTCATAAAATTCAAATAAACATCAAACGAAAATTCTCAGTTTTAGACAATTCGATTTAAACAAAGTAAAGTAGTAGCAGGCGATAAAACGCCGAAGGTAAAAATTTACTCTTACTTAAGAAAAAAAAAAAAAAAAAAAAGAGAGAGAGAAATAAAAAAAAAAATAGTTAAAAATTTGAATAATATCATCTATAATTTAAAAAAAATAGCTTTTCATATAGTATTAATAAATACTTATTACGCATCATTGAGGGAAAAAATGTCATATAATTAATTCTCCGTAAAATTTTACTTGAAATTTAAGGTTAAAAATAGTTGTGGCAATTCTCTCTAACAAAAATCCATAGACCACATTTGGCGTTATTATCGCTCAAAAAAAAAAAAAAAAAGATGCCAAACTTCAAAACGCGAAAATATGTAAATTCGTGTATATCCTAGAAAATTTTGAATAAGATTCTAATTTTTTGCAGATATGCTTAAAAATACACCTACTTTAAGATGATGGTAAAACTTTTATAGGTTATAATTCAAAATTGTTTTCGAAAAATTAATAAAAATTATTTAAAAATAGAAATTTAAAAAATAAAACACAAAAAATGGGTAAATTTTATTTGGAATGAACCTAAATTTCGAAATGTGAGAGAAAAAATCAAAAAAGTTTAATAAAAAAAGAGATATTAATAAATATTTGCCAAATTCAATTAACATTGAGGAGCTAAAATTTTGAGAGCTAATATTTTAAAAACTACTTGTACGATTTTTACAAAACTTGGTATTCTGGCATAATTTGAGTCGTAGAATCGAAATATGGAAAAAAATTGGTATGTTATTTCAGAAAAAGTCCGATTTTGTGTCAAAATACCTATGTTAGAATAGTGCTGTATATAAATCTAATATATATCATAAGTCGCGCTTTCGAGACATGAAAAACGCAGTTTGAATTTTGTCAATCGGCAATCGGCCCAGTAGAACGGGAGATATAGCAATGTCCCCCCCCCTTTTTTTTTTTTTTTTTTTTTTTTTTAACAGTGTACAATAACGGTTTTCACAGTGATCATTGTGGTTCTCGAAATTTAGGATTATAATGTACCAGGGTTGGCGCTAGCAGTTTCGCCGTCCCGAGCAAAGAGGTAAAATGCCACCCGTTTATAACAAAAATTAAAAGAGATAACCTAAACCCTTCCCACGCTTAATGGTAAAATAAAACGTGAGCAAAAAAATTGCAATCAATAATGTTGAAGTTTTGATTAACAAAAATTACTAATTTATTAATTTTATGTTTTGGCGCTAAATTAAAAGCAGAAAAAAAGAAAAGAGTCATTTCTAGTGTATAATTATAAAATACAGATATTAAAATAATACTAAAATAAATTATAAAACCACTAAATATTAAAACTTAATTACATTTTAAAAATACATTTAAACGAGAGTTAAAAGTGTTTTTTTTTCTCACTTTTAATTCTGAGAATTTTTTTATAACATCATTAACATTAATTTCTTTAGCCAGTTCATGTTCAATGGCTATTGTTGTCAAGCCGATACTCGGTACTTGTGGAGTGCAAAAAATTAATATTGAATTTGGAGAAACTCCTTTCTCCACTTGCCACACTTATTGGGAGAGTAAGCAATATCCTTAAAACTATACCGAAATTTGGAGCAAAATCCAGGTTCGACATGAATTTTAAAATCTCGATAGTGTGTGTGTGTGAGTATGGCAAAGCCTCGAGGGCTATCTGCCTAAGAGGAGGGATGCCTTCGTGGAGGACTTTCTAAGGGAAACTGGCTCGTATACACGTTACACATGGGGAAAACCACGAAAACGCCCATGCAGCCAGCCCGTTCGCGGGATTCGAACCTCGGACCGAACTACCAGTGTTCAGCGATCTTACCGCTCTGCCGCTGGTGGGCCCTTAAAATCTCGATAGGACTTTCTTTTCCTATTTAGTAAAGCCAAACCGCTACTATCTCGTCTGCCAGATCCAGTGCGTTTATACTTGAATTCCCATCAGTTAACACTTTCTAGATCTTTACAATACTTTAGTACGTCGTTTTGAAGAGTATCTTTTAAGCTCTGATTTTCTTTCGTTCAATTCTAATTAAACAGATCAATCACCCCTAAATCTTCCAGCGATAATGAGTCGCTGTCTCTCATAAAGAATTCCTCTAGACGCCAAAACGACTGAATGTCGAACAGAATTGCTGAATCGGTGTCCACTTTTCTAACTGAAGCATAACAAGTATTAACATTTGAAACGTGTTGAATTGATGAAGATTTTCCCAAGCATCCACAAATGGTTTCCCCAAATAATGTAGGAATTAAAAATAATTAATCCGATATTTTCCTTTTCAGGCCTGTTTGTACAAACCAGCAGTAATTCATGCCGATTAAAACGCTTATTTTCGTTTCACTAGGATCATCTGCTAGTTGACGCCTCTGCTTTCTCATAAATTCTATAACGAACGGTGATAGTTGACCTTCAACTGAGCTATGTTATGGGATATGTTATCCGTTATGTAAACCTCAATAAATAAGCTTTTTGACGGATCAGTTCTACATTTGAGAATTAATGAACTAACAGGAAATTCCATTACTTCCTAAAGACGTTTTAATGTGACTAGATGGACATGAAACAGATACTCTTCCGTGATGAATCCGCTGTTTTAAATGTATTTGCATTTCGTGCAGTCCCAACATAGCCTTTTTTATTTGCGCTACGGATTTTCAAGTACTAGTATGTTTTCGTCAAGCGCCATGGAGAAATGAAAGTTTGAAGAAGTATTTTCTGAAACAGGGTAAGATCTCAACTCTCTCTCTTTTTTTTTTTTTTTTTTTTTTAAATACAGGAATTGTATAAAGAAACGTAAAATATTTTATATTGGAACAGAAGTTCGGTTCTGCTGATAACGGGAAATTATTTTTCGTTGGTTCTGTTAGCTGTTAATGAGAAGCAGAGAGCTGTTTCTCGGTATTGTGAACTATAAGCAGTATGATTGATCCAAGAGGATATTTTTAGTTAATAAAAAAATCCGAATATTTAGAAATTACAGTTACAAATATTTAATACAGGATATTGTTGGCCTTTATCTTTTTGTTTTACTTTTTGTATTTAGGTATATAACAAAATAAACAGAATATGCTGATAAAAATTTGACTGCGGTTTCTGACGAATAATAGCATGGCTTTTATTAATGCACTCAGTCCTGCTTCCAGCCCGTAGATCTTTGCAGGCAAATAACTTTGGATTTAGATATCATGGTTGCATTGTTAAAATTGTTTCAGCGTTTGTGAGTTCAGTATATAACATAAGTAAATTTTTAAGATTTCTAAGTATTAGATCTAAAAAGAAAAGACGGTTATTCACGAAATCATATACAATAAAGTTCTATAAATGTATGATTTAAAATACTTTCCAAAACAGAATTTTACATGACAATTGCAATTTTATCTTAATCAAGTGCGGCAACTTGAAAAATTATAATTTTTGAAACAACATAACATTTCATTAAGCATTAAGAAAGTATCATGAAAGCAAATCCCCTTCTCTCACTCATTTTTTTGTCCTTGTGTGGTGTATGGTGTATTTAATTATGGCAAAGCACACTAGGGCTATCTGCCTAAGGGGAGGGATGCCTTCGTGGAGGACTTTCTAAGGGAAACTGGCTCGTATACACGTTACACATGGGGAAAACCACGAAAACACCCATGCAGCCAGCCCGTTCGCGGTATTCGAACCCCGGACCAAACTACCAGCGTTCAGCGACTTTACCGCTCGGCCGCTGGTGGGCTTTTTTGTCCTTGAAACTGTTATATTGATTCTCTTCGAAGTTTAATCCTAGTATCCGGTGCACACGGGGTTTGGCTACTTTTGGCGACTTTATGATGAGCAGTAAAAACGACACATATACGATGAGTAGTAAACGGAGCATATACTATGTATATAGTGTATACATAGTATTGCGAATCGATCATACATAATATCGCGAATCGATATACATAGACGTTCCTTGTTTTATTTTTGGTGTTCGCGATAATTTTAAGGTTGCACCGTATATTATTCTCTCCCTCGGTGACACTCTATCAGAATTTAGTTTAATACACAATTCGCGCAAATTAATTTCGTCGGTGAAATTTTTATGTTATATACTGAAAAAGACAATTTAATTTCGTCGATGAAATTCGGTAAAATCCTAGTATACGTTTCATCCTTGGCGCGATTTTGAACTACATATATTCTTTGTATATATCTGTGTACATATATTCTTCATATATATTTGTGTATAACTACATATACACATAAAGCCTCAAAATATCTTTATTAAAATATGAAAAATATAGCAAAATATAAAAAGAAAACATCCAAAAGTTTCCAGATTTTATATCACGTCCGAAGGGGCTTTTTTACGTTTTGTCTGTAACCTTTATTTATTAAATATCATGGTCTTCGCACTTAAACCATCAAATTCAACAGGAATATCACACACACACCAACACAGGAAAAAAAAAAAAAAAAAAATCTATCACAGTAAAGAAGAAACGTGATTCTTGCATGAAGACCATGTTGTCGAAGTGTTTCTTATTTTTATACACAGCCCATCCCATACATAAACATATTAGACTGAAATATAACACATGATCATTTTATTTTAAACAATTTCAAAAATGAATCGACGCAAAATCCCAGAAAGAAATTAATAGCCCTTCTGAGCAAATTGCCGCTTTGGGCTAACGCAAAGACAATTCGGCCAGCGGCCCAGAAGCCAGGTGTTTCGGTGCGCAAAACTAAAAGTTTATTTTTGGTCACACTCGGCAAAATGGTACTGAAGGTGCAAAAACTGATTCACTATTTTGCTAAGTTTGAAATGTAAACAAATATAAATATGGCTGCTATGGTTAAAAAAAAAAAAAAAAAAAAAGAAAAAAAAAAAAAAAAAAGGCTTAGCCGCATTTAAAAAAAATTTTAAAATTGTTGATAATTTTACAACTGTTGCTTGCAGATTAACTAAAGGCATAAAAACCTTAACAGCAAAAATAAGAACAACATAATTCAACCATTTTTAAAGCAAAAAATGCACAGTTTATCGACCTAAAAGAATAAAAAAAAAATCTGATGCGTACACCACATGACTTCTGCTATCAGCCGATAGATGGCACACGATGGCATTCCAGAATCGAGAAAGAATGTGAATAAGGTTCTGTAATGATAAGTGTATATTTACTGTAATAATAAAGAATTTATAAAATGCAAGAGGGGTGTACTCCAACTGCGCGAATGAAAATCCCCCCTCGTTCTGGTACAGTCCAACTGCGCGAATCGACAATTCTTCCTCCCCCCCTTTGCCTACAGGGTTACGATTTTACTTTTCGAAGCCAATTGTAGCCAGGAAAAAAATAAAAATAAATAAATAGAATTACATATTACAATCACAGGAACAAATAAAGAATATTTAACAAGCAGGCTAGTTACTTGAATAACAGTAATAAATGCGAGAGCTAACAAAGAAAATAAAAGGTATTAGTAAACATACATGTTAGCATTACAAACATCTTTCATGAATTACAATATTAGAGCAAGGATCATTATAATAATATCATAAATTAAATAATTATAAAGCATACCAATTGTATTTTTTATAAATGACATCAACAATAGTCATGATGTCTGAACTAGACTGGAAAATTTAATATAGTTCACTGGCGTGCGAAAGATTATTCCGTATCAAAGTGTTCTAGAAATATTTTTTGTTAATTAAAGTAATCATGTAAATGTTTGCAGAAATTAATAGTTAAATTTAAAAAAAAAAAAAAAGCTTAGCATGAAATCTATTATAACAAACATTAGTATGCGTTTGGAACTCTGACGTATAAATTGTAAATAAATTTAAATTATTATGATAAGAATTTTTTTCTAAAATTTATCTAGAAGAAAGAATTGGAAATATCTGAATAACATTAGCGAGTCGTTTTAATTTATACCTATTACTTCCTTGTAAATGAAGTATTGTAATCACGAAAAATTTTGGGTTCCATATTTCAACGAAAATATCCATTTTGACCGCTATCGAAAGCAATTTAATGATGTTTTTGCGTGACATCTGCACGTAAGGACAGAATAAAGGACTCTATTTCCCCAAACGAATTATAAAACTAATTTAAAATGGATTCAGAAGAGATTTTTCCATGGTGTCTTCCACGCACATACGTGTGTATATCTCTCATATATCAAAAACGAGTAGCCTTAGAACGCTGAAATTATGTGTACAGGAGTACTATTAACATGTAGATGTGCACCTCCCTTTATTTGGTTGCAATCGGCCGAACCGGAAAGAATATAAATATATATATATATACATTAAAATTAAAAATACAATATATATATATATATATATATACATTAAAATTAAAAAATAAAATATATATATACATTATATATATATCCACTTTGTTACTCGGCTCAATGAGCTCAGTTTTTTAATTCTTATATGTTGTTAATTGCGCACTTTTTGCTTTAGAAATGATTGATGTTGTTCTTATCTTCCGGTTAAGGTTTTTATGCCTGCAATATGTTAATCTGCATGCAATATTTTATCAACAATTTAAAAGTGTTTAAAGTGCGGCTAAGCCTATTTAAACTTAGCTGAATAGTGGATTTGTTGCCAATCTAGAGAAACTAAGCTTCAGCAATAACAAAGATAACGCCTTGTTTTATTATAATTGCGAATTAAGTCATGCTTAATCCATTCTGAAATTTATTCGAGGAAATAAGTGTTTAAGATATACTTCGTAATTTTTAATACAGATATTTTGAGTTTTTATGTATTTTTGCCTTGTCGTGAAGTGAGAACTCAATTAATTGAATGAGAAACACTGAATTGTCTATGAAAAACCGTTTCTTTTTTTGTTTGTTTAATTTCTGTTATACATCGCTTTAGATTTACTTTTGTTAATTGCTCTGTAACACAAAAGAAATTTTCAGACGACTTGCAGAAGGTTTCGTAATACTCTTGCAGGCAATAAATTTATCTTTGTTACAACATGTGGGGCTGGAAGGCATTCTTCATGAGCACAAACAACTAATGGCTCTGAACTTTTTCACCTCTACAACCGGAAGTCAGTGTATATTCCTTAAATAGCTACTACATTTTCAATCAAGTCTCAGTTTCGCAAGCATAAAACCCGGCACCCCATGCCTTTATTTCTCGTTTAATTGAATCCATCATTAAATGCTTTCGATATTTTCGAAGAAACAAGAATGATGGGATTAGATATCAACATCGAAAAGCACATAGGCAGAAAAGGTCCAAGCCAGTGCTGGCGCTGTCAGGGCTTTTTTCACAGCTCAGCAGTATGCACACTTCCTATCAAGTGCCTAAAATGCGCTGGGCCGCATTATGCAGCTCAATGCACAAAAGATCCTGAAGAGCCGAATACTGTGCTAACTGCCATGGCAGTCATGCCAGTAACTGGCTTCACTGTCCACGTCATCCTAACAACAGAAATAAGGCAAAAAAATCCCCAACTTTCGGTCAAGGTGCCGGGAAAACAAAATTCGTACCTGCTCCTACTCCTGCTCCTCTCAGCAGCACGGACCCCCTATTTTCCTCAGTTGTTTCCGGACATATAAACAATCCCGGGCTTCAAAAACCCAAGCCTCAAAGAACCATCCAAACTCCTAACCAGATGCAAGAGCAGCGAACAGTCCAGACGCCGCAGCTAACCGCCCAGGTTCCAGCCCCGACTCCAGATGATGGAAGCTGCACAGATACTCTGCGCAGCGTATTCCAAATATCTCGGGAGTTCGGGATACAGCATTCAATCTTATTACAAGCATTCCGGGAGGCCTTGCCGAAGCTCAGACTAGTCTCATCTGGGCCGGAGAGAGCCTTCTCCATCTACGAGGCATATTGTAGCCTCCTCAACTAAGGCCTCAAGTTCAACACCACGACAGCAGAAGACCCTCTTCTATTTGGATTTTGGAATGCCAACGGCATAAAGAAAAAAATACACGAAGTCCGGGATTATATTAGTGAGCACCACTTGGACCTCTTTCTCATTTCTGAGACACACCTGGTTGAGGGACTTAGTGCGAATATCGCGAATTACATCTGCTACCGCAATGACAGAGCGGATAGCAACAGTGACACTATTCGTGCTAGTGGCGACACTTCCATATATGTAAAACGCTCCATTAAACACTCAAGAATTCCTACTCCACAGTTAAAGGCTTAGGAGGCAACAATTATCCAAATTTATCTTCCAAATTGCCCCCCCCCCAATAGCAGTAGCGTCCTGCTATATGCCTCCGAGACGGGGACCTGTCTTTATCTCCGATCTCAGAAAACTAAGTGGAATTTCTAATAACCTGATTATTGCAGGAGATCTCAGTGCTCGTCATAGAAGTTGGGATTGTGTAACTGCCAATAACTATGGCGATAAACTAAAAAACTGGGCTCAGGACGCCCATATCCAAATTATTGCGCCCAATGCACCTACCCATTTTCAGTTTCCTGGGGGTATTGGTGTTCCCTCAATTATTGATTTGGCTCTTTTCAAAAATATTCCTTTAGCTTATTCGATAGAAGTGATACCGGAATTATCCTCGGACCACTACCCGGTACACCTCACCCTTAATTCTAACAAAATCAATGAAAATTTACCGGCGCAAATCTCAACAAGTTGGGATGATTTTCGGTATGTTTTGGAATCTGGTATTCTCCCCCTATCCAAATTAGCAATAATCAGGAAGTTGATTTTGCCATTCAAAGGCTCAACCAAACCCTCTTAAACGCATTTAATGCGGCTTCTAAACCCAAATTTAAAACAAATTATTCTAAATTACCGGCCAATATTAAAGAAAAAATCAAAATTAAAAACCGCCTTTGCAGAGATTGGCAAAATACACGTCTTGAATCTACTCGAACTCAACTGCGAAGACTCCAGAACGAGATTAAGTCTGACATTAAGAAATTTTCAAATGATAAATATACAAATTATTTTAAGTCCCTCAAGACTTCTAATAATAATAGCCTTTGGGATGCTAGTGCTCGGCTCCGCAAACCCAAAACCTAATGGGCATGGTCAATGACCGGATGGCATTTACAGACACTGAGAAGGCTGAACGCATTGCGGACAGTCTTCAAACACAATTCTCACCTAACACTCGACTCATGTTCGATTCCTGTGCACAGCACACGCATGATGTTCAACACCAAGTTGAAGCTTTTCTCTCCTCAGATCAACCTGAGGAACCCATCATCACAACAATGACTGAGATTTCTGCCTTTGTCAAAAATCTCAAACCTACAAAAGCACCAGGCCTAGATAGGATTTCTAATCGCATGATTAAGAATTTAACTGTCAAATTTGTATTTTACCTAGCAGTTTTGATGAACTCAATGCTAAGGTTAAAATACTTTCCTGATAGCTGGAAAAACGCTTGTGTTATACCTATTCTAAAACCAGGAATGGACCCAAAGGTCCCCCAAAATTACAGGCCGATCAGCCTCCTGTCTTCACTTAGTAAAATTTACGAAGTTATACTGCTTAGATACCTGAATGATTTCTGCCGAAGCCGAAATATAATTATATCTCAGCAATTCGGTTTTCGAGCTAAGCAGTCAACTCAGACCCAGCTACTGAGGGTAGTTGAAATCATTCACACAGGATCTCGCAGTGGAAAGCCTACAGCTATTGTTTATTTAGACGTAGCAAAGGCTTTCGACAGGTGTTGGCATATCGGAATTTTATTCAAGCTCATGCGACTTGAAATTTCGGCTAATTTTGTGCACATAATGCACTCTTACCTCAGTAATCGTTCCTTTTCTGTCAAAGTTAAAAACTCTATTTCTTCTCCTAGACCTATCCAGGCGGGTGTCCCTCAAGGAGGAATAATTAGCGCATTACTCTTCAACTTGTATGTAAATGATATACTACAATCACCCAGTGTCGATCTAGCGCTTTATGCAGACGATACAGCCATCATTTCACAACACTCATCACTGCACCTTACTCTCATGCACCTCCAACAGTACCTGTCAGACTTAAGAGTCCTGGCTCGTTACCTGGAAAATCAAAATAAATGTTGCCAAGAGTGCCGCCACAGTTTTCTTTTCCAGGAAGAGGAATGTCCATAATCAACTCCAACCACTCAGGCTCTTTGACGAGGACATACCCTGGGTGGATTCAGACAAATATCTAGGAGTTTATCTTGATTCGAAGTTACTCTGGAACACACATATTAATTATGCAGTAGGAAAAGCCAGAACAGCAAGAAACCAACTCTTCAGCCTCATCAATAGAACCAGCCACCTCTCCCTGAAAAACAAAGTCCTCCTGTACAAAAGTACCATCTTCCCGATCTTCACCTACGCAGCAGCCATATGGTCTAAGTGTTTCAGAGTATTACGCTTCGTACCTTGACTAATGCTCACTATTATGTCCGAAATGAAGTGCTTCATAATGATCTCCAAATTCAACCCCTTGATGCCTATTTCAGGCACAATTCGGCCAAATTTTTTAATAGCTTAACGCTAATTGAAAACCCTGTCCTGCACTCACTTCCCGTATACAATCCGGCAGAACCCAGTTCTGCCAAGCGACCTAGGAGCGTTCTCTCGAGAACATTTAACATCTTTCCTAGGAAGCCAAAACGGAGGTGTTTGCTTGACTAGGGAATTCTCTCATCTCTCTCTAAAAGCACTTCACGGGCTTAACCCGACAACCTAAAATTATTTCTCCCACCCCTGGACTTAATCCAGCAATATTTAACTCGGAATTCAAGTCCGTGCTGCTTAGATCAACATATCTCCCTTTGCCAAGACCTTTACCAATTAATAAAGAATTTAATATTTAAAAAACAGAAATTATTAGTGGGAATAAATCGCTTTTACCATCTATTATTTCCAGATAGTATCTCTAAATATACCACCTGCATCCTGCAATAATTAATCACCATCTACTTAAATCAACCACTGCCAGACAAACTTATTTTAATCTTAAATTAATTACAGCTCTATGTCACAATAATCCTTACAATAGTTCACAAGTTTTATTTTTCAGCAACAGTAAACTCAACAAGCTTGCATTTCTTCTACAATTCTGCCTTAATTAATAGCCACCTAACCTCTTACGCAAAAATAATCCCTTTAAAATTTACCCTTAAACTTCTCTTTTGCTTTACTTAACCATTACAATAGCCCTCCAAAGCTTCTCCCCCCCCCCCACCTACTCCTCGCTCTTCGAAAAATTTCTCCGTCATTTTCGCAGTTAAGCGACGTACGGTTACCTGCGGGCGGTCGGAGTGCAAACTCACCCCTACCTTCCCTTGCGCTTGGAGGTAGGAAGTAAGACCATCCCTACCTCCTCCATGGCCCTTCCAACCTCCATGGCTTTTCCCATGGAGGTTGGCTTTTCTCTTCTCTTCTCTTCTCTTCTCTCCTCCGCCATTTTTGGCCGCCTCTTCAGCCATCTTTGGTCGTCAGACCGGCTCCCTTCCCCCGCTCATTAGCGAATCTGCTGCTTTTCAGAGTAGCTATGACATAACCTTTCCCGGGGCCGGAGGCAAGTTCCTCTCACCCTATTTTCTTTCATCTGTTTCGATTTCATTCACGCAATGCAGCAGGAATCGCCTCAATTCTTCTTCTATCTTTCTTATCGCTTGAGGTCTTTGACCCTTTCCTAAGCGAAATCGAAAGATGAAGGAAACTTTCGTCCCTTGAGTGGACCTCTCATTCACTTCTTGTATTTAAACCCTTAACGGTTTCGTTCTCTCACTTTAGCTATGCTCACTCTTAATTATTCAATTTATTTTCTTAGCGAAGTTGTGGAGGTTATTGCATTTATTTGCAAAGGTACTCCGGAAGCAAAACGCCTTGGGCCTTGGGCCGAACGATTCTTTGACTTTTGTGCAAAGAAAAAAAAAAAAAAAAATCTTAGTGAAAAATATGTTTGCCTCTGTTATAAATTCAATCTTGAACTAAAATTGACGTTATTTAAGCATATTTACCTATGATGGAGTTTATTCGCAGTCATAGAAGGAAAATTCTTATTCTTTTTTCAGGACAAATTTTATAAGGAATATGACAAAGCAGAGTACCAAAAATGGCGTTGTAAAAGTTTAGCAGCCACGATGTTCACTGTAACCGTAGAAATATGAACCTTGATCTTATAATTAAAATAAAATCAAGACTAAAATTTATGCATATTTAGTAATAATTCTATATTTTGCATATTAACATTAAAAAAAAAATACCTGACTAAATTACTCTGGGACGGTTGTGTATAAGCCTATGGTTTGTTTGATCAAGTGCGACTCATTTGAAAAGTATTGAATGGTGTACTCGCTTGCAAAACCTTGTGAAATTTGTGTTTCTTGAAAAATCGGCAATACTAAGTATGATAGCTAAATATTACATTCCTTTTAAGGGAACATTATATAATAATATGAATATTTTCTCCTGGGATATACTTTTATTAAAGATATGTTACTGTAGCGTAGTTTTGTTAAATTCATGTAAATCTGTTCTGATTATTCTAAGGTGTGTATTCCAGAATAATTTTTCGAGAGTGACACTTTTCATTGGTTATTTTTTCCTCTCTAGTGGTCTCCCGTTCTGTGGCCAAGTTTTATAGCAAACACTAAATATTTACCGAAAAAGTCTAAAGTCGACCTAAATATTTTGATCGCCAAATGACATAAGGTGAACAACAAAATGCCACTGATGAAAAAGAAATATGAAATTCTAACCTAGCTCCTCAAAATAACGATTTAATATTTATGCGATGGCTCTGTCAAGTAAATTTTGTTGTAAAAAATATTTTCAGAACAACTTGAAATTTGATTGATTTTTCAGAAACCATTCTGTTCTACTTACAATTTCTGAGAAGCGACATTGTATAACATTACTTTTGGTTCATGGGTTCTCACTTAGTTGTAAATTATACCTTTAATCAAATATTTACCTAATGCAACGCTTTCGTATTTGTATTCAAATACAAAAGCGGGCAATGCTACGAAATCTGCTTATTAGGATTTATTTCATTCATAATTAATAACTGCTACGATGCTTTATAATTGAAAATATTCCACCATAAATGGCTAAAATTTTAAACCATGAAAATAGATAGGACTAGGATATTTTCAGCTGAGTTTCGCATCATGAATCTTGTCTTACCAGTGGTCGTTATTATACTTATTATCTGAATTGTCATTTCCTCATAAACATGACGCTTTTTAAAAATTACAAATGTTTTAAGGAATGTCAACCTTCAAAACTGGTTGCTAGTAGCTTTAATTTTGACTCCATACACTTCAACAATTAAAAAACCCAAAAGATAGGCAGAAGTTTCCTTATCAGCTCTTTTTGAGTCCTTTTGTAATACTGCTAAAATTCTGCATGATATTTGTTTTAGAACTGCTAAGAAACTGCTAACAAAATTTGAAATACAAAAGTTATACTGAAATTTTAAGTCTGAAAGTAATTAATTCAGACTTGAAAGCTTTTGAAACATAGAACTTGAGCTCAAAACAATAAGAATAGAATTTTGCATTCATTCATTTTTCTTAATTATACGATTGTTGCTTCATTGATAACAATGCTATAAATAGTTCATTTAGAATTACAACTACAATTGCTGCATTCGAATCCATATTTCTTGCTAATTATTTTAAACATGAAAAATGAGAAATATAATATTTATATGTACTTTTTAATCTCCAAAGTCATAATAAAGTTTTCTCAGAAATAGAAAATTGACTGTTTTCAACAGTTTTCACCTCTTTGTCAAGAAACATTTCTGTTACAGTCCTAATAAAAAATTACAGAACAGCAGAACAGAACCTGTTTCTCTCTCAACAAACGCAGAAAGAAAAAATATAGTTTATAACTGAAAACACATATGAAATTTGCTAAAACAAATTCTTTCGCATTAATTTTGAATTTTATTTAACTCAAATTTATTCAATATTTCGAGTTCTGGATAATCAAATTAGCGGTATCATTCTAACTCTGCAAAATGATATTAAGAAGCTCAGCTTGGGTTTTAATGATTCATTTTACCACGCCATTGGGGGAAATAAAATTCTGAAAGTTTTCAGATTTTAAATTACGTCCAAAGGGATGTTTTTTTAACGTTTTGTGTGTTACCTTTATTTATTAAATATCATGTTCTTTGCACTTAAACCATAAAATTCAGTTCAATAGCAATGTCGCAGCATATCTTTAGAATTTCCGATTCCCCCCCCCCCGTAGAGTGCTGCTATTGCTCCCTTTTAAATCGTTGAGATTGTTACTCAAAAATTCGTTAAACTTTTACAATATATGAAATCGGTAATAAAACAAATTCCAAATTTGGTCTTCCACATGCCCATATTCGTAGGATGATTACGTCATTCAAAATTCGATGGCTTTATGTTCCGTTGTTTTATCACAATGCGAGAAATATACATACATTTATGCAGATTTTTCATTATTTAATTTCTTCAATTATAATGCAGGACTCTAATATTTGGTGGCAACAGTTTGAAATAAGAAACGGACATTTATAGTGATTCAACGCAAAATCGCAAAACGAAAACAATAGTCTTTCAGGGACAAAGCCACTTTGAACTCTAGTATGTTTATTAGAAAAATGCGAGAGGTCTGTTCTAGGGAATGGTTGCATCATGGGGGACTTTCTGAGAGAAGCTGGCTTGTATACATTACACATAAGACAAAACCTTGAAAATATCTATACAAACAGCTCATTCACAGGGATTGATTCAGACTGAACTACCAGAGTTCAGCTCTCGGTTACAGGTTGCCCACTTTTGCAACTGGTACATAAACGAAAAATGTGTCTCTTGTGGACACATAATAGTTCCCTCTAATATTTCAAATCTTTCTTTCGTAACGACGATAATGACGCCCACGAACGGTAATGTGTACGATTAAAACAACAGCTCAATAACCGGTTTCGATTTGCATCGTTGTCGATCTTATGCAGTTACCCTGGAAATTGCTAATTTTATCAAATTCTTATTTTCTTGGTTACACATGGATGGCTATTATGAAAATACCGATTATATATAGGCAAACTGTATGTGGTGTCGACTGTATGCCTGTGAAGATTCTGTGCACGTAAAAAATGTGCAATAATTCTTTTACTTATTACTATACCATTACTAAAATTTCTTTTTTACCATGTCGTTTGTGCTGATAACTATCGTTCGTATATCAGTGTCGACTTTACGGGTGTCGACGTTATGCCTTGTTGATCATATGCAGTATCGATGTGGAATGTCGATTCCATGAATAAAAGCCTTAATTAGAGATACAATTTTATCCAGTAAGTACCACTACCGTTCTTTCAATGTGTTGATTAGACACTGTAATCCGAAGTTATAGATATAAGTGCGTAGAGTTTACGTGCTTTAAAGTGCGCAAGGTAATTACGAGAATTCCTTTATAAAAACTCCTTAAAAGCATTCTTTCCAAAGCAGAAATCCTCTACCCCTTAATCAATGAATTTTCAACTCCTTTCGTAAGTAGGAACCCTATGTCAGTTTTGTTAATATTACAGTTTATATTTGGATGAAAAAAAGAAAGAGAGAGAGAGAGAATAAATTAAAATCTGAAAGCTTTATATTATATATTACGCCCATACAATATTTTATATTACGCCCAAAAGGATGTTTTTTTTTAACGTTTTGTGTGGTACCTTTATTGATTAAATATAATGTTCTTCGCACTTAACCATAAAATTCAATTCAACAGCAATATCACAAAATATTTAGAAAGAGCATAATTTAAGAATTTCCGATACACAGTTTAGGGCGCTGGAGCTACATTTTTTTTTTTTTTTTCCTCCGTACAGTGCTCCCATTGTACGCTTTTAAATCGGTGAGTTTGTTAATAAAAAATTCACTAAAGTTTTACAAAATTGGAAATAGCTAATAAAACAAATTCCAAACTCGGGATTCCAAGTGCTCATGTTCTGTTGGAGGACTACGTTATTCAAAATCTGATAGGCTTTAGGAACTTTTTTTTTTACTTTTACACTTCTAAGGAAGACTACTGACCGGGAACAAGCCCTTGCAGTATGATGACCGCCCTGCAGACATTTATTGTCTAAATTAAAAAAAAAAAAAAAAAAAAAAAAAAAAAGAAGAAGAAGAAGAAGATAACAGAGTCACATCTAGGTAGGGAATACAAAGGACTACCTTGAATACATATGACATTCCTGATAGCATAGATTAAAAACAAAAAAATAAATACATAGAAGTACAAAGCTGCATTAATACAAAACTGGTAAAGGTAAAACAATAACAGTAAAATTTAAGACTAACATTGGAATTTCAAGCCTGCAGTTATACATCATACATCACACTGACTTACTATTATATACTTACTATAATTCCGTACATTACTAATGTTTATGCAATATATTACTATAATACTGAACAACACACTAACATAGTAAAACTGATACTACAAATAAAACACACCATATACACTGCTCTTATCAGAAAAATACACATTGACATAGTAACACAATGCGAGAAACTTTCATGCAGATTCTTCGTTATTTAGTTTCTTTAAATACAAGACATGGCAATAATATTTGGTGGCAACAGTTTGAAAAGTGAATCAACGCAGAAAGTGAAACCACGCACAATGTCGTTTTGAGACTAATAGCCCTTTGGGTCTAACGCCCCTTTGGGCTAAAGAAAAACAAAATAAATGTTAATTTAGCAAGTGAAAAATCGGAAATAGCAACATTTAACCGATAAGAAAGTCAGAACTCCTTACTACCTCGCTCGAAAAATGCAATTTTGAATACAATGGTAATTTTGCTTCTTTATTAAATTATTCTTATGACACTGTTCGCATGAATGGATTATATTCTACTACACGAAATTTTTTCATACCAATAAATTGCTACATTTAGGGACAGAAAGTACTGTAAACCCTTTCTAAGATGATTAACACAGGTTCATAAGATTTTGGGCTTTTGCGAATTAATGAAATAGCTCTCAGCACCGATGTCCAAGTTCTCAGAAATACTGATTATCATAGGAAGATAATCACCAGAAGAAAGTTCACTGTTCACGTTCTGAAGTGGATTATTCTATAAATGAAAATACATTAAGCCGATTCGATTGCGTGTATGCCCGTATCTATATTTATATGTAGGAACTCATGATTAATGCGCCCAGACGGTGTAGTGGTTAGGGGAGTCAAATGCGATACCTAACGGTCTGGGTTCCAATACACCAAAGCACACTAAGGCTATCTGCCTAAGGGAAGGGATGCCTTCGTGGAGAACTTTCTAAGGAAAACTGGCTCGTATACACGTTACACATGGGGAAAACCACGAAAACGCCCATGCAGCCAGCCCTTTCGCGGGATTCGAACCTCGGACCGAACTATCAGTGTTCAGCGATTTTACTTCTCGGCCGCTGGTGGGCCCCGGCCTGGGTTCGAATCCAGGGGCATACATAGTTCTAATTGTCCGTCCCTTCATAGGAGGCAAAGGTGGCCCACCTATTAGCTGCCTGCATAATAAAGTTACAACTACTTCTGGCCTTAGTAGTGGCCAAGTTGAAGTCGGCTGAGGGCCCAACATTCATATTTAAAAAAAAAAAAAAACTTAACAAAAAAAGTCTGAAAGGTTTCAGGTTTTAAATTACGTCCAAAAGGGCGTTTTTTTAACGTTTTGTGTGTTACATTTATTTATTAAATATCATCTTCTTCGCACTTAAACCATAAAATTCAGCTCAAGAGCAATATCGCAAAAAAATTTTAAATGTGCGTGTGATTGTGGCCAAGCCTCGAGGGCTATCTGCCTAAGGGAAGGGTTGCCTGCGTGGAGGACTTTCTTAGGGAAACTGGCTCGTATACACGTTACACATGGGGAAAAATCCACGAAACCACCCATGCAGCAAGCCCTTTCGCGGGATTCGAACCTCGTACCGAACTACCAGTGCTCAGTGACTTTACCGCTCGGACGCTGGTGGGCTAATTTTAAAATGAGCATATCTTTAGAATTTAAGATACACAGTTCCGAGCGCTGGAGATAACTTTTTTCATATAGTGTTGCCATTCCTCGCTTTTAAATCGTTGAGTTTGTTAATCAAAAATTCCTTAAAGTTTTACAAAATATGAAATAGATAATGAAACAAATTTCAAATTTGGGCTTCCAGATGCCATATTCGCAGGAGGATTACGTCATTCGAATGATTACGTCATTCAAAATTCGATGGCTCTATGTACCGTTGTTTTATCACAATGCGAGAAATATACATACATTTATGCAGATTTTTCATTATTTAATTTTATCAGATATAATGCAGGACTTTAACATTTGGTGGCAACAGTTTGAAAAGTGATTCACCGTTTATAGTGATACAACGCAAAATCGCAAAACGAAAAGAATAGTCCTTCAGGAACAAAGTCTCTTTGGACTTTAAAACAAAAGAAGAAGAAGAAAAGCTAATGATAAAACCGTTAAAGTGAAAAAAAAAGTTGATACCAAGAAAATATCTGTTGTTTTATAAATTAACTGATGATAAATCGTTAGTATTTAGAAAATAATATTTCATATAACGCATAGATTAAATAATAAAGGAATGCATAACATAATATTATTGCTAGATTCGTTAAACCGTAATACAAAGTAACAGACTATACTACGCCAATAGTTCTGTTTAAATTTTTACAATTTGTCAAATTATTAAGCTTTTAGTCCTGCAAACAAGCAGCTTTCGCGTGCCGTCCTTACTGACAATTCGTAATTTATCAACACTTTAATGTGAACAAACTTTTAGCTTCCAGTTAGGGATGGATGAAATTTAGTTTCAAGGACGGCAATCATTATTTAACAGAGGAGAAACATTTGCTCCCCGTGAGTTCTTTCCTTCCGGGTGACGTGGGTAGGTTTCCTAAAGGAAACGGGTGAAGCAAACCACGGGGGAGAACATACGATTTTCTCGAAGGCAAATTGGAAAAACCAGCAATCGAAATGACCTTGCTCAGCTGCAGCCAGCTCAACGTCTTACCCTTAAAACCTCCCTCAAGAGAGCTCGCTATAACCCTGCCCGTTTGGCAGGTTTCCCCAACTCCAATCGGCGACATTATTTGGCGAGATTTTCGACATTATTTGGCGAGAGAGTTCCTTTTCTCCGTTCCTTATTTTCCGGGTGACATTTTTTCCGTTCCTTATTTTCCGGGGACATTCTTTCCGTTTCGCTTTTTTCCGGGTGACATTTTTTCCGCACACCGTCTACGGCAATATACGAAACTAATTAAGACACAATAACACGCCGAACAAATACCAATTCAGAAGTCAAACAACAAAAATCAGTGTTATATTTACAAAATTTTCACACGACTAGTTTCGATGGCTTAACATCATAGTTCCAGGAGTTCATATCCGGAATGGGGTCCTTGAGTATGGAACTCGGAATTTTATTGATGGGAGAATAAACAACCCGAAAGTTAAATTTCTGCAAAATATGTGCACCTTTATAGATAATTGATGGAAAGAAGGGAATGACAACAGACATTTTATAATCTTCTAAAACATGAGTGTGCCTTTTAGTGTGTTGAGATGAGAATTTTTTAACTGCTTGATTAATAATGTTGGGTGAAAAGCCCCTAGCAATAGCTATTGCTTTTAAATAATTTAGTTCTTCATCAAGGGTTGGTTTGGAGGAGCAAACTTGAAGAGCACGGAAAACATAGGAATAAAATGAAGCTAAATTTTGTTTAGTCGGATGACATGATTTAAAGTGTGGTGGTAAACCGATGAAGGTTTACGGTAAACCGTAGTACTGAAGTTGGATGCATTACGTGTGACCAGAATGTCGAGAAACGGAAGAGAATTGCAAGTCTCAAGTTCAAAAGTGAACTGAATAGCAGGATCAATAGAAGTCATTGTTGAAAGAACTTTATTTAAATCATCTTTATTACCTTCAAACAGGGTAAAAGTATCGTCTACGTACCGAAACCATGCCGGGAAGTTTAAAGTTTCAAACAATTTTGATTCATAATAATGCATACCTAAATTTCGTCCCTATGTTATTTATAAAACAGCTGATCCTTAGGCAAAGCAGATTTGGAGTAGTTTGTATGCGGAGAGAAGACGAATAGCGTAACATAGAATATCATGGTGGGGGAAAAATACAAGTGGTATGTTTCGTCAATACCTTTTCCCCCGTTTCTTCCTTTTCTCGTTATATCTGATGGACAAAATCGTATCGTTTCAACCGCTGCTCTCCCCCATCCCCCCTCATTGCCAACCCGTATTGACAAAATCTTTCTCTTTTCATCCACTGCTCTTCTCTATCCTCCTCCTACTGACGGAAGGCTGATTTTCCCCGATTCATCACCTTTGCGAAACTTTGTTATTGAGAGGTCTATTTGCTCTTTGCTATTACGTGATAAGTGCAAATTAACAATCTGATCAATAAACTAGTTGCTGTGATTCAATTTTAGAAAGACTCAAATCTCAGTGGAATTTCATTGACGATTTATGAAGATTATATTATTGCAACGTACCTGCATTCCTAAAAAAACTAAGATCGAAAGGGAGAAATATCGCTAATAAAAAAAAAAAAAAAAAAAAAATATAAATAAAAAAAGAAAGAAAGAAAGAAGAAGAATTCATGACAAAGTCACTCCAAATTTATAACGATAAACTCTGTCCCTAGCATGAGATTCGGGATTGGATTTCGTCACAGAAATCCCCGATTTTGATTCTATGAAATCTTCCATAACGGCATAAATGAATTAGGCTTATCTTCCATAGCTAAGACACCATTTGCCAGAAAAATATGAAGAAAATTTCTTAATTTTTGATAAGGGTACATCTGAAGAATGCAACAAAGAATATTCTTTGATTTTATTTTATTGTGTACGTATAATGTTTTATTATTATTATTATTGTATATATATATATATATAAATATATATGTATATATAAACTAGTTTAATATGCTAGGTGTAACATTTGAAATAGTTTGTCTGGAATTTAAACTAGTGAACGAATTCTATTATTTCTACTAATTTGCTGTACTTTTCTATTATGTAAGCAAATGTTCTAGAGCGTTTCTAAAATAGAAAATTCTGTGACAATATCTAACGGAGAAAAATTTATGACTTAAGTTAATTCATATGATATGAAACAAAGGATTATTTTTTTTCCCTTTAGTCCTACCAGAAATAGTCGTTAAAAATTTCTAATTCTTTGCCCTTTCCAAATGGAAGAATGTGAGTAAAAGCGAAGTTCAGTAACAAAAGAAACTTCTTCTGTGACTTCTCTCTGAATGCGACGAAATCTGCTTAAATGCATTCTTGTCTGTGCGAAACTTTAGTATATGCAGTAAGAAACATTAAAATCTGTTCTATGTATTTGTAAGAATTTAAATAATACTTTTTTTTTATTCATGTGGAATATAGTAATGAATATGCATCATGTTATTACGGTTTTTAAAAATTACAAATAGCTGCGCATGTAATAGACTTCTAATAATTGTAATTATATGAATATATATTTATAATTATATGAGTCGTAAATTTCAAAGTTCGTCGTTTCTGGATTGTAAATATATGTAATATTATGTAAATTCATCATTAATGTTTTACATTCTGATTTAGTAATTTGACTTGTTGAACATTCGTTGAACGCGTATAGACATACAGTTAATACAGTAAAAAATACATAGAAAACAGTTAGCTTATGTAGCAGTTAATTGTGGAAGAAAATTTATAGTTATATACTCTTAAATCTGTCTTCGTATAAACAATGTTTTTAATTGGCATACGATTAAATTAATTCCACTATGTGTTAGAAAACAATTGCAGTGAATCCTCTATTGGCGATGTGCATTCTGAAAGAAACGTATTTTCGAGAACGTAAACAAACTTTGGCAGTGAACATCACCTTACTAAGATCACCGCATCCACAGAGCTCCAAAATGCTATAAAACCGTGGGTGGTCGCGATTAAAGAGGGCTTACTTATAATAAAGCATGTATATTAAAAGACAAATATATAATAAAGGAGTCAACAAATAATTTAGCTGAAATTTCATCATTTTCCTTAACGATTTCATACGCAATCATTTACTTCACGTATATTCATTTAATCTTTTGATGAACATATTCAGCATAATATTAAATAGAAACAGAAACGGGAATTTTAGCATTCTTTGTATTCAAAGCGGGTAAGTACGTTCTTGTTCAGCGATCTCTTCCTTCAAGAGTATCAAATACATATTGAGTGAGCTTTATAACTTTCCTTCTAGTTACTGATGAGAAAAGACTAGGCTATCGTTCTTGTTGTCTGATTAATAATATTCGTATCGTGTTTTTTAAATGTATTAAGTAATAATACCTTCGTGAGATACTTCTTCCTTCTCATTAGTTTATTCTCTCATCCTCCTTCTCATTTTCCATCCTCCTGTCATGCATTTTTCTCTCATCTCACATTAATTATGTTTTAATTGCTGAAAATTTTTTTCCTTTCGCGTTTGGTATAGTACTCGCATACCTGTGTAATTTACTATGTTTTAAAATTTAGTTTGGGAAGTACTGCCTTTCATAAAACGGAATGAATCCTTTGCGTCACTTTGGAAATTTAATATTTACTAAAATTATACATCTGGGGGGGGGTTAAAATAGGACAGGCTTAACGGCCCAAAGAAAATAAGATAAACTGAGTAGAAATAACTTCACTAGATACACATATATGATTGAAACGCATTCTCAGTCTTTCAACAAATGAAATTTAATATATTTTTATTGGTAAAATCAGTGTTCGCATATTTCTTTATCAGATGTGGTCAACCATTACCTCGAGGCACAGTTAATAGAAATCATTAATAATAATGACGTATAGAATGGATGCATGCATATTTTCAAACTTTCTTCTGATAACGTGGAGAATACACCGTAAACTATTCAATGTTGGATTAATTGAGCAGTGTAACTGCATGCATGTGAAAGTACTCTTGTGTAAATAAATGCGGTCTGTTGTGCTTAATGGAAGAGAGAAATATTAATTGAGAGATCCCGAGGTACAGGGCACAAAAGATGCCTCAGTTGGGTAGTTTTAGCAGAGAAAATCATCCATGTTTGTTTTTCCATAACAAAAGCGATGAGCTCGTTGAAAAGAGAGAGAGACAGAAGAAAAAAGAAAGAAAAAAAATGTTATTTTATGAGCATTTTCAGGACTTGGAAGAAAATATCGAATTAATGAATTACGGGTATCATCTTATTTGGTAAGCATCGCAACTGCCTTCATGCGGATGAAGCAAATTTTTTGGTAATTCAATATACTGGGCGAGCAAAATAAAACTGGCGCGCAAAATATTTATAAGGTGTACGCTTCTCGCTTCTTTCTGCATACCTTTGTAGTGTAATGGTTAGCACGCTCGGCGCGTATTCGAAAGGTCCAGGTTCAAGTCCCGGCAAGGGCAATGTGCATTTTTCATGTCTTCTGTTTTAAAATAACCTAATGTCTGTACAATTTCTTAAGTTGATTACACTTACTTTCGGTAACTTATTGTTTTATATTATCGCTAACTTGTTTGCATTAACTTGTCTTCTGTTTTAAACGTACAAATATTTCACTTCGCTAAATTGCATTCAAAATTTTTTGTTGTAATTTGAATATTGCCCCTTCGGCAAACCTTATTATAAAAATAGTTTTAAATGAATAGAATATTATCCTAATACGACTTGGTGTTTTTTAGCTTTCGATAAATTTGTAAATGCAACATGATAAGCCAGCATTTAGAATTACCCTCGTGTGTATAGTGACTTTCTCTTTCTTTGTAAAATTGTGTTAAAAATTTAATGAATTACCGCAGAGGGAGATTTCTCAGAAAGATATTTGAAAAGCATGTAAACTTGGCTTTCGCCGATAATTGAAATTTTTGCCGCGTGACGCGAACAGCACACAACGGAACGCATGTGAAGAAAATCTTGTAGCTTTCTTTGCTTCCATATAAATAAGCTAATCAGTCGTTCATAAGTTCTGAATACAAGCTTAATTAATATTTTTCAAACAGTTATCTGTGGCCCTATACAGACCCAAAGTCAATATGACTGATCTTTGAAAATGTTACGAAAACTCAATAAAAGTATTATTGACTTTTGAAAGGATGCATGTATGCCAGTCAAAAGAAAGTGCGTTGAGTAGGTATTATTCTCTTTCCCTTTATATAAATTTCTGCAACGAAAATTACGGAACTTTTACTTGTTGTATGTTAACAGAAAAATCTAACTCCTTACATTAAAATGACTGTTTCTGTATTTTTGACGCTGCAACACAATAGCAAGTTAAATTAATAATTTCTGAGGTTTGCATTTTATTTTTTGTATAAGAACATGTTAAGAACTCTAACATTTTGTAAGAGACATTAGGTATTTTTGGAAGTAGACGAGATGAAAAATGAGCAAACGCTTGCGCCGGGAATCGAACCACTGACCTCTGGAATACCGGCCCAGCGTGCAGAACCACTACATCACGAAGGCAGGCTAGGAAGGGGGGAGAAATACCTTATATACTCCCCCTTTTAAAGGGTGACTGGGGTTTTTAGGGTACCTAGTCGCCAAATCCTGTGTGTGGAGAATCATCATCCAACACCCGTTTAGTTCGAGCACCACTGTAGAGACTTGAGGTATTTTTGGAAGCAGACGAGAGAAAAAATGAGTAAACGCCTTTGCCGGGAATCGAACCGCGGACCTCTTGAATACCGGTCCAGCGTACAGAACCAAAGACAAAAAATCTGAAAGGTTTCAGATTTGAAATTACGTCAAAAAGGGCGTTTTTTTAACGTTTTGTGTGTTGACTTTATTTATTAAATTTGTTTACGTACTTAAACTATAAAATTCATTTCAACAGCAATATCGCAAATTAATTTTAAAATGAGCATATCTTTAGAATTTCCGAAACAGTCTCGCGCGCTGGAGATAATTTTTTTTTTCCCCCGTACAGTATTGCCATTGTTCGCTTTCAAATCGTTTTTTTTTTTTTTTAAATCAAAAATGTGTTGAAGTGTTGCAAAATCTGAAATCGATAATAAAACAAATTTCAAATTCACATTAGGGGCTTCCACATGCCCATATTCTATTCAAATTTTGATGGCTCTAGATACCGTTGTTTTATCACAATGCGAGAACACATACAAACGTTTATTAAGATTCTTCATTATTTAATTTCTCTAAATGTAACACAGGGCGATAATATATGGTGGGAACGATTTGAAAAGTGATACAGCCATAAAACTTTCGACTCAAATTAAAATTGCAAACAAAACTAATATTAATCAAAGCCTTAATTCTTTACTGATACTTTTTACATATATCAAGATTGACTTCCGTGTAAATTTTACTTAGCCTGCATAAAAGCTACAACTTTAAATTTTCATTTAAGGGGCGTTTCTTGTTATACTCGTACTATTAAAAAAATCTGATGTGTACACCGCATGACTGTCTTGTACGGGATATTAAATTATACGCAATTTTCCTGCATTTCATTTCAACATATTGAATATGTTAACAGTTAACGAATTTTGAATGAAATCTACTTCGTCGATAGGGCATAAACCACAATAGAATAAATGCACTGTTAAAGTTCACTGTATTTATATACCATAGCGACACATCGGCGCTAGGTTCACTTAACAGCATTACGTCTCATTTTATAACTCAGAATGCACAAAAATTATGTCATCTGAAGAATAATCAGAAGTTCTATTCAGATACTATAATAAATCTTCGATATGTAAAAGAAATTAAACAACAACCCCCCCCCCCAAAAAAAAGTTTTTTTTGCAGACGATTCAGCGCTGCTTATCTAATGCGCATGCGTTACTAATTACTTCAGTTCTCACTTCGCGGCAAGGCAAAAATGCATAAAAATTCAAAATATTTTCATTAAAATTTGAAAGATATAGAAAACCATTAAACACAAAGTACAGTTAAAACAATTAAAAAAATTTTACTATTAAAATTTCAGTTTCTATGGAAAAATAAGCTAATAACTAAAATGACTATTCCAGAATGAAGCATAATTTAATTCAGAGTAATAAGAGAACACGTCACTTTGTTGTTGCGAAGCTTAATTTCTCTAGATTGGCAACAAATCCACTATTCTGCTAATTTTCAAATGTAAACTGGTAACAAATCCACTATTCTGCTAAGTTTCAAATGTAAACAAACATGGATGCTGTGGTAATCAAAAATTAGGTTTAGCCGTACTTAAAAAACTTTTAAATTGGTGATAATTCCACAATTAGTGCATGCCTGTTAAACTAAAGGCACAAAAACATTAACCACAACAAATAATTCAATCATTTTTAAAGCAAAGAATGCGCAATTTAGAAACATATAGGAATAAAGAAACTGAGCTCACAGAGCCGAGTAACAAAAGAGTGGATATGTATTTATATACGTTTGGGGCGGCCGATTGCAACAAAAATGGGAGGTGCACATCTACATGTTATAGCAGTCCTATATATAGTCTTTCAGACAGAGGTTGCAGCGCTAAAAGCAGCAATTAAATTTGCAGTTTATTCACTTAGATTCAGAGCAACAATCTTCAGTGACTCGGCCTCTAGCCTGGCAGCGATTAGAGGAAATAAAAGCAGGAGCTCTTATGTACAAGAGCTCAAAAAAATTCTTTTGCATTGCCCTCCCTCCTTACGTCCACACTTGGTCTGGGTCCCAGCTCATGTGGGCATCACAGGCAATGAAAAGGCAGATGAGCTTGCCAAATCGGCAGCAAATGATAAAAGCCTGAGAGAATATCTTGTGAAACTCCCAACCTCTTATCTCAAGAGAAGTACTCTTGAAAATTTATTATGCCAGTGGCAGGAAAGGTGGGACTTAGCACCCACGGGTAGAAGGACCTACTCTTTTTTTCCAAAAGTGGGAACTGTAGCAAAAGTCACGAACGGTGCACAGACCCACTTTTTTCTGGACATGGACCATTCCCTACCTATTTAAAGAGGTTCCACTTAAGCGGAACAGAATTCTGTGAATGTGGAGAGGTAGGTGATCCAGACCACTATCTCTTCCATTGTGCTTCCACCAAACCTTATCACCTGAGGAGACCAAGTGATTTATTTTGGCCACAATGGGCAGAAACAATCTGCAAGAATAGTATTGCTAAACGCAAATTGAATGAGGTATTAAAGTACTGTGCACAGAGTCATGCAGGCATAAACAGAGCGAACACTTCAGAATAATTGACAATTACTGCACACATCTGTACCTTGTACGCTCACAATTAAAGGATCATCTTAGGGTAAAGACTTCCTTGTGAATGACATAACATTAGCTTTATTACCATTGCAGAACCTTCAACTGTTCAATGTTAGTGTGGATTAACCACGTTGGTGCATAGATTCTTAATTTTTCATTGTACACATCTTTGTGACTTTCAGATTACCCTACAATTAATAAGTCTCATAACTGAAAGACTTCCTTGTGAATGACATAACATTAGCTTTATTACCATTGCAGAACCTTCAACTGTTCAATGTTAGTGTGGATTAACCACGTTGGTGCATAGATTCTTAATTTTTCATTGTACACATCTTTGTGACTTTCAGATTACCCTACAATTAATAAGTCTCATAACTGAAAGAACCATTGAAACGTATGGTAAAAATTACTAGTTATATAACTGTATCATTGTTGAATTGTTTCTATTCCATCATTGGCAAAATTATATTTATTTATTTACTCAGCATAGATGGAGGCATAACCTATTGTTACAAAAAAAAAAAAAAAAAAAAAAAAAAAAACTGAAATGTTTCAGATTTTAAATTACGTCCAAAGGGGCTTTTTTTAACGTTTTGAGTGTTACCTTTATTTATTAAATATCATGTTCTTTGCACTTAAACCATAAAATTCAGTTCAAGAGCAATATCGCAAAATAGTGTTAAATTAAGCATATCTTTAGAATTTCCGATATACACAGTCTCGCGAGCTGGAGATAAAAGTATTTTTTTTCTATATAACGTTGCCATTTCTCGCTTTTAAAGCATTGAGTTTGTAAATCAAAAATTCGTTAAAGTTTTACAAAATATAAAATCTATAATAAAACAAATTCCAAATTTGGGATTTCAGATGCCCATATTCGCAGTAGGATTTCGTCATTCAAAATTCGATAGCTCTATGTACCATTGTTTTATCACAATGCGAGAAATAGACAATCATTTATGCAGATTTTTCATTATTTAATTTCTTCAAATATAATGCAGGACTCTAACATTTTGTGGCAACAGTTTGAAAAGTGAACCGACGTTTATGAGTCCGACGCAAAATCGCAAAACGAAAACAATAGTCCTTCAGGGACAAAGCCCCTTTGGACTAATAATAAAAATTAATTAAATGAGAATACATCAATACAAAATAAGAAATTAAAATCATTTTTTAGATAATCATAAAATTTGGTATTATTTGAATTCATTTATCAAGATAAAAACCTGTTTTAGCGGGATTCGAACTTAATTATACAATACGAAAAAATCTGATGTGGACGCCACATAACCTCCTTGTATTGGACTATTAAATTATACATATTTTTTACTGCCTTTCACTTAAACTTATTTCCTTGAATTTCATTAGAGATAGATTTCTCATTCAATGAATTCAGTTCTCACTTCGCGGAAAAGCAAAAATATATAAAAACTCAGAACTTCTTCATTAAAAATAGTAAAATACAGAAAAATCTAAAACACCAAATACAGTTTAAAAAAAATTACAATTAAAATTAGAGTTTCTACACAAAAACCAGCAATTCGGCCAGGGGGCAGGAAAACAGATTCTTCAGTGCACAAAATTGAAAGTTTATTTTTGATCCTATTCGGCAAAGACACACTGAAGTTAGTGCACAGATTGACTTAACTTACTTTACTACTAAGAGTTTAAAATGTAAACAAACGGCGGCCTCGTTAGTACCACTTAAAAAACTTTTAAATTATTGATAATTCTACAACTATTAGATGCAGATTAACTAAAGATATAAAAGCCTTAACTGGAAAGTAAGAAAACATAATTCAATCACTTTTGAAGTAAAAAATGCACATTTTACCAACATATAACAATATATATATATATATATATATATAAGCTCACCGAGGCAGGTAACAGAGTGGGAATAAATATATATCAACAAACGACTGGTATAGCCGATTGCAACGAAAAAGGGAGGTACACAACTACGTGTTATAGCAGTCCCATATACAAAATTTCAACATTCTATGGCTACTTGTTCTTGAGTTATGCGAGATACATGCATATGTACGTACCGACGTCAAGGAAATATTCTCTTCTATGATTTTACAATCTTTTTTTTTTTTTTTTTTTGGCATAAATAATCCTTTATTCTGTCCTTACGTACAGATGTCACGCAAAAAACATCGTTTAAATGGTTTCGAGAGCGGTTGCAATGAATATTTTCGTTGAAATACAATACTCGAAATTTTTTGCGATTACAGGACTTCTTTTGCTTCGTACAAAGTAAAATGAGCTAAAAATAAAAATTGTTTTTAAATAAGAACAAAATTAGTTAATTTAAAATGTGGAAATGTTTTGATATTTAGTAACTTGGGAAAACGAATTGGTATATTCCACAAGCCACCACGAAAAAGGCAAATGCAGAATCCAAAACCAGAGTAAAGGCCCAAACTCTGCAAACGTGGAATCGTTAAAAGTCCGAAATAAAACATTTTTTAATGTAGTTTGAGAAGAAATAGTCAAAAACTAAAACAAACACAGGGAAACAAAATCTCTGCGAAATGGAACACGAGTGAAAAACAAAGTAAATGGCCAAATGAAAAACCAAATAAAAACCAAATAAAAAAAAAAAAAAAATCTGAAATGTTTCAGATTTTAAATTACGTCCAAAGGGGCTTTTTTTAACGTTTTGAGTGTTACCTTTATTTATTAAATATCATGTTCTTTGCACTTAAACCATAAAATTCAGTTCAAGAGCAATATCGCAAAATAATGTTAAATTAAGCATATCTTTAGAATTTCCGATATACATAGTCTCGCGAGCTGGAGATAAAAGTATTTTTTTTCTATATAACGTTGCCATTTCTCGCTTTTAAAGCATTGAGTTTGTAAATCAAAAATTCGTTAAAGTTTTACAAAATATAAAATCTATAATAAAACAAATTCCAAATTTGGGATTTCAAATGCCCATATTCGCAGTAGGATTTCGTCATTCAAAATTCGATGGCTCTATGTACCATTGTTTTATCACAATGCGAGAAATAGACAATCATTTATGCAGATTTTTAGTCCAAAGGGGCTTTGTCCCTGAAGGACTATTGTTTTCGTTTTGCGATTTTGCGTCGGACTCATAAACGTCGGTTCACTTTTCAAACTGTTGCCACAAAATGTTAGAGTCCTGCATTATATTTGAAGAAATTAAATAATGAAAAATCTGCATAAATGATTGTCTATTTCTCGCATTGTGATAAAACAATGGTACATAGAGCCATCGAATTTTGAATGACGAAATCCTACTGCGAATATGGGCATCTGAAATCCCAAATTTGGAATTTGTTCTGAAATCCCAATTTGGAATTTGTCAAAACGTTAAAAAAACGCCCCTTTGGACGTAATTTAAAATCTGAAACATTTCAGATTTTTTTTTTTTTTCATTATTTAATTTCTTCAAATATAATGCAGGACTCTTTACATTTTGTGGCAACAGTTTGAAAAGTGAACCGACGTTTATGAGTCCGATGCAAAATCGCAAAACGAAAACAATAGTCCTTCAGGGACCCTAACCTTAGCATTTTTCATTTATAGTATTATCTTTGGGTACCTGCATCAATAATGAATAACAGTGTATGGTTTGATTAACATTGTATATTATTTCTTAATTTTGCAATAACATGGCTAACTAGTACAGTGTGAATTGTAATCAAGATATAGAGCTACTGTATTTACAGTAATTGTACAGTATATCTGTATAAGTAGTAGTATGAGGTTATGCGACTTTAATGCTTATATATTTTGTAAATTTTGTACATATATATAATAGAATCACAATGTATTGTACCCAATGTAAAATGCAATTCTAGCCGAGTTTGTACTTTTGTAGCTTATAGTACTAGAGTGTAAAGTTTCGTAGGCATTGTATTGTACTCGAAATTGTGCGATAGAAAAATGATCTAATATTATCGTATTATATTTATAACCAGGTTTACTATGTCTTGCATTTATATAGGATATTCTATGTCTTGCATTAATATATTCTTCTATGTCTTGCATTTATATATGATATTGTTACAATGTATAGTACTCAGTGTAAAATGTAGTGTGGTCTAGTGTAAAACATTGAAGTAGTATTGTAGTGTAAAGGAATTATAGCAACACTGCCCATGTTAAAGTAGTGTAGTATAGTTAGCAGCGTAGTAGTTAAAATAGAACTTGAGTTAACAACCAGGCAGTTATAGATACTAAAAACCTATGTAAAATATTGAGTGATTATGAAACCTAAGATTTTGAAATAATAAATGCTGTCGGATCAGCGAGTCATGATTAGACAGCATCTGCCAAGTGGAAACAAATACCGTAAGGCTTACTATAGTTAAGGGCGGCAGTCCACTTGAGCAGCGTTCAGCAGTCCTATATACAAAATTTCAACATTCTGAGGATACTTACGTACCTACAGACGCCATGAAAAAATCTCTTCAGAATTAATTTTAAATCAGTTTTATATTTTTTTTTGGCAGGGAAGAGTCCTTTATTCTGTCTATACGTACAGATGTCACTCAAAAACATTGTTAAATTTCATTCGATAACTGTCAAAATGGATGTTTTCGTTGAAATGTGATACCCGAAAGTTTTCGCGATGACAACACTTCCTTTATACTTCGTACAAAGAAGCAAAAAATGGCAGACATTTTGTGATCTATTTTCTCGTTTCTCAAGCGAGGACATTATTGATTTTTCATGTTTCTTCGAATGACTACTTAAATCGCTTTCCAGTTGGTTTATTTGTTATATCCAAATTCTTGGATAGTTTAGGGGTAAATATTTGCCAAAAATTCTGAAATCTGTGTATAAATTGTATGCTTTGTAAAATAGAAAATACTGTTTAATTGTGAGCTGTTGAATTATACAAAATAATATTAAAATGTTGTTGATTTATTTTTAGGATGGATGAATTCAATTTCAGAGTAATTATCGTTCCACAGAAGTTTCAAAACGTGGAACCTGATTCGTACTTGCAAGAAACAAAGAGAAAACTTAAAGCATGTGGCTTAATCGTTAATAACATACATTTTGTAAATTTAGAAGGGTCTGAAGATGAAGGCTATCCTGAAATCGAGGAATTAACGATTCAAGTACAAGCTATGTTTCGTGATAATTTTAAATTTCAAAAAGTTGCCTTATATAAAAAAATCTGTGAAAAGTGGAAGAATCAGCATCTTTTTAGCTATTGTCCAATACTCGTTTTACATGAAAACGATAGCTTTTTAAACAAAAGAATATCATTTCATAGCTCTGTACAGTGTAGTGATATTTCATTTGGTGTATTACCTCACAACGGCACATATTTACAGTATGCATCTCTTCAAGTATGCAAGTCTTCTTTACCGCTAATCGATTTCTATCATGATACACGAAATCTAAAAATAAGGTATAGGAATTACGAAATTTCTATGACTTACAATAATATCAGGAAAATATTTATTAATATAGGTTCAAGTCCCTGCGAAATATTTTTCGATTTATGCAATCCGCCTGTAATATTTCGGGTTGAGATAAAAATTAATAGATACGAAAAGTACTCATTAAATTACCGCACGTGTGATATATATGATACTATAGATGATACATATGAGATCTTAAGACATTTTAATTCCACTAAAAATAAAATGGATACTGATATTTTAGGCCGGTCAAACGTGTTAAAACTTTCAATAAACGACATTGGCCTTGCTGAAGAAATAGTGAGTAAAATGCATTTCCGCTGCAGTGAGAAACCCATACATTACATGAACGTCAGGTCGGTAAAGAAGAAGAAACCCATAGATCCTGTATTTGAATTTTGCCACTTCGGGTGCACATATATATTGACAGCAATAATTAAAAGAAACTTTACGTTGGTGGAACAGACATCACAGGTCAATTCCGAGATGCAGCATTTAAGTACGCTGTGCAACGAAGATGGAGATTGCTTGGAGAAAGCTCTGATAAATGTTTTAAGAGCTATTGATTCTGGAAAAATAATTAATTTCTGGCGCGAAATTGAAATACAATATAAACATTATTTGAATAGCAAAGATGAAATAAACTACAAGCATTACATTGTGCCTTTAAAATGTAGAATGATTCGGCGAATCACACTGACGCCTACAAGGACACTTCTTTGGCCTGCAGAAATAATGTATGAAAATCGAGTACTTCGTAACTTCGATCCAGAGTATGCGGTACGAGTTTCTTTCCGAGATGATAATATGATGAGACTGAGCTTCTGTGCTGCCTATGCCGATGAATCAATATTTCAGGATTCAGTAACAAAACCCATGCTTAAAGGTATTCGTATTGGCAGTAGATTGTACAAATTTCTCGCGTGGTCAAATTCTCAGATTCACGACCATGGAGTGTGGATGTATGCTAAAGATAAAAAAGGAACGACTGTTTATGAGATACGAGCTTGGATGGGAGACTTTTCACACATACATTCGGTTTCAAAATACATGGCAAGAATGGGGCAGTGTTTTTCCCAAACCGAAGACACGATTGCAGTTCCGCTAGATCCGAGGCATGTGCGAACGGAAAATGATATTGAAGGTGGATGTACAGTGAATGGGAAACCATATTGCTTTTCGGATGGAATTGGAAAGATTTCAATTAGTCTAGCAGAAAAAGTAAGTATTCTTTAAAAATTAAACTTATTAATTTAAAAACATCGTTTATTTTTGATTGTAAATGCTTTGAAATATTTTCATCATAGTGCAGTGAAACATTTTTCGGCAACAACCTCTCAAATGATCCTCGCTGATAATGATTAGTATTTCTTTGAACTTAAAACACATTGATATTTAATATATCTTTTTAAGACGAGCGCGTCTGCAGGAGACCAGACTCAACTGAATCTATGAGTGATCTCTTTAGATAGAGATATTTTCATATAGTTGAAAATATAGATCTGAGAGAGGGTATTTTTATATTATAATTAAAGGAGCCCGAGGACTGTTTTCTTAAGAGCCTTTATTTAACCCTTAAATGTTTTGGCTTAATTTCCTCGCTGGATCTAATCACACAGATTTAAGTCAGAAACTTACCAGTCAGAAGTAATTTGCATAACTCATTTATAACTGCAGAATCGGTTAATCAAAGAAGACTAATCAGACCTGTGAAAGTTGTCGTACTTCGTTAAAATTTGGTACATATGTTTTACGAACATGGGAAAAAGAAACCTATTATAAAAAATAGTAGTTCGAATATATTAGCAGTTAAGTTGGCGTATAAAGAAAAAGAAATACAAATTGTAACCATAAATAGTTATTATTCACATCATTTGTTTAATCTGCATTCCATTCACGTCAGTCTTTTGTTCAGAATGCGTTATAAGTATGTGAAAAGTAACGCGAAGGACTTCTTGAGGAATTACAATAATATAGTGTTTTATGCTTGCTTTTATTTCAGGCAGCGTATGCCTATTCCACAGGCACGATCTTTCAGGAATCCCGCAAACAGAAGTCACTGGGATGCAAGTCCGAAGAATAAGGAGGTTATGAAAATACACGATTATCTTAAAGTTAAGCACAAAACAGCTGTTTCCCTTGTCGCGTAGTATGGGATGTTTCACATCTTGCATAAGGACGGTAATCTCTAAACTTTCTCATTCTTGTAAGATAGGAATATCTTGTTGTTGCAGAAGTTCGCAGTGGTGACGGCATACCTTTTACGACTCTTGAGGAGATTTTCTAAAAATGGAGGGGGGGCAGAATCACGTCCAGTAAAACCAAACAGTGACGTAGTCAGAAGGCAGATACTGTTCATGCACAAAATTGCGATTTTCAGTGCCTTATATGCGACATTTCTGAGTATTCGCTGCTCCGTCAAGGACAAATGTTCGTTATCTGATCATGAAATATTCTACGGTTGGCAAAACTGGCAACCATTGTGTTCTTGACAAAACTTAGCCCTTCCCCCTAAAAAAAAAAAAAAAAAAAAAAAAAAAAAAAAAACTAATGCGTTGATGTGGGTTTTGAGTGTGAAGCTGTTGTACTACCGTGGATCTTATATTGGTATCACTTTCAAAGGCAAAACAGAACCTTTCATATTGTAAACTTAACGAAATGGCAAATCACAGGAAGCCATTTGTTAAAAAGTGTTAGAAACCGGATTCATTGTCAGCCACTGCAGTATCGACGTCTTCTCCTGTGTGCGATGTGGTGAGCGTTGTTTAGCGTAGTAAGAAATGAGATGCGTTATTAACAATATAATTTAATCATTTATTCTTAGCGAGAACAGAGACAGCGTTAAGGGGCACAGTACCTTTGCGTTAACCGAACTAACGTTAAACACGACTAAACGCTAACTTCTGATACACAAATAATATCATAATAATTTCTATTTTTTGCTTATAGATGTAAAACACACACCTTTTTCAACATTGTGTTCAAAAATAAAAACTTTCACTTCAATAATAATTTTCAAATTGTTGATTTAAAATACTCATGATTAACAGATAAATAAAAATCAGTAAGTACGGCGCGCATCATAAAATTTAAAAAAAAGTATGCAGAAAACAATTTTTGGTCAAAATTCTTTTAGAATATATCTAACTTTAATTTAAAACCAGAATATATTAAAAAAACTACTTAAATTTATAAAATGGTAAAACAATTAAAAAAATTAAAAATTATGAAAATATTTCGATACTTTTTAATCAAAAATTTAAAATTTTTTATCAAAATATGATATTTTTTGGTTTTAGCATGTAGATAAATAAAGATACACATATGATTCAATTGTCTTGTATTTATCATATATAGTTTGAAAGCAATTATGCGCGCAATCTTAAAATTTAACATTTTGAGAAAACTCAATTCAAAGTTTTAGTATTCATTTTTCCTTATTTATATTTTAGTAACATTAATCAAAATGCTCCAGGTGCATAAACAACTCCTTCTTTTAGCTTATTCATTTCATCTTGTTTCTTTTTCTCCCTTCGCTTAGCTATACGAGCCTCTAAACAATTAATCAGCGCTCGTTGCTTGGCAAATTTTAAGCGAAGTTCATCTGCGTTTTTAGCAAATGTTTTGCTATCAGCACCAGATGTCAATTGTAATTCACTCATAAAAGATAAAATTGCACATTTTCCATCATTGAAGCTTGCTACAGCTAAATTTACTGCAATTTCCACAATGTTTTTTGCGGAATTTGTTGTTTTGGGCAAAATGTCCAAATCAATGAATTTAACGATTCATTCGCATTTTGCGTTCGCCCGCCAATACACCTTTTTAACAAGTCTGGGTGAGACAAATCTTTAAAAATAGGCTTTATGGCATCCATAACAGCCACAGGTACAGATTTTTTATGTGTAAAATTCATAAAATTTTAAACATAAAAAAGTGCACCAGTAAAAAAAGCTTTATCGTATTGACACCAAGAATCTGCTCCATCTGGACAAAAATCGTGAATTGCTTCGTTCGAGCGTTTATGATACCATATAGCCCATATTGCTTTCTGCATATCACGATAGTTGTTACAGTGTTTTCGTATGGCATTACCATAATACGTAGTAAATTGGTTGATCAAGACATCGGTAAGACGACCTTTACCACAAAGAGGTTTTCCATCACTTAGCTTTTTTTCCACGAAATTCACTTTTTAATTTTCTTAAACGTGTACCCATTCTTTTTTGAACATGACCAACACATTCTATTTTAAAAATGGGATCACTATATGTGTTATTATTCGAAAGTGCTAAATAAGTTTTACAGTCACCATCATCAATATAGTTCACATAACGAACACCATATTTTTCTTCTGATCGAGAAAACATTTCAACCATCCCGTTCACTTCCATCTTGGCAGATGATCCCGAATGATTTTTTGCACACACTTTCGCGTGAAGACGTTTCCATTCTAAATAGTTTTCTGTTGAACGAAAATCTTTTGCAGTTTTACAACCTTTACAATGCGCACTAGAAGTATATCTGTCTATAACTTTGCCTGTCTCACTGCCAATTATAGACCTCACACCGAAACGTGACGAATGGCCCCTAGTTTTCCAGGTGCCATCGCCACTAACTGTCAAATCCATGGAACCAGTCAACTGGACCTCTTCATCAGCTGCATTTTCATACTTTTTTCTGCAACAGTATATGTAGCTGCATGTATATGACTTACAATCTTGTCATAAGATTTTTGTGCGACAGGCGATGGTAAGTCCATAAGTCCACAAAAGGTTTTACACTCTGCTAGTCTTTTGCCAATGCACCTCATTGCCAGAATAAATCGTCTATTTAAGTCAGAAGCATTCTGCTTTTTTTCCAACCATCTTAGAGTTTTTGAAAGAGGAAATTATTCCACAAGAACTGCATGTAACATTGATTTTTATCGTCAGCCCATAATTTATTTCTGAATTTATATGTATTTTATTATGGCATATCGAACAACATCAATGATTTTTATCGTCAGCCCATAATTTATTTCTGAATTTATATGTATTCTATTATGGCATATCAAACAACATCAACATTGTTCTAATGCTGAAAATAACAGTTTTTTTATCGATAATAGCATAACCATCAAAATTATCATTCATGTTATCCACAAGTTCAGCTGATGTAGATGAATCGTTACCGATCTTTCTTGCTGATGCAGAAATGTTTAGGTCTATGTCAAAACACTCCCGCTTTGTATGTTCATTTCCATAATACTGATGCCTCTTCGGTCTTTTTGGTCTTTGACCAGATGCCCATTTAGCATTAACAACATTCGTTTTGCTTCTAAGAAAGCAGTTTGAATTGCCGTTTTTGTGAAAACGGCAATTCAAACTTTCAAAATTGAAAGAAAACTATAATACGTAATTCTAACACAAGGTAAACAAACAGCTAACGGAAACGAAGATATAAAGATGAGTAAGTTACCTTCCTGTTTCTCAAAAGAGGAGGGAAAATAAAAAAATTGTGAGGCAGCAATCATAAAGAAAACATTCGAAAGGAAAGAAATATCGCAGCTGCAGAAATGGAACCTAAACAGTCACGTCACATGGGCGTGTCCGCCCCTTTAAATGGCAATGGCTGCCTTTTATCAGATTGTCTCTTGCATAAGGGTTTGCGTAAATGGTCATAACTAGAGAAATAATAGGAATTTTTCAATGCGGGTTTTTGCATAGTGCTCAGAAATGTTAATAGAATCAGAATAAATAAAAAAACAAAAATTGATTTTTTGAATGCTTAAAGGTGCTGTGCCCCCTTAATTCATCGAATACATGTTACGTTAGCGTTCTACTGCGTAGAAGAATAATATATCTCAGTTGCCAAGTTTCAGAGACTAAACTTTACATTATTTTCTCGTTGCCAGATGTAACAGATTAACATAATAAATGCACAATAACAAAAATGTGACGGGAAAGTGCTCCGTTAGCCAAACGATAAAGTTACAAGTACAAAACACTCTGGTTCATGTGAAATCTGTTTCTGAACTCTTCTATTTCTTCTTAATTTAAAAGTTATCTTAGGTTAGGCATGCCAAACTTGTGCCCCGATGTCTTGTGCGACCACTAACCCATTTTTCTGAGGTTCTGGATTCACCCCCAGAAAATAATGAAAGTATAAACTACGTTAATAAAAATTAGAATTCCACTCCAAAGTGAGGCATGTATGCAACCTCATATACTCATACAGACTTGCTAAATGGTCTCTTTTATAAATAAAATTTTCTCAAACGACTTGGAAAGTTCTATTTCATGTACAAATACAATTAACAGAAATTCAGTGAGACTCCACTATAAAATAAGCATTTAGTGACTTGGGTTTCCCTGAAATTTACAAATATCTCCCTGTGTGGTTTCCAGAAAGCCGCAACTTTACATCTGTGCGATTTAAGTATTCGGTTGTAATAAGTGTTAACAACCTTTTTCATGTATGTAAAGAAACAAAATCCAAGGTCAGACATTCATGTCACTTTCGAAAATATACTTCTCCCTATATATGTGAACTCTAGTTGCAAGGAAAAAGATGCCAGCTGTCGGGGGAAAAACAATAGGTATTGTTAGCTGTCGGGGGATGTGAAAGAGGGGTGGGAGAAGCTCGGACTCGTTCCTCCTGGATGCTATCAAAATGGGGGGGGGGCGAAACTGAGCTAAAGCGCACTGTCACCTGTAAGGTGCTCAAGTTGGCAACGACAGGCGTAACCTCGGGGACTTGGGCTGACTGTAGGTCAGACAAGTGAGCATTAGTTCGCAGCGTTGTTTACGACAAGTTTCAAACTGTGATTACAAAAGGGCACAAAAAATGCTCTAGGGCTCACATAGATCTAGGAGTATATCCAAAATACTCTTTTGCACGCTGCTATATTGTTGACAACGATATAGTTTAGCATTTCAACCGGCGATGCTAGATTTCCTCCAAATGTTTGCAAAAACTGCAGGTCATGTATAAGATCTATATACTATTTATATCTCTTTGATTTTTATCAGTTAATGCTTTTTACAGTTTTTGACATAAGCTGAGCTGGTCTTGTAAATCTATGTGAACGAAAATATGTGATGCCGATGCGTATGTAAGGGTACAGGCCGGCGCCATAGAATCGATCGACAAATTACTTAGTCCTTATTTTGTGTCTACTGTTGCAATGGTAGTAATTTGCGCAGCATTTATCTTTTTTGTGATTTTTTTTAGTGGGGTGTGATTGCTTGTTATTGAAATTCTACATAAAAGAGGTAAGTGCAGTTACATATTATGTTAAACTTAGGCTAGCTTTTTAATTCAGAAAAGCGACGATTTGAGCATAATTACTCGAAAAGTTGTTTTTTTTCCATGAACCATTTGCTTATTAAACTAAAAATTATTATCTTTCGAGAAGAAAGGCTTGACATGTTAACGGGGGATCACTGAATTTAAAATATACCTATTTGAGATTTGAAGAAATAAAAATATACAAGGTATTCTGAAAGCAAAAACTGGCCATTTTCCGATTTTTAGCTATATGCAAAACCGAAGGAAAATGTTTCGTTATTTCATTACGTCTTAAATGCATACTTTGAATTTCATTTACTTTTATAAACAAAAGAGTAGTACCACCTCCTCGATTTATTTGGTGTTGATCTAATAGTTCATATATTTTCCAAGCAATGGTTTAAGATATACTCAGTTTTTCAGAAGTAAGGTAAAATATTTCAAACTGACTTTCCGAGTGTTTTTAAGAAGTGTTTTACACAACAGTTCTTATAATACAGTGAAATATGTTTAACGCGAAAACGCTGAAGACGAAATATCGGTTAGCATGAAATAATCCAACGGTCTCGACAAACTACTATATATTTTCATACATTTTGTCTCTCCTAACACGAAACAAAAATCGCTTAATACGAAATGATATCCTTTCTGGAAATGAACAAAATACGGAAAATACCGGCTTCGCCGGCGATATTTAGGAGGGATGTGAAATGAAAAAGAGGTGGTTTCCCATGTTTCGTAGAAAGAAAGCTAACTTGGCTTTGAAATACCCTCGGAATAGGCTCTGACACGAGCCAGTTTTGTTTATCTAAGCTACTTTCACCTTCCACCCCTACAAACCGCACACAAACATCTCACCTCTCATCAGTTGGCTTTGGAATTCGGTGACGAGTAAAATCTGTGAGTTTGGTTCATGTGTTGCATTCTGCATGTCTCTGTTTCTGCATATATTGCACTCTGCACGGAATTCAGTGACTCCAAGGACGAATAAAATTGCTTTCGTCATGCACGATTCTCAAAAGTATCAGATTTTTAGGCACCAAAAGAAATGGAGAAGCAAGATATTGAAACTGAGCCGACACTTAATGAAATCAAAATCGTGAAAACAACTTTGTATTTAGCGTAAGTATAATGAAACATTCAATCGATTTCGAGGGGAGCTAAAGGTCCCTCCTCATCAGGAGAAAGAAATACCTAGAAAGAAGAAAATAAAGGAGAAGGAGTCTCAGAAACACGTGGTCCTTATCAGCACTGCACGTGGTTATAACTGGATTTTTAATGATCAGGTCTGGCTCAGTAAAAGTAGTCGGCCAGTGCAACTCTGATTAAATTAGTTCCAGTTACAACCACGTGCAGTGCTGATAAGGACCACGTGTTTCTGAGACTCCTTCTCCTTTATTTTCTTCTTTCTAGGTATTTTCTTTCTTCTGATGAGGAGGGACCTTTAGCTGCCCTCGAAATCGATTGAGTGTTTCATTATACTTACGCTAAATACAAGGTTGTTTTTACGATTTTGATTGTCACATTAGCGTGTTTCTCTTCTAGTCTACTTAATGAAATTGTTTGAGAAAGTTTCTGTATTAGTGGACTGTCCTACTGTATTATCGGAAGAATTCGTTGCAGTAGTTGATGATAATGTGTATACAGCCCCAATTATGGCAGACAAAGATATTTTGGCGTTTGTTCAAAGATAAAAAAATAGTGATGCAGATTCCGACGACGAAAATGAAATGTTAATGCAGCTCCTGTTCCCACGTCATCCGAAATGAGGAACATCATAAAGAGTATGCGCAGTTATTTAGACGCACATTTCCAATGGTGAAATTAATAACAAAATAGACGACATTAAACAATTTTTTAACAGTTTGACGCTAAAAAAGACAATGCAAAGAAAAATATCAGATTATTTTTCAAAAACTCAATAAATGTTTTGTTTCTCCGAGAACGCGAAAATTTTGAATTAAATTTCATTAAGTTCTCGTGGATGTTTTTGTTTCATTGATTTTTATTAAATGCATGCATATATACATTTAAATAAGATTAAATCTATTTAAATAAAATGCACTCTATTAAACCTAATTTTCTTGAATATATATATATATATTTTTTCAAATATATTTTAACAGTAAAAAATATTTCAGTCCTCTGAATTTTGTGTTAAAAGATTTTCGCTGTAGTTATTTTCTACTTTTATTTTTACGTCTGCTTTTTCTGTTTTCATTTTACCTCAGATGTCGGAAGAAAAACAGAAAAAACTGTCAGTATCAGAATCCAATGTAGAAAAAGTAAGTGAGAGGAAGACTAATAAACCAGAACTTTAAAATTACTCATTTTTCCCAAACCCAGAGAATACCCAAGCTGACTACTACCACTAGTTGTCCATCGATGTCTCAGCTACCATTGAAATTACCAAAAGAACCTGATAATCAGAAAGAGTTCGAAAGTCTTTTCGCCCGATAATAACATTTAGTTTCAGTGCAGCCGGTCGAAAAAACAGAAGAAATACTAGTGAAACCTACACTTTCTGCAGTAGATATACGCATTTGCCTGTGCCTGATTATTCCGGATTATACCCAAATCCAGTACTGCGATCCTAAGCTCAAGCCTAAATAGAAAATGGTCCTGGATAACCTGGTTTCGAATTTCAATTTCCCAAAAAACAAAAATAGACGCAGTTTGTTTAGATGTACTTTTGTCGAATCTTGCCAAACAACAAAAGAGTTAAGAGATTAGTTGCTAAATTCTGCTAAAAAATTATGTTTATTGTTTTTGTTGCAAATTTTTTAACAGTTTCAGTAAAGTAAAACTGAGTAGTTCTGAATTTAACGACTGAAGCCACTTAAATGAGCATTTAAAAATTCCTGAAACAAATAAAATGTATTTCTGGAATCAACATCTTTGTTCTGATTTCTTAGAACGATTGCGAAAGAATAAGCCTGTTGATTCAGAACTTCAAAATTTATTAAAAAAGAGACTAAGCAATGGCGCGATGTTATTGAAAGAGTTATCTATGCCATTCAGTTTTTAGCGAAACAAATCTTAGCCTTCCGTGGTTCCAGTAATAAGTTATTCGAAAGAAATCATAATTTTTTAATGTGTATAGAAAGGATCACAAAATTCGACCCTATCATGTCTGTGTATATATTAATAAAATTCAAACTCAAAAAAATATGCTCCATTACCTTGAAGATAAAATTCAAAATGAAGAAATTAGCTTATTAGGGGATAATATAAAGCAAATTATTTTAAGTAATGTCAAACAGGCAAAGTACTTTTCGATTTTACTTGATTGTACCCCTGATGCCAGCCATCAAAAACAGTTATTAATTTGTATTAGGTATCTTAATTTAGAAAATACAGACGAGAGTATTGAAGAAAAGTTTTTAGTATTTTGTGTTTCAACAGATACGGCAGGTGAATGACGAACAACATTCTTATAAAGGACTGTAGAGGAAAATGGTTTAGATATTAGTAATTTACGCGGAAAAGAATACGACAATGGTTCAAACATGAGAGGTAAAATGTTTTCGAGTAATTGTGCTCAGATCGTTGCTTTTCTGAATTAAAAAGTTTACCTATGTTTAACATAATATGTAAGTGCACTTGACTTTTTTTATGTAGAAAAACAATAACAACAAGCAATCACAAAAACGATAAATGTTGCACAAATTACTACTATTGCAACAGTAGACACAAAAAAGGATTAAGAAATTTGTCGAATGCGTCAATCCTTACATACGCATGGGCATCACGTATTTTCACGTTCAAATAATAAGAAGAGAACACCAGAGACGATTTACTGCCCTGTTATACCTTTCAGTAAAATAAGACAGTATGCTAGCAGGAAGTGCCTTTTAGACCTGGCAAGTTCGAGGCTGCCTTAACACAATTTAAATGCCACAACCCCTAGAGGCGATCCAAGAGACCGCTAACCTATCGGTCGAGCCGACGAGCTAAGACTATGCTGAGTCGACAGGAACACTTAGCAATGCACATTCCACGTCCTGGTTCTGAAGGGATGATAAAAACATCTGCCATCAACAGGGACCCTCAACGCCGGAGAGCAAAACGAAGTCACTTAAACTCTGTCAGACAGACCAGGCCACACTACGTCAAGGTATGCAGATGTCGGCTTTAGGCGCCCCAGGGGGGAAACCATGGAAGGATATGAATATGTAGTTTTGAGGCTACAGGTGCCCACTGAAAACCTCAAGCAGTTTAAAGTCTCGCGGAATTTGTCAACTCCCCTGACGGGGGTGTTTTGCCTCAGAAACCATGAATATCTGACTATATAGCTCAACCACAACCGGACGAGAACGCCATATAGTCCCTGCCGAGCCTAAAACAGCCATCTTAAGCGATGACTCCAGTCCTGGGGAAATTGATTTTAAACACGCGTGGCCGAAACTGCCTAGGTACAGATCCTAATCAGTAGCTTCTCAGGTTTTACCTGAGTCGATCCCGGAAGAGCGTTCAAATAAGACAAGAATTTTCCTGCTCTAACAGGCAGTTAGACGAACTGCTTGTTTTAATGATTCCGCGGCGCCTTTTTGACTCGGCGCCACGGTGCGCCGCATGACCTTGCACCTATTGCTCGTGCGGGCCTGATTGCGATTTAGGATACCTTTCAGCGACTGAAAAAATGCCTCGTCGCAGGATTCGAGCTGATTAAGAACAACTATCAGAGTTTGAAAGAGGTCGTATCATTGGATTGAAAATGGCAGGTTGTGAAAATCGGAGAATCGCTCGTCATATGAGTCAAATCGATGCGGCGATTAGAAGATGCTGGCAAGAATGGGTGGACAATGGCAGATTTCAGCGTCATGATGGTAGCGGTCGACCTAGGGCTACAACAGAATCGCAGGACAGAGTGGATTGTTAGATCAGCTGTCACAGTGCCTGATTCATCGCAATGAACCATCAGACGTGCGTGCCGCACACGAGTATTCACCGTCACTATTCACAGACGGCTGACAGAGCGAAATCTACGGTCGTACCAACCGCTACGCCACCTGCCACTTACGCCTGCACACTTTCGAGTCAGATGACAGTATTGTTTGGCTCAATCAGGGTGGAATGATCCTGACTGGGGACGTATAGTCTTTAGCCACGAATCCCGCTTCCAACTGTGTCGTGACGATCATCGAAGACGTGTCTGGAGACGCTCAGAGTAGCGTGCCAATCCTGGTTTCACTGTTGCACACCACACAGGCCCTTAACCAGGAGTTATGGTCTTGGGTGCCATATCCGTTGATAGTCGAACCCTTTGGTTGTCATAAAAACGCATTTATAGCACAACGATACGTCGACGGCATTCTAACAGAACAGAATTTGACATACGTCGACGACAAATTCTGTTTCGTTACCTTTCCTTTTGCAGTATCCTTACATTATTTTTCAGCAAGATAATGCCAGATCACATACGGCACATGTTGCTATGAGCTGTCTTTCATCTTGCCAAACACTTCCTTAGCCAGGCAGATCTCTCTCCCATCGAGCATGTCTGGGATATCATGGGAAGGCGACTGCATCTACCAGGGAATGTTGATGACCTAGCCCGACAACTGGAGCAAATTTGCCAAGAAATACCGCAGGAGACTATCCGGGAACTTTATCAGTGTATGCCACGCCGTGTGGCAGCTTGCATCCAGGCTAGAGGGGGGTCAACACTTTATTGAGCTCGTTACTTTGCAACTATGTAACTCAGATCTAAATCTTTCAATTGTTCTGAAATTTTAATAATTTTCTATTCTGTACATAATCTTTCTATCCACCAATTTTTGTCTCCCATCGAACAACTCCTTCTTGGTGCGTCGTTTATTTTATTTATTTTGCGTAGTGTGTAGCAGTCATCTGCAGAATTGGTAACTCTTGGACTTCTTCGTAAGTCTTCGAGAGGTTAAACCAGTAGTTAGAAATTGGTTCCATAACTGGCTTACCGAAGTGGTTGACTTTTAGCCATTCTGCAACGTCAGCCTGAGATTGAGCTGCTTCTGATCGGCCAATGGATCTATAACGCAGTTCTGGCAAATATCGTCTCGAACTCAATTTTACAATTTGACTATCTCAGTTAATATATCATCGTTCATTGAATAACCGTTCTCTCTGAACTCTTATCAAAGTTTCAAACTCTTATCGTATTTACGTAATTTACGTAAAACTCTTATCGAATCACCTGGTTTCAAACTCTTATCGTATTTACGTAAAGAGATAACGATTTATCATGGTTTTCCAGTTTGTTGCTTAAATTTGAACACTTGTACTGGCAACTGACATTGAGAGGTTGGCGCATGACCACCTTTCTACGAGTTCGTGGATTTAGAGTCATTGGTGACAACACTTGATGAAGAATCAAAATACAGTTTGTCCGTCAGTATTTCACAGAATAGTTCCAAAAAACGCGTTACAGTCGTCGAAAAACTACTATAAACATGCTGAAAGGATTAGCAACACAGCCTTCAGGCTATAAAGGTGAAGATAGTTTAAAGTACAGCTCCCGTCTCGGTTTGATCACTCTCAAGCTAATCTGAAAGCACTACTTCTGAAATCAAGATACTCTTCACGATGAAACTGCTATTCCGCGTAACGCAGTGTATTTATAGCTTTTGACTTGTCTTTGAGAACATTCTCAAGACCGGTAAGAATCCGTTCTAGAATGTTCTCGCTCCGTCTACGGCATATCACCAATTTTGCCGCCCGAACTAAAGGAGTGGTGGACAATAATTCATCACCAACAGGATTTGGCGATTGGCTGCCCTAATCTCTGGTTGCCCTTTAACCTCTCGAAGCCGGCTGGTACAGCAGTTGTACCAGGAGAATGACTTTCTCAGACGCCGGCATTGGTACAACTGTCGTACCATCCATGCTTTCCCCATTTTAGAGAATCGTCTATCTGTAGATCTTTGGGTGGTCCATTGTCGCTGCTCAGAGTAGCCGCTGGCTACGCATTATTTCCCTCTTCTTATCAGTTTGGCTACATTTTGGCAAAAACCGCAGGTTTCCTCTCGCTCCAATATACTTGAAAATTAAATAGAGGCCATCTCTTTCTCAATCTGTCTCATAATTTTAATGCTAATTTTTTTAGTACTGACTTTTGCTATGATTAAACCGTCAGCGATTTTGCACGCAATTTAAGCATATTTAACATATTTAATATATTTTAAGCATATTTAACATATTTAATGTTTTTTAATCATAACAAATAAGAATAGATTAATATTTTAGATTTAATGCCCTTCTAGAAAATAGGTAAAACCGTTTTTATCGTTTACTTCCTTTTCATACTTATGAATAATAAGATTTTATTTTGACGTTTTTTTCTGGAGTGCATAAATATACCCTTAAGAACTGTTAACTCTTTCAAACCCTTAAGAACCCTTAAGAACTGTTAACTCTTTCAAAGTGCTTCTATTATGTAGGCAATTTTGTCTGATTTATCAGGAGATAAATAAGAGACAATTGTATGCATAATAGTTTTTGTGATTTTCATTCATTCAGTGATTGCTTTCAATGATTTTCATTGATTGTAAATTAAATAAAATCAATTTATCTTTAGACCCTCTTTTAGGAGGAGATCTGCCAAAAAGTATTTAAATATCAGTCTGGCTCACGTTACTTCTAAATTGAATCAAAACATCAGTTACATTTTATAAAATTTCGGCCAGTTTTATTTGCTGAAATTCTTATACTCCTCAAGAGATAAAGGGAATTCAGACAAGTTGATAAAAAAATATCTTTAAAAAAGGTTGTTATTTTGTCTGTAATAAGGTGTATGTCAACTTACTATTAAATGTATGAAAATTAGAATTGGATTACGGAAAAGCACGCGAACGCTATCTGCTTAAGGGGATGGATGCTTTCGTGTAAACCTTTTTAAGAGAAAATTGCTCGCATTTACGTTCCTGGTGGAAAACTCCACATGTAATCAACCCACTCTTCGGTATTGATTGGATTAATTTTGTTCGCTTACTGAATTACATCAAAGCACACAACAATTACCTGTATAAGGGGAGTTATGCCTTCGCGGAGGACTTTCTAAGAGAAGCTGGCTTGCATTTACGTTACACAAAAACCGTGAATCCAACTATTTAGCCGGGATTCAAACCCAAGCGAGCTACAAGTGTTCAGCCACCTTTACCGCTCTACTGAAGAGCCCGTAAAAATATTGATAAAGGAAAAGTATTGAAATAACCGGTTTAATGTACTAACCTACAATCGACAGTACATAAATTACGCATATGAGGGGGATTATTTGTGAATAAATAAACTGTATTGCACTTTTCTCCACTAATTCATATTACGATGGAATTATTGCATTTCAAAGTTATTTCTCATGAATTAATTGTGCTCTTCATGATTTTTGATATTTTCAAAGAGAAAATTACCCACTTTAAATAAAAAAATACACGAGAAGATACTTTATGCAAAATTTGGCGTAAACGGTTTTCTTAATTTTGCTTTGAAAATATTCCAGGGTAATCGTTTTCATTACTGGAAGAAATATGAAAAACAGATTTACTATATTGCGTCAACACCCAGTATTTCCTTATTCTTTTGAAAACGTGAAAGATTACTCTTTCTAAAATAAATTAGAAAATATATTATGTGCAAATAGAATATTCGTTGAAAATGAAGCAGACTTCAACTTTTGGATATAACGATGGTTTTAGACGAAATTTCTACCTATGAAAAGAAATTGACGTATAATTAATTCTTCATGAACATTTAAAACTGTTCTCAAAATTCTTTTGATGATTGCATGTATAGGTCACGGATTTTTTTCTCTGCTAACATAAACAAAAGCCAATTTTACAAAGAAAAATTCTCGTTAAAGATATACCTTCTTTGCCTGATAGTCCAATGTAATATTTGTTAAAGTTAAATGATTAAACGCAACCAATGTATCTCGGATTTTGATTTTTATATTATAATAACAAAATTATCGAAAAAAGCAGATTTAAATCTGTTATTGTTATGTAAAGCTTTATTATTGCTGTAAGTTCATCTCAAAATCTAATTGTATTGAATCTCATTCTAATCATCTAATGGTAATAAATATTATTATTATTATTTCATTAAATTAGTCATTACCAGTATTTTATTAATGAAAATATGTTATTAAAAATCGCATTCCAGCCTGCAGACTTACAAATCTAGTCCGTATTTACTGTATTTTGTTAAATTTTGTTCTCGCTTTCTAATTTCTAATACGAAAATACGCGAATATAAATGAAGAGTGAAAACAACGTTAAAAAATTCTCAAATTATTTACGAGATTGATTAGAAATAGTGAGTGAAATATAAACATTGCATACATTTTGTTCTAAATAAAGTGTGCACTGGATATGCATCCAGTACTGCATATTTATTTAGAACTTCATTTAAATGAAAGCAAAATAATCATCGAAAAAATTGCAAATCTAGCAACCCCTCTACTATGGGACGTAAGCGTCCGACAAACATGTAAATTTTACTTCATCCATGGAGGGGAACTAACGACTTTTCTCATTAGGAAAATGTCAAAGAGGGGGCAAAACTGTAACTCAAATTATTTACGAGATTGATTAGAAATAGTGAGTGAAATATAAACATTGCATACATTTTGTTCTAAATAAAGTGTGCACTGGATATGCATCCAGTACTGCATATTTATTTAGAACTTCATTTAAATGAAAGCAAAATAATCATCGAAAAAATTGCAAATCTAGCAACCCCTCTACTATGGGACGTAAGCGTCCGACAAACATGTAAATTTTACTTCATCCATGGAGGGGAACTAACGACTTTTCTCATTAGGAAAATGTCAAAGAGGGGGCAAAACTGTTTCGGATCGCGCTGGTCTGAAGGCTATATTATGAGAATTTCGGCCCGGTTTTAGAAGGTTAAAAGGCAGAGTATATAAGGTACTTTCTCCCTCCTTCCTGTATGCTTTCGTGGTGTAACGGTAGCACACTGGTCCCGTATTGGAGAAGTCCAGGTTCGAGTTCCGGCGAGGGCATTTCTGATTTTTTACGTCTCTTGCTTCAAAAACACCTAATGTCTCTAGAACTTAGTTACTAAGTATGATTAAGTAAGCTTGATTAAAGCCATTAATACAATTTATTTATTTATTTATTTTTTTACTATTTCAAGCCTTTAATTTAGCGTCTAAATCGCTAGCATGAAGGATAGGCATACCATTATTAAAAAGGAAATCAAAATGCCTTGTGCCAGTTCTTATACTGGGAGGATTGTATGCTGAGGGGTGACAAGCAGTGTTTGAGAATTTTGTATTTGTTTAGTAGTACTAATTCATTTTTTGGGAGGGTTAATGCTCTGAGATGGTAAGAGAAGTTTGAGCATGTGTATTTTTAGTCACTGTCAATACAGCTTCGATCATGAGAAACTCGTAAGAGAGTGAAAGGCGTAAAACTGATGCATGACTTGCATATCAAGGCGTTGGTTCCAGTATTATTCAAGCGATTATGGCAAATAATCCTAATATTGGGGATTCTGACGTGATCACGTGTTTCGTTATGGAAGATGTACTGGTCATGTTTAGTATGAAGAACTCGACTTCAGATAATGTGCTGTAGATCTATGTTGCAGTATGCAAAGGCATGTAATTTTTTTTTTTTTTTGCTGTATGAGAACCTGGCCATACTTGTGAAATAATTCGATTGCTAAGCAGTTGCAGCAACTATGCAACGAACTTTTAAATTAAATGTTAATTGTGTGTGTTTTCATGTATAGCAGTGCTGCAACTAAACTCTGTACTTTTCTCTCAAATGAAGTGAACTAATTTGTTGTAAGTTAGTCTTCTTCATGCTTGTGTTGTTATCGCTAGCGTGCATAAACGCGGCGTGATATGTTTTTATAAAATATTCTTTTTTCCTCGCTAAGTAAATTGTAAATAAATGTGATTGATTGAATAAGTAGCTTATTTGTGAACATGCAGAACCAACCTGCCGTAATTGGTGACCTATGGACAAAAAATAAGTTACGTTAATTGGTCACATGCTTCGCCAAGCCTTGCTGTGATAAGCCTATTCCACTGTGGCGACTTCGCTTTCTGGATAATTGCAATTATATTGTTTCTGCTCTTCGGAACTATTTCCACATACTAGCGATGCCTCCACCCGATCAGCAGAGCCAAGTAGCGAAAGTTGCACTTCGCATTCCACCTTTCTGGAAGGCTAATGTGCGGTTGTGGATAGCACAATGTGACAGTGCTTTCATTTACAGCGGAATTACAAGTGATGAAACGAAATATTCAGCTCTTATAGCAAATATAGATGCGGAAACTCTGTCGCACGTCTCAAATATCGTACTAAACCCCCTGGACTCGGACAAATATAAAAAAACTGTCTTGAGAGGCTCATCAGTGAATTTGAAGATTCTGAACACAAGAAAATTAAAAAAACTCCTCACTGAACTTCAGTTGGGGGATGAACGGCCTAGTCATCTCCTACGGAAAATGAAAGAGCTTTCTGGAAAACAGCTGAATGATGACTTTTTGCAAAATTTATGGATGCAACGGATGCCAGCCCGTATCGAAACAGTTCTGTCTGCTTTTTCTGAAACACTTAATAAGCTAGCAATTATAGCTTGTAAGGTCCCTCACTTGAAATTCTAAGTTAATGTTGGAAGTGAGGAACCTAGGAACTGATAAGCGAATAATCGCTAGAGTTCGAAGACAGGAAACAACAAGTGAGAAGGGTAAATAACCCTTTATTATTTCTATAAGATTTAACAAAAACTCCGCCTGGGAGTGAACAAATAAAGTCCGCACTTTGGACTTGAACTTAAAAGACTAAGAATTAAACTAAAACTAAGATTAACTAACTAAGTATAGCCAAAGATATCAAGGTACAATGAGAGTTCGCCCCTTAACCTATTTCACTACGAAGCTTAGCAAGGGCCTGAGTACGGCCGAGCGTATAACAGCTTTGAGAGAGAGAGCGGCCAAAAAGCGCAGACGCGCGTAGTTCAAAAACTCTGTTTCTCTCTCTGTCTCGGTAAGTAACTTCGTGGTTTAAATACCGCTCCTTCTCATTAAATATTCAGCAAATTCCAAAACTACGTTCTGGCCGGAAGTAGGAAGTTGAAGTTAAGAATTTGACAGGAAAGGAACTTTAACTTAAAATTTAACTGTTAATAAAATTAACATAATCCTTACATAGCTTCCGACCAGACTTTAAATACTCGAAAAATAAGGTCTCAAAACGACCTTGTTTAAGACTTTAAAGTCTGAAACTTACAATAACTACACTCTTTCAACTTTTACATAAACTAAATGGCTTTAAAGTTTCGTTTTTAGGGCCAACTTTACAACAATCTAAAAGTTAGACTAAAGCTAGGAAAAATAAAAATTTACAATGAATTCTTTCTGGACATTTTATCTTGACATAAATATTCTTCCTACATACTCTTTATTCAGCTAGACTTATTTCAGGTCTTGATCCTTCCATATCTGAAAGGAAATGTCATTAGTAATGCATTTTTACAAAACTTGATTTTAAATCCTAGCTTTACGCTTTTAATTCATTATTTGGCTCTTATGCACTTTCATTCATCTACAGATTTATTTCACCCATGCTCTCCAGCAAATGTACTGAAATGTACTTAGGGTCTTCTATGTTGTGTTACCGCGAACAAACTACCGCTACACAACACCTAACTTTGTTAAAATTTGACACACTAGACCTGCCAAGACTCCCTACACGAAAACTGTTTCCTGTTGTAGTAAGCAAAAGCTTATATTTTACTTTTAATCGTGTTAACTGGAGAGCCTAACATTAAACACATATATATCAATATCACATTCTTCCTTAACTCCCACACACAGAAAAAAAAATTATTTTCTATGTCCTTTTAATCTTTACGATATTTCCACAGGAAGATCAAACATTTCTACATGAACATGAACATTTAAAGGTACTTACATATTAACGCAACCAGGCCTAAATTCGCATAAATTGCCAAATTTGGCGACCGTACTTATGGCAACCCTACGTGTTATACGTAGTTTTGTAAAAAAAGCATGTGGAGATTCACAAAATTTTCCTGCATTTTCGTGCAAATTTTTGAAATTTATTAGCAATTAAACCCTTCCGGTTTCGAATTTGAATAAGTTGCAGAATTATTTTTTCGGCGGAAATCTGTTCGCTATTGCTTTTAGCACTGATTGAAAACCGTATTCGCCATAACCATGTACACGTCGACTTATTTTTACTTAAAAAAACATCCCAGAATTGCACAAAAATGGCATTGCGCACACTCTTGACTTTATCCATGTACACTGCTATTTTCTCATAAATTACAAAAATTTGCACTAAAATGCAGGAAAATTTTGTGAATCTCCACATGCAAAATAGCAGTGTACATGGATAAAGTCATGAGTGTGCGCAATGCCATTTTTGTGCAATTCTGGGATGTTTTTTTAAGTAAAAATAAGTCGACTTGTACATGGTTATGGCGAATACGGTTTTCAATCAGTGCTAAAAGCAATAGCGAAGAGATTTCCGCCGAAAAAATAATTCTGCAACTTATTCAAATTCGAAACCGGAAGGGTTTAATTGCTATTTTATATTTTAAAACAAAATAATATTAAAAAACTGTATTAAAAATTATCTGTAATTAATAAATGTATATTTTCTTTCTATTCATACTTTTTTACTCAAACATACAAATCGCGCCAACCTGGTTGCGGTAATACGTAAGTACCCATTTAAATATTTACACATTTGAATTCATTTCACATCAACAGTCATAGTTGCTTAATTACACTTTACCAAAATTTACACGAAATTGTAACTTTACGTTAACATATTATAGTATTCCAATAGTCTTCCGACTAAACTTATTCAGAACTTACTTTTCGCAACTTGCGAGTTCTTAACAAAAAGTGCCCACCAGCGGCCGAGCGGTAAAGTCGCTGAACACTGGTAGTTCGGTCCGAGGTTCGAATCCCGCGAACGGGCTGGCTGCATGGGCGTTTTCGTGGTTTTCCCCATGTGTAACGTGTATACGAGCCAGTTTCCCTTAGAAAGTCCTCCACGAAGGCATCCCTCCTCTTAGGCAGATAGCCCTCGAGGCTTTGCCATAATCACACACACACACACACACTTAACAAAAAGTATTTAACGCTAGTAGCTTCTCGCCAAATTACTAACATAAAAATCTGTGCTTAGGAACATTTACAAAATATCGCTATCTGCGATTTAAATTTTCTAAACAGCTTTAGCAACTTATCACAATATGATATAATTTGAACTTAAAAGAAAAATTAGCAAAAATATTTTCACTTATCTTTTTCTGTACTCCTGCATCCTGTCTTTACAGAATTGATCAAATGTAGAAAACCTGATAACCTCCACTCTTCTTCTCGATGTTCGATGTTCCGCTCTTCAGTTCCAGTGCTTTCCTTTTCTGTCCTTTATGTAGGAATCTGGGACTCTTCCGGGCAGGTTGTGGATTCTGGAATGCCAATTTCCTTTTTTGACTCCGGTGGGGCTCTCCGTGCTTCAGGGTCTTTGAATCTTCTCTTGGCCCTTCTAACTTGTTGCTCCGGCACGGTTGTGTCTACAGGTCTTTTTTTGCTTTTCGTTCTCCACGCTGGTCCTCCTTGGGTCTGCCTTGTAGTTGTTGATGCTGGAAACTGTTGTTTACGTCTACTTTTAATTCGTCGTTGAGTTTTCTCCTTTCCTGGAACCTTGTCAGTAGGCCTCCCTCGTGTGGTCGATGGCACTTGAGTTTTTGCAGCATCCTGGGTTCTGACTCGTTGATCTGTCGGTGCTAATTTCCTCCTTTTTTGTGCGCTTGTAGCCTTAGTGGTATGGGTTTCCCTGGTCGAAGTTTGTTGGCTCTGCTTTCTTTTTTGCGTTGGGGGACTCGAGCTGTACTCCTGAGCTGGGGGGCTTCTCTCCTTACTTCCAGAATCCTGTAATAAATCCTGCAATATTTTGAAGTCAGTGCGGCTGTAATAAGGTTTTAACTGATCGATATTTGCCACCAGTTGTTGGCCATTTTCGGCCTTTAAATAAAACGTGGCTTCTCTTATTCTTTCCACCATGTACGGCCCTTCAAACATGGGCTCAAACTTCGCCACTCTGTTTTCTGGTACCGACGATAACGAATATTTCAGCTTCAGCACTTTTTGTCAAACTGTATATTCCAATTCCCTTCTATTTCTATCATATTAAATCTTTTGTTTTTGTCTTGCTATATCAGAACTTTTAATAGCTTCGTCAATAATTTTTTTGAACGTCTTTTAACTTAAATTCTTCTTGTCGCTGTTGTACAAAGAATAGCTTATCCAACGGCGTTATGATTTTAATTCCTAAAAATAACTCCGCGGGGGTTTTCTGCGTAGTATCATGTTTTGCGGTTCTCAAGGCAAAACCTAACTCATTGTCCAGCATGTCCAGCGATCATGAAATTTCACATATCCTCTGATAATTTTTACAATATTCTTATTTACGCGTTCCGCTATATTCGACTGCGGTCTATATGGTACCATTTTTAGATGGCGTATGCCAAGTCCTGTGCACAGATTTTTAAATATACTACTAACAAACTGTTTTCCATTATCTGATATTACTTTTAGTGGGGCCCCGTATTTTAATATATATTTATTTAAGAAAGAATCTGCGACTATTTTAGCTCGTTTAAGAGGGACAATTTCTACCCATTTTGAAAAATGGTCAACGATTGTTAAAAGATATCTGTTTTTATTTATTTTTGTCCTAGGGTAGGGTCCTAGCAAATCTATTCCAACTATTTCGTTTGGAAAAGTGGTCTTTATGTTTTTTAAATACCCGGCCGGGCTGTAATTAACATCGTTTATTAATTGGCACATATGGCACTACTTAACATACGCCGTAACAACTTTCTGTAATTGCGGAAAATAAACCGCTTCGCGTACCCTCTTTAGTGTTTTTCGTATTCCGAAATGTGCTGCAGAAGGTAGATCGTGTAACTCCTCTATGATACTTAAACGTAGACTCACTGGGATTACTGGTCGGTATTCCTGATTTTCATTAGTTACTTTTGTGTAAAATAACAATTTGTCGATTATTTCATAATGCTGTGCCCTATTGCGGATAGCTGTTAAATCTATATGTTCAAATTTTTCAGGGTCTTCCAAGTATGCGTAAATGTCTTTAAACTCTGGATCCTTTTTTAATTCTTCGATTATCGTTTCACGGGACTCAATAACTTTTGAGGTGAGCATGGCACACTTGATAGTGTTTCCCTCTTCATCAATTTTTATTCGCGAAAGTGGCATCGGCGACCAAGTTTTCCTTTCCCGGAGTATATTTTATAATTAGGTTGAACTCTTGTAATTTTAAGGTCTAACGTATCAAGCGAGGCGATAAATTCTTTCCTGAATACAAGCGACCCACTGCCGCATGATCTGAGTAGACCGTTATCGGTGAACTTCCGAAGTAGATCCGAAACTTCTGAAATGCACAGCGAGCGTTTCTCACTCAGTAGCGGAATAGTTCCTTTGTGTAGCATTCAAGGTTTTCGAAAAGAAAGCTATAGGTTGCCCATTTTGGGAGAGCACCGCTCCAACTGCATAATCGGATGCATCCGCTGAAATTTCTAGACCTTGCTCGCCTTCTGGGAATTTAAGGATTGGGGCATTGATTAGGGCATTCTTTAATTGTTCAAACGCGGTGTTCGCTTCGGCTGTCCAAGAAAATCTACTTTTCTTTCTTTTTAGCACTAGAAGAGGCTCAACTATTTTCGCGAAGTCTTTTATAAACATTCTATAATAGGAACATAAGCCCAAAAATGAAGACAATTTCTTAGCCGTATTTGGGGGAGGATAACTTTTAATTGACTTAATTTTTTAATCATCAGTCTCTATTCCCTTATTCGAGATTTTGTACCCGAGGTATCGTAATTCCTTCGCCGCAAACTTGCATTTTCTTGCATTTATTTTGAAACCGGCCTCGTTAAGTAAAGAAAAACTTCTTCAAGATGTTTCAAATGTTCCTCTAATGTTTGGTAATGGTAACTATGATATCGTCAAGATAAATTACTGTACTTTTACCTAAAACCTTCTTTAAGACTATGTCCATATCTTTTTGGAACGTAGCTGGCGCTCCGCTCAAACCAAAGGGCATTCTTAAAAAGGCATGGACGCAGGACTTTGTTATAAACGCGGTCTTCTGGACATCCTCCGGCTTCACGGCTATTTGAAAGTAACCCGACGTGAGGTCTAGGGTTGTCATAAATTTAGTCGAGCGAATGTTTCTGATGATTTCATCAATTATTGGTAGGGGATATGTGGATTATTTTGTTATACTGTTTAACTTGCGATAATCAACTGCAAACCTATACGCGTCCGGGTGTTCAGGCGGTAGTCCGTTCTTTTTTCTACAAAGGACCACCGGACTTGCGTAAGGGCTCGTGCTTGGTACAATTATTTTATTCTTTAACATATTTTTTATATGGGTTTCCAAAATTTCTTCTTTTACTTTATCGTAACGGTAAGGTTTTGACCGGACTGGAGGGGCATTCCCAGTGTCTATGACTAACTAACTGACAAAACCCAGGTTTTTCGTTAAACAAAGAATTAAATTTTCTTACCAATTCTTCAATCTTCTTTTTCTCTTCTAACTTCAAATGATCCAGATTCAATTCCGGCATGGAACCTTCACCTTCTTGTACCGGGTCCATGTGCACCTGAAACGTAGAATTCTGAAAATTAAGATTTGCGCCGGATGCGCGTAAAAAATCGATCCCCAATATCACTGATGTGAGTAAATTTTTCACGACTAAAAAATTAATTTTTAGGACCTCGTTTTTAATCTGAACATGCAGTGCGGTTTTCCCCAAACATACGCACTGTTTGCCTTGGGCGGCAATTACTTTCTGTCCCGTGGCTTTAAACAGTCTGTAACGACGAAAATGGTTTTTGAAAAAAATTTCCGATGGGAATGAACATTGTGCCCCTGTGTCCAGGAGTACAGTGGGTTGGTACATTATTTACCAAAATCTGTATCTCCGGCATAGCAGGATTTTGTACTACGACTGTATTTAAGCAAATTTCTGAGGGGTCTTCTGTCCTACTCGGTGACCGTTGCCCCTTCTCGATCACCGGTTTGCGTTTAAAGTCTGATTTCCTGCCGCCTCTTTTCGCTGATTTTTATATCCACCGCCCTTAGTTTTATCTGCGTTCTTGCTATTAAACTTTTCACTTTTTCCCGTCTGCCGATATGCCTTGTACTGAACTTGTGGTTTCTTTTGGGGAGTAAATCTTGAGTACTGGCCAAACGGACTTGCACGCGCTTTCTCTGCGTTTCTTCTACTTTGAAATTTCATTGCAAGCTGGAACAGAATTTCTAACGTTTGCGGATTACGCACTTCGAGAAAATCTTGCGCTGACGGTAGAAGACGCGGTAGAATTAGTTCGATAATTTCTTTATCGGGCCTTTTCCCGTATAATAAATTAAAAATATGTACTTTTCTTAAAATGAACTCTGTCAAATCCTCGAAAGCGCCTTGGTATTTACTATACAGTTCTGATTCAAGCTTCGCACGATCTTTAACCACTGGAAATGCTTTTATTAATGCAGATTTGAAATTTTCCCAGTTATATGATTCAGATCCTGGGTCCCCCGACAAGAACTTTCCTATACTCTTCTGCCAGCTAAGGGCTTGACCTTTTAAGGCTGCCGTAGCGATGATCAATTTTTGTAGCTGATTCACAGGGTGTAAGGTGAAATGTAGGTCTAGTTGTTCCAAAAATGTCAGGACTGAGCCCTTGCCATCGAAAGTGGCTGTGGGTTTCATGGCTGCATGCAGCGTTTCCACGAGGAATCCAAACCCTTCTACTGGATTCGTGGATGTTGTAGGGACCTGAAAGGTCGGAGGGGTCAACCTAAACTTCCCGGACTCTAACGACATGGTCCGTTTAGAATTCTTTTCGGGCGCCAATTGTAAGGTCCCTCACTTGAAATTGTAAGTTAATGTTGGAAGTGAGGAACCTAGGAACTGATAAGCGAATAATCGCTAGAGTTCGAAGACAGGAAATAACAAGTGAGAAGGGTAAATAACCCTTTATTATTTCTATAAGATTTAACAAAAACTCCGCCTGGGAGTGAACAAATAAAAGTCCGCACTTTGGACTTGAACTTAAAAGACTAAGAATTAAACTAAAACTAAGATTAACTAACTAAGTATAGTCAAAGCTATCAAGGTACAATGAGAGTTCGCCCCTTAACCTATTTCACTACGAAGCTTAGCAAGGGCCTGAGTACGGCCGAGCGTATAACAGCTTTGAGAGAGAGAGCGGCCAAAAAGCGCAGACGCGCGTAGTTCAGAAACTCTGTTTCTCTCTCTCTCTCTCGGTAAGTAACTTCGTGGTTTAAATACCGCTCCTTCTCATTAAATATTCAGCAAATTTCAAAACTACGTTCTGGCCGGAAGTAGTAAGTTGAAGTTAAGAATTTGACAGGAAAGGAACTTTAACTTAAAATTTAACTGTTAATAAAATTAACATAATCCTTACAAGCTGATAAACTCGCTGAGGTTGTTCAACCTAGCGCAATCTGTGCTACGTCTGGAGCTGGAACGTCCTTGGATCACAATGCCATCACAACTGAAACTCTAGCCAGGCAGATCGAAGAACTCACAAGCCATGTTTCTGAATTTTCCCATGCTCGGAGGACAACTAGGTTCCGAAGTCGCTCAACCTCTTGCTTCAGGAAAGGTAATACTTCCAATAATGTGTGTTTCTATCATAATTGTTTTGGTGAGAAGGCACGCAAATGTGCCAAGCCTTGCGCGTACCAACAGCAAAAAAATCTGTAACTCCCGTCATAGCTGGGATGACGGAAGTATCCAAAAAGTTCAGTCGATTATTTCTTCTCGACAGGAAGACTGGCCAAAAAGTTTTGGTTGATTCTGGTAGTGAGATCTCAGTGTTATCTCCTTCTCCTAAAGATAAGAGAAACTGTTGTGAAACATTTGGCCTTTTTGCTGCCAACAATTCTAAAATTCCTGCATATGGATATTCGTGCGCAGACAGGTCGACTTGGGTCTCCGGAAGCCCATCTCATGGACATTTGTGATTGCTGATGTAACTTCTCCTATCACTGGTGCAGATTTTTTGAAACATTTTAATCTTCTTGTTGATTTGAAACGGCAGTGTCTTATAAATCCTGAAACTTCACTATTTACTTATGGCAATGTTGCTCACAAAAGCCAACCTTCTATTGTCACTGTTTCTGTTAATTCAGATTATGACTCCTTACTTTCTGAGTTTCCAGATATAACAAATCCTACTCTAATTAAGCAGACTGTTCCTCATAATACAGTGCATCATATCTTGACCCGTGGACCACCTGTGACTTCAAAACCGAGACTACTCCATCCCAAGCTGCACGAAGCAGTGAAATCTGAGTTCTAATTCCTCCTGGATGAAGGTATAATTCGTCCTTCCAAGAGTCCATGGAGTTCACCATTGCATGTCGTCCCTAAGCAAGATTCTGCAGTTCGTCCGGTTGGAGATTACCGCAAGCTGAATTTGTGACTGAATTTGATAGTTATCCTATTCCGTACCTTCAAGACTTTGCTCATTCACTCTACGGTAAATCCATTTTCTCAAAAGTAGACATCTTTAAAGCATTTCACCAAATTCCTATTGCAGACGATGACATTCCTAAAACAGCAGTGACAACCCATGGGGTCTCTACGAGTATACTCATCTGTGTTTTGGCTTAGTGAATGCACCCCAAACCTTCATGCGCTTTATGCACGAGGTCCTAAGGGCTCTCCCATTTTTTTATGTTTATGTTGATGATATACTATGTTTTTCAAATGATGCAGTGGAACATAAGAAGCACTTTCCGGCTATATTTCAAAGATTGAGTACTTACGGTCTCAAGTTAAATGTTTCAAAATGTGTGTTTGGTATTACTGAGCTGGAGTTTCTTGGTCACCATATAAGCCCAGAAGGGGATAAACCCTTGCAAAATAAAGTCCAAGCAGTCCTAGATTTTAAGTTGCCTGAAACTATTGGTAATTTGCGTAATTTTATAGGCCTAACTAATTTCTATAGTAGGTTTTTGCCTCATGCAGCAGACAACCAGACTTTGTTAAGTGACGTTTTAAAGGGGTCTTCTGGCAAGAAAAATTCAAAGAAACCAATTATTTGGACTTTTGCAACCGAGGCTTGGCTTTTAAAAAATGCAAACAAGCTCTAGGTAATGCCACGTTACTTGCCCATCCTTCTCCAACTGCCCCACTTGCTTTGCATGTAGATGTATCTGATCATGCTATTGGTGGTGCATTGCATCAGGTTGTAGACTCCAAATTGCAGCCCTTAGGTTTTTTTCTCGAGGAAGCTCAGTACAGCAGAAACTCGGTACAGTGCTTATGACCGGGAGCTCCTTGCTGCTTATGCATCCATTCGCCATTTCAGACATATGTTGGAGGCTAGAGAGTTTTTCCTCTTTACTGATCATAAGCCTCTGGTATATGCTTTCCGTCAAAAGAATGACAAGTGCTCTTCACGCCAGGTGAGGCATTTAGATTTCATGTCGCAATTCACAACTAACATACAGCACATTCCAGGGCCTGAGAATATTCCTGCAGATGTCATGTCCAGTATAGCTGCCTTAACTCTTCCTGCGTCAGTTGATTATTCTGAAATAGCTAAAGCACAAACATTGGATGATGAGTTGAAGTCCTTACTGTCATCAGACACATCCCTGCAGTTAAAAAAATTACTCTCCCGGAATCAAACATCTATTCTGTGATGTATCGACTGGCAAGTTCGTCCCTATGTCCCAACACAGTTTCCCCAGGATGTTTTTGCCTCATTACACAACATGGCTCACCCTGGTGTACGCAAAACACAACACATTGTGCGGTCACGATTTGTTTGGCCTAAAATGTTATCGGATATAGTTGAATGGACCAAGTGTTGCATCCCATGTCAAAAGACTAAAATTCATCGCCATACAAAAGCACCTTTGGCAAGTTTTAAGGAGCCTTCTAAAAGATTTGACCATGTTCATTTGGACCTTATAGGCCCTCTCCTTTCCTCAAATGATTATTCTTACTGCTTGACTTTAATTGATCGTTTCTCTCGATGGCCAGAAGCTCAACCACTCAAGGATATCTCTGCTGAAACTGTTGTAGAAGCATTTTTCACATGCTGGGTCTCCAGGTATGGAGTGCCTTCTACTGTGACAACTGACCAAGAACGCCAATTTGAAGCTTCACTTTTTCGCTCTCTCACTCATCACCTGGGAATTCAGAGATCCAGGACGACTAGTTACCACCCCCAGTCGAATGGGTTAATAGAGGAATTGCATCGACCTCTTAAGACTGCTATCAAGTGCCATGCCACTAAGCGGTGGACTGAAATCCTTCCTGTGATCCTTCTTGGTTTTCGAGCTGCTTTGAAAGGAGATTTGGGTTGCACACCAGCAGATTTGGTTTTGGGCACCACCATTCGTCTGCCTGGGGAGTTCCTGGTTCTTGCTCAACAACCGGTTGACACCACAGATTTTGTCAGCCACTTAGGTGCACTTATACAAACACTTCGCCCCATACCACCCAAGAGACATGGTGATAGCAAAACCTTTATACACCGTGATTTAGCCACAGCTACCCATGTTTTTGTTCGTCATGATATGGTGAGACGCCCACTTCAACCTCCTTATGATGGACCATTTTTAGTTGTTCGTAGAACAGAGAGGGTCTCTTACCTAGACATAAATGGCAAAACTGTACCGGTATCCATTGATCGTGTAAAGTCAGCTTATGTTCTGAACAGGGGTAAACCAATCGCTTCATTAACTTCATCTCACCGTTTGCAGGGCACTGTGGTACATGATTCGCCACTTAACCCAGATACTCCATCAAATGATTGTCCATCTGATATCACAACTTCAGCACAGCCTGCAACAAAAGTGCAACCTAAGACTACACGTTCTGGGCGTCATGTTCATTTCCCTGTACGATATCGTTGACACTGGGAAGGGAGTATGCAGCAACTATGCAACGAACTTTTAAATTAAATGTTAACTGTTTGTGTTTTCATGTATAGCAGTGCTGCAACTATGTACTTTTCTCTCAAATGAAGTGAACTGATTTGTTGTAAGTTAGTCTTCCCTCGTGCTTGTGCTGTTATCGCTAGCGTGCATAAACGAGGCGTGATATGTTTTTGTGGAATGTTCTTTTTTCTTCGCTAAGTAAATTGTAAATAAATGTGATTGATTGAATAAGTAGCTTATTTGTGAATATGCAGAACCAACCTGCCGTACAGTGCTTATTTTATCTGAGAATGGTTTGTAGCTTTTATATTCATAAATGTAGGTTGAGAAAATCTGATGAGACATCTAATTACTTTCTTTGAAATCCACCAGTTCCTCAGTTGGTAAAACCGCTGAACGCTGGTAGTTCGACCGAAGCTCAAATTCTGGCGAATGGGTTGACTACACGGACGTGGGTTTTCTTATATGAATTCTAGGCAGTTTTCCGTAAAATACATTCGATGAAGGCATCCCTATCTTAATTAGGTAGCCACAGTGTGTACTTTGCCATAATCAGAATAATTTAGTTGCATCTAATTTCTAATAATTTTTTAATCATTCGTAGTATTTTAATAATACTTAAATTTCTCGTTACCTTCAGTTCGGGGTGTGCGTTTCCTAAGATATTCGAATGTGTCTAAAATTTATAATCACAAATTTTTTATATATGTGGAAAGAAATTAAATGGGGAAGGAAGAGAGAATGGATTTTTTATTCGTATTAAGGCTAAAAGTTGTTTCCCGGATAATTGTTAATAGGAAGGATTTTTTTTTCTTGAGTAAATGACACGGAAAATTTACATTCTTCCTCATATTTACATTTCTTCAGAATATAATTTCAAAAAAATCAAAAAACTTATAATGCAAATTTAAACAACTTCTTTTAATTAGGTTTAGCCCAAATAATGCTTATTTGTAGAGATCAGTAGCTAATATTTTTATTTTCAGTAATACTTGTACGGAATTTTTATCAAAAACGTAAGAAAAGGTTATCTGTATTATCAGAAGGGATTCGAAACTATATCCTAATTTTATTAGTAAAATAAAACTAACAAAATCGGTGCTACTTTGGTAGATGGTTGCACGGATTGTGGCGATTTTCTGCCGATTTGTTTGGGCGAGCGATAAGACTTTATGGTAAACCAATTGCTGGACATGTTATTTATGGTAACCGATACTTTGTTGTCATTTTATTTAAAATATAATGCGTTTTATCATGCATAAATTCCGTGTTTAAAATATTATTTATAACTTCTAAATAATAAAAATGAATTTAATTTTGCATTTTTATTTCAAATAAAAATGCAAAATTAAATTCATTTTTATTTATCATCATTAATTAATGAGAATATTTATTATTTTATTATTTTTATTTATCCAGAAAATATCATTTTTCATGATATTTTATGGAATTTTATGTTGTGAATGATGTAATGAATGACGTCACATTATTTTAAAAGTAATTGGTTTTAATATCTATAAATTTAATCTAATGTTTTAAACATTATTTATGGCTGTTAAATATTAAAATACAATTTAATTTTGCATTTTTTTAAAATATGATTTTATTATGAATGATTGTTTAAATAATTTTACTATGCGTGAAATACGTACAAACAGCATTTTTCAAGATGGCTGACGACTGTAAAAACCGCGCCAACAACTGCACCACTGTAAATCGCCAAAAATCCGTGCAACCGTCTACCAAAGTAGCACCACAAAATCTTTAATTAATTATAATCAGATGTAGTTTAGAATAGATTTTACATGATTTTCTTTAAACATTTCCATGAACAGGTGCACAAAGCTCTTGGACACGACAAGCATTGCAGTGCTTTTCAAATACGTTACGGTGGTTACAAAGGAATGCTCCTAATTGATCCAACGCTGAAGGACACCGATATAGCGTTTCGAAAAAGTATGAAGAAGTTTGAATCACCACAAAATATTAAACTAGAAATTGCAAGGGCAAGCGCTCCAGGTAAGTAAAATGCTTAATAGGCCGGCAATGCGGGAACTTTTGCATCATTAATTGTAAAATTACCAAATGATTCTTATTTGCGATAGATATAAAAGAAACGTGCCTTTGAATGCTTTCAAAAGTGTTAGGCGATATTATGTTAAATTATATTATAAAAATGTTGCAGGAGGAAAATAAATTACAATATTTTTTCTGTTTTTTTAAAAATAATTACACTATTCTGTTCTAGAAAATTGTGTATACAAATGTTATCAAAAGAATAAAAATTATGAAGATTAAGAAACGAATGTCAGAAAAAATAAATCGTTAAAACAAGGAAAATGTTTTAAAATACAAATCGTATTCTGGTGAATCACCTCGGGCTTATGTACGCTTAAACTGTTTGACATTTAATACTAATGCCATTCGTTATATATTTGTTTCAGTTCAGCGTTTCATGTAGCACTTGTTTCATTCCCATGTTTCTAATTCTTTCAAAATACTGAGTTGATCGGAAAGTAATGAGGATTGCGATAGGCAGTTTAAAAAAAAAGGGGGTATCAGTGGGTGTTGATTACTTAAGATTGGCATATATATAAAATTCTCAAAAGAATTATCCACTTCTAACATAAATACATTATGGCAATATACAAAAAGAAAACTTTATTAAAGAAAATCAGACGTAAGAAATCTTACCACATTTTATCAAACCATCACATACAGCGGAGCACAAACTCAATTCTACACTGGCCATGGTCCCTTCCCACATTACCTTAAGAGATTCGGCATACGAGCATCAGATTTGTGTGAATGTGGTGCGGTAGGTGATGCAGATCACTTCCTCTTCAACTGCCCACAAACCGATAAACTGCATTTAAAAATGCCAAGCAGTGAATACTGGCCGCAATGGTCGGAGAATACCCGCGGCAACAAGCAGACAAAAACTAAAATAGAGGAGGTAATCAGGCTTTGCTCAGCAAGATACTAAGAAATTCTCCCCTCTCTTGAGAATTGTATCTTCGCAGCATAATTTTAATAGCAATTCAAAATACTACAACAACTGAATATCAACACTAGGAAATCACCCCGTAGAATAATAACAGGACTGTAAGAGCAAAACTATTGTAATGTAAGCATATTACTATCCAGTTTATATGTACTTGATAAAAATAATATTGTAAAGCAGTTTAAATGATATTGAAAATCCAGTCAATGTGTAAATGAATTACAAGTTTAATTTTGATTATCTCAGTAAAAGTATTGTAAATATGAATTCATATAATATCTAAATGTACACATAGCTGTCATGATTTTATGTATCTATCATATGTAACTTGTACAAGACAATGATTGTAATCAACATATCTATGCTTATACACAGGCCTTGTATGCCCATGTAATATTTATATGTATATTTTTACAAGTGACAAGTGACGGAGGACGGGGACGCCTGGCGTATAACATAGGTAAACAGGCATATGTCCCACGTCCTCCTCTATCTCGAAGAAGCAACTCGCTGGAGCCCCGTGAGGCTGCACCGGGAGTTTACATGTCCATACAGGTGCTAGATGTCGGGTAGTTTTTACATAGGACGTTGTTAATAACACAAAACGGAGAAAATTTTCCCTTCTGCCAGGATGACTACTAACACTGTAAGACTTTTACAACAAAGTCAGGTCAGTGGTTATCTCAGGCGGCGCTCAGTCTGTTTTAATTCCTATTGGTTTGTCAATTAGATCATCTTGACCCAATTCTTCAAGTAAAAAGATGTACCATTTAACTTCACATGCACATTCGCAGAATGCTAAAAATTCAGCTTCCATTGTAGATAGAGCAACTATTCTTTGTTTGTTGCACTTCCAATTTATGAAATTTTTGCCTACTTTAATGAAATAACCTCCAAATGATTTTCCATCTTCAGTGGTACACCAACTTGCATCTGATATAGCATTTAATTCCCCATTGTCTGAAGTATACACTAAACAAGTATTTTGTGTTCCTTTAATATATCTAAATATCCTCTTTACAGCTTTCCAGTGTTTCTCTCTGGGATCTTGATTATATCTTGACAAATTACTTACTGCAAAAGCTAAGTCTGGCCTTGTGCCTGTTGCTAAGTACATCAATGAACCTAATGCTTCTTGATATTTTGTCTTCGACACAGGTGGTGAAGATGCTATGTCATCAAGATTTTCACCCAATATTCCTGGAGTCTTGATAGGTTTACATTCATCCATTTCAAAGTTTTTTAAGATTTTAGTTATGTAGTTTTCTTGACTAAGTTTTCCAGATTCTTGCCGGATGTCTATTCCTAAAAATTTTTGTGTTTGAGTGACTTCTCGTAATGTGAACGATTTAGATAGTTGAGAGATGATGTCATTTATCTCAGAATTTGAATTTCCAATCACCATTAAGTCATCCACATATACTGCTATGATAAAATATTTGATCTTATCTTTATAAATATAAACACACGGATCTGACTTTAGTCTAGTTAAATTCTTTTCTTTAAGAACTTTACATAATTCATCATACCAGCATTTTCCTGATTGTGTTAATCCATATATACTTTTGTTTACAAGATATACTTTGTTCGGATCTGATATAAAGCCAGGTGGTTGTTCCATGTAAATTGGTTTATCCAAGTACCCATTTAAATATGCAGCTTTTACGTCGAAAAATCTTATTTTGTAGTTTTTGTAAACTGCAATCGATAGTAATGTTCTAAAGGTTGCAAGTCTCATTACTGGGCTAAATCCATCTTCATAATCAATTCCTTTTCTTTGTTTAAATCCGGTTGCTACTAGTCTTGCTTTGTAAATTGTTTCTAAATTACCCTTTTCATCCCTTTCTGAGAATATCCAGCGGTTTTTAATAACTTTCTTATCGGCGGGTCTTTCAACTAATTCCCAGACTTCATTAGCATCCATTGAACTCAATTCTCAATTCTTCTTGCTTGTAGCCAGAATTCACTTTCAGCAGATTCTATAGCTTCATCATTTGTCTTAGGTAATCCTTCATTTGTATTGTATACTACATAATCTTTTAATTTTTCTGGGGGCTTCGTAATTCGCGCTGGTCTTTTCTGTACAGAATTTCCATGATTATCGTTTCCAGGTTCTTCATTTATTTGCGGATACTTGGTTGGCTTTTCCAATGAATTGTTATCATCGTCTTCATCATCACTATTGGATGGCAAAATTTTCTCAGCTTCTTCATCTGTTGTATTATCTTCTCTATAGTATCTGTTAGTTATTTCTGAATTATTTACATTTCCATTAGTTTGTTCCTTATAAAAAATAATAAGTTCTTCTAATATTTGAATTTTCTTTTAGTAAAGGTGATCCAAGTTTCTGTTCATCAAATTTTACATCTCTCACTTCTTGAATTTTATTTAGTTCAGGGATATAAATTTTGTATGCTTTTCTCTTCATGCTATAGCCTATCATAATTCCTTTTTTTAGCTTTTAGATCCATCTTTCTACGTTTTTCTCGTCTTATATGAACATATGCTTCACATCCAAATCTTTTAAGATGAGTAATGTTAGGCTTGCGTCCTTTATATAGTTCATATGGTGTAAACCTTTTATCATTTTTGTGACTCCTGTTATTCACATGTACAGCTACTTTAACGCTTTCAGACCAAAATTTTATCGGTAATTCTGCATCAATTAACATAGTTCTAGCATATTCAGTTATAGTGCGATTAAAACGTTCAGCTTTTCCATTACTTTCCGGAGTATAAGGGGTTGTAAGTTCATGTTTAATTCCCATTTTTTCAAAAAATTCTTTTATATTTTTAGCTAAAAACTCACTACCATTATCACTACGAATTCTTTTTAGTTTCTTTCCTGTTTGTCTTTCTTCTTGAATGATAAGTTTGATTAGAGCTTCTGAAGTTTCACTCTTCTTCTCAATTGTTATCACAAATATGAAATTACTGTAATCATCTACCACTGTTAAAAAATAACAACTTCCGTCTATTGATTTCTCAATTGGTCCAACTAAATCTATGTGCCATAATTCTAAAATATCTTCAGATTGCTTAAATTTTACATTTTTATAAGATGTTCGTGTTATTTTACCTAATGTACAAGGTTCACAATTGTTTTCAGAAATTTTTACATTTTCTAATCCAATGACCGATGAGTGTTTTGTGTTTTTTCATGTCTATCAGCATTTGATAATTTATATGACCTAGTCTCTGATGCCGTAGTACATCATTAACATAACTAATTTTAGCTTCTTCAACAATATTTCCTTCAACTTCAAATTTATTTCCATTTCTGTTAGCTATATATAGAATGTTTCCCTGTTTATTGATCACTTCTGCTTTATTTTTGGTAAAAATTACTTTTAAATCATGATCTACAATTTTTGATACTGACAGCAGATTTTCACTTAAATTCGGTACTTGCAGAACATTTTCTACTCTCAAGATGTTCTTATTTCTATCAGTTTGCATTTTAATGTTACCAATACCAAATGATTTGATCATGGCCCCTTTTTCAGCCGTCATTATTTGTCGTTCTTCATCTTTAAAATTAGTAAATATTTCTTTATTAGTTGCCATGTGAGATGTGGCTCCTGAATCAATAATCCATTTAATTTTTCTATTCTCTTGTTTATTTATTTTATTCTTTCCATCATTTCTATCTTGATTAAGATATGAGCTTTCTATTTTCTTAGATACTTCAAATAGGCATGTAGCTGATTCATATTCTCTTTCCTTGCTTGACATTCTATAAGTTTTATTTGTTACAATTCTCTGCGGTCGGTGTTCTTGTTTAGTTTTCATTTTACATTCAGTTGATTTGTGGTTGAATTTTCCACAGCAAAGCACTTTATTATTATTTCGACATTCTTTTATTAAATGTCCTAATTTTCCACAATTAAAGCATCTTCTTTCATATTTCGATTTTATCCAGTTTTCTTTTGCCTTAGAACTTACTTCTATTTCTTTTCCTCTTTGTTTATTTTTCCTTCTATTTCTTTTAAAGCTTGTCTAATTGACGCTAGATCTTTCTCGCTTTTAACAATTTTAACATCAAATTCAAATTTATTTCTAAGTCCTTCTAGTATGAAGTAAATTAATTCTTTATCTCTTATTTCATCTCCAACTTGAATACTTTTACTTTTCAGAATAACAGCTCTATTCATATAATCATCTACTGATTCATTTTGACTCATTTTCAGTTGAGCTAATTCTATTCTGCATTTGATTTGAATATCTTCTGTTCTTGCCGCCATTTCATTTTTGATTTTCTCCCATAACTTCTTTGCGTTCTTTTCATTCGCATATTTTAACGCTTGTGGAGCTGTCATAGTTTGATTCATTATATTTCTTGCTATCGCGTTATTATCATCCCATATTTCCCAAGTTTTTATTTCATTTTCGAAATTAACATCATTCTTTTTATATGGTTTTGGTGGTTCATCAGCTTCTATCACACTTCTCCATATCTTTAAACTTCTTAATTCACTTTCAACTCTGTTGGCCCAAATAAGATAATTATCGTCACTTAATTTTTCTATATGACTCAAATTTATCATATTATATGCCATATTTTCTAATTTATATTCACTAATTATAATACAAGTCTAATTTATCTCTTAGAGAAATTGGCTATTTTGTTAAGCCTAAACAACATCAATGTTCTATCTGAAATTTTATTAACAGAGGGGGCAACCACGCTCTGATACCAAATGTTGGTTGTTTAAGATTGGCATATATATAACATTCTCAAAAGAATTATCCACTTCTAACAGAAATACATTAGGGCAATATACAAAAAGAAAACTTTATTAAAGAAAATCAGACATAAGAAATCTTACCACATTCTACCAAACCATCATAATGAAAAAACTCTCTCTTCCAGATTTTTAACTCATTCTTTTTACAATTTAATATCAATGTTGCCAAAATATTAAAACTTAAAATTATGCTTTATAAACAAATACTATCAGTGGGGTCTCATTATGAATAACTTTTATTCATCGCTCAAGCAACCTTTTTCAGCCCTATATTTGGCGACATGTTTTAGTTAATCTCAAAATATTCATTTTTTACAGCTTCGATTTCTTGTTAACTGTGGAAGATTTTACCAACAAGAAAATACTGAGTGATCTTAAGAAAATAATTACTGGACAGAGCAGTATCTGTCTTAGACGGATGAATAAATATCTTCCATTATTAAGGTTTTGTCAGGTCATTTTTCAAGTATATACTTTTGCTTTATCTTTCTGAAGATCCCCATTTAGTCTAATGGCCAGTGCATTCATCAGGTAACTGGATGAACTTCACTTTATTCGAATGATGACTAAAGATTGTCTGCATTAATGATTTAGTTATTGAAAATAGGTATATTTCAAATCCCCCCACCAATGTATATAGTAAAATCTTTTTTGGCTAATCTTTAGAATATGGTAACAGGTAGTTTGGCGACATTTTGGTAAGGCGATAAAGGTTACTAGCTAGGACTTCAGCAATAATCTGAGAAGTACACAGTTTTGTCTCAGAGAAATGAGAGATCATGAGACATGTAATGTGACATTTTCCGGAAAATTCCGTTCGTGATTTTAGCCTAATAAGCACTTAGTTCGCTGCTAAAGTGCAGAATCGCCCACTTATTTGTTTGGCGTTTTTTACAAGAGTAAGAAGAATTGGATTTTTGTCAATTTTCTTTGACCTTTTTAAGTAAAAATAGGTCGATGTGTACATAGATAAAGTCAAGAGTGTGCGCAATGCCATTTTTGTGCAATTCTGGGATGTTTTTATAAGTGAAAATAGGTCGACGTGTACATGGATACTGTGTATGTGCAATTCTTAAAAACGCGGCAAGCAGTTTGCTATTGTGCATTTTCTCCCAATTTCGCACCTAATCTTCGTCATGATTAAGCATTTTTGTTCCATAAAAGTTCTAGTATAAGCGTAATTCGGCTAGCAGATTGCTGGAAAAAATGTTGAGTAAAAAAAAAAAAAAAAAAAAAAAACATGCCTTTACTTCGTGAAAACAAAATGGCGTCAAAAAAAAAAAAAAAAAAAAAAAAAAAAACACTAGCAGGTTGCTGTAGCAGGGTTGGTCGCGAAATTTTCGCCAAAAAATCGTTATGTTACCATAATGTAAAGATTCACCCTTTTTTTTGACACAGTCCTGACTTTCGAATGTGATTTCGCCTCCCTTTTGGGCTCATCCACTTGTCTTTTTCCGAAAACTTTTAAAGAAGCCATTTCTCGTCACAGCACGTCTAAAGAAAGTCTCCCCTCCGTTTAGTTTAAACGTAGAAGTGGAAATCGGTATTCGTTGCTAACGATTTTTAGTTGAAAGTTCGTGGGACACCCTGACAGCACATACTTTTCCTATTCATTTTAAATGATCAAATGTTATTGTTTCTGCATAGTGAAAATCGTAGATTTCACTCTTAATCAGCATCTTCCTCTTTTCTTGATCCCACTGTTCGAGATTTGCAAGAGCTAACTATTCTCCTTTCTCCTAATAAACTTAAAATAAAATGACTTTACATATAAAATTCCAAAGCGTCATATTTATTTTCAAAATCCGTAGAACTCCAACAAACTACAGCAAAGATCAGATGTTGCCACTCTTACAGTGACAAACTATGACAAGAAAGATAACTGAGGCTGGGTTCTAACAATACTCCCACCTTTTGATTGATGACATATACTTAATCAATCAAAACAAAATATAAAAAAATACTGTCCACACAAATATTAAGGCTAAATAGTAAACAAAAGAAAAATTAAGTTCTTAAATTTCTACTCTTAAATAACTTAAGTCGTGTTCAGGTTAGAAATCTAGATGGAACTTTAATTTGTCGTCCACTTCTAGTCACGACAGTCTTAATGTCCTTTGATAAATCTGCAGCGGAATTTTAATTTGTCGTCCACTTCTAGTCACGACAGTCTTAAAATCCTTTGATAAATCTGCAGCTGAATTATTCTTTGTAATTTTGAGACTAAACTGTCTTCACCCTGCGTCTCAGTTTCATTTGCCTCATCTGACTCCAAAGATGAAGGTATTTCGAGAGGGAATATTCTCTGGATTGGTCGAACTAATTCTCCAGACATGGTTTTGAAACGAACTACTCGAATGTTGCCGTCTTTTCCGGGATATAGTTCAATCACGTTTGCTAGAGGCCACAACACCTTGCGTTTGTCATCACATTCTATAAGAACTATATCCCCGACTTTTATCTGTTGAGAAATTGGCACTGTAGATGGACGTTGCACTAGCAGGCCGAGATATTCATTTCTAAATCTCTTTCTCAAGAGCTCTCGTAAATTCTGTGAATGTCTCAGTCTCTTGTTGAAATCAACTTTATCAAGATGATCTAAGTCAGGAACTCCAAAGACTAGAATTTCACCTAAAAACAGGTACGGTGTCAAAGCGATGAGATCATGAGAGTCCTCTGACACATAAATGAGTGGTCTGGCATTCACAGTTGCTTCGCAGTCGCACAGCACACTCATCAATTCTTCATAATTCAGACATGGCTGGCCTATGACTCGACGCAAAAGCTTCTTAATCATTTGAACAAGTCATTCCCAAAAGCCCCCCCCCCACGCTATGGTGCTGCGGTTGGACTGAGCTTCCAATCGATCATGTTTGTTGCGGCTTCTATCTCAATGGTATTCCAATTAATCGATCTCAAGAGATTATTGGATCTGACAAAATTGCTTCCGTTATCGCTATAAATTATCAATCGCCTCCCTCTACGAGCAATAAATCTTCTATGACCAAGTAAAAATCCTTGAGTTGAAAGGGACAGAATCAGTTCCAAAATGTACCTCCCTGAAAACAGCACATGTGTAAAGTAAAATCCAAGCTTTTCTTTTATCGTTCAAAATGAATGAGCCAGTTAAATCAACGCCGACAATCTCGAAAACATGAACATCTCTGTTTTCTGGTAGAGTAGCAGGCAGTCGTTTCTTTCCATGTCTCCTGCACCTGACACATGCATATAAAAAAGCTTTTCGAATCGTAGCTTTACTTTTCAGGATCCAAAACGTCTCTCTAAGTGTTGACATCAGTACGTGAATTCCTGCATGAGACATAGATAGATGTTTATCAATTATCAGTTTCTCCACAGTCTTATGATTCTTTGGACGTAACATCGGATAAATAAAATTTTCATAGTCTTTCCTTTCAGTCAACCTAGACTTGACACGTAAAATGCCTTCATCATCTTTAAACACACTTATTGACTTCAGTTTCTTAATATATATCATCAAATGAAAAAGAATCATGTTGAATAATCTTCAAGATAGATTTCGCAGCCCTTGTCAATTCATAAACTTTTAACTCTCCTTCTTCTCTTTCTTTTTGCTCTTTCGGGTATTTCCTATGAATCTGTGTAGTCACCCAGTCATTCTAAGTATTTTCTTATACTTTGAAAAATAGCCAAAGAATTGTGAAGACATATCTCTAACATTGCTTAACGAAACTATAACTGCTGTACGTTTTTCAATATAAACCTCTTCTTTATTATCGATTGGGGTAGAACGAGGCCATTCTTCTTCCGGCACTGCCAGCCAAGGTGGGCCCTCCCACCATATTGATTCAATGAGTTTCTTCACAGAACATCCTCTTGATGGCATATCGGCTGGGTTTTCCGCACCTGGTACATGATGCCAATTTTCACAGTCCGATAGGATTCTAATTTCTGAAACTCTGTTATTCCCAAAAGTGCTCCAAACTTCTACGTTCTTTATCCAGAATAGTGGTGTTGAAAAATCGGTCCAGTAATATTCCTTTGAAATTTCGACTTTTTAAGGTTCTGTTTGACAAATGAGGCTAATCGAGCACCCCAATAAGACAAGCAAGCAATTCAAGTCGTGGTATGCTTATTTTTTTCAAGGGGGCCACTCGTGCTTTGGCTTGCACTAGTCACTTCTTTATTTTGATTTCTCAAATATACTGCACTTGCATAAGATCCCTGTGAAGCATCGGCAAACGTATGCAGACTAAAAGATTGTCCTTCTGTCAATGAAAGTATTCTGGGAATCTTCGCAGATGATAAAAAGGGCAATTTTTTTACCCATTTCAAGAATTTTCTTTTGATATCTTCAGGTAGCTCTGCATCCCAGCTCAATTTAGTTTCCTACCTTTTTTGCAAGTATAACTTTGGAAGGAGTGTAAAAGGGCAGGTGAAACCTATTGGGTCAAAATCTCTCTGTACAATTGATAGTACATTTTGTCTTATCACTGAGAGATCAATCAAGTCGATATTAGTGGACGTCACAAAACAAAGAATCTTCATATTTATCCCACAGAAGACCAAGTACTTTCAATGGTTCGCTCGTTGTAGATTTTTCATTGCTTAGTTCTGTTTGCTCCCACCCTCTTAAATCAAAGTTAGCTCTTGCCATTAACTGAGTTGATTTTACAATAAAGTATTATGCTTCTTCGTTCGAATTCACTGAAGTGACACAGTTGTCAACATAGAAGGAATTTTCCAATATTGTAGCCTTCCTTCAAAGAAGGTTCACATTGGTCTAAATGAGAGTTTATCACTGCTCCTAAAAGAAACGGACTGCATTTTAGTCCAAAGACTACTCTGCAATGGCGAAATTTTCCTTTTTCAATTTTGTTCCGAGTTTTTCCACCATAGGAATCTTAGGAAATCAGGATCATATCTTTGAACAGATATTTGAAGAAAAGCTCTTTTTATGAGATAATCCCTATTTTTTCTTGCCTAAATTCAAGAAGGAATCTAGGTATTAATTCAATTAAATTTTGACCTTTTGCTAAACAGTCATTAAGTGACAGGAAATCCTTTTGCTTGCACGTAGCGTCAAATACAGGCCTTACTGCTGTTGTCTTTGAAGACCGGTCTGTGGGAAAGATAATAATTGTTAATTTGTTCATCTTCTTCTGTTACTTCTTCTATTACTTCAGATTCGAGCCATTCTTCGAACACTGCATTGTATGTTTCCAATTTATCTGTCAACATGAGCTTCTTTGTCGTGGAAATCGATCGCTTTTCAGCAACTTCTCTGTTACTTGGTAAAGCTTCTTTATCGTTGATCCAAGGTAAGCTGACTTCATAGCGATCATTCACCCTCTTCAGAGTCTTGTGAAAGAGATCCCACACTGCTTCTTCTAACTCTGAATCAGTTTTATTTTCTTTAGCTTCTGTAAGTCCCAGTGCTTCTAGCTTCCACAAGTTTTCTATGTCACTGCTGTGAGTCAACATCGACATTATTGTTGAAGACATGGACAAGGAGTTTCTTTCTGAAACGCTATCTTTTATCTTTCCCATGATTGTCCATCCAAGTAGTGATTCCACGGCAGTAAAACCATTTTCTAATTTCTGAATTCTTCCGGTTAACAGAGCACCTGCGAGCTCCAATGAGAACTCTATTTTCAAATCCTTTTTTCCTACATCAGATGCATGGATATTCTTCTGTCATAGTTCTTCTATCCATGGTCTAGGCTGTAAACTGACTATTGGTCCACAAATCTTCGACTTTTCCAACGAGATTAGTCGTCTAGAAAATCGCCTCTTAGGCTTCTAACGTTTACTTCATACCGTTTATGAATTTCTCTCTTTGTTGTTACTCCTCCAAAAAGTGCATGAATGAAAGATTCAGATCCAATTGCGTGGCACCCTATGTCTACAGCAGTCTCCTTTAATATGTATGAACGTTGCGATCCTGTGTCGATAAGTGCCTTACAGTCTTCTGCTTTTTGTTCGCGTCGATATTAATTAATAGTGTTTGAAGAAATACTTTATCTAGGAAATCAGTGCTTGCAAGTGATACGTTTTCTGTTTCCTCTTCTTTATTCTTTTCAACAACATTGCTCTTTTAATTGGTGGGCAAATCCGGACACATGACACCCCGATGTCTTTTCGAGCATATCAAACATCGTACATTTGTCTTGTATTGGTTGGCCCTGTATCCAATTTTGAGGCAGAAGAAGCAGCCCTTCTTTTTCTTAATTTCTTCATTCTTTTGACTTCTGAGCAACAAAGCAATCTCAACTTTCATGATTTTTTTTTCACAAAATAGGCAATAATTCTTCTCACTATAATTGGTTGCTTTATTTGGCTTGAGAATAAATCATTTGCTGTAGGCACGAAATGTTCACTCTAGTACCTTTTATCTCTTCTACTTTCTCTCTTTGCACCCGAATCAATTAATTTAAATCCAGCTTTTGCTAAAGAAATTCTCTGCTCTCCTTCCACTTCATTCTTTAAAAACAATAATAATTGTTTGAATTTTTCAGAGTGAGAATTTTCTGCTGTATTTATTGATGTATGATTTCTAAGCCAAACCCGTAAAATTTCCTCAGGAATGCAAGATTCCACGAGCGGAAACAGCATTGCTGCGTATTTATTGCTTGTCATTCCTATTGACTCCAACGAACGTAAATACGACTGTAATTTGTCATACAATTCTGATATACTGCATTTTCCCTTTTGATCAGTGACATTTTTAATAATCAAACCTAATAATTCACGAATATAGAATTCTACCAACAATTCTTCCCTGCCGAACCTATTTTTTAAGCTTTCTATAACTTTTTCATAATTTTCGGCAGTTGCAGGAAAGCTCACAGCATCACGTGGTCTCGTACCGGGTACGGTCGCTTGAACGAGATAATGCATCTTATCCTCGTTTTGAATGTCTTTATCTTCATGTATTCGCCAAAATTGCCCCCAAAACGGTAACCAATCTTTAATTTCGCCCCCGAATTGTTTTAACTCTATTTTAGGTAATTTTAGTTTCCGTTTGTTCGAATTCGGGGGAACACTGCTAGTAAATTGTATCAGTTGGTGATTGAAGAATAATTCCGTTTTTACTCGTATTAAATCTAAGTTTTCTTTGTATTTCGCCCATTCATTTTCAAACTGATCATTTGAAGAAAATTTTGAATTAAATATTTGAGTATCAAATGCATTAAGTTTAACAGATAAACATTCTAAAGTAACAAGTTTCGTTTTTGCAGATTTTTCATCAGGAATTTCCTTTGCTAATTCCTGCAAAATTGCATTAACTGTGTTCACGTAAAAGATGCTCTGATAGGTTTCCGTTTCTCAATTAACGATTCGATTTCAATAAAAATAAATTCAATAAAATAAAATAGAATTAAATTCGATAAAACCTATAAAATTACCTTGACTTGATTTACCGATCACGTCCGAGTCACCAAAAATTGTTCGAGATTTGCAAGAACTAACCGTTCTCCTTTCTCTTAATAAACTTAAAAATAAAATAACTTTACATATAAAATTCCAAAGCTTCGTATTCATTTTCAAAATCCGTAGAACTCCAGCAAACTACAACAAAGATCAGGTTGTTGCCACTCTTACAGTGACAAAGTATGAAAAGAAAGATAACAACTGAGGCTGGGTTCTAACACCCACAGCTGTGTCTAGCTATTTTTTCCACCTACGACCAAAACGTTATGAGGTATTTTGCCCACCTTCTTAGTATGCCTTCGTGGTGTAGTGGTGAGCACGTTCGGTGCGTATTCGAGAGGTCGGTAGTTCTGGTCCATTTTTTTTATCTCTCTTGCTTTAAAAAAAAAAAAAAAAAAAGAACACCCACCACTTTATGTCTCTTAAAAGATAAATACTGACCTCTGTATATTGTCAAATTATATATATTTATAGACTGCCATTTCATCAAACGTTATTGTTTTAAATTATAATACTCTTAAGTTTTATAATATTTTTAATCGTAGCTCTATATACAGAAATATGATACAAGAAATAATTGAGAGCAGGGATCAGTAACCTTGTAGCTGTGGTGTTCCAAACCAATATGATTCAGGAAGCCAAACAGTAGGAAATACCTGAAACATCTCTATTCCTGCGACAATGCATGCAAAGTTCGGGAATAGAGGACAGGAATACAGATTTAGAGTTTTATTATGTATCAGTTAGGCATCATTTAAAGCTATTTATTAAATCAAAAATGAAAATTTTTAAATATAACTATTCCTTTAACATAAATAAAAAAATTACATATACACTCTTTTGAAAACAAATCGGAGCACCAAGAAGGACTTTTACGATCGTGACGAAATTTGGTATGTAAAAACATCTTGATCGAACACGCAAATGATCAAAGTTTCAAGGCAAATAAATGAACAAGAATTGCGATCATAGCTCGCGTTTCTTGTGTGCAATTCGCAAAATATAAAACCAGTAACAGAGGCGGAAAACGTATATTTTTTGTTGCTGCCATTTAATTCCGTAAAGAAGCAACTAAAGTTGCCATTACGACGATATCGAGGACTTTATAGACAACGAAACGACTTCGAAGTGGTCGCATTGTAAGGTTGCGTGAAGCTAGGTGGTCGTATATAGCAATAGGCCGCCACCTGCAGCGTACAGACGTATAGTGTTCAGCGATGAAACCCGTTTCACTCTGGAAGCAGATGATCACCGTGTTCGTGTCTGGTGAGGGCTGGACCAGCGGTCCCAATCAGCCTTTGTTTTACAAAATCGTACAGCACAGCCATCACCTCTGGTGTGATGGCTATTTCTTATGACAGTAGGTCATCTTTAGTCATTTTCCGTACATCTTTAACAGCTCAACGATATGTTATACCATCCTGCGGCCGGTTGCATTACCCTTCATGGCACGTCATCCTGGAGCTATTTTCCAACAAGATAATGCCAGGCCACATATCGCTCGCGTGCAGTTGATACTTTTCCTTGGCGAGCAAGGTCACTACACCTTTCACCAATAGAGCATGTCTGAGATATGGTAGGCCGTCAGATTCGGCTACCACAAAATATCGTAGATCTGGAGCGACAATGATGAATACCTGGCAGAATGTGTCGCAGGATGACATTAGGAAACTCTGCCACTCCTTGCCTCGACGAATTGAAGCATGCATTGCCGCTAGGGGCGGTTCGACCAACTACTAATTTGAACACTTCAATGGGTGATTGTGAGCCGTGAACAGGTAATACGACCTTGATTTTTTAATCATTTTATTATCTGTGTATGAGCTATACGCATATTCAGTTTCATTGTAAACAACCACTTCCTTCATGGGGCTTCGATTTTTTTTTTTTTTTTTTTTTTTTTTTTGCGATAGAGTGTATTACGTATTATGTTTCTTTTAAACATACTAATTAAAATAAAAAATAAACGACATAAAATATAAGTATTATTTTAACTTAGTTAAATAAAAAGTTTAATGCAAACCAAGTCACTGTGCCGCTGTACATAATATCGCAATATCAGGGGTATAGTTTGTGACTTCCAATTTGACACATGATTCCGAATACTCTGCTGTTAAAACAACTTGGTGAATCCACCAAGTGGATTCAAAATGTTTTTCATACGAGAAAAGATTTGTTCACATTATATATGTAGACCAAAATCTAAAAATAAACCTTTTCTTCAAACAATTAAATTTTTTCCGGCAAACATCGAATACTTTAAAATAGGTGTCGATTTATCTTTCAGAGAGTTCAATAAGTTCCATTTCGAAATTATCAACTTCCATCCATTCAAAAATTGAAACATCTGATGGGATTATTAATGAGTCTATTAAATATGGTTTTATTAGGAAGGAAAATGTAGTCATAGAAGAATATGCGCGTCATTAGTATTTTACATTTTATATTGTAGGTATATATAATGAAGTATTTTGTTTTAATTGCTCAGTTTATTTTAATGGTATTAAAAGAAATCTGCGCATAATTTCCTATAGATCGTACGTTTTATGAAAAAAGTTTCATTTAAGAGTATAGCTATAGCTATTAAAATTATTTGCGCCTAAATAATGTTCTTTTTTAAATCTTTTTCGTTTTTGTTTTTCACAGTGAGATTGCAACTGAACAGACCTTTTATCACCATCCTCAATGATTTAGGAGTGAGACATAGAACATTTTTAAAATTGCAAGAAAAGATGTTGAAAACTTTAGTGCAAATGCTTTTCGAAGAAGAAGAGGCAGCTGCATTTTTGATATCTAAAACACCAGTTTTGCTGTTCCCATTTAAAGAATTGACTCGTTCTGGCATTTATTTGACAACAGAGCCGTTTTTTAGATCACTTCTTCTAGCACTGCATAGACACTGTGGTGGTAAGAAAATGTTTTATACTTTGTCGTATGTAAATGAGTTTAAGGGTGTAATTTCCAAAAGGAATGATTTATAAACAGCATTTTATTTTCTGTCAAAAATTTTTAAAAACCATTATAAATTTTCGTTATCGTTTTTGATCCGTTTGTTTTTAAATAGATTTTTAATTTTAAAAAATCTGATGTGTACCCCACATGACTTCCTTGTACGGAATATTATATTATACGTATTTTTTCTTGCATTTTATTTAAACTTATTGGATTGAATTAAATCTACTTCGCCGACAGCGCATAAACAGTAGAATAAATGCATTCTTTAAAATTCACTCTAGTATTTTCACTTAACAGTATTATATTTCGTTCATATTATAACTCATAACGCCCAAAATTTATATCATTTAAAGAATAGAATTATCTAACCGTTGCTACATGTTCTATTCAAATACTATAATAAAGCTAGAATGATGTATAAAAGAAAATTAAGCAAACAAAACAAGAAAGAAACAGTTTTTCACAGACGATTGAGTATTTCTCATTCAATTAATTCAGTTCTCACTTCGCGAGAAGGCAAAAATACATAAAAACTCAAAATATCTATATTAAAAATTACGAAGTAAATCTTAAACGCTTATTTCCTCGAAAAAATTCCAGAAAGGATTAAGCATGATTTAATTGGCAGTAATAAATGAAGGCATTATCTTTGTTGTTGCGAAGCTAAGTTTCTCTAGATTGGCAACAAATCCACTAGCCTGCTGTTTCAAATGTAAACAATCAATGGCCGCCATCAAAAAAAAAAGGCTTAGCGGCACTTAAACAACTTTAAAATTGTTGATAATTCTAAAAATATTGCATACAGATTTATTAAAGGCATAAAAACCTTAACCGGAAGATAAAAACAACATAATTCAATCATTTTTAAAGCAAAAAATATACAATTACAAACATATAAGAGTAAAGAAACTGAGATCACTGAGCCGAGTAACAGAGTGGATATATATATAAATATATTTATATACGTTTGGTGCGGCCGATTGCAACCAAAATACGAGGCGCACATATACATGCTATAGCAGTCCTATATACAAAATTTCAACGTTCTGAGGCTACTCGTTTTTGAGTTATGCGAGATACGTACGTACGTACATGCGTTCGTACAGACGCCAAGAAAAATTCTCTTCAAAATTAATTTTAAAGCAGTTTTATAATTTTTTTGGAGGAAACGAGTCTTATTCTGTCCTTACGTACAGATATCACGCAAAAACATCGTTAAATTGCATTCGGTAGCGGTCAAAATGGATATTTACGTACAGATATCACGCAAAAACATCGTTAAATTGCATTCGGTAGCGGTCAAAATGGATATTTTCGTTGAAATATGCTGCCTGAAACTTTTGCCGATTACAATACTTCCTTTTTACTTCGTACAAGGAAGTGAAAACAAACATGTTGAGCAATAAAGATGTTCGTATTGCATGTCTGCAAGCACTTAGCTACAGAACTTTGGCGATCAATGGTAAAATAATGTTATCAGCCGATAGATGGCATTGTAGAAAAGCCGCCGATAGGGGGCGCACGATATCAATCGAGAATCGGGAAGCGAGAGAATAGGATTGATGTTAAGAATGTTCCGTAATGATATGTATATATGTATATAATTATTGTAATAATAAAGCATTTATAAAATGCAAGAGTTACCCCGATTGAATGAAAAGTGAAAACCCGACTTACTCCTAGCCGTCCTGAAATTGATAACAGAGATTAAAGCTAACATTTCAGAAGTGAGATGATTGATGTAAGTACGCATTGAATGACTCGGGTACCAAAAACGTCGAAGAAGGGGTAAGTTTCGTTTTTAAAGATTTGAATGCATGCGAACTGTAGAATAATTCTAACAGAATTTAGAAGTATAGAATTATATTATTAAGTAATATTATGGATGAGAATACAAAGAAAGCTTTAGATAAAGCAAAAACAAAACGTAAAACGTTAAGAAGGTTAACAACACAAGTAATTAACAGAATATGTGAATTATTAGAACAGGATATTGTAGATACAAAATCATTAGAAGAATGTGATATGAATCTACAAGAAAAAGCAGATCAAATATTTAAGTTAGATTTAGAAATTGAGAATTTAATTCCTGAAGTATCTGATCTAGAAACAGAAGTCGAGAATAATCAGGAATACAGAGAACGTATCATCTACGCGAAATCGAAAGTTAAGAATTATCTTCAGAATTCAGATAGAAATAAGGCAGATTTTTCGTTGAAGAATAATTCTTCACTTATTTCGAATAGTGAACCAGACAAACCAAGAATAAATTTGCCGAAACTTCATGTAGAACCGTTTGAGGGTAATTTAGAGAAGTTTCAGGAATTTTGGTCACAGTTTGATAATGCGATTCACAGTAACGAACGCTTATCTAAAGTAGATAAATATAATTATCTTAAAGCTTTCTTGAAAGGACCAGCCTTAATTAGTATTCAAGGACTATTGGTATCGGAAAATAATTATGATTTAGCATTTGAATTGCTTAAAGAAAGATACGGGGAAAAAAGAAATTATTGTTAAGATCTCATATTATTTGAAACAGCTAAGGGAGTTAGTTATATGATACGATAGAAATCCAAGTACGGGGTTTACAAACTCTTGGTGTCGAACTGAATTCATATGGAAGTTTGTTGTTTCCACTGCTAACCAAACTTATTCCAGATTCCATTATGCTAGATTTTTATAGACAGCATGAAAAAGACGATTCTTGGAATGTAACAGAATTATTAAAATTTCTTAGAAGAGAAATAGAAACGCGAGAACGAACATTTTTGTTTCGACAAGCAAGGGAAAATTATGAATCAGTTAAAAGCGTAGACTATAAACTGTCAGTTAATAAATTTTTGGAAAAGGGGAATAGATTTCAGAAGTTTAAAAGGAAGCAGCAAGATTCGATTCCTAACGCAACCGCACTTAGCACATTTCAGAAAATTTGCATTTTTTGCATTCTGAGCACAGTTCCGAAAATTGTGATAAGGAACGCGAAGAGAAATTAGAAAGTTTAAAGCGGAACCGGAGATGTTTTCTATGTTTCCAAAAATTTCACGTGGTCCGCTTATGTAAATCAAAAGAGCGCTGCACGACATGTAAGCGTAAACATTCTAGCTTGATTTGTGACGCCAAATGTCTCCCGAGTCAGACAGAGAGTCGCGAAGAAATGAAGAATGACAAAATGAAAGATAAAAATAGTGTCGCGATGAATCATGATGGATTAGCTGACGTTTCAAAGTATTTGAAGAAAGCAATAATTAACGAAAGTGAACCGATCGAATGTTTGATTGATACTGGAAGCGCTGTCAGTCTATTAAGATTTTTGGTCTTTTCGAAATTACGATTATCAGTGCAACCGGTAACAAAAAAATTGTTTGGAATCGGGAGCGTAAATCACGCATCTACAACGCAACGACCTTGGGAAAAGTTCATGTTTCACTTCGAATCGGCGAAATCCAAACAACCGCGAATTTTTTTATCGTAAATGATGAAGTACAGCCGTATGACCTAATTATTGGGAGAGATATTTAAAACGATCAGATGTTGGCTTATGGGAAAATAGGGGATTCGTTTAATATATGGTATGCTAATAAAATTCTATTTGCGCAATTGATAAACGAAACGGAGCGTAAACACATTAAGTTATATTCTGAGAAACCAATAGAAATAAAAAGTAACACGATAAACTTTGTGCATTCTGTAACCCCAGATATAAATAAAGGACTGATTTTATTTTAAAGCAAGCATGGAAGTCTGGATTCAGTAATGGAGGTTACAAATGGTAGGGTAACAGTCTCAGTTATGAACATAGGACACAATAACATCAGATTAAAAGAAAATCAGTGTATCAGCAGGGTTATAGATATAACAGAAGACTGGGAATTAAAGAAAGTAGACACTGCCAATTTAAACAAAGATGAAGAACAAAACCATGTATTTTCCATTTCTCAAAATATTCACCAAATAAAGATAGACGATATAAAATTTGATTAGGTAACTACAGATAGTGAAAGAACTGATATCTTAAAATTAGTAAATGAATTTAGGGATTGCTTTGCTCTTAATTTAAGTGAATTAGGTTGCACGAACGTAATAAAAATGGACATCAAAGAAATTGACGGGAGTAAGCCTGTGTCTTCTCGCCCATACAAAACGAATGCAGCTGAACGTAATGCAATAAAAGAAATTGTTAAGGAATGAAAAGATAATGGGATAGTTTCCGAAACTAGATCGCCTTACGCTAGTCCAGTGTTACTAGTAAAGAAAAAAACAGGGGAATACGGACTAGTAATTGATTACCGCAGACTTAATAGTCAGACGATAAAGGATAAGTTCCCTTAGCCTCGAATAGATGATCTTTTAGAATGTTTAGGAGGATGTAAAATTTTCACTACTCTGGATTTAGCCCATGGCTATTTGCAAATACCCTTAAGTGAAGAAGCTAAATTGAAGACGGCGTTCAGTACTCCAGATGAAACAGGACAGTTCGAAAGGATGACATTTGGGTTAGTAAATGCTCCTGCTGAGTTTCAGCGCCTAATGTCATATGTCCTAGGCCCCTTGTTGAATACTAAGGTGTGTTATATGGATGATATATTTATTCCTGCAAAATCTTGGGAAGAGATGATTTTCAAATTAAAAGAGGTATTAGAATGCCTATGAAAAGCAAATTTAACCTTGAAATGATCTAAATGTGAATTTGGGAAAAGAGAAGTAGATTTCTTAGGTTTTATTATAAACGAAGACGGTATTAGACCGGGATCTAGAAAAATAAATGCCATAACAGAATTTCCAGAACCAAAGAATGTGCACGAAGTGCGAAGATTTTTGGGCCTGACTGGATTTTTCAGACGATTTGTTCCGAAGTATGCGTTAAAGAGCGAACCATTGACCAAGAAAGCCATGAAAGAAGAATCGAGACTTCAAGTGGAAGCAAGAACAAAAGAAGTCGTTCGAACTATTGAAGAAACAACTGACTGATAAGCCTATATTAGCTCACTATCAACCGCATGCAGATACTGAAGTCCATTGTGATGCAAGTGCAGAAGGTTTGAGTGGAATGCTAATGCAACGTGATGAAGATCGAAAATGGCATCTTGTTTATTGCGTCAGTAAGAAAACAACAGAAGCAGAGAGAGAGTATCATTCCAGCAAATTGGAGTTAATGGCCATCGTATGGACGTTGGACAGGTTAAGACAGTTCTTAATCGGTATAAGATTTACAATTATTAATGACTGTCAAGCTCTAATATATATGAATGCGAAGAAGAATACAAATCCTCAAATAGCTCTAATATATATGAATGCGAAGAAGACTACAAATCCTCAAATAGCCGTTGGTGTAGTTTGATTCAAGAATACGATTTTGAGATAAAGCGTAGGTCAGGGAAAAGACTGTCACATATTGATGCTTTGAGCAGAGGTCCTGTATCAAAAGCTGATGACACGATGATGAGAATAGCTGAAAATTTTGAAGTTTGCCTGTCCCTAACCGAAGAAGAGCAAATACTAATGATATAACATGCTGACCAAGACCTGAAAAGAATTATCGAAATTTTCAAGAAGAAACAAGAGGAAAGAACTGCTGAGGAGAAAAAAATAATTATGAATTACGTGTTTAAGAAGAATAGACTGTTTTGGAAAACCGTAGTAGATGGAAAGGAAAGACTACTCTATGTGATTCCAAAAAGCATGAGGAAGAGTGTAGTTGTGAAATTCCATAATTTATTTGGTCGTTTTTCTGTGGATGGAACAGTTAGCAAAATTAAGGAATTATATTGGTTACCAAGCATGAAATGATACGTACGAAGACACATATCAGCATGTATTGAGTGCCTTATGAATAAAGCGACAGGTGGCAAGCAACAAGGACTGTTACATCCCATAAAACCTGGTAAAAGACCGTTTGCTATTGTTCACATGGATCACTTGGGTCCTTTCGTAAAGAGTTCGAGAAGTAATCAAGAACTATTAGTGATAATTGATAACATGACTAGGTTCATGAGAATTTTTGCAGTTAAGAATACTAGTGCTAAAAATGTTTTACAGTCTTTTGAAGAATTTTGTTAATGATTTTGGACTACCGGAAAGAATAATAAGTGATAGAGGATCTTGTTTTACTTCTCACCAATTTAAGCAGTATTGTACAGATAACGGAATACATCATACTTTGAATTCTACCAAACACCCCCAAACCAATGGTATGGTAGAGCGCGTCAACAGAACAATTTTAGGAACGATAATGACAAGTTTGATGGATAAACAACACAGATTGGGATTCAAAAATAAAAGAGACAGAAAGAAATCTTAACAACATGGTAAACAAAACTACGAATAAGACTCCATTTGAAATGCTACATGGGTATTCTCCCAGATTTAATGATGGAATACTTAGGAAGTTAGCAGATGAAGATTCAGATGCATGGAAAGACCCGCGAGAAATCCAAGAGCAAGCGCGAGGAAGAATTGAGGAACAGCAAGTGAAAATGAAAAAGAGATTCGATGGGAAGAGGTGTCGTACACTAATATTCGAGCAAGGAGAAATAGTTGTAATGAGATGTGCTCCTAAGGCTGCAGGTCAACCTACCAAAACACAGCCGAAATATCGAGGGCCATTTATAATAACGGAAATATTACCTAGCGATATCTACAGAATAACTCAACTAGAAGCGAAGAATCGAGGTCGTTACTTCACTACCACTGCTCATGTGAGCCAGCTGAAGCCATGGAGGTGCGATCCCAGCTCTGACGATGAAGATACTGACCAGTTATCAAGCTTAATTCCTCGACGGAATCCAATCAGATCTGTTCGTAAGGACTGATGGAAGTGCTCTACTCTGTGATTAAGGTGAGATCTTTCCTTTTTTTGTGTGTGTGCTTATCTACGTATGTTTGCTGATAGAAAACTTTAGAAACTTTGAACATTAATTGACTTTGAACTTTTGAACATTAGCTGAAAGACTTTAGTGCATTTGTTTTGAATCATTTGAGGACTGATAAAAATTGAGTTATTTTATATATATCACGTATTTAGTAATGATTTACAGAAAATTTTCGATTATTATGCTAATGTACAAAAATATGTGAATTTATGTATGTGAAAATATTTTCGTAAGTTTATTATCATATCAAATTTTAGTAATAATGTGTATTCTTCTTAGTGTATTAGTAATATGTATGTTTAGTATTCTGTATAAGAGTCGAAGTAGAAAATTGTATTAATTATAAAATTGATTTGTACTCTCAACAATCGGGACGATTGTCAGGTCAGAATGACCGAATGTTATCAGCCGATAGATGGCATTGTAGAAAAGCCGCCGATAGGGGGCGCACGATATCAATCGAGAATCAGGAAGCGAGAGAATAGGATTGATGTTAAGAATGTTCCGTAATGATATGTATATATGTATATAATTATTGTAATAATAAAGCATTTATAAAATGCAAGAGTTACCCCGATGGAATGAAAAGTGAAAACCCGACTTACCCCTAGCCGTCTTGAGATTGATAACGGAGATTAAAGCTAACAATAGGAATTTCGAAAGCATCGTTAAGTGTTAAAAAAATTACAGATTTAAAAATGCAGTTTTTAATATGATCGAATAAAAGAACTTGAAACGAGCAATAACCTATGAGCCCGGAATATTAGATTTTGTTTCGCTCTGATTTTTATTTGTTTTGATACACAGGTTATAAAAATGGAATGTTTCTACAAAATGGCGTAACAAAAAATTAACATTAGTAGTTTGTATGAGAAAGGTCGATCGAGCGTTCTGTGGTCTTCCGGAAACTCTGATATTAAATTATATCAAGCAGTTTATAGAAAACACCCTTAAAGATGTTACAGTGAAGCTTGACTATGTGTAGAGATATAACGGTTTTCCCAAACAATTCGCACTAAGATGTAATCAGTATATGTCACGTGAATTAATAATGAAGGTTATTTATTGTTCAAGAATACATTATAGTGGAACCTCGAGATACGAGCACCTCTATATACGAGAAAAGTATGAGCGAAAAGTTCGTTTCTAAATACGAACATTGACTCGAGAAACGAGCAATGAGCCAGGCTGTTGGTGTGCGTGGCGCTATTTCCCGATCCAGCTCGACTCGGGGAATCCCATCTTCAAATCACCTAGTGTTCTTTGATTTACGTGTTTGTGCGCTTGTAAGTTAATTCTTTCTCATATTAAACATGAAAGTAATTATTTCACGATGCTTCCCAAGATCAAGATTTCTTTGCAGCACTATCTAAGGAGTGCCTTTGCAGCACTCCTCAAATAGTGCTGCAAAGAAAAGGAAGGAAGCCATGATCGTTGAAATTAAGAAAGAAATCATAGATAAACATAAGCGTGATGTAAGAGTGAGGGAACTGGCGAAGAGTTACGGCTGTTCGACATCGACGATCTGTACTATTCTGGGGAAAAAAAAAAGGAAGATGTTGAGAAATTGTTGTTGGTGTTGATTAACGAGACGCAGTTAAAAGGCTATTCTGTGACGGAAGCTATCATAAAGGTAAACTACAGTTATATTATTTACCACTGTTATTTGTAAATAAAATTGATTTTTATGCTGATATTTTTGGGGGTGCGGAACGGATTGATTGGATTTCCATTATTTTCAGTGGGGAAGTTTGCTTCTAGATACGAGAAATTCGCTATACGAGCTCAATGCTGGAACGAATTAAACTCGTATCTCGAAGTTCCACTGTACCTTAATTTAAGAATACATTACCTTAGTCATTGACGACCTTACATATCTGAAGAACAAAGTGAGTGTATTCGCAATGTCTTCTGATAAAGTTCAAGAAAATCAACAACCAGGGTTTGTTGAGAGCCTTAAACTTCATTTTTCAGAATTTATAATTTCAAAAATTGTACAAAAGTGACTGAAAATAATTTCATATAACTTGCAGTAGTTGCAGCACCTAAACGAGCTTCACAGAACAGACCTTCCTTCTCCAGTGCGAATGTTGGCGTTTTGTTTACTGAGTCACGTAACACCAAGTGATCGTTTATGTTACCGTATAGAATGCTGGAGAGGAGAATCTTCAAATGCATTCAGTTAGCACTAGTGACGTAGATTTTAAATTTTACTGTGGGTTTTCTTTTTTAATAAATAATCGATACTGTGTATTTCTTTTATAAATGTTCTCAAAATGTGTTCGCCTTCCTTCCTTTTAGTTTCAAAATGCGTAGGAACTCTTTTACAGAGGAGTTAGAGGGGGCTTATTCTAATCGTTTCTTACTTTTCTTATTTAGGTTCGTTTTGATCTTAGATTAGATTTTCTTATTAGATCGTTTCTTGTTTTACTTATTATTATCCTAGCATCATTTCCAATTCACAGCTTCTTAGACTCTGAAATTTACCCCCGATGTACATATTAGTGAGCTGCATTTCCAGTTAGTGAAGACCGTGCTGTCTGATAACATATGCACGAAGTATTTCAAGGAATTCCATGTGATTGATGAGTACAAAATAATTTATTGAATGATTTGGACCATCTGTAAAGGGCGTACCGTCTTGGGTCTTGGATCTTTTATGAAACCTAAAGGCAAATTTATTGAATTTTGTGCTGCGAAGTTGAAAATAGATGGAATTATTTGCAAAGCATGTACTGATAGAATATAGTGCAGTGTTTTCAAACGAAGGATATGGTATGCAGCTTTAGAAACTGAAATGTTCATAATATATTGGTATTTACAAATATTATTTGAAGTATTGTTGTATATTTTGTCGAATCAGTGGTTCTGTAAACATTTGTATCATTAAAGTAATTCATAAAAGACATTTTTAGCCCAGCATATCAGCATTAGTTCATATTGCCTTTTTTAGCATTTTATTTTTCAGGTTTTGGCCAAAAAATTTCTGCGATTTTTAATTTGTGTTTTTATTTTGTAATTCTTTTTCCTATTTTAATTTTGCAGTCCTGGGGAATGCATGTAGTTTACGTAAATGTTGTTTCAAACTGAATATTTGATTCGAAAATATAGTCTCAAATGAATCAGAGGAACAAAACACGTATTCGGAACTCATTACTAAACTTGGTTTAAGGCTTCAAAACACTTTACCCTTTACAAGTTCTGTTTGAAACGTTAAACAAAGATTAATACTTATTTTTTGTTTATTATTATATTTTGTATTGAGTATTGTATACGTATTTGAAGTTTAATTTCACTTCTTCTCCTTTTGGGTTACGACTTTAAGTGAGAAAGAATTGTTAGCGCCTTCATAAGGATTTAATTATATACAATCATTTAAGCTCCGAATTTTCCTTTCTTTTAATGATTTTATTATTTTCGATCTTGCTGCATTTGCGCAGATTCGTCTCTTTTCTTTTTCATAAACATTACTGCGAGAATTCTTTTTTTAAACTTTCTTTTTACTTCATATATATATAATATATTCAGGAGCAGTAGAAGTGTTGATCCATAATGACTAGGAAATTGGAGGCGAAGGCAGATTAAATCTTCAGTTTTATTTTCAGCAATATATTGCGGCTACATACAAGTCGGCACATTAAATGTGGGCTTACATTTTTGATAGATTTGCAGCAAAAAAGAAGCAGCAGACAGTCTGCAGTCCAGCTAAGGCAAAGCATAGAAAGAAAGTGCGTAATGTTCAGGAGGAAATCTGAAGTCAAACTGTGTTTTGGTTCTCAAGGCACTTTTAGATTGGATGGTTAATATTGCTGTTAAATTACTATTGGCTGTTTGAGTTTTAGTTTCATTTACATCATCAGAATTATGTGAGAGTCATATGACATAGATTTTTCTCGAAATGATGCAGTGCAAATAGAAGTTACTATTTTTAGAATACAGAAAGGAATTAATTCCATAATGAATAGGAAATTGGAGGCGAAGGCAGATTAAATCTTCATTTTTTTTATTTCAGCAAACATGTTGTGGCTATAATGAAATTGGCACATTAATTGTGCCTATTGCAAAAAGTGTATATTTTAGGTAAATTTGCAGTAAGAAATAAGGAACAGACAGATAGCAGTCCGGCCAGGCCAAAGCGTAGAAAGCAAGTGCGTTATGTTCAGGGTGAAATCCTAATTCAGACTGAGTTAGTTTTGGTTTTCGATACATTTTGATTTGATCGTTAATACTGCTATAAAATTACTGTTGGCTGTCTTGGTTTTTAGTTCCATTTACATCATCAGAATTACGTTAGAATCATATGACGTAGATTTTTATTTTTCATGAAAGACGCAGCGCAAATAGAGGTTACTATTTTTAGAGTTGAGATGGAAAATTTACGTTGTTAATGTAATCTTTTACATATTCTTTATTTTCTTACATACACATATATATGTATATATATATATATATGTAATTAGAAAACAATTCTTTTGAAAACAAAATGTAAACATGCCTAGTATTATTGCGGCTGCTTCAGAAAAATTATCATTAAAGACATAAAGTAAGAAATTTAGAACTAATATTTCTTCATATACCATCTCCAAGAAACAGAAATTTAATTAAAACAATAAAAATTAAAAAAATATTCAGTATTTTAATTTGTTTTTTAAAATTAGTATTTTCTAAACTTCTATTGCTTTTAAAACATAAAACTCTTAACCGCAAAAATACCAAAATCAAAATTAAAACTTTTTTAAGTGTTTTAAAAGTATTTAGATATATAAGCGATTTAAATGCGATTTCGGATAACATCAGTAGTGCTAGACTTGGACAGCTTTTGTTTAAAAAAAAAGCGATTACTCCCTATCATTAAATGTTAAAGCAAGGTAAGTGACACATGGAAAACAATGCTGTTAATGAGTAAATTAGATTAATTTTATGTTAAAGTGCTTTATAAAAAATACAACACTTTAATTGTCTTTACATGAAGTACCTAAAACGTATTAATCTATTTTAAGTATTGCTTTAGGATATATTTTTCTAAGAGTGGGATGGGGTTCTCCAAAATAAAACCTTATAGCTCTAAGGGGCTCCGTGAATCGATAAAGTTTGAAGACCACTGTGATAGATTAAAACAAAACACAGGATACAGATTGTCAAACGAAACCAATTTATCGGACATTCTACTTCCGTGTTGATATTACTCAGTCCAGCTTATTATATTTCAGCTCAATACAGCTAAGAGCCTAATACAGCTGATTATTTCTTTATTAAAATCCATTTTACACAGTTCATTTGGAACATTGATAATGTTGTTCACCGTTAATCAACAAGAAATCGTATATAAATTATCGCATATCATTTTTATATCAAAATATCATCTGTATGTAATCTTTTAACTAACTGTAGAATCACAAAGGCACTTAAAACATCATCAGATGATGATTTGACTTCGCACATACCATCCCTCTTTTCAGTGCGTTTGATCTTCACAAAATATTTATTGGCATCTTTTAATTCCATGATTTTATTTTAGTACCTTTTATGAAAGTAACAAGCATAACAATCTAGTATCTTTTATGAAAGAAAGTAACAAGTAGAACAATCAAACTCACTTCTTCGATAATAACTTTATATTCGCTGGTATATATTTATCTCATTCCTTAAAGCAACAGTTTCTAACGGTATTATCCAGGTGTCTTACTCTCTTATCTCTTCGCTATCATTAAAAGGAATTTTTGCCTTCTTCTCTGTATGACTTTGGGATGTAAATGACTGCACATTCGATGACTGATTGGAAGATCTGGAGTTCGAATTCTGGGGAGGCCATAGCTGAATTATTACTTTTTTTGGCTTCAAAAAATCTAAAACTAGCTCTAGTAGTTCTGCCAGACTAAAAAATGTTGTGTATGATAATTCGTCACTACCTCTATTTGGAGACGCTTTCCCCAATTGTCTTACGTGAGAGAGAATATAAGGAATTTTGGCTTTCTCTACTGCATGTGCTCTTGATTATAACATCCAACTAACTATCGTAAGATCCAGAATTCGAATCCCGGTGAGGTTATAGCTTTGAAAGGTCTAAGAGATATTACATCTTGCAGAATTTTTATGCAGTACAGAGTGGAAAAAGACTGCAACTGTAATCATATAAGTTCTCAGGTATGTTCCGCATTCCTTTACGTATCAGAATGTATAAATTGGAATTGCCTTAAATCAAGTTTTAATGCCATGATATAGCTGAAAATTGTAGTCTTTTGCTCATGACTGAAAAAATTTCAGTATTTATTTGAGTAATACAGTTGTGTGTATATATATTATAGGTTTTAATTTTTAACACTAAAAAATACATTTTCAGAAAAACTTTATGAGCTAATATGTTAGTGTTATGTAAAGCTAATTATGTTAATGCTATATTAATATAATGTTATGTAAAGCTAATTATGCTATGTGAATGTTTTATGTTTTCAGAAAAACTTAAATCTAAAGCTAATGTTTCAATTGACCCAAGTCAGGGGAGGAATATGCTTGGGGTTCTGGACGAAACAGGTTCACTAAACTATGGAGAAGTTTTTGTACGGTACACTGAAGATATTCTCCAAGGCGAAACAGGAAAAGATACCATTGTCTTGAAAGGTAGGTTTTTAAATTCAGTGTGTAACTGGAGCTCATTTTCTTATTTAGGATAGGTAAATAGGATTTATTTTACATTTCTATATGTTTTAATTTTTGGAGTTTTCCGTCTTTAAATAGATTTTCGATCCGATAACTTGCTGCTGATAAGTTGAACATTAAGTGATGATTCAAATCCTGTCGTTTCTGTATAAATATGGAGCCAGTCCTCCATTCAAATATGCACAGTTTTTTAGAGGGGGCTGGTATATTTTCGCTCTTTTGGTATACATATAGTATCCCTGTATCACTAAGCCTGTTTACGGTTAATCCAGATTTTTCCTCTGAATGGTTTTTGAATAAGTGTTTTTTTATTGTAAACCTGTAAGCTTAATGCACCAGGCATTCGAAGAAACGTATCATTTTTATAATACGAATTTTCCAGATAGCACTGTTTGCTTCTTTTTCTTCCCTTTCATTTTTTATGCACTGCAAATACAGCACTCCGGTGTTAAATATTGTAATCAGAAGTTATTCTCGGACGTTTTTCTGATATAACATTGTTGAGCCATATTCATACTGGCATAACATGATTCCACGTGTATTTGATGATATTCCATATCCTTGTATCCTACAAACAGCAGCCGGATCTTTTTGGAACTCATATTTCGGGACATCCGATATTGTTGACCTTGCCAGTCTTTCTCTTTCTTTTTTTCTTACTAGCGTTAATTCTTTAATTTTAACAATGTACCCATTATGATTTGCCATGTAATTATGCAAAATTTTCTGTACGTTGTACATGAGTGCAAAGATGATCATATTTTAGTAGCTGAGAACTATATTCTTGTCTTTGAACGTAGTTAATGCCGCTGAGCTCACCTTGGCGGTGGCGGTTGCTTGTTAGTACTTCTCTTCCCGCTGTGTAGGCAGTATCGCGCATGGTTTAACCTTAGGTCGGGAGCCTCCATAGTAGCGTTCAGTACTTGAAAGAAGTCGTTAAGCCAATACCTTTTCAAAAATTTGACTTTTAATCTTCTTACATTCCATCACACAAATTTAAATTCTTCGGAGTTTTAGATTTTCCAAAAGCCAGAAGTCCATATTTACATCTACTTAAAGTTACTGAAACAGGTTTCAAATGAAAAGAAACGTCTGAACAGTCTATTTGCATGACGTCTGAAAAACAGTCATTCAATGACAGTCTGTCTTAGCATGTGATCATGTGTCAAAGATAGAGCGCAGTTTTATAGTGATTTTGTTTTTTCTAAAAACAGTTTCATGCGGTAAAAGGTACTGTTTTTTAGTTTTTAATGCTCGGATTATTCCGCGATACCTTCTTTTGAATGTTGATCAGAGATTTTGTAGTGCTCATGAAACTTCTGATATGAGTAGTTTAAGTTTACCATATTTCATGCACATATTTTATTTGCATAAGAGCCACACCACTCACCTGCGAGAGCCGCGTGCAACTTGTTAGCCCGGCTATGTCCACCTCTGATTATGTGCTATTGGGTTCATATTTGGGGAACATACTGGCCGAATCATTTGAAGGATTTCGTCGTCGAAAAAGAAATTGTACACTAGCTGGGCACGATGTGGCCTGGCATTATCATCCGTGAGAATGAATCCTTCCTGTATTGCTGCAGCTACAGCGTCAAGGACGACAATACGTCTGATGATCTTGTCCCTGTATCGCTGAGCCGTTAGTGCTCCATTCCTGATAAAGTGCAGGTAAGTGCGGTCATTGATAAAAAAACCAGCCCAGACGGGAAAAAATAACATCATTATTAGAAAATTAAACGAGATTCTTGAATGAAGACCATATTGTCCAGTTTTTTCTTATTTTTATTCACATCACACACTAAAAGCAAATTAGACTAAAAAATCCAAGCGTATTTAATCCGAAAACAGGAAATAAAAAGCTGGCCTAGTAAACCAAGAAATACGTTACATAGAATTTTCAAGATTTGTTTACATAAACATTTACTGCAAGGCCTGCCGGGAAAGAATTCAGACGACCGTTAATCACTCCGTCTGATCACATGATCATTTTATTTTTAACAACTTGCCCCCAGGGGCGTTCATCAAACTTGTATACACTCATACTGCAAAAACACTCGAGTTTCTAGACACAAGGAAAAAAAATATAACTGAGAGTATAAATAGAACATGCGGTATTTCAATATAACATTATCCAAATTCAAAAAAACAATATTCACCATTTTAAAAAAATTATACAATGGCTCCATGAGAGAGCACACCATGACTCTGTGAACTTAAGCACATTTTAAATATTAAATTTGTTCATAGACGTTACTAGAATTACAAATTTTAACAGAATAATTTTAAAAAAATGATGAATAGCCATAAAAAGGTATACTCACAATACATATTTGTAAATTAACAATGAAGATAAAACTTTTGTTCTAAATTGAACGAAAGTTAGGACGTCTGATAGCCGATGACTCGGTTTTGACCTTGCAAGTCCTCTTCGAGATACAAAACGTCGGAAAGCAAGCAAAAAATGCATCTGGGATCATATTACTAACTAGTTCCAGATGAACACTTCTTGTAACAGCACAGGTTATCAATAGAATATATTGTTTGTTTTTAGTATCTCTTACAAATGGACCTTAGTCGATCCCATTAACTGTAAATGGGGTTGATTGTTCCATTCGAAGAGCCGGTAATGGAGCAACCAATCCGATCTCCTGGAGAAATGCTGGAACTTTTGCAAATAACACATTTACTTAAAAGAGATTTGATAACTTGTCTGGCCGTTAGTATCCAGTATTTTTTCTCTCACCTGCACAAGCAAAAGAGATATGCCGGAATGAAATACTTTATTATGGGATTCCTCAAATCAATAATTCAGTTAGTTTAGATTTTGACGGTAGTATAATAGGGTGTTTTTCATCTGTAGATAAATGAGTTTTCTCAAACTTTCTTGTTACTCACAATACATCTTCATAATCTAAAAATGGGTTTAAGCACAACAACTTAGAGTCTTTTGGTAAAGGCTTGCCATTCTTCAAACAGTTTAATTTCCTCAGAGAAAATGTCCCTTTGAACAGCTTTAACTTAAAACAGTTCAGCACGATTGTAGTAGGAAGAGGAGCCATTGTTCTAGTTTTCCTCCTAAGAACATCAACAAACCGCAATACCCAAGAAGTCACCTTCAATATTTTGCGTAAACTTATTAATATCAATTATCCATTTGGAAATAATTGTGGAACTAATTATAGCAGAAGATTTATATTCAGCCTTCAATCTGGTCTATTGAGTCATATTCAAATCTCTTCGTCTGGGGCCAAGTATTGCCCGGGTACAATAACAATTTTGGGTCCTGCTACCATTTTTTTTAAGTTAGCAAATCTTTACTAGTTAATCCTCTTGTTCGCAAGTCCACGGGATTTTCTTTACCTATTCATTGTCTCCATGCTCTGGGATCTGTAGTTTCATGAATTTCTAATGCTCTGAAACAAATATCTTCCAGGTAGATACCGTGTCTTTTATCCAGTGTAGCACAAATGTTGAATTAATCCATCAGGTTTCGTACGGTCCTTAAGAGTCCTTCGATTTTTTGGAATCCATTTCTGGTCCTTAAAAGTCCTTAATTTCATTCAAATTCGGCGGGAGGTCCTTAATTTTAAGCATCTGAAATTTCTGTCTGTTTTTAAGACTGCCATTTTGGATGTGAATTAGCATTTTGGGCAAATATAGTTATTTTTTGAATGGGTGAATAGGTTATTGAATTATAATTTGTTTCTATTTGTAATACGAACGGTGGGAAGTTTCTGAGCAAGAAGTGAAACATAAGCATTTGGAAATTATTTCATTTTTTCTAATGAAGATATCTTAAACTACCTTTCGCTTTTGGGAATGTGAATTCTTTATTAAAAGGTTCCAAATTTGGTGGCTTATGAACATTTTGGCGATTTTTAAGATCAGTTTCTGTAAAAAAAAAATTTAATTAGGAAGTCTAGTAATTTTTCGACGATATTTTTTTAAACATTGATCATTTTCATTAAAATAATCCTAATATATTGAAATTGTATTCAAGACATAACATTAAAATGAAACATTTTTATTTTTAGCTATCATGCTATAAAGTGACATTACTTTCCATTTTGGCAACTTGTACAATATTGTGAATCTGAAAAATAAATAAGGTAATAATGCTTAAATTGAATGTTGGGGTAAGAGTTTTTTCCATGTAATTGTCTCAATATGCATGTTTTCTCTCCAAAATTAATTTTACACTTTTTTCTTATGATTTTTTTCAATATATTTCTGGCTTTTCGATTTTACAGAAATGGTAGGGGTAATTTTTCTTTAGAATTTTAGATACTGCAATTTGGAAAGTTTAGAAGGATTTGACAAGATTTATAGACCCACTAATCTAGAAGATTCTAGGAAAATGTCTTCATGGTATTAATACGTAATGGATGTGTTTTACAGAAAGTTTGTGATAAACTTTTACTTTCTGGAGAATTTTCAGAAGAACAATGAAAACATATTATTTAATTGCTTTACTTCTGATACTATTAGTCCTTTTTCTTAACATGTTTATTTTTCCTTTGTTTTATCTCTGTTAATAAAGAAATTGAAAACTGACAGTTTAAAAGATTCATCTTATGTGTCTTAATGCATCATCAGTGGCGTAACTAGATTGGGGCAAGAAGGGACATTTGTCCCCGGGTGCAGCGTCCATGAAGTACCAAACTGATGTTCATACAGAAGGGGGCTCAAAATCTTCAGTTGTCTCCGAGCGCTGAAAACCCTAGCTACAGCTCTGTGCATCACACACAGGGCTGGCACAATGCATTTTTCCACCTGATGCTATCTCTGATGATCTTAACTTCTGCTGCCCAGTGTCTTCATAAATTCTAAAATTTTGTCATTTCTAGATTTTGTTCCTCGATGTGTCACTAAATTCTAAAAATTCCGCTACACCGGCTCTGTAACTGGCCCTTACCACGTAGCATTTCATATTTATTCTGAATGTTTATATTACTAAAGAATTAAAATTAGCACCTTTTCCAGTACATTCTAAGTGCATTTAGTTTTTTAGAATAACAAAAATATTTAATTTAATACAAAAATTCTAAAATGAAGAGGAAACATATTGAAGAAGGAAACCAAATACATAAAGAGAAGTGATAATATGTACAGTTATTATTATGTAAATTAAGCAATTGGTTATAATTTCAGGCTTTGCTATGATTTTCCCTTTCCGTTCCGTCACCAGAATCAAAATGACTTAAATAGTTTTTAAACTAAGGTTTTGGGGTTGTAAAACTCCGCTTGTACGCTGCATTAGTTCCTAGTAACTTTTGTAATTATTATTCTTTGCGTTATCGTTGCCGATATTTGAATTTGTTACGCGATAGCTACGTTACGACGAGTTGCAAGTTGGTTATGACGCATTACTGAGCCAGATTAGATTAAAATTAAATTTGTAGTCTTTAATTACTAGTCCACATTTTTAGTTTAAATTTACTGTTCCTGTTTAATTGGATCACCATAAGCTGTAGTTGGTTTTGCTAGCATAAGAACATGCCTTTATGTTCTAAGGTATTTTTAAATAAGAGGTTTATTTAAACCTTTAATCTGACTTTGTATTTACTCGAAAGAGACATTCATTAAGACTATTACAACTTCCTTGTTTACTTCTGGCATCTTAAACTACCCTAGTTTTAGTACTAGAAGAATCTTCCTTGAAAACTTCTCTGTGAGGCATTACATATCTAGTGAAACAACTGTTGTTGCACATTTCAATAATTCCGTAATTTGTTCCTTCATAATTGCATTATATCTCTCAAATAACAGACCTGGTGAAAATTTGCTTCACGCCTGTTAGAGGTTTTGGACTATTTAACTTTTATCAGATCAAGTAAAACCTCGTAGGTTCATAGTAGAGAGATTTACAAGTTAGAAGATAAAGGGTATCTAACTAGCTAATTTAATTCTTTGCATCTAGTAAGACTTAAAATAATACAAACAATTTATCACCTCTGATGCTTTAGTGGCTTTTTGGAATCTTAATATATATTAATTGGGTAACAACTCCTGGAACTCTACAAAGTTATTCCACTATAACTACATCAGACAGGCAGAGCACAACCAACTTTCAAAACGTGCCAACTGTGCCTACATCCGGCTTTCAGGTTTGTTCTGATCAGCAGGCCTCTCTCTAGGCAGGCAACAGCCATTCTTCTCAAATCATGCTGATTATGATTTTACTTTTCATTTTAACCTATACCTATAATCAGTATGATTTGAGAAGACTATTTAACCTATAATCAGCGTGATTTGAGAAGACTGGCTGTTGCCTGCCTAGAGAGAGTCCTGCTGATCAGAACAAACCTGAAAGCCCGATGTAGGCACAGTTGGCACGTTTTGAAAGTTGGTTGTGCTCTGCCTGTCTGATGTAGTTATAGTGGAATAACTTTGTAGAGTTCCAGGGGTTGTAACCCAGTTAATATATATTAAGATTCCAAAAAGCCACTAAAGCATCAGAGGTGATAAATTGTTTGTATTATTTTAAGTCTTACTAGATGCAAAGAATTAAATTAGCTAGTTAGATACCCTTTATCTTCTAACTTGTAAATCTCTCTACTATGAAACTACGAGGTTTTACTTGATCTGACAAAAGTTAAATAGTCCAAAACCTCTAACAGACGTGAAGCAAATTTTCACCAGGTCTGTTATTTGAGAGATATAATGCAATTATGAAGGAACTAAATGACGGTATTATTGAAATGTGCGACAACAGTTGTTTCACTAGATATGTAATGCCTCATAGAGAAGTTTTCAGGGAAGATTCTTCTAGTACTAAAACTAGGGTAGTTTAAGATGCCAGAAGTAAACAAGGAAGTTGTAATAGTCTTAATGAATGTCTCTTTCGAGTAAATACGAATTCAGATTAAAGGTTTAAATAAACCTCTTATTTAAAAATACCTTAGAACATAAAGGCATGTTGACATAAAATATACATGCTATTTACCAAACCTCTAAACTGAGCAAGTATGTGACAAAATGATATGTAGAATTTTAAAAAATCAACTTAGTAAAAGGTAAATAAAATGTCACTAATCTTCTTTCAAATATGTCCTACTATTATAAGCATAAAATATTTAATGCTACTTGATAAATTTTATAAAGTTTATTTTATTCTCAAATTTGTTTTATAATTATGTTTAATAATAATGCATTGTAGTTGTGGATATATTTTATTCTTAGGATGATATCGTAAAAGTGAATTTCATGCATAGCTAATATCTTTAATTGAATTTATTCAGTTCCCATTTGTTGATGGGTCCTTAATTTTTTTCATTAACTGTCTTTAAAAGTACTTAATTTCCATGTGCGAAAATGTGTATGAACCCTGTCCATAGAAAAACCTTTTCTAAATTTTTAAAAAGATTTTTATAGTATTTGGCTAATCTGGCTGCAATTACTTCACGCATTAATTCTAGTCGGGGCAACGTCACCTTTTTAATTGGTGCAACTTGTGATTTGGAACCTATGAAGCTAGTTTTAGAAGTGCCATGCGTTGTCTTGTACCTAAAGTACGCAACCGCTCCAAAAGATTTTAATGAAGTATCAGAGAATATATGAATCTGTAAATCTTCTTCTCCCTTCAGATTTGTGCCAGGAAAATAATGTCGAGGAATTTTCAAATTTTGAAGTTCTTTAATTTCATTACACCATGCTTGCCATTTTTCTTTAATTTTTCCGGAAAACACCTCATCCCATTCTACACCTAAATGCCACAGATCTTGTAAAAAAACACTTCACTCGAACTAGAAACGGAGAGATAAGTCCAGATGGATCAAATATTTTTGCATGTGGGTGTAGTACGTTTCGTTTAGTACATTCATTAATATCCATCGTGGATAACAATGACCTTAAGTCTAGACTTAATGTATCTTCAATATTATTCCACCTGAGTCCTAATACTTTTAAATGTGAATCAGAATATTCATTTGTTTCGCTTAATGAATTAAAATTCTTCCATAAATCTTTCAGTTCTTTAGAGTTAGTGTCAAATTTTCTCATATTCATGTTTGCTTTCTTTAATATCAAAACAGCATCAGAAGATAATGCATAAGCTTCCTGAACAGTGGAACTTCCATGAAAAAGATCATCCACATAAATAGAACTATTCAACATTTCATATGCAAGAGGGTGTGTATTCTTGAAAGTATTAATGTGAGTTTTAATTGTTGCAGCCAAAACGTAAGGAGAACAAGAGACGCCAAAACAATGTCTATTAAAATGATACATGGTTATGGGTTGGGTTTTGTCGCTGTTTTTAGAATACAGGAAACATAAAAATAATTTCGGTCATCTCTCGTGACTTGAATTTGAAAGAATGCCCAGGCAATATCTCCACAGAATCCAATTTTATGTTCTCTAAATTTCAAAATAATATCTAAAAGATTAGCATTTAAATTCTTTCCGGGAAAGAGACATTCATTAAGACTATTACAACTTCCTTGTTTACTTCTGGCATCTTAAACTACCCCAGTTTTAGTACTAGAAGAATCTTCCCTGAAAACTTCTCTATGAGGGATTACATATCTAGTGAAACAACTGTTGTTGCACATTTCAATAATACCGTCATTTAGTTGTTCCTTCATAACTGCGTTATCTCTCTCAAATAATAACTCATCAGCCTTAAACTTCTTTTCTAATGCAGCAAATCTTTTTGTCGCGATTTCTAAATTACTAGACACATTTTCTCGTAAAATCTCAGATTTCCATAAAAGTGGTGACTCATACCTTATAAACGTAACTGTGCTTCGAATTCTGTAATATTATCCGAGAATTTCTCTTTTTCATTCTCAAGAAAATATGATTCAGAAGTCCACAAACATTTCAAATCATTTTACCGAAGTACATGCAATATTCAAACAGGAAGTAGAATTATGCAGACGATTTTCTGGAATCTGCCCTGTGATAGTATCACCGTCTTTAAGGGTTGCACATTTAAAGCCCTTAATTAATACAGAAACCTTTTCAAATAAATGATTTCTGCGAACCCGAATCAAATAGCATCAATGCACTTAACGTTTAGAACTATTTTCCACCTGTACGCAAGCAGTCTGAAGTAAAATAGTGTAAGTTTGTACATAGTTTTGTGACTTAAATACAGAAGGTTAGGTTAGGTTAGGTTATTCAATTACGGCAAAGCCTCGAGGGCTATCTGCCTAAGGGGAGGGATGCCTTTCGTGGAGGACTTTCTAAGGGAAACTGGCTCGTATACACGTTACACATGGGGAAAACCACGAAAACACCCATGCAGCCAGCCCGTTCGCGGGATTCGAACCTCGGACCGAACTACCAGTGTTCAGCAACTTTACCGCTCGGCCGCTGGTGGGCTAAATACAGAAGACATCACAGCTTGTTTATCAGAACTTTCAATAAGTTCGGCGGCCTTTTCTGACGGTTTAATTTCCGATGTATTTTTATTCCTTGTTGTGGGGCAGAATAATGGATTATGCTGTAAACTCTGACAAATTTTACAAGGTTCTATTTTTACATTGCGAAATTAAATGTTTGATAATATAACATCTATAACAGTGTCCCTCTTTTTTTAGTTTGTATCGCTTTTGTTTATTGGTGAATATTTTTGTTACACTTTAATCCGGAATGAGAATTAGAATTACAAAGGGTGCATGTCTTCACTGCCGTATTTAATGCATCTGATGTTCAAATAGTTGTTTTAAATCTAGCCTTTCAAATGTAATCGGTTTTGAAGCACTGGCGATCCCTTTGCGGTGACCAAAACACTGGGGGATTTAAGATCAGTGGGTTTTGACACGATCGGATGTAAATATTTTGTAATTGTGTCGTAATTATACATATAAATGTATATATTTTCTATTTCTACAATATTTCAGAGTCCTAAGTATACGAAAAAAAAAACATATTTTTAAACAGCATTTCGTTCTGAACGGAATTAAATGCTATACTTTTCGCAGAAGAGTTTTTTCAGAACGGTTTAATTTGAATGAAATATTTTCACAAGTTTTCGTTAATTACATTAGAAAAAAAGTTAAGGTAATTCGATTTTATTCGGTTAAGGTACAAAAATTAAGATCAAAGTTTATTGTATTATTAATATTAAAATTATGCATTATTTCTTTTCTATTTATAGAGCTTCTTCCTTCTTAAATATGATATGATTTTTTGGCTTCTGAGGCATCTTTTAAATCGAAAAATATAAGTCAGTTTATAATTAATGCTCTATTCAGTTCATTTTAAATTAGAGAATTATTAGAAATTAGCGAAATACTTAACTTTTAAATAGTACTTAATTTTCTCTGAACATTTCTAAAAGGGAATAAATAAGGATTTTTTTAAAGTATTATTTAAAACTTGTAACTGAGTTATTATAAAATGTAAGGGGAATAATTCTTTTAATTATACTTATCAGATTTTTTTACCCTTAATTTCAACAATACATATTCCAAAACTCTTCTTTATTATTTTCTTAAGTACGCATCTCATAGAATTTGCTTTATAATACCTTTTAACAGATTGGTTTTCAGTACGAACAATTCTTGTTTAAAATGTTATATAAGGTATTTGTCAACAGGATTTCAATTTATGTTTACAATTCAATGTTAAGGTTATTATATATTTAGATAATTATAATCATTATAAATTTAGATACCTTTAATAATTAAATTTCTTCACAGTAACTTTCACAGTTGTTTATGAATGAATAAATCCTTCATTTCAATTACATTTATAAATAATTTAATAAATATTTACGTTAAAGGCAGATACATGCTTTTTGCAAGCACATGCGTAAATACGTATTTCATATTTTTCATTTACGGCATGTGCAAATCTTTAATTTCTGTGCATTCACTATATTTTTCGAGTAAAGTAATTTACACTAATTTAACATATACCCAAAAGTTTTACATAAGAAATATGTATAAATATAATTTGAAAGAAAATTATATGCGTTTTGTTTAATACCCACTCAAAGGTCAGTTTTTCTTCGAAATTCCTCCACGATGGCATCTCTCCCTTTAGGCAGATAGCCCTTGCATGCCTTACTCTATTTAATTGAGAATCGAAAATGTCGCCACTTTTTAATCACAATTTGAGAGCAAATATTGTAGTGAGCTCCAGTTAGCCATTCTTTGTCTGTGAATGAGACCTGCGCACGTTAAGAAGCGAGCATAAACCTCAAATTTCCGAGAACAAAAGACTTTCGTGGGAAACATTTAACAATCTGGAATCAATAAGAAGACCGTTCATAGTCGGACTTCCCTTTGGCAAAGGATACACAAATGTTTTCACCTCCGTCGATTACCCCCATTTTTAAATTCTTAATAAGCTGTCTTGATGATGTGGCACGTTCACGTGCATATTCACAAAGCCTACAGACCATTTCTCTACGGGCTGCTCTCATTGGAGGAAACATCTGCTTGATTGGCGGTCATATTTGGAATGGCGAGTTATCGCCCTGTAGGCGTGGTAATTAACGCAAAACAAACGTTATTTCATTCGATATTTTTTTAGTTTATGAATGAAAGCTTAGAGGAATTGTGTGGAATATATTTTAAATAACCTACTGATCTTATTTATAGTTTATTTGTATTTGAATTTAAACTTTTAAAAGTACGTATACGTAATGGTTTTACAAGAAAAAGGGTGTTATGGAGATAGCATATGCACTTTTTCGTCATTTCTGTTGTGTAAATTTCCATAGCGCATTAATTTATACAAATAAAGGAATATGGAAAAATTAACCAAAGGAAAACATTCAGTAAACATTTAAGGGCGTCGGATACCTATTCTTTTTACCTAAATTATGAGTAAGTATAACTAAAATTATATTTTATTCGATTATGCGCTATTTCTATTGAAATGCTTTTCGGGATCTTGGATAGTAATCTTGCTACTGGTACCTACTACAATGAGTACCAGTAAATAAAATTAAGAAAAATTAAAATTAAAAAAAATAGAAAAAATAAAGGCGTTTAATTTTTAACACCACACCCGAAGGCGAAAAAACAAAATCATTCAATAAAGTTAGAATAGAATAAAAATAAATCCGTGCAAAGCAGAGTTTATGAAAGCTACGAACGGGGATAGAACCGGCGATCTCCAAGCCTGAGAATTTGTACCGCGCTCGTTACCGCTGAGCTGCGATTTCTCCAATGGATTATGCCCACTTTTTGGTACCGCTGAAATACAAATTGTAAAGGCGATGAACCAAAAGTCGCCAGCCAAGCACTAGATTCTGAAACCCTACGTTTCCTGTTTTAACCAATCGGAGCAAACAGCAGCAGAAACGGTCTGTAGGCTTTGTGATTAAGCTGTTCACGTGGTACTTCTGCCGAATTCGCAAATGTATCCGTCATCTATTCCACAAATTTCTGTACATAATTTTACTTTACATAATTTTACACGTTTGTGTGGTTGCAAATCAAAGAAAAGTTAACTTAATGGCATATCTGTGTGTATATTTATTAATTTTGAAGAGGATTGAAGCATTTGATGTTAATTTTATTTTTAGTTAACCTAAATAAGTAAAACGTGTAAGCCCAAAGTGATTATTTTTCAGATATATAAAAATAGAATAATAAGTTTAAAATGAGCAACAGTAAATTCTTTCCTCTAAAAAATTTTAAAAAGTACATGTTACAATAATATGTGGATGTGAAAAAATTTATTTTATTTAAAACATTTTGGCATTTGGAACATAAAATAAAAGTAGCGAATACTCTATTAAGAGGGTATTGAACTCCTATGGATTCTTTCGGCGGATAGCACGGACAACGCGGTCCATGTGTTAATGAAAACACAAACTATACTGCGAGCATACAAACCCACATGGTGGAGTTGGTATCAAATAGTTTGAGTCGAAACTCTGGTATCAATAGCCTTCTAAAGGTGCTGTTGCAAGAGAGTGGCACTCATAGTTCGATTTTTTCTGGCCGTTAGTATTAAATACCTATCCTCATTTTGTGTTGTTGCAGGTGTGCGACCTTGTCACTCTTTCGGTGAACATTTCCAGTTTCCCGAAATCCGATTACATTATTTGAGAGAAACTCCTAACGTTTCCACTAGAGCGGATTGCTTTTGACCCGCCTCCTAAACAACCGATGCGCCCCCCAGGCTACCGAATCAGCTAAGTCATCTTGCTGAGACGTCGTAATTCGTACATTTAACGCATGTCAATTGTTTTGAATTTTCTCCTATAGAAGGAATATTGCATGTCACTTTACACGCCTTATGTTAAAATGCATAGTTTTTGAGTCAAAATATGTGTATTCCTAACATTCTTAACGTTATAATTTTCCTTTTTAACCTTTTTTTTAACATTTTATATAATTTTTATTAAAAAGGTTGTCGATTATATGGTTACTTTGTACCGAACTCACAATATCCTCTAATTATTTTGAGCAGTGTATATACAGATAAAATTACACCTTGAAATATGTCTTAAAATTTACATGCTGTTTACCATACGACTGGTTCAAGAACTTCCCATTAGCTTGGAAAAACAAGATTATTTTAAGCGAAATAGCAAGAACTGCGCAAGCAAACAGAAGTGCGCTATCTAACTCGGAATGAAATTAAAAGTTCCGTTTCTCTTTGTTCTCATTTTCTTTTTATGAAGAACATATTACAACTGCGAATTTTAAGTGCTATAGCTTAGGCCTTTAATTATTATTTACAGAATGTTAAATAGGTACATAACATATCCCTGAGAAATGGTCAAATAAATCAATATTGGTAAAATAAATAAGTAAAGGAATTGTTGACCAAGTCAAATACAGAAAACTTATATTACGGAATCCCAAACATCCGTTTTCTTATACTATTTCGAAGTACTGACTGTATAAACAACAGAGAGAAAAAAAGGAGGGCAGTTTGCCCAGAAGGCCTATTAATTTCGTTTTGGTATTTTGCGTCGTCCACTGTAAAACGGTGTATCACTCTTCAAATTGTTGCTACCAAATATTAGTGCCCTGCATTACATTTAAAGAAATAATGAAGAATCTGAACGAAGGTATTTATGTTTCTCGCATTGTGGAGAAAACAGCGGCACCTAGAGACATTAAATTATGAATAACGTAATCCTCTACTAGAATACGGGCATCTGGAAGCCCAAATTTGGAGTTTGTTTCATAGTCTATTTCATATTTTGTAAAAGTTTAACGAAGTTTTAATTAACAAACTGAACAATTTCAAAGCGAGACATGACAACACTGTATAGAGGGGGGGGGGGAGTTTTTATCTCTAGCACGCGAGACTGTGTATCGGAAATTTAAGATTATGCTCTCTTTAAATATTTTGTGATAGTACAGCTGAATTGAATTTTATGGTTTAAGTACGAAGAACATGATATTTAATATATAAGGGTAACACATGAAACGTTGAAAAAACGCCTCTTTGGGCGTAATATAAAATGTGAAAGCTTCCAGAATTTATTTATTTATTTATTTATTATTATTATTATTATTTTAATTTCGTTTTTCGATGACCGAGTTTCAGGGTTTCTTATACTTCATTATGCACCATCCTGTGTGAACTAAATTGTATCCTGCGACTGTCAGTTACCCGCAATTTTACCAATCTTCATTGTTCTACTGTAATACCCACTGGTAGTCTATGATGAAGACGTCCAGTCCACTATTGAAGTTTTAAACTGCACCGGCAAATTCAGTGCATGGTGTTACTAACTGCCTATTGTCTAGCTCTCCGTGGATGTAGGCAGCCATATGTGGGTTCTGCCAAGTTTGGCAAGTCAGACTCTGATATGGAAATTTAAACAAGTTATATATTTATTATTTAATTCCAGAATAACTAGCGGTAGAAATTAATGAATGGTATAAAATAAGGAATCCATAAAATTTGTTCTGGAAATATTTTTTAATTGCAGGTGAAGTGGTTGTGACGAAAAACCCGTGCCTTTTACCAGGGGATGTGAGGAAGTTCATTGCTGTTGATGTGCCCGAGTTGCATCATGTTGTGGATTGCATTGTTTTTCCTGGAAAAGGGCATAGACCGCACCCAAATGAAATGGCTGGTTTGTGTTACAGTTTCTTATTTTTAAATTTCGTTTAAAAGCTTTCATTCTTATAAAATATTTTAAAAATTAAGAGTATTCAAAGTTTTCATTTCTACTAAATGTTTCAAAAGCAAAGTATATGCAAGTTGTTTGAATTAAGAAGAAAAATATCAATGAGGTTTTATGTTAATAACCAGTTAATTAACCAGCATCTGACATTTACTGTAACTTCTTTTCGTAGTCCTCACCAGCATTCAAATAAATTGCTTGTATTTTTAAGCCGATGGTTTTGAATGTGTAGAGCTATAACTTCTTTCATCTTTATGTTGATGCTTCTTACTATCGTCAGCTCTAATTTATATTCGCCTTTCGGATCTTTGCCAGCTGATGAATACGCGCCGTTATTATCTTGAGCCAGCTTAAATAGTGTGTTTATGTCTTCAATTACATTATCTTATATGAATTTATATACCCACAAGTAGCAGAGGTTCGTTTGTCGCACAAGCAATGCTTTCTGTTAAGACTCAAATAAAAAGTTTATTTCAACCTTCGGATGACTTGGTCATTTGTTACAAACTAAAGCAATAACTCACTTCCACTCTAATAGGGTTTGCAGGACATTGACACAAGCTTTTCTAAGTACAACAGAACCGTACGTATTAAAAGATAGAAATGAGGTTTTTCTAAATACACCAGTACCCTACATATTAAAAGATAGAAATGTTAGCATAATTTTTTATGTAAAATATTTTATAGCTTTAAGTTTATGGATTACTTTAGTAGATTAGAATTTACTGATAGATTATGTATTGTACAAAGATTAAATATTATAAATGAACTAGCCTCATAATTTGTTTCCTTAGTTACCCACCTAAGTTTAGGATAACATCCATAGTTTTAGGATTCAGACTGTGAAATTTCTGTGAATAACTTTCAGATAAAAAATCATTTGAAAATGCAGCAGCAAACAAGTTCAGCGTTTTACTCCCTTCCATGATTTTAATATTTCATTTGTTTATTTTAAAAGGTATGCATATTTAATTCCAACTAAGATAATATATAAATTTATAAAACCCTCAAAAACATAAAAACTTTTTTTAATTTCCAGTAGCATATTTAATGGATTGCTGGTATTGCACAATCAGTAAACAGGAGGTTCTTGTTTTATTTCAATAAATTGCCAGAGTGTAAATTGCAGCAGTTAGAAATGTTACTTCGTTATTAGTAAGGACAAATAATCTTTAAGTAAAGACAAGTAATCTTTTCGTAACAAAATATGAGTTATATCAAACTGAGATTTGAGTTTCATAGTTTTCCATGGCAGATGGAAAAGCAAACGAAATTTATAGATCTTGTTCCGAGTGGTATTTTGAAAATTACTTTCCTCGAGTTACACGACTGCTCAGAATAATCATTAGTAGGAAACGTATGCTCACGTAGAGGAATAGAGGTAATTTTAAAGTAGTGGCATCGTGGAAAGTTGTAAACTTCATGAGGACTGTTCGAAATCTATTTCGCTGCTTTAACTAACTTAACAACCGTACAGTTCGAGCTTTGTGTAAATCGGCATTTCTTGTATGTGTCTATTTTCGTCTTTATGCTTGAGTATAATTTAATGTAGACGCTTTTTGTTACTCATATTTTTCAAACGTCAGTAATTTTTATGCTCTGATTCTTAACAGTGTAAAACGTTGTTTATTAGCAATAGGCTGCTCATCTACAAAGTCACATTATATTTTATTCTTAATTACACGTTTCTTTTATGAGCATTCGCAAATGCCATCAAATTTAAAAAAGTACAGTTTCTCTAGAATATCCTCTGTGCAACAGAATTGCAACTAGTCCTTGAAATATTGTAAAAAACAAGACTACACTTGTTGGAGACGAATCACATCATCTCACGTATCCTATACGACGATGGCAATGGTAGGCACTGGAATATCCATCATACTGACCAGATATTAGTCTGTGTAAGTATGATTTCTTCAAAATGAAAGAATCACTGGAAGATCCATCATAACAGTTGTGATGTCGCGTGGCCCCAGCTTGTCCGCAACAGTAGTAGTGACTGCTACATAGACTCCAAGTACTACGGATTCTCCGTAGTTTCTACGGAAATTCATGAAAAACTACGAGCTACGAAAAGTATGGAAAAAACTACGGATTTTACAGAAACAAGAGCAGGAGAACCAGTACACAAAACGGAACCAACTAATTCATCCGATGATTGGCTGAATACTCGTGTTATCATATATCACGTGTTGAGTGCGTTCCTAGTTTTGAAGAATTAGCCAATCGTAGATCAGTAACTCCAACCGTTAACGACTTATCAATAGTTCCACCCAATTGTCTGTCTCCCAGGTTCCTCGCTGATGCGTGTTTAGGCTGCATTCGGCTGCATTGTGTAGTTTACGGCGAGAGCTTAGCGTGTGTCTTGTGAACTGTGAATCAGGTGAAAGATTTTTAATCATAATGCTGCCTCGAACGAAGAAGCCAAAATTATCAAAGCAGAAGTTTAAAGATTCATATTCTTCAGAATTTCCATGCATTAAAGCGTCCGAAATTTCTGTGAATCACGCACACTGCAGTGTATGCAACAAAGACTTCTCAGTTGCTCATGGTGGAAAAGATGACTGCAAACGGCATGTGTTTTCTCAAAAGCATATAGAACTTGGCACCGTAAAATCTAAAGAAATAACAAATTTCTTAATAAAAGATGATGAAACAGATCCTATAAAAGCCAAATGCTATTTTGTTTGTTTTTTAATTGAACATAATCTACCGCTTTCTGTTTCGGATCATTCCAAAGAGCTTTTCAAAGCAATGTTTCCGGATTCTGCCATAGCAAAAAAATTTAGCTGCGGTCATACCAAAACTGCTGCTATTGTGAAAACGCTTGCAGAAAATACTGTTGCTGATATTATAAAATCAGTGTGCAGTACATCATTTTCTCTAAGTACTGATGGAAGTAATGATAATAATGATAACAAACTGTACCCATTGGTTATAACATACTACAGTAAAGAAAAGGGAGTGATAATTACTTCATTGATTTCTATTTTAGAATGCACGAATAATACAGGAGAAGGTATTTTTAATTGTATAAATGAAAACTTTAAAAACAAAGGTTTAGAATGGAAAAATTGCTTATCATTTTCTTCAGATAATGCTAGTAATATGATTGGAAAGTTTAAAGGTGTAGCATCATTTATCAAAATGCATCAACCAAGTATAATCACCCGAGGTTGTCCGTGCCACCTCTTGCATATAGCTGCAAAAAAAGCTACTGAAAAATTAATTGGCTCAAAAATTGAAATGTTGATAATAGATATATATTTTTACTTGGAGAAAAGTTCGAAACGGAAGCATAGCTTCAAAGTTGCTCAACAAATTTTGGGACAGAATGCAAAATCTCATAAAATTTTGAAATATTGCAGTACGAGATGGTTGTCTCTTTTAGAATCTATAACAAGGATTTTGGAACAGTGGGATGCTGTGATAAATTTTTTTTGAGATAAACCAGATAACAGTGAGAATGAAGGAAAGAGATTGCAAAACATTAAAAAAATTTTACAGTCACCGACCACCAAATTGTACTTGTTATTTTTGAAAAATACTTTGCCTTTGTTTATAACAGTAAATATTAATTTGCAACAACAAGCTCCTTATATACATAAATTGAGAAGAGAACTTTTTGAACTTTCAATGAATTTATTTGTTAGATTCGTAAAACCATCAGTAATTTCTAAAGAAAATGAAGATGTTACTCTAACGTCTATTCCATTTCAGAAGTATAGTAAACAAAAAGAAAATGAAAATTTAGTGATTGGTGCGGAAACAAGACTATATTTAAAAAATGCCAAGTTGAATGAAAGTGAAGTGAAATCATTTTTCAATTCTGTGCGAGCTTTTTTTGTAACTGCATGTTCATATATAATTGATAAATTTCCACTGAGTGATCCATTTCTAAAACATGCTGAAGTTGATGACATCAACTTGAGAACTGAAGTCTCATTTTCATCTGTTCTTTACTTGATGAATACTTTTCCATCCATTATTGATGAAAAATGTCTTAATCAAGTAGAAATTGAATTTTCCATGTATCAAGTAGATGATTTGAAAGAAATTGTAGATTTGCGTATTGATATAGCATGGGGAGAAATTGCCAAATTAAAAAATATGAATGGGTGTATTAAATACAAAGTATTGCCTTCTGTAATGCTTGCTGTCTTAATAATACCTCATTCAAATGCAGCTTGCGAAAGAATTTTTTCTATTGTTAAAAAAAATCAGACGGAATTTCGACCAAATTTAGGTCTTAAAACTCTTGAAGCAGTTTTGATTGAAAAAATAAATATGCAGGCAAATGAAGAACTGTGTTATAAAAAAACATTCTCAAAATCAGAACTTAAGCTTGCTAAGCATGCTACATATAAATCTTTGCATTCATAAATTATGCGTATTTTGTTTAATACTTATATGTATCATTCTTGGTTATTTAAATTTTATTTCCCTGTAGAAATCATATCCAGAATAAAGATATGATTTATAGCTTCTGATTTTTTCTATGATTAGTAGTGATTTGAAGTACTTTTTATTAGTGAATGCTTGAGGAGTTAAAAGAAAATTTCTAATTAAATGTGCATATAATTTACAAGGTATATTTTTAATTATTCAGTTTTATATGTATATGGATTTTAAATGTAATAAAATTGATTACAATTAATTATTAATTTAAAATTAATGAATGGTTAATTACAACATACGCTACGCGCACATTTTCAAAGTTGTAAAAATGTCGTTCGCGCGTTGACTAATGACAAGGTTTGCTGAAGGTTGGAGTCTATGCTGCTATGAACTGGAAGTTACACAAACTCGTAAGAAGGGTTTAATCCCTTTTTATTTCACTTTAGAAATTACAGTTGCGTTCACTTGACGCTCACAAACTACGCCGACCCTGCGGTTAAACAAAAATAGGAAAGTACAACTAAAAATGAATGACAGGATGAATAACTAACAAAGTCACTATCTACGAGGCTCTATAATTGTAACTATCTTAACCGCGTTCTAAGATACAGCTGAGATTCAGCAAACTTTCTGATTAAGAAGTTGAAACTAACTGCCGAAGTAGGCACACAGGCCGAAAGGCGCGGTTCTTAAATTTTTACCAAGCAACCTTCACGCTCGTGAATCAAGAAGCACACTTACAAATCTCGTTTCCCTTCTTTTTAACTCAAAATTACTTCTGCTAAAAATTTGAATACTCTGCGCGTTCTACTAAAATTTACATTGGCTCTGTTTTTTCGGATGTTTTTGAACAGGAAGAGGGTGTGCCACAAGGCTGTGTGCTCAGTGTAACCCTGTTTAGTTTAAAAATAAACTCTGTACTCAAAGAACTTCCTCCCACCATCTTGGGATCTCTATATGTTGATGATCTGCAGATTAGCTGTCGAGGAGCAGACATGAGATACGTACAGAGGCAATTGCAGATGGCTCTGAATAAGATCCAAGAATGGTCAAACAAACAGGGATTTACTTTTTCCAAACAGAAAACTGTGTGTGTTCACTTTTGTAGGAAGCGAGGTCTCCATCCTGAGCCTGAATTATATCTGAATGGTACAATTATTCCAGTTACGCCCGAAGTAAAATTTCTAGGAGTGACGTTCGACCGAAAATTGACTTTCCTTTCTCATGTTTTAAACATGAGAAAGAAGTGTCTAAGAACACTAAATATTTTAAAAGTGTTGGCGAACACCTCCTGGGGTGCAGAGCGTTGCTCCATGCTTCGCATTTACAGAGCGCTTATCCGCTCTAGACTGGACTATGGCTCAGCTGTTTATGGATCCGCTCGCTCAACTGTTTTGTTAAAACTGGATCCTGTTCACCATCAGGGTTTGCGGATTTGTTCAGGAGCTTTCAAGACTTCTCCTGTACACAGCCTATATGTTGACTCTAACGAACCATCACTTTATCTGAGGCGTGAGCAATTGTCCCTTTTACAATATTTTAATATTTTATCCCAACCTGAACATCCCAATAAGCTGTGCTTACTCGATAATGAGTGTAACACATTATATGAAACACGTCCATCCTGTGTTCCTACTTTTCCTTTAAGAGTTCGCTCTGTCATTGAGGAACTTTCCCTCTCTGATATGTGCCCTCAAGCAGTACAGAATTTTGAAATTCCACCTTGGGAAAATTCACGGATTCAGCTCCTTGATGTTTTCAAACATCACGTGAAGGCGAGCACTAAGGAGATCGTTTACAGAGAACTCTTCGCTGAGCACAGGCACAGATATAGCAGTTATTATCCGATATACACAGACGGATCAAAGTCAAATGATCATGTCGGGATGGCTTTTGTATTTGAAGATTACATTGAGGACAGATGCCTACACCAGTCTTGCTCAGTCCTAACATCTGAACTAGCTGCAATATATTATGCTCTTTTGTACATCTCGAAGCTCTGCCACAAGAAGTTCATAGTTTATACAGACTCGTATAGTGCTCTTAAATCTTTGGAAGCTTTTCCCAACACTCAGAATCCTGTGGTAGTAGATGTCCTGAAAATTCATATAAATTTAACGATTCGCGGATATGAAGTCCTGTACTGCTGGGTTCCTGGACATGCTGGAATAAAGGGAAATGAGCTTGCAGATATTGCAGCCAAATCTGCTGATGAACTGACTAGTCGCCTTATCCCTTTTAGAGATATCTGCTGTGTCATCAAGGGGAAAGTCCGGAAAAAATGGCAGCAATTTTGGGATGTTCAGCTTCAAAACAAGTTAAGACATGTAAAACCTAGAATTGAGCATTGGGAATCAACCAAAAATCGTAAGGAGGAAGTTCTTTTGACTCGCCTCAGAATTGGTCACACTAGAGTCACACATAACTATCTTCTCAAAGCTGAAAATGAGCCTGTTTGTTTGAATTGTAATGTTTGTTTATCTGTTCGTCATATTTTAATTGAGTGTCCATGTTTTAATAGTCTTCGCCAGAAATATTTTAACAGCTGTGACTTACCTCTCGACCGTTTAATCGGAAGAGAGGTCAATTGTAATTTATTTTATTATTTGAAAGAAACTGGCTTTTATCACCTAATGTAATTTGTTTTAAAGATTGTATCTTGAATTTTAAATGTGTGGTTTTAACTTGTGTTTATATGACTTCATCCTCTGGATTTGATACATTTGTCTACTTGTTTTTATTTATTGTATTTTAATTTCATCAATTGTACTCACCCCATCACGTGTTTGGCGCACTATAATCATCTTTGGTTTTGCGCCATAATCTCTCACTCACTCACTCACTCACTCATACTCTGGCATTGGCAATTCCAGGGGAAAGTAAAGGCTTGACAGGAAAGATAGCTTAAAATAAATGTTAGTTAAAATAAATATAAACCTTACACAGTAAAGGGAGAGAAGATTATCCTTGCTTTAGAGATTATCATCTCTGTGGCACGTCAGCCGAAATTGAATTTCAGAAGGTTTTAGAAACTGGATTGTTAGTGTTTTTACTTATGGTAATAAAAGATATTTTAGATGTGTCATATTTCAGAACATGTTGAGACCTTTTTTAATCCATCTTTTGTATTTAAGACTCATACAGGTGGCATCACAGAATATGAGAGCTGTAATAAAGAACTTTCGCCTCATTGTGTAACTGATTATATTTGAGTATAGCCAACAATTAGATAACAATAGTTGAAAAAGTTGCAGTCATTGGATATGAGAAAAGCTTCATTGAAGTAGATTTGGCAAATTTGCGGAAATTATTGAATTCATATCTTAAAAGAATTGGGCAGTAGGGGTGTTGTTAACATCAATCAGTAACGAGCATATGAATTTGACTATGAAGGAAAGACTTCTAGAAGCGAGATGGACTTAGAGCAATTCTAGAATCTCTTCGCCATTGCTAGAGACAAATTATGGACTTAGATCCATATCTGGAAAGCAGTGTTCATCTTCACCTCATGATTGACTATGTGTTGAGCTCTTATAGGAAAAACGTATGAAGGGGAAAGAAAACAAGAAGATTGTACAGGCTACTTTAGGTAATGTTTCGCTAAAAATGCATAGATTTAGTTTGGTTGTATGTGTGTGTAAGTATATATATATATAAGGTAATTTGGCCGTTTCTCTTTTCTGTTCTTAAATAGCACTTATAAAAATTGCTCTAAACTTCGTCATTCTAAAACTATACCTTCTTACGTGTTTTTGCGTCATATTCGCAACGTAATGAGAACAAATTTGAACGTAAACTATATCATTCTTAACGAGACATACATCTTGAACACTTCACACTCGCTCTTTGCTTCCCTGTCTGTCTAGACTACTGTTACTACTTTCCTTACTGCAACATCCTCAAAATGTAAATTTCATTTTAAGAATGCTGTTTTCATTCAGGGGCAAATTCCATCCATTGCGCTATTTATTCGTATTAAGAATCTGCTTTTCAAGAATAAAAATAAATATAAAATTGGCCCCAAAAAGGGCTTTTACAGAAGAAGAAAAAAATAAATTTCAAATTGGTCCCTGAAAATTGGCAGGTGCTTTATGCAATTACATGTCACTGTCATCTAGATTATTAAAAATTTACCGTGTCCACAAAAATCCTTACTTTATTTTGGTAATTCATATTCTTAGACATATACGTCCAATTACTAAGATGTTTTTAAATGGGACAAATATTCATGGTGCATTTTGGAGTTCTTGAACTTAAATCAATTTTTAAAATACGAACGAGTTCAAATGTTCTTTCTATCCCTAAATTATATCTAGGAAAACGTTATGCTTATTATGGAAAAGGAATTTATGTATTTTGTCTTTTATTTAGTCCAAATGTGATTTTAGATGTTAAAACATTATTCCCCCTTTGAGGTGAAAAAAGGATATTCATTAAATATTTACTGTTTTCCCATCATATTACACATGTCTTAATATTACCGTTACCATTATTATGACCCTATGGTGTAGGAGCTTGATAAAATGCCAGAATTCTGAAATTAAATAATTTCGAATACTTTTGTTGTATTACTGTCTATATTCACAATGAAGTTGTGCATAAACATACTCGTTTTATTATTCTGTTTGTGTGTGTGCTAATTCGAAACTTAAATTTTAATCTTGGCCTTAGTTATGTTGTTTAATTTTATTATTTAAAGAGGACATAATTTCTTAAATTAACAGTGTATACTGACTAATATTTGTTATCTCAGTGTATTCTAAATTTGAAGTGATTCTTCGAGGAATCTAGATATCTGGATATTTGTTGACCTTACAAGAGATAATGTTGGTTTACGAATAAATAACCATTAAAATATGTTGTGTTTATCCTCAAGCATTTTCAAATTTGATATTTTCTGATGTGTAAGAAAAGAGTAATTAAGTATATTTAGTTTTCATGTTACAGGTTCAGATTTAGATGGAGATGAATACGCAGTTTTATGGTTACCAGATTTAATTTTTCATCGCAAGAATGCAGCACCTGGAAATTTCGAGAATTTTCGAGAACCAGATATTTTTAATATAACCGTAAGTGATTTAAAAGGGATACCTATTTATTCACCCTTTTTAGAAATTTCATAATCAAATATGTATGATGCAGTTTGAAATCATACAAAACAAACTATTGTTGTACGTTTTGTATTAAAGATATACTTACCTAAAATGTATGAACATTCATTACTTCCAAACATAGAGAAATAATTTTCGTGTTGTAACTTACCTGAATTTTACAGTTTAGAAATGCATTCTTGCAGTGGTAGATCCAAAACAAGAAACAATGATAAAAAGATAAAACAAACAGTGATAAGACATAGCGGGACTATTATAAATACAGGATAGCCTCAATCAATTATAATCGATTTTGGTATTTACATATATACTGTATTATTCTCATATTTATTCCCTTCGTAATTTTGCCCCTAGTTTTTTCAACATATAATTTAGAATCTTCTCTGATTTATGGTTAATAGGAAAGTATTTCGTGTAAACAAAAATTATTGAAATTGGTAAATCCTATGAAAAGCATAAGTAATTGTGCGTTTGGTACTTTTCCGTTTCGCCGGCGCAAATCTCGCCAAGTAGACTTTATTTGCGACAACATACAGTATACACATAAAAAATATTAAAAAAATTTTAGTTCTAAGAATTCTTTTTTGAAGACATAAACATTTTAATATCGCTTAAAATTTTATAAAAAGCCAATAAATAAAGACAATAAATTTGTAAAAAGACATTAATTTAAGAATTTACTATGCTTTCATGGTTCAACATCCTGATTCGCCGGTTTATATCACGTGACCCCAAGCGATCTCATCTCACGAAATCTAATGCTCTCAGTAATTATCTACATTAATTTCGAGTTAAATCTTAATTTGGAACACAAGTTTAAATGCAAGAAATATTTCAATTCGTACGAATAGCTTACTCAGAAATTATGTAAAACTGCAGTGCTTTACTTCACTAATGCATTCTCGTTAGAATTGATGAATTTAACCCTTGACTTTACCTTTTCTATATTTTCGGCTTCGGGTAAGCGCTGTGATTGCATCCTAATTGACTTAATTACCGAAATGGCCTTAGACATAAAACTGAACTATCTGATAAAAATTCTATGTAATTATATGCCAGTATTGAAAGAAACAATCAATCTGATAAGAAAAAGCTGCGACTTGATTTTGAAAATGAGGCTTACCAGCGAGAAAGGTTACCAGCGAGAATATTCCGTTTGTAATCGGTTGTACCATTATTGGCGACTTTATCGCTTGCGCCGGCAAAACGGAAAAGTACCGTGTGTTTTTGTGTTTTTAATGTGCAATTTTTATCATTTAATCATTTAAACTTTTCTTCATAAATACAGTACGAAGTTCGAAAACGTTCAATATCTGGAATGATCTAAATTCCGGAGCACTAACGACCCCCCCCCCAATTTTTTAAAGAAATTTTTTTAATGCGTTATATATGCGCGTTTTATATTTTTTTCATAATAGAATATGTGAAAAGTCTCTATTCTTAATTTCCCTTCGAGACTAAGTAACTCCATATTGAATAAACAATCATTTATTAGCATAAATTCGTACGATCAATAATTTGGCTCCCACCTGTTAGTTTCACATGCATCTCAAACCGAAACAATCTACATCGAAGCATCGTTGATTTTACCTACTGAATAATTTAGTATTTCTCTCACGTGGACCGGGGCATCATTATGCATTATTATTTGCTTTCATCACCGCACGAGTATGAATACAAGCTTGAGAAATGACTCACGGAGATATATCTAAACAACTTTTTGTGTATTATTTAGTTATCGAATACTAACGAGTATGGTAACTTTTGTATTACGCTTATCGATGATTACAGGCTTGGCATTAAATAGATTAACTGCTTTGCGAAATGTTGTGTGTTGATAAAGAAACATTTTTCTGTATGCAAAACATAAATTTTGTAAACAATACTTCCTGTAATTCGTGCTGTACTGTTACTATACAAAGAAATATAAATATGAATTCTTTAGAAGAACATCTGTAATTATCGTATTATTTTTAGCAAATTTGTGATATACTTTCTGATGCAAACAAATAAATGTTGTGTAAACGCGTAGCTGCTTTTTTCCATTCTTTCTTAGTGTGCAAACACTCTGTTGGTAAAAATTTGAAGTAAAATTTATTCTTGCGTCAAGAAAAAATTCTCCTCTCTGATAAGATGTGCAAAGCTTACTCTGATACGCCTTTGTTGATTATATGTGATTTTTATAAGGTTCCATATTTATGACATCCTACATATAAAATTTATTTTTGTTATAATTACATTGATGTTTTGCAGGTAGATAAACGAATTAATTAATCATTAAATTATGGTATTTAATCATAAATTTATCCTAGTAATAAAAGTGTGCTTATCCCCTAGGTGAAAGATATGGTCACTTTCTTAGTAAAATATATCAAGAATGACCAAGTTGGAATAATAGCTAATGCACACCTTGCTCATGCTGACAGAGGTAGTATTTTCTCAAATGAATGTATTAAGATTGCGAAAAAGTTCCATATCGCTGTGGATTTTGCAAAGCACGGGAGAACTGCCCATTTAGGAAAGTTCGAGAGGCCGCTGAAATTTCCAGATTTCATGGAAAAAAACCACAAAGAGACTTATAAATCAAAAAAAGCACTTGGTAAAATGTTCAGAGTTTGCAAAGACTTGGAATCAGAGAATGAAAATGCAAGCATTGATTATCATGACATAAAGGTAGGTAATAAGTCGGGTTGCATTTTTCAGTGAGCGTCGCTTAGAGCTATTTAAAATAATAATCATAAATAACAATTATTTTTTTCAGTTAAAATGTCTGATTATTATACTAAACTATTAATATGATTGCTCTAAGTTGTATGTATTACTGAATAAAGATATTCATAAATGATTATATTTAATGATAATTATATAAATGTGAGAATAAAAAGTATTTACCTTTGATGGCACTTACCTGATACATAGTTATAATAATAATATGCAGTTATCAGATTGATAACATGAATGACAATAACCTAACAATTAAATTTAGCCATTGTGTGTGATATGCTATTCTGGTGTTTAAAATTACTCATCATAGTGGTCGAAATTGCCGAGCAACTTTCCATCTGCCATTGCCACGATGGAGAGGGTAAATGAATTCCAAAACGTTTGAATTCACGCCAAGTAAAAAATATTACAGAGCTTCCAATTCTGTCTACATAAAAGATAAAGGCAACTTATTAAATCCCAACATACATTGGGTTACTGTATTTTAGGAACGAGTAACCGGAACATGCATGTTGTTCCACATCAAACCTTTTGCAGGTGTCAACAAAAGTTGCCACCTCAGACCTTTTTCTTTCCTTCTGCTGGTGGTTTTCATTTCAAATTGCTGAAATTGATCAGTGTAGTAGTTGTTAGCGAAGCTGTCTGACCAATCGTGAAATTATAGATCTGCATGCCAAAGAAGACTTAAATATTTAAAAGTATTTAGCATCTTCGCAGCATGGGAGCGCTTAGAGTACACGGCGAGCCGCAATCCCTCTTCAGAGATTCGGTTGAAAACGCTTGGATCCGTCCTTCGGGTCTTCTTCTTCAAAACTGACACGGAGCTGAATTGTGCTAGTCATACAGTCACCTAAGGCCCATGCCAACGACAGACGCAGTCACCCCTTCTCGGCTAAGATAAAATCGTGGACTTCTACTGATGTTGCTATCAAAAACTTGAGGTACGAGGGCTATCCCCCAAAAAAAGGTCTCCTATATTTTTAGATATACAAAGAAACATTTATTTTCTATAATTGCTACATCTCTTTAAAGATTGAAGAATGCTTTATTTTTCAATATAATCGTCATTTCAATCGATGCATTTTTGTAGACGCTGTGGCAGTTTTACAATGCCCATGTCATACCAGCTTGCCGCCATGCCCTTCAGGAAGTGTTGACCCTCATCTTTCCAAGAAGTCCAAGAAGTTGTCGTTTACGTCTCCATAGCGGCGAAGAAATTCGCGGAAAGAATAAACCCGTTGTTGTTTGTGGTCTTCTGTCAACATACGCGGCACCCATCTTGCACACACCTTCCGATATTGCAACTTTTCCGTTAAAATCCTGTGGATGGTGCTTCTGAAAACCTCAGGAACCAAAATGCAGACAGCATCCAGAGAGATCCTCCGATTTTTACCCACAAGTTCCTTAACTTTCGCGATTGTATCATCGGCAATTGACGGCCTCCCGCTCCTTTCTTCGTTATGAATTTCAGTACGACTGGCTGTAAACTCTCTACACCACTTGCGAACTTTTTTGACATCCCTGCACGACTGTCCATACACTCTTTCAACCAGTTTACGCCTTTTGCATTCAAAAATCGAATAACTGCGCCCACTTCGCACTTGGCGGTAACGTTTATCGGGAGCTCTATTTCGAATGGCTGCCAAGCCAAGACTGAGCATCCGAGCGAAGCGCCTGTGTGCTTATGTGGTAGTGGAGAAAGCACCACTCACAACAGTGTTGCCAACAACCGTATTAAAACTTTCTCTACGTCCCCGAAAAATAGGAGACCTTTTTTTTTTTTTGGATTGCCCTCGTACATTACATCATCATCATCAAAAATCGCGGCTTTGTTCTCTTCTAGTTGATGAAAAATGTTTGGAGGGAAGCATCTGATGTAAGAAAGATGCTGGACAGAATCAGTGCGTGTGGTCTATTATTTCATAATAATTTTCCCTCTCTGAGAAATTAACCTGCATAATAATTTTCGTGCTATTATTTGATAAGAACGTTAATAAGAGTAACACGAGGGATATTAATATTTAATTTAAATAATGCCTTAATATTTATTGCTCAGTCTCATTTTTAATTTATGCAATTGCTGTAACCTAAAACCTACTTGTGAGCCATCTCCTATTTAAACATTTTATTTATTGATGTGTCTACAGTTCTCGCTCTGATTTGTCTCCAGTTCTCCGAAAATTCTGTGGATGGCTATTTCTGGGTTAGGTTGTTTGAATATGGAAAAGCCATGAGGACTGTTTGCCTAGTGATGACTTTCTGTTATTCACATTACGCACAGTAAAAACGACAAAAATCAACCATTATACCAGCCTGTTCGCCTAAGTTCGAACCCAAAGCAGGCCGAACTACCATTATAAAGCTGTATTAACCACTTAGCCATTGCTAGGGACCCTCGGTGTAGAACACAGCGTGAAGAAGTTTATTTCAGGAATTAAAAAGTGTGCTACGTGTGCGCTATATCTGTATAACGCACATGTAGCAGATGCAGTTTGGTATGAAGATGTTCGGGTGAAAGTTGGTTTTGAATGAATAAGCGAATGTTATAAAAAAAAAAGATATTTTAACTTAAAATATTAAAGATACTGAAAAATAAATTGCTTAGTTTTCGATGCATATCTACATTGAAAATGATGCGGATGGTTGCGATTCTTGTTTTTTCCTCATTTGCGTATTTTTCATTAACTAATATTTTCCTTAGAAACTTTGTTGGATTTTATATGCCCATATTGAGCATATAGATCGCTACATAGATATAGCATATAGATCATTACACGGATATTTGAAATTCCCTTTCAAGGTTAAATGTTCGTTTAATGTTGAGACCTGTATTCGACTTCTTTCCGAAGAAAAAGTTATGTTCAAATCCTTTATACTACAGCTGTTGCCATTTAATAGGAAAACGGATTAACTATAATTAGTCTCAATTAAAAATCCTAGGTCGCCCAACCGTATAGTGGTTTAGCTTCGCTAACTGCCGTGCCGAAGGGCCTGGGTTCGAATCCCAGAGAAGACATGGTTATTTGTAAATGTATAGTGTCGGTACGGCATGGCGGCATTCTAAATATGTGGCCAGCCGAAAGTGCTCTCGTGTGGTTTGATGGAAGGGGAGAAGGTTGCGAGACCGTCGGACCCGTCCCTCCAACATGCTTTCCATCAAAATTGGGGGTGGCGAAGTGAGCTAAATCGCACTGTCACCTGCTCAAGGCTGTTGCCAAGGGCAGGCGTTTTCTAGCGCTCCTTGCCACGAGGAATTTCGTGGGCTTGGGATGACTACGTCAGATTAGTGAGTATAAGCAACAACAACGAAAATCCTAGACGCAGTGTAAATGGCAACGCGGCCGATGCTCTGCAGCGTGTTGTATATAAATTAAAACCAATCGTTGGATAAATTAAAGGAAACAATTAAAATAATGCTTACATGTAAAATCGTACTCTGCTAATCCACGTTCGTTAAGGTTTTACTGCATCTACAGTTTAACCCTTAGTCCAGCCCACTGTATGCGTTTCTGATTTTGTAGCATAGACATCCAGTCAGATGTTAATCTAACGGAGGTCAAACGAGAGTTTCTTTGTCAGTTTCACGATAAGAGTTGCAAGCAGTGACGGTTTATAAGAAATTCTCAAGTGCCGTGAAAAATAATCTTTATGGTTAACAATTTTTCTAATACATGATCGTGCTATTGAATTGCATTAACTTTGGAATTTTGGAACTTTGCGGTTATACTGGCTTTCAGCAGGAAATTAAAGTCCTGCTCTTGCCAGTTCCTGATGTGATCCCATGTGGGGCCTGATAGAGTAGAAACCTGAAAGAAATTTTCTCTCGTGGAGGTAGAAGTGTGCTGGATAGAGAAAAAGAGAAAAAGAAGCACTTTGCTCCTGTACTGCTACATCTTGGATGGAATCCGCCAAGCAGGGACCGGAGAAAGAAACTTCGGATGACCTGTGTAGGATAGCCCGAATACTAACTGTTCATTCGTCGGAGCCAGTCACGTAGGAGGTCACCCTCCCAGAAACTGACCCCGATCGATGCTGCTTGAAAACCAGAAAACTGGAACTTAGAATTCTGAACTCAAGAGGTGGGCGGCAAATGGGCGGAGGTTTTTGTCTTCAACCAGGATTTCGTAGATAAGAATGTCCGTGAAATTAGCGGGATTCACATTGATAATATTATTAAAAAAGTTGTTGTTTATTCTGCTGAGGTAGTCTTGAATAGTATCTATTTTCAAGTCGGAGTGGAGAGTCCTATTCCGAACATAGTAAGGAGCTTTTGTGATGATTCTTAGCACCTTATTTTGAAGCACTTGGAGTTTGCTAATTTCGTTTGCTTTGTAGTTTGCCCAGGCTGGCGAAGCATACGTGAGAATGGGTCGGATTACAGTTTCATAAATCCTCTTTTTCAGTCTGAGGGTGAGGTTTTCATTCTTTAGGAGAGGGAAAAGCCTGAAAATGATCCCGTGTGCTTTTCCGCTTACTCTAAGCATGTGATCCTTCTAATTGTAGTTCTTGTTAAGGGTAACTCCCAGGTAATTAGCTTTATCAACTGTAGGGATGATTTTGCCAAAACGTTTAACCTCAGTTCTGACCCGTTTCCTCTGTCTGCGATTTCGAATGAGTAGAATCTTGGACTTTTCTGGCTGAATGCACGTTTTCCAGCGACTGCACCACCCCTCAATAGCAGGGGTTTTGGCCTGAATTCTTGACAAGGCATACTCTGGGTTTAGAGACTTGGTGGCTATCGCTGCATCATCAGCGTAGCTGGCTGCGAGAACATTTGTATCCTCGGAAAAGCAAGGGAAATCGTTGGTACAGATGATGTAAAAAAGCGGGCCTAAAATTGACCCTTGAGGAATACCTGCGTAAATATTTTTGACTCATGAAGTTGCATTTCCAACTCCAACGGTGCAAGTTCTATTTTCAAGGAAGGACTTGATAATGAGTATCAGATTTCTGGGGAAACCGAGATGAATTAGAATTGCATTAACTGATCTTCATAGGGAAGACGAAACTGTCAGTTGTATGAAAGAACCTGTGAACATCAGACGCAGAGTTCCATTTGAAGCGGGGAAATTCTCCCTATATTTCTAGGATTGTGAATGTTAGTGAAATTCCTTGTGTTAATATGATAATAAGCTATAAAATTTTATAAACTCATCCGTCATCGTTAATTTGTCTAAACCCTTAACATGGTGGTCCGTCTAGCCGCCAGCAATCACTATTGAGGAATTAAATCGCAACAAAGCTGCCATTAAAGACAATATCATTAAAACTGAGAACTTCTTAAGAGAGTCTAAAGCTGATCTAAGCAGCATTGAATTGAAAATAAAATTTCTTAGTCCTTAAAACAGAGTGGAAGAGTTTCGCGACAAGTATTATGATCTACCGGATGCTTAAGACTTTACTGCATTTGAAACGGATTTAGAAGAAATCCAAGTAAACCGTAAGCTTTTATTAGCTACCTTTCCAAGTTTTACTTAAAACGAATACAAAGGTTCGCTGAATGAGAATTTTAATCATTCTAATATTCAAATCAAGTTACCGGAACATCAGTTCCTACCTTAAGCGGAAAATTCGACGAATTGTGTACCTTCAAAATGTAATTTTCAAATTTACTTCCTGAAAATTAAGCAGTTAAATGAAACGCAGAAATTGCGTTATTTATGTGCGTATCTTCGAGGCGATGCTAAATTGATTGAAACATCAGATGACACTTTCGATTCACTGGTTTTCACCTCAGCTGAAAGATTTGACAATAAAAGACTATTAGTTGATACATATCTTTTTTCCATTTTTAACAATGAAAAGAGTCAGCATTTAATCTGCAAAAGATTTGCAATCTAACTGATCGTATACATTAAAGTTTGAAAGGGTTGTAAAATGAACGAAATAAATTTACAGGTATCCTGTTAAATAATAATAATTTAAACTGGACACAGAAACTAGGAAACAATTTGAATATTCTCTTAAAAATATTGAAGTCTCTCAATTTGATGATTTAATACAATTTCTAGAAAACAGACATACAATTCTGCAAACCATTAACCGGGCAACTAACTGTGTTAAAATTCCGAATAGAAATTCTCATTTGTTAAACAAAACTAAATCCTTAACAATTGATAAAAATGAAAGTATAAAGAGGAACTATGTGCGTTAAGTAAGCAACTAGCGTTGCACCGCCTTGAGCATATATTCTGATCTTCAGCAAATTGAAGTTGCAAAAAGATTGACTTTTTTAAAGACATGAGCTCCATGTGAGCTGCTTGAAAGAAGGTCACACACAAAACAATTGTGTTTTTTTTTTAAATATAGCTGTGCTTTGTTCTCAAAAAAGCTTAATTTTCTTCTATGTCGCAAATAAATCGAATAAAACTGAATAATATACTTGAAGTGTTGAAAATTCGCTGGCGTCAGTAGAGAAATATATGCAGACTGTTTTTAGCAAAGAGAATAAGATTCATCTCCCGTTCAGTTACAGTAGTTGAGCAATCAAGCAAGCCAAATCTGTTTTTATTACTGTTCCTAGCAAAGAGAATAAGATTCATCTCCCTTTCAGTTACAGTCGTTGAGCAATCAAGCAAGCCAAATCTGTTTTTATTACTGTTCCTATTCACATGAAGGATAAATTTTGCAGACGCCTAAAAATGAAATGTATTTTAGATAATGGAAGTAACCTCAATTTATTAACAAATGAACAGTTTGGGGTTGTAGAAAATAAAGGTTTAAAGTGTGTATTTTAATTATGGCAAAGCACACGAGGGCTATCTGCCTAAGGGAAGGGATGCCTTCGTGGAGGACTTTTTAAGGGAAACTGTCTCGTATACACGTTACACATGGGGAAAACCACGAAAACGCCCATGCAGCCAGCCCGTTCGCGGGATTTGAACCTCAGACCGAACTACCAGTGTTCAGCGACTTTACCGCTCAGCCGCTGGTGGGCTAAAGGTTTAATGAGAGCTTCTGATAAAATACGGACTTTTTTTCTCCATTCAGAAAACGCGTTTTTGGAAACTCGAAGCGTTAAGCATACAGGATGATATTCTGAATTTCGAGGATGATTAAGTTGTGATTATTTTCAATAAAACAACTGTATTTCGGATGGACTTTATGAAGTAGCCCTTCCCCTGAAAAAGGAATTGGAAGGAATTAAGCTGCAATTTCTCTTTAGCTCAGTAACGCTTACTTAAATTACAGACAAAACTCCAAAGAAATCCCAATACCTCTTCTCAGTATAGACAAATCATTGAGGAATACTTTTAAGTAAGGAAGTTATCCAGAAGGCAAAAGACACAACGAAAGCCAGCCGGTAAACAGATATTTACCGCATCAAGCTGTAATCAGCGAAAAAAGAAACATTACTACAAAATTGAGAATCGTTTGTAATGCTAGCTCACATGAAGTTGGACGATAGTCTTTAAATGATTGTCTTTGGCCTGATCTTAATTTAAATAGTTTCTTGGCAGGTTATGGAAAAGGCTAGCCTGAATCTTCGAAAGTGGATGAACGATGATCCACAGTTGGTGCTTAAGTATCAAGAAGAAGGGTTTAACTCGCGCCTTACCTGTTCAGATATATGCATTAGTATTGTCCTGGAAACCGAAAGAATATTGTTTTAATCTCGATGTTAACAGTGTGCACGAGACGTTATCCTTCTCCACTAATACTAAGCGTTCCCATTTGCGAGCTGTTGGATATATATTCATTCCATTAGGAATCATAACGCCATTCATTATCCGTATGAAGAGTCTTTTCCAAGTACTGTGGAAGAGAAAGATTCCCTGGGATGACAAACTACCCTCTGAAATTCAAGCACAATGGCAAGGAACTTCCTCAAATCTCGAATTTGAGGATTCCACGAATGGTTATTAACAAAGGAAGAGACTAAAGGCATGAAAAAGCGAAATTTATAGTTTCTGTGACGCCAGTAAAAGAGCTTTAAGGAAAATACCATTGAAGTTAGCCTAGTTGCATCCAAAAATCGAGTTGCACCTTTGAAGGAAATCACATTGCCAAAATTAGAACTTTTGGGGGCCTTGTTGGCAACACGCTTAACTTATAGGATAAAAAATATCCTAGCTTCAGAGAAACCATCAAAGGTGTTTTATTGGACCGATTCCAAGATTGTAGATTAAAGATGCTGACAAACCCTGGAAATAATTTCTAGCGAATCGTGTGGCTGATATAAAAAGTGTGAGTGATCTAAATTCCTGGTATCATTATTCTGGTATTCGAACCAGCAGATCTAGTAACTAGACGAATTAGTGGTAATCTCTTAAAAAGAATGCTAAGTGGTGGTATGGGCCATCCTTCTTAACATCGCAAGAATTACTTGTTGTAAATGAGGGCACTAGAGTTGTCGAAAAAGGTTACTTTCCTGAGATGAAAAGTAACTTTATAGACTAATCTTAATCAGGACTCTAATTATTGTTCTAAAACATTGCAGCATAAATCCAGTTTCCTGGATTCTTTACTTAACATTCGTAATAACTTTATTATATACCATATATACCCGCGTATAAGTCGAGATATTTTGGACAAAAAAAGACTTCAAAGTGGGGGGGGTCGACTTATACGTGGAGCCATAAAAAATTAAAAGAATCGGAAGTTCAAAAATTTCTTTATATAATGCAGTTGTTTTCTTCCCGCACTCAAATTGGACGACTTATCAAATAAGTCACTTACTTGAAGTAATTTCATGACTTAAGTTATGTGACGAACTAATCACAGAGTTTGATACTTTAACTAGAGTAAGTTTCGATTAAACCAAAGAATTTTCGGTCCCCGAACAACCGATCAATATCGAGCAATAAAAAAGTTTCGCCAACACGCCAAGAAAAGAGAAATGCAGATAGTTTTTACGTACGTATAAGTCTTTATAATAGTTATTGTTCATTCATGAAATACTTTTGTTAACAGGCGTACACGTCAAAATTTAAAAAAATAGCCCATGCAATAATTGAACAGTTTTGAATACTTCTTTTAACTTTTAAAAAGGGAAAATGCAGATAAGATTTTACGTACGCGAATCTTTTCCGGAACAAATTCTAGAAGGTTCCTATATACGATTATTTTCCCCCAATTATCCCAATATGTATGATGACGAGCCAATGACGACAGAAGAGTTCTATGAAATGTTTGGCGAATCTGACTATGAATCGGACGTTGAAGGATTTTGATTTTGTTTATTTACCAAGGTATTTTTTATCGTACATTTATTTTTTCTTCTCAGATGGTTTTGAATAAATGTAGTACTTAAAAAAATTTTTTCAAAGTGTCTCGATCGATTTCGGAAGTGGGGGGTCGACTTATACGCGGGTTTCTTATTTTCTACGAATTTTTTATGTCGAAGTGGGGGGGGGTCGATTTATACGCGGGTATATACGGTAAGTGTTTAACATATATATAGACATGTTACATGCTACGCATGTCTATATTTTCAGGTTTATAGGGAATTTGAAAAAAAAAAAAGGAATGATAAGGTCAAAAGGCGTCTTAAAATCTGTGTTGTAAAGTCTGACAAAGAATTCATCATGAGATTCACTTAGGTTTATGATCAAGGTTACTAAAAATTGGAGGTAGGTTGCATAGCACTGAAATTAAATATGTAAAGGCACTCCATCACTAATTGAATTATGAAGTATTTTCATGAAGGGTTCCATAATACTGGTTCTCAAACACTCCTTTATATCATTCAGCAAGAATATTGGCCTTTAAGGGGTGTTGAAACACAAAAATATTCAAAAAATGGGGATTTCGGAGTTTTACATTTTCAAATTCTCTACACTTTTATATTTCTAAAATACCATTCTTTAATCTCTATAACAAATAGAACTGTAAAAAATCTAGTTTTAATTTGTCATCGAATGCTTTGATAAATGAAGATAAAAACGCGTTTTTCTACAAACGCGATTTTTTTATACTCGATGTACCTTTTCTCAGGAACTACTGCTCACAGGTATCTAAAACTTTTATGGCCTTTTTATTAGTTTTCCTAATATTTACTGAAATGAGCTTTTTGTGATAAACTAAGAAAAAAATTAATTTTTTTGTGTGTGAGAAAAGTGCTAAATTTTACTATGCCTGTACAAAATATTCTGTAAATTACTCTAAAATTCAAAATGTTTCAAAAGCTCATTTCAATATAATCAAATAGGTATACTGTAATTACACACAAAATTTCAAGCGTGTATTTACAGCAGATTTTGAAAAAAAGTACGTTGAAAATGGCCAATTTAACATTGTTGGTATAATGGTTCCTGACATCCCTTAAATAATGGAATGCATGTAGGAACATTATACACAGTTGTGTTCAGTGATTTGGAGCAACCCCAAAATTATGCTCCCAAAAGATGGCAGATTTGACGAAGGAAAGAACAAATCCAGATTTCCTGTATAATGCCACATTACTATTTCTGTGGACGCTTCATGAACTGTTCTTTGCTGTGCATTCTGAATAAAAAAATAAACAGCGGAAAGATTTTTTTCCGAAAATGGCAGTAACCTGTTTCAAGTAGATAAGGATTTGGAATAATTTTCCAAATTATTTATACAGGATGAAAAATTAGCAAAAACGTTTTCTAACTCAAAATGTTGAGTGGAAGTTTATTTCCCGTAGGACGCCAACGTTTGGCGGTTTATGCAGTGCCGGCTTAAGCTCATTTCGGGCCCTTGGCACAGATCTACATAAGAAGATTTATAGCATTTGGCACTGGCTGCTAACAAATAAAATTTAAATGTTTAATTTTTATTGTAAAAATATATGTAAAATTAAAACGCAAACCAGTATTTTTATTAAAAATAAAAGCAACATTCTAAAACATGTCATGAAAAAGATAAAAATAAAAATAACATTCTAAGATATAACAAAAATTATAGCATTTGTTTTCGTGACATAATATTGGCAAACTGACGTATGAGAGTATCACTATATTAAGTTTCCTTAGTGCATTATATTCTTTATATAATAGTGGCAGTGCATCAAGGTTTTCTTGACTCAAATTAGACCTTAGGTATGTTTTTATTCTTTTTAGAGTCGAAAACGATAGTTCGCCTGACGCGTTGTCGTTATGTTTGTCCGGCAGTTCACATTCCATTATTTATTTATAACGTTTGCGTCGCGTTGCATTTTTGGTAAGGTACTGTCTGTAGTCTAATTCATCTGCTTGCTTCTTTATGTAAGGCGCATTGTAGTTGTCAACCCACCATTACCACCCGGCGCCGCGCCGGCTTTAGATATCGACTGACAATACGGACTTAGACGTACTGGTGAGAGGCGCCGATTATTTTTGCCAAATAATTTACTATTTTTCTAAAGAATTTTTATCTTCAACTATCGATGTTTTATAGCCAGAAGTTCTGGTTGGTTCCAGCTTATCCGGGCTCCTGGACGCCCGCCCCAAGCGCCCAATGGATAAACCTGTACTGGGTTTATGAAAAGTCGGAATTAAATCTTTTAAATACTATTTCAAACGCATTATAGGTGATTCGAAAATGACGTATGACTAATTCTTGACTATTATGATTCAAATTAAATCTATGTTAAATTCACACCCTTCTAACGCCTCTTTCAGCGGATATAGATAGTTAGACATCTTGATCTTTAGTCATATCCTAATAGGGCATTCAGTGACATCTACTCCCGAACCATCAGTTATTAACATTCAATCACACAAACCTTTTGGCAATTCTAGAATACCAATTATTTGAATAATTTACAACAGCGAATAAAGTGGTTCTTTGTAATACTTGGTGGCATGGTTGTGACAAATGAGGAAAATTTAGCCCCATCTAAAATACCCTATGCTGGGAAGGACCGAATGATTAGGATAGTAGATGTCAAAACAAGAACTGGCATTTTAGAGGGGCTCTGTTTCTAAATTAGAATTTTTACCTATTGAAATTAAGTCCTAAAGTAACAAAGGTCTTACTTACACTTACTTGAAATGTATGAAATTTTAATTGCTGTATTTATATCTAATGTAGTTCATTATTTTTTAACGAGAACAGTATTTGTTATACTTTTGTTTTCTGCATTGTAATCATGCTTAACTTTGCCCCCCCCCGAAAACAAAAACCTGAATATTTGCGAGTATTGACGCTATTCATCTCTAGTTATACGAGCACCAGTTTGTTACTCTAGCAACTAATAACAACGTCTCGGTTATAGGCTATATTCCTGTTAAAAGCTAAGAAAGTGAGATTTATATCTTTCGTTCAGTTGCAAGCTACTGATATGTTTATAATTATTTGAAATTTAATTCTGTACATTTCGAATAACATCAAGCATTTTTTACCCAGGTTTTCATTATTTTTTGTTTCTAGGTGGATCCTTGTTTAAGGTATCCAGGATGGGAAAAATACAAGGAAGAAGCTTTGAAAAGTAGAAATAAATACAATGCCTTGCTTCGAGCATTTTTAAGGAATTACGGTATTCAGCATGAAGCTGAAGCATTTTCTGGAGCTTTCACGAATCTTCACTGCCGATTTCAAGAACGAAATGATCGAGCTGAAATAGAAAAAGTTGTTATTGGATGCATTAAACGACTATCAAAAAGTATGCATGAAGAATTTCTTGAAGAATTTAAAACTTCTGTGAATGTCAATCTGACTCAAAAACGTATATTACAAAAAGCTTCTGCCTGGTATATGGTCACGTACAGTGACAGTGATGCTAAATTTCTTAGTTTTCCCTGGATTGTTTCTGAATTTTTAGCCAACATAAAGATTAAAAATTCGTCTTTTAGTCCAGTAATAGTCTCACCCCTTATTGCTAATATGGACGTCCAGATAAAACTGTGTGAAGCTAAAAATGTTTTACCCAGTGTTCTACAGTCAAATATTTGGTTAGATTATAAATTTCTGTGTGATCCTGCAATAGTGAAGCTTGCAAGCAAAGTATTGGTTCTCTGGGCTGAAGATGAGCAAATTATTGCAAAGTCTGGTGAGAGTCATACAGGATTTCTGTATCCAGATAATTTAATCAGACTTTTTCTTCATGTTTCTGAACTTGCGCAGTATGTTTACCAGAAAGATAAATCTGTCCCCGTTGTGAGTAAAAAAATTTTCACACCAGCTGCTCTCGTTTTAGAATTTCTTCGATTTTGCACTGACTTACGATTTTATAATAAATATGAAATACCTGATATACTCCCTTTCACAGTGTATAAATACAGTAAGCTCGCTAAGGCAGCTGTTGTAGCATACCATAGGTTTGCTTTGTCGGGTGAATTTTCTTATTTGTCTTTTGAGAGGATAACAACAATAGAGAAAATAAATATGAAACCTATGTACATCGAAAGTAGAATTTTCCGTAGAATTCCTATTGATGAACAGACATTACGAAAAGCAGAAGATGCTCTAATGAAACATTCAGGTATGGATGAGATAAATATGAGGGAAATACACCAGACTAAAAAAGTTTGTATTACTGGGTATGGTTCTGAATTCTCGATAAAGGTATTAAAAGGCATTTTGAGAAAAAAATACGCTGTATTAACGCAGCTTTTTGTGTATGGAACATTATCAGCTGAGTAAATATTTTTCAATCTCTTTATTCATCTATATTTTAAAATAATTTCTACTCTTATTTACAAATCATCATAAATTAAGTGAATTCACAATGTTATATGTATTGTATGTGTCAGTTAATTAAGTATTGCTTATTTTATTCTGTTTGTGATTTTGTATTTTTGTAAATGATATCGTCTGTATTTTTCAGAACTTTCGCTTGGATAAAGAAAATTATTTCTCTTTTTGATATATATATTTTTTATTAAGTTTCATGTTATTCGAAATGGTTTTTATAAAGACATTAGCAGCTTTCTTTTATTGTTTTTCTGCGTAACTTGTTTATTTCCGTCTAAAAAAATCAAGTACTGAATTTATTAGAATGTTGCACATGTATTTGTTTCTGTATTAAAAATAAAAATTATATGGACCGCTTCTGTGAATATTTTAGAAGTTTATTGAAGCCTCAGTGGAAGTGAAAGTGCATCTAAACTGGAAATTATATTATGAATTACGAAAACGTTTAAGTACCATTCAATTCAGTAATGGTAGGTAGTTGATTTGTTAATTCATAAATTAATCTGCAATGTTGAATTAAAAATTTTTCTTATCAGCGAAAAGGGTACTCTTCCATTTCGTCGACGCAGGTGATTAAGTCGCCACAAATGGTACAACCGATGCCAAACGGAATATCCTCGCTGGTAACCTTTTATGCTTGATTTTCAAAACAAGTAGCAGCAATTTCTTATCGGATTGATTATTTCTTTCAATACTGGCATAAAATTACATAGAATTTTTACCAGATTGTTCAATTTTATGCCCTCAATGATAGAAATTACTTTCAACGAGTTAGGCTTAGCTTCGCCGGCGCTGTGGATATTGCTTCTTTTACTTTTGGAAAAATCAAAATTTCTTCTTCGTTTCTGCTAAATAAACTTTTTAGAGCATATCTTTTATAGCATATTTTTAGAGCTGATAACGTGATAGAAATTAAATGGCAGATATATTTTGAAAATATAGTAGAAAGAAATAAGCAAATCACAAATGCACGTTACATGTTTAGTTAGCCAAGTAAATAAACATGTAACATGCATTTGTGGTTTGCTTATTTCTTTCTACTATATTTTCAAAATATATCTGCCATTTAATTAATTTCTATCACTAAGGGTTATCACGGTACTAAGTCAATTAGGATGCAATCGCACCGCTCATCCGAAGGCGAAAATATAGAAAAAGTTAAGTCAAAAGTTAAATTCATCAATTCTAATGAGAATGCTCTAGTGAAGGAACATAATTTCTGAGTAAGCTATTCGTACGGATTAAAATTATTCTTGCATTTAAAGTTGTATTCCATAAGATATAATTTAAGATTTAACTTGAAATTAATGTAGATAATTACTGACAGAATTAGATTTTTGTAGCGTAGTTTACGTGAGATGAGATCATTTGGGGTCATGTGATACGAACCGGTGAATCAGGATGTTGAACCATGAGATCATAGTAAATTCTTAAAGTAATGTCTTTTTACAAATTTATTGCCTTTATTTATTGTCTTTTTACAAAATTTTTATGCTTTCAAAATGAAAAATTCTTAGAACTAACAATTGTTATTTATGTGTATGTATGTTGTCGCCAATAAAGTCTGCTTGGCGAGATTTGCTCCGGCCAAACGGAAAAGTACCGCGAAAAGTTAGTCACATGTTTTTCCTTATTTTATTGAGATTGTTGGAGACGGAAATGGTGAAAAATAATGAAGGAACATTATCGGAGTTTAAAGAAGAAATTAAACAGATGATAGAAAATAAATTTAGTGGAAAGGTGACTGAGGAAAGTAAAAATGTTTCTTCTGATGAATTAAAAGAAGGGAACAGGCAAATGAGTTAGTTATTAAACCTGTTACCGATGACATTGACGTTTATGATGAATTATGCAATCAGATACAACCCAGTGACATTGGTGTTAAGAACTTTAGTTCCTATAGAAGAAAGAATGGGGACATGGTTTTGAAATTAAAGAATCGATCGGATGTCTCTAAACTGGAAAGTGCAATTCGGGACCATGAACAATTAAAAAATTTGGTTCGAACACGTGGTAATAAATTCATTAGACCCAAGATTATTATATATAATGTTAGCGATATGGTTGATGATGTTGCCCTTGGTTCTAGAATAAAAGAGGATCGTGTTTGCGATGGTAAGTGTGTACGTTCTCTTTTTCGTATTAAAACAAGTGAATATGGTGTGTCACACAGAATTTATGAAATTTCTCCTATATGTCAAGAGGAAGTTTTGAATTGCAATCGAGTACAGTTTCGTTGGAAGGCTTACGCAGCTAAGCTTTTTATTCAGCCGAAGAGATGTATGAATTGTTTACGTTTTGGTCACTTAAAGAAGTATTGTGAAAATGATAAGTCCTGTTCTAGGTGTTCTGGCAAGCATTAAAAGAAATAATGTCAGAGTAATAATATGGAATGTATTAATTGTAAAGAGGCTTTTGAAAAATTGGGTAGAGAATTGGATTTTAATCATGATACTTTTTGGAGAGACTGTCCATCTCTTATAAAAGAGCAGTTTATCCGAGATCATTTAGACTTAGATTTCTAGAATTTATAGTACAATTGACAGCGGTGGGGAGTTTTTACATGAATTCCTTTTAATATATCGTCTAAAATTTGAGGAAGATTTTACGGTTTTTTGCAGCTTTTCCTCTGATTGAAGAAATATTCTGTATTATTTAATAAGATATTTTTTGTAAGAGTCTTGAATATTTAATTAGCAACAAGAAAGAATTGTTCTTTGCTTTCTCAATAAGTCCGGGAACAGTTTTAATCAACTGAATATTTTATTGTCTATATTTTTGTACTTATTTGATTTTATTTATCATTGGTCTTCATGTAAATATGAGATTTTTAAGTATTAATTCAAATCATTGTTCAGCAGCAGCGTGCCAGCTCTCTGGAATAAAGTTATTGGCTATTTTCTAGATGTTATTTTGATCCAGGAACCGTATTATGCGAATGAAAAATTGGCTTGGTTTCTTGTGAGATGGAGATCGGTGCACGCGGATGGGGGGGGGGGGGTAGATCAGCAATCGTGATTATAAATGAAGATATTGACTTTATTGTAGACTATGTGTCTGATATACTAATCGCCATTACTATAAATCATAGTACCAGTTCTTACGGCCTAATTTGTGTTTACGTCTCGCCATCGGAGAATTTGCATGGTTATCTTATGATTTTAGAGGAATATATAAAGAAATATTAATTTTTTTAATATTTGGTGATTTTAATGCGAAATATTTTAATTGGGGAGCGAAACTGAATGAAGATCGGGGTGTTTTAGTCAATGATTTTATTTTATCGAACAGTTTGATTTTATTTAATAGATTTGATTCATTACCGACTTTCTTTTCTTCGGAGAAGGTTATACAGATTTGAGTATTAGTTCACCTGGAATTAATATTAATGCCTATGAAATGGAAGTTTTGGAGATCGAGAGTCTGAGTTATCATAGATATTTAGCTCTGAATAGTAAACGAGTCTATGATCTTGGGGAGATACAAATTAGATACTCGAGAAGAGTTCGGAACTTTTCTCGAAGGACTAAAAATGAGGTTTTTCGATTGCACAGGAAGTTGATCTTGATTGATAATGAAAAGTGTTTGAATGATTTGGTAGACGAGTTAGAACGCATTATAAAAGAAAAAGCTGATAAATGTCTTACAGTTAAACCTAAGAAATATCCTCTTTCTGATTGGTGGACTGAAGATTTGGAAAGAAGTAAAAGAAGAGTTAGAGCATTGAGGAAGAGTTCTCAGGTTGTTACAGTTTCTGAGACTGTCAAAATTGTGAGGAAAATATTGTATAAAAGAGAATTGGCCCGGTATAAGAAGCAGATTAAGCGTGTTAAGTATGAAAGTAGAATGAATCGTTTTATTAATACTGCGAAATATTATGATAGCTTCTTTAAGGTAGCACCCAATCAATTGAAGACTTGTCAGATTTACTGTAGAAAGGATTGCAATCAGATGGAAAATGCTCAGGAGCTTTCAGCTGGGATTATTAAAGAAATTTTGGATTTAGAGGAGGATGATGATGGTCTAAAGTGAAGATATTGTGGATTTTAATAGAGAGGAATTTTTGACTTTGTGTAATGAGGCCGATGTTGATTTTACAGAAGATGAAGTCAGGTCAGCAGTGAAGAGACTTAAGAACAAAAGTGCTCCGGGTATTGATAATATAACTTCTTTTATGTTAAAGAGTTTGTTCTTAAATTTTACAGGATTTTATTTATTACTGTATGTTGTATCATAAATTATTAATACGACGTTTAGCTTAAGAGAGCTTCTCCTGACGCATGCGCCGTTTGCGTGTATCTGCGCGGTGATAAATGATGACGTAACTGTTTGTTACGTATGTATGTATATGTATACCATTCTTACTTCTTCGCCCTTTTTTTTTCTGCTGTATGCAACTATGTTTAAGTTAATCTCTGTCATTAAAAATGTTAATTGATGTTACAATCTATTTAGGCTCATTTATTTCTTCAATGGTTATGGGCGCAGGAACGTTTCAACTGTGCCTAATTAGCAAAATACTTATTTTAAAATGAACATTTTGAAGTTTTCGAGCATTGAACTCTTAAGCCTAATTCAGTGCAAGAACTGTTACGTCTAATCAACGGTAAGAACTGATCAGCTTTCAGTTAAGCCTATTTTTATAGCGCTCGATCTTGGTTTTTGGCTGTGAGAGACTGTATTACATTATGTCGCATTTGACTACTATAGAAAAGCTCGGAAAAGATAATTTTGACAGTTGGAAATTATAAATAGAAGCAGTATTGATTAAAAACGACCACTAGGGATTATGTAACCGGTAAAGAGCTAAAACCTGCTGAAGGAACCGAGGACGAAAAGAAATGGCTCCAAGCTGATCAAAAAGCTTGCGCAGATATAATTCTTGCTATTAATCCTAGTGAACCGTGTCATATAAAGCATTGTGTGACATCAAATGCTGTGTGGAATAAACTCAAATCCGTATATGAATCGAAAGGACCTGCTAAGAAGGCTACATTATTAAATCAGCTTTTATTTAGAAAAATGGCGGAAAGCGAAACGATGTCTGAACATTTGAATAATTTCTTCGAAATAGTTGATAAGCTTAAACAAATGGAAATTGACATAGCTGATGATTTATTATCAATTCTTCTGCTCTATAGTATTCCAGAAAATTTTGAAAATTTTAGATGCGCCATCGAATCAAGAGATCAGTTACCTAGTCCCGAATCTTTGAAAATCAAAATGTTAGAAGAATGGGAAGCAAGAAAAGGAAAAAGGTCTCAAGATTCACAGAATGCATACTATACTGATTATAAAAGACGAAATCAAGAAAAGAAGAAAAATGAAAAATGGAAGGTAAGTTCAAACAAAAATTTTCCAGCTGAAAGAAATTTTCGAAATTTGAAGTGTAATTACTGCTCGAAAATTGGGCACAAGGCATCTGAATGCAGAAAGAAAATAGCTGATAGAAAATATGCGCAATCAAATAAGGGAAATCAAGGTTCTATGATAACTTCTCATTACGAAGAGCAGATTAGTTTAGCAGTAAACAATGCTTATCAGAAGACCTCATGGTGCTTAGATAGTGGCTGTACATCTCACATGTGCAATGACAGAAGGTTATTTTCAGAATTTCACCCTCGAACGAATTCAACCATAAAGTTAGCAGTTGACAAAACAGCAAAAATTACAGGAATTGGAACTGTCCTTATCAAAGTACCTAACGGAAATAAGACAATTAAACTTACGCTCAAAAATGTGTTGTGTGTTCGGGAATTAAAATGTAATTTGCTGTCAACATCTAAAGCTACCTCAAATAATCGTTCAGTGATTTTTACAGAATGACATGCTAGAATAATAGAACCAAATGGATCTCTACTAGTGCAGGCTATTCGTCATGGTGATCTTTATTATATACATTCAAGCACTGAAACAGCTGCGATAGCACAGGTAAGTGATTTTGTAAAGTGGCATTTTAAATCAGGTCATTTAAATGAGTCTGATTTGAAAAGACTTAAGTCTGATAACATGGTTAGAAATTTAAATTTTAATAACACTGAATCTCTAAAAGACTGCAAAGTCTGTATCCGAGGTAAACAAACTGTGCAACCTTTTAAAAAAGAATCAAAATTTCAAAGTAATGAATTACTGAGCTTGATTCACTCAGATTTGTGTGGCCTATGAGAGTCCCATCCCATGCTGGTTCGCGTTATTTTGTTACTTTCATAGACGACAAATCGCGTTATGTCGAAGTCAGTTTTCTTAAAACTAAAGATGAAGTGAAAAAGGCATTCATTAAATACAAAGCTGCGGTCGAAAATCGTCTAGGAAAGAAAATAAAAATCCTTCGGACTGATAACGGTCTCGAATATCGCGAGAAGAATTTAATTAATATATTCAAGAATGCGGGATTAAACGAGAATTCTCTGCACCAATGACTCCTCAACAGAATTCGAGAGCTGAACGCATGAACCGCACTTTAACTGAAATGGCCAGATGTTTGTTACTACAATGTAATCTTCCCCAATCCTTTTGGGCTGAAGCCTTGAACTGTGCTGTTTATATTCGTAATCGTTGCCCGAATCGAAGCCTGGGAGTAAACAAAACACCTTATGAGTTATTTTTTGGCATCAAGCCAACTGTATCTCACTTCAAAGTATTCGGACAGAAATGTTTTGTACTTAATAAGAGGTCTAAAGGGAAATTCGATCCTCGATCAGAGGAACATATATTTGTAGGATACTCAAATGAATCGAAAGCATACAGGCTGTGGAATAAAAATTCCAGAAAAATCGTTATAAGCCGAGATGTTAGATTCATAGATGAATTTGAAAACTGTACTAATTATGATAAAGATTTAGAAGTTTTATTTCTCGAAAATATTCCTGATAAAAAGAAAGAAGAACATCTGAATGTAAAGCAAATATCGGCTGATGAAATAACAGAAGACCCCTCAAATATGGCAGAAGCATCTGCTGAATCATTTGATAATGAAGATTCTGATTCCGAAGCACTACCTGAAATGCAGATTAAAAGGGGGGCAGGTCGTCCAAAGAAAGTCAAGACTGGGAAGCCAGGAAGACTAAAAAAGGAATACCACAATATAAACATAAGAAAGGAAGAAGCACAAATTGCTGAAGAAGATACAAATCCGACATTAGAAGAAGCATTAAATGGAAGTTATGCTGAAGAATGGCATAAGGCTATGCAAAGTGAGTATGAAGCACTTGTTAAAAATGGTGCATGGAAATTGGTAAAGCGACCACAGAACAAAAAGGTAATAGGATGTCGCTGGGTTCTTAGAACGAAATATAAATATAATATAGAACGAATATATAAATATATGGAACAGTTCAAAAGAGAAAAGCTCGATTGGTTGCTAGAGGATTTGCACAGGAACCTGGAATTGATTTCAATGAAACCTTTGCTCCAGTAGCCAGAGCAAGCTCTATAAGAACTGTGATTGCATACAGTGCTGAACAAGACCTTATGTTATATCAACTAGATTTTGTTATGGCTTATGTTAACGGAGATTTAAAAGAAGAAATTTTCATTGAACAAGCTAAAGGTTTTGAAGACCAAAATAATCCTGATTATGTTTATGCTTTGCAAAAGTCTCTTTATGGTTTGAAACAAAGTGGACGACAGTGGTATGAAAAATTAGACAAAAAACTCAAAAACTTTGGATTACAACCATTACAATCAGATAAGTGTGTATACAGGATGAAAACATCTCAAGGTGAGTTAATTCTAATTTTATATGTGGATGACTTAATAATAGCAACAAATAGCTGTGATTTATATGCTGAACTTAAAGGTTGTCTTTCTAAAGAATTCCATGTTAAAGATTTAGGCAAACTTCATTATTGTCTTGGAATAGAATTTAATCAAGATGTAAATAATAATTCTATTAGTTTATCTCAGCAGAAATATGTTTATAATATTCTACGAAGGTTTTATATGCAAGATGCAAAACCAATAGCAACTCCTTTAGATCCTAGTGTAAAATTAAGTAAAGAAATGTGTCCTTCTGAAACTGAAAAGGAAGAAATGAACAATATACCTTATCGCCGTCTAATTGGTTCGCTTATGTATCTTTCTGTGTTTACTAGGCCGGATATTACATATGCCGTCAGTCACCTGAGCCAATTAAATAACAATCCTGGAAAATTACACTGGTTGGCTGCAAAGCGCGTTCTTCGATACTTAAAAGGAACTAAAAATTATTGTTTAAAATTTCGAAAGACTGGAAAAGCACTTATTGGATATATCGATGCCGACTGGGCGTCTGATGTGAATACTAGAAAATCGTATACAGGTTTGCGCCGTTCGCGTTTATCCGCGCGGTGATGAATGATGACGTAACTGTTTATTACGTATGTATGTATATGTATACCATTCTTACTTCTTCGCCCTTTTTTTTTTCTGCTGTATGCAACTATGTTTAAATTAATCTCTGTCATGAAAAATGTTCATTGATATTACAATCTATTTAGGCTCATTTATTTCTTCACTGTATAATGAATGTCTTAAATTATGTGTATTTCCGCGATCGTGGAAAGTCGGCAAAATTATTCTTATACCAAAAGAGAGTAAGAAATATCGTCCGATTTGTCTTCTTAAGACACATGCAAAAGTTTTAGACAGCTTGATCTCAAATAGATTGAATCACTTTATTGTTAAGAGAAATCTGATATCCGAAAATCAATTTGGATTTAAGAGGGGCTTTTCTGCAGATGATGCTTTGTTTGAACTCAGTACTTATATTAGAGAAAGAAGAATAGATGACCATGTCGTTGTGGTATCTTTTGATATCCACAAAGCATTTGATTCGGTAGATTGGCCCTCCCTCCTGCGTGCACTTTCGCACCTTGGAATTCCTCATCATTGCTATCGTATGATTATAAACTATTTTCAGGATAGGACGATTGGTTTTTCAGTAAAATCTGATCTAGATAGCTATAGTTACTTCAAGATAAAAAAAAAAGGATGCCCACAGGGGTCGAATAGCTCTCCCCTGATCTGGAACCTAGTTATTAACGATTTATTACATAAGGAGTTACCTACTAATGCAAAATTTATATGCTATGCTGATGATTTAATAGTTTTGATGGCTGAGTCCTCCCTCGAAAAGATTGAAAGAACTTTTGTGAAAATTTCTTTTGTGAAAAATTTCGGATATTGTAGAAGAATGGCGTTTGAATAGAAATTTGAAATTACCAAAATTAAGCCTATGTTCTTCTCGCGGGGAGGTAAACATACTAGATATCCCAGATTGCGATATAAAGGTGAGAAGGTAAAGATAGGAAGGAATTTAAAGTTCCTTGGAGTTATTTTTGATGATAAGTTATCGTTTAAAGATCATTTCGATATGGTCCATAAAAAAACAGATACTATTTTAAAATTTTATAAGAGATCCTTCTCTGGTGAAAGAGTAGTACTATGAAACAAATTTACGAATGTGTTATTGCTTCTATTATAATGTATGGTGTTGGAGCTTGGGGTTCTAGGGCGGCAGAGTTCCTGAGACTAAGGAACAAATTGAATTGTATCCAGAGAGGCTGGCTGCTGGCAATCACAAGACTTTTTAGAACTGCTCCTACGGAAATTGCTAATATACTTGCGGGCATTCAGCCCATCTCGTTGTCCTATGACTTTTATTATAAAACGTTTTTATTGAGATCAATTAAGATTGACTTTTATACATACACAGATGATAGAGATTGACATATACAAATACATATACAGATGATATTGTTTTTAACACTGCTTTTTACATTTTTAATTGTCATCTTTTACATCCAAGGGAAAGAAGATCAATTACTTTTAATAGATGCATTCCTGTATTTAATGATATTGATGTCTATACGGATGGCTTGGGGTTGGATGGAAAAATTGGCTTAGCATTTGTAGTGTTCTGTCATGGACTGAAGATTGAACATGCGAAGTTTAAATTAGAAAAATATAATTCGGTGTATTAAGCCGAACTGATTGCTATACAAAAAGCCTTGGAGTGGCTTGTAAGAAATCTAAATGAATCACATATAATTACAATACATTCTGATTGTATGTCAGTTCTTCAAGCACTGTCTGAGCCCAAGCAGCAAAATTTAAATAATCAAATTATTTTAAAAATGGTGATACAATTTGAGGTAAGGCATCAATTAAATTTTAATTGTGTTAAAGCTCATATTGGTTGTTTGGGCAATGAGAGGGCGGATGTCTTAGCAAAGGAGGCAACAATGAGTAATGATATTGAAACTATCGACGTACAAGCCTCTAGGAGAAGATGCATTAACATTATGAAGTGTGACGTTGTAGATAAATGGCGGACTCAATGGGAAAACTGCTAAAAATAATATGTTCATGAAGATTGTTCTTAAGGAAAATATGAATATTAACAATGACATTGACTTGAATCAGTTAATTACAGGTCATGGGAGATTTCCCTTTTATCTGAAAAGATTCCATGTTCAAGATAATGATTTATGTAATAAAGTATGTACAAAAATAGGAGACAATGTCCACTTTATTACAGAATGTAAGCTAACCAGATGCATTGATGGAGCGAACATAGATTTTATGAAAAATGGTTTACTTAGGGCAAGAGGAATAGCGCATAAGATTATGAAGATTATTAACAACAATAAAGAAGCCATTCAATAACGAATTCAATTCTACAATAAAGAAGTGATTCGTGTATTTGTATAGTTGTGTGCTGATTTTTGTACTGGCGTAGCCCGTATATGATCATAGGGCAAACTTTGTTTTGCAAGGTGGACCGGGCTACGCCCTAACAAAACAAAACATTTTGATTGCTGTAGTTGCAAGCAGCAGATGTGAATCTGCTATGCGTTGTTGCAAGAAGCAAATGTGAATCTGCTACGCGTGTTTAACAATATTTGGTATTTTATGATGTTATTTAAACTTCATTTACCTTAAGCCAGCGTTTCTCAAACTTTTGACTAACGTGTACTATCTAACCAAAAACTTGAGTACGAGCACTACGTTTTACGGTGATTATTTTTCAATTTCTCAATAGAAATATTAAAAATGTACACCACATGACTTCCTTGTACGGAAGATTAAATTATACGCATTTTTTCTTGCATTTCATTTAAACTTATTGGATTGAATTAAATCTACTTCGCCGACAGCGCATAAACCACAATAGAATAAATGCATTCTTTAAAATTCACTCTAGTATTTGTTTAGAATAGCGACACTCTGGCGCTAGATTCACTTAACAGTATTATATTTCGTTTATATTATAACTCATAATGCACAAAATTTATATCATTTAAAGAATTATCTAATCGTTGCCACATGTTCTATTCAAATACTATAATAAAGCTAGAACGATGTATAAAAGAAATTAAGCAAACAAAGCAAAAAAGAAACATTTTTTCACAGACGATTGGGTATTTCTCATTAAATTAATTCAGTTTGCACTTCGCGACAAGGCAAAAATACATAAAAACCCAAAATATCTATATTTAAAATTACGAAGTAAATCTTAAACACTTATTTCCTCGAAAAAATTCCAGAAAGGATTAAGCATGATTTAATTAATAGTAATAAATGAAGGCGTTATCTTTGTTGTTGCAAAGCTAAGTTTCTCTAGATTGGCATCTGCTGTTTCAAACGTAAACAATCAATGGCCGCCATCAAAACAAAAGGCTTAGCGGCACTTAAACAACTTTAAAATTACTAATTCAGAAGTCAAACAACAAAAATCAGCGTTAATTTACAAAATTTTCACAGGACTAGTTTCGATGGTTTTACCGAACCATCATCTTCAGCTGCAAAACCGCAAATGAACAAGATAGGAAATAATGCTTAGATAAGATAAAAAAGCCTGGACAAGAATAAGCAAGTGGCGCCATCTGTTGGCCAAACCAGAACTAAAACATAATTTCTCTAAAAGCCGAAGGCAAATTTGGAATGGAATTAGGATCGTTAACTAGAACAGAAAGATTTTTATGAATGTGAAATGCCTCTAGAAAATCCAGTTCTCCAATGGAAAATGTTTTTTGAATAATTTTGGCAGGAGAAAAATTGAAAGGGTGATTTTCGGACCAACAATGTTGAGCAACAGAAGACTTCTGTGTTTCCTTTTTTCTAACATATGCCTCATGTTCTTTGACGCGAAATTTTAAGGCTCTCTTACTTTGGCCAATGTAAATTAAACCGCACTGGCAAGGAATCCTATAAATACCCCAGGAATTCATATCCGGAATGGGGTCCTTGAGTATAGAAGTTGGAATTTTATTGATGGGAGAGTAAACAGCCCGAAAGTTAAATTTCTGCAAAATATGTGCAACTTTATAGCTAATTGATGGAAAGAAGGGAATGACAACAGAATTTTTATAATCTCCTAAAATAAGAGTGTGGCTTTTAGTGTGTTGAGATGAGAATTTTTTAACTGCTTGATTAATAATGTTGGGTGAAAAGCCCCTGTCAATAGCTATTGCTTTTAAATAATTTAGTTCTTCATCAAGGGCTAGTTTGGAGGAGCAAACTTGAAGAGCACGGGAAACATAGGAATAAAATGAAGCTAACTTTTGTTTAGTCGGATGACATGATTTAAAGTGTGGTGGAAGGCAAACCGATGAAGGTTTACGGTAAACTGTAGTACTGAAGTTGGATGTGTTACGTGTGACCAGAATGTCGAGAAACGGAAGAGAATTGCAAGTCTCAAGTTCAAAAGTGAACTGAATAGCAGGATCAATAGAATTCATTGTTGAAAGAACTCTATTTAAATCATCTTTATTACCTTCAAACAGGGTAAAAGTATCGTCTACGTAGCGGAACCATGCCGAGAAGTTTAAAGTTTCAAACAATTTTGATTCATAATAATGCATGTAGATATCAGCCAGGATGCGACTGAGGGGGCTTCCCATGGCTAATCCCTCAATTTGCTTGTAATATTTATTTTGGAAAACAAAATGTGTTTGTTTCAAACAGAGTTGAGTGAGAGAAATTAGCTCATCAATTTTGATGCAAGAGAAATGAAATTCGCGAAGTCTGATTTCTAGACATCTTAAGGACTGAGGGCTTAGCCATGGGAAGCCCCCTCAGTCCCATCCTGGCTGATATCTACATGCATTATTATGAATCAAAATTGTTTGAAACTTTAAACTTCCCGGCATAGTTCCGCTACGTAGACGATACTTTTACCCTGTTTGAAGGTAGTAAAGATGATTTAAATAGAGTTCTTTCAACAATGAATTCTATTGATCCTGCTATTCAGTTCACTTTTGAACTTGAGACTTGCAATTCTCTTCCGTTTCTCGACATTCTGGTCACACGTAACACATCCAACTTCAGTACTACAGTTTACCGTAAACCTTCATCGGTTTGCCTTCCACCACACTTTAAATAATGTCATCCGACTAAACAAAAGTTAGCTTCATTTTATTCCTATGTTTTCCGTGCTCTTCAAGTTTGCTCCTCCAAACTAGCCCTTGATGAAGAACTAAATTATTTAAAAGCAATAGCTATTGACAGGGGCTTTTCACCCAACATTATTAATCAAGCAGTTAAAAAATTCTCATCTCAACACACTAAAAGCCACACTCTTATTTTAGGAGATTATAAAAATTCTGTTGTCATTCCCTTCTTTCCATCAATTAGCTATAAAGTTGCACATATTTTGCAGAAATTTAACTTTCGGGTTGTTTACTCTCCCATCAATAAAATTCCAACTTCTATACTCAAGGACCCCATTCCGGATATGAATTCCTGGGGTATTTATAGGATTCCTTGCCAGTGCGGTTTAATTTACATTGGCCAAACTAAGAGAGCCTTAAAATTTCGCGTCAAAGAACATGAGGCATATGTTAGAAAAAAGGAAACACAGAAGTCTTCTGTTGCTCAACATTGTTGGTCCGAAAATCATACTTTCAATTTTTCTGCTGCCAAAATTATTCAAAAAACATCTTGCATTGGAGAACTGGATTTTCTAGAGGCATTTCACATTCATAAAAATCTTTCTGTTCTAGTTAACGATCCTAATTCCAATCCAAATTTGCCTTCGGCTTTTAGAGAAATTATGTTTTAGTTCTGGTTTGGCCAACAGATGGCGCCACTTGCTTATTCTTGTCCAGGCTTTCTTATCTTATCTAAACATTATTTCCTATCTTGTTCATTTGCGGTTTTGCAGCTGAAGATGATGGTTCGGTAAAACCATCGAAACTAGTCCTGTGAAAATTTTGTAAATTAACGCTGATTTTTGTTGTTTGACTTCTGAATTAGTATTTATTCGGCGTGTTATTTTGTCTTAACTTTAAAATTGTTGATAATTCTATAAATATTGCATACATAAACTCATAAAAACATAACATAAGTCATACGTAAGTCAGAGAAACCTTAACCGGAAGATAAGAACAACATAATTCAGTCATTATTTAAAGCAAAAAATGCATAATTTACTAACATATAAGAATAAAGAAACTTGAGATTACTGAGCCTAGTAACAAAGTGGATAGATATATATACATGTAGTATTTACTTTCAAAACACACGGCAGAGCACACTTTAAGCATAATTACTGCTTTATTTTACTAATATTAAATGAATGAAAAGACAATGATCGTAATTTCAACAGTTTCGCAGAATTGTTGTACGGCTAGCTAACTCACAGTCCTCCATGAACACATTCAAAGGCACGTCTTGCCCACATTACTACTATGGATAAACATCATCTACTATGGACAACGTCTGTCCGCTTCCATTCCATCTCAGAATATCCGCTTGTCTGAAACGCGTCTCGTCTCCAGCACTTCCAATTCTCGTCTGTAGCTTTTCAAGGTGAGCTACATACATTACGTCACGGCTCTGCTAAGCTGAAGTAGAAGTAAATGTGGAAAGATTTACCGCTACATACATATATTTATATACTTTTGGTGCGGCCAATTGTAACCAAAATACGAGGTGCACATCTACATGTTATAGCAGTCCTATATACAAAATTTCAACGTTCTGAGGCTACTCGTTTTTGAGTTATGCGAGATACGTATGCACAGACGCCACGAAAAATTCTCTTTAGAATTAATTTTAATTTTTTGGAAAAAAATTAAATTTCCTTTATTTTGTCTTTATCTTCAGATGTTACGCAAAAACATCGTTAAATTGCATTGGGATAGCGGGACAAAATCGAAATTATGGTTGAAATACGATACTCGAAATTTTTCGCCATTACAATACTTCCTTTTTACTTCGTACAGGGAAGCAAAAAAGGTATATTTTGCCATTCGCACAACCTCTTGTATAGTTTTATTAAAAAATTCATTAAAAATTGGTTTCCATTTTAATTATCAAAATTTAAATTATAATACTTTTATTCTAAAATTTAGTGCGAAATTTGGGCCTGTCTAAAAATGATCAGTTTCTTTATGTCTTTATATTTCACTTAGTTTTAACCGTAATTTAAATTAGAACCCACTTTAAATTTTGTTCTGTATTTAATTTTCAAATATAAAATGGAAGATAATTTTTGTTCACACAAATAGGCAATAAAAATTTAATAGCTTTATTCAAAATACTTTTAAATTCGTTTTTCCGCAGAGAAAAAAATTAACAAGTGTGTTATTTTTGAAATCTTCAGTTAGCTTTCGATCACAGGCAATTTCTATCAATTGTTTGAAATTTAAAATTTCAGGTACATTCAACAAAATGCATTTCTAATCCAATTTTCTTTTCATAATCCTCGGGAAAATACATGTTGAATTTATTTATCATTGAAAAATAGAGATGTTTAATATCGAATGCTAATTCTTCTTTTATTTTAAAGTTATTTTCGGTTAGAAAACTTTCTAAAAGTGATAAAAAGCTTAAATTATTATTATCCAATTCTTTTATTATTAGCTCGAGTTTATTAGCTTTGATTATCAGCTCATTGCATTTTTTTGATTTCTAATGTAAATAAATTTGCACTTTGTCCTTGTAATTCTAAATTAAATTCGTTTAACTTTCCAAAAAATATCAGCTATAACTCGCTAAATAAACATTTTTGCAATTCAAATTTTGAATCAAAGAGGAAAATTTAAATTTCGGATCGAAGTTCAAAAAGACGATTTAAAACTTTGAGTCTGGATAACCGCCTTATTTCTGAATGTAACAAATGCGTTTCGTGTTCCCTGTTCATCTCCTGGCATAAAATCTTAAATCTTAGTCTTGAATTTAATGTTGGGCTTTTAATAAAATGAACAATGTTCACAGCTTGATTCAAAACGATTTTCAGGTTTTCGGGGATTGTTTTGGCTGCTAAAAAGCTTCACGATGAATGGAGCAGTGCGTAAATTTAGTTTCAGGTGCGACCTTCTTTATTTCAGAAATAACGCCGGAATGTTTTCCTGCTTTCCTGTACCTCCGTCGCCGCATACGGCAAGTGCGCTTATTCCAAGGAATATCATTCTCAGACATAAAATTCACAATTACTTTGAAAATTTCATTTACAATTGCTCTATCGTGAAGAAAATCGTAAAATAAATTCTTTTCGGGATTTCGTTTATTTCCTTTGAAACGTATGTAAACTAATAATTGAACAAAGTTCGTTATATCGGTACTTTCAACCTATTGTAGTGCGAAATACTCTATTTTATTTTTTGAATAAGCGTCTGTTTTATGGAATTTGCCATTTCATGAACTCGTCGACGTACTCTGTCATTTAATAACGATATATTATTAAGTTAATTAACCGCTTTTTCATTTAATACTGTTAAAACTATGCCTTTAGCTGCTGGTAAGGAAAGGTTTTCTTCAATAGTGTGAGCCTGCCCAGACTTGGCAATTCTGAGGCTTACTAGGAACTAGTAGGTGGCTATCTTCCAAAGGTTTATCACTTGAAGTAACAAAAACTTTCATTATTTGTTTACTATTTTTGAACTCCGATAATTTCTTCTTAAAACATTCTTCAGATTTATCTTTAAATTGGCTTGCTTAGATTCATGATATGATGTCTTTTAAGGAAAAAAAAAATGTAAGGTTTCATACTTTAAGCGACGATATTCTCAATTTGCGTGGAAAAGTAAGGAATACAAAGCAACAAGAAGACAAAATATTTAATGTTAGAGACAGCAAATCGCCTAAAAATATTATTCTAATTGAAAATAGAGCAATATGAGCCCGGAAATGGCGACATATGAAGTGCAGACATGCTAATAAATCGATCAACTTTTGAACGAATTAACAGGATGCTATTATATTTTTACATTAAGTTATTTTTATTTCCTATTAAATACAACATCCATTTCTATTACTCCTTCTTATCCATTTATGGCAAATTTGTTATGTCTACGGCTAAATGAATATTTGTGAAAACAGAAACGGATTATTTAGCTAAAGTTTTTAAGCGTTCAATAATGGTGGTGGATTAAAAGCTTTAACTTATTTATGCAAATTTGTCTGGCGAACGCCAAGTACTTAAGTTGTGGCTTTTTGCCAAGCGAAAGAGAGGAAGGAGTTAGTCGAAACAGGCCGGTTGCCTTAGCAGTTTTACTCGGTTGCTGGTTGCCTTCCAGGCCAGAGGTTTAATCCTCTTGATAATTTTAAACGTATTGTAGTGTTATTGTAGTGTTAACAGTTCTCTGTACTGCATACGGCTTCCTGTTAATATACGGCCAATCTTCCACGTAGGCCCTTGTTTATTATTCCAAATTTAAGTTAGAGATTAGTTAAGATTTTTTATATTCTTACGTTCAGACCACAAGTAGTTGGTCTCTGTATTCCGAAGTACGGAAATTATTGTAAAGAGTGAAAAATAAAGGGTTTCGTATACCCTTCCTGTGTATCTTGTCTACTTCCCACATTTATTGGACATAGCTTTAGTAAGCTCCCTGTTCCGAGTCAGGTTCTCGCATGTTCCCAAAGAAAGTAAGGCGGAACATTGAACCTGATAGTGGCGCCCAACGAAGAAGATTAACCATGGCTGAGTTTCAAGAAGAACCTGTGCTGCCTGCAGAAGCGGCTCAGAATCCAGAAATGCCAGCTGCCGCCCTGGAAGGATTTGGTTACATCGTCCAGACCATGCGCGCAGCGATGAAACCAGAAGCAACATTTAATGGAAAATCACCGGTAACCAGTTTTTTGGAAAAATTGGAGGACCACTTCATAATGTATCCCGTGCACGAGTTCCAAAAAGTCACCTTAACTACCAGCGCTTTGAGGGGCCAAGCGCTTAATTGGTTCAAATGCATAGGCAAAAGTCTCTTGAGTCAAGCGGGAAGTCCCACCTATACTTACGAAAATTTCAAGACTGCCTTAGTAAAAGCCTTCCCTGTCGTAAGGGAACGTGCGAAATTAGAAGCGGAACGTTTCAGAATATACCAGAAACCAATTGAAAATCTCTCAAGCTTTATTTTAAGAAAAATTCACGTCTTCAAACTCTTGTATGGAAACCGTCCGGATCCTGAGATAATTCAAGTGATTTTGCCGAGGTAACTTCCCCAAGTGCAAGACTTTATTGAATTAAGGAATCCGACTACACTGGAAAAGTTATTTGAGCTAGCAATCCAGTTTGAAAGTAGAAGAACGGCGGACATTGAAAGAAGACGCCAATATCAACAACGAAACCAATTTGGTGAGCCAAAACCACAGCAAAGTCAAGCACACGGCTACGCAAGCAAAGCGAATCAGTGGGCAAGGAAACCCGAGATCCAAAAACAGCCGGCGAACGTCGACAGTTCAATAGCAATCCAGGAAAAAAGTCTCAAGGCCAGTGGAAAAAGAAGGAAAGCATGGAAAAAAAAAAGGATTTAAAACTAAAACGGATTTCTGCTGACGGGAGGGTGCGGAAATCCGAAGGCCAAGAAAACCCCTCTTCCTTCAAGTTACAGTAATGGTGAAAAATTTGACTCTTCCGAAGATTGAAGTGTTGGTGAATAACATTCCAGCCACCGCACTCCTGGATACAGACGCGCAGTGTTCCTGTGTGGCAGAAGATTTTTTTAGGAAGTATTTTCGGAAATACCGCATATATAATTCGGATAATACGACAGTGTTAGCTGCGCAAGGAGAAAGATGCAAGTGCATAGGTAAATTACCGCTATACATCCGTATCAAGGACGAACAAGTAAAGGTTATGTTTTTCATAGTAAAGAATCTGCAAGCACATATTATCTTAGGAATAGATTTTCTTTCAGAGGCACAAGCAACGCTGGATTTTAATGAAGCGTCCCTTAAGCTGACGATGAAACCAGTTCGAGAAGAAAAGGCGGAGCCGCCGATATTAAACCTTGACCACCTGCCTAATGAAGAGCAACAAAGAATCCGACAAGTGGTAAGTGAATTTGCTTCTTTATTTAGTGATATTACAGGATTTACTCAAGTTACTAACCATAGTATTGACACGGAGATTCAATGCCAGTTCGCCACAAAGCATACCGGTATGATAAGAATAAAGAAAAAATTATAAAATGGCACATTAGCGATATGCTACGTAAAACGATCATAACGCCCATCTCAAGTAGTTATGCTAGCCCGGTGGTTTTATGTAAGAAAAATAATGACTATCCATTAACACATCCAAAAAGGTGGCGTTTCGCGATTGACTATCGTAAATTAAACTCCATAACTAAATATCCGCTATATCCGTTACGTATTATTGAAGAAATTCTAAGGAACATAACGTCTACCAAATATATGACGACTTTAGACTTAACGACTGGTTATTTTCAAATATGGGTTAGACCGGAGGACGTGCCTAAGACTGCTTTTATAACCAAGTCTGGCACTTATGCATTCCTGCGTATGCTGTTTGGCCTTTCAGTGGCACCGGCAACATTTCAGCGATGTATGGACATTGTATTAAGGCCTGTTCTTGGAAAGTCCACATTTATCTATTTAGACGATATCATTATTACTAGTGATAATCTGGACCAACATGTACAGGATTTAAGACAGGTGTTTTCTTTATTAAATGAGGCCGGTCTAAAAGTTAATGTCGAAAAGTGAAAATTTGCAGCCCCTGAATTAATATTTAGGTTACAAAATATCTCAGAAAGGAATCGAGACAGACGAATCAAAAATAATCGCTGTACAAAAGTATCCGCCTCCAAATACGGCGAAGAAGCTCTCTTCTTTTCTAGGACTTTGTTCATATTATAGGTCCTTTATAAAAGATTTTGCAGCTATTGCTGAACCATTGTTAAAATTAAAAAGGAAAAAGGCAAGATTCTCGTGGACGGCCGAAGCCAATAGTGCTTTCGAAAAATTAAAGCAAGCATTAACGCAAGCCCCTGTGTTGAAATTTCCTGAAAAGGATGAGAATTTAGAAATTTCAGCGGATGCTTTGGATTATGCGGTAGGAGCGGTACTTTCGCAAAATCAGCAGCCCGTGGCATTTTTTAGTCGAACTTTAAATCAACACAAAGAAACTATTCCGCGACCGAGAGAGAGGCACTTGCAGTTCTGTTAGCAGTGCAAAAATTCCGAGTCTATTTTGGAAGAGCGCCAATAACAGTGTATTCTGATCATGCGGTGGTAACTAGATTGTACTCAAGAAAAAACTTATCCCCAAGGTTAATACGATGGGCACTCAAGCTACAAGAATATAATCTGGTAATCAAGCATACCCCCGGAAAGGAAAATATCGTAGCAGATGCCCTATCCAGAATAAAAATAGATGAAGAAGGTAATACCGTAAAGGTGGCAATGCTCACAGCATGTACAATAAATTCCCGAGAAACTGTAATAACCGAACTGGGTAAGGATCCTGAGTTTGGAAACATTTATGAGTATTTAAAGGATCCTGAAAATTTTAGCCACCAAGATATTGTGACGATAAGAAATAGGGCGGCCCATTACGAACTAATAGATGGTCTATTATTTTATACAAAAACTACAAATTCCAACAACGAATTTCGACCTGTTATCCCAGCTAGTCTTAGATTAAATATCCTGCAGGAGTTACATGACAGCCCTTTAGCTTCTCATGCTGGTATTCGAAAAACTATCCAACGCGTACGCGAGGCAGTCTATTTTCCTGAGCTGCAAAAGTTAACAAGGGCGTATGTCCAGTCCTGCCCAACATGTCAAGCAGTTAATTATATTAATTTCCGCCCGGCCGGGTTTCTAAATAGTATTAAATCCGAATTTCCAAATGAAATAATTGGCATCGATTTATTGGGCCCTTTCCCCAAAAGTCAGTTAAATAAAAGTCGGTACCTCCTTGTTATGTTTGATCATTTTAGTAAATGGACCGAAATTGTTCCCTTAAAACGAGCCTCCGCGAAATTAGTTACTGATTCTATTTTAAATAAATATATTTTAAAATACGGGGCGCCCCTAAAAGTTATATCGGATAATGGTCCTCAATTTGTAAGTAATATATTTGAAGACATGTGCCAAAAACTGGGCATACGTCATTTAAAAATGGTCCCGTATCGGCCGCAATTAAATATAGCGGAAGGGGTCAATATTAGTGAAAAGTATCCGTAGTTATGTTAAAAATTTTCATAAAAGCTGCGATAACTATGTCAATGAATTTGCTTTCGCCCTTAGGACCGCAAAACATGATACAACGGGCAAAACTCCTGCTGAGTTATTTTTAGGCAGAAAGATTATAACGCCGTTAGATAAATTATTTTATGTGCAACAAAGAGCCCCAGAATTTAAAATGGGTGATATAGAAAAATTAATTAAAGAAGCAAAAAAGAACACTGAAGTAGCACAGAGGAAACAAAAACTCTATTACGATCTGAAACGACGGGGAGTAACTTTTAAAGTAGGAGATGAAGTATTAAAAATTAAGCATTCACTTTCTTCAGCACCAGAAGATAAAAACGCCAAATTTTTTCCACGATTTGAAGGACCATATGTCATAGAAAAAATAACTCACGCTGTAGTGGTGTTAAAAGCCAGGAATGGTGAAACATGCTCCGCAAACATTGATCAAATAAAACCATACTATGACCGTAATAAAATGAAAATATTCAAAGATCTTTTGCAGGATCCGGCACGGCAGGCACAAGCTCCAGAGGTGGAACAACGTCAAGAAAAAGGACAAGCCATTAGGAGGCAGGAGCAATTGAAAAGAAAGTTTCCCCGTTGGAAAATTGAATGTAACAAGAAAAAGAAGCCGTTCTACCGACCACAAAAGGGAGCGCACGACCACCCCCAGAATGAAGAAGGGAGAAGTACGACGAATGCAAAGAGAGCCAGGAGAAATAACGGCAACTATAACCCGGCTCCCAAACGGAAGATCTACTCATCGGACAGGACTCTCCGCAGCAAATGTCGCCGAACTGCGGAAGGGCCACCAGCGGCGGAGGAAAAGATACAAGGAAAATTTGAACGGCCAGCAACGAGGTCCAAGCAGGAACGAGAGAGAAGTGTCCCGGTTCCGCCAAGACCAGCGGCCATCAAACGGCCAGGACCACAGGCAGAGGCGAAAAAGAAGGTATTCAAGGGTGACCGAACTGGAGGGAAAAGAAAGCTTCTAGAGGAAGGAACTGAAGGGCGAGCCCGCACAAGAAGGAGGATAAATCAAACTAGAATCTTCGCTACCTTCCAGGACTGGGCTCAGAAAAGAATGTCCGAATATCACAAAGATAAGTAAAATTTTATGTTACTTTGCAAACTTAAGTCAATCTTTCATTCTTACTGCAAGTGGTAGATTTCAAGACGTTTTACCTCATGTGAGGTCTACCTTTATCGCCAAAAAGGCTAGAAATGAGTTGTTACCTATTTTGGTATTATGTTTTTCAATTACTCGCGAGTAAAACTAAAGTTGATGTATAATAGGAATGTGTAAATACTTGAATATTGTAAAAGTTATTGTATAAATTTTATTTAAAACATTCTGGCAAGAAAGAAGTTTTAGTCTGAAAGACTTTTGAAATGTAGTATTTCAATGTAGAAGAATTGGCACTTGCTTGGAAAAGAATAGAAGTTAACAATGTACTACTAATGTATGTTTTAAAATGCGTAAAATTAACGGCATGTTAATATGTTCTTACGTACAATGTGAACTCTTATTTTAAATGTTAAGAAATACTGTGATATGGTAAAAGTGAAAGTAATGCCAAAAAATTTTAAACTTATTCGTGTGACTGAAAAAAAAAAAAAAAAAAAAAAAAAAAGACAGAGAGAGAGAAAAGTATTGTGAATATGTGTTAAAGGTTGAATGAATGTAGTTAGGCTCTCTGACGCTACACTTCAGAGTTAGCCACTTTCAGAATAGTACCTCAGGGTTTAGAGATGAAGATAGGGTGTGTTACGAGGTCTTGTTATGTTGAATTTTAACACGTTAGTGTTTTGATTGTAGGAGGCAGTGTTGAACACGTATACATAAACACATTCGTGGTTGGTGTTTTCTTTTACAACACATGTCAGAGAGCACGGGGAGAGATAATTAAAATAAAGTCATGAATGATATAAAAATGTTAAGAGAAATATAAATATTCATGTTACTTGCCATTTAATTGTGTAACATTTCATTAAACTAGGAACCAGATTTGAACTAAAAGCTCCTGTTTAGATGCAGTACAGATGAAAAGTGGTTGTCCGTGGAGCTGATATTGTAAAAACAATTTTTTTTTTAAATTTCTAGTTTCTAGTGAGAAATGTTTGTAAAAGATTGGCCTCGCGTTAGATTCTAGAGCTAAAAGTTTTCAACAAGGTCGTTTTAGACCTCAGTTTCAAACTAATTAACTCTGGCGGGAAGTATGTAAGGATCTTAAGTTTTACTAACGTTTATTTTTATTTTAAATCTTTACTATCACTTCTTATTTTCTACTTCCGGCCAGAATTAAAAGCTTTAACTTATTTATGCAAATTTGTCTGGCGAACGCCAAGTACTTAAGTTGTGGCTTTTTGCCAAGCGAAAGTTGGTGTTGGTGTATTTAATTATGGCAAAGCACACGAGGGCTATCTGCCTAAGGGGAGGGATGCCTTTCGTGGAGGACTTTCTAAGGGAAACTGGCTCGTATACACGTTACACATGGGGAAAACCACGAAAACGCCCATGCAGCCAGCCCGTTCGCGGGATTCGAACCTCGGACCGAACTACCAGTGTTCAGCGATTTTACCGCTCGGCCGCTGGTGGGCTCTGCCAAGCGAAAGAGAGGAAGGAGTTAGTCGAAGCAGGCCGCTTGCCTTAGCAGTTTTACTCGGTTGCTGGTTACATTCCAGGCCAGAGGTTTAATCCTCTTGATAATTTTAAACGTATTGTAGTGTTAACAGTTCTCTGTACTGCATACGGCTTCCTGTTAATATACGGCCAATGTTCCACGTAGGCCCTTGTTTATTATTCCAAATTTAAGTTAGAGTTTAGTTAATCTTTTTTATATTCTTACGTTCAGACCACAAGTAGTTGGTCTCTGTATTCCGAAGTACGGAAATTATTGTAAAGAGTGAAAAATAAAGGGTTTCGTATACCCTTCCTGTGTATCTTGTCTACTTCCCACATTTATTGGACATAGCTTTAGTAAGCTTCCTGTTCCGAGTCAGGTCTTTGCATGTTCCCAAAGAAAGTAAGGCGGACATTGAACCTGATAGTGGTACTAAAGGTTTCAATTTTCGTTTAGATGGTACGCATTAGTAGATGTTTTGTTAGATTAGTAGATGTTTTGTTTTTGTTAGATGGTACGCATTACATGTTTATTAGGAAGGTACAAAAACATTTTACTTATTTTTAATATTATTTGGTTCCTCGTGGAATATTATTTCTACAATTCCTTAATATTTATATATATATATGTTAAAATAAAGAAACAAAACAAAACCAAAATTTAAACAAAATTATACATGAATTATTTCTTCTTTTTGGTTCATTTTTTATAGCACATTAACAGGTAAAAGGAAAAAAAGTATTATTTGAAGAAAAAAATGACGAATAAATAACGGGAATAAAATAACTTAGGAGGAGAAGTCATTATTGCATTTTTGTTTATTCTCTTTATTAAAAAAGTCACACTTATTACGGTTGAACAACGACTCATGTATTTAGTTAACAGATTGTAGTCTACAGATTGTAGGTATTTTCTCTTGACATTGATAGGTTTTACATCCACCTCTTCAAATTAGCATAAATTAGCATAAAGCATAAAGCATAAAATTAGCATAAAGCATAAAAGTTCGCTGAAAAAAATCTTGTTAACATGCGCAAAACTTCAAATATTTTGTAAAGTTATTATTTAAATTAACCATTAAGTTGTTATGATTTGGATCTTTACTGCAACTTCAATTTTCCGTTTCCTCACCGGAATGTAAATGCCAAGTTAAAAAAAGCCACTTCACCTGGTCTGCTGAAGAAACTATGTCTTTTTGAGAGACTGAAAGCAGCATTCATTTAATTAATTCATTCTTGAACATTCCTGAAGTAGACGACAAATTAGAAATCTCCTCAGATGTAACGGAGATTGCGGGAGCCGTGCGTATGCAAGACGGACAACCAATTATGTTTTAGCAACTCGTAACCCAATTCAAAGGAATATACCGCTACCGAGAGGGAAACATTAGGCGATTCTTTTAGCGGTTTAGAAATTTCGAGTTCCTTTTGAGAGGCAACCGTGTTAAACACCATGTCTATACAGACCATGCGTGTTTTGAAAAGGTAACCATAAATGTCTTACCATGCGGCCATGGTTTTCGTATCTGTTACGGGAAAAAATTATCATCGAGCCTCATACGTTGGGCAATTAATTTGCAAGAACGCAATTTAATATTTAAACTTACTCCTGGGAAAAAATATTGTAGCGGATGCTGTATCAAGAATTAAAATAGATAAGGAGGAGAACGAGGTTAAATGTGCAGTGTTAATTTAAAAAAAAAAAAAAAATGTTCTCGAGAAACAGTTATTACTGAGTTGCAAACAGACCCGGAGGTTTAAAATATTTATGCGTATTTGAAAGATGGAACCCATGATATGATGATTATTGGAAAAAAAGAGCTTCAGATTATGATATTATTGGCTATCTCTTTTAACTCTAAAGTAACAAATAATAATAATAAATTAATACTAGTTCTTCTTCCAGCGAGTTTCAGTATTTTGCAAGAGTTCTATGATACGCCAATTTCAGGCCACCTCTTGATAAGAAAAATTGAGTAAGGGAAACTGTTTATTTTTCCACAACTACAAAATTTGTTACTCAATATGTCAACATTTGCCAGTTAGATAACGATATTAATCATACCCGCTTTGGTTCATAAATAGCATAACAGCTGGAATGGACCTGCTAGTGCCCTATCCGCGCACAGAGAAAAATAAAAATAGATATTTGCTTGTAATCGCTGATCATTTTTCGAAGTGGGGGAAAATAGTTCCCGTGAAAAGAGCTTCTGCTAAAATTACAGATTCATTTTAAAATAAATTTTTATTAAAATATGGAGCTAAGTAATATCAGGTAATGGAAAGCAGATTGTTAGTCGAGGATGTTTGTTGAGGGTTTGTCATACAACATTTTCGTTTAAGATGGCTCCTTGTCGACCACAGTTACTGCAGAGCGAGTGAATAGAAACATAGTTAAAATTATCTGGGAGGTATGTAAAAAAATTACCACCAACGTTGATATGACTGTGTCAGTGTTTTCGCATTTGCTTTGCAGATGGCTAAGCATGATACTTCCGGGAAGATATCGGTTATTTCTTGGCGGAAAGTTAATTACCCCCTGAATACACTTTTGTTTGTTCAAAAGAGGTCTGTTGAATTTAAGATGGCAGACAAATAGAAATTTGTAGAGAGGCAGTTGAAAATGTGTCAATGGCCACAGCGCCGGCGCAAGGTTATCCGGCGCCCGCCTGGAAAATAGCTGAAGTCGCCCCCCCTTTTTTTCTAAATTTTTGTATAGGAGAAGGAAGTTTTGAAGAAAACATTTGTTGAAATTGATTTTAGCAGTTTATTGAGAATAATTTATTTTTCTGCATTTCATACTTACAAATTTCTTTTGCATCTAGTTCTTGACAGATTTCCTTTTCAATGGCAATCAAAGCTAAATTTATGAATCTTTCCTGCGATATAATTGAACGTAAATATGTCTTGATCAGTTTTAATTTGGAGAATGATCTTTCGCTACTAGCAACACTAACAGGAATGCTAAGTAGTATTCTCAGTACGATCTTCAAGGTCGGGAAGCACAAATTATTTGACGCAATTAAGTTCATCTTATGTTGAGCTCATTATACATGTTATATTTTCATTGATATTAACATAATGTATAATTTTTATAAATATTTTTCTGTGCATATGTTTCCGTTTAATTTTTCAAATTTTATTTCCGTATACGTTTTCCAGATACGTTTCAGTTTATTTAAATCTGCTTCGCTAAATTTATAATATCGCTCAAATCTTATTTTATCTTCTGTTTGATAAATCGGTAGAAAAGTATTTAAATATTACGATATAATATAGCAAGTTATTAATCCTAAAATTCAAAATATTAAGTTGTAAAAATTAATTTCACTTGACTTTTGAAATAAAAAGTGACATAAATATGTGTCGATCGCCTTCGCTTGTGGCGTCACAAATCGATGGAGCAGGTCTGTAGATATCTAGTTGTCCTTGGGTGTAGTCCCAGAAGCCAACTTAATATTAAAAGTCTAATAAAGATTCTCAACGTTTTATGAAAATAACTGAATATAAAACTTCATTTCTTTACTTCGGGCATCTCAGCCGACGTGCCTAGGGTAAGCTCCTCAAGCGGCTTTTTATATGCCTTTTGTCTTTCTGTACAAAAGCGTGCGCGAGCACACCAAGATGCTTAATTGGGGAGTCTAGTCATTAAATAAATTGTATAAATGTTGGGAATTTGGACTCGGACTATAAACACCGGCAACCTCCTGCCCCCCCCCCCGAAATAGAAAATAAACTGTCTATACCAGTGTCCAGATAGCGAAATATCCAGCTATCTGTCCAAAACCGAAATCACCAATATTACAACAGCACCCACATTACAATAACAATAGTTTACTAGTTTATAAAATAATATGATCGGTGATGAAAAATATAACAACCTGGCAACTAGGTACCTAATCGCCTTTTATAAATTGCCGTGCCGTACACTTAGTACACCAGTTAGTGTGCTCCTGTCTGCCTTGAGTATCGCTGATTACTTGAAAAACGATGAATATCTAGCTTATAGTGTTTAAGGCGTCTTAGGTTAGGTTTCGCTTTTTATCTTGCTTACATTCTTCTGCATGCTTCGACAACTGAAAACTATACATCAGCGTAAGTTTTTAATAACCATGGAATTTAATACTGTGCTATAACTAATATTTCTTCAACTATAGGTAGATTAAAAATCAATAACCAGGATGAGTAAGAAGGAAACGAAAGGCACATATATTTAAATATGATTGTAGGCAAATAGTAATAAGAAGATTACAATTAACTTATATAGTAATTCTTGAATACTTTGTAAAGTTTTTTTTTGGGGGGGAGGAAGGAAAAAACACACTGGTCCGCGAAATTTTTTCGTAAGTTTTACCGGTCAGCGGACCAAAAAAGGTTGAGAAGCACTGCTCTATAGACTTTTGCGTTTTCGTCCATGCAAATCTTGCCTTCCCCTCCAACTCCCATGAAGAAAATGAAAAGTTGGTGCCTGTGTTCATTCTTATATATGGCAAAATGGCAAATTTTCCCTGATAGAAAGGGCTAATCCGTCCCCCCCTTCCCACCCTCACAGAAATTTTCAAGGAAAAAAAAAGCCGTTTTTCACTGTATATATTTTAAATAAAAATATAATAAAAACGATAAAATAAGGATAAATAGAAATTATATTAAGTAAAATAAAATAAGAACGTACTTCATCAAATGGACTTTTCTCTTCCAATAATAAAAACGATAAAATAAGGATAAATAGAAAAGTAAAATAAAATAAGAACGTACTTCATCAAATGGGCTTTTCTTTTCCAATAGCAGTAAGGTTATAGTGAACCGAAAATTTTCTTCGCCAACCACTCAGTGACTCAGTAAATACGAAAATGTGTAGATGATACATAACACGTGGCTTTTTCTAAACACATGGAAAATGACTGTTATCTGGTACTAGATGCGCAGAAGGGTCATTGTGAGTAATGAACAACGTTTGTGTATGTAGTCGGGGTAAGTACGGTATTAACCTAGATTTAAACTTGCTCACAGCGTGAATTCCCAACTCGAACTTCTTTGTATGATACTATCCCTGACGATTGACGGATAGGTGACAAAGCATTGATGGATCAGCTGGAGAGGAAAGGTGGGGAGGGGCAACACCTTCTGTTAGGAGGTGTTGGGAGGGGGCGCGAACTTCCATAGTCCCTGTCCTGTGTAAGCATTCAAGGAACATTTTTCTTTATCCCCGATAAGTGCACATTCTTTTGCATTAAAAAAAAAAAAAGCACTGTGTCGTTCGCTGGTCGGCGCCCGCCTGAAAAGAAGGCCTTGCGGGCCCGCTTCCACCGGCCCTGGGACACATAATCACAAAATGTCGGTTTTTACATAAGCTACACCTATGTTTAGCTTACACTGATTACTGTTACACTGATTTGATCTATGGTTTTAACGCCAAGTACTTAAGTTGTGGCTTTTTGCCAAGCGAAAGTTGGTGTTGGTGTATTTAATTATGGCAAAGCACACGAGGGCTATCTGCCTAAGGGGAGGGATGCCTTTCGTGGAGGACTTTCTAAGGGAAACTGGCTCGTATACACGTTACACATGGGGAAAACCACGAAAACGCCCATGCAGCCAGCCCGTTCGCGGGATTCGAACCTCGGACCGAACTACCAGTGTTCAGCGATTTTACCGCTCGGCCGCTGGTGGGCTCTGCCAAGCGAAAGAGAGGAAGGAGTTAGTCGAAGCAGGCCGCTTGCCTTAGCAGTTTTACTCGGTTGCTGGTTACATTCCAGGCCAGAGGTTTAATCCTCTTGATAATTTTAAACGTATTGTAGTGTTAACAGTTCTCTGTACTGCATACGGCTTCCTGTTAATATACGGCCAATGTTCCACGTAGGCCCTTGTTTATTATTCCAAATTTAAGTTAGAGTTTAGTTAATCTTTTTTATATTCTTACGTTCAGACCACAAGTAGTTGGTCTCTGTATTCCGAAGTACGGAAATTATTGTAAAGAGTGAAAAATAAAGGGTTTCGTATACCCTTCCTGTGTATCTTGTCTACTTCCCACATTTATTGGACATAGCTTTAGTAAGCTTCCTGTTCCGAGTCAGGTCTTTGCATGTTCCCAAAGAAAGTAAGGCGGACATTGAACCTGATAGTGGTACTAAAGGTTTCAATTTTCGTTTAGATGGTACGCATTAGTAGATGTTTTGTTAGATTAGTAGATGTTTTGTTTTTGTTAGATGGTACGCATTACATGTTTATTAGGAAGGTACAAAAACATTTTACTTATTTTTAATATTATTTGGTTCCTCGTGGAATATTATTTCTACAATTCCTTAATATTTATATATATATGTTAAAATAAAGAAACAAAACAAAACCAAAATTTAAACAAAATTATACATGAATTATTTCTTCTTTTTGGTTCATTTTTTATAGCACATTAACAGGTAAAAGGAAAAAAAGTATTATTTGAAGAAAAAAATGACGAATAAATAACGGGAATAAAATAACTTAGGAGGAGAAGTCATTATTGCATTTTTGTTTATTCTCTTTATTAAAAAAGTCACACTTATTACGGTTGAACAACGACTCATGTATTTAGTTAACAGATTGTAGTCTACAGATTGTAGGTATTTTCTCTTGACATTGATAGGTTTTACATCCACCTCTTCAAATTAGCATAAATTAGCATAAAGCATAAAGCATAAAATTAGCATAAAGCATAAAAGTTCGCTGAAAAAAATCTTGTTAACATGCGCAAAACTTCAAATATTTTGTAAAGTTATTATTTAAATTAACCATTAAGTTGTTATGATTTGGATCTTTACTGCAACTTCAATTTTCCGTTTCCTCACCGGAATGTAAATGCCAAGTTAAAAAAAGCCACTTCACCTGGTCTGCTGAAGAAACTATGTCTTTTTGAGAGACTGAAAGCAGCATTCATTTAATTAATTCATTCTTGAACATTCCTGAAGTAGACGACAAATTAGAAATCTCCTCAGATGTAACGGAGATTGCGGGAGCCGTGCGTATGCAAGACGGACAACCAATTATGTTTTAGCAACTCGTAACCCAATTCAAAGGAATATACCGCTACCGAGAGGGAAACATTAGGCGATTCTTTTAGCGGTTTAGAAATTTCGAGTTCCTTTTGAGAGGCAACCGTGTTAAACACCATGTCTATACAGACCATGCGTGTTTTGAAAAGGTAACCATAAATGTCTTACCATGCGGCCATGGTTTTCGTATCTGTTACGGGAAAAAATTATCATCGAGCCTCATACGTTGGGCAATTAATTTGCAAGAACGCAATTTAATATTTAAACTTACTCCTGGGAAAAAATATTGTAGCGGATGCTGTATCAAGAATTAAAATAGATAAGGAGGAGAACGAGGTTAAATGTGCAGTGTTAATTTAAAAAAAAAAAAAAATGTTCTCGAGAAACAGTTATTACTGAGTTGCAAACAGACCCGGAGGTTTAAAATATTTATGCGTATTTGAAAGATGGAACCCATGATATGATGATTATTGGAAAAAAAGAGCTTCAGATTATGATATTATTGGCTATCTCTTTTAACTCTAAAGTAACAAATAATAATAATAAATTAATACTAGTTCTTCTTCCAGCGAGTTTCAGTATTTTGCAAGAGTTCTATGATACGCCAATTTCAGGCCACCTCTTGATAAGAAAAATTGAGTAAGGGAAACTGTTTATTTTTCCACAACTACAAAATTTGTTACTCAATATGTCAACATTTGCCAGTTAGATAACGATATTAATCATACCCGCTTTGGTTCATAAATAGCATAACAGCTGGAATGGACCTGCTAGTGCCCTATCCGCGCACAGAGAAAAATAAAAATAGATATTTGCTTGTAATCGCTGATCATTTTTCGAAGTGGGGGAAAATAGTTCCCGTGAAAAGAGCTTCTGCTAAAATTACAGATTCATTTTAAAATAAATTTTTATTAAAATATGGAGCTAAGTAATATCAGGTAATGGAAAGCAGATTGTTAGTCGAGGATGTTTGTTGAGGGTTTGTCATACAACATTTTCGTTTAAGATGGCTCCTTGTCGACCACAGTTACTGCAGAGCGAGTGAATAGAAACATAGTTAAAATTATCTGGGAGGTATGTAAAAAAATTACCACCAACGTTGATATGACTGTGTCAGTGTTTTCGCATTTGCTTTGCAGATGGCTAAGCATGATACTTCCGGGAAGATATCGGTTATTTCTTGGCGGAAAGTTAATTACCCCCTGAATACACTTTTGTTTGTTCAAAAGAGGTCTGTTGAATTTAAGATGGCAGACAAATAGAAATTTGTAGAGAGGCAGTTGAAAATGTGTCAATGGCCACAGCGCCGGCGCAAGGTTATCCGGCGCCCGCCTGGAAAATAGCTGAAGTCGCCCCCCCCTTTTTTTCTAAATTTTTGTATAGGAGAAGGAAGTTTTGAAGAAAACATTTGTTGAAATTGATTTTAGCAGTTTATTGAGAATAATTTATTTTTCTGCATTTCATACTTACAAATTTCTTTTGCATCTAGTTCTTGACAGATTTCCTTTTCAATGGCAATCAAAGCTAAATTTATGAATCTTTCCTGCGATATAATTGAACGTAAATATGTCTTGATCAGTTTTAATTTGGAGAATGATCTTTCGCTACTAGCAACACTAACAGGAATGCTAAGTAGTATTCTCAGTACGATCTTCAAGGTCGGGAAGCACAAATTATTTGACGCAATTAAGTTCATCTTATGTTGAGCTCATTATACATGTTATATTTTCATTGATATTAACATAATGTATAATTTTTATAAATATTTTTCTGTGCATATGTTTCCGTTTAATTTTTCAAATTTTATTTCCGTATACGTTTTCCAGATACGTTTCAGTTTATTTAAATCTGCTTCGCTAAATTTATAATATCGCTCAAATCTTATTTTATCTTCTGTTTGATAAATCGGTAGAAAAGTATTTAAATATTACGATATAATATAGCAAGTTATTAATCCTAAAATTCAAAATATTAAGTTGTAAAAATTAATTTCACTTGACTTTTGAAATAAAAAGTGACATAAATATGTGTCGATCGCCTTCGCTTGTGGCGTCACAAATCGATGGAGCAGGTCTGTAGATATCTAGTTGTCCTTGGGTGTAGTCCCAGAAGCCAACTTAATATTAAAAGTCTAATAAAGATTCTCAACGTTTTATGAAAATAACTGAATATAAAACTTCATTTCTTTACTTCGGGCATCTCAGCCGACGTGCCTAGGGTAAGCTCCTCAAGCGGCTTTTTATATGCCTTTTGTCTTTCTGTACAAAAGCGTGCGCGAGCACACCAAGATGCTTAATTGGGGAGTCTAGTCATTAAATAAATTGTATAAATGTTGGGAATTTGGACTCGGACTATAAACACCGGCAACCTCCTGCCCCCCCCCGAAATAGAAAATAAACTGTCTATACCAGTGTCCAGATAGCGAAATATCCAGCTATCTGTCCAAAACCGAAATCACCAATATTACAACAGCACCCACATTACAATAACAATAGTTTACTAGTTTATAAAATAATATGATCGGTGATGAAAAATATAACAACCTGGCAACTAGGTACCTAATCGCCTTTTATAAATTGCCGTGCCGTACACTTAGTACACCAGTTAGTGTGCTCCTGTCTGCCTTGAGTATCGCTGATTACTTGAAAAACGATGAATATCTAGCTTATAGTGTTTAAGGCGTCTTAGGTTAGGTTTCGCTTTTTATCTTGCTTACATTCTTCTGCATGCTTCGACAACTGAAAACTATACATCAGCGTAAGTTTTTAATAACCATGGAATTTAATACTGTGCTATAACTAATATTTCTTCAACTATAGGTAGATTAAAAATCAATAACCAGGATGAGTAAGAAGGAAACGAAAGGCACATATATTTAAATATGATTGTAGGCAAATAGTAATAAGAAGATTACAATTAACTTATATAGTAATTCTTGAATACTTTGTAAAGTTTTTTTTTGGGGGGGAGGAAGGAAAAAACACACTGGTCCGCGAAATTTTTTCGTAAGTTTTACCGGTCAGCGGACCAAAAAAGGTTGAGAAGCACTGCTCTATAGACTTTTGCGTTTTCGTCCATGCAAATCTTGCCTTCCCCTCCAACTCCCATGAAGAAAATGAAAAGTTGGTGCCTGTGTTCATTCTTATATATGGCAAAATGGCAAATTTTCCCTGATAGAAAGGGCTAATCCGTCCCCCCCTTCCCACCCTCACAGAAATTTTCAAGGAAAAAAAAAGCCGTTTTTCACTGTATATATTTTAAATAAAAATATAATAAAAACGATAAAATAAGGATAAATAGAAATTATATTAAGTAAAATAAAATAAGAACGTACTTCATCAAATGGACTTTTCTCTTCCAATAATAAAAACGATAAAATAAGGATAAATAGAAAAGTAAAATAAAATAAGAACGTACTTCATCAAATGGGCTTTTCTTTTCCAATAGCAGTAAGGTTATAGTGCATCGAAAATTTTCTTCGCCAACCACTCAGTGACTCAGTAAATACGAAAATGTGTAGATGATACATAACACGTGGCTTTTTCTAAACACATGGAAAATGACTGTTATCTGGTACTAGATGCGCAGAAGGGTCATTGTGAGTAATGAACAACGTTTGTGTATGTAGTCGGGGTAAGTACGGTATTAACCTAGATTTAAACTTGCTCACAGCGTGAATTCCCAACTCGAACTTCTTTGTATGATACTATCCCTGACGATTGACGGATAGGTGACAAAGCATTGATGGATCAGCTGGAGAGGAAAGGTGGGGAGGGGCAACACCTTCTGTTAGGAGGTGTTGGGAGGGGGCGCGAACTTCCATAGTCCCTGTCCTGTGTAAGCATTCAAGGAACATTTTTCTTTATCCCCGATAAGTGCACATTCTTTTGCATTAAAAAAAAAAAAAGCACTGTGTCGTTCGCTGGTCGGCGCCCGCCTGCAAAGAAGGCCTTGCGGGCCCGCTTCCACCGGCCCTGGGACACATAATCACAAAATGTCGGTTTTTACATAAGCTACACCTATGTTTAGCTTACACTGATTACTGTTACACTGATTTGATCTATGGTTTTTCTTAAGACACACAAAACAAACATTTTTTTTCTTAATGATATTTTTCTTACATTCTAAACTCATTAAAGAGGCATCCTTGCAACTTTCAAACAAATGGGATTTTTCACAAAAAAATACAAGCATCAAACTTTTTATACTTTTGAAAATTTTCATTACACTTACTACTATTTGTACTAATTAGTTCACATGCAGTTGGAACACCATGTTTTGTGTTTAAAAACTAATTTTTTTATCACTTACTTTATCGAAACCTAAAACATCACGAGTAAGTTTAAATTCAGTTTCGAATTCTCTTTTTAGAAAATAAATTAATGAATCCAAATCACTCTTGTCTGTTGTTTCAATAGACATACTCGTTGCCTTTCCCAGATTTGTATTAAATCAGCAGGAAGTGCTGATTCCACTAAAGGATATAAAACAACTGCAAATTTATCTTTAGTTAAACCGAGTGATTCCAACGCGCGTAAATGAGTTCGTAACTTGTCATAAAGAACTAGTAAATCTGTCTTTTGTTTGTCATTGATTACCAGTTTTAATAGTTATCTAACATAAATTTCAATTAAAAAACTTTCATTTCCAAATCGTTCTTTGAGGTATTCCACGGCTCTTTCGTAATTTTCTTCCATAGCAGGAAAAATTCTCCACTATTGCTCTTGGCGCAATTTCAGGTTTCGCAGATTGCAGTAAATAATGAAATTTGTCTCTCCGGTCGATGCGAGTATCTTCGTGTATTTTACTATTTTCTCTCGCCAAGCGTGGGACGAATATTAAAAGAAGAAAGCTAAGCCGGAAAATTAAAAATACAAGAGCACGTGCATTTAACATTAAATAAATAAATATGTTTTCTTTGATTTCGAGAAAGTACCAGAAAATTCTCGCACGCGATTTAAAAATCTTATAAAAGGAGGAAAACCTCTCAGTTCGTAGTTGCTTAGTTTGTTGTTGTTTAGAAAACTGCTCTTGTTGATTGTAGCGAATTTGCGGATGAGCTTTCTTTAGCTGTTTTGAATTACGTTCTATTGGACATTTGAGTAGTTAAAAGATAACTACTGTGAGATATTGTAATACTGCATGATAATGTGAGAAAATGTAAGCATTTTTGTTGTGATAATAATACATTTTTGTTCATTTTTCATCGGACTTGTGCATTCATTACATAACGAACCCGTACGCAAGCAACAATTTTTGGTGTCAGAAGTGGGATATTGAATGCCAATTACAAGAGCGATGGAAGAACAATTCAGGCAAATGATGACTGCATTTACTGCTTTCCAAGAAAAGATGGAAGGGGCCGTCAACTCCATTAAGGAAGAAATGAAATTGGGCCAGGAATCCCTTAAGGAAGAAATGAAAGCGACACAGGAACAGATGAAATTGGGCCAGGAATCTGTTAAAGAGGAAATGAAACTAGTTCAAGAGGAATTGAAGAGAGAAATTACTTGCATAATAGAAAACAAATTCGAAGCTATGGAAGGAAGAATAGATACAGTTGAAGACAAAGTTGGAGAAATTCAAGAAATAGTTTCTGCGGTAGAGCAACAAATTGAACAAAGAGTTTCTGCCGTCCAACAACAAATTGAGGAAAGGGTTTCTGCTGCTGTTGCCAAAGAAGTTAACACCTTAAAGAAGAGCATAGCTACCAAAGGAAGCAATTCTGAGGGTTTTAAATTCTTACCGATGCTTGCTCGTCCATCTCTGAAGCTATCCACATATGATGGGAAGACATCCTGGCAAGTGTATAAAACACAATTTTCTATCGTTTCGGATGCGAATGGATGGGATTCCCAAACTAAGGCCTGTCATCTCGCCGCTTCGCTGAGAGCAGACGCAGCGGATATCCTGCAGACGCTTCCCGAAAACCAAAGACTTGACTTCGAAGCTCTATCCGGCGCACTGGAGCTGAGCTTTGGCGAGAAATGTTTAAAAGACTACAGCAGGCTTCAATTAAAATCCCGTCAACAGAAGCCCGCCGAATCCCTCCAGGAACTCGCCACGGATGTTGAAAGGCTGTCCCACCTCGCCTTTACGGAGTGCCCGAGAGAAACGAGGGAAATCCTGTCGCTGCAATATTTCATCGATGGCATCCGGGACCCTGAAATACAGAAAGCATTGGGAATGGCGGATGTTAAAGATTTGAAAAGCGCTTTAGTGTACGCCATGAAATTCGAGGCAGCCCAGCAAGCTGCTCGTTGAGACCGCTACCCAGTCAGAGCTGCTCAAGTCCAGAAGCCAGGGCATCAAGTCACCGCTCGTCTAGACGATTTAACTAGACAACTGAACGCCTTGAGACGGAATATTGGTGAGAAGAAATCGACTGTTAAGTGCTGGAACTGCGCTGCTGAAGGACACATACGACGAAACTGCAGAACACCCCAGGGTACGGATGTTAAGACCGCTCCTAACAAACAGCAGGGAAACTAATTAGTGGACATCTCGCGGGGCGGAAGTTGCCAGATAATGAAAAGCCCCAGTTTAAAGCGCTTCGGATTTCTGCAATGAGAGGCGGCAGTAATGGACTTTCCATAATAGGACATATTAATGGAGTTCCCTGCAATATGACGATAGATACAGCAGCCAACGTTACCATCATCCGAAAAGATTTGGCTCAGCAACTGGAAAGCAAACTTATCTGTACGCCGCCCTGCGTTACTCTACAGACTGTGTCTGGTGAGAAGATCGACATCGATGGAAAAGTAAACGCTAAACATCACGTTTGGAAATGCCGCTTACCATCACACGGCATATATAGCAGAGATCACTGATTCTTGCATACTCGGATTGGACTTTCTAAGGAAATACAATTTTTCCTTGGACTTTAAAAATACGAATTGCATTCTACATCTGAAGACATAGCCCTATTCGGAATTAATGATGGAGTGAAATCTATCCACTAGGTTATAGCTCAAGATGATATCACAATACCCGCAAGAACCGAGTTTTTACTTCCTGGGTCCATAGCCGAAAATAGAAATTTCCGCTACGGCATCATAGAATATCCCAATAACTGTAATAGCCCGAAAGGAGTACTAGTAGCTTCAACACTCGTCGACCTATCCAGAACGGTTATCCCGATGAGAGTCGCCAATGTAACTGAGCAGGCGAGAGTTATTAAGAAAGGTGAAGTGGTTGCAACATGTACTCCAGTAACCAGCGTTGAAAGAAAGAGTAACATCCCAGAATCCGTGTCCTCAGAGAGCATTACATCGGAGTTATTGAAGAATGCGCAATTAAACGATAAAGAGAGGAATGCTGCCGATCGCATCATTAAAGATCTTCAAGTTGTTTTCTCCCGCTCGTCTTCTGACGTGGGTCGAACTAGTTTAACACAACATAGAATAGATACCGGGGATCATCCCCTGATCAAGCAACATCCAAGGCGTCTACCGTTTGCTAAACAGGAAGAGGTGCGAACACTGTTAAAAGATATGGAAGAAGGCGATGTCATCGAGCCTTCAGCAAGTCCATGAGCATCTCCCATCGTTCTCGTCAGAAAGAAAGATGGCTCAACAAGATTTTGTGTTGGCTATCGCCGGTTGAATGAGGTTACGAAGAAAGACAGTTACCCTCTTCCTAGAATTGACGACATTCTAGACACTCTTTCTGGAAGCAAGTGGTTCTCAACGCTTGATTTAAAGATGGGTATTGGCAGGTAGAAATACACCCTGATGACCGAGAAAAGACGGCATTTACTACGGGACAAGGGCTTTGGTAATTCAAGGTGATGCCGTTTGGACTGTGTAATGCTCCGGCAACATTCGAACGCTTCATGGAGACTGTTTTGAAAGGTCTTTCCTACAAAGCCTGTCTGATATACCTGGACGATATCATCATCGTAGAAAAGAGTTTTAAAGAGCATCTAGAAAATCTTAGAAAGGTGCTTCAGAAACTGAAAGAAGCCAATCTGAAGCTGAGTACCGCTAAATGTAAATTGTTCCGAAAGGAAGTGACTTACCTGGGACATGTCATCTCTGCAGAAGGTGTGTGCACGGATCCTGAAAAGGTGTCAGCGGTTAAATCCTAGAAACGTCCCAAAAATGTCCATCAGCTGAGAAGCTTCCTATGGCTTTGCACCTACTATAGGAGATTCGTGAAGGACTTTTCGTCCATCGCAAGACCCCTTCACAAGTTGACAGAGAGCAAGCAAAAGTTCTTGTGGACAAAAGAATGCGAGGATGCATTTAACAACTTAAAGGAAGCTTTAACATCTGCTCCAATCCTGATGTATCCTCAGCTCGACAGACCATTTATTCTCGACACGGACGCGAACAATTAAAGTGTCGGTGCGGTTCGACCCAAGAAATAGACGGCCAAGAACGTGTAGTGGCGTACTGGAGCAAGTGCCTGTCTAAACCGGAGAGGAATTACTGTGTCACCAGGAAGGAGTTGCTCGCCATAGTCAAAGCTGTAGAACATTTCCATCATTATCTATACGGCAGAAAATTCCTCCTCCGCACAAACCATGCCTCATTGGCCTGGCTTTTAAATTTCAAGAATCCTGAGGGTCAAATAGCCAGGTGGATACAGAGACTTCAAGAATATGACATCACTATCCGTCATCGTAAGGGATCATCACAAGGAAACGCCGACGCCCTGTCTAGACGACCTTGCCCAGAATGCTGCCGATATTGTTCCAGGGTGGAAGCGAAATACGAGCTGCTGACTCCGGTCGCAAGAAAAATTACAGCATCAACATTGGCTGTTCGAAACCCTTGGAGTAATGATGAAGTCAGGAAAGACCAGCTGGAAGACCGCGACATTAAACCCATAATTGATTTAATGGAGTCATCAAACAGAGAACCTACCTGGCAGGACATTTCTATCTGTAGTCCTACAACAAAACAATACTGGGCACTCTGGGATTAACTTCACATTCGAAACGGCGTCTTATACCGGAAATTCGAATCGGATGATGGGAAGACATTTCGATGGCAACTGATACTTCCAAGATCCCGCATTCTGATGTCCTTAAAGAACTACATAACAGCCCTACATGAGGTCACTTTGGAATTATGAAGACCTTACATTTCGTGAGCGCGTTTACTGGAATAATGCAAAGGATGACGTGCAAAAGTGGTGGCGATCTTGCGATGCCTGTGCAGGTCGGAAAGGACCGAGGAAACGCAGCAGAGGCAAGCTGCAACGTTACAACGTAGGTGCAACGTTTGAACGTATCGCCTTTGACATCTTGCCACGAACTGCTGATGGCAACAAATACATACTCGTTGTCATTGATTACTTCACCAAGTGGCCTAAAGCGTATCCTATTCATGATCAAGAGGCTGTTACATTAGCAGAGGTGATGATACAGCATTGGATTTCCAGGTTCGGAGTGCCTCTTCATTTACATTCGCATCAGGGAAGGAATTTTACCTCAGTAGTAATCAAAGAACTATACAAACTACTCGCCATTGACAAAACCCAAACGAAGCCATTACATCCCCAGTCGAACGGCATGGTAGAGAGGTTCAATCGAACCATCCTTAATAACCTCTCATTAGTGGTTTTCAGAAACCAGCAGGACTGGGACAAGAAATTATCGCTGTTTTTACTGTCATACCGCAGTGCTGTTCACGAGACTACGGGCTATTCCCCATCACAGATGCTCTTCGGTCGTGACCTTCGTCTGCCTTGTAATCTACTGTTTGGTCGCCCTCCGGATGCTCCTTCATCGTCTGAGGAATATATTCAAGATCTCCAGGCCCGGTTTGAAGTGATGCACAACTTTACACGAGAACGAGTCAACTTGGCGACGGAGAAGATGAAGACCCGATACGACACAAGAGCTACGGAAAATCAATTCCACGAAGGAGACAAGGTGTGGTTGTGGAATCCGACTCGACGGAAAGGACTTTGTCCGAAATTACAGTCACCTTGGGATGGCCCGTACGCAGTCCTAAATCGGCTGAATGACGTCGTGGTTCGGATTCGTAAGTCTTCGAACTATAAACCTAAAGTCGTTCATTACGACAGGTTAGCTCATTACTATGGCCATAGTACGTAATGTAAATAATTGTAAATAGCATAAGACCATGGTCCTTTTTGTTTTTAAATGTGTATTTGATTTGATTTGTGTTTAGTATTTGATTTGAATTTAGTATTTGATTTGAATTTAGTATTTGATTTGAATTTAGTATTTGATTTGAATTTAGTATTTGATTTGAATTTAGTATTTGATTTGTATTTAGTAATTGTTTTCTATTTAGTATTTGATAGCATTTGATTTGTTTAAGTTAGTTATTGCATTTATTGTTCATGTTGTTTGATATTGTAATGTAATATTGTAAAGATCTTAAGTTTTACTAACGTTTATTTTATTTTAAATCTTTACTATCACTTCTTATTTTCTACTTCCGGCCAGAATTAAAAGCGTTGACTTATTTATGCAAAATTTGTCTGGCGAACGCCAAGTACTTAAGTTGTGGCTTTTTGCCAAGCGAGAGAGAGGAAGGAGTTAGTCGAAGCAGGCCGCTTGCCTTAGAAGTTTTACTCGGTTGCTGTTTGCCTTCCAGGCCAGAGGTTTAATCCTCGTGATAATTTTAAACGTATTGTAGTGTTAACAGTTCTCTGTACTACGAGGCGTATTCGGAAACTAATAACCGTTTTGAAAAAAAAATAGTAAAACAATATTTTCGGATCCAATTTTATTTTTACATGAAAATACAAATCTTAAACTATTTTTCAACATAGTTCCCGCCAATGATCAAACACTTGTCATAGCGGGTGACCAGTTTTGTATACCATCGTCAAAGAAACTTCCCGCCAATTTCGATAACCACGACTCCACAGCATTTTTCGTGTCATCGTCAGATCCAAAGCGCTTGCCACCAAGCTCGCGATTCATGTGCGGCGCCAAGTCCGGGCTGTACGGCAGGTGATCGAACTGCTCCCAATGAAACTGTCGAATTAACGATTGAGTGACACCAGGAGTATGGGGCCGAGCATTGTCATGGAGCAATACAATTCCTTTACTGAGCATTCCTCTTCGTTTGTTTTGAATGGTACGCCTTAGTTTTGTTAAAGTCTCACAATATCGTGCCGCATTAATGGTTTCACCTCTGGGAAGAAATTCAGTAAGCAAAACGCCTTTACTATCCCAGAAGACAGTACACATGATTTTTTGTGATGACATTGTCACTTTGAACTTTTGTTTTTTCGGAGAATGAGTGTATCTCCACTCCATCGATTGTTGTTTCGATTCTGGTGTGAAATGACACACCCAAGTTTCATCACCTGTCACAATTTGATTTAAAAAGTTTTCTCCCTCATCACTGTACCGCATGAGAAATGTCAGGGCACTACCGAGTCGCTTTGTTTTGTGAACATCAGTGAGCATTTTTAGAACCCACCGGGAACACAGTTTGCGATAATTCAAGCGGTCAGACACAATTTCGAACAAAACAGTACGTGAAATTTGCGGAAATGCCTCTGAAAGAGTTGTCATTGTGAAGCGTCTGTTCTCATGAATTGCTTCATCCACTTTCCTTACCAAATCATCGGGGACAACAGAAGGCCGACCACTCCGAGCCTCGGCGTGGACATTTGTTCGACCTGCATTAAACATTCTTACCCAATTTCTCACCATTCCATGACTTATCGCGTATTCACCGTAAACTTCTGTCACTTGACGATAAATTTCCGCCGGTTTAACATTCCTCGCGTTCAAAAATTTAATCACGGCACGAATCTCACAGTCAGCGGGAGAACTAATTGTCTTAAACATTTTGAATGCGCGCAGCAAACTGAAAACACAACATAGAGCAACCAAAATGGCGACAATTGAAAGTCAGTGAACAAGAAAGACTAGTGCGCATGCGCGGGACGCCTACCACAGCGCTGCGACGGCGCTAGAATGAAACGGTACTTAGTTTCCGAATACGCTACGTACATACGGCTTCCTGTTAATATCCGGCCAATCTTACACGTAGGCCCTTGTTGATTATTCCAAATTTAAGTTAGAGTTTAGTTATATTTTTATATTCTTACGTTCAGACCACAAGTAGTTGGTCTCTGTATTCCGAAGTACGGAAATTATTGTAAAGAGTGAAAAATAAAAGGTTTTATATACCCTTCCTGTGTATCTTGTCTACTTCCCACAGTTATTGAACATAGCTTTAGTAAGCTCCCTGTTCCGAGTCGGGTCCTTGCCTGTTCCCAAAGAAAGTAAGGCGGAACATTGAACCTGATAGTGGCGCCCAACGAAGAAGAATAACCATGGCCGAATTTCAAGAAGAACCTGTGCTGCCTGCAGAAGCGGCTCTGAATCCAGAAATGCCAGCTGCCGCCCTGGAAGGATTTGGTTACATCGTACAGACCATGCGCGCTTCGATGAAACCAGAAGCAACATTTAATGGAAACTCACCGGTAACCAGTTTTTTGGAAAAATTGGATGAACACTTCATGCTCTACCCCGTCCACGAATTTCAAAAAGTTACCTTAGCTACCAGCGCTTTGAGGGGCCAAGCGCTTAACTGGTTCAAATGTATAGGCAGAAGTCTCTTGGGTCAAGCAGGAAGTCCCACCTATACTTACGAGAATTTCAAGACTGCCCTACTAAAAGCCTTCCCTGTCGTAAGGGATCGTGCGAAATTAGAAACGGAACTTTTCAGCATATATCAGCAAAGAATCGAAAATCTCTCAAGCTTTATTCTAAGAAAAATTCACGTCTTCAAACTCTTGTATGGAAACCGTCCGGATCCTGAGATAATTCAAGTGATTTTGCCGAGGGTACTTCCCCAAGTGCAAGACTTTATTGAATTAAGGAATCCAACTACACTGGAAAGGTTATTTGAGCTAGCAATCCAGTTTGAAAGTAGAAGAACGGCGGACATTGAAAGAAGACGCCAATATCAACAACGAAACCAATTTGGTGCGCCATGACCACAGCAAAGTCAAGCACACGGCTACGGAAGCAAAGCAAATCAATGGGCAAGGAAACCCGAGCATTCAAAAACAGCCGGCGAACGTCGACAGTTCAATAGCAATCCAGGAAAAAAGTCTCAAGGCCAGTGGAAAAAGAAGGAAATCATGGAAACGAAAAATGATTTAAACTAAAACGGATTTCTGCTGACGGGAAGGTGCGGAAATCCGAAGGCCAAGAAAACCCCTCTTCCTTCAAGTTAAATACAGTAATGGTGAAAAATTTGACTCTTCCGAAGATTGAAGTGTTGGTGAATAATATCCCAGCCACCGCACTCCTGGATACAGGCGCGCAGTGTTCCTGTGTGGCAGAAGATTTTTTTAGAAAGTATTTTCGTAAATATCGCATATATAATTCGGATAATACGACAGTGTTAGCTGCGCAAGGAGAAAGATGTAAGTGCATAGGTAAATTACCGCTATACATCCGTATCAAGGACGAACAAGTAAAGGTTATGTTTTTCATAGTAAAGAATCTGCAAGCACATATTATCTTAGGAATAGATTTTCTTTCAGAGGCACAAGCAACGCTGGATTTTAATGAAGCGTCCCTTAAGCTGACGATGAAACCAGTTCGAGAAGAAAAGGCTGAACCGCCGATATTAAACCTTGACCACCTGCCTAATGAAGAGCAACAAAGAATCCGACAAGTGGTAAGTGAATTTGCTTCTTTATTTAGTGATATTACAGGATTTACTCAGGTTACTAACCATAGTATTGACACCGGATATTCAATGCCAGTTCGCCACAAAGCATACCGGTATGATAAGAATAAGGAAAAAATTATAGAATGGCATATTACCGATATGCTACGTAAAAAGATCATAACGCCCATCTCAAGTAGTTATGCTAGCCCGGTGGTTTTATGTAAGAAAAATAACGACTATCCTTTGACGCATCCAAAAAGGTGGAGATTCGCGATTGATTACCGTAAATTAAACTCCATAACTAAATATCCGGTATATCCGTTACCGATCATTGAAGAAATTCTAAGGAACATAAAATCAACCAAATTTATGACGACTTTAGACTTAACGACTGGTTATTTTCAAATAGGGGTTAGGCCTGAGGACGTGCCTAAGACTGCTTTTATAATAAAGTCTGGCACTTATGCATTCCTGCGTATGTCGTTTGGCCTTTCAGGGGCACCGGCAACATTTCAGCGATGTATGGACATTGTGTTAAGGCCTGTTCTTGGAAAGTCCACATTTATCTATTTAGACGATATCATTATTACTAGTGATAATCTCGACCAACATGTACAAGATTTAAGACAGGTGTTTTCTTTATTAAATGAGGCCGGTCTAAAAGTTAATGTCGAAAAGTGAAAATTTGCAGCCCCTGAATTAAAATATTTAGGTTACAAAATATCTCAGAAAGGAATCGAGACAGACGAATCAAAAATAATTGCTGTACAAAAGTATCCGACTCCAAACACGGCGAAGAAGCTCTCTTCTTTTCTAGTACTTTGTTCATATTATAGGTCCTTTATAAAAGATTTTGCAGCTATTGCTGAACCATTATTAAAATTAAAAAGGAAAAAGGCAAGATTCTCGTGGACGGCCGAAGCCAATAGTGCGTTCGAAAAATTAAAGGAAGCATTAACGCAAGCCCCTGTGTTGAAATTTCCTGAAAAGGATGAGAATTTAGAAATTTCAGCCGATGCTTCGGATTATGCGGTAGGAGCGGTACTTTCACAAAATCAGCTGCCCGTGGCATTTTTTCCCCGAACTTTAAATCAAACACAAAGAAACTATTCCGCGACCGAGAGAGAGGCACTTGCAGTTCTGTTAACAGTGCAAAAGTTCCGAGTCTATTTTGGAAAGGGGCCAATAAGAGTGTATTTTGATCATGCGGCGGTAACTGGATTGTACTCAGGGAAAAACTTATCCCCAAGGTTAATAAGATGGGCACTCAAGTTACAAGAGTATAATCTGGTAATCAAGCATACCCCCGGAAAGGAAAATATCGTAGCAGATGCCCTATCCAGAATTAAAATAGATGAAGAAGGTAATACTGTAAAGGTGGCAATGCTCACAGCATGTACAATAAATTCCCGAGAAACTGTAATAACCGAACTGGGTAAGGATCCTGAGTTTGGAAGCATTTACGAGTATTTAAAGGATCCTGAAATTTTTAGCCACCAAGATATTGTGGCGATAAGAAATAGGGCGGCCCATTACGAACTAATAGATGGTCTATTATTTTATACAAAAACTACAAATTCCAACAACGAATTTCTACCTGTTATCCCCTTTAGCTTGACAGCCCTTTACCTATGACAGCCCTTTAGCTTCTCATGCTGGTATTCGAAAAACTCTCCAACGCGTACGCGAGGCAGTCTATTTTCCTGAACAGCAAAAGTTAACAAGGGCGTATGTCCAGTCCTGCCCAACATGTCAAGCAGTTAATTATATTAATTTCTGCCCGGCCGGGTTTCTAAATAGTACTAAATCCGAATTTCCAAATGAAATAATTGGCATCGATTTATTGGGCCCTTTCCCAAAAAGTCAGTTAAATAAAAGTCGCTATCTCCTTGTTATGGTTGATCATTTTAGTAGGTGGACCGAAATTGTTCCCTTAAAACGAGCGTCCGCGAAATTAGTTACCGATTCTATTTTAAATAAATATATTTTAAAATACGGGGCGCCCCTAAAAGTTATATCGGATAATGGTCCTCAATTTGTATGTAATGTATTTGAAGACATGTGCCAAGAACTGGACATACGTCATTTAAAAATAGTCCCGTATCGGGCGCAATCAAATACAGCGGAACGGGTCAATAGAAATATAGTGAAAATTATCCGTAGTTATGTTAAAAATTTTCATAAAAGCTGGGATAACTATGTCAATGAATTAGCTTTCGCCCTTAGGACCACAAAACATGATACAACGGGCAAAACTCCTGCTGAGTTATTTTTAGGCAGAAAGATTATAACGCCGTTAGATAATTATTTTATGTGCAACAAAGAACCCCAGAATTTAAAATGGGTGATATAGAAAAATTAATTAATTAAGCAAAAAAGAATACTGAAGTAGGACAGAGAAAACAGAAGCTTTATTATGATATGAAACGACGGGGAGTAACTTATAAAGTAGGAGATGAAGTGTTAAAAATTAAGCATTCACTTTCTTCAGCACCAGAAGATAAAACTGCCAAATTTTTTCCACGATTTGAAGGACCATATGTCATAGAAAAAATAACTCACGCTGTAGTGGTGTTAAAAGCCAGAAATGGTGAAACATGCTCCGCAAACATTGATCAAATAAAACCCTACTATGATTGTAATAAAATGCAAATTTTCAAAGATCTTTTGCAGGATCCGGCACGGCAGACACGGCAGGCACAAGCTCCAGAGGTGGAACAACGTCAAGCACGAGGACAAGCCATTAGGAGGCAGGAGCAATTGAAAAGAAAGTTTCCCCGTTGGAAAATTGAAGGTAACAAGAAAAACAAGTTGTTCCACCGTCCAGAAAAGAGAGCTCACGAACACCCCCAGAATGAAGAAGGGAGAAGTAAGACGAATGCATAGAAAGCCAGGAGAAATAACGGCAACTATAACCCGGCTCCCAAACGGAAGATCGACTCATCGGACAGGACTCTCCGCAGCAAATTTCGCCGAACTGCGGAAGGGCCACTAGCGGCCGAGGAAAAGATACAAGGAAAATTTGAACGGCCAGCAACGAGGTCCAAGCAGGAACGAGAAAGAAGTGTCCCGGTTCCGCCAAGACCAGCTGCCATCAAACGGCCAAGACCACAGGCAGAGGCGAAAAAGAAGGTATTCAAGGGTGACCGAACTGAAGGAAAAAGAAAGCTTCTAGAGGAAGAAACTGAGGGGCGAGCCCGCACAAGAAGGAGGATAAATCAAACGAGAATCTTCGCTACCTTCCAGGACTGGGCTCAGGAAAGAATGCCCGAATATCACAAAGATAAGTAAAATTTTATGTTACTTTGCAAACTTAAGTTAATCTTTCATTCTTACTGCAAGTGGCAGATTTCAAGAAGTTTTACCTCATGTGAGGTCTACCTTTATCGCCCAAAAGGCGAGAATTGAGTTGTTACCGATTTTAGTATTATGTTTTTCAATTACTCGCGTGTAAAACTAAAGTTGATGTATAATAGGAATGTGTAAATACTTAAATATTGTAAAAGTTATTGTATAAATTTTATTTAAAACATTCTGGCAAGAAAGAAGTTTTAGTCTGAAAGACTTTTTGAAATGTAGTATTTCAATGTAGAAGAATTGGTACTTGCTTGGAAAAGAATAGAAGTTAACAATGTACTACTAATGTATGTTTTAAAATGCGTAAAATTAACGGCATGTTAATATGTTCTTATATACAATGTGAACTGTTATTTTAAATGTTAAGAAATACTATGATATGGTAAAAGTGAAAGTAAAGCAAAAAAAAAAAAAAATTAAAACTTATTTGTGTGACTGAAAAAAGACCAAATTATGGTGAATATGTGTTAAAGGTTGAATGAATGTAGTTAGGCTCTCTGACGCTACACTTCAGAGTTAGCCACTTTCAGAATAGTACCTCAGGGTTTAGAGTTGAAGATAGGGTGTGTTACGAGGTCTGGTTAAGTTGAATTTTAACACGTTAGTGTTTTGATTGTAGGAGGCAGTGTTGAACACATATACATAAACACATTCGTGTTTGGTGTTCTTTTACAACACATGTCAGAGAGCACGGGGAGAGATAATTAAAATTTAAGTCATGAATGAAATAAGAATGTTAAGAGAAAGATAAATATTCATGTTACTTGCCATTTCATTGTGTAACATTTCATTAAACTAGTTTTCCTTCCAGATCACTGGAAGGAACCAGATTTTCTAGTGAGAAATGTTTGTAAAAGTCTGGCTTTAGATAATCTAGCTTTAGATTCTAGAGCTAAAAGTTTTCAACAAGGTCGTTTTAGACCTCAGTTTCAAACTAATTAACTCTGGCGGGAAGTATGTAAGGATCTTAAGTTTTACTAACGTTTATTTTATTTTAAATCTTTAGTATCACTTCTTATTTTCTACTTCCGGCCAGAATTAAAAGCGTTAACTTATTTATGCAAAATTTGTCTGGTGAACGCCAAGTACTTAAGTTGTGGCTTTTTGCCAAGCGAGATAGAGGAAGGAGTTAGTCGAAGCAGGCCGCTTGCCTTAGAAGTTTTACTCGGTTGCTGTTTGCCTTCCAGGCCAGAGGTTTAATCCTCGTGATAATTTTAAACGTATTGTAGTGTTAACAGTTCTCTGTACTACATACGGCTTCCTGTTAATATCCGGCCAATCTTACACGTAGGCCCTTGTTGATTATTCCAAATTTAAGTTAGAGTTTAGTTATATTTTTATATTCTTTCGTTTAGACCATAAGTAGTTGGTCTCTGTATTCCGAAGTACGGAAATTATTGTAAAGAGTGAAAAATAAAGGGTTTTGTATACCCTTCCTGTGTATCTTGTCTACTTCCCACAGTTATTGAACATAGCTTTAGTAAGCTCCCTGTTCCGAGTCAGGTCCTTGCATTTTCCCAAAAAAAGTAAGGCGGAACATTGAACCTGATAATATGCCCTCAGTAGCATTTATGCCTTAGCTGTAAGTTTGGCTTCCTGTCCAGGGATTGTACTGCCCGGGACGTGCAGTCCTTGGGAAGAGGGCAGTCTTACGAATTTGGTATTTAAAAAGCTAGTGTTAGTTCAATTATAAATTAAGTGGTTTCATTTCCTGCGCAGTGCAGCGCGTGACGAATATTAAAAGAAGAAAGCTAAGCCGGAAAATTAAAAATACAAGAGCACGTGCATTTAACATTAAATAAATAAATATGTTTTCTTTGATTTCGAGAAAGTACCAGAAAATTCTCGCACGCGATTTAAAAATCTTATAAAAGGAGGAAAACCTCTCAGTTCGTAGTTGCTTAGTTTATTGTTGTTTAGAAAACTGCTGTTGTTGATTATAGCGAATTCGCGGATGAGCTTTCTTTAGCTGTTTTGAATTACGTTCTATTGGACATTTGAGTGGTTATTGATAACTACTGTGAGATATTGTAATACTGCATGATAATTTGAGAAAATTTAAGCATTTTTATTGTGATAATAATAAATTTTTGTTCATTTTTCATCGGACTTGTGCATTCATTTCATAACGAACGCGTACTCACGCAACAATATATATCTTGGCGCACGTTCGTTTCGTATGCCTTTCGAGTCTCATTATGCAAAATACCTAAATTTATGCTAACATGAACTCATTTTAGCGCAAACTGAATAAAAAGCGCCAACATAAATTGTTGAATTTCTCTGTAAATTTTGCACCAAATTTTACAAAATTTAATATTTAGGCATAATTTGAGTCGTAGAATCGAAATTAAAAAAAATCGTATGTTATTTAAGAAAAAGTCCGATTTTGTGTCAAAATACCTATGTTAGAATAGTGCTATATATAAATCTAATATATATCCTAAGTCACGCTTTCGAGACATGAAAAACGCAGTTTGAAGTTCGTCAATCGGCCCAGTAGAACGGGAGATAATAGAACTGTCTTTATATATATATATATATATACATATATAGCAGTGTACATATGGATGGAGTACTTTGCTGCAACAATGTGACCATTCATATAGGAGCTATCATCCGAGAAGATCTGTCTCAACAGATGGAAGATAAACTCATCTAAACTGCGTTTTATCTGAAAACTAAGAAAGCTAATCCGCATTATGTTATCTTATTAAGTACCGCTGTTACTATTTCCTTAGACCCTTTTTCCCGCTTCGCCTTGCTTCTTGCCAACATGCAACACTTAACTTTGAAAAAAAACGAAAATCGTACTTTCACAACTAGGTTTCAACTAACTTCGTAATGAGTTTTTACCTATAACTCTAGTTAAGGCCGAAGGCCGCTCATTTTTTGTTAGATAAATCAAAGCTTAGCACCCCGCCCGGAGGCGAGAGAGTCATGGTCGTGGCGGCAAAAGCCTCGAAGTCAAGCAATACATTTCTACTCCTTAGTAAAGGGTCGCCGCTTTTTCGGATGGCCCAGACTGTCCTTTTCCCATCGATGACGAATAGCTGATAGCTTTGCGCTTTGTAATCGATTACGAAGCTTCGATACTGTTGAAATTAAATAACGTTTGCATAATCCGAGTTCAGAAAACAAAACATTTATTTTACATATTTTAAAGAAATAACGTTCTGAAACAACATGTTTCATCTACACAATCAATCGACGCTCTCACCAGAGCATTACGCCATCAAACTTGGCACACATCCAAAAGTTCAAATTGAAGAATTACAGAAGCGTTGTTGCCACACAAGAAAAGACATATAGTTACAACTTCACACAATGATGAAACAAAAACACACTTTTGAAAAATAGACAATAATAATAAAAATAGTAATAATAAAATTCTTAACAATATTTTCTCGATTATGCAACATCCTCCCCCCTTTTTGAGTCAGTGGCAAACGACTCAAAAACATATGTTATCCTATTAAAAAGGTCTAGTACATTAGGCTTCTTAACAAGCCGTCCTGACGATGTAAATTTCTGTTTTATATGCTGTACGTCAGTCTGGTCGTTTTTTTTTTATCGTCGTTAACGTTAGGCTCTTCAACTAAATAATTTTCATCTAGTTGTATCTCTAGTGGATAAATACGCTGAACGGGCCTTAAGAAAATCCCATTCTGAGTTTTTAGTTTAACTGTTCGAACTTTGCCATCCCGACCAGGAATTTTCTCTATAATTTTACCCAAAGGCCAATACAAGCGTTTTTTGAAATCATCGCCTATTAAGACTATCTCCCCAATTTTAGGCAACCGGGTTACTTTATTTTGTGGTTGTTTCATTATTAATTGTCCCAAATATTCTTTTCGGAAACGGTTCCTTAAATCTTTAAGAAGTTTTGTGCGGTATTTAAATCTTCTCAAAAAGTGCTGAGAGTCAATTTTATCTATATCTGCTACATTCGAAGTACAATTTTCAATTAAAAACATTGACGGAGTTAAAGGGATAGCATCTTCAGAGTTTTCCGAAATATATGTTAAAGGTCGAGAATTAATTACCGACTCACAATCGCAAATTAAGGTTTCCAGTTCTTCATAAGATAAAACCGATTTTCCCAAAGAACGCCTTAAAAGTTCTTTAACCATGCGAACTAGCCGTTCCCACCAACCTCCCCACCAGGAGGCTGTTGGTGGATTGAACTTCCATACTATTCTCTTTATTTTTGCCTCATTCTCTATTATGTCCCAGTTAAGTTTAGACATTTCGTTATACGTTCCTCGGAAGTTAGTCCCATTGTCAGAATAAATGTTTCGTGGTCTGCCACGTCTGGCTATGAATCGTCTTAAAGCCAAAAGAAAAGATTCTGTTGATAACGAAGTCACCAGTTCTAGATGGATTGCCCTGTACACAGCGCATGTGAAGAGTGCCATCCAAACCTTCTTACCGTTTTTCGAAAACAATGGGCCAGCTAAATCTACTCCCAAAATTTCAAAAGCCCTATAATCTCCTACGCGATCTTCAGGAAGAGGAGTCACTTCGCAAGACATCGGTTTCGCTTTATATCGTTGACATATTACACACCCTTTTAACACATTACGCACAGTTTTATGTTGTTTTAGTATCCAGAATCTTTCTCTTAAAATAGATTGAAGCATTTGAGTTCCAGCATGACAATGTTTCTTATGAACTGACTCAATTAACAATGTAGTAAAGATACATTTACTCGGTAACAAAATTGGTGTTAAAAATTCAGAATTGTCTTTGCGTTCCAATATTCTAGTTTTAACTCTTATAATTTTTTCATTATCAATGAATACATCAAGTGGATTAAGAGCTCCAATGTCAGGGAAATTTGAGCTTTGAACCAACCGAATCAAAACTTTTTCGGAATTTATGATTTCAGCAACAGTTAGTTTAGATTCTTTACACAAATTTGACTTCTTCCTACAGTTAGAAATAAAACGTAACACCCAACCGGTTACACGAATCATTTTTTCATAATCAGAAACTCTTTCTGCATACCAAGGAGTGGTATCCTCTGAAAAGTTAACATTAATAAGTTTTACCTTCCTCTTTTCCAAGTCAGCTTCGCTCGGCTGACAAACTATATTCGTAGGCCAAAATTCAGGGCTTTCTCTTAGCCAGAGAGGTCCCTTAAACCACTCCGAGTTAATCATTTGTTTAGCAGAGTAACCTCGAGATAACACATCTGCTGGGTTCATATTACCAGGCACATGCCTCCATGATTCAGGTTTTGTCAACTTAGTAATTTCTTTAACACGATTGCTTACAAAGTTTGACCAATTACCAGGATTTCTGATCCACCATAATGCGACTGTGGAATCACACCATAAAGTTACATTTATATCAAAATCATTAAGAGCTTTACAAACAGAATATAATAATCGGGATCCAATGCAACAGGACATTAATTCCAATCTAGGAATCGTCAAATTCTTAATAGGAGCTACTCTAGATTTTGCTCTTAAGAGAGTAATTTTTACACTGCATGAATCAACACTTCTCGCGAAAATACATCCTGCATAAGCATATTTGCAGGCATCGACAAATACATGCAATTCAACTGTTGCAAAGGTTCCAATGAATCGGGGTATTGCCACATTTTTCAACAAAAGTATATCAGATAACCACACAAAAAATTTACTTACAAAATCATGAGGCAATACCTCGTCCCAAGAAAATTTCAACTTCCATGTTTCTTGTAACAAAAGTTTTGGAAGCAAAGTTATTGGTGCAAGTATTCCAATTGGATCAAAAATTGATTGTACAATAGACAGAATCAGTCTCTTAGTTACCTTAGTATCACAAGTTATCATATTTACATTTATATTACACCTTAAAGTATCATTGTCTAAATTCCACAATATTCCTAAAAGAGGTGTGTCCCCAGAATGTTTTGTAGTATATTTGGAAGCAACATTGCTCTCCCATCCCCTTAAATTAAATCTGCCTCTCGACATAAGACTTTTGGCCTTTTGAATTAAATCCTCTTGTTCCTCAATATTGTAAACACCCGTAATACAATTATCTACATAGAACGAATTTTTTAATTTGTCAGCCACATCTAAAAAGTCAGATGGACAATTATTCAAGAGATATTTAATAGACGCACCTAGTAGATAAGGGCTGCAAGAAACCCCAAAAACTACTCTGCAGTGCCTATACACTATTTCTCCCTCATCACTTGGATAGAAAAATCGCAAGTAATCTCTATCCTTTGGAATAATTCCTAACTGCAAGAATGCTTTCTCTATGTCTGCACTCAGACCAATAGGAAAAAATCTCATTCTGTCTAAAATATCAGGGACTAATTCTATTAAATTAGGTCCTTTCAATAAACACTGATTCAAAGATGGTTTTCCCTTTTCACAAGATGAAGCATCAAAAACGGGTCTTACCTTAGTGCTTTCACTATTCATCTTAATAACCGGTCTGTGTGGTAAAAAGTGGCATTTATTGTTTAATTCCTTTTCCGGAACCTTTTCTATAATATTTAAATTTTCCCACACTCTAAACACTTCTTGATATTCCTTCAAAAAATTATTTTCTTTTGCCCTCTTTATCATTTTTTGATGACGTGTCAAAGCAATGCTTTTATTATCTGATAAATTGGTAGATTCGCATTTCCAGGGTAATTCCAATTCATATCTACCATCGGGCCGAATAGATAATTTATTCTGAAAATCAATCTCATAGTCGCAATGAAGATTTTTCGTTTTATTATTTTCCGTCGGGTCGGAAATACTCAAAACTTCAAGCTCCCATAAAGATTTCAAAGAAGCATTATTTACATGTAAGGAAAGACTTATTAGGGCATTATCCCTGACAGTATCATTTTCTTTACCCATAACCGTCCAACCCAGTTTTGTTTTGACTGCAGTTAAACCAGAGGGTAATTCTAGGTATTCGTCAGTTAACAGTTTACCAATGACATCTGCACCTATCAATAAATCAATTTCACTTTCCTCGCAAAATGTGTCACTGACCTCAATTTTCCTGCTTTTCAATTCCTCTATAATCTGAGCATTCTTGATTGTTGGAACAAATCCACATATCGTTTTTTCAGAAAAAGCTTCAAAACAACACCTAAAAGTGTTATCTAAACTGCTTATGTCAATAGCAAAAACAGAATGGGTTACAGGCGCAGTTTCCCTCCCCCCAAACAAACCATGAATTACTTTCTCCTGTCGAATAGGATCAGCCTTCATTCGCTTCATAATTTTCTCCCCAACGTATGATCGTTGGGATCCCGAATCCAAGAGAATCCTAATTTTTCTCTCTCGATCTTTAACTTTAATTAGAACACATAAAGTTTGCAAATAAACTTTCTCGCTCTTACTGTTATTAGAAAGGGAAACATCCAACTTAGAGTCATTTTGTTTTACAGAACTAACATTCTGAGGACACATAAATTTTATATGATCACAACTGCAAATGGGGCATTTAATATTGGCTCTACATTGGTTTTTTAAATGGCCAATTCTTAAACATGAAAAACAAACACCTTTCTTTTGTACAAGTTGCCTCTTTTCATTTAAGCTCATATTTTCAGCTTTAAAACACTTAGCACTCATATGAGGCTTACCACAAAATATACAAACATTTTGCTTACCTTTACTGGTTTCATTTGTACTTACCAGCACGGCAGCTGTTGCTAAATCTGAATTACTTGAAATAACATTTTTATTAAGACGCTTAACAGAATGAATAAATCCTGATTGTGCTAATCTAATCATTTCTTCCAATTCTACTTCATGCCTTAAAAAACACATTAGTTTTTCAAGCGTTCTTTCAGAACTCTTTTCCTGTCCCTGTTCAGAAGTTCGACTGCGCTCCCAGGCACGTAGAATATTCTCAGGTAGGCACGACTCCACTAAAGGTCCCAAGAAATCAGCAAACTTTTCCTTGGTGCGTCCTAAGCTTTCCAGCGCTCGTAATTTACTTTCTATACTATCATAAAGTACTCCTAAGTCTGACGCCGTTCTGCCTGTTGTAGCATTCTTTGTAAGAAGCCCAAACAAATCTCTTACATAGATCTGCACCAGAAGGTCTTCTCTACCAAATCTTTCTTTCAGCTGCTCGATAGCTTTAGGATAATTCGCGGCGGTAACAGGAAAACTGTTCAAAAGTTGAGCTGCCTTTGAGCCAGGTACTGACTGCACTTTGCACTAAGTACAAAAATTTATCTTCCGGCACAATATCCGCATCTTCATGAATTTTGGAGAATTGGCTCCAAAAGCCTAAAAATTCTCTTGCATCTCCAGAAAATTTTTTCAGCTCAAGCTTAGGAAGTTTGAATTTCCTGTTTTTATTTTCTTTAGGATCCGAAATCGAAACTGAAGCAATATCTGTAGTAACATTCATCGAATTCAATTGTCCAATTTTATTCTGAAGTTTCACCTTTAAAGCTATAAAGGAATCTCTGTATCCTTCAGCCGTATTAAATTCATTTTCGAAATCAGCTTCCTTGGTTTGTTCTAAAACACTGCTTTGAGTACTGTCCAAGCGTTCAAATTTGTCAATTAGTTGCCCCTACAACACTTGCAATCTCTCAGGATCCGTACAAGTAGGCAATTCTTCTTCCACAATCTTCGTAGTTAACGTAAACGAAGTACGTTCACTTTTACGTTTTGCCTTTAACAATTCCATTTTAACAAAACGCCTAAATCAAAACTACTCGAAATCACACAAACGTCCTGTCAAACGGACGCCAAACTTTTATGTTGAAACTAAATAACGTTTGCATAATCCGAGTTCAGAAAACAAAACATTTATTTTACATATTTTAAAGAAATAACGTTCTGAAACAACATGTTTCATCTACACAAACAATCGACGCTCTCACCAGAGCATTACGCCATCAAACTTGGCACACATTCAAAAGTTCAAATTGAAGAATTACAGAAGCGTTGTTGCCACACAAGAAAAGACATATAGTTACAACTTCACACAATGATAAAACAAAAACACACTTTTGAAAAATAGACAATAATAATAAAAATAGTAATAATAAAATTCTTAACAATATTTTCTCGATTATGCAACAGATACTTTGTTTACGTTTTATGTGGAATTGTGGTAAGATTGTATATGGAAAATCTTGCGGAATTGATAAGGACCGCTCTTCATATTTATTTTTTTTTTCTTGCTGTATACGAGAGTGGACGCAATATGAATAAATCTCTATGCTACAGTCAATTATTTCCATTATTCGAATTAATTCATCTTGAGGACTTTAAAAGTCTTAATAAACAGAAACTTACTCATATTGCTGATACAAAAGTATTGATATGCTTTGCTCAATTCTCTTGTTAATAAAAAACAGCAATTGTGCATGTAATGACAGTAAATTTATATATGTCTGTATTGTTGCCTAAGTAGTAATAATGCATGATTATAAAATAAATATTAGAATCTACTGAAGTAATAATTACATATGTTAGAACACAAGAAAAGAATCTGAATTTTTATTTATTTTAGTGACCCGTATTTTTTTTTTTTTTTAATTATGTTCACAGAGTTCTTTTTTAAGTTTCCCGCAAACAGCAGAGATGCGTGACCTAAATTTTGTACTGAACAACACAAAATTATGTTCAAAGAAAAATTAATAAATTCTGCATTGCTTACGATTGCTAGTTAAAAAAAAATCATGTTTTCCATTTCTCCACATCGAAAAATTATACTGGGGGGGGGACACCACTTCATTTGGCATTTGATGTTTTATATCAATAAAAATCCCATGGTTTTAACCATTGATTCTAATTTTAATCCTTCTTCATTGTTAGCTTTTAAGGAAATTTGCTTCTTATTTGCATTTTAGTCTCTTTCTGTCAATAGTGGTATTAAGGATTTGGTTTTTATCATTTAACCATACTCTCCAGTTTCTTTCTGTTGCTTCTCTTTCCTTACACCCAGTGTGCATGCCGTGCTGAATGCATTATTTCAGATTCAAAATGTGTAGACAGAAAACTGTACCAGGACGACAAAAGTGGTAATTTAACAACATTGGCATCAATTATCCCCTCCCTAAGACAACCACTTCCGTAGAAATATTTTTATAGCAGCTGTGTCTGGCTCTCTTACATATGTTCACTGTATTTTTGTGATTTAAAATTTATTAGCTCGTTATAATACTGATGCAATTTAAAGTTTTTTCTTAGTTAGTTCAAACATCCCATGTTATGGATCAAAAAGTAGTATCTTATGATTATTAGTCATATTATTAAAAATTTCAAAATGGCTTTTGGAAATTTTCTTCCTTACGCAATGATTTGCAGTTTGGCAAAAAATCTTTCACAAGTTTGTCTTACTATGGGCAAGTATTGAATTTTGTTTCCGAAACGATAACCAGTAATTTTGTTTAGAGTTAAAAATCATTTCTATGGTATATGTAAATCTTTTTAGTTTTTAATATATTTCAAAAGTTCCTTTTCTTATGCCATAAGGCATGTGTAAAATAAGCTTATTTCCTTGTATTATTATTATTAAACCATTCAGAAGAAGCCTTTCTGATAATTAATCACTGAAACTTACGCCGTACCTTTCTGTTAATTAGAAAATAATTTTGGATAATAAAATAAATGTATTAGAAAAGTATTATATTATTAAAATATTTTTAAAAATATATTAAATTAATGTATTAGAAATCTCTGTAATTTAAAGCAAGCTTTCGTTCTTCAACTACATGTCCATTTCCGATACCCAAAGGCTAATTCCATCATAATAACTTATCTTTTACCCGGTCATTATTCAGTGAAACCTTTCTATTTGAAAATTCTGTGATTCAGATATTCAAATTAAATACATTAGGCAATTTGTGTTTATTATCTACATTTGTTTCAATAATAATGTTTTTGTTGGCATTAATTTCTCCAAGTAATTTAAACATGAGGTTGTTTAAGGCCATTTTTTATCTATTCATTTATTGAAATATTTACATTTATTACTTCTTATATATTAATATTTACATTTATTACTTCCCCCCCATTAGATAATCCAAGAATTTTATATACTTATAATTTATGGTATAGGCTTGTATATATGCAATATGAATTTTTTTTTTTTAAATTTTACAGAAGAAAAAAATTCTTATCTTCTACTTGTTATCTCATTATCGGATTGTTTTATAAGGTATTTCTCCTGCCTTCGTAGCATGCCTCGGCACATATTCGGGAGGTCCATGGTTCTAGTCGCGGAGAGGGCATTGCTCATTTTTCACGTCTCTCAGCTTCCAAAAAAATCCTAATGTCTCTACAATGTCTTCTTCAAAATAAACAAATAATCTGATGGAATGAAAATATTTTGGTCGTTAAAACTTTTTAATCACTGCTGTTTACATCTACATTTCTTTTTTCACATAATTTGAAGTTTTCAAGTAGTTTGAAGGTTTTCAAACTAAGTTTCAGAGAAATTTTAGATATCGTGCAACTCCTCTGGGGCATCTTCAAGTTAAAATCAAAATTTAAAACTATTTTTAATATCACTGGACATGCAATAGAATAAAAATATTTCTTTAAGTTTTTGTTACAAAAAATATTAAGCAGATCTGTTTTTATGATTAACATTATAATGAAATAATGATTTTCTTTTCACTTTCTGCATAAAATGCACAAATTTTGTATTTCAATTCTTTTTTAACATTTATTTTTTTGAGGATGGAAATGCTTCTCTCTAAAAAATTACAATTTTAGAGTTTTTTCTGAATTTACAGATTTGAAGACAGTTGGATAGAAAAGCCACAATTTTTTAAATGGAGGAATAAATACAGCCCTGGCTTTTGTTATGTTTTATGCATTTAATAAATTTCCGCCTGACTGTTTATTAATTCTACCTAACACAATTAATCGATACTTGTTTCTAATATAGAATTTTAGCATCAATTTTACATAATAACATGAGTAATCTTTTTTTAATTGAATTTTATCAATATTAACAAAATACTTTGGCACTCTGAACTGAGAAATTTTTCCTTGACTTTTATCTTTCAATACTTTAGGAACTGGTCATTGATTTACATCTATAATAAAAGAAATAAATGTTTGTATGAGTTTTAACATATTGTTAAAAATGCAATAAACTTCAGCTCCTTTGTTGCATGAATAATGTTAAACTCCCTGTTAAGTATTTTTTTAGCATCTTCTATGTAACAGTATAGACTCCATGATTATTCCTTAAAATTGGAAGTATCAGAAATAGATGTAAATATGTACTGTCTTCTGCATTAACTTACAAAAATAAAAGTGTGAATATCTGAATGGAATTATATAGAAAGAGCTACAGGACGCTATGTTGTCATGATGGTCATTCCACTATACAGGAAATATCAAATCAAACAATAAGTGCAGGAAAAGATTCAGTAAGAGTATATACTCTCTTCTGAAACAATACATTTGGCTGTAGTTGTTCCATATGATATTCCTATACAACATCCCAAAATCTTGGTAAATAACTTTCTAAACCAAGATTACAGTGTAAAAAAAGTAGTGGAAAAATGTTGTCATGTAACTGGGCTACCATACATAAAAATTAAGCAGTGTTACAAGTGTTTTTATCTTAACTGCCTGTTACAACCAAATAACAAGCAATGAGAAAGAACATGTAGTGTCAGTACAGCTGGATGATCCCTTTTACAGAGTTGCTAATTTGAAAACAAGTTAACCTGTAAAACTACCCTTCATACTGGTTTGCTTTAGATTCATTTGGTAACAAATATGCCATTAAAGTCTGTACCAATCAATCAATAAACCTTGTTACAAGCAAGTTTTTGTTTGCAGGATGCTGTTCATAATTGGCTTTCTTTTGGTGGTATAGCAACAGCGAAGGGAGAAAGATTCCGGGTAATTTAAATTCAACTAACATAGCAAATTCCATTCTTCTGTAACTTTACAATTTGATACAGCTTTATTTTTCAGAATTTTATTCACACCACTATTTCATCCATTGCAGACAAATTCCACAAGTGCATATTTTAAAATTAATTTCACATTTAAAAAAGTATGATTTGTTATAAAAATAAAAATGAGTTATAAAAATCATTGTAACTTGGATAAATACACACACACACACACACACACACACAAAAAAAAAAAAAAAAAAAACCACCATACAAAAATGGTGATGCTGCTTATTAAAAACTGAAGAATTGTTATATGCACATACACATGGTTGACACAGTTTGGTGCATCCTGTGAAATTTGTTATGGTAATATGGTAGCAAAAAATTTTTTTTGTTATTTTGTATTAAAATTATTAAGGTTTTGACGGCTATGCTAAGTTACACAAAACAAGGTAACTACAGTAAGAGCTATGTACCTTAGGTAAAGGATGCCTTTGAGAAGGTATTTCTATGAGAAATTGACTTGTATTCACATAATACATAAGGAAAAACAGGAAAATCAGCTATCCCGTTCACCAGTATTTGTACCTGGATCAAACATCCAATGTTCAGCTATCTTATCTGCTAGCCTACTGGTATCAGTCAAAATAGACAGTAATATTATACAAGCTAAGTAGCATTGACTTATACATCACTAAAGAAATAAATACACTTCAGAAAACCTGTTTTAATTATAAGATTATTTTGAAAAACGTTGCTCGTTATAAAACTAAAGAATGGATTTTCTTTACACATTCACTGTTAAATTATTATATTTCAAATTAACAGACTGCATTTATACAATAAGACAGGATGAAAAATACAGTAGTCATTGAGGCAATTCTTGAGTTTCTGAAGAAACAATAAAAATTTTCAAATCTATCATAGTATACCCTGTTTAATGTTTAATATAGTATGGAAGGTTTTGTAAAGCATCAGCTACTTAAAAAAAAAAAAAAAAAAAAAGCATGCAATAGCTGTCAATGAAACCAAATAAAAATCAAACAGAGTTCTATTACACGTTATACAACAAAATTAATGAATATGAACGTCTATAAACATTTTTTTCTTTTTTTAACTTGGACCAGATCTGGAAACATCAACCAGATCTTAGGCAATAAAATTAATAAAAATTTATGTTGATAAATACTTAAGAACAAAATGGCCAAACTTTCAACTAGATAACCAAATAAAGTGTTTGCGTTCTAGAGGATTTTATTTACTTCACATACATACATACATTATCTTTACATTTACTTTCATAACTCGTATGATATATAACATACTTCGTAACATACTCTTATCATCGAATGGTTATGATTTTCTATAATAATAAGCAAATTTTTTTAACAGTTTCTACTTCGTGTCTGCAAAGTATTCCTTTAAATTGCAAGGTTTCGCGATATTAATTTTTCTTCTGACAAAGTTTATACACGAATCCAAACATTAAAATCTTCGTAATCGATAAACAACGGCCATTTCATTATCGGTGGCAAAAAGCTGCCTATCGATAGTAAAAGGACAGTTTGGGCCATCCGAAAAAGCGGCGACCTTAGTAGGTCTTAGTAAAGCTCCTCCTCTCTAATTGTCGACAGTTGAATGGTCGATGCCAGTCACGTGAGTGGTCACCCACCCAAGTACTGACTCCGACGGAAGCATCTTGAGACAGGAAAGTATGAAATGACGGAAATTTGAAGTTTTTTGAAAAATAAGATAAAGTTCATTTATCCATCGTCTCTGCGAGGGTATCATAAAAGTTCAAATTTATTCTTCTGCGATTTTTATCAGGAACATTGCTGCTTTGAAGCCTGCTGCAAGTTTTTGCTTCCTTAATTTTTGCGATGTGATCAATAATATTACTGAGTAGATCTTGAATCTTTTCATCTTTTAGCCAAGATTTATTGCCTTTGTCTAAAATGATGTAAACTGCACAGTTGTGATTATATGTGAACCTGTTTTAAATACGAAATAAATGTTCGCTTACGCGTCAAACTATTACGCTACCAGCGTATCAAGGACTCTAAAGAGACTACTATACTCTAAAGTATTCATTTATTTAATAAAACATCACTCAGGTATGTAACATATAATTAATCTTCAATAAGCCTAACTAACTACAGAAACATATTTACCTAATTCCAAGAATTTCCCTGCTGCCACTCCCATGAAACCAAACTAACAATTATTAGTAATTAAATTAACAATTATTATTCATAATAATATTATGAATTATTAGTGGCCAAAAGGTAAAAGTAATAAGTATTGTAAAATTAAAGTATAAAATTAAAGTAAAGTAAATACAAAATACAAACTACATTGTTTTGAAATCCAACAATAAAACTGTGTTTGAATCAAAGCCATCTCTACTAAAATTTTACTTCTCCATTTTTAACCTAGTAATAATTTAACTATTAGAACAAAATTAGATGTTGAACTACGGTGCTTAACCACCAGGGTGCCTGGGCGCCATAGCCCTACCCCTCATCGAATAACATGATAAAAGTTTCGAATTATGAGAAATATAACTGAATGTGCTAAATAATTAAATGAGCAAGAGTTTAAATTCATAATTGCTAATAGTTAAATACATTATTTTTTCCCTTAAATACCTAATTACTAATCCATACATAATTAACTATTTTTTTAACAACTATTTCACAGAAGAATACATGTACACACAAGAGAAACAAAATACGAAGTGGGACGCCTTAGTGCCACTAGTAAAAACAAAAAGCAATCGGGAGGAAAAAAGAACAATATACAATAAAGAATCTGAGCAACAATTTGCATAACACAGATACAAAATTACACATTACTAACATTTAGGATCGCCCTTGGGCGTTTACTGAAATTGGGGTCCCTAGTATCATAACAATAGTTAACAACCACAGGATTGTCCAGAAGTTGTTTATCATAAAATGCCCTAGATAGGCGGCAATACAAACCACAAAGATCCTCTATTCTTAACTCTTTACGAATTTGGCTATTCCGAATGTACCAGGGGGCATTACCTATCATACGCAGTACCCCGTTTTGGGCAGCTTGTAACTGCCTTCTCAAACTTTTGCACGAGTATGCCCAGACGGGGCATGCATAACTAAGAATTGGACGCAACATGGTTTTGTAAATGAGCAACTTATTATCAATAGATAGAACACTGTTTCGAGCAATTAAGGGGAAGAGTGAAGCTTTACTAGCTCGAAACTTCCTGAGAATATGTGTAACGTGTGGGTTCCATGTAAGAGATTTACTGAGGATCACCCCAAGATAAGGGACCTGCTTGACCCAGGGAATGTCCACACCATACATTTGCAGCTGAGTCGGGAAATTCTTCTTAGTAGTAAACAGTAGGGCATGTGTCTTGTCGACATTCACTTTGACTTTCCATTTGGTCAGCCAAGTCTCTAGCGAGTGGATGTGGTGTTGTAGCTGTTGTATTGCTGAACTAACAAATGCACTTTGCGTAAGGATCGCTGTGTCGTCTGCATACATGGCTAGTGTTGTGTTGTGTGTAGTGGGGATGTCGTTCACTTAAATATTGAATAGGGTAGGGCCCAGAGGGGATCACCAGTGTGGAAAACCAGCCCGTATAGGCCGGTTTGTGGATAATGAACCAGAAACATGAACGACAAAGTGTCTACCGGTTAGGTAGGATTTAATTATGTTTGTGATGTAGCCTGGGAGTCCCAGGTTGTGTAATTTGTATATGAGGGCATCCAGCCATACTCTATCGAAGGCTTTGGCGAGATCTAAGAAAAGTCCACCAGTGACACGATGTTGTTGCATCCCACTGCTTATTAACTTAACAACTCTGTAGATTTGATGCGTTGTCGAGTGCTTACGCCTGAACCCAAATTGATAGGGTATGAGGATCTTCTGCTCATCCAGAAAGATGTTTAGTCTATGGAGAATAACTGCTTCCACGATTTTGCTAATTGAGCTTAGCAAACTGATTGCTCGGTAACTCTCAGGAGCAGTCGCAGGCGTGTTGGACTTTAGCAGAGTGACAATCTTGGCAGTTTTCCAACAAGTTGGGAAGTATTGCCATCGTAGTATGATATTCACTAACTTAGTGAAGTAGAGTATTATCTTGACAGGGAAGTGCTTGATCATCTCATTTGTGACCCCGTCTACTCCAGGGCTCTTCCTTTTCGCAATTCGCATGATATAGAGACAGATCTCCGATGGTATGGCTGAGATAATGTTGTCTGTGCATGGCTGTGTTGTAAAACTGGAGTGGAAGTCAGCAATAAGCTGTTCAGTGTCTGAGTCTGAAATGTTGTTAATGCAGAACTGAGATTCCAGATGCTGAGCTAAAAGTTCTGCTTTCTCAGTTCCGGTGGAATGGATCCGTTGAGGGCCGTGAAGGGGCGGAATGGCGTTATAGCATTTTTTGTACCTCTTCACTGCTTTCCACAAGGAGTTATCCTCTGCAGAAAGAGATCTGAGGTAGTTAGTCCAGCGATCTTGCGAAAGTTTATTTGTAAGAAACTTGACCGCTTCGCACAGGCGATTGAAGTTCCTTTTATCAACACGGTGTCTGGTACGTTGATACGCTCGTCTTGCAGCATTTCTCTCTTTAATCAATAATCTGAGCTCTTGAGGCTTGTGTTTCATACCAGGTTTAACTTCAACTTGTGCTTTGGCATAAGCATTTTGTATATTTTCAGTGAGGTCCTTGACCAAACTATCAATGTCACTCCCCTTGTGTATCGTGGGTAAAGTGTACTGGGTGTTGGAGAGGGCTTTGGCAAAGACCTGCCAGTCTGTACGAAAGGCCCTGCCGTCTGATGTAATATATCTGTTGAGGTCCAGAATAATCCTAACAGGATTATGATCACTTGAAAGTTCGTCCAGTACGGAAATATCCAGTGGAGAACTGGTGTTCCGCAACAGGAAAAAATCAATAATTGCGGTGGACCCAGCAGCATACCGTGTTGGGGTACTTGGAACTGCCAATTTAAACCGTGCCGACGCGGCCAAGGAATAAATCAGTCTGCCTGTTGCATTAGAAGTGTAGCAGTTCCATGCGCGGTGTCTTGCGTTCAAGTCTCCACCAATAATAACATGTGTACCAAGTGTGAGTAGAATTTCAAGGTCTGCCTGAACGACAGCCACAGGTCTCATGGGAGGAATGTAGGTGGAGACAAAAGTGTATGGAGTGTTAGTGTCTGTTGTGATGCAGATAGCTGTGGCCTCTACAGCTGAGAGCTGTGGAATGTTCACGTGATAATGGGGAATGCAGCGTTTGACAAGAAGTGCAGTGCCACCTCCACGTGGGCGAGGAGCGGTAGTACTTCTGTGCGACTTGGTATTTAATTTAAAAGGTATAGTAACTTGCCACACACAATGGTATTTTAGAGTCAAGCTTGTGTTCTTGTAGGAAAAATAAGTCGGGACTGTGCTCACTTGCAAAATCCCGCAATTCATTAATCTTACGGAACAAACCATTTGCGTTCCAAGTAATAATACTTAAGTACCTATTGTTTACACTATACATAATTATTCAACATTGGAAAAAACACTGTCAAAAACATTAAATAATATAAACAACTTATCGATTGAATGCTCCGCAGTCCGCAATTCAGGCATGGCTGCCGAGATTTTTTGAAAAACATTCATAACTGTGGTGCCTTTAAAAACATCACACACCTCTTTGATTATTTTGAGAAAGTCCATAAACATACCCGAACCAACAGTAGCACTAGCAGCACCACCACTGCTGACAGTCTGTTTATGCATATCAACATTAAAATTATTAACAGTATTTACAGATCTTTGAACGTCACCCTTGGCTACACTAGCATAACTGCACCCGGAGGCAACAGCAGAATAACTCAAATTTGCATTAGAAGTACTAGGCATTTTAACACTATTATTTACATTTTCTGAGTTTGCACTCTTATTCACAGTTTTATTTCCGACTATGCGTCGGGGGAATTTCAGACATCCGCGATAATTGGCGGTGTGTCCTTCTTGCAGGCAATTACAACAAATAGCAGAGTCTAATTTTTTAACATTACATTTATCAGTACGATGTGCACCAGCACATTTCACACATCTTGGTTGTAGTTTGCAATTTTCACTACTGTGGTGGAAGTGTTGGCAGTTGTGACACTGCACAACATTTCCACGCACTTTATAAGGATGTATTTCAACAAAGAAACATAGCAGTTTTTTAACATCATAAATAGATTGCACCCCTGGTACATTCTCTAAATGAATCTGAAACAAAGGCAAGGAGCCTTAGATTTGGTTCTGTGCATTTGGGTAACTTTTCGAGGTTTATACTTTAAATTAACCAGCTCTTCAAAAATGTCATCTGAGGGGCAATCGATAGGTAAACCTCTTACAACTATTTTGATGGGCCTATCCATCTTTCTGGTAATTAAATAATGATCTACACTTTTTTCATCCAAATATTTTGTTATCTAACGGTGATCATTTTCCGTTTTCGGAAAAACTTTTAAAAACTCGCCAGTAACTTTAGCTGCAAAATCTAAATTAGTTTCAGCCCTCAATTTTTTAGAGAAATCCGAAAATTTAATTGGAGGCTTCACCATTATCGGTTTCACCTTCGGTTGTTGCATTTCAACATTCTCTTCATAACCTCATTCTCTTCACTAACTTCCATATCATTATTAGTGGCAGTATTATCTGCATTAGCATTTTCACCTAGCTTATCAAATTTATTGCTAACATTAATTTCTGCATTAGCTTTGACTAATTTAGTAGGCCGAGCCGTATTACGCGGCTGTGTAAAGCCTTCTGAATCGTTAATTTCGCTCACACATCTTTTTCCTTTTTTCGAAGGCCGTTTAAGCAAAATTTTTGTTTTTTCTCTGCTAGGAGTTTGTGCAATTGCACCAGATTTATCACTAACATTTTTTACACTTGATATAGTATCATTACAGTTAGCAGAATTAACAGTAGATATAACCTGCATCTTAGGGACATGCTTAACAACATTCACCTTCAACTTATCACAAGATAAATTTGCAATACTAGGATTTTGGGCACTAAAAACGTCGCACTTACCCTGAAATAACAAAGACTGTCTTTTGGCTATTCCACTCCTTTTTTGGTGTATATCCAGACGTTTTTGCTTATCCTCCTCACTGGATAATGTATTGAGATCATCTTCCGTTAACTGCTCATCTACATGAACTGCAACATTCAGAAGCAGAACTTGCTGAAGCGCGAGTTGATAATCCTCCGCATCGTAACAATCCTTGTTTAATAGCTGACTCCAACCTTTTCCTACGCACATATCTCCTCGGGTAAACCAGAGAGATTTTCTTTACTAACGTTCATAACCTCGGGCGAAGGAAGCGGCGGGTAATCCTTCGGATCCATTGCTGACACTAGCACGTGTTAGGCTTAACACCCACAACGCACACCATAGCACAAAACACTAATCGAATCCCGAATAATCCACTCTTCATAAGAAAGAAAAAAAAAAAAAAAAAAAAAAAAATTAACTATCTGTATCAGCTTGCTACAAAGCTTACCGCAATTCATATTCAAGAAAGTCCAAGAAAACGATTATTTAACGAATATAATTATTTGATGAAAACCAAGTGGACGATATCAGTTTAACTAGTCTATCAGATTTTAATGTAAATACGACCTAATAAACTTTTTGTGACAAAATTTGTAGCGAAATTAATACGAAATACAAAATATCAAGAAATTAACAAAATATTTCGAATGTTTTTTACATATCTGGAAGATTTAATGAATTTATAGGATAACGCAAATGACACAAAAGAATATTTACATCAGTGCTATTGATATCGAAGGACTAGATGATAAACTGAGAAAATTTATTTTAATGTGTTAAAACAAAATTTGAGTCTATGTAAAAATATATACTACTTTATAAAAAATAACAACACTGCATTTGCTTTTATTGTTACCGAAATAGTTTTAAGAATTTATTCAACTGTGCGCGTAAGGAATGGAAAAAGAAAAGAGATATTCCTCTATTTAAAAATCAGTTTTATTTAAAAAATTCAAAAAAAGAGTAGGAAAATCTTCAGTTATGCTTGCTACTGTCGAATGACTAGACTCAGAAGATGTTATTGATCAGTTTTCTGAAACAACAACAACAACAAAAAATAAATAAATAAATAAATAATAATAATAAAAAGGTTGATAAATAACTGCAATTTTTTGTTTATATACCAGTTTTTCATTTACAATTATTATTGTATTAATATTCGTATTCTCTATCATTCATAAAATTTTTTAGGGACATTATTTAAGATTTCATTAAAAGCAATTTATGTAAGTGGAGCTTCAATTAAAATTTTGTCTGCCGGTGGCTTATCAGGCCACCAGACGTACCACCAGATGTACCACCAGATGGCGCAGTATCAACATGAAGTGAAACTTTTAAAACTCTCCTTGCGATTATCGCGTGACATGCTAAAAGTAGCGGAAAAATGACAAAGGTTCCTTGAATGATGGTCAGTAATCGATCAGCCTTATGTACCACCTTCATGGCAGGTAAATCTTTTTTTTTTTATCTTATACTACATAACGTGCTTTCAGTCAGGGCCGGCGCTAGCGCCTATGAACTCGTGCGTCTGCGCCAGGGGGACAGGATTTAGAAACTGCAAAATTTTAGAATTTAGACAGGCAATGGGAGCCCATTTACAAGCCTCTGATATTGCACGGATTGACAAATGTGCTTAGCGTCGGCCCTGACTGCAGTCATTTACTATTTATCAGCCTTGTACGTTGTATAGATTCTGATGTATAATTTTATTAGTTTTGAGGTTTATTGTTAATACTCATAGTTGTTAGAATACATTAAAAAAAAAAATAACAAAATAAATAACGAAATTGGGATCTCAATACTGCCAATTGCAATCTTAAAACCTTGCACAAGAGTATACGATTAAAAGTTACAATTCTTTTTAAATAAAAAATATTAGGAAATACAAAACATCATAAGAATAAAAATACAAATGAAAAATTGTGTATTGTATGCGTAATTTATAACACTTTTTAATTACAACATATTATTAAAATATGAAATGAAAATTTAAATTATTAAGAAGTAATATTGTAAAATACATTGTACTGTGGTATATAATGTAAACGCTTACGCTTTTTTGAATGCACTTAGAATCAGCCGTGTACGACGACATGTGAAACACAGAATTCTGTTTTTCGCATTAGCAGCACTTGCTGAGAACTATTTTTAAATGTTATTCTTCTCATCTGCCAATTTATCGTATCAACGAATTTTATTTTACGAAGATGTGATTTTATAATGCAATCATAAACAACACACTTCCTTCGAGGTACAATAAAATTACGGTGCTTTCATTGCAGTAAATACATATTTATTCTGCAGAAGAAAAACTACTCATATTATTTCGAATTTTCTAATATCTGGATCTACTATAGAGCTACTTAGTCCAGATATTTGAAATTCCATTGTACTTAAAAGAAGAAGAGATAGCAAATTATTTTTATATATCCAGTCTCTAATGATTTTATGGTCATTTAGTGTAATATCCGATGCCAATTCTGTATACATGCCAATTGAATGTAATGATTTTATGCCAGGTTTTATTAATTTGGAAAATTCTGCTGATGATTTGTTTCTAATTGCTGATGATCTGTTCTGCAGTTGATTTGTTTCTAATTAGATTGAAAGGAAAGCTACGTAATGGAGGCAATATCTTAATATGGTATTGTGGAAAGGTAAGAAAAAAAAAACTTAAGGTAAATCAATAGCTGTTTGCGTTGAGGTATACGTAGTTGCAGGCATTAAGTTCCTTATAATCAGTATGGTACTTTTTTTGTTGCTGTGAGACTTCTCTCGCTTGTCTTTTACCAGAACAAGCCCACGATATTCATCACAGCTAGGAGACACGAGTGCGCCTGTCGCTGTCAAGAGCCTTGGACACCATACGGGTGACAGTACGACTTTGTTCAGTCCCGCCCCCAGTTTGGAGGAGAGCATCCCGGGGGGACGGGTCCTAGGGTCTCCTACCCCTCTTCCCCTATCTCAGCCTCTCGAGAGGACATAAGCTTACGGCATATTTTGAGTGCCCCTATGCTGCACAGACACTGTATATTTACACACCTCCATGCCTTCTCCTTGATTCGAGCTTAGTTCCTTCGGTTCGGTACTCCGAATCACAAACACTAACCTTACATCCCAGTTGGACTGCAGTATAGTACTTGCAATCAGTATAGTAGCCGCAGCTGTTATAATCAACGGTAGTAACCAGCAGTGGCTTAAACAAGGGTATGCAAGGAATGCCGTCGCATAGGGGCCCGAAGGCTTAGGGGGGCCCTTAAATGTCCTGCTGAACTGCATTTACATGTTTAAACTTAAAAAGCAGATTCCATTGCATATATATAGAAGCATTAATTCATTTTCCCTTAATGGATTCGGAATTAGAATTTCAATAAAAGAAGATTAATTATAGTTTTTATATGTTTTATCTTGTATTTTTTTCCCTTTGCTTTTCTTTTTTGTTTTTAAAATTTGTACTACTATAAATTCTTATTTTAATTTTGATATGTTTTGATTTTGTGTTAAACCCCTTTTACACGTTTGTTAACATTAATATAGTTGAGGAATAGCCTTGATTTGACTCCAGTTCACTTTTAACTTCAGAATCTTCAAGTATATGTAGATAATAGAATTCGTTTTCTTGTAAGTTTTTAAGGGCCCCCTACCTATATGGTGCAGTGACGCAATTCTCTGTATGACGCAGATAGCAGGCCCTTGGAAGCACCTGAAATAGCTGAATTCAAGTGTTTGCAAAAGTCAAAATTCCAGCAGTCGACTATGATATAATAACTTCATGACCTACCCCAGTTTAGGGTTAGCAGTAAGCGGAAAATAGGAAAAGTTCCTTTGTATTCCTTAGTCTCAAACCTGAAAATTGTTAAAGGGGTGTGCGGAAAAAATGTCACCCGGAAAAAAGGGAAACGGAAAGAATGTCCCCGGAAAAAAAGGAACGGAAAAAATGTCACTCGGAAAATATGGAAAGGAAAAAAAGGAACTCTAAATCTCGCCACATAATGTCGCCGATTGGAGATGAGGAAACCTGCCAAACGGGCAGAGTTATAGCGGGCTCTCTTGAGGGAGGTTTTAAGGGTAAGACGTTGAGCTGGCTGCAGCTGAGCAAGGTCATTTCGATAGCAGGTTTTTCCAAATTGCCTGCGGGAAAATCGTATGTTCTGCCCCGTGGTTTGCTTCACCCGTTTCCTTAAGGAAACCGACCCACGTCACCCGGAAGGAAAGAATTCACGGGGAGCAAATGTTTCTCCTCTGTTAAATAATGATTGTCGGTCTTTAAACTAAATTTCATCCATCCTTAACTGGAAGCTAACAGCTTGTTCACATTAAAGTGTTGATAAATGACGAATTGTCAGTAAAGACGGCACGCGAAAGCTGCTAAACAGAACTATAGGCGTAGTATAGTCTGTTATTTTTTATTACGGTTTAACGAATCTAGCAATAATATTATATTATGCATTCCGTTATTATTTAATCTATCCGTAATATGAAATATAATTTTCTAAACACTAACGGTTTATCATCAGTTAATCTATAAAACGACAGATATTTTATAGTGTCATTTTTTTTTTCCACTTTAACGGTTTATCATTAGTTTTTTTTTTTTTTTTTTTTTTTTTTTTTTTTTTAAAGTCCAAAGAGACTTTGATCCTGGAGGACTATTCTTTTCGTTTTGCGATTTGCGTTGAATCACTATAAACGGCGAATCACTTTTCAAACTATTGCCACCAAATGTTAGAGAGAGTCCTGCATTATATTCGAAGAAATTAAATAATGAAAAATCTGCATAAATATATGCATATTTCTCGCATTGTGATAAAACAACGGTACATACAGCCGTCGAATTTTGAATGACGTAATCCTCCTGCGAATATGGGCATCTGGAAGCCCAAATTTGAAATTTGTTTTATTATCTATTTCATATTTTGTAAAACTTTCATATTTTGTAACCGAATTTTTGATTAACAAATTCAACGATTTAAAAGCGAGGAATGGCAACACTATGCGAAAAAAGAAATTATCTCCAGCGCGCGGAACTGTGTATCGGAAATTCTTCTAAAGATATGCTCTTTTTAAAATTCTTTTGCGACATTGCTATTTAAATGAATTTTATGGTTTAAGTGTTAAGAACATGATATTTAATAAATAAAAGTAGCACACAAAATGTTAAAAAAAACGCCCTCTTTGGACGTAACCTGAAACCTTTGAGATTTTTTGTTTGTTATTCAGTTTTTTTTTTTTTTTTTTAAATATGAATGACGGTCTCTCAGCCGACTTCGACTTGACCAGAAGCAGTTGTCACTTTATTATGCAGTCACCTAATAGGTGGGCCACTTTTTTTTCCTACGAAGGGACGGACAATTAGAACTATGCATTCCCCTGGATTCGAACCCAAGCCGTTAGGTATCGCAGTTGGCGACCCTAACCACTACACCGTCTGGCCGGCATTTATCATTAGTTAGTTTATATAATATTATATTCTATACTAATTAATATAGTTATTTTAAAATAATTAGCTAAACCGGCTTGGCTAGTTTTTCCCCCGCCAAATACTTACTTATTCGAGGAAATAATTTAATTATACGCTTTAACGGTAACATATATTTTACACTATATTTATTTTATATTAAAAATTTTCCTATATATAAATAGTTACGGCCATACACGCAATCGAATCGGCTTAATGTACTTTCATTTATAGAATAATGCACTTCAGAATGTGAACAGTGAACTTTCTTCTGGTGATTATCTTCCTATGATAATCAGTATTTCTGAGAACTTGGACATTGGTGCTGAGAGCTATTTTTATAATTCGCAAAAGCCGAAAACCTTATGAAGTGGTCATCTTAGAAAGGGTTTACTGTACTTTCTGTCGCTAACTGTGCCAATTTATTGGTATGAAAAAATTTCTTGTAGTAGAATATAATCCATTCATGCAAGCCCTGTTATAAGAATAATTTAATAAAGAAGCAAAATTATCATTTTATTCAAAATTGCATTTTTCGAGCGAGGTAGTAAGGAGTTCTGACTTTCTTATCGGTTAAATGTTGCTATTTCCGATTTTAAACTTGCTAACTTGCTAACGGAACTGTGTATCGGAAATTCTAAAGACATGCTGTGGCATTGCTATTGAATTGAATTTCATGGTTTAAGTGCAAAGAACATGATATTTAATAAATAAAGGTAACACACAAAACATTAAAAAAACGCCCTTTGGACGTAATTGAAAATCTGAAAACTCAGATATTTTTTTTCCCCCCAGTGGCGTGGTAAAATGAATCATTAAAAACGAAGCTGAGCTTCTTAATTACATTTTGAAGCTTTAGAATGATACCGCTAATTTGATTATCCAGAACTCGAAATATTGAATATATTTGAGTTAAATAAAATTCAAAATTAATGCGAAAGAATTTTTTTTAGCAAATTTCGTGAGATAGATTATGTTCTGCTGTTCTGTAATTTTTAATTAGGACCGTAAAAGAAATGTTTCTTGACGAAGAGGTGAGAACTGTTGAAAACAGTCAATTTCCTATTTATGAGAAAACTGTATTATGACTTTGGAGATTAAAAAGTACATATAAATATTATAGTTCTCATTTTTCATGTTTAAATAATTACTAAAAAATATGGATTCTAATGCAGCAATTGTAGTGTAATTCTAAATGAACTATTTATAACATTGTTATCAATGAAGCAACAATCGATAATTAAAAAAATGAATGCAAAATTCTATTCTTTGTTTTGAGCTCAAGTTCTATGTTTCAAGAGCTTTCAAGTCTGAATTAATTACTTTTCAGACTTAAAATTGCAGTATAACTTTTGTATTTAAAATTTTGTTAGCAGTTCTAAAACAAATATCATGCAGAATTTTAGCAGTATTAGAAAAGGACTCAAAAAGAGCTGACAAGGAAACTTCTTATCTTTTGGCGTTTTTAATTGTTGAAGTGTATGGAGTCAAAATTAAAGCTACTAACAACCAGTTTTTAAGGTTGTCATTAATTAAAACATCTGTAATTATTAATAAGCATCATGTTTATGAGGAAATGACAGAATTATCATTTCCTAGTCATTCCTAGTATCATCAGGGCCGGTGCCAGATCATATGCAATCGGTGCGGCCGCACCGGGCGGTAGAATTGAGAGAACGCAAAATTTTTAGAACTTTGGAAAGAGCTGGGCGGCAGAATTTTGAAGTTGTAAAGCAGGCACCGTGCGGCAAAACGTCTAGCGCCGGCCTTGAGCATCATTCCAAGTCTTAGTAAATCAGCTTAGAATAATTAGAACTGATTTATAGGAATTTAGCAAAACTGCGCTACAATAACATATCATTGATAAAAGTATATCCCAGGAGAAAATATTCTTATTATTATACTATAATGTTCCCTTAAAAAGAATGTAATATTTAGCAATCATACTTAGTATTGCGGTTTTTCAAGAAACACAAAATTCACAAGGTTTCGCAAGCGAGTACACCATTCAATACTTTACAAATGAGTCGCACTTGATCAAACAAACCATAGGCTTATACAGAACCGTCCAGGGGTAATTTAGTCAGGTATTTTTTAAATGTTAATATGCAAAATATAGAATTAATACTAAATATGCATAAATTTTAGACTTGAGCTTTCTTGACGTGCTTTCGTGGTGTAGTGGTCTGCACGCTGGGCGCGTATTCCAGAGATCCGCGGTTTGATTCCCGGAGAGGGGGTTGCTCATTTTTCAAGTCTCCTGCTTCCATAAAACATCGAATGTCTCTGCAATCTAAGTGAAGAAATATTCGACATAACAGACATTTAACTTTTTCTTATAATATAAATTTTGCGTGGGAACAGTTTTACATTGAGCTGAAAATAAGTTTATGTATTCTGAAGTAAAAATTTACATTCATTCAATTAATTATTTATGTGTACTGAAAATTGTTTTTTCATTTTATGTAAAATTTATCTGGCGAAATTGAATTTAGAAATTTTCTGCATTGGCTATAATTTTCTTCCTTCTGCAGAGATTGGTATATACGTAAACGAGACATATTTTGTCGAATGCCGTAACAGCATTGCCGTATCCTTTTGTGTTAATATATTCAAAAATTTTAAATGCTATTACGTAAATTACAGCATTATATGTTACATGAAGGGGATTAAATTGAATCCAAATTCAAAATACTTACATGTCTTTTCACTCATATTTCTAACAATTTTATTCTCATAAGGAAAGTCACTAAACACTGATGATATAATAAAATTGACAGTAATTTGTGTTCTATATTCTTAAGCAGAATACATAATGCAGCTCATCAGCGCTCCAACGGTCGCCAGGGCCGTAGCTAGAAGGGGGCAAGGGAGTCATCTGTCCCCGGGCGCAGAATCCAAGGGGCGCCAAACTGATGTTACGACATTGTAGAATTAAATGTTTTCCATCCTTGGCAAGCAGTAAGGGGCGCGAAATCTTCAGTTGTCCCTGGGCGCTCAAAACCCTAGCTACGACTCTGGCGTTCGCTTAACACTGATAGTTCGACAGGGGCTCAAATCCCAGCAAACAAGCTGGTTGCAAGATAATTTAGTTATTTCTTCATGTGCAAGGTAAATACAATCAAGTTTCCCTTTCTCATACTTCGTTAAGTCCTCCACGAAGGCATCCCTTCTCTTAGACAGACAGTTCCCGTGCTTTGCCATGATTCAAATAACCACCAAAGAAAAAATGAGGAGAAAATGCAGTAGATACTAGCTATTCAAGGGATAGAACAATTATTAATAGATGTAGAAGAGCATTTTTGAAATCATTTCTTGAGTACCCATTCCGGGGAGTTCTAAATCACCGAGAGTTCTTAAATGTTAAATAACTACAGTGCGTTTAATTGAGTCTGAAAATTGGATTGATGGAGTTGAATTTTTTTAATTTTAAAATTTCCTCGTTGTGCAGTCAGACAAAATCATTGTCTTAACAAAATTATTCCTTTAATGTATGATATTAATAAGAGGATAGTTATTTTAATTCTTATGTAAAAATTTTTCTTCCAAGAATAGCTGATCGCAAATAACTGATATAATTTAGATTTGCTAATAATGCCTCAACTTTACTGATTTTATAGAGCTGTAGAGGGATAATATCTTATACTTATCTAGTATATGCCGAAACATTTTCATTGTTCCTATATACAGGAATTGAAGTGCTTGAAATTCTTATGCTGTATTAAAAATTCTAAGAAAGGTGAGAACCACTGAGTTAGTGATGTGGGAAAAAGAATAAAGCCCCCTTTCTAATTCTTTAACAGTGAAGAATTAAGTGTAAACAAATTATAATCTTTGCTGCTTCTACTAATTACAAAGACTAAATCGATATGTAATTTGACTTATAACTTACGAAAGAGTTAGAGTGTAATTGAGCATATTTAAAGTATTATAATATCCTCAAAAGGGATTTTTTTCGTGACGTCTATACCTCGTACATATGTATCTCACATTAACTTAAAAATGATTAGCTGTAGAACGGTGAAATTTTGTACATATCTCACATTACGACGTATGTAACTCACATTAACTCAAAAATGATTAGCCGTAGAACGTTGAAATTTTGTATATGGAACTGCTGTAGCAGTAACTGTGTATATAACACCTTCGTATTTATTTATTAATTATTGTTCATTGAACGGGAGTTGGTTTGTTCCCCTTGAAAACTAATTTCCGATCAATAACAATTACTTGCTTTTAATTTTTTTTTCAAAGTTTGAAATTTTGTTTTTCATGATTTATTTCAAGTCCCCGTAAAACATTTTTAACAATTTACATTCAAGTTACTTTAAAAAAGAATTTTCGGAATTAAACTTCCTACCTATGGATTCATTCTTTTTAGATACTTCTACTAAAATTAATATTAGGAGATAATATAATCAATATTTCTTTGGTAAATAAATTATTATTATCTTAAGACACAATAACACGCCGGATAAATACTAATTCAGAAGACAAACAACAAAAATCAGCGTTATATTTACAAAATTTCCACAGGACTAGTTTCGATGGATTTACCGAACCACCATCCTCAGCTGCAAAACCGCAAATGAACAAGATAGGAAAAAATGATTAGATAAGATAAGAAAGCCTGGACAAGAATAAGCAAGTGGCGCCATCTGTTGGTGAAACCAGAACTAAAACATAATTTCTTTAAAGGCCGAAGGCAAATTTGGATTGGAATTAGGATCGTTAACTAGAACAGAAAGATTTTTATGAATGTGAAATGCCTCTAGAAAATCCAGTTCTCCAATGGAAGATGTTTTTTGAATAATTTTGGCAACAGAAAAATTGAAAGTGTGATTTTCGGACCAACAATGTTGCGCAACAGAAGACTTCTGTGTTTCCTTTTTTCTAACATATGCCTCATGTTCCTTGACGCGAAATTTTAAGGCTCTCTTAATTTGGCCAATGTAAATTAAACCACACTGGCAAGGAATGCTATAAATACCCCAGGAATTCATATCCGGAATGGGGTCCTTGAGTATAGAAGTTGGAATTTTATTGATGGGAGAGTAAACAGCCCGAAAGTTAAATTTCTGCAAAATATGTGCAACTTTATAGCTAATTGATGGAAAGAAGGGAATGACAACAGAATTTTTATAATCTCCTAAAATAAGAGTGTGGCTTTTAGTGTGTTGAGATGAGAATTTTTTAACTGCTTGATTAATAATGTTGGGTGAAAAGCCCCTGTCAATAGCTATTGCTTTTAAATAATTTAGTTCTTCATCAAGGGCTAGTTTGGAGGAGCAAACTTGAAGAGCACGGAAAACATAGGAATAAAATGAAGCTAACTTTTGTTTAGTCGGATGACATGATTTAAAGTGTGGTGGAAGGCAAACCGATGAAGGTTTACGGTAAACTGTAGTACTGAAGTTGGATGTGTTACGTGTGACCAGAATGTCGAGAAACGGAAGAGAATTGCAAGTCTCAAGTTCAAAAGTGAACTGAATAGCAGGATCAATAGAATTCATTGTTGATAGAACTTTATTTAAATCATCTTTATTACCTTCAAACAGGGTAAAAGTATCGTCTACGTAGCGGAACCATGCCGGGAAGTTTAAAGTTTCAAACAATTTTGATTCATAATTAGGTACTGCCTCGTATCCATTAGCTAAATATTTGGTTTCTAGATTTTCCACTCTCTTATACAATAACATTTACACCATAAAAAAATTCAATAGAGTTTGTAAAAAAGGTTAAAAACATTTCTACTAGTAATTTACTCATGGTTTCTTTTGATTTAAAATCATTATTCACCAATGTCCCGGTGGAAGGTGCATTAAGATGTCTAGAAACCAGACTTCGCGAATTTCATTTCTCTTGCATCGAAATTGATAAGCTAATTTCTCTCACTCAACTCTGTTTGAAACAAACACATTTTGTTTTCCAAAATAAATATTACAAGCAAACTGAGGCATTACCCATGGGAAGCCCCCTCAGTCCCATCCTGGCTGATATCTACATGCATTATTATGAATCAAAATTGTTTGAAACTTTAAACTTCCCGGCATGGTTCCGCTACGTAGACGATACTTTTACTCTGTTTGAAGGTAATAAAGATGATTTAAATAAAGTTCTTTCAACAATGAATTCTATTGATCCTGCTATTCAGTTCACTTTTGAACTTGAGACTTGCAATTCTCTTCCGTTTCTCGACATTCTGGTCACACGTAACACATCCAACTTTAGTACTACGGTTTACCGTAAACCTTCATCGGTTTGCTTTCCACCACACTTTAAATCATGTCATCCGACTAAACAAAAGTTAGCTTCATTTTATTCCTATGTTTTCCGTGCTCTTCAAGTTTGCTCCTCCAAACTAGCCCTTGATGAAGAACTAAATTATTTAAAAGCAATAGCTATTGACAGGGGTTTTCCACCCAACATTATTAATCAAGCAGTTAAAAAATTCTCATCTCAACACACTAAAAGGCACACTCTTGTTTTAGGAGATTATAAAAATTCTGTTGTCATTCCCTTCTTTCCATCAATTAGCTATAAAGTTGCACATATTTTGCAGAAATTTAACTTTCGGGTTGTTTATTCTCCCATCAAGAAAATTCCGAGTTCCATACTCAAGGACCCCATTCCGTATATGAATTCCTGGGGTATTTATAGGATTCCTTGCCAGTGTGGATTAATTTACATTGGCCAAACTAAGAGAGCCTTAAAATTTCGCGTCAAGGAACATGAGGCATATGTTAGAAAAAAGGAAACACAGAAGTCTTCTTTTGCGCAACATTGTTGGTCCGAAAATCACACTTTCAATTTTTCTGTTGCCAAAATTATTCAAAAAACATCTTCCATTGGAGAACTGGATTTTCTAGAGGCATTTCACATTCATAAAAATCTTTCTGTTCTAGTTAACGATCCTAATTCCAATCCAAATTTGCCTTCGGCCTTTAAAGAAATTATGTCTTAGTTCTGGTTTCACCAACAGATGGCGCCACTTGCTTATTCTTGTCCAGGCTTTCTTATCTTATCTAATCATTTTTTCCTATATTGTTCATTTGCTGTTTTGCAGGACATATAGACCTATAGACCCATGCCTTCCCGGTATTCGAACCTGGGGCCCTTCGGTCAACTCCCTTAATCACTATACCGTATGGGGAACATAAAAAAACACAAAATCGCGTTTGATAGCTTATCAGTTATTTGGTTTTTAGATAATGTCTTTCCTACAAATCCAGTTTTATCTGAAATTCCATTATTTATATTGAGATAAAAAGTGTGAACTGAAACTATTATACGATAAGTTTTAAATAGTGTTTTCAGACGTTTCTTGTGTTCCTCAATGCAACAACAACAACAAAAATAAAAAATAAATAAAAAAAAAAAAAAATGGGCCTTCTTTTAAGTAAGTTTTCTTTTGAGTAAAGTGAGCTAGGTCCAAATATAGTACTATTTATACATTATTATGTCTTACATTTTAGTGGCTAACAAATTTGCATTTTTGATTACACTAAATTCATAAGATGGCGTCATTCTCCAAAGCAAGACATTTTATATCGTAGATAATTTTTAGTTATTTATAACTGAAAAGTGCAAAAAACATTGCAGATATTGCTCTATTATGCAATTGCTTCATTATGCACCATGGTTTATAAATAAAATATTTACAATCATTTCAAGAATTATGTCTGATAATAATTTAAGCAATCTGACTTTAAATGTGTTTTGTAAAGTATTTTAAAAAGTGCACGAGAGAGATTTACTTTCTGAAATTCTTAAATTAAATAGTACAGAAAACCTGGTAGCTAAATGAGAGAAAATTCGAAACTTTCGAAAACACATAAATTTTCATATTGGACAGGCTTCTAAATGGGCTATTATTTAATAATTGCTAAGTCATAAAATATTTAAAGAAAGGCAATCGAAGCGACAAACAGTGCAGAAGTCGAGAGTATTCCGTCGATAATTAATGCACAGACGCAGAAGAAATATCGAAAAAATTAATAAATGTTTGTTTTACAAACGCATTATGTAATTTAGTTATATAAAACATGTAACCTCTGTTTTCTATTACGTACCACATTTTATTTTGGATTATATAATAAAAACAGAGTTTCAAAGCTTTACGCATTCTGTCTTCTATTACAAATGCTTATATGCTCATAAATAAAACCGTTGAACACTAGTAGCTCGATCCTGGTTAAATTTCCAGGAACAAGATGACTGAGGCATAGGCATTTTGTGGTTTGTTAAAGATTTTTAACGCTCTCGCTCAGTCTTTAGGCTGCTCCTACACTCCCATCTAACTCCTGCTAACTCATGTAACTCCCATCTAACATCTGCTAACTCATGTAACTTCCATCCCTCCTGCTAATCCACTTTTATTTGTCTTTTTAGTTGTATTATTAAGCATCACTCATATTTTTAGAATTCCGGGTGCAGTGTTAAATGTTGCCATATATTTTTATATTTTATTCAGTGTTTTCTCATTTTATATTATCAATGCTCAATTTTCTTAGTAAAAAACTTGTTTCCTGTCTTTTCATTACTAACTTAGTGTATGTTAACTTTATTTATTAAATATAAATTTTCGTTACATAAAATTCCATTCAGCAGCAAAATTACAAAATATTTGATATTGAAAGATAAATATCCTACATTTTTCAAGGCACAAGCGGATCAAGCCAAAGTAACTATCATTTAAATTTACCGGCTCCACAGTCTCTTACCGACCGTACTACCGGGTCTGAAACCCTAAATGCCTCCGTATTAGGCGGGAGGTGGTCATTCAGACTAAAGTGCCCACAAAGAGCTTATTAAAGTAACGATACACCGCCGCACCGGCCCCACACTTACGGGCGACGGATCAGAAATGCCCTCATTCCTCACGGCTGAACGGGTCAACGGGGGGTCACCACTCCCCGCGAACCGAGACCACCATGAGGTGGTGTGGTCCTATAATCTTGGCCGCTCTACCGGCCGGTTGCGCTCCTGCCACTACTACACGGGCAGTCCACCAAGCAGAAGGTTTGACATGGAATACCAGAGTCGTAGTGGACTGGCCACCACCTTACCGCTACCAATACCGTGGCTCGCAAGCGATACCACCTGCCCAGTAGCCTATAGCCTTTCCCCCCTTTGGTCCAACCGTACAGACGGTCTTCCCTCAGGGGTTCTGGAACCGCCAAGTTCGTAAATGATATACCCCCGTGGCCGAGACTGCCTAGGTACAGATCCTAGCCACTAGCTTAGCAGAGTTCTCTACGTCGACCCCCGGGGGGTAAGCCAAAGTAAAACATAAAACAGGTAAAGTGACAACCTTGTATTTGTAGATTTTGTAAATTCTCAATCGATGATTGGGTTGATTTATTTAATTATGGCAAAGCACACTAGGGCTATCTGCCTAAGGGGAGGGATGCCTTCGTGGAGGACTTTCTAAGCTCAATCGATGAAAAGCGACCCGTTTGCCTTCGATTGAGAATTTACAAAATCTAAGCCCAAATCAAGGTTGTTGTTTTACCTGTTTCTCCTTACATTTTTCCGAATTACAGCTGCCAAGTTGGAGATAAAAATGTTTTGTTTCGAACAGTGTTGCCACTGTTCGCTTTCAAATCGTTGAGATTGTTAATTAAAAATTAAAGTTTTACAAAGTATGAAAAAATAATAAAACAAATTCGGAATTCAAAGTTCGTGCTTTCAGGTGAAGGATTACATTACTCAAAATTTGATGGCTCTACGTACCATCGTTTTTTTTTTTTTTTTTTTCCAATACATGCAGATTTTTTATTATTTAATTTCTTTAAAAATAATGCAGAGCGATAACATATTTAGTGGCAACAATCTGAAAAGTTACTCAAACATTCCGTTTGAGTAACTTTTCAGATAACTTTTTTTAACAAAGTGTTTCCGACGCAAAATCCCGAAACGAGACTAATAGCGCTTATGTGTTTTTACCTGTAAAAATTTAGCACAATACACACAATTAATTTAACACAAATACAAAATACACGAATTAACACAAAAATGATAAAAAATATATCATTGGAGCAGCCCTATGCATCTTCGTTCATTGGTGATCACTGAGAGTCAAAGAAGCGCTGGAAATTTAATAGAACTTCTGAACCTCATCCCAGCATTTGATCCAATTACGAAGGGCCACCTTTCGTATGTGCAGCAAAATCCAGGATCAACTACATACCTTTCGCAAGAAATGCAAAATGAATTTATCCAGTTTCTAGCAGCTGCAGTTAGAGAAACACTTGTGTGTGATATCCAACGGGCCAAATACTATGGTATACTGTTTGATTCAACTCCTGACGCTGTTAATCAGGAGCAAATGTCGGAAACTATTACATATGTAGATATTGACTTTGAGGAAAAAATTGTTGTTGTAAAAGAAAGTTTCCTAGGATTCATTCAAACACGTAAAAAAGATGCAGCAAGTATTGCAGGTATAATATTACAACAACTAGAAAAAGAAAAATTAGCTTTCAAAGACTGTCGATCACAGTGTTATAACAATGCGCCTGTAATATCCGGCTACAAGTCAGGAGTTGCAACAAAGACTCACAGCACTTAACCCAAAAGCTATATTTGTTAACTGTGATAAACATACACTTAATTTAGTTGGGGTTCTTGCTGCTAGTCATGAGGTAACTTCTGTGACGTTTTTTAGTATCAAACAAGCTATTTATGTTTATTTTTCAAGATCAACTTTCCGATGGAATAGACTGAAAACTGCTCTAGGTGTATTAAGTAAGGAATATCTAACAAGCAGGCTAATTACTTGAATAACAGTAATAAATGCGAGAGCTAACAAAGAAATTAAAAGGTATTGGTAAACATACATATTAGCATTACAAACATCTTTCATTAATTACAATATTAAAGCAAAGAGTATTATAATAATATCATAAATTAAATAATTATAAAGCATACCAATTATATTTTTTATAAATTACATCAATAATAGTCAAAATGTCTGAACTAGACTGGAAAATTTAATATAGTTCACTGAGGTGCAAAAGATTATTCCGTATCAAAGTGTGTTAAAGTGTGCTAGAAATATTTTTTGTTAATTAAACTAATCATGTTAATGCTTGCAGAATATATAGTTAAAAAAAAGCTCAGCATGAAATCTATTATAACAATATTACTATGCCTTTGGAACAGTGATGTATAAATTGCCAATAAATTTAAATTATTATGCTAAGAAGTTTTTTCTAAAATTTATCTAGAAGAAAAGAATTAGATAAACAGTACTTCAAATTAATATAATCAATCAGGCCTCTCAATAAATAAAAGCTTAATATAATTGAAAATATCTAAACATATAATTAATTAGAAACGTATAATTAAATTAATATCAAGCTAATTAACACTAACAATAAGCTTAATTTCATTCAATATAAAACAGCTCACCACCGGCTGAGCGGTAAAGTCGCTAAACACTGGTAGTTCAGTCCGAGGTTCAAATCCCGCGAACGGGCTGGCTGCATGGGCGTTTTCGTGGTTTTTCCCATGTGTAACGTGTATACGAGCCAGTTTCCCTTAGAAAGTCCTCCACGAAGGCATCCCTTCCTTTAGGCAGATAGCTTTCGAGGTTTTGCCATAATCACACACACATGTTCAATATAAAACGAGCAATCGATAAGAAGCTCCACATTGAAGTTCTATTGCTATTTTGCGTAGATTTGCGTATAAAATAAATATTTGCACTTATGAAACAAGTGAATAATGTACTGATAGTCAACAGGAAATAAAATACAGTAGTAAAAAATACAATTACTTGTCAGAAGGTATGCAAAGTTGCCATAGCTAGAGAAATTCGATGATTATAGAAAACTCATAAAGTTAAGCGCCACAGTGTGAAAAGAAAATTCTGGAATAAACATGTTAAAATTAGATGGAGAAACAATCCTTAATTTATTGATATCCATATAAACTCTGTGCTTTTGGAAAAGTTTACATATAACTTGTACCGAGGTATCAATCACCTAAACCGAGTTAATTTCTTTTCTTATTAGAGGGATATGTAAAAAGATACACTAAGGTGAAAATTTTTGCAATATTTTTTAAGAACAAATTTAAAAAGTATTTTTACAGAATAAATTTAAAAAGTATTTTTACAGAATAAATTAAAAAGTATTTTTACTTCATGAACTGAAATTTTTAGGATACATTTTTACACAGTAAATAAGTACAAAAAAAGAAAGAGCTGTGAGATCTCTGAGATTAGAAACTTGGGTCAAACTACCAATGTTTAGTGACTTTTTTCGCTTGATGTATAAGACTGTTTGAAATTAGGCGGAACAATATGTTAAAGAAAATACAAGATACAGTACACGTAAGAACAAAAATGGGCTGAATTAGAGATTTACACGTTTGGTGAATGAGTTAAACTTATCTGTATGCCATTATGAAACATTAGAAATGTAGCATAAAGGCATCAATGGCAGTCTAAATCATTGTAATCTAAATGTATAGCATTATCAGTATCTGCTATTAAATTCAATACTGATGAACAAATTATAAATGAATTATATTATAAACCACATGAACACGTTGCATTATAAATTGCAACAGTTGGAAATATTATTAGCGTGATTTAGCGAACATGTTTGTTAACAAATAATTTCAAATAATTAATTTTACATATAATTCAGCCTGAAACTAGGTTGGAAAATAAGCTGCATGCTGAAGATTAAGCTTTACCAAGGTGTTAGAAACATCTTCTGTTAACTAGAGTTAATTGAATTTGTAAACATTATTATTTAAATATAAGTTGGCATAAATACAATACAAAATATATAAATTCTACAAGCATGAAAACTTGAATACAGTGCAACAATATGTGAAAAAAGAATGGGTTCAAAAGGGAATTGGAAACGGCAAGATATTAATATTAGGGAGTTCGAATTTTTTTTTTGTTAATTTTGAAAATTCTGCAGATGCTCATAATTATCAATTTATTAATTAAATGTATATTAGAAATTAAATGTATGCCAAAGTACATCAGGTAGAATAACTGGTAAACAGAATAAATATTTAAACGTTTCTAGTATTAAAATAAGTAAGTATAACCTTAAAGTAACTTCAGTGACTAAAAATGGAAAGCTTAATACGGCTTATATTGCAATAATATTAGTGTAAATTTAGAACTACTTAAGAAATCCAATTTTTAGACTTAATAAAAGAGAATTTTTTTAAATTAAATTAGAACTGTTTACGTAAAATGGTAAATTTGAAAGTTAAAAGCATTCTGCTATCTAAGAAGAATTTTTTAATATTTATCTAGAAATTATATTATCTTAATAGAAATAATATTATCTTATAGGAAACTTATTTGTGCTATGAACCCGATATTTGGTAGGTTGATTATGCATCAGTTTTATGTATGTCATTATTCTACCAATTTTATTATTCAAAAATGATAACGGAAATTCATAATGGATATCGAGTACCTGCAAGTCCAGAAGTGATAACGTCAATGAAAACGAAGTGTACGGCCATCTCTTAAATGTTTAAAAAAAAGTCTTTTAAATCATCAGTGTGTCTCTGTGCTTAGCAGAAGTGTTATCATCGAAATTGTAGTTACGATTGTTAAAGCGAATTAGCTTAATTAATTAACGGCTTCATGCTCTAATCTTCAAGATATTTACGGCTTCGTCAATCTATGTGCGCATATGCAGTGATTTAATAAGTGCAACGTCGTAATGCAACAGCAATATAAAAATGTGAAAAAAAATGAATAATAGATTTGCTGTGAGTGCTTAAAAATGAAATTTAGTGACAGCCTTTCAAAATTAATTCAGCGTTTGTTTATAGTAAAATGACGAATGTTTTTCGAGTGCTGACGTTTCAAATCATTCCGGTGCTTTCAAGGTTATCGAACTGCATAATATAGCTCTTATGCGAATAAATCAGGATGTTCTTTCGCAGTTATGGGATTGAATTTACAATTGAAGTGGATGCCGGAGGTTTATTTTCACTTCTGCTTTTGCTTAATTAAATCTCCATTGGGTACTGATATATTTTTTTCTTAATAAATTGGACATTAAAAATGTAACACAATGATATCAAAAATGTAATTTAATGATAGTAGAAATTTGAATTCTAATAATTTAGTAAAGTAAGTAAAGAATTCTTAGATTTTTAATTAATTTTAGGGAAGGTTATTAAGATAAGTTTTTATATTTTTTAAATTTTGTTAAAAATTTTGAATACGAAATTTATAATTATTCTAAAAATGAAGAAGTAGATGTAAAAATAAGTCATATTAGTACAAGTAAGTAATATGAAATTATGGCAAATGCATGTTAAAATTTATGGGTGATTGTGTGTTACGTATAGAGTATGTTAAGAGGGTTCCTTAACAGAGGCCTGTAATTACCTCTGTACAGTTGTTCTTTTTATCCTCTTCGTGTAAGCTACTGTTGGAGGATCTCGTTTTAAGAGTGTGTGTAATTTTTTTAAATATTATTATACTTTGTTTTATTGTGGAATGTATTAGTGTAGTTCTGAAAGGCCAGTTACCTTGTGCAAGGAACGGAGGCCTTTTCAAGTAACTGCCTAGGCACCCTAAGCCACCAGTGCACTGGTTAGCTCAAGAGCACAGCCCTACTGATGGATATGTTTGTTTAGAAGTATTGCGAGGCCTTCCAGTTTGGTAAAATCAGGAATTGTAAATGAAAGATAATAACGGTGAAACCATAATTTCTGAAACTGTTATTCCTATTATATTTATGGTATTAAAATATAATTTATCAGTGTGGAAGTTAGTATCATAAATATTTATGTGCAATACATTTAATTATAAGTTATGATTATGTAAAAGTTTATTTTGTGATATTCTGTAATAACAAGAACCCTCCCTGAATAATTATGATTATGTGAACTCTCAAACAAAAAGGCTTTTGGACTGAAATGCTGAAAAATTCAATAGGACTCTAAAAATTTATTTAAAAAAATTGATATTTATAAATTATACTTTACAGGACAAAAATTTTATGATTTATGTTTTTTTTTTTTTTATTTTTTTATTTTTTACATTTGCTAGTGCTTTAACTCTTTCTCTTTAAAAAGGCTTCTCTGTCGCTCAGCCTTTTTCTTTTTGAAGGGAGGGATATGTGGGATAAAAATATATGAATCAAAATTATAGTCTAAACTATAAACATTAATTCTTCCTCTTTATTCTAAAATAGTAATAACTTCTTTGCATTGCGTCATTTCTAGATCACCCTATGGCCCGCGCAGCTCTGATGACGTAATAATTGGGAACTGAAACTGCCTTTGTAAACCAAAACTTTTCTCTTCGCCGTGAGTAGCGTCTAGCCCTAGCATTGAAGTTGCTTCACGCATGCGCAGTAGGCATATTTCAGCATGGTAACCTTCGTCGCTTGGACGAAAAACATCTATCTATGTTTGGCTTGGCGATGATTTCAGATTTCTGCGATTCGTAAGTGAAGTGTTGCGGAATGTGTGAAATTCGGTCACTTTCTGCCCAATTATGCGAGCAATTATTTGCTATGTGCTTAAAATGGCATATGGGGTGAGCTTTGTGCTCAAATATATGAGAATTTACTTACTGGGGACTTAAAAAGCAGTATAGGGAAATAGACGTTATCTTTTTTCGCTCGTGTTGATGTTTTTGAGTTGCTTAAATTAATGTTTTAGTTTTTTTGTAACATGCAATAATCAGTTAACCGTATTTTACATTTATTTCCAAATGTATTATTGTTTGATATTTCATTTTATATTTACCGTTATCATATTTTTTTATTCATGCTTTCCTTAAAGGCATGTCTCATTCTAAGCAAATAACTCTTCAGTCTTTTGACATAATCAATTAATTTAACCTCATTTTACAATTTTTTTTATTTCATATTTACAGGTATCATATAAGACCTTGGCAAATAATTCTTTAGAGTTTAATATACTTAATTTATCCTCATTTATCATAAAAGTTTTATCTTTTAACAGGCATTCAGCAAAATAACATACTGTGGTCCTTTCTTTTCTTATTGGTTACATTATCTTACCTTAGTAGTAATCCAAAAAGTATAGGTACTACTTATACTCAGGTATAGAAGTTGTTAACAAAATACAGCAATGAGTTAAAATAAATTTCTGGCGATTCAACATACCTCATTCAGTAGTATTTTTCACTAGTGTGAAGTTTGGTAAAATCCTCGTATACGGTGCATCCTTGGTGCGATTTTGAAAATTATCGCCAACACCAAAATGACCCGTTTAAATACTCATCGTATATGTCCTGTTTACTGCTCATCATAAAGTCGGCAAATCCCTTGTGCACCGGATACTAGGATTAAACCGTGAAGTTTCTTTAAAAATTCTTTGTTATTTTTAATGGCATCAAAAAATTCACTGCAGTTTTTGTTCACTATTAATTTTGCAACTTACTAAAGCTTTTACCTTTGGTTCAGCCATTTTACCTCTTTCTGCATACCATAGCATGTTCATTATTTAGAATACTCTTTGGACTGGTGCAGATGTGTTTGGCATGCTTATTTGAATGGGACTGAACAATGAAGTGCATTTTTCAATGAAATGACTGAAAACGTGTATCCATAAACATGCATTTTATAATTGGCTGACCAAAAAGCTTTTGAAATCATTAATTCTTCAAAAAATACATCCGTGTTCATTGTATAATCTGCAACATTTTCATAAATATTTTTTTTTTAAATCTGTAGCTTCAGTTTGAGCCCATGTTAATATACTGTTGTTTATACAAATAACAGAGTCGGCTCCGCCAAAACTGTTGCCTCATAGCTCCGTGTAAGCAAAACATCTATCATAAAATGTAATATCATAAATAGGTACATTTTTTTAATCATAAAATGTTTTTAATTTATTTATTTATTTATTTATTTTTTTGCATCATTAAATGTTTTGTAGGATTAATAATTTCATTAGTTTTTAGTATTCTAAAATGTTTTCTGCTTCTTGAAGCATAAATTTACTATCAGGCAAACCACAAATACATTTCACTACAATCATTATCATCTCTGGAAGGTGTTCTTGTGAAATAAAATAAGATTTCAGTTCTTTGGAGATTTCAAGTATTTTGCAATAGCTGGTAGTAGTAAAAGAAAATGGTTGTTGTTATGTTGAAGAACATTTTTCATACTGTACATCTACAAATTCAGATAAGGGACAAAGAATATGCCCCCGGGTATGAGATACCCGGCACATGTGCTCCTGGGTTAAAAATATGTCGAAATAGTTTTCGGTATTTTCTGTATATATTTGTTTTCCAGGATTTTTTCCTCATTACACAATATAGCTTTTTTGTCAATAAATGATATCAGTTTTATTAATATTTTTTGTAGTCAATGAGATTTTGATTATGCTGATCAGTTTTGCCAATGCACATGCATGAAGCAAATGCAATGCTAGGGCAAAACACTACTCATAATTCAGTTATCAACCCCTTAATCATCAGTGACCCTCTTCATAATTTCATCAACCTCTTAATCATCAGTGACCCTCTTCATAATTTCATCAACCTCTGAGGAGTCAATACCAACCCCACTGGAAACCAGTGGACTAGAGAGACTAGCTTAGTGCCATTTTTATCCTTTTCTGATTCATAATTTATCTTCAGCTCAAATCAGTGCCCTTTATCCTGTCTTATTCATTTTCAGCTCAATGCCTTCTCTCACCAATTTCCTCCTTCGCAAACTACTTTCTGATACCATGAACATCAGCTTTTGTCAATTAAAACAGTTTAGAAAAGGTTCCCCTTACTACTTTGACCTAGTTTAGCTTTGATTTGCAATGTTATTCATTAAGTATTTTAGTACTGTTCTAAGGACCAGATCCAGAAATGTATGTATGTATGTGCATATATACACACACAATATAGCTTTTATATATATGTATGTTGTGCAGTATAGCACAACATACATATATATTTCTGGATCCAGTCCAGAAAATTACCAGTATTTCTTTTAGACAATTTACTTTCAGTAGAATATTGAATGTTACATTCCAATATCTGAATCTAGTTTCGACTTCGTTACAATTCTGGCCACCCTTTATGTTTTATTGTGCCTTTTATTTTATTTTTTTAAATTATTTTATTTTATTTTATTTATTTATTTATTTATTTATTTTTTCAGTACTAAATCCTTCGTAATCCGTAATCCTTCGGTGATTCCAGATTATAGATCATCAATTTAAATCTGGTAAGATTGCATGCAGAAATTATACAATGAAAAATATGAAACTGTAATTTATGAAATAGAGAGCAATTATTATCTAAAGGGTATCAAAATTTCCAAAAAAAAGCGTAATATTTGTTTACTTTAGTAAACATTTCTATCAATGTAAGTTGTTTAAGTTGCTTCGTTTTTTGTGCTAATACTTTCTCTTTAATTCCATAAACAGACATAATTTCTTGTTCAGTTACAAAGTTCCACTGTTCAAGTCCTGTAATTGCTGTGTCGAGAATACCGACTAACTTGTCAATCGAAATTTTTTCGTTTTCAATAATGTTCCCTGGTCCTTTCTTCACTATCGGAAGCGTGCATGTGTAAGTTTGTGGCTTTGAGGTCTGGATTATAGATCATTCCAGATAATGGATGTACGAATTACGGACTTTGTACTGTATATGTATATAATAATAATTTAACGCATATAATAAATTAATGTAATAATGTATATGTATACTACTTGTATTATTATAATGTATATAATAATTTAATTAAATGTATCTGTCTTATTTATTTCACACTGTTCCGGTGCACCGGAACAAAACAACTCAACCTGACTCATTTGGAACTATGCCAAAGAACATTGAATTCAGTTGAACTGTCGGTCTCAGACGAACACATTCGCAAGGCAGCTGGAATGCTGTCTATTTTTCATTATTTTTGTTCTGTTCTCGTATTTATAACTTTTATATGTCATTTTCTTGTTTATACTTGTATTGTGCAATTATTCAATATAAGTTTTGTGTTTAAAACGAGCATGTATATCGAATTCATTCACGTTACATCGCAACACACACTTATAGTCTAATATTATGATTTCCTGTTTCTGTCTTGAAATCCGCACAACCTTTGGTCCCAAGCATTGCGAATTCCTGAACTTCTACTGCAGACAGGGTTCATACACATTTCTGCACATGGAACTTGAGTACTCTTAAGGACCATTAATCAAAAAAATTAAGGACCCTCAACAAATGGGAACTGAATAAATTCAATTAAAGATATTAGCTATGCCTGAACTTCACTTTTGTGATACTATGGTAACAATAAAATAGATCCACAAGTACAATGCATTATTGTTAAAATTAATTTAATAAACATGATTATAAAAAAAATTGTGAATAAAATCAACCTTATAAAATTTATCAGGTAGCATTAAATATTTTAAACTTATAATAGTTGGACATATTTGAAAGAAGATTTATTTATGACATTTTATTTAAGTTTTACTAATTTAGCTTTATTTTGATATTTTTATGTTTCATTTTGTCACGTACTTGCTCAGTTCAGAGGTTTAGTAAATAGCAGGTAGATTTTATGTCAAATGGCATAGGTTAAAATGAGAAGCAAAATCATAATCAGCATGATTCGTTACAGAAGATTGGCTGTTGCCACCGCTACTGCTTACCTAGAGAGAGGCCTGCTGACAGAACAAACCTGAAAGCCTGATATAGGCACCCTTGCCAAGTTTTGAAAGTTAGTTGTGCTCTGGCCTGTCTGATGCAGTTTGTGTCATAACTTCAAGTTCCTATGGTTGTAACACAGTTAATATAGTTTAAGATTCCAATAAGCCACTAAAGCACCAGCTGTTTTGTATTAATTTAAGTCTCACTAGATTCAAAGAATTAAGTTTCATGTTAATTTTTACATTTTTGAGCTGTATCTTGTGACCATGGTAAAGATTAATGAAAGGCAATAACTTACTTTAATATGCACAGATAACTTTTAAAGGTGACTAGTTAGTTACAAATAGTTAGATGAGGGTACTTAGTCATTTTAGATTTACGTGGCTACTATTAAATTTATTTTTTAAAAATATTTATTAAAATCACAATCGATTAACATGTCACAGTTTAAAATACATGTTATTTATGACATTGATTCTTAAACAACTTTAAGATATACACATTAAAAGCTACAAAACATTTACATTTCGTAGCAACAGTACTCAGCAAAATATTTGTTCATCTTTTTAATTTGAAGCCTTTCCAGACATTCTGGCTATTATATCAATTTCCTTTTTCTTTAAATGTCTTTTCTAACTATAAGAAATTTGCTTCAATACGCGAACCAATATTCTGACTAGTTTCTGCGTGTTTTATCTCCTAACTTGGCAATCTCTCGATAAAGTACTTATGAGGTTTTACTTGGTCTGGTAAACATTAAATTGTCCAAAACCCCTGATAGACATGAAGCAAATTATTGCTATGTCTAAAGGTAACTGCAAAGTCAGATAAAGGCCTAAAAAAAAGCTAACTCTTTTTTGAAAAGACCTTAGAACATAAAGGCATGTTCTTATGCAGGTTTGCTTTAAGTCCAATCGGTGCCATCATGCAAATGTCTAACGAGCGCCTTTATGCAGTGACGATGTTAAAGGGAAATTGTTTATGGTTAACACTTAAAATGAAGCATTATTAACATGATAATATAAAAGACACACACACGAAAAAAAAATTATCTTTTGTCTAAATATGCAAACATTTTGTGCTTTGTTAAAACTCGCACTAAAACATATTTATTGACGAATTATACATATATTTAAGTTATAAAAAGCCGCTCAACAAGTATAGTAGCTAGCGTTGCTGACTGCTGTTCAGAAGGGCCTGGGGATTGTTTATTAGATTATTAAACTAAATCAACTTAATGTAATAAATACATCAAGATATAATACAGTCATGTAAAGAAAATATGTCTTGACGTTGAATAGTACCATTCCCTGTTCCTCTGTCTTCAACTTAGTTATGTCAGGAATGTAGATATGATTTTATTCTTTGCAATATATTATCTTCAGAAATCATCTAAAATTTCACTGCAGTAAGCTTCTAGGCAAATCCAATGTTTATTTTTAAATTTCTTTTTAACATTTATGACCTTTAACAACAAAAATAATTATTATAATAAAATTGAAAATTATTATATTGTATTTGAAGAATAGATTAACACTGATTGCTGTGGCGATGGGGGTAACCAGTGGCTGGCACTCAACTTGGCTACAGCGCCTTGGGGGGCCACCAGTGATGCAACCAATAGTAAAAATACATAATTAGAGTAAATATTGATACTGATAAATTTTTAATAATACCATAGTTACTATAATGATTTCAAGAATAATAAATTGCAATAATGGTCTACAGCACCTTGGGGGATAACCGTTAATACTCACCATAAAAAGTGCATTAAACATAATTAATAAAACTCACCTTATCTTCTGTAAGTAATATTTTAACACAATATACATTGCATAATAGTTGGACATATTTGAATTAATAAAAAAAATCATCTTAGTGCCATGGTCAAATGACGTACGATGCACACAGCAGTCAAAGTATTAAAATTGTTAATTTTAAATAACATACAGTAATGAGATGCCTTGATATAGACTTTTATTTCTTTTGTAACATTTATTATGAGCTATTACAAAAATTAGAATTACAAATTATTGCAAGGAATTTTTGGCCATAAATTTATAGTGGAAGCTGATGGGTATTCAGACAAAGATTACCTGTAAGCATAAATAATTTATTATTAGCCTAGTATGAAGAAGCTTAGTCTTCTGGATTGTATTGCTGTGATACTGGTCTTGTATCTGCATTATGATTTAATTCTCCAACATTTAGTAGGTGTAAGGCAGTGATTTGGAGTTCCTCCTTTGTGGGTTTACACAATTTTTTGTGTGTTTTTTTTCTTTCTCCCTTTTTTACAGAAAATAAATGCCTCTGATGCACATCAATTTTTTTCTTCTTTGTCGTACTTTGGGGTGTAATATTTTTATGAGAAGGGTCAGCAGTTTGAATTTCAGAAAAGCTGACATTATGGGCACGCACTGCATCCAGTGTTGGTTGTACTGCATCTAACAGTCTATTTACTGCATTATACTCAGCATCATTTTTAATTGAGCGCACAATGAATAAAAACTTTTCACTCATATTGTGAACTTTTTCCATCAAAGTTAGAGTTTTAGAAGTGCTAGGTAAATTTTTTTCTAATTCTGATGAAATTATATCCTGCTCCGTAACTTTCTCATCATCATGATCGATACATAAATCACCTACTGAATCATTATGGTCATCACAATTTTTATTTTTTCTGTACTGACATACAGAATGGATATGCTTGCACATATTCCATTTTATACTTGCATCTACACATGTACAAGTATATTTGTGAATACATGCATTGCATTCAGTACAAGTAAGTTGGCAAGTACAATCATTGACATTTTGCTCGACCAGATAGATTTCAGAACAATCACTTGATAAAACTTCCCAACCTCTTTCATTCTGAATGACTGAATACGATTCAGTTAGGATTACCTTGTGGCGTTTGCGCAGAATTTGTAACTTGCTGCACAGTTTACCCTTGTTCAGAATAATTAGTCTGTCGACCAATTTATCTTTTATAAAATTCATTAATATTGTAATAGACTTGTCGAGTCGTTTAACTATTTTTCCATTAAGATAGAGATACTTTATGATCTTATGCATCCTTTCTAGATGCATGTTTGTATTAATCCCACACTGTAATCTATGGCAATATGCCCACGCAGTGGCATTTTTTGCGTAGTGGCTAATGAAATATTGCCCAAAGGCATTTGTATCCGAGTCATTTAGCAGTGTTTCGGTTGCTGTTTTTAACATGTTTTCAAATGCTGTGATGTCCCTCTCTTCTAATAAAGTTCGCAATATTTTGTACACTTCTAGTTGTTTTTCTTTGCTACTTACTTTTTTTAACTGCGTTCGCCATGCTCTATCTACATGCCAGCTACAGAAAAGCCGTTTTTTTTCGGGGGGGGGGCTGGCATAATTTGGCACCACCCGTTAAAATAATTATTAGCCATGTCTGACATAAATATGTCAGGCTGAATGTTTCCACATGTTTTCTTAATGTGTGAAAAAAACAGTGCCATTACCATTTGATCGTTTCTGCTACATATGCAGAAAGCACATGGAAACCCCTAACGAAGATTATCGAGGACCAACAGTGTGATAAGTTCGAACCCATAGTTATTTAAACCATGAGTCCCATCAACACAGACACAGTCCTTACCAAATTTTTCTAACATGTAACACTGAGCTTCATTCATAATTATAAGAATAAAATCTTCAAGGTTAAGCTCAGGGTACATGTCACTTAGCTGTCCTTGTGGTTTATAAAAGAGCACACAAGAATTTTCTGTGCCCTCCATTTCACGAACCCATGAGTCCACACTTACTGCGTCATCTGAGTGTCTTACAGATGACAGATTGAACAGAAATTCAATATTGTGTAAATCATGGCGAGTAACTAGATGCATACGTGTCTGATCTCCTGCAATAGAATCGCGAATCTCGCCCAAAATCCTTTCGAAAGGAATACCAGCAGCAATCTTGGAAGCTAAATGCATTCTATCTTCCTTTGAAAGAAACATATGTCCAATTTCATTTTTATGGCCAACATGAGTCTTTAAGTATTGAACACAGCATTTTCCATCAGTTTCAATAACTGTAATACTTGCTGGACAATCCATCCATGCTGGACAAACTGCCTCGACTGCCAAGTTCTTTAGATATTACCAAGTTAGCATTACTAGCATACTACGCAATCAAAATCTTCTTCAATATGGGTCTAATCACGCATTCTACAGTGTTACGTCTTTTCCTTTGCTTTTATTATGACATATATCAGCAGCTAAAATCTACAACTTGGAAAGTTTTTAATTCTTGCAGAGAATAAAAAAGATCTGGCTCATTATTCTTTTAAGCATCATAAAACTTTAAAATGAGTATAAAAGAAATTCATTTTTACTTTAGCAAACGCCAGAATTTAAATTAGTATTTGTTTTGTATGCACAATTTGTACAATATTGATAAACGAAAATAGAGGCTTGCAGTCTCAATAAACTGTCCCATTAATGGCGATAAATGACTAGCACCCATCTTTTGGGGAATTCAAGTTGTTAGAAAGAGAGGACAGGAAATGTCGCGCAGTTCGTGGATTAGATAATAGGGGATGTATCTTCAATCAAATTTCAAGCAGTTCGTATCCTACTTTTTAGTACCATGAATATATCAACTGCTTCAGCGGTAATTACATAGTAAATAAAAAACGTTTGTTTATTCCGTAAAGGTCACCACGATTCCGCAAATTGCAAAAGATTGGATTTAAGACAAAAACTTTGTAGAGACATTAGGATTTTTTGGAAGCTGAAGAGATGATAAATTAACAACCGCTTTCGCCGGGAATCGAACCACGGACTTCTGAAATACCGGCTCAGTGTGCTACACCACGAAGGACGCTAGGGAAGTGGGAGAAATACCTTATAACTTAATAAGCTAAAAGATTGAAGATAGGTACTGGTGCTGTGCTAGAAAATATCACATGTCCCGCGAATGTATCCTTGCTGTAAAACACAGATTGGACAGTGGTAGTCACTCTCCCGTGAACTGTCCACAGCCAAAGCATCTTCAAACAACATCCCAAAACGAATCCCATCCTATGAGTATTTCCTGCTAACAGCCGCCCAAATATTAATCAGCCAAATGCAATCGCTTTTCTTTCAACGCGAACAGCCATATCTGGAATTTTCAAGGACAAATTAAATATCCATACGATTTCGAACTTTGATCTCTATTGCACAACGTCAATGAAATGATCTATTCCTTCTCCACGGTTATTGTATCTCCAAAAGCAAAAATGGCCATCCGTTCGTGGCCTACTAGTTTTAATTCTTTAACTAACCTAGATGAAATAAAACTTCGATGATCACCATTGTCTAAAATAAGATTAGTTAAAACCGATTTTTATCCGAACAGTCGAAAACTTTACATGCTTTTAAGAAAACCATATTTTTGTTACAAATATTACTATGAGACACAGAAATATTCTCGACGCTTAAATTAGATTTAGACTATGAGTCATTCAAAACAGTTTCGCTTTCCGTTTGCTTGTCGCAAACCTCATACGGTAGGCTTAACGGAGTTGTTTTTTTCCCACAAACTTACTCATGATATAATTTGCTAAAACATTTTTACACGCAATTTTTGCTTAACATTCGCGGGACATGTGTTGTTTTAAAAAATAGACATTCTTTGATTAGAACCATCGCAGTGGCTCCTACAATCCAGCGGACTTCAGTCCAAGAGGAGAATCGGTTGGGAGAATTCCGACAAGTTCTTTGTGGTCAGGTACAACCTAGTTATCTAGACCACGTCACTCGTAGCATAGTCAAGAATCGCTATATGTTATTGATGATTGTAACGAAGCTATTTTCGTGAAAGAGCGATGGACTGCGCCGGTTAATTCCATGGTAACCAATTCCATGTGGTGGGAATTTATCTCTGCCGTTACTGGACATTAATGACTTCAGAACGAGACAGACTACTGCTTAGCGTGGATTAAAAGGTTTGTGCGCAGTTCTAAACCGAATTCTTCAAAATTAAATGGGCCTATGTGTGCTTCAGAACTCAAGCAAGCTTTGCGTTTTTAGATCAAAGTTACTCTATTCAAACATTACAGTACAGAGGCTACCCAACTTCTTTCAGGAGGTACTGTCAACAAGGATTCATGCATATTTAATTTGAATCTTGAACTTGATGACAATAACGTACTTTGTTTGAAGGGACATGTAGAGTTCTCTACTAACAACGTGAGACTAAATATCCTTAGCTTCTTCCATATAATGATAAATTTGATGAGCTACTCATCTATGATTCTCACATTAAAATGTACTATTCAGGTGTTGATACAACTTTAACGCATTTACGAGAACAATTTTGGATTGTCAAAGGTAATCAGTTTTGGATTTTCAGACTTGAATGGAAATAATTTTGGATTGTCAAAAGAGTGCTAAATAACTATCTGATTTACAGGCGGTTCAGAGTGAAACTTGAAACGCAGATGGTTGTTCCTTTACCACCTGATAGAATTAAAAAGCATCCACTATTTGATATATGTAGTGAGTGAGTGAGCGCCACCAAGGAAGACCACTGACCTGGCCTTAGCCTCACAGTGTGTTATCTTCCTGGCAGAAACCTTCTACTCTCTGCTCCATCCTGCTCCGGGAACGCAGCCGAATAGACGGCTAAGAGCCTCACCAAGTCTACATATAAGCTTGGATGTTGTTGTACGGGGAAAGATTATCCTGTTAGGAACTACTTAAAATTAAGCAAAGAAGCAATCAAACGACTGTTAAGAATCGCTGTTAGAATAGACAGAAACTTGTGTTAGATAAAGTAAAGATAGGAGGACTCTGCCTGAAAAATTAACTGCCGTGTATTTTCTGGACTTGCTAAATGTCTACATGCGGGTGCTTATCCTGATACAACTGTCATATATTTATGGGGCTTCTGTGAAATCGTTGGTCCTGCATGGAGGAAAGTTGTAACCTATTAAATTATTGCACATAGTAAACTTAAAGTAAATAAATAAATAAATAAATAATAAATAAAGAGAGAGATTAAAAGATGATTAAAAAAAATCCTAGCGCCCAAACATAATTTAACGCAGCTTACTTTCCATGTGCCTGACTCTTATGTAAGAACATTTAAAAGAATGTGTACCTGTTATCACTAAGATAAAAAATTCCTGCATAATTTAGTTTTTTGCGCATACTTAAACTGTAGTTGTTTTACAAATTGAACCATTCACCTACATTTTCTTTCGTAGTACTTGCAGACAGGATAATACATACATAAGTACAAAACTGAATATTAAAGTGAAAAACTAACATGATACTGAGTACAGAAATACAGAAAGCTTATCCCTAATGGCTGCGTACATAATACTTAAAAATGCATACATAATACATGAAAATGCATACATAATACATGAAAACTAAAAACAAAACTGATAAGCATAATACATAAAACTGATCATTAAGTAATGCTATGTAGTCTAAATCCTAGCCAAGTACGAACTGACCTTCATAGTACATGCAGAGAAGGAATAAATACAGACTTGAGTACTTTAAAGTGAACATAAACAGAAAAGTACAGCACCATACTCAGTAAAACTGATATCTGATTCCAAACATTTGAATACATAATGCTGATACATAATTACAAAGAGAAACTTACCTACATTAATTCCATAGTTAGTTTTATCACCTTAGAACATGCACATAATTTATACAAAACATAATTAAGCACGTAATGCTGATCACTAGGGAAGAGATTCAAACATGCAATTGATCACATAAATACAGATATTTCTTCCCTAAAATTTACATAAAAAGTTGAATATTTATTAAAATTAAGAAGGCAAAAATGCCATACCAATAATAATATCATTCATAAACTCGAGGTGATAACATAAATTGAACTTGTCCTTCTTGAACCTATTTATCACAAACTTGTAATTTAAATACACGATTTATAAGTGTAGGAAAAACTCATTGCTGCTGAAGATTTTACTGGCACGATCTCATCTTGCGAATCCTAGACCTGTACATTAATTGCAAAAGTAAACATTTTAAAGAATATAGGCAGGTTGTTGACATAGTCCTAATTATCTAAGTTAGTCTTCGGTTGAGAGGTTCGAGGTGTGTGCCCAGATTGATTTATACATTTTATGATTCAGAGCGCTAAGCACTTGATTATTTCTATTTGGGGACACTTATCGTCGTATTAGAATCAGCCTGACAATGGCTGATTACCGCTTGTAACCTTTTATTTGCTGTTTTGTTTGTTCTCATATTTGCCGCCCATTGTGGCCAGTAAGCTTGACTTGGCTTTCTTATATGGTACTGTGCCGTGTTTGTGCAGTGGAAGACGTAGTGGTCTGGATCCCCCACCTCTCCACATTGACATCTTTCTGTGTCACTCAGGCTGAATCTATGCAGATAGGTCAGGAATGGGCCATGACCTGTATAAAACTGTGTCTGACTACCACTATTGCAGTTTAACTCTAGCGTTGTTTTTGGGAAGAACATATACGTTCTCCTTCCTGTATCTGCTGTGTCCCATCTGGCTTGCCATCTGTCTATTAGTTGTTTTAGAGTGATCTTTTTGAGATGAGACCTAGGTAATTTATCTGGCAGTTCTGTTCTTGAGACCTCCTTTGCCGCTTCTTTTGCCAGGGTGTCTGCTTCCTCATTACCTTTAATGCCCACGTGAGCCGAAACCCACGTGAGGCATGGCCTTTCTGATGGTAGAAGACTGAGGAGGATTTTTCTAAGTTCTTGGACATACTGGCTTCTGCTTTTGTAACCTTTGATTGCGTCAAGGCTAGAGGCAGAATCACTGTAAATAGTAATGTGGATAAATCTGTTCCTCTTCACATAATTAATTGCTGCTTTAAGTGCTGCCAGCTCAGCTTGGAATACTGAGTTCCTACTGCCAAGTCTTCTTTTCCATTTATACACAATTGTATTACCTTTTAGAACGCAGAAGGCACTGCAAGTACCCGTCTCGGTTTTTGAGCCATCTGTAAATATAGCTGTGTGATTATCTTTTGGTGTCACATAGTGGCCTAGAATACACTTTTTAGATGTGTTTCAGCCGAATGTCCTTGCGTCACTGGCTTGTGTTTTTCAAAGTCTTCAGCAAAGTGGTGTTGTTCCCATAGAAGTCCATCCTCACCTAGCCTTAACACTCTTGCAATTAACGACTCCCTTTCCGTTTGCAGGTCTAGCGGAGGAATTCCTGCTAGAACCTGCAGAGCTGTCGTTGAAGTAGTTCTGTAGCCCTTGCAGATGAGCAAGAGTTGCAGCCTATGCATGGACAGGAGTAATCTACGCATGCTTACGTTGAGTGTATTTCCCCAGATCGCTTCGCCGTAGAGAACAATTCTTTCTGTTATTGCTTGGTACCACCTCTTAAGCACCCATGGTGGTGCTCCCCACTGCAGTCCTGTTGTGCGTAGCATTGTGTTTGTGAGTGCGATACATCTTTTCCTGAGTTCTTTTAAGTGGGGAATCCAAGAGAGATTATTGTTGAGGATAAATCCTAGGTATTTTTTGTTTGGAGAGCATTTTATTGAGCTACCGTTGAGTCTAATGGTAGGATTTCTTTTCATTACTCTTTTACACCCGATAAATAGCATGGGATATATGTAGTATAGATTTCGCCGGATATTTTTTTGTGCACGATTTTAATTCAAAGTGTTATTTACTTATATTCAGTTGTGCGGTGACATGAGGTACGCGCTTAGAAATAGTTCTGAACATACGTGCCGATTCTTTTTTGTTAGGATTCCGATGATTTGTTTCTTGTCGAGCATTATGTTCCACTATATATTCTTATAATACCAAAGCTTTCAAAAAAGCCAATTGTGAATGGAGAAAATAGTGGAATCAGATAGATGATGATCAACTTAAAAATATGTTTTGTTCCAAAGGTTGTAAGATTGTACCTAAATTAAATTAACTTTGATGGCTAGATCTTTACTTGAATTGTGAAGCGACTATTCGCTAAGTTCAACGGTATCAGTAACAGCACGTGGAAAGGGTGAAGAGACTCTTTTATTCAACTTAAGAAAAGTATTTACGGTCGACACTCCTGGTGCTTACAACTACATGCCAATACTTTGGCGGCAACTAAAAATAGAAATATGAAGTTTAAAACCAAGCCTAAATGAAATAATCAGCCGAAGCTGCACAGGGATATTAAACGCATAGTTGGCTCTTGGACAAACCATCGACGTAGACTAACTGGCAATTAATTTGGACGGCCGTATAATAGCAAGCTTAAATAGCAGAGAACGCTGCCGAAAAAGCTGAACACGCTCTGTATGAAGTGACTCAGTCACCAGCTTAAACAGTACCTTTCTACCGTTCTTTGCGTTACACGAGAAACTGAAATCTCACACTGCCAAGAAAACGTGGTTTGAAAGCAAGAGCAACAGGAAAGTTTGCTTCAAAATAAAACTAACTATTAAATAAATTAAATGAATCCCCTAAATTATAGTTTGGAATTTTATAGTTGGAAAAAATTCCATGGTGTGGAGGTTTCCGGGAGAGTCAGATACGTACGGTTAAAACTTGCTTAATGAAAAATGTTGGACGATTATCCCTTTCTCTATAAGAATATGAAACTGTTCATAGAAATTGAAGCCATGGTTAATTTCAGGGATATCACGTATCTGTACAACGAACCCTGTTCTCTCACCTCATCTCATTTTCTTGTTGGTAAATGGTTTGTGTCTTTACCTGTAACAAAACATGAAACACATTTGAATGCTAATAGAAATTCAAGAAATATAAATATCAGCAAATTCTTTTGAATCACTTTCGGAACAGGTGAAGAAAGGAATATTTACATAACCTGAGATCAGCTTATATTTCCCCGCAACCAGGTAAAATAGTTTCATTTAAAGCGGATGATATTATTTTAATTAATGATGAGCGTTAACCCAGAAATATGTGGATGATGGGAAAGATTTTAGAGCTGTATCTAGAAGAGAAGGAAAAATTCATTCTTTTCTTTTTCAAACTCTTAGAGGAAATATAAAACTCTCAGTACAACTTGTGTATAGTTTGGAAATTAATGTTTATAACCAGAAGACCATGCAAATTTTACATTTAACAAAGCAAATTTAATTAAAATAAAAACACTACATGAAAGAATTACATGTCAAAAGTAATAAAAGTAACATAAAGCAATTACTCTTGTTATGTCCATGCACAAATCTGTCGAATCTCTAACTAACGGTTGATATGTTAGATGTTTCAAAAATGTTTTTTGACAGTTGCCATTTACCGTTAGGTCATAAACTTCCCCTCGGGCTCTGATGACGTCCCGGCAAAGAGTGCGCGTTGGATAGTTTAATTTTACGAGGTTTGCGTCTTTTCCTTATGAGAGCCACAGGATGTTGATCTTTCGATGGAGGCAGTTTATAGGTTCTCATCATACTGGTATGATAAGTGCCTAACACTTGATCAGGAGTAGCAGGATCTGCAATGTCATATGTTGTGGGAGATCTGTTAGTAATCACTAGATATGGGACCTTCGCCTTTAGGCATACATTTTTTACTTTTTCCGTCGTCCTAAGTTCGCTTCCGAACTGCAAATAAGCAGCAGTATGACCTGTTGTGTCACATATTGCTGTATTCATGGCAAAACGAATTATGGGCAGTTTTTCTTCCCAAGTATCATGAGCATCACCGACTAGTATGGCTAGTTTGGGTTTTAAATCTCTGTTCTTTCGTTCGGAAGGATTCGCTAGAGGATGATAAACAAGAATGAGTTCTTGTTTAATACCAAGGAAGTTACAGGTTTGTTGCATTACCGCACTAACAAATTGTGTGCCATTATCACTAATCAACCACTCTGGGTAAACCATAGCGTAACTTCTTCAATTAAAATTTTTGCACAATTTTTCGCAGTGGCTTCTTCCAAGGCCAAGAGCTCTGCCCATTTCGTACTGATGTCTTCAATAAGAAAAATCCATTTTTTCCCACTTGGGGTTTCTGGAAGTAGGCCAAAAAAGGTCTATAGCAAGTGTTTCAAACCTCTGTGCGTACACAGGTGTTCTAAGTAATCCAACAGGTTTCTGGTTATTTGGTTTATACCGATTGTACTCAGCACAATTTTTCACGTATTCTGAGATATACTTTCTCATACCAGGAAAGTAATACATGGAGGCAATCTTATAATACATGCCTTCAGCTCCACAATGTCCTGCAGTGGGGGAATCGTGATACTGCTGTAGGACTGGTTCTCGCTCATGACGAAAGACAACTATCTGAGACTCTTCGGAGTCTGTGTCGGGAAAGTAACGATACAAAACTCCTTGATTCATGAGATATCCTCTATTAGTCCAATTTACATAATTTTCATCTTTTTTGCCACTCTCAAAACAGTCTATAATCTTCCTTACATCTTCATCTTTCATTTGTTCTCCACGAATGTCTTTAGATTTCCGGGATGGTAAATCTATAGATGCAGCATTTAAATCACAAAGTCGTTATTTGCATAAAATGGTCTAGAAAGAAGATCTGCTATAACATTGGATTTTCCTGGAGCGTAGACAATTTTTGGATGATATGACTGGATTTGAAGGGTACATTGAGACAAACGATCAGATGGTGATTTAATACTCATTAGCCATTTAAGAGGTTGGTGGTAAGATGCAATTATTATTTCTTGGTTTTCTATATAACCGCGAAACTTCTCAAGGGCCCAAACTACTGCAGGAGCTTCTCTCTTGGTAGCTGAATAATTTCTTTCTGCTGAGCTTAACAATCGATTTGCATACTCAATCACACGTTCCTCTGGGCCTTCTCCTTGGATAAGGACTGCTCCTAAAGCATACTTACTGGCATCTATCCTAATGATGAACGGTTTAGAGATAAATTGAAATTTAATACCCAATTTTTAATATAATTTTATTACTAAAATAAAATTTTCGAGATGAAATTTCTACTGAAATTGTTATTCAATTACATAAAAGAAGTGCCGCAGCCTTCTCATTAATGGCTGCGGTGCATTCCGGCTAGAATTGCAATTTATTACAAAAACTAAGAAGCACCGGAGCCAATATCCGGTGGGCTCCAGCCCAGTTTAAGCTAAGGGGAGGGTGGAATTTTTTATCATCACAAAAATTAAATATACATAAAGTATAGCTGATTAAAATTCCAGGGCGAAACAGAATGAGGGTATAAGTGGGTGGAAACAAAAAATGAGGGGAATTTTGGTGAGAGAGAGCGTCCTCTTTAACCGCGGCACTCTGCTGATATAATTATAGCTATCAAGCAGATGTGTGTCAGGGGTAAAATGAGTTTTGAATCTAACACCTAAGGATGAATGTAATGTTGCTGGTTACCCTTCCCCCCTTCAATTAGTGGATGCTGTGGGAAGACGATGTATAGGACGTGCTTGAGAAGTTTTATCTCAGTATTTCACTCTTATTGTACTCGCTGTCACTTAACGATCATTTAAGAACACACATTTTCCTTCCTGGGAGGATAACTAACTGTAAGCATCCATAACAATACAATAAATACGGTGGCATGGCGGGAAATTAACGCATTCCTAAACAAACTCCCCCCAAATTTATTCTCCTTAAAGGGAAGGGTTTCCGCATGTGAGTGAGGGGACTTTACTTGAACGTCTCATGTTCTCATGAGTTCGTATTTCTAGGAAAATAGACTATTGCAAAGTCTGCTTATTGTTAAACTAAAACGTTAAATTATGGTTCAGTTTTATAAAAAGAAGTACCAGAGCTCATCTGATTTAGAGCTCCGGTGCGCTCCGGCTAAAATCGTAATTTATCTTGCACCGAAGCCGGCCTCCGGTGGGCTCCGGCGCAATTTAAGCACTGCGAGAATCCCTAGTTAGTTGCAGAACTGCATTATTATCATTTAAAATCAATGCAAAGCATTTGAGAGCTACCTGCCTAAGGGAAGAGATTTCTACCGCATTATTGTCGCAATTGGCGATCTATTGAATTTCGTTAATTAGTTTTATAATAGATGGCGCTACCTCTTTTCTATACATTCTTTTTATTTTGTTTGTTTCATGCTTATCGTTTCTTTCACATGCAATTTTTCCGTTGAATTTGGCAAGAGTTTTTAAAATGCTCTCTTCGAAAATTTGTTGTCAATTTACTTTCAAATAAATTTCACGTTTACGTTACAATGAAGAAGCAAATGAAATAACTATTGTCTCAATCGCCAGCAGTATTTAATTTACCACTCTTAAATTCATTATCTCTGTTTTTTACTTCTGTGTAACGAATTAAGTTGCAATCGTAACTACGTACGAAGTAAGTCGTAAGTAAATCGAACGAGTAAGTTGCACTTTTGTAAGAAGTATTGCAATCGTGAAAATTTTGGGGTATCCTATTTCAATGAAAATACCCATATTGACTACTATCGGATACAATTAACGATGTTTTTGCCTGACATCTGTAGGTGAGAACAGAATAAAGGACTCTTTTTCCCAAAACGGGTTACAAAAAGGATTAAAAAACGATTCAGGACAGATTTTTTTGTGACGTCTGGACGTACGTACGTACGTATGTATGTGTGTATGTATGTAGCTCGCATAAATCAAAAACGAGTAGACTCAAAAACGTTGAATTTTATATATGATATAACATGTAGTTGTGCACCTACCTTTCTGGTTGCAATCGATTGCACCAAAAGTAAATAAATATGCAGATATATCCACTTTGTTACTCGGCTGCGTGAGCTCAGTTTTTTTAAAATTATTTTTATATGTTGGTAAATTGTGCATGTTTCGCTTTAAAAATGATTGAATTATGTTGTTCTTATCTTCCGGTTAAAGTTCTTATGCCTTTAGTTAATCTGCATGCAATAGTTGTAGAATTATTAGCAATTTAAAAGTTTTTTTAAGTGCGGCTAATTTTTTTACTATGTTTACATTGGAAACTTAGCAAAATAGTGAATTAAGTCAGTTTCTGCACCTTTAGTGTCTTTTTGCCGAGTGGGACCCAAAGTAAACTCAGTTTTGTGCACTGAAAAATCTGCCTTCTGTGCCTTAACTGCTTGTTTTTGCGTAGAAACAACAATTTTAATTGTAAAAATTGTTTTAATTGTATTTGGTGTTTTAAGTTTCTCTATATTTTTAAATTTTTAATAAAGATATTTTATGTAATTTTGTCTTGTCGCGAAGTGAGAACTGAATTAATTGAATCAGAAATCTCTAATGAGATTCGAGGAAATAAGTTTCAATGAAATGCAGCAAAAATAAATAAATAAATAAAAAAGGTGCGTATAATTTAATATTTCGCGCAAGGAAGTCATGTGGTCTACACATCAGACTTTTCAATGCTGTGCTTAGAACAAATTGTTTGTAAATAGGCTTTGACGACTAAATATAGGAGTACAAAATCGGGTGTGTTTCATTCACTATATGCGCGAGATTCTTGATATAATCTATATCCGTAACATTTAGGAGCTCACTTTCAGTTATATTAATGCCAAGTAAGTCAGTGAAATACTTAAACCAGCTAATTTATAAAAAAAAAGGTCACCCTTGTATTCGCACACTGAAAATTTTCTTATCCGTAATATAAAACACAGCGCAAGAAATAAATATTTTACAAAACGTTAAAAAAAAAAAAAAAAAAAAAAAAAAAAAAAAAAATTAATAGGAATAAATCTGATCATGGAAATTTGAAAGCTAGTTCTGAATATTTTTAATTGGCTGTTTCATTGGCGGACGGCACATCCAACTGTATGACTGGAAAAAGAGGTGGCGCTGTCTGTTACAAAAGTAGTAACTAAGTACCAAAATTCGCTACATAGCCAGTTACGACAATACCCCTTTCCTGGCTCCCGGTTACTTTATACGTGAGAAAAACGGACCCACTAACAGCCCAGCCATAAAGTCGCTGAACGCTGGTAGTTTGACCTGGACTCAATTTTGGGCGAACGGGCTGGCTGTACCGGCGTTTTCGTCGTTTTTCCCATACGTAACGTGGGTATGAATAAGTTTCCCTTAGACGCCCACCAGCGGCCGAGCGGTAACGTCGCTGAACACTGGTAGTTCGGTCCGAGGTTCGAATCCCGCGAACGAGGTGGCTGCTTGGGTGTTTTCGTGGTTTTCCCCATGTGTAATGTGTATACGAGCCAGTTTCCCTTTAAAAGTCCTCCACGAAGGCAACCCTCCCTTAAGGCAGATAGCCCTCGAGTGCCTTGCCGTAATCTAATAAACAACCTGTTTCCCTTAGACATTTCTCCAGAAAAGTATCACTGCCCTTACTGTAATCAAATAAACAAAGCCAAAAATGTGAAGAAAACGACGAAACTCCGACGAACACCGTTCGAACTACCGGTTTTCAGCTATTTTTCTGCTTTGCCGCTGGTGGGCTAAATAGAATTTGAAATGAATGGCATTAAGAAACTGGCAGAATTACAAACCTTCAAGATTATCGGACTGAATTTTGCTAAACATGATGGAAGCGGTAAAGCCATCAAGGAGAAAGTAAGAAATTATTTGACTTTATATTATATATCTCAAGATTCGTAGGCGATAAAAATAATTAACAATTCTCCCTGAATAAAACAAAAATCGGCTGCGTTTTCTTCCGATCTAGTTCCGTTTAGTTTTGTAGAATTAATAACTAAATTACGCTTAGACTTTTTAATGGCTCATGTCGTAAGGAGCAAACGTTTGTTTACATTTGAACGTAACGAGCTCTTTGTCCCCACTAAGATCTTTGAAATATTAAACTGTAATCTGTTAAGTCAGACTGGACTAAATTGACGTCACAGTTTCAGTACCAGGGGAACCTTTGATATCGAAGAGAAAAATAAAGTACATTCCATTATGTTTGTGATTATAATAATTAAAATTTTAAATTTAGTTTTCATGTTTAAAGTTATTGTAATTATTTCCGCAGTAAAATTTAACTGATTATTTTACCAAGGAAGACTGTTCTAAAATGTAAATACCATTGACCAGAAAGTTCTTAATACACTCATTTGGGTTGAATTTGACGCCCAACCAAAAAAGATTGCCGACGCGTACGTTAATTTTAAAAAGTTAAAAACCGTTTTTGAAACTATGGCTTTTTGTAGAAGTCTCAGAGGAATTGTAAGCATTCGCTATTGTTTCAGACATCTGTGAAAGCTATGAAGATTTATTTTTAGAATATGGCAATTCACAACAATATTAAGAAAACGTGTTTAAAAAGTGATTAAAATGTTAAAAGAAATGCTGAAACTGATATCAAAAGAGATAAAGAAAAAAAAGTGATGATTTGCTGTCATCAACCGAATCTAGAAAAGCACTGCCAATTCAAATTCAAATTCTTGAAATGAAAGGTGTTGATTAAAAAAGCTGTCAGCAGTTTTGCGAAACTGAAAATACAATTGAAAAATATTTGTTGAAATGTATCAAACAACACAGATATAATAATTGTTTCTTAGAGAGAAAATTTCAAGAACGTAATTATAAAAATTTTAAAATGAATTTAAAATTTACTCAAAAAGTTTAAATTTTAGTTTGTGTGTTTGTGGAGAGCAGCCCGCCCACCTGACAAGTGGTCTTACAGCATAATTAGGCTGTCTCAGTTACGAGTATATACAGACAAACACACACACTAAAATAAAATTCTCACTGTTGCCTCGATTATTATTGATATATTCCATAATCACTTTATGAATTATATCATTAATAGTCGATTTTATTATTGATATAATTCTGATTTTAGTATTATTTATTTAGTTCTTAAGTATTAATTTTTAGCTATTATGTTTGGATTAATTGAATTAATTCTTAGCTGTCATTTTACTTGTAAAGTTTAAACTGATACGTATCTCTGTATGCATTAAATTCATCCGCATAATAAATACTTTCGGAACGGAAGTGATTCATATGGCAAAACTATAAAGCTGTCAACACGTCGGTTGGCCTTGATGAGCATCGACATAACTTATTCGCGGGAAAGAATTTCGGTTTAAGTACGGAATGTGCCCTTTCTACTGCTATTGAAAGCATTCATAACGAAAAATTATGTAAATAATTGAGCTCATTAAATAAATATATTTTTTAACTGTCATAAATATGCTCCATTAAAATTTTTTGTTAGTATTATTTTTGATATTAGCTGTTATGTTTTCTAGTTATTTCATTATGCGTTTATTCGTAGACAGGCAAACGACAGCGGATGTCATGCTGGAGCCAAACGATTCCTACGTTTGAATGAACTAAGGAGGCTATTGATTCCAAGAGAATATCCCATACCTTTCCGTTTTGTGATCGGAAACTGTCATTTCATTAGTTTCAAATTTTGTTTTAACTGTGATGGCTTTCTTCAGCGCTGCTAGGAAACGAACATCTGAAGAAGTGTTTCAGTCAACAAGGTAAGAAAGATTTCCAGTTTGATAAAACATTTTTTTTTTTTTTTTTTGAAGCGAAATGTTTTCCGGCTACAGTGAGTGTTTATTTTTAAGCTAAGCCTGGAGAAGGGGAATAGATATATAATAGAACAGATCCTGAAAATAACTGAATTCTGGATAAATGGAGCAAAAGGGATATTGTTCTGAAGAATTTTTCAGGAAAAGAATCCCAAAATTTAATGCGCATACTTAAAAAGATGTCTACATTTTCAATAGTAATATTTTTATTCATATAGCACTAATCACTGCATGTAGTGCCACTGTATACATTTTTAAAGAATATTTTTTGTTCATTCTCTATAGTAAAGTTTTCTTTTTTACCTTTACGGAAAATTAAACATAACATCTGTTGCCGGTATTTCCATTATAATTAATAAGACGAACGGTCTGTAAGTAAATTTTAAGTCTCTAGTTATTTTTTTTTAATGGAGGAACAAAGTTGGTTTTTGCGATTGTTGGCAACAAGTTTTCTTTGCGGAAGTGAAACTCCTTTGAGATGAGTTTCTCGTTGGCCTCATGCTTTAGCTTTATGTTTCGGAGTAATTTCAAAAACAAATTAGAGGAGTTCTGCTTAATGGGGATCTCTGGAGAAATTTAAAACTAGACTAGATGAATTGGTAAAAGTTTACAATTGGGTGCCCCTTGCTTTTTTGGCGATTCTTTTTTGATGGCCAGGAAGACACAATTTAAAGATTGCTGCTGCGCAAAACCAAAATTGAAAGTCAAAGTATTGCACAAACTCTGTGTCCATGTACACATCAGTCTGTTTTCACTTAAAAAACATCCCAGAATTGCACAAACTAGGCATTGCGCACTGCCTTAAATTTGTCCATGTACACATCAATCTATTTTCATTAAAAAATTAAGAAGCTAAAACAAAGTTAAAACTATCATAATAACCAAAAATGAGGTTTCATCGCAAAAATAAAAAAAAAAAAAAAAAAAAAAAAAAAAAAAATTATCGCTAATCGAAGGGGCACCCAATTAATTCTACACTAGAGCCGATGAGTTTTGTATAAAACTTCTTTAAAATATACTAAAACGTTGAACTGTATTATTTCAGTAATTTCATCTCTGTATAATATCTAAGGGAAGAAAACCTTGAATGGCTATCAAAACGAAAAGAATGACCTGAAGATAACTTAAAAGGAAATAAGAAAGCGTTAAGAAAATCAGGAAACTTACAGTCACATCTAATCATAGCAAATAAAAATAATTAAATAAGTAAGTAAATAAATAAAAGGAAAAGGAAAAAGAAATCTTAAGGCTTTCAGATTTTACATTACGCTCAAAGGCGCGTTTTTTTAACGTTTTGTGTAACCTTTATTTATTAAACATCATGTTCTTCGCGCTTAAGCAATAAAATTCAATTCAATAGCAATATCGCAAAGTAATTTTAAAGTGAGCATATCTTTAGAATTTCCGATACGCAGTCTCGCGCGCTGGAGATAATAATGGTTTTTTTTTTTTTTTTTTTCCCTCCGTTCAGTGTTGCCATCGCTCGCTTTACAATCGTCGAGTTTCTTAATCAGAAACTCATAAATGCTTTACAATAATAATACAAACTTCAAATAAATAATAGCCCACCAGCGGCCGAGCGGTAAAGACGCTGAAGACTGGTAGTTCGGTCCGAGGTTCGAATCCCGCGAACGGGCTGGCTGCATGGGCGTTTTCGTGGTTTTCCCCATGTGTAACGTGTATACGAGCCAGTTTCCCTTAGAAAGTCCTCCACGAAGGCATCGCTCCCATTAGGCAGATAGCCCTAGTACGCTTTGCCATAATTAAATACACACACACCCTCAAATAAATAATAAATAACAAACTTCAAATTCAAACATAATATAAATAAATAACAAACAAACTTCAAATAATAACAACTTCAAATTCCGCATTAGCACAAACTTCAAATAACAAAAATAAAAAATAAAAATAATAATAACAATAAATCAAACTTCAAATTCCGCATTAGAGCTTCCAGATGCCCATATTCGATGGAAAATAACATTATTGAAAATTTAATGGCTAAAGGTACCGTTGTTTTATCACAATGCGAGAAACATACATACATTTATGCAGATTCTTCATTATTTGATTTCTTTAAATATAACGCAGGGCTCTAATATTTGGTGGTAACAATTTAAAAAGTGATTCGCCGTTTATAGTGAATCAACACAAAATGCCAAAACGAAATTAATAGCCCTTCTGGCTTTATTAGCCCACTAATCGATAAAATGAAATAAAATTAAAAATAAATGAATAAATACAAAGTGAATTTGAATCATCGGCGTCAGTGACCACAACCAAAGAAGATTTAACAAATTATGTTCTAGTTGAAGTAGACAGTGAGGAAGAAAATCAAACACTTGAATGAAACAAATAGTCAATATCAACATCGTGCGACAATTTGTTACAAAACCGTAATCGATTATGAAAGTGTTTTAAATACCTATGATAAACGTTATTAATGGCCAAACGGGTTTATTAATGATTATGATTATTTTCGATTGTTTTTATTCTGTTCTTGTTTCTTCTATCTGCCGTTCATGGATTCGACCAAAGTGAGAAAATGAATTTTTCATAAATTTAAACGAATATGTTTTAAACAAATACGATATTTAGGTTTTTCACTTATTTACTTGAAAACTAATAAACAGTGAAAACAGAATGGCTTATTATAATCAGAAAATACTACACAGATTCTTATGGAGTGTATCATTTTTGTGGTGAAATAGAAATTATAGGATCTGATGGCTGGAAGAAGTTTTAAATATAAGTAGAGTACCAACGGTTTCATATATCTTGTATACTGGATTTATAAATGAGAGGATATAAAAAAAGAAGAAGAAAAATCGGCTGATATAACACGCAATATTTTATGTTCCTCAGATCTTTTTTTAAAATTGCTGATTGAAGAATCGCATAAACAACAACAACAAAAAATTTAACATTAAAATGTTCTTTGCCACTGAATCCGTTTTTTATTATTAGTATATGCAATAAATATCTGTAACTTTTCCTGCTTCTTTTCGTAAATTGTCAAAATCAACTCTTAACAGTTTATATGAAATCTAGTAATGAATCATATTGTTACGTTATTTTCTTCCTTGACGTTCGTACGGGGTTCGTGAAGATTTAGAGCGAATAATGACGGCAACATTTGATGAAGTATCAAAACACACTTTATTTAGCTGGTACTAATCAGGACAGGTCCAAAATCACGTTACAGTCGTCGAAGAACTACTATAAACACGTTGACACAATCAGCGACACACCCTTCTGGTTATCAGGCTATAACGGTGGAGACAGCTTCACTGAAAAGCACCAGAGTACAGCTCCCGACTCTGCTCGGCCATTCTCGGAACTCCACGTACTCTCGAGACTCTCCACGTTACAACTCGCGATGAACTCGACAGAGCACGGCTCCCGACTCTTCGGTTCAGTCGTTCCCGGAGCTCATCACGCTCTCTCGACGATGCACTAACCGCGATACACTAAGAGACTCTTCGATGCACTCGACGACTCACTCGGCACTCGCTGGCCGGCTGTCAACTCGATCGTCACCGCACGGTCTGACTAGCTATCTCGCATCCTAAACGAGGTACTCTCACTCGCCCTCTCGACAAGGCACACTCTCCTGACTGCGGACCAGCAGGCTTTATATAGCTTTCAGCTTGTGTTCGACAACATTCTGGGCTAAACCGGTAAGAAATCGTTCCAGAAGGTTCTCCATCCGTCCATGGCATGCCGCTAATTTTGTCGCCAAATGGGAGATGTATGGCCCAAATGTGGCAACCCTGCCTTTCCTTGCCATTTTATGGCAACCCTAAAACTGCTTTGCGGAGAAGCCATCTTACCGCGCCTGTGTATTTCGTAGCATATTAAAAGTGCTGTATTTAGGGATTCGTCCTTTTGTTGAAGAGTCTTGTTTGAAGCATCTATTCTTTCTAAAATCTTTTCCCATACAGTAAGTAACAGTACATACTCAAATGTATCAAGTTTTTTATGTAAATCGGCAGCTTCGGACCTTGTTAACGGTTTTTCATCTTTGTTTGAGGGAAAAATGACGTAAACAATGTTTAATTTCTTCATAATTTTCCTTTAAGGATTTCACAGCATCGGAACGAGCAGACCATCTGGTGTTACAAATAGGTTTAATACTTAAGTGTTTGCTCTTACAAAATTTTGTAATGCATTTCACGTATGTGTAGAACTTGGAAAAAACTACGTACAATTCCTGAATGATATTGAGAAAAGTGGTCATTTCCATGCAACTTTCTGCAGCAGCATTTCCAATTAAATTTAATGAATGATTTGCGCATGGTATAAAATAGGCAGAAAAAATATGTTGTTTTATTGTGGATTGGAGTCCCTTATATTTATTTACTTGACATATTAAACGCATTATCATAACACTGTCCCCGACAGTTAGTGATGTCTAAATCTGTATTATTTAAAAATTCTTAAATAACTTTCTCCAAGTTTTCACCAGTATGAGAAAATATAGGTAAAAATTCCAAAAATCTTTCTTTTATACCACTTGGAAGAAAGAACATAGCGAGTAATGACGTTCAGCTAAGAGATATATCAGGTGTTGAATCAGTAATTAGAGAGTAAAATTTGGTTTCCTTTATTTCGTTCACTATTGTGAGTTGTAAATCTTTCGATACAATAGAAATAAATTCATCCCATATTCTAGACGACAAATAGTTTATAGTACCGGTGCCGCAGTGTGCATATTTTTTCATGTGTTCCTGCAAAAATGGATCGAACTCCGATAAATATTCCAAAGCACCTATATAATTACCATTACTTTCACTAAAAAACACTTCATTTCTACCACGAAACGCTAAAGAGTATGTAGAAATAAATTTGATTGTCGCTACCACACGTTTAAGTATTTCCCTCCCAATATATATATATATATTTTCATTTATAATTTGTTGGTCCAGTTCAGTGTCAAATGTGTCCGGTAATTTTAGATCTTGTTTTAAAAATTAAAATGAAGTTAATGTGGTCACTGGAGGTTTCATGCTCTGACGATTTTTAATGTACATTTTTCCAATCATTCGTCCCTTTTGTCATGAGCGTTGCTTGCTTGGAAAATAATTTACAGAGTATTGTTGGTTTCAGTATAAGCCAACCAATCTCGTTTAACTTTTTCCCGCTACTAATTGTTTTGAAGAAGGAGACAATAGTTAATTTTCTTGTGATTTGTTTTGACCCTTCGTTGCATCGAATAGAAGATGATTCCGAAGATCCATTTATTGATTTTGATGGATTTTTTATGTAATACTCTCGCAATACTCGTCTGTGAAGTATTCTGACCATAATGCAATATCGTTTACAAAACTCTTAGTTTCATCATTACTTTCAGATGATTTGAAATTTATATCTTCTCCTTTTGTTTCATCTTCACAAACGGAATTTCTTTTTTTTTCCTGCTGGTCTTTTTGCAGAATAGTTTCGGACACAAATGATGTTTCTGGAGTTAGAGCAGGTGAAATTTATGAAAATGATGACGATTGTTGTAATTGATCTCCATCTACAGTTAAAAATTTGTCTAACGATCTTTTCATTTGTTTTTCCACTTTATCTCGATCTGCTTTTCGTTTTCTTTTTTCACTTCCCCTTAAATGTTTATAGGAACTCATTTTAAAGAACACGTAAAAGAAAGTAGAAAATGGTCTTCAATTAAATTAATTTTTACTCAATATCACAATCACAAACAAAATCACAATTTGTGGTATTTTATATTATATTGTTGCGTGCGTACGGGTTCGTTATGAAATGAATGCACAAGTCCGATGAAAAATGAACAAAAAAAAATTTATTATTATCACAACAAAAAAATGCTTAAATTTTCTCGAATTATCATGCAGTATTACAATATCTCACAGTAGTTATCTTTTAACTACTCAAATGTCCAATAGAACGCAATTAAAAACAGCTAAAGAACGCTAATCCGCGAATTCGCTACAATCAACAAGAGCAGTTTTCTAAACAACAACAAACTAAGCAACTACTACAAACTGAGACGTTTTCCTCCTTTTATAAGATTTTAAAATCACGCGCTAGAATTTTCCAGTACTTTCTCGAAATCAAAAAGAGATATTTATTTATTTAATGCACGCGCTCTTGTAATTTCAATTTTACGGCTTAGCTTTCTTTTAATATTCGTCACGCGCTGCACTGCGCGAGAAATAAAATCATTTAATTTGTAATTGAACTAACATTAGCTTTTTAAATACCAAATTCGTAACACTGCCCCCTTCCCAAGGACTGCACGTCCCGGGCAGTACAATCCCTGGACAGGAAGCTAAACTTACAACTGTGGCATAAATGCATTAATAAGCATTACATTACAATAATAAACAACATGAACAATAAATGCAATACATAAAACAAATCAAATACACATTTAAAAACAAAATGGACCATGGTCTTATACTATTTACAATTATTTACATTATGTACTATGGCCATAGTAATGAGCTAACCTGTCGTAAGAGTTCGAAGACTCACAGATCCGAACCATGACGTCATTTAGCCTGTTTAGGATTGTGTGCGAACCATCCCAAGGTGACTGTAAATCAGGCCTGACTCCTTTTCGTCGAATCGGGTTCCACAACCACACCTTGTCTCCTTCGTTGGATCTATGTCCAGCAGCTCTCGTGTTGTATCTGGTCTTCACTTTCTCCGTCGCCAAGTTCACTCGCTTTCGTGCGGAACGGTGCATCACTTCAAAACGGGCCTTGACATCTTGGATGTGTTCCTCAGGCGATGAAGGCGCATCCGTACGGCCATGAAACAGGCGGTCACAAGGCAGACGAAGGTCTCGACCGAAGAGCATCTGAGATGGAGAATAGCTGGTAGTCTGGTGTTTCTTTTCGACCCTAGCATGATTTCGGCTGTTTCTCGAGCTGGTTCTTTCGGACAAAGCGTCGGCATTTCCAGGTGAGGATCCCTTCTTAGGATGGATAGTCATGTCTTTAGATCCTGAAAGCAGTTTGTTGTTTTTCAAGTCTAAGGAAAAATTGTATTTCCTTAAAAAGTCCAATCCGAGTATGCATGGATCTGTAATATCCGCCACATATGCCGTGTGATGGTAGGCGGCACTTCCAAACGTGATGTTTACGTTTAACTTCCCAGTTATGTCGATCTTGTCACCAGACGCAGTCTGAAGGGTAACACAGGATGGCGTCCAAATAAGTTTATCTTTAAATTGTTCAGCTAAATCTTTCCTAATGATGGTAACATTAGCTCCTGTGTCAATGATCATACTGCAAGGAACTCCATCGATATTCCCATTGATGGACAGTCCGTTATTGTTGCCACTCACTGTATAAATTTTAAGAGCTTTAAAACAAGGTTTTTCACTATCTGGCAACCTCCGTTCCTCGATATGTTCACTAATTTGTTTACTGCGTTGTTGCTGGGAAATGGTCTTATTTTCCGTACCTCGGGGTGTTCTGCAGTTTCTTCGTATGTGGCCTTCAACTCCGCAGTTCCAGCACTTTAGAATTAGTTTCTTTTCACTTCTGTTCCGTCTCAAGCCACTGACTTGTCTGGTAAAATCATCTGCTTTATATTCCGTACCCTGGGGTGTTCTGCAATTCCGTCTTAGGTGACCTTCACTACCACATCTCCAACACCTTAGAGCCACTTTCTTCTCGCTCCTACTCCGTATCAAATCTTCGACTTGTCTGGCTAAATCATCTAAACGAGCCATCAGTTGATCCACTGGCTCATGGACTCGCACAGCTCTAACTGGGTAGCGATCTCTACTAGTTGCTTGCTGGGCTGCCTCGAACTTCATGGCGTACAACAGAGCGCTTTTTATGTCCTTTACATCTGCCATTCGAAGAGCTTTCTGTATTTCAGTATCTCGGATGCCGTCGATAAAGTATTGTAAGGACAGGATTTCCCTTGTTTCTGTCGGGCATTCCGAAAAGGCGAGATGGGACAGCCTTTCAACATCCGCGGCGAGCTCCTGAAGTGTTTCGGTAGGCTGCTGTTGACGAGATTTTAATTGGAGCCTGCTGTAGTCTTTTAAACATTTCTCGCCGAAGCGCAGCTCCAAAGCGCCGGATAGAGCTTCTAAATCTAACCTTTTGTTTTCGGGAAGAGTCTGAAGGATATCCGCTGCGTCGGCTCTTAGAGAAGCGGCGAGATGACAGGCCTTAGCTTGGGAATCCCATCCATTCGCATCCGCCACGATAGAAAATTGTGTCTTATACACCTGCCAGGAGGTCTTCCCATCATACGTGGATAGCTTCAGAGGTGGACGAGCAGGCATTGGTAAGAATTTAAAATCATCACTCCTGCTCCCTGCCGACGTTACGAATTTCTTTAAAGTATCCATTTCTTTGGCAACTGCAGAAACTCTCTCATCAATTTGTTGCTCGATTTGGTGTTGGACGGCACAAACTCTTCCTTCAATTCGTTCCTCCACAGCAGAAACTCTCCCTTCTATATGTTCTTTTACAGAAGAAACTCTTTCTTCTATTTCTTCTTTCACCGAAGAAACTCTTTCTTCAATATGATCTTTTACGGAAGAAACTTTTTCTTCAATATGGCCAACTTTATTTTCAACTGCGTCAATTCTGCCTTCCATAGCTTCAAATTTATTTTCTATTATGCAAGTAATTTCTCTTTTCATTTCTTCTTGACCAGCTTGAACGGCTTTCATTTCGTCCTTAACGGATTCCTGGCCCAATTTCATTTCTTCCTTAACGGATTCCTGGCCCAATTTCATTTCTTCCTTAACGGATTCCTGGCCCAATTTCATTTCTTCCTTAACGGATTCCTGGCCCAATTTCATTTCCTCTTTAATTTCTTCTTTAAATGAGGCAAAGGCTGATATTAACTGCCTTAATTGCTCTTCCATCGCTCTTGTTATTGGCATTCAAACCCCACTCCTGACACCAAAAATTGTTGCGTGCGTACGGGTTCGTTATGAAATGAATGCACAAGTCCGATGAAAAATGAACAAAAAAAAATTTATTATTATCACAACAAAAAAATGCTTAAATTTTCTCAAATTATCATGCAGTATTACAATATCTCACAGTAGTTATCTTTTAACTACTCAAATGTCCAATAGAACGCAATTAAAAACAGCTAAAGAACGCTAATCCGCGAATTCGCTACAATCAACAAGAGCAGTTTTCTAAACAACAACAAACTAAGCAACTACTACAAACTGAAATCGAAATCGAGTCAATGGCTAGGCGGCAATTAGTAGCCAACCGCTACTTTAACCGTCTCTGTTGGTAAATTGCCCTAAGGCGTTGGTACTTAAGTTTTTAATTAAGGCGATTTACGCCGCGCCAACTAGGCGAAACTTGTCAAATTTTGTGAAATGTAGGTGAGTAAGGGAGCCGCGTGACAGGCAGGAACCTGTCACGCGGGTGGTCACCAGCTTACGCGTACAATGAGAAATATTGGAAATATTAATAATTATCAAGTTTTGAAACAGGTTATCTAGATTGGAATAATTAAACTAATATCACGATCTAAATGAAGACAAATGGCACAACTAAGTGCAACAGATTAGCTAAACAAAATATTCAAATTCATCCTTTCTGTAAAACACGGATTGGACAGTGGTAGTCACTACAAACTGAGATGTTTTCCTCCTTTTATAAGATTTCAAAATCACGCGCTAGAATTTTCCAGTACTTTCTCGAAATCAAAAAGAGATATTTATTTATTTAATGCACGCGCTCTTGTAATTTCAATTTTACGGCTTAGCTTTCTTTTAATATTCGTCACGCGCTGCACTGCGCGAGAAATGAAATCATTTAATTTGTAATTGAACTAACATTAGCTTTTTAAATACCAAATTCGTAACAATATATTATTTTAATGAAATAATGTAATACTTTTATAAAAACTTACATTTTTATTTTAGGAATTCCAGAAAGTATTAACTATGAATCCAAAACAATGTATTTGCGATTAAGTCTATGTACTTAATTAAGTCTTAACTGCACAAATTTCAGTCACAACTCACATAAGATGCAATACGTTCAGGAGATACTGATTTTAAATAGCTACGTTTGACTTTTTAAACGCGCGTTTGTATAGTAAAGGCTCGATAGACCTGAGGCTCGATCGTATTTACATACATCGACACTCGCGGGCGTGGATGCATAAGCACGGGAACGCTCATCCACACTTGTCGACTTTATCAATCAACGATTCGGCATAATTTGAATACGTTTCAGCAATAATTATGACGTTTTTATATTATTTTCAGCAATAATTATGAATATGACGTTTTTATATTATTTTCAGCAATAATTATGAATATGACGTGTTAAATAAATTAATTATAATATCAGGTTCAATGTTTCTTCTAACCTTCTTCGGAAACATACAATGACCTGACTAGAACAGAGAGCTTACTAAAGCTATGTTCACTAATTGTAGTAAGTAGACAGGATACAGACGAAGGGTATACAAAACCCTTTATTTTTCTTTATATACAATGACTTCCGTACTTCGGAATACAATGACCCTCCACTCGGGGTCTAACGTAAAAGATATCAAAATAAAACTAAACTCTAATTTAACTTTAGAATAATACACGTGTAAGATTGGCCTTATAATAACAGGAAGCGTATGTAGCCAGAGACTGTGAACACTACAATACGTTTAATTTATCAAGAGGATTAAAACCTCTGGCCTGGAAGGCAAATAGCAACTGCGTAACTTCTAAGGTAAGCGGCCTGCTTCGAACTCACTGCTTCCTCTCTTCTGCTTGGCAAAAAGGCCACACTTAAATACTTGGCGTTCGCCAGACAAACTTTGCATAAAATCCTTAACGCTTATAATTCTGGCCGGAAGTAGAAAATAAGAAGTGATAGTAAAGATTTAAAATAAAATAAACGTTAGTAAAACTTAAGATCCTTACAATAAAAATTAAAAACTAATTTCCGTGCCCCCAAAATTACGGGCCATAGGCACGTGCCTAGCCGTTAGTCCGCCACTGCGCTTACCTGATAAGTGTGCATGTCAATCAAACGGAATGTGAAATAGTTTCGGTTCGTAGATAAAAAAAGCGAAAACATGCTTTTTTTTATCAGAAACATTGTGACCAAACGCAGTGCCACAGTCTTATCAATCGAAACTGAAATTTATCAACTGAAAGTGAAACTTTCTGTTGCCTGGGCTGTCAGACTGTTAGAAAGAGTTTAGTGTTCAGATAAATGCCGCACCATTTCTTGATTTTCTCTGAACACTTCCAGTTTTAGAGCTTTTCTCTTATTTTTCTATCAGCTGCATTTGCGGAGAAAATTAAATTATAAGTAAGTGCATTCATTTTATTTTCTCGGAATCATTAATATTTGAAACGTTTATACAGAAATTCTAGTTTTGTTGTAGTAGTTACAGGAACAGAAAATGTTCAACTTTAGAAATTGCATAACATTTGTTTATTTCATTGATATTATTGATGAAAATTAATTATCTTTCTTTAAATTATAAAAATTATGTGATGATTGAAATCTTTCAGAAACCTTTGTGTACATTTGTTTTTAAATAATGACAGTGTTTGTTTTTAAATAATGACAGTGTATTTCCAAACTAATGTGACCAATGATTTTTTAATCAGATTTACTTAAGAAACTATCTAACATTAGTGTATTTTAAATCCTTTGATTTATTTTTTATATTAAAAATACGTAACATTTAATTTTAAAACTCGTACTTACTTTTAGGCGAAAGTTTTGAATATAGAGAAGTTAACTGTAAAATTTAAAAAAAAAAAAAAAAAAAAAAAAAAAAAGAATTAAAAGCACGCTTTTTTAATAGAACTCCTCTTTGTCGCCTGGTATCAACTTTTGTGATATCATATCTCAAACGTTTTCTTATAAGAAGGCTTGGTCTTGCATCGTTGATATTGTCATGCATTCATTCTTCACAGTCACGCTTAAATAAAATGAAAACTGTTATTTAACAAAATAAGAAATATTTTAAAGAAATTTGAAATTTCTTCTAAATATTTTTCAAAACATACAGTAGTGATTAAATTCAAAGAAGAAAATTCAAGCTTATAGTTATTTTCTATCTTAAATCTGCCACCTGCATCTGCAAAGTTTAGTACCAGCAAGACCTTCGTTGAGTTAGTTACATTTTGTAATTCAAATATATTGACAACGAAATAGTATTACATTTTCAGACTGATATTTGTTTCAAATAATTCTAACATTTTTAATTTATCATTAAATAACTTACTGTAATTTAAACTAAAACAAATTATGAAAATTTTCTAAGCTTTCAGAGAATACTTCCTAAGTGGGAAGTGAATAATAATAATCTGATCTCTTTCCCTTACTTATCAAATTATTTTTCGACGCATAAGTAAAAACACATATGCCAGTATGTAAACAATTATAAACATCTTGAGTTATATGCATTAAACCTGCGAATACTCAGCTAAGGCATAGAACGTATTTACCTTACGCAGTTATAAAAAGAATCATTTATTAAGTTAAAAGCAAGTGGGAAATCTTTGTTTAATAAATAAGAGACTTTTATTTGACTTAAATAGAACAAAAATAAATCAAAAATCTTCAAAGATATTTAAGAATTGAAATGTTGGGAAGAAAAAAATTGCATAGACTAATTCATCAGCCTTGACTATTATCGGTCTTACCTATTTGATGACATTTATCCGTTAGGATTACTTTTCAAAGACGAGAGGCAGAATGGCTGAAGAGAACACATGTACGTTTATATTGTTGCGTGCGTACGGGTTCGTTTGAATTGAATGCACAAGTCCGATGAAAAATGAACAAAATTTATTATTATCACAACAAAAATGCTTAATTTTCCTCAGATATTCGTTCAGTATAACAATATCTCACAGTAGTTATCTTTTAACTACTCAAATGTTCAAGAGAACGTAATTCAAAACAGCTAGAGAAAGCGAATTCGCTACAGTCAACAAGAGCAGTTTTCTAACCAAACTCTTAAAGCAACAACAAACCAACTAAAATCACACCGAACTGAGAGGTTTTCCTCCTTTTATAAGATTTTAAATCGCGCGCGAGAACTTTCTGGAACTTTCTCGAAAGAGATATTTATTAAATGTTAAATGCACGAGCTCTTGTATTTTCAATTTTCCGGCCTAGCTTTCTTTTAATATTCGTTACGCGCTGCACTGCAGGGAAAATAAAACAATTTAATTTATAATTCAACTAACATTAGCTATTTAAATACCAAATCCGTAACAATATTGTTTCTGAGGTTGCGACTATTATTGCTACGCTACCGCCCTCTTTTTTTTAGCATCTTCTCTCCCGCCCTCGAGAGCATTTGGGCTAATGATTCTTTGGTTAAAAATATTTTAAAACAGCCTATCTTTAGAATTCGCGTTCTGGAGATGATTTTTTTTTTTCGTACAATGTTGTCAGTGCTCGCTTTGAATTTGTTAATCAAAAATTCGTTGAAGTGTTACAAAATCTGAAATACACAATAAAATATTTAAAAACAGCATATCTTTAGAATTTCCCATGGACAGACTCGCGCGCTTGAGATAAAAATGTTTTCTTCCCGCACAGTTTGTCATTGCACGCTTTGAAATTACTAAGTTTTTTTAATCAAAAATTCGTTAAAGTTGTAAAAGATATAAACTAAACAATAACACAAATATGAAAGTCAAAATTTGGGCTTTCCAGGTGTACATATTCGGGTGGTACGTTATTCAGAATTTCATATTTCTAGGTACAGTTCTTTTTTCACAATGCGAAAAACATGCATACTTTCATGCAAATTCTTCATTATTTAATTTCTTTAAATTAAATACAAGCGATAATATTTGGTGACAACAATTTGAAAATTGATTCAGAATTTTATAAGGATTCAACGCAAAATCTCGTTTTGAAACTAAGCTCTTCTGGGCTAACTCTCCTAGGGGCTTAAGAAAAAAACTGAGTGGCTAAGAAGACTTTGGATCAGATGCAGCGTACATGTAGAGGGTTAATCCTTTCTCGCTGATTTATGGAAAAATTCGGTGAAATTTATGAAGAAAATCTGAATTAAAATATAATCCAAAACTTTTCAATTTTAGTGTTCAAAACTTTTATATCAATGGTAACCGTATATTAGATTTTGGCTACAACTTATAAACCGGAAGTGATAATAATAAACTTAAAGCTGTGAAGAGACTTTTTCAAAAATATATCTTGAGGTAATACAAAAATTTAGTATTTAAAATCGGTATGTGATTTGAGGATAAAATTGAATGTATTAGCCTCAGTCCTAATTTTGTGTTCGTTTCACTTTCATGTCGTTTTTCAAATAAAAGGATGCTGTCTCCAAATGTTATAGCTATGTATTATTTTCAAAGAGATAATATAATAATATAGGGAATATAAATAATATAGGGAATATGTTACCGGCAAAGTTTGAAGTCCGGCATTCTATAGAATGCCGAGGCATTGTATATAATGCCTGAAACTAGCCGGCAATATTTGAAACGATTCATATTTCACACATTTCCTAGGCATTATATAGAATACCAAATGACAAACCGGCAAAGAATGAAAAACATTTCCGATTCGTTTCGAAGAACCGAAACTACGTACCAGAAGTTAATAAATGACGTAAAAAGGCCAAAATGACTGCTAAGAAAGAACCACAGGAAAGAACCACAGGATTGTAGCTGCTTAATCGCTAGGATGTGATGATTGTGGAAAACAAAAGTACATTCATTTACCCTGTTAAAGAAAGCATCGGTACTATACAGTATTACGTCACGGACGCTGAGTTAGTTTCCGTATTTCATGACAACTTATTTGAGTACTGGACACGGACGTGACAAAATGTTGAAAGAATGTTCAACAAATTACAAAACCTTTATACATAATGAATGATATTGAACTGTACAATCGCCTTTGTGAGCCTTGCCAGAAAAACAAAAACGTATTAAAAAGGCCATTAATGTGAAACTTATGATTGTTTCTAGAATATAATTTCCGTTCTCAAGTAGATCTTACCGACTCCCAGTCTCAGCCATAGCAAACTTAATATGTTGTATCAAGATAATCTCTTTCTTTCTTTCTTCTTTTTTTTAAAACTAAACAAAAGGGAAAAGGCAAAATTACATTCATAGATTTTTGAAAACCTCTATCTATTTCAAGAACGGTCGGTCTCTTTTTCAGGAGCAAAAATACTTCTGTAAAATGGGAAGGGGGAAAACCGTTTTCATGGTGAAGCAAAGCGTGCATACGATCATATTACCACTTATCAAGGAAAAAAGCAATGAAACAAAGCTATGCTATGAGAAATCTGAAAGCTTTAGGGATGACTGAATTTAAATTAATATTATTAACTAAAGAAGATACATTTTTGTAAATATGAAAATTTTCAAGAAAATCTAGTTCACCAACCGAAGAAAATTTATAGAAATTTTTTGTAATACAGTAAGTAATAAGGTATTTCTCTCGCCTTCCTAGCATGCCTTCGTGGTGTAGTGGTTCTGCACGCTGGGCCGGTATTCCAGATGTCCGTAGTTCGATTCAGGGCGAAGGCATTTGCTAATTTTTCATCTTTCCTGCTTTCAAAAAAATATCTAATGTCTCTACGGTGGCGCCCGAACTAAAAGAGTGTTGGATGATGATTTCTCCCCACCCAAGATTTGGCGATTGGGTCCCCTAAAACCTAAGTCGCCCTTTAAAAATGGGAGTGTATAAGGTATTTCTCTCGCTTTCCTAGCGTACCTTCGTGTTGTAGTGGTTCTGCACGGTGGGCCGGTTTTCCTGAGGTCCGTGGTTCGATTCCTAGGCGTTTGCTAATTTTTCATATCTCCGGCCTCGAAATAACCTAATGTCCTTTACACAGTAGTCAAAATCGTAACATAATTAGCTATCTATCATAGATTCCCCTTCCCTCCATTTCGTGTTCCTCGACACGAAATTTTAACCCTCTTTTATTTTGCAAATGTATGACAAATCTTATTGATAAGATGTGTTATAAATTCTCCAAGAATTAATTTCAGATATTTATCTTATATAGCGAATATATCTTATTAGGCGAGTACATGTGCCGGGCATGCTGTAAGCCATCACCACCAAAATAACAAGACTTTGGGACTGCTATCCTGACGTCACTAGCAGCAAGTAAATGGAAAAAAAAAAAAAAAAAAGAAAAGAAAGAAAGAAAGAAAGAAAAACGAGCTTTTGGCTAATTAAGCCGGAAATGTGACAATTTCGCTGGGGTTAACAAGGCGAGATTCCCTCTCCCAATATCAATATGAACAGTCTGTTAATTAATCGTGCTTCCTTCAACGTTACTAAACTTGAAACACATGCTAAAGTTTTTTTCTAATGCAGCGATCGCCAAACCGTTGATCGCGAGGTACTAGTAGCTCGCGGGAACACTTTCGGTAGATCGCGATAACACTTCGGTTGACTAACCTTGATTCTTCCACTGAGCTGACGCTGACGACAACAAGTGTTTGTTTCTCACTTGCAACTACCTTGTCAACCTCATCTCATAGTTGATTGTATACTATGAGTTGATTGTATACTATAACCATAGTTGATTGTATATCTCTTCTTATGAAGAGAAGGAGAACAGATGTACAATATCAAAAGGTAGGATTTTAAAATTGTTTTATTACATTGGAGCATTTTTGAGTTTTCATCTTGCATGCCACAGTTAAATATCTCACTGCTAAAATCTACACTGTCGTAAAATTTGCTATAACTCCGCAACGTACGTTCAGTGGTCTCGTTTGTCTCGTATTATTCTACATTATATATTCATTTTAATTCTCAAACATTGTGCTTATCGGATATTATAATTTTAATTTCTGTATTATTTGAATATTTTTAGTTTATGTTGCACCCATCATAATTTAAACATTTTAATTCTCAAATATTGTGCTTTTCGGTTATTATAATTTTAATTTCTGTATTATTTGAATATGCCTAGTATATGCTGAACTCATCATAAATTAAACATTTCAATTCTCAAACATTGTGCCTATGGGATATTATAATTTTAATTTCTGTATTATTTGAATATTCCTAGTATATACTGCCCATCATAATTTAAACATATTCGTGTAAATAACGTTAACGGAGTGTAAATTGTGCATCCCAGTTCTCCGTAGTTTTCTCTCATTTCCTTGTACATTGTATAATTGAATGAATTGTTTTTTTTTTTTTTTTTTGTATTGGGTTACCTTATATGTAGCTGTTTAATAATTTATTAACGCTGTGCATCCCCCCCCTATGTTTTGTTCTGAGCTATTAGCTCATACTTATTATGCGATTTTTTTTATTAGTATTTAGTGTGTTCAGTTAAGACACTTCCAACTGTTTAATTCTAAGATTACCTGTATATGCTTATTTAAAGGGGCTGGCGGTCGAGGCTCTGTACCCTACTGAGAGGAGTGCGACGGTGCATATAATTCTGCGCAATTACCATCCTAATGCTGAGTTATACCTACTTGTATTATACTACTTGCTGAGTTAACCTACTTGTATTGTTTATGCAAGATAATTGCTAGTCACTAGAATGAGCTCGCGAACTCGAAAATCCGAAGCAAACTTAGATGGTGCTATGATTAATCTGAATGCTTCCCCTCCAGCTGAGACGCGTACCACTACTATCAATTGACCAGCTTCCAGAATCGAGACATCTTAGCGACCAGATACATTCATTTTTAATGCAAACAAGCATTTTTAATGCATAAGCGAGAAAAAACTGCTTGGTACATTAATTACCTCTATCCGCAATACTTTTGCAGAACAAGAAGTGTACTGTGCAAGTCTGAAAGGAAAAATTCAGCTACTGCAACAGCAACTTAACGTGAATGATAATCGTTCTTTAACAGCTCCGGCCTCACCAGAAGACCTTCCAGAACAGACGGAAACAGAAGAAACCCCATTTACCGAAGTCAAAAAGAGAAAGAGAAAAACACGAAATGCGCAACTTAACAAACAATTATCAGACCACGTCCTCCTATTAAAAACAAAAGAAACAGACAGAACTCCAGAACAAGTCAGATCACAACTGAACTTAACTGAACTTAGCGCCAGGGAACTGGGCATTACTGTTGAAGAAGTGCCGCCCACACGCTCTAACGAACTTTTAATTAGGTGCAGCCACATACAAAATATAGAAACACTCAGAAAAGCGATTGAGGAAAAGCCCTCACTCTCAGCAGCAGTCACGCTCAGAGAGCCGTTTTTCAGGAAGTCCACAATAATCGTCTTTGGTATCCCCACATCCGCAGTTTACGGAGACAGCAGACGACATACGTGAGGCTTTTGCGAGCTTGGTGCCCTCAGCAAGTGAAGAACAAATACATCCAAGAAATCCTATTCGCACAACTATCGGCCTCACTTGGATCGTCGACCTACAGTAGAATCTGTACGAGGATATTCAGGACCTTAGAAGAATTCTTATAGGATTTAGCTCTTGTGCGTTGAGAAAATACTTTCAAGTTGCAAGGTGTTTTAATTGTCAGCGGCTTGGACACTTGAGTCATTCTTGTAAAGCAGCGTTGACCTCCGTAAACTGTGGACAAGCTCATTGCCAGGATAACTGCAAAGCTAAGACTCCACACTGCGTCAATTGGGCAACTCACAATAAATCCAAAGACACTAGCTTCAACACCACATACCCGTCTAGTGCAAGACAATGTCAAGCCTACAAGGCAGAACTGTTCAGAATGAAAACAACGGCGCAGTGGTAGATGAACAGCAGGCTATTGCATATCCAAGAACAGTTCATGGTTTTGCATTTCTTCAAGGCAACTTGCAACGCAGCCAAGCCGCAACTGTCCATACAGCACAGGTTATTCTAGAAAACAATGTACATCTAGCCGCACTACAAGAGTTTCATTACATTAACAACAGGATCACAGGATTCAGCAACTTCAAAACTTATCATTCCGTAGGCAGTGAAGCAGCCATCGTCTACAATGGTCCACTCACGCCTCTGCTAATACATAAAGGAGATTACACAGTTACTGTACAACTGGAATGGCCTTATGGTCAGATTGCCATCACCAGCGTGTATTTCCCTCCTTCACATGATATTGTCACTGCACTCCAGGAGCTGAAACAAGACATGATGATTCCGACTAGGAATAAGATAATCGCTGTGGACTTTAACGCTAAACAAAATATGTGTAAATCTCTAATAAATCAGACTGGATCGCAGTTAAAGTAATAAACAGAGGAGCGTTCTTCCACAAAACATTTATTCACGAACACCAAAAACTAACTGATACATATACATAATTGACATCACAGTTTCTTTTTACAAACAAACACTAGCGCCATCTATTGGCGATCTATGGATACACAATCCTAAACTTAACACTCCCCCCCCCATGCATCCGTAAACGGATGCATCAATTTTATTGAACTTCAAGATTATAAAATCTTTCAATTGGTCTTCTAACAACACCCTTATCTAACTGAATCTCACAAGATCTAATTCTATCATCTCTTCCGTTAAATAATTCCTTAATCCTACCTATCTTCCAGTTACAGCGTTTCACATTATCTTCTCGTACAAGTACAACATCATTAATTTTAAACACGGGAGAATTCTTTGGAGTTTTTTGAAAACATGACTAATCTTAATTCTAACAAATATTCTTTATAAAACCTTTTCCAAAAATGCTCTAATATTAATTGCCTATGCTTCCATCTTTTAATCAACTGTGAGATCTTGTAGATTCTAGTTTAGATTCAGGTGAAGGTAAAACAGTTAATCTAGATCCAGTTATAAAATGAGATGGTGAAAGAGGATCAGGTTCATTTGGTTCATTGTATACATAAGTTATAGGTCTAGAATTAATAACAGCTTCAACTTCAACTAAGACAGTATACAGTTCTTCATAATATAAAAAAGCTTTACCCAAGATACGTTTTAAACACGTTTTTACAGATCTTACCTAACGTTCCCAGAATCCGCCCCACCAAGGAGCACCTTCTACAATAAATTTCCATTCAAACCCATTTTTACCAAGGAAATTTAGAACCTTTTCATCTTTACATAATTTATACAAGTATTTTAATTCACGATCAGCAGTCTTAAAGGTTTTAGCATTATCAGAATATATAACTCTACAAATACCCCTACCTGCAAAAAATCTACGTAAGGCTTGAATGAAACACTCTGCACTTAAATTTGATAACAATTTTAAATGGACTCCTCGAGTCACTGCACAGGTAAACAATGAAATATACACTTTTGTACCATCCTTTAAATACAAAGGGCCAGCGAAATCTATGCCACTTACCTCAAATGGTTGAGCTTTCTCCACTCGGTCAGCTGGAAGAGGAGCCGATATCTCGTGTCCAGCTTTAGCATTATATTTTTTACAAAATCTACAATCATGTAACACAGATTTTACAAAACGTCTAGCTTTTAAAATCCAAAATTTCCCTCTTACTTGCACTAAAGTTTCATTTACACCACTATGAAGTACCTTTTCATGACAATTCAAAATAATTAAACAAGAAAAATAATTATTTGGTAATATTATAGGCTGAATTTCATCGACATCTAATGATGATTTCACTAATCTACTTCCAACTCTTAAACAACCCTTTTCATCCATTACTGGATTTAACCCAAACAATTTGGAATTATGAGACAATGGTTTTTTACATTTAACACCATTCAACTCTTCAAAAAAATACTCACCTTGTGATAAGATAATCCAATAACACATAGCATTACATATTTCATTTTTGGTCACAGGACCAATCACTCTATTCTGTGACTTTAAATTATTAATGAATCTAAATACATATGGCGTTACTCTTAAAAGTTTACCTAAGTCACTAAAGTTTTCTATTTTTAACACAGGTTGTAAAGGTTGAACACTGCTAGTAACTTGAGTCACAACTCTTTCTTCAACACTATCTACTATGTTACAATGCTTGTTCACTTTAGGCCAATTTATTTCATCTTGATGAAGCCATGGAGGTCCATGCCACCACACGTGATTTACTACAAGATCACTCACTTTAACACCACGTGTAATTTTATCGGCTGGATTATCTGAGCCAGGACAATGATGCCACATGCTCGGGGATGTTTTGTCTTGAATTTCAGACACTCGATTTTGTACGAATGTTTTCCATCGCCGTGGTGAGTTTTTTATCCAATGAAGCACAATAAGAGAATCTGTCCATAAATGAATCTTAGCTTGAGTAAAATGCACACGGACTGTAGTTACAAGTCTTGCACCTAACACTGCTGCCATGAGCAGTGTCTTGTGCAGTGTCGAGTCTTGGTAAAGATAATTTTGAGTGTCTAACACTGCTGCCATGAGCAGTGTCGAGTCTTGGTAAAGATAATTTTTTCAGGGGAGCCACTCTGCTCTTGGCTATCACTAAACTTGTTCCACAATATTTTAAGCTACGGAATTTCACGTACACTGCTGCTCCGTAAGCACTTTGAGATGAATCACAAAAACAATGTAGTTCCAGTGTTTCAGGCGTTTCATCAACATCACGAAAATACCACCGAGGTATCTGGATATTAGGTAAATCACATAGTTGCCTATACCATTTGTTCCACTTGTCTTGCAATTCTGGTGGGATAATTTCATCCCAATCAACACCTTTCAGCCATAAATCCTGAAACAGAACTTTTGCTTGAATAACATATGGAGCAAGAAACCCAACAGGATCGAAGATTTTTGAAGCAGCTTTTAAAACACAACGTTTTGTTTGGTCATTTGACTGGATGAAATCAATAACGTCTTTAGCATTAAAACAGAAGATATCCTTAATTGTATCCCATTGAAGTCCAAGAATCTTTGAGAGGGAATCACAGTCAGGCAATTTAAAGCTAACGAAGTCGCCGCAGTCGGTCAAAGTGACGCCGAATGCTTGGAGTTTGGATTTGATTTCTACATCTGGTACTCGTATATCGGCATTTGGTATGACTGGTATTTCAATGACTTCGAGATTTATGGATTTTTCAGGGTCATTAATATTTCGGAGCGTAAGTTCAACTTTCTTTCGACGCCAATATTTCCCGTTCTTTTCACCGAAGGTATGTAGATTTAAAACAGTTTCTCCTTTCACTGGTAACTGTAATTTTCTTGATAAATCTTCTCGAATTGCAGAGATTTTGCTACCGCCGTCAAGAAGACATCTCACAATACAATTCTTACTTCTGCCCTCAGCCACAGCATACACCGTTTGAAGCATAATATTAGATCCAGTTTTGGCAAAAGAATTTTGAACAATTTCCGCCGATGTTTCGGTTTCCTTATTTTTTGCACTGGAGACAGCTGATGCGGGATTCACACACACACACTTTCATGATGTTTACCGCGGCACTTTTTGCAGGAAAACTGTGTGTTCTTACAGTTGATAGCTAAATGTTTACATCCAAAACACAGAAAACATTTTCCTGTACGTTTCAAAATGTTGCGTTTCTCATCAGCGTTCACCTCAGTACATTTATATTTCGTATGATCTTCTTTGTCACAAAATATACATTTGTATCCAATTGTTGATAAAGCTGAAGCAGTCGGAACTTTCGGTTTATAATTCGGATAAACTTCCGTGCGTTGTTCATTTTGACGAAAGTATGGTTTCTGATTCGTTTTCGCAGAGTTCATTAAACTTGCAGCTTCTCGACAGTTAACTTCATTTTTTAAGCATTTGAGAGCTACCTGCCTAAGGGAAGAGATTTCTACCGCATTATTGTCGCAATTGGCGATCTATTGAATTTCGTTAATTAGTTTTATAATAGATGGCGCTACCTCTTTTCTATACATTCTTTTTATTTTGTTTGTTTCATGCTTATCGTTTCTTTCACATGCAATTTTTCCGTTGAATTTGGCAAGAGTTTTTAAAATGCTCTCTTCGAAAATTTGTTGTCAATTTACTTTCAAATAAATTTCACGTTTACGTTACAATGAAGAAGCAAATGAAATAACTATTGTCTCAATCGCCAGCAGTATTTAATTTACCACTCTTAAATTCATTATCTCTGTTTTTTACTTCTGTGTAACGAATTAAGTTGCAATCGTAACTACGTACGAAGTAAGTCGTAAGTAAATCGAACGAGTAAGTTGCACTTTTGTAAGAAGTATTGCAATCGTGAAAATTTTGGGGTATCCTATTTCAATGAAAATACCCATATTGACTACTATCGGATACAATTAACGATGTTTTTGCCTGACATCTGTAGGTGAGAACAGAATAAAGGACTCTTTTTCCCAAAACGGGTTACAAAAAGGATTAAAAAACGATTCAGGACAGATTTTTTTGTGACGTCTGGACGTACGTACGTACGTATGTATGTGTGTATGTATGTAGCTCGCATAAATCAAAAACGAGTAGACTCAAAAACGTTGAATTTTATATATGATATAACATGTAGTTGTGCACCTACCTTTCTGGTTGCAATCGATTGCACCAAAAGTAAATAAATATGCAGATATATCCACTTTGTTACTCGGCTGCGTGAGCTCAGTTTTTTTAAAATTATTTTTATATGTTGGTAAATTGTGCATGTTTCGCTTTAAAAATGATTGAATTATGTTGTTCTTATCTTCCGGTTAAAGTTCTTATGCCTTTAGTTAATCTGCATGCAATAGTTGTAGAATTATTAGCAATTTAAAAGTTTTTTTAAGTGCGGCTAATTTTTTTACTATAGCTGCCATATTTGTTTACATTGGAAACTTAGCAAAATAGTGCATTAAGTCAGTTTCTGCACCTTTAGTGTCTTTTTGCCGAGTGGGACCCAAAGTAAACTCAGTTTTGTGCACCGAAAAATCTGCCTTCTGTGCCTTAACTGCTTGTTTTTGCGTAGAAACAACAATTTTAATTGTAAAAATTGTTTTAATTGTATTTGGTGTTTTAAGTTTCTCTATATTTTTAAATTTTTAATAAAGATATTTTATGTAATTTTGTCTTGTCGCGAAGTGAGAACTGAATAAATTGAATCAGAAATCTCTAATGAGATTCGAGGAAATAAGTTTCAATGAAATGCAGCAAAAATAAATAAATAAATAAAAAAGGTGCGTATAATTTAATATTTCGCGCAAGGAAGTCATGTGGTCTACACATCAGACTTTTCAATGCTGTGCTTAGAACAAATTGTTTGTAAATAGGCTTTGACGACTAAATATAGGAGTACAAAATCGGGTGTGTTTCATTCACTATATGCGCGAAATTCTTGATATAATCTATATCCGTAACATTTAGGAGCTCACTTTCAGTTATATTAATGCCAAGTAAGTCAGTGAAATACTTAAACCAGCTAATTTATAAAAAAAAAAAGGTCACCCTTGTATTCGCACACTGAAAATTTTCTTATCCGTAATATAAAACACAGCGCAAGAAATAAATATTTTACAAAACGTTAAAAAAAAAAAAAAAAAAAAAAAAAAAAAAAATTAATAGGAATAAATCTGATCATGGAAATTTGAAAGCTAGTTCTGAATATTTTTAATTGGCTGTTTCATTGGCGGACGGCACATCCAACTGTATGACTGGAAAAAGAGGTGGCGCTGTCTGTTACAAAAGTAGTAACTAAGTACCAAAATTCGCTACATAGCCAGTTACGACAATACCCCTTTCCTGGCTCCCGGTTACTTTATACGTGAGAAAAACGGACCCACTAACAGCCCAGCCATAAAGTCGCTGAACGCTGGTAGTTTGACCTGGACTCAATTTTGGGCGAACGGGCTGGCTGTACCGGCGTTTTCGTCGTTTTTCCCATACGTAACGTGGGTATGAATAAGTTTCCCTTAGACGCCCACCAGCGGCCGAGCGGTAACGTCGCTGAACACTGGTAGTTCGGTCCGAGGTTCGAATCCCGCGAACGAGCTGGCTGCTTGGGTGTTTTCGTGGTTTTCCCCATGTGTAATGTGTATACGAGCCAGTTTCCCTTTAAAAGTCCTCCACGAAGGCAACCCTCCCTTAAGGCAGATAGCCCTCGAGTGCCTTGCCGTAATCTAATAAACAACCTGTTTCCCTTAGACATTTCTCCAGAAAAGTATCACTGCCCTTACTGTAATCAAATAAACAAAGCCAAAAATGTGAAGAAAACGACGAAACTCCGACGAACACCGTTCGAACTACCGGTTTTCAGCTATTTTTCTGCTTTGCCGCTGGTGGGCTAAATAGAATTTGAAATGAATGGCATTAAGAAACTGGCAGAATTACAAACCTTCAAGATTATCGGACTGAATTTTGCTAAACATGATGGAAGCGGTAAAGCCATCAAGGAGAAAGTAAGAAATTATTTGACTTTATATTATATATCTCAAGATTCGTAGGCGATAAAAATAATTAACAATTCTCCCTGAATAAAACAAAAATCGGCTGCGTTTTCTTCCGATCTAGTTCCGTTTAGTTTTGTAGAATTAATAACTAAATTACGCTTAGACTTTTTAATGGCTCATGTCGTAAGGAGCAAACGTTTGTTTACATTTGAACGTAACGAGCTCTTTGTCCCCACTAAGATCTTTGAAATATTAAACTGTAATCTGTTAAGTCAGACTGGACTAAATTGACGTCACAGTTTCAGTACCAGGGGAACCTTTGATATCGAAGAGAAAAATAAAGTACATTCCATTATGTTTGTGATTATAATAATTAAAATTTTAAATTTAGTTTTCATGTTTAAAGTTATTGTAATTATTTCCGCAGTAAAATTTAACTGATTATTTTACCAAGGAAGACTGTTCTAAAATGTAAATACCATTGACCAGAAAGTTCTTAATACACTCATTTGGGTTGAATTTGACGCCCAACCAAAAAAGATTGCCGACGCGTACGTTAATTTTAAAAAGTTAAAAACCGTTTTTGAAACTATGGCTTTTTGTAGAAGTCTCAGAGGAATTGTAAGCATTCGCTATTGTTTCAGACATCTGTGAAAGCTATGAAGATTTATTTTTAGAATATGGCAATTCACAACAATATTAAGAAAACGTGTTTAAAAAGTGATTAAAATGTTAAAAGAAATGCTGAAACTGATATCAAAAGAGATAAAGAAAAAAAAGTGATGATTTGCTGTCATCAACCGAATCTAGAAAAGCACTGCCAATTCAAATTCAAATTCTTGAAATGAAAGGTGTTGATTAAAAAAGCTGTCAGCAGTTTTGCGAAACTGAAAATACAATTGAAAAATATTTGTTGAAATGTATCAAACAACACAGATATAATAATTGTTTCTTAGAGAGAAAATTTCAAGAACGTAATTATAAAAATTTTAAAATGAATTTAAAATTTACTCAAAAAGTTTAAATTTTAGTTTGTGTGTTTGTGGAGAGCAGCCCGCCCACCTGACAAGTGGTCTTACAGCATAATTAGGCTGTCTCAGTTACGAGTATATACAGACAAACACACACACTAAAATAAAATTCTCACTGTTGCCTCGATTATTATTGATATATTCCATAATCACTTTATGAATTATATCATTAATAGTCGATTTTATTATTGATATAATTCTGATTTTAGTATTATTTATTTAGTTCTTAAGTATTAATTTTTAGCTATTATGTTTGGATTAATTGAATTAATTCTTAGCTGTCATTTTACTTGTAAAGTTTAAACTGATACGTATCTCTGTATGCATTAAATTCATCCGCATAATAAATACTTTCGGAACGGAAGTGATTCATATGGCAAAACTATAAAGCTGTCAACACGTCGGTTGGCCTTGATGAGCATCGACATAACTTATTCGCGGGAAAGAATTTCGGTTTAAGTACGGAATGTGCCCTTTCTACTGCTATTGAAAGCATTCATAACGAAAAATTATGTAAATAATTGAGCTCATTAAATAAATATATTTTTTAACTGTCATAAATATGCTCCATTAAAATTTTTTGTTAGTATTATTTTTGATATTAGCTGTTATGTTTTCTAGTTATTTCATTATGCGTTTATTCGTAGACAGGCAAACGACAGCGGATGTCATGCTGGAGCCAAACGATTCCTACGTTTGAATGAACTAAGGAGGCTATTGATTCCAAGAGAATATCCCATACCTTTCCGTTTTGTGATCGGAAACTGTCATTTCATTAGTTTCAAATTTTGTTTTAACTGTGATGGCTTTCTTCAGCGCTGCTAGGAAACGAACATCTGAAGAAGTGTTTCAGTCAACAAGGTAAGAAAGATTTCCAGTTTGATAAAACATTTTTTTTTTTTTTTTGAAGCGAAATGTTTTCCGGCTACAGTGAGTGTTTATTTTTAAGCTAAGCCTGGAGAAGGGGAATAGATATATAATAGAACAGATCCTGAAAATAACTGAATTCTGGATAAATGGAGCAAAAGGGATATTGTTCTGAAGAATTTTTCAGGAAAAGAATCCCAAAATTTAATGCGCATACTTAAAAAGATGTCTACATTTTCAATAGTAATATTTTTATTCATATAGCACTAATCACTGCATGTAGTGCCACTGTATACATTTTTAAAGAATATTTTTTGTTCATTCTCTATAGTAAAGTTTTCTTTTTTACCTTTACGGAAAATTAAACATAACATCTGTTGCCGGTATTTCCATTATAATTAATAAGACGAACGGTCTGTAAGTAAATTTTAAGTCTCTAGTTATTTTTTTTTAATGGAGGAACAAAGTTGGTTTTTGCGATTGTTGGCAACAAGTTTTCTTTGCGGAAGTGAAACTCCTTTGAGATGAGTTTCTCGTTGGCCTCATGCTTTAGCTTTATGTTTCGGAGTAATTTCAAAAACAAATTAGAGGAGTTCTGCTTAATGGGGATCTCTGGAGAAATTTAAAACTAGACTAGATGAATTGGTAAAAGTTTACAATTGGGTGCCCCTTGCTTTTTTGGCGATTCTTTTTTGATGGCCAGGAAGACACAATTTAAAGATTGCTGCTGCGCAAAACCAAAATTGAAAGTCAAAGTATTGCACAAACTCTGTGTCCATGTACACATCAGTCTGTTTTCACTTAAAAAACATCCCAGAATTGCACAAACTAGGCATTGCGCACTGCCTTAAATTTGTCCATGTACACATCAATCTATTTTCATTAAAAAATTAAGAAGCTAAAACAAAGTTAAAACTATCATAATAACCAAAAATGAGGTTTCATAGCAAAAATAAAAAAATAAAAAAATTAAAAAAAAAAAAAATTATCGCTAATCGAAGGGGCACCCAATTAATTCTACACTAGAGCCGATGAGTTTTGTATAAAACTGCTTTAAAATATACTAAAACGTTGAACTGTATTATTTCAGTAATTTCATCTCTGTATAATATCTAAGGGAAGAAAACCTTGAATGGCTATCAAAACGAAAAGAATGACCTGAAGATAACTTAAAAGGAAATAAGAAAGCGTTAAGAAAATCAGGAAACTTACAGTCACATCTAATCATAGCAAATAAAAATAATTAAATAAGTAAGTAAATAAATAAAAGGAAAAGGAAAAAGAAATCTTAAGGCTTTCAGATTTTACATTACGCTCAAAGGCGCGTTTTTTTAACGTTTTGTGTAACCTTTATTTATTAAACATCATGTTCTTCGCGCTTAAGCAATAAAATTCAATTCAATAGCAATATCGCAAAGTAATTTTAAAGTGAGCATATCTTTAGAATTTCCGATACGCAGTCTCGCGCGCTGGAGATAATAATGGTTTTTTTTTTTTTTTTTTTCCCTCCGTTCAGTGTTGCCATCGCTCGCTTTACAATCGTCGAGTTTCTTAATCAGAAACTCATAAATGCTTTACAATAATAATACAAACTTCAAATAAATAATAGCCCACCAGCGGCCGAGCGGTAAAGACGCTGAAGACTGGTAGTTCGGTCCGAGGTTCGAATCCCGCGAACGGGCTGGCTGCATGGGCGTTTTCGTGGTTTTCCCCATGTGTAACGTGTATACGAGCCAGTTTCCCTTAGAAAGTCCTCCACGAAGGCATCGCTCCCATTAGGCAGATAGCCCTAGTACGCTTTGCCATAATTAAATACACACACACCCTCAAATAAATAATAAATAACAAACTTCAAATTCAAACATAATATAAATAAATAACAAACAAACTTCAAATAATAACAACTTCAAATTCCGCATTAGCACAAACTTCAAATAACAAAAATAAAAAATAAAAATAATAATAACAATAAATCAAACTTCAAATTCCGCATTAGAGCTTCCAGATGCCCATATTCGATGGAAAATAACATTATTGAAAATTTAATGGCTAAAGGTACCGTTGTTTTATCACAATGCGAGAAACATACATACATTTATGCAGATTCTTCATTATTTGATTTCTTTAAATATAACGCAGGGCTCTAATATTTGGTGGTAACAATTTAAAAAGTGATTCGCCGTTTATAGTGAATCAACACAAAATGCCAAAACGAAATTAATAGCCCTTCTGGCTTTATTAGCCCACTAATCGATAAAATGAAATAAAATTAAAAATAAATGAATAAATACAAAGTGAATTTGAATCATCGGCGTCAGTGACCACAACCAAAGAAGATTTAACAAATTATGTTCTAGTTGAAGTAGACAGTGAGGAAGAAAATCAAACACTTGAATGAAACAAATAGTCAATATCAACATCGTGCGACAATTTGTTACAAAACCGTAATCGATTATGAAAGTGTTTTAAATACCTATGATAAACGTTATTAATGGCCAAACGGGTTTATTAATGATTATGATTATTTTCGATTGTTTTTATTCTGTTCTTGTTTCTTCTATCTGCCGTTCATGGATTCGACCAAAGTGAGAAAATGAATTTTTCATAAATTTAAACGAATATGTTTTAAACAAATACGATATTTAGGTTTTTCACTTATTTACTCGAAAACTAATAAACAGTGAAAACAGAATGGCTTATTATAATCAGAAAATACTACACAGATTCTTATGGAGTGTATCATTTTTGTGGTGAAATAGAAATTATAGGATCTGATGGCTGGAAGAAGTTTTAAATATAAGTAGAGTACCAACGGTTTCATATATCTTGTATACTGGATTTATAAATGAGAGGATATAAAAAAAGAAGAAGAAAAATCGGCTGATATAACACGCAATATTTTATGTTCCTCAGATCTTTTTTTAAAATTGCTGATTGAAGAATCGCATAAACAACAACAACAAAAAATTTAACATTAAAATGTTCTTTGCCACTGAATCCGTTTTTTATTATTAGTATATGCAATAAATATCTGTAACTTTTCCTGCTTCTTTTCGTAAATTGTCAAAATCAACTCTTAACAGTTTATATGAAATCTAGTAATGAATCATATTGTTACGTTATTTTCTTCCTTGACGTTCGTACGGGGTTCGTGAAGATTTAGAGCGAATAATGACGGCAACATTTGATGAAGTATCAAAACACACTTTATTTAGCTGGTACTAATCAGGACAGGTCCAAAATCACGTTACAGTCGTCGAAGAACTACTATAAACACGTTGACACAATCAGCGACACACCCTTCTGGTTATCAGGCTATAACGGTGGAGACAGCTTCACTGAAAAGCACCAGAGTACAGCTCCCGACTCTGCTCGGCCATTCTCGGAACTCCACGTACTCTCGAGACTCTCCACGTTACAACTCGCGATGAACTCGACAGAGCACGGCTCCCGACTCTTCGGTTCAGTCGTTCCCGGAGCTCATCACGCTCTCTCGACGATGCACTAACCGCGATACACTAAGAGACTCTTCGATGCACTCGACGACTCACTCGGCACTCGCTGGCCGGCTGTCAACTCGATCGTCACCGCACGGTCTGACTAGCTATCTCGCATCCTAAACGAGGTACTCTCACTCGCCCTCTCGACAAGGCACACTCTCCTGACTGCGGACCAGCAGGCTTTATATAGCTTTCAGCTTGTGTTCGACAACATTCTGGGCTAAACCGGTAAGAAATCGTTCCAGAAGGTTCTCCATCCGTCCATGGCATGCCGCTAATTTTGTCGCCAAATGGGAGATGTATGGCCCAAATGTGGCAACCCTGCCTTTCCTTGCCATTTTATGGCAACCCTAAAACTGCTTTGCGGAGAAGCCATCTTACCGCGCCTGTGTATTTCGTAGCATATTAAAAGTGCTGTATTTAGGGATTCGTCCTTTTGTTGAAGAGTCTTGTTTGAAGCATCTATTCTTTCTAAAATCTTTTCCCATACAGTAAGTAACAGTACATACTCAAATGTATCAAGTTTTTTATGTAAATCGGCAGCTTCGGACCTTGTTAACGGTTTTTCATCTTTGTTTGAGGGAAAAATGACGTAAACAATGTTTAATTTCTTCATAATTTTCCTTTAAGGATTTCACAGCATCGGAACGAGCAGACCATCTGGTGTTACAAATAGGTTTAATACTTAAGTGTTTGCTCTTACAAAATTTTTGTAATGCATTTCACGTATGTGTAGAACTTGGAAAAAACTACGTACAATTCCTGAATGATATTGAGAAAAGTGGTCATTTCCATGCAACTTTCTGCAGCAGCATTTCCAATTAAATTTAATGAATGATTTGCGCATGGTATAAAATAGGCAGAAAAAATATGTTGTTTTATTGTGGATTGGAGTCCCTTATATTTATTTACTTGACATATTAAACGCATTATCATAACACTGTCCCCGACAGTTAGTGATGTCTAAATCTGTATTATTTAAAAATTCTTAAATAACTTTCTCCAAGTTTTCACCAGTATGAGAAAATATAGGTAAAAATTCCAAAAATCTTTCTTTTATACCACTTGGAAGAAAGAACATAGCGAGTAATGACGTTCAGCTAAGAGATATATCAGGTGTTGAATCAGTAATTAGAGAGTAAAATTTGGTTTCCTTTATTTCGTTCACTATTGTGAGTTGTAAATCTTTCGATACAATAGAAATAAATTCATCCCATATTCTAGACGACAAATAGTTTATAGTACCGGTGCCGCAGTGTGCATATTTTTTCATGTGTTCCTGCAAAAATGGATCGAACTCCGATAAATATTCCAAAGCACCTATATAATTACCATTACTTTCACTAAAAAACACTTCATTTCTACCACGAAACGCTAAAGAGTATGTAGAAATAAATTTGATTGTCGCTACCACACGTTTAAGTATTTCCCTCCCAATATATATATATATATTTTCATTTATAATTTGTTGGTCCAGTTCAGTGTCAAATGTGTCCGGTAATTTTAGATCTTGTTTTAAAAATTAAAATGAAGTTAATGTGGTCACTGGAGGTTTCATGCTCTGACGATTTTTAATGTACATTTTTCCAATCATTCGTCCCTTTTGTCATGAGCGTTGCTTGCTTGGAAAATAATTTACAGAGTATTGTTGGTTTCAGTATAAGCCAACCAATCTCGTTTAACTTTTTCCCGCTACTAATTGTTTTGAAGAAGGAGACAATAGTTAATTTTCTTGTGATTTGTTTTGACCCTTCGTTGCATCGAATAGAAGATGATTCCGAAGATCCATTTATTGATTTTGATGGATTTTTTATGTAATACTCTCGCAATACTCGTCTGTGAAGTATTCTGACCATAATGCAATATCGTTTACAAAACTCTTAGTTTCATCATTACTTTCAGATGATTTGAAATTTATATCTTCTCCTTTTGTTTCATCTTCACAAACGGAATTTCTTTTTTTTTCCTGCTGGTCTTTTTGCAGAATAGTTTCGGACACAAATGATGTTTCTGGAGTTAGAGCAGGTGAAATTTATGAAAATGATGACGATTGTTGTAATTGATCTCCATCTACAGTTAAAAATTTGTCTAACGATCTTTTCATTTGTTTTTCCACTTTATCTCGATCTGCTTTTCGTTTTCTTTTTTCACTTCCCCTTAAATGTTTATAGGAACTCATTTTAAAGAACACGTAAAAGAAAGTAGAAAATGGTCTTCAATTAAATTAATTTTTACTCAATATCACAATCACAAACAAAATCACAATTTGTGGTATTTTATATTATATTGTTGCGTGCGTACGGGTTCGTTATGAAATGAATGCACAAGTCCGATGAAAAATGAACAAAAAAAAATTTATTATTATCACAACAAAAAAATGCTTAAATTTTCTCGAATTATCATGCAGTATTACAATATCTCACAGTAGTTATCTTTTAACTACTCAAATGTCCAATAGAACGCAATTAAAAACAGCTAAAGAACGCTAATCCGCGAATTCGCTACAATCAACAAGAGCAGTTTTCTAAACAACAACAAACTAAGCAACTACTACAAACTGAGACGTTTTCCTCCTTTTATAAGATTTTAAAATCACGCGCTAGAATTTTCCAGTACTTTCTCGAAATCAAAAAGAGATATTTATTTATTTAATGCACGCGCTCTTGTAATTTCAATTTTACGGCTTAGCTTTCTTTTAATATTCGTCACGCGCTGCACTGCGCGAGAAATAAAATCATTTAATTTGTAATTGAACTAACATTAGCTTTTTAAATACCAAATTCGTAACACTGCCCCCTTCCCAAGGACTGCACGTCCCGGGCAGTACAATCCCTGGACAGGAAGCTAAACTTACAACTGTGGCATAAATGCATTAATAAGCATTACATTACAATAATAAACAACATGAACAATAAATGCAATACATAAAACAAATCAAATACACATTTAAAAACAAAATGGACCATGGTCTTATACTATTTACAATTATTTACATTATGTACTATGGCCATAGTAATGAGCTAACCTGTCGTAAGAGTTCGAAGACTCACAGATCCGAACCATGACGTCATTTAGCCTGTTTAGGATTGTGTGCGAACCATCCCAAGGTGACTGTAAATCAGGCCTGACTCCTTTTCGTCGAATCGGGTTCCACAACCACACCTTGTCTCCTTCGTTGGATCTATGTCCAGCAGCTCTCGTGTTGTATCTGGTCTTCACTTTCTCCGTCGCCAAGTTCACTCGCTTTCGTGCGGAACGGTGCATCACTTCAAAACGGGCCTTGACATCTTGGATGTGTTCCTCAGGCGATGAAGGCGCATCCGTACGGCCATGAAACAGGCGGTCACAAGGCAGACGAAGGTCTCGACCGAAGAGCATCTGAGATGGAGAATAGCTGGTAGTCTGGTGTTTCTTTTCGACCCTAGCATGATTTCGGCTGTTTCTCGAGCTGGTTCTTTCGGACAAAGCGTCGGCATTTCCAGGTGAGGATCCCTTCTTAGGATGGATAGTCATGTCTTTAGATCCTGAAAGCAGTTTGTTGTTTTTCAAGTCTAAGGAAAAATTGTATTTCCTTAAAAAGTCCAATCCGAGTATGCATGGATCTGTAATATCCGCCACATATGCCGTGTGATGGTAGGCGGCACTTCCAAACGTGATGTTTACGTTTAACTTCCCAGTTATGTCGATCTTGTCACCAGACGCAGTCTGAAGGGTAACACAGGATGGCGTCCAAATAAGTTTATCTTTAAATTGTTCAGCTAAATCTTTCCTAATGATGGTAACATTAGCTCCTGTGTCAATGATCATACTGCAAGGAACTCCATCGATATTCCCATTGATGGACAGTCCGTTATTGTTGCCACTCACTGTATAAATTTTAAGAGCTTTAAAACAAGGTTTTTCACTATCTGGCAACCTCCGTTCCTCGATATGTTCACTAATTTGTTTACTGCGTTGTTGCTGGGAAATGGTCTTATTTTCCGTACCTCGGGGTGTTCTGCAGTTTCTTCGTATGTGGCCTTCAACTCCGCAGTTCCAGCACTTTAGAATTAGTTTCTTTTCACTTCTGTTCCGTCTCAAGCCACTGACTTGTCTGGTAAAATCATCTGCTTTATATTCCGTACCCTGGGGTGTTCTGCAATTCCGTCTTAGGTGACCTTCACTACCACATCTCCAACACCTTAGAGCCACTTTCTTCTCGCTCCTACTCCGTATCAAATCTTCGACTTGTCTGGCTAAATCATCTAAACGAGCCATCAGTTGATCCACTGGCTCATGGACTCGCACAGCTCTAACTGGGTAGCGATCTCTACTAGTTGCTTGCTGGGCTGCCTCGAACTTCATGGCGTACAACAGAGCGCTTTTTATGTCCTTTACATCTGCCATTCGAAGAGCTTTCTGTATTTCAGTATCTCGGATGCCGTCGATAAAGTATTGTAAGGACAGGATTTCCCTTGTTTCTGTCGGGCATTCCGAAAAGGCGAGATGGGACAGCCTTTCAACATCCGCGGCGAGCTCCTGAAGTGTTTCGGTAGGCTGCTGTTGACGAGATTTTAATTGGAGCCTGCTGTAGTCTTTTAAACATTTCTCGCCGAAGCGCAGCTCCAAAGCGCCGGATAGAGCTTCTAAATCTAACCTTTTGTTTTCGGGAAGAGTCTGAAGGATATCCGCTGCGTCGGCTCTTAGAGAAGCGGCGAGATGACAGGCCTTAGCTTGGGAATCCCATCCATTCGCATCCGCCACGATAGAAAATTGTGTCTTATACACCTGCCAGGAGGTCTTCCCATCATACGTGGATAGCTTCAGAGGTGGACGAGCAGGCATTGGTAAGAATTTAAAATCATCACTCCTGCTCCCTGCCGACGTTACGAATTTCTTTAAAGTATCCATTTCTTTGGCAACTGCAGAAACTCTCTCATCAATTTGTTGCTCGATTTGGTGTTGGACGGCACAAACTCTTCCTTCAATTCGTTCCTCCACAGCAGAAACTCTCCCTTCTATATGTTCTTTTACAGAAGAAACTCTTTCTTCTATTTCTTCTTTCACCGAAGAAACTCTTTCTTCAATATGATCTTTTACGGAAGAAACTTTTTCTTCAATATGGCCAACTTTATTTTCAACTGCGTCAATTCTGCCTTCCATAGCTTCAAATTTATTTTCTATTATGCAAGTAATTTCTCTTTTCATTTCTTCTTGACCAGCTTGAACGGCTTTCATTTCGTCCTTAACGGATTCCTGGCCCAATTTCATTTCTTCCTTAACGGATTCCTGGCCCAATTTCATTTCTTCCTTAACGGATTCCTGGCCCAATTTCATTTCTTCCTTAACGGATTCCTGGCCCAATTTCATTTCCTCTTTAATTTCTTCTTTAAATGAGGCAAAGGCTGATATTAACTGCCTTAATTGCTCTTCCATCGCTCTTGTTATTGGCATTCAAACCCCACTCCTGACACCAAAAATTGTTGCGTGCGTACGGGTTCGTTATGAAATGAATGCACAAGTCCGATGAAAAATGAACAAAAAAAAATTTATTATTATCACAACAAAAAAATGCTTAAATTTTCTCAAATTATCATGCAGTATTACAATATCTCACAGTAGTTATCTTTTAACTACTCAAATGTCCAATAGAACGCAATTAAAAACAGCTAAAGAACGCTAATCCGCGAATTCGCTACAATCAACAAGAGCAGTTTTCTAAACAACAACAAACTAAGCAACTACTACAAACTGAAATCGAAATCGAGTCAATGGCTAGGCGGCAATTAGTAGCCAACCGCTACTTTAACCGTCTCTGTTGGTAAATTGCCCTAAGGCGTTGGTACTTAAGTTTTTAATTAAGGCGATTTACGCCGCGCCAACTAGGCGAAACTTGTCAAATTTTGTGAAATGTAGGTGAGTAAGGGAGCCGCGTGACAGGCAGGAACCTGTCACGCGGGTGGTCACCAGCTTACGCGTACAATGAGAAATATTGGAAATATTAATAATTATCAAGTTTTGAAACAGGTTATCTAGATTGGAATAATTAAACTAATATCACGATCTAAATGAAGACAAATGGCACAACTAAGTGCAACAGATTAGCTAAACAAAATATTCAAATTCATCCTTTCTGTAAAACACGGATTGGACAGTGGTAGTCACTACAAACTGAGATGTTTTCCTCCTTTTATAAGATTTCAAAATCACGCGCTAGAATTTTCCAGTACTTTCTCGAAATCAAAAAGAGATATTTATTTATTTAATGCACGCGCTCTTGTAATTTCAATTTTACGGCTTAGCTTTCTTTTAATATTCGTCACGCGCTGCACTGCGCGAGAAATGAAATCATTTAATTTGTAATTGAACTAACATTAGCTTTTTAAATACCAAATTCGTAACAATATATTATTTTAATGAAATAATGTAATACTTTTATAAAAACTTACATTTTTATTTTAGGAATTCCAGAAAGTATTAACTATGAATCCAAAACAATGTATTTGCGATTAAGTCTATGTACTTAATTAAGTCTTAACTGCACAAATTTCAGTCACAACTCACATAAGATGCAATACGTTCAGGAGATACTGATTTTAAATAGCTACGTTTGACTTTTTAAACGCGCGTTTGTATAGTAAAGGCTCGATAGACCTGAGGCTCGATCGTATTTACATACATCGACACTCGCGGGCGTGGATGCATAAGCACGGGAACGCTCATCCACACTTGTCGACTTTATCAATCAACGATTCGGCATAATTTGAATACGTTTCAGCAATAATTATGACGTTTTTATATTATTTTCAGCAATAATTATGAATATGACGTTTTTATATTATTTTCAGCAATAATTATGAATATGACGTGTTAAATAAATTAATTATAATATTAGGTTCAATGTTTCTTCTAACCTTCTTCGGAAACATACAATGACCTGACTAGAACAGAGAGCTTACTAAAGCTATGTTCACTAATTGTAGTAAGTAGACAGGATACAGACGAAGGGTATACAAAACCCTTTATTTTTCTTTATATACAATGACTTCCGTACTTCGGAATACAATGACCCTCCACTCGGGGTCTAACGTAAAAGATATCAAAATAAAACTAAACTCTAATTTAACTTTAGAATAATACACGTGTAAGATTGGCCTTATAATAACAGGAAGCGTATGTAGCCAGAGACTGTGAACACTACAATACGTTTAATTTATCAAGAGGATTAAAACCTCTGGCCTGGAAGGCAAATAGCAACTGCGTAACTTCTAAGGTAAGCGGCCTGCTTCGAACTCACTGCTTCCTCTCTTCTGCTTGGCAAAAAGGCCACACTTAAATACTTGGCGTTCGCCAGACAAACTTTGCATAAAATCCTTAACGCTTATAATTCTGGCCGGAAGTAGAAAATAAGAAGTGATAGTAAAGATTTAAAATAAAATAAACGTTAGTAAAACTTAAGATCCTTACAATAAAAATTAAAAACTAATTTCCGTGCCCCCAAAATTACGGGCCATAGGCACGTGCCTAGCCGTTAGTCCGCCACTGCGCTTACCTGATAAGTGTGCATGTCAATCAAACGGAATGTGAAATAGTTTCGGTTCGTAGATAAAAAAAGCGAAAACATGCTTTTTTTTATCAGAAACATTGTGACCAAACGCAGTGCCACAGTCTTATCAATCGAAACTGAAATTTATCAACTGAAAGTGAAACTTTCTGTTGCCTGGGCTGTCAGACTGTTAGAAAGAGTTTAGTGTTCAGATAAATGCCGCACCATTTCTTGATTTTCTCTGAACACTTCCAGTTTTAGAGCTTTTCTCTTATTTTTCTATCAGCTGCATTTGCGGAGAAAATTAAATTATAAGTAAGTGCATTCATTTTATTTTCTCGGAATCATTAATATTTGAAACGTTTATACAGAAATTCTAGTTTTGTTGTAGTAGTTACAGGAACAGAAAATGTTCAACTTTAGAAATTGCATAACATTTGTTTATTTCATTGATATTATTGATGAAAATTAATTATCTTTCTTTAAATTATAAAAATTATGTGATGATTGAAATCTTTCAGAAACCTTTGTGTACATTTGTTTTTAAATAATGACAGTGTTTGTTTTTAAATAATGACAGTGTATTTCCAAACTAATGTGACCAATGATTTTTTAATCAGATTTACTTAAGAAACTATCTAACATTAGTGTATTTTAAATCCTTTGATTTATTTTTTATATTAAAAATACGTAACATTTAATTTTAAAACTCGTACTTACTTTTAGGCGAAAGTTTTGAATATAGAGAAGTTAACTGTAAAATTTAAAAAAAAAAAAAAAAAAAAAAAAGAATTAAAAGCACGCTTTTTTAATAGAACTCCTCTTTGTCGCCTGGTATCAACTTTTGTGATATCATATCTCAAACGTTTTCTTATAAGAAGGCTTGGTCTTGCATCGTTGATATTGTCATGCATTCATTCTTCACAGTCACGCTTAAATAAAATGAAAACTGTTATTTAACAAAATAAGAAATATTTTAAAGAAATTTGAAATTTCTTCTAAATATTTTTCAAAACATACAGTAGTGATTAAATTCAAAGAAGAAAATTCAAGCTTATAGTTATTTTCTATCTTAAATCTGCCACCTGCATCTGCAAAGTTTAGTACCAGCAAGACCTTCGTTGAGTTAGTTACATTTTGTAATTCAAATATATTGACAACGAAATAGTATTACATTTTCAGACTGATATTTGTTTCAAATAATTCTAACATTTTTAATTTATCATTAAATAACTTACTGTAATTTAAACTAAAACAAATTATGAAAATTTTCTAAGCTTTCAGAGAATACTTCCTAAGTGGGAAGTGAATAATAATAATCTGATCTCTTTCCCTTACTTATCAAATTATTTTTCGACGCATAAGTAAAAACACATATGCCAGTATGTAAACAATTATAAACATCTTGAGTTATATGCATTAAACCTGCGAATACTCAGCTAAGGCATAGAACGTATTTACCTTACGCAGTTATAAAAAGAATCATTTATTAAGTTAAAAGCAAGTGGGAAATCTTTGTTTAATAAATAAGAGACTTTTATTTGACTTAAATAGAACAAAAATAAATCAAAAATCTTCAAAGATATTTAAGAATTGAAATGTTGGGAAGAAAAAAATTGCATAGACTAATTCATCAGCCTTGACTATTATCGGTCTTACCTATTTGATGACATTTATCCGTTAGGATTACTTTTCAAAGACGAGAGGCAGAATGGCTGAAGAGAACACATGTACGTTTATATTGTTGCGTGCGTACGGGTTCGTTTGAATTGAATGCACAAGTCCGATGAAAAATGAACAAAATTTATTATTATCACAACAAAAATGCTTAATTTTCCTCAGATATTCGTTCAGTATAACAATATCTCACAGTAGTTATCTTTTAACTACTCAAATGTTCAAGAGAACGTAATTCAAAACAGCTAGAGAAAGCGAATTCGCTACAGTCAACAAGAGCAGTTTTCTAACCAAACTCTTAAAGCAACAACAAACCAACTAAAATCACACCGAACTGAGAGGTTTTCCTCCTTTTATAAGATTTTAAATCGCGCGCGAGAACTTTCTGGAACTTTCTCGAAAGAGATATTTATTAAATGTTAAATGCACGAGCTCTTGTATTTTCAATTTTCCGGCCTAGCTTTCTTTTAATATTCGTTACGCGCTGCACTGCAGGGAAAATAAAACAATTTAATTTATAATTCAACTAACATTAGCTATTTAAATACCAAATCCGTAACAATATTGTTTCTGAGGTTGCGACTATTATTGCTACGCTACCGCCCTCTTTTTTTTAGCATCTTCTCTCCCGCCCTCGAGAGCATTTGGGCTAATGATTCTTTGGTTAAAAATATTTTAAAACAGCCTATCTTTAGAATTCGCGTTCTGGAGATGATTTTTTTTTTCGTACAATGTTGTCAGTGCTCGCTTTGAATTTGTTAATCAAAAATTCGTTGAAGTGTTACAAAATCTGAAATACACAATAAAATATTTAAAAACAGCATATCTTTAGAATTTCCCATGGACAGACTCGCGCGCTTGAGATAAAAATGTTTTCTTCCCGCACAGTTTGTCATTGCACGCTTTGAAATTACTAAGTTTTTTTAATCAAAAATTCGTTAAAGTTGTAAAAGATATAAACTAAACAATAACACAAATATGAAAGTCAAAATTTGGGCTTTCCAGGTGTACATATTCGGGTGGTACGTTATTCAGAATTTCATATTTCTAGGTACAGTTCTTTTTTCACAATGCGAAAAACATGCATACTTTCATGCAAATTCTTCATTATTTAATTTCTTTAAATTAAATACAAGCGATAATATTTGGTGACAACAATTTGAAAATTGATTCAGAATTTTATAAGGATTCAACGCAAAATCTCGTTTTGAAACTAAGCTCTTCTGGGCTAACTCTCCTAGGGGCTTAAGAAAAAAACTGAGTGGCTAAGAAGACTTTGGATCAGATGCAGCGTACATGTAGAGGGTTAATCCTTTCTCGCTGATTTATGGAAAAATTCGGTGAAATTTATGAAGAAAATCTGAATTAAAATATAATCCAAAACTTTTCAATTTTAGTGTTCAAAACTTTTATATCAATGGTAACCGTATATTAGATTTTGGCTACAACTTATAAACCGGAAGTGATAATAATAAACTTAAAGCTGTGAAGAGACTTTTTCAAAAATATATCTTGAGGTAATACAAAAATTTAGTATTTAAAATCGGTATGTGATTTGAGGATAAAATTGAATGTATTAGCCTCAGTCCTAATTTTGTGTTCGTTTCACTTTCATGTCGTTTTTCAAATAAAAGGATGCTGTCTCCAAATGTTATAGCTATGTATTATTTTCAAAGAGATAATATAATAATATAGGGAATATAAATAATATAGGGAATATGTTACCGGCAAAGTTTGAAGTCCGGCATTCTATAGAATGCCGAGGCATTGTATATAATGCCTGAAACTAGCCGGCAATATTTGAAACGATTCATATTTCACACATTTCCTAGGCATTATATAGAATACCAAATGACAAACCGGCAAAGAATGAAAAACATTTCCGATTCGTTTCGAAGAACCGAAACTACGTACCAGAAGTTAATAAATGACGTAAAAAGGCCAAAATGACTGCTAAGAAAGAACCACAGGAAAGAACCACAGGATTGTAGCTGCTTAATCGCTAGGATGTGATGATTGTGGAAAACAAAAGTACATTCATTTACCCTGTTAAAGAAAGCATCGGTACTATACAGTATTACGTCACGGACGCTGAGTTAGTTTCCGTATTTCATGACAACTTATTTGAGTACTGGACACGGACGTGACAAAATGTTGAAAGAATGTTCAACAAATTACAAAACCTTTATACATAATGAATGATATTGAACTGTACAATCGCCTTTGTGAGCCTTGCCAGAAAAACAAAAACGTATTAAAAAGGCCATTAATGTGAAACTTATGATTGTTTCTAGAATATAATTTCCGTTCTCAAGTAGATCTTACCGACTCCCAGTCTCAGCCATAGCAAACTTAATATGTTGTATCAAGATAATCTCTTTCTTTCTTTCTTCTTTTTTTTAAAACTAAACAAAAGGGAAAAGGCAAAATTACATTCATAGATTTTTGAAAACCTCTATCTATTTCAAGAACGGTCGGTCTCTTTTTCAGGAGCAAAAATACTTCTGTAAAATGGGAAGGGGGAAAACCGTTTTCATGGTGAAGCAAAGCGTGCATACGATCATATTACCACTTATCAAGGAAAAAAGCAATGAAACAAAGCTATGCTATGAGAAATCTGAAAGCTTTAGGGATGACTGAATTTAAATTAATATTATTAACTAAAGAAGATACATTTTTGTAAATATGAAAATTTTCAAGAAAATCTAGTTCACCAACCGAAGAAAATTTATAGAAATTTTTTGTAATACAGTAAGTAATAAGGTATTTCTCTCGCCTTCCTAGCATGCCTTCGTGGTGTAGTGGTTCTGCACGCTGGGCCGGTATTCCAGATGTCCGTAGTTCGATTCAGGGCGAAGGCATTTGCTAATTTTTCATCTTTCCTGCTTTCAAAAAAATATCTAATGTCTCTACGGTGGCGCCCGAACTAAAAGAGTGTTGGATGATGATTTCTCCCCACCCAAGATTTGGCGATTGGGTCCCCTAAAACCTAAGTCGCCCTTTAAAAATGGGAGTGTATAAGGTATTTCTCTCGCTTTCCTAGCGTACCTTCGTGTTGTAGTGGTTCTGCACGGTGGGCCGGTTTTCCTGAGGTCCGTGGTTCGATTCCTAGGCGTTTGCTAATTTTTCATATCTCCGGCCTCGAAATAACCTAATGTCCTTTACACAGTAGTCAAAATCGTAACATAATTAGCTATCTATCATAGATTCCCCTTCCCTCCATTTCGTGTTCCTCGACACGAAATTTTAACCCTCTTTTATTTTGCAAATGTATGACAAATCTTATTGATAAGATGTGTTATAAATTCTCCAAGAATTAATTTCAGATATTTATCTTATATAGCGAATATATCTTATTAGGCGAGTACATGTGCCGGGCATGCTGTAAGCCATCACCACCAAAATAACAAGACTTTGGGACTGCTATCCTGACGTCACTAGCAGCAAGTAAATGGAAAAAAAAAAAAAAAAAAAGAAAAGAAAGAAAGAAAGAAAGAAAAACGAGCTTTTGGCTAATTAAGCCGGAAATGTGACAATTTCGCTGGGGTTAACAAGGCGAGATTCCCTCTCCCAATATCAATATGAACAGTCTGTTAATTAATCGTGCTTCCTTCAACGTTACTAAACTTGAAACACATGCTAAAGTTTTTTTCTAATGCAGCGATCGCCAAACCGTTGATCGCGAGGTACTAGTAGCTCGCGGGAACACTTTCGGTAGATCGCGATAACACTTCGGTTGACTAACCTTGATTCTTCCACTGAGCTGACGCTGACGACAACAAGTGTTTGTTTCTCACTTGCAACTACCTTGTCAACCTCATCTCATAGTTGATTGTATACTATGAGTTGATTGTATACTATAACCATAGTTGATTGTATATCTCTTCTTATGAAGAGAAGGAGAACAGATGTACAATATCAAAAGGTAGGATTTTAAAATTGTTTTATTACATTGGAGCATTTTTGAGTTTTCATCTTGCATGCCACAGTTAAATATCTCACTGCTAAAATCTACACTGTCGTAAAATTTGCTATAACTCCGCAACGTACGTTCAGTGGTCTCGTTTGTCTCGTATTATTCTACATTATATATTCATTTTAATTCTCAAACATTGTGCTTATCGGATATTATAATTTTAATTTCTGTATTATTTGAATATTTTTAGTTTATGTTGCACCCATCATAATTTAAACATTTTAATTCTCAAATATTGTGCTTTTCGGTTATTATAATTTTAATTTCTGTATTATTTGAATATGCCTAGTATATGCTGAACTCATCATAAATTAAACATTTCAATTCTCAAACATTGTGCCTATGGGATATTATAATTTTAATTTCTGTATTATTTGAATATTCCTAGTATATACTGCCCATCATAATTTAAACATATTCGTGTAAATAACGTTAACGGAGTGTAAATTGTGCATCCCAGTTCTCCGTAGTTTTCTCTCATTTCCTTGTACATTGTATAATTGAATGAATTGTTTTTTTTTTTTTTTTTTTTTTTGTATTGGGTTACCTTATATGTAGCTGTTTAATAATTTATTAACGCTGTGCATCCCCCCCCTATGTTTTGTTCTGAGCTATTAGCTCATACTTATTATGCGATTTTTTTTATTAGTATTTAGTGTGTTCAGTTAAGACACTTCCAACTGTTTAATTCTAAGATTACCTGTATATGCTTATTTAAAGGGGCTGGCGGTCGAGGCTCTGTACCCTACTGAGAGGAGTGCGACGGTGCATATAATTCTGCGCAATTACCATCCTAATGCTGAGTTATACCTACTTGTATTATACTACTTGCTGAGTTAACCTACTTGTATTGTTTATGCAAGATAATTGCTAGTCACTAGAATGAGCTCGCGAACTCGAAAATCCGAAGCAAACTTAGATGGTGCTATGATTAATCTGAATGCTTCCCCTCCAGCTGAGACGCGTACCACTACTATCAATTGACCAGCTTCCAGAATCGAGACATCTTAGCGACCAGATACATTCATTTTTAATGCAAACAAGCATTTTTAATGCATAAGCGAGAAAAAACTGCTTGGTACATTAATTACCTCTATCCGCAATACTTTTGCAGAACAAGAAGTGTACTGTGCAAGTCTGAAAGGAAAAATTCAGCTACTGCAACAGCAACTTAACGTGAATGATAATCGTTCTTTAACAGCTCCGGCCTCACCAGAAGACCTTCCAGAACAGACGGAAACAGAAGAAACCCCATTTACCGAAGTCAAAAAGAGAAAGAGAAAAACACGAAATGCGCAACTTAACAAACAATTATCAGACCACGTCCTCCTATTAAAAACAAAAGAAACAGACAGAACTCCAGAACAAGTCAGATCACAACTGAACTTAACTGAACTTAGCGCCAGGGAACTGGGCATTACTGTTGAAGAAGTGCCGCCCACACGCTCTAACGAACTTTTAATTAGGTGCAGCCACATACAAAATATAGAAACACTCAGAAAAGCGATTGAGGAAAAGCCCTCACTCTCAGCAGCAGTCACGCTCAGAGAGCCGTTTTTCAGGAAGTCCACAATAATCGTCTTTGGTATCCCCACATCCGCAGTTTACGGAGACAGCAGACGACATACGTGAGGCTTTTGCGAGCTTGGTGCCCTCAGCAAGTGAAGAACAAATACATCCAAGAAATCCTATTCGCACAACTATCGGCCTCACTTGGATCGTCGACCTACAGTAGAATCTGTACGAGGATATTCAGGACCTTAGAAGAATTCTTATAGGATTTAGCTCTTGTGCGTTGAGAAAATACTTTCAAGTTGCAAGGTGTTTTAATTGTCAGCGGCTTGGACACTTGAGTCATTCTTGTAAAGCAGCGTTGACCTCCGTAAACTGTGGACAAGCTCATTGCCAGGATAACTGCAAAGCTAAGACTCCACACTGCGTCAATTGGGCAACTCACAATAAATCCAAAGACACTAGCTTCAACACCACATACCCGTCTAGTGCAAGACAATGTCAAGCCTACAAGGCAGAACTGTTCAGAATGAAAACAACGGCGCAGTGGTAGATGAACAGCAGGCTATTGCATATCCAAGAACAGTTCATGGTTTTGCATTTCTTCAAGGCAACTTGCAACGCAGCCAAGCCGCAACTGTCCATACAGCACAGGTTATTCTAGAAAACAATGTACATCTAGCCGCACTACAAGAGTTTCATTACATTAACAACAGGATCACAGGATTCAGCAACTTCAAAACTTATCATTCCGTAGGCAGTGAAGCAGCCATCGTCTACAATGGTCCACTCACGCCTCTGCTAATACATAAAGGAGATTACACAGTTACTGTACAACTGGAATGGCCTTATGGTCAGATTGCCATCACCAGCGTGTATTTCCCTCCTTCACATGATATTGTCACTGCACTCCAGGAGCTGAAACAAGACATGATGATTCCGACTAGGAATAAGATAATCGCTGTGGACTTTAACGCTAAACAAAATATGTGTAAATCTCTAATAAATCAGACTGGATCGCAGTTAAAGTAATAAACAGAGGAGCGTTCTTCCACAAAACATTTATTCACGAACACCAAAAACTAACTGATACATATACATAATTGACATCACAGTTTCTTTTTACAAACAAACACTAGCGCCATCTATTGGCGATCTATGGATACACAATCCTAAACTTAACACTCCCCCCCCCCATGCATCCGTAAACGGATGCATCAATTTTATTGAACTTCAAGATTATAAAATCTTTCAATTGGTCTTCTAACAACACCCTTATCTAACTGAATCTCACAAGATCTAATTCTATCATCTCTTCCGTTAAATAATTCCTTAATCCTACCTATCTTCCAGTTACAGCGTTTCACATTATCTTCTCGTACAAGTACAACATCATTAATTTTAAACACGGGAGAATTCTTTGGAGTTTTTTGAAAACATGACTAATCTTAATTCTAACAAATATTCTTTATAAAACCTTTTCCAAAAATGCTCTAATATTAATTGCCTATGCTTCCATCTTTTAATCAACTGTGAGATCTTGTAGATTCTAGTTTAGATTCAGGTGAAGGTAAAACAGTTAATCTAGATCCAGTTATAAAATGAGATGGTGAAAGAGGATCAGGTTCATTTGGTTCATTGTATACATAAGTTATAGGTCTAGAATTAATAACAGCTTCAACTTCAACTAAGACAGTATACAGTTCTTCATAATATAAAAAAGCTTTACCCAAGATACGTTTTAAACACGTTTTTACAGATCTTACCTAACGTTCCCAGAATCCGCCCCACCAAGGAGCACCTTCTACAATAAATTTCCATTCAAACCCATTTTTACCAAGGAAATTTAGAACCTTTTCATCTTTACATAATTTATACAAGTATTTTAATTCACGATCAGCAGTCTTAAAGGTTTTAGCATTATCAGAATATATAACTCTACAAATACCCCTACCTGCAAAAAATCTACGTAAGGCTTGAATGAAACACTCTGCACTTAAATTTGATAACAATTTTAAATGGACTCCTCGAGTCACTGCACAGGTAAACAATGAAATATACACTTTTGTACCATCCTTTAAATACAAAGGGCCAGCGAAATCTATGCCACTTACCTCAAATGGTTGAGCTTTCTCCACTCGGTCAGCTGGAAGAGGAGCCGATATCTCGTGTCCAGCTTTAGCATTATATTTTTTACAAAATCTACAATCATGTAACACAGATTTTACAAAACGTCTAGCTTTTAAAATCCAAAATTTCCCTCTTACTTGCACTAAAGTTTCATTTACACCACTATGAAGTACCTTTTCATGACAATTCAAAATAATTAAACAAGAAAAATAATTATTTGGTAATATTATAGGCTGAATTTCATCGACTTCTAATGATGATTTCACTAATCTACTTCCAACTCTTAAACAACCCTTTTCATCCATTACTGGATTTAACCCAAACAATTTGGAATTATGAGACAATGGTTTTTTACATTTAACACCATTCAACTCTTCAAAAAAATACTCACCTTGTGATAAGATAATCCAATAACACATAGCATTACATATTTCATTTTTGGTCACAGGACCAATCACTCTATTCTGTGACTTTAAATTATTAATGAATCTAAATACATATGGCGTTACTCTTAAAAGTTTACCTAAGTCACTAAAGTTTTCTATTTTTAACACAGGTTGTAAAGGTTGAACACTGCTAGTAACTTGAGTCACAACTCTTTCTTCAACACTATCTACTATGTTACAATGCTTGTTCACTTTAGGCCAATTTATTTCATCTTGATGAAGCCATGGAGGTCCATGCCACCACACGTGATTTACTACAAGATCACTCACTTTAACACCACGTGTAATTTTATCGGCTGGATTATCTGAGCCAGGACAATGATGCCACATGCTCGGGGATGTTTTGTCTTGAATTTCAGACACTCGATTTTGTACGAATGTTTTCCATCGCCGTGGTGAGTTTTTTATCCAATGAAGCACAATAAGAGAATCTGTCCATAAATGAATCTTAGCTTGAGTAAAATGCACACGGACTGTAGTTACAAGTCTTGCACCTAACACTGCTGCCATGAGCAGTGTCTTGTGCAGTGTCGAGTCTTGGTAAAGATAATTTTGAGTGTCTAACACTGCTGCCATGAGCAGTGTCGAGTCTTGGTAAAGATAATTTTTTCAGGGGAGCCACTCTGCTCTTGGCTATCACTAAACTTGTTCCACAATATTTTAAGCTACGGAATTTCACGTACACTGCTGCTCCGTAAGCACTTTGAGATGAATCACAAAAACAATGTAGTTCCAGTGTTTCAGGCGTTTCATCAACATCACGAAAATACCACCGAGGTATCTGGATATTAGGTAAATCACATAGTTGCCTATACCATTTGTTCCACTTGTCTTGCAATTCTGGTGGGATAATTTCATCCCAATCAACACCTTTCAGCCATAAATCCTGAAACAGAACTTTTGCTTGAATAACATATGGAGCAAGAAACCCAACAGGATCGAAGATTTTTGAAGCAGCTTTTAAAACACAACGTTTTGTTTGGTCATTTGACTGGATGAAATCAATAACGTCTTTAGCATTAAAACAGAAGATATCCTTAATTGTATCCCATTGAAGTCCAAGAATCTTTGAGAGGGAATCACAGTCAGGCAATTTAAAGCTAACGAAGTCGCCGCAGTCGGTCAAAGTGACGCCGAATGCTTGGAGTTTGGATTTGATTTCTACATCTGGTACTCGTATATCGGCATTTGGTATGACTGGTATTTCAATGACTTCGAGATTTATGGATTTTTCAGGGTCATTAATATTTCGGAGCGTAAGTTCAATTTTCTTTCGACGCCAATATTTCCCGTTCTTTTCACCGAAGGTATGTAGATTTAAAACAGTTTCTCCTTTCACTGGTAACTGTAATTTTCTTGATAAATCTTCTCGAATTGCAGAGATTTGGCTACCGCCGTCAAGAAGACATCTCACAATACAATTCTTACTTCTGCCCTCAGCCACAGCATACACCGTTTGAAGCATAATATTAGATCCAGTTTTGGCAAAAGAATTTTGAACAATTTCCGCCGATGTTTCGGTTTCCTTATTTTTTGCACTGGAGACAGCTGATGCGGGATTCACACACACACACTTTCATGATGTTTACCGCGGCACTTTTTGCAGGAAAACTGTGTGTTCTTACAGTTGATAGCTAAATGTTTACATCCAAAACACAGAAAACATTTTCCTGTACGTTTCAAAATGTTGCGTTTCTCATCAGCGTTCACCTCAGTACATTTATATTTCGTATGATCTTCTTTGTCACAAAATATACATTTGTATCCAATTGTTGATAAAGCTGAAGCAGTCGGAACTTTCGGTTTATAATTCGGATAAACTTCCGTGCGTTGTTCATTTTGACGAAAGTATGGTTTCTGATTCGTTTTCGCAGAGTTCATTAAACTTGCAGCTTCTCGACAGTTAACTTCATTTTTTAAGCATTTGAGAGCTACCTGCCTAAGGGAAGAGATTTCTACCGCATTATTGTCGCAATTGGCGATCTATTGAATTTCGTTAATTAGTTTTATAATAGATGGCGCTACCTCTTTTCTATACATTCTTTTTATTTTGTTTGTTTCATGCTTATCGTTTCTTTCACATGCAATTTTTCCGTTGAATTTGGCAAGAGTTTTTAAAATGCTCTCTTCGAAAATTTGTTGTCAATTTACTTTCAAATAAATTTCACGTTTACGTTACAATGAAGAAGCAAATGAAATAACTATTGTCTCAATCGCCAGCAGTATTTAATTTACCACTCTTAAATTCATTATCTCTGTTTTTTACTTCTGTGTAACGAATTAAGTTGCAATCGTAACTACGTACGAAGTAAGTCGTAAGTAAATCGAACGAGTAAGTTGCACTTTTGTAAGAAGTATTGCAATCGTGAAAATTTTGGGGTATCCTATTTCAATGAAAATACCCATATTGACTACTATCGGATACAATTAACGATGTTTTTGCCTGACATCTGTAGGTGAGAACAGAATAAAGGACTCTTTTTCCCAAAACGGGTTACAAAAAGGATTAAAAAACGATTCAGGACAGATTTTTTTGTGACGTCTGGACGTACGTACGTACGTATGTATGTGTGTATGTATGTAGCTCGCATAAATCAAAAACGAGTAGACTCAAAAACGTTGAATTTTATATATGATATAACATGTAGTTGTGCACCTACCTTTCTGGTTGCAATCGATTGCACCAAAAGTAAATAAATATGCAGATATATCCACTTTGTTACTCGGCTGCGTGAGCTCAGTTTTTTTAAAATTATTTTTATATGTTGGTAAATTGTGCATGTTTCGCTTTAAAAATGATTGAATTATGTTGTTCTTATCTTCCGGTTAAAGTTCTTATGCCTTTAGTTAATCTGCATGCAATAGTTGTAGAATTATTAGCAATTTAAAAGTTTTTTTAAGTGCGGCTAATTTTTTTACTATAGCTGCCATATTTGTTTACATTGGAAACTTAGCAAAATAGTGAATTAAGTCAGTTTCTGCACCTTTAGTGTCTTTTTGCCGAGTGGGACCCAAAGTAAACTCAGTTTTGTGCACCGAAAAATCTGCCTTCTGTGCCTTAACTGCTTGTTTTTGCGTAGAAACAACAATTTTAATTGTAAAAATTGTTTTAATTGTATTTGGTGTTTTAAGTTTCTCTATATTTTTAAATTTTTAATAAAGATATTTTATGTAATTTTGTCTTGTCGCGAAGTGAGAACTGAATTAATTGAATCAGAAATCTCTAATGAGATTCGAGGAAATAAGTTTCAATGAAATGCAGCAAAAATAAATAAATAAATAAAAAAGGTGCGTATAATTTAATATTTCGCGCAAGGAAGTCATGTGGTCTACACATCAGACTTTTCAATGCTGTGCTTAGAACAAATTGTTTGTAAATAGGCTTTGACGACTAAATATAGGAGTACAAAATCGGGTGTGTTTCATTCACTATATGCGCGAAATTCTTGATATAATCTATATCCGTAACATTTAGGAGCTCACTTTCAGTTATATTAATGCCAAGTAAGTCAGTGAAATACTTAAACCAGCTAATTTATAAAAAAAAAAGGTCACCCTTGTATTCGCACACTGAAAATTTTCTTATCCGTAATATAAAACACAGCGCAAGAAATAAATATTTTACAAAACGTTAAAAAAAAAAAAAAAAAAAAAAAAAAAAAAAAAATTAATAGGAATAAATCTGATCATGGAAATTTGAAAGCTAGTTCTGAATATTTTTAATTGGCTGTTTCATTGGCGGACGGCACATCCAACTGTATGACTGGAAAAAGAGGTGGCGCTGTCTGTTACAAAAGTAGTAACTAAGTACCAAAATTCGCTACATAGCCAGTTACGACAATACCCCTTTCCTGGCTCCCGGTTACTTTATACGTGAGAAAAACGGACCCACTAACAGCCCAGCCATAAAGTCGCTGAACGCTGGTAGTTTGACCTGGACTCAATTTTGGGCGAACGGGCTGGCTGTACCGGCGTTTTCGTCGTTTTTCCCATACGTAACGTGGGTATGAATAAGTTTCCCTTAGACGCCCACCAGCGGCCGAGCGGTAACGTCGCTGAACACTGGTAGTTCGGTCCGAGGTTCGAATCCCGCGAACGAGGTGGCTGCTTGGGTGTTTTCGTGGTTTTCCCCATGTGTAATGTGTATACGAGCCAGTTTCCCTTTAAAAGTCCTCCACGAAGGCAACCCTCCCTTAAGGCAGATAGCCCTCGAGTGCCTTGCCGTAATCTAATAAACAACCTGTTTCCCTTAGACATTTCTCCAGAAAAGTATCACTGCCCTTACTGTAATCAAATAAACAAAGCCAAAAATGTGAAGAAAACGACGAAACTCCGACGAACACCGTTCGAACTACCGGTTTTCAGCTATTTTTCTGCTTTGCCGCTGGTGGGCTAAATAGAATTTGAAATGAATGGCATTAAGAAACTGGCAGAATTACAAACCTTCAAGATTATCGGACTGAATTTTGCTAAACATGATGGAAGCGGTAAAGCCATCAAGGAGAAAGTAAGAAATTATTTGACTTTATATTATATATCTCAAGATTCGTAGGCGATAAAAATAATTAACAATTCTCCCTGAATAAAACAAAAATCGGCTGCGTTTTCTTCCGATCTAGTTCCGTTTAGTTTTGTAGAATTAATAACTAAATTACGCTTAGACTTTTTAATGGCTCATGTCGTAAGGAGCAAACGTTTGTTTACATTTGAACGTAACGAGCTCTTTGTCCCCACTAAGATCTTTGAAATATTAAACTGTAATCTGTTAAGTCAGACTGGACTAAATTGACGTCACAGTTTCAGTACCAGGGGAACCTTTGATATCGAAGAGAAAAATAAAGTACATTCCATTATGTTTGTGATTATAATAATTAAAATTTTAAATTTAGTTTTCATGTTTAAAGTTATTGTAATTATTTCCGCAGTAAAATTTAACTGATTATTTTACCAAGGAAGACTGTTCTAAAATGTAAATACCATTGACCAGAAAGTTCTTAATACACTCATTTGGGTTGAATTTGACGCCCAACCAAAAAAGATTGCCGACGCGTACGTTAATTTTAAAAAGTTAAAAACCGTTTTTGAAACTATGGCTTTTTGTAGAAGTCTCAGAGGAATTGTAAGCATTCGCTATTGTTTCAGACATCTGTGAAAGCTATGAAGATTTATTTTTAGAATATGGCAATTCACAACAATATTAAGAAAACGTGTTTAAAAAGTGATTAAAATGTTAAAAGAAATGCTGAAACTGATATCAAAAGAGATAAAGAAAAAAAAGTGATGATTTGCTGTCATCAACCGAATCTAGAAAAGCACTGCCAATTCAAATTCAAATTCTTGAAATGAAAGGTGTTGATTAAAAAAGCTGTCAGCAGTTTTGCGAAACTGAAAATACAATTGAAAAATATTTGTTGAAATGTATCAAACAACACAGATATAATAATTGTTTCTTAGAGAGAAAATTTCAAGAACGTAATTATAAAAATTTTAAAATGAATTTAAAATTTACTCAAAAAGTTTAAATTTTAGTTTGTGTGTTTGTGGAGAGCAGCCCGCCCACCTGACAAGTGGTCTTACAGCATAATTAGGCTGTCTCAGTTACGAGTATATACAGACAAACACACACACTAAAATAAAATTCTCACTGTTGCCTCGATTATTATTGATATATTCCATAATCACTTTATGAATTATATCATTAATAGTCGATTTTATTATTGATATAATTCTGATTTTAGTATTATTTATTTAGTTCTTAAGTATTAATTTTTAGCTATTATGTTTGGATTAATTGAATTAATTCTTAGCTGTCATTTTACTTGTAAAGTTTAAACTGATACGTATCTCTGTATGCATTAAATTCATCCGCATAATAAATACTTTCGGAACGGAAGTGATTCATATGGCAAAACTATAAAGCTGTCAACACGTCGGTTGGCCTTGATGAGCATCGACATAACTTATTCGCGGGAAAGAATTTCGGTTTAAGTACGGAATGTGCCCTTTCTACTGCTATTGAAAGCATTCATAACGAAAAATTATGTAAATAATTGAGCTCATTAAATAAATATATTTTTTAACTGTCATAAATATGCTCCATTAAAATTTTTTGTTAGTATTATTTTTGATATTAGCTGTTATGTTTTCTAGTTATTTCATTATGCGTTTATTCGTAGACAGGCAAACGACAGCGGATGTCATGCTGGAGCCAAACGATTCCTACGTTTGAATGAACTAAGGAGGCTATTGATTCCAAGAGAATATCCCATACCTTTCCGTTTTGTGATCGGAAACTGTCATTTCATTAGTTTCAAATTTTGTTTTAACTGTGATGGCTTTCTTCAGCGCTGCTAGGAAACGAACATCTGAAGAAGTGTTTCAGTCAACAAGGTAAGAAAGATTTCCAGTTTGATAAAACATTTTTTTTTTTTTTTTTGAAGCGAAATGTTTTCCGGCTACAGTGAGTGTTTATTTTTAAGCTAAGCCTGGAGAAGGGGAATAGATATATAATAGAACAGATCCTGAAAATAACTGAATTCTGGATAAATGGAGCAAAAGGGATATTGTTCTGAAGAATTTTTCAGGAAAAGAATCCCAAAATTTAATGCGCATACTTAAAAAGATGTCTACATTTTCAATAGTAATATTTTTATTCATATAGCACTAATCACTGCATGTAGTGCCACTGTATACATTTTTAAAGAATATTTTTTGTTCATTCTCTATAGTAAAGTTTTCTTTTTTACCTTTACGGAAAATTAAACATAACATCTGTTGCCGGGATTTCCATTATAATTAATAAGACGAACGTCTGTAAGTAAATTTTAAGTCTCTAGTTATTTTTTTTTAATGGAGGAACAAAGTTGGTTTTTGCGATTGTTGGCAACAAGTTTTCTTTGCGGAAGTGAAACTCCTTTGAGATGAGTTTCTCGTTGGCCTCATGCTTTAGCTTTATGTTTCGGAGTAATTTCAAAAACAAATTAGAGGAGTTCTGCTTAATGGGGATCTCTGGAGAAATTTAAAACTAGACTAGATGAATTGGTAAAAGTTTACAATTGGGTGCCCCTTGCTTTTTTGGCGATTCTTTTTTGATGGCCAGGAAGACACAATTTAAAGATTGCTGCTGCGCAAAACCAAAATTGAAAGTCAAAGTATTGCACAAACTCTGTGTCCATGTACACATCAGTCTGTTTTCACTTAAAAAACATCCCAGAATTGCACAAACTAGGCATTGCGCACTGCCTTAAATTTGTCCATGTACACATCAATCTATTTTCATTAAAAAATTAAGAAGCTAAAACAAAGTTAAAACTATCATAATAACCAAAAATGAGGTTTCATCGCAAAAATAAAAAAAAAAAAAAAAAAAAAAAAAAAAAAAAATTATCGCTAATCGAAGGGGCACCCAATTAATTCTACACTAGAGCCGATGAGTTTTGTATAAAACTTCTTTAAAATATACTAAAACGTTGAACTGTATTATTTCAGTAATTTCATCTCTGTATAATATCTAAGGGAAGAAAACCTTGAATGGCTATCAAAACGAAAAGAATGACCTGAAGATAACTTAAAAGGAAATAAGAAAGCGTTAAGAAAATCAGGAAACTTACAGTCACATCTAATCATAGCAAATAAAAATAATTAAATAAGTAAGTAAATAAATAAAAGGAAAAGGAAAAAGAAATCTTAAGGCTTTCAGATTTTACATTACGCTCAAAGGCGCGTTTTTTTAACGTTTTGTGTAACCTTTATTTATTAAACATCATGTTCTTCGCGCTTAAGCAATAAAATTCAATTCAATAGCAATATCGCAAAGTAATTTTAAAGTGAGCATATCTTTAGAATTTCCGATACGCAGTCTCGCGCGCTGGAGATAATAATGGTTTTTTTTTTTTTTTTTTTTCCCTCCGTTCAGTGTTGCCATCGCTCGCTTTACAATCGTCGAGTTTCTTAATCAGAAACTCATAAATGCTTTACAATAATAATACAAACTTCAAATAAATAATAGCCCACCAGCGGCCGAGCGGTAAAGACGCTGAAGACTGGTAGTTCGGTCCGAGGTTCGAATCCCGCGAACGGGCTGGCTGCATGGGCGTTTTCGTGGTTTTCCCCATGTGTAACGTGTATACGAGCCAGTTTCCCTTAGAAAGTCCTCCACGAAGGCATCGCTCCCATTAGGCAGATAGCCCTAGTACGCTTTGCCATAATTAAATACACACACACACTCAAATAAATAATAAATAACAAACTTCAAATTCAAACATAATATAAATAAATAACAAACAAACTTCAAATAATAACAACTTCAAATTCCGCATTAGCACAAACTTCAAATAACAAAAATAAAAAATAAAAATAATAATAACAATAAATCAAACTTCAAATTCCGCATTAGAGCTTCCAGATGCCCATATTCGATGGAAAATAACATTATTGAAAATTTAATGGCTAAAGGTACCGTTGTTTTATCACAATGCGAGAAACATACATACATTTATGCAGATTCTTCATTATTTGATTTCTTTAAATATAACGCAGGGCTCTAATATTTGGTGGTAACAATTTAAAAAGTGATTCGCCGTTTATAGTGAATCAACACAAAATGCCAAAACGAAATTAATAGCCCTTCTGGCTTTATTAGCCCACTAATCGATAAAATGAAATAAAATTAAAAATAAATGAATAAATACAAAGTGAATTTGAATCATCGGCGTCAGTGACCACAACCAAAGAAGATTTAACAAATTATGTTCTAGTTGAAGTAGACAGTGAGGAAGAAAATCAAACACTTGAATGAAACAAATAGTCAATATCAACATCGTGCGACAATTTGTTACAAAACCGTAATCGATTATGAAAGTGTTTTAAATACCTATGATAAACGTTATTAATGGCCAAACGGGTTTATTAATGATTATGATTATTTTCGATTGTTTTTATTCTGTTCTTGTTTCTTCTATCTGCCGTTCATGGATTCGACCAAAATGAGAAAATGAATTTTTCATAAATTTAAACGAATATGTTTTAAACAAATACGATATTTAGGTTTTTCACTTATTTACTCGAAAACTAATAAACAGTGAAAACAGAATGGCTTATTATAATCAGAAAATACTACACAGATTCTTATGGAGTGTATCATTTTTGTGGTGAAATAGAAATTATAGGATCTGATGGCTGGAAGAAGTTTTAAATATAAGTAGAGTACCAACGGTTTCATATATCTTGTATACTGGATTTATAAATGAGAGGATATAAAAAAAGAAGAAGAAAAATCGGCTGATATAACACGCAATATTTTATGTTCCTCAGATCTTTTTTTAAAATTGCTGATTGAAGAATCGCATAAACAACAACAACAAAAAATTTAACATTAAAATGTTCTTTGCCACTGAATCCGTTTTTTATTATTAGTATATGCAATAAATATCTGTAACTTTTCCTGCTTCTTTTCGTAAATTGTCAAAATCAACTCTTAACAGTTTATATGAAATCTAGTAATGAATCATATTGTTACGTTATTTTCTTCCTTGACGTTCGTACGGGGTTCGTGAAGATTTAGAGCGAATAATGACGGCAACATTTGATGAAGTATCAAAACACACTTTATTTAGCTGGTACTAATCAGGACAGGTCCAAAATCACGTTACAGTCGTCGAAGAACTACTATAAACACGTTGACACAATCAGCGACACACCCTTCTGGTTATCAGGCTATAACGGTGGAGACAGCTTCACTGAAAAGCACCAGAGTACAGCTCCCGACTCTGCTCGGCCATTCTCGGAACTCCACGTACTCTCGAGACTCTCCACGTTACAACTCGCGATGAACTCGACAGAGCACGGCTCCCGACTCTTCGGTTCAGTCGTTCCCGGAGCTCATCACGCTCTCTCGACGATGCACTAACCGCGATACACTAAGAGACTCTTCGATGCACTCGACGACTCACTCGGCACTCGCTGGCCGGCTGTCAACTCGATCGTCACCGCACGGTCTGACTAGCTATCTCGCATCCTAAACGAGGTACTCTCACTCGCCCTCTCGACAAGGCACACTCTCCTGACTGCGGACCAGCAGGCTTTATATAGCTTTCAGCTTGTGTTCGACAACATTCTGGGCTAAACCGGTAAGAAATCGTTCCAGAAGGTTCTCCATCCGTCCATGGCATGCCGCTAATTTTGTCGCCAAATGGGAGATGTATGGCCCAAATGTGGCAACCCTGCCTTTCCTTGCCATTTTATGGCAACCCTAAAACTGCTTTGCGGAGAAGCCATCTTACCGCGCCTGTGTATTTCGTAGCATATTAAAAGTGCTGTATTTAGGGATTCGTCCTTTTGTTGAAGAGTCTTGTTTGAAGCATCTATTCTTTCTAAAATCTTTTCCCATACAGTAAGTAACAGTACATACTCAAATGTATCAAGTTTTTTATGTAAATCGGCAGCTTCGGACCTTGTTAACGGTTTTTCATCTTTGTTTGAGGGAAAAATGACGTAAACAATGTTTAATTTCTTCATAATTTTCCTTTAAGGATTTCACAGCATCGGAACGAGCAGACCATCTGGTGTTACAAATAGGTTTAATACTTAAGTGTTTGCTCTTACAAAATTTTTGTAATGCATTTCACGTATGTGTAGAACTTGGAAAAAACTACGTACAATTCCTGAATGATATTGAGAAAAGTGGTCATTTCCATGCAACTTTCTGCAGCAGCATTTCCAATTAAATTTAATGAATGATTTGCGCATGGTATAAAATAGGCAGAAAAAATATGTTGTTTTATTGTGGATTGGAGTCCCTTATATTTATTTACTTGACATATTAAACGCATTATCATAACACTGTCCCCGACAGTTAGTGATGTCTAAATCTGTATTATTTAAAAATTCTTAAATAACTTTCTCCAAGTTTTCACCAGTATGAGAAAATATAGGTAAAAATTCCAAAAATCTTTCTTTTATACCACTTGGAAGAAAGAACATAGCGAGTAATGACGTTCAGCTAAGAGATATATCAGGTGTTGAATCAGTAATTAGAGAGTAAAATTTGGTTTCCTTTATTTCGTTCACTATTGTGAGTTGTAAATCTTTCGATACAATAGAAATAAATTCATCCCATATTCTAGACGACAAATAGTTTATAGTACCGGTGCCGCAGTGTGCATATTTTTTCATGTGTTCCTGCAAAAATGGATCGAACTCCGATAAATATTCCAAAGCACCTATATAATTACCATTACTTTCACTAAAAAACACTTCATTTCTACCACGAAACGCTAAAGAGTATGTAGAAATAAATTTGATTGTCGCTACCACACGTTTAAGTATTTCCCTCCCAATATATATATATATATTTTCATTTATAATTTGTTGGTCCAGTTCAGTGTCAAATGTGTCCGGTAATTTTAGATCTTGTTTTAAAAATTAAAATGAAGTTAATGTGGTCACTGGAGGTTTCATGCTCTGACGATTTTTAATGTACATTTTTCCAATCATTCGTCCCTTTTGTCATGAGCGTTGCTTGCTTGGAAAATAATTTACAGAGTATTGTTGGTTTCAGTATAAGCCAACCAATCTCGTTTAACTTTTTCCCGCTACTAATTGTTTTGAAGAAGGAGACAATAGTTAATTTTCTTGTGATTTGTTTTGACCCTTCGTTGCATCGAATAGAAGATGATTCCGAAGATCCATTTATTGATTTTGATGGATTTTTTATGTAATACTCTCGCAATACTCGTCTGTGAAGTATTCTGACCATAATGCAATATCGTTTACAAAACTCTTAGTTTCATCATTACTTTCAGATGATTTGAAATTTATATCTTCTCCTTTTGTTTCATCTTCACAAACGGAATTTCTTTTTTTTTCCTGCTGGTCTTTTTGCAGAATAGTTTCGGACACAAATGATGTTTCTGGAGTTAGAGCAGGTGAAATTTATGAAAATGATGACGATTGTTGTAATTGATCTCCATCTACAGTTAAAAATTTGTCTAACGATCTTTTCATTTGTTTTTCCACTTTATCTCGATCTGCTTTTCGTTTTCTTTTTTCACTTCCCCTTAAATGTTTATAGGAACTCATTTTAAAGAACACGTAAAAGAAAGTAGAAAATGGTCTTCAATTAAATTAATTTTTACTCAATATCACAATCACAAACAAAATCACAATTTGTGGTATTTTATATTATATTGTTGCGTGCGTAAGGGTTCGTTATGAAATGAATGCACAAGTCCGATGAAAAATGAACAAAAAAAAATTTATTATTATCACAACAAAAAAATGCTTAAATTTTCTCGAATTATCATGCAGTATTACAATATCTCACAGTAGTTATCTTTTAACTACTAAAATGTCCAATAGAACGCAATTAAAAACAGCTAAAGAACGCTAATCCGCGAATTCGCTACAATCAACAAGAGCAGTTTTCTAAACAACAACAAACTAAGCAACTACTACAAACTGAGACGTTTTCCTCCTTTTATAAGATTTTAAAATCACGCGCTAGAATTTTCCAGTACTTTCTCGAAATCAAAAAGAGATATTTATTTATTTAATGCACGCGCTCTTGTAATTTCAATTTTACGGCTTAGCTTTCTTTTAATATTCGTCACGCGCTGCACTGCGCGAGAAATAAAATCATTTAATTTGTAATTGAACTAACATTAGCTTTTTAAATACCAAATTCGTAACACTGCCCCCTTCCCAAGGACTGCACGTCCCGGGCAGTACAATCCCTGGACAGGAAGCTAAACTTACAACTGTGGCATAAATGCATTAATAAGCATTACATTACAATAATAAACAACATGAACAATAAATGCAATACATAAAACAAATCAAATACACATTTAAAAACAAAACGGACCATGGTCTTATACTATTTACAATTATTTACATTATGTACTATGGCCATAGTAATGAGCTAACCTGTCGTAAGAGTTCGAAGACTCACGGATCCGAACCATGACGTCATTTAGCCTGTTTAGGATTGTGTGCGAACCATCCCAAGGTGACTGTAAATCAGGCCTGACTCCTTTTCGTCGAATCGGGTTCCACAACCACACCTTGTCTCCTTCGTTGGATCTATGTCCAGCAGCTCTCGTGTTGTATCTGGTCTTCACTTTCTCCGTCGCCAAGTTCACTCGCTTTCGTGCGGAACGGTGCATCACTTCAAAACGGGCCTTGACATCTTGGATGTGTTCCTCAGGCGATGAAGGCGCATCCGTACGGCGATGAAACAGGCGGTCACAAGGCAGACGAAGGTCTCGACCGAAGAGCATCTGAGATGGAGAATAGCTGGTAGTCTGGTGTTTCTTTTCGACCCTAGCATGATTTCGGCTGTTTCTCGAGCTGGTTCTTTCGGACAAAGCGTCGGCATTTCCAGGTGAGGATCCCTTCTTAGGATGGATAGTCATGTCTTTAGATCCTGAAAGCAGTTTGTTGTTTTTCAAGTCTAAGGAAAAATTGTATTTCCTTAAAAAGTCCAATCCGAGTATGCATGGATCTGTAATATCCGCCACATATGCCGTGTGATGGTAGGCGGCACTTCCAAACGTGATGTTTACGTTTAACTTCCCAGTTATGTCGATCTTGTCACCAGACGCAGTCTGAAGGGTAACACAGGATGGCGTCCAAATAAGTTTATCTTTAAATTGTTCAGCTAAATCTTTCCTAATGATGGTAACATTAGCTCCTGTGTCAATGATCATACTGCAAGGAACTCCATCGATATTCCCATTGATGGACAGTCCGTTATTGTTGCCACTCACTGTATAAATTTTAAGAGCTTTAAAACAAGGTTTTTCACTATCTGGCAACCTCCGTTCCTCGATATGTTCACTAATTTGTTTACTGCGTTGTTGCTGGGAAATGGTCTTATTTTCCGTACCTCGGGGTGTTCTGCAGTTTCTTCGTATGTGGCCTTCAACTCCGCAGTTCCAGCACTTTAGAATTAGTTTCTTTTCACTTCTGTTCCGTCTCAAGCCACTGACTTGTCTGGTAAAATCATCTGCTTTATATTCCGTACCCTGGGGTGTTCTGCAATTCCGTCTTAGGTGACCTTCACTACCACATCTCCAACTCCTTAGAGCCACTTTCTTCTCGCTCCTACTCCGTATCAAATCTTCGACTTGTCTGGCTAAATCATCTAAACGAGCCATCAGTTGATCCACTGGCTCATGGACTCGCACAGCTCTAACTGGGTAGCGATCTCTACTAGTTGCTTGCTGGGCTGCCTCGAACTTCATGGCGTACAACAGAGCGCTTTTTATGTCCTTTACATCTGCCATTCGAAGAGCTTTCTGTATTTCAGTATCTCGGATGCCGTCGATAAAGTATTGTAAGGACAGGATTTCCCTTGTTTCTGTCGGGCATTCCGAAAAGGCGAGATGGGACAGCCTTTCAACATCCGCGGCGAGCTCCTGAAGTGTTTCGGTAGGCTGCTGTTGACGAGATTTTAATTGGAGCCTGCTGTAGTCTTTTAAACATTTCTCGCCGAAGCGCAGCTCCAAAGCGCCGGATAGAGCTTCTAAATCTAACCTTTTGTTTTCGGGAAGAGTCTGAAGGATATCCGCTGCGTCGGCTCTTAGAGAAGCGGCGAGATGACAGGCCTTAGCTTGGGAATCCCATCCATTCGCATCCGCCACGATAGAAAATTGTGTCTTATACACCTGCCAGGAGGTCTTCCCATCATACGTGGATAGCTTCAGAGGTGGACGAGCAGGCATTGGTAAGAATTTAAAATCATCACTCCTGCTCCCTGCCGACGTTACGAATTTCTTTAAAGTATCCATTTCTTTGGCAACTGCAGAAACTCTCTCATCAATTTGTTGCTCGATTTGGTGTTGGACGGCACAAACTCTTCCTTCAATTCGTTCCTCCACAGCAGAAACTCTCCCTTCTATATGTTCTTTTACAGAAGAAACTCTTTCTTCTATTTCTTCTTTCACCGAAGAAACTCTTTCTTCAATATGATCTTTTACGGAAGAAACTTTTTCTTCAATATGGCCAACTTTATTTTCAACTGCGTCAATTCTGCCTTCCATAGCTTCAAATTTATTTTCTATTATGCAAGTAATTTCTCTTTTCATTTCTTCTTGACCAGCTTGAACGGCTTTCATTTCGTCCTTAACGGATTCCTGGCCCAATTTCATTTCTTCCTTAACGGATTCCTGGCCCAATTTCATTTCTTCCTTAACGGATTCCTGGCCCAATTTCATTTCTTCCTTAACGGATTCCTGGCCCAATTTCATTTCCTCTTTAATTTCTTCTTTAAATGAGGCAAAGGCTGATATTAACTGCCTTAATTGCTCTTCCATCGCTCTTGTTATTGGCATTCAAACCCCACTCCTGACACCAAAAATTGTTGCGTGCGTACGGGTTCGTTATGAAATGAATGCACAAGTCCGATGAAAAATGAACAAAAAAAAATTTATTATTATCACAACAAAAAAATGCTTAAATTTTCTCAAATTATCATGCAGTATTACAATATCTCACAGTAGTTATCTTTTAACTACTCAAATGTCCAATAGAACGCAATTAAAAACAGCTAAAGAACGCTAATCCGCGAATTCGCTACAATCAACAAGAGCAGTTTTCTAAACAACAACAAACTAAGCAACTACTACAAACTGAAATCGAAATCGAGTCAATGGCTAGGCGGCAATTAGTAGCCAACCGCTACTTTAACCGTCTCTGTTGGTAAATTGCCCTAAGGCGTTGGTACTTAAGTTTTTAATTAAGGCGATTTACGCCGCGCCAACTAGGCGAAACTTGTCAAATTTTGTGAAATGTAGGTGAGTAAGGGAGCCGCGTGACAGGCAGGAACCTGTCACGCGGGTGGTCACCAGCTTACGCGTACAATGAGAAATATTGGAAATATTAATAATTATCAAGTTTTGAAACAGGTTATCTAGATTGGAATAATTAAACTAATATCACGATCTAAATGAAGACAAATGGCACAACTAAGTGCAACAGATTAGCTAAACAAAATATTCAAATTCATCCTTTCTGTAAAACACGGATTGGACAGTGGTAGTCACTACAAACTGAGATGTTTTCCTCCTTTTATAAGATTTCAAAATCACGCGCTAGAATTTTCCAGTACTTTCTCGAAATCAAAAAGAGATATTTATTTATTTAATGCACGCGCTCTTGTAATTTCAATTTTACGGCTTAGCTTTCTTTTAATATTCGTCACGCGCTGCACTGCGCGAGAAATGAAATCATTTAATTTGTAATTGAACTAACATTAGCTTTTTAAATACCAAATTCGTAACAATATATTATTTTAATGAAATAATGTAATACTTTTATAAAAACTTACATTTTTATTTTAGGAATTCCAGAAAGTATTAACTATGAATCCAAAACAATGTATTTGCGATTAAGTCTATGTACTTAATTAAGTCTTAACTGCACAAATTTCAGTCACAACTCACATAAGATGCAATACGTTCAGGAGATACTGATTTTAAATAGCTACGTTTGACTTTTTAAACGCGCGTTTGTATAGTAAAGGCTCGATAGACCTGAGGCTCGATCGTATTTACATACATCGACACTCGCGGGCGTGGATGCATAAGCACGGGAACGCTCATCCACACTTGTCGACTTTATCAATCAACGATTCGGCATAATTTGAATACGTTTCAGCAATAATTATGACGTTTTTATATTATTTTCAGCAATAATTATGAATATGACGTTTTTATATTATTTTCAGCAATAATTATGAATATGACGTGTTAAATAAATTAATTATAATATCAGGTTCAATGTTTCTTCTAACCTTCTTCGGAAACATACAATGACCTGACTAGAACAGAGAGCTTACTAAAGCTATGTTCACTAATTGTAGTAAGTAGACAGGATACAGACGAAGGGTATACAAAACCCTTTATTTTTCTTTATATACAATGACTTCCGTACTTCGGAATACAATGACCCTCCACTCGGGGTCTAACGTAAAAGATATCAAAATAAAACTAAACTCTAATTTAACTTTAGAATAATACACGTGTAAGATTGGCCTTATAATAACAGGAAGCGTATGTAGCCAGAGACTGTGAACACTACAATACGTTTAATTTATCAAGAGGATTAAAACCTCTGGCCTGGAAGGCAAATAGCAACTGCGTAACTTCTAAGGTAAGCGGCCTGCTTCGAACTCACTGCTTCCTCTCTTCTGCTTGGCAAAAAGGCCACACTTAAATACTTGGCGTTCGCCAGACAAACTTTGCATAAAATCCTTAACGCTTATAATTCTGGCCGGAAGTAGAAAATAAGAAGTGATAGTAAAGATTTAAAATAAAATAAACGTTAGTAAAACTTAAGATCCTTACAATAAAAATTAAAAACTAATTTCCGTGCCCCCAAAATTACGGGCCATAGGCACGTGCCTAGCCCTTAGTCCGCCCCTGCGCTTACCTGATAAGTGTGCATGTCAATCAAACGGAATGTGAAATAGTTTCGGTTCGTAGATAAAAAAAGCGAAAACATGCTTTTTTTTATCAGAAACATTGTGACCAAACGCAGTGCCACAGTCTTATCAATCGAAACTGAAATTTATCAACTGAAAGTGAAACTTTCTGTTGCCTGGGCTGTCAGACTGTTAGAAAGAGTTTAGTGTTCAGATAAATGCCGCACCATTTCTTGATTTTCTCTGAACACTTCCAGTTTTAGAGCTTTTCTCTTATTTTTCTATCAGCTGCATTTGCGGAGAAAATTAAATTATAAGTAAGTGCATTCATTTTATTTTCTCGGAATCATTAATATTTGAAACGTTTATACAGAAATTCTAGTTTTGTTGTTGTAGTTACAGGAACAGAAAATGTTCAACTTTAGAAATTGCATAACATTTGTTTATTTCATTGATATTATTGATGAAAATTAATTATCTTTCTTTAAATTATAAAAATTATGTGATGATTGAAATCTTTCAGAAACCTTTGTGTACATTTGTTTTTAAATAATGACAGTGTTTGTTTTTAAATAATGACAGTGTATTTCCAAACTAATGTGACCAATGATTTTTTAATCAGATTTACTTAAGAAACTATCTAACATTAGTGTATTTTAAATCCTTTGATTTATTTTTTATATTAAAAATACGTAACATTTAATTTTAAAACTCGTACTTACTTTTAGGCGAAAGTTTTGAATATAGAGAAGTTAACTGTAAAATTTAAAAAAAAAAAAAAAAAAAAAAAAAAAAAGAATTAAAAGCACGCTTTTTTAATAGAACTCCTCTTTGTCGCCTGGTATCAACTTTTGTGATATCATATCTCAAACGTTTTCTTATAAGAAGGCTTGGTCTTGCATCGTTGATATTGTCATGCATTCATTCTTCACAGTCACGCTTAAATAAAATGAAAACTGTTATTTAACAAAATAAGAAATATTTTAAAGAAATTTGAAATTTCTTCTAAATATTTTTCAAAACATACAGTAGTGATTAAATTCAAAGAAGAAAATTCAAGCTTATAGTTATTTTCTATCTTAAATCTGCCACCTGCATCTGCAAAGTTTAGTACCAGCAAGACCTTCGTTGAGTTAGTTACATTTTGTAATTCAAATATATTGACAACGAAATAGTATTACATTTTCAGACTGATATTTGTTTCAAATAATTCTAACATTTTTAATTTATCATTAAATAACTTACTGTAATTTAAACTAAAACAAATTATGAAAATTTTCTAAGCTTTCAGAGAATACTTCCTAAGTGGGAAGTGAATAATAATAATCTGATCTCTTTCCCTTACTTATCAAATTATTTTTCGACGCATAAGTAAAAACACATATGCCAGTATGTAAACAATTATAAACATCTTGAGTTATATGCATTAAACCTGCGAATACTCAGCTAAGGCATAGAACGTATTTACCTTACGCAGTTATAAAAAGAATCATTTATTAAGTTAAAAGCAAGTGGGAAATCTTTGTTTAATAAATAAGAGACTTTTATTTGACTTAAATAGAACAAAAATAAATCAAAAATCTTCAAAGATATTTAAGAATTGAAATGTTGGGAAGAAAAAAATTGCATAGACTAATTCATCAGCCTTGACTATTATCGGTCTTACCTATTTGATGACATTTATCCGTTAGGATTACTTTTCAAAGACGAGAGGCAGAATGGCTGAAGAGAACACATGTACGTTTATATTGTTGCGTGCGTACGGGTTCGTTTGAATTGAATGCACAAGTCCGATGAAAAATGAACAAAATTTATTATTATCACAACAAAAATGCTTAATTTTCCTCAGATATTCGTTCAGTATAACAATATCTCACAGTAGTTATCTTTTAACTACTCAAATGTTCAAGAGAACGTAATTCAAAACAGCTAGAGAAAGCGAATTCGCTACAGTCAACAAGAGCAGTTTTCTAACCAAACTCTTAAAGCAACAACAAACCAACTAAAATCACACCGAACTGAGAGGTTTTCCTCCTTTTATAAGATTTTAAATCGCGCGCGAGAACTTTCTGGAACTTTCTCGAAAGAGATATTTATTAAATGTTAAATGCACGAGCTCTTGTATTTTCAATTTTCCGGCCTAGCTTTCTTTTAATATTCGTTACGCGCTGCACTGCAGGGAAAATAAAACAATTTAATTTATAATTCAACTAACATTAGCTATTTAAATACCAAATCCGTAACAATATTGTTTCTGAGGTTGCGACTATTATTGCTACGCTACCGCCCTCTTTTTTTTAGCATCTTCTCTCCCGCCCTCGAGAGCATTTGGGCTAATGATTCTTTGGTTAAAAATATTTTAAAACAGCCTATCTTTAGAATTCGCGTTCTGGAGATGATTTTTTTTTTCGTACAATGTTGTCAGTGCTCGCTTTGAATTTGTTAATCAAAAATTCGTTGAAGTGTTACAAAATCTGAAATACACAATAAAATATTTAAAAACAGCATATCTTTAGAATTTCCCATGGACAGACTCGCGCGCTTGAGATAAAAATGTTTTCTTCCCGCACAGTTTGTCATTGCACGCTTTGAAATTACTAAGTTTTTTTAATCAAAAATTCGTTAAAGTTGTAAAAGATATAAACTAAACAATAACACAAATATGAAAGTCAAAATTTGGGCTTTCCAGGTGTACATATTCGGGTGGTACGTTATTCAGAATTTCATATTTCTAGGTACAGTTCTTTTTTCACAATGCGAAAAACATGCATACTTTCATGCAAATTCTTCATTATTTAATTTCTTTAAATTAAATACAAGCGATAATATTTGGTGACAACAATTTGAAAATTGATTCAGAATTTTATAAGGATTCAACGCAAAATCTCGTTTTGAAACTAAGCTCTTCTGGGCTAACTCTCCTAGGGGCTTAAGAAAAAAACTGAGTGGCTAAGAAGACTTTGGATCAGATGCAGCGTACATGTAGAGGGTTAATCCTTTCTCGCTGATTTATGGAAAAATTCGGTGAAATTTATGAAGAAAATCTGAATTAAAATATAATCCAAAACTTTTCAATTTTAGTGTTCAAAACTTTTATATCAATGGTAACCGTATATTAGATTTTGGCTACAACTTATAAACCGGAAGTGATAATAATAAACTTAAAGCTGTGAAGAGACTTTTTCAAAAATATATCTTGAGGTAATACAAAAATTTAGTATTTAAAATCGGTATGTGATTTGAGGATAAAATTGAATGTATTAGCCTCAGTCCTAATTTTGTGTTCGTTTCACTTTCATGTCGTTTTTCAAATAAAAGGATGCTGTCTCCAAATGTTATAGCTATGTATTATTTTCAAAGAGATAATATAATAATATAGGGAATATAAATAATATAGGGAATATGTTACCGGCAAAGTTTGAAGTCCGGCATTCTATAGAATGCCGAGGCATTGTATATAATGCCTGAAACTAGCCGGCAATATTTGAAACGATTCATATTTCACACATTTCCTAGGCATTATATAGAATACCAAATGACAAACCGGCAAAGAATGAAAAACATTTCCGATTCGTTTCGAAGAACCGAAACTACGTACCAGAAGTTAATAAATGACGTAAAAAGGCCAAAATGACTGCTAAGAAAGAACCACAGGAAAGAACCACAGGATTGTAGCTGCTTAATCGCTAGGATGTGATGATTGTGGAAAACAAAAGTACATTCATTTACCCTGTTAAAGAAAGCATCGGTACTATACAGTATTACGTCACGGACGCTGAGTTAGTTTCCGTATTTCATGACAACTTATTTGAGTACTGGACACGGACGTGACAAAATGTTGAAAGAATGTTCAACAAATTACAAAACCTTTATACATAATGAATGATATTGAACTGTACAATCGCCTTTGTGAGCCTTGCCAGAAAAACAAAAACGTATTAAAAAGGCCATTAATGTGAAACTTATGATTGTTTCTAGAATATAATTTCCGTTCTCAAGTAGATCTTACCGACTCCCAGTCTCAGCCATAGCAAACTTAATATGTTGTATCAAGATAATCTCTTTCTTTCTTTCTTCCTTTTTTTAAAACTAAACAAAAGGGAAAAGGCAAAATTACGTTCATAGATTTTTGAAAACCTCTATCTATTTCAAGAACGGTCGGTCTCTTTTTCAGGAGCAAAAATACTTCTGTAAAATGGGAAGGGGGAAAACCGTTTTCATGGTGAAGCAAAGCGTGCATACGATCATATTACCACTTATCAAGGAAAAAAGCAATGAAACAAAGCTATGCTATGAGAAATCTGAAAGCTTTAGGGATGACTGAATTTAAATTAATATTATTAACTAAAGAAGATACATTTTTGTAAATATGAAAATTTTCAAGAAAATCTAGTTCACCAACCGAAGAAAATTTATAGAAATTTTTTGTAATACAGTAAGTAATAAGGTATTTCTCTCGCCTTCCTAGCATGCCTTCGTGGTGTAGTGGTTCTGCACGCTGGGCCGGTATTCCAGATGTCCGTAGTTCGATTCAGGGCGAAGGCATTTGCTAATTTTTCATCTTTCCTGCTTTCAAAAAAATATCTAATGTCTCTACGGTGGCGCCCGAACTAAAAGAGTGTTGGATGATGATTTCTCCCCACCCAAGATTTGGCGATTGGGTCCCCTAAAACCTAAGTCGCCCTTTAAAAATGGGAGTGTATAAGGTATTTCTCTCGCTTTCCTAGCGTACCTTCGTGTTGTAGTGGTTCTGCACGGTGGGCCGGTTTTCCTGAGGTCCGTGGTTCGATTCCTAGGCGTTTGCTAATTTTTCATATCTCCGGCCTCGAAATAACCTAATGTCCTTTACACAGTAGTCAAAATCGTAACATAATTAGCTATCTATCATAGATTCCCCTTCCCTCCATTTCGTGTTCCTCGACACGAAATTTTAACCCTCTTTTATTTTGCAAATGTATGACAAATCTTATTGATAAGATGTGTTATAAATTCTCCAAGAATTAATTTCAGATATTTATCTTATATAGCGAATATATCTTATTAGGCGAGTACATGTGCCGGGCATGCTGTAAGCCATCACCACCAAAATAACAAGACTTTGGGACTGCTATCCTGACGTCACTAGCAGCAAGTAAATGGAAAAAAAAAAAAAAAAAAAAAGAAAAAAAAAAAAAAAGAAAAGAAAGAAAGAAAGAAAGAAAAACGAGCTTTTGGCTAATTAAGCCGGAAATGTGACAATTTCGCTGGGGTTAACAAGGCGAGATTCCCTCTCCCAATATCAATATGAACAGTCTGTTAATTAATCGTGCTTCCTTCAACGTTACTAAACTTGAAACACATGCTAAAGTTTTTTTCTAATGCAGCGATCGCCAAACCGTTGATCGCGAGGTACTAGTAGCTCGCGGGAACACTTTCGGTAGATCGCGATAACACTTCGGTTGACTAACCTTGATTCTTCCACTGAGCTGACGCTGACGACAACAAGTGTTTGTTTCTCACTTGCAACTACCTTGTCAACCTCATCTCATAGTTGATTGTATACTATGAGTTGATTGTATACTATAACCATAGTTGATTGTATATCTCTTCTTATGAAGAGAAGGAGAACAGATGTACAATATCAAAAGGTAGGATTTTAAAATTGTTTTATTACATTGGAGCATTTTTGAGTTTTCATCTTGCATGCCACAGTTAAATATCTCACTGCTAAAATCTACACTGTCGTAAAATTTGCTATAACTCCGCAACGTACGTTCAGTGGTCTCGTTTGTCTCGTATTATTCTACATTATATATTCATTTTAATTCTCAAACATTGTGCTTATCGGATATTATAATTTTAATTTCTGTATTATTTGAATATTTTTAGTTTATGTTGCACCCATCATAATTTAAACATTTTAATTCTCAAATATTGTGCTTTTCGGTTATTATAATTTTAATTTCTGTATTATTTGAATATGCCTAGTATATGCTGAACTCATCATAAATTAAACATTTCAATTCTCAAACATTGTGCCTATGGGATATTATAATTTTAATTTCTGTATTATTTGAATATTCCTAGTATATACTGCCCATCATAATTTAAACATATTCGTGTAAATAACGTTAACGGAGTGTAAATTGTGCATCCCAGTTCTCCGTAGTTTTCTCTCATTTCCTTGTACATTGTATAATTGAATGAATTGTTTTTTTTTTTTTTTTTTTTTTTTTTTTTTTTTTGTATTGGGTTACCTTATATGTAGCTGTTTAATAATTTATTAACGCTGTGCATCCCCTCCCTATGTTTTGTTCTGAGCTATTAGCTCATACTTATTATGCGATTTTTTTATTAGTATTTAGTGTGTTCAGTTAAGACACTTCCAACTGTTTAATTCTAAGATTACCTGTATATGCTTATTTAAAGGGGCTGGCGGTCGAGGCTCTGTACCCTACTGAGAGGAGTGCGACGGTGCATATAATTCTGCGCAATTACCATCCTAATGCTGAGTTATACCTACTTGTATTATACTACTTGCTGAGTTAACCTACTTGTATTGTTTATGCAAGATAATTGCTAGTCACTAGAATGAGCTCGCGAACTCGAAAATCCGAAGCAAACTTAGATGGTGCTATGATTAATCTGAATGCTTCCCCTCCAGCTGAGACGCGTACCACTACTATCAATTGATTAGCTTCCAGAATCGAGACATCTTAGCGACCAGATACATTCATTTTTAATGCAAACAAGCATTTTTAATGCATAAGCGAGAAAAAACTGCTTGGTACATTAATTACCTCTATCCGCAATACTTTTGCAGAACAAGAAGTGTACTGTGCAAGTCTGAAAGGAAAAATTCAGCTACTGCAACAGCAACTTAACGTGAATGATAATCGTTCTTTAACAGCTCCGGCCTCACCAGAAGACCTTCCAGAACAGACGGAAACAGAAGAAACCCCATTTACCGAAGTCAAAAAGAGAAAGAGAAAAACACGAAATGCGCAACTTAACAAACAATTATCAGACCACGTCCTCCTATTAAAAACAAAAGAAACAGACAGAACTCCAGAACAAGTCAGATCACAACTGAACTTAACTGAACTTAGCGCCAGGGAACTGGGCATTACTGTTGAAGAAGTGCCGCCCACACGCTCTAACGAACTTTTAATTAGGTGCAGCCACATACAAAATATAGAAACACTCAGAAAAGCGATTGAGGAAAAGCCCTCACTCTCAGCAGCAGTCACGCTCAGAGAGCCGTTTTTCAGGAAGTCCACAATAATCGTCTTTGGTATCCCCACATCCGCAGTTTACGGAGACAGCAGACGACATACGTGAGGCTTTTGCGAGCTTGGTGCCCTCAGCAAGTGAAGAACAAATACATCCAAGAAATCCTATTCGCACAACTATCGGCCTCACTTGGATCGTCGACCTACAGTAGAATCTGTACGAGGATATTCAGGACCTTAGAAGAATTCTTATAGGATTTAGCTCTTGTGCGTTGAGAAAATACTTTCAAGTTGCAAGGTGTTTTAATTGTCAGCGGCTTGGACACTTGAGTCATTCTTGTAAAGCAGCGTTGACCTCCGTAAACTGTGGACAAGCTCATTGCCAGGATAACTGCAAAGCTAAGACTCCACACTGCGTCAATTGGGCAACTCACAATAAATCCAAAGACACTAGCTTCAACACCACATACCCGTCTAGTGCAAGACAATGTCAAGCCTACAAGGCAGAACTGTTCAGAATGAAAACAACGGCGCAGTGGTAGATGAACAGCAGGCTATTGCATATCCAAGAACAGTTCATGGTTTTGCATTTCTTCAAGGCAACTTGCAACGCAGCCAAGCCGCAACTGTCCATACAGCACAGGTTATTCTAGAAAACAATGTACATCTAGCCGCACTACAAGTGTTTCATTACATTAACAACAGGATCACAGGATTCAGCAACTTCAAAACTTATCATTCCGTAGGCAGTGAAGCAGCCATCGTCTACAATGGTCCACTCACGCCTCTGCTAATACATAAAGGAGATTACACAGTTACTGTACAACTGGAATGGCCTTATGGTCAGATTGCCATCACCAGCGTGTATTTCCCTCCTTCACATGATATTGTCACTGCACTCCAGGAGCTGAAACAAGACATGATGATTCCGACTAGGAATAAGATAATCGCTGTGGACTTTAACGCTAAACAAAATATGTGTAAATCTCTAATAAATCAGACTGGATCGCAGTTAAAGTAATAAACAGAGGAGCGTTCTTCCACAAAACATTTATTCACGAACACCAAAAACTAACTGATACATATACATAATTGACATCACAGTTTCTTTTTACAAACAAACACTAGCGCCATCTATTGGCGATCTATGGATACACAATCCTAAACTTAACACTCCCCCCCCATGCATCCGTAAACGGATGCATCAATTTTATTGAACTTCAAGATTATAAAATCTTTCAATTGGTCTTCTAACAACACCCTTATCTAACTGAATCTCACAAGATCTAATTCTATCATCTCTTCCGTTAAATAATTCCTTAATCCTACCTATCTTCCAGTTACAGCGTTTCACATTATCTTCTCGTACAAGTACAACATCATTAATTTTAAACACGGGAGAATTCTTTGGAGTTTTTTGAAAACATGACTAATCTTAATTCTAACAAATATTCTTTATAAAACCTTTTCCAAAAATGCTCTAATATTAATTGCCTATGCTTCCATCTTTTAATCAACTGTGAGATCTTGTAGATTCTAGTTTAGATTCAGGTGAAGGTAAAACAGTTAATCTAGATCCAGTTATAAAATGAGATGGTGAAAGAGGATCAGGTTCATTTGGTTCATTGTATACATAAGTTATAGGTCTAGAATTAATAACAGCTTCAACTTCAACTAAGACAGTATACAGTTCTTCATAATATAAAAAAGCTTTACCCAAGATACGTTTTAAACACGTTTTTACAGATCTTACCTAACGTTCCCAGAATCCGCCCCACCAAGGAGCACCTTCTACAATAAATTTCCATTCAAACCCATTTTTACCAAGGAAATTTAGAACCTTTTCATCTTTACATAATTTATACAAGTATTTTAATTCACGATCAGCAGTCTTAAAGGTTTTAGCATTATCAGAATATATAACTCTACAAATACCCCTACCTGCAAAAAATCTACGTAAGGCTTGAATGAAACACTCTGCACTTAAATTTGATAACAATTTTAAATGGACTCCTCGAGTCACTGCACAGGTAAACAATGAAATATACACTTTTGTACCATCCTTTAAATACAAAGGGCCAGCGAAATCTATGCCACTTACCTCAAATGGTTGAGCTTTCTCCACTCGGTCAGCTGGAAGAGGAGCCGATATCTCGTGTCCAGCTTTAGCATTATATTTTTTACAAAATCTACAATCATGTAACACAGATTTTACAAAACGTCTAGCTTTTAAAATCCAAAATTTCCCTCTTACTTGCACTAAAGTTTCATTTACACCACTATGAAGTACCTTTTCATGACAATTCAAAATAATTAAACAAGAAAAATAATTATTTGGTAATATTATAGGCTGAATTTCATCGACATCTAATGATGATTTCACTAATCTACTTCCAACTCTTAAACAACCCTTTTCATCCATTACTGGATTTAACCCAAACAATTTGGAATTATGAGACAATGGTTTTTTACATTTAACACCATTCAACTCTTCAAAAAAATACTCACCTTGTGATAAGATAATCCAATAACACATAGCATTACATATTTCATTTTTGGTCACAGGACCAATCACTCTATTCTGTGACTTTAAATTATTAATGAATCTAAATACATATGGCGTTACTCTTAAAAGTTTACCTAAGTCACTAAAGTTTTCTATTTTTAACACAGGTTGTAAAGGTTGAACACTGCTAGTAACTTGAGTCACAACTCTTTCTTCAACACTATCTACTATGTTACAATGCTTGTTCACTTTAGGCCAATTTATTTCATCTTGATGAAGCCATGGAGGTCCATGCCACCACACGTGATTTACTACAAGATCACTCACTTTAACACCACGTGTAATTTTATCGGCTGGATTATCTGAGCCAGGACAATGATGCCACATGCTCGGGGATGTTTTGTCTTGAATTTCAGACACTCGATTTTGTACGAATGTTTTCCATCGCCGTGGTGAGTTTTTTATCCAATGAAGCACAATAAGAGAATCTGTCCATAAATGAATCTTAGCTTGAGTAAAATGCACACGGACTGTAGTTACAAGTCTTGCACCTAACACTGCTGCCATGAGCAGTGTCTTGTGCAGTGTCGAGTCTTGGTAAAGATAATTTTGAGTGTCTAACACTGCTGCCATGAGCAGTGTCGAGTCTTGGTAAAGATAATTTTTTCAGGGGAGCCACTCTGCTCTTGGCTATCACTAAACTTGTTCCACAATATTTTAAGCTACGGAATTTCACGTACACTGCTGCTCCGTAAGCACTTTGAGATGAATCACAAAAACAATGTAGTTCCAGTGTTTCAGGCGTTTCATCAACATCACGAAAATACCACCGAGGTATCTGGATATTAGGTAAATCACATAGTTGCCTATACCATTTGTTCCACTTGTCTTGCAATTCTGGTGGGATAATTTCATCCCAATCAACACCTTTCAGCCATAAATCCTGAAACAGAACTTTTGCTTGAATAACATATGGAGCAAGAAACCCAACAGGATCGAAGATTTTTGAAGCAGCTTTTAAAACACAACGTTTTGTTTGGTCATTTGACTGGATGAAATCAATAACGTCTTTAGCATTAAAACAGAAGATATCCTTAATTGTATCCCATTGAAGTCCAAGAATCTTTGAGAGGGAATCACAGTCAGGCAATTTAAAGCTAACGAAGTCGCCGCAGTCGGTCAAAGTGACGCCGAATGCTTGGAGTTTGGATTTGATTTCTACATCTGGTACTCGTATATCGGCATTTGGTATGACTGGTATTTCAATGACTTCGAGATTTATGGATTTTTCAGGGTCATTAATATTTCGGAGCGTAAGTTCAACTTTCTTTCGACGCCAATATTTCCCGTTCTTTTCACCGAAGGTATGTAGATTTAAAACAGTTTCTCCTTTCACTGGTAACTGTAATTTTCTTGATAAATCTTCTCGAATTGCAGAGATTTGGCTACCGCCGTCAAGAAGACATCTCACAATACAATTCTTACTTCTGCCCTCAGCCACAGCATACACCGTTTGAAGCATAATATTAGATCCAGTTTTGGCAAAAGAATTTTGAACAATTTCCGCCGATGTTTCGGTTTCCTTATTTTTTGCACTGGAGACAGCTGATGCGGGATTCACACACACACACTTTCATGATGTTTACCGCGGCACTTTTTGCAGGAAAACTGTGTGTTCTTACAGTTGATAGCTAAATGTTTACATCCAAAACACAGAAAACATTTTCCTGTACGTTTCAAAATGTTGCGTTTCTCATCAGCGTTCACCTCAGTACATTTATATTTCGTATGATCTTCTTTGTCACAAAATATACATTTGTATCCAATTGTTGATAAAGCTGAAGCAGTCGGAACTTTCGGTTTATAATTCGGATAAACTTCCGTGCGTTGTTCATTTTGACGAAAGTATGGTTTCTGATTCGTTTTCGCAGAGTTCATTAAACTTGCAGCTTCTCGACAGTTAACTTCATTTTTTAAGCATTTGAGAGCTACCTGCCTAAGGGAAGAGATTTCTACCGCATTATTGTCGCAATTGGCGATCTATTGAATTTCGTTAATTAGTTTTATAATAGATGGCGCTACCTCTTTTCTATACATTCTTTTTATTTTGTTTGTTTCATGCTTATCGTTTCTTTCACATGCAATTTTTCCGTTGAATTTGGCAAGAGTTTTTAAAATGCTCTCTTCGAAAATTTGTTGTCAATTTACTTTCAAATAAATTTCACGTTTACGTTACAATGAAGAAGCAAATGAAATAACTATTGTCTCAATCGCCAGCAGTATTTAATTTACCACTCTTAAATTCATTATCTCTGTTTTTTACTTCTGTGTAACGAATTAAGTTGCAATCGTAACTACGTACGAAGTAAGTCGTAAGTAAATCGAACGAGTAAGTTGCACTTTTGTAAGAAGTATTGCAATCGTGAAAATTTTGGGGTATCCTATTTCAATGAAAATACCCATATTGACTACTATCGGATACAATTAACGATGTTTTTGCCTGACATCTGTAGGTGAGAACAGAATAAAGGACTCTTTTTCCCAAAACGGGTTACAAAAAGGATTAAAAAACGATTCAGGACAGATTTTTTTGTGACGTCTGGACGTACGTACGTACGTATGTATGTGTGTATGTATGTAGCTCGCATAAATCAAAAACGAGTAGACTCAAAAACGTTGAATTTTATATATGATATAACATGTAGTTGTGCACCTACCTTTCTGGTTGCAATCGATTGCACCAAAAGTAAATAAATATGCAGATATATCCACTTTGTTACTCGGCTGCGTGAGCTCAGTTTTTTTAAAATTATTTTTATATGTTGGTAAATTGTGCATGTTTCGCTTTAAAAATGATTGAATTATGTTGTTCTTATCTTCCGGTTAAAGTTCTTATGCCTTTAGTTAATCTGCATGCAATAGTTGTAGAATTATTAGCAATTTAAAAGTTTTTTTAAGTGCGGCTAATTTTTTTACTATAGCTGCCATATTTGTTTACATTGGAAACTTAGCAAAATAGTGAATTAAGTCAGTTTCTGCACCTTTAGTGTCTTTTTGCCGAGTGGGACCCAAAGTAAACTCAGTTTTGTGCACCGAAAAATCTGCCTTCTGTGCCTTAACTGCTTGTTTTTGCGTAGAAACAACAATTTTAATTGTAAAAATTGTTTTAATTGTATTTGGTGTTTTAAGTTTCTCTATATTTTTAAATTTTTAATAAAGATATTTTATGTAATTTTGTCTTGTCGCGAAGTGAGAACTGAATTAATTGAATCAGAAATCTCTAATGAGATTCGAGGAAATAAGTTTCAATGAAATGCAGCAAAAATAAATAAATAAATAAAAAAGGTGCGTATAATTTAATATTTCGCGCAAGGAAGTCATGTGGTCTACACATCAGACTTTTCAATGCTGTGCTTAGAACAAATTGTTTGTAAATAGGCTTTGACGACTAAATATAGGAGTACAAAATCGGGTGTGTTTCATTCACTATATGCGCGAAATTCTTGATATAATCTATATCCGTAACATTTAGGAGCTCACTTTCAGTTATATTAATGCCAAGTAAGTCAGTGAAATACTTAAACCAGCTAATTTATAAAAAAAAAAGGTCACCCTTGTATTCGCACACTGAAAATTTTCTTATCCGTAATATAAAACACAGCGCAAGAAATAAATATTTTACAAAACGTTAAAAAAAAAAAAAAAAAAAAAAAAAAAAAAAAAAAAAAAAAAAAAAAAAAATTAATAGGAATAAATCTGATCATGGAAATTTGAAAGCTAGTTCTGAATATTTTTAATTGGCTGTTTCATTGGCGGACGGCACATCCAACTGTATGACTGGAAAAAGAGGTGGCGCTGTCTGTTACAAAAGTAGTAACTAAGTACCAAAATTCGCTACATAGCCAGTTACGACAATACCCCTTTCCTGGCTCCCGGTTACTTTATACGTGAGAAAAACGGACCCACTAACAGCCCAGCCATAAAGTCGCTGAACGCTGGTAGTTTGACCTGGACTCAATTTTGGGCGAACGGGCTGGCTGTACCGGCGTTTTCGTCGTTTTTCCCATACGTAACGTGGGTATGAATAAGTTTCCCTTAGACGCCCACCAGCGGCCGAGCGGTAACGTCGCTGAACACTGGTAGTTCGGTCCGAGGTTCGAATCCCGCGAACGAGCTGGCTGCTTGGGTGTTTTCGTGGTTTTCCCCATGTGTAATGTGTATACGAGCCAGTTTCCCTTTAAAAGTCCTCCACGAAGGCAACCCTCCCTTAAGGCAGATAGCCCTCGAGTGCCTTGCCGTAATCTAATAAACAACCTGTTTCCCTTAGACATTTCTCCAGAAAAGTATCACTGCCCTTACTGTAATCAAATAAACAAAGCCAAAAATGTGAAGAAAACGACGAAACTCCGACGAACACCGTTCGAACTACCGGTTTTCAGCTATTTTTCTGCTTTGCCGCTGGTGGGCTAAATAGAATTTGAAATGAATGGCATTAAGAAACTGGCAGAATTACAAACCTTCAAGATTATCGGACTGAATTTTGCTAAACATGATGGAAGCGGTAAAGCCATCAAGGAGAAAGTAAGAAATTATTTGACTTTATATTATATATCTCAAGATTCGTAGGCGATAAAAATAATTAACAATTCTCCCTGAATAAAATAAAATCGGCTGCGTTTTCTTCCGATCTAGTTCCGTTTAGTTTTGTAGAATTAATAACTAAATTACGCTTAGACTTTTCAATGGCTCATGTCGTAAGGAGCAAACGTTTGTTTACATTTGAACGTAACGAGCTCTTTGTCCCCACTAAGATCTTTGAAATATTAAACTGTAATCTGTTAAGTCAGACTGGACTAAATTGACGTCACAGTTTCAGTACCAGGGGAACCTTTGATATCGAAGAGAAAAATAAAGTACATTCCATTATGTTTGTGATTATAATAATTAAAATTTTAAATTTAGTTTTCATGTTTAAAGTTATTGTAATTATTTCCGCAGTAAAATTTAACTGATTATTTTACCAAGGAAGACTGTTCTAAAATGTAAATACCATTGACCAGAAAGTTCTTAATACACTCATTTGGGTTGAATTTGACGCCCAACCAAAAAAGATTGCCGACGCGTACGTTAATTTTAAAAAGTTAAAAACCGTTTTTGAAACTATGGCTTTTTGTAGAAGTCTCAGAGGAATTGTAAGCATTCGCTATTGTTTCAGACATCTGTGAAAGCTATGAAGATTTATTTTTAGAATATGGCAATTCACAACAATATTAAGAAAACGTGTTTAAAAAGTGATTAAAATGTTAAAAGAAATGCTGAAACTGATATCAAAAGAGATAAAGAAAAAAAAGTGATGATTTGCTGTCATCAACCGAATCTAGAAAAGCACTGCCAATTCAAATTCAAATTCTTGAAATGAAAGGTGTTGATTAAAAAAGCTGTCAGCAGTTTTGCGAAACTGAAAATACAATTGAAAAATATTTGTTGAAATGTATCAAACAACACAGATATAATAATTGTTTCTTAGAGAGAAAATTTCAAGAACGTAATTATAAAAATTTTAAAATGAATTTAAAATTTACTCAAAAAGTTTAAATTTTAGTTTGTGTGTTTGTGGAGAGCAGCCCGCCCACCTGACAAGTGGTCTTACAGCATAATTAGGCTGTCTCAGTTACGAGTATATACAGACAAACACACACACTAAAATAAAATTCTCACTGTTGCCTCGATTATTATTGATATATTCCATAATCACTTTATGAATTATATCATTAATAGTCGATTTTATTATTGATATAATTCTGATTTTAGTATTATTTATTTAGTTCTTAAGTATTAATTTTTAGCTATTATGTTTGGATTAATTGAATTAATTCTTAGCTGTCATTTTACTTGTAAAGTTTAAACTGATACGTATCTCTGTATGCATTAAATTCATCCGCATAATAAATACTTTCGGAACGGAAGTGATTCATATGGCAAAACTATAAAGCTGTCAACACGTCGGTTGGCCTTGATGAGCATCGACATAACTTATTCGCGGGAAAGAATTTCGGTTTAAGTACGGAATGTGCCCTTTCTACTGCTATTGAAAGCATTCATAACGAAAAATTATGTAAATAATTGAGCTCATTAAATAAATATATTTTTTAACTGTCATAAATATGCTCCATTAAAATTTTTTGTTAGTATTATTTTTGATATTAGCTGTTATGTTTTCTAGTTATTTCATTATGCGTTTATTCGTAGACAGGCAAACGACAGCGGATGTCATGCTGGAGCCAAACGATTCCTACGTTTGAATGAACTAAGGAGGCTATTGATTCCAAGAGAATATCCCATACCTTTCCGTTTTGTGATCGGAAACTGTCATTTCATTAGTTTCAAATTTTGTTTTAACTGTGATGGCTTTCTTCAGCGCTGCTAGGAAACGAACATCTGAAGAAGTGTTTCAGTCAACAAGGTAAGAAAGATTTCCAGTTTGATAAAACATTTTTTTTTTTTTTTTTTTGAAGCGAAATGTTTTCCGGCTACAGTGAGTGTTTATTTTTAAGCTAAGCCTGGAGAAGGGGAATAGATATATAATAGAACAGATCCTGAAAATAACTGAATTCTGGATAAATGGAGCAAAAGGGATATTGTTCTGAAGAATTTTTCAGGAAAAGAATCCCAAAATTTAATGCGCATACTTAAAAAGATGTCTACATTTTCAATAGTAATATTTTTATTCATATAGCACTAATCACTGCATGTAGTGCCACTGTATACATTTTTAAAGAATATTTTTTGTTCATTCTCTATAGTAAAGTTTTCTTTTTTACCTTTACGGAAAATTAAACATAACATCTGTTGCCGGTATTTCCATTATAATTAATAAGACGAACGGTCTGTTAGTAAATTTTAAGTCTCTAGTTATTTTTTTTTAATGGAGGAACAAAGTTGGTTTTTGCGATTGTTGGCAACAAGTTTTCTTTGCGGAAGTGAAACTCCTTTGAGATGAGTTTCTCGTTGGCCTCATGCTTTAGCTTTATGTTTCGGAGTAATTTCAAAAACAAATTAGAGGAGTTCTGCTTAATGGGGATCTCTGGAGAAATTTAAAACTAGACTAGATGAATTGGTAAAAGTTTACAATTGGGTGCCCCTTGCTTTTTTGGCGATTCTTTTTTGATGGCCAGGAAGACACAATTTAAAGATTGCTGCTGCGCAAAACCAAAATTGAAAGTCAAAGTATTGCACAAACTCTGTGTCCATGTACACATCAGTCTGTTTTCACTTAAAAAACATCCCAGAATTGCACAAACTAGGCATTGCGCACTGCCTTAAATTTGTCCATGTACACATCAATCTATTTTCATTAAAAAATTAAGAAGCTAAAACAAAGTTAAAACTATCATAATAACCAAAAATGAGGTTTCATAGCAAAAATAAAAAAAATAAAAAAAAAAAAAAAAAAAAAATTATCGCTAATCGAAGGGGCACCCAATTAATTCTACACTAGAGCCGATGAGTTTTGTATAAAACTTCTTTAAAATATACTAAAACGTTGAACTGTATTATTTCAGTAATTTCATCTCTGTATAATATCTAAGGGAAGAAAACCTTGAATGGCTATCAAAACGAAAAGAATGACCTGAAGATAACTTAAAAGGAAATAAGAAAGCGTTAAGAAAATCAGGAAACTTACAGTCACATCTAATCATAGCAAATAAAAATAATTAAATAAGTAAGTAAATAAATAAAAGGAAAAGGAAAAAGAAATCTTAAGGCTTTCAGATTTTACATTACGCTCAAAGGCGCGTTTTTTTAACGTTTTGTGTAACCTTTATTTATTAAACATCATGTTCTTCGCGCTTAAGCAATAAAATTCAATTCAATAGCAATATCGCAAAGTAATTTTAAAGTGAGCATATCTTTAGAATTTCCGATACGCAGTCTCGCGCGCTGGAGATAATAATGGTTTTTTTTTTTTTTTTTTTTTCCCTCCGTTCAGTGTTGCCATCGCTCGCTTTACAATCGTCGAGTTTCTTAATCAGAAACTCATAAATGCTTTACAATAATAATACAAACTTCAAATAAATAATAGCCCACCAGCGGCCGAGCGGTAAAGACGCTGAAGACTGGTAGTTCGGTCCGAGGTTCGAATCCCGCGAACGGGCTGGCTGCATGGGCGTTTTCGTGGTTTTCCCCATGTGTAACGTGTATACGAGCCAGTTTCCCTTAGAAAGTCCTCCACGAAGGCATCGCTCCCATTAGGCAGATAGCCCTAGTACGCTTTGCCATAATTAAATACACACACACCCTCAAATAAATAATAAATAACAAACTTCAAATTCAAACATAATATAAATAAATAACAAACAAACTTCAAATAATAACAACTTCAAATTCCGCATTAGCACAAACTTCAAATAACAAAAATAAAAAATAAAAATAATAATAACAATAAATCAAACTTCAAATTCCGCATTAGAGCTTCCAGATGCCCATATTCGATGGAAAATAACATTATTGAAAATTTAATGGCTAAAGGTACCGTTGTTTTATCACAATGCGAGAAACATACATACATTTATGCAGATTCTTCATTATTTGATTTCTTTAAATATAACGCAGGGCTCTAATATTTGGTGGTAACAATTTAAAAAGTGATTCGCCGTTTATAGTGAATCAACACAAAATGCCAAAACGAAATTAATAGCCCTTCTGGCTTTATTAGCCCACTAATCGATAAAATGAAATAAAATTAAAAATAAATGAATAAATACAAAGTGAATTTGAATCATCGGCGTCAGTGACCACAACCAAAGAAGATTTAACAAATTATGTTCTAGTTGAAGTAGACAGTGAGGAAGAAAATCAAACACTTGAATGAAACAAATAGTCAATATCAACATCGTGCGACAATTTGTTACAAAACCGTAATCGATTATGAAAGTGTTTTAAATACCTATGATAAACGTTATTAATGGCCAAACGGGTTTATTAATGATTATGATTATTTTCGATTGTTTTTATTCTGTTCTTGTTTCTTCTATCTGCCGTTCATGGATTCGACCAAAGTGAGAAAATGAATTTTTCATAAATTTAAACGAATATGTTTTAAACAAATACGATATTTAGGTTTTTCACTTATTTACTCGAAAACTAATAAACAGTGAAAACAGAATGGCTTATTATAATCAGAAAATACTACACAGATTCTTATGGAGTGTATCATTTTTGTGGTGAAATAGAAATTATAGGATCTGATGGCTGGAAGAAGTTTTAAATATAAGTAGAGTACCAACGGTTTCATATATCTTGTATACTGGATTTATAAATGAGAGGATATAAAAAAAGAAGAAGAAAAATCGGCTGATATAACACGCAATATTTTATGTTCCTCAGATCTTTTTTTAAAATTGCTGATTGAAGAATCGCATAAACAACAACAACAAAAAATTTAACATTAAAATGTTCTTTGCCACTGAATCCGTTTTTTATTATTAGTATATGCAATAAATATCTGTAACTTTTCCTGCTTCTTTTCGTAAATTGTCAAAATCAACTCTTAACAGTTTATATGAAATCTAGTAATGAATCATATTGTTACGTTATTTTCTTCCTTGACGTTCGTACGGGGTTCGTGAAGATTTAGAGCGAATAATGACGGCAACATTTGATGAAGTATCAAAACACACTTTATTTAGCTGGTACTAATCAGGACAGGTCCAAAATCACGTTACAGTCGTCGAAGAACTACTATAAACACGTTGACACAATCAGCGACACACCCTTCTGGTTATCAGGCTATAACGGTGGAGACAGCTTCACTGAAAAGCACCAGAGTACAGCTCCCGACTCTGCTCGGCCATTCTCGGAACTCCACGTACTCTCGAGACTCTCCACGTTACAACTCGCGATGAACTCGACAGAGCACGGCTCCCGACTCTTCGGTTCAGTCGTTCCCGGAGCTCATCACGCTCTCTCGACGATGCACTAACCGCGATACACTAAGAGACTCTTCGATGCACTCGACGACTCACTCGGCACTCGCTGGCCGGCTGTCAACTCGATCGTCACCGCACGGTCTGACTAGCTATCTCGCATCCTAAACGAGGTACTCTCACTCGCCCTCTCGACAAGGCACACTCTCCTGACTGCGGACCAGCAGGCTTTATATAGCTTTCAGCTTGTGTTCGACAACATTCTGGGCTAAACCGGTAAGAAATCGTTCCAGAAGTTTCTCCATCCGTCCATGGCATGCCGCTAATTTTGTCGCCAAATGGGAGATGTATGGCCCAAATGTGGCAACCCTGCCTTTCCTTGCCATTTTATGGCAACCCTAAAACTGCTTTGCGGAGAAGCCATCTTACCGCGCCTGTGTATTTCGTAGCATATTAAAAGTGCTGTATTTAGGGATTCGTCCTTTTGTTGAAGAGTCTTGTTTGAAGCATCTATTCTTTCTAAAATCTTTTCCCATACAGTAAGTAACAGTACATACTCAAATGTATCAAGTTTTTTATGTAAATCGGCAGCTTCGGACCTTGTTAACGGTTTTTCATCTTTGTTTGAGGGAAAAATGACGTAAACAATGTTTAATTTCTTCATAATTTTCCTTTAAGGATTTCACAGCATCGGAACGAGCAGACCATCTGGTGTTACAAATAGGTTTAATACTTAAGTGTTTGCTCTTACAAAATTTTTGTAATGCATTTCACGTATGTGTAGAACTTGGAAAAAACTACGTACAATTCCTGAATGATATTGAGAAAAGTGGTCATTTCCATGCAACTTTCTGCAGCAGCATTTCCAATTAAATTTAATGAATGATTTGCGCATGGTATAAAATAGGCAGAAAAAATATGTTGTTTTATTGTGGATTGGAGTCCCTTATATTTATTTACTTGACATATTAAACGCATTATCATAACACTGTCCCCGACAGTTAGTGATGTCTAAATCTGTATTATTTAAAAATTCTTAAATAACTTTCTCCAAGTTTTCACCAGTATGAGAAAATATAGGTAAAAATTCCAAAAATCTTTCTTTTATACCACTTGGAAGAAAGAACATAGCGAGTAATGACGTTCAGCTAAGAGATATATCAGGTGTTGAATCAGTAATTAGAGAGTAAAATTTGGTTTCCTTTATTTCGTTCACTATTGTGAGTTGTAAATCTTTCGATACAATAGAAATAAATTCATCCCATATTCTAGACGACAAATAGTTTATAGTACCGGTGCCGCAGTGTGCATATTTTTTCATGTGTTCCTGCAAAAATGGATCGAACTCCGATAAATATTCCAAAGCACCTATATAATTACCATTACTTTCACTAAAAAACACTTCATTTTTACCACGAAACGCTAAAGAGTATGTAGAAATAAATTTGATTGTCGCTACCACACGTTTAAGTATTTCCCTCCCAATATATATATATATATTTTCATTTATAATTTGTTGGTCCAGTTCAGTGTCAAATGTGTCCGGTAATTTTAGATCTTGTTTTAAAAATTAAAATGAAGTTAATGTGGTCACTGGAGGTTTCATGCTCTGACGATTTTTAATGTACATTTTTCCAATCATTCGTCCCTTTTGTCATGAGCGTTGCTTGCTTGGAAAATAATTTACAGAGTATTGTTGGTTTCAGTATAAGCCAACCAATCTCGTTTAACTTTTTCCCGCTACTAATTGTTTTGAAGAAGGAGACAATAGTTAATTTTCTTGTGATTTGTTTTGACCCTTCGTTGCATCGAATAGAAGATGATTCCGAAGATCCATTTATTGATTTTGATGGATTTTTTATGTAATACTCTCGCAATACTCGTCTGTGAAGTATTCTGACCATAATGCAATATCGTTTACAAAACTCTTAGTTTCATCATTACTTTCAGATGATTTGAAATTTATATCTTCTCCTTTTGTTTCATCTTCACAAACGGAATTTCTTTTTTTTTCCTGCTGGTCTTTTTGCAGAATAGTTTCGGACACAAATGATGTTTCTGGAGTTAGAGCAGGTGAAATTTATGAAAATGATGACGATTGTTGTAATTGATCTCCATCTACAGTTAAAAATTTGTCTAACGATCTTTTCATTTGTTTTTCCACTTTATCTCGATCTGCTTTTCGTTTTCTTTTTTCACTTCCCCTTAAATGTTTATAGGAACTCATTTTAAAGAACACGTAAAAGAAAGTAGAAAATGGTCTTCAATTAAATTAATTTTTACTCAATATCACAATCACAAACAAAATCACAATTTGTGGTATTTTATATTATATTGTTGCGTGCGTACGGGTTCGTTATGAAATGAATGCACAAGTCCGATGAAAAATGAACAAAAAAAAATTTATTATTATCACAACAAAAAAATGCTTAAATTTTCTCGAATTATCATGCAGTATTACAATATCTCACAGTAGTTATCTTTTAACTACTCAAATGTCCAATAGAACGCAATTAAAAACAGCTAAAGAACGCTAATCCGCGAATTCGCTACAATCAACAAGAGCAGTTTTCTAAACAACAACAAACTAAGCAACTACTACAAACTGTGACGTTTTCCTCCTTTTATAAGATTTTAAAATCACGCGCTAGAATTTTCCAGTACTTTCTCGAAATCAAAAAGAGATATTTATTTATTTAATGCACGCGCTCTTGTAATTTCAATTTTACGGCTTAGCTTTCTTTTAATATTCGTCACGCGCTGCACTGCGCGAGAAATAAAATCATTTAATTTGTAATTGAACTAACATTAGCTTTTTAAATACCAAATTCGTAACACTGCCTCCTTCCCAAGGACTGCACGTCCCGGGCAGTACAATCCCTGGACAGGAAGCTAAACTTACAACTGTGGCATAAATGCATTAATACGCATTACATTACAATAATAAACAACATGAACAATAAATGCAATACATAAAACAAATCAAATACACATTTAAAAACAAAATGGACCATGGTCTTATACTATTTACAATTATTTACATTATGTACTATGGCCATAGTAATGAGCTAACCTGTCGTAAGAGTTCGAAGACTCACGGATCCGAACCATGACGTCATTTAGCCTGTTTAGGATTGTGTGCGAACCATCCCAAGGTGACTGTAAATCAGGCCTGACTCCTTTTCGTCGAATCGGGTTCCACAACCACACCTTGTCTCCTTCGTTGGATCTATGTCCAGCAGCTCTCGTGTTGTATTTGGTGTTCACTTTCTCCGTCGCCAAGTTCACTCGCTTTCGTGCGGAACGGTGCATCACTTCAAAACGGGCCTTGACATCTTGGATGTGTTCCTCAGGCGATGAAGGCGCATCCGTACGGCGATGAAACAGGCGGTCACAAGGCAGACGAAGGTCTCGACCGAAGAGCATCTGAGATGGAGAATAGCTGGTAGTCTGGTGTTTCTTTTCGACCCTAGCATGATTTCGGCTGTTTCTCGAGCTGGTTCTTTCGGACAAAGCGTCGGCATTTCCAGGTGAGGATCCCTTCTTAGGATGGATAGTCATGTCTTTAGATCCTGAAAGCAGTTTGTTGTTTTTCAAGTCTAAGGAAAAATTGTATTTCCTTAAAAAGTCCAATCCGAGTATGCATGGATCTGTAATATCCGCCACATATGCCGTGTGATGGTAGGCGGCACTTCCAAACGTGATGTTTACGTTTAACTTCCCAGTTATGTCGATCTTGTCACCAGACGCAGTCTGAAGGGTAACACAGGATGGCGTCCAAATAAGTTTATCTTTAAATTGTTCAGCTAAATCTTTCCTAATGATGGTAACATTAGCTCCTGTGTCAATGATCATACTGCAAGGAACTCCATCGATATTCCCATTGATGGACAGTCCGTTATTGTTGCCACTCACTGTATAAATTTTAAGAGCTTTAAAACAAGGTTTTTCACTATCTGGCAACCTCCGTTCCTCGATATGTTCACTAATTTGTTTACTGCGTTGTTGCTGGGAAATGGTCTTATTTTCCGTACCTCGGGGTGTTCTGCAGTTTCTTCGTATGTGGCCTTCAACTCCGCAGTTCCAGCACTTTAGAATTAGTTTCTTTTCACTTCTGTTCCGTCTCAAGCCACTGACTTGTCTGGTAAAATCATCTGCTTTATATTCCGTACCCTGGGGTGTTCTGCAATTCCGTCTTAGGTGACCTTCACTACCACATCTCCAACACCTTAGAGCCACTTTCTTCTCGCTCCTACTCCGTATCAAATCTTCGACTTGTCTGGCTAAATCATCTAAACGAGCCATCAGTTGATCCACTGGCTCATGGACTCGCACAGCTCTAACTGGGTAGCGATCTCTACTAGTTGCTTGCTGGGCTGCCTCGAACTTCATGGCGTACAACAGAGCGCTTTTTATGTCCTTTACATCTGCCATTCGAAGAGCTTTCTGTATTTCAGTATCTCGGATGCCGTCGATAAAGTATTGTAAGGACAGGATTTCCCTTGTTTCTGTCGGGCATTCCGAAAAGGCGAGATGGGACAGCCTTTCAACATCCGCGGCGAGCTCCTGAAGTGTTTCGGTAGGCTGCTGTTGACGAGATTTTAATTGGAGCCTGCTGTAGTCTTTTAAACATTTCTCGCCGAAGCGCAGCTCCAAAGCGCCGGATAGAGCTTCTAAATCTAACCTTTTGTTTTCGGGAAGAGTCTGAAGGATATCCGCTGCGTCGGCTCTTAGAGAAGCGGCGAGATGACAGGCCTTAGCTTGGGAATCCCATCCATTCGCATCCGCCACGATAGAAAATTGTGTCTTATACACCTGCCAGGAGGTCTTCCCATCATACGTGGATAGCTTCAGAGGTGGACGAGCAGGCATTGGTAAGAATTTAAAATCATCACTCCTGCTCCCTGCCGACGTTACGAATTTCTTTAAAGTATCCATTTCTTTGGCAACTGCAGAAACTCTCTCATCAATTTGTTGCTCGATTTGGTGTTGGACGGCACAAACTCTTCCTTCAATTCGTTCCTCCACAGCAGAAACTCTCCCTTCTATATGTTCTTTTACAGAAGAAACTCTTTCTTCTATTTCTTCTTTCACCGAAGAAACTCTTTCTTCAATATGATCTTTTACGGAAGAAACTTTTTCTTCAATATGGCCAACTTTATTTTCAACTGCGTCAATTCTGCCTTCCATAGCTTCAAATTTATTTTCTATTATGCAAGTAATTTCTCTTTTCATTTCTTCTTGACCAGCTTGAACGGCTTTCATTTCGTCCTTAACGGATTCCTGGCCCAATTTCATTTCTTCCTTAACGGATTCCTGGCCCAATTTCATTTCTTCCTTAACGGATTCCTGGCCCAATTTCATTTCTTCCTTAACGGATTCCTGGCCCAATTTCATTTCTTCCTTAACGGATTCCTGGCCCAATTTCATTTCCTCTTTAATTTCTTCTTTAAATGAGGCAAAGGCTGATATTAACTGCCTTAATTGCTCTTCCATCGCTCTTGTTATTGGCATTCAAACCCCACTCCTGACACCAAAAATTGTTGCGTGCGTACGGGTTCGTTATGAAATGAATGCACAAGTCCGATGAAAAATGAACAAAAAAAAATTTATTATTATCACAACAAAAAAATGCTTAAATTTTCTCAAATTATCATGCAGTATTACAATATCTCACAGTAGTTATCTTTTAACTACTCAAATGTCCAATAGAACGCAATTAAAAACAGCTAAAGAACGCTAATCCGCGAATTCGCTACAATCAACAAGAGCAGTTTTCTAAACAACAACAAACTAAGCAACTACTACAAACTGAAATCGAAATCGAGTCAATGGCTAGGCGGCAATTAGTAGCCAACCGCTACTTTAACCGTCTCTGTTGGTAAATTGCCCTAAGGCGTTGGTACTTAAGTTTTTAATTAAGGCGATTTACGCCGCGCCAACTAGGCGAAACTTGTCAAATTTTGTGAAATGTAGGTGAGTAAGGGAGCCGCGTGACAGGCAGGAACCTGTCACGCGGGTGGTCACCAGCTTACGCGTACAATGAGAAATATTGGAAATATTAATAATTATCAAGTTTTGAAACAGGTTATCTAGATTGGAATAATTAAACTAATATCACGATCTAAATGAAGACAAATGGCACAACTAAGTGCAACAGATTAGCTAAACAAAATATTCAAATTCATCCTTTCTGTAAAACACGGATTGGACAGTGGTAGTCACTACAAACTGAGATGTTTTCCTCCTTTTATAAGATTTCAAAATCACGCGCTAGAATTTTCCAGTACTTTCTCGAAATCAAAAAGAGATATTTATTTATTTAATGCACGCGCTCTTGTAATTTCAATTTTACGGCTTAGCTTTCTTTTAATATTCGTCACGCGCTGCACTGCGCGAGAAATGAAATCATTTAATTTGTAATTGAACTAACATTAGCTTTTTAAATACCAAATTCGTAACAATATATTATTTTAATGAAATAATGTAATACTTTTATAAAAACTTACATTTTTATTTTAGGAATTCCAGAAAGTATTAACTATGAATCCAAAACAATGTATTTGCGATTAAGTCTATGTACTTAATTAAGTCTTAACTGCACAAATTTCAGTCACAACTCACATAAGATGCAATACGTTCAGGAGATACTGATTTTAAATAGCTACGTTTGACTTTTTAAACGCGCGTTTGTATAGTAAAGGCTCGATAGACCTGAGGCTCGATCGTATTTACATACATCGACACTCGCGGGCGTGGATGCATAAGCACGGGAACGCTCATCCACACTTGTCGACTTTATCAATCAACGATTCGGCATAATTTGAATACGTTTCAGCAATAATTATGACGTTTTTATATTATTTTCAGCAATAATTATGAATATGACGTTTTTATATTATTTTCAGCAATAATTATGAATATGACGTGTTAAATAAATTAATTATAATATCAGGTTCAATGTTTCTTCTAACCTTCTTCGGAAACATACAATGACCTGACTAGAACACAGAGCTTACTAAAGCTATGTTCACTAATTGTAGTAAGTAGACAGGATACAGACGAAGGGTATACAAAACCCTTTATTTTTCTTTATATACAATGACTTCCGTACTTCGGAATACAATGACCCTCCACTCGGGGTCTAACGTAAAAGATATCAAAATAAAACTAAACTCTAATTTAACTTTAGAATAATACACGTGTAAGATTGGCCTTATAATAACAGGAAGCGTATGTAGCCAGAGACTGTGAACACTACAATACGTTTAATTTATCAAGAGGATTAAAACCTCTGGCCTGGAAGGCAAATAGCAACTGCGTAACTTCTAAGGTAAGCGGCCTGCTTCGAACTCACTGCTTCCTCTCTTCTGCTTGGCAAAAAGGCCACACTTAAATACTTGGCGTTCGCCAGACAAACTTTGCATAAAATCCTTAACGCTTATAATTCTGGCCGGAAGTAGAAAATAAGAAGTGATAGTAAAGATTTAAAATAAAATAAACGTTAGTAAAACTTAAGATCCTTACAATAAAAATTAAAAACTAATTTCCGTGCCCCCAAAATTACGGGCCATAGGCACGTGCCTAGCCCTTAGTCCGCCCCTGCGCTTACCTGATAAGTGTGCATGTCAATCAAACGGAATGTGAAATAGTTTCGGTTCGTAGATAAAAAAAGCGAAAACATGCTTTTTTTTATCAGAAACATTGTGACCAAACGCAGTGCCACAGTCTTATCAATCGAAACTGAAATTTATCAACTGAAAGTGAAACTTTCTGTTGCCTGGGCTGTCAGACTGTTAGAAAGAGTTTAGTGTTCAGATAAATGCCGCACCATTTCTTGATTTTCTCTGAACACTTCCAGTTTTAGAGCTTTTCTCTTATTTTTCTATCAGCTGCATTTGCGGAGAAAATTAAATTATAAGTAAGTGCATTCATTTTATTTTCTCGGAATCATTAATATTTGAAACGTTTATACAGAAATTCTAGTTTTGTTGTAGTAGTTACAGGAACAGAAAATGTTCAACTTTAGAAATTGCATAACATTTGTTTATTTCATTGATATTATTGATGAAAATTAATTATCTTTCTTTAAATTATAAAAATTATGTGATGATTGAAATCTTTCAGAAACCTTTGTGTACATTTGTTTTTAAATAATGACAGTGTTTGTTTTTAAATAATGACAGTGTATTTCCAAACTAATGTGACCAATGATTTTTTAATCAGATTTACTTAAGAAACTATCTAACATTAGTGTATTTTAAATCCTTTGATTTATTTTTTATATTAAAAATACGTAACATTTAATTTTAAAACTCGTACTTACTTTTAGGCGAAAGTTTTGAATATAGAGAAGTTAACTGTAAAATTTAAAAAAAAAAAAAAAAAAAAAAAAAAAAAAGAATTAAAAGCACGCTTTTTTAATAGAACTCCTCTTTGTCGCCTGGTATCAACTTTTGTGATATCATATCTCAAACGTTTTCTTATAAGAAGGCTTGGTCTTGCATCGTTGATATTGTCATGCATTCATTCTTCACAGTCACGCTTAAATAAAATGAAAACTGTTATTTAACAAAATAAGAAATATTTTAAAGAAATTTGAAATTTCTTCTAAATATTTTTCAAAACATACAGTAGTGATTAAATTCAAAGAAGAAAATTCAAGCTTATAGTTATTTTCTATCTTAAATCTGCCACCTGCATCTGCAAAGTTTAGTACCAGCAAGACCTTCGTTGAGTTAGTTACATTTTGTAATTCAAATATATTGACAACGAAATAGTATTACATTTTCAGACTGATATTTGTTTCAAATAATTCTAACATTTTTAATTTATCATTAAATAACTTACTGTAATTTAAACTAAAACAAATTATGAAAATTTTCTAAGCTTTCAGAGAATACTTCCTAAGTGGGAAGTGAATAATAATAATCTGATCTCTTTCCCTTACTTATCAAATTATTTTTCGACGCATAAGTAAAAACACATATGCCAGTATGTAAACAATTATAAACATCTTGAGTTATATGCATTAAACCTGCGAATACTCAGCTAAGGCATAGAACGTATTTACCTTACGCAGTTATAAAAAGAATCATTTATTAAGTTAAAAGCAAGTGGGAAATCTTTGTTTAATAAATAAGAGACTTTTATTTGACTTAAATAGAACAAAAATAAATCAAAAATCTTCAAAGATATTTAAGAACTGAAATGTTGGGAAGAAAAAAATTGCATAGACTAATTCATCAGCCTTGACTATTATCGGTCTTACCTATTTGATGACATTTATCCGTTAGGATTACTTTTCAAAGACGAGAGGCAGAATGGCTGAAGAGAACACATGTACGTTTATATTGTTGCGTGCGTACGGGTTCGTTTGAATTGAATGCACAAGTCCGATGAAAAATGAACAAAATTTATTATTATCACAACAAAAATGCTTAATTTTCCTCAGATATTCGTTCAGTATAACAATATCTCACAGTAGTTATCTTTTAACTACTCAAATGTTCAAGAGAACGTAATTCAAAACAGCTAGAGAAAGCGAATTCGCTACAGTCAACAAGAGCAGTTTTCTAACCAAACTCTTAAAGCAACAACAAACCAACTAAAATCACACCGAACTGAGAGGTTTTCCTCCTTTTATAAGATTTTAAATCGCGCGCGAGAACTTTCTGGAACTTTCTCGAAAGAGATATTTATTAAATGTTAAATGCACGAGCTCTTGTATTTTCAATTTTCCGGCCTAGCTTTCTTTTAATATTCGTTACGCGCTGCACTGCAGGGAAAATAAAACAATTTAATTTATAATTCAACTAACATTAGCTATTTAAATACCAAATCCGTAACAATATTGTTTCTGAGGTTGCGACTATTATTGCTACGCTACCGCCCTCTTTTTTTTAGCATCTTCTCTCCCGCCCTCGAGAGCATTTGGGCTAATGATTCTTTGGTTAAAAATATTTTAAAACAGCCTATCTTTAGAATTCGCGTTCTGGAGATGATTTTTTTTTTTCGTACAATGTTGTCAGTGCTCGCTTTGAATTTGTTAATCAAAAATTCGTTGAAGTGTTACAAAATCTGAAATACACAATAAAATATTTAAAAACAGCATATCTTTAGAATTTCCCATGGACAGACTCGCGCGCTTGAGATAAAAATGTTTTCTTCCCGCACAGTTTGTCATTGCACGCTTTGAAATTACTAAGTTTTTTTAATCAAAAATTCGTTAAAGTTGTAAAAGATATAAACTAAACAATAACACAAATATGAAAGTCAAAATTTGGGCTTTCCAGGTGTACATATTCGGGTGGTACGTTATTCAGAATTTCATATTTCTAGGTACAGTTCTTTTTTCACAATGCGAAAAACATGCATACTTTCATGCAAATTCTTCATTATTTAATTTCTTTAAATTAAATACAAGCGATAATATTTGGTGACAACAATTTGAAAATTGATTCAGAATTTTATAAGGATTCAACGCAAAATCTCGTTTTGAAACTAAGCTCTTCTGGGCTAACTCTCCTAGGGGCTTAAGAAAAAAACTGAGTGGCTAAGAAGACTTTGGATCAGATGCAGCGTACATGTAGAGGGTTAATCCTTTCTCGCTGATTTATGGAAAAATTCGGTGAAATTTATGAAGAAAATCTGAATTAAAATATAATCCAAAACTTTTCAATTTTAGTGTTCAAAACTTTTATATCAATGGTAACCGTATATTAGATTTTGGCTACAACTTATAAACCGGAAGTGATAATAATAAACTTAAAGCTGTGAAGAGACTTTTTCAAAAATATATCTTGAGGTAATACAAAAATTTAGTATTTAAAATCGGTATGTGATTTGAGGATAAAATTGAATGTATTAGCCTCAGTCCTAATTTTGTGTTCGTTTCACTTTCATGTCGTTTTTCAAATAAAAGGATGCTGTCTCCAAATGTTATAGCTATGTATTATTTTCAAAGAGATAATATAATAATATAGGGAATATAAATAATATAGGGAATATGTTACCGGCAAAGTTTGAAGTCCGGCATTCTATAGAATGCCGAGGCATTGTATATAATGCCTGAAACTAGCCGGCAATATTTGAAACGATTCATATTTCACACATTTCCTAGGCATTATATAGAATACCAAATGACAAACCGGCAAAGAATGAAAAACATTTCCGATTCGTTTCGAAGAACCGAAACTACGTACCAGAAGTTAATAAATGACGTAAAAAGGCCAAAATGACTGCTAAGAAAGAACCACAGGAAAGAACCACAGGATTGTAGCTGCTTAATCGCTAGGATGTGATGATTGTGGAAAACAAAAGTACATTCATTTACCCTGTTAAAGAAAGCATCGGTACTATACAGTATTACGTCACGGACGCTGAGTTAGTTTCCGTATTTCATGACAACTTATTTGAGTACTGGACACGGACGTGACAAAATGTTGAAAGAATGTTCAACAAATTACAAAACCTTTATACATAATGAATGATATTGAACTGTACAATCGCCTTTGTGAGCCTTGCCAGAAAAACAAAAACGTATTAAAAAGGCCATTAATGTGAAACTTATGATTGTTTCTAGAATATAATTTCCGTTCTCAAGTAGATCTTACCGACTCCCAGTCTCAGCCATAGCAAACTTAATATGTTGTATCAAGATAATCTCTTTCTTTCTTTCTTCCTTTTTTTAAAACTAAACAAAAGGGAAAAGGCAAAATTACGTTCATAGATTTTTGAAAACCTCTATCTATTTCAAGAACGGTCGGTCTCTTTTTCAGGAGCAAAAATACTTCTGTAAAATGGGAAGGGGGAAAACCGTTTTCATGGTGAAGCAAAGCGTGCATACGATCATATTACCACTTATCAAGGAAAAAAGCAATGAAACAAAGCTATGCTATGAGAAATCTGAAAGCTTTAGGGATGACTGAATTTAAATTAATATTATTAACTAAAGAAGATACATTTTTGTAAATATGAAAATTTTCAAGAAAATCTAGTTCACCAACCGAAGAAAATTTATAGAAATTTTTTGTAATACAGTAAGTAATAAGGTATTTCTCTCGCCTTCCTAGCATGCCTTCGTGGTGTAGTGGTTCTGCACGCTGGGCCGGTATTCCAGATGTCCGTAGTTCGATTCAGGGCGAAGGCATTTGCTAATTTTTCATCTTTCCTGCTTTCAAAAAAATATCTAATGTCTCTACGGTGGCGCCCGAACTAAAAGAGTGTTGGATGATGATTTCTCCCCACCCAAGATTTGGCGATTGGGTCCCCTAAAACCTAAGTCGCCCTTTAAAAATGGGAGTGTATAAGGTATTTCTCTCGCTTTCCTAGCGTACCTTCGTGTTGTAGTGGTTCTGCACGGTGGGCCGGTTTTCCTGAGGTCCGTGGTTCGATTCCTAGGCGTTTGCTAATTTTTCATATCTCCGGCCTCGAAATAACCTAATGTCCTTTACACAGTAGTCAAAATCGTAACATAATTAGCTATCTATCATAGATTCCCCTTCCCTCCATTTCGTGTTCCTCGACACGAAATTTTAACCCTCTTTTATTTTGCAAATGTATGACAAATCTTATTGATAAGATGTGTTATAAATTCTCCAAGAATTAATTTCAGATATTTATCTTATATAGCGAATATATCTTATTAGGCGAGTACATGTGCCGGGCATGCTGTAAGCCATCACCACCAAAATAACAAGACTTTGGGACTGCTATCCTGACGTCACTAGCAGCAAGTAAATGGAAAAAAAAAAAAAAAGAAAAGAAAGAAAGAAAGAAAGAAAAACGAGCTTTTGGCTATTTAAGCCGGAAATGTGACAATTTCGCTGGGGTTAACAAGGCGAGATTCCCTCTCCCAATATCAATATGAACAGTCTGTTAATTAATCGTGCTTCCTTCAACGTTACTAAACTTGAAACACATGCTAAAGTTTTTTTCTAATGCAGCGATCGCCAAACCGTTGATCGCGAGGTACTAGTAGCTCGCGGGAACACTTTCGGTAGATCGCGATAACACTTCGGTTGACTAACCTTGATTCTTCCACTGAGCTGACGCTGACGACAACAAGTGTTTGTTTCTCACTTGCAACTACCTTGTCAACCTCATCTCATAGTTGATTGTATACTATGAGTTGATTGTATACTATAACCATAGTTGATTGTATATCTCTTCTTATGAAGAGAAGGAGAACAGATGTACAATATCAAAAGGTAGGATTTTAAAATTGTTTTATTACATTGGAGCATTTTTGAGTTTTCATCTTGCATGCCACAGTTAAATATCTCACTGCTAAAATCTACACTGTCGTAAAATTTGCTATAACTCCGCAACGTACGTTCAGTGGTCTCGTTTGTCTCGTATTATTCTACATTATATATTCATTTTAATTCTCAAACATTGTGCTTATCGGATATTATAATTTTAATTTCTGTATTATTTGAATATTTTTAGTTTATGTTGCACCCATCATAATTTAAACATTTTAATTCTCAAATATTGTGCTTTTCGGTTATTATAATTTTAATTTCTGTATTATTTGAATATGCCTAGTATATGCTGAACTCATCATAAATTAAACATTTCAATTCTCAAACATTGTGCCTATGGGATATTATAATTTTAATTTCTGTATTATTTGAATATTCCTAGTATATACTGCCCATCATAATTTAAACATATTCGTGTAAATAACGTTAACGGAGTGTAAATTGTGCATCCCAGTTCTCCGTAGTTTTCTCTCATTTCCTTGTACATTGTATAATTGAATAAATTGTTTTTTTTTTTTTTTTTTTTTTTTTTTTTTTTTTTTTTTGTATTGGGTTACCTTATATGTAGCTGTTTAATAATTTATTAACGCTGTGCATCCCCTCCCTATGTTTTGTTCTGAGCTATTAGCTCATACTTATTATGCGATTTTTTTTATTAGTATTTAGTGTGTTCAGTTAAGACACTTCCAACTGTTTAATTCTAAGATTACCTGTATATGCTTATTTAAAGGGGCTGGCGGTCGAGGCTCTGTACCCTACTGAGAGGAGTGCGACGGTGCATATAATTCTGCGCAATTATCATCCTAATGCTGAGTTATACCTACTTGTATTATACTACTTGCTGAGTTAACCTACTTGTATTGTTTATGCAAGATAATTGCTAGTCACTAGAATGAGCTCGCGAACTCGAAAATCCGAAGCAAACTTAGATGGTGCTATGATTAATCTGAATGCTTCCCCTCCAGCTGAGACGCGTACCACTACTATCAATTGACCAGCTTCCAGGATCGAGACATCTTAGCGACCAGATACATTCATTTTTAATGCAAACAAGCATTTTTAATGCATAAGCGAGAAAAAACTGCTTGGTACATTAATTACCTCTATCCGCAATACTTTTGCAGAACAAGAAGTGTACTGTGCAAGTCTGAAAGGAAAAATTCAGCTACTGCAACAGCAACTTAACGTGAATGATAATCGTTCTTTAACAGCTCCGGCCTCACCAGAAGACCTTCCAGAACAGACGGAAACAGAAGAAACCCCATTTACCGAAGTCAAAAAGAGAAAGAGAAAAACACGAAATGCGCAACTTAACAAACAATTATCAGACCACGTCCTCCTATTAAAAACAAAAGAAACAGACAGAACTCCAGAACAAGTCAGATCACAACTGAACTTAACTGAACTTAGCGCCAGGGAACTGGGCATTACTGTTGAAGAAGTGCCGCCCACACGCTCTAACGAACTTTTAATTAGGTGCAGCCACATACAAAATATAGAAACACTCAGAAAAGCGATTGAGGAAAAGCCCTCACTCTCAGCAGCAGTCACGCTCAGAGAGCCGTTTTTCAGGAAGTCCACAATAATCGTCTTTGGTATCCCCACATCCGCAGTTTACGGAGACAGCAGACGACATACGTGAGGCTTTTGCGAGCTTGGTGCCCTCAGCAAGTGAAGAACAAATACATCCAAGAAATCCTATTCGCACAACTATCGGCCTCACTTGGATCGTCGACCTACAGTAGAATCTGTACGAGGATATTCAGGACCTTAGAAGAATTCTTATAGGATTTAGCTCTTGTGCGTTGAGAAAATACTTTCAAGTTGCAAGGTGTTTTAATTGTCAGCGGCTTGGACACTTGAGTCATTCTTGTAAAGCAGCGTTGACCTCCGTAAACTGTGGACAAGCTCATTGCCAGGATAACTGCAAAGCTAAGACTCCACACTGCGTCAATTGGGCAACTCACAATAAATCCAAAGACACTAGCTTCAACACCACATACCCGTCTAGTGCAAGACAATGTCAAGCCTACAAGGCAGAACTGTTCAGAATGAAAACAACGGCGCAGTGGTAGATGAACAGCAGGCTATTGCATATCCAAGAACAGTTCATGGTTTTGCATTTCTTCAAGGCAACTTGCAACGCAGCCAAGCCGCAACTGTCCATACAGCACAGGTTATTCTAGAAAACAATGTACATCTAGCCGCACTACAAGAGTTTCATTACATTAACAACAGGATCACAGGATTCAGCAACTTCAAAACTTATCATTCCGTAGGCAGTGAAGCAGCCATCGTCTACAATGGTCCACTCACGCCTCTGCTAATACATAAAGGAGATTACACAGTTACTGTACAACTGGAATGGCCTTATGGTCAGATTGCCATCACCAGCGTGTATTTCCCTCCTTCACATGATATTGTCACTGCACTCCAGGAGCTGAAACAAGACATGATGATTCCGACTAGGAATAAGATAATCGCTGTGGACTTTAACGCTAAACAAAATATGTGTAAATCTCTAATAAATCAGACTGGATCGCAGTTAAAGTAATAAACAGAGGAGCGTTCTTCCACAAAACATTTATTCACGAACACCAAAAACTAACTGATACATATACATAATTGACATCACAGTTTCTTTTTACAAACAAACACTAGCGCCATCTATTGGCGATCTATGGATACACAATCCTAAACTTAACACTCCCCCCCCCCATGCATCCGTAAACGGATGCATCAATTTTATTGAACTTCAAGATTATAAAATCTTTCAATTGGTCTTCTAACAACACCCTTATCTAACTGAATCTCACAAGATCTAATTCTATCATCTCTTCCGTTAAATAATTCCTTAATCCTACCTATCTTCCAGTTACAGCGTTTCACATTATCTTCTCGTACAAGTACAACATCATTAATTTTAAACACGGGAGAATTCTTTGGAGTTTTTTGAAAACATGACTAATCTTAATTCTAACAAATATTCTTTATAAAACCTTTTCCAAAAATGCTCTAATATTAATTGCCTATGCTTCCATCTTTTAATCAACTGTGAGATCTTGTAGATTCTAGTTTAGATTCAGGTGAAGGTAAAACAGTTAATCTAGATCCAGTTATAAAATGAGATGGTGAAAGAGGATCAGGTTCATTTGGTTCATTGTATACATAAGTTATAGGTCTAGAATTAATAACAACTTCAACTAAGACAGTATACAGTTCTTCATAATATAAAAAAGCTTTACCCAAGATACGTTTTAAACACGTTTTTACAGATCTTACCTAACGTTCCCAGAATCCGCCCCACCAAGGAGCACCTTCTACAATAAATTTCCATTCAAACCCATTTTTACCAAGGAAATTTAGAACCTTTTCATCTTTACATAATTTATACAAGTATTTTAATTCACGATCAGCAGTCTTAAAGGTTTTAGCATTATCAGAATATATAACTCTACAAATACCCCTACCTGCAAAAAATCTACGTAAGGCTTGAATGAAACACTCTGCACTTAAATTTGATAACAATTTTAAATGGACTCCTCGAGTCACTGCACAGGTAAACAATGAAATATACACTTTTGTACCATCCTTTAAATACAAAGGGCCAGCGAAATCTATGCCACTTACCTCAAATGGTTGAGCTTTCTCCACTCGGTCAGCTGGAAGAGGAGCCGATATCTCGTGTCCAGCTTTAGCATTATATTTTTTACAAAATCTACAATCATGTAACACAGATTTTACAAAACGTCTAGCTTTTAAAATCCAAAATTTCCCTCTTACTTGCACTAAAGTTTCATTTACACCACTATGAAGTACCTTTTCATGACAATTCAAAATAATTAAACAAGAAAAATAATTATTTGGTAATATTATAGGCTGAATTTCATCGACATCTAATGATGATTTCACTAATCTACTTCCAACTCTTAAACAACCCTTTTCATCCATTACTGGATTTAACCCAAACAATTTGGAATTATGAGACAATGGTTTTTTACATTTAACACCATTCAACTCTTCAAAAAAATACTCACCTTGTGATAAGATAATCCAATAACACATAGCATTACATATTTCATTTTTGGTCACAGGACCAATCACTCTATTCTGTGACTTTAAATTATTAATGAATCTAAATACATATGGCGTTACTCTTAAAAGTTTACCTAAGTCACTAAAGTTTTCTATTTTTAACACAGGTTGTAAAGGTTGAACACTGCTAGTAACTTGAGTCACAACTCTTTCTTCAACACTATCTACTATGTTACAATGCTTGTTCACTTTAGGCCAATTTATTTCATCTTGATGAAGCCATGGAGGTCCATGCCACCACACGTGATTTACTACAAGATCACTCACTTTAACACCACGTGTAATTTTATCGGCTGGATTATCTGAGCCAGGACAATGATGCCACATGCTCGGGGATGTTTTGTCTTGAATTTCAGACACTCGATTTTGTACGAATGTTTTCCATCGCCGTGGTGAGTTTTTTATCCAATGAAGCACAATAAGAGAATCTGTCCATAAATGAATCTTAGCTTGAGTAAAATGCACACGGACTGTAGTTACAAGTCTTGCACCTAACACTGCTGCCATGAGCAGTGTCTTGTGCAGTGTCGAGTCTTGGTAAAGATAATTTTGAGTGTCTAACACTGCTGCCATGAGCAGTGTCGAGTCTTGGTAAAGATAATTTTTTCAGGGGAGCCACTCTGCTCTTGGCTATCACTAAACTTGTTCCACAATATTTTAAGCTACGGAATTTCACGTACACTGCTGCTCCATAAGCACTTTGAGATGAATCACAAAAACAATGTAGTTCCAGTGTTTCAGGCGTTTCATCAACATCACGAAAATACCACCGAGGTATCTGGATATTAGGTAAATCACATAGTTGCCTATACCATTTGTTCCACTTGTCTTGCAATTCTGGTGGGATAATTTCATCCCAATCAACACCTTTCAGCCATAAATCCTGAAACAGAACTTTTGCTTGAATAACATATGGAGCAAGAAACCCAACAGGATCGAAGATTTTTGAAGCAGCTTTTAAAACACAACGTTTTGTTTGGTCATTTGACTGGATGAAATCAATAACGTCTTTAGCATTAAAACAGAAGATATCCTTAATTGTATCCCATTGAAGTCCAAGAATCTTTGAGAGGGAATCACAGTCAGGCAATTTAAAGCTAACGAAGTCGCCGCAGTCGGTCAAAGTGACGCCGAATGCTTGGAGTTTGGATTTGATTTCTACACCTGGTACTCGTATATCGGCATTTGGTATGACTGGTATTTCAATGACTTCGAGATTTATGGATTTTTCAGGGTCATTAATATTTCGGAGCGTAAGTTCAACTTTCTTTCGACGCCAATATTTCCCGTTCTTTTCACCGAAGGTATGTAGATTTAAAACAGTTTCTCCTTTCACTGGTAACTGTAATTTTCTTGATAAATCTTCTCGAATTGCAGAGATTTGGCTACCGCCGTCAAGAAGACATCTCACAATACAATTCTTACTTCTGCCCTCAGCCACAGCATACACCGTTTGAAGCATAATATTAGATCCAGTTTTGGCAAAAGAATTTTGAACAATTTCCGCCGATGTTTCGGTTTCCTTATTTTTTGCACTGGAGACAGCTGATGCGGGATTCACACACACACACTTTCATGATGTTTACCGCGGCACTTTTTGCAGGAAAACTGTGTGTTCTTACAGTTGATAGCTAAATGTTTACATCCAAAACACAGAAAACATTTTCCTGTACGTTTCAAAATGTTGCGTTTCTCATCAGCGTTCACCTCAGTACATTTATATTTCGTATGATCTTCTTTGTCACAAAATATACATTTGTATCCAATTGTTGATAAAGCTGAAGCAGTCGGAACTTTCGGTTTATAATTCGGATAAACTTCCGTGCGTTGTTCATTTTGACGAAAGTATGGTTTCTGATTCGTTTTCGCAGAGTTCATTAAACTTGCAGCTTCTCGACAGTTAACTTCATTTTTTAAGAATTCGATAAGTTCCTTTATATCAAATCCTGCTTCCATATTTCCACTTCGATTAAATTCCAAATTTAATTCCTCTGGAAATTTCTGCAAAATGATAGGACAGAGAATATTTCCATAACTTCCAGAAGTAACGTTTAACGATTCTAAACTTCGAATGTTGACTTCGCATTCATCGTACAGCTTACGCAGTGCTTTAACATTTGAAAAGTTTCCCACTGGTTCAAGTGATAATAATTTATTCATATGCGAGGTGATAACAACATCTTGTCTTCCAAAACGTTCTTTCAATATTTCTATTGCGGAATCATAATTCTGGTTACTTAAAGCGAAACCGGAAATGGCAGCTAAAGCATTACCTCCAAGTAAGGATTTTAGGTACGCAAATTTTTCAGTTTTTCTCAATCCACCACGATTATGAATTGTATCTTCGAATTGGTTCCAAACGTCTAACCATTTACACGAATCTCCGTAATAAGTTCCGATTTGCAGACGTGGCAACTTCACTGTTTTCGTTTCAACTGGAAGTGCAACATTAGCCGTTTCGTTCTGATGAACTGTTCTAGAAGATTCCGAATTCTTCTTCAAAAATTGTTGCATTCTTCCTCTCCATATAACAGTTTTATCCTGGTATTCTTGACTTAAGGTAACTTCATTTTCAATCTCCTCCGAAGTTACTTTCGTTTCTATTTCTGAATCTAAACTTTTCAGTTCATTGATTTTCTCAATTAACTGTTCATATAAATCCTCGATTATCTCAATTTTCTCATTTAGCGGAATATTATTTGCTAAATTCGATTCGACTTTGGTTATCAGTTTCGTAGTTAATTGTCTAAAAATCGATCGTTTCTTTTTCAAATTTTCAAGAACGCCCTCCATTTTCGAAATATTCAGTCTGTCGATTTTCTGGTTCGTAATAATCCCGGTTTGCAGGCACCATAAACAAAATATGTGTAAATCTCTAATAAATCAGACTGGATCGCAGTTAAAGTAATAAACAGAGGAGCGTTCTTCCACAAAACATTTATTCACGAACACCAAAAACTAACTGATACATATACATAATTGACATCACAGTTTCTTTTTACAAACAAACACTACCGCCATCTATTGGCGATCTATGGATACACAATCCTAAACTTAACAAACGCTGCTAGCCCTGTATGGGGTGCGCCAGAGGAAAACAGGCGTGCTTTCCCTGTCCTTTACTTCATCACTTCTTATAACCTTGCAGTCGTCAACCCCACCGACAGTCCTCCTACATACTGGACTACCAGGGCTCAGGGGTGGCCTGATATCACTTTAGCCACCACTGGTATACTTAATAATATTCACAATTGGAAGGTTAGCGAAACCCCCTCGCTCAGTGACCATCGCTACATTGAGTTCAGAATTGATTCGGAGCACCAATTTATAACAAAGAACAGATGGAAAACGAAGTACATAAACCTCAAGAAATTTAAAGATGCACTCTCAACCCATATTGAAAGTCGCGTCGCACAATGTAACAATTGCAACAGTGGTAAAGACATCGACGCCATGCATGAAGATCTTATGCAAACACTGCTCTCAGTGTGCGAAAAAGTCTTGAAAAGGAAACATTACGCAGCCCCGAAATGCACTCCTTGGTGGAGCACCACGCTGACTGCTGATCGCAGCAAAGTCCATGCCCCAAGGCACAGAATGCAAGCATGCAAGGATCCCTTAGAAAGAGAGACACACTCGCTAATTTTTCGAAAGCACAGAACTGCTTACAAAAGACAGATTGCAAAAGCGAAGTTTTCATCCTGGAAAGAGTACTGTACAAACACTGCGAATAAGTTCGGAACTGTCTTCAGTATTGCACATAAGATGTTTACACCTACTAATCTTACTGCCACAATAAGCCACGGAGCAGCAACTAGCACAGAAGTAGTCGCGCACATTCTGGAAAATATCTTTAGACCTGATAACGCAGACACAGATAATCCCGCACAAAGAAATATCAGAGCCAGTGTTGAGCAATATTACAATACCAAGAAAACAGATTTTGAACCGCTGCCAAACGCCAAAGAAATGAGCGACATTGTTAAAGCATTAAACACCAATAAAGCCCCAGGCCACCTTGACACCATTTACATCATTCCCGAGACACCTTGCCACCCGGCCGAATTCAACATCTCGATTAACTGCAGGTCACCAACGTGGTTCAAAGCCACTGCAATCTACACCGATGGTTCCAAAGAAGAATGTGGCACCGGTAGCGGATACTGTGTTCTACATGGGAACCAGATCTTAAAGACCTGGGAAAGAAAGCTTAAGCACCATAACTCAGTTTTTCAGGCTGAACTGATTGCATTAAAAGCTGCACTTGTCTACGCACTGGAAAATAACTATTCCAGTATATGTTCAAACTCAGCGTCTAGCCTCCAGGCAATCCAAGGCACATGTAGTAAAAATCCACTCGTCAGGGCCATACAAAAACTCTTACTAAGAACACCTAAATAGTATAGGCCTGAACTCTAGTGGGTACCTGCCCCCACCGGAATACTGGGTAATGAAATTGCAGATGCAATAGCCAAAAGAGCAGCAACTGACCCCCACGTTCGCACACTTGACGTGCCTATCCCGTGTTCGTTCTTAAAAGGCTGAGCTCGAGAGAGAATTACTCAAATGTTGGCAACATCTGTGGGAGACAGAGACCACCGGCAGAAGAGTTTACAGATTTTTTTCCAAAAGTCTGCCGGCTTCTAAAAAGTGGCTCGTCTCACTACACTCAGAATCTAACAGGACATGGTCCCTTCATGACTTACCTGCATCGTTTCAGACGACCCGAAAACGAGCATTGCTCATGCGGGATGGTAGGAGATCCGGACCACTATCTGTTCGCTTGCAGAGAGACCGCTAAATATCATCTTAGGCAACTAGTAGCAAACCACATCCATGCATGGGCCGAAGCTACTTCGAAAAATCGCAATGCATTGAAACGCATATGCGACTGCATAAATATTGCACGCAAAATCTCAGACAGGCTGGAGTAATTCTCAGCTATCATCCTCGTCACCAGCACAGCCCTTGTATGCTCTGTACCTGTAATGAACTAATTTTATCTTAAGTTAGCTTAGTCGGCTTTTCTTATCCCTGTATACATTTATCTCCTTGAACTTTAAACCTTGAATTATGTATTTTGCCTTATTTTATGTATTGTTTTCACTGTTTTGCCTTTTTTATTTTATGTATTATTTCACTTTTTAGTATTTTACTTCTTATTACTTTTAGTATTGCTATTTAGTATTTAGCCCTATTTTAGATATTATTTTTACTGTTTTATCAGTCACTTTGTTAATTGCTCATATATTGCACTGTACTCATTTATTGTTCACATTGTGGATGTCTTTTGTATCCACCTATCTATAACTATGTAACTGAAATTGTTTTTCTCACCCGCAATGCATCCTTCTTCCATCACTGCACTATCGTCTTCATCCAGCATTTGTTTGCACTGCCCCCAGCAGTCGTCTTGAGCACAATATGTATATATAAGTGTTATTTTGATCAAGTTATTTCCGTCAGCGGGGCTACCTGGCCGATATGCTAACTACCCAGTGGACCGGCTGCCTCGCTGTCGGTGGAAAGAAAGGAAAGAAAAAGTTGATTGTATACGCATGACGTTATGCATGTTCTTCGGTGTACATTTAGACATTTGCTAACTTGGATACTTTGATTTAAGCATTAATACTAAACTAGGACTTGGATAGTTTGATTTACGCATTGGCACTAAGGTCTGTTGTAATGATGGTGTGTGCATTATTTGATAGTTTCAAAAATAAAAATGAGATAATGTCTGCTATTAAATCTGTACAGCTTTCTGCAAATACAGTAATGAGAAGGGTAGAAGTTATAAGTTCTGACGTTAACTCGCAACTTAAACTGACTTTCATCGCTGCAGCTATTTCCCCCTGCAACTTGACGAATCGACTGATATAGTTGATACGAGGGTAGATTACAGCGCGTCGGGAAAAGAAGCGATATAATTATTGAGACTTACTAAACTTTTTTAGATCGTCAAGTTGGACTATTCTATTAGTGAAATTACGTTTATAGTCTCAATTATTAATTTTTGTTTGACGAAATGCGCTATAGGTAGTTCGAGTTTTGAGCTGCTTTTCCCTTGATAAATCCGGCTCAAATCTCGAGTTCAGCTATTTTCCATTTATTGCAATTTTTTGTACATATTTGCTGTGTATTTGAAATGTATTTAATTTTTACAAGAGTTCTTTTTAAAATTATTTGTACGTTGAAAATTTCTTAATTTTTTCTCACCCTTTTTGATTTTGAAGTCATCTCGATTTGCAATTTTTACATTTAGCTTTTACGAGATAGCTTTTCTACTTTAATATTGTTTCTAGTTGTTACATGATTTTACATTTTTGCTAAGGAACTATAGTGTCAAATGAATTTTTAGCATTAGCTTTTAAACATTCCTCTTACTTATAAAACTGTATTATAAATATATTAACATAGATATAACTATATTATAAATACATTAATATATGCAGTGAAAGAAATTGAAGTACATATTCCTCTTTATACCCTTTTAAATCGATCTCATTAGCGGCCGAGCGGTAAAATCGCTGAACACTGGTAGTTCGGTCCGAGGTTCGAATCCCGCTGCCTACATGGGCGTTATAATCAAATATATCTGTTATTACCAACATATCTCTGGTAACTTCCAGAAGCATAAAAGTTTAAAACACAAAAACCGTGTTTTAAATAAGTTGATAACTATATATTTGAATAACTGTATTATAACTATTTATGCAGTGAAAGAAATTACAGTACATATTCGTATTTATACCCTTTTTAAATTGATCCCATCAGCGGTCGAAGGGTAAAATCGCTCAACAGTGGTAGTTCGGTCGGAGTTTCGAATCCCGCGAATGGGATGGCTGCATGGGCGTTTTCGTGGTTTTCCTCATGTATATGGTTTTCCTCATGCATACGAGCTAGTTTCGCTTAGAAAGTCCTCCACGAAGGCAACCCACATCTTAGGCAGATAGCCCTCGAGGCTTTGCCGTAATCACATAAAACTAAAACCAAACAAGTTTTACATCTGAATAAAAAATACACAAAACTGATGTAATATCTAAAAGCAGACCACATAAAATATCTGATAACTGATTATAAAAGCATGTATTAAAATATCGACAAGAGTTTAATTGAACTGAAAATTATACAGGAGATTCTAAAAACTACTGGAAATTGAGATTCATATAGTCAATTAAAACTACTTAACTCAATATGAATGTTGAATTTAGGATGCGCATAATTTGAATCTGTACTGCGTATTCTTTAATGCCTTTGTTAATGTATTACATTTTTATACACCATAAATTAAAATAAAAGTAGGGGAAAATTCATTAAAATTTAAAACAAACGTAAAATTTATAAATTACTGATCAAAACATGAAATTAAGTACATTAATATAAACATTAGTTTAAAAATTACAATTTGAAATTAAAAGTATGCACTCGTTCTTGATATGTGAAAAAGGAAAACACCAAATATATTATTTTCACCAGAATTAAATTAAGGAATTGCTTATCTGATAGATCAATAGCCAGAAGCCTATATCATACAGATAAGAAAACAAATGAATTAGTCGTTACCTTTAATTCAGGAGTTATTGCTGTCTTTAATGTGGATGCTCCGGTAAAATATGGGCTTAATTTACTCATAAGACTTTGATCAAAGTCGAAATTATCAAATGAAAGTAGAATTATCAGCAGTAAATCAGCGAAACACTCGTTTCAGCGAACAGTTATTTCCCAAATCTTAAGAAATTTAAATATCCATAATATACACTTCCAAAGACTATCCGTGACATCCGTCATCTTCAGTTTAGCTCTAAAACGACAGTCAGAAAGTTGAACGGCAGCTACACAGCGCGACCGTGTATTTTCCGACGCGTTGATCTCTGTAATGAACGAGACTCGCCCTTTGTCGAGTAGATCGCAAAAAAAAGACCCGTTCTTCCATTTCGACGGTGTTCAGACTAGGGCCCTTAGATTCTCTTGGGAATGTGGAAAAATGAACTTACATTGTATGCTGTCATAGCCGTGTTGATTTTGTATCGAATATTTGTTATGTGGTACTTTTAGGAAGATACCACAAACAAATTTTCCTCAATCTAACCTAAATTTAACATTTGCGTTGTGGAAAAAATGGAATAACCCTTATTTTTAAAAGACTGGTGAAAAGTCATGTGTAATAGTAAATGGTAAATAACACATACAAATGTTCTCCAATGAAATGCATGAAATTTATTCATAAATTCGAGGTCATTTAAATCATCTAAGACATTTATAATATTCTACGAAAAAAAAAACTTACTCTCGGGAGATTTAAATATATATATATATATGTCAGAAAAATAAAGACTGTTAGAGATTAAATTAGCAACGTAAATTTCCCTTTTCTATTCTAAAAATAGCAACATCTATTTGCACTGCCTGATTTCGAGAGAAATCTATATCATATGATTCTTACGTAACTATGATGATGTAAATGAAAGTAAAACTCAAGCAGCCAATAATAATTTTACAGCAATATTAGCTTTCCAATCAAAAATGCTTTAAAAACCAAAACTAACTCAGTCTGACTTGAGATTTCATCCTGAACATTACGCCCTTTCTGTCCACACTTTGGCCTAGCTACATTACTCTCTGTCTGCTCTGCTGTCTTGCTACAAAATTATCAGAAATGTAAGCCTTTTGGAACAGGCACATTTTCTGTGCCGACTTGTGTGTAACTGCTACATGTTGCTGAAAATAAAATTGAAGATTTAATCTCCTTCGCCTTTCCTGCTCTTGAAATTATTACAACTGAGTCGACAGGATACATGTCATGTGCGTTGAAATTCCAATGGAAATGTCATCGCAATGTCTGCAATAACCAACCATCTGTTCAAACTTCCAAGTGTAAGGGAAATTCATAATGGATATCGAGTACCTGCAAGTCCAAAAGTGCTAATGACGTGTAATGCCATCTCTTAAATGCTTCGAAGGAAAAAAAAATGTTTTAAAATCATCTTGTGTGCCTGTGCCTGTTCTTCACGGAAGTGTTATCACCGAAATTGTGGCTACGATTGTGAAAGCGAATTAGTGAATTAATAAGTGCAACGTAATTAAACAGCAATATAAAAATTTAAAAAAAAATCGAATAATAGATATGCTGCGAGTGCTTGAAAATGAAATCTAGTGCCAGCCTTTCAAAATTAATCCAGAATTTCTTTATAGTAAAATGATGAATGTTTTCCGAGTGCTAACGTTTCAAATCATTCCAGCGTTCTCAAGGTCATCGAGCTGCGTATCTTAATATGGCTCTTAACCCTTTCCGGCACGCTACCTTTTAAAGTCGGAGTTTCGATTTAAAAAAAGGTAGGCAGTGTAATTAGGCCTAGAGGAGTACACAAGTAAAATTTTGTGAAGATAGCACTTATCGTTTTAATTCTGTGGGTGTCCCCAAGTGGCACACTGATTGAATAGTTTCGAAAAAAAAAAAAAAAAAATGCTGAAACGAGCATTGTTGTCAATGGACTGACCGATGAGATGCGGAGAAGCAAAGAATACAGACTTTCAGTTGTCCTAGATTATGGGTGAGCCCGGTCTGGGCATACCTAGGGTTCGCCGTTTGATTTTAGGCAAGATTTCAAGGTAAAAATTTAAAACTAATATAGAATAAGAAGATTAGCATGCAGCCAAAAAAAATGACATAGAAATTTCTTTTCAAACGATTCCTTTTATACCCTAAAAAGAGTTTGGAAGATTTCTTTGAAAAATGAGGGTCTTAAAAAACCAAACATTGCTAAAATATATGGACTGGTTTGTGTTGAGCTGCCATCTACTATAAATAAAGAAGGCTCAGAGTAACCTATAAATCCTCTTTCATTCAATTTTTCTGTGCGTACAGAAGGAAATTTTTAGGCGTGTCCAAACCGGACACACTGTGCCGCAAAGGGTTAAGCGCATAAATTAGGTTGTTCTTTCGCAGCTATAGGATTAAATTTACAATTGAAGTAGGTGCCAGAAATTTATTTTCGCTTCTGCTTTTACCTAATTAAATCTCCATTGGGAACTGATATTTTTTGTTAATAAATTGGACATTAAAAATGTAACCCTGTGATGAAAAAATGTAATTTAATGATATTAGAAATTTGAATTGTAATAATTTAGTAAATAATTCTTAGATTTTTAGTTATTTTTAGATAAGTTTTTATATTTTTGAAATTTTGTTGAAAATTTTGAATACGAATTTTATAATTATTCTAAAAATGAAGAAGTAGATGTAAAAATAAGTCATATTAGTACAAGTAAGTAATATGAAATTATGGCAAATGCATGTTAAAATTTATGGGTGATTGTGTGTTACGTATAGAGTATGTTGAGAGGATTCCTTAACAGAGGCCTGTAATTACCTCTGTACAGTTGTTCGTTTTACCCTCTTCATATAAGCTACTGTTGGAGGATCTCGTTTTAAGAATGTGTGTAATTTTTTTAAATATTATTATACTTTGTTTTATTGTGGAATGTATTAGTGTAGTTCTGAAAGGCCAGTTACCTTGTGCATAGAACGGAGGCCTTTTCAAGTAACTGCCTAGGCACCCTAAGCCACCAGTGCACTGGTTAGCTCAAGAGGACAGCCCTACTGATGGATATGTTTGTTTAGAAGTATTGCGAGGCCTTCCAGTTTGGTAAAATCAGGAATTGTAAATGAAAGATAATAACGGTGAAACCATAATTTCTGAAACTGTTATTCCTATTATATTTATGGTGTTAAAATATAATTTATCAGTGTGGAAGTTAGTATCATAAATATTTATGTGCAATACATTTAATTATAAGTTATGATTATGTAAAAGTTTATTTTGTGATATTCTGTAATAACAAGAACCCTCCCTGAAGAATTATGATTATGTGAACTCTCAAACAAAAAGACTTTTGGACTGAAATGCTGAAAAATTCAATAGGACTCTAAAAATTTATTTAAAAAAATTGATATTTATAAATTATACTTTACAGGACAAAAATTTTATGATTTATGTTTTTTTTTTTTTTTATTTTTTTTTTTACATTTGCTACTGCTTTAACTCTTTCTCTTTAAAAAGGCTTCTCTGTCTCTACGCCTTTTTCTTTTTGAAGGGGGGTTATGTAAGATAAAAATATATGAATCAAAATTATAGTTTAAACTATAAACATTAATTCTTCCTCTTTGTGGAATTATTAATCCGAGTATGCATGGATCTGTAATATCCGCCACATAAGCCGTGTGATGGTAGGCTGCAATTCCAAACTTGATGTTCACGTTTAACTTCCCAACAATGTAGATCTTATCACCAGATGCAGTCTCAAGGGTAACACAGAATGTTTTATCTTTAAGCTGTTAAGCTAAATCTTTCCGAATGATGGTGGCATTAGCTCCTGTGTCAATGATCATATTGCAAGGAACTCCATCGATATGCCCATTGATGGATAGTCCATTACTGCTGCCACTCGCTGCAGAAATTTTGAGCGCTTTAAAGCTGTGTTTTTCATTCTCTGGCAACCTCCGTTTCTTGATATGGTCATTCATTTGTTTCCCGCTTCGTTGCTGAGAAATAGTCGTAATTTCCCTGCTCTGGGGTGTTCTGCATTTCCTTCGCACGTGGCCTTCTGCTCCGCAGTTCCAGCACTTTGGTTTCTTGTAACTCCTTTTCAGTCCCATGGCATTTAATTGTCTGTTTAAATCGTATGCCTTAACTTCCGTGCTCTGGGATGTTCTGCAGTTCCTTCATAGGTGGCGTTCAACACCGCAGTTCCAGCACTTTAGGGTCGGTTTCTTTTCACCAGTATTCCGTCTCAGGTCATTCACTGGTCTTGGCAACTCATCCGTTTTATTATCCGTGCCCTAGGGTGTTCTGGAATGCCGTCGTATGTGCCCTTCAGTACCACATTTCCAACACCTTAGAGCCACTCTGTTCTCGCTCCTACTCCGTATCAAAGCATTGACTTGTCTGGATAAATCATCTAAACGAGCCATCAGTTGATCCACTGGCTCGTGGACTCGCACAGCTCTGACTGGGTGGCGATCTCTACGAGTTGCTTGCTAGGCTGCCTCGAATTTCACGACGTACAACAGAGCGGTTTTTATATCCTTCACATCCGCCATTCGTATAGCTTTCTGTATTTCAGGATCCTGGATGCCGTCGATGAAGTATTGCAGGGTCAGGATTTCCCTTGTTTCTGTCGGGCACTCCGCAAAGGCGAGATGGGACAGCTTTTTAAAATCTGTGGCGAGTTCCTGGAGTGTTTCAGTGGTTTTCTGTTGGCGGGATTTTACCTGAAGCCTACTGTAGTCTTTCAAACATTTCTCTCCAAACCGTAGCGCCAATGCACCGAACAGAGCTTCGAAGTATAATCTCTGGTTTTCTGGAAGCGTCTGCAGGATATCCGCTGCGTCTGCTCTCAGAGAAGTGGCGAGATGACAGGCCTTAGCTTGGGAATCCCATCTATTCGCATCCACCATTATTGAAAATTGCGTCTTATAAACTTGCCAAGAGGTCTTCCCATCATACGTAGATAACTTCAGAGAGCGATGAGCAAGCATGGGTAAAGATTTAAAGCCCTCTGAATTGCTTCCTCCTGCGGCTATGCATCTCTTTAATGTGTCAACTTTTTTGGCAACGACTGAAGAAACTCTGTCTTCAATTTGTTGTTCGAGTTGTCCTTGTACGACAGAAACTCTATATTCAATTTGTTGTTGTACGGGCGAAACTCTTCCTTCCATTTGTTCCTTCACAGAAGAAACTCTTTCTTCAATGTGTCCAACTTTATTTTCAACCGCATCTATTCGGCCTTCCATAGCCTCAAATTTGTTTTGTATTATGCAAGTAATTTCCTTTTTCATTTTTTCTTGACCTGCTTGAATGGCCTTCATCTCTTTTCCTTAACGAATTTTTGACTAGCGTCCGTTTTCTATTTAACGGTTTCCTGTCGCGCTTTAATCTCTTCTTTAAAGGATGCTTGGCTAGCTTCCATCTTTTTCTGACCGGATTTCATCTCCTCTTTAATTTCTTCTTTAAAAGAGGCAAAGGCTGATATCAACTGCCTTAACTGTTCTTCCATCGCTCTTGTTATTGGCATTCAAATCCCACTTCTGACACGAAAAATTGTTGCGTGCGTACGGTTTCGTTTGAATTGAATGCACAAGTCCAATGAAAAATGAACAGGTGCTACTTTGGTAGACGGTTGCAGGGATTTTTGGCGATTTACTTTGGTGCAATTGTTGGCGCGGTTTTTACATTCGTTAGCCATCTTGAAAAACGTTGTTTTTACGTATTTTGCGCATAGTAAAGTATTCGAAACTTTAAAAAAATGAATATCGTTAAAAGTGATAGATTAATTTTTTGTTGAAAACGTTTTTTAAGATGGCAGGCAAATGTAAATAAACACATTTACTACGAGTATAAAATACTAAAGTAAGGTTAAATTATTACTTTCTTATAGCAGTGAAATAGAATAAAAACACCGCTATAAAAACATTGCGCCAACCTTTAATTGAATTAAAATATTACTTAAGCTGAATATCGAATTAAAAACCATCATACCAATGTTTAAAATAATTTAAATATTACTTAAATTCAAATACTTTAAAATAAGTAAATAAGAACGCTTCATACACTAGAGTTAAAATGACAGCAATTAGTTCATTGCCGGTAAAAAAGGAGGAATGTCTAATACATTTTTTACCGTTACAGCGCTTCCCACCCATGACCACAGTATGGCCGTCCACAAAATCGGCTAACGATCTTCATCTGTGATCCGCATTTCTCGCACTTCATTGCAGAAGCAATTCGCGAGGTTTCCTCCAAAAATTTAAAATAAATTTCCTCTGACCCTTGTAACAATTTATAAATAAGTATTTGAGTAGGAAAGCCAGGCTGACCAAAATAAGGTCTTAAAGGACAATCTTTTGATTCCGAAACCAATAATTCTTGGTACTTACAAATAATAACATTAATCTTTGAAAGGGACATATCCGTTCCTTATGAAATCTAAGGAATTCGAAGAGATGAATAATAAAATTTTAAAATGGCGCGGTAATGTACAAATATTCACTAACCAATCAAGGAGCTGATTACATCACGCATAGAATTAAAAATATTTAAATAATCATACATAATGAAATCATTAAAAAATGCTAAATTAAATTGTATTTTAATATTTAACAGACATAAATAATGTTTAAAACATTAGATTAAATTTATAGATATTAAAACCAATTACTTTTAAAGCAAGGTGACGTCATGGATTACATCATCCACTAAATTTATAGATATTAAAACCAATTACTTGTAAAGCAAGGTGACGTCATGTATTACATCATCCACAACATAAAATTATATAAAGTATCATAAACAATAAAATTTTTACTTAAAGAAAAACTCAAAATTGAATTGATTTTTAATATTTAGAAGCCATAAATAATATTGTTACGTTTTTCTTCTGACACCAGTTGTTACGTTATTTTCTTCCTTCACGTTCGTACGGGTTAGTGAGGATTTGGAGCGAACAATGACAATACTACTTGATGAAGTACCGAAACACACTTTATTGGCCAGTATTGTTAGGACAGCTCCAAAACACGTTTTTACAGTCGTCGATGAACTACTATAAGCATGCTGACACGATCAGCAGCGACGCAGCCTCCAGGTTATTAGGCTATCACGGTGGAGACAGCTTCACTGCAAAGCACTGGAGTACAGCTCCCGACTCTGCTTGGTCGTTCTCGGAACTCCAAGTACTCTCGAGACTCTCCACGCTAAAACTCACGATGCACTCGACGACACACAGAGCACAGCTCCCAACTCTTCGGTTCAGTCATTCCCGGACCTCAACACTCTCTCTCGACGATGCAGTAACCGTCATACACTACGAGACTCTTTCGGTGCAGTCGACGACCCACTCGGCACTCGCTGCCCAGCTGTCAACTCGATCGACTCCGCAGGGATTGACTCGCTAGATGAGACACCAACTCGATACTAACTATCTCGTACTCTCGAGGCACACAGACACACACACTGACTGACTGTGGACCAGCAGGGTTTATATAGCTTTCGGCTTGTGTTCGAGAACATTCTGGGCTAAATCGGTAAGAATTCGTTCCAGAAGGTTCTCCAACCGTCCATGGCATATCGCCAATTTTGTCGCCAAATGGGCGATTTCACCCCAAATGTGGTAATTCTGCATTCTTTTGCTATTTTATGGCAACACTAAAATTGCTTTGCGGGGAAGCTATCCCACCGCAATTGTACATTTCGTAGCACTGCCCTCTCCCAAGGACTGCAAGTCCCGGGCCGTACAACCCTTGGTGAGAAGCCTAATTCGATACAAACAAAACGTAATGAAACAAGCATAAGATATAAATAAATAACATAACTACAGAAACAGATATTTACACTATGTACAAGTTACATACACAAATTAAACACATCACAATTTTAAATTATAAAATTAAATTTAACAATAAATTTCAATCTCATTCTTTTCATTATTTATACCCAGGTCAAACGCTTTTCCACTGCAGTTCTCAAATGCATTTCTGTTTTTCATGTCACAGTCTGAAGATTCAGTCCTTTCAGACTTGCCATCCATGAGACAGTTTGTTCACCACTCTGTAGTTCATTCGCAGCATGCTTACAGCTTACCTTGGTATTTTTAGCAGATGGTACATGCTTATTTACCTCTATTTCCTGAAAGCCAGTTCCGATGTTTGCACCAGGGTCATGAATAGAATCCGATCCTTTACAAGCAGAAGTATCGAGGTTTAGAATGAAGTCCTTGTCTGCAAAACCTGCACTATGAGGTACACACCCAGTTTGTGAAGTGGATAAATTTTCCTGCAATACTGGAGTACACTGCTTAAGGTGCACATCAGCTTCTCCCATCTCTGCATCACATACACTTTCAGGTGGTTCAATACTTATTGCCTGCGACTTCGTAACTTCATCAGTTTCGTTGAACTTAACAGTCGCATTTTCACTTTTTCTGTATTTACTTCAGGCACATGAGAATCATAACCTTCTTTCCCGCTTTTCATTTCTTCATCTTGTCGATCTCTTTCTTTAATCTCGTTAGACGGTTCATCCTTCATTTCTTGATCATTCTCAGACCGTTCATTAGCTACTCTTTTCATTTCTTCATAATTTGATTCTTCAACTGCTACTTCTCTCATTTCCACATCGTTTTTTATGCCTCCAATATCTTCTGTAAACTCTACTTTCATCTGTTGGAGTTGCTCTCGCACCTTTTCTTGGCCGACATTTATTTCTTCTCGTCGGGCGTCTTCCGGTCCGGTTGTCATCTCTTTTAGTCCGGCTTTGATCTCAGCTGTCCATCTTTTTATATCCAGCTTTTATCTCTTTCAGTTCAGCTTTCATCTCTTCCCGTCCGGCTTTCATCTCAGCCAAGAAGTCCATCAAAGTCTTCGTTTCCTCCGCCATAGGTTTCCTCTGCATGGTTTGTCACTGGCATTCGCTCACAAATCCCACTTCTGACACCAGTTGTTGCGCTTTTCTTTTCTGACACCAGTTGTTACGTTATTTTCTTCCTTCACGTTCGTACGGGGTTCGTGGGGATTTGGAGTGAATAATGAGAATACTACTTCATGGAGTATCGAAACACGCGTTATTGGCCAGTATTGTCAGGACAGCTCCAAAACACATTTTTACAGTCGTCGATGATCTACTATAAACGCGAAATGTAGAGCATTAGATTAATATCTTTGGTTAGATATCTCTTCCATCTCATTGAAGAATATTATATTTTAATTCCTGTAAACACTGCTGCTTTTATGTGCATATTTTGGTGTGATACACGTATATCTTTGTAATTTACTAATTTTAAAATTTAGTTGTTCGTAAAGTAGTATTTTCCTATTCTATTACTATTACTCTATTGCGTTATTTTAAGAGTTTAATATTTATTATTCATGTATAGAAGGAATGCATTTTAAGAATACTTCAAACTGAACGATCCAAAGAATACTACAAGCTGAGTTTAAATAGAGACTTGCATTTTCAGTATTTTTACAACAAAATGTTAAAATACCTTTACCGCTAAAATTTTAATTTAAATGTTTCTGTTTCGGATGTGGTCAGCTGTTACTCCAAAGGTATAGTTAATAGAAATATTATTATTAATAACATCCTGGGACTTAAGCATGTATATTTTCATAACATCCATGTTTGGAAATATAGTGTATATGTGTGTGAAAAAGACAAAGGTTTTGCAAAAATGTACGATCAATTAATGACCCTCTTCAGGACTAATTTTAAATTGATGAATAGCGAACATCATCTCTAAATTGATATATTCACTTTGGTTAATGCTTTATATTACATTACTGCTTCATATTAGCACTAATGGTGTTTTCATTAATATGTCTTCTTTTTTAAATGTATAAATATTTCGCTAAAAGTTTTCATTCAAAATGTCTTTCTTTTACATGTAATTTTAAAACTTCTGTGAACCTAATTAAAAAAACAATTTAAAATAAATAGAATTTTGTCCTGTTACAACCCTGTGTTTAAGCCCATAATAAATTTGCAAATTGTGAATATTAACCAATGTTTAGAAGTGCCCTTATATATACGGTGTTGATATTTTTCTTTATAAAATGGTATTGAAAATTTAAGTGAATTACTTGATGAAGAGAAAATTTCTCAAAGAAAGATTTTGAAAGGGCGCGTAAAGAAAATCATTTAAGCAGAGGTTCTCAACGGGTGGTACGCAAAGAAGCAAAGCATTTTTAACTATTAAATTCAAAAACTAAATCCCCAACATCCTGATTGAGTTTTTTCTCTGTCACTCGTAAATTTATACGATCTGAGCTTTCTACAAGAGTGGTGGTGGTGGTACTAAAGTGGCACCTGATTGATATATGCTGGGCGATAATTCATTAAACCTGGATTAGATGAGTGAGTCTTTTTTCCTCCCCAGTTATCCTTTAAGTGAAGCAGAATGTAAGACATTTTCTTCTTTTTTACCGCGTTCTTTCTTGGTGTAATTGGAAGTTGATCTGACTAGCAATCTCAAGTTCGAATTCCGGCGAGATCATTGCTGATTTTTCTCATTTTCTGCTTCGATAAATAATTACTCGCTTACAATTTGCTTATTTGGTTTATCCAAATTCTTGAACAGCTTAAAAGCAAACCTTTGGGAAGAACATGTATGAAAAGATGAACTGTGAAATCCTGTCTGAATTTTTTTAATTTACAATCTTATATTAATTCTGTGCTTTGGTTAAAAAGTAGGGAAAATACGTTATAACTGTGAATTGTTAAAATATGTAAAATATATTGTAAGTGTCTTTATTGATCTGTTTTTTAGGATGGATGAGCTCAACTTCAGAGTAGTTATCGTTCCGTTGAAGTTTCAAAATGTGGAACCTGATTCGTACCTGCAAGAAACAAAGAGAAAACTTGAAGCATGTGGCTTAGTCGTCAATAACGTAAATTTTGTAAATCTAAAAAGGCCTGAAGATGAAGATTATCCTGAAATCGAGGAATTAACGATTCAAGTACAAGCTATGTTTCCTAATAATTTCAAATTTCAAAAAGCTGGCTTGTATAGAGACGTTTGTAAAAAATGGAAGAATCAGCATCTCCCTAATTATTGTCCAATACTTGCGTTACATGAAAATGATAGCTTTGTAAACAAACGAATACCATCCCATCGCTCTGTACAGTGTAGTGATATTTCATTTGGTGTATTACCTCATAACGGAACCTATCTTCAGTACGCCTCGTTGTCTTCTTCTTCATGTGAAATCGACTTCTATCATGATATACGAAATCTTGAGATACAGTATAGCCATTACGGAATTTCTATGACTTATAATAACATCAGGAAAATATTTATCAATATAGGTTCAAGTCCCTGCGAAATATTTTTTGATTTATGCAATCCACCTGTTGTATTTCGGGTCGAGCACAGGCGTAATAGTACATATGAAGCATACACATTAAATCATCGCACATGTTATCTTCCTTCTCCTGAAAGAATAAAAAATACCGACCTTTTTATGTTTTTTTCCCCATCCACTGGAAACAAAATAGATACTGATATTTTAGGTCGATCAAACGTGTTAAAAGTTTCATTAAACGACCCTAACCTTGCCGAAGAAATAGTGAGTAGAATACATTTCCGTTGTAGTGAGAAACCCATACATTACATGAATGTCACGTCAGTAAAGAAGATGAAACCTATAGATCCTGTATTTGAATTCTGCCACTTTGGTTGCACATACATATTGACAGCGATAATCAAAAGAAATTTTACTGTGGTCGAACAGGCATCAAATGTAAATGAAGAGATAGAGCAGCTGAAAACGCTGTGCAACAAAGATGGAGATTGCTTGGAGAAGGCTCTAATAAATGTTTTAAGAGCTGTTGATTCAGGAAAGATAATTAATTTCTGGTGCGAAGCTGAAAAACAATTTAATCATTACTTAAACAGTAAAGATGAAATAAACTATAAGCATTACGTGGTACCTTTAAAATGTAGAATGATTCGCCGAATCACGTTGACTCCTACAAGACAACTTTTATGGCCTCCAGAAATAATGTACGAAAATAGAGTTCTACGGAATTTCGATTCAGAATATGCGATACGAGTTTCTTTTCGCGATGATAATATGATGAGACTTAGCTTCTATGCCGCTTTTGCTGATTCAGACATATTCAATAATTCCATAGAAAAACCCATGCTTGAAGGAATTTGTATTGGTTTTAGACTGTATGAATTTCTTGCATGGTCAAACTCCCAGATCCGAGATCATGGAGTTTGGTTATATGCTCGAGATAAAAAAGGCAACACAGTTTCGGATATACGAAGATGGATGGGTGAGTTTTCTCATATTCATTCGGTTTCAAAGTACATGGCTAGAATGGGGCAGTGTTTCTCACAGACAGAAGACGCCATCTCAGTTCCGCTAGACCCAAGCCATATTCGAACTGAGGATGATATTGAAGGCGGGTATGATGTAACAAATGGAAAGCCTTACTGCTTTTCTGATGGCATTGGCAAGATTTCGGTAAAATTGGCAAATGAGGTAAGCATGTTTAAATTTTTAAAGAATAGTATTTCTATAAAAATACCTTTTTTTTTCTGTTGTAAAAGATGCAGAATAGTTTGCAATCGTGAAAAAATAAGTAACATTAAGCCCCAGTTATATCCATGCATACGTCGTAGGCAGTTAGCTATTGATGTTGTACGAAGTTAGTTAGCTATTGATGTTGTACGAAGTTAAATATTTTGTAGGAATCCAGGAGAATTTCTTGTCGATTGTTAAACCGAGGTACTTGATTGTATTAACAGATTTGATCTTTTGATTGTCAATTTTTAGAGCTAAAGCTTCAGTTATATTTTGCCCTGGTTTGTGGATCACTAAGACTTGGGACTTACTATGTGAAATTTGTAGTTTTTGAATTTTGCAAAGTTGGTTAAATAACTGGAGTGTTTCGTTGCAATTATTCTGTAAAATGTATCTGGTACGGCCACTTGTAATAAAAGCTACATCATCTGCAAAGGCTACAGCTTTTGAGTGATCTATCCATGGATAGGCAGTGATGTTGTTGAAACTGATATTCCAGAGATCTGCACTCATGCAAGACCCCTGAGGACATCCTCTGACTTGATTACGCACAATTTCAGTGTTGTTGTAAAGAATCATACTTATTCTGTTTCTGAAGTAATCTTGAATAATTAGAAATAAATTTTGAGGGCACTTAAAAAAACGCAGCTCTCGTAAAACTGTTGGCCATCATAAAGAATCAAAAGCTGATTTTAAGTCGAGACATATTATTGCAGAATGAAGTTGGTTGATTTTATTGTTTTTGAGTTGTTCAAGAGCTGAATTAATTGCATGACTTGTTGAAAGTAGACTTCGAAATCCAAACTGGTTATTGCTTATTAAGTTTTTGCTGTAAGTATGAAATTTTAGACGACCAATAAGACATCTTTCCAAAACGTTTCCCAGGGCTGGGAGAAGATTTATCGGACGATAAGATTTAGGTTCATCGGAGCTTTTATTCTTCGTATTGAAGAGTTATATAATCAATTTTCAGACAATCAGGAAAGGTAGATAGCTGTATACATCGATTACAAAAACGACAGATTATGTCAGGATAGGCTTTATTAATTAATTTTATAATGTGGTTATCGATGCCGTCTGGGCCTGGTGCCTTTTCTAAAGCTAGGTTTTTAATTATTTGCTTTATTTCTTGTTTTGAGAAAGAAATATCGTTGTCTGTTTGTGGAATGTCATTGCAGTTACGGATTCTGGTTTGAGTAGGAGAATCTTCAGCATCTTTTAGAAAGACAGAGTCGAGAATCTAATTTAGGGTTGAGAGAGTGGCATCCTGAATTTCAGCAGAACTTGAAAGCAAATTTGAGGGAAGTTGGATTTGCGACGGTTTAAATATTTTACTGCTGGCAATCTTGTATAAGGTGCCATAGTTGTTTGAACAATATTTGTGCCAACTTCTTAATTTAGATTCGAGAATCATCTTTTTGTAGTTTGCATTTTCTTTTTTGAATTTGAGCCAGGCTTGGTGTCTTAATTCATCGTCAGTAATCGATTTCATTTTCCGTTTCAATGCTCTCGCCTTATGCTTCTGAGCGCGTAACTCTTTGGTCCACCAATTTATATGAAAGTAAGGTTTTGCAGATCGTATTGGAAAGGTATTTTCACAGATTTCTTGGATTTTTGTTATAAAATCTTCTGTAGCTTTATTTAGATCTTCTTTTGTTGCACTTAGTTGGAAGGAAGAAGTCATTGGAAGTGCGGATTGTTGTATTTGCTTAATAAATTTCTTTTCTTTCTTTTTAGTAATTTTAAAACGTTTCATTAAAACTGATTCTGAGTTCTCTTTGATTTCAAAAGTAATATATTTATGATCTAAGTGGGAGTTGTCTTCTTCAATTTTGCAATTTGAAATCGAATTAATTAGGTGATGGGAAGTAACTACGAGATCTGGCCACCCTCTCCCATACGTTGTTTCGAAAAAAGGTAAATCCGAGGCTTGATTATGAATGACAAGATTATGTGAATTGAAGTCTCCACAAATTATGTGTGGATCTCGGAAGGAAGACGAGATGGATTGTAAATCTTGAAGCAAAGGAGAAATATCCTCGAAGGGAGAAGAAGTATGTGTAGAAAAAATATGTGTAAGAACCACACAGGAGAAGGGGAAAAGGACCCTTTATTAAACTGTTTAAAATTCACAGTGCGTCGACTTGGCGCTAACAAACTACGCCTCACCGAGCCGGTAACTCAAATAACAAGAACTAAACTAAATATTCGAAGATATTAACAAGCAGCGTAATTACTGTAACAAGGCTCAGATAATACTATTATCTAAAACCACTAGATCATAACGGTTACGAGATCGTTACGTATTTGAATGGCGGCTGCACACCATGTCCCGCTAACTGCAAATAATAAGGACGCCCATCGCCGTTTTCTTATAAGGCATAAGGGAACGGTTAATTCAATCTCCAGCATCATGAATACAATCGCGGCATTGGGCACAGACCTTTGTCAACCGTGTTAAAGTGATGCTGTCAGCAGATTTCGGCCTCCACGCTCTGGTATACTGACGATAAGCTGTGCCACTAGTCCAGTGGATTTTACAATATCTGCTCATCACAACAGCTTTGTGTGTTTAAGCCCCAATTTAAATTGTGCAATACTAATAATTCGCAAGTGCATAACATCTCCTTAGTGAGAAGGGTAATGCTTCCTTAATGATATGTGTGTAATCCCTTCAATAGCATGTGAAAAAGCATCTTCTAGTGCAGTGTTAGTGAACGTTTGTGTGCCTCACGTTTGTGCGCCTCTCTATGCATTAATTGTTTCTGGGGCACTGCCCCAGTAATTAGTGCTACTACAGCATCCTAGTGCTATTTTAATCAGTGTTTTTAATAAGTGCTATATCAGTGTCTGACGCTACAATGAACACCTTACGTAATCCTAACTGCACTCATCTGCACACATGAGTATTCACGAACTCATCATTCAAGGTGTACCTGTATTTATGTAGTGCAGAACTGCCCAACACTAGCTTTGTGCTCCAGCCTTCATGTACTCCAGTCGAGAAATTAACATGCCATCACGTGACCACACGTCCATAACCCTTACACATTTATACTAACATTTCTAATCTATTTGATCTCATTTGTCAACATGCACTCATATCATTTACGCTATATTCTCATGTGCCTTTCGCACCTCTATGTGCCTGTGCATTCCCATCTGTATTCATGCTTATTAATATGTATGTATGTCTTTTTGTGCTTTAAGTGCCTAGTACCTGTTTTATGTGTTGTATTTATGTATTTTGCGCTTTGTGTTTTGTGTATTTATTATTTGTTTATGTGTATGTCTTTTTGTATTTTTACTTTAACTACTTACCATCTCTAACACCACAGCTTGTCTTTTCGACCTGTAATACTATCCTACTAATGCCCTTATAAGGCCATGTACTTCCGTTTGAAAACCTCAATAAACTTCCGGTGCACCCTCGTGAGGCTCCAGGGAGTTATTGCACTTGTTAGAGGAGGGCGTGGGACACATGCCTGTTTACCTCTGTTAGACACCATGCGTCCCCGTCCTCTGTAACCTATCTACCTAAAATCTAGTGACAGCAAAGTAATAGCTGCTACTCCACGTTAACCAGCAGTAAGCGTAAAACCAGAAGCTCACGCTTCAAAAGTACAGCGCTTGCCCACACTATCTAAATTTCCCTTGTAGAACTTTTCGCTTTTAGGGAAAAACCGAAATAATCAATCCCAAATATAGTCCAGTCAGTGAGCCAAAACTGAAGAAACACACCCCTCAAAAAACAAACATTAAATATTTGGCTTTCAATTAGTATATGTTTCGAACTCTATGTTTCGATAGTTAGACTTCCCTTCGAATTTCTAGTTCCGACAACCATAATGTCAATTTCGACTAACTGAAGTTGAAGTAATCGACGTTTTAGTGTAAATTCACAGTATGGCAATTAGATAATCAAAATGTACTAAAAATATAAACGTTGTGGAGTTTACATTGATTGATTGATTGTTCATTGTCTTAATACAAATACGACAGGTAATTAAAAGAGAAGGCTTGTAGAGTTTTGTTTCTGGCATGGCTCTAAGAATATAATCGAATGTCGCATTCTTTTTATCCCTTCTTTGTCAGAAAAAAACTTTCCTTTCAAAGCGAAGATCATCGCAAGGACGCAAATCTGGAGAACACGCGGGATGACGAAGTACACATACTTATTTTCAAGATAGAGCTGGTCTGTGAAGTGGTTATTGACCGAAGACGGGTAAGGTGTATTTTCGTGCAACAGAACGGTCTCCTACTGAATAACGTAAGAAAACCGTCTGCTTAATTCTTAGCTATCTCAGCTGAGTGGCTGAGTGGCTAAGTCACTCAATGCTCGGCTGAGTGGCTAAGTCAGCCACTCAGCCAAACCTTTAAAATACCAGCACTGTTCCACTTAATTTAAATACCTGTTCATTCTTCCTTGGGTAAATAACATAATCGTACTACCTTTAAATTAGATTCTAAAAATACCAAGTGAATACAACAATAGCAAATGTAACTGAACGTTCATTTGTATTACGCCTTGGTAATTTAAAAACTAAGGCGTTAACAAAGCTCTGCTTTTTGTGCCTGATAACATAGTAATAGTTTAAATATTTGCAAATCAAACAATAAATTAGAATCTAATAATGTGGCTCTTAATTAAAGCATTCCCACCAGTAGCTCAGAGATAGTATAAGACTGCTGAATACTGGTAGTTTGTCGCAGAGTCCAAACCAGGCGAATGAGGTGGCTGCATGGTTTTCGTGATTTTCGCTATGTGCAACATGAACACGAATCACTTTCTCATAGTAAAGCCTTTCGTGAAGTCCTTCCTTCCCTTAGTCAGATAGCCTTGATGTGCTTTACCATGTCTAAATGATCAACCAAACTAGTTTATGCACGATTTCTGAACTTAAAAGAAAAAGAAACTAACTGAAAACCACTGTAGTTATACAAAAGACCGTCAATAAAGCAGCCGCACCGTCATTTAAACTTTCCGGCTTTCCGGCTCTGTTGATGGGTGCTATCCACCATCTGTAGCTCAGCGGCATTTATTATAACAATAAAGAGTACAGTTACATTACAATGGTTGTGGGATCGCTGGAATCAACTCAAACAAACCGCTCATTCCCTCGACTGATTTCTTTCAATTCTCGACTTATTTTGAGATTCCCTAAAGAAAGCACTTCCGCATAGAACAACAATAAAAACTGAAATTAAAAAATGTTAAAAGTTAAAAAATAATGAAAACTAAACTCTTTTTTTGTTAAAGATTATATTATTTTATTACTGTAATTGATACTTCCTTGCTACTACAAAGCACTGTATAAAAATAGATTTTTAGATTGGAGGCAGATCGTAAATAGCTGTCAGAGTATATATCGATGTTACGTCAATAAATTTACAAACAGTCTTGTTATAAGAGTTGTCAAAATATTAAGAGACAAATAAAACGTTTACAGTTAATTTATAATTTCAATAAGCTAAATTTAAATGCTGAGATGAAACTGCAGACAAATGAATTATTGTTCCAATGCATCAAATGAAGCGAAAAACGGTTTGTTTACTATGAATTAAACTAACTTCTTTATTTAAGCCTGAAATGGTGTTTTTTTCTATAGGTAAGCAGGGACGTATTTTCGTTTTGACTAATTTTTTTTTTCAAATCGAATACATGGCGACCTGCCGAAAAACGTCAGCAGAGAAATTTGATATACACAGTCAAGTCATATTAATGTTACCACCACATACTTTTGACGCCAGCATGAAATAACCAATCATAGAAAGCAGGTGGTAGCACGCTGCAGTCGAGCATATATAGAGGGTGTCTGTGAGTATCAGAAACACGATCAAAAGTAGACCGTGTATGGCAAAATGGCAGCATCCATAAGTCAGCGACGTGGCAAATGTGCACCACGGGCTATAGATGACAAAGGTGAACGGCGGCTGCGGAGATGTGTTCGGGCAAATTAGACGTCCAAACCGTTGAGCAACTGACCGCCCAGATGAACCAAGGGGCTACCAACGGTGTCTCCTCAACGAAGGTTCAGCGAACTTTGCGGCGTATGAGCCTCTGGAAGCAGACGCCTGGTTAAAACACCTATACTGACTGCAGTTCATCGGCGACGAAGGCTGGAATTTGCACGCCAGTACTGCAACTGGATGTCCACTGAGTGGCGACAGGTAGCCTTTTTCCGATGAATTACGTTTTATGCTCTATCGGACAGATGGATGTTTGCGTATACTGCTTGAAACGCCGTAAAAAGCAATCACCCTGCAACAATTGCCGAAAGAGGTCCGAGCTGGAGAAAGGAGCATTGTGGTGTGAGAAATGTTTTCGTGGCATTCAGTGGGTGCACTCATCATTGTGGAAGGCACGATGGATCAACAGAAATACGCATCTGTCCTTGCGGACCATGTACACCCCTACATGCGAATTATTTTTCCTCAGAATAAACCAGTAGGACAATGCGAAGTGTAGTGTCATACAGCTCGCAGTATACGCGCGTGATTCGAAGAGTACCACGATGAGTTTGCAGTACTCCCTGGCCAGCAAATTCAGCGGACTAGCAAACCCAATAGAGAATCTGTGGGACCAACTCGATTGTGTTTTTCGCGCCATGGATCCTCAACCCCTTAACGTAGCTCAGCTGGTTACTGCACTGAAATCAGCCTGGCTCACCATTCCAGTGAAACGCCCTCAAGAACCTAACTGACTCTGTTCCTGCACGTCTCGCAGCGGTCTGCTCTGCGAAAGGTGGTTATTCTGGCTTTTGGACAGGTGGTCACATTAATGTGACTGGACTGTGTGTATTGTCGAAAAACATCCGAGTGTTCATCCTTTGTTAAATACAATGAAACAGATTAGTAAAATTTGTTGCTACGAAAGAAGAATGTAGAAGAGACTGTTATATGATTTTCATTCAGAATTTTCATAAACAGGTGCACAAAGCTCTTGGACACGACAAACATTGCAGTGCTTTTCAAATTCGCTATGGTGGTTATAAAGGAATGCTTCTTACTGACCCAGCTTTGAAAGACACCGATATAGTATTTCGGAAAAGCATGAAGAAATTTAATTCTCCGGGAAATATTAGATTGGAAATCGCAGGAACCAGTGCACCAAGTAAATAAATTTTACTTTTTTCTATTTAATGTTTCTAATTTAATATTTTTATATGTACGGTTTAATTTTAAAAAGCAAGAAACAGATAAAAAAGATTTCTCAGAATTTTTTCAGGAGTGATTGCATGAATTCAGGAAACTGAATAAATTAAATAATTTTAAAAAATAAACGTGAAACGAAAAATATTTCATGTTTTACAATCATTTTAAAGATAACCAAATACAGCGAAACATTTCATGGTGACCACTTCTGGAAAAAAGCTGTATTTCTCTGAATATAAATAACCATGGATATTAGTAATTACAGACTTCTCTAATATGAACTCTGTGTTAAGGGAACCGGAATATCTATTAAAGCGATCTCCGAAATGCCTTTTTTTATTATTGTTGCCTGCTACGGTTTCGTAGAAATTTACTTATATAACTGGGTATCAGATGAATGCATACTTAGATGAGTAACGTTTCTTATAGAGATTATAAGCAGCTCAAGGAGATTGGAAAGATGAACTGAAATTTTCCTTAACGCTCGTGGAATATCGCAAATTCCCAAAAGTAGCAATTCAGACGAGATTCGGTCTATTGCAAAACAACATTGCGTTTGCTTTATAGAGACAGCTCTTGGAAACGACGCATCCATTTTTTTAAATTTTGAAACTGTCTTTTTTTCTGTACTTAACTAATATCTTAAGAATTTCTTTCTTTCTTTTTTTTTTTTTTTTTTTCTAGTATCATTTATATCCAGTTAACTGTTCAGTAAGTGATGGAAATGACAAGATTCCCAGTAACTTAAGGTGTCGTTTTGTTAACGTGGTTTTCAATATTTTCGGCATTCAGAAAACAAGATTTTCAATAATTTCTGATGCTATTTCAATATTTTTTATTGGGTCTCTTGCAAAAAATTTTGGATTCTTTTGTGTGCTTTTCTGACTATACGTATTTCAGTCCATATAAGCGTTTAGATTGGATTATGGGAATTGGTTTAGGACATGATATAAAAGCCATATCTTCACATTCCAAACAGTTTTTGCCTTGATCTGCCTTGCCAATACTTTGTTACATCCAGAGCCAATTGACACCATTTAACAAAGCCGGGTACATCACGATTTCAGAGCATTATTGACCAAGTTCCAAGCAGTCTGCTTATCTATGTATATTTTCTATAAAATCTAGTTCCTCCCAAGTTTTAAATTGTCTGCCCATAATTGCACATTTATCTATCAGAATATTCGAATAAAATACTGAATAAGTATGTCATGCACATACTCTATGCTACCGACCAAACCTGCCGGAAGAACAGACTTATAGCTGAAAGGGGGAGAGAAGAAAATCTGGCAACGAAAAGAAGAAGCGTGCTTGATGCGAGAAGGACGGCATGCTCGTGTGAAAAAACAGTTTATCTGAAAGGAGAGGGGAAAATATCTGGCAACGAGAAGAAGAAACGTGCTTGATGCGAGAAGGACGGCATGCTCGTGAGAAAAAAATTTGAAATTAGTTTGGCTGTATTCCAAGAGTAGAGTTTGTCTTTTTTTTTTTTTTTTTTTTTTTTGTTAAGAGCTGAGAGATGCAATATATTACTTGTGCGTTTGATGTAAATGTGAATAAAAGCAATACTTTGTGAAAAGTTAAACTGTATTTACAAAATTAAAATATAGCTGATGTTATTGTAAAACCTGCATAAGTGTCCCAGTTTATTTCCTGCAAATAGAGTTGACTAATAACATTCATAAGTGAATAGAAACGAACCGACAAAGGTGAATTGATCAAAGGATCGAATTTATGACAGTGGTGGCAGCGGTGGGATGTATATTTGTCGACTCGGAAAAAGCTCAAGTGAATTCCTTACGAATGCTGCGAAGCTTATTAAGTGGAATAGTTATCTTCTACCAGGTTCTCTCGTTAAGTGATTTATTTATGGTTTTGTGTTTATGAAAAATTTGCTGTTGATGTAAAGGTACACTTTAACAAGTATTTTATAAGACAAAAATTATCAGTGTGATTATCATATGAGACTTGAATTACCTTGCAAGTGCATTTATCTTTTATTATATGAGTGAATGATCATTAATCTAAGTAATGCTTGTGTTTTATTTATGAGATATGATTACATTAATTTTCAAATGCTTATATATAAACATACATGTTTTTATTTATTGAGTATTTGGATGTTGTGCATATTTAATGCAGATACCATGCGTTTATGATTCAACAGAAGTTAAGGATTTAACTTAATGTATAATTTTATGTAAGGAAATTTAGTTTTAATTTTCTGTTTTTTTAATTAAGTTGAACATAAAGTCGCATAATGTCATTTTTGGCCAAATCTAGAAAGGCTGATCTAGTCGCCCTTGCACAAGAGTTTGGTGTTGAAGTGTTGCCTACATTTAGGATTTTGGACTTGAGGGAAAAGATTCTTGCCAGTGAAAGGTATGAGGAGCAGGTAGCAAAGGATCTTCTGAGTGTTATCATTACAGATAGGGAGGCAAAGGAGGAGAAGGAAAGGCAGGAAAGGGAATATAAACTAAAGTTAGAGGCAGAGGAGCGGATTGCCATTGAGAAGTATAAAGTAGATTGCCAGGATCATTACTCGAATAGGAATACTACACCCGAACGGGGGGAGAATGGGAAGGAAAGATCAGTAGAAGAGTTAACGAGGACAATCAGATTATTGACAGTAAAGGTTCCAAGTAAACCAGATGGCTGGGACTATTTCTTCTCCAGCTTAGAAAGAGCTTATGTCAATGAAAGTGTCCCTGATGAGCATAAGGCCAAAATTTTGATTTACCTTTTGGGAGATAAAGCGGCAAATTTATTAACATTGATAAGCGAGGAATATGGGAATTATGAGGAAATAAAGGAAACTGTGTTGAAAGAATTTAAACCTTCACCTCAGGTATGCCTGGAGAATTTCAGAAAGGCAAGACGAAGTTCAGAAGAGACCTTTGGCCACTTTTCTACTAGAGTTACTGCCATGTGGGAAAATTATGTAAAATCAAGGGGAGTGACAGACTTTGAAGGTCTTAATCAGTTGCTGGTAGCGGACAAAATCTACCAGACCCTTGATACGGAAACTGCAGTACACATAGGTATAAGGCAGGGAGACTCGTGGTTCAAGCCAAGAGAGCTTGGAAAGGAGTGTGACATATTCTTTGCGGCTAAAGGAAAGTCCTACAACGTACGTAGGGAAGCTTGTGAAACTAAGATTTTAAATCAGGCAGTAGGTGAGAAACCTAAGGTCGAAGAAAGACGAGGCAGTCGGCATACGTCAGAAACCATAGGGAAAACCACAGGGAACGTTAGAGGTTTAACATGCTTTGTATGTGGTTCAGCTTCACATTTTAAAAGGCACTGTCCTCAGATTAAAGGTTCTAGGCAGTATAACAGAAATGAGGAAAAGGATAAAGCCAGGGTAAACTGGGCAAAGAAAGATCACGATAATAATATCCTAGAGGACAAAGTTGTGGTAGCTCGTTTGGATCCTTTGAGGAAGTCAGGGGATGTAAACGACTATAAGCTGTGTGAGTTGAAAAGGGTTCCTATTAGTGTGAATGGAACAATAGGGAAGGCCCTAGTTGATTCAGGAACAGAAATTACGGTGGTTAAGAAAGAGTTAACCAAAAGTCTCCAACTGAAGGAAGGATCGAGTATATATTTGAAAGGTATATTTGGTCCAGCTGTTAAATGCCCTTTGGTAAGCATTCCACTGAGTATTACTGTAGGAGAAAGTGCCAGTGTCACACATCAAGAGATTTTGTGTGCAGTTGCAGAATCGCTGGCAGAGCATGTGTTGCTTCCTTCGGAAATATTCACCATGTTAGGAGGTCGGTTATATGACACAGGTGAAGGGGTGGAAAACTTACCTGAAGAAACCACAAACATCCCAGAGGTTAGGAGAAAGGAAAAGTCTGTGAAGGTAAACACAGGGAAACTAGAAGGAAACGCTAGTATGGGAAGGAATCTCAATGAGGAAAGGAAGGTGGAATCAAGTGAAAGCCAAAAACCTCAGCCAGGCAGACTATGTACAACGGATGTATTTAGAAGAGAGCAGAAGACTTGTGAATCTCTGGTAGGAGCATGGGAGAATGCTCAGAAAGGAAAGGGGAATTATTATACAGTGGATAACTTTCTCTTTCATAAGGACAAAATTCTTGGGGAAAGTGTGGGGCAATTAGTTGTACCTAAGAGTCGAAGGGAGGAAGTCTTGCAGTTAGCACATTGCTCGGTGTTTAGTGGCCACATGGGGGTAAAGAAAACTGTGGAGAGAATTATAGAATTATTAAGAGAGGCGTGTAAAGAGTGCCAGTTGACTAGACCAATTAAAACTGTTGATAGGACACCAATCACCCCAGTAACGAGGCCAAATCTGCCCTTCCAAATTGTAAACATTGATGTGATAGGTCCGATTGATCTTCCCAGTTCTAAGGGTCATAAGTATATATTATGCTTAGTTGATAAGCATACCAGATGGGCAGAAGCAATACCTTTAACTAGCCTCTCCGCCAAGTCGACTTGTGAGGAGTTATTACATATTTTTTCAAGAACGGGTATTCCAAATGTAATTGCATGTGACAATGGAACAAATTTTAAAGCAGATTTGACTCAAGAGTTTGAGAGACGAATAGGGGCCAGTCCTAAGTTTTCGACCCCTGGATATCCTCAAGCTAATGGATTAGTTGAACGGTTTAATGGTACTTTAAAAAGACTGTTGCATCATGTCATCAGAGAAAAAGGTAGAGGGTGGCATTTGCAAATTCCTTATGTATTGTGGGCCTATAGAGAAGTACCCAACTCAACAACTGGGTGGCTCCATCTCAACTCATGTACGGCAGGGACCTCTGTCGATATTAAAATCATCATCGACAGGGAAACATGAAAATTTACAATTAGATGCAACTCCTGTTTATACATTTACAAAATCTAAAGGCTAGGTTTGAGAAGGCAGCAGAGCAGGCAAAGCTCACAGCTAAAATTCAATAAGAGAGGACAGCACACTATCATAATTTAAGGTCTACCATAAAAACATTTAAGGTGGGAGATAAGGTGATAGTCTTGATTCCTGATTCTAATAACAAGCTTTATGCTAGGTGGCAGGGTCCTGCAAATATATTGGAACAGAGAAGTTCTCACTCATTTGTAGTACAAATGCCCGATGGGACCAAAAGACATGTCCATCAGAATAAGATTAGACCTTATGTAGTTAGATCCCAAGCAGTAAATGTTATCTTGGAGGGGGAAGAAGAGTTTGGGGAAATTGAATCTATACCTGTCAACAAGGGAGAAAAGAGTTTTTCTGAATCTCTGGAAGGATTAGAAATGTCTAATTTAGATTCAGTCCAAAGGAGTAAACTTTTAGGGCTACTGAGGAAATATCAAACATTATTTACACGTCCAGTGCAACCAGCACGAGTAGGTACACACAAGATTGAACTTATTCCTACTGCTACTAGGAAGAAACCCCACTGCTATGGAATACACATGGCATACCGCAAAGCAGTAGATGAGCAGATACGTGAGTTGCTAGAATTAGGATTAATTGAACCTTCTGAGTCAGAAATTGCTCATCCTATAGTTTCTGTGGCGAAAAAAAAATGCTACAGTTAGAATGTGTATAGATTTTAGATCATTGAATGCTGTAACGAAAACTCCAACATTTCCCATGAAAGACATGCAGGAATTGATTTTTGTGGCGGGTGCAGCAAACTGGCTGACAAGCATCGACCTTCGAAAAGGGTATTGGCAAATCCGAATGGATGAAAAGAGCAAACCTTTGACTGCATTTGCAACATGTAATGGAGTGTACCAGTGGAGAATAATGCCTTTCGGCTTATCAGGAGCCTCGGGGACATTCCAGAAGGAAATGAATTGTGCTTTTCAGAGTCATAGTGATTATGCTCAGGCATATATAGATGATGTGGTGATTTTCTCGAAAACATTTGAGGAACACTTGAAACACATTTTCCTGGTTCTGGACACTTTAAAAAAATTAGGATTTTCTGTACGTTTGGACAAATGTACTTTTGCAGCTAAAAAAATGAAATATTTGGGGCATATAATTGGAGGAGGCAAGCATGGTCCTGATGAAGAAAGGGTCAAAGCAATTAGAAAACTCGTCAGGCCAGTCACAAAAAATGATGCGAGATCGGTTTTAGGATTAATGGGATTTTATCGATCTTATATTCCCAGTTACGCAGAAATATCGGCACCATTGACAGAGTTGACGAAGAAGAGGCAACTCAATATTGTTTTATGGGGGGAGTTGGAACAGAATGCTTTTAACAAATTAAAGGATACTTTGTGCCAAGTGACATCTCTGGCCACACCAAATATAGGAAAGCCATTTCAGATCCATTGTGATGCATCCAATTTGGCGGTAGGTTGCTGTTTAACCCAGATAGACGAGAATGATAAGTATTGTCCTATTGCATTTGCAAGTCAAAAGCTTTCTCAAACTCAGAAAAATCGGGCAAGCATTGAGAAGGAAGCTTGGGCAGTCTTATTTGGTCTGAATAAATTTGATAAATGGATCTATGGGGCTCAAGTAGAAATTATAACGGATCACCCTCTCAGATATTTGAATGAAACTACTCCTCGAAGTCCCAAATTGACGAGGTGGGCTCTGGCATTGCAGAAATGGAACTTGCGGATTAGTCATAGGCCAGGTATCCAGCACCAAAGTGCAGATGCACTCTCACGTCTAGATCAGATATGATATGAGTAATATAATTTGATTGTTTTTTGTATGATTGTAATAATTTATTGTTTGTTCTGTTTTGTTTTATTTAATACTGTACGAGGTTGGTATTGTGTAAAAGTAATGTACAGAAAATTTGCTTGGATATTGATTAATGAAATACGTCCCAAAGAAAGGACAAATTTCATTCTTGGCAGGGGCGTGTCATGCACATACTCTATGCTACCGACCAAACCTGCCGGAAGAACAGACTTATAGCTGAAAGCCAACGACTTATAGCTGAAAGGAGAGAGAAGAAAATCTGGCAACGAAAAGAAGAAGCGTGCTTGATGCGAGAAGGACGGCATGCTCGTGTGAAAAAATAGTTTATCTGAAAGGAGAGGAAAAAATATCTGGCAACGAGAAGAAGAAACGTGCTTGATGCGAGAAGGACGGCATGCTCGTGAGAAAAAATTTGAAAGTAGTTTGGCTGTATTCCGAGAGTAGAGTTTGTCTTTTTTTTTTTTTTTTTTTTTTTTTTAGTCCAAAGGGATTTGAATCCCGAAGGACTATTAGTTTCGTTTTGGCATTTTGCTGCGGACTCATAAATGTCGGTTCACTTTTCAAACTGTTGCCACAAAATGTTAGAGTCCTGCATTATATTTGAAGAAATTAAATAATGAAAAATCTGCATAAATGTATGTATATTTCTCGTATTGTGATAAAACAACGGTACATAGAGTCATCGAATTTTGAATAACGTAATCCTCCAACGAATATGAGCATGTGGAAGACCAAATTTGAAATTTGAAATTTGTTTTATGATCGATTTCCTATTTTTTAAAACTTTGACGAATTTTTGATTAACAAACTCAAGGATTTCAAAGCGAGCAATGGCAACGTTGTGCAGAAAAAACATTTTTATCTCCAGCGCGTGAGTCTCTGTATCGGAAATTCTAAAGATATGCTCGTTTTAAAACTATTTTGCGATATTGCTGTTGCACTGGATCTTATGGTTTAAGTGCGAGGAACATGATATTTAATAAAGAAAGGTAACACACAAAATGTTAAAAAACGCCCCTTTGGACGTAATTTAAAATCTGAAACATATCAGATTTTTAGTTTTTTATCATTTTTTTTTAAATCAACATTTTTTTTTTTTTTAAGCAATACTTTGTGAAAAATTAAACTGTATTTACAAAATTAAAATATAGCTCATGTTATTGTTAAACCTGCATAAGTGTCCCAGTTTATTTCCTGCAAATAGAGTTGACTAATAACATTCATAAGTGGATAGAAACGAACCGACAAAGATGAATTGATCAAAGGATCGAATTTATGACAAAGTACTTCTTGAAAATCGGTTGCTTCGCGCAAAAGTTGCCATTTATTCCTTGTCTAATACGTAGGTATTACATGACTTCGAATTGTTCTTAACTATCAGAAAACAATTTTTTGTTTTTCTGTTTTCACCTCTGTGTCTTTTGGTCATAGCGCAGCTAAATATATTAAATACAGGTCAACGCAAATCTCTTCCATCCAAAATTTTGAAACTTTTTGGTATATTCCTTTGCAGATTTCATTCTCTTAAATTGATTTGAAGAAGACACCAGCGGTTTTTCTTTGGTGCAGTTTTACATTATACAATACTCGTAGATCTGAAAGATTTTCTTATGATGTAGATTTAGTTGTGATACAGTATATAACCATTTAAAATTATCTGACATTTACTTGTTCTTTTCATGTATTTTATAAGGTAATTGTTCATTTACTCATTGTGTATTATTTAAATTAAAACTTTCCGACTACTTAGTGTTAAGTTTCTTATTCATATATTATTTTGTAGACTTTCTTAAATTTTGAGTGGATTGATGTTAGAATTGTAAAGATATAAGGTTAAACATAATTACTTAGTGACTACACAAACTGTTAACTTTCCTTTGTTTCGGATTAATTTTTGTCTTCGCACTTACCTAGAATTTCCAAGAATACGAATAAAATGTAAAACTTAGCTAAAGGTTTATTAACACTGTGTCTTATATACAACTAAAAAAATTTAACAGAAACTTATCCTTCGCTACTTGCGAGGTCTCAGAAATGCGAATGTTAAATATCTACAATATAATAGCTTCAAAGTTTAAAAACCCAGCTTCTACTCGCGAGCTCTAGGATTGTGCACTATTATCACATACCAGCGTAGATCAGCAAACAGATGGAAGGCTCATGAAAACAAACTACTGTCTGGTATGTTGATAAAGCTCTTTCTCTCTAACTTGCCCATTTTCTTGTTACTTAAATTTTACCCAATCTGCATTCTGATGAAGGCTGAGGGAAGAAATAGAAATTACAGGTAAGTATTAACATAAAAATGTTCGTATTAATTTTACAAAGACAACTAGAGTAGAACCAGAGGTACCGGAAAAAAAACCTCTGTACCTGTTTCCGGTAATAATTTTTCTCTGTAAACGGATGACGTCTGGGGATTTCTTGCTAACCTGCTATATTTTTAAAAGCTTTCGAAGCACTGGGAGCGATTTTTCTGAAAGGTTCTGGAAGATTTGATCTATTCATAAGCAATCATGTAAACAGAAGCTTGTGAAGAGCTGTGAACCAGTTGAATGAAGATTCTCTGTCTTTTTTTTTCGTTGCTGAGTTTTCTGTTAGGTGATCACTCATTTACTTTGCAGCTGATTTTGTCTGTATGGCGTATTTTTTCCGTGATAAGGAGAGTTCTGCATTCTTCTAAGTTATAGCTGTCTATCTTCTTTGTAACAATTTTTATTCATATCAAATTGGAATAAAGTTTCAAGTTTTCCTTTTTGATTCCAGATGTTTTAAAACATTTCGACGAAACCACAGCATCCAGCAGTTTTAGAAGTTTTGCTCATAACTTGTTGAATTTCTTAGAGAAGTATCGGAGCATTTTCCCATCTCTATAGTTCTCGGTGAACTAAAACTTTACAAACGTTACCTAGTTTCCTTGCGCTGAACAGATCTGTATCAAATCGTCTCGTAAACTGCAGAGGTCATTTAATTAAAATCTGCGTAAAATTAAAATTGAATTTCTTATAAGAATTTTTAGATATCGTCGTACTCGAACAAATTCTGTACATAACGCGTGATCATTGGCTATATTCAGTTTGCATCTTCCACTGAATAGTTTTTTGTATCATCTGAGAGCTCTGGTTGTTTCAGTTGTTAATATAGGAAACGAAATAATTCATATAAGTGCTTAACATAAGCAGCTAATTACTCAGCGACTGAGAAACCATTTTATTTTGTATATAACCTTCTATACTTTTGTTGGAGTAGATAATACAGTGTTTTATTGTATTATCACGCATCTTCAGCTTTCTAGTCATTGAAAGAAATGTTCCTTCAAATGTGAGAAAAATTACAATGAGAAATTATTTCTTTGCAAAACTCGTGTGCGCTATAAATCCTTGTTTTATTGCAATCTTTTTTAATGGGAAATTATTTCTATGTAAAACTAATGTGTGCTATGTAAATGATTATTTTATTTTAATCTGTTTTATTTTATTCTTTTACAGTTAAATTGCAGCTTAACAGAAATATCATCACCATCCTCAATGATCTTGGAATAAGGCATAGAACCTTTTTAAAATTACAAGAAAAGATGGTAAATGCTTTAATGGAAATGCTTTTTGAAGAAGAGAAGGCAGCTGCATTTTTAATGTCTGAAACACCATCTGCACTCTTCCCTTACAAAGACTTGACTGGTTCTGGCATCTATTTGACTACAGAGCCATTTTTTCGATCACTTCTTCTGGCACTGCATAGACATTATGGTGGTAAAGAAATTTATGTTTTTTCATACGTAAAGGAATTTTAGATAAAATGTTGAGAGAGGTACTTTATGAATAGAATTTTTTTACGTTAGAAATTTTCAGAAAGGATTTTTAATATGCAAATTTTTATCTCTTTTATTACATTTATTTTCAGATATGTGTTCAATGCAAGATACATTATTATTATTAAAGAGATTAATTCTGACCAAAATGCTCTAATCAAAGCTCGGCTTCGTAATTTTTAATCTTTTAGGAACTTAAAGTTGCGAGGACATTTGCGAGGGTTTTGTGTTGCGAGGGTTTTGTGTTAAAGAATAAAAGCCAAAGGTTTTTATAAAATCAGCTAGCTGTGATATGATTGATTTGTAAAATTTCTTTTAGTTAACATGTTTTTATTTATGTTACAATTTGTCTCTTGTTTCATTTTTTGCATCAGAATGGGTTTAGAAGCGACAAGTATTTAGATTTAAGCAGAAGTAAGTTTGTAAAGAATGTTATCCTTCTTTATCGCGTGCTTTTTTGTGGCGTAATTAAAAGCATGTCCATGTAGCAATACAAGATCAGGTAAGGTACAAGTACACGTAGAAGCCGGCGGGACATCAGAAATTCACCATTGGTCATACTGCCATAATCCTGCCGCACTAGCTGGGCATTCCTGTCCCATTTTGAGAAAGAGCACCGCGGGGAAGGGGGGGTCCGAGAGTTCGATTCGCGGCAAGAGCATTTCTGATTTTTCACTATCCCCAGTGAGGCCCGCGCCAAGCGTAATCGGCGCCGTCGTGCAAATGTCTAGCGAGCGCCTTTATGTAGTAACGATATTAAAAAAAAATTAATTAAAAAACCAAAAATAAAAAAATAAAGTCTAACTTTTGTCTAAATATGCAAACATTTTGTGCTTTGTTAAAACCCACACTTAAACATATTTATTGAACATTTCTAACATTTATGTTATTGAAAGCCGTCCAACCAGTATAATGGTTAGCGTTGCTGACTACCGTGCCGAAGGGCTCAGGTTCGAATCCGGGAGAAGACATGGATGTTTGTAAATGTATAACGTCCGTGCGGCATGGGGGAAATCTAAATATGCGAAGTGAAAGTCCTCTCGAAAAGTTGCTGGTAGAAGAAAAGGTGTGGGAGACACTCGGACCCGTTCCCCCCCCAGGGGGTTCTCCATCAAAACTGGGGGCGAAACTGAGCTAATTCAGGTAAGGTGATGAAGGATGTTGCCAACGACAGGCGTATCTTGCGCTCCTTGCTACGAGGAATTTCGTGGGCTTGGGCTGACTATAGGGCAGACAAGTGAGCATTAGTCAACAGCAAGATGTTATAAAAAAGTAACACTGCAAGCGAGGCGAAATAATATACTAAACGCACTGGATACCAAATATTGCTGAACACTACTTATTATTTTTAAATTCAAAACGAAGTAATATCCATATCTAATAAGTTTGCACTGAATAAATTGTTGTTCTCGGCGTAGTTTACGACAAGGTTCAAACTGTGATTAAAAAAAAAAGGGGGGGGCTGATATCTAGGGATATATCCAAAATTCTTTTCTGCACACCGTTATGTTGTTGAGAAACGATACAGAGGCGGGGGTTTCAACCGGCGATGCTATATTTCCTCTAAAAGTTTGCAAAACTGCAGTTCATGCATAAGATCTATAGTGTGTATATTGCTTTGAGTTTTAGCAATTAATGCTTTTGCAGTTTTAGACATAAGATGAGCTGATCTTGTAAATATATGTGAACGAAAATACATGATGCCGATGCGTATGCAAGAGTGAGTACAGGGGGAGCCGTGGACGCGTTTGACAAATTGCTTAGTCCTGATATTTTGTGTTTACTGTTGAAATCGTAGTAATTTGTGCAACATTTATCTTTTCCGTGATTTTTTTTTTTTTTTTTTTTTTTTTTTTTTTGTGATTGCTTGATGTTATATTTATTCTACATAAAAAAGGTAAGAGCAGTTACATAATATGTTAAACTTGGGTTAGCTTTTTAATTCAGAATTACTCGTAATTAAACATAATTACTCGGAATTTTTTTTTACATGAAGCATTTGTTTATTAAACTAAAAATTGTTATCTTTCGAGAACAAAGAACTGACATACTTACGGAGTACCACAGAATTTAAAATATATCTATTTGAGATTTGAAGTGAAATAAAAATATACAAGGTATTCTGAAATCAAAAATTGCCCATTTTCCGATTTTTAGCTATACGGGAAACCGAAGGAAAATGCTTAATTATTTCATTAGGTAAATTTGATTTATTTACTTTAATAAACAAACGAGTACCACAACCTCCTTGAATTATTTAGTATGGATCTAATAGTTCATATATTTTCCAAGCAATGGTTTAAGATATACTCACTTTTTCAGAAGTAAAGTAAAATATTTCAAACAGTGACTTTCTGAGTGTTTTCAAGAAGCGGTGTACGCAGTTCTTATAATAGTTATTTTCTACTTTTATGTTTACTTCCACTTTTTCTGTTTTCATTTTTCCTCAGATCTCGGAAGAAAAACAGACAAAAAAAAAAAAAAAAAAAAGAAAAAAACTGTCTGAGTATTAGAATGTAATGAAGAACAAGAAGGTGAGAGGAAGACTTAATAAGCCAAAACTTTAAAACTACTCAGTTTTTCCCAAACCTAAAGAATACCCAACCTGACGCTACTCGTACTAGTTGTCCATTAACGTCTCAGCTACCACTGAAATTACCAAAAGAACCTAATAATTAGAAAGAGTTGGAAAGTGTTTTCAGCTGGGAATTATTACCTTTAACTTCAATGCCAGCCTGTCGGAAAAAACAGAGGAAATACTAATGAAATCTACAATATCTGCAGTAAATACGCATTTGCCTGTGCCTGATGATTCCGGATTCTGCTTAAGTCCTTTATTGCCATCCCAAGTTCAAGCCTTAATAGAAAATTGTTCTGGATATTACCAAAACTTGGTTTCCAGTTTCAGTTTCCCAAAAGACAAAAAGAGACGTAATTTTTTTAGATATACTTTTCTCGAATCTGGCGAAAGAGTTATCCGATTTCTTAGAATGATTACGAAAGAGTAAACCTATTAATTCGGAATTTCAAATTTAATAAAAAACGAGAGTGGTTCCAGTAACAAATTATTCGAAAGATATAATAATTTTCTAAACCGTATAGAAATGATCACAAAATTTAACACTAGCAATGTCTGTATATGTTAATAAAATTCAAACTAAAAAATATGCTACATTCATTACCTTGGAAATAAAATTCAAAATAAAAGAAATAAGCTTATTAGGGGATAATATAAAAGCAAATTATTGTAAATATAAATAAATATAATATAAAGCAAATTATTCTAAACAATGTCAAACAGCAAAGGATTTTTCTATTTTTTTTTTTTATTCTACCCCTAATGCGAGCCATCAAGAGCAGATATCAATTTGTATGAGGTACCTTAATTTAGAAAATACAGACATGAGTATTGAAGAAAAGTTTTTAGTATTTTGTGTTACAACAGATACGACCAGTGGAGGACGAACTACATTTTTTTATTAAAAAACCTTAGAGGAGAATGGTTTAAATATTAGTAATTTATGCGGTCAAGAAAACAACAATGGTTAAAACATGAGAAACAGTTTTCGAGTAATTATGCTCAAATCGTTGCTTTTCCGAATTAAAAAGTTAAACTAAGTTTAACATAATATGTAACTGCACTAACCTTTTTTTATGTAGAAAAACAATAACAACAAGTAAATACAAAAAAGGTAAATGTTGCACAAATTACTACTATTGCAAAAGTAGACACAAAATAAGGATTCAGCAATTTGTCGAATGCGTCTACCCTTACATACGCATTGGCATCAAGTATTTTCACCTTCAAATAAGACAGAAGAGAACACCAAAGACGAACTCCTGTCCTAATTATAACTTTCGGTCAAATAAGACAGTGTGCTAGGAGGAAGGGGCACTCAAACCTGATAAGGTCGAGGCTACCTTAACACAATTAAATGCCTCAACTCTTAGAGGCGATCCAAGAGGCCGCAAGCCTATCGGTCGAGCCGACGAGCTAAGACTAAGCTGAGTCGACAGGAGTATTTAGAAACTCACATTCCACGTCCCCGTTCTGGAGGGATGGTAAAAACATGTGCCATCAACAAGGGCCTCCCCGGACAGCAGAACGAAGTCACTTAAATACTGTCAGAAGGACCGGGCCGCCAATCCGGCCTGCTGACACTACGTCATGCTATACAGATCTAGGCTTTAGACGGCCCCAGTGGAAAACCAAGGAAGGAAATGAATATGCAGTTTTCAGGCTCCAGGCTTCCACTGGAAACAAGCAGTTTAAAGGCTAGCTGAATTCGCCAATTCCATCGACATGGCTGTTTCGCCACGGACAGCCATGAATATCTGACTATATAGCTCCACCACAACCACGGAACGGACAAGAGAGTACCATGCGGTCCCTGCCGAACCTGAAAAAAAAACCATCGCCAGCGATGACTTCAGTCTTGTGGAGACTGATTTTAAACACTCGTGGCCTTCCCAGATTTTACCTGAGTCGACCCCGGAGAACGTTGAAATAAGACAAGAATTTTCCTGTTCAGGCAGGCAGCGAGACGAACTGCTTGTTTTAATGATTGAACTGCGCCTTTTTAACTCGGCGCCGTCGTGCGCCGCACGACCTTGCACCTTTTGTCGGCGCGGGCCTGTCTCCAGTTCTAAAATATCAGACTAGCTCTATAGTAACACTTGGCTAAAATGTTGTTACGAGTTCCTTGTACATGAGAACTGGAAACTTTGATTGAGCCAAATAATGGAACTTGTCAACAACATCAGTTTTTTATTTTAAATTGACCCCAAAATGTCAACAACATCAGTTTCTTATTTTAAATTGACCCCAAAATGTCAACAACATCAGTTTCTTATTTTAAATTGACCCCAAAATGTCAACAACATCAGTTTCTTATTTCAAATTGACCCCAAAATGTAATGATTGCCCATCGAGTCTTTTAATTTGAGTTTTTGCAATTTGTACCGTTTTTCATTCGAAGCAGTTATGATACTATCCGTGTTAGAACTTGTTTGTATTGACACTACGGTCATCCGCATTATCTGTTGTTTCCTTCACCCGACGACTAAGCGTGATAAATTCTTCTGAATATTCCTCGCATCTTATATTTTCAATTTCTATATCATCTTCAGCGGTTTTCTCCTTACTCAAACTAGTGTCTCCGAATCATGAGATTTCAACTCAACAATTACCATTTTTAACTTCACAATCTTATCTTTTAATGCGACTTTATCCGCCTGATCATCTTTATTGTGTTCTTCGTCTAAATCCTTAGCCATTCTGGTGAAAGCACTATGAGCTGTTGCACATTTTTTCTTAACATATCAGCATTCATTTGTACCTTTAAATACTGACCCACATGAACTCAAAATCTACTCATTTATGAGAATTCCTGACAAATCCTTCAAAAAAAAAAAAAAAAAAACCCCTCTTTACTCAACAATCACAAATAACTCTACTCAACAATCACAAATAACTCAAGTCAATAAAAATAGGTCATAACATTCATAATACACAAAATAAAATTATTTCAAATATAGTTGCAAACAATTCAACGCATAACTTTTTCACGTCCACATTGCACACGATTTAACGCATAACTTTTCCACGTCTACATTGCATACGATTTAACGCAGAACGTTTCCGCGTCTACATTGCAGACGATTTAACGCAGAATGTTTCCGCATCTGCATTGCAGGCAATTTAATGGAGTTTTCCGCGTCTCCCAAAATGTTCTTATAGTTTGCTAATAATTTCTTTGCACACCTGACTGCAATGGGCTCCGACATAGAATGTGTAGTCAATTACGACAAAATAAAATTATCGTTCTGAAATTTTTGACATTAATACAATTTTATTTACAGTTATGTTTACAAATTAGCCACAGCTACACTGGCACTCTACTTATCTGCATATCGAGAATAAACCTGGAATCATTTCCTAAACCTGAAAGCTTTTGAAGATCGAACATCGCAAACTTAAACACAGGGAACCTTATTTTCTTAACGCAGTTAATTTAAAGAATTCCCTAATAAACGCAATAGATTTCATTGCTGTTGTTTGTTGTTGCTTAAGCTCACTCGTCTGACGTAGTCAGCCCAAGTCCACGAAATTCCTCGTGGCAAGGAGCGTAATAAGCCTTGAGCACCTTTCAGGTAACAGTGCGATTTAGCTCAGTTCTGCCCCAAATTTTGATGGAGAGCACCCAGGGGGTCCGAGGGTCTCCTATCCCTCTCCCTTTCTACCAAACCACATGAGAGGACTTTTGACCTGCCGCATATTTAGATTGCCGCCATGCCGCAGCGACACTGTACATTTACAAACATCTGTACTTTCTTCGGGATTCGAACCCAGGTCCTTCGGCACGGCAATCAGCAACGCTAACCACTATACCGGCTGGGCGTCGGATTTCATTCCTTATGTCACGCAACAAACTTAGAACTGAATTCTATAACGCAGTGTTGAAAAACTAAAATTAACTTATCGAATGAGATAGTTTCAAACCCTGTTAACCTTTTTTCTAATTCGCTAGCGCTTAATTCTGTACTACAGTCGGTGTTGCCAGGTGTACTCTCGCACTTGCGTGGAAGATACATCATCATGTTTCTGTATTCAAACGGGCGGGACTTCAGCAGTTCAATAATAATATCCAAATGATAACATTAAGCGTGATTACATTAAGCGGTGCGTACTGTATTTACTATGCATATGTTGGAAATTATTCAGTTAATACGAAAAGTAAGAAGGTGTTTAGTCAGTGCGAGTAAATGTATTTAACTGGTTTAGCTGGAGATCGGTTTTCTTTGAAACCAATTTTAGAATTATGAATGCTTTAAATATATATATTCTCAGGAATATTGGTCTCTTTTACAGGTATATCTAGGGAAGGTGGTTGCCATGGGGGGTTTCACTTCATAAAGTTTTCAATATTGATACTATAACATTATTCAGGTTTTTCTAATATATCTACTAAATGGCTTATTATACTTTCAGAAAAACTGAAATCTAAAGCTAATATTTCAATAGACCCTAGTGATGGTAGAAATATGTATGGAGTACTTGATGAGACAGGTACACTGAACTATGGAGAAGTCTTCATACAGTATACTAAAGATGTTTCCAAAGGTGAAACTACACAAGATACTGAAATCCGAAAAGGTAATATTTTCGATATACTATAAAGCAGCAATACATTTCTTGTTTCATTTGTTTCCAAAAAAGAGTGTCGCCAACCATTAGAGAGTCAGGAAATATTATTTTTGTTGATCCTAAAATGTTTCAAAAATACTTTTTTTGTATTACTCAAGATATTATTGGCAATAGAAAACAAGTAAACGACTAAATATAAAAATTTACCATTTATTATATAAGCATTAAATAATTATTTATTATTATTATTATTATTATTATTATTATTATTATGGATGTTTCTTCTCTGCTTTTCCATTTTGTTCGGAGCATCAGAATCCACATTGGTCACGATAAAGCGTCATTATTTTCGTGTGCTGAAAATTGAGGTCAGTTTTAGAGGGGTAATGCTGAAGATTTTAGGAATTAGTACTTTATGATATTCAAGCGAAATGGACATACTTTTGCACTTCGTGTATCTAAATATAATTGCGAAAATGTGTGTTTTGATTGAGTTTTCAACTGGGAGGCTGCTCCTTTAAGTTGGAACTTGTTATCTTTGGACTACCGGAAGTGCTCATGTTCTGAGACTTCCTGCTAAAGTTACGATTTGAATCTAAATCTTTCTATGTAACTTTGATTGAGATCAAGTAGTTATATTCTTCACCATGGGTAAAAACTATAGCGATTTTCACTCCGTATATATCTGGTTTGACGTCTAGCAGTTAGAAGAAAGCACTGTATGTAGTCCAATAACCGGAATACGCATTATATGCGAAACGGTTTGAAATCAATAAATACGAGATTTTAAATTCATGATATTACCCATGATATTTTGGTTTTTATTTTATTTTAGATTTAAATTTAATTGGTTTAATTTGACGAAAACGGCAAATTAATAATGAATCATTATGAGCTTTGCAAATTGTTATGTTGCATATTAGAACAGAATTGGAAAAAACAAACTTAATGAAGCAAAAGTATTCCATTTTTATGATCACTATTTAGTGCTAAACTTCGATGCATTCTTGCTGTTTCAAATTTAATATATTGCTGAAACGTGTAAAGACTAATTGAAAACCACTTTTCAGAACAGTCTTAGTTTAAAGGATTTTTACAGAACACATTTAATACATTTCGTGACAGTCACTCAGAGGAGATACATTTCATTAAACCTCGGCTTTAAAAGTTAAACAGGAGTAATCAACTATATGTTGTTTCGTTGTAGGTGCTGGTTCGAAAAATGAAATAAGGCATCATATGGAGATGAAATAAATACCTATTGGTATTTAATAAACTTGAAGCCTAATTCGTATGTTCTTTGCCTTTGGTTATGTTGTAATTTGAATTGAATATAATGCTTTTTATCATTTTGGCTTCTTATCATTAATATTATGATTTTTCGCCCAATGTGGGACTCGAACGGTCTATTTGAGATTTAAGAATGCATTTTTGAAGCGGACGCTAACCCTAAATGACGCGCACGCAGTCCATGATGATTAATTCGTGTTGTTAAAAAATTATTCCTCAGTAATGAACGTGATAGGATGATTTATATAAACAATCATACAGATTCACAATATTTATGATTGCTTGCTCATGGAATAGGAGTTAATAAATTAGGTTTAAATCGTTAAATGCCTACGGGTTCGGGTCCCTATTGCTTCAGGATTCATGGTGCCATATATCATCGAACGAGCCACTTTCATCCGCCTCATGCCGTTCAAGAACAGTATGCTCAGCTGTACATTTTAGATTTGTATCACGCCCTCAGGCAGAGAATGAACATATTTGGAAATGTTGCCCTGAATGCCGAACTGCTGAGACAGTTGGATGCAGTTTTGAGGAATGTTAATCCATACGCCGAAGCCTACAAGATGCTGAAAGAATTCGAAGAAGAAACTCTACGAGAGCAAGGCGCCGAAACTGCTGCGGATATCCGCATGTAAGGGGTCAGGTACCCTTTTAGGGTAAAAAAAATCTTTTTTTTATTGTTTTATATTAAAGAGCTAACTAATAGCAACATTTTAAAACAAACCGCATAAAAAAATTTCCACTAGAACGAAAGATATCGAAGAAGAACCGAAGCCCAATTTTCAAAAGCCAGGATCGAGGCGTCTGTTTACCTGTTTTGACAGCTGGATATTTACAGCTGCGCTCGTGAAGAGTGGCCATAAATTCCGTTTATAAAAGCAATCTAACATTTTTTTTCTTGTGATGGCTTGGAAATAGATATATTTAATAATTATTTAATTCTCATTGCTTTTTCTAGAAGAAGAAAGAAATATATTAACTTTAACTTTTACTCATTCATTCAGTTTGTTTTGCTTGCGAATTTTACAACGTGTTCTGTATTCTGTGATAGATTTCTTCTTATATTTCCCTTCATTTAATAATATAATTAAATATTGATATTGAAAAGTCATTCCTAAGATCAATATGAATACGATAGAATGTAGATTGACACCTAAACGATCGTCTGGCAGTAAAAATAAAAAGAGAAAATTTACTGGTAATATCCACACGCGAAAACATTGCCAGTCCTCTACTGCAGAACTGAAGGTGAGTGCTTCTGCAAAGAAAATAAAACTTTCTAATAAGCAGTTGGAAAATGAAACTAATGATGATTTTAAAGGTTTTAGGATCTTGGACTTGAATGTAATGGTTTCTTTTTTCGAAAAAGAACTGTGCTGCAAAACATGTGGCAGTGATGTCACTATAAAAGAAGAAGTTGTGTGTGGACTAAGTTCGAAATTTTCTTTAAAATGTGGAAATTGTATAGAACTGCGTACATTTAAGGGGACTCATACACCTTAAAACCCATAAGATGTTCGAATAGGTGACTGTTGCAAGAATTGGGATAACTTATTTATTTTAAAAGCAATTACTACCAACTTTTTACAGCTGACTACATAATATAGCTGCTTTCTGAAATAGTAATCAGAAAGTTTGTGTTGCCACAAATATTTTTATATTTTAATCCGCTTTGTGACAACATTTTTCGTCGTGTTTCCAACTTGCGCGCACAGTTTAAAACATTCTGTTTTATAATTTAATTCCATATTTAATATATAACTTTTATAACACTTGGAAACTACTGTGAACCTAAAATTCTAAAAATTTCATGTTAAATTTTTATTTTATTTTGAGTTTAGTTTATAAAATGTATTTTATTAAAAAAATTTGTAATGTTTTTGTCCATAAAATTTTTCAACATTAAAATATTCATCAGATTGTTGGTTCAGTTAGAAAATAGTGTCCATATAAAGAATTCCATCCAATTTCAAGTATGTACCATTAGCCATTTTTAAAATATCATGCGTGCAAAGTAGAAACATCGTGAAGAAAAAATTGGACGATCCAGATTTGGTTATATCTTCACACATGAACAAACTTTCAATCTTGAACATGTTAGAAGTTCGTCCAATGTGAAAGCACTAAGAACACTTAACGATTCTTGTGAAATCAATATATGAAGTTTAAATTCTTTGGGCATTGTGTCGAAAGCTTATGGTGAGCCTTTTAGGACAGGTTATTTTAAAGCTTTTCCCGGATGATATGAATTTGGTATTTAATAAAAAAACGAAACTTTAAACAGCAGTAAACAGAATTTTTCGAATTCATTAGATTAGAAGTTGAGAGTCGGGAAGCTTCTAATTTAATAATAAACTCAAAGAAAAGGGACACAGACTACGGTGTTAAGTAGAATAAAAATAATTAATTAAAAGGGGCAAACGTTTCTATTGCTTCGGCGTTAGCTGCAGTGACTAGGCTGTACTGTTTCAATTGTAATAAAAATACACAAATGTGAGAAAATGAACAAAAAAGAGCAATATTAAAAAACAGGCATGTTGTTACAGATATTTTAAGAAAGGACATGTATCGTCTAGATAGATGTAAAATGAAACTTCAACCTTGTCAGTTGCGTAATGATTGAAATCATAATAAATTATTCCTAAATCTGAAACCCTTTCAGATATTAAACAGAAAGTAGTTGCAGTATCGGATTCTAAGCAGAATGTACGAGTGGCATCCCTTTCATTTAACTCGTGGTCCCTACCATTTAACCGATTGGGTGCAATGAAATTGAAAAGTTAAAGAAATTTGAAATTTCTCGCGAATATTTCCCCGGAAAATTGAATCAAAATATAGATACCGAATTGCATTTTTTCTGTGATGCATCTATTAAAAATTAAAGCGTACGGTGCAGTCGCATATTTTAGATCGGTTGAGGAAGGGCAAGTAGCGTTCATTGTGGCAAAATATAGAATTGCACCAGTAAAACAAAAACTCACACTTCCAAGGCTAGAGCTGTTAGGAGCATTAACATCGGCAAGACTTTATAAAAATTTAAAAGAACTGTTTTCAGTTCATAAAGAAAATATCTATCTGTGGACTGATAGTATGATAGTGGTTCACTGGATCCATAGTGCTCCTGAACGTTGGAAAATGTTTGTAAAAAATCGAGTATCGGAAATACAATCATTAACTTGCCCAAGTAACTAGAGACATGGTAGTGGACAGTCCAAACCAGCAGACATTTTATCTCGAAGATGTTCAGCTGAATATTTGTTGTCTTCAAAATTATGGCTGTCTGGGCGAGACTGATTAGTTGAATTAGTGACTGTTTGGCCTAGTACATTTACTGCGACAGCAGAGTGTTCTAATGCTGAATTAGAGCAGAAAAAGTGTATAAATGATACCACAACACTACCGTGTATTGTAGAAAAATGTAATCCTCCGTTGAATCTTGGCAAATATAGTAAATTAATTAGAGCTATTAGAGTGACTGCATGGATCTTTCGATTTATTCACAATTTGAAAAATAAAACTGACAAGAAAACAGAACCCTTGATTGCAGAACTCCTTGCAGCAGAATTGTATCTGATAAAAGAAGTTCAATATGAACATTTTCTTGGTGAAATTAATAGTGTAAAGTTTGGACAGTTGAAAAATTCTAAAACTTATGAACTGAATCCCTTTCTAAGTGAGGAAGGATTTTTGTTAGTAGGAGGATGACTACAAAAATGAACTTAGAAAATTTCATGAACAGCATCCTATAATTATTCCTTCAAAAACTCATTTCACAGATCTTCTGGTACGTGATGCACATGAACGAGTTCTTCATACAGGCAGCTAAACACTCTCATGTTCCTCCATGAAAAATACTGGATAATTAGATCTAGATAAAATGTGAAACAGGTTATAAGAAACTATGTTTTGTGTCACCGTTATAACTCCCGACCGATGCAACAAGTCATAGCATCATTACCTTCATATAGAATTGAAAAAGCAAATCCTTTTCATGTTATAGGACTGGATTATGAAGGTCCACATTTCGTTAAAAATGAAGATACGAAGTATTATATTCTATTATTTACCTTGCAGTAACTAGAGACATTCATCTTGAACTAACAAAAAATCTCACAACTAAACCTTTCCTACTTGCTTTTCGTTGATTTATATCTAGAAGAGTGTTGCCCTCTTCAATATACTCAGATAATGCGTGTACATTCAAGGCAGCTGACGCGGAGCTGAGAAAGATGTGGCAAGTATTAAGCCATTCCGATGTAAAGAATTATTATGCCGCAAATGGCATTCAGTGGAGGTACATCATCGAAAGAAGAGCCTGGTGGAGTGGAGTTTACGAAAAACTAATGCGGTCCGTCAAAACAAGAAAAAATCTTGGTAGAACATGACTGCTACCCGAAGAATTGAAAACTGTACTGACTGAAATTGATGCGGTGACACATCGTCGACCCTTGACTTACATCCAAGATAATGAGCCCCAAGTTCTGTCACCTAGTCATTGTCTGCCAGGACAAAAACTTGTGAATTTGCCTCCTGTCAAATACACTGATGAAGTGTGCAGCACTAAAGAAATTCTTTTAAAAGCGCATCTACGTCGTGAAAAACTATCAAATAACTTTTGGAAAATCTTCTATAAAGATTATTTGGTGAATCTGAAATCTGAAAATTATGTGAACAATGACCGTGCAAAACTGGAATTGAACATGAACGATATCGTGATAATACATGATGAACATTTACCATGTAACATGTGGATGGAAATTGGGGAAAAGTTCTGAAAATTTTTACTGATAGAGATGGACTAATTCGCAGTTGTAAAATAAAGACTGAAAAAGGTATTATAAAGAGATCTTTACAGTTATTAGTTAAATTAGAGTGACAAAAGTATTAATATTGTGTGATAGTATATTACTTATTGAATACATAATTTTAATGTGGCTTAGTGTGTATGTGTATATTTAATATTTAAAGTTGAAATGTATACATAGAAATAGTATGTATAGAGAAAATTTTAAGGTTGTAGAAATGTATAACTATGTTTAAAGTTTAGTTTTGAAAAAAAAAAAAAAAAAAGTTTTAGGTAAAAAATTCTAGCATTTTAGTTAGATTATTGAAATGTTACTTGTTTAATGTTATCGTGAGTTATAGAAATAGTTGATTAAAATTCCTGATGCTTGAACTGAAATGTTATGGCAATAATCTTTGATAAATGTAAGTTCCTTGATAATCCTGAAACATATGCTTAGTTTTACATATTCTTGATGATATGTGACATTTTCCTGATTACAAATACTTGAATTTGTATTGAAATGAATAATGATTCTTGAAAATAATTCTTGAAGATGTTCATGTACATCTTCCAGAATGGCATGGTAACATTAATTGTTCTGGAACTACTATTCAGCCGAGCTCAGTGTGTAAGAAATTTTATCCGGAAATCTATTTTAATCGCCAGTAGAGGGCGTAAAGGCTTCATGATGCATATTTCTTTTTCTTGGATCTGGCAACGCCTGTAGAATACCTATAGGCATTAAATAAAGCTTGAAGCCTGATTCGATTGTATAACGTGTTCTGTTAGAACATGCGTGTCAGGTAAAACAGCTAGATGCTTCGTCGAGTTAAGTTCGGAAGCTATAGGTACAAATCATATAACAAAGGAAATAAGGCAATCGGGGACTTTGATATCCTGTGTAAAAATAATCAAGCAGTGAGAAAAATATGCATCGGAGAACATGCTACCGGGTTAAGTGTAAACTGCACAAATATGAAGTGCTTTAGGCCAGAAATGTGGCGTTTAAATAGGCGAAAGTAGCTAAATAAAAACAGAAACTGCAGCGTCATCTGTCCAGCAAAATAGCAGTTAGAAAGAAACATTGTGAGATAAGGATTTTAAAAAAATTCGGAAAAAATGGATTGTATTTGAAATCATTGGCTTAAGAGTTTTGTTAATGTTTGAAGGCTTCAAAAAATTCTAATTCGCTAACTACTTTGACAATTTTAATGGAATTACAATCAAACTGACGAGTAAGTGTCGGCGAGAGAAGATTTATTTATTTCTGCGTTTTTTAATTCAATATTCATCGGAAGTTTTTGTTTGGCTGATGTTACCTTACGTTATTCAGAAATTAAAAATCTTACAGTGTTTTAAGGCCTGAAGAACGAATCTTAAGAAAGAAAACAGCTAGCTAATTGAGTTTAGGAAGAAAGCGGGCAGTTTTCTCAATCCGAGCAAATTAATAACAAAGGATAGATTGGAAGAAATAATAAGATTATTGTTGCCGTTTTTAATGAAAGAGCTTTCTGTAAAAAATAAATAAATTAAATACATTAAATTATTGATCGTAGATTATTTTTCATTGGCAAAGTGTATGCTTATAAATCATTAAACCCATTTAAACTTTTCAAATTACAGGGGAAGTCGTTGTGACAAAAAATCCGTGCCATTTACCAGGGGATATAAGAAAGTTCATCGCTGTTGATGTGCCTCAGTTGCATCATATTGTAGACTGCATAGTTTTTCCTAGTAGAGGACCTAGACCTCATCCAAATGAAATGGCTGGTATGTATTGCATTTTTTTTTAAATTTGTGTATTATTTTACGTAAGATCTGCATTTCTACAACATTATCCTAAAACAAAGTACATATCGCAAAAGTTTGAATTAAATATGAAAAAATTAAAGACCAGAAAGTAACTTGAGTATAAATGGCAGAGAAATAACTTAGTGTATAACGTAAAGCCAGATAAAAGCCGAAATTAAAAATGTATCGATTTCGAGAGCGATCTGTTATAAACCATAGAGCCATTACATTATGACCACCCCTCACTGAGCGCATTCAGTTCGACGGGACACAAAAAAACGGCGCACACCTAGCTGATGCTGGAGTATATAAAGTGCCCATGCATTGTTTTATTGACTTAGAATATTTAGTGAGATAATGGGAAAATCAGCTGATTTATCAGACTTCGATTTAGCGAAATAATGGGAAAGTCAGCTGATTTATCAGACTTCTATAAAGTTCAAATCATTATGGCTTGACGTCTGGAAACATTGATTTCAGAAACCGCGCACTTGGTGTTCACGTGCAGCCATTTGCGAGTACTCATCGAAAATGATGTATGGATGGTGAAATGTCAAGTCGCTGGCCATTGGTTTGCCGACCACGGCGCATTGATTCTAAAGGAGATTAGAAACAGTTATTCACTGTTCTCCATGACCAAAGGGCTGCAACGGCCAAAATTACTAACAGCTACAACGGTGGTAACTCAGACAGTGCATCTCAACATCCACTGCAACTTACGCTGCTGTGTATGCACCTACGCAGCTGCTGCAGTGAACCAAGGAACATGGGCATTCGACCGCAGAAGTAAAGCAGAAATTCGCCTGATCCTACGGATCACGTTGCCTTGTCAATCACATTGACGGGCGACTGCGAATAAACCGATCTCAACGGAAATCCTGATACTTGGGTGCACAGTTGGCCGGATGCAAGGCGGTGGTATGATGGTGTGCGGAAGTTTTCATGGGGCGCATTGGAATTCATCATCCCCATAGCACAAACCTTGACGTATGTACGCTATGTGAACATCATTGCGGACCAGGTGCACCCCTTCATGGCAAGAATGTTTCCTTCGGGTGATCGCGTTTACCAACAAGATAATGTTATAAGGCCCGGATATCATAAGTCCGAATGTCCATGTCATAAGGGCCGAATTATCAGGGAGCGATTCGAAGAACATTCTGGTGAATTTCAAGTCATGTCCTCTGGATTCACCTTGCATGAAACCAATCGAACGTTTGTCGTTCCACTTGGAAAACCGAATTCGTGCTGCAACGCTACTACCTCGCAATATGCATGGCGGATTTGAGGGTGAAATGTTAAACAGGTGGTTATAAAGTAATGGTTCCTCAGTGTATGTTCCTTCTTCAGAAGCAAAAATATTTTTGCTCAAAAAATATGCAGGCGAGGCGAGCTTTTTATCAAAATTGATAGAACTTTATTGCTAACCTAAGACTGCTTACTTTTTTTGCTTAATTTTAATTCTTACAAGTTCTGAATGTAAAAATATACATATATTACTTATAAAGTAAGTGATTGATAACAGGGACGTTTTAGAAAATCTATGCATAATAAAAATGTATAAACATTAGCTAAAATGATGACTAATTTTACATGCGGAAGAAACTATTCGTAACTAAAAAATAGTGATTTTTTTCAGGAAGGAAATAACACATTGATGTTAAAAATATAATATGAAAGAATTTACGCTAGACTGTGCTATTATTAATCTCGTTTCTTTGATAATTGTTTCAGATAATAGTCTATTAAACTTAAGTCTACCATCATTATGATTGTGTAGGGGAATAATCCTACATTAATTTTAATAGCGTTGGAAGTGAAATTAACTTGTTAGAATAGTAGCTTGTAATTAAAAATTTTTTTATAGAAATGGGATTACTATTTGCACTAAAGTATCTCATATATGAATCCTTATCCTTTATTTTTGGCCATGTTGTTAATATCCCAAGAAACTAAAGAAAGAGGAAAAGAAAACTAAAGAAAAGGGGACCATAATAAAAATATGAAAGCACTGTTGCGAAAGAGTTGTAAGTAAAAAAATATTTCATATTGTTGCGAGCAATATGTTCATGGATATCTATTTAAATAATCTCTCTAGATGGGCTGGGAATCTGTCATTTTATTGTAATTAATAATAATAATAATACATAGAAAGATTAATAGCTGTATAATAACTCATTGAGAATTCAGATATTAGGCAAATCTTGTTTTAACACTTGAGAAATACCGTAAATTACCGGAATTACTAGCATAGTAAACTTAGAAACGCAATTCAGCTAACTCACGGTGAACTGTAGTCTTTCTGAAATCACTCAAAACTCACTTAACTGATCTATCCTGGCTGTCAGAGGCTTGTATATTGTGTTGCACGGGTTTCTAGAGCCTTCGAGAAAAATAACTTCTACGGCATCGAAAATGCGTTTCTTTAAAACTTCCAGAAAATCGCAAGTTGGCAAGAAAATGCGAAATGTCACCAACTTTTTCAGAAGGTATTCTGCTCATGTCCTGGTTGGATTATTTTCACAGTTTAAATTATCTTGGATTCAGAATAATAAACTATACGATTCAGTACTAGAATTAAGCACTTATATATATAACATGTATGAGCCACAAGTTCGATTACACACAAAACACGGTAACATATTTAACATTATTGCAAAAAATTTTTAAATAAATTAAAAAAAGTACATTATATTATTTACACAAAAGAACAGTGCAGATAGATAGATTTAAATATTTGCAGGAATTTACAATAATATATCAAATTTATCTGCCATCACTACACACAGTGTGGTTTCGCTTTTGAGTTGAAGACGCATTTCAGAATTTGGCTGAGCAATTGAGGCATGACTGATTTCAAACAGCTGAAGGATCTAATAAATATGAATAAGTAAGTTTTTAATAATGATGTGAGCGATCATTTATTAGACAAATAGACGAAAATTATATTGGCATCATATAAAGAATGCTAAGAAGAATTCCAAATAAGCCTCGTATTGTTGACTGCTAGATCGGGCAGAGTATTACCGTTTACCCTAAACTATGGCCGTATGTGGCTGTACTTTGAACGTTGGACATGGAAAAGAAATGGTACGACATTGTCATTTTAAACGATTCTGCCTACAGCAAGTACAACGATTGCATCCAAATCTGGTGGCAATGTGGTAACAGATATTATGATCCTTGCATTATGCATTGTCTTACTAGTCCGTCACCTGGTGTAATGATTTTTGGTTAATGTATCTTTATTATTACATTATTTTTTTCTTAGGAATCTCTTGCTTTGGGGAAATTTCTTCGGTGACCAGTTTATGCCTGGTCACCTTGTTTCGCACTCATATACCTGACCTTGTTCATTGTCGCCCGGGGTTGACCATTGGAGGCTTGCGCCTCCGTGGATCGCCTTTAGAGGTTGAGGCGTCACTATATTAGGGGCTGTTCTGCAGCATAGGTCAGGAAGTCTCTACCTTCTTGTGCACTACTTTCCTTCTTCCTTTCCGAATAATTTCATGTATATGAATCGCGATAAACTGCAACTATATTGCTGTGGATGATGTTGAATCACATATACGTGCTTATGAGTCGTGAACTTAAAAATAAAAGAAATATGATAAATACTAGTTTATAGGTCTTTTAACAGATTTCATAAGGAGGTTAACTTAATTTTTATTTCTTGAAATACAGTATTTGTTAAATGTTATGCAAAAGCATTTCATCCAGAGTAAAAATAAATTATATAATTGTATAATAATCTTTATGCTTATTACATTTCATTTTCTATAATCTGAAAAACTGTATTATTATCTTAATATTTATTCGATGTATAGGTTCAGATTTAGACGGAGATGAGTATGCAGTCATGTGGTCTCCAGATTTGATTTTTCATCGTTCAAATGCAGAACCTGGAAATTTTAGAAGTACTCCAGAAGCAGCCGTTTCTACAATAAGGGTGAATAATTTATTAAATATATATTTAACATAGTTTGATATTTTATATAAAAATATTCATTTCTTGTTTTATAAATATGAAATTTTATTATAAAATTAAGTGTAGACACAATAATAGTTTGGACTTTTTTGAAAGTAAAAGTAATAACATTCTTCCTTTGCAAATACTATTTAACAGCTTTTTAATGTACACAAATTCTACTAATCAGTTTTTAGTTTGTAAACTACTGATGTTTAAAATTTCGTGAATTGCATCAAACAAATATTTTGGCAAGTTTATGCGACAATAACGAGTTTAGAAAATTGGATCTTAGATTGGCTTCCCTATCTATACCAGTATGAATCTGAATCAATTTATGAGCAGTTGGTTAGCATGAAAAACGACTTAAGTCCTTTTTATACGTACGATGTTACTGTAGCGTAATCAAGACGGTATCCTTCGATAACATCGCGGACGAAGACGTCGCGGAGAAAACAATGCAAGGCGAAAACGTCGTGCTACAAAACATCATGGGAGAAAACATCGCAAAGAGAAAACATCGTGGTACAAAACATCGTCGTCGAAAATAAAGCGATTCAAAAACTTTGCAGTTTAAAAACATCGTCGTCGAAAATATCGTGGTAAAAAATAAAGTATCTACAAAGCATCGCATGACGATAACATCCCAGACATGCTTTTTTCAGGCTTTAATAACTGTAAATGGATATTCTCATGATTTGTGAGCGCAAGATGTAAAGAAGGATAATTTTTACTTTCATATTTTTTATTAAATATAAAATAGAATTTTAAACCAACATAGTTAACTAACAAAGACTAGAATTTTAAACCAACATAGTTAACTAACAAAGACCATTAATAAATCATTTTTATAAAGTTTTTACTGGTAATTTTTCATAAAAAGTATAAACTATTAAGTTGCATTTAATTTTCTATGCTTAAGTTTCCTTCTTACTTTTTCAGCAAAAATTTATTAGTTAATAAAAAATATGAAAGTAAAAATTATCCTTCTTTACATCTTGCGCTCACAAACCATTATGGGAATATCCATTTACAGTTATTAAAGCCGGAAAAAAGCATGTCTGTGATGTTATCGTCATGTGATGATTTGTAGATACTTTATTTTTTACCACGATATTTTCGACGACGATGTTTTTAAACTGCGAAGTTTTTGAACTGCCTTATTTTCAACGACGATGTTTTAGAACTGCGATGTTTTCTCCCACGATGTTTTGTAGCACGACGTTTTCGCCTTGCGTTGTTTTCTCCGCGATGTTTTTGCCACGATGTTTTCGGCTGTAACCAATCAAGACTTATTTCAGCTAAGAAAAGATTTCTAATCTTTTTAAAGCTTAAACTGATAACAATCCAGCTTTTTCAAAACTGAATCTCATTTTTAGTAATTAGTTAACAAATTCGTATCACGTTCTTAATGCATTCACATATGCTTTGTGATGTATGTTCTTCAGCTGTTGTCTTTTGCAATTTGTTTCTTTGAAGTTGCCAGCTATATTTTGTTCTGAAAAAAAAAAAAATCAAAACGGAAAAAATTATTTTAGATATTAAGCACATGCATGGAATAATCATACGATCAGCCGGTGTAGACAAGAGATAAGCTAATACGTGAAAATTTCAACACCATAAAGGAAGGGCAAATTAAACCAAACTTACAGGAAACTTAAAGTAAGGTAAGACATGCAAATGATTAAAATTACAAAGCGATTGCATGGAATGAGAACCAGCCCCTTGATCGCATGCGTGGAATGAGAACCAGCCCCTTGATCCATGTATATAAAGGACTGTAAATTTGCGTTGAAGTCTCATAATCTTCTTCTGTCTGCGGTGAGGAATTAGTGGTCAATAAATATGCCTCGTCAACAGCAGGGGTTGCCATACCGGCAGCTAACAGGGTTCGAGCGAGGCCTCATCGTCGGTATACGAGAGGGTTAACTTTCGAGCAATCGCATCCCGCACTCAGCATAGGTATAGTGTGGTGTATTTAATTATGGCAAAGCACACTAGGGCTATCTGCCTAAGGGAAGGGATGCCTTTCGTGGAGGACTTTCTAAGGGAAACTGGCTCGTATACACGTTACACATGGGGAAAACCACAAAAACGCCCATGCAGCCAGCCCGTTCGTGGGATTCGAACCTCGGACCGAACTACCAGTGTTCAGCGACTTTACCGCTCGGCCGCTGGTGGGCGCACTCAGCATAATGCCACAATAGTGATGCGTGTTTGAAAGAATGGTCAGAAAAGAACCAAACTAGGCGAAATCTTGTTCTGCAGTTACGCTCCTATGTTGTAACGTTGCAGCTTGCCGCGTCTGCGTTTCTTCGGTACTTTCTGACCCGCACAGGCATCTCAAGCTCGGCATCACTTTTGCACGTCATCCCTTTCCATTACTCCAATGTAAGCGCTCTCGAACTCTCTGCAAAGTCTTCATTATTCCGAAGTGGCCTCTTGTAAGGCTACTATGTAGTTCTGTAAGTACATCCGCGATCCGAGATTTTGGAGGTATCAGCTGCCATCGGAAAGTCTTTCCATCATCCGATTCGAATTTGCGGTACAAAACGCCGTTTCGAGTATGGAGTGAGTCCCAGAGAACCCAGTATTGTTTTGTCGTCGGTACTACAGATCGAAGTGTCTTGTCAGGTAAGTTTTCTGTTAGAGGACTCCATTAAATCAATTATGGGTTTAATATCGACGTCTTCCAGCTGGTCTTTTCTGACATCTTTGTCACTTCGTCTCGATCAGCCGATGTTGATGTTGTAATATGTCGTGCGAATGGAGTATGCAGCTCGTATTTCGCTTCGACCTTGAAATAATGTAGGCAGGTTTCTGGACAAGGTCTTTTAGACAGGGCATCGGCACTTTCATGTGACGATCTCTTGCGATGATGAACAGTTTTTTTCTCGGCTGAATGCAGTTCGTTATTTTTAAAATTCCAAGAAAAATTGTATTTTCACAGAAATTCCAATCTCAGTATAAAAGAATTTGGTTCATGCCATGCGAGAGAGGCGGCACTTCCAAATTGATGTTTACGTTTAACTTTCCATCTATGTCGATTTTATCACCAGACGCAGTCTGTAGGGTAACATAAGAGGGCGTCCAAATGAGTTCTTCTTTAATCTGTTGAGCTAAATCTTTTCAAATGATGGTAACATTCACTCCTGTATCGATCACAATGTTGCAAGGATATGTCCCATGATGAAGAGTCCATTATTGCGGCCACTCACTGCAGAAATCTGAAGCGCTTTGAAATGGGGCTTTTCATTATCCTACAAAATTTCTCTCTGCGATATGGTCATTAATTTGTTTCCTGCGTTGTTGTTGGGGAATGGTCTTATTTTCCGTGTCCTGGGCTGTTCTGAAATTCTTCCGTACGTGTCTTTCAGCTCCCCAGTTCGAGCATCTCAAGGCGTTGACTTCCCTGTTTCAGTCGTCTGTCTTATTTTCTGTTCTTTCGAACATGGCCTTTAGTACCACATTTCCAGCAATTAAGAGTTAGTTTCTTCTCACTTCTATTCTGTATCAAAGCATCAACTTGTCTAGTTAAATCATCTAGGCGAGCAGCCATTTGATCCACCGGTTCTTGGAGTTGCGCAACTGTGGGTGGGTGGCGGTTTCTACGAGTTGCTTGCTGGGCCTCATCGAATTTCATGGTGTACACTAGAGCGCTATTCAGATCCTTCATATCCGCCATTCGTAGAGCTTTCTGTATCTCAGGATCCCGGATGCCGTCGGTAAAGCACTACAATGAGAGGATTTCCCTCGTTTCTGTCGGGCACTTCGAAAAGGCGAGGTGGGACAGCTTTTCAACATCTGTGGCGAGCTTCTGGAGTATTTCCGTTGGCTTCTGTTGAAGGGATCTCAATTGAAGCCTGCTGTAGTCTTTTAAACACTTCTTTCCAAACCAACGCACCGGACAAAACTTCGAAATCTAGCCTTTTGTTTTCGGGAAGAGTCTGAATCCGCTGCGTCTGCTTTTAGAGAAGAAGCGAGATGACAGACATTATCTTGGGGATCCCATCCATTCGCTTCCGCCACTATAGAAAATTGTGTCTCATACACTTGCCAAGAGGTCATATGTGGATAACTTCAGGGAGGGACGAGCAGGAGGCATGGGTAAAAACTTAAAACCATGAGAACTGCTCTACGCCGTCACTGCGAATTTATTTAAGGTATCAACTTCTTTGGCGACTGCAGAAACCCTGTTATCAATTTGTTGTTCCACGGCAGAAACTCTTTCTTCTATTTGCTCTTTGACTAAAGAAGCTTATTCTTCAATTTGTCCAACTGTATTTTCGATCACATCTATTGTGTTTTCCATATCCTCAAATTTTCTTCTATTATACAGGTAATTTCTCCTTTAATTTCTTCTTGACTTGCTTTAATCTGTGCTTGAACGGCTTCCATCTCTGCTTTAACTGATTCTTGACCAGTTTCCATATTTTCTGGAATGGTTTCCATCTCCTCTTTAACTGATCCTTGACTAGCTTTCATCTCTCCTTTAACGAAGTTGACGGCTCCTTCCATCTTTTCTTGGAATGCAGAAAAAGAAGTGTTTTCCCATCGCTCTTGTTATTGGCATTCAATCCCACTTCTGACACCAAAGTGTTGCGTGCGTACAGTTTCGTAATAGATTGAATGCACAGGCCCGATAAAAGTTTAATAAAATTGAATGCACAAGTCCGATAAAAGTTTAATAAAATATATTCTTATCACAAGAGATATAACAGAATTTGGAATATTCCTCAGAGATATTGTACAAATATCACAATATCAAGCAGTATAATCAGTAGCTATACTTTAAACTACAAAAGCGTTAAATAGAACGCAGTCCTCAGTGCAGAGAAAGCTAATTCGATCAACAATAAGTTACAGCAGCTAAGTGAACAACTGAGCTGAGATGTTCTCTCTCTTGCTTTGTATACCTCTTTAAAGCACGATAGTTCTTGCAATATCTGGAAAGCAAAAATAGTAGAATTACGGTTACAGCTAACATAGTAGTCAATTGCATTTATTGAAATTAAATATAAATTACCGAGGTAAACTTTTATTTAATGTTAAATGCACATGCTCCTGTATTTTTACTGTTCCGGAGTAGCTTGCTCTTAAAATACGTCTCGTCCTGCATAGCACGGGAAATAAAACAATGGTAAAAGTTTACAATTGGGCACACCTTGTTGTTTGGCCATTCTTTTTTGACTCCAAGATCAGCGCCAGGAAGGTACAATTTCAAGATGGCCGCTACACAAAACCGAAATAAGAAGTCAATGAATTACACAATGTGTCCAAGTACACATCGATCAATTTTCACTTAAAAAAGCATCAAAGAATTGCACAAACTAGGCATTGCGCACTGCCTTAACTTTGTCCATGTACACATCAATCTGTTTTCATTAAAAAAATATCAGGATGCCAATCAAATATCAGGAGTTATCAGGAATTTCAGAAGTCAGTGATAAAAAAATATCAGGAGTTACGTCGTGGTAACCAGAAATGACGTTCCATCGCCAAAATTTAAGGTGCTACTTTGGTAGACGGTTGCACGGATTTTTGGCGATTTACATTGGCACAATATTTGGCGCGGTTTTTACAGTTGTCAGCCATCTTGAAAAATGCTGTTTTTACGTAGTTCACGCATAGTAAAGTATTCGAAACTTTAAAAAAAAATTAATATCGTTAAAAGTAATGGATTAATTTTTTGTTGAAAACGTTGTTTTCTAAGATGGCTGGCAAATGTAAATAAATACATTTACTAAGAGTATAAAATGCTAAAGTAAGGTTAAATTATTACTTTCATATAATAGAATAAAAACACCGCTATAAAAACATTGCACCAACATTTAATTGGAATAAAATATTACTTAAATTGAATATTGAATTAAAAACATCATACCAACGTTTAAAAGGAATAAAATTTTTCAATTACTTAAATTCAAATCCTTTAAAATAAGTTTTATAGGATATAATTATTTAACATTAAAACATATGTGGCAAGAAATATCTCAGGAATTTTGGAAAACAGTGTATTAATTTTTTAATAAAAATTGGAAGTATACAATTATAAAGTAAAAGAAAAATATGTACTTACATTTTTTTAAAGTTTTTTACCTCTTGTATATTGATAAGTTCCAGGGGAAAAAAAAAAAAAAAAAAAAAAAAGATCTTCATCTGTGATCCACATCTCTTGCACTTCATTGAAGAAGCAATTAACGAGGTTTCCTCCAAAAATTAAAAATAAATTTCCTCTGACCCTTGTAACAATAAATAAATCTTTGATTAGGAAAGCCAGGTTGGCCAAAATAAGGTCTCAAACAACAATTTTTTTATTCCGATACCAATAATTCTTGGTAATTACCAATAACAACATTCATCTTCGAAACGGACAAATCCATTCGCTTTGAAGTCTAAGGAATTCGAAGAGATGAATAAAAAAATTTTAAAATGGCACGGTAATGCACAATATTCAGTAACCAATCAGGGAGCTGATTACATCACGCATAGAATTAAAATTATTTAAATAATCATTCATAATAAAATCATATTTTAAAAAAATAGAAAATTAAATTGTATTTTAATATTTAATAGCCATAAATAATGTTTAAAACATTAGATTAAATTTATAGATATTAAAACCAATTACTTTTAAAATAATGTGACTTCATTCATTACATCATCCACAACATAAATTTCCGTAAAATATCATAATAAAATTTTTATTTCAAATATAAATTCAAAATTAAATTCATTTTTATTATTTAGAAGTCATAAATAATATTTAAAATACGGAATTTATGCATAATAAAACGCATTATTCTTTAAACAAAATGCCAACAAAGTATCGGTTACCATAAATAACTTGTCCAGCAATGGGTTTACCATAAGTCGTATAGCTCGCCAAAAAAAATCGCCAAAATCCGTGCAACCGTCTACCAAAGTAGCACCAAATTTAACAAAATTTGTTGCTATTCGAAGCGGCACCCAATTCTACACTAGAGCAAAAACAATTTGAATTATAATTTTACTCAGAATATCTATCTAAATAGAAAATTCGTAACAATACTAACGTACAAAGAATATTATTGTATATAATCAATGTTTTTTTCCTAGGTGGAGGACATGATTGAATTTTTGGGGACGTATATTAAGAATGATCAAGTTGGAACGATAGCTAATGCACACCTGGCTCATGCTGATTATGGAAATATTTTTTCAAATATCTGTATCAGAATTGCAAACAAAGTTCATATAGCAGTGGATTTCGCAAAACATGGAGAAAGCACACAATTGTATCCGAGTGAGAGACCAGTGCGATTTCCAGACTTTATGGAAAAATATCATAAGGACACATATAAGTCAACCAAAGCACTTGGAAAAATGTATAGGATTTGCAAAGACTTAGAATCAGAAAATGAAAATGCAAGCATTGATTACCATGGCATACAAGTAAGTTAACAATAGTAACTAAAATGCATTGTTGTCTGTAACAATTCAGTTCTTGTTGCAGTTCCAAAATTTGATTCACAATATGTGTATGTAAATTTTAAATATTTAATTTTTTTGTCTGTTTACATCATGGTTATCCAGCTTTGAAGCAGCTTTCGGATAGTATTTACAAATATAAAGTATGCAAGGACCGCACTACGCGACAAATGTACAGAATTTAATGTTTGCTAACAATCACAATGTAACTTATCGTACTACTACATCTGATAAAACTACTCTTTAATCCAAAAAATATTTATTAGGAAAAATATATGAATGTAATATTTTAACATAGATTCTGTACCATTTTTTAAAACGCCAGTGTTTTTGACAGCTGGCTGTGTAAGTGCGTTATTGATTTCAAAGAATATATTCAAGGTATTGAAATTTTTTGCTTCGTGTTTGGTTCATATAGGAAAAATTTTGTTAGTAAATATATACATGTTTAAAAAATAAATATCGGGAAATGTTCATGGAAAGCTGAAAGTTTTCATTTAGTAAGGGCTGTGATGACTTCATGGTTTAATAAGGCACCATTTAGCAAGACGAAACAAACATTTATTAAATATATAATTCAAATAATAATATAATAGTTACTCAGAGCAGTACGTCGCTCCTACCGCATAGTACAATCTACTACTTTCCTCTTCCGAGGCTAACATGCAACTCCTAATAAATACATTAACCCTTCTCGAAGAAGAGCTACCTGCGCCAAGCATGCTCTGTTGATCGCCAAACAGTCGCCAGATATCACACCCCCGTCGTAAGATTGTTGTTGATATTATTTACAAATCAATCAGCAATCTGGAAACTAAAATCTAGCAACTGTTTGCGATCAACGTGAAAAAGAAAAAAAAACTACATATACTTTTATACATTCTCTCCTAATTTTCAAATCTCAATTACTATAGACATACCTCAATTTACTACATAAATATAGATAACACATTTTTATATATAAACATAGATAAATCATTTTTAACTTCACTTGTTCCGAACCTTATTATTATTGTAACAATTTATCAATTCTTAATTCAAAGAAACCAAGTTGATATTTTCTTTTATAAACATTTTAAAATATACCCTAGTATTATTCCAATGATGACAGTAAAATTATTAAGTTTCTTATATATATATAAAATTATATTCTTAACATTCCTTTTAATTAATGATGCTGCAGCATGATTTAAATCCTTGGGAGACAAATATCTAAATTTACCACTTACCTCGAATATTTGTTATCCAATAATTTCTCTATCTATTTCAAATTACATAAACATCTTATTTGCACAAAATTGTAAAATGATTATGAAAAGCAAAGAAAACTATCTAATTATTAACTATACAAAATGTTCGTGAAGATGAACAGTAAATTAATGTTCAAAGTTCACAAGTGGGAAGTCTGGATAATGACAGTTTTTGTCAGTTTTTGACAGTTTTTTTCCAGGGCAATGTTCTATTTCGAGATTATATTTCTGCAAAGCTATGGCCCGTCGTTGTAATTTGGACGATTGCGGAGCATTTCTCACTATAAAGGCTAGAGGATTATGATCAGTCACAATTTTCATCGATGAACCGAATATCCAAGGTTCAAACTTCTTCAATGCCCATACTATAGCATAAGCTTCTCGCTCTATTGTCGGCCAGCTCTGTTGAGGTTTCGATAATTTCTTGCTCGCGTAGCAGATGGGAAATTGCTTCTCTCCCCTTTGCTGTGACAAACATGCACCTATTCCGATTTGGGATGCATCAGAATGAATGACAAACGGATCCTGCAGTGTTGGGGTTGATCAGCTCCGTTGACATCGCTAATCGTTCCTTCAGTTGTTGAAATGTTGACTCATGAATTTCTTTCCATTCGAGTATTTCCGGTTGTTTATTTTTCGTGAGTTCTGTGAGTGGGTAGGCGATCTCTGCATACCCTGGGATATAATCGCGATAATAATTACATAGTCCTAACAGACTTTTAAGATCTCTTTTCGTTTTCGGCGTTTCCAGCTTCTTGATTGCCTCTATTTTCTCGGGATCTGGTTGATGTTTTCCTGATCCAATGATGTGTCCTAAATATTTAATTTGAGGTTTTGCAAACGAACATTTCTTCGAATTGATAGTAAATCCAAGTGACTCTAATTTGGTAAAAACTTTATCCAGATGTCGGAGATGAGTATCGAAATCCGTGGAAAATATAGCTATGTCATCAATATAGGCTCTTGAAAATTGTTGAAATTCTTTCAGTGCGTTATTCATTACTCTCTGAAAAGTTGCTGCTGCGTTCCTTAATCCAAAGGGTAGCACTTTAAACTGATATTGACCTCGATGAGTTTTGAACGATGTGTACTCTTTACTTTGTTCCTCCATGGGAATTGCCCAATATCCTTTCAGCAAATCTAAAGTTGTTATGACGTTGGCTCTTCCTATACTGTACATTAAATCAATGGCATTTTGCATAGGAAAGTCATCTGGCTTCGTCACTGCATTCAAAGCTCGATAATCTAAGCACAATCTGATATCTCCATTTTTTTTGCTTACACAAACTACTGGATGAGCTATTTCTGCATTACTTTCTTCTATTAGTCCCGATTTCAATAATTCTTCTACTTCTTCATCGACCTTGGGTTTCAATGCTTCAGGAATCCTATAAATGTAAGGTTTCTTCCTCTCCATATTGGGTATTAATCTAATTTTATGAGCTTCAACTTTAGCTATTTTCAGCTTTCCGGTGAATAGTGCTCGGTGTTTGTTGATAAGAGCTATCAATTTTCTTCTCTGCTGCGGATTCAAATTTTCTAAATTCAGATTTGCATCTATTTTAAAATCTTCCAGGGGGGTCGAGAGATCTTTTCCTGGTAAAGTTATAATTTCTCCAAATTCTTCTTCATTTTCAAATATCACTCCAACTGCATTGACACTAGCTTGGAATTTTCTAATTTTATTTGCATGAACATGTTTGATCTTTCCATCAGGTAGTTTTACTTTATAGGAATGAGGTGGGCAATGATTCACGATTTCTCCTGGACCAGTCCATCGTGCATAGAGTTTGTTATTTGAATCTGGTATGAGTAAATAAACTTGTTCTCCGATTTTGAAATTTTTTGGTATTGATCTCCGATTAAAGTACTCAGCATATTTTTGTTGTTTATCACTTGCAATTAAATTGGCTTGTTCGGCTGCTTGTTCTAACCTTATTTTTAAAAGTTGTAAGTAATCCACTGCCGATTCACTTAGATTAGGTGGTATAGGTATTTCTCCTGACCATGAAGACTTCAGTACTGCTAAAGGACCTCTTGGTTGTCTTCCATACATCAGCTGAAATGGTGAGACACCCGTGGTGCAGTTTGGTACTTCTCTGTATGCAAAGAGCAGGTATGGGATGTGCTTATCCCAATTCGAAGGATCAGTCCTGATGACATGATGTAACATTTGCTTGAAGGACTTGTTCCATCTTTCTACTAATCCATTTGAAGCACTGTAAGCAGGTGTAGAGAACCTAGGGTGAGAACCTAGTCTTTTCTGGAATTCTTTAGTTAATTTTACGAAGTTACTTCCGTTGTCACTAGCTATTGTATTAGGGATTCCTGTTCTCATGAAAATCTCCAAAAGCGCGTCGCAAGTGGCTTTTGCTGTCAAGCTTCTCAGTGAAATGGCTTCTGGCCATCGGGAATGTTGATCTACCAGACATAACACATATTTATGTTTCCTAGCAGAGGAAGGTTCAATAGGTCCAATAATGTCGATGTTAACTGTTTCGAAAGGTAATCCTGGCCTTCTGACCGGTGTGATGGGAATCTTGTCAGATCGCTTTTCTGGACTTTTCAACTGACAATCTTTGCACGTTTTACAAAAGGTTTCAACATCTTGTGCTAATCCAGGCCAATAAAATGAATATCGTATTCGCTCCTTTGTTTTTCTTATCCCAAGATGTGCACCGAAAATGGAACTATGTGCTAATTCCAACACTTGTGCTCTTCTACTAAGTGTGAAGCACTAACTGAAAAACATTCTGTCCTAATATTTTTTCTTGGTGATGTAAAAGATGATCAATAAATAAATAATTTCCTTTTTTTTCTATTGCTAGCTTCCATGCTTCTCTCAGTGAGGGACAGTTAACTTGCTCTTCGCGTAGGCGTTCAGCAGACGATAAGTCTGTGTTTACATAAACACTCGCCTTCTTCCCTTCCTCCTCTTCGTTTTTCTCCTCCATAAGCATTAGCGGGGGGGAATCGACGCTGTCGTTTGACTGTGCATTGGCGAATAAAGTTTGTAAGTTTTCGCTTCCGTAATTATTTCTTTCTGCGTTTGGTTCTTCTGCAGCAGGATTAATCAACAGTTCGTATATTTCTGGAGTTATTGGGCAAGGCACATTTAGCTTATCAGTCACTGCAATTAATGTATCCACAAAATTAAATATATTGCTTCCATGATCTTTATGGTAAATAGGTACACGGCAAACTTTTGCTTCAATTGGTTGTCCGAAAGCAGGTGTTAGCAATATTTTACCTCCTTCTCTCTCCTCTAAATTTGGAATGAGCGATGAATGTACGATCGTTATCTGCGTTTCAGAGTCTACGATAGCTTCGATTTTCTCAGAGTTAATAAAAATATCTACTTTTTGCAGTGGTTGAACGATGCGTTCTGCGAATTCAGATCGTAGATGGGATGAGTCTACTTTAGCTACGATGGCTTCTTCTTTTGATGTTCTCTTTGAATTTTTTTGAGTTTTGGAATCATCCTTTCCCTTCTTATTTACTGCAGTTTCGTTCTTTCTTCTTTTGTCTGGGCAATCTCTCGCGATGTGTTGATAATTTCCACAAATATAACATTCTTTTCTTCTCGCGTGAAATCTTTCGTGTTTTGGATATTCTTTTCTCATGGGTGGTGGAATATATTTGTCGTGTGCACATGTTGTATCCAGGAATCTCGGTGATCGCTTAATTCCATTTCGAACTTCGTCGAAAGATTTTCCTTTGGCCGTGAAATAAATATCACATTCTGTAGCTAATTCTTGAGGCTTCAGCCATTTATTTCCTTGGCGTATTGCGACGTGTGCAGCTGTTTCTTCATCTAATGCTTGGAATAATTTATCGGAAATAATTAACTCCTTGAGTGTTTCGAAATCCTTTACTTCTCTTGACTTGCAGTAATAGTCCCATGTAGCTGTTAGTCTTGAAGCGAACTGGATATGCGTTTCGCCGGAATAACGTTTAGTTTTTCTGAAGTTTTCTAAACAGGTTTGAGGAGTAGGTTGATATTCCTTCAGAACAAGAGTTTTCACTTTTTCGTAATTTTGCAGATCTTCCTCCTTTATATAAACAAGAACATTTGAAGCTTTTTCTCCAATTAATTTCAATAATATTTCTGATTTGTATTCTTCAGGAACCTTCTTGTGCTTAAATGCTCTTTCGATAGAATCGAAAAATATATTCCATTCTTCTGCTCTCTTCGGTACTGGTATAGTCAGTGTTTCTACTCCTTTGATCAGCTTGTCCAGGGAAATTTCGGTTTCTCGTTCTGTGTTTTGTATTAAAGGTGTTGGACTTCTACTTCCTTCATTTTGAGTTGCTCGAATCTTCGCTAGTTCTATTTCGTGTTCTCTTTCTGTTCTTATTCTTTCTTCTTCCATTTGCATTCTTTCCATTTCTTCTTTTCTTTTTCTATTCTCCACTGTAGTAATCAGAATTTCTTTCACGAAATCAGCATCTTCGATGTATTCCTTGCTATTCTGGAGTTTGTGTTTCAGTTCTACCAGCTTCAAATCTGGGGATGCTTCTTCGCCAATTTCCAATAGAACTGTTACTAAATCCTCTTTCTTTGCGTTTTTGAACATTTTCTTCTATTTTCCTTTAGAATCAAGCCTTTCAAACTCTCGATTAAATAATTCTCACGTTTTTACTCTCTTTTGCAAATGAACACTTCTTTCGTTAGTTAGGCTTAACTTTACGCCTCTTCCGTTTTCAACGCTCTAAGCTTCTAACCTCTCTGGTTTTCTCGAAAGAGAGCGTGTTGTGATGACTTCATGGTTTAATAAGGCACCATTTAGCAAGACGAAACAAACATTTATTAAATATATAATTCAAATAATAATATAATAGTTACTCAGAGCAGTACGTCGCTCCTACCGCATAGTACAATCTACTACTTTCCTCTTCCGAGGCTAACATGCAACTCCTAATAAATACATTAACCCTTCTCGAAGAAGAGCTACCTGCGCCAAGCATGCTCTGTTGATCGCCAAACAGTCGCCAGATATCACAAGGGCGACAGATAGAAGTTCACTAAATGATTTTTTTGTCTCAGAAGCTGATTGCAGCTGTATAGGTTCTATCTGCAAGTTCTGAAGTATTTCCTTAAAGCAGGCGCGTAGCTAGAGGGGGGCAAGGGGGGCATCTGTCCCCGAGCGCAGAATCCAAGGGGCGCCAAACTGATGTTACGATATTTTAGAATTAAATGTTTTCCATCCTTGGCAAGCAGTAGGGGGCTCGAAATCTTCAGTTGTCCCTGGGCACTGAAAACCCTAGCTATGACTCTGCCTTAAAGGGCGAGAGGAGATCTTGATGCCTACGATTGTTTATTTAACAAGCTTCGATTTATTCCCTTAAGGGTATCTAAAGAACTTCGCTAATGGTATTATCGTTAGCTATTATGAGGATTTCCTGCAATAGTCATTCCTCGCTGCCGCAGCAAATGTTCGCGAAGTTATGCTTGCAGTTAATGCATGGAAGATTTCAAGTTGGTTTATATACATACAGTTCGTGCCGTATGTAAATTAAACATATTAGCCATTCAGAGCAAAATGTGCTATTTAATTATCGCTTGTGAGAACAACTTAGCTGGAGTTTTCGAAAATCGATGTCCGGCTGGAGTGTCCGAAAATCGATGGTACCATGAATTTTTTAATAAATAAAATTCATTTTAGTGAACCTTATCAATATTTGTAAAGTAATTTCTAATTCCTACAGAGTAACTGCCTATAATATATATAAGTAATATGAAAGTCATATTTATTTGTATTTCACGAAAGAAGGTTTTTGAATTCAATTTTAGTTCAAAGGGGCTTTGTCCTTAAAGGACTATTGTTTTCGTTTTGCGATTTTGCGTAGGTTCATTATAAATGTTCCTTTTCACTTTTCAAACTTTTGCCACCAAATATTAGAGTACTGCATTATATTTGAAGAAATTAACTAATGAAAAATCTGCATAAATGCATCTATATTTCTCGCATTGTGATAAAACAACGATACATAGAATTTCGGATGACTGCGAATATGGGCACGTTGAAGCCCAAATTTGAAATTTGGAATTTGTTTTATTATCGATTTCATATTTTGTAAAACTTTAACGAATTTCTGATTAACAAACTCAAGGATTTCAAAGCGAGCAATGGAAACGTTGTACAGGGAAAAAAAACAATTTTATCTCAAGCGCGCGAAACTCTGTATCAAAAATTGTAAAGATATGCTCAATTTAAAAAACTATTTTGCGATATTGCTCTTGAACTGAATTTTATGGTTTAAGTGCGAAAGACGTGACATTTAATAAATAGAGGTAACATTTACCTGAAAAAAACGCCCCTTTGGACGTAATTTAAAATCTGAAACCTTTCAGATTTAAATTTTTTTTATTATTATGATTTATTTATTAATTTACGTTTTAATCATATGCGTTTCTATAAACATATGCGTATCTTTTATATAACCATATGCGTTCGCAAAAGGAAATTAACACACTACTGGCCATTAAAATTGCTACCCCATAATTTAGCGGCATGCAGCAAACATCACCTTTGCATAAAATATACTACACGCTGGACTAAGCAAATGGTTAGCATTCCAGTGCATGCATACGAAGCGGGTATGGCTACTGCCATCTACATTTTATATAAATGGGAAGATTGCGTATCGAGTTTTTCATTTGGAAATCCCTTCTGAACGTTGATTGTTTGTGTCAAGGTCGTGTTATATCTGGAGTAAGAAAACCTCCTTCCAGCATGCGTCTGAATTCGATCGCAGCAGGTCAGGGCCTGTAACGACTGCGATTTATCGTCCCGCAACATTTGCTTGTGTTGATTTGGGGTTCCATGACTGTCAGGCAGATATAGAATCGATGGGCCTAGGAGGACCATATTGAATGTTATGCAGGATTTCAGCGGCCCCTGCCTGCTAATATCCCGAGGGCCAGATATGTTGTCCCCTCGGGCCTAGAGGATAACATAATTGGAGGAAATCAAAACTAGCCTTAAATCATTTAATTAATTCATTAGATAAGAACTCATGGATACTTCCATTTTCTCCGAAGCAAATTAGTACTACATACGTATTTGTTACTATAACTATTACTAGTTCTAAAAATAGAATAGCCAAGGTTTTAAGTAACAAAAATGAAATTATTTGCCTTTAGATTTTTGCTTTGGCAATTATTACAATTGTATGTAGTACTTGTAATTGTGCGAATATGTATATGATACTAAATTACAGTGCTTCAGTATAGCGTGAAGTTTTGTTTTTAGTGCTTCAAGGATATCTAATAAAACATTTTTGGTAAAAGTACTGAAAATGCATTGTCGCCCTTGCTTAAATCTAACATCAGCATAAAATGTGAAGAGCTTCTTTGTATCTGTGATTTTTATGTTCGAAAACAGAACCCATTTAGCAGATAAATAAATTGACTGCATTTATATCGAAAAGCTATTTTAATAAGGATAAAAGTAATTATAAGATACATAGTATTATTGTTTTACTATTATAAAAAGATTAAGTAAGAAAATAATAAAGCAATCCAGAATTTTCTAGTGTCATTACAGGATGAGATTTTTAACAGAAGTTCGTAAAACTACTGTGTATTTTCTGTTGTGATTTTGCACGATTTGTTTTCCTTTCTTATTATCTGCTTTTAATAAAACTTTTAAATTGATTTTATAAAATCCATGGAACTCTCGAGAATTTCTAAAAACAATTTTGAGAAATAAATAAACTTCTCATATCTCTAGAAAACAGAAAATTTGGGTGAACACCACTAACAACCTAACCTGACAAAAATAATTTATGTATTTTTATATATGATGATGATATTCAAAATGGCATATCAATTGAAACGTTTCTTTACATCCCGAGTTTATATACCATAAGAAGCAATATAGTATATGAAAGAATTTCATTTTTGTTTAAAGCAAGTAATCCTTTTCATATAGTTAACTAATTTAACTGTTTTAATCATTAAACTGAAATACGAAGGAATGTGCGTGAAGTAAAAGCTTTCTTGAATGTTATTTATAAACTTTCGAGCATGTATATTTATTAGGAAAACACAGACCTTTTACTATAAAGACAGCGGTCATGATTTGAGAATGCCGTAACATTAAATTTACACAATATAATATATGCAAGTGAATACTGTTTATGATTCTGGTTATCAGAAGTGATGCTTATTTATATTCTCAGAAGTGCTAATCTTGTATATTAGAAAAAGCAAAGCGAAAAATGTGTATGGCGTGGACGCACTCAGCTGGTTCTTGTCTAACGATGTTTTTACCCGAAGCGTGGCGTACAGTGAAGTTGTGATAATTTCATGACTTGCTTTATTAACTTTATAGCTCATTGTTACGATGAGTTAAGCTCTAAAATAAAACATTTGAGCCACATTCGCTTAATCTTTTTTATTAATCTTCAATTAGTATCATTCTTATTAGACTTTACTTAGTATTATGTGTTTAGTATTTTAATTTCATTTAATCCTATCACCAAGTCTCAAATTGTATACAACTTTAAAGTTAGATTTATTCTCTACTTTTTAATTCTCCTAGTCTCATTCCCATACAATGAATACGTAACGAGTTTCATTCGTTCGCTTATTCGATTCATTACAGAATTGGGGTCCTAATAGTCATCTATAGAGATCATTGTCTGTGGAAAGGAGTTGGCGGGAGAAAGTTCAGTAAATTATTGCTAAATATGATTCTGGTTAATTTAAAACAGTATTAGTGGTAGATACACATTTAATTAAAATTTTGTTAGCACTGTGGCCAATAGAAAGAGTTCTGTTGATATTATAGAGTTCTAGCCCAACCTAGAGCTGCATTGAAGCTATCTAAATCCAAATGGCTGGTTTTATGGGTTTCATGCGAGTTTTTGGTTTTATCTCTAACCGTGCGTTATGTGCTTACGTTTGTGTAGCAAAATAAAGCACCCATCTATTAAAATTGATCTAGAATAAGGAAAATTATTTTTGTACTTCTGCCGCCTCAACAAAGACCAACTATTAGCGTTCGGCTACTGAAAGACGCGACTCGAAATATCAACACATAATCTTGCAAACTTCAGACAAATACCACTAGGGAACACCTATCATCCGCGCGCTTATTCTGGCTTTAAGTATCGAAGCAAGGAAGAAAAATAACAGTTTAAGCTTAAGCTAAAATTTTTTATTTAATCTTTGTTCGTCGATAGCTTATAAAATTAAACATAAAATAGTCATTGTTTCTTGTATAGATGAGAGTGAATGTAGCTATTTGCTATATTGAAACACAGAGGCGTAGCTAGAGTTTCCAGCGCCCGGGGACAACTGAAGAACTTGCGCCCCTTTCTGTGTGCCAAGAATGGAAAACATTTTATTAAAAAATTTCGTAGCATCAAGTTGGCGTCCCTTGGATGCTGCGCCCGGGAACAGATGTCCCCCCCTGGCCCCACCCTAGCTACGCCATTTTTGGAACAAGTCGAAACCTCTACCAACCTAACTTACCCCAAAAGGCTGGTAGAGCCTTATTTCGATACACCGAAATCTATAAAAAGTGTATAATGTAATAAATGTAAGTGTATAATTAAAAAATATTGCTTAGTTATTAAGCCTTTCGAGACGGCGGCTATTGGGAGTCGAAAGGAATCGTCGCACAGAAGAGATTTTGTGTCCATTAAGCCTAACTTTAGAAAAAAAAAAGTTGAGGCCCTATAGTCATAACTTTGGTACTATTGTAGATTGTTACATAAAGCTATCATATATGTTAAAATTAACGCTTAATAGTCTTTTTCCTTTACTTTATATAAAAATATATTAAAAAATTGTTTACTTCGAGAAATACTTTTCAAAAGGGCTATTTAAATTATTCCGAAGATCTAATTAATAAAATGCATTAATAAACATTTAAATTGATAAAAATACAAAAAAGACTATTTACTAGAAATAAAAAATCTTTCACGTGATCTGGGAGGCAGATACTGAGCTCAGACTCTGACAAAATATCCGACTCTGACATATAAGAATAGACTCTGACATATAAGAATCACTAGAAATGTAGCTCACTAAAGCTTTGGAAAATGAACCATCGCTCTCTTTCATGTCATTAATTGGCTCATTTACCATGCGAGTATGTCCGTCTGATAACTAACGCTTGCCAGCCATAATAAACTGAAATCAAGGTTTTCCGAAATAAAAAGGAAATATGGGAAATATAAGCGATAAAAGCAGTGCAAAGCGTAATAGAATCCCATATAGTAACACTAAGAAACCCTACATAGTAGAAAAAAAAAAAGAATAAACGAGGATTCGAAGGGATATCAGAAACACGAATGTTTATATAACGCGGCGGGTTAAAGAGCCGAGTTTGTTTACATTAAGCTTTCTTTCCTTCTCTGCAACACCTGACATCAATGTTACGCAGAATGTGATCAAATTGAAGGTCATGAAACCTAAAACTATATTTAGTTCAAAAATAATAGACAGAAGATTCCATCTATTGATCTTTAAAACGTTCCAGGACACTGGCACGAATATGTGACTGCCGAGGGTGAACGAGAAAACGCTCTGACACGTCAGCATGCCGACCGGAAAATGAGTGCGTTTCTTGCTGGCATGCATGCGTGACAATCGGCACGAGAGGGTAAAGTCCTCCCTTCCCTATTTCAGAGCAAGAGACATAAAAAATGCTCACTCTCGTCTCCGGGTTACAAACTCTGAACTTGCCCATTGCCAGACAGAGACACTTTTCAATTACAGCACGAACGCACTCGGTATGCAGGCAGAAAATACCTTACATTCTCCCCCACTTAAACGGTGACTGAGGAGGACATTCTCCCCCACTTAAACGGTGACTGAGAAGGATGGTACCGAATCTCTAAATACAAGTGGTAAAGAATAATCTTCCACCACATTTAATTCGAGCGCCACTTGAAAATCATTAGATGTTTTTATCCTTATTTCAATCTATATGCAGAAAAATATGCATCAGGATTCGAACTCCTGAGCTTCAGATTGCCAGGCGAATCTTTCCGGTTACATCACGAAAGCACGAGTTAAGGAGAAAAAAGTATCTTACAAAGTCAGCTTATATATCTTTTATATAAACGTTAACTGAACAACGGTCATTGTCATGGAAATCTGTGTTACGTGTGCTGATACTGTACCTACAGATATCAGGTTTAAGTTCAGATGTGATACCCCAAGTGATGAAAACATCCGTGGATGGTATCATCAGTTTGAAAATACCGGCTGTCTTTACAAAGGGAAGAGTACGGGACGACCAAGGGTTAGTGACAAGACTGTGATCGTGTGAGTTAGTTCATAATAGATCGTGTGTATGTGCCTCCACTACCAGCTGACCTACCCGACGTATACAGGACTGAGGCAACTGTTGCAAAAATTATACCACAAACACTAATCAAAGTTTGGGAAGAACTGGTCTATCGACTTGATGTGTGCCGTGTGATGAAAGGTGCTCACATTGAACACTTGTAAGCTTGTAGGTATAACTGTTTGACTTGCTCTTAAGTTTTACGTAAAAAACACTACAAAACACTAAAACTCCGATATTCATTTAAAAACTCCCTGTATTTTAAATAGCATATTTAAGCATGAATAATTAAATGAATCTGTATTAAATACTATTTCCTCACGCCGATGTAAAATATAGATATAATAAAAATAATATGCATTTGCATAATTTTATTGAGAGTTTTTTTATTCTACTTTCAATAAATTTATGCAATTGTATTGAAAAATTGTAAGATAATGTTAATTTCAAATGTATAGAAATATTTGCTTTTTTCATCTGAATTGAATGTAGTAACTGAAATGAATTTTAAATGATAATTACAGTTACGATTTTGCAGTCAGTTACCCTTAAATACAAAATGTTACATAACTTAAATACAAAATGTTACATAACTTTTAAAGAACTTGTAAATTTAAGTACATACCTATACTTTACGATCTGAAGAATGCTGACAAATGTAGTTCCTTGAAAACAGAAACCGAGATTTGATCAGCCGAAGTTTTGCGGAGTATCGAACATGTGTTTGTATTTTTTTTCAAATTCTTCCAACCAGGTAGCGAAATCTTCACCATTGCTTATATTTGATCAAACTTCGCAATGAAAGTTTCCAGAAGAAATCTACTATGCTTTAATTATTTTGTACAGGAAATTGTGTGGCAAAATGTTTTCAACTACTTTGCTTAAATCGCGCCAAAAATCACTTGACATGATAGAAATATTACTGGAAGACCATTGGTCCATCCTAAAAGCCACTCCCTCTGTGGTTACATAGATGTGCACTTGTGAAATATGCTCACCGGGATAACTCAGTGGCCTCACTAGCACTGGGTTGTTAGATTTCTTGGGATATTCCATTACACCTAACCGATATAGCCCTTCGGCTATAGATACAGGAAGTAGAAATTCTGTTCTTGCTGGTATTGTGCTATCGTCTTGAGCTATGAATTTTTTGGACAAACCCCTTCATCATTAATTCTGAATAGGGCTATGTCCTCAGAGGCAGAATGCAGTTCATTAATTGGAAAGTATAAGGAAAAATTGTATTTCCTTAGAAGTTCCAATCCGTGTATGCAATATCTGCTAGATATGCCTTATGCTGTAATATCTGCTAGATATGCTTATGATGGCAGCGGCACTTCCAAACGTAATGTTGATATTTAATTTTCCGTAGCTCTCTATCTTATCGACATAGTTCGGAGGATAGTTTTACCAGATTAGTTTTACCTTCTAGTTGTTGAGCCATATCTTTTTGAATGCTGGTAAATTTGGCTTCTGTATCGAAGGTCGTTTTACAAGGAGCTCCATGATGAAAAGTTCATAATTGTCACAACTCATTGCAGAAATCTGAAGCGCTTTGCTATGGGTCTTCTGATTATCTTTCAACCGCCGCTCCGTGAGATGGCAACTAATTTTTTTCTGTATCGTTGTTGGGAAGTTGTCTTCGTTTCCGTGTCTTCGGGTGTTCTGCAATTCCTTCGTACGTGCCATCAGTTTCAGTACTTTTAGATTTGGTTTGTTATCACTTCTGCTTCGTGTGAAGGCATTTACTTCTGGGCTAAATCGTCTAGACGAGCAGTCAGTTGATCCAATGTCTCTTGGACTTGAGCAGCTCTGATTGGGTCGCGGTCTTTAAGAACTGCTTGCTGGGCTGCCTCAAAATTTATAGCGTACACGAAAGCGCTTTTTAAATCCTTCACATCCGCCATTCGCAGGTCTTTCTGTATTTCAAGATCACGGATGCCATCGAATGAACTACTGCAGGGACAGGATTCTCCTTGTTTCTGTAGCATTTTCGGAGATCATACGGGCTTCTGTTGTGTTTCTGTGCGCTTCTGTTAACGAGATTTTAATTGAAGCCTGCTATAGTCATAAGGTATTTCTCCCACTTCCCTAGCGTGCCTTCGTGGTGTAACGGTAGCACGCTGGGCTTCCAATCAACCTAATGACTGTACAAGTGGCGCCCGAACTAAAAGGGTTATGGATGATGATTCTCCGCACCCAGGATTTGGCGACTAGGTCCCGTAAAACCCTAGTCGCTCTTTAAAAAGGGGAGTATATAAGGTATTTCTCCCACTTCCCTAGCGTGCCTTCGTGGTGTAACGGTAGCACGCTGGGCTGGTATTCCAGAAATCCGTGATTCGATTCCCGGCGAATGCAGTTGCTAATTTTTCATCTCGTCTGCTTCCAAATAATCCTAATGACTCTACATAGTGTTTTAAATATTTCTCCACACAGCGCAGCTCAAGGCGCGGATACAGCTTCGAAGTCTAGCCTGTGGTTTTCGGATAGAGTTTGAGGAATACCCACTGCGTCTCCTGTCAGGGAAGGAGCAAGATGGCATGCCGTAGCTTTAGAATTCCATCCATTCGCGTCCGTCACTGTATAAATACGTCTTATACACTTGGCAGGAGAACTTACCGTCGTATGTGCATAGCTTTAGAGAAGGATGAGCAGGCAAGGGTAAAGTTTTAAAACCATCAGAATTGCTCCCTGCCGCTCCTACGAATTTCTTTAGGGTATCAGCTTCTTTGGCGACGCAGAAACCCTGTCATCAGTTTGTCGTTCGATGGCAAAAACCTTTTCTTGGACTTTTTTATCCACGGCAGACACTCTTTCCTGAATTTCTCCAACTTTGTCTTCAGCCGCGTCTATTTTTGTCTTCCATAACTTCGAATTTGTTTTCTATTATACAGGTAATTTCTCTTTTCGTTCTCGCTTGACCTGCATCAATCTTTTCTCGAACAGCTTACATCTCGTCTTTAACGGAATTTTTAATAGCCTTCATCTTTACTTTAACAGTTTCTTGGCTAGTTTTCCTCTCTTCTTGGTCCAATTTCATCTCTTCTGTGATGGGAAATGACGGCGCTTTCCATCTTTTCTTGGAATGTAGCTAAGGCAGTCACCAACTGTCTTAGTTCCTAATCCATCGCTCTTGTCACAGATATTCAATCCCACTACAGACCCCGAAAAGTATTGCGTGCGTAAAGGTTGGTAATAGACTGAATGCACGCAGCTCCGATATGGTTGATAGGATTTATTTTATCAAATAAAACACTTCACTTGAACTTTCTACATATTTTTAGAACTCTTCATAATATCATAGAGTACAATCAGTAGTTACATTTGCAGCTACTAGAAACGCTAAACACAACACAATGAAAAGCGCAGCTAAAGAGAAAGCTACTCGGAGATATCTCAGTACTTTGAATTCATCCCGAGCTAACAGCTAACAGCAACGACTAAGAGCAGATGCTCCTTCCAGTCTTATATAGGTTTCACATGGCCACCGAAATTTTGCTAGTATTTTCTACTTCTGTAAATTACTGGAAAGCAATGTGAGAGTCGAATAACGGTTACAGCTAATACAGTGATCAACATTTATTCAATTACAATACCTAAAACGATGTTACAGGGAAAGGACCAAAATGTCGCTAAATGGTCTCCAAGCTTGGCGACTTTTGATAATTTCTTGCCAAATTTGGCGACAAATATTACTTACCAAAACCGTTGCCAGCTTGGCAATATTTCGCAAAATTACCGAGATATACATGTACTCAATGTTAAACTTTCTTTTCTTACTTTTCCGGCATGGCTTCTCTTTCTCTCGATTTTTCACGTTACATTCCACAGAAAAATACAGTAATTACACATATAATTGCACTAAAATTACCTACCTATGTAGAAAATTCGTAATAATATGTTTCTCCGTTTTATGAATGTTTCTTACGAATCGCACTGTAGATTATCCATTAATAAGGTAAGAAATTTTCATTCTGGTTTAATATTTGCTTATCACCAGTAATCTGCGTTTTTGATGATAAATAAACTGCGTGTTTCTTCAGCGCATAATTCATTACATATCTAATTCTATGTATTAAAGGATTAACGCTTTAACGATTAAGTTAAAAATTTTTTTTCATTGCAGGTGGATCCGTATTTGATATATCCAGGATGGGAAAAATATAAAGAAGATGCTTTGAAAAGTAGAAATAAATACAATGCCTTGCTTCGCGCAGTCTTAAGGAACTATGGTATTCAGCATGAAGCTGAAGCCTTTTCTGGAGCTTTCACGAAACTTCATTGTCGATTTCAAGAACGGAAAGATAGAGCTGAAGTGGAAAAGGTTATTATAGGTTGTATCAAAAGATTGTCAAAGAGTATGCTTGAAGAATTTTTAGATGAATTCAAAGATACTACAGATATAAATAGCGCTCAAGAGTATATACTACAAAAGGCTTCCGCGTGGTACATAGTCACGTATAGTGACAGTGGTACTAAATTTCTTAGCTTTCCTTGGACCGTTTCTACATATTTATCTAACATAAAAATTAAAAATTCATCTTTTAATCCGCTGCCTGTTTCACCTCTCATTGCTAATATGGATGAACAGATAAAACTGTGTGAAGCTGAAAATATTCTACCCCACCCTATAGAAACAGATATTTGGTTAGAATATGAATTTTTGTGTGATCCCGTAACAGTAAAGCTTGCAAGCAGAGTATTGATTATGTGGGCCCAAGATGAGCAGATAATTGACAGATCGGGTTACAGCCACACAGGATTTCTGTATCCGAATACTTTAATCAGACTTTTTCTTCATGTTGCTGAACTTGCTCATTATGTTTTTAAAAAAGGGAAACAGACGTCTTCCACAGAGAAAAAAGTCTTCTCGCCAGCATCTCTCGTTTTGGAATTTCTTAGATTTTGCACAACTTTACGTTTCTATAATAAAAATGAAATATCCAGCGTGATTCCTTTTTCGGTGTATAAATACAGTAAGCTGGCTAAATCAGCTGTAGTTGCATACCACAGGTTTGCTTTGTCAGGTGAATTTCATTGCTTAAATGTGGAGAGAAATAATATTGAAGAAAAAATGGAGATGAATCCAATACAGATAGAAAGTAAAATATTCCCTAAAGTGCCTATTGATGCACAAACGTTACAAAAGGCACAAGATGCTCTGATAAAATATTCAGGTGTAGAGGATGTAACAATGCGAGAAATTCGGCAAACTAAAAAAGTTTGTGTTACTGCCTATGGTTCTGAACTATCAATCAAGATATTGAAAGGCATTTTGAGAAAGCATGCTGTATTAAGAACACTTTTTATAGATGGAAGAATGCCAGATGAATGAATAATCTGCTTTGCTTCATGTGTATATTTTCCCCCCAATTTTAAAGTATTTCACTCATAATTATTGTATCATTATATATTTTTCCTGACAATTTTTTTATACAAATCTAGTTTAAATTACTGTTTGTTCTTTTAATTTTGTTGTTATAATGTTTCTCTCATTTTCTACATTATTTTTCATTTGTATTTCTTTAAAAATGGAATTATGTTTTCAATGCCTGTATTTCCTGATGTATGTTCACGTTCTGTTTAATGAATAATCTGGACTATTTTTTAAAGTAAACTAGTAATTTTTTTTATATATGTATTTAGATCTTCAATTTTCAGTCTTTTTCTAATACAGTATTTTTTTATATTTATATCTTTGTAATTGCATAAGCTTACATTTTTATATCTAAATAAAATTAATTAAAATAATTACTTGACTTAAATTACTTGAAAATAATTACTTGAATTAAATAAAATTACTTGACTGCATAATCAGTTTACTGAAGTCATAGTGCTGTCAAGGAGTATTATGGTATTTGTCTCAAATATTAATAAGCAATCTTCATTCTCCTTGGATAGGTTTAGTGTTAGAAAATTAAGTTGAATAAATTTGATGTACAAAGCCGTACTTGAATTTATAACTAGATTGAGCATTTGAAATATTTTTGCAATAAATTAAAAATTACTTCATTAATTTGCCATAAAGTAATAAAAATTAAAAATCTCTTATTTAGATAAATGTTATCTCAGCGCCCTACAGTTAAACTTTTATCTTTACATTTTATGGTCATTATTATTTTAATTAACCTGTTATTTACAGTTGCAGCTTTACTGTCATTTCACCTTTTTGTTTCCTCATCAGAATGCAAATCTTTTTAAGAGTATTTAAGTCGAGGGTTTCGGATTGTAAGATAAATCGTGTTTCTGCCTCTCGAGGCCACATTATTAGGTTTGCCAGGTCTGATAAGATTTAATTCTTAGGCTTTGCGTTTTTGCTGCCGACATTTAAATTGTGATGCCGGTAAGAGGTTTTTGAGCCAGCTTCGCGTAAATGAATTGTCTAGCCTCTCACTATTAGACAATTTGACTTTTTGTAATTCTTTGTTTCTTTAAGTTACATCACCGCAAGTGATAGCTGATTTGTAAGTACGAGACGTTGCTTTAAACTTTTTCAGGACTCTGTTGTTGAATCGGACCAGGCGGTAATTCGCTCCAAGTCTGTTACGAGTTTGATACTAGCTTGCTACCAAAACAAGTCAAACTGTATAACATTATATTTATTTATTTATAATATCCAATTCTTGGCTGTTTGAGAAATATCGGAAAGAAAATTAGCAAAGGCAATATTTATATTTTTTGAGCGGCAGTGGCCAGAATTCAGAACTGATGTTCTAACTCACTTTAAAACTCATTCCTTTTTCGCTTTTTTAAAATTTTATTTCTTTTATAATACTGTATGTTCTTTAATTTTCTGAAATTAAGTATCAGATACTATCATACGATGGTTTGATCAATAACTGCTTTAGTAATAAAATAAACAGTAACTGGATCTGAATTAGAAGTGGAAACATTATAATGCGAATAAGTTGTAATTATAATGTAAAATCTTGTTATTTTCACTATCATAAAGTAAAATGATCTTACTAGACACCGATGACTTGCGGTGGTACGTAAGAGTTATTTAACCATGAACTCAAAGGTAAATAGCTGGACTTAGAATTTAGTATAAGGCTAACTAGCCTGACTCAGCAACTTATCCAGTGATTTACTTATTAAATTGTCAAAAAGCCGTATCAGCAACTCAACGTAACAACAGCGAGGACAAAATAGTAACGCGCGCTGGCTAGCAAAATGACGCTACTAGTTTCGTCTGTTTTTATACTCTCCTCACTTTGCATCCTGGCGAGAAAATGCTAGGTGAAAATAAGAAGTCCAGGAAAGATACCAAACTTAAAAATTAAACATTTTTATCTCCAGCGCGTGAACTATCTATCGGAAATTCTATAGATAGGCTATTTTAAATATTTTTAGCCCGAAAAGTTAGGCCAAAAGAGGGGAAAAAAACTCAGATTGGCATAGTTTTGAATATATATTCCATTTTCTTTCTGAAAGAAGTGTTTCATTGCGCTTGAAATCGATGGTTTTATTCAAAATTTAATCTAATCTAAGATTTAAATTTATATTTTTAGAGCTTTTTTGACCTAACTATAAATTTTTCATTGGCGTGTTTCTCTTCTAATTTAATGAAATAACAGATATTTTCAAAGTTATTGTCTAACTTATACTCACATCTGTACAAATATACAGGGTGATCAGCGAATAAGCCCTGATTTCAAAATTAAATATCTCTACAACAAAGACCAATAGAATTATGCAGTAAACTGTATGTTTATAAGCAAAACTGTAAAAATGGTGTACAAAAGTTTATAAAATTTAGTTATGAAAATCGTTAACAGATGGCGCTGTAATCGCAATGACCTATAAATAGCCTTTAAAATGTGCTTCAAATTCGAAAGTGATCAATAGTGCTGTAGAAGTAACGAGAAATTGTGTACCCGTATGTATTCGTTACTCGGTGAACAAGTACTCGTTACTATCGTATCGTTACTCGTTAATTTCGGTAAAATCCATCGGTATTCGTATCCTGAGCCTATTTTATCGGTATACGGCCCTATGCGAGATAGGGAGTTTTACGTCGTATTTTTGGATGGAAATAATTCACCTCTTTTTGTGGTGTCACAAAAGTCAGAAACGCCTACAGAAGGCTGTCAGGAAAATAGGGAAAAATAAAATAATAAATAAATAAATAAAATAAATATTACAATAATAACATTAATTAGTAATTAAAATAATAAAAAATTACCTAGTAAAAAACTTAATAATTAAAATAATAAAAAAAAGTGATTAAATTAATGAATAATTAAAGTAACATAATAATTAGCAACTGAAATATAAAATACTTATAAGTAAAATTTAACAAAAATGTAAAGACAAATAAAAATTAAAATAATTCTTAAATTTATGATGAACAGTTAAATTATAAAGTAAAAAACCAGACCTTGTCATATTGGCTTAGTACCTTTTCGTCCTTTCTCATTTCATCCGAGCCTCAAAAAGTGTCATTTCGTTCGCTGCCTTCCCCCACCAATTCCCTCTTTCCCGTTTTATCCGCTGTTTGAAAAATAGGTGTTTACTTTATAATAATAAGACGAACGTGATGTTCACTACCAGTGTTTGTTTATGTTCTCAAAAATACAGATCTCTTAGAAAGTGACCTCTTAGTGATGTCGTAATTAGATGATTTGCTATAATTATTTTCTAATAGATAACGGAATTAATGTAATTTAATGTCAATAACTCGAAGAAGCAAGTTTAAATACGGTGCAACAAAAATACAGAAGTATTTTAAATGACGAAAATATTCATATTTTGTCAATGTCAAATTTTAAAAAGAATTAATTTTGGACAAATTATGAAATCTAACTTTTAATGTTGTCTTCTGGTTCCTATATTTATAGCTGGCAAAGTTTTATACTCGTTATGAAAAATAAAAATACAAGAAGTTTGAGTCCCGTAGACAGAGATTGACCGGGAAATTTAATTTCAAAATTTGCAGTGTTTGATGCCATTTGTAACTTGCCTTCGGGTATCGCTTAATTAAGTTAGAATAATTCGAGGAAATAAGTTTAAATGAAGTGCAGCAAAAATAAGCATAATTTAAAAAGTTATGCGGTATCCATATCAAATTTCACTTTTCATAATGACAATAAAACTTTCCCAAATACAAATAAAGAAACTGGGTTGGTGTTGGTGCATTTAATTATGGCAAAGCACACTAGGGCTATCTGCCTAAAGGGGGGATGCCTTCGTGGAGGACTTTGTAAGGGAAATGGCTGGTATACACTTTACACATGGGGAAAACCACAAAAACACCCATGCAGCCAGCCCGTTCGCTGGATTCGAACCTCAGACCGAACTACCAGTATTCAACGACGTTACCGCTCGACCACTGGTGGGCTAAAGAAACTGGAAGAGGGCATTAAAGATTAGATTTCGTTATTTGTCCTTTATTCGTAGCTGCTTCTCCCCATTCCTTTCATCATAACCGCTAATGACGAAAGGGTGAATTTCTAGTAAAGCATGTATATTAATGTTCATTATACATTTGTCACATTTTTGCTTTCTTTCAAAACAGCGATAATGTGGTTCTAAACAGCGATAATATTGTTTTAGAAATTAAGAAAATGGGCCCTATGTTATAAAAACCTAATTATATTCAGATACACACCTTTTGCACATGTTTGAAATCCATTATTCTAATCAGAATATCTACAGAAAATATTGAATCAATATTAGAAATCAAAAGCTAAGTGAGAATGAAGTAGTAAGAGTCATAGCGTCTAACCTGTTTTAATTGAAGAAAACAGGTGCTTGCTTTATCGTAAAGTGAACACCTATTTTGCAAACAGCGAGAGCCCACGAGCGGTCGGGCTTACAGGTGTCCATAATCAGGTGGAGACGAAAGTCGCTGAAGACTAATAGTTCGTTCCGGGGTTCAATTCCCGGCTAACGGCTGGCTGCACGGGCGTTTTCGTGGCTTTCCCCATGTGTAACTTGCATATGAGCCAGTTCCTTTAAAAAGTCCTCCACGAAGGCATCCCTTCCCTTAGGCAATAGCCCTAGTGTGCATTGCCGTAACCAATTAATCCGAAACCGAAAAAAAAAGGGAATTGGTGGGGGAAGGCAGCGACGAAACGTCGTTTTAGAAGAATAGGCTACATAACCAAATTTCTATCTATACTCTGGTAAAATAATAAAAGCCAAGTAACTTACTTAGTGATAAATAAATAAAATAAAAACCAAGGCTTTTATTTTCGCCTTATTTGGCTTTTATTTTATATTTATATATATGGGTGAGTACTTTACATTTAATTATAAGGATATATATATATGTACTTTACATTTAATTATAATTTCTTTAAAATATACATATTTACGTTTTGTAGTATTACCGATTGCAATAAAAAAGAGAGGTGCACATCTAGATGTTATAACGGGCCCATATACAAAATTTCAGCGTTCTAGAACTAATCGTTTTTGAGTTACGCGAAGTGCATGCGTACTTGCACATCACGAAAAAATCCCTTTCAAGTATCAACTTAGAGTCATAATCATTTGTCATAAGTATCATCTTAGAGTAAATGGGATTACATTTAACAATCCGTTTCTAGGAAAAAAAAATTGTGTTTGTACGTACAGACGTCATCCAAATAAATAATTCACATGGATTCTGTAATCGTCAAAAATGGATATTTCCGTTGAAATATGACACCCAAAAATTTTTCTCGATTACAATACTTACTTCCTTTTTATTTCGTACAAGGAAGTAAAGAACTTATATTAACCTACATATTCTTGTTTAAACAATACCTAAGTGCAGTATATAAATATTTCAAACCAATAAAATCTCCCTATGGCACGCTCAAGAAAAAAAATCAATAATCATCTAAATTTTCAAATTACAAACATAATATGCACTATAAATCTAAATGTAAAAAGCAAATACAAAATAACGCTTCACGCTATCAAAATTGATCATTTTCTTAAATATCAACAATTAAACAATATTTCAACTGAAACGCATAATGTAAACAAGAGTTTGCCCGATGAGTTAACCAAAAAAAAAAAAAAAAAAAAAATTCGAAATTATCAATGAAAAATGTGGCACACTGGTATTGTTAACAAATGTATCGTTCGTATTCGAACAGCAACCGCATCATTCGTATTCGCATAGAAACCGCATCATTCGTATTCGCACAGCAACCGCGTCATACGACAGATGCGAGTAACGAAATGAATTTGTGAGTACCGAATCGGTACTTCGAGTCAACCGATGTACCCGTTACTCGGTAACGAATACATGCGATTTGCTCCAGCTCTAGTGATCAGTACAACTGTTGGCTAATGAAAAGAGGCTAGCGTAGAAAGTGAAATAATGTATTCCATTGAACAACGTGTATTTTGGTTCTGGAATTTCACCGATTAGAATACAGTCCTAAGGCAACACGTCGCAGTTTTGAAAACCGATTTAATGTTCCAGTTGGACCCAATGCGAAAACCATTCGTATGCTCTTCGAGAAAAATAGTCTTTTGTACGAAATTCGAATGGACTGGCAGCGTGGCTGACGATTGAAAGGGAAATGTTGGGCCTAAGCAAACTGTAGTCACTCCTGAAAATTCAGCCAAAGTTTCTGGATTTGTTCAGTAAAATCCTAGGAAAAGCATCCAACGGATTACATCAAAAACAGGTTTGAAGTACAGGAGCACACAAAAAATATTTAAAAATAGCGTACGGCTGTTTCCATACAAAACCCAAAGTCATCAGTCATCCAAACCCATGAAAGCTGTGCAACAAAGGGTTGACTTTGCGAATCAGATTCTAACAATGATCGACAACGACAGATTTGATATGAGGTGCATCTGGTTCACAGATGAGGCACATTTTCATTTGAATGGAATTGTTAATAAACAAAACTGGAGATTTTGGGGTACCGAAAATCCTCATTTGTGTGAAGAAAAAGCACTGCATTCGCCTAAAGGTATGGCATGGGCTGCAGTATGCGTCAGAGGCATTATCGGACCCTCTTTTGTACGAGAAACGATAATTACTGAACGTTACGTTACAATTTTGGAACAGTTTGTCAGCACTCAACTAGCGTTGAAGGATCGACCAAGTATCGACTGCTTCCTGCAAGATGGGGGCTCGACCACATCGAACCAATAAAGTTTTTCACTTTCTTCATGAATGCTTTGGGAATAGAGTAATTGCGTTAGATTATCCTCAATTTACTGACACAGGAATAGCTTGGCCTCCATATTCTCCCGATCTGAGTCCTTGTGACTTCTTTCTGTGGAGCGCATTGAAAGACGCTGTCTATCGAAACGATCCTGCTACTCTAGATGAGCTTGAATCGTTTATTGGTGTTGCATGTGATTCCATTTCCGTCGAGACATTGCAAGATGCGATATCAAATTTCATTGTTCGTTTACGCCACCTCATTGTTTCGAACGGTGAACATTTTGAAAAAATTGTATTTTGATTGCAAAGGCAGCTTCACTTTATTTTTTTAATTAATTTTTTGACTCCTTTCAGAGAAAGAGTTTTCAGCGCAGAGCGCCATCTGTTAACGATTGTTGTAACTAAATTTTCAAACCTTTTGTACACCATTTTCACAGTTTTTCTAATAAATGTACAGTTTACCGCATAATTCTATCTATCGATTTTTGTTGTAGAGGTATTTAATTTTAAAATCAGGGCTTATTCGCTAATCACCCTGTATTACAATTAATAAATATAACATCGTTGTCTTAAGTTTGACAAAATAGCTTTGCTCACATTATCTAAAGAGAATTAGTTAATCTTTCAAAAGAGAGGCGAAGAAGGAGAGATACGCAAGATTATTTGGACGTTTTGTACGATTATAAATTACACTGAAGTGTTGAGCTAGCTTTGTGTTTTACAAATTATCAATGCATTCTTGTTTATTTTTATAGTTAAGGCATACAGCAGTATTTAGATCGAAGTTCTGTTGTAAAATTATTCATATCTGATTTCTTATATCTATCATCATTTTCATAATCGGCCTCAAAATGAATTTTCTTCAAACTTAATTCGTGTAGTCTTTAAAAAGCACTCTGCATTATTTTTCGTTTCTCGGCACGGTATTGGATTTTAACAGTTTTTTTTTTGGGGGGGGGGGGCAATCTAAGCAAGCGAGTTTTCACATCATCTTCATAATCACTGCATAGAAAATGTCAGCTGCAAATCTTTGTATTCAGCACATTAATATAATCCTGTCTTCGACTTATGTATTCATTTTAACCGCCGAAAGCAGATTGTCTTTTGGAAAAATATGAAATACTGTATCCCTAACTTTCTTACTTCCATGAATCCATTTGCTACAACGCAAGAACACATATTACATAAATGGTACTTTGCAACAGTGGTCTGAAACTTATGTTGAACACGGGCCAATGTACAATTTTAAAGTAGGTGATCGGCAGCAATTACCCAAAAAAAGCGAGGATTCGTTTTTAACAAAACAAAATTTGTTAATTAGGTTAAAACTTTTTATTAGATATTTATCAGAAACATGCAAATAAGAATAACGCAAAGAAAATATCAAATTTATACCTCTAATTTGCCTGGAATCTGGTATCTGCAAGAAATTTCTCTTGCTTGCAATTTGGAATTCAAACAGCTAAATATTAAAATTTCAGACTGGCGTTTATTCAACTAATTGTAATATATTGAAGTAATTACTAAATAACTTACTTTTAATTTAAACTAAAACGAACTATAAGAAAGCTTCCCAAGAGCGACAAAACTTGAAAATAAATGACGATTTGTTCTCTTTTCTTTTATTTATTTGATTCTTCAATGACGCAGACAGAAAAAATAATACTTGTATGTTAATTTTCGTTAACATCTTCGTTTTTTACTACACCTTTCAACTACAACATTTCGTGACGTTTCGATTTTGATGAAGTTTGTAATCTTGGAGGGAAATTGCTAGAAATTATGATCACAAATTGTAGATACTCATCGGCTGTCTGGTTCTTTCCGTTGACTTGTTAATTTTCAACTACGAAAAAAAAAGTGTTCTCGAGTAAATGTACTCAAAAACAAAGCGAGTTTTCATATTGCAAAAATTCGTAACTGAAGATGTTTATATTTTGACAAGTGGTAATAAAAGATAATAAAATTTTTATTCTCAAATCTTTGAATAAGATTTGTATCACAATATAAATTACTTAGCATCATTTCTAGATTTTCCGAAGAGTTACTCACGTTCATTTTTGGTAATGAAAATAACTTAAAAACTGGACTTCAAACCATTAAAATCCCAAACATTTTCTTCGAGTTCTTATCATAGTAATGCTAATTAATTTATGGGAATACTATTCGCGGACAGCATAAAATTACTTCGAGGGCCACATGCGGATCGTGGGCAGCAAGTTTGGTACTGCATTGCTAGAAAACAAACGTATCTGATTAAAATTAATTTGGAATGTTCACATTGCTTGAATATCATTTCGCAGCAGAATGGAACTCCGGTTTTAAACAATGTGAAGTTAGAGCTAATACAAGATAGTGATGTCAGAATAGCTCTTAACTGCCTCTATGAGGAGCGCGTCGGCGAGGGGTCACTCGAAGGCCCTTACGTAGCCCATCTCTTTAACCTTGGTTTGGCTGTACCAAGCATAGATAATACATGTAAATCACTAGTAATAGAAAATTTTGAAATTAAATACCGTTACACACCAACAAGTTTGTGAAACAGCATGTAAACCATTGAACGCCGCTTTCCTCAATATCAGTGGATTTACATATATACTGACGGTTCAGTAAAGAACAGGATCATTGACGCTAGAGATATTGTACACAGAAAACGTTTCTCCTTTTATGAAACAGTCTGTGCTAACATGACTAGTCTGAATGGTGAACTGGAAGCAGATTATGTCTTCACACAGCTTTTCTGTCGTAAAGCTATCATCATCTCGGATTTTAGATCTGTTCCAAGTTCTTGCCAATAAAAACCTACAATACTAACCGTATTTTGTCCTCCAAAACATTCATGCTTTCTCTCTAGTGGAGATAGCCTCACCTTGGAGTCTGAGAACACATTTCATAAAATGGCTGAATCCTTCTGTAGTCTAGAGAAAATACATAAAGTAGTGCAACTGACATTTTAACTTGACCATTTAATGAAGGTTATGAATTTTTAATGAAAAAGATCACAGGGACAAAAATATTTTGAGGAAATTGGTCACAATAATGAAAAATGAAAAGTTCTTTCAGCATTATAACGTCGTACAACTTCTTTGTACGTCTTAAAAATGTTGTCCTGACCGCGTCGTCCCATCCTCGTCCCATCGAGACAGCATGTGTCCTCGCATGCTAGAAAAGTGGTCTTCATCATCTGGAAATCTGTAAAACAAGAAAAAACCGAAATAGTGAATTTTAAGTTTCACTAAGTGAGAAGTGAACGTCATCGTCGTAGAATTTCTTCTTCAACATCGTCTGAATTCGTCTTCCTAAATATCGTCTGGATACGTCTTCTAGCGTATTCTTAAACATCATCTTGCTTAAATCGTCTTGGTTAATGCATTTTATCTTAAGACATCATCTTCCGTTTTCTTAAAATAGTTCAAATCTTTAAAGCAAATAGTCTTTTAGTCAAATCGGAAAAAAATTATGAAGATGGGAAAACGTCTAAATCACAAATTATTAAAATTAGTGTTGCACTACTAATTCTTTCGATTTCCTGAATCTTCTATTTCGCTTCTTTTTTATCACCTGCTTTATTTTCTGTAGTTCCATCTTTGCTTTCTGTATCTGCGTCTTTGTCACCAGTTTTCCAACATACTTCTGATTTTTCAGCCTTTTCTCTTCTTTAGTGGCTCTCGCTTTCTATACTTTTTTTCTTGTCTATTGCAGGGAATGTTACTGGCATTTTTTAGTTGAGTTAGCATTTGATTCATCACCTTTAGCAACTGACTCTTCCTCGAGAAAATGCTTCTCTTCAGAATCTCCTTCTGCGGTGGCATTTTTCCTCGATGGCTTCGAATCTGAGTATGTTGTGTTATCTTGAATTTCCTGTTGTAGTAATTCATTGTTAATAGCGTCATTTTCATTCAACATTTTGTGAAGCACGTCATTTCGTAAGCAAAAATCTTCATACGACTTATACTTCTAAACTACTTTTATGGCTCTTATATTTTCATCAGTTTCTTGAGCTTGAATTATTTTAAATATTGCATCATCTTGAATTTCCATAGATACAGGATTTCTACTCAAAACGTCAACATGTTGCATACGGGTACCAGATCTCTGTTTGATTGTGTAATCGTAATCTTGTAACAGTAATCATTTCAAGTTCTTAGAAGAGGGAACAGAAAAAAGCCGCGCAGTTCGTCTATTATAAATAAGAGGGGAAAGGGGGTCTTCGAACAAATTTCGCGCAATTCGTATACTACCATAGTTCCTTGCTAATTGTAGTATTTCATCTCGGTGTACCATGTGATTTAAATTGATTTCATCGTCATTTTAAATATCAAAAATGCACATTAAGTAGTTTTCTGGCTTGAGTTTTTTATTTCGACTTCTTTTTCATTTTCAGTTAATTGGCCTTGTCATATAATATTTGTGCCAACGATAGCTTAAACCAGGGTTTCTTAAACTGTGGGGCGCGGGACCTGCAGCAGGGGGGGGTCACCAAAAATTTTAGCAGTTTTTATATTTCTTTAACTTATTATAATAATTTTACGATTGCCAAATATTTTTACACAATGTATCTGAAAATAGATAAAGATAAGACAATACAGACAAAGAAAAAAAAAACGATAACGTTTGAATGCATTCTTTTTATAATATAAACCTTAATTTTCCTTGCTTTGCACGTGACGCTGTCATTTTGTCTGTTACTTATTTAAAATTTTCCCATTGTTCTATTAAAATTAGAAATTAAAGTTAATGACCTAAAGCTTGCAATAGTATATTACAGTACTAGTGAAAAAATTGACATTTTCACTCACGCGTGTGTCGGACTTGCGCACTACTTATGGGGTCCCACAAAATTTTTGTAAATATTATGTGGTCCTGGGAGTCACGAAAACATCTCAATGATAAAAGGGGGTCGCGGCTGAAAAACGTTTAAGAAACCCTGGCTTAAACATTTCGTTTTCTGCGATAACACAAAAATTTGATCTAAATCAAGAACCATCAATTTCGAATGCACCTTCTAATCTCCTTATAGGTTTAAGTTTCCCATTGCCAAATCTCGTTAACTGTGGATTTACCGGCTTAAGTTCAGGAGAACTTATCTTCTTATGCAATCTTCTCGGTTTAACGTTACTTGACTACCAGTGTCTATTAAATAATTTGCAATCAATTTGCAAATTATCTAAATTAACAGTTTTATGCATTTCTTTCTGATAAGTATGAGCAATTGGAGTTACAGTTTTGGAATCCTTGACTATTATTGTTACTTGAGTTCGATTAATGACCTACACTAATTTACTTGGTATAGCTCGTGATTTATTTTGTGCATCGCTACTTGAATAACCTTTTGTATTTGGAGCTCGAATTTTCTCATAAATTTTTAATTTTTCATTAAATTCAGAAATAGTTTTGTACCCATACAAATTACACAATCAAGGATGAATGAATCGTCAATAGGAACCACGACTGGCTATTTTTCGAATTGCAATTAAGTACTCAGAAAGCGATTCGTTAGGTTTTAAATGTCGTTTTTGTAACAAATTATGAAGTCTCACACTATTTATTTTGGAGCCAAATTGAGGTAAAAGATTTTCTTTTATTTTGTGTCATGACATAACACCTTTCAAAGACCGAATAAATACTTTAACAACCAGTAAGCAGATTTTTAGTAAACCCGATCTTTCGTAATTCAGATAACCTAAATATAAATATTTTAAAAGGTTCTCCTAGATCGCAAATGAATGATTCGATCGGATATGTATCAATTCGCTTGAATTTCGAAGCAGTTTCTAAAATGTCACGAAAATGTAATGAAATACACTGCCGGCCATTAAAATTGCAACACCATGGAGGAAAGCAAATACAAAAAAGATATTTCTTGCACGTAAACAGTACGGCATGAAGACAAAATGATTAAATGTTTAAGCATCTGAAGTTTTAAAGGGGTGTAAATTAGTAGAGAAACAACTGTCGCCCCTTGCAGCTAAAACGCCCCTTACCCCATCAGAATACTGCACATAGAACCGGGACTCGTTTGAAAAGGCGACATTGTGTTACTCCATTACCCAGCTCTATCGTCTGGCGCACCGGATTAGCCGTCTCTCTCTTTGTTACATTGTCAAGGGAAGCCTAGGTAATGGTAACCCTGCTAATAGTCCACGCTGCTGCAAACGTCTACGCACCTTACAAGATGATACTGGACGTGCTGCAAACATGCCCATTTCCTGACTAACAGTCCGTGATGTGGTCGTACGGTTTTGATGGGCTGAACTCACAATGTCTGTCCTCTCTAGCTTCAGTCATGGGAGGGCGTTGAGATCCTGCATGCCGTTCAGTATGACCCCCAGAAATCCATTGATTCCATATTTGCATGGTAGTGGTTGGATGTCGACTTGTGCAACCGGCTACATCATGGAACGATAATCTACACTTTTGATAGGCAACCGTCCTGCCTCTATCGAATTTCCAAACTTGCTGGCAAGCCTTTCCATTTTTTTTTTATTCCAGGCATAACACGATATTCTGAGCAAACTCCAACCTTATAAAGCATTTCCGAATGAGAAATCCACTACACAACTTTTATGTAACACTTCAGATGTCGCTTCTCCCTCCTGTGTCATCTAAATGCGCTGAAATACTAATTATTTGCATATTCCAACTTCTTCCTTTCATGTGATTTTGACGTTCGTCAGATCATTCCTTCGTGGTGTTGCAGTTTTAATGGCCAGCAGTGTATTACTAGGTGTCATAGTATTTTGATCTGCTGAATTATTTACGGAAAGTGATCCTGATTTAGCAGAATTAACATCATCTTCATTATCAGAATCGGGAACACTTTCATTTTCGGATAACTCGTAATCTTCATCAGTTTCGGATTATAAAAGCTTAAAATCACAAAGACTCTTCAATTTTACTATATGTATTGCCGAAACAAGTGCACAAAGACTCTTCAATCTCTACATATAATAAAAGAAGGAGTCTGTCTGTGTGTGTGTGTCTTTCGTTTACGCTGCGCGCAAGCATTAGCTTGCGCGCAGCGTAAACGGCTACGAAATGTGGCTACCCACGGCTACGAAAATACCCACGGCTACGAAATGTGGCTACCCACGGCTACGAAAATACCCACGGCTACGAAATGTGGTACATAGGTGCATCTAGACAAGAGCCAGTGCACCTCTAAGCGACTTTTTCGAAATTCGAATCAGAATGTTTTTAATTTTATGTTTTGTGACGAAATCGTGTCATTTTGAGACATAATGGGCTACAGGAAAACGAGATTTTACTCTACACATTCCATTTTCACATCGTCATGAAATGTAGGCACTTAGCTATTTTACGAACTTAAAATAAATTTCGTGTTTCAATAAATCGATTAAATACGAATTTATTTAACAAAGTGAGCTTAACACCTTTTCAACGGGATTTTTTCTAAAAAGGTTTATTTTTAAAAATGTACTGTTTATTTTTCTTTGATTTTTGGACACGTTAGACTTTCATTCTTACGACTGCTTTTACAAAAAGAATTTGGGAGAAATGATAATATTTTGTATTTTTAAAAAAAATTTTAAATGAAGCTTCCGAGTACACTTCTCACATCTCACATCTTTAAAAATGTGATTTTGGCAACAATTTTACTTTCTTATTGTTGTTGATAGATTTTTGATGAAATCGCATCATTTTGAATAGTTTCATTCTTTTAGAAATATGGGTTTGGCAACAATTTTTCATCGTATTTCTTATGTCACTGTTTTTAAGAGATTGGCATATTCATTGTAATTTTTTTACATTTTTTTTAAATGAAGTTTCTGAGTACACTTCTCACATCTCACATCTTTAAAAATGTGATTTTGGCAACAATTTTACTTTCTTATTGTTGTTGATAGATTTTTGATGAAATCGCATCATTTTGAATAGTTTCATTCTTTTAGAAATATGGGTTTCGCAACAATTTTTCATCGTATTTCTTATGTCACTGTTTTTAAGAGATTGGCGTATTTTATTGTCATTTTTTTATATATATAATAAATTTTTTATTGATTTTTTTTATAAAGTTGTTTAGCAGAGTAAAATTGTGCGCGGAATTTTTTGAGCTTCTTTCATGTTATTTTTTGCTTATTTCACTGTTTGTAGGATATTGAAAAGTTTTGCATGATTTTTTTTCTTCAACGGAAAGTTGGTTAATTTTTTTATTAGGATAATTAATATTTGTATTAAGGGATATAGCTTATTTCATTATAATTTTTTTCTCTTGGAAATATAAGATAAAATACCATTAACTATACTTTGCTTTTCAGAATTTTTTGTTTTTTGTATTCTTTTATGTTATTTATTTCTCATTTCACTGTTTTTAAGATACTGAAAAGTTTTGAGTGATTTTTTTAGGAAAGAAAGTTCTTAACCTCCTTTATACCATTTTAGTTCTAAGATTTTGCAAAGGGAAGTTGGTTAATTTATTTATTGGGATAATCAATATTTGTATTAAGGGATATTGCTTATTTCATTGTAATTTTGTTATACGTAATAACTTTTTTTATGAAATTGTTCTGCAAAGTAAAATTCTAAGCAGTTTTTAAATTTAACGTTTGCTGTTCCATTCAGCCATTTTTAACTAACTTACAGTTTTTAACCGCATTTGACTCATATTTAAGTTGTAACAAATTACACACAGAAATGAAATCGCTTGCAGTGAAAGTCTGAAGTAATTTTTGTTTCGTTTCTGCGACATTAAAGTCAGATGGGAAAACCAGAAAAGTTACGCAATCTTGATCTATTTTTCCTATCACATAAGGTTCCGAATATAATTTTATGAAAAAGTTCAATAGACTTTGTGGGACCAGTTCTTAAAAAATCTGAAATTCTAGGAATATAATTTAGTGTAGTCATCTTGATTAACAGTACAATAGTTCAATATTCTTGCAAGTAACAATATGCAAATAAATATATCGAAGCAAACTTACCCGTTCCAAACTTGTAATCTTTCATTCATTGTGATTCATGCCTTATCCTAGGCTCATCTCGGACCAAGCCTCCAAAATATGTGGAGTTACTCTGAATAATGGATTTAATAAATAACTGGATTTAATAAAATGGCTGAAACCTTCTGCAGTCTAGGGGGAAATGTATAAACTAGTCCAATTGACATTTTAACTTGAACATTTAAAGAAGATTATAAACGATTTTTACACACTATGAAAATATACCACAGAAACAGGGATATTATCAGAAAATTGGTCACAATAAAGAAAAATAAAAACTTTTCACATCTTTATGACGCTGTACAACTTCTTTGTACGTCTTATGTTGTCATGGTCACCTTGTTTGCATTTTGTTTTCATAAAACAGATGTGTCAAATAGCTTGCAGCACCATCTGTGGGTCGTGAAAGTTGACATATACAATTATAGTGTTGTGACTATGCAACCATAGTTTTATGACCACGCAGACTTTGTTTACTTTACTTTTAATTTGCAAACTTTTATCGGATTGTCAGCATAAGTCAGGAGTTAATCTGCACTTAAGGCATTATTATTTTTACGTGTTTTTATTGCATGCTGAGACAAGTTTTTCGACAAGGTTTTCAGAATCCATAATGTTGAGGGTTGACGACTGGACGTTTCCTTTTAACGTCTGCTTCTGCAGACCTAAAGCTCGAAAATCCATTGAAATAATATCGGGAAAGTAAACTAAGATATTTAAAAATGAAATGTACCATATTAATAGTTCTCTTATTCTTGTTTCATTATAAAATTCCCATTTAACGAAACGTACAGGTTTGACTTTACGTTCTGCTGTATCCATATTTCATTTTCTTCATATATCTGTTGGTGTTTCATTTACGGTTATTCCTGAAATAGCTGCAGTTGTTGTCTCCAATCCAATCGATACAATTGTAGCTGAATTTTCCGCGAGTAGATGCAACGTTACTGGCTCCTGAAATAATTTCACCTGAAAATAGACGTTCAGACGAGTAAAGTTCCAGAAGAAAAGCGTGACAGAGAGGAGAAGACAAAACCTGGGAGGCGTAGTTTATACAGGAATTCGACAGGAACGCAGAGTCAGCAAGTGGTGTCACCTGAAGAAATTCCGTTCCACTAAAAAGTAAAATAAATTAAAATCATAGTAATCATCGTACCGAAAGCAGCAAACGTGAAAGTTCATTTGCACTATCTGCTCCCCAATACCTAAGGCAAGAACTTTTTCTTGGGGCGAGTCTGTCTTTTTGCACTTTTCTACAAATTCGATAAACTTGCAGACAAGGAGTTTTAACATTTTCATCCATCTTGAAATCCGGTGAGTCAGGCTTTAGAGCATTGGAGTAGAATTTCGGAGGAAAATGACATTCGTTGTTATTAGCTTTCTCAGACACCGTAGGAGGACTATCAGATTTTTGCTTCTTACGTGCTTGAGTAAACTTCTCAGATGCGGATTTTTCGCAAATTTTTGGTCGTAATTCGCATGACTTCGAAGAAGCGATGTGATCAAGCTTGCAGTGCACACAAGTTGGCTTCTCATCTTTCCACAGTTTACAAGTGTAGGTCAAGTGCATTTGCCCGCATTTTAGACTTCTCGGCTCGTTATTAGAGAAAGTCTGTCCATGACCATAGCGTTGACACCGAAAGCGTATTAATATGCTTTGATTGCTTCTGTATTTTCTATACCTGACACGCAGGTCAAATAGAGTTTCCTTCCGGTAAATACTTCTGCATTTACCGTCTGACTTAAATGAGGCGAATAAAACGGAAAGTTTGGTCTCTTTCCCATCGTGTTTCCGGGTGAACTGCTGGCATTAACCACCAGAGAGCCTTCTTTGCTGAGCTCCGTCTTGATGTCTTCAACCGGAGAGTCATCTGATAATCCGCGGATACCACTTTCAGCGGTGTGTTCTTCGTACTATGGAAAGGGCTAAATTGCACTTCGTGCTTCGTAAGAACGGCGAGCCCTCTGTTACAATAATATGAGAAGTCTAAGAGAAGCGTTATCCTTTCCCTCGTCAGCATTCCAACAAAGTTTTTCACTCCATTTTTTGAGAGAAATCCTCGCAGAAATTGTACAAATTGTCGTGAACAATTGTCTACACTGTTCCAACACTGGCCCCCACCATCACTGCCAACATTCGCATTGAGACAGGTCTATCATTTCTCGCCAGATCGGTCACCTTGTCGACCTGTAATCTTATTTTTCTGGCAGAGCTTCGTCTCTTCAGACTTTTAATGTTATATTATACAAAAGATACTACACTTTGATGTATAATTTCATTACAATTATTTAAATATATGCAAAATTCGTAACAATATATTAGCATTATTTAAAAGAAATATGTCTGCAAATTTAATAGTTAGCTTATATTTTAATATGCAGTACGTCTGAATTCCAAAGGATAACCAAAAGAAATTTCTTGTAGATACCAGCCTATTTAGCTTTGACATCAAAAATAAATATTAATTTAATTTTTGTTATTATTATTATTATCATTAGTCCTTACGAATATTTTAATAAATATTTATTAAGTAGAATTGAAACTTTAGTTTTAAATACTTTTGTTTTGTTAAAAATTTCATTTTGTTAAAAATATTCTAGCCAGCGAGTTGCTTTGAGATCGTGCATTCAGCCCGCACCCAATTTTAAATTGAAATCACTGCTAGAAATCATTACAACAGGAAGGAAGGATTATCGTGAATCTTTCACCTTTCCTTCGGCGATTTCAGTAATATTAGGATGACTTTGCCTTTTACAACGAAACCCAAAATTTTTCAATGTTATCAGAAAAAGTGTTTAAATAAAAATAATTAAATTTTCTTTGTTTTAGTATGCGCTTCCTAATCCTCAATCCTCAGTGAAATAACTTGCTTACAAACTCGTTGGCAAATATTTGTAATTATTACTTTTCCACTCAAGCCTTTCCTTTTTTCTTTCATAATTTTAGATGTTATCAACTCAGTGCAGAACACAGTGAAGGAAATAGTACTTGATATTTTCCTTAGCCAAAACGTCTTACTGAAAAGGCGAATAAATATATGTACAGTCTTGAATAACTTTAAAACATCCTTTCAGTAGGTATCCTTGAAATAACTTTCGCATCTTGAAGAAATATTGCCTTAAAATCACTGTATCTACAACTCTCGGTATGATCAGTAAGTTGTATGTCTAATAACCCAACAATTAAACTACAATTAGTTAATACTGCGTGAAGTATAGAATATATTTCGTACACCTGTTTAGTCCACTGAGTGGCATGACACCTTTATCCGATCATGATATTCTTTGTCACTTTCTATATTAACCTATATTTTAAAATACTTTATTTTCGTACTTTCTTTACAGATTCTTGACAAAAGAATTCACGTAAGAATACACGTAAGATTTCACGTAAGAATACAAAGAAGGAGAAAACTTGTAAAATGTTTAATTCATTGTAAAATGTTTTAATTGAAGCAAAATTTCAAATATGCATTATAGTTTTTAAATAATAATAATTAATAGGAATACAGCTGTAGAGTTCCTCACTTTGTAAATGCTAAGTTACAGTTGAACGTGAAGAATCTTAAGAACTGATAAGCGAATAATCGCTTGAATTCGTTTGACAAGAAACAAGAAGATGGAAGGGTAAATAACCCTTTATTATTCAAATAAGATTTAACAGAACTCCGTCTTGGAGTGTACAAAAAAAGCCGACGCTTGGGCTTGAACTTAAAAGACTAAGAATTAAACTAAAACTAATCTAAAGAAAAGAGATATAGCCGAAGCTATCAAGATTCTTACCGAGTTGGCCTCATAACTCTAATTGACTGCGAGGCTAACAAGGACCTAAAGTACGGCCGAGCGTAATAATAGCTTACAAGAGAGTAGCCTAAAAAGGCGGACGCGTGCAGACAAGATACTAATTCTCTCTCGAATCATGAATATGTCCTAAAAATCTATAAACTGAACGCAGTGGAATTTAGTTCAAACAAGAGGAGTCTAATAAAAAATTCAAACAAGAGGAGTCTAATAAAAAGTATCAGAAATTCGAATTAGTGAAGTTTTACTTAGTTACAAAAACAAATTTCTGTATACAAACACTAGTTCTAGATTTCATTAAAAAATGTTTAAATCTTGCAAAATATCTTAGTCTATTAAGAGATTGAAACATTGTGTCATTTGTATTATTTTTCCATTCAAAATATCATTTATCCTCTCATATGCAATCTATAACTGTGCAGCACACTGAAATGGTTTTCTAGCATCACTGAAACGTCACCTCAGCATCTGGCGCGATCTCTTCGTTAATCTCATTTGCCTTTCGAGTAAAACTTGTTTTTAAAGCAGTTTTTTGTTCCTCCCAAGGTCACTTATTGCAAAGCACCATTTTACGTACGTCTGGCTTATAAGAGATCAGTTTTTATCTTTCTGTTTCAATCACCTGTTAAGAAGTTCTATACAACAAGATATCGGTAAAAAAGCTTTAAATTTTCCATGGCTACGTGAGCCGTAAGTTGAACAATGAATTTCATAATTGTGAGGAAAATAAAGCATTGAGTTTTTGATATAAGATATGATTTTATGAGGAGTGTAGATGTCAACACGCAATGAATGTTTCCAGTTTTGCTTGTCAAACGTTTTGTTAATTTCCAAGTTACTTCCATTTTCTAATTTCAAGTTAACATATTGGTAATTAGTGAGGAGTTACTGCTGTGAAACAAATTTTAACGTCTTTACTTGTCTTTAACGTCTTGAATTTAAAAGATTTTACGTTTTTTAACAAAGGCAACTTTTCTAAACTGTTGATATAGCCCGCTGTTAAAATATACTTTTAACAGCGGGCTATAAATTTGTCTTGCTTAGTTTGCTACTAATGCAGCATTCCCCTTTAAATGCGACAGTTTCTTCAGAAAGACGTTTAAAAAGAGTTTCTTATCAGTTTTGAAGACATACTTTGAGTCTTTTTCACTAATCAATTTCAGTTAATCATTTTTCCGATCAGTGGTTACACGACTATCAACATTACATGAAGATTTAAGCGATATATACAATGTATCCCATCAAAACCGCCCAAACTCTGCACTGCCAGATTCTTCCCTTGGAATACATAAAAAGTGCCAAAAAGAACTGCATGACCATAGAGTTTATAGACCATTTATAGTTTATAGTTTTTAGATCATACCTGTATGATCCATAATTTTTGTGATAAATGCGAAAGAAAGTATAAAGTAAAAAATATTTTTTTTGAAAACATGAATATCGGTATTTGCATATGCTTACACAGGAAGATATTCAAAATGTCAACCGCGCATATCGAGGCATGTATGCAGGCGCCATGTAATAGCTCACCACTTACGTTGCAGCAACGTAGTGCCCACCAAAGTATACACGCAATGAAGACGAGCAATTAAGTCACTTTCTGAAGTAAAAACTTCTCAACAGACCAATTTCAATTCCTCATAGGAAGAAATACAAAGATGTTAGATATGGCGATCGTGGCTGCCACAAAACCGTTGCCCCACTTCCAATCCAATGGCGTCGGTATTCCATATCGAGCCAATCAACATACAGAATATTTTATGACCATGCAAAGATGAAGTAAATATATGCAAATACCTATGTTCATGTTTACAAAAACTTTTTTTCTTGCATCGGATATAATGTCATACTTTTCTTCCGCATTTAATCTCGAAAAGTACGGGTCGTACTGGGTACAGTTCATTAGACATTTTTATGTGTTCCAAGCACGCAGTCTGGCTGTGCAGAGTGTGGGTGGTCTTGATTGGACACTCTATATATGACTAGCAATACTGCATGCCCTTTCACAACTTGGAAATTTAAAAACAATTTTATTTCTATTAAATCATTTTATGCTTGCTCTGAAACTGTTAAGTTACTTTCAGATTGTTCAGCTTAAACAAAATAAATGCCATTAAAACCTAAATAAATACTTCTTCGCTGAATCTTACATTATTCGCAGTCAATTATCTTTCAGTTACTGTTTTCAGAGTGTAGTTTTGAGAATACACTCTTTCAAAACTGCATAAAGTTTTCTCTTTTCTTTCTAACATGACATCGTGGACCAAATTCCAACAGTGGTGGTATAAGAATTAAGGGTTGTCAACCAACCACCTAGAGCTGGCTGGCTGACAACCTTTTATTTCTACATTATAATCATTGCCAAATATTGTTAATACATATTAAAGACTTTAAATGAAAATTATAACATTTAAACTTGTCTAACTATTTAAAACTATTTGCTATGCTAGTAGCGGCTAACCTTTGGAAGTTAATCCTAATGTCTAGCGAGTTATTGCCCTCTTGATGTTTATTATAGACACAAGACAAAGGTAAAAGTTAACATATAATTTTATTTTTGACAGCTTGCATTATCACAACTAAGATCATACAAAAACAAATATATGCTATTAACGACTTCTCGTTAATAGCAACTCTTTGCTTATCTACAGTATATGGACTAGCTTACAAATTCCAATGAAACCCTGAACGAGGCTATAAGCCTGTTGGAATCGGACGGAAAAAGTACAGCTAACTTACCGCTTAAGCAGAACTTACCAAATATGACTCAGGAAATACAGATATATTTATAGGTGTCCAAGCGTATCGCTCTATTGGACTTTCATTCTCTCAATAAGAATTTGCTTAGAAAGACCAGAAGTTCGATGAAGTGATGCTCCAAAGAATAGAAGATGAAGATGGATACTTTTGTTCTGATGCAGCGATGACTCTGAGAGGTAGTTCCAGAGGTAATATTTCAGATATGCAACTATGAAACAAACAAGATTACAGAAGTGTAAAAATCACATTAATGAGAGGGAGAGTAAAGAATTAAAATCAAACTATGTAGGATACGGTAAGTATATGAAAAAATTCAAAATATGCAATCCTGTACAGAGTTCTAAATTCTCAAACACTAAAAACACAATACAGATAATAACACAGCTGTAAGGTAATATAAATGTAAAGAACAACCTTTGTACCAATGAAGCAAGTACTACAAATTATAAATCAAAACATCGAAAATAATAAAAATGTTTATAACAAGTACAATAAATTACCAAGTAGAAAACAAGTTATGGTCGCTTAATAGGTGCGCAGCGAATCGTCTGATAAACCTATCATTTTTCAGTACTGCATTGTTCATTATCGATCAGTTGTAGGATTTCTTATTCTCTTTCTACTAAAATGAACGTTGAGGTACGTAGTGAACTTTCAGCGACTTATCGCTGAGTTCAAACAACTAAAGCGTAGACACGAGGAAGGGTTTAAAATACTCTTTATTCTACTCAACTAAGAATAACAATTAGTTCCTTTCTCGGGTTACAAAAAAGCCTCCACTCGGGCTTTTAACTTAAAATAAGAAATGAGAAACTAAAACTATAACTAAATAAAGGAGTTTTACCGAAGCTTAACACAAGTACCTAACGTAGTTGGCTCCTAAATTAAACTAGCCGGCGAATATCAAAAGGAAGCCGAGCGTAACAGCTTCAAGTGAGACTTAGCCCGAAGGCAAACACGTGCTACCCAGGATTCCTAGCTCTCTCTCTCGAAGTAAGTTGAACCTTCCTTAAATACTGCTTCTTACTCATTTGCATTCAACGCAATTCTAAAAACTCATTCTGGTAGAGAGTAGTAAGTGGAAACAAGAATTGGTAGAAAAGGTTATACAAATTAAAATAACTGTTATAAAATTAAAATATACAGTCATTAACAGTAAAACTATTATTTGCTTCACAGTCATTAACGGTAAAACTATTATTTGCTTCACAGTCATTAACAGTAAAACTATCATTTGCTTCACAGTCATCAACAGTAAAACTATTATTTGCCTTAGCAAGTAACCTTTCTTAGTATTTCTGAGGTGCTCTCTACTAACTTCGCGGTTAAATACCGCTCTTTCTCATTGTGTATTCAGACGTGATTCCAAAACTACGTTCTGGCCGGAAGTAGTAAGTTGAAGTTAAGAATTTGACAGGAAAGGAACTTAAAATTGAACTGTTAATAAAATTAACATAATCCTTACAAACTGAAAAAAACTTTTTAATTAAGAGTCATTCGAATCCTAATTAAATTCTGTGACTGAAGCAGAAGATATTCATTCGTTATTTTTTATTTAACCAATAAAAATTTTAAAAATTAGTTCAAATGCGACTTTAGTGTTTCGTTTTGTTTTGCGTGACAATAAAATTACGAAACGTAGTCTTTTATGTTACGTAGAGTAGGTTTATATTCATTCATACAGCTAGAGCCGGCATCAGCTATACACTCATACCGTCTTCGTAAAGAAAAAGAGAATAGGATTTTCTTTTAATTATTTATGGTAAAGCACTAAGGGGCTGTTTGCTTAAGGGACGGAGTGCTTTCGTGGAGACTATTATAATAGAAAGTGGTTTGTACTCATGTTACATATAAGGAAAACCACAAAAAGAGAGTAGGCGAATAATCGAAATACCTTCACCACCAAACAAGATTAGTTTCAAGTTGAAATCAATTTTTGTCATTAGTTGGGATTAGAATTGAAAATTTGTTGTTCATCAGGGTTACTCGTTGTATACAGTAAAAATGTACTGTTCAAAATAAAATCAAAATAGTCTCTAGCCACAACACAAGGAATGTCAAATATCTTTAACATGACTCAGCAATGTTGCATTTTTGTCATATACGGACAGAATGTTCTGCTGAAATTTCATGCACTAATATGTAGAATTTGGTAAACTGAAAAATAAATTATTCATAAGGGGCATGATGACTGGATTTCCCGAAGTTGCGCAGCAATTTTAACGGCATTTTTGTAGTGTAATTTTATTTGACAATGCAATGCTGTGTTCTTAAATAATACGAGATACCCTATTTTAACTTTTTATTGTAAATATCAAAGTAAAATTATCATATTTTTTACAGTATCATTCATTTTAAATTATCCCTCTTCTGCTATCTTATTTATTTATATTCTTTCCTTTATGGTTGGTTGATTCCACCCATCATACTAAATGGCTGACAGATAACACCAAACTAATCGTTTATTGAGTGAGTGACCTCCAGTCGAGTTTCCACTGTATGTAACAAATGAGCAAGAATAGACGGCGCTCTTTTGATACTTGGATACGAACGTGTTATGCAGAGTTTCTACTGCGGCAGCAGTACTTCCCTTCAACCTGAGATGTTTCCACGATGGGCATGGTGATGAGGTTTACAGGAGTAGATCCCAAGATGGGATATCAGCATTCAAAAGAAAGAAAATGGCCCAAAAACATGGCTTGGGGAAATGAAGAATTTGCTGGAGATCTTGGAGAAGACCAGTACTTCTAAAAGTCGTTACCCACTGAATATCGAACTGACGATCTGCGGATTTGTAGGTCTGTGCTCTATCCGTTCGGTACTCTATTGATGCTCGATGCTTGTGAAAATATGAAGTGACTAAGAAGCAGATCAGGAACTTGTGTGGAGAAAGCGTCCAAAGTCCGACGTGAGATGAGATAGTTTTAGCTGTTTTGACTTAACATATTAAAGACATTAGCTGTGAAGGGCCGAGCAAAGTAGTCGTCATCGATTATTACATAGTTAAGCACGTCAGAAAAAACAGCAAAGTGGTTATTAATGGGTTTTTGATAGAAACTTTCGTTCAATTTGTTGAGGTAGGTCTTAACGTAGTCGATGTTCAGAACTCTATGAAGATTTTTGTTCCTGATGAAGTAAGGTGCTCCAGTAATTAGTCGTAAAAATTTGTTTTGGATGGTTTGCAGTTTTTAATTTCGTTACGTTTTGCATTTGCCCAGACAGGCGAAGCATATGAAAAGATGGGACAGATGATGGTGGTATAAATACGCTTTTTCCTAGTCATACAGAGTCCTGAGTTTTCTGAGAGTAGAAAATAAAGTTTCCGCATGATAGCGTACATTTTTTTCCTGGTAGTATTGATGTGCGCTGACCAAGTGAAAGATCTATTAAAGGTGACTCGCAGATATTTGGCAGTGTTTACAAAAGGAACTTGTTTTCCGAAGAGATAAACACAGTTATTAATAGTATTCCTGAGCTTGTATCTTCTGATGAGGAGGATCTGGGACTTATCAGGATTTATGTGTGTTCTCCACGTCCGACACCAATTTTCTACTTCTGTCATTTTTCGTTGTAACTGAAGAATTGCGTTGTCCAGTTTTCTTGATTTTTGGATGAGCGTAGTGTCATCTGCGTAGCATGCGAGCAGGAAATTGTGGTCACTGGAGAACTTAGGAAAGTCGTGCACATAAATTAAGTAGTATATCGGACCTAAAATGAATCCTTGAGGAATTCCAGCAAGTATGGGATGAGGATCGGAAGTGATATCACCTTGCCTTACTGAAAACGTTCGATGTTCCAGGAAAGACTTGGTAATGAGTATCAGTTCACGAGGAATTCGAAGTTTGATGATCTTGTAAAGCAAACCCTCATGCCAGACGCGGTCAAAAGCTTTTGCCACATGAGGAGTGCAACACTGAGTTTGTTTCGCAAGGCAGAGCCAATAAACTCAGAAATTCTGATTAACTGATGCGTCGTAGAAAGACCCTTCTTGAAGCCGTATTGCTCATTTGGGAGAAATCCTACTACTCCTGCATTACTGAAAAAGAAGAAAAAATCAGGTGGACTAGTAAAAATATTTCACGTGGCATCGTCATAAGAGCTCTGTCATCTTAAAGCTATGATTTTTGGAAAGAAAAAAAAATTAAGAAAAAAATTGGAATATCTTTACCTAGTATTATCAAATTAAAGAAATGGTGTTTATTTTATTTTTTAGTGTTTTCTAAATTTTAGTGTAGTCCAAGAATTCAAAGTGATGTTCTTACTCTAAAGAAGGAAAGAGGCGAATATTTGTATTCTGTAGAAAAAATATGCGTTCTCAATTTCGACGAAATGCATATAGATTGAAACTCTGCTATGACTTTAAACTGGACTAAGTTGGTTCTTTTCAAAATGTGCAGTTTGTTTTAATCAGAGGTCTCATTTCGCGCTCTGCCTCAAATTACTGAGAAACCGCGTTTTAGATAGAGAATTTGTTTTAGAAGATGTAACTGTTTTAAATTTTGATATTATTAAAGAGGTTTTAAATAGAAATTGAGAAGAAATCAAATTGTGTCACAAACTAAAACCAAATTATTTAATGGTCAAGGGAAACGAGAGACAAAAAGAGAAAACATTATTTTCAAAAAGTACCGTAAAAGGTAAACTCTACCCCACAGGAAATCAGAAAGCATCTGACTTCTATGAGTTAATCGATAATATCTTCGGTATTATGAATAGTACCAAAATAGTACCAATAAGAATAACAAGTATTTAACAAACTAATTTTATTAAGTACTTGTTAAAGTTATTCTTATTCTATCCTTTGTAACTAATTATTGATTAGATTTTGTGCTAGATTAGCATTCTAGATAAAATATAATAGTATAAAACATCAAAGTAATTGGCATAAAAAGACCTGCTTTTTTACTCACACTTTTGAAAAATTAAATAACTGTTTTAGGTACTCTGAATAAAGCTATTTTGTCAAAATTAAGGTAACAATCTTATATACATTTATTTAATTGTAATATAGATATAAGTATAAATTACAAAATTATTTAAAAAATATCTATTATATTGAATCGGAAGAGAATTATAACAATGTAAAATTTACAATTAGGCAAAAAATCAAACGTAGGTTAGCAGAAATGTTGCCATATATATCATATATATTTAAACCTATGTCGATGTAAAGTTGTTTTTTGAGTAAATTTAAATAGCTGCTATTATAGTTATCTTAGAAGCAGTATAAAAATTCTCTCAGTTAGCATGCAAATAAAGAAATGATTAGAAATAAATGTGCATTAAATAAAAAAACCTGCAAATAAAAATAAAATAATAATAATAATAATAAATAATAAAAAAAAACACGGAACTTTATGTTAAAAGAGTAGCACATTTTATCTATTATTTTAAAATTGAGTAAGCATTATTAAATTTTTTAATGGTTCAGTCTAAAATGCATAAAGCAGTAACATTGCCTCTTCCAAATTATAGCTATCTTTCACACACAGCTCATTTTAAACGCTGGTTCAAAAACGCTAATTTCCAAGCTGTGAATTATATTGGCGTGCTCAGTGTCATCATGGCTACGTCATCACTTCTCACTTTCTGCTTCAGGGGGAAAAGCTCTATGAGCTAGCCCTTCTCTTCTAAGTCCTGAATAGAACACGTCAGTGGCGTAGTTACATGGAGGTAGGAAAGGGAGAAGGGGCCATTCCGCGCTAGAAGTGAAGCACTGCTTTGGAGCTTGGGTCACCAGACGGGGTGTTCTTTGTTTACATTCAGAAGCTCGCTTGACAAGATTCTGATAGTATTTCGACACACGACAGTTCCATAGAAATCGAAAAAGGGACACTCTCGCATGAAAGAAACATTCATAGTGTGATGGATAATAGCAATTTGTATAGTTTACTGACATTTACGCAAAAATCACATCTTGGTTATTTTTCGATAACTAACAACAGCGATTTTGATTATGAATTTGTTTTATAAAATTCTAAGCTGTTGCACTACAAAAATATAGATTTTAAGAAAATTGCTAAAAGAGATCTGCCAAAATTTATTTTCTAGAAGATTTGAAAAGTTTGAAACTTGATGGCTAAATGTAAATATAAAATTATGTACGTTAAAATATTTGTAATTAGGCACATAGGTCAGATTAAGTTTTTATTAAATAGAGTAACGCATGCAAGGGCTATCTGCCTAAAGAGAGAGATGCCATCGTGGAGGAATTTTGAAGAAAAACTGACCTTTGAGTGGGTATTAAAAATAATACTTATAATTTTCATTCAAATTATATTCATTTATATTTTTTATGTAAAACTTTCGGGTGTATGCTAAATTAGTGTAAATTACTTTACACGAAAAATATAGGGAATGCACAGAAATTAAAGATTTGCACATGCCGGAAATGATAAATAGGAAATATGTATGGGTATTTATGCATGTGCTTGCAAAAAGCATGTATCTGCCTTTGACAAAATACTTAAATATTCATTAAATTATTTATAAATGTATTTGAAATGAAGAATTTATTCACTTATAAACAACTGTGAAAGTACTGTGAAGAAATCTAATGATTAAATGTATCTAATTTATAATGATTATAAATGTTGTCTAAATATATAATAACCTTAATATTGAATTGTAAACATAAATTGAAATCCTGTTGACAAATACGTTATAAAACTATTTAAGCAAGAATTGTTCGTATTGGAAAGCAATCTGTTAAAAGGTATTGTAAAGCAAATGCTATGAGATGCGCACTTAAGAACGTAATAAAGAGTTTTGGAATATGTATTGTTGAAATGAAGGGTAAAAAAAAATCTGATAAGTATAATTAAAAGAATTATTCCCTTTACATTTTATAATAACTCAGTACCCGTATGTATTCCTTACTCGGTGAACCAGTACTCGTTACTATCGTATCGTTACTCGTTACTTTTGGTAAAATCGATCGGTATTCGTATCCTGAACCTATTTTATCGGTATACGGCCCTATGCGATAGGAAGTTTTGCGTCGTATTTTTGGATAGAAATAATTCACCTCCTTTTGTGGTGTCAGAAGACAGAAGCGCCTACGGAAGGCCGTCAGGAAAATAGGAAAAAATAAAATAAAAAATAAATGAAGAAATAAAATAAATATTACAATAATAACATTAATTAGTAATTAAAATAATAAAAAATTAGTTATTAAAAAACTTAATAATTAAAATAATAAAAAATAGTGATTAAATTAATGAATAATTAAAGTAACATAATAATTAGCAACTGAAATTTAAAATACTTATAAGTAAAATTTAACAAAAATGTAAAGACAAATAAAAATTAAAATAATTCTTAAATTTATGATGAACAGTTAAATTATAAAGTAAAATACCAGACCTTGTCATATTGGCTTAGAACCTTTTCGTCCTTTCTCATTTCATCCGAACCTCAAAAAGTGTCATTTCGTTCGCTGCCTTCCTCCACCAATTCCCTCTTTCCCGTTTCATCCGCTGTTTGAAAAATAGGTGTTTACTTTATAATAAGACGAACGTCTGTTTACTTCAGTTAAAATGGTTTAGAAGAGATGACTGTTTCTACTTCAACTTAGCTTTTGATTTCTAATACTATTTATTATTTTATGCAGACGAATTATGCTGAGCAGAAGAATGAATTTCAGACGTGTTCAGAAGGTGTTGTATCTGAATATAATAACATTTTTGTTATGTAGTATCCATTTTTTTAATTTCACACATTTCTAAAGCAACAGAACCACGTCATCACTATTTTGGCACATGCACACCAAAAACATGTATAATTAACATTAATGCTACATTCTTTATTAAAAGTAATGGATCCTCTTTAAATGCAACCATTCATGCTTTTTAGAGGATGTTACATGTCGTGGTCTTAAAAAGGTGATGTTCACTACCAATGTTTGTTTATGTTCTCAAAAATACAGATCTCTTAGAAAGTGACCTCTTAGTGATGTCGTAATTAGATGATTTGCTATAATTATTTTCTAATAGATAACGGAATTAATGTAATTTAATGTCAATAACTCGAAGAAGCAAGTTTAAATACGGTGCAACAAAAATACAGAAGTATTTTAAATGACGAAAATATTCATATTTTGTCAATGTCAAATTTTGAAAAGAATTAATTTTGGACAAATTATGAAATCTAACTTTTAATGTTGTCTTCTGGTTCCTATATTTATAGCTGGCAAAGTTTTATACTCGTTATGAAAAAATAAAAATACAAGAAGTTTGAGTCCCGTAGGACAAGCTTGATATTGAGCGGGAAATTTAGTTTCAAAATTTGCAATGTTTGATGCCATTTGTAACTTGCCTTCGGGTATCGCTTAATTAAGTTAGAATAATTCGGGGAAATAAGTTTAAATGAAGTACCGCAAAAATAAGTGTAATTTAAATAGTCGTAGAAGGAAGTCATGTGGTATCCATATGAAATTTTCACTTTTTCATAATAACCATAAAATTTTCCCAAATACATATACAGAAACTGTGAGACCGCATTAAAGATTAGCTTTCGTTATGTGTCCGTTATTCGTTATTTCGTTCGCTGCTTCCCCCCCCCCAGGGTTAATTTTCTCCGATTCATCCCCCTTCCAAAAACTCCTTGTTGAGAGTGTTATTTGTTGATACAAGGAATGCTATATTATAAATGTCAACTTGCTTTTTTACACTTAACAATATGATCGATAAAAACATCTGCACATGTATAGGTTAAGTACGAATTAAGAAAGAACTTGAAAGAAATTTAGAAATTTATAAAAGGTAAGGAAATTTTTATGTTACTTAATTAGAGATAATAGTGAAGCACTAAATATTTCAATCAGTGTTATTTCATAATATTATGAGTATAGCTTTATTCATTTAAGAAATGGCCCACCAGCGGTCGAACGGTAAAATCACTGAACACTGGTATTTCCGACCTGAGTTCGATCTCAGGCGAACGGGCGGGCTTCATGGGCGTTTCCGTGGTTTTTTACACGTAACAGCTTACAAGACAGCTTACCACGTACCATACGAGCCAGCTTTCCTAAGAAAGTGCTCTACGAAGGTATTCTTCTTCTTAGGCACATAGCCCCAGTGTGTTTTGGCATAATCAACTAAACCAAATCATTTAAGAAATATATCAGTTGATCACTGCTCAGTGTACATCTGCTGTTTGCTTACAAAAACACTTTGTAAAGACATTTCCACTATTTTGCTAATATTTCTGGAAGGCTCATAAAATCCGAAATTATGTTACACTAGCTAACAGAGAACTTAAGTCTGTTTAATACAACAAAAATCTACTTAACTTGCTTTCGTGTCTTTGGGAAACGTAAGTATATGCAGAAATAAATATTAAAATCTATCACGTATATTTGTGAGGATGTAAAGCATACTGTTTTGGTTCACGATAATGATAAATATGCATCATGTTACGACAGTTTTAAAAGATTACAAATAACTATACATATGCTAGACTTCTAACAAAATTTCTGTTACAATATATGAATATACATTTATTATTATGTGAGTCGTAAAATTCGGTATTCGTCATTTTTAGATTCTAAGTATATGACAAAATTTTTTTTGATTTTCGTTTTGTTTTTAAAAAATTAATTCACTTTATAGCTTTTCTTCAATTTATTGTAAAGGAATAGGAGTTTAAATTTTGATTTATATATAATATGATATAAATTCATCATTCATTAATAATATTTTATGTATAACAGAAAAATTATTATTAATGTTTGAAATTTTAATTTTTTAAATGCTTGGTCTTACATTTGTTGCATATTTCTTGAATGCGTAGCTAAATATTTCAATTATACACAATAAAGATTATGCAGAAAACAATTCAGCTGGCATAACAGCTCATTGCGAAAGAAAAATTAGAGTCTTATTGTTCTTAACTCTTAGTACAAGCAGCCATTTTTAAATTGACGTTAAAATAAATTTATTCTATTATCTATTAGAAAATAACTACACTGAATCACTTATTGACGACTTCTAAGTGGTCGCTTTTTGAAAGAGACCTGTATTTTTGAGAACATAAACATACGTTGATATGGAACATCACTTTTTTAAGATGCCAGAGCAAATGCACAGAGCATAGACGGTCACGTTTAAAAAGGCTGACTACTTTTAATAAAGCATGTATATTAATGTTCATTACACATTTGTCACATTTTTACTTTCTTTCAAAACAGCGATACTGTGGTTCATTTGCTTTAGAAATATGTGAAACTAATAAAATGGGCCTGATGTTATAAAAACCTAATTATATTCAGATAGACAACATGATACTTTTGAACATGTTTGAAATCCGTTATTCTAATAAGAATACTTTGTCTACAGAAAATATGAATCAATATTAGAAACCAAAAGCTAAGTGAGAGTAAAGTAATAAGAGTCATATCGTCTAACCCATTTTAATTGAAGTAAACAGGTGCTTGCTTTATCGCAAAGTGAACACCTGTTTTTCAAACAGCGAATGAAACGAAAAAAGATCCCACCAGAGCTCGAGCGGTAAAGTCGCTAAACACTAATATTTCGATCCCGCGTTCAATTCCCGGCTAACGGCTGGCTGCACGGGCGTTTTCGTGGTTTTCCCCATGTGTAACTTGCATATGAGTCAGTTTCCTTTAAAAAATCCTCCACGAAGTCATCCCTTCCCGTAGGCAATAGCCCTAGTGTGCTTTGCCGTAACCGAATAAACCGAAACCGAAAAAAAAAAAAAAAAAAAAAAAAAGGGAATTGGTGGTGGAAGGCAGCGACGAGCCCACCAGAGCTCGTCGCTGCTTAGAAGAATGGGCTACATAACCAAATTTCTATCTATACTCTGGTAAAAAGTACATTATTTACTCATCAAAAGCCTACATTTAGCTAATGCTTGCCACCTTTCAGCAAATTTCAGCCACAGCCCCCAAACAAGACGATGTCTGTTATTTTATTTCATTACTTAGTTATTCGTCATTAATTTAAGAATTAATTAAATTTTCATTTGTCTTTAAACTTTTATTGAATTATAATAATAATAATTTAATATTCTAGTTGCTAATTATTTTATTATTGTAATAGTTATTTTATTTATTTATTATTTTTATTTATTTATTTATTCATTCATCTTTCCTGATGGCCTTCCATAGAGCTCCAGCACTTCTAATTTTAAAAATTAAGTCCTGACTACAACCAACGATTGCGAAAATAAAAGTCAATTCGCCTTACTTGGCTTTTATTATATATATATATATATATATATATATGTATGTACTTTACATTTGATTATAATTTATTTAATATATATATACATATTTACGTTTGGTAGTATTACCGATTGAATAAAAAGAGAGGTGCACATCTAGATGTTATAACGGACCCATATACAAAATTTCAACGTTCTACAACTAATCGTTTTTGAGTTATACGAAATGCATGCATACATACTTATACATCACGAAAAAATCCCTTTCAAATATCAATTTAGAGTCATGTCAGCCAAAAAAATAATTCACATGGATTCCGTAATCGTCAAAAATGGATATGTCCGTTAAAATATGATACCCAAAAGTTTTCTACTTACTACCTTTTCATTTCGTACAAGGAAGTAAAGAACCTATATTAACCTACATATTCTTATATAAAGAATACGTAAGTGCAGTATATAAATATTTCAAATCAATAAAATCTCACTATGGCACGCTCAAGAAAAAAAATCAATAATCATCTAAATTTTCAAATTACAAACATAAATCTTAATGTAAAAAGGAAATACAAAATAACGCTTCACGCTATCAAAATTGCTGATCTTAAATATCAACAACTAAATAATATTTCAACTAAAACACATAATGTAAACAAGAGTTTGCCCGATGCCCCAAAAAATTATCTATGAAAAATATGAGCGCATTGTGACGCAACCATATCATTCGTATTCGCATAGAAACCGCATCATTCGTACTCGAATAAATCGCATCGCGTGTAACGAACAGATGCGAGCAACGAAATGAATTTGTGAGTACCGAATCGTCAGTTACGAATACATGCGGTTTGCTCCAGCTCTATTTTAGAATGAAGTGTTTTCCATTCGTGGCACGCAGAAAGAGGCGCAAAATCTTCAGTTGTCCCCGGGCGCTGAAAACCCTAGCCAAAGAATCTTTGCCCTAGCTACGCCTCTGGAACAAAGAACGTCTTTGATAAGGTTAATTCGTGTGACAAACCAAGTGACTGACCTTCAATTTTGAACTTCCAACCAGTGTATTGCGTCACTCGTTTATCAAAGTAAGTGTTGCATGCTCCCCTTTCCCCTCTCTCATTCCGGAGCGCTAGTAAGAGGCAAACGCTTGTTTTTGGCCTCAAAATATATAGAGTATTTTGAAATTCTCTGAAGCGCGATATTTTTTGTTGCCTGCTTTCTAATTTTGACCACTTGTTTGGAAAAAGAAATTGACACTAAAGTAAGTACTTTCAATCTGTTTATAACTACAACTTTATATTTCAAATGGAAAGTTGACATTTCTACTGAAATGTCGGTGATCACCTCTTTTTTAAAGATAAAACGAAAGGCAACTGTGCAACGTTTTAATATCTTTCTTTCTGTCTCTCTATGTATGTGTGTGTTTATATATATATGTTGTCAATTATGTAAAATATAAAATACCTACCTTTCTAATTGTAAATTAACGATAGCCGTTTAACTCCTCTTTTAAGTTTGAGCATACTCCCCTCTTCATTCTAAAAATAGTACAGCAATAACTTTTCTAATACAATCTTTACTTCTGTAATTCTAAAAAGTGATTCTCATTTGTGTTATGCAATTATTCCTGGAATACGAAAAAATCTTAATCTAGCATCCGAATATTAATCTGTTATATATATATCTGAAATTTAGTTCTCTTTAATGTAAACATTCTTATAACGTGATCCGAAATATAATCTGTTTAATGTTATAATTGCTTTGGTATAAAACGGTCATTGATGCGTAATCTCGCTATTTTTTGGTCGCTTCTTTTTGTTTGCTTGTCTGCTCTGCTGTAACAGCATGCTGCTAACTTCATAATACATATTTTTAAGTTAATCCGATGTAAGACGTTCTTTAAGAACAAGGCGCAGTAGCCTTGAATTTTGATTTTCGAATTTGATTTGTGTTGGAATAAGTAAAAATGTATGCCAACCATGAATAAAAAGGTAAAGTGGCATTGTTTGGTATGACTCCTATATATGAATGAAACAGCATTTAATATAAAAATATATCTTATATCACACACAGAAACGAGATTCGTACCAAGAACATTGCATAGCACTCTTCCTCCTCCCAAACGCACCCGCCAAAGGAGACTTTGAGGCGAGAGAGAAGTTGTGACGTAAAACATAACACGTCATGTGCGCCTCTTGCTGATGCGACGTATCTCTCGCTCGCATGAACGAAGTGCTATACAGCAGCGGTTCTCAACCTTTTGACTAAAGCATACCATCTAAACAAAAACTGAAAACCTTCAGTACCACCACTACAAAGTACTACTACCCCCACAACTTTTGATCAAAGCTCAGATCGCATAAATTTACGAGTGTTAGAGAAAAAACTCAATCAGGGTGTTAAGGGTTTTAATTTTTGAATTTAACAGTTGAAAATACTTTGCTTCTTTGAGTACCACCTATTCTCCTCCTGCGTACCACCAGTTGAGAACCCCTGCTATAGAGTATGCCCCCAGTGACGAAGTCACGATTACAAATTATAAAAAAATATTTACGATATATACAGAAAATGATGATATAATGCTAGTAGAAATATAGGAAATGAAGTACAATGCAATAAGAATATAGTATACGTGATTATAAATGCAGCAGGAATATTTGCGTAGTTCAAAACGTTGTGGTGTAGTGGCCGAAACCGCTGCATTCCCCCGGGTTGTCATACAGGGTTGAAATGAACTTCAACTCAAGTTCTAACAATACAATAACGTGAATTTTAATAAGATAAAAATATTAATAATTGCGATTCTTGACAGTATGGGACTTGGATACATTTAGTCCCGTAATTTCAGAATTTTGTTAACAGATGGTATATCGCATTAAACACGAGGAATAATAGTTCTAGCGGTCAACATGCCCATAGCTGTAGCAGGAAAGAGTCCCGTCTCTTCTCAGGAAACCACCTTTTACTGTGTCGTTACTTGCGTTGAACACCCGGGGGGGGGAGGGGAATTCCTTCGTTCCTACATAACAAAAGTGTCCATCTCCTGCCCCAGATGAAAATACACCTCTGATATGAAAACTATTGCACTCTGAAATCATTCATCCTAGACAAAGAACATCTATGCGACCTTATCACAACTTCTCCCCTCATAGAAGAATTTTCCTAGACTGTGGAAGGGAAATTTCACAGCTTTCAGAAGAAAAATGGTAACCATTTAAGTGATAATAGAGAAGCCAATTACTTTAACCTGCACTTATTTCTAGATAACATCACCTTGAGACAGATAACATAGAAACAAGAATACAACAAAAATAATTTAAACTACTCATAATGTCTGCCTCACACAAAGTATATTCCTCAAATTTCACAAAATGCTAATACTTAAGATAAAACATTTGATTTTAATCATTTTGACAAAGAAACACACGATGCAAACCATTTTGAATTTAAAGTAGTATAATGCCAAAACACTACAAAAATCATTTTCATCAATTTTTCAGTAATTTTCAGTTACATTGTATCCACTAATGACATTCAGTCACTAGACTAAGGCACGACTCAAACCATCTGCATTACCGTGTAATTTTTGTGGCCTATGAACAATTTCAAAATTGTACTGCTGGAGACACAAGGCCCAGCAAGTCAAACGAGAATTTCATCCCATTATTTTGTTTAAAAATATTAATGGATTATGATCCGTCTGGACCTTGAATTTTTGTCCGACTAAGTAATGATTTAGTTTCTTCAGTCCATAAATAATGGCCGCTAGTTCCGCTTTAGAAAACGTTTTGCTAAGATATAGTATAGGGTGTTTCTCCCCATCGTGAATTTGGGACAACACAATACCTGCGCCATATACACTGGCGTCGGTCTGCAAAATAAATTCTTGAGAATAATCTGGTGCAAATAAAACCGGACTTTTTACTAGTTTGTTTTTAAGTTCATTGAAAGCCTCGTCACACTCTTTTGTCCAGGTCACTTTTTCTTTTTTATTTGTGCCCTTCAAAGCATCTGTCAGAGGTATCGCAACACGCGCGTAGTCTTTTATGTACACTGCTAAAAAAAAAAAAAGAAAAGAAAAGAAAAGAAAAAAAAAAAAAGAAAGAAAAGGACAGTTTTATAACTCCCGTTCTACTGGGCCGATTGACAAAATTCAAATTGCGTTCTTCATGTCTCGAAAGCGCGACTTAGGATATATATTAGATTTATATATAGCACTATTCTAACATAGGTATTTTTGACACAAAATCGGACTTTTTCTGAAATAACATACCAATTTTTTTACATATTTCGATTCTACGACTCAAATTACGCCTAAATATGAATTTTTGTAAAATTTGGAGCGAAATTTACGGAGAAATTCAGAAATTTATATTGGCACTTTTTTTTTCAGTTTGCGCCAAGAATAGTTCACTTGGCGAAATTCTTGATATGGCAACCTAGTTTCCTTTCCCGTGAGAGGAAAAAAAGTCACCATCGTTCCTTTTTTCCAAATAATATTCTCTATATTTTTAATTATAACTGTTATTATTTTAAGTAATTTTTTCTTTTTCGAATTTCATTTTAATTAAGTTGCATGGTTTTTTCGAATAACTGTTTTAAAAATTTCTATTTACCTATTCCAGCTGCGTAAATAAAGGTGCAGCGTTTATTTTTTTTCAAATAGTTTTATTTTATATGTATATTTTTGTCATAGTTATTATTTTAGGTAATTTTTAAATTTTTATACTTTTATTTTAATTGTTTGTGTTGCATTGTCTCTTCAAATAATTGTTTTAAAATTTTCTATTTATTCCTTCGAAATGAGCATTTTAAATATATTTATTAATATAAATTTTTCAGAATTTGATTTTATTTATTTGAATTGCGCTTCTTTCGGAAGAATACTTCGCAACCCAGACTACAGATGCGTTTGAAAACTGCATGTATTACAAGAGAAAATACAGTAAAGCACAGTTAACACGCCTTTCAATGTTCGGTTCAGAAAAGATATATGTAAATAAGAGAGATGTATAACCGACATTTTAACTCAGGATGACTTGCATACACTGCTTTAAACAGTTTTATCATTGTGCCCATTGCTTTACACAATTTCATCCTACATTTGGTTTCTTAAAATGTTATCCATATTTTAGTCAAATATTTTATTTTTGAAATCCCAAGAATCAAACTTCCCAATAAAGAAGCATAATTTTTTTATACAGTTTTCATGCGGTTTGAAACTTAACATCTTTAGGTGACATCCACATACATCACTGGATAAACTCCTGAATCTTCAAATAATTCGAATGAGAAAAATCATAAGATTAAAAGGTTTTAAATTAAAAAAAAAAAAAAAAAAAAAATACAAATACTAAATTTTACGCAAAAATTTATTTTTTCTTCTCTTTCTCTTCAGGCATTCTACTTTATTCTCGCTCTTTTTCTTTAGGCATTCTGCAAGTATTTTAGAAAGCATCCAACTTTTCGAAATATCTTGGTATTTCTGACAATCATTTTAAATAAAGTTATCACCTTCCATTTCATAAAGGCCCACATACGGCCGAGCGGTAAAGTCGCTGAACTCTGGTAGTTCACTCCGGGGTTCGAATCCCAGTAAGCGGGCTGGTTGCATGGGCGTTTTTGTGGATTTTCTCATGTGTGAAGCGTATGCCAGCTGGTTTCCCTTAGAAAGTTCTTCAGGAAGTATTTGGTCAGAGCCTTTATCAGTCTTTAGAGGCTAAAAATTTTGAAGGTATGAGATGAAAGGAAAGACTGGTTTCCTCAAGGGGTTTTGGTTTATTTAATTATGACAAAGCACACTAGGGCTATCTGCCTAAGGGGAGGAATGCCTTCGTGGTGGACTTTCTAAGGAAAACTGGCTCGCATACACGTTACACATGAGGAAAAGTCCCATGCAGCGAGCCCGTTCGCGGGATTCGAACCTCGGACAGAACTACCAGTGTTCAACGACTTTACCGCTCAGCCGCTGTTAGGTCAGGAGGGGAAAAGAAAAAAAAAAAAAAAAAAAAAAAAAAACCCCTTTAGGTGACATCCACATACATCACTGGATAAACTTCTGAATCTTCAAATAATTCGACTGAGAAAATCATGGGATTCTCCATTTATGATACGATATGATGTTCTATAACGTAATTTAAATTTATACAACCATATAGTCTAAAACCAGTCGTTCTTCACTTTAATTTGCAATGATATCGTTTTTGTCTTTTCTGTTAACACAAGCTCAATTGATGGTGTTTGCTGGTGTACACGTCCAAGTGTTTTCTCTTTGAACACGTAAATTCTTTGAAGTATCCTGAAAGTATATTCAAAAGCGTCCAACTTTTTTAAACATCTTGGTATGTTTGAAAGCCAAATTTCCCTCCAAATTTTTGCTTACTTTTCTCCCTAATTTTTTTCTTTCCTTCTACAGTTATTTTCAGTGCTCACACAAGAAAATTAAGATTTTTCGATTGCTAGACTTCCATAAATTTTGCATTCTTGTCAATTTTTTAAAATATCAATTACATGAATTGCGTTTCAGCTGAAGACAGCTTTTCATTTTCTAGTCTTTTTTAAAGCGAAGTTTAAGATGATGGTAAAAATTTTATAGGTTATAATTCAAAATATTTTTCGAAAAATTTATGAAAATTATTTTAAAATAGAAATTTAAAAAATAAAACACAAAAAATGGGTCAATTTTATTTGGAATGAGCCTAAATTTCGAAATGTGAAAGGAAAAATAATAAAAGTTTAATAAAAAAAAGAGATATTAATAAATATTTGCCAAATTCAATTAACATTGAGGAGCTAAAATTTCGAGAGCTAATATTTTAAAAACTACGCGTACGATTTTTACAACACTTGGTATTCTGGCATAATTTGAGTCGTAGAATCGAAATATGGAAAAATATTGATATGTTGTTTCAGGAAAAGTCCGATTTTGCGTCAAAGTACCTATGTTAGAATAGTGCTATGTATAAATCTAATATATATCCTAAGTCGCGCTTTTGAGACATGAAAAACGCAGTTTGAATTTTGTCAATCGGCCCAGTAGAACGGGAGATATAGCACTGTCCCTTTTTTTTTTTTTTTTTTTTTTTTTTGAGCAGTGTACCTTTTATAGTAGCCTACAGTACCAAGGTTACGATATCGGTTTATGAGTTAGTTGAGTGTTTTAGTAGTGAAGGTCGGAAACTCTATGATTGCCTGAATTTTGGTCTCACTAGACGACCCAGAAATTTTACATGATCTTGGGCAAATTTGCATTTCGAGGGCTTAACAGTCAATTTAGCTTCCTGAAGGCGACCTAAAATCACATCCAAATCCTTCATATGCCTGTCCTAAGTGGGAGAACAGACTGCAATGTCGTCAATATACGGTTGAACAAAATTGTCCAACCCTCCTAAAACTTGAGCGATCAATTTACAAAAATAGAAAGGCGCATTTAAAAGCCCAAACATCGTTTTCTTCGGGATGAAAAATCCAAAAGGTGTCACAAATGCGGCATATCTCTGTGCACGTTCTGTGAACGGTATCCGGGAGTATCCTTTTGTTAGGTCCATTATGGTGATAAATGGAGCAGCTCTGATCTTTTCTAGAACTTCTACTATATTGAGAAGAGGAAAAAATTCGGTCATAGTTTTTGAATTTAATTTTCTGTAGTCTATACAAGAACGAGGATCTCTCCCTGGGTCCTCTGCTAAGATCATAGGCGATGCGTAATCAGATTGCCCGACTTCTATGACTCCCAACTTAGCAACCGCCTAATTTCCTCCTTTAAGATGTGGTTTGTCTCGCCGACATTCGGTAAGGCCTGACTCTAACCGGGGTCTCATTTAACAATTAAATGTCCATTTCGACCAAAGACGTACAGCCGGGGTCCGACGAAAACACCGCTTCCTTATAACTTCCTGGAATTTCCTCTGCCGAAGCTCTTTCTTACAGCTTACTATCTCCAACTATTTTCCAAAAGTCTACCTGAGTTGGATCAGCCAAGGGTTAAGGAATATTCACTTCTCCCTCGATATCTTCCTAGACCTCCTCCATCACCAAATTCGAAAATTCGGGGCGCTGATGATAAGGTTTCATCAAACTGACTTGATAAATGGTGTCAATGTTACGCTTACCCGGAATCTCTACGGAATCATTGGTTTCGGAAATCACACTAGTTACTTTACCTGGCTCTATCCAGTTTACCGCTATTTTGTGTGGTTTAGACGTGGCTAAAACAAGCACGACATCTCCTACCTTAAACCTTCTCGTAACAGCGTTGCAATCATACCAGAGTTTCCTTTTATTCTAACACTCTTTCATCCTCTCTACAGCCAGGTCCTGACATTTCTTTAATCTGTTTACCAAGTCTAGAACGTACTTGACCACAGTGGGACCTGAACTTTCTTCCTCTAGCCAGTTTTTACACAATATTGTTTGGGGCGTTCTCAAATTTTTTCTGTGTACTAACTCGCAGGCACTAAAACCTGTGCTCTCATAGCTAACAGTTCTGAGGGCGAACAAAGCACATAGCAAACATTCTTCCCAGTCCTTCCCGATTTCCAAGCACAAAGCCTTCAACCAAGAAGAAACCGCTTTATCTAAAGTATTAGGAGAGATGGAAGCTAATATAGTTTGGTCAGGAACAGGCATCGCTTCATTAAAGAGTTCAAATAATAGTGAATCCTCTTTATTATAATTTTCTACTCGACGCTTCATAATGCGGAGGAGTTTGCTAGGCTTCCGATCACCGAAGCTTTCGCTTGCTAGCTGACAATGAATTTCTTGAGTCTTTTATTCGGAACATCTTTCAATAAATTTTTATTTCAGAACTTCATATGGGTTGACTTTATCGGGAGGAATGTTGATATCTTGAACAATAGTGGCGATATTAGGTGAGTGAGCCACAACTTAGTTGAATTTTGTATTTTTCTCCGATATCGGTTTATGAGTTTAGTTGAGTTTACGAGTGTGCTGTAACCCTCCTGGCCGATAATAATCGGCCTCATGATTAATATTGTTTTGGGAAAATTTAAAGAGTATTATTTTTGAGTTAGTTTTATTTATGAAAGTAGTGTTAGTTTTATTTATGAAAGTACTATTAAAAGAATAATGGCTAATGAAAACCTCTCTGATCCTGATGATTCATTAAGGGCAGCTAGCGCTGAACCTGAAACAAGTATAATTCCCTTTGACGCGCAGAATGATATGGATATAAATTCATGGCTTGAGTACTTTAACAAAACTCATTTAGATAAAGATGAAACGTGGAAGCTTAATAATGTAGCTCGATATCTAAAAGGTAATGCACTTAGCGTATATGTCAAAAACTGCCATAAAATTACTAAATATGTGGAATTAGTCCAAATTTTAAAGGAAAATTTTTTCGACCCCACTTTAACTACGTTTGGTGATTTTGCCAATTATAAGTACCATCATAAAGAGGACATAACGCAATATTTTCGCAAAAAATTAGATATTGGTAAAAAATTAAATCTAACTCATGAAATGATCTTGGAGGGTCTGACGGATGGCCTTCCTATAGAATTAAAATCCTTAATGACGATCAACGCACCCTCTGACCCCATCTCTTGGCTTACTCATGTCCATAAGCTTATTAAGATTAGCGAAAATCAACAAATCAAAAGTGCACCTCCCAGATTTGTTACTCCGATTGGGAACAGTCCCCAAGATTACAATCGATTTAATAGAAGTAGAATTTCAGCTACTGTGAGACAAGATTCTCCTAGACCCAACAATTTCCAACGTTTTCAGAGACCAAGTAATTTTTATAATCGGTTCAGTGGTCCAAGATTTACAAGCCATCATAATTCTAATTCTCAGAATAGATTGCCATTGCCACCCAGTCCCTGTAGACTTTGCACCCGTAACGGAATCCCAAATGCTTTTCACTGGTTTCAGGTTTGTCCTTTTAGAGGGGAGAGATCTGATACACCTAATGTTACGCCCCTTGCAATAGAACCAACCCCAGAAACCCCTCACAGTAGTTGACTATTAAAGGTGTCGGGATATTTGCCCAATAAGAAACGTCTAGAGTGTGTTGTAGACAGTGGTGCCACCATATCAATAATTTCTTCCAAAACAGCTAGACAATTATGTTTAAAAGTACAAAGAGTTAGATCATTTTCAGTAACCCAAACTAAAGGAAAACTAATCTTCAACAAAATATGTTGCATACAAATGAAAATTGGACGGATTAGTAAACAAATTACCTTGTTTGTTCTTGATAATAATTTGAATTATGTAATTTTAGGACTTTATGAATGCAAATTATTTGAGTTGAGTATTGATTGTACTAATTTAAAAATTAAACAGAGAGCTATTGTACTTAATGATGACTGCCATTTTGACAGCCGACCCATATCTCTACACCTCCAACTTCAAGGTGGTACAACAAATGTTTATCCATGTGTTAATAATGATGATGATGTAAGAAATTTTCCAACCTATAAATCTCGGACTACAAATCCAAAGGAATTAGTTTCTCAGTCTAACATTTATGTGAAAAATGCTGTTTCTAATACTGTCGATAACAAAGAGTATAACTTGGAAAAATTGTTAAATGATTATTCCTCTGTGTTTTCTAAAAATAAGTATGATGTAGGAAAAATTAATATTGAACCTCAACGAATTAATTTAAATTCTGATTTGCCTGTATCATTAAGACCTTATAGAACATCCCCTATGGAAGAAGAGGAAATTAAGACCCAAATTGATCAATTATTACAAGCAGGTATAATTAAAGAAAGTTGTAGCCCATATTCATCCCCCGTGACTTTAGTACTTAAACGTGAGGAAGGTAAGAAAACTAGATTGTGCATAGATTATCGAAAATTGAATTCCCTGGCTAAAACAGATGCAAACCCTCTTCCTCGCATTGACACTTTGTTAGACAAATTAAATAAAGCAAAAGTATTTTCTACAATTGATTTGAGATCTGGTTTCTGGCATATCCCGATTCACCCTGCAGATACTGAGAAATTAGCTTTTTGCACGACTTTTGGATTATTCGAATGGTTAAGACTCCCTTTTGGTTTCAAAAATGCTCCTGCAATTTTTAACAGAACAATTAGACGAATATTAACAAAAAATAAAATTAATTTCGCTTGCAGTTACTTTGATGATATAATCGTTTACTCTTCCTCTGAGAAGGAACATTTAGAACATTTAAAAATTTTATTTGAGGTGTTTAAAGAGGAGCATATTAAATTGAATCGAAACAAATGTGTGTTCGTCCGAGATCAGATCACATTTCTTGGCTATGAAATAAAAAATGGTAGAATAATTCCCGATAACCATAATATAGAAGTTATTAAGAAACTTAAAAACCCCAGTAACACCAAAGAGTTACAAGAGTTTTGGGAAGTGTGAATGTGTATCATAGATTCATTCCGAATTATGCAACTATTAGAGCTCCATTAAACAGACTCCTGAAAAAAGATGTCAAGTGGGAATGGGATGACCAATGTCAAAAAGCTTTCGACGAAATGAAAAGAATACTGTTTTCCAAACCTGTTTTACAATTGTATGATCCCAGTAGGCCATGTCATATTTTTGTTGACGCTTCTCAAACTGCTGTTGGAGCTGTTTTGAAACAACCAGATGAAAATGATGTCCTTCACCCTGTATCATATCATTCTCGAACTTTAAGAAATTATGAGAAAAATTATACGATTACCGAGTTAGAATGTTTGGCCATAGTAGATGCCCTAGACAAATTCTATTACTATCTGCATGGACAAAAATTTATTATACATACGGACCATGCGGCCCTCGTTTGGCTCAAAAATGTTAAAAATTTAAAAGGTAGACTCTTCCGTTGGTCACTCAAACTAAGTATGTTCAATTATGAAGTAAAGTATCAGAAGGGCTCTACCAATATTGAAGCTGACATGCTTTCTAGACATCCTGTTTCACAGCACCTCCAACATTATGTACATTTACTTGATAGAAATGAAATAATCCAATAACAAAAAACTGATAATGTCTGCGGAAAAAATTACCAAGAGATAAATGATATGATGGTAATTAAGAAAAAGAATTTTTATAAAATTGTAGTACCTAAATCTTTAAGATTAAAATTGTTCAATAAAACCCATGAAAATTTTGGTCACCCGGGAGTTCAAATTATGCTTAACTTAATCACCCCTCAATATTATTGGCCTCATATTAGCGAAGATATCGGAAATTTTGTAAAACATTGTCATACTTGTCAACTTAATAAAAAGAAAAAACAGAAAAAATTTGGTCTTATGCAAGACGTACCTCCAACCGACAAACCTTTTGAATGTCTCTCTATTGACACTGTGGGAGGATTTAATTATTATAATTCTACAAAAAAATATTTACATATAGTTATTGACCATGCAACAAGATATGTCTGGGCTGTTCCCTCTAAAAGTGTAACTTCAGAAACCTATGCCAATTGTCTAAAACAAATATTTCAAATACAAGTCCCCGAAAAAATTCTGAGTGACAGGAATGCAGCCTTCACTTCCTCTAGATTCAAAAAATTTCTTAAAAAGCATAATGTTAAACAACTTTTAACTTCATCTCACCATCCCCAGACAAATGGTAAAGTAGAAAGAGTAAATCAATCAATAGTAAGTCGACTAAAATGTAAAGTAAATTCTTCTTCTAAAAAAGTACCGTGGACTAAAGTGCTAGAGCAAGTTGTTATCGAATATAACAACTCCCCTCATACGGTAACTAAGTTCACCCCAGCATACTTACTATTTGGTAACCTCCCTTTTGAATCTCCAATTGATCAAAATAAATACCCTTCCTTAAATGAAGCAAGGGCTTTAGCAAAGAAAAGAACTATCGAATACCACCGAAAGAATAAAACTAGATATGACATCAGATTTGTAGAATCTAAATTTCAACCTGGAGATTTTGTCCTTTACGAGGAATTCGAATACCCAAATACTAGAAAATTGACTTCACCCTATTCAGGCCCTTATCAGATTATGAATAAATTATCTGAAGTTAATTATGAAATCGACAGGAAAAATTTTCACTCGAAGAAACCAACTGAGATTGTACATGCGTCAAAATTAAGGTTCTATTATCCACCCGAAAACTTTAAATTACATCATGAATAAATCAAAATTTATAAATCAATAAACTATCCATAACCCTTCTTTTAGTTTTCATCCTGTTGTCCCCCTTAATAATTGATTTATCTCTCAGTGTCTGAAAAGTTTGTCTGCCCTTTTCTTTTACTGGGTTCCTTCAAACTTGAGTTTCAGGTTCAATGCACTTTCCGTGTGGGAAACAATTGAGGCTATACTACAAGTAGAGTACTATACCCTCACATTTCCTTGAGTTCATGTTTCCTATGTTTGTGTTATAAATTGTAGCAACAGTTGAAAAAGTTAAATTTCAGTTGTTGAAATTTCTGAATTTCATTTTATGTTTCTGCAGCATCGTGTACAAAAAACTGGTATGGATGTTGGAAGTTAAATTTTGTTTTGTTATCATTAATAAGAGAAAAATAGAGTGACAAAATAATGTTAAAAACCTAGCAAAATGTGTATTTTCAACAAGAGTATAAGAGCTCTAGTATCGTGACATAAAAACTCAAATGTTTTCAGTGCCAATGCTGATCCATAATTCTAGCGCTAATTAAATGATCCGGAGATCTCCAAAGACCAGTAAAAGACTGAAGATGAGCCTGAATGACAACTCTAATGATTGTATGGACTCATACACAAACTGTGAATGGCATGCCCTAAGATATAAACTTACAAATTCAGTTGTATTACTATTTCCTATTGCCCCGTAGCTAACCAGCAATATGTTATTAGTGCTTTATTTGTTATGCACTTAGTTACTATATTATAATTTCATTAATCATTTATTATATTTTATATACTGTATTCAAATATTTTATGTCATATTTTATGTAAACATTTTGTGTGCCTTGAGGTAAATCCAATCAGTTTTCCTACTCACTTAATTCCCTAATAACTAAATTTTCTGCTCTCATTATCTGGACTGTCTTGGGTCGACGGCCGCGACTGCAAGCCTTTTCAGATGGGGGGGGGGGATAATCTGTAATGATATTTTTAAAGCAATTGATTAAATTAAATTCTATTAATATTGCTTAATAATGTGTTGGCGATTCTCTACCTAAATTGCATCCCTGTTCCTAAATTTTGGCGAAATCCTTTCTTTAGTATAAAATATATTAACCTGTTGGCGCCCGCCAAATCGCCAAACTCATAAATCTGTCATATTACATAAAGTACTTAAGAACACTCCTGATGAGAAGATAGCGTCACCTCGTGATTTCAATTAATATCGCTGATTGGAGGAGCCTCGTGACGTACATATATGTATAAGTAGGGGTTCTGCTCAAGGTACGAGGAGAACGCTTACGAGATGGATGCTAAAATAAACCTACCACTTTATATTCCAAAATTTGTCTCATTCCTGTTGCCCCGGCTGCACAAAACAAATAATGTATGAGAAATTACATTTCATATATACATGGAAATAAAAACTATTTTTATATTAAATGCTGTTCCACTTTGCGTCATTTAAATACAGGAGTCAGATCAACCAATGGCACCTTTAATGGGGACTTTAGGATGTGAAATATTTTACAGTAAGTTACAGTTTACAGTAAGTTTTACAGTTAACCAGTAACGGATACTTCTGGTTTCGATTCTTCCCGTGATGCGTGTTCCACCTGAACAATGGCTGACTCCGGAACTACCGCTAACGTGATTCCATGTTTTATTCAAGCTGATCAATCTCTTTGGCTTCACATATTGGAATCGGCATTCAAATTAGTTATTACTCGTAAACCTATCATTCAACTTGACTGATGTGGCGGCGAGTTTGGTAAACTCTTCTTTATTGTTTGGATACTCTGGTAAATATTGACTTTTTTGTGGTGAAACCTGTGTACAAACCTTTGTGCTGTGTACTTATTTGAAAGATTTCATGTTCCGGTTTGAGAATATGTACTGTTTGGTTATTTTGTATAGTTTTAAAATTACGAACTTCTAAAAATTTGAATACTGAGCTAGGCCTAATGGATGCTGTCTGTTGACATTGGAAACGTTGGTGCATCACTTGATTACGTCTTTCTGCACCGTGTGGAGCAAACTTCAAAACCCACTTTTTGTTCACCAAATACTTCACTTTTCTGCCCGTTGATCGATTTATTCAATTTCAGTTATAAAATGTGATTTTTTATGGAAAAATTATTTTCAGAGTTTTATATTTTGATTCTGATACGAAAATGGATTTTTAGACATTTTGGAATTTTACAGAGTATTTTATTTATTTGCGAATATGTTCTAAACTCGCACTTTATCCCAGTCTTGCGAGCTTACTTTAAAATGAATGATAATACAAGAGAATCCATTCCTACGGGTAATACGATCCTGGAAGAAGACGAAGATGTATTTTTAGTGATCAATAGATTAAATAAAGTTGTTGAGGATATGAGAGAGAGAAAAGAATTGCAAAGCCACTTATTGAAACATTGAATCAAGGATTAGTTTACATTGCTAACTGAGTGACTCGTCGTAATTTAATGTATGTTGAAATGAAAAAAATGAAGAAAACAGAGGATAAATTGAAAAACTTAATACACGACATTTCTGAAATAAAAGAATATATCAATGGAGATGTGAAAGTTAGAGAAAACAAGGAGAATGAAGAGAAAGTGAGCGGAAATATTGGTGTAATAGATACCAAGGTTGAGAAGGAAGATAAGGTGGTGACACCTAAGGGATCTGAGTATAATGAAATTGTAAAAAAATCACTTAATGATATACATGTATTTACGGAAATGAAACGAAATATTAGTTCACTAAATTTAGGCATAAGAGTTATTAATTCTTATAGTAGAAAAAATAGAGATGTGGTTATGCAGTTAGCAAATCGAGAAGATTGTAAAATACTTGAAAGAGCAATTGTTGAAAATGAGAAACTAGCGAATATTGTGAGACCTCGAAAGAAAAAATTTATTAATCCAAAGGTTATAATTTATAATATTCCTGATACTGTGAAGGATTATCAAATCATTGAAAAAATAAAAATAGAATGTGAATGTGGTGGAGACTGTACTAGGCCATTGTTTAGGATTCCGATAAGTGAAAGAGAGGTATCTCATCGTGTATTTCAGATCTCTGGTGTCTGTCAAGGTTTCCTTTTGAAGGAACAGCGATTGGTAATTGGAAGGAAATTCTATGCGGTAAAATTGTATCTAGGTCCAAAGAGATGCTCAAATTGCTACGGATACGGTCACCTGAAGAAATTTTGTAAGAGTGAATTAGCATGTAGTAATTGTTCTTTAAATCATTTAAGATTGGAATGTAAATCGTCTGCCAAGTGTTGTATCAATTGTAAAGAAATTAATAAGAAGTATGTTACTAAACATGCAGAAGATCATGATGTTTTTTTAAAGTATTGTCCGGTGCTTTTGGAAGAAATACGTTTTATTAGAGATCACTTAGATATATAAAAATTATAAAATGGTGCTGGATTAGTAAGTTAGCTGGGACTGACAAATTTCATTGTTTTTACGTGTTTTTTTTTTTATTTATTTATTTATTTTTTTTTATTTTTAGAGATTCTTTTTTGTATTTCACAAATTTTGCAAGCTTCTATTCCTGATTTTTTACAAGAAGGTTTTTGTACTATATTGGATTTTTGGATCTTGATTGTCTCGCCCACCTCTCGTGTCAGGTAAAAGACTTTTGATCTTATATTGATAAATTTTAAGTGATTTGATTTTACATACTATAGCTAACAATGAAGAAGAGGCTGAGTGGTTTTGAAATCTTATGAAATTTGTTTTTATTGTTGAGATTTTAACTGATATTTTCCCGCTTTATTTGGTTTTAAATATGAAGATTTTAAGCTTAAATTTAAATCCTGCTGCAGCAGTCCAGCTCTAAGCTATAAATAAAATGTTGGGTGATACCCCAGATAGTATTGCGCTGCAGGAGCCGTATTTTATAGAAGGCAAAATGGCACATGTTAAAAGTAAATGGAGGACTATGAACGCAGATAGCGGAAGAGCGGCCATTATTGTTGTGAATGAAAATTTGTAGTTTTCTGTAGGGGCGACCTCCGACTGTATTGTGACAATTATTGTAGAAAGGGAAAGCTTTAAAATGAGTATCACTTCTGTTTATTTCTCACCGGCGCAGGACCTGAATGAACATCTTGGTGAACTGGAAGAAAGTTTTAACGTATATGCTGAAGATTTTATTATAATTGATGATTTTAATGCTAAACCTTTTGACTGGGGGGGGGGCTAAGATTTTCGATCAAAGGGAGATTTTAGTCAACGATTTTATTTTTAACAATAGTGATTCTAGACCTACCTTTTTCTCGCCGGTGGGTGTTGGATGGACTGATCTCGCGCTTGGGTCATCGACATCAAAAATGAGGAACGCTGAAATGGAAGTTCTAGATACTGAATCACTAAGTGATCATAAATATATTTTAGTGAGACTAAAAGATTTCTAAACTGAAAATGATTACTCCTTTGCTTACAGTAGAAATTTAAGAAAAGTCAAACATATGCTTCGTAGTATTGGTAAAAGCATTGAATACTATGAAAATAAAATAATTAAGCACGAGAAATCAATGGAAATTAATGCGTTACAGCCGAAAACATCGCGGCAAAAACATCGTGGACGAAAACGTCGCGGAGAAAACAACGCAAGGCGAAAACGTCGTGTTACAAAACATCGTGGGAGAAAACATCGCAAAGAGAAAACATCGCAGTTCTAAAACATCGTGGTACAAAACACCGTAGTCGAAAATAAAGCGGTTCAAAAACTTCGCAGTTTAAAAACATCGTCGTCGAAAATATCGTGGTAAAAAATAAAGTATACTTTATTACAATACTTTAAAAAAACATCATGATCTTCTGCATGTTTAGTACCATACTTCTTATTAATTTCTTTACAATTGATACAACACTTGGCAGGCGATTTACATTCCAATCTTAAATGATTTAAAGAACAATTACTACATGCTAATTCACTCTTACAAAATTTCTTCAGGTGACCGTATCCGTAGCAATTTGAGCATCTCTTTGGACGTAGATACAATTTTACCGCATAGAATTTCCTTCCAATTACCAATCGCTGTTCCTCCAAAAGGAAACCTTGACAGACACCAGAGATCTGAAATACACGATGAGATACCTCTCTTTCACTTATCGGAATCCTAAACAATGGCCTAGTACAGTCTCCACCACATTCACATTCTATTTTTATTTTTTCAATGATTTGATAATCCTTCACAGTATCAGGAATATTATAAATTATAACCTTTGGATTAATAAATTTTTTCTTTCGAGGTCTCACAATATTCGCTAGTTTCTCATTTTCAACAATTGCTCTTTCAAGTATTTTACAATCTTCTCGATTTGCTAACTGCATAACCACATCTCTATTTTTTCTACTATAAGAATTAATAACTCTTATGCCTAAATTTAGTGAACTAATATTTCGTTTCATTTCCGTAAATACATGTATATCATTAAGTGATTTTTTTACAATTTCATTATACTCAGATCCCTTAGGTGTCACCACCTTATCTTCCTTCTCAACCTTGGTATCTATTACACCAATATTTCCGCTCACTTTCTCTTCATTCTCCTTGTTTTCTCTAACTTTCACATCTCCATTGATATATTCTTTTATTTCAGAAATGTCTTGTATTAAGTTTTTCAATTTATCCTCTGTTTTCTTCATTTTTTTCATTTCAACATACATTAAATTACGACGAGTCACTCAGTTAGCAATGTAAACTAATCCTTGATTCAATGTTTCAATAAGTTGCTTTGCAATTCTTTTCTCTCTCTCATATCCTCAACAACTTTATTTAATCTATTGATCACTAAAAATACATCTTCGTCTTCTTCCAGGATCGTATTACCCGTAGGAATGGATTCTCCTGTATTATCATTCATTTTAAAGTAAGCTCGCAAGACTGGGATAAAGTGCGAGTTTAGAACATATTCGCAAATAAATAAAATACTCTGTAAAATTCCAAAATGTCTAAAAATCCATTTTCGTATCAGAATCAAAATATAAAACTCTGAAAATAATTTTTCCATAAAAAATCACATTTTATAACTGAAATTGAATAAATCGATCAACGGGCAGAAAAGTGAAGTATTTGGTGAACAAAAAGTGGGTTTTGAAGTTTGCTCCACACGGTGCAGAAAGACGTAATCAAGTGATGCACCAACGTTTCCAATGTCAACAGACAGCATCCATTAGGCCTAGCTCAGTATTCAAATTTTTAGAAGTTCGTAATTTTAAAACTATACAAAATAACCAAACAGTACATATTCTCAAACCGGAACATGAAATCTTTCAAATAAGTACACAGCACAAAGGTTTGTACACAGGTTTCACCACAAAAAAGTCAATATTTACCAGAGTATCCAAACAATAAAGAAGAGTTTACCAAACTCGCCGCCACATCAGTCAAGTTGAATGATAGGTTTACGAGTAATAACTAATTTGAATGCCGATTCCAATATGTGAAGCCAAAGAGATTGATCAGCTTGAATAAAACATGGAATCACGTTAGCGGTAGTTCCGGAGTCAGCCATTGTTCAGGTGGAACACGCATCACGGGAAGAATCGAAACCAGAAGTATCCGTTACTGGTTAACTGTAAAACTTACTGTAAACTGTAACTTACTGTAAAATATTTCACATCCTAAAGTCCCCATTAAAGGTGCCATTGGTTGATCTGACTCCTGTATTTAAATGACGCAAAGTGGAACAGCATTTAATATAAAAATAGTTTTTATTTCCATGTATATATATATATATATATATAATACTTACAGGTTCCATTTATAGGTCTATTTTTTTGCTTGTATACATGCAAATATAAGCAAATATATATAAGCAAAAATTAAAGGCCTAAATGAACTTTGTAAGTGAAAAATTTAACGCTGTCTCTGGTAAAAAAAAGTGTAAACTTAATTATTAAATTTCTATTTATGATTATCTCCTCGGAAAGGAAGTGTAAATCTATTGCTAACTGAAATTAGGAAATACTAAAACTGAATAGGACTCTGATAAAAATATTAAAAACTTGTAGTAAACATAAAAGAAGTTCAATATTTGTATTGCATTTTCATGAAATTCTTTTTGTATGTATGTTCTTTTTTGAATACGTCGAGGTGTGTGAGTGTGATTATGGAAAACCCTCGAGGGCTATATATATGCCTAAAGGAAAAAGATGCCTTCGTGGAGGACTTTCTAAGGGAAACTGGCTCGGTTTAATCCTAGTATCCGGTGCACACGGGATTTGGCTACTTTTGGCGACTTTTATGATGAGCAGTACAAACGGAACATACACGATGAAGTAGACCAACAACGATGAAGTAGACCATAATGGAAACAACGATGAAGTAGACCATAATGGAAGTTATAGTATGACGGGTATTCAAAGAATACATGTAGTTATACGTAGTATATACTATGTATATAGTGATAGTGTATAGTATTTACATAGACGTTTTTTGGGTCATTTTTGGTGTTGGCGATAATTTTTAAAATCGCGCCAAGGCTGCACCGTATACTAGGATTTTACCACTGGCTCGTATACTCGTTACACATGGAGGAACCCCTGAAAACGCCCATGCAAGCCCGTTCGCGGGATTGGAACCTCGAACCGAACTACCAGTGTTCAGCGACTTTACCGCTCAGCCGCTGTTGGCCTGATCATGTCGGGAAATTACCTTCATGTTTAAATAATATTAATGTATTTCCAAATTTTAGCTATTTGTTTTTTGCTATTAAAAGAATTCATTCAAACATAAGAAAGAGACAAAACACGACCATGCCCAACGTATTTTGAATTTTCTAGGGAGTGTTATTTCCCTTTGATAACTCAGCGTTGTTCCGAAAAAACGCAAGTAATTTTCTTACGTTTATATATATTTTTTGGATTATTAAATATTTTTCATGGTTTTAGATACTTGCACTTAATTTACATATGCTCTTTGAATTTGAATGATATTGCAAATTAGTTCGCAGCAAAAATTAATCTTTTATTTGTATACAATTAAATTTTCATAATTTTTAATTTAAATTTAAATTTGCTGTAAATTAGCAGATATATAGATGTATAATTTTATTTTTTATGTATATACTATTCTTTTCCTTTTTATTTTATTTTAAAATGTACGTTTTTGAGGCATACCAATGCAAATATTAAACTTCTTTTGAGTTTATTACAAGGTTTTAAAATTTTTATCGCAGTCCTTTCAAGTTTCAGCATAGCCTAATTTCAATTAGCAATACACCTACACTTACCTTCCTAGGAGATAATCATGAATAGAAATGCATACATATATATATATATATGTAATAATAAGATAATTGTAATAATAAGAGCAAAGGAAAAAACGGAACACTGTAGATGCGTGCTTAGATCCATATTGAAGAAGAATTTTGATTGCGTAATATTTAAAGAACTTGGCAGTCGAGGCAGTTTTAATTTCATTTTTATTTCCAACTGATATTTGTGGCCACAATCACTTGGCACTCTAGTCGTGCCTTTTCACAGAAGATTTACATTTTTGATATTGTAGGGATAGAAAGCAAGCCAGCGAAATTACATTTTAGCACGGTACAGAGCAAAAGCTGAAGTGCGTAGTTATGAAAGATGGAAGCACGCGAAGAGAAAAGTTTCGGTTTGCAATTTGGTGATTGGTCGAGAGGGATCTGCATTATGGGTTAAGTAAGATCGCATGATTAATTTGAATGACGCAGTTTAGACTTAAGCGTTATTTTTAGGACAGATAGAGGAAGTGGTAAAATCCTAGTATACGGTGCAGCCTTGGCGCGATTTTGAAAATTATCGCCAACACCAAAATGACGCGTTTAGCTACTCATCGTATATGTCCCGTTTACTGCCCATCATAAAGTCGCCGAAAGTAGTCAAATCCCTTGTGCACCGGATACTAGGATTAAACCGAGGAAGTTCTCAAATGAAATAGAAAATAATGGAAGTTATAGTGAATTAAGTTTAGAAGTTTGCTTTCATATTTTTTATCTTACATATTCCCCCTTCAAAAAGAAAAAGGCGTAGCGACAGTGAAGCCTTTTTAAAGAGAAAGAGTTAAAGCACTAGCAAATGTAAAGGAAAAAAACAAAACACATAAGTCATCAAATTTTTGTTCTGTAAAGTATAATTTATAAAGATAAATTTTTTTTAAATAAATTTTTAACTTTTAGAGTCCTATTGAATTTTTCAGCATTTCAGTCCAAAAGTCTTTTTGTTTGAGAATTCACATAATCATAATTCTTCAGGGAAGGTTCTTGTTATTACAGAATATCACAAAAACTTTTACATAATCATTACTATTAATTAAATGTACATAAATATTTATGATATTAATTTTCATATTGATAAATTATATTTTAACATCATAAATATATTAGGAGTAAGCTTCAGAAATTATTGTTTCACCGTTATCATCTTTCATTTACAATTCCTGATTTTACCAAACTGGAAGCCTCGCAATACTTCTAAACAAACATATCCATCAATAGGGCTGTCCTCTTGAGCTAACCAGTGTGTTCTATGCACTGGTGGCCCAGGGTGCCTAGGCAGTTACTTGAAAAGGCCTCCGTTCCTTGCATTAAGGTAACTGGCCTTTGAGAACTGCACTAATACATTCCATAATAAAAAAAAATAATAATAATATAAAATATTTACATGCATTCATAAAATGAGAGCCTCCAACATTATCTTACTTGAAGAGAGTGAAGGGAACAACTGTACAGAGGTAATTACAAGCCTCTGCTTAGGAACCCAGTAATACCTCGACATACACTATACTTAACATACAATGACCCATAAATTTTACATGCATTTACCATAATTTCATATTACTTATCTGTACTAATTTCACTTATTTTTAACATCTTTATTTTTAGAATAATTATAAAATTCGTATTCAAAATTCTCAACAAAATTTCAAAAACATAAAAACTTATCTTAATATTCTTCCCTATGAATAATTTAAATAGCTTAAAATTCGTTACTTAATTTGCTCACACATAATCATGAAAAATTAGAAAAATTAATGAACAAGAATTTCAGATTTTCTCAAAACAAATGGCAGAAATTTTAACCAAAGTTGAAATGAAAACTATAGAATCCGCAGCACATTAAATAATTTAGTTCCTGAGATAGATTCACACGAATGTAATAATTTTTGAGCTGTTGCAAACGCGGAAGTGCAAAAAGTAATTTTCTGTCGCACATACTTGCAAACACCAACTCAGATCGATCTTGAACCCGCTGTAATGCTGAATTCCTAAACGGTAATTCACTGATGATTTAAAGCACTTTTTTTCTAAATATTGTAGAGATCGGCGAAGCAAATTCAATATTCCTTTTCATTAGGCATTCGAACTTCTCAATTTATCGAGAGATTACTTTCAATCTGTAAACACTACACGAGATTATTTTTTTGAAGCACTTGCAAAACACGACAGCAGAAGAATGATCTGTTATTTTTTAAACACTTAAAAAACAAATTTGATGATTCACTTCTTTCACATTATCTTGGATTTATCACAAAACGATGATTTAAAGAGCTGAATTAAATTTTCCATTGAGGTTTCAGGCTGCAGGAAACTATCCTTACCGGCTTAATTGTCATAATAAGAGCAAAGGAAAAACGACGGAGCAGTGTCGATGCGTGATTAGATCCATATTGAAGAGGAAGTAATCTGATTGCGTCGTAAGCTAATGTGTTGACTTCGTAAATTAAACTTGTCAGTTGAAGCGATTTTAATTCCAATTAATATTTGTGGCCACAATCACTTGGCACTCTAGTCGTGCCTTTCCACAGAAGATTGACATTTTTGATATTGTTGGGATAGCAAGCAAGCCAGCGAAATTACATCTTAGCACAGTAGAGAGCAAAAGCTGAAGTGCGTAGTTATGAAAGATGGAAGCACGCCAAGAGAAAAGTTTCGGTTTGCAATTTGCAATTTGGTCGAGAGGGATCTGCATTATGGGTTAAGTAAGATCGCATGATTAATTTGAATGACGCAGTTTAGACTTAAGCGCTATTTTTAGGACAGATAGAGGAAGTTCTCAAATGAAATAGAAAATAATGGAAGTTATAGTGAATTAAGTTTAGAAGTTTGCTTTCATATTTTTTATCTTACATATATATAGTTTATATAAAGTTACATAATTGAATAATTTGTGCAGCAAAGTTGCAATTAAACATTTTGAGAATGCGAACTGGATTTAAGTATTTAAAAGTTCGTTTATGACTAACTGTGAATTTAAGGAATTACAACTATGATCAAATTGCTTAAGTCATAAAACTATGGACTGATAAGTAATGGATTTTATTTTCCTTATGGCGGAATGGGGAGGTGTTGGTGTTGGTGTATTTAATTATGGCAAAGCACACGAGGGCTATCTGCCTACAGGGAGGGATGCCTTTCGTGGAGGACTTTCTAAGGGAAACTGGCTCGTATACACGTTACACATGGGGAAAACCACGAAAACGCCCATGCAGCCAGCCCGTTCGCGGGATTCGAACCTCAGACCGAACTACCAGTGTTCAGCGTCTTTACCGCTCGGCCGCTGGTGGGCTCGGAATGGGGAGGACTCATGTTTTTATGATTTGTCTTCAAGTGCTTAAGACATGCGTGACGATTTTTCCTAGAATGTCTTCCATGAAAACATCAGTTATGGTCACATAGCTCTTGATTGCTTTGCTATAGCTGCTAATTAACAAATTTACCGTTGCTATAGCTACCAATTAAAGAAAATATGTTTTTCATTCTGACTTAAACTAAATTTTTAAAAATTAGTTTATTTAAAATGCTACGATAAAAATTAAATAACGACTTGTTTTGAAATTTATTTCAAGAGAAATGAATGCAATGATCTATGAGATTTAATCATTAATTTATAGAACCTCATTTATCTTATCTAACTGAAACGAAACCATTTCTGATAACATTTTCTTTCGGTACATTTTAATGTCTTCTTTTCTCATAAACAATGGCTGTATTTTGGTATTTACGGTAAAAAATATTGCTTTTAAATGTTTTTATAAAATAAACTTTAAATGTATCCTTTCAAATTCTTTATTTTCATTTAAATCATACACAAGAAGAGGCCAGTATCCGTAATTTAGAAAAGGATAGATTTTCTGGTATTTACATCTTAGGTGGAAAAAAGCCAAAATTCGACGAAAAAAAAAAAAAAAAAAAAAAAAACTTGTGTCAAATTGTCACCTAAGTTAGCCAATCCTTCTCCGTTAACACGTAAAGTTCATTAATCCGTTAAAGTTTATTATTTACTTTATTATTAATGACTATATTCTAATTACTATTACTTTATTATTTAATTATTACCTTTCCACTCAAGCCGTTCCTTTTTACTTCCTTGTACGAAGTAAAAAGGAAGTATTGTAATCGCGAAAAGTTTCAGGCAGCATATTTCAACGAAAATATCCACTTTGACCGCTTTCGAATGCAATTTAACGATGTTTTTGCGTAATATCTGTACGTAAGGACAGAATAAAAGATTCTTTTCCTCCAAAAAAACTAAAAAACTGCTTTAAAATGAATTCTGAAGAGAATTTTTCGTGGTGTCCGTACGAACGTACGTACTTGCGTACGTATCTCGCATAACTCAAAAACGAGTAGCCTCAGAACGTTGAAATTTTGTATATAAGAGTACTATAACATGTAGATGTGCACCTCGTATTTTGGTTTCAATCGGCCGCGCCAAACGTATATAAATATATTGATAAATATACCCACTCTGTTACCCGGCTCAGTGATCTCAGTTTCTTTACTCTTATATCTTTGTAAATTGTACATTTTTTGCTTTAAAACTGATTGAATTATGTTGTTTTTATCTTCCGGTTAAAGTTTTTATGCCTTTCGTAATTCTGGAAGCAATATTTGTACAATTATCAACAATTTAAAAGCTGTTTAAGTGCGGTTAAGTTTTAAATAACATAACGGACATATTTGTTTACATTTGAAACAGCAGAATTGTAGATTTGTTGCCAATCTAGAGACACTAAGCTTCGCAACACAAAAATAACGCCTTCATTTATTATTGCGAATTAAATCATGCTTAATCCTTTCTGGAATTTTTTCGAGGAAATAAGTATTTAAGATTTACTTCGTAATTTTTAATACAGATATTTTGAGTTTTTATGTATTTTTGCGTTGTCGCGAAGTGAAAACTGAATTAATTGAATGAGAAATACTCAATCGTCTGTGAAAAACTGTTTCTTTTTCGTTTTGTTTGCTTAATTTCTTTTATACATCGGTCTAGCTTTGTTACAGTATTTGAATAGAACATGTGGCAACGATTAGATAATTCTTTAAATGATATACATTTTGTGCATTCTGAGTTATAATATGAACGAAATATAATACTATTAAGTAAACCTAGCGCCAGAGTGTCGCTATGGTAAACAAAGTGAATTTTAAAGAATGCATTTATTCTATTGTGGTTTATGCGCTGTCGGCGAAAGTAGGTTTAATTCAATCTAATAAGTTAAATGAAATGCAAGAAAAAATGCATATAATTTAATATTCCGTACAAGGAAGTCATGTGGTGTACACATCAGATTTTTTGTATTTATTACACTGGTTAAGCAAAAAAGTACCAGACAGGAAAACGACTCATACCTCTTAATTTTGATATGCTGAGCATGAAAATAATTGTTAAAATTATTTATTAGATCACGTTTCGAAGATCTATGGTCTAGCACTTATCCGCACACTAATGAAATAACCTCGACATATGAACCCTGAACTATATCTTCCCGATGGTTACCTTCGAAGGATGACGCATTCGGCACAAAGTATTGGCATAGTACTTCTTTAGTCAGTTGTAAGACAACGTTCAAACAAGATGCCTCGTAAACGTGTTAATAACGCAGACAGTTTTTGTTATATTTGTGGTGAGGTGACGTTTGCTTCCCAGAGACGAAACCTAACTTTCATAGTTAAAAAAATCTTACAATTTCTATTTTGGCTGCAAAGTAGGAGATCAATAAAGTTCTGAGCCCCACACATCTACTCTAATTTGTGCCTTCTGATCTGCGAAACTTGTTAAATAACAAAAAATATCGATGTCCTTTGCTGTCCCAATGGTGTGGAGAGAGCCGTCAGATAACGTGAACGATTTCTATTTCTGCGTGGTGTCTCCTATAAGACAGGGAATGGTTGTATTGAGTGAGTGAGGGACAGGGGACGTGGACACCATTCCACAAACATTGTGGTTATTTGGTTTAGCGCCACGTCCACCATTCTCTAAAGCTGTGCATAATACTTGACACAATACTATAATACTTCATAATACTTGACATGATATAATACTTGACATAATGCAATACTTAATACATACTTGACATGATATAATTCTTAACATAATACAGTACTGACTTAATACTTGTTAATACTGTAATTCTGTTAATACATTAATGTCTGACATAATATTTGCTTCTAATACATATTCTTGACTAAATACTGGCTTTTAAGAAGGTTCTGAGGTGTTGGTGCACTTTACATAGGTCTGTGCCTATATCTGATAGTTTGTTCATTACCTTTGCAACTTGCCTAAGTGTCTTTGTCTGATCCTATATTTACTAAATGCCTTCCTGTTTGTTTGAGGCATGGAGATATGTATGCAGTTTGTCATAGGACAGTCCACTATATAATGCTCAGGGGTTCCAGTATCACCGCAGGAACATTGGTCTGTATTTATACCAGCATGTTTAGCATAGCATATAGGAAAAGGACCGTGTCCTAAGATATATCTGACGAGCGTTGGATTGATATAGATCCTGTCCGTATTCGCATAGATGATATTGTTCACTTCCACGCCTATCGAATTAATTTCTACCTTTTCGTTGCCCTGCGTTGGCAACACGCTTTTGAGATTTGTCGTTCGTAGAATTCGGCCGCTAAAAGCGTAGCTGACCTGTAACTGTTGTAATTATTATTTTAATGCTTATCTGTACTGCTGAATTATTACTAAATGTTTACGTGTGAATGTTTTATTATTAAATGTATTCAGTTTGGTTTAAATAGACGAGAGCGACTGAATTTATTAAGTATGTTTAAAGTCGAAACTGCGTCATCCATGTCGGCACCATTCTAATACGAGGAGCGTAAACAAATTTCTGGAGGCACCGGCGAGATTCAGGCGGAATTCGTCAGTAGTTCAAGTACAGATAAGTGCTTTTTATTTCGATTTACATCTGAATTCGATTCTTTAAGTTTTATATCTATTTTGTATTGATTTTGATTTTGAACTTGGATACTTCGATTACTTATTATGGATCAAGCTACTGTCATTAGATTGCGTGGTAGGGCAAAAGCGGCCTTCACAAGGCTTTAGAATACTATTTCTTCCGATTTATCTAAAAATGAAGTAATTTTGCATCTGGAGCGCTTGGAAAGGATTTATTCAGATTTTGATAAATTTGATGCCCAATTACCAGAGGAACAGTCAGAAATTGAAGATTTTGAATTGAAGTATTTTAGTTTGAAACTTCAGTATCAAAATTTATTAGATTTATTGAATGTGGCTAATGTGCCAAATGTTTCAGAAAATTCTAATATTAGTAACTTTATTTAAGTTACCTAAGTTAAATATTCCTATTTTTTCGGGTAACTTTAATGACTGGATGAATTTTAAAGATTTGTTTGTTGCAACAGTGCATAATACTTCTTTATCGAATATACAGAAATTTCAGTATTTAATCGGATCACTTGCTGATGAACCAGCTTCTATAATTAAACATATTCCGTTATCAAATAATTCTTATGAAGAAGCATGGGCAAAATTGCTCGCTAGGTACGATAAAAAGAAACAAATCGTACAATCGTTAATTAAAACATTTATGGATCAAAAATGTATTTCACAGGTTGATAATGTTGATTTACGACAATTAACTGATACTTCCGATGAAGTTATCAGAGGTTTAAAAGCTCTTGGTGACGAAGCAACTTCTAGGTATCCATGGTTAATATTTATGTTGTTTCAAAATGTAGATTCAGAAACTCGAAAGTTATGGGCACAGAAAACAGCGGAAGATGATTTTCCTACATTGGAATCATTTTTTGAATTTATAAATTTAAGGTGTTCTTCTCTCGGAATTATCATAAATAAAGAAGCGGAAGCTAAAGTTGTTGATAAAAATAGTAATGTTAGTTCTAAAACGTTACAAAATTCTAAATTTAGTAATACTAAATGTTCGAAATGTAACGGACTTCATGCCTTATATAAATGCGTTAAATTTAAGAATTTGGATGTTACTGCTAGAAAGAACTTTGTACGAAAACGAGGATTGTGTTTTTTATGTTTAAATTCACATCTAATCAAAAAAGTGTAATTCCACAGTTAAAGTGTAATTTCTGTAATTCAAAAACGCATAATAGTTTGTAGCATGAAGATATTAAAGCTAACAACGTACAGCTTTTAACAGCGCCAATGAAAACGAAAGCACTCCAGAGAGAATTTCGAATGAATCATGCGAGGGTCAAGGTCAGGTAGTTAGTAATACGATTCAAAATTGCAACTCGGCGATTTTGCCTACGGTTCTCGCACTCGCATTTTTATCCAGTGGCGAAACTATCGAAATTAAATTATTATTGGATTCCGGAAGTGAAAGTTCGTTTATTTCTGAACGAGCTATTCGAAGATTGGGATTAAAAAGAACAAATCAAAGGTTACTTTTGCGTGGAATTGGCGGAAGTGCCAGCTTCCAAAATTCGTGGTTCTGTTGATTTTAAAATTCAGTCAAAGTTAAATAATGAAGTAATTGATGTTAACGCATACATTTTGGATAGGTTAACTTTGCCATAGCCGGAACAAGTCATTAATGTAAAGCATATAGAATACATTAAATCTATTCCGTTAGCGGATCCGAATTTTGCTCAACCCAAAGAAATTGATTTGATTTTAGGAGCTGATTATTTTTTCTCCGTTTTAAGATGTGGCTGGAATATATGGTTCGAAAAATGAGCCTGTAGCTCAAAATACAATTTTCGGTTGGGTGATTGCTGGGAAGGTCGGAAATAATATGGAAGGTCCCTAAACAGCAAATTCACACTTCATAAAGCTAGAAGATAATATAAATATTGATTACGAACTTAACCGTTTCTGGGAAATGGAGGATATTGTCGATGTTGGGAAAAAGGAATTTCTGACACCCGAGGAAGAATTTTGGGAATCACATTTTCAAAACACTCATTCGGTTAATTCAGATGGGCGATTTGTGGTAAAACTTCCATTCTATAAATCGCATTTGAAGTTGGGTGATTCAAAACCGGCAGAAATTTCTAGGTTGCGTTCCCTTAAACCCTTAGCAAGACTCTGTCATTTATCCAGTTTCAACAGTCACCTCTTGGTTGCGTGCAAGTTGGAGGCGCGCAACTTCTACAACTAACAGGGAACACTAAGAAGTAAACTTATTGTAACTTGCAAAAAAGTAGTATATTTGTAAAGACACCAAAAGCAAGAATGCAGAATTCAAGGCCACGTGCAAAGTTTTACTACATCACTTTATTATCATATTTAAAATCCACAGAGAAAATCCGAATAATGCATATATAAATTACTTTCAAGTTTTTTCCTCAAACGATTTTATCTGTTGAGGGGGGGGGGGTATACTGCGTCGCGAAAGAGCTTTTCAAGTGATTAATGTGTAATTATTTCGAGCGATTTCTCTGCTTATAAATTCTGCCTTAAATAAATATAATAGTTCAGGGAATTATGGATGCGAGAATAAGTAGCGTTATGTATGTAAAACTTTGCTGTATCAAAAATGCCGAATGAAATATATGCTTGAAAACGATTATTTCGATACGATGCATCAGTGTTTTATTGTACATTAAAATTAATGTTCTCAATATACTTATGTTTGTACATATTTTTTTTTTAGGATGACTGAAATGAATTTCAGAATAATTATCGTCCAGCAGACATCCGAAGAGGTGAAACTGGAAACTTGCGTTAAAGAAATAACGCCAAAAATCGAAGCATGTGGTTTAGTTGTAAATAGCTTAAATTTTGTAAATTTGCAAAATGTTGAAAATGAAGATTATGTTGAAGTCGAAGAATTAAGTATTCACGTACAAGCTATATTCCATGATAATATGAGACTTGAGAAAAGAGTCTTATACGAAGACTTCTGTGAGAAATGGAAAAATCAGTATCTTCCTAACCATTGTCCAGTTCTTGTTCTGTATGAAAATGATAGTTTCATTAACAGAAGATTATCTTGTCATTGCCGTGTGTCCTACAGTAATATTTCTTTTGGTGTACTACCTCATAACGGCCTGTTTCTTGAGTATGCATCATTTGATATTCATCATTTGATAAATTTGAATTTTTATAAAGTCGATTTTTATCATGATACACGAAATCTTCGGATAAAGTATAATAATTACGAAATGCGTTCGAGTTATGATAATATCAGAAAAATATTTATCAATATAGATTCTTGTCCCTGCGAAATGTTTTTGGATTTATGCAACCCTTTCCTAATATTTAGGTTAGAAAAGAGGTGCAATGACACAAATGAAGAGTATAGTGTGGATCATCGCGCAGGAGTTCTTCCTTCCAATGGAAGTAAAATAGATACTGATACTTTGGGTCGATCTAACGTTTTGAAACTTTCAATAAATGACCTTGACATTGCTAAAGAAATAATCGGTAGAATACACTTCCGCTGCAGTGAGAAGCCTATTCACTATTTAAACGTCACATCAAGACGGAAAAAACTCCCACTTGATCCTGTAATTGATTTTTTTCACTTTGGTTGTACATATACACTAACAGCTATAATCAAACGAAACTTTACTATGATTGAACAGACAACAAATATTAAGGCCGAGATCACTCGTCTAGATACATTATGCAACAAAGATGGAGACTGTTTGGAGAATGCTCTAATAAATATTTTAAAAGCTGTTGATTCTGGACTGATAGTTAACTTATGGATCGAAGTTCAAAAGCAGTTCACTCATTATTTGAACAGTAAAGATGAAATTAATTATATACATTATATAGTGCCTTTAAAATCGAGGATGATTCGCCGTATTACATTGACTCCTACGAGGCAAATTTTATGGCCTCCAGAAATAATGTTTGAAAATAGGGTTCTACGTAATTTCGATTCGGAATATGCGTTACGAATATCCTTCCGAGATGATAATATGAAGAAACTAAGTTATTGTGCTTCTTATGCCGAACCATGCATACTTCAGTCGGCAGTAAAAGAACCCATGCTTGGAGGTATTCGTATTGGAAAGAGATTATATGAATTTCTGGCGTGGTCTAATTCGCAGATACGCGACCATGGCGTATGGATGTATGCTAGAGATCGAAATGGAAACACTGTTAGCGATATACGAGAATGGATGGGAGACTTTTCCCATATTCGTTCTGTTTCGAAATACATGGTTAGAATGGGGCAGTGTTTTTCACAGACAGAGGATGCTATTTCAGTTCCGCTAGATCCAAGCCATATTCGAACTGAGGATGATATTGAAGACGGAATTGATTTAGCAAATTTCAAACCTTACTGTTTCTCCGAAGGCATTGGAAAGATTTCCGTTCAACTGGCAAATGAGGTAAGTGCTCTTCGGTGATTAAAGTATGGCATTTTTAAAATTAAGTTGTTAGAAATAGTTCGGAGTGCTGTCATTTTATTTTAAAACAGAAGAGTAAATAACCTAAAACAAAATATAAATTTCAAAATAAAATGAAATAAAGCTTGTTTGGTTTTATGTTTATTAACCAACTAACTATCTTATCATTTTGCCCTTCCTATCACTTCTACTTTCGCCCGTTCTCACCAGGATGCAAATTAATTCGTGTATATAATAAAAAATTATTGAATTTAGGAGAGAGCATTTGGCAACAACTGCTGACTGTTTCAATGCTATTTTCGCCCAGTTTCTAAATTTACTTGAATCGGCTTTAGCCTTTGCTAGCTGTGTTTTTCTGGTGAGTCGATGGGCTAAGCCATAACTTATGTACGGACATTTTCTTAGGAATATCTTATGTTAAATATTACTTTGAGCGTTTATATTCTGGTAATCCCGCAAGTAGCCTTAGCATGTCCACAAATCTTCTGTTATTACACAATCCATGTATATTATTAGGCTGAAACTCTAAAATAAAGATTTGTTCTAAACATTTTTCTCATTACTCTGCAAAGCAACTGTATATATAAAAAGGAACCACAAATTTTAAAAAAATATTACATATAACAAAATTACAATGAAATAAGCAATATTCCTTACTACAAATATTAATTATTCTAATAAATAAATTAACCGACTTCCTGTTGCAAAATCTGAAGAATTCAAAAGGTGTAAAGGAAATTAAAAACTTTGTTTCCTAAACCATGCAAAACTTTTTCTATAATTAAAATTATATATAATTAAAACATAATATAAAAAATTACGAAGAAATAAGCAATAAATCTTATATTTTGAAGAGAAAACAGTCAGCTGTCCGGTATCCAAAACAATAAATAAAAAACTGTTGCCAAAACCGCATTTCTAAAAGAATAAAACTATCAGATGAAAAAAAAACCAATCAAAATTGTGCTTTTTGTTTGACATAATCCAAAATATACAAAATTCTTTGCCATTAGCTAATAAAGAAAGAGAGAGAGGGGAAAAAAGAATATTCTATCTGTTGTGCCTCGCGAGACACATGCGAGTCAGAATAAGAAGATTGCGATGTGCGTGTTGCGTGTCCAAAAATCAAAAGGAAAAAATGCAGCCATTTTATCTGATATTTTCAACAGTCAGCACTCCAGTATACAGAGCATTGAATGGAAACTATTGCCAAAACCACATTTCTAAAAGAACGAAACTATTCAAAATGATGAGATAAAATCGAAAAGATAAAATTTAAAAAAAAAAAAAAAAATCTGATTCGAATTTGAAAAAATCGCTTCGAAGTACACTGACTCTTGTCTAGATAGATGCACCTATGTACCAAATTTCGTAGCCCTGGGCCTATTAGCTTACGCGCAGCATGAAAGAAAGACACACAGACTCTTTCTTTTACTATATGTAGAGACGTAAAACAATTTTTAGTTAATTTTTTATAATTTAGTTTTTCACATAAAAGATCAGGATTCTAAATACTTAAATATATGGATCTATCTAAACAAATATTATCATTATTTTTTATTTGGCAAATGCTTATTTTGTTGGATACATCTTCATCATTCAGTATTTTTAAATAACGTCTACCTTCTGGTAATTCAATTACGTGAAATTGAGATACACATTCAGTTATATCCAATTCTTTATATTCAATATTAGGGTTTAAAAATCTAGATACACTTCAAATGCATCTTGGGTGGACATCTTTTCAGGATGATAGGGTTGATAGAGTCCAGGACAGTCGGTAATAATATCAACTTTACCTCTTATTTTTTCCGATAGCTTGTCTAAAATAAATATTTTAAAGTATTGTTGCGTGCGTACAGGGTCGTTATGAATTGAATGCACAAGTCCGATGAAAAATGAACAAAATTTTTTATTATTACAACAAATAAAACAAAATGCTTAAATTTTCTCAGATATTCGTACAGTACCCCAATATCTTACAGTAGTTATCTTTTAAACTACTAAAAACGTTCAACAGAACTAATTCAAAATAGAGAAACGTAGAGAGAGAGCTAATCCAATTTCACCGCGAATTCACTACAGTAAACAACAGCAGTTTTCTAAACAAAACTGAGCTGAGGTGTTCTTTCTCTGACTTTTATAGCTTTTTAAATCGGCCGCACGAGATTATTCTAGCAATTAATATATTATATTATAATACTAGCAGCCACGCGGCCAACCTTCGTCTGGCTTTTAAGTGTACCGGAAAAATGCCTAAAAGGAACACCAAACATTAAATTTAAAACTTGCGCAGCATTTTACTCTGAAGAACAATTTTATATTAAAAAAATTATAAAAAAAGGTATTGCATATAACAATACACGGCTAAAATGCAGAATCGCCCATTTATTTGATTGACGCGTTTTACAAGAGTAAGAAGGATTGGATTTTTTGTCAATTTGCTTTGGCTTTTATAAGTGAAAATAGGTCAATGTATACATGGATAAAGTCAAGGGAGTGCGCAATGTAATTTTTGTGTAATTCTGTGATTTTTTTTTAAGTGAAAATAGGTCAATGTGCATATGGATACCTAGTATGTGCAATTCTTAAAAACGCGCCAAGCAGTGGACGATTGTGCACTTTTCCCCAATACACATACAATTACAATGAAATAAGCAATATCCCTTAATACAAATATTAATTATCCTAATAAATAAATTAACCAACTTCCCGTTGCAAAATCTTATGAATTCAAATGGTATGAAGGAAGTTAAAAACTTTGTTTCCCTAAAAAAATCGTGTAAAACTTTTTATATAATTAAAATTATATATAATTAAAAAATAAAATAAAAAATTACAATGAAATAAGCAATAAATCTCATATTTTCAAGAGAAAACAATCAACAGTTCAGTATCCAAAGCAATGAATGAAGAACTATTGCCAAAACCACATTTCTAAAGGAATGAAACTATGATCAGAAGCAATAACCAATCAAAATTGTGCTTTGTGGATGACATAATTCAAAATATACAAACCTCTTTGCCATTAGCTAATAAAGTGCGTATGTGATTATGGCAAAGCCTCGAGGGCTATCTGCCTAAGAGGAGGGATGCCTTCGTGGAGGACTTTCTAAGGAAAACTGGCTCGTATACACGTTACACATGGGAAAACCACGAAAACGCCCATACAGCCAGCCCGTTCGCGGGATTTGAACCTCGGACCGAAGTACCAGTGTTCAGCGACTTTACCGCTCGGCCGCTGGTGGGCCATGATTGGCTAATAAAGAGAGAGAGGGAAAAAAAGGAAATTCTTTCTGTTGTTCCTCGCGAGACACATGCGCATCAGAATAAGAAGATTGCGATGTGCGTGTCCAAAAATCAAAAGGAAAAAAGCAGCATTTTATCTCTTATTTTCAGCAGTCGAGTATACAAAGCATTGAATGAAAAACTGTTACCAAATCCACATTTCTAAAAGAATGAAACTATTCAAAATGATGCAATTTCTTCAAAAAAGATATAAAAAAAAATCTGATTTGCAATTTGAAAAAATCGTTACTAGGTGCACTGGCTCTTATCTAGGTGCACCTATATACCAATAAGTACCATATTTAAAAAAAAAAAATTTTTTTTATTTTCTGATAAAAATTTATAATTTTATAATCTGGTTCAAAAACGTTTTCCATATTATAAACTTTTAAGATTTTTTAGTATCTTTAGATTCGAATTCATTAGTATTTTTATTAAATTTCAAATTGTACGAATCTAATATTTTTTTTTTAATTTTACTTCTTTTTTTTAGGATATTTGATAAATTGTTTTTGTTTTCTATCAACATATAACCCATAAGGATTCAAAATTCCACTTATATAAATAGGACGCGAGTCAGTCAGTCTGACAGCAAGGTTTTTGGTGTAATTTTTTTTTTTTACTTTATTGTCATACTTTAAATTCAAAAGAGTCAAATATTTTCTTAATTTTATTACGTTTTTTAGGTTTCTTGATTAATTCTTTTTTTTTTTTTTTTTTTTTTTGAATGATCTGTTACATCTAAATTCAGTAAATCAACTAAAGCATGTTCACATTCTCCTGTTTTCTTATATATTCAGTCAATATTTTTATTAAATCATCCTTTTAGAACCTTTTGGCTGTTTGATATTAAGTTGTTTCAAAGCTGATTGTATTTCGTTATGTCGCTTATTTTTGAGTTACATATAACTACTGATTTGAATGAATTTAGATTTTTGATATAGTAGAAAAAACACGGAAGAAAATTAAATTAGGGTATCGGATTCAAAACATTTATTTTAAGTATATTTATTTCTGAATGTTCTTTAATAAAAAAGCAATGAAATTATATGTTATTCAACTACCCAATAAAATACAATTTTCAATTAAAAAATTAATGAAAGGACAAACATTTGATTTTGTTTATATAAATTTCGAAAAACCCGTTTTTACTCATGGCCAATTACACTTAATAAAATATAATCTAAAATTCTGAAATTTTGTTTATAAACGTTCCTTTATATTTGAAGAAGAAATTAAATTTTGTTTTCAAACGACCACGCGAAAGTATTAAAATAAAAATCACCGACAGAAAGCGTAAGCATATTATTAACATGTTAAAATTTGCGGGTGTTGGAGTTGGAGAGTTTAAGGAAAAAATTAATTATTTTCGCTAAACCTCATACACAGAAAATGGCCTCAAACATTTCTGGAATAAATATGCTGATTGTGAATTTTGGCATTCGAAATAAATATTGCAGAGAACTGTGGAAGTCACCTATTCCCAGAAACCGAACCGCTATCTGCGTTTTAATTTTGCTGGCAGAGCATCTCGAAAGAACGTATTTTTTTAAAGTTTCAAACTATCCTTTACCCATTCGATTACCATATGAAGTTTTTGTAACTTTGGATATCCTCGTCCTGAAGTTCATTGAAAAGTTGATTTAATGCTCCCAATTCATCACGGCGAGCTACCCAGTGTCACGTATTGATTTCTCTTTCTTCTTCTTTTTCCCTCCCTAGAACAGAAATTAATTCGTTAGAAACTGCTTCGCAAACTTCAGGTACTGCATCTGTTATGTCGATATCCATTTTGCAAACAAACCGAGACGAGTTGTCATTCTGGATCTGATTGGTGTAAACAATCTGTCAGATTACAGGTCCGTTTACTCGGTTCGAGACGCCTATACGAGGGGCTCGCCGAAAGTCAATCAGAGAAATGTAAGTGTCCATAACGAGACAACCTGCAAGAGGGAGTATTCTTTTCTCCTTTTCTGAAAATGTATTGCTGATCTACCTCTTGCGAAATATCCTGAGGAATGTTGTTCGGCTAAATAACTGGTAGTTCGGCCATTCTCAACCAATGCTAGATGAGTAATTGTCTACCCATTTGAAAGAAACAAAATACTACATTATTTTGTTCCAAATATTTCAATATTTTGAATATATATTTTGCCCTGTTTTTATTTGCTCCTCAAGATTTACGATGCTCCAAGGGAAAAATGAAAAATAAAACAAAGTAATAATAATAGTAATCGAATGTCCTAACAGCCATTTTTTTCAATAATGTAGTTTTTAGTAATGTAATGGCTTTTGTCAGATCTGTGTTAATTGTAATTATGCCACCGTCACTGAGTGCATAGCACTTCATGGAGTCTCCATATAAGGCGTCAGTGTCACGACTAACATGCAACAAGCATTGAACTCGGCGCAAAGACCATTTCTTCTGGGCATTTGCAGAGGATTCCGTACCTCTGTAACAACTGCATTAAATGTATTGGCAGGTCTTCAGCCGCGGCACTTAGTAGTACAGAGCGAGAGTGCTGTGGTGAGAGCGATCAGAGTGAAACAAGACGTTACTATTTGGAACAAGACATATATATCCTTGGACTACGAGAATTCCATTCCCACTCTCCTTGCCACCCTGCAGACTCCGATATAGGAGCAAGGTGTAATCCCCCACTTGTGTTACAATCCACAACCGTCTATACTGGCTCCAAAGGAGAGCTCGGGACCGCCGTGCCTGGTATGCAATGGACGATGACCTCACAGTCCATTCCTGGGCTAAGAAGATTGATTCCCATAACTTAGTATTTCAGGAAAAACTCCAGCCTTAAAAGCAGCTCTTGAACATTAATGTTAGCAATGAAGCGTACAAAGTAATATACACAGACGTGCCAAGTTTACAGACAATCCAAGTCGGCCGGAGTACACATTCTGTAGTGAAAGTCATACAAAAATTATTCATTTTGATTCCTGTAAGTCTGAGGCCCACGCTTCAATGGATTCCAGCCCATACGAGGATGAAAGGAAACTGTTTCAAAATATTCTAAGATCTATAAATCGACATCAATCACTTTTAAAATGTAACTTTTAATATGTACAATATTTACAGATCATTGATCAAAATATGGTGGTTCAGTTGACAAACAAATCTATATGCTTTCATAATCGAAAATCGAAATCAAATAGAAACCGAAGTGTTCCTAATCAAATAGTGTGCGAACCATCAGACATCCATATATCGAACTGCCGGTGGAGAGTCTATGGAAATTCAGAAAGCACGTTGCGTCGCGTTAACACGCAACGCTAGCGCCATCTATCAATTAATCAAAATAATTTCCACACACTCCCCACCTGAACTCTGTCAAGAGTTCACATCAATCTAACTACAATCAAATTTATATCAATAAGTATTTTAACATATAATTATAAAACAATTGTTAAGTATATTAAATGAATAGAAAATATATTCAAATTATAATCACTATACTAAATTCTAAAAAAGGTATGTTATCATCAAATATAATTTGACACTCAGTAAATTTAAACGATTCTTAATCTAATCATATGAAACTAAATTATCAAAATAAACAACTGCATAAAACATATTCAATCATATTCATATTATTAAACAATAAAAATGTTTTTTAAAGTTCCAAAGGATATAATAATTGAACTGGTCGTTTTATTATTGTTCCATCAGCAGTTTTTAGTTCACAAGAACGAACTTTATTATCACGACCACGAAAAACGTTTATCACTCTGACACAGTTCCACAAAAGTTTGCACTTATTGTTGCCTTCAATTAAAACAAGATCATCGACTTTAAGATCATCATAAACGTTAGGATTTTTTAATTGATGAGCTGTCCGAAGATCCATTAAATATTGTTTTTTCCATTTAGTCCACAACTGCCTAACCAATAAATCTTAATAAATCTTTCTTTTGGTCAGAGAGGACTTGGTAGAGCCATCTTTAACAATGGAATTAAAGTTGATAGGTAATGTAGAATCTTTGTTTCCAAAAATCAAAAAATTGATTGGCTTCAGTGGCAACGGTTCCTTGTGCCCATTGTATACATATGTCAAAGGACGAGAATTCAAAACAGCTTCCATTTGTGCTAAAACCGTTGACAATTCTTCAAACGTTAGTAAAGCTTTACCGAGAATTTTTCGTAAGCACTCTTTCACTGATTTTACTAATCTCTCGTAGAAGCCTCCTCACCAAGCCCCTCGTTCTATTATAAACTTCCAACTGATTCTTTCATTCGACAGAAAATCTTGGAATTTCTCATTCGACAATAGTTTAGAGAAATGTTCGAGTTCCTTTTTTCCCTTTTTAAAAGTTTTCGCGTTGTCCGAATAAATTACTCGACAATTGCCTCTCCTAGATGTGAATCTTTTGAATGCCATCAAGAAAGAATCTATAGAGAGATTCGGTACAAGTTCCAGATGTTTGGCTCTAGTGATAGCGCATGTAAATAATGTTACATAGGCTTTTTGACTTCCTTCGATGTTTTTTACGTAAATCGGTCCAGCAAAATCGATGCCAGACACGTAGAATGGTGGTGTCTCATTGATTCTATCTTCTGGAAGTTGAGAAGTGGTCTGGTTAGCAGACTTCAATGAATATCTTTTACAAATAAGACACTTGTTTATTATTTTCTTGATAAATTGACGTCCTTTTGGGATCCAAAAGCGACTTCGAATTTCAGCTAAGGTCGTTGCTACTCATCCATGCATCATTTTAACATGTGCACTTTCTACTATCAAATTCGTTAGCCAGGAGTCTCTTGAAAGAATTGCCGGATGTTTTTCATCATGTGACAAACTAGAATGTTCTAATCTTCTACCCGCTCTAAGTATCCCGTTCTGGTCTAAAAATGGGTTAAAAAGATATAAGGATGATTTCTTTTCGACTTTATTCGCTTTCTTCAGAGACTCAATTTCTTTCGGATAAAAACGTTCTTGTTCAGATGGAATCCAATAATTTTCGGCATCTACTATTTCTTCAGTCGTTAATGGACCTGTCAAATGGTTTGTTTTCCTAATTTTGCCAATGAATCGCTTCATCCAACCAGTTATTCTCAACAATTTTCTTAAATTACTATATTTTGAGATGTCTATTACCCTTTCAACTGCTGTGCACACAAATTCATAAATACCATTAATGTTCTTACGGTATTCTAATTCTTCTTCAGTGACAGGTTTCTCTTCATTCTGTCGAGGCCACAATTCAGATGACATTCTAAGCCATTCTGGTCCCTGAAACCAGATAGGATTGTTTTTCAGCTCTGGAAGTTTAGCTCCTCTCGAAGCGAAATCAGCGGGATTACATTTACCGGGGCAATAATGCCAATTTTCTGGGGATGTCAAATTTTGTATTTCCTGAATACGATTTTTAACGAAAAGCTTAAATTTCTTTGCACAGTCTTTTATCCAGAAAAGTGTAATTTTCGAATCAGTCCAGAAAAAACAAGAAAGTTGTAACTTCAAAACTTTAGTGATGCTAGTGCCTAATTTGGCTGACAAAAGAGCTCCCATTAGTTCCAAACTAGGTAAGGTGAGCGGTTTTAAAGGCGCTACTCTAGTCTTTGAAGCAACAAAAGCCGTAAATATTTGTTCATTGCTAGAAATTATACGGAGATACGCTACTGTACCATACGCCTTTTTGCTAGCGTCAGAAAAACAGTGCAGTTCAATACTTTCCACATCACTATTACCGATTGTAGAAAAATAATATCGTGGAATACCGATTTCGTCTAAATTGGAAACTTCTTTGCACCATGTTTTCCAAACAAAACATAAATTTTCTGGTAGTTCATCATCTCAATCTAAAGCAAGTGTCCAAATTTGCTGCAATAGGATTTTGACTCTAAGTACAAACGGTGATAATAGACCTATAGGATCAAAAATTCGTCCTATTGCTTGTAAGACAAAACGTTTAGTATTAACTTGTTTTTATAGAAATGTTATCAAATTTTTTACATCAAAGTAAATTATGTCATTTTGATTGTCCCAAGCGACTCCTAACACTTTCAATGGAGGATTTCTAGCTTCTGAAACATGACTGGATTCCTCGGATTCAATACCTTCTTTAATCCATAATTCGCACAGTTCTTGAGAATTGGTGTGCCATTTATGTAGAATCATACTAGCATCTCTAAAAATGTTGACGCATTCTAAACTGGTATTGAAAGGAAGTTCAACGTTTTGGTGTCCACCAATGATGTCATCTACATAAATGTGATCATTTAGAAATTCGCAAGTGGCAGGGTAGGTTTTCTCATATTGTTTCAAATGGTGTTTAATGGTTGCAGCCAGTAAAACCGGACTGCTATTTACGCCAAATAACACACGTGTGAACCGATAAATTATAAAATTTTGTGGATCATCGAATGGGTTTTTAGTAAAAAGAAAACGCGTTACATCTCTGTCCTTCTCATCTACTTCTATCTGAAGAAAAGCCTGCTTTATGTCACTTGTAAATGCTACAGGATGAAGCCTGAAGGCCAACAGAAGTTCAAAAATGTCAGTATACAAATTTGGACCAATATGCAAGCAGTCATTTAACGAGATTTCAGCAGGTCCATGTGAAGACGCGTCGAATACGGTACGTAGTTTACTAGTAGTTCGATCACTACGAACGATTTCTCTGCGAGGCAAATAAAATGTGATTTGAGATTCACTATCAACAGTGTCTGGAACTGGTTCAATGATGTTTTGTTGTAAATAATCTTGTAGAACTGTTTGATACGAATAAAAGAGTTCAGGGTTATTCTGAAATCGCTTTACAAGTTTCTCAAATCGTTTCAGCGCAATCGCTTTATTGTCATGTAACTCATATTGTATATCCGACTTCCATGGCAGCCTAACCTTGTAACGAGAATTTCTGTATAAAATTTCCGATTCGAATTTTTTCATCATGGTGTGGTGTTGCGCGGCCCCAACCTACACGCAACAATAATAGTGACTGCTATGAACTGGAAAGTACACAAAACTCTTAAGAAGGGTTTAACTCCCTTTTTATTTTACTTTAGAAGTTACAGATGCGTGCACTTGACGCTCACAAACTACGCCGACCCGGCGGTAAAATAAAAATAAGAAACTAAAACTGAATAATAACAAGTTACTACCTACGAGGCTCTCTAAACGTAACTAACCTAACCGCGTTCTAAGATACAGCTGATATTTCAGCAAACTTTCTGAATATTAAGTAGAGAGATTCAACTATCTGCCGAGGCAAGCACACAGGCCGAAACGCGTGGTTCTTCAATTTCTAACCAGGCACCTCCACGTTCGTGAAGCAAGAAAGCACACTTTCGAACTCGTTTCCCTTCTATTTAACTCAGAATTCTTCCGCTGACTATTTTGAATACTTTGCGCGTTCTACTAAAATTTACATACTCTGGCATTGGCAATTCCAGGGGAAAGTAAGGCTTGACAGGAAAGATAGTTTAAACTTAAAATAAATGTTAGTTAAAATAAATATAAACCCTACATTTGCCGCTGCCAGAATTTGGTAAACTTGGAAGCAGGTCCTAGAAACGACCTGTTGAAAAGTTTCCGCAATTCTGAACTAAAATTTCAGAGCCTTCTTTACATAAAAAAACTGCTTTCTCACAAAAGGTAGAATAAATTTCTGTAGATACTTATTTAACCCTCTCTTCTTACAGCAACCTTTCCTGGACTTCAGCAATCAATCTGTTCTCTTCCTTCCAGCATCTGGAAGGAATAAGTATCAGTATATTTCTAAATACATTATAATTTACACTTTCTTTATTTTCCTTAGTTACTGCTTAATTCACATTCATTCAAGTATTCAAACATGAATTTAACTTTACCCTGGCTCTCTACCATGTCTCCAACCTCTCTCCAAACGGGAATATTCGTGTTTTAGTATTGCAACACTTCCCCTAACCACAATGATTTGTTAGAATTCAACGACCAAATAGACACACCTTACTCGACATTTTACAACTCGTTGAGCTACTTTAACATTCTTAAAATTCAAGTGTAGGTGGAGAACCCTACAAAACACATTCATTCTAAATTTCCCCTCATTCATCTTTAGACATGCAGGCTTTCGCTCTAAAGCATGATTTTATCTGCTGTTTAATACTTAAACTTTAATTCATTTCTTTAGAGTATTTACTTTAAGCATCTAAAATTTTATGCTTCTAGACTAAATTCTACTTTTACATAACTTTCAAGTATTTACGTATATTTACAAAATTCTAATACATATGATTTTTACAATTTACCATAAAATGAATAAGAGAAAAATAAATTTTTACTTCACGCATTCTTCGCCAAGCTGGCGGCACTGAAACTAAATTTCTCATTAATACAAGAATACGAAGTTATTTTACTTTCGGCCAAATTTTGGCTTTAACATAACAGAATTAGTCTTTCGACCAACAGCAACTGCTTGTTCTTAGATTTTATACATAAAGAAAATAATACTTTTGCCTTAGCTAAATAAAGTAAAACAAAACTAAGTCTCAACCGAGACAAATTGACTTCCGTCAAAACATAGAACTTCGTATTTACGCATAACATTTCGGAACAAAAGAAAAATTTATAGAAGATTTTAACTTATCTTTGAGTTTTCGATGATTGGAACTCCGACATCCTCTTCTGGCAAAACTTCTCCCACGTTATGGAATTCATCGAAGTCAGTTGTCTCCTTTGTGTTTTTCGAGTTTCGTCCATGTTGATTTTTCTTTTTCGCCCTCTGTATGCAGGCCTTTTGAAGTGGTAGTCGTCGGGTTGCTGTCTTTTCCGTTTCGCCCCTGGACGGCTGGTCTTGGCGTCCTCCGGTCTGGAGTCATGCTTGAATTTCTTCTGTTGGTGGTGGTCTTTTCGTTCCTCCTGCTGTCTTTTTATTTTCGGGAACGGCGGCCTTATTTGCACCTGACTCTCTGGCCCTGGGAGCGTTCTCCTCGATGTAGAATTTCTACTGCGATACGTTGTAAGTGGTGTTTTCCTCCTTACCAATGTTTCTTTACGCGGCGGTATTGCTTTCTTGTTTTTCTTAAATGCTGGAGTCTGAAAGTTTTCGTTTCTTCTTTTCGGTACCGTCGCATGGGTTGTAGAAGGGCGAGGTTTCTCTTCAGTTCTCTGCTTCTTGGGTGGTGGAACGGGTGACGTTACTTCTGGACCTTCTACTTCTTTTATGCTTGAGTCCTGCAAGAAACTTTTAAGGATTTCAAAATCATTTTGATTATAATATTTTTCACCTGGTCGGGACTTGCTTTACAGATTTCCCCTATCTCGTTCTTAAGGTACAATACGACTCCCTTGATTTCCTGAATTACATAGGGGCCTTCAAATTTTGGAGCTAACTTTGCAGTAAAATTGTCTGGAGCACTTGATAAAGAAAATTTCCGCTTCAACACTTTATCCCCAACTTCAACAAAATCTGCTCCACGGCGTTTTCTATCATAGTATAATTTCTGTCTATTTCTTGCCGTATCCGAGCTTTTAACCGGTCAATGAGTTTTTGCACATGTTTTTGTTTGAACTCTTGGTCTCTTTGTTTCACAAAGAATAATTTATCTAATGGCGAAATTAACTTCCGTCCTAAAAATAATTCTGCTCGAGTTTTCCCCGTAGTATCGTGATTTGCTGTTCTTAAAGCATAAGCTAACTCATTTATGTAGCCATCCCAGCGCTTGTGATGTGTGCTAACATAACTTCGAATTATTTTTACAATATTTTTATTAACTCTTTCTGCTATGTTTGCCTGTGGTCTATACGGAACCATTTTGATATGGCGTATGCCAAGTCCAGTGCAAATGTTTTCAAATACTTGGCTAACGAATTGTTTACCGCTATCGCTAATGACTTTTATCGGTACACCGTATTTTAAAATGTATCTGTGTAAGAAAGCATCTGCGACTGGTTTGGCTGTGTCCATTTTGAAAAATGATCTACAATTACTAAAAGAAAACGATTTTTATTTAACTCACTCTGGGGGAAAGGACCAAGAAGATCTATGCCTAAAATTTCATTCGCAAATGTAGCGCGAATGCTATTTAAGTACCCGGCCGGGCTGTAATTAATATCATTTATTAACTGACATTGATTGCAGGACCTGACATACGCAGTTACTATTTTGTATAATTGCAGGAAATATACCGCCTCGCGTACCCTTTTTAAAGTCTTTCTGACCCCTAAATGACCCGCTCTTTTCGCGTCGTGTAATTCCTTCAAAATACTTAATCGAAGCGAGGCTGGGATGACTGGTTTGTATTCGAATTTTCGTTTGTTCTTTTCGTATAAAATGATAAATTATCTATTATTTCATAGTTTTCTGCTCTATTTCTTATTGAATCGATATCTGTGTGTTCAAAGTTTTCGGGTTCTTTCAAGTACCTTTGTTTTCCTTACCCGGTTTATATTTAATTATGAGATTATACTCTTAAAGCTTTAAAGCCCATCTTATTAACCTGGGCGTTAGGTTTTTCCCCGAGTAAAGTCTACCAACAGCCGCATGATTCGAAAAGACTGTTACTGGCGCTTTGCCGAAATGAACTCGAAATTTGTGTACAGCAATTAATACGGCTAAAGTTTCTCTCTCTGTAGCTGTATAATTCCTTTGTGTAGGGTTCAAAGTTTTACTAAAAAATGCCAAAGCATGGCCATTTTGCTTGAGAACAGCACCTACAGCATAGTCCGACGTATCTGCTGCAATTTCCAAGTTTTCGTACCCCTCCGGGAATTTCAAAACAGGGGCATTGATGAGCGCTTCTTTTAACCTTTCAAATGCAGTATTTGCTTCTGCTGTCCACGTGAATTTACTTTTCTTTCTTTTAATTACTAACAAGGGTTCAACAATATTAGCAAAATGTTTTATGAACGACCGATAATAAGAACATAACCCAAGGAAAGAAGAAAGTTTCTTGGCGGTGTTGGGAGGTGGGAGATTCTTGATGGCTTTTATTTTTGAATCCTGAGTTTCTATACCCTTTTGCGAAATTTTATAACCCAGATATTTAAGTTCTTTAGTTGCGAACTTGCATTTTGATGCGTTAATTGTAAGACCGGCCTCTTTTAATAATTTAAAAACCTCTTCCAAGTCTTTAATGTGTTGTTCCAACGTACTACTCGTTATAATTATATCATCTAGATAGATTAAAAGTCGATTTTCCTAGGACAGGCTTTAGAACAATGTCCATAGCTCTCTGGAATGTTGACGGTACCGCACACAACCCAAAGGGCATGCGTAAAAATGCATAAGTGCCCGATTTTGTGATAAACGCGGTTTTATGTATACCTTCAGGTCTCATAGCTATTTGATAGTAGCCAGGCGTTAAGTCCAACGTAGTCATGTATCTCGTAGACTTAATCTCTCTAATAATTTCCTCCATTACCGGCAAAGGGAAACCGGGAACTTAGTAATACTATTAAAAGCTTTCTGTAATCGATAGCAAACCTCCAAGCCCTTTTATCCGAATGGAGGGAAATCGTTCTTTTTCCTACATAGTACGACTGGACTCGCGTACTCACTATTTATGGGCGTTATTATCTGGTTCTGCAGCATTTCCTGAATGTGTTCCTCAATAATTTGCTCTTTCTGTTTATCATACCGGTAGGATTTAGTCGTACAGGGTTTATCGGCAGTTAGTTGTATATCATGTGTTATAATTTGACAGTTACCAGGCCAATCTGAAAACAAGTTTGAAAAAGTACTCACCACTTGCTGGATGGCTTGGCTTTTATGGTCACTTAAATGGTGCAAGTCTACCTGCGGTTGTTTCGCTGGCTCCACCACCCTCCGAACCATTTCCAGCATGATCGAATTGTCCTGAAAATTTAGCTTGGCTTTCGCGGTTACAAAGATTAACAAACTGCCGAGGCAAGCACACAGGCCGAAACGAGTGGTTCTTCAATTTCTAACTAGCCACCTCCACGCTCGTGAAGCAAGAAAGCACACTTCGAACTCGTTTCCCTTCTATTTAACTCAGATTACTTCCGCTGACAATTTGAATCCTTGCGCGTTCTACTAAAATTTACATACTCTGGCATTGGCAATTCCAGGGGAAAGTAAGGCTTGACAGGAAAGATAGTTTAAACTTAAAATAAATGTTAGTTAAAATAAATATAAACCGTACATTTGCCGCTGCCAGAATTTGGTAAATTTGGAAGCAGGTCTTAGAAACGACCTGTTGAAAAGTTTCCACAATTCTGAACTAAATTTTAAGAGCCTCGTTTATATAAAAATAATCTGTTATCTCACAAAAGGTAGGATAAATTTCTGTAGATACTTATTTAATTCTCTCTTCTTACAGCAACCTTTCCTGGACTTCAGCAATCAATCTGCTCTCTTCCTTTCAGCATCTGGAAGGAATAAGTATCAGTATCTTTCTAAATACATTATAATTTACACTTTCTTGACACTGAATAAAGTTTTTGTTCGTTTTATTTTTCTTAATTACTGCTTAATTCACATTCATTCACGTATTCAAACATGAATTTAACTTTACCCTGGCTCTCCACCATGTGTGGTGTGAAACGGGAATATTCGTGTTTTAGTATTGCAACACTTCCCCTAACCACAATGATTTGTTAGAATTCAACGACCAAATAGACACACCTTATTCGACATTCTAAAACTCGATGAGCTATTTTAACATTCTTAAAATTCAAGTGTAGATGGAGAACCCTAGAAACCACATTCATTCTAACTCCCCCCTCATTCATCTTTAGACATGCAGGCTTTCTCTCTAAAGCATGATTTTATCTGCTGTTTAATACTTAAACTTTAATTCATTTCTTTCGAGTATTTAATTTTAGCATCTAAAATTTTATGCTTCTAGACTAAATTCTACTTTTACATAACTTTCAAGTATTTACGTATATTTACAAAATTCTAATACATATGATTTTTACAATTTACCATAAAATGAATAAGAGAAAAATAAATTTTGAAATTTATAGTAGCCAAACGTTAAGTCCAACGTAGTCATGTATCTCGTAGACTTAATCTTTCTATTAATTTCCTCTATAACCGGCAAAGGGTAAACTGGGTATTTAGAAACACTATTAAGCTTTCTGTAATTGATAGCAAACCTCCAAGCCCTTTTATCCGAAGGATGAAAGTCATTCTTTTTCCTACATAGTACTACTGGACTCGCGTACTCACTATTTATGGGCGTTATTATTTGGTTCTTTAACATTTCCTGAATGTGTTCTTCGATGATTTTTTCTTTCTGTTTATCATAGCGGTAAGGTTTAGTCCTACAGGGTTTGTCGGCAGTTAACTGTATATCATGCGTAACAATTCGACAGTTACCAGGCCGTTCTGAAAACAAATTCGAAAAAGTACTCACCACTTGCTGGATGGCTTGACTTTCATGGTCATTCAAATGGCTAAGGTCGACTTGCGGTTGTTCCACTGGCTCCACCACCCTCCGATCCATCTCCAGCACAATAGAACTTTCCTGAAAATTCAGTTTGGCCTTCGCGGCTTTTAAAAACTCCATACCTAAAATAAGTGGACTTTTCAAATTTTTTACTACAAAAATTAATACCTTAAGGCTTTCGTTTTTAACTTGTATTTGTAATGAAAATTTGCCAATACATTGACAAGTTTGTCTTTGCGCTGCTATGATTTCTGTGTTTTTATTTTTAAATAATCGTAACTTATTAAAATTCTTCTTAAAAAAAGTATCACTCATAAAATTACCTTCTGCTCCTGTATCGATGAGGGCTTCTACTGGTACATCGCCAACCAGGATTTGTATAATCGGTAATTGTGAGTTTTTTACGATGACCGTATTTAAGTATCTTCTTGAGTTTTTTTCGAAACTTCCGGGGTCTGGACCCTCGCTTTTACAGGCCCCTCTACTCGTTTAAAGCTTTCCTTTCAACTTCTGCGTTCTGGTTACGCGGACTGTTGTTTTCAAATTTCCTTTTTGGGCCTTGACCTTCGAGCTTCGATGAGTTAGCTTGATAGCTCTTTCCCCCATAAGAGCGATTTGCGTTTCTGGTCTGCTCATTTGAGGATTGTCTACGGAGAACTTGAGAATACGATGCCCCTCTAGCTTTTTCCGCTATTCTGCGATTTTGGAACTTGACCGCCAACTCGAAGAGTTCCTTAATGGGCTTGGGTTTCTAATTTCAAAGTAATCTTGAACAGCAGATAGCAATCTTGGTAAGATTATTTCAATAATCTCCGCGTCGGGTTTCTTCCCATACAGCATATCCGTCAGTTTAATTTTTCGCAGAATAAAGTCCGTCAACTCTTCTATATTCCGTTGAAAAAAAACTATATAGTTCGGCTTCTAGCTTTGCTCGGTCTTTCGCTATGGGGAAGGCCTTTAATAATGATTTTTTGAAATTTTCAAAGGTATAAGTTTGGCCTTCGAATTTCCCTAATAAAAATTTGCCTATATTCTTCCACCATAGCGAGGCCTGTCCTCTTAGTGCAGATGTGGGAATGGCAACGTTTTGTCTTTCAGGCACAGGGTAGACCTGGAAATGGTTTTCGAGGCCTTCTATGAATATTGCCACCGAATTTTTTCCGTCGAAATTGACGTTTGGCTTGATTGATGCTCTCATCGTCTGGACCAGGTATCCAAATCCTTCCAATTGGCTTCCCATTTCTTGTTGTTGGACTTGACCAGAAGCTTTCATCCAGTTTTCGGCCATTTCAGTTCGACAAGTGTTCGGGCGCCAATGTGGTGTTGCGCGGCCCCAACCTGCACGCAACAATAATAGTGACTGCTATGAACTGGAAAGTACACAAAACTCTTAAGAAGGGTTTAACTCCCTTTTTATTTTACTTTAGAAGTTACAGATGCGTGCACTTGACGCTCACAAACTACGCCGACCCGGCGGTAAAATAAAAATAAGAAACTAAAAATGAATAATAACAAGTTACTACCTACGAGGCTCTCTAAACGTAACTAACCTAACCGCGTTCTAAGATACAGCTGATATTTCAGCAAACTTTCTGAATATTAAGTTGAAAGATTCAACTATCTGCCGAGGCAAGCACACAGGCCGAAACACGCGGTTCTTCAATTCTATCTAGCCACCTTCACGCTCGTGAAGCAAGAAAGCACACTTACGATCTTGTTTCCCTTCTATTTAACTCAAATTACTTCCGCTGACAATTTGAATACTTTGCGCGTTCTACTAAAATTTACATACTCTGGCATTGGCAATTCCAGGGGAAAGTAAGGCTTGACAGGAAAGATATCTTAAACTTAAAATAAATGTTAGTTAAAATAAATATAAACCCTACAATGGTATTGTCTAATGGGTCAGATAATTCATTTTCAGGTTTTATACCTAAACTTTCAAGCTCCCAAAATTTCTTTATCTGATCAGATATTATATCTTCCTCAACTATGATATTAAAGGCTGTGGACGTGTGTGTTGTACCTTTAGTGTAACCTAGCAGAGACCAACCGAATAACGTTTCAGCAGCTACTAAATGTTTGTTTAAACGCTTAAGTTTTCCAGTTACTACATCATAATAATGATCAGCTCCTATCAAAAGAGTAATTTTTTCTTTGCAATCCCAAGAATCTGCGAGTTGTAAACCTTCTAACTATTTGCCTAAAATGTGTCTATCCAGATTAGGAGGTGGTAAATCAGAACTTGAAATTTTTTCAGTCACGAGAGCTTCAATTTCGATTTTCAAATTCGGTGTTTCCTTGTTCTGTAATTTTATCTTAACAACGTCAAATGTTTTTCTGATGGGTGTTTTATTTCCAAACGTAAATACCGAAAGAGTCTCTGTTCGAATAACAGGAAGCTTCAATTTATCAGCGATTTCTTTTCTTAGGAAGGAACGCATACTGCCTGAATCCAGTAGAGCCTAATTAAAACCGACTGCGTAGTTGTTCGAAGTGTTACGCGACACGTTTGAAGTGAAATAGTTTTAATTTTGCTGCGTGAGAATGCTGAAAGAACATGCGAATCTTCTATACTTTTATTTTTTTCATTTACTTCTTTCTCAGCGCGAAAGCATATTGAACGGTTATCTCGACCTTTGCACTTGGAGCAGACGAGATCGCTTTGACACTGCTTTAGGCGGTGGTTTAATTTCAGACAAAGGTAACATCGGGCATGTTTACCTAATAAATTTCTCTTCTCATCAACTGTCAGTGATTCACAGTCTTCAGTAACATGTTTGGATGTATTACAAAAATAGACAGCAATTAGTAGTTTTGTTTTCTTTAACCGGCGCCAGCAGCTGCTGAGTGGAATGGACGATACTCCCTTTCCCACCCTTCTCTTTATAAACACAGGAAGTGATTTCTGATTTATGAGTGGAGAGCAAAAGATGGCTTCTCTCGCGACTTTCCAATTCTAAACGAACAAACTGCAATAATTCGTCAACATTAAAAAAAGATGACGAATCCGTTTTACGATTGAATTCTAAGGTTATATCAGATGGCGGAGTTTTCATTATGGCTGGAATGAACATATAACTGTATTTATCCGGTGTGACTTCTAATGATTTCAAGCTGCGTATTTGAGTTTCTATAGTGTCACAAAGTTTGCGAAGTTTTAAAGTGTCACTGGATTTGGTTACTGGGGTAAGATTCAGAAGTTTTTGCATGTGTGAGTTTATAATTATATCTTTCTTGCCAAACCTGTTTTTAAGTATTTCGACAACTTCATCGTAATTTGGTTTCGAAATGCAAAAACCTTCTATCGCGTTTGCAGCATTGCCGCATAAGTACGATTTTAAATAATTAAATTTTTCGATCTTTGTTAAAGATTCATTATCATGGATTGCAACCTTGAAAGAGTTCCAAAAACTTGTCCACTGGGTATAATCTCCATAGAATTTAGCGATGGTTCACTTTGGCAGACGCGTACATTTATTGCTTTCGATTTTAGAATTAGTTTCGTTAAGAGAGTTTTCATTATCCGAATTTGTTACTTTATTTAATTCTTTCAATTTTTTATTTGCTCTGAATTGCCATAACTGAATATTCTCTTCGTATTCGATACAAGATAGAATTTCTGTTTCAAACTCTTCCGCCTCTGATTTCAAGTCACGCTCTATCACAGCATCTAACTCACTCAGAGCTTTCGATTTCGTGATTAATTGATCTAAATTTTCTTCTAATGTACTTGTATCAATTTCTTCTTTATTCAACTCCGATTCGATTTTTTTTAGAATCTTGGACACGGTGGTCCTGATAACTTTGCGTTTCGATTTTAATTTAACAACAGACTCTTCCGCCATAGTTACTCTACAAATTAGAAAATTTAGTCTTACCTTTTTTGCCGACTTCGCACACTTGCAACGTGCTAAATCCAATTCTTGACGGCCTAATGCACCAGCTGTTTCAAAATATTCTAAGATCTATAAATCGACATCAATCACTTTTAAAATGTAACTTTTAATATGTACAATATTTACAGATCATTGATCAAAATATGGTGGTTCAGTTGAAAAAAAAAATCTATATGCTTTCATAATCGAAAATCGAAATCAAATAGGAACCGAAGTGTTCCTAGTCAAATAGTGTGCGAACCATCAGACATCCATATATCGAACTGCCGGTGGAGAGTCTATGGAAATTCAGAAGGCACGTTGCGTCGCGTTAACACGCAACGCTAGCGCCATCTATCAATTAATGAAAATAATTTCCACAGAAACAAAGCAGCAGATGTGATTGCGAAAAGCGCAGCTAACAAGCCCCATGTGAGTAGCATTAATGTGCCCTTTGCGAACTCATATTTGAAAAACCACTTTAAAACGTGAAATAATGAAATAATGACAAAACTACTGCAAGTCGAGCACCACAGGCAGAAGGTTCCATAATTTTTATCCAAAGGTAAACCAGAATTTAAATAACGGCTCTTCGCACCTAACACAATGACCCATATATGTCTTATCTTAATAGATATGGCTTAAGAGACAGCGGCAAATGTATTTGTGGCAGTACTGTGACCCAGATCACTATCTGTATGCTTGCTTCCACACAGCGAATTCACATTTAAAAAGACCAGCTGTAATCAATACGCTGCCATGGATCGAGAACACAATTAAGAATAAATATGCGCTCAGCCGCATTAGAGACTGTACACTAACATTGCTAAGAGTAGTGCTGACAGCATGGAGTTACTTCTTTCGACACTGTGCCGTCAGCAGCCAGCTCTGTATATATATTAATTTATGTCTTGATTTTTTGTTTTGCTTGGTTTTGTTTTTAATAATGTGTACTATTATGATTAATCTAGCACTCATTTGATGGATTTCATGATTTGTAATGTATTTGTTCAGATTTCATCTTTACAGCTGTACCTGTGTCTATACCCTTTCCTTATTACGTTTGTATGCCTAACGTGTGCCACAATAGTGAAACGTTTCCCCCTTAGTCTGAACAGTCTCTACCATACACTTTCTTTCCATGATTTGGTCCTTCTTTCAGTATTCCTCACTTAACGTAGTCAATTCTCGGACGATATAGCTCTAAGCTCTGAATGTAATCAGTGAAGGATGATACAGCTCTAAGCTCTGAATGTAATTCCCGGAAGACACAATACTAAGCTCTCTCTCTCTCTCTCTTTTGTTTTCTTTTAATTCTATCGACGGGATCCAACAGGTTGAAGAGCAGCTTACCCCAGTGGGGCCAGCTGTTTTGGCGATGGTGGAAGGAATGAAAGTATTAGCGATTAAACCTCACACTTTAAACGACAGAGTATGTTTTCGCTTATTTTCCCTTTATTTTCGCTTTGCTCCGTTCGTTTCTTTTAATGTTTCGCCCCTCATATGGAGACTTAAGTCTTGATTGCTCTCGAAACTGATTTCAAAATCTACGCGAAAAATAGATCGCTTTTCTGTTGTAAAGTATTGATTTATTTTTATTAACTAGTTATTTTGTATTAATTAGCTTTTTGTCTTTTTCGCTTTCCATTTTCGTGCCAGAATGCTAATTTCTAGTTCGCGCGTATTCAAATAAGATAGAAAAAGATCGTATTGAAAGGAAAGTTTTAGATAGTAGAATCAAAACGTGTTCCGCCTGCTGAAGGCCATGTTACTAGCTGATTCTTTTGATAGCAGTTTATCTGCGGCATAAAATTATTCCCGCCAGTAAGCTTGTCATGCCGATATTAGGTCTGAGACAACTGGTGCGTTTTCTGTCTCTGTAGCCTTTGGTATAATTACATTTTACTTAATTAAGTTCAATTCGTTACTTTTGATATACGCCATAAATGCTGACGGGTTCTGTAAGCGCAAGCTGTGTCTTCTGTTAATTTATGAGTCAACAAAAGGATCCTTTCAAAGATTACAGCGATTACTCGGAAAAGCCGTAAAAGTAATTGGAAAAGCCGGAGGGATGAAAAATGAGCAAACGCCTTCGCCGGGAATCGAACCACGGACCTCTGAATTACCGGCTCAGTGTTAACCACTACACCGCGAAGGCACGTAGAGAAGGTGGGATAATTACCTTACACTGATCCAAGGTGAAAGTCATTAATTCTGAATCTTGACAGAAGACTTATTTCCTTTAATAAGCTTAAGAACTGCTCCCACCGTTAAGTATTTACAAACTTCGAAATAATGTCATTGGGGATTTATTAATGTTTCCAAACCTGGCTGGAAAATATTTGAAAAACTCAGGAGGCCCAACTTCGTTGAATTTTACCTTCAAAACTGAATCGCACTAGATCTCAGTTATCTCTGCGCATGTTTACGTACTGATTCTAAATTCATTGAGAAAATAAAAGAAAGCAAAGAAAACTTGTCTTCCAAAGACTTTGAAACTGCAAACCTTGTTTAAGACTCAGTTATAAGGCTTATAGTTTTTTCCGCGTGTTTTTGATGCAATGCAATTTCATCTAAACTTGATTTGTTCACATTTGCATGTTGGATGGTTTGCATTTTTCATTTGTGTTTCCCTAAGAATGCTTTAACTTGGTCACATATGTATGTAATGGTCTGATAATCGCGTTTTGAAATTCCAATCGGATAACTGTTTTGCTATATCGACCATGAAGGATAATCTTGCAACAATACTGAATCAGAAAACAAACTTGTGTTTTTATTTTTGGATATTAAAAACTTGCATATTTCTTCTTTCAAGTGGTACAATAGGACGAACCGCAATATTTGATTTTTAATTCACTAAAAAAGCAGAGAACTGTCGCTGATTTAAACCCTGAGATCCTATCAAACTGATAATTTTTTGACAGTTGTCAACACATTTTCCATCTTTATTACCTTCCCACATAATACTTCTTGATGTATGATGCAATGTATATGGTAAATCGTGGATCCATCGGAAATTTCATTCGTTTTTTTTCGCAGTAATGCCCCAAACTGTAATTTTTTTTCAGTCATTGAAAGAGCTCCATCTGTTGCTGTAGAAATCATTTCTGACAGAGGTCATTTTTGTAGAAGCTCACAAACATAGTTATATATATTTTGCCCTATAGTAATGACATGCATCTTTATTAGCTCTAGTAATTCCTCAAAAATGTTGAAATTCGTGTTGCAAGTACGAAAAAACACAACTAATTGAATTACGCCCCCAATGTCCGTACTCTCGGTCATGTTCAATGGGAAAAGTTTCAAAACTAGATGATTTTGGTTTGATCCGATCACTTAAATTGCTGGCGAAATCGGTAACACTTATGGCAACGGTGTTTTGAGACAAAGAGATTCCTTGAAAAGCCTTCACACTTTCAGGGCAAACAATTTTTAAATTTAATTAACAAGTCAAATTACCTTTGGGAAAAGGTTTCGAATGCTTAGGTATCAACTTCAACAAGACGTAACTTGCATGCACTACAATTTGACTTTCTTGTTATACTTTAGTAAACATAAACTGCTCTTTTTTCAGTCCCATCTTGAACTCTTTGAACTTTTCGTGTCTCACTAATCTTTCCTAATTATCATATTTTGTTTTATATTCATAATGACTTTTAATGATATATATCTTTGGTACAGTAACAGCATTGTTACATACCAAGCAGATTATTTTATCTTTTGTTTTACAGCAAAAATAAGCCTCTTCCCACTTTTGTTTTGGAAATTTCAATGCTCATCAACAATTTTCCGGTAAATTTTTCTGCCATCTGATTTCGATAAAAACACACTGAATACATGGACCTAAAATAGATGAGTAAACTGTAACACAAAATAATGAGAAGACACGAAAAAGAATCTGAACATCCGACAAAAGTCGCGATATGCAGCAGTAAATAAGCACTTCATGTGATTCAGGTAATGATTTACGTGATTAAGATGATGTATGAGATGGGGGAAGGGCAAAAAGGAAAGTTTAATCGGCAAGCAAAGGATTTTTCATTAAATTAGAATATTTTGATCACATGTTTCAGCTCGGTCTGATTATTAAACCAGACTGCTTCACGTTTATCAGACGCACATTGAATTTCATTCTCAAGTTATACAAATGCCTTCCCCCCTTTACCTTCCTTTTTATGTTCTTACCTTTAGATATATCACGGTCTTGAGTTTGTTATGTGAAGATCCCATGTGGGAACTCAGTGTTATAGAGCCGGACACGTCGCCTGCTGCGCGGCGATATTACTCTCGGTGTGCCGGTCGTAAGAAAGTTAGAAAATACCAGTGAGAATTGAAATTTACTCGTGGTTTTGAAAACCAAAATCATTTTTAATAAAATATGCCGGCTACAGATAAAGTAATGATATTTAAGTTAATTTTAATAGCGTTAGCGATCAAAGCAAGAAAGTATAGGCATTGTTATTGTATTGCAGTAGGTATTGTTATCGTCTGCTAAAATATTCGCAGGCATTGGTGGGAAAATGGTGTGTCGGAACATTACTAGTAATCGGTCATTGGAGGGGGCGAATGTTGTGTTATTAATAATTATTGTAATTAGAATTTTTAAAAGTTAATCTGCGAAATTTTTGTTAAAATTTTAATTAAATTTATATTTTTCCTCCCGTTTGCTTTATTGTTCAATTTTTATAATTGCGAAATTTCTTTTTTTTAATCCGGAAGCTACATAGTACTGCTTATAACTAATACAGATGTGTTTGCATTCTTCAATAATTATTAACTAGTATAGAAACGTATTGAAGGGCAACGAGATGAAAGATGTACAAAAGGAACTTTTTACTGTAAAAATTACAAAGGGATTCCCCCCGTTCCTCTTTTAAAGTCAAATTTAAGAAGGCTGGAATTTAGGACCTCGGTTTGGTTTGATAGTTTCAGATGTTCTTTATTAGAATTTGTTCTTTAGGAATTAGTTCTTTATGAGGTTTTCTGCTAGCTCTAGAATGCATTGGCGATAAAGAAATCTAATTGGGACAACAACAACAACAACAACAACAACAACAAAAAAAAAAAAACGTACGAAGTTGTCACCTACTGGAAAATTTATTTCATACGATGTTATTTTCAGTGAGCAAAATAACGTTTTTGCTACTAACTTGCATGTTCGTTCAGCAATTATTCTATAATGAACATGATTAGCACTTTGTTACTAAAACTGGTAATGTGTGATGAGATCTGGTGGTAATAATGTATGTATGAAGTTGAATTTGAATCTGAATCAAAGTAGAAATCCAACGTGGAAGACACAAAATGTTAGAAAGAGAATACTGAATAGCAGTTTTTTTTTAGCACGAAGAAAATGATAGGCTCCTATATATCTTCATAGGATAACATGGGAGGAATTTTATCTTGTAAGATAAAACCGATTGAGGGAAAACATGTGTATTGGGTCAGGTAGGAAATGGAAGAGTGCTTTTCTGTGTAGTAACAGTATCCGCGCGATTTATACAATTCGTCGAACATAGTTTTGTATGTGGAATGGTAGTTGGCGTTACAAAAACGCGCTGGAAAACATAATAAAATTTCAAATAAAAATAATATCCATGCTCCGAATGAGATTATTAAGGAATAAAAACTTCTGCTATTTTCATTATATTTTTGAGCTTTCAGCAGTTGACACAGGAATTAATACTGAATCGGTTTGCTTTAAATTAATTTTACTTTTTACTATATGAATTCAGCACTGTTTTATCTCTCGCAATTTGTAGCTTTCAACATACTTCTGTTCTGATTCTCAGGCTGCGTGAATGAAAGAATTTTTTTTTTTTTATATTGCAGGAAAGATGTGTTTAGTTTTGTTAATTTTATTTGATTTTCTGTGAAGGTTTTTCATAAACAGGTACACAATGCCCTTGGACATGACAAGCATTGCAGTGCTTTTCAAATACGTTATGGTGGTTACAAAGGCATGTTGCTTATTGATCCAACATTGGAAGGTACCAATATAGTATTTCGTAAAAGTATGGAGAAATTTAGTTCCCCTGGAAATACTAGGTTGGAAATTGCAAGAACAAGTGCTCCAGGTAATAAATATATTCTTTTTATACACTGATAAATAATATAATGCGTTTGCATCCTTGTGCATAAAAAAATATCTGTTATGTATAGGTTTCTTGTTGCTGTGTTACTGTCAATGACATTTTATCACCGCCTTTATCTTTCTTTTGTAATATCTTCATTTGCCAAAATTGTTTTCCACTAAGAACTACAATAAAGGTTCATTTTAGTCTTCATTTTTCCTGTTTATACAGGATAACCCTTGTTAGCCGATGTCATATGTGTGTACCGGTCAGAACGTCCATTGGTAGTAAACTGAAGCGCACTTGAATGTGGTAGGGCATATGGTTACTGCTAATCAGTGAGAAACGAGTACGAATGCGGAGAAGATAGGGAGGAGCTAGTTCCGAATGCCATTGAATTGATAAATGGTTTGGTTTTTCGACTATAGCAAAGCAAGCGATGCCGGCTGCCTAAAAGAGCGAAACTGACTTATATCCACTTTAAGCATAGAGAAAACCATGAAAACTCCCATGGAGTAGGCCTGTTCGGCTGGAATTGAAGCCGGCTCGGACTACCAATATTCAGTGACTTTACCATTAGACGGCTGGTGAGCCTATTGAACTGACAGAAATTACTCCTGATGAATGTTTTGAAATAAAGCTACCAAGAAAGCACGTAACAAAAGCGAATGCAAAAAATTACAATTTCTGTTCTTTCGAAAATAGAAGAAAATATCAACATTTAAAAACTGGGGCCCAGAATTTAAAGCAAGTTGCTATTAGTGCTGTTGAAGAGAAAAATGAAACTTATAGCAGAAATTTTTTTTAAGAACTGGCGAGAACAAATAAATCTATTTTGAAGAAATTTCTATCTTTAATGAAAAGTCTGAGTGAGAAATTCAAAGACCAGAAAAGAAAAATATTAGAATTTGTTTTGCCTTTACTAATGTGAATAACGTCACGGCTAACTATGCTGGTGTCATTATTAACCTATCACCATGTGACAGGATATTATCGTGGGTTCTAGATTTAAATCTGTTGATCTGATTACATCATTAACCTCGGATGAGGGATTGCATCAACTTAAGGCTCCATCTACTGATGTTTTAGAAAAAAGGAGGCAGATTCCCGACAAACAGGTACCACAGATATAGAAATACGAACAGATTGAGTATTTCTCAATCTGTTCGTATTTCTAGATATTTTAAGTTCGTACACTTAAAGACAAACGACAGACGTACTACAAAACTTGCACTTGAAAAATCCATCCTGCAAAAAAATGCAAATTAAAGTTTGGAACTGTAATAAAGAAGAACGTTTATGAAGACTTTATCCTACATCTGAAGTTCCGATGAGTACAATAAAGCGGCCATCTTTTAAGAGGCAGAGGGGTTGCCGCATTTAGGAAATATTTAGGAAGAGTCCGATTCGGTCCTTCCCCTCCTCCAATATTCTCACGGATTGTGAAATAAAAGAGCATGCTGTGGCTTGCGTACCGTATAATAGGCATTGCAACTAAATATGACTCATTAAGTTTATCGAAACAATGTAGGGTCAGTTAATTTTAATTAGCCTATATTTTATTCAAGTAAAATCAATGTACTTATAGGTTGTGAGGTATTTTTTGAATTACTCAAGGCAGAAAAATTCTCACAACCTATAAGTAAATTGATTTTACTTGGAATGTAAAATGTAGGGTCAGCTAATTTTGATTCGCGAGGTATACAAATATCAGAAATGTTGATTTTCTTCATATGTGTTAATTCTTTGATTTTAGGTAGCACAAGAAATGATGATATTTTTGAAAAGTTACCTACATCGTTAGAAATTTGTGCTATTACTTTATTTTTAATAAAAGTAGACTAAAAGGAAAGATGAAAAATCAACGATGCTCTCACCGGATTCGAAGTCCGGACCTCCGGATTGCTAGCCGGTTGTGCTAGCCAGTTACACCACGAAAGCACGCAGGGAGAAAATCCTCCCTCCTTACTGGGAGTAACTGGCAGTAAGGAGGGAAAATATCTTTGTAGCCTGACTGTTGGTCAGATGCAGACTCATCCTTGAAGCTGCACCTTGCAAATAGAAAGAAAGTCTCAGAGTGTGGGAAATGTTTACATTAAATTTTCATCCCGTGTATATGTACCCAATCTGTGTGACTGTAAGTAATAGATCTGATTCTCGGGTTAGACGTCTTACCGAGTTGTGACTTTTGTTTAAATGCGAAGAATAATAATCTCTATACCTTTTTTTCACTAAAAACCATTTTCAGAATTCATGAAAATGAAAAAGGAAAAATTTATTGAATAACAGTTTAAGAGAATATTATTATTCCGCTTGAGTCGAATGGGTCATCATAGGCGCAGAAGTAGATAGCCTGCGGATTGACTATACTGATTTAGCTGTCAAATAATTGCAATTTTGAAAACTTGTTAGTAACTGCTGATCTCGCGAACTTCAAAAGAAAACACGCCATCTAGAATCGCCAACTTAAGTTCATCTCCTTTGAGAAAAGGGATGAAATTGCTTTTCTACTGTAAACAGTGTACGAATTTCGTGTGATCATGAGTAGTCTCGGAGGTAGTTGAAATCTTTAAATCATATCACGTAATTAAATATAGATCAAATAGTTATTATAAATTATTTCATATTTGTTCATTGCATTCATGTTGTTTTCATATTTGTAAATTTAAATTCGTATATTCAAATTTTAACATAAAATTTATCAAGCATCATAGGTTGAATGAAAATGCGATATCAGGTGTGCATGGGAAATCGCTTATTAAATAACATCTTCGATACTTTCCTTTTGCGTACAGAAATTTCTGAAGAAGAGAAAGTACAGAAATTTCTGAAGGATAAGCAGTGTAATGTTATCACTAGACATCTTTCTAATCAGTGAGCTGATGTTGACTGCAAACACTGAAGTGATGTTTAAAAGCAGTTATCATTTATGTACACTACGCATAAAAAAAAAAAAGAGAGAGAGAGAGACAGTTTTAATCTCTCGTTTTAGGCCGACTGACGACATTCAACTTGCGCTTCTCATGTCTCGAAAGCGTGACTTGGGATATGTATTAGATTTATATAGAGCTAATTGTTCTAGTATTTGTAATTTGTTCTAATGTAGGTAATTTGACACAAAATCGGACTTTTTCTGAAATAGATAGCATGCCAATTTTTTCCATATTTCAATTCTACGACTCAAATTATGCCAAACTGCCAAGTTTTGTAAACTCGCACTAGTAGTTTTTAAAAATTTAGCTCTCAATGTTAATTGAATTTGATATGTATTTATTAATATCTCTTTTTTATTAAACTTATTTGATTCTTCTTCTTATATTTCGAAATTTAGGTTCATTCCAAATAAAATTAGGCCATTTTTTATGATTTAAAATTTGTATTTTTAAATAATTCTTATATATTTTTTAAAAAATGTTTTGAATTATAAACTATAAATTTTTTACCATCATCCTTATCTTTTACCATCATCTACTTTAAATCATTAATTTAAAGTAATCTACTTTAAATCATTAATTTAAAGTAGATGTATTTCTAAGCAAACCTGCAAATAATTTTAGTTAATTTTTTTTTCAAGTTTTCGATTCAAAATTTCCAAAGATATATACAGGAATTTATATATGTGCGCATTTTGAAATTTGGCATATTTTTTTAAAACGATAACAAGATCAAATGCGATTTAGGCACTTTGTTAAAATTATTTGAAAGTAGGAAAAATGTACTTTTTTCCCGCTCATGCATAATGTAAAAAGGGAAAGGATAATAGGTTGCCATATATTAAGAAATTTGCCAAGTGAATTATTCTTGGCACAAACTGAAAAAATGCGCCAAGATAAATTTTTTAATTTCTCAGTAAATTTCGCACCAAATTTTACAAAGTTTAATATTTTGGTATAATTTCAGTCGTAGAATCGAAATATGAAAAATAATTGGCATGTCATTTCAGAAAAAGCCCGATTTTAGGTCAAAAATACCTATATTAAAACAATGCTATATATAAATCTCATATAGTCGCACTTTCGAGACATGAAAAACGCAATTTGAGTTTCGTCACTTGCCCCAGTAGAACTTGAAATACAGAGCTGTCCCACCCCCCTTTTTTTTCCGCTGTGTACATAAGATTTGTGCTTACTTGTTAAACACCTCAAAGGAAACCTCGTCGAGGTGTTAACTGTTTTCAGGTTAGATTAGGTTATTGGAATATGAAAGCTTACTAGGTCTGTCTATTATTAAGGGACAAGATTCCTCCATGGAAAACGTTTTAAGTGACACTGGTTCGTATTCACGTTACACATGGAAAAAACTACGAAAATCAAGCATGCTGTCAGCCCGTTTACTTGGTTGGAATCCAGGACAAACTATAAACATTCAAAGGCCTTGTTCATCGTTTTTGCTTTATAGATTTCATGTCCTGGAGGAACAGTATATCTTGAATAATTGAACTTTCTTAATAAGTAAATGCATAAATTTCATGTGATGCCAGTTTAGGATAAAATAAAATGATAGAATACCTGTCTAGAATTTGTCATTTCTAGCAGCTTATTTTAAATAGAAGACCGTATATTCTCCATCTTTAATTTCTGGATCTAGAATTCTTAAGCCAGTAAACCTGTCATAATTACTTGAAATAAAACTGCTTGAGGCATTAAACTGATATCTTAATTAGCCGAGATAATAATTAAAAACTAATTTTCCCCTACATTTTGCCTACATTTTCCACTTTCGTTTTTGGGTTTTCCCTATTACAGAGGTTTGGCTACGCGTCAAATTCTTTTTTCTCGAATATCTACGGAACGGCGCCGAGTTGAAATTCGAGACGCGTATCCTCGGCTTCCAAAAAATTCTCCGAATCCATCGATACCGTTCTCATCTTCGTACGATTTCAATCGGCGGAGACATTAATTAAAAACTGCGAAAACGTTAATTTCCACTCTCATTTTTCCGAGTGGCAACAATAAACTATCGGCGACACATACTTGAGCCGCTTATATATATATATAAAGATTTATTTTCCGCATTATTTAATATTCCAATGATAAGTCAGCTTGCAGCCCACGTGACAACTGGTTACGCCCCTTCGCCATTAGCTTCTGCCCTTCTGGACTCACACTTAGAACTTATTTTCTTTTTAGCGCCCAAAGAGCAAACATCTGATGACAGCCGGAACACATCAAGCAGAATGCTTGATAATCTCGGCATAAGTGTAACTTGGAACTTGGATTATTCAATATTATAATTATCAGTTGTGAATTTTTTAATTTTCAGTTTGTGAATACTTCTTGCATTCGTATGTTTCATTCCTTTCATTTTATAATATTTATACTTCTACACCCTCGTGTGCAAATTAAGACAATTTTCATGTCTATTTTTACTAAATGTGTTGAACCAAAGGTACTAATTATGCATCCTAAGAATTATGCATATATTCAGATTCGAGTACTTAAACCTACGCGTGCGTATCTGCAGAGCTGTGATTGTGAAGGGGATATAAACGCACGAGGAGTTTACGGCGATTCTCCACCTTCTAATTTTAAATTTCCACCTTGTAATTTCAAATTCAATGAGTTCAACAAACTGAAAATATCTGATAAATGAGTCAATACAACTTAAACACTTGGGTTTCGGATTTCCACATGCAGTTTAGTTTGCTTGGAGATTTCTAAAAATTCACCGTCACACTGGGCAACTTGTTTTACTGTGAGAAGGGACCTTGCCGATATTAAGATTCATTTTCAGTTCGATATCACAACGTGGATTTTGGACTGTCTAAGCTTTACTGATAATAATGCGTACATAAATGACTTTTGAATGGTAAATCTCTTTCTTTGTTATAAATATATATTAAGACCAGGTTTCTTTTCTTTACAATCAATTCATAGTTTTCTTAATTTTGCACACGAGTTTATATGAATATACGTTAGAAATATATAATCAGATTAAGGAGAACAGATGTCTTAATCTTTTGAAATGTATATGGGTCCTTGACATCGTTGGTAATTTCTTATCAACTTAAGTACAGATCGGAAGTTTCTAGAATGCGAAAAATTAAATATGTGTTCTCAACCCCGTACGCAATGCCATAAATAGAGGATGAGAAAAGCTGTCAGTCATTATCGACAGGCAATCTAACCTATTTCGAACCCCTAAATTTAAAAGTTAAATTAAACAAAATTTTAAATTCCTAAATGTTAACCTAATAGTTAAGTACTTAAAGTAACCTGAAGTTTTGTTAAGTACTCAACCTTTCTTACCTTTCTTAGTGAGCAGTTTTGCAGTTTTGCCGCATTATTTCTAAGACTGAATTTGCTATATTCATTAAAAGAAATTACGATGTTATCTTATCCTTAAGCATGAGAATTATGAGCACTTTAATCTGCTATTGAATATTCAAATTTGTTTCTTTATCCAACCTCTTTATTGTTGAGATTTGATACTCGTCGAGTGTTTTGACCAGCCGTTCAGGAGATCCAACCAACCGTTTAGGGACTGTTAACACAATGTATGTGGTTATGTACATTTTTCCTGTATTGATATGCTCAAATCTTTCATAAGCTATGAAATCATATCAAATTTTTCAAATTAGTAGATTTATGAGAAAATTTATATGGAAAATGCTTTATGTAAGTCTTGAGGAAATTCATATTACATGTAAGTGGTATTTAATTATTTCTGTTACAGTTAAACTACAGCTGAACAGACCTTTCATCGCCATTCTCAATGACTTAGGAATAAGACACAGAACTTTTTTAAAATTACAAGAAGATGCATTGAATACTTTGATGAAAATTCTTTTTGAAGAAGAAAAGGCAGCTTCATTTCTGTTATCGCGAACACCATCTTCCCTCTTCCCATATAAAGAACTGAGTGGTTCTGGCATATATTTGACAACAGAACCATACTTTAGATCACTTCTGTTGGCATTACATAGACATTATGGAGGTAAGAAAAAATTCTTATCTTTTAACTTGTACAACTAATTTCAGATAGAAAATCCAGAAAATATTTTAAGAAGTATTTTACTAGTAACATTTTCCTTTTTCGCTAGATATTTTCGTAAGCTTTCATTACGTACATGGCTTTATTTTATATTATATCTGTTTTCTAAATCTTCTTTAGTTAAACAAGATGAACAGTTATCGATAATGAATCATCATGAATCCTCTCTCAGCTGATCATAGACGATTTTGATTATATATTATTCATTAATAACAAAATTTAATGAAAAATTAGGCAGAAAAGCAATATTATATTAGGTCGATTTTTTAATAAAACTATCCATTTTGATGACGATCAGATGTAAGTCCGTTCTCAAGGGATAGAATATTTTTACGCAGGAAAGGCTTTACTCCTGAAGAAGAGGGGCGTATATCTGATCGCCCTCGAAATCGATAGTTTTATTAAAAGTAAAAAATTTTGCTTTTACTCTGGCGTGTTTCTTTTTATCTTAAATCAATATAAATCAAAAATACATTTAAAGAATTATCCCAAATTCGAGATCTGTTAAAAATTTTAGTCACTTGCTGGTGTATGTAGAAATCGAAAAAAAGAATGACATAAAAGTTTAAATAGAATCAAATTAGTGAAAATATCTAAATATTTAGATGTTAAAATCGAAAAAATATGTTATGGAAAGTTTCAGATTGAATCAAACTAATCAAATTCATACGAGTATTCACTAATACAGTGGTCGAAGGCTATGCACTATTTCAATATTTATTTATTTATTTAATTTTTTTTAGAAGCATGCCCATAGAAGTATTCTTAAATAGTGTCGTCAGAGCTACTTAAGCAAAAATACAAATTTGGACCTCGGTGATCCAAAAACTGTCCTCCAAATTAAATGATGGATTATCTCAGATTCAAATAATAAGTAAATGATGATATAAAAAGAATAATGTAGAGGCAGCCAGATTACTAATATAGTTAACAACTTGGCCTTAGTTGTAGTAACAGGATTTATATATACATTGAAATATTTATTTATTCAGTTCATTGTCCCTCGGAAACGATGAGATGTGCAGTTGCTGAAGAATATTTGGAAGAAGGACGGAAATTTTCATGAATGAGTGTAAACAGTCGGCAACTACATTTATGTTTACATTGCTTGATCTAGAGATGAAAGACATCTAAGGAATCTTACGCGAACGCTCTCCGAACTGTTAAGCAACTTCCATCTGCCTTATTATCCGGAACTAGCAGCAGTGTGAAGTCACAACATGTCGTCGTGTGCATGAACGCATCCTCTCGTCAGTATCATGAGGAGGATGTTGTGAATGTATATACGTTACAACTATATTCTAATCCTCTATGATTCACGGATTTTTCAGACTGCAGCAAAAGCATTTGCAGTATTCCAATAAGGAAACAGAACAGCATGTTGGGTGTCAGCCTCATTAACCTTTCTTTAGGCAACGATGTATAACCATACCACCCAACCGAGACAGTGGATAGTGACGATGACTGCCGTACCGAAAGGCTCGATTTCTTATCTCGTAGAAGGTATGGATGTTTATAAATGTATAGTGTCTGTATAGTATAGAGGGCACTCTAAATATGCGACGAGCCGAAAGGTTGAGGGTTGGTTGTAGGGAAAGAAGGGTAAAAGACTATGGGACCCATCCTCTCGAGGTGCTCTCCTTCAAAACTGGGGGCAAAATTGGGCAAAGTCGTACTGTCGCCTATATGGTGCCTAAGTCTCCTGCCAACGACAGGAGCAATCTTGAGCCCTTGTGACAGGAATTTCGTGGGCTTGCTCTGATAACAGATACATGATATGATGTTACTGTCGATCGGATGGGGTAACACAGAAACAAAAAAACGAAGGAGCAACCACTGTGTATGAATTAGTAGCAGCTCCTCATTTAAATTCCGATGCAATCTGTTTCAAGGTAAGCTGTACGTTTCTTGTAAAAATACAAGAAGCCGTTCATTCGACGTTTTGAGAATTAACGGCATGTTTGCAGACATTGCTTCTCAATGAAATGTTGACAATCAGAGATAATAAATCAAGCGTTAATATGGTATACTTTCTTTGAGATGAAACTTAATTGTATTTTACACAGCTTTAGGATTGAATCTTAGCAGATATGTGATTAAACTGACATGTCTGCTAAGATTTTGTGAACAGATGTTTTGATGTGAAAACTCAAGAATTTCAGCAGTTGATCGCTATCAAACTCATTAACAACGCTGCCCTAACCAGGCCAGGCCTAATGGTTGCTGACGCCCCGGGTCATTTGAACTTTGAGGCTTTCTCTAAGTATAAAGCTTTTCACAAAGCAAAAAACTAAAAAATATTGAAATGAATTTATCATCTTGTTTTTTTATCATACAATAAACAATATTGTTTCTCTCAACCAGTATTTTACACAGTAGGAAACGTTAGCCTACCTTAAACATTTTCTAGCCTTTAGATCAGCAAATCTTTTCATGGTACTTCCTACGTTTTCTTTTCCATGTCGTTATCTATAGATAAAATTGCCAAAGAATTGAAACTGTCTTGAACCTTACATGAATGACCGTAAGTTTGTTTTTGTAAGCTTTAGTGTACTAAACTTTTCTCGCCAACGGTTACAGTAACAGATATTGTAAGCATCTTTCTTGCCCACAAATTTGGCATGACAAATTTAAACTTAGTGGATTCTATTGGAAGCTTTACACCTTAAGGAAATAATTCTTTATATATCTAGTTCAGTCAAGAGATTAGAATCACGGACTCGAATCACGGACCTCTGGAATACCGGCCCAGCCTGCAGACCACCACACCACGAAGGCACGCTAGGAAAGAGGGAGAAATACCTTATAGCGTTCAGCTAAATACTAAGTGGTGCTCATTAAACGTTCTAAAACTTTACACCAATGCTCTCGTTCTTTTTTCGTTTGTGACTGAAGCTCTTTGTCATTAATTTTATTAGTTTATATTCACAGTGATATATGCAGCCATTCATTTAAATATTTTAGATGATGTACTGAATTTTCATGTAGCTGTAATTGTGCAGTCATTAATTCCAGAATTTCCTAATATTGACTTACTGGGAAGTAACTGACCGACTATGCCAAAAATTTTGCAATAAAAGCAATAAATTTTATTGGTGTTCAGAATAAATAAACCACTTTATAAGGAAATTTTCATCATTGTTTATTTTTCTATGCATCATCATTTCAGAGAAACTACGTTTATTTATATCTTTTGAAAAAATGTACTGCTTATTAATAGAAAGTGGTCCATTCATAATGACGTAACTTTCATCTATTGAAAATTCATCTGGCCAGTATGCTGAATCATTGTAGTTGACATTTATTTTAGTTGAGTTTTCAAATTTATTTCCACATTCTCAGTATTCCCGGCTGTGTATGTGAGATTATTATCTGAAGCCTTGAATTGCATTACAGTTGAAATCTTGAATTTTTTATTCATGCATGTAAATGTTTTTTTGTTCAGCGAATATATTTTTATTGAGTTTGACCTCACAATCATTAGATAACATACCTAAGCATATATATGTAGCTGACCAAGTTGAACCTGCGTTGTTCGCACTGTTTGAATACCTTTGGAATTTAATTTCCAAATGAATTAATTTGAATTTAATACCTTTGGGTGTTTCTTTCCTACTACTTCCTGAAGATGTTTTTTTTTTTTCTGTTTTCATAGCTAGATAGCATTTCTGGAGGCATTTCAAAATTTTCGAAGTAGAAAAAATGAATTGAATCGAAACTGTTTATAATAAACAAATAAAAACACTCGGTACACTCCGCATACCATAATAAATGGCAGAAAACTAAAAACGCAAGAACTCTCTCAGAGACAAACAAAACGTTGATTCTAGCTCGACATCGGCTCAATGTTGCCATCTATATTTTTTATTCAATTTTTAAGTAGGAAGTCGGAACCTGAAAAAATAGCAATAAAAAAGTGCTATAGTTCAGAGCGTCGGAAGCTGAACCCGAGTGACATTCGTACTTTCGGAGAGAAAAATATTAGCTTGAAAAACTTTGTATTTATTATTATGAGATAAAAATGTGTTTAAAACGTCAGATTGAGAAAAACTTGTATTTTTTTTCCCCTTTTGAGGTGGGGGAGATGCTTGTTAGCGCCCAGGCAACTGCCCTTGTAGCCCGTACTTTGAGCAGGCACTAACTCTAACCATATTTCTATAGTCATTTACTATATAAAGATATGCTTCATTTAAAGTACTTTATAAGATTTAACATACCTTGAAACTTGACAATATTCTGCTTATTTGCTTATTACTACCCATTTGTGTTTGTTCTACTTCTTCCAATATTTATATTATAACTATTTCATCATTTTGCATTTTATAAAATTTCTTGCAAACAAGTGATTTTAATCCTAAAAACTTGTTTTATTAGGCATTATACCGCCGAAAGAAATGGAAAAATGAATTTAATCATCTTATCAAAATATAGCCTTTTTGACTTTAAAAATCTCACTGAAGAAACTTTTATCTCGTGTGTTATCATTAGTAAATAAGTTTCCAACTTTTATATTTACTGAAAGTACGACGCAGTACATACTGTTCCTAAATACTAAAATCTACTAAATAAAAGAGTCGTAGAAAAGTGTGGAAAGACCTCGTAGAAAACGGAATTTCATTATTAATATTAACTTTTTCCCTCAAAATTGCCTGAATGGAAACTCAAAACTGTCTTCTAGAAATGGACAAATATCAATCGTCGATGGCGGTCAGTAGTAGCTTTTATATTTTTTCTCAAAAGCTTCCTCAAGTTCCGTTAAAGGATATGGAGGTGGATATTCAACATAATTCGAACCTAAACCTCTAAGTTTTACTACAAAAGTCTGTATAATACTGAGATAAGGAGACTGGGAAAGCCATGATAAAAATAGGAAGCATGCTCAGAAAACTGGACGGTGCAAGATAAAGAAGTTGAGATCTTATGCTTTTTATCTGTGGTGGCATGAAACAACTTGTCCGTCCCCCTCAGATAACGCTGTTTAATCTGCAGGCATGCTAAATAAGACAGAATTGCTAGCAGCTAAACTATTATTTAGTATACCTCATTTAAGTAAAAGTTAAAAAACAAAACATAGACAAAGTAAAATTGAAAATAACGCCTTAAGAGAAACGTACCTTTGAAAATTACACCAGCAATGCTATAAAGATTTAAGTCATATAGTATATATTATGCTTTACGGGATAATCTGGCCGTCTTTCAGGCACTCGTTACCCTTAGACATTAGCTGAAGTAATCCCACTGAAGAATCCTCACTAGCTGAAGTGCCGCCACTACTTCCGTTGTCCAATCCCTCAACACTCGGCCTCTCTGCTTTCTCCGCCGGTTTGACTTTAGCTTCCTCTGTATGCCACGATTATTGGGTATTTTACTGATGTAATCCAATTCAAACTTAGCATATGGCACACGACGGTGAATCGTCGAAATAACAAGGAGTCCTTCGCGGCCTGGAGAATTAATGCGAAATTTAACCACAGAAATGATAGCTGCTCTCTGTTTTCATCTTTTATATTAGAGGTTTGGCTGGTTATTTATTCCATCAAATATTTTTTTCATCAAAAATTTTAAAGTACTTTCTTCTTATTTTTGGTCAAAATCCTCCATAATATTGATCGCTGTGTGTGATATATTGGTGTACGTTCGATGATTTTTTTTTCAAAAGCGTAATATGAGGTCGTAATCCTGGATACAGTACCCCGTGATATACCAAATAAAGTTGATTAAATATCCAAAATTTCAGTTACAAAAGTTGCCTTCTCTGAAATTATGTAAATTCACACATTATTTCTTTGCATAGCGCTAAACGATGCTTAGAGTGTAACTCTGGCTTCTTATTGGTTTGATAGACTTCTTGTCGCATAAGAAATATAAACAAATATAGCGTTACCTGAACTTTTTCAAGTAGCAGCGTTTGCAATTTTAAGCATTACTTTTACGAGTTATTTCGATATACGAGTATTTGTCCAAACTTTGTGTGTCATTTTATACTTTTCAGAAAAACTGAAATCTAAAGCAAATATTCCAGTTGATCCAAGTCAAGGTAGAAATATGCTTGGAGTGCTTGATGAGACTGGTATACTCAACTATGGAGAAGTCTTTATACAGTGTACGAAAGATATTTCTAAAGGTGAAACTACAAAAGATACGATAATCATAAAAGGTATGTTTTTGAATTTATTATATAATTTTAAATCGTTCCCTTCTTTATCCAGATGAGTAGAACATAATTTTGTACTGTAGGAGCGTAGATCAAACGATGTATAATGTTTGAGTCTTGAATGAGACCCAAAGATAAAATTCCAACACATTTTTGAAGACGCAAGAAAAGTGCACTTGGCCGGCACATGTACCACATTAAACTGACGCAAATGCAGAAGGTATGTCGCTCAGCTTTCACATAATATAAGGCACTGACATCGTTCAGATCACGTCATTAAAGTTGTATCTTCAAATGCTCCAATATTTTAAGTCTTAAGAATAGCCTAACTTCACAGAGAAAGAGTTCGTCGATCCAAATTCTAGTGAAAATTGAATTTAGACTTGTTTTAAATTTTTTCATGATCATTCTGGTTTTCTTTTCTTTGCCGTATTTGTGGAATATGGTATAAAAAGCAAATTACTACGAAAACATAATTCAATGACACTGTAGAATTTTTTCATGGAACAGAAATGGAAGATGAGGAATACAAGGGTAATAAAAGTGTTTTAATTTGTATTCTACTGTTTAAAGAATCTAGGTACGTTCATGTGAGCTCGGTTCCATGACTGAATGGACTACCTGCTTTCGCTTTATTTTAAATAAAAATATCGTCAATCTCTTCCTCGCATAAAATTATTCCTGCTGGAATACATGCTTACTTATCACTTGAATGTTTTACGATAACTAAATAACTAATCAAAAACATTTGTTGCCAGAAATGTGAAATATTTTTCTTAACATTTAAAATTTAATATACTGCTTGAAATTAACGGTTACCGATTGAGAACTTTTCAGATGGTGATTAGAAGTTTCAGCGTTCAGCCGATGGACGTACATCTTAAAGTCACAAATAGCGTTTACGAAGAATGATATTCGCCGGCATCAGAATATACTTTATTTTACTTCAAGTTAGAAAAAGAAAGGGATCTAATTTTGACAAAGGCAAGTCGCTACGATAACACAATGATGGTGTTCAAATACTCTAAATGCCGTCATGCTATGCTTTAAAATAATGATGCTGTTCTAAATAGTGTTAGTATTTAGAATACATAGCATCTGTCGAAGATTCTCTGAAACGTGTAACATTCTAAGCCGTCCGAAATTGCAGACTTACTGTTAACGAACGTCAGAGAAAATCTTTGTTTTCTCCATAGGGCTAGATAGGATCCTAGAGCTGATATAATTCGTAATTTTTACCGTACTGATGAAACGTTTGAACTCTTCATCGTATGCTCTTGTATACAGGTCTGCTGTGTCGCAAATCTATTAGTATTTTTGTACAGAGAAGCGCCATACGCGCCATAAAACAGTAGGCGCTTAATTATTGAGATGGTATAATCGGTAACTGAAAAAGAGTCGCATAGCTAGGTAAATTCTTATCTTTGGACCGGAAAGGCTATGTTCTACTTTTACCCAAGGTTTGTTTCTTACCTGAATCACAATAGGAAGTAGCCACGTTCGTGGACAATATGATGTTTGAGCTTGGGCAATAGCTTAGGTTTATCATTTCGATTACACAAAATAATATACTATACCTAACTGAAAATTGCAGCTGAACAAGTAGATATTTTTATGACTAATGTATTATCTCGTAGAGATGACATCTTTTAAAAAGAAAGTATTCCATGCCACAACAGAAAGAAAGTTAGTTAAGGGTTCCAAGAGCACGAAGAGGAGTGACTTTTTGTGCCACAGCTTCCCGATTCTTCGGACATAAATCAAAGGAAGCCTTTCTGGTTTACGAGGAAAGATTACAAGCAATACCATCATAAAAAAAGTATTCTACACACGTCTTCTAATATTGTTTTATATCATGGCATTTTTAAAATTCTCAACCGTTTTCCAGTATCCTCTTCTGAAACCTACACAATACTAATACCACTTCCATTATTTTCAATAGGTAGCGGGAAGTAGTTTTTATTCATCTTTAAACAGTACGTAAGACAGAAAATTCGTTTTATTACCCCTTATCCTTAATAAGGGCTATACATCATTTCAAAAAATTCCGTTGAAAATTTAATATATATTATCATTTAATTACACAGAAATTAAATTTTATCAGACATCATAAATTAATGAGGATACAAAAAATTGAAGATAAAATTAGTTTTTAAAACTAAATACTGCGACTGTTTAGTGGAATAAATAAACTGAATGTTTATTACAACTAAAGTTATGCTGCATTTGATTGTAGTACTTTCTCAGCGTTAATTATTCAGTTTAGAATGAACATAAAAATGTTATAAAGTTCTAGTTAATTTACATATCCTTTGCTACTAGAACTTCTATGGAAGTGTCTAACGATTATTCGCCGGTCTTCCTATCACTATCAAATATAAGTCCAAACAAGGGTTAAAATACCCTTTTATTCTCTCAAAGAAACACCCACAGAAGGCTCTTCTCGGGCTTACAGGAAAGTTTCCATTTGGGCTTAAGATAGAAAATAAGACTAATTCTAACTAGCTAAACTTTAGCCGAAGCTTACTGGCTTATAAAACTTGCTGGCGAATAGTAATAGGCACCTAAGAGAGTAGTAATAGAGTCTTGGCAGCGACCTGGCCCGAAGGCAGAACCCGCTCTACTGAGAACTTCTGAGCTCTTCTACGGAACTTCTCATTAAACACTGTCCTGCTTCATTTTCATAAAACGCGATACTGAAATCTCACTCTGGCAGACAATTGTAGGTGGAAAACAAGAATTGAAAGGAAAGGGTTTCAAAATTAAAAAATAACTATTAAAAAATTAAAATAATCCCTACATCGTGTTTCTAAGTTTATGAAACTTTAATCTTGTTTGCTTATGTTTCCATTCTAATTTTTAAATGCAGGTGAAGTAGTTGTGACAAAAAATCCATGCCTTTTACCTGGAGATGTAAGAAAATTCATTGCTGTTGATGTTCCTGAGTTGCATCACGTAGTGGATTGCATTGTTTTTCCTAGCAGAGGGCTTAGACCTCATCCAAATGAAATGGCTGGTTTGTATTAAAGTTTCTTAAATTCAAATTTAATTTAAAAGCTTTCATTCTTATAAATTATTTTTTAAATTGAGAGCATAACAAATATTTAATCAAAGAAATTTTGAAAAATTATTTTTGCTTTGGATGCAAAATGAATTAGATTTTAATAGCTTAAAAACTATTAATGGATACAATTCGAAGACGTTCAACCGTTAAACTAAAATGACTTTTACTTTTTTAGTTTTTATTCGCATAGAAAACTATCCATAAACTTAAAATGAAGATTTATGAATTTACATTATTAAAATACGGAAATAAGGAATGAATTTTCTACTGAAATTGTGTCAGAAAAGAAGCTACAAATAACAATTTCTGTGTGGAGTCCAGTGAATGAACTTCTGTCTGTATACTGGGGTAGCAGGAAACTACACAGGAGAAGGGTTCACGTACCCTTTATTAACTAAAATTTACAATGCGTCAACTCGACGCTAACAAACTTCGCCTATACTTGGCCGGTAACTTAAAGTCAGATAATTGAAACTAAAAGTTGAAATATTAACAAGTGATAAAACTAGCCTACAGGGCTCGGCGAGATCCCATAACTTCAACCCCCTTCTAAGCTAGTGGCAGCAAAGCGATGCAATTAAGCCACTTGAACCAGCATTAAAAGCAAACGTACCTACGGCAGAGACGGCAAGCTAGAGCTTAAGTATCCCTTTCTCCTACCGAAACTCGGCTTTTAACTACTGCCTTCAAAATAGAAAATTTGCATTCGTTCACGCGCACTACAACATTTAACTATTCTGGCACTGACAGTTAGGGGAATGAAGGCTTATAGTAAAGTTTCAAATAAAACTTTTAAATTATTAGTTAAAATAAACATAAATCCCTACATCTGAATACGAAGGTTTTCATTCAGTTACATTAAAAGATATACATATATCATAACATATCCAGACTAATTAAAAATTTATAAAAAATCATTTTAAATTTTTCTTTCTGACAATGGCTAATCAAGAAGTATGTAGTGCATAGAAGTTCTGCTTTATACCTAAAGATTGTTCTTTAGAGATTCCTTAGTAATTTATTCTAAGCAAATTATTAAATTTAGCTAGTAGAATGTGAAAGATTGATTTAATAATTTTCTTCAGGATGTACAAAACATAAGGAAAGTTCCCAAATCTCTGTTCAGTATACGTCCAAACTATAAATTGTATGTATGTTTGAACTATAAACGTATGTATGTTTGTGTCTGGGCATTAAGAGAACTGTCAGCTGCGGGTGTTCTTTGTGACGTGTTGTAAAAAGCATTGGTTTGTAACAATTAATATAGAGAACAAGTTTTTTTTTTGTTTCTTTGTAAAAAACAAGGAAGTGCTAAAGATTTCATATTTATTTTTGAAATATTAAACACTTTTAACAATTTAATATAACTATTGTTTCTGGAATATCGTATTTACGTGATAATACAGATACCGGATGATCTTGTGGCGTTCCTCCTTTGATCTAACCACTAAATGTGGAGGAACCTAGTGAACTGTTAAGCGAATAATCGTTTCAGTCCAGAAACAGAAACGTAAAACTCAAAAAGGGTTAATTACCTTTTATTGCTCAAAATAAAAATATACAGTCAGCCCCTTTTTCAGAAAGAAGAACTTTTTTAAGAAATAAGAACTTAACTAATGTTTAACTAAAGAGATGTAGCCGAAGCTAACATAAATCTAACTAGTTGGCCCCTAAATATCGAATTAGCTAGCGAAGCTATCATGGGCCCGTAATACGGCCGAGCGTAGCAACAAAATGTGTGCCAAAAGGCAAATACGCGCAAATCAGAAACTTTCTCTCTAAGAAGTCGGCGGAAATTCTTCTTAAATACTACTCCTACTCATTTGCATTAAACGCGATTCTAAAAACACATTCTGATAGGAAATTGTAAGCTGAAATTAGGATGGATAGGGAAATATCTTTAACTTAAAAATAACTGTTAAAAACTTAGGATGCACTTTACAATGTTATTACGCTAAACAAAATCATATAGATTATATTCCTTAAATAAAAATTAGAGAGATCTGTATTATAAAGTTACATGTGAAGATGACATCCGCTATACCTAGAACAGCAACTGATTCAAAGAATAACTTTATTATCATTATAGTTGTTACCGGCAAATTATGAAATCCGGCATTCTATGGAATATCTAGGCATTTTATAGAATCCTAAAACTGGCTGGCAATATGTAAAGCAATTAAACATTTCATACACTACCTAGGTATTCTACAGAACGTCAAATGACAAAGTATGAAATACACCTGTGTACAAATGCTAAGCACAATTGGTATTTATGTGAATATTTAAGGAAATCTAAGTTAGAATGGCGGAAAACGTGATATGCGACTATATACCATAAGAAAACAATGCAAAAGAACGATATTAATCACTTTTATATTCAAAGAAACAGTTTGACAATTGAAAGAAAACAGCACAAACTAATGGTTTGTACTTTAGTACAAAAAATTAAAATAAAAAAGTAATTTGGCAGTTTAATACGGTACATGGTCACCTCCGGTAGCTATGCATGCTGCACAACGATTCCCCCTCGGACGGAAACCTCTTTTCAGTTCTGGAACGGAGTTTGTTGGTTGCGAAAATGCGGCAGTTTGTCTCCCGAGCATATCTCACATATACTGAGTAGGTTTAAGATGAAAAGAGGGAGCGGGCAACTGCATGCGCTGGATATTTTCACTTTCAAGAAGGTTGTGAACCAGGATCGCACGGTCACAAGGCGTGTTATCATCCATGAATATGAATCCAAGACCGACAGCACCTCGAAAGAGGCGAATATAATAGGTCTCAAGGAGTTCGTCTCTGTACTTTTTATTAGTAACAGACCCCGTGTCAAAGATGTGGAGGTCTATGTGGCTATCCAGCATTATGCCTGCCCACACCGTGACTCCTTTTGAAGGAATATGATGACTTTCCATGATTTTCTTGGTAAAAACGAGGTCCACGTTCCCTCCATATCGTTATCAGACGAGAGTCAGAGTTCAGAGTAAACCAGTCACTAAACGTCACATTGACCCATTCTTGCAAAACTCCAATGCTGATATGTTTCAAACTCCAGTTTAGACGAGGGTGTTTGTTTGCAGGCATGAGAGGAATGCAAACGTCTGGTCTTCTGGCATACAGACCAGCATGATATAGTTGCCTATAAACAGTTTGCTTCGAAACTCGTACTCCTGTGGCCATTGTGAGCTTTGAACCAAGTTCTCTTGCACAACTGTTCTTCTGACATCGCGCAGTTATTGCCAGATATCGTTCTTGACGAATGGTTGTTACTCTTGGTCGACCTCGTACTGGTTATCGAGTAACATCTCCCGTACTGTGAAACCTCTACTACAGTCTTAAGGTTACACATTGGGACACATTCAGAATTTGAGACACTTCGGTTTGAGATCGTCCACATTCCAGTATTCCAATAATTCTTCCTGTCAAACAACTTTCAGCAATCGCATATAAACCTGCCTGATCCTCTATAGCACATGAAACAGTTTTGTACTCTTTCTGACGTGCGCACATGTTTTTGCGCATGCCAACATCGACTGAAATGTTTTGCATATGCACAATGATTTTCCACAAGTGAGTTTTGAAGAATTTAATTCATATTTACTCACGCTGTTCTACATTTTATAAATTAGGCTTAACTTTTGGACACCAGTGTACGTCTCCGTATTATATACAATGTTCAGGGAGAGTATATAATAATTCGTGCAATAAATTGGCAGTTGTAATGAGTGTGGTAGAGGATAGTTTCTACCGACTTGGAACTTCTGAAAAAAATTTTAAAACAGCTACATACGAGATCACAATTCATTTTATGTTCTAAGGACTTGTTTAGGATTGAAGATATTCTTGATCACGAAATTCCTGTCTGGTCACTTGCATTTACTCAGTCCAATGGAAATGTCCAAGGATTCATCAAATATATGTGTAAAACAAAGTGCCGAAATATGAAATATTATTATATAAAAAAATAAGGGAATGAATTCAAAATTTCATTATTCAAGTCCACCGTGCTGCAACAAATAGGTTAATTTTCTAATTTTTATTTGAAAATTTTGTATTCTTTTCATAAGAAACGTATAAATTTTGTTTTGTACAACTTTCATTTTTCTTTATGTATCTTGAATTTTAAAAAAAATATTGACACTTTTTCATTATTTCTTCAAAATAACGTTTATACTTTTCAGGTATGAACATTTTTAGCGCTATCATGACCTTTTTTCATACTTTCCTAAATAGCATTTGTTGTTTTATAGAATATCTAGCTGTTATACACAATGCCTAAATAAAGTGCATAATAATTCTCATATTTCTTTGCCTGATAAACGCCAGGCATCCTATAAAATACCTAGATATTGGATAGAATGCCAGTGTTTCATACTTTGCCAATAACATAATAACTGGAGTTAAACTGTGAAGAAAGGTCAGCGGTTAATATTAGTACAGATGTTTTAATCGATGGTGAAATTTCAAAGTATGGATAGATATCCGTAATTGCTGAGATAATACAACACGTCTTTCATAGATTTTTGCTTTTACTTCCTTGTACGAAGTAAAGAAGTAGTGTAATCGGGAAAACCTTTGAGTATCGTATTTTAACGTAAATATCCATTTTCACCGTTCTCAAATCCATTTGGGTGGTATTTTTGCTTGATGTCACAATGAATGAACAAAATAATTTACTCTTTTCTCCGAAATAGATTGTAAAGTGGATTTAAAATGGATTTTTTCTTGACCTCTATACTCACGTTATAAGGTATTTCTCCCGCTTTCTTGGCATGCCTTCGTGGTGTGGTGGTCTGCACGCTGGGCGCGTATTCCAGAGGTCCATGTTCCCATTCCCGGGAAGGCGTTGGTAATTTTTCATCTCTCCGGCCTCGAAATAACTTAATGTCTTTACAGTGGCGCCCGAACTAAAAGGGTGGTGGATGATGATTCTTCATACCCAGGATTTGGTGATTGGGCCTCCTAAAAAAAACCAGTCGCCTTTTAAAAGGGAGAGTATGTAAGGTATTTCTCCCACCTTCTTGGCATGCCTTCGTGGTGTGGTGGTCTGCACGCTGGGTGCATATTCCAGAGGTCCATGGTTTAATTCCCAGCGAATGCCTTGCTCATTTTTCATCTCTCCGGCCTCGAAATAACCTAATGGTTCTATGACGTACGTATGTATCTCGCATAATTCAAAAACGATTATTCGTAGAACGTTGAAACTTTGTATACGGGACTTCTATAACATCTGGTTGGATATAAAATTATGAAGGAAAAATATTAACAAATTACTAACTTAATTGGCAATAGCCCCTTAAATTGCTAATTACAATTTAAATACATCCTCTTACATTTTGTGTCACTTATCTGCAGAGTAATTTTATTTCAGGTAGTTTCTGCTTAGATCCCTTCTGTGCAATCCTTTTGCTTCAAACAGTCCTTCAATGGTTTGGGTAAGTGCCGAAAAAACCTCTTTCAAAGAAGAAAATCGCTTTCACACAGGGGCTGTTCAGTTTTGGGGAAATTTGAAATCTGAGCATTTTATAGTTGGTGAGATAAACCTTCCAGCTCGTTAGGAGACTTGTCACAACTTTCTCACGTGCGGGCGTCCTTTCCTTATTTCTAAGCAAATCAGGCTATTTTTATGCAGGTTCTTCGGAATTTTCGCAGTTGCTCACAATAAAATGCTACAGAAAACATATCTTTCGTAGTAATTCCTTCGTAATTCTGGGCACACAGATCATCATTTATTTCTCCGGTATTTGGGCATATTGAAATTATGAGGTCATGGGGAGAATAGAATTCTCCACTAGATTTACAGCGATTTTAATTCTAGTTAAACGTTTTTAATTCACGTTTTATCAGGTGCCGTTATTCGAGATAGAAGTCCTTCATCTTCATCATCAAGTCTTCGTATCAGAAACATTGCATCAAACAGTGAGGAACAAATTGGACGTACTGTCGTATTTTTACAGAAACTATGTAAAGCTTTTGTCAAAATACGGCATACTGAAATCGCCTTCTCAAGTGATATTTTCTCGTATGTTATTTGACGAAGTGTTTCTTTTCAGTTCGACATAAATATCGCACTAGCCAACTGTACACTTTTTTTGCGCTTGGTAATTCTAATGTTTTCCTTTAGTTCTTCAGCTCAGTGCAACTGCACCGATTGCCCTGGCTCTGGTACCAGCTGTACACTTCTTTAATTTATTGATATTTTTGGTCATCCTATTCTTTATCTTCCTAATCATTATGTACGTCTAACATAACCTCCACGAAAACATAGTAGCCCGACGAAAAATTGTACTATGAGCTGCTGCCCAACCACTTTAAATTTCGTGCAATGTAATTTGAAATGCTGTTGGAGTTTACCCGTAAATTTTCCTTTTGAAGTTTCATCTTTCATTTTCTAAAATCAGAGTACCCTCATACGCCTATAGATTCCATTTCAAGTTTTCACGTCAAACTCCATTTCACAATTATTTCTGATCAGATTGTGTAATCGTCACGCTAGCGATTAAATAAAAACGAGGTTTACTTTAAACTTTCTTCTAAACTGAAATTATTTTACTTTGAATTTTAAGACGAGATGATAAATCATTTGATTATCCAGTTAGCTCTTACAATACGGTGGTAAGTACCTCTGTGTGGCAAGAGCTCAGAACCTAAACTATCATGTACACGTCCGCCATGTCGCAAATGCGATCATGAATTACCATACCACCACACCACGAAGGCATGCCAAGAAAGCGGGTTAGGTTAGGTTATTTAATTACGGCAAAGCCTCGAGGGATATCTGCCTAAGGGAAGAGATGCCTTCTTGGAGGACTTTCTAAGGGAAACTGGCTCATATACACATCACACATGGGGAAAACCACGAAAACACCCATGCAGCCAGCCCGCTCGCGGGATTCGAACCTCGACCGAACTACCAGTGTTCAGCGACTTTACCGCTCGGCCGCTGTAACCAAGAAAGCGAGAGAAATACCTTATAACGTGAGTATAGACGTCACGAAAAAATACATTTTAAATCCACTTTACAATCTGTTTTGGAGAAAAGAGTAAATTATTTTGTTCATTCATACTGACATCAAGCAAAAATACCTTTCAAATGAATTCTATAGACATGCACAGCAAACTTGTGCATGTCTATCGAAATTTGAAAAGTTAAGCTTTTATGTCACATCAATATTTGTGAAATAAATTGATTATAGTAGTCACAAATAAGTTTTCTTTCTGCACCATTAGTTTTGATTTAGCTTGTATTCGAAAAACAGTTCAAAATTCAGGATCCATAGATGAAAAATTTAACTATAGCTTGCTAAAGTATTTGCTCGACGCAGCATTTAAATTTTGCGGTATAATTTATTAATAATAGGCTATCTGTGTTAAAAAATGTCAGAAAAATTCAAGAAATACTTTCGAGAATTTTCAATGATGCGCAGTTTACTGATTACCTTGTAAGGATTATGTTAATTTTATTAACAGTTAAATTTTTAGATAAAGTTCCTTTTCTGTTAAACTCTTAACTTCAACTTACTACTTACGGCCAGAACGTAGTTTTAGAATCACTCTGAATACATAATGAGGAAGAGTGGTATTTAACCGCGAAGTTCTACTTGCTGAGTTAGAGAGAATCAGAGTTTCTGGTTTGCGCGCGTCTGTTTTTTGGTTACTCTCTCGCTCTCAAAGCTGTTATTACGCTCGGCCGTACTCAGGCTCATGATAGCTTCATAGTCAAATAGAGTTAAGGGGCCAACTCGGTTAGAATCTTGATAGCTTCGGCTATATCTCTTTAGTTTAAAATTATTTTTAGTTTATTTCTTAGTCTCTTAAATTCAAGCCCAAGAGTCGGCTTTTATTGTACACTCCGAGACGGAGTTCCGTTAAATCTTATTTGAATAATAAAGGGTTAGTTATCCTTCCATCTTGTTGTTCCTTGTCACACGAATTTAAGCGATTATTCGCTTAGCGGTTCTTAAGATTCTTCACTTTCTACAGTAACTGAGAAATACACAAGTGAGAATCCCACAACTTAAAAATGTTTAACAGATATCGTTGAATGTCATAATCACACAGTGTAGCATTCATGAGTGAATCTGACGATTCAGATACCATTGAAATTGCAGTCGCGCGCCTTCTCTCTCTCTCTCTCTCTTTTTTTTTTTTTTTTTTTTTGTTTTTGTTTTGTTTATTTTTATGAATTCTTCCACACTAGATATCAATAAAACTAATTTTTCCAATATTCTGAATTAAAATATTTAACTATTTCTTAGGTTAGGATTCGAATGATGAAAAATGCCAGATTCTAGATTTGAAGTTAAGTTTTCTGAAGATTCTCAAAATCTGAGAATTCGAATGTCCGCACCTTTAAAAAAAATCTGATGTGTACACCACATGACTTCCTTGTACGGAATATTAAATTATACGCATTTTTTCTTGCATTTTATTTAAACTTATTAGATTGAATTAAACCTACTTCACCGGCAGCGTATAAACCACAATAGAATAAACGCATTCTTTAAAATTCACTTTGTTTACCATAGCGACACTCTGGCGCTAGGTTTACTTAACAGTATTATATTTCATTCATATAACTCAGAATGCACAAAATGTATATCATTTAAAGAATTATCTAATCGTTGCCACATGTTCTATTCAAATACTATAACAAAGCTAGAACTATGTATAAAACAAATTAAGCAAATAAAACAAAAAAGAAACAGTTTTTCACAGACGATTGAGTATTTCTCATTTAATTAATTTAGTTCTTACTTCGCGAGAAGGCAAAAATATATAAAAACTCAAAATATCTATATTAAAAATTACGAAGTAAATCTCAAACACTTATTTCCTCGAAAAAATTCCAGAAAGAATTAAGCATGATTTAATTCGCAATAATAAATGAATGCGTTATCTTTGTTGTTGCGAAGCTAAGTTTCTCTAGATTGGCAACAAATCCACTAGTCTCCTGTTTCAAATGTAAATATCAATGGCCGCCATTAAAAACAGACTTAGTGGCAATTAAACAACTTTAAAATTGCTGATAATTCTAAAAATATTGCACACAGATTTACTAAAGGCATAAAATCCTTATCCGGAAGATAAAAACAATATAATTCAATCATTTTTAAAGCAAAAAATGTACAATTTACAAACATATAAGAGTAAAGAAACTGAGATCACTGAGCCGGGTAATAGAGTGGATATGTATATATAAATATACTTATATACGTTTGGTGCGGCCGATTGCAACCAAAATACGAGGTGCACATCTAACATGTTATAGCAGTCCTATATACAAAATTTCAACGTTCTGAGGCTACTTGTTTTTGAGTTATGCGAGATACGTACGTACGCACGAACGTACGTACGTTCGTACAGACGCCACGAAAAATTCTCTTCAGAATTAATTTTAAAGCAGTTTGATAATTTTTTGAAGGAAAAGAGTATTTTATTCTGTCCTTACGTACAGATATCACGCAAAAACATCGTTAAATTGCATTTGATAGCGGTCAAAATGGATATTTTCGTTGAAATATGCTGTCTGAAACTTTTCGCGATTACAATACTTTTCTTTTACTTCGTACAAGGAAGTAAAAGTAACTGATAATCCATCCATAAATAAATTTAGTTATTTAAAGTTATAACACACATATTTCTTTCTATTCATTATTATAGAATCTCGGGGCTAATAATTAGAAAATTATGTATGACGAACATCAATTTATTTAAGAATTAACAAACACAAAAAAATAATAAAAGTGAGAGAGCTTTTTTACTACATTGCTCGCGCGAAGCATAAAGATCGTTGTTACACGATCTGTAAAAAAAAAGAATGTTTATATTTTGCCGAATCTCGCATCACGTGACCTAGAGCAGATGCTGTGTTTTGACGAATGGCTCATGCCACCTGTTACAAAGTTAGATTTGATCTCAGTATACCGTCTTTCCGGTCACATTAAATACAGACTTGATCCTTGCTTTCCCCTTGTACGAAATTTCGCCATAGATTGCGCCAAAAGAGTCTCATTTTCCCGCCAGTTTCGTATCACGGTGTGATGTGAAGCGTGATTAATATGAGAAATTACGTGCAAGTAAACCGTATTTTTGCGTTTGCAAAGCTAGAAATTATAAATAGGCTATGATTCATCTAAATGAAATGAATATGGAATTTGGAAACAGACTGTCTGGGAAATCTTCCAGTAGTATTTCAAGATTATCTGAAAACATTTCATTCAAAATGACAGTCCGTTCACGTGTGAACCTTAAATAAACTTCCTCATTATTTATAAATAAGGTCTTCATAAATGAACTTCCTCATTGTATTTAAGATTTTAAAAGTGTTAACTGCTGCTTTTTGATAAATTTATGGATTTCCTTTCAATTTCTCTTTATTGATGTTGGTTCGCCCCGTGGTTGATAAAGAATAAGTCTACACCGTTTTTCTTCAGAACGCTTTGTATATATTATCATCTGTAAGACATTTTAATCATTTAAGAAATATTAATAAATTATTCCAAAAGTGAACCTTTGAACTGCTTAGTTTCATATATGTACTTCAATAAATATACTAATAAAATATAAATGTAAATTTTTCTGAGTTTATAGTACATTCAGAAAAAAAACTGAGTGTATGAAATGTAAATGAGATACTTTTATTGATTTCTCCATTTACTGCAATAATGTATACATAACTGTTATCACAAAAGCTGAATGTGTAGTATTAATGAATATATATATATATGTACTGTACTTTTATCACATAAACTATAGTTCTTAATCTTAATAAATCACTGCTGCGACTAATAATGTATTTTGATGGCTTCTCGCAGCAACTTGAGTTGAAAAATTTTATTTTGTACACAAAATGCATAACTCTTATCATATAAATACATACATAACTAAATATATACATAAAATACATAACTTTTATTATAAATAAATACTTACATGTGCATAAGTACATATACTCTTATCATAATAAAAATATATATACAGTATCTTTATCACATAAGACTATAGTTTTTAATCGTATTAAATCAACTGCCCAGACTAGTAATTTATTTTGATGGCTTCTCACAGCAGTTTGAGGTGAAAAAGTTTATTTTATTATTTATCATTGTAAGGATCTTAAGTTTTACTAAAGTTTATTTTATTTTAAATCTTTACTGTCACTTCTTATTTTCTACTTCCGGCCAGAATTAAAAGCTTTTAACTTATTTATGCAAATTTGTTTTGCTAACGCCAAGTGCTTAAGTTGTGGCTTTTTGCCAAGCAAGAGAGAGGAAGGAGTTATTAGAAGCAGGCCTCTTGCCATAATAGTTTTACTCGTTTGCTGGTTGCCTTCAAGGCCAGAGGTTTAATCCTCTTGATAATTTTAAACGTATAGTAGTTTTAGCAGCTCTCTGTACTACATACGGCTTTTTGTTAATTACGGCCAATCTTAAAGTAGGCACTTGTATATTAATCCAAAGTTAGTTTAGTTAGAGTTTTTTAGTTAGTATTTTTATATTCTTACGTTCAGACCGCAAGTGGTTGGTCTCTGTATTCCGAAGTCCGGAAATCTCTGTAAAGATAGAAAAATAAAGGGTTTCGTATACCCTCCCTGTGTGTATTGTCTACTTCACAATTTATTGAACATAGCTTTAAAAAGCTCCCTGTTTCGAGTCAGGACAGTTCTGTTTCCAAGGCAAGTAAAGAGGAACACCAGTCCTGATAGTGGCGCCCGACGAAGAAGAATAAACATGGCCGAGTTTCAAGAAGAACCTGTGCTGCCTGCAGAAGCGGCTCAGAATCCAGAAATGCCAGCTGCAGCCCTGGAAGGATTTGGTTACATCGTCCAGACCATGCGCGCATCGATGAAAGCAGAAGCAACATTCAATGGAAACTCACCGGTAACCAGTTTTTTGGAAAAATTCAATGACCACTTCCACCTTAGCTACCTTTAGTCACCTTAGCTACCAGCGCTTTGAGGGGCAAAGCGCTTAATTGGTTCAAATGTATAGGCAGAAGCCTCTTGGGTCAAGCGAGAAGTCCCACCTATACTTAAGAAAATTTTAAGACTGCCTTAGTAAAAGCCTTCCCTGTCGTAAGAGATCGTGCAAGATTAGAAACGGAACTCTTCAGCATATATCGGCAACGAATCGAAAATCTTTCCACCTTTATTTTAAGACAAATTCACTCTTTAAACTCTTGTATGGAAGCCGTCCGGATCCTGAGATAATCCAAGTGATTTTGCCGAGGTTACTTCCCCAAGTACAAAACTTTATTGAATTAAGGAATCCGACTACACTGGAAACGTTATTTGAGCTAGCAATACAGTTTGAAAGTAGAACGGCGGACATTCAAAGAAGACGCCAGTATGAGGAACGAAGCCAATTTGGTGCGCCAAGACCACAGCATAGGCAAGAACACGGCTACGGAAGCAAAGCGCATCAGTGGGCAAGGAAACCCGAGTATCCAAAAACAACCGGCGAACGTGGACAGTTCAATAGCAAGCCAGAAAAAAGTCTAAAAGCCAGCGGAAAAAGAAGGAAGGCATGGAAAGGAAGAAACAAAATTTAAACTAAAACGGCTTTCTCCTGACGCGAGTGTGCGGAAATCCGAAGGCCAAGAAAACCCCTCTTCCTTCAAGTTAAATACAGTTATGGTGAAAAATTTGACTCTTCCAAAGATTAAAGTTTTGGTGAATAACATCCCAGCCACTGCACTCCTGCATACAGGCGCGCAGTGTTCCTGTGTGGCAGAAGCTTTTTTAGGAAGTATTTCCGTAGATACCGCATATATAATTCGGATAATACGACAGTGTTAGCTGCGCAGGGAGAAAGATACAAATGCATAGGTAAAATACCCTTATATATTCGTATCAAGGACGACCAACTAAAGATCATGTTTTTTATCGTAAAAAATTTACAAGCACATGTCATTTTAGGGATAGATTTTCTTTCAGAGGCGGAAGCAACGCTGGATTTTAACGAAGCGTCCCTTAAGCTGACGATGAAACCAGTTCGAGAAGAAAAAACAGAACCACCGACGTTAAACCTCGACCACCTTCCTAAGGAAGAGCAACAAAAATTTCGACAAGTGGTAAGTGAATTTGCTTCGTTATTTAGTGATTTTCCCGGATTTACTCAAGTTACTAACCATAGTATCGACACCGGAGATTCACTGCCAGTTCGCCACAAACCAAATCGATATGATAAGAAGAAAGAAAAAATTATAGAGTGGCACATTCGAGATATGTTACGTAAAAAGATCATAACGCCCATCTCAAGTAGTTATGCTAGCCCGGTTGTGTTATGTAAGAAAAATAATGACTATCCGGTAACACATCCAAAAAGGTGGCGCTTTGCAATTGACTATCGTAAATTAAACTCCATGACTAAATATCCGGTATATCCGTTACCTATTATTGAAGAAATTCTAAGGAACATAACTTCTACCAAATACATGACTACTTTAGACTTAACGACTGGTTATTTTCAAATACGGGATAGACCGGAAGATGTGCCTAAGACTGCTTTTATAACCAAGTCTGGCACTTATGCATTCCTACGTATGCCGTTTGGCCTTTCAGGGGCACCGGCAACATTTCAGCGATGTATGGACATTGTGCTAAGGCCTGTTCTTGGAAAGTCCACATTTATCTATTTAGACGATATCATTATTACTAGTGATAATCTGGACCAACATGTACAGGATTTAAGACAGGTGTTTTGATTATTAAATGAGGCCGGTCTAAAAGTTAATGTCGAAAAGTGCAAATTTGCAGCATCTGAATTAAAATACTTAGGTTACAAAATATCTCAGAAAGGAATCGAGACGGACGAATCAAAAATAATCGCTGTGCAAAAGTATCCGTCGCCAAATACGGCGAAGAAGCTCTCTTCTTTTCTAGGACTTTGTTCATATTATAGGTCCTTTATAAAAGATTTTGCAGCTATAAAATTAAAAAGAAAAAAGGCCAGATTCTCGTGGACGGCCGAAGCCAATATTGCTTTCGAAAAATTAAAGCAAGCATTAACGCAAGCCCCTGTTTTGAAATTTCCTGAAAATGATGAGAATTTAGAAATTTCGGCGGATGCTTCGGATTATGCAGTGGGAGCTTTACTTTCGCAAAATCAGCAGCCCGTGGCATTTTTTAGTAGAACTTTAAATCAAACACAAATAATTATTCCGCGAGTGAGAGAGAGGCACTTGCAGTTCTGTTAGCAGTGCAAAAGTTCCGAGTCTATTTTGGAAGGGCGCCAATAACAGTGTATTCTTATCATGCAACGGTAACTAGATTGTACTCAGGGAAAAACTTATCCCCAAGGTTAATAAGATGGGCACTCAAGTTACAAGAGCATAATCTGGTAATCAAGCTCACCACGGAAAATAAAAAATAAAGCGGAAAGGAAAATATCGTAGCAGATGCCCTATCCAGAATAAAAATAGACGAAGAAGGTAATACTGTAAAGGTGGCAATGCTCACAGCATGTACGATATATTCCCGAGAAACTGTAATAACCGAACTGGGTAAGGATCCTGATTTTAAAAACATTTATGAATATTTAAAGGATCCTGAAAATTTTAGCCACCAAGATATCGTGGCGATAAGAAATAGGGCGGCCCATCACGAACTAATAGATGGTCTATAATTTTATACAAAAACTACGAATTCCAACAACGAATTTCGACCTGCTATGCCAGCTAGTCTTAGATTAAATATACTGCAGGAGTTACACGACTCCCCATTAGCTTCTGATGCTGGTATTCGAAAAACCATCCAACGCGTACGCGAAGCAGTTTATTTTCCTGAGAGTCAAAAGTTAACAAGGGCGTATGTCCAGTCCTGCCCAACATGTCAAGCAGTTAATTATATTAATTTCCGCCCGGCCGGGTTTCTAAATAGCATTAAATCCGAATTTCCAAATGAAATAATTGGCATCAATTTATTGGGCCCTTTCCCAAAAAGTCAGTTAAATAAAAGTCGGTATCTCCTTGTTATGGTTAATCATTTTAGTAAGTGGACCGAAATAGTTCCCTTAAAACGAGCCTCCGCGAAATTAGTTACTGATTCTATTTTAAATAAATATATTTTAAAATACGGGGCGCCCCTAAAAGTTATATCGGATAATGGTCCTCAATTTGTAAGTAATAAATTTGAAGACGTGCCAAAAACTGGGCATACGTCATTTAAAAATGGTCCCGTATCGGCCGCAATCAAATATAGCGGAACGAGTCAATAGAAATATAGTGAAAATTATCCGTAGTTATGTTAAAAATTTTCATAAAAGCTGGAATAACTATGTCAATTAATTAGCTTTCGCCCTTAGGACCGCAAAACATGATACGACGGGCAAAACTCCTGCTGAGTTATTTTTAGGCAGAAAGATTATAACGCCGTTAGATAAATTATTTTATGTTCAACAAAGAGCAGCAGAATTTAAAATGGGCGATATAGAAAAATTAATTAAAGAAGCAAAAAAGAACACTGAAGTAGCACAGAGAAAACAGAAACTTTATTATGATATGATACGACGGGGAGTAACTTATAAAGTAGGAGATGAAGTGTTAAAAATTAAGCATTCACTTTCTTCAGCACCAGAAGATAAAACTGCCAAATTTTATCCTCGATTTGAAGGACCATATGTCATAGAAAAAATAACTCAGGCTGTAGTGGTGTTAAAAGCCAGGAATGGTGAAACCTGCACCGCAAACATTGACCAGATAAAACCATTCTATAGTCGTAATAAAATGCTAATATTTCGAGATCTTTTGCAGGATCCGGGACGGCAGGCACAAGCTCCAGAGGTGGAACAACGACAATCACAAGGGCAAGCCATGAGTAGATAGGAACTATTTGAAAAGAAAGTTCCCCCGTTGGAAAACTGAAGGTAACAAGAAAAAGAAGCCGTTCCACCGACCAGAAAAGAGAGGGCATGACCACCCCCAGAATGAAGAAGGGAGAAGTACGACGAATGCAATGAGAGCCAGGAGAAATGACGGCAACTATAACTCGGCTCCCAAACGGAAGATCTACCCATCGGACAGGAGTCTACGCAGCAAATGTCGACGAATTGATGAAGGAACACCAGCTGCGGAGGCAAAGAAACAAGGAAAATTTGAACAGCCAGCAACGAGATCCAAGCAGGAACGAGAGAGATTTGTCCTGGTTCCGCCAAGACCAGCTGCCATCAAACGGCCGAGACCACAGGCAGAGGCTAAAAAGAAGGTCTTCAAGGGTGATCGAACTGGAAGGAAAAGAATGTTCATGGAGGAAGGAACAGAAGGGCGAACCCGCACAAGACGGAAGATCAACCAGAATGTAGTCTTCGCTACCTTCCAGGACTGGGCAAAAAAAAGGATGTCCGAATATCACGAAGATAAGTAAAACTTTATGTTACTTTGAAACCTTAAGTTAATCTTTCATTCTTACTGCAAGTGGCAGAATTCAAGACGTTTTACCTCATGTGAGGTCTACCTTTATCGCCAAAAAGGCGAGAAATGAGTTCTTACCTATTTTGGTATTATGTTTTTCAATTACTCGCGAGTAAAACTAAAATTAATGTATTATAGGAATGTGTAAATACTTGAATATTGAAAAAGCATTGATAATCTTTGAGAAAGGTACCTTAAGAAAATTGTAAAAGTTATTGTATAAAATTTTATTTAAAAGATTCTGGCAAGAAAGAAGTTTTAGTCTGAAAGACTTTTGAAATGTAGTATTTCAATGTAAAAGAATTGGCACTTGCTTGGAAAAGAATAGAAGTTAACAATGTACTACTAATGTATGTTTTAAAATGCGTAAAATTAACGGCATGTTAATATGTCCTTATATACAATGTGAACTGTTATTTTAAAAGTTAAGAAATACTGTGATATGTTAAAAGTGAAAGTAATGCCAAAAAAATTTTAACTTATTCGTGTGACTGTAAAAAGAGCAAATTATTGTGAATATGTGTTAAAGGTTGAATGAATGTAGTTAGGCTCTCTGACGCTACACTTCAGAGTTAGCCACTTTTCAGAATAGTACCTCAGGGCTTAGAGATGAATATAAGGTGTGTTCTGAGGTCATGTTGAATTTTAGCACGTTAGTGTTTTGATTGCAGGCGGTAGTGTTGAACACTTGTACATAGACACGCTCGTGTTTGGTGTTTTCCTTTACAACACATGTCAGAGAGCACGGGGAGATAATTAAATAACGTCATGAATCAAATAAGAATGTTAAAAGAGAAATATAAGTATTCATGTTACTTGCCATTTAATTGTGTAACATTTCATTAAACTAGTTTTCGTTTCAGATCTCTGGAAGGAACCAGATTTCAACTAAGAAACTCCTGTTCAGATACAGATGAAAAATCTTGTCCATGGAGTTGATAATGTAAAAACGACTTTTTTAATTTCTAGTTTCTAGTGAGAAATGTTTGTAAAAGATTGGCCTCGCGTTAGATTCTAGAGCTAAAAGATTTCAACAAGGTCGTTTTAGACCTCAGTTTCAAACAAATTAACTCTGGCGGGAAGTATGTAAGGAACTGCTTCGCGTACGCGTTGGATGGTTTTTCGAATACCAGCATGAGAAGCTAACGGGCAGTCGTGTAACTCCTGCAGTATATTTAATCTAAGACTAGCTGGGATAACAGGTCGAAATTCGTTGTTGGAATTCGTAGTTTTTGTATAAAATAATAGACAATCTATTAGTTCGTAATGGGCCGCTCTATTTCTTATCGCCACAATATCTTGGTGGCTAAAATTTTCAGGATCCTTTAAATACTCATAAATGTTTTTAAATTCAGGATCCTTACCCAGTTCGGTTATTACAGTTTCTCGGGAATTTATCGTACATTCTGTGAGCATTGCCACCTTTACAGTATTACCTTCTTCATCTATTTTTATTCTGGATAGGGCATCTGCTACGATATTTTCCTTTCCGGGGGTGTGCTTGATTACCAGATTATACTCTTGTAACTTGAGTGCCCATCTTATTAACCTTGGGGATAAGTTTTTCCCTGAGTACAATCTAGTTACCGCCGCATGATCAGAATACACTGTTATCGGCGCCCTTCCAAAATAGACTCGGAACTTTTGCACTGCTAACAGAACTGCAAGTGCCTCTCTCTCAGTCGCGGAATAATTTCTTTGTGTCTGATTTAAAGTTCGACTAAAAAATGCCACGGGCTGCTGATTTTGCGAAAGTACCGCTCCTACCGCATAATCCGAAGCATCCGCCGAAATTTCTAAATTCTCAACATTTTCAGGAAATTTCAAAACAGGGGCTTGCGTTAATGCTTGCTTTAATTTTTCGAAAGCACTATTGGCTTCGGCCGTCCACGAGAATCTTGCCTTTTTCCTTTTTAATTTTAACAATGGTTCAGCAATAGCTGCAAAATCTTTTATAAAGGACCTATAATATGAACAAAGTCCTAGAAAAGAAGAGAGCTTCTTCGCCGTATTTGGCGGCGGATACTTTTGCACAGCGATTATTTTTGATTCGTCTGTCTCGATTCCTTTCTGAGATATTTTGTAACCTAAGTATTTTAATTCAGATGCTGCAAATTTGCACTTTTCGACATTAACTTTTAGACCGGCCTCATTTAATAATCAAAACACCTGTCTTAAATCCTGTACATGTTGGTCCAGATTATCACTAGTAATAATGATATCGTCTAAATAGATAAATGTGGACTTTCCAAGAACAGGCCTTAGCACAATGTCCATACATCGCTGAAATGTTGCCGGTGCCCCTGAAAGGCCAAACGGCATACGTAGGAATGCATAAGTGCCAGACTTGGTTATAAAAGCAGTCTTAGGCACATCTTCCGGTCTATCCCGTATTTGAAAATAACCAGTCGTTAAGTCTAAAGTAGTCATGTATTTGGTAGAAGTTATGTTCCTTAGAATTTCTTCAATAATAGGTAACGGATATACCGGATATTTAGTCATGGAGTTTAATTTACGATAGTCAATTGCAAAGCGCCACCTTTTTGGATGTGTTACCGGATAGTCATTATTTTTCTTACATAACACAACCGGGCTAGCATAACTACTTGAGATGGGCGTTATGATCTTTCTACGTAACATATCTCGAATGTGCCACTCTATAATTTTTTCTTTATTCTTATCATATCGGTATGGTTTGTGGCGAACTGGCAGTGAATCTCCTGTGTCGATACTATGGTTAGTAACTTGAGTAAATTCGGGAATATCACTAAATAACGAAACAAATTCACTTACCACTTGTCGAATTTTTTGTTGCTCTTCCTTAGGCAGGTGGTCGAGGTTTAACGTTGGTGGTTCTGTTTTTTCTTCTCGAACTGGTTTCATCGTCAGCTTAAGGGACGCTTCGTTAAAATCCAGCGCTGCTTCTGCCTCTGAAAGAAAATCTATCCCTAAGATGACATGTGCTTGCAAATTCTTTACGATAAAAAACATAATCTTTACTTGCTCGTCCTTGATACGAATGTATAACGGTAATTTACCTATGCACCTACATCTTTCTCCCTGCGTAGCTAACACTGTCGTATTATCCGAATTATATATGCGGTATTTACGGAAATACTTCGTAAAAAAATCTTGTGCCACACAGGAACACTGCGCGCCTGTATCCAGGAGTGCGGTGGCTGGGATGTTATTCACCAACACTTCAATCTTTGGAAGAGTCAAATTTTTCACCATCACTGTATTTAACTTGAAGGAAGAGCGGTTTTCTTGGCCTTCGGATTTCCGCACCCTTCCGTCAGCAGAAATCCGTTTTAGTTTAAATCTTGTTTCTTCCTTTCCATGCCTTCCTTCATTTTCCACTGGCCTTCAGCCTTTTTTTGTGGCCTACTATTGAACTGTCGACGTTCGCCGGTTGTTTTTGGATACTCGGGTTTCCTTGCCCACTGATTCGCTTTGCTTCCGTAGCCGTGTTCTTGAGTTTGCTGTGGTCTTGGCGCACCAAATTGGCTTCGTTGCTCATACTGGCGTCTTCTTTCAATGTCCGCCGTTCTTCTACTTTCAAACTGGATTGCTAGCTCAAATAACTTTTCTAGTGTAGTCGGATTCCTTAATTCAATAAAGTCTTGTACTTGGGGAAGTAACCTCGGCAGAATCACTTGGATTATCTCAGGATCCGGACGGTTTCCATACAAGAGTTTAAAGACGTGAATTTTTCTTAAAATAAAGGTGGAAAGATTTTCGATTTGTTGCTGATATATGCTGAAAAGTCCCGCTTCTAATCTTGCATGATCTCTTACGACAGGGAAAGCTTTTACTAAGGCGGTCTTAAAATTTTCGTAAGTATAGGTGGGACTTCCCGCTTGACCCAAGAGGCTTCTACCTATACATTTGAACCAACTTGGCCCCTCAAAGCGCTGGTAGCTAAGGTGACTTTCTGGAACTCATGTACTGGATACAGCATGAAGTGGTCATCCAATTTTTCCAAAAAACTGGTTACCGGTGAGTTTCCATTAAATGTTGCTTCTGGTTTCATCGATGCGCGCATGGTCTGGACGATGTAACCAAATCCTTCCAGGGCGGCAGCTGGCATTTCTGGATTCTGAGCCACTTCTGCAGGCAGCACAGGTTCTTCTTGAAACTCGGCCATGGTTATTCTTCTTCGTCGGGCGCCACTATCAGGTTCTGTCTTCCTCCTTACTTGCTTAGGGAATTTAACTGTCCTGACTCGGAACAGGGAGCTTACTAAAGCTATGTTCATAAAATTTGGGAAGTAGACAATACACACAGGAAGGGTATACGAAACCCTTTATTTTTCTCTCTTTACAATTGATTTCCGGACTTCGGAATACAGAGACCAACCACTTTTGGTCTGAACATAAGAATATAAAAATATTAACTAAACTCTAACTAAACTAACTTTGGATTAATCAAACAAGTGCCTATCTCCAAGATTGGCCGTATATTAACAAAAAGCCGTATGTAGTACAGAGAACTGCTAACACTACGATACGTTTAAAATTATCACGAGGATTAAACCTCTGGCCTTGAAGGCAACCAGCAACCGAGTAAAAACTACTATGGCAAGCGGCCTGTTTCTAGTAACTCCTTCCTCTCTGTTGCTTGGCAAAAAGCCACAACTTAAGTACTTGGCGTTTGCAAGACAAATTTGCATAAATAAGTTCAAGCTTTTAATTCTGGCCGGAAGTAGAAAATAAGAAGTGATAGTAAAAATTTAACATAAAATAAACGTTAGTAAAACTTAAGATCTTTACAACTTCAGCTTACCATGTACTTTGAGTGTGCCTTTGTGTGCAGGTGCATTCAAAATGATTACAAACATTCATGTCTTTCCTAGGATTTGAAACTGGAATCTTTGTTACAGCAGTTAGCATCATTAACCATTTTCCCATCTGGGTGGCATTTTATTGACATAGGGAGATAGTCTGTATGCGTATTGTTACTTACAACTGCTGTAGTTACAGTTTCAGCTAGGAAATATTACAATACATCTGAGCTGAGTTCGAGTACTGCTTGGATATGTATCGTGCAATAAGAGGAATATATGTAGAACATTCAGAATATTATCACTGAAATTTGAAAGACGTGTATTTCACGGAAAACATTTTATGAAATATACCATTTAGAAACCAAATAAATAATTTAAAATAAGGCTGTTTTATGCAAAATAATTTCTATTTTATTTTTTACAGGTATAATTTATTAACAATAATGTTTCTTGAATTCAGTGTCAGATACAAGTACAGAGGGTATTAACATAATCTTAGAATGATTTTGAGACTATTTCAATAATATTTTATATCTAAATATATATTATCGAAATGTTCAACATGATCGCCTTTCTTTGGACTATAAGTATGCATTGTGTTCTCCATAACAGAAAGAATTTATACAAAATCATCAATATTATTATATTTCTCTTTAATTGATTTTCAATCAATTTTAACTCATTAATATGAATATTTGACTTTGCCTTTAAAATTAGATTTGCTTGTGTTGTAGAATAATTTTTTTAATGATTTAACATCCCCAGATGTTTTAATTAATTTTCCTAATTTATATATAGCTCTGTACTCAAGTGTGCAAACATACAGTATAAAAAATTTCAATATATTTTTTACATTTTATTTGGCTAAAATCGTCTAGAAATTAAATAATATTTTAAACAAGAACACGAAGCATGACTTCCGTTCTTGTGAAATCATATGCTATCCAGACTAGAGGGTATTCCTCATTTTTATTTGTGTATATGTACAGTAAGTATGTATCTTCTGCACATTTTATTTTCATTCTTCCTGAAACACCAAAATTATGAAACTCGTTGATATAGGAATCTCATTAGTGAATGCAATGATGTCTTAGTGAATAATTATTAGAATGGCATGCACTAATGAAATGGGATGCATTTCATGTCACTTAATTAAAAAAATCTGATTTGGACAGCACATCACTCCCTTGTACACACTACTTCAGAGGTGGGGAACCTTTTTACCATTAGAGGCCAAATTTAAATTAGGCAGCAATAAGAGAGACCGCATAAGCTGATTGACCTAAGAAAGTGACTTTTGTGAAATTATTATAGTGTTTCTATAGATTTAACAATTTATTGCATTATATAGAAAAAATAAAATATAATACTACAAAATTTTAAATATAATATACATATAAAATAATATAAAAATATTATAAAAAATACAATAAAAAATATTTTTTTATTCACTAAGTTAGTGACTTATTTGGCTTTGTTTTTTGTTTGACAGTAATTGTATATTTGGATCAAGCTTTTCGTAACACACAGCTTTAATTGATCCTCTAAATGTGCATCTGTAATTTGCGTTCTTAAATTTGTTTTTATTTTTGACATGAGAGAAAATGTTGTCTCGCAACAGTAGGTACTTCCGAAGCAGGAAAGTAAACGGCGAGCATGTTCTCGAAGGCATGGATATTCAACAGCATTTTTCCAGATTTCTATGGGATCCTTTTTAGCGTTAAAAAGGGATTTGATGATACTATCTTCCTCTAAATTAATTAACTCCATTTGTAGTTCTGCAGAAGCCTCGGATATATCTGTTAAATGTGGTTCAAATGCCAGTTTCATAGCAGGAGTGTGCTCGTCAAAATCAGAAAATCTATTAGTATACTGTTCTATTAAACAATCCAAGACACCTACATATTCATCGAATATTTTATTTTCACAGTTCTGCTCATTTAACATTTTAGCTAGCTCCGGGAAGTGTTGTGCAGATATTTCCGATCGACAAAGCAATGTTTTGAAAAATGATAATTTTTTTCTAAACGCTTGGATCTTTTGCCACATTTCATAAATATACCTCGTTTCACCTTGCAGGCAAATATTTAAATTGTTTTGTTTTGTCATCATATCAGACAAAAATGCAAGGTTTCTGAGAAATACTTCATCTGATAGATCACATTGTTTTCCTTGTTCTTTATAAAAGTTTAAAATTTGTCGTCATAAAGACAAAATTTTTATCAAAACCTGACCTGTTGATAGCCAGCGAACCTTGCAGTAGTATGGCAGGTCAACACTATACGTTTCCTCATCTAAAGAGAGCATCTGCGGAAATTCACGATGACGCATTCTATTTACGCGAATATAGTTGACAATGGCAATGGTTCTATCCAGAGTGTCTTGCAAAATGGTAGATTTTGCGCAAAGATTTTGCTGATGCAAAATGCAGTGAAATGATATCAATTTTTTCAAGTTTAAGTTTTCCTTTTTTAACAAAGCAACGAATCCTTCTTTTTTGCCTCTCATGGAAGGTGTGCCATCGGTGCAGACACTGACTAAATTACTGACATTCAATTGCAATTTATTACATACTTCTTTGAAGTTTTTGAAAATATCGGCTCCGCGAGTTCTTCCAGTTAGTGTGCCCAACGCAAGTAGTTCTTCGTAACATTGAAAATCTTTAGTTATAGCACAAATAAAATATAAAACTTGTGCCGAATCTGTTTTGTCAGTGCTTTCATCTAAAGCAATTGAAAAATAAACATCTTCATTTTGTATAATTGCATGAAGTTGCTCTGTTACATTTTGCGCTAATTCGTGCTGTCGATCTGTTACAGTTCTTCTTGAAAGAGGTATTTGTTTGTATTTGTCGACATTTCTTGGATCTAACATACTCACTGCTTCAACAATACCTTCTTTAATTATTTCAATGTCACTAAATGGTTTGCCCCTTTTTCCAAGTATATGTGCTATTTTATACGTAACAGCAACTGCAGCGGAATTTTGATTTACAAAGGCACTAAAAGATGCCTGCTGATGATGCTTCTCATTTTTCAACTTTTGAAGTGCAGCTTTTCGTGATTCAACTACTAAAGCGAAATATTTATGTTCTTTATGAGTCAAATAGTGTTTATTTGCATTCGCTTTTTTTTAAAGTATTTAAAACTGTATTGCACAACAAACACATCATTTTATCTTTCTCAGCAGTAAAGAAAAAATCTAACTCTCATTCTACATTAAATGTTATGTTTTCATCACCTAATTTTCTTCTCTTACTATTTGACATGATGGATAAAAAAACGAATATCAAATAATATCTTTAACAAAGTGTGTACTTTCTAGAAATACAATAAAACCGTGTACCTGTTATAAGCATGCACTGTTAACTACAGTTAGCTGAAGACCGCAACAGGGAAGCGTTGAGAGATGCGAGTCAGAGAAGCCAAAGCAAGGTGTGACACTCAAATGGGAGATCTGAAACCGAGTTTTGTTTACTTCTTAGACAAGGTAGTTGGCGCTGCTAGCTGTGGGCCAGAGCCTCGCTCATGCGTGTTAGAGTCCGTTTCAGACTAGTATTCTGACGTCATGTTACAATATGACTGTCTTTGGCGGGATTTTTCGCGCAACTGTCATGGCGTTGATGTACAATAGTTGTTTGAAACGAACTCTACCATTTTGTACTAGGTGGCAAAGGGCCGCACAAGAACCTCGCGGAGGCCGCAGGTTCCCTACCTATGCACTATTTAATTATATACACTTTTTGTTGTAACAATAAATTGCTATTAAATATTGTTAGCTATTTAGAACAATAAACTGATGCTAATTATTGTTAAACTAACAACATGCATAAACTGTTATGAATTTAGTTAGATTTCGTTATTTGTTGAAAATTAATTTTTTAGTTTAACATTGCTGAAACATCAATATTTTTGTCACACACACTTCTGTCATTGGAAGTTTATGACTATGACCAACGACTGTGAAAATATAGACTGGGGAGGTACTTTTAAGCCAGGTAAGAGGTAGATATATATACTTTCAGTATAGTATATGCTTTCAGAATATATATTATTATTATTATAAGGGCACAGCCCGGATCCTACTAGCCAGCACAAGCCAGCCGTATGATAAAAAAAATGGGACTGGCCAGAAAAAAAAAATTAAGTCCAAAATATGAGTCTCAATGCCGAATTACAATTCTATCTTTTTTCGTATTTATAATTTTCATTATTGCTCTGCAAAATCTTTCAATGTATATATATACACACCCACCGGTTATGGTGTATTCAGTATATATACCCAAGCTGAGGTGCAATTTCAGTTTTACCGACTGCAGTAAAAAAGATGTGCACAAGTAGATGTTATAGCAGTCCTGTATGCAGAATTTTAATGTCCTACGGTCAATAATTTTTTAGTTATACCCAGGGGCGTAGCTAGAGGGGGGCACCTGTCCCAGGGCGCAGAATCCAAGGGGTGCCAAACTGATGTTACGACATTTTAGAATTAAATGTTTTCCATCCTTGGCAAGCAGTAGGGGGTGCGAAATCTTCGGTTGTCAATAGGCGCTGAAAACCCTAGCTACGACTCTGGTTATGCCAGACATGTATGTGCATACAGATGTCATGAAACATTCCCTTCTGTTTGGGGGGAGAAAAATCCTTTATTCTATCCTTATGTAAAAAAATTATCTAAAGTGATATTTCTATTGAAATATAATACCTGACATTTTTTGTGATTACAGTACGTTCTTTACTTCATACAAAGAAGTAAAAATAATACATAAGAAAACTAATGCAATGTACATTGCCTCAATCTACATCTGTTAACTTATTCAAATCTCTATCTAACACATTTCAATAAAGGAAATATATAATAACATTCAGCTTCCTAAAGCAGCCTATGAAGTAAAGTCATATCTGACATCATTTGTTAATTGAAGAAATCCTGTAACTGCAACAGGTCTCTGCCCATACTAGAACTGAAGGTAAGATTGAAGATTCAAAGAAAATTCAATGACAGAAAAACTGCAGGCTTGTGAATATAATGTCAGAGGTCATTCAGTAATTATAGGATTAAGAATCAGACATAATTTCAGGAATGAAAAATTAATCCAGAAGGCACAAATTCTAATTCTAGGGATTGCCCAAACTGAATTCAGTTCTTATCTAAGTGTGCCATGCAATATTGATATTGCCTCAGAACATTGATGGATATCCCGCAGAAAAAATGAATTCTTTGGATATAATTAAAAAATATATAAGCATTAATTGTCATATAAACAGTATAGACTGGTTTCATTCTTTGAGGAATACAATATCCAAATCTGTAAATAATTTAATTCATTATACATTCTTCATATTTTATACTGAGATAAGTACAGTAGCTTGAGCAATTATTTTAAATTTTATCTTTAGCAATATTTGCTGATGTAAATTTAAATGGTGGAATGGTTAAAGTTTTGAAATATTGGTAGTTCAGCATTAATTATATTTCTGGCAAATAAATAGGCTGGCTCAATTTTGTCCTTTTTACATTGTACTTAAAAAGTCTTCCACAAATACTTTTATTCTCAATAGGAATTTTAAGTGCTTTACCATAATCCAATCCAATCTGATCTTACATAAAGTAATTACTAAAAGGTTTTTATAAAAATGATTTATGAAGAGATATTATACAAACCTTTAGCAATTTAAAATTAATTCTAATATTAAAAATGTTTTAAAATAATTTTTATTAGTTAGACTTTAGACCAAGTCATTTGGGTTGATAAATTTTTAAAGGGTCTCTTTGATGGTCAACAACTCGATACCCAAATATGCAATGACAATTGATCAGCACAATTAAGATTCCACCGACTGTCAAAAAAAGGATTCATAAAAAAAGATAAGTAATTGTACACTGATATAAAACCTTATTATACAAATAAATCAAGTTATATTCAAAACATACGAGTGCATTAAGTTTGGTAAATCATCAGAGAGAAATATCCCAAAATTAAAGACATTACCAAACCAATATTATAGAATATTTCTTCCTCTTACTTACTGGAAAAAAGCTTTAGTTAAGTCAACAACTTACTACGGAAAGCAAGAAACAAGCTTAATATTTCTAAACGAGCTGATTTAAGAATTAAGCAATTTTATGCCAGATATTAAAAAAAATATTTCAATACATCAAGTGCAGCCATTACATTCATTAAAATCAAATTCTGGGGCAATTATAATCTATGATTTTGGATCTTTTGCAAGTTTATTTTGCATCTTGTTTATATCTCTAAAGTTCAAAATAATAATAAAGCATAGATCTAAAAAATCATTTTTTTTCCAAATCTGTTATGCATATTCTTAATCTACTTCAATAATACTTAAGCTATGTATGCACAATTATCTGTATTGATATGTTGTATGCTATATATTATAGAGAAAAATATAAAAGGGTTAATGAAGAAAAAGCCTGGGAATCCTTAATTTAAACTATAAATTTTTAAAAAAGTACTCTGCTTTACACAGCTTATTCTTGGTACTTTCAGATGTAAAAAAGGAATCGTTTGCCTACAGAAAAAATTATAAATATAAAGAATGAAATCTTATGGAAATATGTGTGGCTACTTTTATTTATTTGTCTGTAGGGGGGGGGGAATCAGAGTAAACGACAAAATTATCTACAATCAAAAGCTTAATTGTACAGAAAAACAGAAAAATACAGTTTTCCATGAACTGAAACTAAACAGAGTGTTTAAAAAATTAGAGTAATTTAAAGCTCAACTGAGGAAAATTAATATTGAATTTGAGTTCTACATTTCCAGTGTTTATAGAAATCAGAGTTGTGCTCTTCTGTTATTGGGACCACATTCAGAAATGTATATACACAAAATATAGATAATATATTTTGATTTATACATACAAATCATGCATATTTACTTCCTGAATGTATTTTACTTTTTCTGTTTGGTTTACTGTTACATACATACTGACATAAAATTTTGATTGAAAATAAAGTTTCTCAAGTTTACTACTAAATACATGAGTAATTTTTTCTGTAGGCAAACGATTCCTTTTTTACAAAAATTCACTTTATTCTCATATGAGTTTATTAATTAAAATTAGAAAATTAACTAACTTTTGAAGATGCTTATTATTAATTAATGGTTACCATAAATTAATAATAAGCATCTTCAAAAGATTGTTAATTTTCTATACTATTTTTCTTTCCGAAACGAAATTTTATGTCCTATGACATAAACAGCCTGAAATTTTCAAACAATTTTTTGGATTAAAGGCTCTAAAAATGAAAATAAATAACATAAATTAAAAAAAAAGCTATATAAACTTAGTACGGATCATTCATTCTCTCGGCAATGCTTTGCTCATTTTCCTAAAAAACTGAAACGTATTTTCTTCGAGATAAAGCGCCAAATATGACACATTTAAAGTAACCCCATATTTCTGCGCATGCGCAACTGAACTGTTATCATGAGGAAAAGCACGGAATAAGTCTGTATTTAACGTCGCGTCTAGCTTTCATGTTAATTGTGCGGAAAAACAAAATTATTAATTCTCAATCAAAAGAGAAGTTAAATAATTTATTTTTTTTATTTTATTTTATTTATTTATTATATTATTTTTTATTTATTTATTTATTATATTATTTATTTATTTATTTATTTATTTATTTATTTTTAATTTTTTTGTTGTTGTTGTGTGTGTGTGTGTGGAATAACAGTTTCTTTGCAATGCGCACTGCTCTGTATCACCTCTTTTATTCTTTCTTAAATGAGTGGATGTGAGTTTAAATTACGGAAAAAAATGGAATTGTTTTTATATTGTTGCATTTTTCTTTTTTGACACCAGTTGTTACGGGGTTGGTATGGATTTGGAGTGAATAACGACGACACTTGACGAAGTATCGAAGCACAATTTTACCAGTATTAACCAGGACAGCTCCAAAACACTTTTACAGTCGTCAAAGATCTACTACACACTCGCTGGAACAATCAGCGACACAGCCTTCAGACTATCTGGCTATCACGGTGAAAACAGCTTCACTGCAAAGCACCAGAGTACAGCTCCCGACTTTGCTCGGTCGTTCTCGGAACTCCACGTACTCTCCAGACTCTCCACGCTACAACTCGCGATGCACTCCACGACACACAGAGCACAGCTCCGGACTCTTCGGTTCAGTCGTTCCCGGAGCTTAACAGACTCTCTCGACGATGCACTAACCGCGATACACTAAGAGACTCTTCGATGCAGTCGACGACCAACTAGGCGCTAGATTTCGAGACACTCGCTAGACGAGGCACACACTGACTCGCCCTCTCGACGAGGCTCACTCACACTGACTGCGGATCAGCAGTGTTTATATAGCTTTCGGCTTGCGTTCGAGAACATTCTGGGCTAAACCGGTAAGAATTCGTTCCAGAAGGTTCTCCTTCCCCCCCCAATGGCATATCGCCAATTTTGTCGCCAAATTTCGTTAAATAGGCGATTTCTCGCACAAATATGGCAACTCTGCCTTCCTTTTGCCATTTTATGGCAACTCTAAGCTTTCTTTGCGGGAAAGCTAGCTCACCGCGCCTGTACATTTCGTAACACTATTAATGATATATTCTTCATTCAAATGAAAAACTTTTCACAAAATTGTATTCATAAAGACCATATATTCTTCCGATTTTAGTTTACTTCTATTAAATTTAAATATTAAATAACAGTTTAAAAACGCAGGATGATAAAGGAAACCAGAACAAAATGCTGGGTAATTCTACCTGGGGAAAAAAAAAAAAAAAAAAAAACCGCTTTCAACTAAATAGTACGATAATTCCTAATTTATATTTTGTTTGGATATATTTTTACGAAGACTGAGCAAAATATATGATTTATTTATTTGTATTTACATGTAACCATGTTAATTGCATAAAAAAACGCGAAACTCTTATTAATTTACTTCAAAATTTTCTTTCTATACAAAACTTGTATTATTATCTTTCAAACGATATAAATGCGGATTTGCGGCTTTTGGGAAATTAGGCTGCGGCTCTCGAACTTTCATAAAATCCTATCGTTCCTATCTTCACGAAATTTCCCCCCCTTTCCCTGTTCTCTAACATTGGAAACAACATATGTCTCTCTCATCTGCGTCGTTATCGATGACGTATTACGGAGAAAGGGAGCTATTTTGAACATTTACATCTTTAGGGTACGCAGAATAAAATCTCGAAAAGTTGTATGCCCATATGCTCTTATTAGTGAGATATTCTGTTGTAAAGAGTGTGTGTACGTTATTTCGAGACATTCTATATAGAAAGCTTTAGAATCGCGGCGAAGTAATTGATAACATTGTTCGTGTTTACACTGATTATCCTAAGAATGTGGGCCAATTTGGATATGCGTTTTCAAAGACAACAGAATAATTAAAGTAAACAATTTTCAAATTAGACTGACTATATCCTTTATTTGACTTTAATTTTATTTTAAAAAATAAAATTCTATGGAGAAGTAGCGAGAAACGCGTTTTTCTCCTAACAGAAAAAGAGATCCTATTCAGATTCCTTGAAAATGCATATAAGATTTTCGTACAACTAACATCAAGCCAAAGCTTAAATTGCTTTAGTTTAATGTTCAAATTAGGGTACTTTTTACCTTTTATTAAAATAAAGATTACTGAAGACAGACTGAAGTGAGCTGCTGTAAGATATTTTATTTTTTTCTTCTCAAATAAAGGCGTACATTTCTAAGTTTCTTAGTTTCCAAGGTTATATCGATTGCAAAACACAACTTCTGAAATTAGACTGACTGCATCCTTTATTTCCACATTGTTTTTATTTTAAACACAGCAAATAACATTAGGGAACAACAATTTTGTTGCCTTAAATCTGTCACTTGTTTTTGACTAACTTTCGGCCTCTGAATCCAAAAATAAGCTAAGATTCGGTTATCACGTCAACTTTTTAAGCTACAGGACACCCGTCTTAAAAGTCATACAAAATATTCATATAAAGGAAAATAAAGGGAAAATTTAATATACTATTCACACAGAATAGTTTTATTCGTACAAAGACTATATATAATTAGTGTCAGTTAAATTTTGTTCATAGAAATGGTGAAGTTTTGTACCAGACGGTACACATATTTATTAAGGTAAAAATTTCTGCTTATGGCTTTTCTGAAGTGTTCTTGCTTGATGCTCCAATAATAATCGGTCATCATATGTACATCCTATCTACTTGGCACCGTGCTTCCTTTGACCTTCAAATAATGGTGAATCACTCACCCTGCTCATCACTGACTGAAGTAACTGACTTCGGGAAGTTTGTAACGTTGCGCGCCTCCAACTTGCACGCAACCAAAGGGTGACTGTGAAAACTGGATAAAACACAGAGTCTTGTAAAGGGTTTAAGTCCCTTTTTATTCAACGTAATAAATTACAATTGCGTGCTCTTGACGCTCACAGACTGCGCCAACTCGGCGGTCAAATAAAAATAATAACCTGAAAAGAAACTAGAGACAAGACTCTAACTACGAGGCTCTCTAAAATAACTAACTCACCGCGTTTTACAATACCGCTGCTAATTCAGCAGACTTGAAGCTCACTTGAACGATTAACACTACTTCCCGCCAAGCACATAGGCCGAAACGCGGGGTTCTTCAATTTCTCGCTAACTACCTCCGCTCTCGTGAAGTAAGAATATCGCACACCGAACTCGTTTCCTTCTATTTAAATCAGAATACTTCCGCTGATAATTTGAATCCTTGCGCGTTCTACTAAAATTTACATATTCTGGCATTGGCAGTTCCAGGGGAAAGTAAGGCTTGACAGGAAAGATAGTTTAAACTTAAAATAAATGTTAGTTAAAATAAATATAAACCCTACATTTGCCGCTGCCAGAATTTGGAAAACTTGGAAGCAGGTCCTACAAACGACCTGTTGTAAGTTTCTCTAATTCTGAACTAACTGGCGAGAACCTCGTTTACACAAAAAAATCTTATGTAACAAATTGTATACTAAAATTCTGTTGATCGTTATAAAGCTCTCTTCTTACAGCAACTTTTCCTGGACTTCATCAATCAATCTTGGTCTTTCCTTCCAGCATCTGGAAGGAATAAGTATCAGTATCTTTCTACATACATTATAATTTACACTTTCTTGACACAATAAATTTTTGTTTTTAACGATTCGTTTTTCTTACTTAGCTTAATTCACATTCATTCAATTTTTCAAGCATTAATTTAACTTTACCCTGGCTCTCCACCGTGTGTGGTGTCAAACGGGAATATTCGTGTTTTAGTCTTACAACACTTCCCCTAACCACCATGATTTGTTAGAATTCAACGACCAAATAGACACACCTTACTCGACATTCTACAACTCCATGAGCTACTTTAATAGTCTTAAAAATTCAAATGTAGGTGGAGAACCCTACAAAACACATTCATTCTAACTTCCCCCTCATTCATCTTTAAACATGCAGGCTTTCGCTCTAAAGCATGACTTTATCTACAATTTAATACTTAAATTTTGACTTCATTGCTTTTAAGCATTCACTTTTAGCATCTACAATTTTATGCTTCTAGACTAAATTCTACTTTTACATAACATTCAAGTATTTACGTACATTTACAAAATTTTAATACATATGATTTTTACAATTTACCATAAAATGAATAAGAGAAAGTAAATTTTTACTTTACTCATTCTTCGCCAAGCTGGCGGCACTGAAACTAAAATTCTTATTAATACAAGAATACGAAGTTATTTTTATCTTCGGCCAAATTTTGGCTTTAACATAACAGAATTAGTCTTTCGACCAACAGAAAATGCTTGTTTTCAGCTTTTACACTTAAAGAAAATAATACTTTTGCCTTAGCTAAATAAAGTAAAACAAAACTAAGTCTCAACCGAGACATATTGACTTTCGTCAAAACATAGAACTTCGTACTTATGCATAACATTTCGGAACAAAAGAGAAAAAAAAAATTATAGAAGGTTTTAACTTATCTTTGAGTTTTCGATGCTTGAAACTTCGTCATTCGTTTTTGGCAAAATTGGTCCCAAGTTAGAGGTTTCATGGATGTTAATCTCCTCCTTACTGCCCTCCGAGTGTCGTCCACATTACTTTTTCTTTTGCGTCCTCTACATGCTGGCCTCTTCGCGGAGTAATCGTCTGGTTGTTGGCATTTCCGTTTTTTCCTGGGACGGCTGGTCTTGACGTCCTCCGGTCTGGAGCCCTTCTTGAATTTCTTCTGTTCCTCGTATTTTTGTGCCTCCTGTTGCCGTTTCAGTTTCCGGAACGGCGGCCTTGCTGGCACCTGACTCTGTGGCCGTGTGCGCGTTCTCCTTGATGTATAATTTTTCCTGCAATCCTTTGTAGGTGGTGTTTTTCTCTTTACCACGGTTTCTTTACCCGGTGCATCTGTATTTTTGTTTTTCTTAAACGCTGGAGTTTGAAAATTATTTTTTCTTTTTGATACCGACGTCCGGGTTGTAGAAGGGCTAGGTCTCTCTTCAGTTCTCTGTTTCTTGGGTGGTGGAATAGTTGTTATCTCTGGACCTTCTATTTCGTTTAGACTTGAGTCCTGCAAGAAACTTTTAAGGATTTCAAAATCATTTGGATTATAGTATTTTTTCACCTGGTCGGGACTTGCTTTACAGATTTCCCCTCTCTCGTTCTTGAGATATAATACTACTCCTTTGATTTCCTGAATTACATAGGGGCCTTCAAACTTTGGAGCTAGCTTTGCCGTAAAATTGTCTGGGGCACTTGATAAAGAAAATTTCCGCTTCAATACTTTATCCCCAACTTTAAAATCTGCTTCACGGCGTTTTCTATCATAATATATTTTCTGCCTATTTCTTGCCGTATCCGAACTTTTAAGCGCCTGATCAATCAGCTTTTGCACATCTTTTTATTTAAATTCCTGCTCTCTTTGTTGCACAAAGAATAATTTATCTAAAGGCGTAATTAATTTTCGGCCTAAGAATAATTCTGCTGGAGTTTTTCCCGTGGTATCATGATTTGCCGTTCTTAAAGCATAAACTAATTCATTTATGTAGCCATCCCAGCGCTTGTGATGTGTGCTCACGTAACTGCGAATTATTTTTACTATATTTTTATTAACTCTTTCTGCTATGTAAGCCTGTGGTCTATACGGAACCATTTTGATATGGCGTATGCCAAGTCCATTGCATATGTTTTCAAATATTTGACTAATGAATTGTTTTCCGTTATCGCTAATGACTTTTATCGGTGCACCGTATTTTAAAATGTATCTGTGTAAGAATGCAACTGCGACTGTTTTGGCTGACGCGCGTTTAAGTGGAACAATTTCTGTCCATTTTGAAAAATGATCTACTATTACTAAAAGAAAACGATTTTTATTTAACTCGCTCTGGGGGAAGGGACCAAGGAGATCTATGCCTAAAATTTCATTCGGAAATGTAGCGCGAATGCTATTTAAGTACCCGGCCGGGCTGTAATTAATATCATTTATTAACTGACATTGATTGCAGGACCTGACATACGCCGTTACTATTTTGTATAATTGCGGGAAATATACCGCCTCGCGTACCCTTTTTAAAGTCTTTCTGACCCCTAGATGGCCCGCTGTTTTTGCTTCGTGCAGCTCCTTCAAAATGCTTAATCGAAGCGAGGCTGGGATGACTGGTTTATACTCAAGATTTTCGTTTGTTGTTTTCGTATAGAATAATAAATTATCTATTATTTCATAGTTTTTTGCTCTATTTCTTATCGCATCGATATCTGTGTGCTCGAAGCTTTCGGGGTCTTTCAAATAAGCATAGATATTTCCAAATTCAGGATCAGCTTTCAGTTCAGTAATAACCGTATCTCTAGAATCTAAAATTTTTGAAGTCAACACAGCGCATTTAAGTTCATTTCCTTCACCGTCCAGTTTTATACGAGAAAGTGCGTCAGCTACATTGTTTTCCTTACCCGGTTTATATTTTATTGTGATATTATATTCTTGGAGTTTTAAAGCCCATCTTATTAACCTGGGCGTTAGGTTTTTCCCCGAGTAAAGTCTACCAACAGCCGCATGATCCGAAAAGACTGTTACTGGCGCTTTGCCGAAATAAACTCGAAATTTGTGTACAGCCATTAATACGGCTAATGTTTCTCTTTCTGTAGCTGTATAATTCCTTTGTGTCTGATTCAATGTTTTACTAAAAAATGCCAGAGGATGGTTATTTTGCATAAGAACCGCACCCACCGCATAGTCTGACGCATCTGCTGCAATTTCCAGGTTTTCGTCCCCCTCCGGGAATTTTAAAACAGGGGCATTAATAAGCGCTTCTTTTAATCTTTCAAAAGCTGTGTTAGCTTCCGCTGTCCACGTAAATTTACCCCTTTTTCGTTTGATTACTAAGAGTGGTTCAACAATATTAGCGAAATCTTTTATGAAAGATCGATAGTAAGAACATAACCCAAGGAAGGAAGAAAGTTTCTTGGCGGTGTTGGGCGGTGGGAAATTCTTAATAGCTTTTATTTTTGAATCTTGCGTTTCTATACCCTTTTGCGAAATTTTATAACCGAGATATTTAAGTTCTTTAGTTGCGAACTTGCATTTTGAGGCGTTAATTGTAAGACCGGCCTCTTTTAATAATTTAAAAACTTGTTTTAGATCATTAATGTGTTGTTCCAACGTACTACTCGTTATAATTATATCATCTAGATAAATTAAAGTTGACTTTCCTAGGACAGGCTTTAGAACAATGTCCATAGCTCTCTGGAATGTTGATGGGGCCCCACACAACCCAAAAGGCATGCGTAAAAATGCATAAGTGCCCGATTTTGTTATAAACGCGGTTTTATGTATATCTTCGGGTCTCATAGCTATTTGATAGTAGCCAGACGTTAAGTCCAAAGTAGACATATATCTTGTCGATTTGATCTGTCTAATGATCTCGTCTATAACCGGCAAAGGGTAAACTGGAAATTTGGTAATACTATTTAGTTTTCTGTAATCAACAGCAAACCTCCAAGCCCTTTTATCCGAAGGAGGAAACTCGTTCTTTTTCCTACATAGTACGACTGGACTCGCGTACTCACTATTTATGGGCGTTATTATTTTATTCTTTAACATCTCCTGAATATGTTCTTCGATGATCACGTCTTTTTGTTTGTCATACCGATAAGGTTTAGTCCTACAAGGTTTTTCGGCATTTAATTGAATCTTGTGCGTGACTATCTGGCAGTTTCCTGGTTTTTCTGAAAACAAATGAGAAAATTTACTCACCACTTGCTGTATTGCTTTCCTTTCATGGTCATTCAGATGGCTAAGGTCCACTTGTGGTGTCTCCACAGGTTCCACCACCCTCTGGTCCATCTCCAACACCACGGAACTATCTTGAAAATTTAATTTGGCCCTCGCGGCCCTTAAAAACTCCATACCTAAAATAAGAGAATTTTGCAGGTCTTTCACTACAAAAATTAATACTTTAAGGCTTTCATTTTGAACTTGTATCTTTAAAGATAATTTTCCGATACATTGACAAGTTTGTCCTTGCGCTGCTATGATTTCTGTGTTTTTATTTTTAAATAATCGTAACCTATTAAAGTTCTTCTTAAAAAAATATCACTCATAAAATTACCTTCTGCTCCTGTATCGATGAGGGCTTCTACTGGTACATCGCCAACCAAGACTTGTATAATTGGTAACTGTGAGTTCTTTACGATGACCGTATTTAAGTGTCTTTTTGAGGGTTTTTTCAAAACTTCCGGCGTCTGGACCCTCGCTTTCACAGGCCCCTCTACTCGTTTAAAGCTTTCCTTTCAATCTGTGCCTTCTGGGTACGCGGATGTTTATTTTCAAATTTTCTTTTTGGGCCTTGACCTTCGAGTTTCGATGCGTTAGCTTGATAGCTCTTTCCCCCATAAGAGCGATTTCCATTTCTGGTTTCCTCATTTGAAGATTTCCTTCGGGTACTTTGAGAATATGTTTCCCCTCTCGCTTTTTCCGCTATTCTGCGATTTTGAAACTTCACCGCCAATTCGAAGAGTTCCTGCAATGTGCTTAGGTTTCTAATTTCAAAGTAGTCTTGAACAGCGGGTAACAATCTTGGTAATATTATTTCAATAATCTCCGCATCGGGTTTCTTTCCATACAGCATATCCGTTAGCTTGATTTTTCGTAGAATAAAGTCCGTCAATTCTGCTATATCCCGTTGATAGAAACTATATAGTTCGGCTTCCAGCCGTGCGCGATCTTTCACTATGGGGAAGGCCTTTACTAACGATTTTTTGAAATTTTCAAATGTATATGTCTGGCTTCCAAATTCCCCTAATAAAAATTTGCCTATATTTTTCCACCATAGCGCGGCCTGTCCTCTTAGTGCTGATGTGGCGATGGCAACTTTTTGTCTTTCAGGAACAGGGTAGAGCTGAAAGTGGTTTTCTAGACCTTCTAGAAATACCGCCACCGAATTTTTTCCGTCGAAATGGACGTTTGGCTTGATTGACGCTCTCAAAGTCTGGACCAGGTATCCAAATCCTTCCAACTGAGTTGTCATTTCTTGGTGTTGTCCAGCGGCTTCCATCCAATTTTCGGCCATTTCAGTTCGATAAGTGTTCGGGCGCCAATGTAACGTTGCGCGCCTCCAACTTGCACGCAACCAAGGGGTGACTGTGAAAACTGGATAAAACACAGAGTCTTGTAAAGGGTTTAAGTCCCTTTTTATTCAACATAATAAATTACAATTGCGTGCTCTTGACGCTCACAGACTGCGCCAACTCGGCGGTCAAATAAAAATAATAACCTGAAAAGAAACTAAAGACAAGACTCTAACTACGAGGCTCTCTAAAATAACTAACTCACCGCGTTTTACAATACCGCTGCTAATTCAGCAGACTTGAAGCTCACTTGAACGATTAACACTACTTCCCGCCAAGCACATAGGCCGAAACGCGGGGTTCTTCAATTTCTCGCTAACTACCTCCGCGCTCGTGAAGTAAGAATATCACACACCGAACTCGTGTCCTTCTATTTAAATCAGAATACTTCCGCTGATAATTTGAATCCTTGCGCGTTCTACTAAAATTTACATATTCTGGCATTGGCAGTTCCAGGGGAAAGTAAGGCTTGACAGGAAAGATAGTTTAAACTTAAAATAAATGTTAGTTAAAATAAATATAAACCCTACATGTTATCAAGATGGTTATGTAAAAAATGCAATTTGATCATCATGCTGCAACCAAGCATTTTTAAGCTCTCCAAAAGTTGCTGAGCAATTTCGCTGTAATTCTGTGCTTGTGTATTTCCAAGAAAGTTTTTGAATGCCGAACCAAACATTCAAGGTATGTATGTATCCAATGTCTGGAGAGACAAATTCGGAGACCACGATTGAAGTTAAATAAAAATGCGCGTTATACTTTCCTGGGTATTATTTAAATTTAATATTGCCTGATAACCGATGGTTTGATTCGTCAGTTAATGTACGCTAAATTATTAAGGATTAACTTTGGTATTTCTTTTAGCTATTTGATTGGTATTATAACAGAATTCAAATTTAAGACAAATGAGTATTTATTAAAAACTTATTGTCATATTTTATCCAATTTTTAATATTAAAAATACATATTCATTATTAATTATCCTTTTTATTTTTAGGCTCAGATTTAGATGGAGATGAATATGCAGTTTTGTGGTTACCAGATTTAATTTTTCATAGTCAAAATCTTCCGCCTGGAGATTTTGAAAATGTGACAGAACCAGATGTTCCTTTGATAGAAGTAAAAATTTTAAAAAACTTTACCTATTTTAGAAATTTTATGTCCAAATGTGTTTGTTTTATTTAAAATGGTAAAATAGTGATATAAATTTCTACAGTAAATAGTAATGTTGAAATTTATTTATCAGTTATTTATCAGTATGCATTATAATAAGATATTTTTCCAAATGATATTTTTTACAGTTTTGGATTTCAAAAATATCTTGCAGCAAAATCTTTAATTTAAAAATTTCTACCTGTGGTAGATTTTAAAATAATTGCAAGACATTTTAATGTACTTTCATTTTTTAATATGTGGCTAGATGAATTAAAATGATCATAGCTTATTTTGGATTTCGTAGCAAATGTTATTAATAATCTGTGAAGGTAAAAGTGTAATATTATGTTACCTCCCTTACAATACTTGATATTTAACTTAACATTTTGAATCCCCAGATATTGTTACATGCAGAATAACGAATTCTTCGAAGAATAACATTTTTAGAACAGAAAGGGTTCATAGAGTTTAATGATGCCTTGACCCTTCTCTTCTTGAAAGTAATCAAATGATTTAATCTAACGACATTCCAGTAGAATTAGCGATAAAAGAGTGATCATAAACAAAAGCATATAAATCGTAAAAGATACATATAGTTTTTTAATTATAAGTAGGTGTATAGTAAGTAAGTGTAAGTAGGTGTATAACTACAAAGTACTTTTAGTTGGAATCATGTCAGGTTAATAAACTTGAAAGGTTACTATTATTTCGTATTAACCACCTACTTATAATTTTCCCCTTTATTGTAGCATATCCTTTCCGTTTCCTCATCAGAAAAATAAATGAGTTAGACAGTTCGGGGGATTGCATTGTAAGACAGAGCATATTTCTGCCTCTCGAGGCCACGCCGCTTTGCGTTACCGCTACCGTTATTTCAACTGTTCTGCCGGTAAGAAGTTTTGAGGCAACGTAAAATTAAATTGTGTAGTCGTTGACTACTGGTTAAGTTTGAATTTGGCTGTTACTTTAAACTTTTTTACACCGACTCAGGAACGGACATATGCGGACGTGCGCGAGGAAGCTCCTCTGATAACAACGTCAAATTCCAGTGGAAATCGATGCACCATTCCATACGTGGGATCATCTGAATGATCATAAAAAGAGCTTTACGTCGACACTAAAATTTAAGTATACAGTGGCACCTAATTATCTTTCAAAGTATAATCTTCATTGTGTTTACTCCGAGGCAAAGCTAAGAAGGAATGCGGAAGGAAGTGCCGTGCAAGAACCATACTTCTTAAAAGTATTTCACGACATCTAAGTACCATCCACTTTCAATCTTCACTTCACCGGCTAGCTGGGTCTCTTCGGATTATTTGAAGACAAGATTTGTGTTTGCGCGGTGCTTATACGCTTTTTTATAGTGGCATAATGAAGTGTCACTTTGCGACCATTTTTCTGATTAATTTGATTATATCCCATATCAAGAAGATCTTTATAGTCTACATAGGCCTTTCAATTGTCTTCTTTTTTATTCTAATCTTGTTACAGTAGCCCAATTAGATTTCAAGTAATATAACTTTTAATTTCCATTTAATTCCAGAAACTTCGGTTCTCCCCCTATCGGGCTCAGTAGCAGCTCAAGGCTATTCGACCCAACTTTTTTCTCTGTCTTATCTCCTTACACTAACAACCTAACCTTCCAAAACGTCAAGGTTTCAATACGCATGCTCTAACGTAATACAGTACCCCTCCTGGTCTTTGGCCAAAACTTATCCACTTGGCCTTATTTACATTTTGGATTTGCAATTTGTACTGATAGCTACACCGCAGCCCAGTATTATTCTGCCTTTAGCCTCCGTGGGTGAAGGTCGCTCTTCCGCTGGTCTCATGGCGAGCCATGATCATAAGTCGAATATTCTTCCTCCGGACAAATGCTTTCTCGATTGGAGTGCGCCTAATGACGATTACACTGATGATGCTATGACTGCTACTGAATATGGACCCTCTAATTCTGATGACGGACTCAACTAGGAAGCACAACTTGATCAACTAAATACGGATCATCGGATATTGAACTCGAAAATTAAAACGACCAAGGAAACGAAAAAGCTATTTGACGCCGCCAGGCCAGTCACTGCTCCGGATACATACACCGAAGGTTTTGCAAAGATGCTTCGAGAAGGCAGTTTACAGAAGGATTACCTCATAGGTAAGAGAGATCTTTTAATTTATCAGTGTGCTAAACCTTCCTCTTCTAAATTGGCCAGTAATGTTAACCTGAAACACTTAAAAAGAAAACAGCAAGATAACTCTGACTTCTCTGATGATAATTTATCTCAAAATGATGGATTCATTAAACCCACTCGCGTAACAAAAATTGGTAGAAAAGAACATGCAGCAAAACATCCCATAACTACAAGTAATAAATTTAATATCTTAAACGCAGATAATTCCAAAAACAACTCTGATAATGAAAATATTCAAAACAGTAATCCTAAAGATCTTGAGGAACAAACACCACCACTACCTAAGAAAATATCTGTACCACCTATCATGATAAAACCTCCAGGCAACATCAAAGAAAATGTCTGTTTAAAGCAACTCGCCACTCAGTCATCCACCAAATTCTACAGTAAAGTTAGCGGAGAATTTCTTAAAGTTTTTCCAAACACCTCTGACGACCACAGAACACTGACCATTTATCTTAAAAATCACTCAGTCGAACAGTATCTCATCAATGCACAACATAAGAAACCAATCAAAGTTGTAATTCGAGGACTACCTATTGACATGGACACCACAGAAATTAGTGACATTTTAACAGAACAAGGATATAAAGTTCACAAAGTGGTTCAAATGACACATTACGCACACGCCAATCCATGCCATTATTCCAAGCACAACTTCTTCCACACCCAACATTGACTCTATCTATAACATCCCTCATTTATCATTATTCATAGTCGAAATTCAAAGATACATAAACAAAAACCTCATTCCACAGTGCCACAACTGTCAAAAAAGGCATCACTCCTCAGAAAAGTTTTTCCGAGCCCCACGCTGCGTTAAATGCGCATAAGATCACAAAACTTCACTCTGGCCTAAAAAAGGTTTCCTAGAAAATCCCATCTGTGTTAACTGCAGTAATTCTCACCCCGCGTCTTATCGTGGTTGTGTAAAGTTCCCTAACCCCCAAAAATACAAGCGCTAATCAATAAAAAAAATTTTACTCGGAAGTAATACGAAGTAAACCACAAAATCATAAGCCTCAGCAGCCAGAAACTAACTTCAGTCTAACCCTATTCCCACCATATCAAACCAAGTCATACTCAAAAATTCTCAAACAACTGCCCTTCAGCCTTCTTAGAATTTTTCAACGCAGTTAAAGAACTTGAAGCAACTTTCGGCATTCAACTATTCAAATTAACACTTCTCATCAACCAAAAACTAAATGAGTTAAGTAACGCAAAAACAGTTATGGAAAAAATTTACATTATATTTCTAATACTCGAAGAAGCAAATAGCTCAAATTTTAATTAATTAAATATTCCAACAAATAGTTTATTCGTCAATTACCTCTTAATTGTAACTCTTCGATAATTAACTCAAACTTTTAATAACCCCCATGTCTCAAACTAACCGCTCCCTTTACTTTCGGCTACCCTTTTAAAATCGTATGGCAATGAAAAGAGTCCCCTTGCACACTGAGGATCACTCGCCCACCTATCACCTTCCGCTTCCTTGGCCCAAGACTGCTCTGACTCCTTCTCAGTTTCAAGATCTCCTTGAATGGTCAATAGATGGCGTCAGGTATGCTGCTCTTCCTAAGCTCTCTACCTAGCTACGCATTCAGCAACGGCTAGCCTCCGAAAGTACAGGGTGATCAGCGAATAAGCCCTGATTTCAAAATTAAATATCTCTACAACAAAAATCGATAGAATTATGCGATAAACTGTACATTTATTAGAAAAACTGTAAAAATGGTGTACAAAAGTTTAGAAAATTTAGTTACGAAAATCGTTAACAGATGGCGCTCTGTGCTGAAAACTCTCTGAAAGGAGTAAAAAAAATTAATTAAAAAAATTAAGTGAAGCAGCCTTTGCAATCAAAATACAATTTTTTCAAAATGTTCACCGTTCGAAACAATGAGGTGGCGTAAACGAACAATGAAATTTGACATCACGTTTTGCAATGTCTCGACGGAAATGGAATCACATGCAACACCAATAAATGATTCAAGTTCATCTAGAGTAGCAGGATTGTTTCGATAGACAGCGTCTTTCAATGCGCCCCACAGAAAGAAGTCACAAGGACTCACATCGGGAGAATATGGAGGCCAAGCTATTCCTGTGTCAGTAAGTTGAGGATAATCTAAAGCAATTACTCCATTCCCAAAGTATTAATGAAGAAAGTGAAAAACTTTATTTGTTCGATGTGGTCGAGCCCCCATCTTGCAGGAACCAGTCGATACCTGGTCGATCCTTCAGCGCCAGTTGAGTGCTGACAAATTGTTCCAAAGTTGTAACGTAACGTTCAGTAGTTATCGTGTTTCGTACGAAAAAGGGTCCGATAATGCCTCTGGCGCATACCACAGCCCATGCCATAACTTTAGGCGAATGCAGTGCTTTTTCTTCATACAAATGAGGATTTTCGGTACCCCAAAATCTCCAGTTTTGTTTATTAACAATTCCATTCAAATGAAAATTTGCCTCATCTGTGAACCAGATGCAGCTCACATCAAATCTGTCGTTGTCGATCATTGTTAGAATCTGATTCGCAAAGTCAACCCTTTGTTGCACAGCTTTCATGGGTTTGGATGACTGATGGCTTTGGATTTTGTATGGAAACAGCCGTAGGCTATTTTTAAATATTTTTTGTGTGCTCGTGTACTTCAAACCTGTTTCTGATGCAATCCGTCGGATGCTTTTCCTAGGATTTTGCTGAACAAATCCAGAAACTTTGGCTGAATTTTCAGGAGTGACTATAGTTTGCTTAGGCCCAACATTTCCCTTTCGATCATCAGCCACGCTGCCAGTCCATTCGAATTTCGCCAAGAGCATGCGAATGGTTTTCGCATCGGCTCCAACTGGAACATTGAATCGGTTTTGAAAACTGTGACGTGTTGCCTTAGGACTGTGTTCTAATCGATGAAATTCCAGAACCAAAATACGCGTTGTTCAATGGAATACATTATTTCACTTTCTACGCTAGCCTCTTTTCACTAGCCAACAGTTGTACTGATCACTTTCGACTTCGAAGCACATTTTAAAGGCTATTGATAGGCCATTGCGGTTAGAGCACCATCTGTTAACGATTTTCATAACTAAATTTTATAAACTTTTGTACACCATTTTTACAGTTTTGCTTATAAACATACAGTTTACCGCATAATTCTATCGATCTTTATTGTAGAGATATTTAATTTTGAAATCAGGGCTTATTCGCTGATTACCCTGTATATTCGTTTGCCTGTCTTAGTACTCAATTTAGAACTCTTGTCAACAACAGCGACTTAACTGATCACATTAATATTGGACCTACATCTTATTTTTCCAGTACCATGCTCGTCAACTTTCGAAAAATAGAAAAATGCTGCTCTACTGTGATAGGGTTTTAACCGGGTCGCTCATTTCACTGAACCTTCGGTTCACCGAGGCCAGGCCAGGCAGCCCAGTATTGTATTTTGAATTCATTGTTCTTCAATTAATCTCCTTACTTTGTACAATGCTTTAATATTACAATGTATTAATGTTATATTTTAATTCCTGAATTTCATTACCTAATTACAACCTGTCATACTATTTTGTCAATTTGTTTGATATTATAACTATTTTATATTTGATTTAGTATTAGCATTATCTCGCCTATTTAAATAATTAATATCTAATTAATCTCTTATTTAAACAGTGTAAATTAATTAATTAAAATCTTATTATTTAGTGTCTAATGTAAGAATCTTATAATTCCTGTCAGCTGTTATAAAGGACTCTTCCGCAAGTCAATCTTGTCATTCATTTAGCGCCTTTTTGTACCTATTATATAATAACCCACTAATTAATTAATCAATATAATTAATTAGTCTCATTTCTGGACTTCTACGGGTTTCTGGAAAATTTTACGTAAAGCACTTTATTTCAAGTTTTCTAAAAAGTGGGATACACTTATTAGCCACATTCCTACTAGCGTGCTGGATATTTGTTTGATTATGTTTGAATGAATATATGTTTGCTTGAATTTCATTGGATAAGTGCTTGCTTGTTCTCATTTATTGTCAAGTCCCACTTTGTAGTATTTCAAGCGGCTTTTTACTTTAAGTATATTATCTTTGTTTATGTAATTAACAGCATCAATTAGTGCCACATTTATGCCGATATTTAACTATCATGTATGTGTAATAGTGCCTTGTTTAAAATCTGTGTTTTGAATATTTTAGTTTTTTTTATTTTATATATTTATTTATCTGTTTACTTATTGATTTATTGTTTGAACTATTCCGCTTAGTATTCTTTTATGTGTACGTAACCTCCACCTGTATAACTATCATTCTGTTTCCACATCCGCACCCCACAACTCTTTTTCCAGCAGTTAACTCATTACAGCACTGCTTTGTACATTCACTCTACCAACTAGCATTGCTCAGGCCGCCGCCTTCAAGCCATAATGACAACTTTAATTAATCCCGTTGATACCACCACAGGCAACATATGCTCGGTTAACCGAAGACTCTCCACAAATTATAATTCCATCTGAATCAAAAGAAAGTGCAAAACTTATAGAGAACCATACCATCAGCGTATCAATACAAGAATATGAAAGAAGAATTCCAGAACTGTATAAGAAATGTATAGATATAACAACAGAGAAACGCAGTGGAAGATATCCTTTTTCACTAACAGAACAAAAATTCCTGCAGACAACACTAAGCGAAATGAAAGAACTAGCAATTTATGCTTCACACACCCTGCGATCAAATGATTGCTTTGCAACAGCACAAGATGCCAGAATCGATATGGAATTGGTACCAAACACCGTACCGCCAACTTACTCCCGAAGAGTGCAACCTCTTCCCCAAAGAACTAGCTCTAGCACTAGATGCATCATACTACCCCATGACCTCCCAACCCTCCCCCAAGGGATGGTAATCCTACAGAAAACATCAAGCAACCTTGATAACCTCACCGTCAGCAAGTTCCTCCACACAATTATGAAATACATATCGACATTAACATCAACAATATAAACACATATAATGGCAATGACAAATGCTGCATTCACTTACCAACAGGCGGTACAATTGCAAATTAATGAAAACAGAGAATTTTATGATAACACCAACCAGCCAATTAAGCAACGAAGTCACAGACCCCCCAAAAACTTATGCAGAAGTAGCCAGCATGCCATCAGACAAAAGTAAAAACTAACTTATTATTTTATATCCAAAAGACGCCAGACTAGTAAAAGGATTTCAAGATAAACTCCACGAGCTGATCCCTCTTCAAGAAATCGGAGCGTATATCAAGATTATAAACCCAATAAAACTGGTTGGAATAGCAATCCAGTGTTACAGACAACAAGAAGTACAGAGAATTAGCAACTCAATCAACAGCAAAGAGCCAACTAAACATACTATCAACATCTGTATCCCACAAGCTCGTACGCCAAAATGCACATTCCATGATGTACCCAAAAACACACCACCAGAGGAATTAATCAGGACTCTAGCCCAACAAACGCGATTCAAAGGAGAAGAAATGAAACCACTTTTCAAGCTGAACGGTCCAAACAACACCAAAAAATTGTCGGTAGAATGCCAGGTACCTCTTTTAAAAACTGCATGACCAAGAAACAGATTTACCAAGGTTGGAGGATAAACAGTGTCACAGAATTTACAGGGGTACGAAGATGTTATAAATGTCAAGATTTGGCGCATAAGGGTATCGACTGTGAATTCAGCTCCCGCTGTTCTTTTTGTGGAGGAAGCTACAATGTCTCTAACTGTACAACGCGCTCTCCATATTGCATCATTTGCTGGATAAACAGCAAAATATGTGGAACCAACTTCAACTCCGCACACCTAGCTTCGTCCATTTCTTGCTCCACTTATCAAGTAGAAGTTCAGAAAGTTTAAGCAAGAACAGCATACGAATTCGAACTAAAAAATATAGTAAAACAAGTAAATATTCTCTCAACAGCGCAAGTAATCACCAACAACGACAACACCGCGATCACCTGCCTACACATCAATCTCCACAAAGCTAAAACCGCTACCGATGAACTAACTCAACACCTAATGGAGTATACAGCAGATTTCATCTGTATACAAGAGCCATACTGCTTTTCTAGACACGTAAGCAAAGTCCTCCAATTCCTAAGAAGTGTTCTAATAATTCAACCTAAAAAGTCCTTCGAAACAACCTTCGAAAGTCCTCCCTCCCCGAACTGCAATAATTTGCACAAACAGTAAGTGGAACCCAACTATTATTACAAGTCAGCAAGATATTGTGAGCCTTTCGATAAAAACCGAAACTCACTAATGATCACCATTATTTACATCTCACCATCGGAAGAGCCCACTTCGACTCTTTATTTATTCAGCCATCAAACTCAAAGCTTCAGTTGCCTCCTAATTATCAACTCTCACAGTACACTTTGGGGTTATTCACACACAAACCCAAGAGTTTTGCAACTGGAAGATTTCGTCAACTCCAATAATCTAATCCTTCATAACTGACCCTCCAACATACGAAGCCAAGGCTGGACAGATCTCCTCATCACCTCACCACATCTAGCAAATAAAATCCACAACAGACATGTTAGAGATAATCACACCGAATCTGATCATAAATATGTTATCTTCGAAATCCACAAACCAACAACAAGCACAATAATCGCCAGATTCAAAATAAACAAAGGAAGACAGAAAATATTTGTACAACACCTGAAGCAATACGCAGAAGCCATGATACACTCAATCAAGCACTGCAGCACCAGTGAAGACATAACAAAACTACAGAAGAAATAACAGAACGAATACAAATCATCTGCGACTAAACATTTAAGAAGAGAACACAAACAATATTGAGCAATATAAACTGGTGGACAAAGGATCTACGGAGAGAAAAACACACGCAAAAACAGGAAAAAAAACAGAATCAGTGGAAGAAAGGAAGAACATCCTCCAAAAATTCAGAAAACAAAAGTTATTAACACCAAATCACAGCCTGCCATACGTACTGTAGCAATAACAAAGATGACAACGAATAAAATCTTCAGATCCACTCAGCTTCATCACTCGCGCACCAATAACTCCAACAAAAACAACAGCACTAATGGCACCCGTACCACTCTGAACGCAAACATAGACGCAGTTCTCCTAAATAATAACGAAGATGAAGACACGGAAGAACAGAGGACTATATGCTACAATAAACATCCTCCAGATTCAGAAAACGACTCACCATTCATCCAAACTGAACTAACCCAAATTATCAAAATCCTTAATAACAAGAAAGCTCCGAGCATCGATGGAATCTGCAATCAAATCGTTAAACTTATCCACCATACCAACCCCGCCATAATTCTGCAGTTTTGCAACAAATGCCTCAGACTTAGCACCTTCCCAAAAGGTCGTAAAATTGGTCAAATCCTCCTTTTCTTAAAGAAACATAAATTACCCGATAGTACAAATGCTTATAATGCTTATCGCCTAATAAATTTGCTTCCTGCTCTGGGTAAAGTTTTGGAACGCTGTGTTGTTGGAAGACTGAAGTACCACTTCCATCATGAAGGACATATCAGCGATTACCAGTATGGGTTCAGAAAACAAAAAATCCACAAATCATGCCATACAAGCAGTCCCTTGACCAAGTTAATATCTATAAAATAAGCAAACTGCATTCGGCCATCATGTGTCTTGATCTCAAAAATGCTTTTGATTCATATTGGTGGCCCGCCATCCTCCAGTCTCTCCGTAACATCCGCTGCCCACTCAACATCTACCAGATCGCTGAAAACTTCCTCCAAGAGCGCAGTAGCATCATATTGCACAATAACACCTTAACTGCTAGAGCACAAGCACGTGGATGTCCCCAGTGAGCCTTCATGAGCGCAGATCTTTGGAACCTTATGTTCAACGATATTATAAATCAGCAATGGCCCAACTTCGCCAAAATTACAGCATTTGCAGACGATGTTGTTCTCGTGGTCAGCAGGCGAATACAAAAAGTTCTTCAACAAAATTGCCAAGAAATAGTTAATATATTCTAGCATCACTACAAGAGACATAAATTAGAAATATCCATCTCCAAGTCGCAAGTAATTATCATTCATAAGCCGGAACAGAAAATTACAACTCAATTCTCAATAAAATTAGTAACAAGTCAAATTAAAAACGTCAAATCATTAAAATATCTTGGGTTACTGCTCGACCAAAAATTCAACTTCATAGAACATCTCCGGGATATAAAGATTCGCACCCACCAAATTGGACAGAACCTTCGCAGGATGCAAGGACTTAACCAGGGATTGAATCCTCACATCCTCAAGATCCTTTACAAAACCGTCATCACCAAAATCGGCACACATGGAGCTGCGACATGAGCCCTGCCGATGATGGAAAGAAAAAGAGATTGTTAACATCCATACAGCGACAGTTCATGCTAAACATCACGCGTGTCTTTCGTACCACCTCCAGCTCAGCTCTCAATGTCTTGGCAGGCATTATGCCGCTACATCTCCAAGCAATTGATGAGGCTATTTAGTCTTCAGTCCTTCAACTCAGAAAAGGCATCAGCTTCAAAGATTGCATCTATTATTCAGATGATTACGAACTTACGAACAGCACCCTCCTCCATACAGAAAACATCCGGCCGATCCCCATACCGAAAAAAAAAATTCCAAAAGAACATTGACCCAAGAAACAAAAGAATTGAAGCTTACACTGATAGATCAAAAATCGAAGGAAAAGTCGGATGCGCAGCATTCTTTCCAATGCAACAACATCTGACTCTGAAATAAAATGGAAAGGGTACTTAAACAACTCCAAGCGGAACTCTCAGCAATAAAATCTGCCATTAACATTGCGTCAATAAACAATTTCTCTAAAATATACATTAACTCTCTCATACTCTCTCCGAAATCCAGACAACCATTCTCACCTGGCAACCAGACAACCTCAATAACCATAACCTGGATCAAAGGGCACAGCGGCAACGTTGGCAACGATACCGCCGACAATCTGGCAAAAACAGCAGCTCTTTCTCATGAAGGCGAGTTCCTCAACATCAAGCTTCCGAAATCGCAGCTACGACAAATCCTAAACAAACATCTAAGCAAGAAGAGTGGAATAATACTACAACAGGCCCGGCACACTCACCAGTTCTTCCCAAAAATCGGCATAGAAATCAGAAGCTCCAAATCCTTCTTAACTTATTACCTCACCGGTCATGGCCCATATCCAGATTATTTTCTTAAAAAGGAACCTCTCCAATAGCGACTATTGCGTCTGTGGAGTCGAAGGAGATGCAGACCATTACCTATTCTTCCGCCCACTTACAAGTGACTTACACATTCGGAAACCCACCAATGTAGATCTAAACTTTAAAAGTGATATCTCATTGCCAACTATATCCAAAAATCATGAAAGTACGCCAAAAGCTTAGAGCTCTAGGACTAGACCTATGTCAAGTCACACCTTATGACCGAGATTGAAAAGGCGAAAAAAGCAATGTCTATGTTACACCACAATAACTGACTCCGAGCAACATTAACAATTTTCATAATGCTCCAAAATACCGAACCTACTGAGTTGAGACCATGAAATTTATTTATTGTGACTTTGGACTAAAAGATCTCATCAGTACGGTTTTACCTGTAACAAATATCCTTAACAACAAGACTCCAATCAGACTTGTAATATATTAGCAAAATCAAATCCCATATATTTATCCACTTACATGAAAATGCAAAATTTACAGTGCAATGATCTCCAAAACATCAACTTTACAATTTTCCACCTAATCCAATATTTTAATGAATATACAAAATGGTTTGTTTGATTTGTGTAACTTTATGTTTATATAGCTTTGTATGTAATTTTTATGTTATTTTTCTCTTATGTTTAAATGTTAATAACGCAGAAGTATAACTCCAGTATTACTTAGAAATAGCATGTAGTCAGTTCATGTTTTTCATATTCTAGCTGGTTACTGTATTGGGGCATTACCTGTTTGATTCTGTAGTGAAGTGTGTGGTGCCCCATGCACTTTTACCTGTTACTTTAAGTTGCATCCCCACAAGTGGTGGCCGATCCTGTGAGTACAAGAACGCGTTTATATTCTAAGTTCTGTTAGATAAAAAGGTTTATTTAAAACCTTTTCAAAAATTGTAATTCATTTCAGACTCAGTGAAAAAATTCGTTTAACGTCTCATAGGAGTTTTTTTACTAGTTTATGCTTTAAAGTAAAATTCTATAAATCAAAGCATGCTTCATTTATGCGTAGGTGTTCAGTAGTCTGCCTCCTTTCAGTGACTGTCGCCCTGAAGATTGCAGACAATTTGTATGTGTGTGTGTCAGATAAAAAAATGTTATAATATTTTGAGACATAAAATAAGTTATAATGTTCATAATTTTAAACAAACAAAAAACAGCTTTTAAACAAACCAGCGATTCTCAACCGGTACTGCTCAAAAGGAAAATAGGTAATACCCAAAGAAATAAAGATTTTTTAAACTATTAAATTCAAAAATTAAATGCTCCAACATCCTGTTTTAAGTTTTTTTCTCTAACAATCGTAAATTTATGCGAGATGGTCAATAGCCGCTCACAGACGTTTGCAAAATAATCCGTTTTTACTTTCACAAATATTCTTTTAGCTATAGATATATAAAATTTGTTATAAATTATGTTTTTGAAAGGTGTATTAGAAAAAGGATGTTGTATTTTATAGTAAATAAAAATAAGTTTCTATAAAAGATAATAATAGCTCATTAATTCTTTTAGAGTTGATCGATTTATTAGCATGTGTGGGCTTTATGTCGCCACCATTTCTGGACTCATGTTGCTGTATTTTCAATTAGAATAATTTTTTACGTCGATTTGCTGTCTCTAACAGCAGGTATTTCGTCTTCTTGTGGCTTTGTATTCCTTACATTTATGTGATTTGAAAATATCGTCTTTTGTTTATAAAGAAATCATAATACATTTAAATATTTGTGAAAAAGTGAAAAAACGAACCTGGATTTATCAAAATGGAAAAAAGGCTATGTTTGGCTAAGGGAAAAAGTAATGATTCACAGGTTATGGATGCAGGACAATCTACTATCACTAAGAATATCGAAAAGAAAAAAAAATGGGTATCGAAAATATAATGAAAGTTCTTTATCATTTGGGTTTACTTGGAATGGAGATGAAATGGACCCCCCAATGTGTTGCTTGCGGTGACCTATTATCCAATTAAAGTGTGAAATTTCTTAAAAGACATCTTGAATCTAAGCATGTCAATTTAAAGTATAAGTCTAAAGAATATTTTAAGTGGAAATTATCGGAGTTCAAAAATAGTAAACAAGTAATGAAAGGTTTTGTAACTTCAAGGGAAAAAGCTCTGGTTAGTTACCTAGTAAGCCTAAGAATTGCCAGGACTAGCAGGCCAGTTACTCATGGAGAAAACCTATTATATTACCAGTAGCTAAAGATATCGTTTTAACATTATTCAACGATTCAAGAATTAATTCAATAATATTTACAATTTTATGTCAAGAGATGTGCAATGAACATGAAATGCTTTAGTTATATTCAGAAGTTAGATGGTTATCCGGTTTTAAATTGTCTTTTTTTAACTTCGGTCAGAAATTCAAATTTTTGCTCTGTGACTCAAATTTAAATTGCAAAAATGTTTATTTTGTGAATTATATGGTTGGCGCGGTTAGCGTATTTAACTGATATTTTTGGAAAGTTAAATGAATTAAATTTAGGATTACAAGGACAAAGTGTAAATTTGTTTACCATTAGAGATAAAATAATTCTAACGATAAAAAAACTCGAGCTAATAATCAGAGAATTGGATAATAATATTTTAAGCTTTTTATCAGTATTAGAAAGTTTCCTAACCGAAAATAATTTGAAAATAAAAAAAGAATTAGCATCCGGCATTAAAAATCATTGTTTTTCATTGATAAATAATTTCAATATGTTTTTTTTCCATAGGATTATGAAAACGAAAATTGAATTAGAAATTCATTTTGTTCAAATGTACCTGAAATTTTATCTTGTGAAGGGAAGGAACAATTGATAGAAATTTTCTGTGATTGAACTCTAACTGAAGATTTCATAAATGACACACTTGTTAACTTTTGGCTGAACCGAAAAAAGAAAAAAGAATTTAAAGGCATTTTAAATAAAAGTATTACATTTTTATCGCCTTGTAATGTTGCGCGCTTCCAACCTGCACGCAACAATAGTGGTGACTGCTAAGAACTGGAAAGTAGACAAAGTCTTGAGAAGGGTTTAAATCCCTTTTTATTCAACTTTAGAAATTACAAATGCGTGTTCTTGACGCTCACAAACTACGCCGACCCGGCGGTAAAATAAAAATAAGAAACTGAAAAGAGATAATAACAAGTGACTAACTATGAGGCTCTCTAAACGTAACTAACCTCACCGCGTTCTAAGATGCCGCTGATAATTCAGCAAACTTCTGAATATTACGTTGAAAGATTAACAAACTGCCGAGGCAAGCACACAGGCCGAAACGCGTGGTTCTTCAATTTCTAACTAGCCACCTCCACGCTCGTGAAGCAAGAAAGCACACTTCGAACTCGTTTCCCTTCTATTTAACTCAGATTACTTCCGCTGACAATTTGAATCCTTGCGCGTTCTACTAAAATTTACATACTCTGGCATTGGCAATTCCAGGGGAAAATAAGGCTTGACAGGAAAGATAGTTTAAACTTAAAATAAATGTTAGTTAAAATAAATATAAACCGTACATTTGCCGCTGCCAGAATTTGGTAAACTTGGAAGCAGGTCTTAGAAACGACCTGTTGAAAAGTTTCCACAATTCTGAACTAAATTTTAAGAGCCTCGTTTATATAAAAATAATCTGTTATCTCACAAAAGGTAGGATAAATTTCTGTAGATACTTATTTAATTCTCTCTTCTTACAGCAACCTTTCCTGGACTTCAGCAATCAATCTGCTCTCTTCCTTCCAGCATCTGGAAGGAATAAGTATCAGTATCTTTCTAAATACATTATAATTTACACTTTCTTCACACTGAATAAGTTTTTGTTCTTGAACGATTTATTTTTCTTAATTACTGCTTAATTCACATTCATTCACGTATTCAAACATGAATTTAACTTTACCCTGGCTCTCCACAATGTGTGGTGTCAAACGGGAATATTCGTGTTTTAGTATTGCAACACTATCCCTAACCACAATGATTTGTTAGAATTCAACCACCAAATAGACACACCTTATTCGACATTCTAAAACTCGATGAGCTATTTTAACATTCTTAAAATTCAAGTGTAGGTGGAGAACCCTACAAAACACATTCATTCTAAATTTCCCCTCATTCATCTTTAGACATGCAGGCTTTCGCTCTAAAGCATGATTTTATCTACAGTTTAATATTTAAATTTGAATTCATTGCTTTTGAGCATTTACTTTTACATCTAAAATTTTATGCTTCTAGACTAAATTCTACTTTTACATAACTTTCAAGTATTTACGTATATTTACAAAATTCTAATACATATGATTTTTACAATTTGCAATAAAATGAATAAGAGAAAAATAAATTTTTACTTTACTCATTCTTCGCCAAGCTGGCGGCACTGAAACTAAAGTTCTTATTAATACAAGAATACAAAGTTATTTTTATCTTCGGCCCAATTTTGGCTTAACATAATAGAATTAGTCTTTCGACCAACAGCAACTGCTTGTTCTTAGATTTTATACTTAAAGAAAATAATACTTTTGCCTTAGCTAAATAAAGTAAAACAAAACTAAGTCTCAACCGAGACACATTGACTTCCGTCAAAACATAGAACTTCGTATTTACGCATAACATTTCGGAACAAAAGAAAAAAAATTTATAGAAGATTTTAACTTATCTTTGAGTTTTTGATGATTGGAACTCCGACATCCTCTTCTGGCAGAACTGCTCCTACGTTATAGGTTTCATCGACGTCAATCTTCTCCTTAGTGTCCTCCGAGTGTCGTCCACATTGCTTTTTCTTTTTCGCCCTCTGCATGCTGGCCTCTTGGAGTGGTAGTTGTCGGGTTGCTGTCTTTTCCGTTTTTCCCCTGGACGGCTGGTCTTGGCGTCTTTCGGTCTGGAATCATGCTTGAATTTCTTCTGTTTGTTGTGGTCTTTTCGTTCCTCCTGCTGTCTTTTCGTTCTCGGGAACGGCGGCCTTGTTTGCACCTGACTCTCTGGCCCTGGAAGCGTTCTCCTCGATGTAGAATTTCTACTACGATACGTTGTAAGTGATGTTTTCCTCTTTACCAAGGTTTCTTTACGCGGCGGCTTTGCTTTCTTGTATTTCTTAAATGCTGGAGTCTGAAAGTTTTCGTTTCTTCTTTTCGGTACCGTCGCATGGGTTGTAGAAGGGCTAGGTTTCTCTTCAGTTCTCTGCTTCTTGGGTGGTGGAACGGGTGACGTTACTTCTGGACCTTCTACTTCTCTTACGCTTGAGTCCTGCAAGAAACTTTTAAGGATTTCAAAATCATTTTGATTATAATATTTTTTCACCTGGTCGGGACTTGCTTTACAGACCCCCCCTCTCTCGTTCTTAAGGTACAATACGACTCCCTTGATTTCCTGAGTTACATAGGGGCCTTCAAATTTTGGAGCTAACTTTGCAGTAAAATTGTCTGGGGCACTTGATAATGAAATTTTCCGCTTCAACACTTTATCCCCAACTTCAACAAAATCTGCTTCACGGCGTTTTCTATCATAATATAACTTTTGTCTATTTCTTGCCGTATCCGAGCTTATAATCGCCTTGTCAATAAGTGTTTGCACATCTTTCTGTTTAAATTCTTGCTCTCTTTGTTGCACAAAGAATAATTTATCTAATGGCGTAATTAACTTTCGTCCTAAAAATAAATCTGCTGGAGTTTTTCCCGTAGTATCGTGATTTGCCGTTCTTAAAGCATAAGCTAACTAATTTATGTAGCTACCCAGCGCTTGTGATGTGTGCTAACATAACTTCTAATTATTTTTACAATGTTTTTATTAACTCTTTCTGCTATGTTTGCCTGTGGTCTATACGGAACCATTTTGATATGGCATATGCCAAGTCCAGTGCATATGTTTTCAAATATTTGGCTAACAAATTGTTTACCGTTATCGCTAATGACTTTTATCGGTGCACCGTATTTTAAAATGTATCTGTGTAAGAATGCATCTGCGACTGTTTTGGCTGACGCGCGTTTAAGTGGAACAATTTCTGTCCATTTTGAAAAAATGATTTACAATTACTAAAAGAAAACGATTTTTATTTAACTCACTCTAGGGGAAAGGACCAATAAAATCTATGCCTAAAATTTCATTCGGAAATGTAGCGCGAATGCTATTTAAGTACCCGGCCGGGCTGTAACTAATATCATTTATTAACTGACATTGATTGCAGGACCTGACATACGCAGTTACTATTTTGTATAATTGCAGGAAATATACCGCCTCGTCTTTCTGATCCCTAAATGACCCGCTCTTTTCGCGTCGTGTAATTCCTTCAAAATGCTTAATCGAAGCGAGGCTGGGATGACTGGTTTGTATTCGAATTTTCGATTGTTGTTTTCGTATAAAATAATAAATTATCTATTATTTCATAGTTTTCTGCTCTATTTCTTATTGAATCGATATCTGTGTGTTCAAAGTTTTCGGGTTCTTTCATGTACCTTTGTTTTCCTTACCCGGTTTATATTTGATTATGAGATTATATTCTTGGAGTTTTAAAGCCCATCTTATTAACCTGGGCGTTAGGTTTTTTTCCAAGTAAAGTCTACCAACAGCCGCATGATCCGAAAAGACTGTTACTGGCGCTTTGCCGAAATAAACTCGAAATTTGTGTACAGCCATTAATACGGCTAATGTTTCTCTCTCTGTAGCTGTATAATTCCTTTGTGTATGATTCAACGTTTTACTAAAAAATGCCAAAGGATGGCCATTTTGCATAAGAACCGCACCCACAGCATAGTCCGACGCATCTGCTGCAATTTCCAGGTTTTCGTCCCCCTCCGGGAATTTCAAAACAAGGGCATTGATAAGCGCTTCTTTTAACCTTTCGAATGCGGTATTTGCTTCTGCTGTCCACGTGAATTTTCTTTTCTTTCTTTTAATTACTAACAAGGGTTCAACAATATTAGCAAAATCTTTTATGAATGACCGATAATAAGAACATAACCCAAGGAAAGAAGAAAGTTTCTTGGCGGTGTTGGGAGGTGGGAAATTCGTGATTTCTTTTATTTTTGAATCTTGAGTTTCTATATAACCTTTTGCAAAATTTCATTACACAGATATTTAAGTTCTTTAGTTGCGAACTTGCATTTTGAGGCGTTAATTGTAAGACCGGCCTCTTTTAATAATTTAAAAACTCCTTCTAGATCTTTAATATGTTGTTCCAACGTACTACTCGTTATAATTATATCATCTAGATAGATTAAAGTCGATTTTCCTAGGACAGGCTTTAGAACAATGTCCATAGCTCTCTGGAATGTTGATGGGGCCCCACACAACCCAAAGGGCATGCGTAAAAATGCATAAGTGCCCGATTTTGTTATAAACGCGATCTTATGTATGTCTTCGGGTCTCATAGCTATTTGATAGTAGCCAGACGTTAAGCCCAAAGTAGTCATGTATCTTGTAGATTTAATCTTTCTAATAATTTCCTCTATAACCGGCAAAGGGTAAACTGGGAATTTAGTAATACTATTCAGTTTTCTGTAATCGATAGCAAACCTCCAAGCCCTTTTATCCGAAGGAGGAAACTCGTTCTTTTTCCTACATAGTACGACTGGACTCGCGTACTCACTATTTATGGGCGTTATTATTTTGTTCTTTAACATTTCCTGAATATGTTCTTCTATGATTAGCTCTTTCTGTTTATCATAGCGATAAGGTTTAGTCCTACAGGGTTTGTCGGCAGTTAACTGTATCTCATGGGTAACTATTTGACAGCTACCAGGCCGTTCTGAAAACAAGTTTGAAAAAGTACTCACCACTTGCTGGATGGCTTGACTTTCATGGTCATTCAAATATCTAAGGTCGACTTGCGGTTGTTCCACTGGTTCCAACACCCTCCGGACCATCTCCAGCACAATAGAACTGTCCTGAAAATTCAGTTTGGCCTTTGCGGCTTTTAAAAACTCCATACCTAAAATAAGTGGACTTTGCAAATGTTTTACTACAAAAATTAATACTTTAAGGCTTTCATTTTGAACTTGTATCTTTAAAGATAATTTTCCGATACATTGACAAGTTTGTCCTTGCGCTGCTATGATTTCTGTGTTTTTATTTTTAAATAATCGTAACCTATTAAAGTTCTTCTTAAAAAAATATCACTCATAAAATTACCTTCTGCTCCTGTATCGATGAGGGCTTCTACTGGTACATCGCCAACCAAGACTTGTATAATTGGTAACTGTGAGTTCTTTACGATGACCGTATTTAAGTGTCTTTTTGAGGGTTTTTTCAAAACTTCCGGCGTCTGGACCCTCGCTTTCACAGGCCCCTCTACTCGTTTAAAGCTTTCCTTTCAACTTCTGCCTTCTGGGTACGCGGACGGTTTTTTTTCAAATTTCCTTTTTGGGCCTTGACCTTCGAGCTTCGATGAGTTAGCTTGATATCCCTTTCCCCCATAAGAGCGGTTTGCATTTCTGGTCTGCTCATTTGAAGATTGTCTTCGGATACTTTGAGAATACGATGGCCCTCTAGCTTTTTCCGCTATTCTGCGATTTTGAAACTTGACCGCCAATTCGAAGAGCTGCTGCAATGTGCTTGGGTTTCTAATTTCGAAGTAGTCTTGAACAGCAGGTAATAATGGTAAGATTATTTCAATAATCTCCGCGTCGGGTTTCTTCCCATACAGCATATCCGTCAGCTTAATTTTTCCCAGAATAAAGTCCGTGAATTCTTCTATATCCCGTTGATAAAAACTATATAGTTCGGCTTCTAGCCTCGCTCGATCTTTCACTATGGGGAAGGCCTTTAATAACGATTTTTTGAAATTTTCAAATGTATATGTCTGGCCTCCGAATTCCCCTAATAAAAATTTGCCTATATTCTTCCACCATAGCGAGGCCTGTCCTCTTAGTGCAGATGTGGCGATGGTAACGTTTTGTCTTTCAGGCACAAAATCGAACTGGAAGTGATTTTCTAGGCCTTCTAGAAATATCGCCACCTAATTTTTTCCGTCGAAATTGACGTTTGGCTTAATTGACGCTCTCATCGTCTGGACCAGGTATCCAAATTCTTCCAATTGGCTTGCCATTTCTTGTTGATGTCCAGCAGCTTCCATCCAATTTTCGGCCATTTCAGTTCGACAAGTGTTCGGGCGCCAATGTAATGTTGCGCGCTTCCAACCTGCACGCAACAATAGTGGTGACTGCTAAGAACTGGAAAGTAGACAAAGTCTTGAGAAGGGTTTAAATCCCTTTTTATTCAACTTTAGAAATTACAAATGCGTGTTCTTGACGCTCACAAACTACGCCGACCCGGCGGTAAAATAAAAATAAGAAACTGAAAAGAGATAATAACAAGTGACTAACTATGAGGCTCTCTAAACGTAACTAACCTCACCGCGTTCTAAGATGCCGCTGATAATTCAGCAAACTTCTGAATATTACGTTGAAAGATTAACAAACTGCCGAGGCAAGCACACAGGCCGAAGCGCGTGGTTCTTCAATTTCTAACTAGCCACCTCCACGCTCGTGAAGCAAGAAAGCACACTTCGAACTCGTTTCCATTCTATTTAACTCAGATTACTTCCGCTGACAATTTGAGTCCTTGCGCGTTCTACTAAAATTTACATACTCTGGCATTGGCAATTCCAGGGGAAAGTAAAGCTTGACAGGAAAGATAGTTTAAACTTAAAATAAATGTTAGTTAAAATAAATATAAACCCTACAGCCTTTTTGCGCAATATATTTGTGTAAACAAGGATGTTCTTTCATGTTACATTTAAAAAATAAATACAGAACAAAATTAAAAGAGGATCCTAATTTATGAGTAAATCTAAGTGAAATAAGACTAGACATAAAGAAATTGATCTCTCTTAAACAGGCCCAAATTTCGCACTAAATTAAATTTTAGAATCATAGTATTAAAACTTAAATTTTGATAATTAAAATGGTAACCAATTTTAATCTAATATTTAATGTGTGCATATTTAATACAAATAGTCAGTCCTTTTTATTTAACAGAACTTAGAAAATAAAGACACTTCATGTGCTACAGGATCGATCACCACTAGTGGCGATGCGACTTGATGTAACAATCAAATTCAAAACTTGACCTAGTGGTTAAAGGACAACACACTTTAATTTGCTCTCCATTTATGTAGAGGCATACAATAAGATTTTTTATGAATTCTTTGTATTACAGAAAGTATTCTCACATGTTTTAACAATATCGATTCAGTAACACAGTTAATTATTGTACTATTTGTGAAAATTGCAACTTGAAGGAATAGATTAAACAGCTGCCTTGGAACTACCGTGTTAGTCGTATAAATAAATGGCTATAGCTGATAAATAAACGACTGTAATGTTTCTTTATCTGTCAAAGATAAATGTTACATTACAAATCATTATGCATCTTTGAAAACAAAGGGCCCAATATAGGTGAATTATACCTTTGGAACGGATGAGAAGAAGTTGGAGAAGAAGGATCTTCCTATTTTGAAATCGCAGCTTATATGAGGCATAATGCCTCTTCAGTGATGCGTGTGGGGACGCAGTGGGCTGAAAAGAACCACACAAGTAGCAAACTTTGATTAAAACTATTCATTTTTTATGATTTTTTGCAGTGGACAACGAAATCTAATATCAGTGCAGGATAATAGGCATTTCTTCCGCATGACAGCGACAGACTTGTACTCGTACAACCTTACCTCGGCGGTTGAAACAACATTTTAACACTGCTGTGGGCCATTGTTAGACTTCAACAGCTCGCAGGCATCTGTTTGCACCATGAATTGCGTGCATGCATTTGTTTGTGTAGGATTCTTCTGGCGCAAAACCACAGACGCATGTGGCTATTACGCTTTCATCACAGTCACTTGCGTGCCGATTGGCAACAGATAGTCTCTTCGGATAAATTCCTCTTTAATGTGGAGTACAACTATGATTGAGTACACATTAGACGCTTATAAGGTGAATGCTATCTTCCAAAGTGAACTTCCAAAGTGAAAAGTCAGCGTCATATTACACGATCGCCAAGCTTAGCGGTGTGGAATGGTCTTAGACATAAATAATGGAATAATGGGCGATCTCATCTGCTAAGAACTAAAGCTACCCACACCAGCAATCGTGACATCAGGGTGGTTGTGGAGCCCAAAGTCCTATCTTTCATTTAACGCATTCCTGGGGGGGGGGTGAACAGGACAGTGACCGTCAGCATATTGCTAGAGATAGATGTTTAAGACTTCTCAGCATGTCAGATGCTGCTTCTTCCTTCGTCTGCCCACCACCAGACAAGTTCCTATTCAATAGGTCTAGGATTTCGCGGACCGATAACTGGTCACATTCGTCTCGCAGATATTACGGATCAACTTTGGGCTTGGATAGAGGCAAAATGGACTGTCTTTTCTCAGGTATACTTTCAAAGCCTGTTTGATTCAACGCCCAGCAAGCACGAGCGCTTACTGCAGCGTCTGGTGATTTCACCAAATACTAATTTTAGGCATTTGATATCCTTGTATTTCTCTACAAATTTCCTTTTTTTAGAAACTCACAAGTTGTATGTGGAGTAAATTTCATTCATTTTTGATGAATTGGTATTACCATTTACGCAAACAAACGTATATAATATTATTTCTAAGTACTAAATCTGGTAGCTGTTTTTAAAGTCGCTGCATATTCTGTCTACCAATGACCGTTAACCAGTGCAGTTGCGGATTATGGCTGTGGAAGCCTTCATTCGAAGAGGCTCTGCGACAGACGCCGTGTGGGTATTGGGACGGAACAATGAAGATCGCCAAAACCGTGGGCAAGACAATCGACAAATACAATTTAGTTCTAATATGATGGTGCAAGGGCCAATGCAAATATGGCTATACTTGGATTGACATTTTCAAATCGTCTGATTTCCGGTTTTGCCGATTTGACTTCGCCATTTCTCTTCCCAGATTTGAAAACTGTAAAGAATCTTTGCATATCGTTTGAGATCATCAGTCATCAACAAATGGTTTGCCTATAATCTCTCCTTTAACGCATTAGTCGAGTCTTTCTTGCCTCAACGCAGTATTTTCGTTGCGTGACGTTATGCTGGTCATCAAAACTATCATTTCACAGCTCTTGTAAATCTTGCGGCAGAAAATCTTTAAGTTTAATTTATTTTTCCTGGTAAGCTACGGTTTCAATCTTAGGGTGAAAAATTGTTTATTTATCTTTAAACTTCGAAAACTGCATTGGATATAGTATGGCAAATTAAGCTTTTTGAAAACTGTTTATCTGTTTCTTAAATATTTTATCTTTATTTCATTTATAGTACTCTATTTCGCTGATGTAATTTAAAATGAATCTAACTAAGGTTTTTTAATAACAAAATCTATGTAGTTCATAAAAGACATTCCTAATGTTATACATTGTGTATTCGCCTGGACAATAAGTTTTTATTGATTTGTCTTCTTAGTCTTTCTTTTTTTCTGTTTTCTTTAAAACAGACAGCTTTTAAATTTCAATTGAAACGTCTTAATATGATGATAAATATAAAATCAGTGAGGTAATTTTAATAATTTCCATACCTTTCGGCAAAGAATTCGAAATGCATTAATTGTTTTACTCGGGTTTTATAAAACTAAGCGCAGCTTTTACCATTAAACTTACCGCACAGGCTAAATGCATCCAAAATAGACATCTGTTGATAGGATTAAAAAAAAACTATTTTTTTTAGATTGTAAAATAAAAATTTCTATCATCTCTTTTCTGTTGGTTGCCAAGATTATCATTGCAATAAAATATATTTATTCCGTAGGTGCCAGAGATGGTCAACTTTTTGGCTAAGTATATCAAGAATGATCAAGTTGGAACAATAGCTAATGCACACCTTGCTCACGCTGATGCTGAAAGTATTTTCTCAGATGAATGTATCAGAATTGCAAATATATTCCACGTAGCTGTTGATTTCGCAAAACATGGAAGAAACGTGCATCTTCATCCTCTTGATAGACCAATGAAATATCCAGATTTTATGGAAAATATTCGAAAAGAGACATATAAATCAAGGAAAGCGCTTGGTAAAATGTACAGAATTTGTAAAGACTTAGAGTCCGAAAATGAAAGCGCAAGCAGTGACTATTCGAATGTACAGGTAAGATAACCAGCAATAATAAAACATGTATAGGGATGTGTAAGAACATATATACATTTGCCTAGCCTTTTAAAATAATGAAAAAACAATGAAATGAAACGACTTCATTAGGAAATCCTTTTATGTTCTTCAATACAAAGTATTCTAGATATATAAAAATACTATATAAATATTTAAAAAGACCTTAAAATGCAAGGTGATTATAAAGTAAATTATATAACTGATAGCGATCTCGAAAGTGTAATGCGTGTTCTGGCAATATTTTGTAACGTAATCCAATTTCGTTTGTACTATAAATTTCGTGTGGCATGTATTCATTGAGCAGCTCAAGTGAAGCGTCTTGTATCCAGTTATCAGCTGCATGAAATCCGCTTCCTCCTCCTCACCATGCAACTTTTGATGAACCATGTTGGATTTTACTCTCTCCAAATTGTAAGCCATATGTCAGTTGATATAAAATTCTGTCCTAGCATTTAAGCGAATTAGTGAAATAAATCTCTAGAAATAGAAACATTTTTTTAGCTTTATAGCTTGAAAGCATTCTAGTTTCAAAATTTATATTTTTAGCCAGCAGAAAGATTACCCTTTGTCTGTTTAGTTAATAATATCTGCCTTTTCATGATAGCAAAACATGACCAATATTTTCCTTTTTTTCTCCTTTAGTCTACAGTTAACTTTTCCTTTCCATTCAAAGACTCTAATATACGATAATCTTGGAGTCATTTCATGACTCTCTATGAACATAATGTGTCTATCCCAAGAGGAAGATTCTGAATGTGGAAACCTTCAAAGATAGGATATAGAAGTGGCATTTCCACCTCCTATCAGCTGGTATTCGAGAATGATCCTTCACTCATTTATAATGCTTCTAGAGGATTGTTTTTGCTAACTTTAAGATAAAAAAAACTGTACGCCTCTGAAGTCCAGTGCAGGCAAACAACTCTGAAAACAGAGTCCCACAAGAGAAGGGATCGGGGTGGTGCGAAAATTTCAGTCAAAACAGTTTTATTTAAACACTACATAAAGCCATCGTCCACAATACATTAAATGATGAATTATGAAAAGTTTTGATTGGTACAAGCAGGATATTCCAACTTTGAAGAAACCGTTTGCCAATCTGAGTTTAATAAGTTGCGGATTTTCTATTGATTAGTTTGTAACTTTTTGGTTCCTAGAAATGTGAACGTAGTAAGTGACTGAGTTTATAAGCCAGTGAAATTAATAAGCGGCGGATACTGCGGTACTTTTCTTATTCACCTTCTATCTATAGTACTGATTCTTCAAATAAATTCAAGTTTTCATTCTCTACATGATTTTTCAAGCTTCATTCGATTCTGAGCTTTTTTCGTTTTTTTTTTCTTCTCTCTTTAACTTTTTTTCTTTAAAGTTTTCCTTTCCTAATATACTTTGCAATACCAAAATTTGTTTAGTTATCCATAGAACTGAGGGAGTCGAATTGTTCCAGCCCAAGTATTTTGAGCTCGTTTTGTATCACTAAGAGTGTTTTTAGCTATAGAATAATACAAATTTTACGAATTTTGTATAATGTAACATGAACGTCATACGTCAAGTTACTCGTACAACTTCAACATCGGCTGATCGAGACCCAAGAAGTTGTCAGGACTAAGTCTTCTGTGCATACTTTTGGCAAACATAATGGTGACAGTATCAAGGTCCTGATCTCGAACAGTGAGCTGAAGGCAGCTATGTTCTTGTGAGTGCTAGAAGAATTACAACGTAAGAAGGGTGTAAAAGACCCTTTTATTTAAATCACTGTTTACAGCAACTCCCAGCTCGGGAGTGATAACAGAAAAATAATGACCCCCGCTTGGGTCAAAACTGAACAATCAAACAATTTAAAGTAAAGCTTAAGTAAAAATCCAAATAGTCGCAACTCTCAGAGCTTAAACGCGAGATTGGCCTATTTATGGTGCGTAGCAAGCCTTAGCTAAGTACTAATGCACTTAAATCACTTCAATAAGTATTAGAGTAATGGCGCTACGGCGTAAGAATTTAAATACTAACTAATCTGGCGAACGTCCACCGAGCCGACGTGGTCTGAGACTAAAAGCTCTCTCACACTTGAGAAGTTCTCACTAACCTTTAAATACAAAACTTGGTTCCAAACCAAATTAGTATAATGCTGAACCGCGCTCTCATTCTGAAGGGAAGTTGAAATAAGAGTTTACAGAAAAGGGTAACTTAAAATAAACCGATAATTGGCTTAATGAAGGCTTCAACTAGGAAACCTACTAAATGGCAAGACATTTCGAACTATAGTCCTACGACAAAAGAATATTGGGCTCTCTGGAGACTCACTTCATATTCGAAACGGCGTGTTGTGCCGGAAGTTCGACTAGGATGATGGCAGCTAATCCTTCTAAGATCACGGATTCCAGACGTTGTGGAAGAATTTCACAGTAGTCCAACAAGAGGCCACTTCGGAATAATGAAGACTTTGCATAGAGTTCGGGATCGTTTCATCTGGAGTACTGGAAGAGCTCCCGTGCAAACGTGGTGCCAATCTTGCAATGCTATTGTAGGCCGGAAAAAAACCAAAGAAACGCAGCTGAGGGAAACAGCAATTTAGGAGCGCCTTTTGAACGCATCGCCTTAGACATCCTGGGATCTCTGCCACGAACTGCTGATGGCAACAAATACATACTGTTTTGTCAATGATTACTTTACTACTGGCCTGAAGCGTATCTTGTCTCTGATCAAGAGGCTGTCACGGCGGCAGAGGTAATCATACAGAATTCAATTTCCATATTTAGAGTGCCTCTTCGTTTACATTCGGATCAAGGAAGGAATTTTATCTCGGTTGTAATTAAAGAACTTTGTAAATTACTCGGCCTAGACAAAACTCAAATGACACTTTTACATCCCCAATCAGACGGTATGTTAGAGAGGTTTAATCGAGCTATACTTAATAACCTAGAAATTAGCAAGACTGGGACAAGAAGTTATCTCTGTCCACGAGACTACTGGCTATCCCCCATCCCAGATGCTCTTCGATCGTAACCTTTGTCCTTCTGATCTGTTACTCCGGATGCGTCTTCGCCTGAGGAGTATATCCAAGATCTCTATGCACGGTTTGAAGTAAAGCTCAATTTTACACGACTGCACTTGGCGACGAATAAAATGAAGACCTGATAGGACACAAGAGCCACAGGACATCGATTCAACGAAGGTGACAAGGTGTGGTTATGGAATCAGATTCGACAGAAAAGACTTTTTCCTAAACTACAGTCACTCTGGAACGATCCTTACACAGTCGTAAACAGCCTAAACGACGACGTAGTTCGGATCCGTAAATCAACAAATTCTAAGCCTATAATTATTCATTCCCCTTACTATGGCCATAGTACGTAGTCATTACAGAGTATAAAAATTAATAGGATACTAAGACCATAGTCCTTTTTGTATATAAATATGTAAATTTGTGAATTTATTTATTGATTTAGGATTTGATTTGATGTTTGTTATTTATTGAAAGTATTGCTTTAGTATTGCATTTATTTTTCTTGTAAGTATGTCTCCCTGTCCATAATTGTAATGCCGTTGACGTGCAGACCTTGGGAAGGGAGCAATGTTATGAATTTTGTATAATGTAACACGAACGGCCTCAATAAACACGAAACAAGCTTTATCGGAAAAATAAGATTCCAAGGCAACTCTGTTTCTTTAACATGGAGGTAAATGGCTGTCTCACTAAATCGGCGAGATTTCGCTAAACTGACGATAGTTTTGGAGATTAATTTTTGCGGATAAATTTGGTGAGAAATCGCCAAATGTCGCCGAACAAGTCGGTCATTTGACGATATTTTGGTCCGGTCCCTGTGACTATAATTGATCACTATCTGTAACTGTAACTATATATCTTATATCCAAATGTGTATATGCGTTCCTATAATTTCGCGGAATGGGATGTACTGGAAGTGTCTCAGCGGCCTGCGGAAAACTATATAAGACCGGTGAAGCATCAGTTCTTTAATTTTTAGTTCAGAGTTGACTTCGGAGTATTGAAAGATCTCCGTGTGAGCTTCGCTGTTTGGATGCGCTTTGCATTGCGTATATTAAGTTCTTAGTAGTTTGAAAAGAGAACTACTGATTGTGCTCTGTCATACTGAGAAGAGCTGTAGAAGTACTTTTGTGGAAAATTCCAAAATTGCAAAGTGTTTCTTTTGGGAAAATACATTTTATCAATCTATCATCGGTTTCTTTGTGCATTCGATGCATTACGAGCCCGTATGCATGTAACAATAATGTAATAATAATTATTATTGTAATATTTAATAATAATAAATTATTCATCACAATAAATTATTAAATGATTTCGTACACTAGAAACAGCTTACTTTGGGGTCTTTTGCTGTTGACGAAATTTTACTGTGCAAAGTGATGCTTTCTGTTTTGCTGCATATAGCTTGCGAAGTGAAACTATAGTGTACTTTCATTAAGTTTCCAAATTATTGTTTTCATCTAAATATAATACTTGCAGCCTTTTAGCATGTCTGTATGGAATGTGTTTGAATGTTTCTTCAGAATACTCCATTCTCAATTTCAGTGCATAAAATTTTAATTTCTATTGAAAAACGGCCAGATATGAAACCTCCATTGATCGTGCACTTTTGCCAAAATTTAGAACCCATAAAAAGCTAATTCAGAAGTCAAACAACAAAAATCAGCGTTATATTTACAAAATTTTCACAGGACTAGTTTCGATGGTTTTACCGAACCACCATCTTCAGCTGCAAAACCGAAAAAAAAAAAAAAAAAATTGTTGTTTGACTTCTGAATTAGTATTTATTCGGCGTGTTATTGTGTCTTAAACATAAAAAGCTTTTTAAAACTTATTTTCGAAACGTAATATGACATTTTTCGTTTCTCCCTAGTTAACATTCGAAAGAACTTTCCAGAACTACCGCATTTTAGCAGAGTAATAAATAAAAGCTTTTCATACGTGACGAAAATCAGGAGATTCTCGATTTTTCATCACATCTTCTGGGTAGATCCCTGATTCTCCTGTTTTTTAGCTTTAAATAGTTTTTATCAATAAGTAAAATCTATTGAATTAATGAAATTTAAAAATTGTACAAATTATATTTCCCCACCCTCAGTGATTTTCAGGGTAATTATTCGTATGAAATTTTATTTGATTTGAATTGTCTTAATCTGTAGACATTGTAGAACTTTATATGAAAATTCAACCAATTTTTAATCAGTTAATATTTTTATTTATTTCTGTTTTACATCGATATACGGTACATTAATATTTTTAACCACACAGTAGTATGCATATTAACTATTAATTTTATTTTCATCTGGGAATTTTAATTTCGGAATTTTCTCAGCCTTAAGTATAAGAAAATCACAAAATAAAAGGAGCCAAAGAATATAAAATTTAGAATATTTAACTAATATTAATATATTTTATGTATTATAAATAATTGAATAAATGAAATCGTACATAATAAAGTCGATTTGGAGTTTTTTCGAAATGGTGCTGCTGCACATTGCACCTCCAGAAACATCCGGTTGTTTATATTTAAAAGTTGACAGCTATGACTTTCGTAATTCAGTTAAAACTTTGACCCATTAAAAGCAAAGATTTAATATTTTCAATTATATGTATTTTTTTCTTTTTAGGTGGATCCTTATTTAATATATCCAGGTTGGGAAAAATATAAAGATGATGCCTTGAAAAGTAGAAATAAATACAATACCTTACTTCGATCAGTTTTAAGGAACTATGGTATTCAGCATGAAGCTGAAGCCTTTTCTGGAGCATTCACGAAACTTCATTGTCGATTTCAAGAACGGAATGATCGAGCTGAAGTAGAAAAAGTTATTATGGGTTGTATTAAAAGATTGTCAAAAAGTATGCTTGAACAATTTTTAGATGAATTCAAAGATACTGCAGATATAAATACCACTCAGGAGTATATACTACAAAAGGCTTCCGCGTGGTACATAGTAACGTATAGTGACAGTGGTACTAAATTTCTTAGCTTTCCTTGGACCGTTTCTACATATTTATCTAACATAAAAATTAAAACTTCATCTTTTAATCCGCTGCCTGTTTCACCGCTCATTGCTAATATGGATGGACAGATAAAACTGTGTGAAGCTAAAAATATTCTACCCCACCCTATAGAAACAGATATTTGGTTAGAATATGAATTTTTGTGTGATCCCATAACAGTAAAGCTTGCAAGCAGAGTATTGATTCTATGGGCCCAAGATGAGCAGATAATTGACAGATCGAGTTACAGCCACACAGGATTTCTGTATCCGAATACTTTAATCAGACTTTTTCTTCACGTTGCTGAACTTGCGCATTATGTTTTTAAAAAAGGGAAACAGATGTCTTCCACAGAGAAAAAAGTCTTCTCGCCAGCATCTCTAGTTTTAGAATTTTTTAGATTTTGCACAGCTTTACGTTTCTATAATAAAAATGAAATATCCAGCGTGATTCCTTTTTCGGTGTATAAATACAGTAAGCTGGCTAAATCAGCTGTAGTTGCATACCACAGGTTTGCTTTGTCAGGTGAATTTCATTGCTTAAATGTGGAGAGAAATAATATTGAAGAAAAAATGGAGATGAATCCAATACAGATAGAAAGTAAAATATTTCCTAAAGTGCCTATTGATGCACAAACGTTACAAAAGGCACAAGATGCTCTGATAAAATATTCAGGTGTAGAGGATGTAACAATGCGAGAAATTCGGCAAACTAAAAAAGTTTGTGTTACTGCCTATGGTTCTGAACTATCAATCAAGATATTGAAAGGCATTTTGAGAAAGCATGCTGTATTAAGAACACTTTTTATAGATGGAAGAATGCCAGATGAATGAATAATCTGCTTTGCTTCATGTGTATATTTTCCCCCCAATTTTAAAGTATTTCACTCATAATTATTGTATCATTATATATTTTTCCTGACAATTTTTTTATACAAATCTAGTTTAAATTACTGTTTGTTCTTTTAATTTTGTTGTTATAATGTTTCTCTCATTTTCTACATTATTTTTCATTTGTATTTCTTTAAAAATGGAATTATGTTTTCAATGCCTGTATTTCCTGATGTATGTTCACGTTCTGTTTAATGAATAATCTGGACTATTTTTTAAAGTAAACTAGTAATTTTTTTTATATATGTATTTAGATCTTCAATTTTCAGTCTTTTTCTAATACAGTATTTTTTTATATTTATATCTTTGTAATTGCATAAGCTTACATTTTTATATCTAAATAAAATTAATTAAAATAATTACTTGACTTAAATTACTTGAAAATAATTACTTGAATTAAATAAAATTACTTGACTGCATAATCAATTTACTGAAGTCATAGTGCTGTCAAGGAGTATTATGGTATTTGTCTCAAATATTAATAAGCAATCTTCATTCTCCTTGGATAGGTTTAGTGTTAGAAAATTAAGTTGAATAAATTTGATGTACAAAGCCGTACTTGAATTTATAACTAGATTGAGCATTTGAAATATTTTTGCAATAAATTAAAAATTACTTCAGTAATTTGCCATAAAGTAATAAAAATTAAAAATCTCTTATTTAGATAAATGTTATCTCAGCGCCCTACAGTTAAATTAAAAATGTATCTTTTAATCTGCTGCCTGTTTCACCACTCATTGCTAATATGGATGAACAGATAAAACTGTGTGAAGCTGAAAATACTCTACCTCACCCTATACTAGAAACAGATATTTGGTTAGAATATGAATTTTTGTGTGATTCTATAACAGTAAAGCTTGCGAGCAGAGTATTGATTCTGTGTGCCCAAGATGAGCAGATAATTGACAGATCGAGTTACAGCCACACAGGATTTCTGTATCCGAATACTTTAATCAGACTTTTTCTTCATGTTGCTGAACTTGCGCATTATGTTTTTAAAAAGGGGAAACAGACGTCTTCCACAGAGAAAAAAGTCTTCCCTCCAGCATCTCCCGTTTTGGAATTTCTTAGATTTTGCATAGCTTTACGTTTCTATAATAAAAATGAAATATCCAAAATACTTCCTTTTGCGGTGTATAAATACAACAAGCTGGCGAAAGCAGCTGTAGTCACATATCACAGGTTTGCTTTATCAGGCGAATTTCCTTATTTGTATTTTGAGAAAAAACATATGAAAGAGAAAATAGATATGAAACCAATACACATCGAAAGTAAAATTTTTCCTCCAATACCAATTGATAAAAAAACATTGCAAAAGGCAGAAGATGCTGTGATAAAATATTCAAAAGTGGATGATGTAACAATGCGAGAAATTCGACAGACAAAAAAAAATTGTGTCAGCGCTCAAGGCACCGAATTCTCAATAAAAGAGTTGAAAAGCATCCTTAGAAAAAAAACATGTGCTAAGAGAACTTATTAAGAATGGGACATTGCCAGTTGAATAAGCATTTTGTGCAACTTCACAGTTCCTCAATTCCAGAATTGAGAATTGTCATTCCCCCCCCCACCCGATAAATATTACATTTTGTTCTTAAAATAATATATTTAAATTTTTTATAAAAATGATTTCCTTTTGTTTGATTCTTCCTTGATTTTATTTAAAAGCAAAAAAATATTTATGTTTTCTTGCTTATAATCATGCTGTAGAAAGTAACTAAATATTTTTTTGCATTCCATTTTCCCGGATCTTGTTTTCTTAAAAGCACATTATACAATGCTGCTCAGTAGTGATTAAGAGTTGCCGACAGGAGGCGCTGCTAGCGCGTAATACTCTCGACCTACGTAATTTGAATTGAGTATTCTCTTCTTTTGTGTACTTGCTGTAACAAATCTTACAGCTTTGTGATTGAGAATTTAAAATGTTTTGGAGCCAGATCGTTCCTCTACAGCAACAAAATGATTAATAAATATATAATAAAGTAAATATCTTTCTGCTGATAATCTTTGTTATTAAATAGAAAGTCAACCAGCTCCTGAGTACAGTTCAAGTGGTCCGTCGAGAATCGAAGGTGAGCTCTCCCATTTTAATCTCTATTAAATTTGAAGAGTATAACTGTAATAAATATGGAAGCTCTAAAAACTAGAAAAAGAGTGTTAAAAAGTTCACTGACGAGGCATAAAGATAAAGCTGTTTCGTCATTAGATGTTTCAGATTCAGTTGCGTTGCAGCTATTTGAAACCAAAACTAATGAAATTTCGGCACAGCTTTTGTATAGCCCACCTGGAATTTTAAACAAAAAAAATATCACCAAGAGCGGCGATAAATGATATGATCTGGTAACCCATACTATTCGCCAAACGCAATGTAAACAAGAGGATGGAATTACGGTTACAGCTAATTTAGTAGTCAGTTAGATTTATTCAATTTCAATACAAATTACCGACATATCTGTTTACTCAAAGTTTAATGCACGTGCCCTGTATTCTTACTTTTCCGGTATAGATTTCTCTTAAAATTTGTCTCACGCTGCGTTGCAGGAGGAAATACAACATTTTAAATTAGAATTCTACTAAAATTAATATCTAAATACACAATTCGTAACACTGTTATTGGCGATTGTTTAACGCTCAGATACCGTGAATACTATTTTGTGTATATATTTTTGGCTACTTGAGGTGATATTTTTGCGTTTAGTTATTGCTTGCTCTAAAACTGCTGTTAGTGATGTTGTAATTAAATATCAGGAGATTATAAAGGAAAATTTAAGGTGGGAGTTTTCAAACAAGCGTAAAATTTTGGAAACAGATATTTATGTATGAATTAACAATAGAGTATGAACTTTTTAGAGGATTTTTGATGGATTGTCGATTATTGAAGGATAACGTTTTCTGTGAAAAATGTAAGATACCATGCTGGTTAGTTAGTCAGAAAAAGTCATCGAATGGTAGTATTTGCAAGAAATGTACGGCTGAGAAATCAATTAGGCTAGGATCTTGATTCGCTTGTAGTAAGCTCAATTTTTCTAGAATCTTTTTTTTTTTTTTTTTTTTTTTTTTTTTTCCCCAACGCGAATCAATGGAGTTGCTTATGCGCGAATTTCTGCAATTCTCCGATTTCTTAGTATATGAACAATGCAGAGTTTATTCAATTTCTGATTTTTAAGTAAAAAGAGATCGCTATATACATGGGCAAAGCCAATGCAATGCTGAGGTTGTGCGCGGTGCCTAGTTTGTGCAATTCTAGGATGTTTTTTAAGTGAAAATAGATCGATGTGTACATGGGCAAAGCCAATGTAGTGCACAATGCCGAGGTTGTGCGCGGTGCCTAGTTTTTGCAATTCTAGGATGTTTTTTTAAGTGAAAATAGATCGATGTGTACATGGGCACAGCCAATGTAGTGCGCAATGCCGAGGTTGTGCGCGGTGCCTAGTTTGTGCAATTCTAGGATTTTTTTTAAGTGAAAATAGATCGATGTGTACATGGGCACAGCCAATGTAGTGCGCAATGCCGAGGTTGTGCGCGGTGCCTAGTTTGTGCAATTCTAGGATGTTTTTTTAAGTGAAAATAGATCGATGTGTACATGGGCAAAGCCAATGTAGTGCGCAATGCCGAGGTTGTGCGCGGTGCCTAGTTTGTGCAATTCTAGGATGTTTTTTTAAGTGAAAATAGATGGATGTGTACATGGGCAAAGCCAATGTAGTGCGCTATGCCGAGGTTGTGCGCGGTGCCTGGTTTGCGCAATTCTAGGATGTTTTTTTAAGTGAAAATAGATCGATGTGTGCATGGGCAGAGCCAATGTAGTGCGCAGTGCCAAGGTTGTGCAATTCTCTGATATTTTTAAGGTGGAAATAGATGGATGTGTACATGGACACCGACTTTGATGTTTTTCGGGCGAATACGGATCGTTGTGTACAAAGGAAAACGAGATAATGTGTGATGACGAGCTGTAATGTAACGTATTTTATATGCAATGTTTAACATATCGTTTGTGTATTTTAAATTTGTATTGTTTTAATTGTGAATTATATTTAAGACATCATTTTTCATTTAAATTGTATTTTAATGTTTTGGTTTTGATATGTTTATAATGCTTTCCGACTTACGATATATATCGATAGCCCGACGATCTACTCAACAGTAGCAAAACTGTAAACTTTGACCCTATAAGTAACTTTTACCTCATTATTATAATACGTAGTGTTTGCAATTGTAATCGCACTTGATAATATGAGTTCTTTGATAATACAGTGTCTCACAAAAGTGATGGGACACTTATGCTTTACAAAAGGAAACTGGAATAAAATAAATTAAAAAAACATGTAAAAATTTTTTGTGGGTGTGTTTCATACTTAAATTTAGTAACAATTATTACATCACATACATTTTCTCAAAATATTAATTTAATAAAAATACAATTGTTTAGAACGGAGCAAAAAATGGTTCACATAAGTGATGGGACACCATTAGATACTACTACGTACTATGCAACAAAAATCGTCTGAAGTAAGCAATAAAAATATTTTTTGGGGTTTTTATTTTTACTCAAAGCAATTGGCAATAATTTATCGCAATCGTCTGCAGTATTTCTCTCCAGTTTGTTTTGGAATTTTTGTGTTTTTTATCTCTGTGCAGCCATGAATGCTAAACGAAAAGAAACTTTGCCTGAAATTCGAAAATTAGTTATTAAGTTGCATATTGAACATGGAAATTCTATTAGAGAAACTGCTGAAACCGTTAACCTGAGTCATTCAACAGTTTTTAATATCATTAAACGATATAAAAAATATCATTAAACAATATAAAAAGAATCATATGATTCAGGATAAAGAAGACCTGGCCGACCATCAAAGCTATCCAATGGACTAAAGCGAATTATCGTTCGAAATATTAAAAAAAATCCAAGAATGAGTGCTCCCAAAGTTGCTGCTTCTTTACAAGCATTATATGGAGTAATTGTTAATCCTTAGACTATCGGAAGAGTAATTCGATTTGCTGGATATCACGGTAGAGCAGCCAGGAAAAAATTCTTCGTGAGTGAAAAGAATAGAAACCTCAGACTGGCTTTCGCAAAATCCAACATAAATAAGAATTCTGATTACTGGAATGAAGTTATATTTGCTGATGGGAGTAAATTTAATATATTTGATTCTGACGGTAAAATCTTGGTGTGGAGAAAACCCAGGAAAGAATTTCGCAAACGCACCATTTCTTCAAAACAACAATTAAAATCGGTGCTTCAAGAAGAATGGGGTAAAATCACTCCAGAAATCGCAAAAAAATTAGTCGAATCCATCCCAAGAAGATTAAATCATGTTTTAAAAGTAAAAGGAAATTCAACAAAATATTAACACCTTTTATAAAGTAAAATTTTTGGATAAATATTTGATGGAAAAGTAAGTGTCCCATCACTTATGTGAGCCATTTTTTGCTCCGTTCTAAACAATTGTATTTTTATTAAATTGATATTTTAATAGTTTGAGAAAATGTATGTTATGTAGTAATTGTTACTAAATTTAAGTATGAAACACACCCACAAAAATTTTTACATGTTTTTTTTTTTTTTTTAAATTTATTTTACTACAGTTTCCTTTTGTAAAGCACAAGTGTCCCATCACTTTTGTGAGACACTGTATGTGTGTGTGTATGTGAAGCATTGCTTAGTGTTCCTAAGTTGTAGTATTTATTTTCTTATAATATTTTCTTTCATTGCGAGAAATTAAATTTTTTATTTATTTATGTATAGAATTCTAGTATGCCTGCCTACAGAGAATATAATGTGATTTAGAAATTTAAGAACCTGTTTTTCATTAATGTGAAGTTTAAAATTTTTAGAAAATAATGAAAATTGTCTACTTACTGGTATATAAGGGATTATGTTGTTACGTAGCAAAACGTTAATTTGTAAATATGATAAAATTGATATGTTCCAGAGTATTAATTAAAAAAAAAAACTTTTTTTTTATTTGTATAAATGCTAAAGCTTAAAAATCTTTTAAAATATGGAAGCTGTATGAAATACAAGTATGAGAGACTGCGACGTTCTTTATCGTTGTAATAACTGGTAGAATTCGCTTACTGTATCATGATAATTTTAAATATAAACAATTTATTATACTTATTTTCAGTTACGCCTAAGCTCAGAAATGTAAATTTAAAGAATTTGATGTTAATTTACAATAATAAACAATTCATTATTTTTTTTAAAGAGAAAATACAAATTACGCGTAGCATGGAGAATACATTGTGACGTCACACCAAATTATTTATTAAAGGTGAAATAGCTAAAGGTTTCCGGTATTGTTTTTAAAATTACATCCTTTTAACCTTAATCATTTTTATTAATAATTTCTTAATATTTCTTTCTCTTAAAACCGTGTATAATAGTCATAAACTTATTTCTATTATCCACGATTTCTGGTGAAATCAAGATGGCCACCATTTTTTTAAACACGGAGTTTCGTCGAAAATCTGGATGGCAACCATTTTTTAAAGCAACGTATTTCATGTGCTTTGGCGACAAACCAAATTCGCCAAACTTTGAAGGTGGGCTATACTAAAGCTGTTCCGAAATTTCTAACGAACTTAAATCTGTATTTTATTCAATTTTCGAAACATGTAAACCCGAAGAATTGGATAACTTTATTAAGGATAAAGAAGATAAAGATGATATTGTTGATGAGTTGCTATTGATGATTAAACGTAAATTAGTAGTAGTTAAAAATAAGATGAACTCTGAACATTCTGTTTCTACTGTGCCGAGTAATAATAATTCAAATGTGTTTTCGGATGTTAAGTTACCGACGCTATCGGTACCGACATTCAATGGTAAAATAGAGAATTGGATAATGTTTAAAGATATGTTTAAAGCTAGTGTAATAGAAAACAAATCTATTTTGAGTAATGCAATGAGATTGCAATATTTAAAAGCTAGTTGTAAGGACGAAGCTCTGAGAGTAATATAGTCTATTTCTATTTCGAATACAAATTTCGATATAGCTTGGAAACTTTTAGAAGATAGGTATTCGAATAAACGTGAGCTTTTAAATGCTATAATAAAAAAGCTTTTGAATCAGCCGAGTATTAGCGAGACATCTAGTTCTATTCTAAATTTAATTGATGTAACGAACGAATGTATTCGAACTTTAAATATTTTAAACTACAAAGTAGAAAACTTATCGGAAATAATGATTGTATATTTGATAGTGGATAAGTTTGATAAATCGATACGATACTGGTGGGAAAAGGAATTAAAAAACTCGGAAGAATTTGGTACGATTGAACAATTACTTTCGTTTTTACAAAGCCAAGCGAGAACGCTTCAAAATAGTAAAATAAAGGAGGTAAAAAAGAGTAATAATTCTCCACATAAAAAACTTACGAGTATAATATCCACTTCTAATACAAAAAACATAAATTTGAAATGCATAAAGTGCCGTGGTGAAGAATTCCATTCATTATATAAGTGTCCGGAATTTATACATCTTTCTGTCAATGACAGGTGTGAATTCGTGAAAAGAAATAAGCTTTGTTTTAATTGTTTGAAAAACCATTCCGTTCGAACGTGTTCGTCTAATTATCGATGTCAAAAATGCTCACAAAAGCATTCAACGCTATTACATTTCGAAAATGAAAAACAAAATAAATCCGAAAGTGCTCATATTTCAAAGCCGGAAGTAAGGGGGGAGAAGACGACAGTCAGTCTCAATCCGAATGCTGAAAAATTTGTTTATGACTCTTCTTCTACCAATAAAGAAAGTATTTTCATCGGCACAGCTGTAAACGGAATGCGTCAGACCAAAAATGTTTTACTTTCTACTGCGAATATTTTAACCTTTTAACTGTCATGCCCGAGATACTGGTGTTCGAAAATGTCACGCCCGAGTATTTCTCGGGGTAATTTTTTTTTTGAGTGCATCGTATTGTCATACCCGAATATATATCGGGAGATGTTTATTTCGGCTACATTTGGTTTTTCCAATAAAAAAATTTGACAATTTGTGTACCCAAATCATCAAAATAACTTGACAGTTAAAGGGTTAATAAGAGATTGCTACGGTGAATTAAAATCAGTTCGCGCTTTGTGTGATGTAGGTTCGATGACGTCATTCTTAACGATTGAATTCGTGCTAATTCGTTAGGGATTAAAAGAGAAAAAATATCTGTTGCGGTTTCTGGATTAAATAACACGAGAATAAGTATTAATTCTAAAACATGTGCTTCTATTTCAAACGGTATTGACTTTGAAATGAGTTTAGAATTTTTGTGCGTGCCTAAAATCTCAGACTCTCTACCAATAAATAATATAGAAGTTCCGACTGAACATTTTCCTCAAAACATTAAGTTTGCTGATCCAAACTTTTATAAAAGAGGAAAAATTGATGCATTATTAGGCGCAGAGGTGTTTTATCAGATCTTAAAATTCGGTCAAGTTGAAGTACCCAATTCAGAGTTAAGATTTCAAAATTCTGTTTTTGGCTTTAATGCCACTGGTAGTATTTTAAGTTCAGATATTAAAAATACGCGAACGGTTCATTGTGGATTAATTAATAATTATAGTGATATAGAAAATGAAATTAAAAAATTTTGGCAACTTGAGTCTATAGGAATTAAATATGATCCCTTTGAAAATGAGATAGATCAATCTTTAGAAACATTTGAAAAAACTCTTCGTTTTAAAGATAACCGGTATGAGGTTCAATTACCGTGGAAAAGAGATTGGGGAGAGCTCAATAATAACTTCATCGTTGCTAAAAACACACTTAGTTTACTTATGCGTAGACTTCAAAAAGATCCAAATCTTCATTTGCAGTATATTGAAACTTTAAAAGACTATGAAAATAAGAATATTATAGAGAAAATTAGATGTCCTAAGGAACCTGTTGATAAACCTGTGTTCTATTTGCCACATCAACCAGTTTTTAGAGAGGAAAGTGCAACTACAAAAATGAGAATAGTATTTGATGCAAGTTCCAGTCATAACTTTAAGCATTTAAGTCTAAATGATTGCCTGTGGTCAGGGCCAAACCTGAATTCGAACATATTCGACATTCTTGTTAATTTCAGATTAAACAAAGTCGCCTTTACTTCAGACATAGAGAAAGCTTTCCTACAAATTTTATTAGCCGAAAAGGACAGAGATGCAGTTCGTTTTCTGTGGGAAGAAAATGGTAAAATTCAAGTTTACAGATTTAATCGTGTTCTTTTTGGTGTTACGAGCAGTCCATTCCTTTTGACTGCTACTTTGAAAACTCACCTGAGAAAGCACTCTGAAGAATTCCCGACTACAACAGAATGCTTAGACCGCTGTTTGTATGTGGATGATTTTATTTCTGGAGCTGATAATGTGTCGGATGCTTTTGAGATCTCTACTCAAGCTACATCAATTATGAGCCAAGCTAGCATGGTGCTACGAAAATGGACTACGAATGATAATACATTGATGCAGTTTTGGACACGTGAAGGTTTCGAAACACAACCGCAAGTCAACACTATTAAAGTTTTGGGACTGTCGTGGAATCCTGCTGAAGATTGTTTAATATTGGGAAAGCAGAGCCTATTGGACAGTCTGTCTAAAAACGAAAGTACCAAACGATTCCTACTACGTACAATTGGAAGGATTTTTGATCCGCTTGGGTTGCTTTCACCGTTTACTATTCGTGCAAAGTTCATTCTACAAGTCTTATGGATGAAGAAAATTTTTTGGGATGAAGCAATACCTGTATATTTACAAAAAATATGGCTTCAGTGGTGCTCCGAAGTTCCTGATTTTTCAGAGTTACGAGTTCCTAGAAATGTGCTCAATTTACAAGAGTCAACCGATATCTTAGAAAAACGTTGCTTCTGCGATGCTAGCCAAAAGGCTTATGGTGCTGCTATTTATGCAAGAGTTGTGAAGGATAATAACATCGAAGTGAATTTATTGGTTAGCAAGAGTCGAGTGACGCCACTAAGGAAAATCACTCTTCCGAGACTAGAATTACTCGCTGCTTTGCTTACCGCCCGACTAGCGAGTAAAGTCAAGAAAACAGTGGATTTGAAAAAGACCTCCTTAGTGTTCTTTTGGACGGATTCAAAAATAACTCTCTATTGGATTAAAGGATCTACGAAACGATGGAAATCATTTGTTGCCAATAGAGTTAACGAAATACAGAGTTTAAGTGATACCAGTGCCTGGGCACACTGCCCTGGGAAGCAAAATTCAGCTGATCTCCTCAGCAGGGGGGTCAGTGCTGACATTTTATTGAACAGTGACATTTGGTGGCATGGACCCCAATTTTTGAGAGAAAAGACTGATGTTCCGGTAGACAATAATGACATTCTAATTTCATTAGATGACTTTTCTGATGAACTAAAGAAAACTGATGACTCTAATGATCATTCTCCTATTGCCTTTACTGTTTTAAATCATAGTTCTATAGTTGATGATATTATTTCCTTGAGTAATAATTATTTAACAATTGTTCATGTTATGTGCTATGTATTTAGATTTATTAATAATGGCAAAAATGTTTGTCGTAAAGTTGTTTTTCAATGTATAACTTGTTTTAAAAACAAACCTGTTTTTGAGACTCAGATAATGGGTGATCTGCCCAAAGAACGAGTAACACCTTCTTACCCATTTAGTAATGTTGGAACTGATTTTTGTGGATCATTCCACATTAAATTTAAAAATCAGCGTAAGGGTAAACTAAACAAAGTTTATGTGTGCATATTTGTATTCTTAAGCACCAAAGCCATCCATTTAGATTTTGTCTCTAAGCTTACTTCAGATGCCTTTATAGCTTGTTTGAAACGATTTTTTAGTCGCAGGGGTAAATGTGCAAAATTATTCAGTGACAATGCAAAGAATTATGTGGGTGCAAGCATTGAGCTCAGAAAATTGCATAAATTGGTTAAATACCCAGATGAAACACTGACTAAATACCTGCTAAGTGAAAACATTGAGTGGAAGTTTATCCCTCCTAAATCACCAAATTTCGGCAGCCTTTGGGAAGCCGGGGTGAAATCTTTTAAGTTTCATTTGAAACGAATTATTGGCAATGCTCATCTGTTTCTTGAAGAATTTCTCACTGTAATTCTATAAATTGAAAGCGTATTAAATTCTAGACCCCTTACTCCCTTATCATCCGAGTTTGATAATTTTGAAACCTTGTCCCCCGGACATTTTCTCATAGGGAGGCCTTTAACTTCAATAGCTGAACCCCAACTTGTTGAGATACCAGAAAATAGGCTCTCAAAGTGGCAAAAAATAACGAAATATAGTCAACAAATTTGGAAGTTATGGAAGAGAGACTATTTAAATACCCTTCAACAACGTAGTAAATGGATGTTTGCTAAAAATAATGTTAAGGTGGGTTCTCTTGTATTAGTCAAGGATGAGCATATGCCCAGTACAAAATGGTTAACAGGTAGAATTGCAGAAATAATTTTTGGAAAAGATAAAAAAGTTCGAGTGATTAACATAATATTACCTGGTGGTAAAATGTTAAAAAGAAATGTGAGAGACATTTGTGTTCTTCCTGTGAATTGTAATTAGATTTATGTATTGTAATGTGTTTCTTTATAGTGTTTATATTGCATTTATGATTTAATGTGTCTTTTAAAATTGAACCATTGTATTGCTATTGCTTACAATTGTTTGTTATTATATTGTGGTTTAAAACAGTGTATACTAATTGTAATATTTTGAAACCCGTAAGGTTTCAAGGTCGGGAGTATGTTCAGTAGTGATTAAGAGTTGCCGACAGGAGGCGCTGCTAGTGCGTTATACTCTCGACCTACGTAATTTGAATTAAGTATTCTCTTCTTTTGTGTACTTGCTGTAACAAATCTTACAGCTTTGTGATTGAGAATTTAAAATGTTTTGGAGCCAGATAGTTCCTCTACAGCAACAAAATAATTAATAAATATATAATAAAGTAAATATCTTTCTGCTGATAATCATTGTTATTAAATAGAAAGTCAACCAGCTCCTGAGTACAGTTCAAATGCTTATGAGTTTATATTTAATTATATTTAAGTTTTAATAAATATAAATAAAATTGTTTCTAATGATTAAATGCGAGCCAGTTTTCTTCAGAAAGTCCTCCACGAAGGCATCCTCCCTCTTAGACAGATAGGCAGATCCTCGAGTGCTTTGCCATCATTGAATAAACCAAACTAATGATTAAATCCGTAGCACTTTTAAACAATAACGTTGCAGGATGCTTCCTAAAATTGATCACTTTTGATTTCCGACTTGAATAAAATTGTATTGAAATAAAACTGTAAAACGTGTTTTGTTTGAAATATATGTTAACCTAATGTTCTTTTATACTATGCATTTTTCTGAGTAAAATAAAATAGTAGGCTTTTTATTTTACGGTTGTGTAAAATAAAAATATTACATATGTTCTGAAAGGGAAAATCATGTCACAAAAGTGATTGGCCATTTATTGTTCTAGCGAATCAAAATAACTAAATAAAAATTTCTTAATTCTTAAAATTTTTGTAATATTTCACTATTAATTTTCAAAATCATTATTAAATATTATTATTAAAAATCATTATTAAATATATAAAATTAAATATTATTAATTTTCAAAAACATTGTTTAATCTTTTTTTGATATTACTTACAACCATTCTTTTCGCCACCCAGTTTGCATTACAATTTCAACTATTCTTTCGGGGGGGATTCATTTTATATCCCATGTTCTTGCCAAATATACTCTATAAGAGGGCTGGGCAAACTTTGCGACAACAAAAGTCGCCTGTTAGCATTCAAGAAAGATCAAGAACCGCAACTAAATTTTCTGAGAACCAAGAGTCGTATTCATTATAAAAATAATACAACTTTTGATCGGAAAGAAGTATTTGAAGTAAATTAATGAGAATTGCACATCCTTTATGTAATTAATGTCGTTACTAGCAAATATAAATGAATACTCATTTTTGCTCGTTTACATTCAGGATAGTATGTACCTATTTATTTAACGCAAATTCGATATTATTGTAAGATTTGAAAGTATTACATGATACACTCTTTTTTTTATTTAAAAATTTTTTGGACTACATAAATTTAAAAATACTATGTGATATTTTCTCAGTGAAAAAATCATTAAATGACACGTGATAGCGGGCACTGGGGAGGAATTGGTACCGAAGAAAGGAAAGTTACTTTAATAACAGTTTGTAACGAATTGTCGCATTTGTAAGGAATTCTCTTGCACGTACTGTCAAGGTGTAAATGATTAATATATCAAGCTAGCAACTGGAAGAATTCACGGCTCGATTCCCGACGAAGCAACACTTCATTTTTCATATTTCCATGCTCCAAAAATGTTGGTGCTCTGTAGAGGGCGAATGAAAAATGAGATTTGTCCTGGTATAGATTTTGCTTACCTCCTCCTGTGTGGGGGAGTTTAAGGAATTATCGCATGCTTTCGAAGAATAAATGGCTAACAAAACATCCTAGCAATTGGATCCTAAATAAGCCAGAATTGATTTTTTATGCTTCCTACTCCGCAAAGAAGTGACCTCTACAAGCCATCAACTTTTCGAGGCTTTTGCATAAAAAAATAATAATTTAAATTCTCCTATAATACTGACATACTGAAATCAAATCAAGCTTTAAATATTTGAATAAATTCACTAACTGCGAACAGGATTATTATTTTTAATTTTTCTTAGGATGACATATTCGAATCCTTATCTCCTGCAAACCTTCAAAAAGATTTGAAATTCCGAAACTCGAATCTTTACGTTTTTCATAAATCTTTGGAATCCTAACCTAAAAATTGTTAAACGTGTTAATTCAAAAGTTTGGAAAGATGAATCCTGTTGACAGGCTGCTCTTTCTGAAAAAGGGGAAGGTATTTTTGCAGTTTCTTAGGAATCCTCAACGTCGTTTCGAGACAAGCCTGAGTGTCACAGGCTGGGAACGTTCCAGAATACCATAGTGGCTGGTGACTTTAACGCCACCAGCCCCTTGTGGGGAGCACAAACAGAAAATCGCACAGCGCAGAAATTGTTAGAATATGCGATAGCTCACGGACTGACAGTAATAAATAAAGAAGACTCTCAACCTAAATTCGACAATGGAAGAGCAAAAGGCTGGCCAGATGTCACATTTGTCTCATCATCAATGTCAGCGTACATAAACAACTGGGATATAATGGACATACCCTCTCTGAGTTACTATCGTATAATTCAATATGAGATCAATAGTAGACTCACGTACCTAACAAAAAAGACGTTTCAAGACCTGCTACGGACAGAGAAATAAGGCAGAAGTTTAATAGGAAAAGCTAGAGTTTTACGTCAGGCCATGGGTGAGTAAAATCTTGGAACAACTGGATAACTGCGACTCCCCGGAGGAGCTGGATACTACATATGACTTCATCATAACTAAATTAACTCAGGCAGCAAGAGCTTCCTACAAACTTAAAGCTATGAAGCCGAAAACATTTACATCGTTGTGGAGCAACCACCTCAAGCAAAGAAGAAGCAAAATACGAGCCCTTAGAAGACAGGTGCAAGCGGAGAATGATGAAGAACAGAAAATATTAAAGTTGGTACGCTACAGGAGTTCTTAAAGTTGGTACGGTAGCTCAATACAAAAAGCAAATCAAGGCAGCGAAACGAGAGTCATGGCGTAAGCACTGCAGTAACGTGCAAGCAACCTATGGTACATTACAGAAAATAGCCACAAATAAGGTTTTTCAATCCCTACAACTTACCGCTAAAGTAAAACAAGATGCAAAAAGCAAAACAGAAGCTCTAAACACTATTCTAGAAACAATATTTGTTAAAGACCAGATGGAATTTGATTTAGTAACTCACAGAGAAATAAGGCAGAAGTTTAATAGGAAAAGCTGGAAAAGCAGCAACAGAGATATTACTCTTCCTACTGACCACGAAGTTCATAATTATCATCAAAGCCTTAGCAGACAAAAAAGCACCAGGCCCCGATGGCATAGATAATATCATTGTTAAAGAAATTCACAAAGAATTCCCAGGTTTGTTTTCAAAACTATGCAGAGCCTGCTGGCGACTCGGCCACTTTTCTAGAAGCATGAAACTAGCCGAAATTGCACTCTTTCACAAGCAGGGCAAAGATCCGTCAGACCCGGCATCTTATAGGCTTATAAGCCTTCAATCAGTAAGATTTTAGAAAAAGTAATTCTGCAACGCCTTAATTTCCACATGAGCAGGAACAAGTCTATAAACGAAAAACAATATGGATTCTGCGCAAAAAAGTCCACAGACAATGCCTTAAAACAACTGCTAGATAACTTTAACTTTAACTTAAGAGTGCAGAACAAAGACAACAATTTGGACACACTGGTTATTTCGTTGAACATCAAAAGGGCATTCGACTCGTTGTGGTGGCCAGACGTAGTCGAATGCCTAGACATCATCAAATGCCCAAAGGAAATCCTGAACCTTATACGCAGCTACTTGCAGGATCGTTGGATACAGGTTACAACGGACAGTAATGTACTCAAAATCGAGTTGGAAAGAGGCTGTCCCCAGGGTTCCTGCTTCGGACCTTCACTTTGGAATCTTGTAGGGAACGCAGCCTTCGCGCTCTTTGACCAACAGCAAGGAGTGGGTATCCAGGCGTACGCAGACGACTTTTTATTGGTCATTTCTGGTAGCACGGACATTAGGCTAAAGGCACAAAACGCAATCAATACTTTTGCAAACTGGGCAAATCAGCACAAATTAAATATCTCAGCAGATAAAACTAAACAACTATAGTAGGCATGGAACGCGAAATAGGATTCCCAACATTAAGCTAAATGGAGTCTCTATAAAAAAGGTCACTGATCTTAAATATCTAGGTATTATATTTAACAATAGGCTTTCCTGAGTACCACATATTAAAGAGCTTAAACAGAAAATAAATCAACTTAGTAATTCCATGGTTAGAACATCAGGGCCTCATTGGGGCACTCCAATCACTATGCTCAAAATCTGGTACAGAACAATCTCAGAAAAGATCATATTATATGGGGTTGCCATATGAAGCAAGCTTACTGACCATTTGAGGAGGCAGCTTCTCACCATACATAGAATGCAACTTTTGATCATATGCAAAGGTTATAGAACATCCCCAACTGCGGCACTGCAAGTGCTGGCGGGTATCCCTCCACTGGACCTTCTAGTGGAGAGAGAATCACTATTAGTAAGGACATTGCGCCTAGAAAATAACGTCTCTCTGTGGCAAAAGATATTCTACCATACAGACTATGAGAAACGCAAGCCGATCATGCTTGGACACCCTGCAAATACTGATTTATCGTACACAATTTACATGCAGTACACGCCGCCAAATGAGAAGGCATTTGCTATTTATACAAGATGGCTCAAAGACGGAGAAAGGCACAGGCTGCGCCTACTGTGTACTCCAAGAAGGAGAAGTGGTTAAAACTTGGGAAAGACGACTGGCAGACAAAAATACCGTCTTTCAGGCAGAGCTTCTTGCATTAAAAGCAGCCATCAGTTTGGCAAAATATCAATTAAAATTAAAGGTCAACATATATAGCGACTCTGCCTCAAGTTTGGAGTCTATCCGAGGGCACAAGACAAGGAGTCCTTTGGTGCAAGATATTCAGAAAATTCTTCTAAGTATCCCACCAGATGACAGACTTATCCTGATCCGGGTTCCAGCTCATTTGGGTATTACTGGCAACGAAGCGGCGGACGTGCTTGCGAAATCTGCTGCCAATGGCTCCAGTAGATTGGAAAACGCAGTAAGTGTTCCGCAGTTTTATTTTAAAAAAATCACGCTCAGTAGCCTTTTACAAGAATGGCAGAAAAGATGGGAAAGGGAAAGCACACGGAAGAGAACCTACAAGTTCTTTCCGAAAGTCACGTGCTCAGTTAATACAAACAGCGGAGCACAAACTCAATTCTACTCTGCCCATGGTCCCTTCCCACATTATCTTAAGATATTTGGCATACGAGCATCAGAATTGTGTGAATATGGTGCGGTAGGTTGTAGGGTTTATATTTATTTTAACTAACATTTATTTTAAGTTTAAGCTATCTTTCCTGTCAAGCCTTTACTTTTCCCTAGAATTGCCAATGCAAGAGTATGTAAATTGTAGTAGAACGCGTAGTCTATTAAATTTTAGTAGAAGTAAGTTGAGTTTAAATAGAAGGGAAACGAGTTTGTACGTGTGCTTCTTAAATCGCGAGCGTAAAGGTTGCTAGGTAGAAATTTAAGAACTGCGCGTTTCGGCCTGTGTGCCTATTTCGGCAGTTCGTTGAATCTTCAACTGCTTAATTAGTAAGCTTGCTGAATCTCAGCTGAATCTTAGAACGCGGTTAAGTTAGTTACGATTTTAGAGCCTCGTAGGTAGTGATCTCGTTATTTATTCATCCTGTCATTTATTTTTAGTTTCACATTTCTGTTTTGTTAAACCGCCGGGTCGGCGTTGTTTGTGAGCGTCAAGTGAACGCAGCTGTTATTTCTAAAGTGGAATAAGAAGGGATTTAAACCCTTCTTACGAGTTTGTGTAATTTACAGTTCATAGCAGTCACTACCACTGTTGCTGACAAGTTGGGGCTTCGCAAAACTATATTGGCGCCCGAACATCTTACGAACTTAGATGGCCGATAACTGGATGGAAGCTCCTGTACAACTCCAACAGCAAGAAATGGCGATCCAATTAGAAGGATTTGGATATCTGGTCCAAACGATGAGAGCATCTATCAAGCCAAACGTCAATTTCGACGGAAAAAATTCGGTGGCGATATTTTTAGAAGGCCTCGAAAATTACTTCCAGTTATACCCTGTGCCTGAAAGACAAAAGTTGCCATTGCCACGTCTGCACTAAGAGGACAGGCCTCACTATGGTGGAAGAGTATAGGGAAATTTTTATTAGGAGAATTCGGAGGCCAAACATATACCTTTGAAAATTTCAAAATATCATTATTAAAGGCCTTCCCCATAGTGAAAGACCGAGCAAAGCTAGAAGCCGAGTTCTATAGTTTTTATCAACGTAATATGGAAGAGTTGACGGACTTTATTCTGCGAAAAGTTAAGCTGACGGATATGCTGTATGGAAAGAAACCAGACACGGAGATAATTGAAATAATCTTACCAAGATTGCTACCTGTCCAAGATTACTTCAAAATCCGAAATCCAAAATCCAAGCACCTTGCAGGAACTCTTCGAGTTGGCGGTCAAGTTCCAAAACCGAAGAATAGCGGGAAAATCTAGAAGGGCATCGTATTCTCAAGGTCTCCGAAGGCAATTCTCAAATCAACAGACCGGAAACACAAATCACTCTTATGGGGGAAAGAGCTATCAAGCCAACTCATCGAAGCTCAAAGGTCAAGGCGCAAAAAGGTAATTTGAAAACAACCGTCCGCGTACCCAAAAGACTGAATTTGAAAGGAAAGCTTTAAACGAGTAGAGGGGCCTGTAAAAGCGAGGGTCCAGACCCCGGAAGTTTCGAAAAAACCCTCAAGAAGATACTTAAACACGGTCGTGGTAAAGAATTCCCAATTCCCAATTATACAAGTCTTGGTTATCGATGTACCAGCAGAAGCCCTCATTGATACAGGGGCAGGAGGTAATTTTATGAGTGATACATTTTTCAAGAAGAATTTTAATAGGTTACGATTATTTAAAAAAAACACAGAAATTATAGCGGCTCAAGGAAAAACCTGTTAATGCACCGGGAAATTATGATTAAAAATACAGTAAAAAGTATTAATTTTTGTGGGGAGAAATTTGCAGAATCCAGTCATCTTAGGCATGGAGTTTTTAAAGGCCGCGAAAGCCAAGCTAAATTTTCAGGACAATTCGATCATGCTGGAAATGGATCGGAGGGTGGTGGAGCCAGCGAAACAACCGCAGCTAGACTTACACCATTTGAGTGACCATGAAAGCCAAGCCCTCCAGCAAGTGGTGAGTGCTTTTTCAAACTTGTTTTCAGAACGGCCTGGTAACTGTCAAATTATAACACATGATATACAACTAACTACCGATAAACCCTGTACGACAAACCCTACCGGTATGATAAACAGAAAGAGCAAATTATTGAGGAACACATTCAGGAAATGCTGCAGAACCAGATAATAACGCCCATAAATAGTGAGTACGCGAGTCCAGTCGTACTATGTAGGGAAAAGAACGATTTCCCTCCCTTCGGATAAAAGGGCTTGGAGGTTTGCTATCGATTACAGAAAGCTTCTAATAGTATTACTAAGTTCCCGGTTTACCCTTTGCCGGTAATGGAGGAAATTATTAGAAAGATTAAGTCTACGAGATACATGACTACGTTGGACTTAACGTCTGGCTGCTATCAAATAGCCATGAGACCTGAAGGTATACATAAAACCGCGTTTATAACAAAATCGGGCACTTATGCATTTTTACGCAGCCCTTTGTGTTGTGTGGGGCCCCATCAACATTCCAGAGAGCTATGGACATTGTTCTAAAGCCTGTCCTAGGAAAATCGACTTTAATCTATCTAGATGATATAATTATAACGAGTAGTACGTTGGAACAACACATTAAAGACTTGGAAGAGGTTTTTATATTATTAAAAGAGGCCGGTCTTACAATTAACGCATCAAAATGCAAGTTCCCGACTAAAGAACTTATATCTGGGTTATAAAATTTCGCAAAAGGGTATAGAAACTCAGGATTCAAAAATAAAAGCCATCAAGAATTTCCCACCTCCCAACACTGCCAAGAAACTTTCTTCTTTCCTTGGGTTACGTTCTTATTATCGGTCGTTCATAAAACATTTCGCGGACATTTTTGAACCGTTGTTAGCAATTAAAAGAAAAAAAAGTAAGTTTACGTGGACAGCAGAAGCAAATACAGCATTTGAAACTTTAAAAGAAGCACTCATCAATGCCCCTGTTTTGAAATTCCCGGAAGGGGACGAAAACCTGGAAAATGCAGCAGATGCTTTGGACTATGCCGTAGGTGCGGTTCTCATGCAGAATGGCCATCCGTTGGCATTTTTTAGTATAACTTTAAACTCTACCCAAAGGAATTATACAGCTACAGAGAGAGAAACATTAGCCGTACTAATGGCTGTACACAAATTTCGAGTTTATTTCGGCAAAGCGCCAGTAACAGTCTTTTCGGATCATGCGGCTGTTGGTAGACTTTACTCGGGGAAAACCCTAACGCCCAGGTTAGTAAGATGGGCTTTAAAACATCAAGAATATAATCTAATAATTAAACATAAACCAGGGAAAGAAAATAATGTAGCTGACGCACTATCCCGAATAAAACTGGACGATGAAGGGAATGAACTCAAATGCGCTGTGTTGACTTCTAAAATTTTAGATTCTAGAGAAACAATTATTGCTGAATTGAAAGCTTATCCTGAATTTGGAAGTATTTATGCTTATTTAAAAGACCCCGAAATCTTTGAACATACAGATGTCGCCGCAATAAGAAGTAGAGCAGAAAACTATGAAATAATAGATAATTTATTAATTTACTCGTATACGAAATCAACAAACAAAAATTTTGAGTGTAGACCAGTCATTCCAGCCTCTCTTCGATTGAGCATTTTGAAGGAATTACACGATGCGCCAACATCGGGTCATTTAGGGGTCAGAAAGACTATAAAAAGGGTACGCGAGGCGGTATATTTCCCGCAATTATACAAAATAGTAACTGCGTATGTCAGGTCCTGCAATCAATGTCAATTAATAAATGTTATTAATTACAACCCGGCCGGGTACTTAAATAGCATTCGCGCTACATTTCCGAATGAAATTTTAGGCATAGATCTTCTTGGTCCTTTCCCCCAGAGTGAGTTAAATAAAAATCGTTTTCTTTTAGTAATTGTAGATCATTTTTCAAAATGGACACAGCCAAACCAGTCGCAGATGCTTTCTTACACAGATACATTTTAAAATACGATGTACCGATAAAAGTCATTAGCGATAGCGGTAAACAATTCGTTAGCCAAATATTTGAAAACATTTGCACTGGACTTGGCATACGCCATATCAAAATGGTTTCGTATAGACCACAGGCAAACATAGCAGGAAGAGTTAATAAAAATATTGTAAAAATAATTCGAAGTTATGTTAGCACACATCACAAGCGCTGGGATGGCTACATAAAAGAGTTAGCTTATGCTTTAAGAACAGCAAATCATGATACTTCCATCAGAATTATTTTTAGGACGTAAGTTAATTACGCCACTAGATAAATTATTCTTTGTGCAACAAAGGGAAGACGAATTCAAACAAAAAGATATACAGAAACTTATTGATCAGGCGGTTAAAAGTTTGGATACGGCAAGAAATAGACAGAAACTTTACTATGATCGAAAACGCCGTGAAGCAGATTTTAAAGTAGGTGATAAAGTGTTAAAGCGGAAATTTTCTTTATCAAGTGCCCCAGATAATTTCACTGCAAAATTGGCTCCAAAGTTTGAAGGCCCCTATGTAATACAGGAAATCAAAGGAGTAGTATTGTACCTTAAGAACGAGAGAGGGGAAACCTGTAAAGCAAGTCCCGAACGGGTTTAAAAATATTATAATCAAAATGATTTTGAAATCCTTAAAAGTTTCTTGCAGGACTCAAGCGCAAATGAAGTGGAAATCCCAGAATTAACGCCACCCGCTCCACCACCCAAGAAGCAGATGTTAGAAGAGGAACCTAGCCCTTCTACAAGTCATTCTAGGTTCCCGAAAAGAAGGAAGGAAAATGGTCACACTCCAGCATTCAAGAAGTGCAGGAAATCAACGCCGTCTCGTAAAGAATCTTTGGTAAACAGGAAAAGACCAGTTACAATTTCCCACAGTAGAAACTCTGCGTCGAGGAAACCACTTACAGGGCCAGATAGTCAGGAGCAAACAAGGCCGCCGTTCACGAGAAGAAAAAGACAGTAAGAGGAAAGAAAAGATTGGCACCAGCAGAAAACATTCAAGCAAGAATCCAGACCGGAGGCCGCCAAAACCAGCCTTCCAGGGGCCAAACGGAAAAGACAGGAACCCGAAGACTACCACTCCAAGAGGCCGGCGTACAGAGGGCGAAAAAGGGACGTCGCCATGGAGGAAACTCGAAGAAATCAAAAGCGGAGATTAACTTCCATGAACTCTGTAACTTGCGATCAATTTTGCCAGAAGAGGATGTCGGAGTTCCAAGCATCGAAAACTCAAAGATAAGTTAAAATCTTCTATATTTTTTTCTTTTGTTCTGAAATATTATACGTAAATACGAAGTTCTATGTATTGACGGAAGTCAATTTGTCTCGGTTGAGACTTAGTTTTGTTTTACTTAAAGTTATTATTTAACTAAGGCAAAAACATTATTTTCTTTAAGTGTAAAATCTAACAGCAAGCAGTTCGAGTTGGTCAAAAGACTGGTTCTGTTATGTTAAAGCCAAAATTTGGCCGAAAGTAAAATAACTTCGTATTCTTGTATTAATGTTATCAGGACTTGTGTTCCTCTTTACTTCCTTTGGAAACATGAACTGTCCTGACTCGGAACAGGGAGCTTACTAAAGCTAAGTTCAATAAATTGTGAAGTAGACAATACACACAGGAAGGGTATACGAAACCCTTTATTTTTCTATCTTTACAACGATTTCCGGAACTTCGGAATACAGAGACCAACCACTTATGGTCTGAACGTAAGAATATAAAAACTCTAACTAAAACTAACTTTGGATTAATATACAAGTGCCTAACTTCAAGATTGGCCGTTATTTAATAAAAATCCGTATGTAGTACAGAGAGCTGCTAAAACTACGATACGTTTCAATTTATCAAGAGGGCTAAACCTCTGGTCTTGAAGGCAACCAGCAACCGAGTAAAACTACTATGGCAAGCGGCCTGCTTCTAATAACTCCTTCCTCTCTCTTGCTTGGCAAAAAGCCACAACTTCAGTACTTGGCGTTAGCAAGAAAAATTTGCATAAATAAGTAAAAGCTTTTAATTCTGGCCGGAAGTAGAAAATAAGAAGTGATAGTAAAGATTTAAAATAAAATAAACGTTAGTAAAACTTAGGATCCTTACATACTTCCCGCCAGAGTTAATTAGTTTGAAACTGAGGTCTAAAACGACCTTGTTGAAAACTTTTAGCTCTAGAATCTAACGCGAGGCCAATCTTTTACAAACATTTCTCACTAGAAACTAGAAATTAAAAAGTCGTTTTTTCATTATCAACTCCATGGACAAGATTTTTCATCTGTACTGCATCTATAAACAGGAGTTTCTTAGTTGAAATCTGGCTCCTTCCAGAGATCTGGAAGGAAAACTAGTTTAATGAAATGTTACACAATTATATGGCAAATAACATGAATACTTATATTTCTCTTTTAACATTCTTATTTCATTCATGACGTTATTTAATTATATCCCCGTGCTCTCTGACATGTGTTGTAAAGGAAAACACCAAACACGAACGTGTCTATGTACAAGTGTTCAACACTACCGCCTGCAATCAAAACACTAACGTGTTAAAATTCAACATAACAAGACCTCAGAACACACCTTATATTCATCTCTAAACCCTGAGGTACTATTCTGAAAAGTGGCTAACTCTGAAGTGTAGCGTCAGAGAGCCTAACTACATTCATTCAACCTTTAACACATATTCACAATAATTTGCTCTTTTTACAGTCACACGAATAAGTAAATTTTTTTTTGGCATTACACTAATATTTTCACTTTTAACATATCACAGTATTTCTTAACTTTTAAAATAACAGTTCACATTGTATATAAGGACATATTAACATGCCGTTAATTTTATGCATTTTAAAACATACATTAGTAGAACATTGTTAACTTCTATTCTTTTCCAAGCAAGTGCTAATTCTTCTACATTGAAATACTACATTTCAAAAGTCTTTCAGACTAAAACTTCTTTCTTGCCAGAATCTTTTAAATAAAATTTTATACAATAACTTTTACAGTTTTCTTAAGGTACCTTTCTCAAAGATTATCAATGCTTTTACAATATTCAAGTATTTACACATTCCTATTATACATTAATTTTAGTTTTACTCCCGAGTAATTGAAACACATAATACCAGAATAGGTAAGAACTCATTTCTCGCCTTTTTGGCGATAAAGGTAGGCCTCACATGAGGTAAAACTTCTTGAATTCTGCCACTTGCAGTAAGAATGAAAAATTAACTTAAGGTTTCAAAGTAACATAAAGTTTTACTTATCTTTGTGATATTCAGACATCCTTTTTTCTGCCCAGGCTTCGAAAGTGGCGAAGACTACAGTCTGGTTGATCTTCCGTCTTGTACGTGTTCGCCCTTCGGTTCCTTCCTCCATTAGCTTTCTTTTCCTTCCAGTTCGGTCACCCTTGAAGACCTTCTTTTTAGCCTTTGCCTGTGGTCTCGGCCGTTTGATGGCAGCTGGTCTTGGCGGAACCGGGACAACTCTCTCTCGTTCCTGCTTGGATCTCGTTGCTGGCTGTTCAAATTTTTCTTGCTTCTTTGCATCTGCAGCTGGTCTTCCTTCATCAATTCGTCGACATTTGCTGCGTAGAATCCTTTCCGATGGGTAGATCTTCCGTTTTGGAGCCGGGTTATAGTTGCTGTCATTTCTCCTGGCTCTCTTTGCATTAGTCGTACTTCTCTCTTCTTCATTCTGGGGATGGTCATGCCCTCTCTTTTCTGGTCGGTGGAACGGCTTCTTTTTCTTGTTACCTTCAGTTTTCCAACGGGGGAACTTTCTTTTCAAATAGTTCCTATCTACTCATGGCTTGCCCTTGTGATTGTCGTTGTTCCACCTCTGGAGCTTGTGCCTGCCGTCCCGGATCCTGCAAAAGATCTCGAAATATTAGCATTTTATTACGACTATAGAATGGTTTTATCTGGTCAATGTTTGCGGTGCAGGTTTCACCATTCCTGGCTTTTAACACCACTACAGCCTGAGTTATTTTTTCTATGACATATGGTCCTTCAAATCGAGGATAAAATTTGGCAGTTTTATCTTCTGGTGCTGAAGAAAGTGAATGCTTAATTTTTACCACTTCATCCTCTACTTTATAAGTTACTCCCCGTCGTTTCATATCGTAATAGAGCTTCTGTTTTCTCTGTGCTACTTCAGTGTTCTTTTTTGCTTCTTTAATTAATTTTTCTATATCGCCCATTTTAAATTCTGGGGCTCTTTGTTGAACATAAAATAATTTATCTAACGGCGTTATAATCTTTCTGCCTAAAAATAACTCAGCAGGAGTTTTGCCCGTGGTATCATGTTTTGCGGTCCTAAGGGCGAAAGCTAATTAATTCACATAGTTATTCCAACTTTTATGAAAATTTTTAACATAACTACGGATAATTTTCACTATATTTCTATTGACTCGTTCCGCTATATTTGATTGCGGCCGATACGGGACCATTTTTAAATGACGTATGCCCAGTTTTTGGCACATGTCTTCAAATATATTACTTACAAATTGAGGACCATTATCCAATATAACTTTTATTGGCGCCCCGTATTTTAAAATATATTTATTTAAAATAGAATCAATAACTAATTTCGCGGAGGCTCGTTTTAAGGGAACAATTTCGGTCCACTTACTAAAATGATCAACCATAACAAGGAGATACCGACTTTTATTTAACTGACTTTTGGGGAAAGGGCCCAATAAATCGATGCCAATTATTTCATTTGGAAATTCGGATTTAATGCTATTTAGATACCCGGCTGGGCGGAAATTAATATAATTAACTGCTTGACATGTTAGGCAGGACTGGACATACACCCTTGTTAACTTTTGCAGTTCAGGAAAATAAACTGCTTCGCGTACGCGTTGGATGGTTTTTCGAATACCAGCATGAGAAGCTAATGGGCAGTCGTGTAACTCCTGCAGTATATTTAATCTAAGACTAGCTGGGATAACAGGTCGAAATTCGTTGTTGGAATTCGTAGTTTTTGTATAAAATAATAGCCCATCTATTAGTTCGTAATGGGCCGCTCTATTTCTTATCGCCACAATATCTTGGTGGCTAAAATTTTCAGGATCCTTTAAATACTCATAAATGTTTTTAAATTCAGGATCCTTACCCAGTTCGGTTATTACAGTTTCTTGGGAATGTATCGTACATGCTGTGAGCATTGCCACCTTTACAGTATTACCTTCTTCATCTATTTTTATTCTGGATAGGGCATCTGCTACGATATTTTCCTTTCCGGGGGTGTGCTTGATTACCAGATTATACTCTTGTAACTTGAGTGCCCATCTTATTAACCTTGGGGATAAGTTTTTCCCTGAGTACAATCTAGTTACCGCCGCATGATCAGAATACACTGTTATTGGCGCCCTTTCAAAATAGACTCGGAACTTTTGCACTGCTAACAGAACTGCAAGTGCCTCTCTCTCATTCGCGGATTCTCATTGGCTGGTCTGCGCAGGTTGCCTGCTATGTTGTTTGGTGTTTTGAAGTGTGGTTCTTAAATTGCTTATTTTACAGTGTGTTTTGATTTTTACTTGGTGAAAGTGCTTTTACATGATTGCTTACGAGTTCCGGTTTATGGAAAAGTGCTACTTTGTGCATGATGTTGGATTTCTACAAGGTTTGAAGAAGTTTAAAATTTCAAGTCCACGTAGCAGCTCATTTGCATACGGTAGTGCTGTTTTCGGTCACTTTAGTATTAAAAGTCCGTGCAAATGGTATTTTTTACCGTGCTTTTGATCTAAATGCTTGATTTTATGCTTGTACAAGTTTATGTTAAATTCTGGCTGCTATTTTAAAACTTTCGGATACTCTTAGTTACATGTTTCGAAGATAGGCTTAGCGTGGCTGCCAAGTGTTTATATTTTTGGATCTTCTGTTTTGCACTTGTAATTTTAGACCTTTTGCCAGGTGATTAAAAAATTTTTGAATTATCTTATTACTAGAAGTAACTGCCCAACATTTGATGTTTTGAAGTATTAAGGAATTGTTTTAAGAAGTCTCATTGCAAGTTATTTGAATTATATTAAAAAAAAAAAAAGGAAGAAAAAAGAAAAACTTGGTGCTCCATCAACTGAAGACTTTTCGCCCGTTGAAGAAGAGGTGAACCAATTTTGGTGCACCAAAATCTAAACTTTCCTACCCGTAGGGTTACTTTTTGAATTCTTGCGCTGAAACTCTATTTTTTGCTTTAAAAATTATATTATCATTTATGCTGTAGGATTTTACCGTCTGTTTGAGTGTTTTGTATTATAGAAAGTTTTTATTCAGTTTTAAGATATTAAATTCATGAAATTTTGATTTTATAATATACTCCTCTTATCGTAGTGCTTTACCAAGATTTAAGAAGTGTAAAATATGTCTCTTTTAACGAAAAAAGATAGTCTTAGTCAAAGTTATAGAGAACCTGAACAAGATGTTCGAAAGTCCGATATTTTAGGAGTAATTCAGGGTCTTTTCGACACTATTGAAACTATGAGAGATAAACGAATTGCCAAGAATATCATACATGATTTATCTTCTGGCCTGACATTTATTGCTAAATGGATAGAGAGATGTTCTACAAATGAAATTGACTTTGAGAATTCCAGAAGAAGAGATGAAGGAATGAGCCAGGTCTTAGAGGAGATTAGAGAGATTAAGGACCTGATTTCAATAAGAAATGCTGATGGAGCAGCTGGTGAGTGTAAGATGGAAGAGGAGGAAGTAAGAGTAATTGCAGAAAAAGAGAATAAAGATATGGCAAAAAAGATTAAAAGGGATAGAAGAAAAGATAACGAAATTTTACTTAGACCAATTGATAAACAGATTGATATTTACGACGAAATAACCCATCAGCTGGATCCTGGTAGATTGGGTATTGGAGTGGTCAATTCGTTTACTCGAAAGAACGGAGATGTAATCGTAAAATTAAAGGATAAGTACGAGGTTGCTATTCTGGAGAAGGCTATTCTAAAAGAAGAGAAATTGAAAAATATTGTAAAGCACAGAAAATACAAATTTATTAAACCTAAGATCATTTTATATAATGTGGGAGATCATGTTGAGGATGGAGATATTATGAAGAAATTGAAAGAAGAATGTCATTGTTCTGGAGAATGTGCCAGAGCGCTGTTTCGAATTCCTGCAGAGGAGAAAGGTGTTACTCACCGTATTTATGTTATTTCCTCAGATTGCCAAAGCACAGTTCTCGAAGAAGAGAGACTGGTACTCGGTTGGAAATCTTACGCCGCGCGTCTCTACCTGAACCCTAAGAGATGCTCTAAATGCCTACGTTTCGGGCATACTAGAAAAAATTGCAAATTTGAATTACGTTGTTCAACTTGCTCTCTTAATCATGAGAAAAAAGACTGTAAAAATGACAATCTTGGTTGCGGTAATTGTTTAGAGTATAACGAGAGATACGGTACTAACTATGATTGTGCTCACGATTCCTTTTCACGCTCTTGTCCGGTTTATAAAGAAGAAGTTAGATTTTTAAAAGATCACCTTGACATTTGATCTCTGTTTTATTGAACAGTTGCACTACGATGGGGACTTAAATATTGTAATTTTTTATTTTTGTTTATTTTGTCTGAATACTGTTCCTGTTCAAGATTTTTCTAGAAAGATTGAATGCTCTGATTCCCTTCCGGTTGCGAGTAACTACATTTTGTATATAGCTGTTTTTACTTGTATATAGAAATTTTAATTTTGAATTGGAGTTTTAACTGTATATAGAGATTTGCATATTAGCTAATGAATTTTATTGTATACTGTTTTATTAGTTTTATTGTATTATTTTATTACTTGTTTGTATATATATGTTTTCGCGGGTTTTTTATTAATTTATTTTGCCATGATAATTGTAAGCATAAATTTAAATCATTGTATGTTGGCTCAGGCCCAACTCCAGGTGCTTAATGAGATAATAGGCTCTTACCCTGAGATCATATGCATGCAGGAGCCCTATGCGGTCCACCATGAATTGGCCTACCAGAGACCTGACTGGAGATGCGCTTATGATAAAGATGGTAGAACTGGAATCATTGTTATCAGACTTGATATCGATTTTACACGTGACTATGAGTCTGATGTCATCACGGCAATCTCGATTTATGAGTCATCGAGCAGATTGGGAATTATTACTGTGTATTTCTCAGCTGCCGAGGACATAGAGGGATATCTTTCACAACTCGAAATGATTATCCGAAAATATGACAAATTTATCATTACTGGTGATTTCAATTCTAAACACCCAAGTTGGGGTGCTAAGAGCATTGACGCCCGTGGACGATTGGTTTTTGATTTTATATTAGCTAACAACTTGATTTTATTAAATGATTTTAGTTCTCTTGCGACTTTTAAATCTAGTATTGGTGAGGGCTGGACAGACTTGATAATCGTCTCACCAGGCTTGCCCTTTGGCCCTGAAGCTTTTGAGGTATTAATAGAGGAAAGCTTAAGCGATCATCGATATCTCCGATTATCTTATGATTTTAACACTCACTGCACGCCTAGGGCAGTTTTAACAAAAGATGTTTATCGAATTATGAGATATTGTAAGAAACTGGGTCCTAAAATGCAAGGATTTAAATTTGATTTGTTTAAATGTTGCTCTTCTAATGACTTAGAGTACTGTATTGTTAAATTCTTCAAAGAATTATCTATGGATGCCAGTAGGAAATTGCGTGCCAGACAGACTGGACGTTCAGAAATATCTTGGTGGACTCCTCAACTTGCCCTTATGCATCGACGAATTCGAGCTATGAGAAAAAGTTCACAGGTACCAGGTTTGATGGATAATATTAGAACTGAAAGAAAATTTATTTACAAGAAAGAACTAGCCGTCTATAAACGTCTGATAAGAAAGACTAAGTTTGAGACTAAAAAGAAGTTTTTCGTTAACAATATACATTATTATGATGGCTTTTATAGGACTGATTCCAAAAAAATTAAAAGAACTGATACCTTAAGTAATCCCCAACAAACTGATGATTTAGTTGAACTTAACAGACAGACAGTTACACATTCTCTCAAATTAGGTGTGCCAGAGAGATTTATGCTTAATGATGAAGACCTGGCAGTATGCTCTGAAAGTGATGTTGCTATTACTCAAGTGGAGATTAAAAATGCTACTGATCAATTGAGACGCAGAAGTGCTCCAGGTCCTGACCATTTTAATCCAATATTTGTACAGACTTTAATTTATACTTTTTTAGATGTTTTTACTTCACTTTTTAACCACTGCTTAAAATTTCATTTATTCCCAAGAAATTGGAAACTCGGACGTGTCATTTTGATTCCCAAACAAAATAATAAGTATAGACCAATTGTCTTACTCAGTGTCTTCGGTAAAGTTTATGAAAAGATACTGATAGAGCGACTGAGATTTTATTTAAACAGTCAGAAGTTGCTTAGTCAGCGGCAATATGGTTTTTCTACAGGACGCTCAATAGAGGACGCTCTTTATGATACCTTAGAATTCATTAAGCGCTACAAAAATTCTCAACATGTGGTTTTGCTGTCTTTGGACGTTTCGTCGGCCTTTGACTCTATACACTGGACTTCAATCTTACAAACTTTGATCGGGCTAAAGGCCCCAAAAAATTTGGTGCAAAGTTATATGAGTTATTTCAGTAATCGAAAAATCATCTACAACGCCTTCAAAAGTGAAGATGCGCAGATTGAATTAGATATTCATATGGGGTGTCCGCAGGGCTCCTGCAGTGCTCCCCTGCTTTGGAACATTATATTGAACAAAGTTCTAATTTTAGAATTTCCCGATGATGTAAAGTTTATTAGTTACGCAGATGACTTGGCAATCTTAATGAAGGGAGATTCTTTAGAAAAACTTGAGCGTTTGTTTGAAACAGTTATGAAACCGCTGGAAGATTGGAGGATCGGTGAAGGACTGGATTTTAATATAGCCAAGATTTCTGCGATTTTGTTCCCGCGTGGCGGAAGTAAGGTGCGGCCACCGCGATTTAGATACCATGGTCAGAGAGTCAAGTTTACCGACGCCATCAAATACCTAGGCATTATTATAGACTCTAAACTTACTTTTGCAGAACACTTTCGAACAGTTCACCAACGTTCTGACGATATATTAATGTATTATAAGCGATCGTTCTCCGGTGATACCCTCTCTTACAAGGCTCAAGTGTTAAAGGATATATTAAATTGTGTTATAGTTCCAAAGATACTTTATGGAATTGGTGCATGGGGTTCCAGAGCGGGGGAACTGATTAGACTAAGGAGCAAACTCGGCTCAATACAAAGGAGTTGGTGCCTAGCAATCACAAGATGCTTTCGCACAGTGTCGACTGAGGTGCTCTGTGTTCTTGCCGGCACGTCGCCTCTTTCTATTATGTATAAATTTTATTATGAGAAATTTTTATTTAAAACTCAGAGAATGGAATTTAAACTTTATAATGACGTTTTAATTACAAAACATATGTTTGCGAGATTTTTTACAGATTTTGTACATCCCTCAGAGTATTGTACCTTACTTTGCTTTGATTACTATTGCTTTGATTGTGTTCTTCCTGTAATAGGAGAAATAGACGTATACACTGACCGTTCGGGACAGGACGGTCAATTTGGTGCAGCTTTCGTAATTTACTTTTTTGGTGTTGAAATTGTAAATAAAATGTACAGGTTGAATAGTTACAATTCTGTTTTTCAAGCGGAATGTTGTGCGCTCCTTAAGGCTTTGGAATGGATTAAGAGTAATTTGAGCTGTGTAAATACTGTACATATTTACTCTGATTGTATGTCTATGCTGCAGTCTCTGTCCTGGGCCCGTACAGCCAATGTTCTAATTTTTGAAATTAAGTGCTTGTTAAAATTGTTGAAACAACGCATGGATGTTTATTTACATTGGGTAAAGGCCCATGTTGATTTTACCGGAAATGAAAGAGCCGACGTGTTGGCAAAACAAGCCATTTATGATGAACGAGTTGAATTCTCTGAGACGTCCGGTTCGAAAAGCTATGCTATTAGAAATATGAAAAATTTTTATTTGAATATCTGGACATTACAATGGAAAGAGTCTGAGAGGTGCGCGGGTTTATTGCAGCATATTAAAATTAAAAACGAAATGAAGCCGATTAGCGATATGGATCTGAATCAGTTCTTGACTGGACATGGCCGTTTCCCCGCGTACCTCTCTAGGTTTGGTTTGCAAAATTAAGATTTATGTGGCGTTTGTCATGTAGTTGGGAACGCAGAGCATTTTCTCAACCACTGTCCTTTGTTAAAGGATTTGAGAATCGAATGCTTTAGTGACAAACCATTAGGTATTGAAACTTTAAAAAGATTCTCTAGAAATGCAATGTCTTATATAAACAATAATAGAGTGACATTTGGTGTATTAGTTTAAATTATGTCTTTAAATATTTCAATTATTTTGTCTATTTTTTTTTCCCTTTATGTATTATTCATGTGTATGTATTGTATGGTCTATTGTCTGTTTTTTTTTTTTTAATTTAAACATATGTTTACAGTACATATATACAGTTTAGGCACTCTGTAATAACATATTATAGACCATAGTCTAAATATTTTAATTGAATTATAGGCTTTTAAATTATTTTATATGTTTTTAAGATAATTTTATCAATTCAACGATCATTTGTGAGCCGAGGATTTTATTTTACTTGTAGTAGTTGTATTTTATTGTACTTGTATTTTATTTGACTTGTTGATGTAGTTATTTTGTTCTGCTCTAATCCTAAATCTAAGACTTAAAGCCCCTTAAGTGGCAAAGTTAAAATTAATATTGCTGTCAGATTATAATTATTTTCTATTGCATTTTTAACTATAGAACACCTTATTGCGTGCGACCTTCTGCAGGTTCTTTTCCTTTTGGGAATTCCCCAATGAACCTTTGAGGTGCTTAGTTATTTATGTTGTTTAATGGTGTGAAGCGAGTTTTATTATGTGACAGAAACAGCCTCTCTGTGAGTGTTTTTGTCTGTGATTGTTTGATTGCGTAAGTGTTTGTTTGTGTTTTGTGTCATTTTCTTATCTTTAGTTTTTCTACTAACCCTTCTTTATTTTTGGTTGGTTATTTTATGTTTTCTGTGATGTTTTATCAGCGTGGTTTGGAGGAGGGTTGACCTATTTTTAATCATATGGTCCCGCTGGGACAAGGCGGATTGGGTCTCCCTCGAATAGTTCTCTCATTCGCGGAATAATTTCTTTGTGTTTGATTTAAAGTTCGACTAAAAAATGCCACGGGCTGCTGATTTTGCGAAAGTACCGCTCCTACCGCATAATCCGAAGCATCCGCTGAAATTTCTAAATTCTCATCGTTTTCAGGAAATTTCAAAACAGGGGCTTGCGTTAATGCTTGCTTTAATTTTTCGAAAGCACTATTGGCTTCGGCCGTCCACGAGAATCTTGCCTTTTTTCCTTTTTAATTTTAAAAATGGTTCAGCAACAGCTGCAAAATCTTTTATAAAGGACCTATAATATGAACAAAGTCCTAGAAAAGAAGAGAGCTTCTTCGCCGTATTGGGCGGCGGATACTTTTGCACAGCGATTATTTTTGATTCATCCGTCTCGATTCCTTTCTGAGATATTTTGTAACCTAAGAATTTTAATTCAGGGGCTGCAAATTTGCACTTTTCGACATTAACTTTTAGACCGGCCTCATTTAATAATGAAAACACCTGTCTTAAATCCTGTACATGTTGGTCCAGATTATCACTAGTAATAATGATATCGTCTAAATAGATAAATGTGGTCTTTCCTAGAACAGGCCTTAGGACAATGTCCATACATCGCTGAAATGTTGCCGGTGCCCCTGAAAGGCCAAACGGCATACGCAAGAATGCATAAGTGCCAGAGTTGGTTATAAAAGCAGTCTTAGGCACATCTTCCGGTTAAACCCCTATTTGAAAATAACCAGTCGTTAAGTCTAACGTAGTCATATATTTGGTAGAAGTTATGTTCCTTAGAATTTCTTCAATAATAGGTAACGGATATACCGGATATTTAGTCATGGAGTTTAATTTACGATAGTCAATTGCAAAACGCCACATTTTCGGATGTGTTACCGGATAGTAATTATTTTTTTTACATAACACAACCGGGCTAGCATAACTACTTGAGATGGGCGTTATGATCTTTTTACGTAACATATCTCGAATATGCCACTCTATATTTTTTTCTTTATTCTTATCATACCGACATGGTTTGTGGCGAACTGGCAGTGAATCTCCGGTGTTGATACTATGGTTAGTAACTTGAGTAAATCCGGGAATATCACTAAATAACGAAGCAAATTCACTTACAACTTGGCGAATTTTTTGTTGCTCTCCCGTAGGCAGGTGGTTGAGGTTTAACGTCGGTGGTTCTCTTTTTTCATCTCGAAATGGTTTCATCGTCAGCTTAAGGGACGCTTCGTTAAAATCCAGCGTTGCTTCTGCCTCTGAAAGAAAATCTATCCCTAAAATGACATGTGCTTGTAAATTTTTTACGATAAAAAACATGATCTTTACTTGCTCGTCCTTGATACGATTATATAATGGTATTTTACCTATGCATTTGCATCTTTCTCCCTGCGCAGCTAACACTGTCGTATTATCCGAATTATATATGCGGTATCTACGGAAATACTTCCTAAAAAAATCTTCTGCCACACAGGAACACTGCGTGCCTGTATCCAAGATTGCGGTGGCTGGGATGTTGCTCACCAGAACTTCAATCTTTGGAAGAGTCAAATTTTTCACAATAACTGTATTTAACTTGAAGGAAGAGGGGTTTCTTGGCCTTCGGATTTCCGCACCCTCCCGTCAGCAGAAATCCGTTTTAGTTTAAATCCTCTTTCTTCCTTTTCATGCCTTCCTTCTTTTTCCGCTGGCCTTCAGACTTTTTTCTGGCTTACTATTGAACTGTCGACGTTCGCCAGTTGTTTTGGATACTCGGGTTTCCTTGCCAACTGATTCGATTTGCTTCCGTAGCCGTGTTCTTGCCTTTGCTGTGGTCTTGGCGCACCAAATTGGCTTCGTTGCTCATACTGGCGTCTTCTTTCAATGTCCTCCGTTCTTCTACTTTCAAACTGGATTCTAGCTCAAATAACTTTTCCAGTGTAGTCGAATTCCTTAATTCAATAAAGTCTTGTACTTGGGGAAGTAACCTCGGCAAAATCACTTGGATTATCTCAGGATCCGGACGGCTTCCATACAAGAGTTTAAAGACGTGAATTTTTCTTAAAATAAAGCTTGAGAGATTTTCAATTCGTTTCTGGTATATGCTGAAGAGTTCCGCTCCTAATTTGGAACGATTTCTTACGACAGGGAAGGCTTTCACTAAGGCAGTCTTGAAATTTTCGTAAATATAGGTGGGACTTCCCGCTTGACGCAAGAGATTTCTGCCTATACATTTGAACCAATTAAGCGCTTGGCCCCTCAAAGCGCTGGTAGCTAAGGTGACTTTCTGAAACTCATGGACTGGATACAGCATGAAGTGGTCATCCAATTTTTCCAAAAAACTGGTTACCGGTGAGTTTCCATTAAATGTTGCTTCTGGTTTCATCGATGCGCGCATGGTCTGGACGATGTAACCAAATCCTTCCAGGGCGGCAGCTGGCATTTCTGGATTCTGAGCCGCTTCTGCAGGCACCACAGGTTCTTCTTGAAACTCAGCCATGGTTATTCTTCGTCGGGCGCCACTATCAGGACTTGTGTTCCTCTTTACTTGCTTTGGAAACACGAACTGTCCTGACTCGGAACAGGGAGCTTACTAAAGCTATGTTCAATAAATTGTGAAGTAGACAATACACACAGGAAGGGTATACGAAACCCTTTATTTTTCTATCTTTACAGCGATTTCCGTAACTTCGGAATACAGAGACCAACCACTTGTGGTCTGAACGTAAGAATATAAAAATACTAACTAAAAACTCTAACTAAAACTAACTTTGGATTAATATACAAGTGCCTAACTGCAAGATTGGCCGTTATTTAACAAAAAACCGTATGTAGTACAGAGAGCTGCTAAAACTACGATACGTTTCAATTTATCAAGAGGGCTAAACCTCTGGCCTTGAAGGCAACCAGGAACCGAGTAAAACTACTATGGCAAGCGGCCAGCTTCTAATAACTCCTTCCTCTCTCTTGCTTGGCAAAAAGCCACAACTTAAGTACTTGGCGTTAGCAAGACAAATTTGCATAAATAAGTAAAAGCTTTTAATTCTGGCCGGAAGTAGAAAATAAGAAGTGATAGTACAGATTTAAAATAAAATAAACGTTAGTAAAACTTAGGATCCTTACAATGTAAAATTTAGTTTCAGTGCCGCCAGCTTGGCGAAGAAAGCGTGAAGTAAATTTCTATTTTCTCTTATTCATTTTATGGTAAATTGTAAAAATCATATATATTAGAATTTTGTAAATATAGGTAAATACTTGAAAGTTATGTAAAAGTAGAATTTAGTTTAGAAGTATAAAATTTTAGGTGTTAAAAGTAAATGCTCAAAAGAAACGAGCTCAAATCTAAGTATTAAACAGTAGATAAAATCATGCTTTAGAGCGAAAGCCTGCATGTCTAAAGATGAATGGGGGGGAAATTAGAATGAATGTGTTTTGTAGGGTTCTCCACCTACACTTGAATTTTAAGAATGTTAAACATAGCTCATCGATTTTCAGTATATTGGATTAAGGTGTGTCATATTTGTTCGTTTGAATTCTAAGAAATCATTGTGGTTAGGGGAAGAGTTGTAATACAAAAACACGAAAATTCCCGTTTCACACCACACATGGTGGAGAACCAGGGTAAAGTTAAATTCATGTTCGAATATTTTAATGAATGTGAATGTAAGCAGTTAATTAAGGAAAAGGAAAGGATCGAAAACGAAAACGTTATCCAGTGTTAAGAAAGTGTAAATCATAATGTATTTAGAATGTAGATACTTATTCCTTCCAGATGCTGGAAGGAAGAGAAAAAGATTGATTGATGAAGACCAAAGGATCCTGTAAGAAGATATGGTATTTTAATCATCTACAGAAATGATTGTAATTGTTTTACGAAACAGTTTGTTTTATGTAAGCGGGGCTCTTGAGTCTTAGGTCAGAATATGGAAACTTTTTCAACAGGTCGTTTCTAGGACCTGATTCCAAGTTTACCAAATTCTGGCAGCGGCAAATGTAGGGTTTATATTTATTTTAACTAACATTTATTTTAAGCTATCTTTCCTGTCAAGCCTTTACTTTCCCCTAGAATTGCCAATGCAAGAGTATGTAAATTGTAGTAGAACGCGTAGTCTATTAAATTTTAGTAGAAGTAAGTTGAGTTTAAATAGAAGGGAAACGAGTTTGTACGTGTGCTTCTTGAATCGCGAGCGTGAAGGTTGCTAGGTAGAAACTTAAGCACCGCGCGTTTCGGCCTGTGTGCCTATTTCGGCAGTTCGTTGAATCTTCAACTGCTTAATCAGTAAGCTTGCTGAATCTCAGCTGTATCTTAGAACGCGGTTAAGTTATTTACGATTTTAGAGCCTCGTAGGTAGTGATCTCGTTATTTATTCATCCTGTCATTTATTTTTAGTTTCACATTTCTGTTTTGTTAAACCGCCGGGTCGGCGTCGTTTGTGAGCGTCAAGTGAACGCAGCTGTTATTTCTAAAGTGGAATAAAAAGGGATTTAAACCCTTCTTACGAGTTTGTGTAATTTACAGTTCATAGCAGTCACTACCACTGTTGCTGACAAGTTGGGGCCTCGCAACACTATAAGGTGATGCAGATCACTTCCTCTTCAACTAACCACATACCGATAAACTGCATTTAAAAATGCCAAGCAGTGAATACTGGCCGCAATGGGCGGAGAATACCTGCGGCAACAAGCAGACGAGAACTAAAATAGAGGAGGTAATCAGGCTATGCTCAGCAAGGTACTAGGAAATTCTCCCCCTCCCTTGAGAATTGTATCTTCGCAGCATAATTTTAATAGCAGATCAAAATACTACAACAACTGAATATCAACACTAGAAAAATAGCTCACCCCGTAGAATAATAACAGGACTGTAAGAGCAAAACTATTGTAATGTAAGCATATTTACGATCCAGTTTGTATGTACTTGATAAAAATAATATTGTAAAGCAGTTTAAATGATATTGAAAATCCAGTCAATGTGTAAATGAATTACAAGATTAATTTGATTATTTCAGTAAAAGTATTGTAAATATGAATTCATATAATGTTTAAATGTACACGTAGCTGTCATGATTTCATGTATCTATGATATGTAACTTGTACAAGACAATGATTGTAATCAACATATCTATGCTTATACACAGGCTGTGTATGCCCATGTAATATTTATATGTATATTTTTACACGGAGGAAATTTTCCCTTCTGCCAGGATGACTATTAACATTGAAAGACTTTGTTGTAAAAGTCTTTCAATGTTAATAGTAGTCAGGTCAGTAGTTATCTCAGGCGGCGCTCAGTACGGCAATCGATAAAAATCTAGAGGAATATTCAAATAATCGGTCTCATGCTATTTCTACCCCCCTCCCAAATATCATTCTTAATTATTGTGAATACAGATTACTTACTACTGATATATTTTAGATGTTTTTATACTCTTATGCAAAATTAACAGAACTTGCATATTATATCGAATTTCTCAAAAACTAATGCACAGAATTTAGCGAAATTTGGTATGAATATACTTTTATAATACAGAAAAAGGCTTAACCAAAATTATTTTTTATGTATGCATGATTATAAGTAAAGCTCATAGTGCAAGGATGTCCAAAATCCACGTTGTGATATCGAACGGAAAGTGGATCTAATATGGGGTATGATCTTCTCTCACAGCAAGATATGTAGCGCAGCGTGACTGCATACTGTCAGTTGAGGAGTCCCAGTAGCAGTCGATCCCACTTCTGCAGCAAGGCAGTTTTCAAATCCGGGATGTTTCTCGGTGGGGGATGGAGACATTAAATTGCCCTTCCAAGAGCGTCCCGGACGTGCTCTAAAGGGTTAAGATAAGGAGATCTGGCTGGCCGGTACATGCGGCGAATACATTCAAGGGAAGAATGGAAAAGGTAGACTTTTCTGCATTTATTTACCCCGAAGTATTCAAGTAGTTCAGTTCACAACGTGAATTATTTTGTTCTAAATGCGGACTCTAACAAACAACATTCTAACGCTCAATTATCTAATCCTCAGCGTTGTGTGATAAATCTTTCTGTAATAGAAGGTACTGTTTAAATTCTGCTGACTTATTAATCTAATATTGGATTTATTAAGAGTGCATTAATTTATCTTAATGATTTATAATTAGTGTGCAATAATTTATCTTATATAATTTTATTTTGCTTATTATAACAACTAATAATATTTTTTATTTTCATTATTGTTAATATATACTATATATTAATTAATGCATAATATCAATTGGTTTTGAATTTATCGTGATTAACTGTCTACTAATTTGCTTAACATTTTTTCTACTACAAATTTTTTGTCTACCTGTAGTTGTAATTTGCTTAACCTTTTTTCTACTACAATTTTATTGTCTACCTGTAGTTGTTATTTGCTTATTAGAAGTTGCTATTTGTCATTCCAATTTTGTAACGTTATAGTGCGCTGCGGGCGGTTTTTTTCTTATTTATTAGTGTTCATCTTCCTGCCATTAGCGCTAGTTCTTGCAAGCACGCGAAGTGTTCCAACCTAATACCGTAACTTCAGTGCCATATTCTGTTCTTACAATTACTTTGTGTTCCTCCGACTCTCTTCATCGAACGAGTGAGCACTCTGTGCTAGGAACAACTAGAACGACAACTTAATACCAGTCTCTTCTCTCAAGCAAAAGAGCACAGATTTAAACTCCCGGAGCTACAAGAAAACCATCCTACAAGACAACAAGACTTCCGGAGTTGCGCAAATGTGGCCGGTAAGATTCAGAAAAAGAAGCCTCCTTCCACACAAGCAACAGCCATTCCCAACCAAAAGCCTTCTGAGCACGTTTTACTTATCAAGAGAAAAGATTCAGAGCGCACACCAGATAGTGTGAAAGCGCAAGTTTTAAACAACATTAAACCTCATAAGCTTGGCATCAACATATAGCAAGTGAGGGCCACAAGATCTAAAGAGCTACTCTTGATTAGGTGCAAAGAGGCCACACACTTGCACAAACTTAATAAAGCGATTGAAGAGTCCAGCGTGCTGACAGAGCACTTAGAACTAAGTACTCCCTGTCCGTTTAGAATCTCTCTCATAGTATTTGGGTTACCCCAAGACATAACGGCAGACGAAATAAAAGCAACATTTGAAGAGCTTTTGCCAGAAACGCGGTCGCCAGTTATCTTCCCCAAAGTCCCGAGACCTAGAGACGAAACTAGCTGTAATTGGATAGTGGAAGTGACAGCAGAATTCAAAGACAGGCTTCTCGATCCCAAGCGGGGTTATATTGGATTTACTTCGTGTCCGTTTAGAGAATACGTAAAAATAACCCGCTGATACAACTGCCAATCCTTTGGCCACCTAAAGTAAAAATTGCAGATTCCCACCAGCCTGTACAAAGTACGGAAAAGGTCATTTAACACAAGAGTGTAAGGCAGAAGAGGAAAATTGTGCGAATTGTGTTCACTCCAATACGCATAATAGCACAGACATTGACGCAAGTCATCCAGCAAGTTCTTCAAAATGTCCCGTACACTGACAGGAACTGCAACGATACAGCAAAACACAGCAACAACTGATGTAGGCAGTAACCAGTTCCGTCAACAATTCACAGGACTTAGGTTTCTCCAAGCCATCTTGCAGAGAGCTAACTTCCTGTAACCTGTAACGCTCAACTTCATGGACATTATGACAAAGGAAAAAGCGGATATCGCCCTTATACAAGAGCCGTACTTAACACATAGTCATCTGTCAGGAACTCCACCCACAAGCAAGAAGTTCCAGTCAACCTTTCAACAGGCTGTCATAATCTATAATGGGGGTCCGCTATGTCCCCTTTTTACATCTCAGACGCAACACTCAGTTACCATTAAGCTAAAGACAACTACCGGACACCTTCAAATTACTAATGTGTACTTTCCACTAAGTGAGGAATTAGATTCTCTACTAATAGAAATCAGTACTGTCGTCAGAAAAGAGAACAACCAAATTTTATTAGCAAATGACTTCAATGTTTAAGTCCCTTATGGGGGGCGCGAGTGGAAAACTTAAGAGGCAAAATGGTTTTGGAATATGCAATGACAAACAGATTAAGCATCATAAACACGTCGGACTCACCGCCAACCTTCCGCACTATAAGGGCGGAAAGGTTGGTCAGATTTAACCATGGTTTCTTCACAATTAGCAAACCAAATGTCGGAATGGCATGTTATGGACATTCCCTCTCTGAGCGACCACAGAATAATTAGCTATCTAATGGGAACTCAGTTAACTTATACTCTGAAGCAGAGTTCAAGACAGCTTATTGAGGACATCAAAAGTACTTTAATCTGCTTCGTCCTTATATAGATCAATTGATTTTCAACTTCCAAGCAAGCAACACCATAGACGGACTGGATGATGCCTACAGGAATTTAATTTTAACTCTAACAAGTGCAGCAAAACAAGCGTATAATAAAAAAACACCGAGCCAGAAGAAAGAAATTTCTTGGTGGAATGACAAACTAACGGCAAACAGAAGCAGAATTCGGGCACTCAGAAGACTGGCACAGTCAGAAACAGATCCCATACAAAGGGCACGAAAAGTGCAGACGTATAAGAAGGCACTTACGCAATACAAACTACAGATAATAAAAGCCAAATCCGACTTTTGGCAGGAACACTGTAGTAGAATACCGGAACTTTTTGGGAAAATACAAAAAATCGCCACAGATAAGGTCTTTAGACAGACTCAATGTGGCTCCTGACGCACCAAAAAAAGAACCATTTTTTCGGTAATACTGAAAACGGTTTTTCCTTCAGATGATCCCGGCAATGACTCAGAAATGCATGCATTAATAAGGAAGCAATTTCAGGGAAAATGCTGGTCTTCCAAAAATGGAGACTATCACCCACCACCAACAATAGAGGTGGTAGACTTAATCATAAATGGTTTGGCAAGGAAAAACGCATCGGGGCCGGATGGCCTGGACAATATAATACTCAAGGCATTGCATAATGAGTTCCCAGAGCTGATCCACTCAGTCTGTAAAGCATGCTGGAAATATGAAGCTGGCAGAGATCGCTCTGTTTCACAAAAAGGGGAAAGATCCCTCGGATCCGACCTCCTACCGCCCGGTAAGTCTCCTTCCCACAATTAGCAAAGTCCTAGAACAGATCATTCTAATGAGGCTCAACTACTTCCTGAATAAAAGTTCAGTAATTAACGAAAGACAGTATGGCTTCCTTGAAGGAATATCTACGGAACAGGCAGCAGTGGATCTTCTGAAAGTGCTGAAAAAGAACAGAGAGGAAGATAATTACTCAATAGTAATATCTATTGACATAAAGGGAGCCTTCGATAATGTCTGGTGGCATGATGTAACAAAAGCATTAGATTCAATCAACTACTCTATTCAGATCTTAAAGTTGATAAGAAGCTACCTTAAGAAAGACAGACAAGTAACTACAAACGATGGAATAATCCAGCATAAACTGGAGAGAGGCTGTCCACAGGGTTCCTGTCTAGGGCCAGCCCTGTGGAACCTAGTAGCTAATTCAGCCTTCCAAATTTTTTAGATGGAGAGCGGGGTACATCTGCAAGCTTTTGCGGATGATTTCCTTCTAGTAACTTCGGGAAGAAAGAATATCGAGAAAATTACACAAATTGCACTCAATAGGTTCTTAGAGTGTGCACAAAGACATAAACTTACGATCGCAGCAGAAAAAACTACCATGCTATTTATAGGGCGAAAAAGAGTAATGAAAAGAAATCCTACCATTATACTCAACGGCACCTCAGTAAAATGCTCTCCAAACATAAAATGCCTAGGATTTAGAGGTGGTACCAGGCAATTACAGAAAGAATTGTGCTCTACGGCGCAGCGATCTGCGGAAGTATACTCAACGTAAGCATGCGTAGATATCTCCTGTCCATGCAAAGGCTGCAGCTCTTGCTCATCTGCAAGGGCTACAGAACTACTTCAACGACAGCTCTGCAGGTTCTAGCAGGAATTCCTCCGCTAGACCTGCAAGCGGAAGGGAGTCATTAATTGGAAGAATGTTAAGGCTAGGTGAGGACGAAGTTCTATGGGAACAACACCAATTCGCTGAAGACTTTGAAAAACACAAGCCAGTGACGCAAGGATATCCGGCTGAAACACATCTAAAAAAGTGTATTCTAGGCCACTATGTGACATCAAAAGAAAATCACACAGCTAATATTTACAGACGGCTCAAAACCCGAGACGAGTACTGGCAGTGCCTTCTGCGTTTTAAAAGGTGATACAGTTGTGTATAAATGGAAAAAGAAGACTTGGCGGTAGGAACTCAGTATTCCAAGCTGAGCTGGCAGCACTGAAAGCAGCCATTAATTATGTGAAGATGAACAGACCTACCCAAATTACTATTTACAGTGATTCTGCCTCTAGCCTCGACGCAAACAAAGGTTACAAAAGCAAAAGCCAGTATGTCCAAGAACTTAGAAAAATCCTCCTCAGTCTTCTGCCATCAGAAAGGTCATGCCTCACGGGGGTTCCGGTTCACGTGGGCATAAAAGGCAATGAGGAAGCGGATACCCTGGCAAAAGAAGCTGCAAAGGGGGTCTCAAGAACAGAAGTCTCAGATAAATTACCTAGGTCTCATCTCAAAAAGATCACTCTAAAACAACTGATAGACAGATGGCAAGCCAGATGGGACACAGCGGATATTAAACGAGTGAAATTGCAATAGTGGTAGTCAGACACAGTTTTATACAGGTCATGGCCCTTTCCTAACCTATCTACATAGATTCAGCCTGAGTGACACAGAAAGATGTCAATGTGGAGAGGTGGGTGATCCAGGCCACTACGTCTTCGACTGCACAAACACGGCACAATACAATATAAGAAAGCCAACTCAAGCTTACGGGCGACAAATATAAGAACAAACAAAACAGCAAATAAAAAGCTACAAGCGGTAATGAGCCGTTGTCAGAAAAAGTATTCTCTAATACGACGATAAGTGTCCCCAAACAGAAATAATTAAGCACTTAGCGCTCTGAATCATAAAATGAACAAGTCACACTAAATCAATGTGTTAAGTATGCGGGGCACACACCTCGGAACTCTCAGCTCAAGACTCACTTAGATAATTAGCACTATGGCAACAACTTGCCTATATTCTTTAAAAATTTTATTTTTGCAATTAATGCACAGGTCTAGGACTCGAAAGATCAGATTGAGCCAGTAAAATCTTCAACAGCAGTGAGTTTTTCCTACACTTACTAATTATATATTTAAATTATAAATTGTGAAAAGTAGGTTCAAGAAGGGCAAGGTCAACTTATGTTTCACCTCAAGTTTGCGAATGATATTATTCTTGGTATGGCATTTTTTCTTTCTTAATTTTAATAAATGTTCAACTTTTTATGTAAATATTAGAGAAGAGATATCATATGTATGTGATCCGCTGTATGTTTGAATCTCTCCCTAGTAATCAGCATTAAGTGCTTAATTATGTTTTTTATAAATTATGTGCATGTTCTAAGATGATAAAAGTAACTATGGAATGAATTTAGGTAAGGTTTTCTTTGTAATTATGTATCAGCATTATGTATTCAAGGGTTTGGAATCAGATATCAGTTTTACTGAGTATGGTGGTATTTTTCTGTTTATGTTCACTTTAACGTACTCGTATTTATTACTTCTTTGCATGTATTATGAAGGTCATTTCGTACTTGGCTAGGATTTAGACTACATAACATTACTTAATCATCAGTTTTATGTATTATGTTCATCAGTTTTAGTTGTAGTTTTCATGTATTACGTATGCATTTTTAAGTGTTATGTATGCAGGTATTAGAGATCAACTTTTTGTATTTCTGTACTCAGTACCATGTTAGTTTTCCATTTTAATATTCAGTTTTGTACTTATGTATGTATTATCCTGTCTGCAAGTACTACGAGAGAAATGTAGATGCATGGTTCAATTTGTAAAACAACTCCAGTTTAAGTTTGCGAAAAGAACTAAATTATGCAGGAGTTTGTTATCTTAATGATAACAGGTACACAATCTTTAAATGTTTTTACATAAGTCAGGCACATGGAAAGTAATCTGCGTTAAATTACGTTTAGGCGCTAGAATTTTTTTAATCTTTTTTTTTTTTTTTAAATTTTTTTTAAGTTTACTATGTGCAATAATTTAATAGGTTACGTCTTTCCTTTATGCAAGACCAATGATTTTACAAAAGCCCAATAAATATATGACAGTTGTGTAAGGATTAGCATCCGCATGTACACATTTAGCAAGTCCAGAAAATCCACGGCAGTTAATTTTTCAGGCAGAGTCCTCCTTTCTTTACTTTATCTAACACAAGTTTCTGTCTAACAGCGATTCTTAACAGTCTTTTGATTGCTTCTTTACTTAATTTTAAGTAGTTTCTAACAGAATACTCTTTCCCCGAACAACAATATCCTAGCTTACATGAAGACTTATGAGGCTCTTAGCCGTCTATTCGGCTGCGTTTCCGGAGCAGGGTGAAGCAGAGAGTAGATGGTTTCTGCCAGGATGGTGACACACTGTAAGGCTAAGGCCAGGTCACTCACTTCCTTGGTGGCGCTCACTCACTCACATGCGGCGGATATCCTCACTTCCCAAGTAATCGTCCACCAGCTAAGTTCTATGCGAACGAACATTGTCCTCCATTAACAGGAATCTAGGACCAAATGCGTCTGAAAATTCGATAGGGCTCTGAAATCGCTGTACCTTATGGCAGTCAGGGAGCCTTTGTCAAACACATGCAAGAGTCTGTATCTGTCCAACATAGTTGCCTGCCTAAACCATTATATCTCCATTACAGTAATAATCTTTTTTCTTCGTGAGGGAGGGATGTTATTTTGTTCCAGACTCTCTCCGAATACAGATACACCAAGAATCAGTGTCCAGGCTGAATCTCGACTCATCTGTAGAAAGCACGAGGCTCCACACAAGTCTGGTCCAAGGCGCATGTTATCTGCACCATGTTAAACGCGCTTTCTTGTGCGTTGCAGTGAGCAAGACGTAAACAGCGGGTCTTCTGGCATACAGCTCTATCTCATGAAGACTTTAGGCAACTGTAGACATTGAAACTCGGATTCCAGTGACGGCTCACGCGACAGCTATTAATATCTGCAGCAGCCCTATGTCGCCACGCCGGAAGTGCCAAATAACTATCGTCATTAGTCGCTGTAGATCTTAGTCGACCTTGTTCAGGTATTCACGATATGAATACAGTGTCCTGTAACTGTTTCCATGAGGTGCAGACGACAATGGGCTCAGTAGCCACCTGCATGTGTGATTAGTCTGCTTCCACTTTACGAATGTTCTCCATCCGCAAGTTCGTGGCTACTCAGTTGACCTGATAATTTATAAACTTGACACAACTCTTGTGAGAAACACGGCGAATGTCGTAAAGGAGTACGAGCACACAAATCGCCGAAAATCCCTTGTGCGTTGATATTCCTTTCACAATCACAGCTCTGCGGACACGCATGTATACGCTTACATATTCGACTCAATATTTGCACAATTCTTCCTTGCACTCTTTATTTGTACAATTCAACTTAAACATAATCCATAATTTGCTTCAATACTTTTCATAAAAATAGACATAATTACCAAATCCTCTTAATTTTGCACGCAAGTGTAGCTATTCATGCCACGGCGAATAAATGATGTAACTTTATAAGAGGGATTTACTTGACTGTATAAGAGGGATGAACAAATATAAGAGAACAAACTCTTTATAGAGCTATGTGTCATTTGAATCATAAAAGTTGAATTTTGAACTGTTACTCAAACATGTTTGTCAAACAACGCTAAAATTCAATCTATAAGTATTCAAGAATTTAAATAAGTTGTGCATTGAATAAGATAATTTCACTTCATTTGTATCTTTTTAATAAATATAGGTATAGTTTAAAAAACTGTATTCTTACTTTTTTTTTTTAATTTGTCAATATATTTTTCTTATTATTATAACATATCCTAGGAATTCTGATTTTTTGGTTTAGGAAGTTGCATTTTTAAAAATTTATTTTTAGACCATAGTCTAAGGCAACTGAAGAACTAATTGTAACTCTTTCATCTCTTCGTCTTTAAATGAAATGATTATACCATCCACATAAATTATAACAGTTTGATCACTAATAAGAGGTTTAAATACTGTACTAAATCTTTGAAAATTTCTGGGAGAATTGCAGAGGGAACTTTAAGAAATTCATATTTTTGTGAGTTTTTAGAAATCCATGGGAAATGAAAAAAATCCATTTTTCAGGTCAAGAGATCTAAAGATCTTGCAGCTCAAAAATTTGTTCTATTAGTGGTAAAAGAAATGTATCTTTCATTATTTTCTTGTTCAGATGTCTGAAGTCTATGCGTAGCTGATAAGAGCCAATTCTCTTCTTGTATAGGATAATAGGAGCAGCAAAATCAAAACATTTAGGTTTAAATATTCCATCTTGTATCTTAATCAGATCTTTTACAGCCATTCCTGAATTTAAGTTTTTACAATTTGTTGTTCAAATATAGATAAGCATCTACAATGTTGGTTGATGGAGATTTCATCCGTTAAAAGTCAAGACATTTTGAGATCAGTCATTATGGTGTTATTAAGTTTTTAAGGGGAAACTGTTTCTATGATTTGTGAGTGATTGGATTATTAGTGTGGATGAAATCAGGAGAATCAGATTCATCATATTACAAATGTTCATTTAAATATTTATTAAATTCATTAGAAAGTTTTGTGCATAATTTGTTTTTACTACTTTAACACCACGTTTACCAGTAGTAAATTCAGGATGTCGGATACAATGACTTCTATAATTGCATCAACAGATGATAAGTTGTCAACAGTAATATGAATATAAGATTTAATATTTGTATTTTAGGTTTCGTAGCAACCCGTGAAGAAGCCTATTGGGAAGACAATGTGGTCATCAAAGTCTTGAGAATGACATTGAAACAAAACAGAAATCCAGTTGATCATTAAGCAATTTTTGGTCAATCACAGACAATGGGACATGATTGTAACACGCAAATGCAAATTGGTCATGAATCACAGAAAAAAATGAGCGTGGCTCCTTCAGTACCATAGTATTAACAGTTTATTGGCATTTCTAGAGAAAGTGCCAGTTTTTCTTAACTCTACTACTGTGCAAAAATATAAGTACCTTCTTTTCGTACGTTTAATTAAATTGTTAACTGCACACTTCTTTTGCATTTGAGTACCTATTAAAATTAGTAAACAAAAAAATTCGAAGACTCAGTGCATTTTCAGTGCAGCGAAGACGCATTGCATTTTCATGAAGAATGGGAACTTGATTACTTTTCTACAATGATAAGTAATAAATACTGTTCTTAACATGCAATGCTCCTGTAGCTGTTACTAAAAAGAATAATCTGGAGAGGCATTTTTATCATTACATGACAAATACCAAACAGATTATCCAAAATGTAGTGATTTGCGAAAAAATGAAATAAGGGATCTTAAGACTCATTTAAGATGAGCTAGACAAAGTAATTTTAAAAAGCCCATAAACAAATCATGTGCAATGACTACTGCATCATTCAAGATAAGCTATATTTTAGGGGGAAAATGTAAACTTTTTTCTTATGAGAAATTTAAAAAGGAAAATTCCTTGGAAGTGTCAGGTTAACTTTTTAATGATTCTAAACACAAGATTGAAATTACTTCTACAATTAAAGATCTTTAGTTATGTCAAAATAATGTGAAATGGCGGTCTGAGAAAATGAGTGAAAATATAGGATGAACTGACAGATATAAAGTAACAAAACGCAACTGCTTGAGTTTATTCGATGGTTTTTAAAAATTATACAATAAATAAATTGTCTGGTATGACTTCTTTGACAGAAAGGTCTAGATGAGCAAATATAGTCACTTTTTTAAAAACTTCTTCACTACACAAAAACTACCTATTCTTAAATTAGTTTCAGTTTTAACAGCCAGAGTAGTAGGTTGCAAAAATGGATTTATATTGCTTATTTTTTACTTTGCCGAACTGATGACCAATTCCTAAATTTTTTTATCTGCATGCATAATTCATTAACAAGTTGTAGTCAGTAAAAGATTTAATTAAAATAATAATAATAATAATAGACATGGCTTGGACAAAACTATTAATTCTGTTGGAGGAAATTCTTTCAAACAGTGTCTCTTACAGTCGCAGCTTGATGAAGGACAGTCAGAATTATTATTACATATGGATGAAAGACGGCTAAGTAGAAGAAAATTTCTGGAATTTCGTGATTTATTAATTTAAATGAAAAATTTTCTCGAAGGTTTAAGAATGTACAACTTTAAATAATGAAACTTAGCTCAGTGATTTACTGTTTCTTACAGATTTTACATTGCAACTGAGTGATTTCATTTTAGAATTGCAAGGAGAAAACAAAACATAACTGAAATGATTAGTCGCATTAATGCATAAAAAAAATTACTGTGCTAATACACAATCTTTAACAAAACAGTTCTAATTACTCTCTAGACACATCCAAACACCTATACGAACATTAGAATTGTAATTATAACATTGAAAAATAGGATGCCGAAATTCAAAAGGTGGCTGAAGACTTTGAGATAGGATTTCATGATTAGGGAAAAGTTAAAAGTTGTTCTGCAGTTTCTGTCCCTCTCCCCCCCCCTGTTTGAGTAATACCAGCTACAACTCAACTCTGTTTAAGTTTTATGGTTTAAAAATAAGCTCTATCGTTTCTGTAAGAATAACTGCTTTGTAAATATCTGCAATTAAAGTGTTTTTTCATGTTAAATCCATAATTATTTTCGAATCCTTTAAAATACTGGCGTCCGTGCAGCAGGACTATAGATAATTTAAAACGGGAAAGAACACAATTACGGCGGTATTTCACAACTTCTTTGAAAGAAGTGAACACTGTTCTAAAAGATGAAGCAGTAAGTAAGATTGATTTGATATCTGTATTTAATGATAAAGCTGACAGATTATTTCAGTTAGATGAAAAAGTTAAAGTAAAATGGCTTGAAATGGACAATTTTAATGAAGATGAATTTTCTAATGATATGGATTTAACGGAAAGCTATCGAAATCAGTGGGTTGCTATGAAAACAAAAGTTGATTTAATGTTATCAACCACTGAAAGAAAGGGCGATATTTCCAATGTAGTAAATGAAACCAAGCGAAATTTCCGTCTTCCTAAGTTAGAATTGAAACGTTTTGATGGTAATATTAAAAACTGGCAAGGATTCTGGGGACAATTTAAAAAGATTCATGATGATGATAGCATTGATGCAGATGATAAATTGCAAGAAGAAGCAACTGAAGAAGGTTCATCGGCTAGCGATTTAGTTGCAAGTTTTCCACCATTTGGCGAAAACTATTATAATGCTATCGAACAGCTGAAATCTTGTTTTGCTAAAGATGAATATTAATTCAAATTTATGTTCGTAAACTTTTAAATGTAGTGTTAACGCAAGCGATAAGTGGCGAAATTTTTACTTTGTGGATTCTTTATGATAAATTGGAGACTCAGCTGCGAGCATTAGAGACTTTAGGGGTAACGTCTGAAAAATATGAAGCAATGTTATATCCTTTAGTAGAATCAGCTCTGCCAGAAGTAGTTCTTATCAAGGAGTGGGAACGCAAACATAACCGTGTAAAAAATAAAGACAAGATGAACATGTTAGGAAATTTATTAGAATTTCTTCGTTTGGAAGTCAAAAGTGAAGAGCGGTTACAACTTGCTCGATTAGGATTTGTGAATGATCAATTTGAAAAATTGAAAACGAAAGAAAACATTCCCACTGCAGCTTGTATTGTATCTAATGAAAAGTAAAGAGCTGAGAAAAATGGCAAACATTGTATATTTTGTAATAAGTCGTTTCATAATACCTCAGAATGTTTTAAGACTGCCGAGATGTCATTGGAGGCGAAAAGAGAAACATTGAAGAAAAGGGGAGTTTGTTTCGTCTGTTTGAAACCAGGACACAATTCTAAGATCCGCAAAGCTTATTTAAAGTGTATTTATATGCAAGAAAAAAAAACACCATAGCATTATGTGTCCAAATATAAATCGATCAAAACGTGACAAACAATCTGAATCGGATGCACAGGTTCTTTTGTCACCAAAAAATTCTCCAACGTTATTGTTAACTATATTGGTGAAAATCATCAATGGTGACAAGTCCGGAATCGTTTGTGGATTATTTGATACTGGTGCTCAGAGATCTTTCATACGAAAAGATATTGCAGAAAAAATATAATTATGATGAGTCATGGACTTTTTGGGGGCAGTGAAACTAAACAAGAGTCCCATAATGTCTACAATATTACATTACAAAGCTTGTGTTCAAATTCCAAGCCTATTTCAGTTTTGGACGAAAAGAAGATATCTGGTGCAATTCCACGTGTAGATCTTGATATTTATCCAATTTTGAAAAGAAAAATATACGCTTAAGTGATACAGGTGAATATGTGCCTGAAATAGGTTTATTAATAGGAGCAGATTATCTTGGCGCATTATTGACTGGGAGAATTGAGCCCATTGATAATAATTTGGTAGCTATTAAAACAAAACTTGGATGGACGTTTCAAGGTAAACAAAGAAACTACTCAAAATCCTTGGAGAGTATTGTATATGCTAATAATTTAGATTTGACGGAATTATGGAGCCTAGATGTCATCGGTATAAGATGGCTTGCAGAAGTAAAGTCAAGGCAGATAACCGATGAAGAAACGTAGATTTTTTTCCGTAAAACTATTAAAAGAAACGAAGACAAAAGATATGAAGTATGTTTGCCATGGAAAAGTGGACGTCCAGAATTAGAAACGAATAAAGACTTAGCCACTATACGGTTAATGTCAACTACCAAAAATCTCATATGATCTGGGTATTTAAGAGAATATGATGATGTGTTTAATGAGTGGGTTCGGGATGGAATTATTGAAATTGTAGATAAAGACGAGAAAAAGAGACACTATTTACCACATCATCCTCTTATAAAAATTGGTGTAACAACAACAAAAATTCGTCCGGTTTTTGATGCGTCGACAAAAGATTCCAAAGGAAATTCCTTGAATAATTGTTTAGAAAAGGGGCCAAATTTATTAGAATTGGTACCCAAATTGATAATGCAGTTTCGGGAAAACGCAATTGGCGTAAAATCATACATCAAAAAAGCATTTTTACAAATCAGTTTGAATCCAGAGGATAGGGAGTATTTTAAATTTCTGTGGTGGAAGGATTTATCAAGACGAGAAGAAATAATCACTCTCCTACATTGTAGAGTGGTATTTGGTGCTTCTCCTAGTCCATTTTTACTAGAAGCAACTATAGCTTACCATCTAGAGAACGTTCCGGATGAAAGGAAGCACACAGCTTGTCAACTCAAAGAATCTTTTTATGTGGACAACTGTATTACGAGTTTAGAAACTAAAGAAGAAGCAGAAAAATTTATTTCTGAAGCTAAGGAGCTGATGTCTTCAGCACAATTCGAACTACGAGGCTGGGTTACTTCTGAAAAAATTGTAGAAGAGACACATGTGAAATTCATTTCAATTCTAGGTCTCTTTTGGGACACTGAAACCGATGAACTTTTTTGCGGCAGTATGGTTGAAATTCCAGAAGAGGGGTTTACTAAAAGAGTTGTGTTATCGGCTGCCGAAAGATTATTTGACCCTATTGGGGATAACATGTCCTGTTTCATTGATACCAAAAGTATTGCTTCAAAACATTTGGAAGAGGAAAATTAATTGGGATGATGTACTTCCAATAGATATATCAAATAGACTTTTAGCCTGGGTCAAGGAACTATCTTTACTGAAAGAATGTAAGATTCCACGAAGACTCGTCTCAGGTCCATTTGAAGACTGCCGAATAAGTCTACATTGTTTCTGTGATGCCAGTGAAGTTTCCTATGCTGCTTGTATTTTCTTACGTTCTGAATTTAATGAGAAGATTTCAGTCAAGTTAGTAACGAGTAAGTCAAGAGTAGCACCTAGCAAAGAGATTACAATTCCTAGATTAGAACTCTTGGGAGCTTTGATCTTATCAAGATTATATGGTCAAGTCGTAGACTGGAATTGAAAAACAATACAGTGTATTTTTGGACTGATTCAACTGTTGCTTTAACTTGGATCAAAAGAGAGAGTTCTTGGAATACATTTGTAGGAAACAGAGTCACAGAAATAAGAAAGAATACAAACCCGAATGACTGCCATTTTGTGCCAGGGCATATGAACCGAGCAGATTTGCCATCAAGAGGTTATGATGCTAAGAATTTATTGAAAAGCAAATGGTGGGAAGGTCCAGAATGGTTATGGAAGTCACAAGAATTTTGGCCATTAAGTGAAAAACAAGTCATTGATGAAAATTTGGTTAGATCGGAAGAGAGAAAAATGATAATCAGTAAAGTGGAGTATGGATCAGTTAACTTCACTGACAATTTACTTTATTCCTCGAAATATACGAAAATTCTTAGAATGCTTGCCTGGATGCTTCGCTTCATTAAAAACTGACAACTAAAAGAAAAACTTAAGAAAACTAAGTTGACTTATGAAGAAGTTCAATCAGCGGAACACTGCTTGCTAAAATTAATTCAGCAGGAAAGTTTTGCCGGAAGAAAAATGAAAATCTTGAAGAACATGCAAACATTCAGAGACGAAAATAATATTGTTCGACTCAGAACAAAGCTTCTCTTGGGAGATGAAGAAGAAAATTTCAAGTACCCCATATTGTTGCCCGGAAGCCATGAGATTATTCATCGACTGGTAAGGCAAAAGCATTGTGAACTACAACATGCAGGACTTCAAACTCTGATTGCCAATTTAAGAGAAGATTACTGGATTATTTCGATCAATAGACTAGCGAAACAAGTTAGCTCTAGTTGTATTTCATATAAAAGATTCAAAGGCAAACCTACAGAACCACCTTTTGCACCTCTTCCTAAGAACAGAATAAAGGGTGCCGCAGTTTTTGAAGTTTCAGGGATTGATCTCGCAGGCCCTTTGTATTTGCGTTCTGGCGAAAAGACATGGGTTGTACTTTTTACCTGCACCATTTATAGGGCTGTTCATCTTGAATTAGTCAATTTCCTGTCTACAGAAGTTTTTATTATGGCTTTAAGAAGATTCTTTGCACAAACTTCATTGGTTCAAGCAATGCTCTAAGAAATTTAGATTGGGAGAAGATCATGTCGTTTTCCACTATCAAGAAAACCAAATGGAATTTTAACCCTCCAACAGCCGCCTGGTCGGAGCGCATGGTTAGAATGTTGAAAGAGATGCTAAGAAGAATTTTGGGCAGGAAAAGTCTTGACTATGAACAGTTGAAAATATTCTATGTGATTGCGAAGCTACAATAAACTCTAGACCCCCTCACATATATTGAAGACAATTCTGAAGGTCTGAAGCCATTAACTCCCGCTTGTTTCTTGCAAAATATTCCTAGCAGTGAAACAACCGATTTAGACGAAATCAACAGTAAAAGCCTAAATATAAGATTACATTCTCTACAAAAATTAAGGCAGAATTTAAGAATGAGATTTCAGAATGAGTATTTAGCAATGTTGATTCATAAAAGTAAGAGGCGGGAAGAATCTTTAAGAGTTGGAGAGGTCGTTCTTTTAGAAACTGATGGCAAGCGTACCAACTGGCCTTTAGGAATCGTCATCAAAGTCTTTTCTGGAGCAGATGGGCACTCAAGAGTTGCCAGAGTGAGAACAGCTGATGGAGAGAAGTTAAGACCATTCCAAAGACTTTATCTGTTAGAAATCAACAGTTCGGAAAAGTTACCATTCATTGCTTAAGATGCTCGAAGGGATGAAAGTGCCTCTACGCCCTGCAGCTAATGTTTCAGATTCCAGCGGAGATGATGATTCATCACCCAAAGTTCCAGATTTTGTTACTAGAGCTGGTCGACGTGTTAAAATTCTCAATAGACTTGATTTATAACTTTTGTTGCAATGATTTATAACAATTTATAGGTATCCTACAAATTGCAAGGTGGGAGGTTGTTCGAGTAATACTAGCTACAACTCAACTCTGTTTAAGTTTTACGTTTTAAAAATAAGCTCTATCGTTTCTGTAAGAATAACTGCTTTGTAAATATCTGTGATTAAAGTGCTTTTTCATCTTAAATCCATAGTTATTTTCGAGTCCTTTAAAATACGCAAAACATACTGTAAAATTTTCTGATGTATTTTATATTTAAAACAGAATGGGAACAAAAGGCATTAGAAAACGAAATTATATTTATAAAAAATTATCAATTTTATAAGCTAGAGAAGTTTAGGAAGATTTTTAGAAATGCATCAACTGAAAAAAGTATCTCAGTATCACCAAATTTAGCCAGTTTCCCTTAGAAAATCCTAACTGAAGAGGCATCACCTCCTCTTGGGCATATAATCCTTGTGTGTTTTGCCATATTTAAATAATCAAATCTTTTCATTTATTTGTTTTTGGGGACAAAGACGTTTTTTTCAATTCCTTTAACCATGTTAAACTCAATAGTTTAATAATTATTAAATTAATATATCTGTGGATGTTAAAATTGATTTTTGATGTTTTGGTTGCCCTATATGGTCTTTATTTAGAGAAATTAAGGTGTTTTATCGATGCTGAAATTTTCTAGGAATCTCCAGGAAGGAGATTTTTAAAATTATATGCAAAAACTAGAATATATACATGCATATGTGTTTAAAATGATACATGTACATGCATTTAAAATATCATAATTTTTCATGTTCTCGAAAGATCTTTTTCTTGGAGATCACTAAATAAAATTCTGACTTTAAATATGCTAAAATTTTTACTTTTCTTATATAATAATTTTTGTTATCAATAGTTTTCATCAGGTCTGCTAGTTAATTATGTCTCATAAATAATAAATAGACACAAAATAACTTTTATTGCTGATATATAAAAAATTTTGGATTAGGCATAAAATCAACTTGTATAAAAATACAATGATACAGATATGTTATCTAATTATGCTTATACACAGAATATTGATTAGGCTTCAGAGATATTTCAGCTTGGATCCATATTCTTTTTCTTGCATTTCAGCAGATGAATATCAGAACTTTGAAATTCTGGATGATGATTAGCAGAAGGTATTATAACAATTTCAAATGATTCTTGTAGTGCCTAAAATAATTTTAAAAAGAAAACTGATTTGCTTCTTATTACGTTATATGTTTAATTATTACATTAAATTTAGTCTAAAAATGAAACATGGGCAAAATTTAATAGGCTGATTTATTTAACTGGTTATTTAACATGGTTATAAATGCATTTACATACATTACTTTACCAGATTAGTTACGAAGCATATTATATAAATACAGAAATTCCACCATCTTAAGAAAACTCACTGATGATATGTATTCACAAAGTTGAAAATGGGAGAAAGATGGCAAAAACATTTTTAAAACATGCACCTTTAGAAAATGGGGAAAATGAAAGTTACAATTTTAAATAAGCAAGTAAGTTCAATGGAAGAAGTCATAGAAATAATTCCACCCATTAATAAATAAATTAATTTCAGATTGTTGAATGTACATTCATTTTCTTAATCTGCATGAAAAATATCCACAAAGTCTGCCCCCAAAGTCCCTTTTTCCAAATTTGGAACAAGTTCCAATTCAGATTCCAATATTGCTGTATTCACATTCAATATACACTGAAGAGCCAAAATATGACGACCACCTACTCAATAACATGTCGTGCAAAACAGCTACAACTCACCTTGGAATGGATGCCACAAGTTTTTGGTTGATGACTGGAGGCATGTTTTACCAGATGTCCAAGCAGTAGTCATTTGCAAAGTCGAGATACTCCGACATGGTGATGTTTGAACTCTAAACTGCCACTACATGATACCTCAAATGTGGTATATTGGGTTAAGATCTGGTGAGTTAGGTGGCCAGGACACTAATTCGAATTCATCCTTGTGCTCCTCGAATCACTTCAACACACTTTGGGCCTAGTGACATGGTGTGTAGTCCTGCTGGAAGATTCCATTTCCACTTTGGAAGATAGACACCATGTAAAAGTTCAAATGATCTGCAATTATGTTCAGATAGTCCACAGCTTCCATAGTCTGGTCTACCACAACTAAGGGTCCAACAGCCACCACGAGAATATCCCCCCCAAAGCATAATACTGCTCCACCTGCCTGTTCATGACTACTGTACATAAGGCAGCAACTGTTCACCTGGAAGATGATGTACTATGACACGACCATCAACGTAAATAATAAGAAATCATGATTCATCAGACCAGGTAGCTGTCTTACTTATCCATGGTCCAGTCTTGATGTTCCCAGGCCCACTGTAGGCATAGTTGACAATGATGCTTAGTCAACATGGACACATGAGTAGGACATCTGCTACGCAGTCCCATATCCTACAGTGTCCGCTGAACTGTGTGTTCAGAAATACTATCACTTGGACTTGCATTGTATTGGGTTGTCAGCTGAGACATTATCTGATGCTGATTTTGTTGTACCAAGTGAGACAGTCTCCGATGTCCTTTTTCTGTGATGACGCGTAGACATCCAACACCTTGGCGTGTATTGCTGGCTTCACCATCGTTTATCCACTTTGCATAATACTAACAACAGCAGATCATGAACAACCTACCAGTCATGCTGTTTCTAAGATGCTTGTTCCACGTCTTCGGGGCATTACAATCTGCCCTCTAACAAATACCCTTAGATCAGCAGTCTTTCCCATCACTTGCAAAAGTAAGTGCAAGAATAATTCATTACCTTTTGCAGCAGCAGTTGAATATCATTTCCACTTAATTGAGTGCCCTCCATGTCATGCACACAAGTTCATTGAAAAATGTAGGGATGGTCATAATGTTTTGGCTGGTCAATGTATATTTTGATTTGAGAGTCAATTCTCTGCAATTATATCCAACTTTTTCTTAATAAGCCTAAATACCTGCATATAGTTTAATTATAACTTTTTTATGAAGAAAATTCAGCTTGAAACATTTTTTCATAATTTCAGATTAAGATTACTCCTTTAACTACCAGCAAATAGCAGTAAAAAAAAGTGTAACATATAAGTCTCTCTCACATTTTTGTCTGATATTATAGAATCTGAGGCAAGATATTAATAAACATTTTTTACACAAGACCAGCTGATCGATTCTATGATAAAGGCATGTATCTGTCACCTCATATCATAACCTGAAGTACATTAAACTCTTGCTGAACATGGACTGGAGGAGCACGATTTTAGGTTATACACATTATCTTTATTGTCTCCAATTTCAACAGTCCAACATAAAAATTCCAATTATATGTGGTACAATGTAGAGTGTCTGATGTATTACTATAGTCCTCTTTAATGACTGGTTTGAAAATTCATTCATTGAAGAAGTCAAACATTGCTTAGAACAGCAAAACCACAATTTTTAAAATGTTTAAATAATTTATTGAATTATTTTCAATAATGCTCCAGGACACGATGCTGAAGCCCTCACAATATTGCATCCAAATGCAGAGGTTTTATTCCTTCTACTGAATACCACATCCTTAATCCAACCAATGGATCAAAATATCATAAAACTATTCACAACCTATAATATCAGGCGTGTTTATATCTCTGCAAATAAAGAAATACATGAAAGAAAAAACAACATACTAATGACATTCAACATAAGACACTAAGATAAGAAAGCAATTCAACATAAGACACTGATATAAATGATTAAACTTGCATGGTAACAAATGAATTCATTAACAATGAGTACTTGCTAGCATCAGCTCTGGTCAGAAGCTGTCGACAATGTTAAAGGATTTCTATCGAAACAAAATAAAATGTGGAAATCCTACAAATTGCAAAAGCAATACATGGAGAAGAATTTCCAGATATACAGAGGCTGTTCGCACATTTTTTAGACGATTTTGGTAAGCAGTAATAAAAAATCGTTTGCTGCAAAAGAAGTAATTGCAATTGTACTACATTTTTAAAAATCAAAATTATCGTCTGTGCCTTGAAAGTTTTGTTTTTATTCAAAATGGCGAATTTTACAAAGCAGTGGTTCGAAGGCTACATTTACGCTCTTTCTGAAGAAAAATATGCATACTCCGTTATCCAAAAATTATGTGAGAGTCATTTTGTGATATCTAAAGCATTGATAGGTAATATCATCAACAAGAAAGGAAAAAAAAGGTCAAATTGGAGCCTCAAGTAGGATAAAAATTCCAAACAAGTATCCAAGGAAAAAACAGACATTTTCGACTATTGCATAGGTACGTTGTTTAATGTTAAAAGAAAATCCCCCTAGTCAAAGGCCAGTTGCAAAATCATTTAAATGCTCGGTGTCCACTGTAAACAAAATGATAAACGTTGATTTAAATCTTAAGAAAGCGAAAAAACGCAATGTGCATCGTCTTCTTCCAAAACATATCGCTCAACGCAGGACACGCTGCAGAATTCTATATGAGAAACACTTATCCAAAGAAAAATGGAAAGCAATTGTCACAATAGATGAAGCATGGGCATATTTAAATGATTGTAACAAAAAAGAGCCATTTATTATCATAAAAGGGAAGAAAAAAATTTAAGTACATGGTTCAAAGAATCGAAAGAAAGTTTTTCTAAGGGATTCATGATTGTTGCTGGTTTTTCTTATAATGGGAAGTTAAAAATAAAGAGAGTGCAAAAAAATGTCAAGATTAACTCCAAATACTATCAGGAACATATTTTATCACCAATTTTTCTGAATGAAATACCATCGCTTTACCCACAGTGCCATCAATCTGTGAGACTCCATCAGGACAAAGCTAGCAGTCACACATCGAAATTCACTGTAAATTTCTTAAAAGAAATGGAACAAAAAACCGGTATCAAGGTCATACCCTTCACTGATATCCCTACTAAATCTCCCGATGTGTCACCTATGGATTTTTGTGCTTTCGGATTTTTAAAAACTGCATTATCCAAATGTTGTCCCCAAACCCTAACAGGACTCTGGAAAGCTGTTCGGGAGGAATGGGATAGAATACCTCTTCTGCCACTTCAAAAGGCATTACTATCCTGGAAATTGTGGTGTCGAAAGATAGTTCAGAATAAGGGATGTCAAATAGAACATTTAAAACACAAGAATTTTATGTAATTTAGTTTTGTGAATACAATATACATCGTCTAAAAAATGTGTGAACAGCCTCTGTAGAAGGAGGAGAAATCAAGGAATTAGTAAAGAATAATGATCGTGAAATGACAAATGAAGAATTGGATGATCTATAGAAGATCCATACATTGATAAGAAGTGCAGATTATAGAGAAGAAGATAAAGAGCTTTTAATGTACAATAAATTAAACAAATCTTGAAACAGGATTAACATAGGAACTCTCTGATTTTGTAATGGAGATTGATCCAAATGAAGAGGAGGCATTGAAATACTTTGCACTCTTTACCACAAAACGTTTAATGAGTTGCATCCTATGCAAAATTCACCAGATATTTAAAGAAATGGTTATATCATGTACCTACTTATTAGTAATAACAGAAATACTTCAAATTAACATTTGTTTCATGTCCCCTTTTAATTACAATAATATTTAGGTTTGTATAATTTATATGTACTTTCTTAATCTGAATTATACCTGATCCATTTTTTTCATAGAAAGTTTAACTTTAAAAAAAAGAGATTCTGCCATATACACAGAGTGCCAATGATATAACCCCCATATTTGGGTACATTATTTGTATTATTTTTGATAAAATAATTTAGCAGCACCAAAAATGAATTGAGAGGGAATAATTCTCTGAAATTTCTACGGTCAGAAATGATTTTGAACAACATTAAATTGATTGAAAGCCTGCAATTCTCAAATTAAAATTACATAATTCATAAAAATAAAATTCTAGAATGATAGAAATACACTCAGAAAGCATCATGTTATAATGATGAATCAAAATACATAATCCTAGATAAAAATGAATCATACATACACGTAAAAAAATTTTCAAGAGTTCTTGTTTGTTTCCTATTATTCTGTCTTCATAAGAAATAAATATCTCTGTATCAGGTCCGGATAATTCAACTAAAGTTGGCACAAGTTTTTCCACTGACTGCACAAGAAACAAATACCCTTTAACTACCAATACATAACACTTAGAAAATTCACAGTATTAAAATTATTTATTTTAAACATACTAGTATCTTGCACATCTACAACAGAAAAGGAATTCACAAATAAATATAGAATTTTTAACACCTGCTATGTTTCAAGAGTAATAAATTGGATATGGTAAATATGTAAATTATTGATTATTAGTTATTGCTCATCAGAAGAGTTATAATTTTAAACTATAAAATTATTTTGGTACTACTATTATATACCCAACCATTCTGCAAAGTTGTCAATCATTGGCATAACACATGAAAATAATTAGCCAGATTAAAAAATGGCGGCATGTGGAAAATTACACAAAACAGGAATGAATTAATAAAATCAAAAATGCAATAAACATACATAATGAAAGAGTAAAAATTACATAAAGCAAACATTCATAATGAAACACTCAAAATTTCATAAAATAGTAGCAAATTAACTAAATTAAAAACACAACAAACACCCATAATAAAATACTTAACTTCTGCCCATGTGCATAGCAATCTGTTTTAACTTTAAAAAAAGTCACAGAATTGAAGAATTCTTGGCATTACAGAGCAAACTGGCACTGCCCTCCATGTACACATCAACCTGATTTAACTTCAGAGAATTGCACTTATTCGGAGAAAACTATTATCACATCACCTAAGAACAGTTTATAAACCACTTTCGAGGTTGCAAAATTTCTATAATAATGTAGCATCAGAGATAAGTAAAAGGTAGCCAATGCATCATTTTATATGCATTTTATTACTTTCATAATAATAATGAGAATTAATCTGGACAATACTTACATTTTTACAGCCAATGGATATTGTTCAGCTATCTGCTTTAGAATATTTTAAATCTTTAAATTTATCTGCTTTAAACAGCCTTCTCACTTTCCTTGTAGATATTTTCTCAAAATGAAATCCCTAAAAGAACTTGAACAATTCAGCTGTTTGTAAAATTCCATTCGTTTGTAAAATTTTGTAATACTTCATGGGATGTGCATTTCTACACATTAGTAGAAGGTAAAATACTATATTCTTGAAAAAAAAAAAAAGCAACATTTCCTTTTTCATTAGTAAGAAAATACAATTAAAAAAAAAGAGAGAGATCACACACTATTCACAAGCAGAAACCACACCATGTGCATTAATGGGTTGCCAGATATAATATATTTTCATAAAATTGTGGCTCATCTAATTCAGCGATAATACTTTACCTAGTGATTCTTGTCACAGCTGAGCAGATAATGTGATAATCATGGAAGCGCACATGTGTAAACGCTTTACTGGTTCTATGTACATGTGCAGCGGACGAGTGCATTAAACGCGCATGCGTAAATGCTTTACGTGCATGAGTAAATGCATTACGCGCATGCATAAGTTTGTGGCTTTGAGGTCCGGATTATAGATCATTCCGGATAATGGATGTCCGGATTACGGACATTGTACTGTAGTATGTAGACCTGTAATGTTCTCAGTATTATTTTAATATGTGAGTTGCCCAAATGAAAAGTGGACAAGTTGAATAAAAAGAATACCTTTACTGGAAATCAAAAGAAATTGCCACAGGCGTTGGAGCAAAGGTCCCATTGTTTTGGCAGCAAGTCTAAGCCTCTGCTGTAGAATAATCATGGTTGATATTGAGGAGTCCTGCAAATGTTCCTTCACTCCATTATCTGAAAGGTACCATTTCCCCTGTAATGCTCTCTTAAAGTGGGCCAAAGATGTAGAAGTCACAGAGTGACAAATGCAGACTGTACAACGGGTGTTCCAACACTTCCCAATGGAATTTGTTTAAGGTTGTCTGGCATTCACGGGAGACATGTGGGTCACCATTCTCATGAAGAAGGATTCCTTGTTATGTGAGAAGGCCTGGCCATTTGCTTTTGATTGCTTACTGTAGTTTTTCATTGTACTGCAGTACTGTGTTGAATTGTTAGTACTCCCTTGGGGCAGGAAATCAATCAAGAGTTGTCTACCGTAATCGAAGAAAAATGAAAGCATCATTTTCTGTGCAGTCTTCATTGCTTTGGATTTCCTTTGGTGGAGGAGATGGTGTGTGTCTTCTTGGATGTATAGTGGTGACACCAGACTCATGCATTCAAGAAATGCAGGATCCTCCTCATAACGGATCATGTGCTGGAGACTGAGGCCCATTTGTTGTTTTGCATGATCAAGGGTTTTGTGTTTTGGTACTCATTCCACACATACTGTAATGCAGATGTTGATGGATGATGGTGTTAATCTTGAGTAATGGATGGTGAACTCATCCGCTACTCAGGATGAATTCATCGCTGATGTCACGTGTCCAAACTCTTCAATTAGCTCTAATCATTTCATCAATGGTAGCAATGGAATCATTTGTTATCAGGATGTTTGGTTGGCCTGGTTTTGGCAGATCCAATATCATTTGCCACCCTTCACATAAACTTTTACACAAACTGTTCACAAACATTCAACCTAAATAGGGCTCACCATAGACTGTCACAATTCGCAGATAGATGTCCACGTTATACTCATCTTCCACAATCAGAAACTGCACTACCATGTACTGTTCTCATCAGGGCACATCCATGTAAAGCAAGACTTCACTTTTGATCAATTTCATTTAGAAAAGGTTTCACTGTCACAGTCTCCACTAACCATTATACCTTCCAGGGAGCACATAAAGGCTAATGCTTAATGCAATGAAAGGTTCAAATGGTATTAAATAAGTTGACACTTTGGATAGCAAACAGATTTTTATTTGAGTGATAATGAAGCGAAAAAAAATTTGTTCATAGCAACAAACATGTTAAAGCCTACTCTCTGCAATGTCTAATTCTTCTGACAAACAGGAACTAGGATGCTTGTCTGAAACATGGTGTATGATAAACTGGTGATGCCATCTTGACCCAGTAAGTGGAAAAGCACTGTCTGTCCTCATCTCAATAGCTTAAAACATGCTTCTCAGCAGTATATGGCAATTTATTCAGACTGGCTTCTTTCAAGGGAAAAGATCTCCACTGCTAAAGAAAAAGGGCACAATAAGTGACATGTAAAACTGCAAACCATCAAAAGCCTATTTTCCACACAGTATGGTTCTCTCTCATTTTGACTAGTTAAAAAGGAATAACACTTTTGTTCTAGTGAACTAATACTGCATTAGAAGAACTACCAACTTGGCAGAAGGTACTTGTCAATTTTGGGATTGCCATCTTAATAACAGTGGTACAATTGTTCAACTATAGCAAGAAATCTAGCATACATGAGTTTCTCTTGCTAAGTGTTTCATACAACAAAAATCAATACAACAAACTATATTTCACTTGAACAAACCTTTTGTTTTCATTCATTAAAATCAAGGTTTGATTTCTAAAATTACAAAAGCCACAGTTCTATGGAAGGGCATCAGGAAGGAAAGAAACAAAATTTTGAAAAAGATAATAAATAAAAATAATTATAATTAAATAGAACATAAAGATAATAAAATTAAAATAAATAATTAAAATTAAATAAGACATAAAGAGATAAATAAAAACTGGAAGAGAAACACAGTAGTATGAAACTTAAAATTAGGCAAAACAGCTAACTTATTTTGTTAAAGATTTTAAAACATAACCACTGATTTCAACAGCAATCAAACACAGGTCTCTTTCCTTTAGAAGACAAAAGAATTCTGCTGCTGAAGCTGAAAAAAGATTACTGTTTTGTCAAGTACTGAATAAATAAAGATTTAATAAACTATTAAATTAATGATAAACATTTTTTAATAAAATAAAATATCGGAACTCATTTTATTTTGGGCTCCAGCTGGAATACCAAGGCTAAAAATATATTGACCCTTGGTGATGATTGCCGGTACATCAACACTGAGTTTGTGCAATTCTTTGACTTGCTATTTTGGCTTTGTGCAGCGGCGATTTTTGCATATGCAAATCCAAAATAGCAAGTCAAAGAATTGCACAAACATGGTATCCATGTACACATCAACCTATTGCCACTTAAAAAAACATCAGAGAACTGCATAAACTAGGCACTGCACACTCCCTTGACTTTGTCCATGTACACATTGATCTATATTCACTAAAAGGTCAAAGGAGCAGCCAACAAAAAATATATAATCTCAATAAACTACATTTTAAATCAAACAATGAAATAACATACAAAGAGAAATTCATCTTAGCACTTAGATGAAAGGAAATATCCACTTACCTTATTTGTAAATCTCCCTGTCTTCAGTCAAACAAAATTCTTTAACCGCATCCAAAAACTTTCTAAAATTATTTGAACTAGAATCTGTCTACTGGCAACGCCTCATAAATTCACAAAAATAAGAGTAACAAATATGCTTCGTAGTGAAAGTATCGTCCGACATTCGACCATACGCATTTCCTTCCTACAAACAGGACACTTACAATGGCAACTACGAAAACCTTAATTTACACACCAGTCAATTAATGCTTTTTCCCTTTCGTTCAAAATCGTACAAAAACTTCAAATTAATCTTACAACAGTCAGCCATTTTACCGTGCAAACCACAAAATAACAACATACTTCTTATCCAAAATCCATCCCATCATTCAAATTCACTGCAATCACGCAACCAATTACGCCATAATAGGGTTTTCATAGCATTAAACTACTCAGGTTACCATAAATGAAACAACAACTTGGGGATAAATCAAACAACAACTATCCAAACCAAGAAATAGTGGAGCTATGACCCGGCTGAATTTAAACTCTGAAAATGTAATGTAGTATTTCAAGGATGACAGAAATGAAGACTATTCTTTTTCCAACACACCAGTGGAAAAAGTTAAAACAATTAAAGAATCACTAATGAGAATAGAGACAGAATGTTACAAACAGTAACAGAATATGGAAAAAATTTTACTGGAGGAAGAGCCCAACAATTTGCTAATATAATAGCTACCAAGCAAAATGTGACAGAGCAAAAATTTTTAACCAAATCTGGTGGGTTAGGTGAGAACAAACATAAGCTTTTGCACAAATGACGATTTTGATCCCTGTATTTGTTTATATTATTTTTAAAAAAATCTTTTTGTGTGTGTGAGAAATCACTAGCCTTGGATGTGTTTACGAGTAGGGTGATCATTTCTAGTCATTTCAAAAAACCAAAAATCTAACCCCTCTCATAAATTCTTGCTTTTTATGCAGAAAAAAACCTTTGACATGTAGGAGGGATCTTTTCTTTCCTTAAAAGTCTGAACCTCCATTCATTTTTTGCATATGAAGGAAAGACAAGCATGCACTCAAATTAGAATCGATTTTTAAGTCTTCCTTATTATTAAAACAAAATTTCAAGATCGAAAAAAATTTTCTACTGGAATTCTGGTTTAGCGACATTAAAGAAGTGCTAAAGCCCTCTTACTTGTGGCGCACTACTGAAAAATTTAAGATTTATCTAAAAAACTGAAAAATATCGGAGGTCCAGCACAACTTAAGCACTCATTAAAATACTGAAATATGCATTAACAATCATCCACTTAAAAATATAAATTAAAAAAGTAATGATTACACAAAGAAATCTATAATTCAGTAATCCTTACCATATCGTAATAAATACAGTCCGATACTAGGATGATATCAGGAGTGGGAAATTTACGTTCATTTTCTCCCCAAACTAACACAGCTGCAGATGCTGAACCTTTAAGTACTGCTTCATTAATTGCAATATTTTTTTCCAACAAAGGTAGCAGTTCAGGCAAATCAGTCAAGATGGCATTGGCTCTAAAATTACACAGCCTTAATTAATTAATAGAATATTTTCTAATTCATACTTATAATACTTATATGAAAAGTACCTAACATAAGAAAAGTTAATCAAGATGATAATTATATGACAAATACAGGCATTCAATATTCTTAATGCATATAATGAGCACATCGCATGAAACAGTGCAAATTAAAATCTTTTAGCACTTTTACCAACACTAACAAAAAATGAATTAAGAAAGCTAATAATTTTATCTGATTATAATAAATGTTTTCTGACAAAAAAACGTTCTCCATAAAGTTAGGAAAAAAAATAAACATGAAAGCAGTATCTTTAGTGTGGGTAGTAATCACCCCCCAAATCTATGATTTTCTGTCAATGTTTTAGTAGTTTTTCAAAGCCTTTGGCCCAGAAACTTGATGGCCACGAGTCCAAAGACAGATCAACCTCATTTTAGATGTCCTGTGCAGAATGGAAGATACAGTCACAAGTCGTTAATCCGGACTCGTCGGGACTTCGGCGATTCTGGATTATCGATTTTTCCGGACTATAGATCATCAGTTTAAATCTGGTAAGATGGCATGCAGAAATTATAAAATAAAAAATATGAAACTGTAATTTATGAAATAAAGAACAATTATGATCCAAAGGTTATCAAAATTTACAAAATAAAAAAAAGCTTAATATTTATTTGTTTACTTTACTTTCTTTGCTATCGAAAGCGAATTATATAGACGAGGAATTTGATTTAAATCATATCAAAGATGGAGTACATCGAGATGAAATACTACATTTAGTAAGAAATTATAAGCCAAATAAAATAAAAACATCTGCCCTGAAGATAAGGATAGTGCTGACAGATCAACTTCCAATTCATTGTGCACCGCGGCGTTGCCCCGCCGCAGAGCAGTGTGAAATTGATAAACAGATTTCGGAATTATTAGATAAAAAAAGGATATGCCTTTATCCATTTTTTGCAGCAATTCCACTTTTTGTTTAATGGACTTCGAAACATACTTTTGCTTTGTAGATCCTTTACATATTAGTAAATATATATTGGAAATTCTATTTGACATAATCGAAAGTTCAAGCTTACTTTTATAAAATTGCTCTAACAGTTTGCAAAAAATAATAAGCCGGATCCAATTCGAAGATTAAGGAACAACGCAATCTGCAACATTAACTGAATTAGATAATTTTAGCTTAGCTTATACCGTCCGTTATACATTAAACGAGGATGCGTAAACATATTTTGGGCATGTGCACACGCATATTCACAGCCGTAAAGGTCTTACGCGAGGCATGCGCAGAAAGTTTGTAGCTTTGAGGTCCGGAATATGGGTGTCCGAATTAACGACTTTTGACTGTATCACCAATAAGATGTAGCTGCAGGTATGAAAAAAAAGTTAGAAGTCCAAAGGAGCGATGTCAGAGCTATATGGTGGGTGTTACAAAAGATCCCATTTGAGTCCATTCAGAGTCCAGCCGGAGAATGCAGATACATGTGGTTTTGCATTATTTTGATGGAACATAACCTTTTTTGTGCCGGAACTCACTTCGATGTTTTTCCTTGATAGCAATGTCAACACAGACTAGTATCTGTAAACCTTACTGTCGATGGCTTTACCTTTTTCCAGATATATCTTTGGGGATAATATCACGGCAATCTCATTTTCCCCAAGGCTGATGATCTTTCTGTTAGTCAAATTGCACTTTGCAACATTGCTAACAGGCTCACTGGACACGGACTAACCCCCTTTTCAGCCTGTGTTGTTGAATCAAATCCACTTTTCATCACAAGTGACGGTCCGGTCCAGAATTTTGTCCTTGCATTGATATTCAAGCAGATTAGGGCAGGCCCAAACACATCGGTCCTTATCAGCACGAGTCAGCTCATGCAGCACCCAGTGACTGAATTTGTACATCCAGTTTATGCAATGCACAGCATGACTAATGGACATAGCACTAATGTCCAACTCCTTAGCAAGCTCTCGAGTAGTTGCATACTTATTTTCTTCGAAAAGTTTCGCAGGTTGGCCTCATTAACATCAGTAGGATGGCCAGAGCGCTTTGATTCTTGAATGTAATAGAACTTGTTTTTGAACTTTTGGTACCAAAGCTTCACAGTGTCATATGATACAATATTAGTACCTAAAGCTATACACATGATTTGGCACCATTCAGTAGCTGACTTTTTGTAACAGAATTGAATGTAAATAATGGTTCCAATTTGACAGCATGATAGTTGCAATTCAGACACCTTATACTTAATGAGTCTCTTTCTTTCAAATGCCAAAAATTGTTTCACAAAATATGATTAAACGTGATAATGCAAATACTTTGAGCAAATAATACATCAAAATAATAAATATCCCTTTGCTAAGATTCTCTGTAAAATATGCAAGCATTAATTTATAAATGCTTTTGACCTATGACACTTAGTGTTAATGTACAGTACAAAGTAAGAACTTTGGATGTCCAATATCCAGTGATCTAAAATCCATAACTGCAAATCACAGCAAACACTTTTGACAAATCTTTACTGTACGGTACCCCTTGGTTTTTGTATGAAAAAATCACCAAGTCGTATTGGTTGTTCATGAAATATGGAAGCCTGCTGCGTGAAATAGTTTTTTCGCTAATCCTAATGTTGATAATGTTGGTGACACTAGCCTTGGGGAAAATCTTGATTTTTCATTTCTGTGAATATTGCCAAAACGTGTTGTGATAAATTTAGATTTTGGCTAATTTTTATAATAGTAAACCTTTCGTATGGACCCCAGTTTTTGGTTCTTACCATTCCTTTGAATTGCTGTGTTTAATTCCACATGCATGGTATGGTCTTGTATTTTGAACTTGCTTTTGTTTTGCTTTGGGTATCCTCATTTGAGTATATCTGAGGCGAATATGAGAACGAATGTTGATGAGTTGGATTATGCTGAAATTGTGAATTTGGGGTTTGTGTATGGGTTGGATGACAGACGAAAAATGTTCGATTCTTGCATGAAAGCTGGTTTAATTGCTGATACAGTACAAAGTCCGTAATCCGGACTCGTCGGGACTTCAGCGATTCCGGATTAGGGGTTTTTCCGGATTATAGATCATCAATTTGAATCTGTTAAGATGGCATGCAGAAATTATACAATTAAAAATATGAAACCTTAATTTATGAAATAAAGAGCAATTACGATCTAAAGGGTATCAAAATTTACAAAAAAAAAAAAAAGCTTAATATTTATTTGTTTACTTTATTAAACATTTCTTTCAATGTAAGTTGCTTCGTTTTTTGTGCTAATACTTTCTCTTTAATTCCATAAGCAGACATAATTTCTTGTTCAGTTACAAAGTTCCACTGTTCAAGTCCCGTAAATGCTGCGTCGAGAATACCGACTAACTTGTCAATCGAAATTTTTTCGTTTTCAATAACCTCTCTGTCACTTTCTTCACTATCGGAAGTGGCATTTTCTGGATATAGAACCATACTACAGATTTCGCCGTCCGTTAATTGATTGATGATTGGGTCATTGTTGTCGCAATGAAAAACTTCTGTTATATCATCTTTATTTATTACCGCTTCTCCAAATTTCTTTACAAAATCCAATAACTGGAAAATTTCACCTTTAGTTTGCGATGTCCGAAAACCTTCAAATTCGCGGCTATCACCTTCATCATCCTAACCATGAAATATGGTAGCTGGCCATAAATTATGCCAAGCATTTTTTAGCATATCTGGAGACACATCCTTCCAACGCGCATGCCTAAACGCATTATGCGCATGCGTAAAGAATACAAAAAAAAAAAGTTTGTTGCTTTGAGGTCTGTATTATAGATCTTTCCAGATAATTGACGTCCAGATTACGGACTTTGTACCGTATATATGAATGAGCCGAAATGACAAAAAATTGAATTGAATTGCTTACCTGGAAGATGGAGGAGATGGCGGTGGGAAGCCTAAACGTATGCACGTCAAAAAAGGTATGTTAAAAAATTGACGTTTCATTTATTTATTCGTCTCTGTGTGTTAATTTTTGTTAAAAGATTTGTTGTCTAATGTTTTTATGTTAGGAAATATGTATTTTTGGTTATTTATTCCTCTCTGATTATGTATTTTTGTTTATTTGTTCGTCTCTGTGTGACACTTTTGACAGCAGCGAATTTTTTCTGGTTACCATGATAGTTTTAACTTTGTTTTAGCTTCCTGATTTAAGTGAAAATAGATTGATGTGTACATGAACAAAGTTAAGGCAGTGCACAATGCCTAGTTTGTGCAATTCTCTGATTTTTTTTTTTTTTTTTTAAATAGATAAATGTGTACATGGACACTGAGTCTTTGACTTCTTATTTTGGTTTTGTGTAGTGGCCATTTTGAAATTGACACCGATCTTCACATAAAAAAAGAAACGATTCACCAAGGGGTACCATAGATTAAATTTTTACCACAATTTTTTGGTATGCTTAATGCATTTCTATTTGATACTTTTTCATAATAAAACATGACAAGAGTCTCAATTTCTAATTTTAATTTGGTACTAACTAAAATACCTCCATACTGAAGAAACAATCATTTATTAGCATAAATCCGAATGATCAACATTTTGGCTTCATAGCTATATTTTTACTTTGCATACATCTCAAACCAAACCATTCTACATCAAAACTTGTTGATGAGTTTAGAGTCAAATGTTATTGATATCTTTACCTGTATTTCAGTAATACAACCAGAGCCACCTATTTTTTTTAAACGTTTATTAAAAAAACATGCTTTTCAAAACAATCCACAATTTTTCCATATAAACAGCACTTGTTTTAATTTTGGGGGGGGGAAACAGAAAATCGTACCAAATTCGCTCTGTGCTGAAACCTGGGTATATGCACCAGCTATAATCACAACTGCCTAAGAGCAGTTAAAACTTGAAAATGTACATTCCATTGAAACACTCCAATGTAATGTACACTCCACAGCTCCATTACGATTCATTACCAAAAAAAAGTACAATAATTAAAAAAAAAAAAAAAAAAAGAGAGAGATAGCTGAATTTCAAAAAATCCACATGCACTACTCATGCACGCCTGTAATGCAACACAGATGCTTTCTGGAAACATAGTGCTTTGCCTCATCAATACTGTTTCCAGTGTAGGTGAAAACACTTGGAACATTCCATGCTTTCTTTACAATTTTTTTTAATGTCAGACATTCTCGAACAGTAACAAACATGCTATTGCAGAGATCAACGCAGAGCTCGGAACAGTTCATGCTACCGTCGTGTACAGTTGTCTGACGAGAAGTCTGAGTGAGTAATGACGTCGCTTTGCTGCTCCGATTAAGAACTGGTTTACATGTGGCGCCATCTCATGAATAGAAGTTGAAGTATCTGTCGGAATGCCACAGTACTCCCCCCCCCCAAGTACCATCGGTACGTTATAAGTACTTTGGGTTAAATTTAACCTTTCTTCCAGATCTGGTAGTTTTAGGTTGCTCTTTAACGGGTAAGAGCTTTCTTCCGGAGCTTTCTTCCGGGAGTGATGTTGATGAGGAAGTTGTTGGATCTTGCATTAGAAATGCTGGTTTGAGACGATCGATTCCAATCACTGATTGTTTGCCATTGCAGATGAGGGTGAAATGATTTGGTGTTCGTTTGACAACTTTGAATGGACCATCATATGAAGGTGTTAAAGTTGGCTTAATTGGATCGTTGCGCACGAATACATGCGAAGATGTCTCAAGCACAGGATGTACAAAATAGCTTGGCTGGTTATGAGAAGATGCTGGGGTTGGCGAGATATTGCTCATGGTCTCACGTAAACGTTGAAGGAATGTTGGAGGGTCGATAACTGGAGTAGATTCTGGGTGAAAGAATTCACCTGGCAGACGGAGGGTTGCACCATATAACATTTCAGCACAAGTGCTACCAATGTCTTCTTTGAATGCTGTGCGAAGACCAAGCAAAACTAGGGGTAAGGCTTCTGTCCAGTGTGTGCTACTGTGGCACTTCAGACCTTGTTTGAGAGATCGGTGAAAGCGTTCCACCATCCCATTTCCAGATGGATGGTATGGTGTTGTGCGAATATGGCGAATGCCAAGAAGAGAGGTGAGGGATGCGAACAAGTGACACTGAAATTGTCGGCCTTGGTCAGTAGTGATGGTGATAGGCATGCCAAATCTTGAAAGCCACTGGGAGATGAATGCTCGGGCTACAGTTTCAGCGGATATATTTTCAATAGGAATGGCTTCAGGCCATCTTGTGTACCGATCAATACAAGTGAGGAGGTAAGTGTAACCATTTGAAGGAGGCAATGGGCCAACCAAGTCTAAGTGCACATGATCAAAGCGTCTTGCTGGAAGGTTAAATTGTTGAATGGGGCTGTGAGTGGGATGGTATACTTTACACCGTTGACATCTAATACATGAACGAGTTCATTCTGTGATGTCTTGATCCATTGCTGGCCAGACAAATCTGTCTGCGATCAGCTTTTTGGTGGCACGGATTCCAGGATGTGCCGAACTGTGCAAGGCATTAAACACTTCACGTCTAAAATTGACAGGAATATAGGGACATATTCTATTGTTCTCTATGTCACAGTAAATTTTAAGCGTTGGATCAATGTGCAGCGGTTGTAACTGAAGGGAGGTTTGTGGATTTGAGATTAGGTTCTTAAGTTCCTCATCATGCAATTGAGCTTTTGCAATTTCAGAGAAATCTGGGGTAGTGAGGTTGATATTGTTTACCCGAGACAAGGCATCAGCGACACAATTATCAGTACCAGAGACATATCTGATATCTGTACTAAACTGGACGATGAAATCCAGATGTCGAAGCTGACGAGGAGAACATGAGTCAGAGTTTTTTCTAAAAGCGAAGGTTAATGGTCGATGATCGGTGAAAATGATGAAGTCGTGACCTTCCAAGTTGTGCCGGAAGTATTTAACAGCACAGTACACAGCAAGTAGCTCCCTGTCATATGCCCTGTATTTCCTTTCTGCAGTAGTAAGTTTTCTGGAGAAGAATGCCATTGGGGAAAGTTCTTTAGTGGTATGGGCTTGAAACACTGCTCCTATGGCCATGTCAGATGCATCTACCATTATAGAGAGCTGATCACTAGGTGAGTGGTAAGAAAGTGTGGCTGCATTTGCCAGATCGTGTTTGCATTGCACGAATGCTGCAGATGCAGATTCAGTCCAAGGGACAGCTCGTTTATCGTTTTTTTTTTTTTTTTTTGCTATTCTTCAGAAACTCATGTAGGCAGGCTTGTGTTTTTGCGGCATTTGGCAGAAAGCGTCGGTAGAAATTTAACATTGCTAGAAAACGCTTCAGTTCAGAGATGGTTTGGGGCTGAGGTAGGTCGTTAATTGCTTTGACTCTTTCCGGTAAAGGTTTGACTCCATTCTGGGTGATAAGACATCCAAGAAAGGAAACTGAGGGTTGACCAAGTACACATTTGGATGGATTTAGTTTTAATCCATGATCTTTAAGGCGAGTGAAAATCTGACGCAGATGTTGAAAATGTTCTTCAGCATCTGTAGATGCAACCAGGATATCATCAAAATATGGGATGCACATATCGAGGCCAGACAGTACTTGGTGTATGAAACACTGAAATGTTTGGCCAGCATTGCGAAGGCCAAATGGCATATATAAGTACTCAAAGAGACCAAATGGTGTAGTCACTGCGGTCTTGGGCACATCTTCAGCATGCACTGGGATCTGATGATATGCTCTGGCAAGATCGAGGGTAGAAAATACATTTGTTCCATGAAAAAGATGGGTACAGTCTTGGATATGTGGGACTGGATATCTGTCAGGGACTGTGACGGCATTAAGTCGACGATAATCTCCACAAGGCCGCCAGTCACCATTAGACTTTTTAACCATGTGAAGTGGACTGGCCCATGGACTTTTAGATGGGCAAATGGTTCCCTGTGCTAGCATGAATTCAAATTCTTTGCAAGCAGCTTTTAGCATCTCTGGAGAAAGACGACAAGGCTCAGAAAATACAGGTGGGCCATGTGTTTCAATGTGATGATACACTTTGAAATTTGAAAAAAAAAAAAAAAAAAAATTGGCTGATGAGTATGCTGCCCTGATTTGGATGGGTTTAAAATGTCAGGGAATTCTGCTAATAACCGATGAAACCATGTGCTGCTCGATACAACACTTATGTTGGTAGGTACGTTCGATATGTGAGAAGCTTGGCCCTGTGATGTCAGCTGAGTTGCAGCATCAATTAAGCAATTATTCTTGACATCCACTAGAAGGTGGAAATGTGTCAAGAAGTCGACACCAATAATTGCTTGAGTTACATCCGCAATAATAAAAGGCCAGTTGAAAGTCCGGCGCAAGTTTAAATCAAGTGTCAATAGTTTGGTGCCGTAGATTGCAATTTGGGTACCATTGGCTGCATACAGTACAAGTTTATTAAGTTGGTGAGCATTTGTTTTAGTTCTCGGGAGCACTGATATGTCAGCTCCAGTATCTACTAGAAAACATAACTGAGTTGAAAGATCAGCCAGTACTATTCTGTCGATGTGGCGGACATTCTGTTGGCCAGCAGAAGACCGCCCATTTAGTTTCCCGCTTGTTCAAAAGTGCATGGAGTGGCACACTTGCGAGCTTGAGCGCCAAAATTCATATGATAAAAACATATGCCACTTGTGGGTTCTTTGTACTGCGTTCGAGTATTGTGACGAGATCGACTCCTGCTTCGGGCACGAAATTTATTACGTGGGCCCTGATTTGATCGATTGTATCTCCATGAAGCATGAAGACTTGTAGACAGTTCAGATACTTTTTTGGCCAATTCAGCCACTTGTTGTTCGAGGGATGAACTGGAAGGTGCAGCATTAGCAGCACTGACATAAGCTGGAGTAACAAGTTCATTAATTTTGTCAGCCATTGCTGCTAAACGGGTTAGATCTTCATTGGAAGCAGCAAGAATTATTTGTATGTTATTAGGGAGACGCGAAAGCCATAGTGACTTCAACAAGTCGTCACTAAAATGGCTTCCTGCCAGATCACGCATTCGTGACAGCAAGTATGAAAGTCGCTGATCTCCAAGTTCAAGTCCTTGTAGTAAAGTATGTATTTTTGAAGATTCACTTTCTGAATAGGTTTCAATGAGCTGCTGTTTCAGTTTGGAGTATTTATCACAATCAGGTGGTTTGAGAATTAAGTCATGCACTGAATTCAGAATATCAGACTCAATTACTGCAACTACATGGTTGAATTTTGTAGAATCCTCACTAATGCGAGCGATAGAAAATTGTGCTTCGATCTGAGCGAACCACAATGAAGGATTATTTTTCCAGAAAGGCGATGGCTTCACCGCAACGCGTGTGATTTGTGGCTCTGGTGGAATATCGTCGGGCATACTGATAGATAATTTTCACTTTAATAAACACTTAACAGCACAAATATTGTAGCATGAGGATACACTATCGATATTTTATCATGATAACAATAAATATTTTAACCATGCAGAAAAAATTGTGGTGGAATATCGTCGGGCATACTGATAGATAATTTTCACTTTAATAAACACTTAACAGCACAAATATTGTAGCATGAGGATACACTATTGATATTTTATCATGATAACAATAAATATTTTAACCATGCAGAAAAAATTTACGTAACGATACACACACAAATAAGACAGGGTCAGCAATTACACACACAAATAATATTTTACCGAAATGCATTTGAAAAGAAACCCCTATTTGAGAAAAAAAATGATGCATTAATTTTGTATTGCGCACACACAAAATCACCACTTCACACTGCTAAGGCACTTTCGAAGGAAAAAAAAGGAAATCACTCCTGTAGCACATGGGAAAAAAATTCACTACTTTCGAACACTGAGGGAAGAATTTTGCCGTAGCACGTTGCAGAAAAATTACTGATGTAGCACATTTAGCGAAAATCACTATTGTATCACATTTGTTACAAAAGTTGAATGATCGAAGAATTATTGCATGACTGGCGAAGTCAGCGGAACGGAACAGATCACATTGATGATTTGCTGAAGCTCCTTGCGATGATATGCACGACTTTGAAAAAAACACAAGCAATATATATCAATACTTCTAGAAATAATTGAAGGGGTACGTTGTAGCATACATTTAATGTCCATATTCGTTGTTATTTTTAGTCAGTTTTTCAGAATGCCTTGGATGCACGTGGCTTAGGGTCGTTGAAAATCCATTGTCAGTAGCATGCTCAGTCAAAAGGTCACCACTTTTGGTGGTCGTGTGCATGATATAATTAAAGAAAATAAGAGTAGACAATCTCCTATAACAAAAGAATATATTAAGTACTAAATTACAATTTAAATTACGTTGCAAAGATCAACGCAGAGCTCGGAACACAGTTCATGCTACCGTCGCGTAGAGTTGTCTGACGAGAAGTCTGAGTGAGTAATGATGTCGCTTTGCTGCTCCGATTAAGAACTGGATTTTACACGTGGCGCCATCTCATGAATAGAAGTTGAAGTATCTGTCGGAACGCCACAGATATACTGAGAACAAAATTATAGAACAAGTTATAAAGGATACGGTAGCCTTTTTGTTTAAACAATACCTCATTCTTTAACTGTGAAACTTCTTGGAACAGAAACATCACTCCTAAAATAGTCACACTAATTTTCAGTGCCAGATTTTATAAAATTAGTAACTTTCAAGGCCAGTTAAGTACACTGTCTAACTTCCTAAAATGACTTCTTTTAGTGAATTTATTTAGTTTTTCTTTCTAGTGACTTTTTTTTATTAGAAATTTAAGACACAGATTAAATTATTACATAATTTCCAATTTTATTTAAAAGAAACAATTCACATCATGGCATAATTAGTGTAGGGACCTGACGGGGTTGCAGCCTTTGCCCTGAAACTTAAATTTCAGTTTATAAATAGAATATAATTATAAAAGATTTGGTTTTTGATACAAATCACAGCTTCCCTGAAATTTAATCCTAGTTACAGTACTGATTCATATATATCTTCTAACATTATACAAAAACACACAAAAAAATTACTTTATAAGTATTATAAACTTATACATAAAATTTTACTAGATATACATTTTAAGTGCACTGAAATTATACAACTAAATGTGATAACTATTTGGTACTGTTCTGCTATCGGTATCAGATTCAGAGATGTACGTATGTATGCATGGATGTGTTCACATGTGCATGTACAAATATATGTGTATGTTTATACACACACATATATGAAAGTGGGACAGGACTGCTTAATTTAATTTAAAGACAATGCAAAAGAACAATCTGCTTCAACTCAAACTTCATTTTGACTGACAGCATCCCAGGACATGGAACCTGAAAATCTTATTCAACTACTAACATACTGTCTGCACTGGCAGATTTTAATTGCCCTTATTCTGAACAACATCACAACAGTCTGCCTCTGCTCAAACTTGATTTTGACTGACATCATTCTAGCTGATAGAATTTGAGATTCATTAGCTTGCTGCCAATCACTCAAGAAATGTGCACAAACAGATTTCATATGCCTTTACTCCATGACATAACAACTAAAAATATGCATCCCTTATCTGAGATTCGAGCTCAAAAGTTCATATCAATTAACACATAAATGAACAACACACCCGAAAATAATGAATAATGAACAACACACCCGAAAATAATTTAATTTCGTTCTGAAAATTATTTCCTGCTGTAAAATGAATGCTTTCATTTTTTCAAGTCCATAATTTAAGTGCAATGTTGCTTCTATAAGAATGCTCTTGGTCAGTACATTCTTCTTCTCTTGTAGCATTAGAATATTTAGCGGTAAGAAATCGAGTTTGCACAATACCAAACGGATGACACTGGCAACGAGAGACCGATGCCGGAGAGGCAGACACAATTACCATCTAGGTTCAAAATCTCACAGCCCGAGAATTAGCCTGTCATTCTTCATAGTTCTTTTATTATTCTCTCAAAAAAATAAGAGAAATGAGTAATTTACTCAACAGAAGCAGCCACTCTTACAACGAGAATTATCTATTTTCCTTTTTCGGGTGTGTGCAAGGAGGTTTCTTTATTTTTTAATTACAATCTGAAACAACAATGTAAGGAAAGTGCATTAAAAGAAAAGAGGGGAAAGAAATTTAAAAAAAAAAAACGCTGGGCACAGCTTTAGTATTAGTCCTTTTTGGCGAGAAATTGTTTTGGCACGATAAATGAAAAATTATGATAACCTTGATATTTATGGTACCCCTAAATACTGAGCTGAAAAATATGCCGCCATTTCTGCCCATGTAACTTTAACAAATTTGGTAGGTATCACAGCTGTGATGGCAGGAGGGATAAACTGCATGTTTTCCTTAAAGTTACTTTCATGTTAGTAAAGCACAACATTTAAAATATTTTTAAGAAAGCCAAAATTTGATAGTTAAAACTGATACTTTTAATATTACATAACATGAGTCTCGACCAGTGGCGTATCTAGGGTGGGGCAAGGGGGGACATCTGTCCCCGGGCACAGAATTCAGGGGGCGCGAAATTGATGTTATAAAATTTTAGAATGAAATTTTTTCCTTTCTTGGCACAAAGAAAGGGGTGCAAAATCTTCAGTTGTCCCTGGAAGCCGAAAACCTTAGCTACGCATGTGGTCTTAACATTTTTTCATATGTCAACTCTGCATATTATAAACTCCATTCTCCCTCCAAATTAAAATAAACACATTTTTAGTAGCATGAGGTAAACTCTTGGTGTTTCCTTTGCTAAAGAACCACATTCAAATTTAGACTTCTTAGATGTTTCTTAAAATGAGCCATGATCAATATTATCATGGTCTTAAAATACTTTTTTGCCTCATTTCTTAAATTAGAACTATAGGGATGTGTAACTGCATGAATTCATAGACCAAAATTAAGTTTCATTATTGCTTTTATAACATTTTTATAATTTGTCCGACTATGAAAAATATAATTTTGCTTAGATTATGGAATATATTGCTTATAATTTACAGTTCTCAAATTTTATAAATCTCACAATCTAATAGCTGTATATGAATAATTTTCACTGGGTATTATTACTTTTATTAATAGTATGTTGACATAACAGTTGACTTTTTATTTTAAATTTTATGCAAATTTTCTTCAATACTTAAACATTTAATCTAACAGAAATCTGAATTGTTTGTAATAAAAATTCTATAATAAAAGTTAAGAGTACAATTTATATATAAAAATTTGACTACGTGGCAAGCACTTAGATACTGATTTCAATGTCCTTAAATGTAATTACTATAAAGTTTAGATATATTTTTATTAAGATATACTCTTATTCTATTATAAAATTTAAATGTACTGAACAGAAGGCACACTTTGTGCTTATGACTCGGTCAACCACTTGTGGCAAGATAACTTATGATAACAATTAAGTTCAAATGTAAAATTTAAATTCAAATAAGTTTGTAGCCAAAGGCTATACAAATCAATTTAATGCAAAGTTGGTTCAAAACTTAACCGGCATGGAATTCAACTATCAGCAATTATAATGCAGGACTGAAGACTACAAATCTTATCTTATCTAGCAACCTAGTAACGTGGCCTCGAAAGGCAAAACACAGTTTGTTTTACAAACTAAAAAAACTTCATTCGGATTTTGGTGGGAAAAAGGGATAGGGAAATTGACAGTAAAGATCCCAAACATAAAAAAACTCTGGTTACAAAATAAAAAAACGTTACATTATACTTTGTTTCCTGATTAATTATTCACTACATGAAATAGTGCAATGCACTTTTGTTTGCACCATATACAAGTTATTTATTTTATTTAAATGCTGTCCAAAACTGAACAGGATTTTGCAAACATATTGACCATATTTTTCGGCCCATAGATGCAACCCTTCTTCACTTCAGAAGTAAGATTTAGAATTAAGAAATAAGAAGAGAGAACAGTATTTATGAATAGAAAATAAATACATATGCTGGCTAGCTGAAGGATGCCTTCATAAAGGACATTTTAAGAGTGTGTGTGTGTGATTATGGCAAAGCCTCGAAGGCTATCTGCCGAAGGGGAGGGATGCCTTCGTGGAGGACTTCCTAAGGGAAACTGGCTCGTATACACGTTACACATGGGGAAAACCACGAAAACGCCCATGCAGCCAGCCCATTCGCGGGATTTGAACCTCGAACCGAACTAGCAGTGTTCAGCGACTTCACCGCTTGGCCGCTGGTGGGCCCCGACATTTTAAGAGAAACTGGCTCAGATTCACATTGCATGTAAGGAAAACCACAAAAACTCCCATATAGACAGCCTGAACTACCACTGTTCAGTGGCTTATCACTCCACCAGTAGTGGATTCCAATGACTGTTCGAATCTTTTACAGAAATCATCAGTTATGATGATTGTTGTTGTGTATGATTACCATTGGTACAAAATTTACTCATTATGTTAATTTAATTTTAGCTTTTAAATTATAATCATAAATTACTTGTAATAAATTGAGTGATTAAAAAATACACACTTCTTAATATTTTTACCATTTACAAAATTTAATCATAAAAAAGTATTTCTAACACTGGTACAAAATTTACTCATTATAATTTAATTTGATTTCCTTCACTTTGAATTTTTTTTTTATTTCCTTTTAATAACAGAATCTAAGAAACTAAAGTAACATATACAAGTTTGAAATGCATTTATTAACCTTTTGTAAATTTCATTATTCATAACATAAAAATTAACCTTTTGTAAATTTAAACTATTAGCTATATACTAAAATATTAACTAATATAAATATTAACTAATTACTTAAAATTAATATTTAATACATTAATATTTTGTAATTTAAAATATTAACTTTTTGTAAATTTCATTACTCATAACATAATCACAGCCATAAATTCATTTATGGTTGTGTTTCAAGAATTTATCAAAGCAGTACTAGAAATGTTGAAGATTATTCTATTAAGATTGTTATTTAGTTTAGATCGGGTTTCGTTGCCAATCCGCCATTTTTTTCCGATTTTCAAAGCTGGGTCTACCTTGGCGACCGAAGTTTGTCGCCAAATCAAAAAATCGCCAATAGGACCAATACTAAAGCTGTTCCAAACGCTGTATACAAAGAAAATTACCCAAGAGCAGCTGCAAATAATCCCGCGACACCAGTTCCGGAGCCTATATCTATTACTAATTTACCATTCAAGAAATTGTTAGTTTTTTGCATGAGATCCAAATACTTCCCCAAAACAATACCGGCATCCCATACGACGCAGCCCACATCTCCCACATAACGCTGCGAAAATTTCAATTCCTGATTACAGCAATTAACTTCTATTTCTCTTACGAACTCAACACCACCGTTTTCGGACATTGCAATACCAAGGTTCTTTAATATACTAAGGTTAGGCCAGGAACGGAAAAAGCGTGCCATTGGTTGCTGGTAGTGACGTCACCCGGGAGACAAGACGCATCGGCCGACGCGTCTAAAAAATGTAAACTAAAGCAAAATGATCATTTTACATGTGGTAGATACACCGTAAATACCGGGTATATACTTTCCGATTAAGTATTTAGTTAAAGAAAATGTTTATTTTATGCACAGAATTCGTACGAATGCTGAAAATAATTGTAAACATTAAATTATTTTCGTAAAGGAAAGCATTAGAAAATGAATTGCAATACATTATACAGACAGACAGACAAAGTAGACAGATGTCTTCTGTTGCACCCGCTAAGTCTTTCTGCACCGATGGGCGAAAAATCAAGCATAAGTGCGAAAGAAAGGTATATCCGCGATTCAATTCACCTATAGATGGCGCTTTCACACATTAGTATGGCGGATAAAACTCGGTATTTTGATTTGTGATCTGACTTCGTACATTCAAAAATGGAGTTACTTAGCTCTTCCGAAATGTTTGATTTTGTTCAAAGAGGCGTAAATTCTCGCTGTATTACTGAAGCAGAGAGCATTTTAAAAAGCTGATCATTTTGTAATGCACGGAATTTTACTTGAAATCCAATGTACAAGTTTTGGCCTTCTATTTAAGGATAAGTTCTATAACGTCCTGGTCGCATGAAATCGAAGGACATTTCATTGTTCAAAAAGGACAAATAAAAATTTAAAAAAAAAAAAAATTCTTGTTCATGTAAAGGAGGAACTGGAAATTGGCTGTTGTAGGAAATTGTGTCGCTGTTTTATTGTATTGTGACAGGTAGCTGATTTTAACGTTCACTGATTGTAAACAAATGATTTCATATGTGTTTTACTTGGGATTTCTAGAAAATCTGTGCAGTCAAAAGTGTCTTTTTTTCCCATAAAAATGATATTGAATCATTATATGTATACTAAAAATATATTGATCTATTATATGCATCTATTGTATTTATTATACACATGATAGTACTAATCATCAAATCCAATTTTGAGAATATCAACAAGCAAAGCACTTAAAAATGAAAAAAAGACACTTGTTATAGAACTATTAATATTCTGTATGTATTATAGAAAATACGTACATGCAATGAATAATACCATGACCAAACATTTCAAAAAAAAAAAAAAAAAAAAAAAAGCAGATTAAGTATTACCTACCTCAGTACTTGAGAAAGCAATCCTGGCATATAACATGCAGTTAACTTTTGATTACATGATACAAACTCGAAATATATATTGTGATATATTCTAAAAGCAAAATCATGTAAAACATAATGATATAAATTAAATGTATATAACAAATATATAAAGCTCTATAATGAATAATGATCATAACCGTATAATAAATGTGAACACACGTTATATCACAGTAAATAACACTGCTGTGAAATGAAGAATATTTGATTAGAAATTTACCTTTTATATATATTTGATAACAAAATGTTATGAAAACAGGTTATGCAACTTAAGAAACAAGTTATATGAAATGCCCGTTAAGTTACTGCAATATCATGACACCGTACATAAGCATATCATAAGACATATTACGAAGATAAATATAATTTGTTCCTTCTTTTACATCAATAATAAGTTTTTCTTTAAAAATTTTAGCACTAAATGCCAAAAATTTATTATCGGTGCCTTTGATGCAAGGTCACACGAAGATAAACTTGATTTAGCAAATTTCTGAAAACATTAAAATCAAAAGTGTTAAATTACAGCAACATCTATTAAACTATTTTTTTAAGCAGTTGCCTGGTAAATTTTAACTTTTATATAAAAACTGAATTAAATTACGAATAAGTGACTAAGCTTGTACAGTATTCATGTTCATACATTGGAAATAAATTGCACTTAAATGAAAGAGCTGGAAATATAGTCTGCATGATGCATAAACTATGATCAAATCTATTTGTTAAATATTTGAATGAATGCTTACTTTCAGGGATGTAGCTAGAGAGGGACAGTTTTATATATCACTAGCGGGCAAGCCCGCTACATGAGGGAAGGGATGCTTTCGTGGAGCACCCGCTTTATTCACTTTAGGTCACTTGATTTACGTATGCAATCACAAGATATACGCTAGCTCGCATGATTGCTAGCGGGTAAGCCCACTATTTCAGCGGCCTGAAGCCTGCTTTCATTGGCCTTTATTCGAAAGTTGGACCGAACTACCAGTGAAGCCCGCTTTCATTCGACGGGATTTGAAATTTGAAGCAAACTACCAGTGTTCAGCGATTTTTTTTCCTGGGCTGTGCCCACTGTATTCACATATGCATCCACAATTTCTGGACAGTATGCTGGGATTAGAAAGTTGGACCGAACTACCAGTATTCAGCGATTTTACCCGCGCTGCACCCGCTTTATTGACGTTATGCATTCACAAGATACTGCCAACATGTTACACATGCGGAAAATCACGAAAACACCTATGCAGTCAGCCCGCTTGCCAGGATTCGAAAATGGACCGAACTACCAGATTTAGCGCTTTATTCACGTATGCATACATAAGATAGTGCTTAAACGATACACATGTGTAAAATCAAGAAAACACCCATGGAGTCAGCCCGTTCGCCGGGATCGAAAGTTGGACCGAACTACCAGTGTTCATCGGTTTTGCACGAATATGCATCCAGAAGACACTGCATACACGATACACATGCAGATTTTTATATATCATTCTAAAAAATAACTTAAGATTGATTTGCAACACTTGGTATAAATAAAGATATTTTTACCAAAGAATTAATATTATTTTCAGACTTTTTACTGTCGCACTAAATGTAGAAGCTGGACAATTTGAATATTTCATTTAGCCTCTTCATTTAATGATTTAATGTATTTTTACTCCTCCGAAATATTTTAATGACAAATTTATTCATTCATTTACAATGTTTATCAGATAATATCAAATCAATATGTATATCTGGAGTCATCAAAGGTTTTATTATCCTTAGCATTTTTTATATGTACTATAATTTTCTTAGTAAAAGTGCTGTATGCAAACAATTACATACTGGCAATGAAAATTTTGAGATTGTGCCAGTTAAAAAAAAAATCGCTAAATCTTCTTAGCACTGATGAGGCATCCAATATGCATATATTTTCGATGAGGCTTATAGTTACAGGTATCAACACTGCATAGAATCGACACCAATTCTAGTTACGAACATAAAAGCAACACGATAAAATCAAATTTTTATAATGACATAATAATAGGTAAGAGAATTAATGCATATTTGCCCCAGAAATACAACAACTAAGATAGAATATGTTTGAGATAATAAATATGGTCGCATCTTTAAATAACTATGCAAAATCTTATTTCTTGCAACTAAAAGGTTGTGTATTCATGTATTATTCTTATTCTACTAAATGTTATACACATTCTTATTCTACTAAATAAAAGCTTGTTATAAATAAAACAGGAATACATAAACAATCTAATAAATTACTGAACTGATCCAAATCCACTGTCCTTGCTTTTATTTGCTAAATTTATATCTGTATACACATGTCTGTGCACGCTGTTTAATTTACTCCAAAGTTATTTAGTTATATGCCATCATATTTTGAATAATGGCTGAGAAATGAAATTACTTAAAAGTCTCTTCCCTATCAATATTTATCACTGAACAAATACTTGGGTATTTTACATTACAGAACAACAGATTTTCTCGAAAAAGATACACGTGCCCGTTTGATACTTCAAGTGAGAAAAAATACTTTCATCATTAGCTAATTTTCACCATGGATAAATTTTTTTAAGCTACTTTAAAAACTTTTTGTTACTAATACTTACTTCAAAACGAACACTGCTATAAAAGATAAGAAAAAACATTTAACTGTGCTCAGCAAGTAACAATGGTATGTATATCATTTTATAAGAAACTGTTTGGTGCATGCTATTCTATAGTGGAAAAGATTTGATATCTGTAATACTTTTTATACTATTACTCATACTAGATCATCATACCTATTTTCTGAACTGGAAATTTTTTATGCTAAATATCCTGAACCATTGTAAACAGTTCTAAATAGTTTAACAGGAAATGACTCACACACAGAAATTTCAACATTACTAGAATATGAAATTCAAAGTTCATCATTAACGTTAAAATAAATAACTTTTACTTTTGTATGTGTCATTCTATAAATTTTCATTTAAATCATTGCTAACATAAACTGAAACACAATTTAAATTTCTGCAGGTAAAATATGCATGAAAGCATAATTGTATATGTATTAATAATATTTAAGAGATTAATGAGCTATAATGATTTATACTTCAATACACAAATATGCATGTTTACTTTCGAAGAATACACATACACGTTTATATGTATGATACACGAGAAAGAAATTTTGCATATATAAATAAAACTTTTCTTACGAGAAAAAATGTAATCAGTTTTTTTTTTAAATCATTGCAAAATGTAATCAGTTTTTAGAACGCACGTTCATATAATGTCCCACTTTCTTTCCAATTCGAAATACGCAAATCCACCCTCTTCGTTTTGCTATCTCGTTCGATATTTTTCGAAGCAAGAATGCGATAGAAGCATAACTCAGGTTCCTTGCAAGCTCGTGATTTACACTGATGTACACAGTAAAACATGCGGTCTGTACTTCTTTTTAAGTTATACATATGCCCACAACAATAAAAAATAAAACGTTTAATTACTTTTCGATCACAACACGCTTCACAAACTAGGTAGCATTGTCAAACGTAAATACCGAGCTTTAATGTTTCCACCTTTTAGCCACTAGATGGCGTATCAGAGCGCTGGAATCGCGGATAGAAATGGGGGCAATTTCGTATTTCAGAGGAGAGTAAAAAGGAACTTCGTATATTTTATACGAGTTCGAAAAGCCAGGAAGAAAAGATGGTACAAAATAAAGTAAAAAATAAATGGCCCAAAAGTAATGGAGAGGCAAACAAAATTTTTATTTATAATTAAAAAAAAAAATATTGGGTGTCCAGTCACATAACAGTATAAGTCAAGTTTAGAAGCTAACTTTTGCTATAACAGGGAAACTAAAATTTAAAAATTTTTAAATTTAAACTTTTATTTTTTAACATGGAAACCAATATTAGAATCTACCTTGAGACACAGTAACTGAAGACAAATAAGATCAAGATACATATAATATCATGCAAAGTTATACATTAAAACTAAGTAACATCATCTATTGCGGTTTCCAACATATTTATATACTCAGAAAACACCATCAGATAAAATCATAAATCCAAAACAAGGCGAGAACATATCACCAAAAATAAATAAGTAAATAAATTACGGAGTTTTTTAAAATTTTTTTAAATTTTAATATTAATTTTTTTTAAATAAGCATTTTATTTATTTATTAAGTTAATGGTCATAATTTATTATATGTGTACTATTTTATCAATTTGAGGCACACTGTATTAATATATGCTTTTAATTTAAATAGATAGAAAATATAGATTAAAGGAGCAAAAAATACAACTCTATACATTCATTGAGGCCAGAGATCGTGTTTTTCCCTCTAGAGAAATTCCTCAAAGGGGCCCCAATGGGTAGTGCTAACACTACTGATAAGGATAGCGTCCCTACGAGGCAATAGATTATAAACATTACGTAACACAAGCATTGTAGACAGAGACATCGACAAAGTGGACAGATGTCTAGTGTTGCACCCGCTAAGTCTTTCTGCACCGATAGGCGAAAAATCAAGCTTAGGTGCGAAGGAAAGGGAGGCAATTTCGTATTTCAGAGGAGAATAAAAATGAACTTCGTATATTTTATACGAGTTCGAAAGGCCAGGAATAAAAGATGGGACAAAATAAAACTAAAAATAAATGGCCCACAAGTAATGGAGAAAAAAATTAAATAAATAAACAATTAAAAAAAGGGCCTATAGAAAGAAAAGGAGAAGTAGTAAGAGAGTTTTCCTAAAAAGAAATCGCCCACCAGCGGCCGAGCGGTAAAGACGCTGAACACTGGTAGTTCGGTCCGAGTTTCGAATCCCGCGAACGGGCTGGCTGCATGGGCGTTTTCGTGGTTTTCCCCATGTGTAACGTGTATACGAGCCAGTTTCCCTTAGAAAGTCCTCCACGAAGGCATTCCTCACCCTTAGGCAGATAGCCCTAGTGTGCTTTGTCATAATTAAATACACCACACCTAAAAAGAAATCTGAATTGTTTAAATTTTTGTAAATCTGAAATGTTTCATACTTTGAATTACGTCCAAAGGAGCATTTTTTTAAAAAATTTTGTGCGTTACATTTGTTTATTAAATATAACGTTCTTCGCACTTAAACCATAAAATTCAGTTTAAGAGCAATATCACAAAATAGTTTTAAATTGAGCATATCCCTTTAGAATTCCCGATACATAATCTCGCGCACTGGAGATTAGCACATAAAAATGTTTTTTCTGTACAACGTTGCCATTGCTCGCTTTGCAATCCTTGAGTTTGTTAATCAAAAATTCGTTAAAGTTTTAAAAAATATGAAATCGATAATAAAACAAATTTCAAATTTGGGCTTCCACATGCCCATATTCGCAGTAGGTTTACGTCATTCAAAATTCGATGGCTCTATGTACCCTTGTTTTATCACAATGCGAGAAATATAAATAAACTTATGCAGATTTTTCATTATTTAATTTCTTTAAATATAAAACAGGGCGATAATACTTTGTGGCAACAGTTTGAAAAGTGATTCGCTGTTTATAGTGCATCGAGGCAAAATCGCAAAACGAAAATAATAGTCCTTCAGAGACAAAGCCCTTTGGACTAAAAAAAAAAAAAAAAAGATTGTGTCCATGAGTGTATTCAAAAGGGGGGAAGATGTTGTCATTTACATTAATTAGTGTCTTCCAGGTGTGTGTAGTGAGTGTGTTTGGTAAAGCTGAATAGATGTGAAAATCGGGGGGAAATAAATATAAATTTTGGGGTTCCAGTCACATAGCAGTTTAAGTCTAGTTTAGAAGTTAACTTTTGCTATGACGAGAAACTAAAATTTAAAAAAATTTTTAATTAATTATTTGTTTATAACATGGGAAACAAGGCTATATATTTGCCTCTACCTTGAGACACAGCAACAAAAGACACATGATATCAGGCAAAATTATATATTAATCTAAAGTAACATCCTCTATTGCGGTTCTAAAGATTTTGTTCTGTTTACTTTAAGTTACAGTTGAATGTGAAGAATCTTAAGAACTAGTAAGCGAATAATCGCTTGAGTTCGTGAAACAATAATTAAAGCTTAGATAGGGTTAAAAGACCCTTTATTATTCAAATAAGATTTAACAGAACTCCTGTCTTGGAGTTTTACAATAAAGCCGACACTTGGGCTAGGTATAGCTGAAGCTATCAAGATTCTAATGAAGTTGGCTCCTTAACGCTAATTACTGCGAAGCTATCAAAGGCCTAAAGTACGGCCGAGCGTAACAATAGCTTAAGACAGAGTAGCCTAAAAAAGCGGACGGGTGCTAACCAGAATGTCTGGTTCTCTCTCTGACTAAGACAGCAGAACTTCGAGGTTAAATACACTCTTCCTCACTTTGCATTCAGACGTAATTCTGAAACTACGTTCTGCCCGGAAGTAATAAGTTGAAATTAAGAAGCGATGGGAAAGGAAGCTTAATTCAAAATTTTACTGTTAATAAAATTAACATAATCTTTACATGGTTTCCAACATATTCATACGTTTTTCAGAAAACCGCATAGACAAAATCATAAATCCATAAAGTGCGAGAGCATACCAGCAAACATAAATAAGAAAATAAATTACAGAGTTTATTTTTATTTGATTATTAATTAATTTTTTTATTTAAATATTTTATTTAATTATCAATTTAGCCGTCCAAGATCGACTTTTTTCCCTCTTGAGAAATTTCTCAGAGGGGGCCCAAGTGGGTAGTGCTAATTGGCGAAGCTACTGATAAGGAGTACTGATAAGGATAGCGTCTCTACGGAATAGGTACCCCCCAAAAAAGAACCACATGATTTAAAGCAATTACTAAGTATTTAATGCGAGAACATAATAAAATGAGCATAATAATAATGAACATAATAAATAAATGAATTTAAAGGTACTTTAGTGACAGATATTTGATTTAGTTTAGAGAAAAGAAGTTCTTATCTGAATGTTCCGTCTTAATAAATAAATAAAATGAGCATAATAATAATGAACATAATAAATAAATGAATTTAAAGGTACTTTAGTGACAGATATTTGATTTAGTTTAGAGAAAAGAAGTTCTTATCTTAATGTTCCGTCTTCGTGTTGTATAAGATCAACAAAGAAGATAGGACCTTTAGGGACAGGAAAACTTTCAGTTTTGAGAACGAGACATTGTAGAGGATATTCGTGAGCGCTTTTCTTAAGGAAATGAAAATTTTCTGAAAAACACCTTTGAAAATTTCGGAGCTCTTCTAAGAAGCTGCCTCCATCGTCAGTTGCCAGAACAGCCTTTCCCGTCGGAAAAAAAATAATAAGCGTTGTTGTCATATTGCACTCCGAATATTCATTGAAGGTTGACATTTGATTTTAAATGATGCTTTTCAATTCAGTCGCTTTTCAATTTTTCACATAAATACAGAGCCTGACTAAGGCAGGAGCATACGGAGCAGTTTCTCCGAGTCCCCACATCAAACGGAGCCCCAAATCGAGTAAAAAGTTTATTTTACATTTTCTTCATTAATGAATGTGGCGACCTGCCTACTACAACTCAACGCTGCCAGTCTGGTAACTCATAGCAAAGAAAAACAAAATAATGTTTATTCTATTGTTATTAATTATTAACGATCTGTTTTTGTTAGCATAGTTGCTTGTCCAGCTACGCTTTATTTATTACTAGGTGTACCCGCCCGGCGTTGCCCGTGCATTTAGAAAATGCAGATAAGTGAATAGCGCAGGAATAGTAGTGTAGGACATGTAGACTGTCTCTCTCTCTTCCCCCCCCACAAGCTACAAAAAAGAAATGAATTGTAATTAATCGATTTAATGTATCGTCAAAACAGCAAACTAACGCTAGAATAAAGAAATCAATTGTTACAATCGAACGTTATTTGAAAACAAATAATAATATCAGTGAGTCAAAAAAACCGTGATTAATTAATTATAAATAATTTTTTTTTAATTTTTCTAATTCAAAAATCGAAAATCGGGCTTCGAGGTCTGGTGGCCAGCCCCTTTGTGCTTCCGTATAAAAAATTCCAGGTCCCTGCGTGCGATAGATTTGGCTGGAGAGCTCGGTCAGACAGACAGACAGACACATTACACTTGCTTTTATTATTATAGATTGTTCAAAACGGTTTATTATACAAATTAAATAATTTTTATTATTATTATATTAAAAGCGACGTGTAATTGTCTGTCTCAAAAATTGTACCACCACAATTGGTGACCCGGGTTTGTTACGAATAGGAACCCGCAATGTTTCACGAACATGGAGTTTATATGCCAAAATTCTGAACAACAATAAGTTATTCAGTGTGATGATATGCATCTAAGACATTTCATCTGTGATTTCAAGCGTTGTACCGCATTCCGTTGAGTCAACATATTTCTGTCATAATTTTAGTGCATATATGTATCGTCAGCTGAATTTGAGCCGCAAATTTTTCTGATTTAAAATACCAAGAAACCGTGTTACTATATACATATATTGATTATTTTTCTGCGTTGTGCATATTTGATTAATCTAAAATGGTTGACAACGATGCTGCTTCACAATTGGCGCGAGTGGCAGTTAAGCCACCGCCTTTTTGTCGCCGAAACCCATCGTTATGGTTCATTCAAATGGATGCGCAGTTTATGACTCACATTGCTGCCGACGTAACTGAATTTTATACAGCGATCGCCGCGTTAGAATCAGAGATACTTCAATTAGCTCGTAAAATAATTTTGAGTCTACCGGCGACGGACAAATACAAATCTTTAATTAATGCCGCCGGTAACCTAAAGGATAACATTCTTAAAATATTACGGATGGATAGACTCCCATCTAACATGCAAGCTATTTTAGCGGCCAATAGTCAGTCACTTAAAAAGCTAACCGAAATTGCTGATAAAATTCACAAGCTGGCCATTCCAGCGCAAATACACGCAGTGCAGGCTCCTGGTCATGTTCTTCCCCTTAGGAAAATAGTTCTCGAGTGCTTTATTATTATATAATAATTCAATTCAATTCCGTTTAAATAGCGTACAAATTATTGCGCATTACTCAATTATACGCTTAAATGTTTCACGTTGTTAAAAAAATTGTAATTTATTATATTTTTTTCAAACGAAGAGAGATTAATATATTACTTTCAAAACAAATTTAATGTCTTCAGAATTATCTTTTACAGATAAGTGTGAATTTTTGGTAGATGGGTAATTTACAGGTTAAGAAACACTACAGCTCTTCTCTTTTCTAAAGCAAATCAAGTAAATCCTCAAACGAGTTCTGTGCTTTCAGATTTAATTCTCGATCAGGGATTTTAAAGAATTCCTAACCTGCATTTTATCTGCAATGTGCGAATATTTTGAAAATTTTGATATGAAAAATTAGATAAATATTTATTTACTCATTATTTCAAGTAAAAATATTCACCCATTCCCATATCCTACCCCCATGAGTGAAAAAGTAATGAATTTCGATAAATTTAATAAAAAAATTTCATTAAATTTACGCTAGAAATTAACTTAAATATTTGGCCGTTTAATGTTTGAGCATCTGTGTGTTCCTAGCCTGTCGTAAAACTTCCCCCCTTTTTTTAGAACCTTGAATTCATTCAAAGATCCCTAAGCCAAACGGGAAATCTCACCTTTCCAAATGTGGTGTCATAAATTCTTAGCGTTTCCTTAGAACGGCATTTCGACATGGGGGTGGGGGAAAGTTCTTTCCTGCCACAACTGCTCAAGTTACGTCAATGATTTTGTGTTCTTAAGAAAGAAAAGCATGTATTCTGGAGTTAGCAATGAATACTTAGGAATGATCCACCCCTCCCCCCATCCAGCTTATTACTGTAAAAAACAGAGAAAAAAAATCGATCTGCCTTTAACTTTTCCATTTTGTACTGTCAATCGTGCTTCTAAATCCAAAATGTTTCTGTCCCTTACCTTGTCTCTTGGTGCGACTGCACGGGTTGCAAGTACCATCGTTTTTTACATTGTGAGAATTATACATTCAAACATGCAGATTCTTCCTTATTTAATTTCTTTAAAAATAATACAGGGTGAAATTATTTGGTGGCAACAATTTGAAAAGTGATACGCCTTTTATAGCGAACCAACGAAATACATGTTATATTAAATTCTAAGAATCATTCACATTAATAAATTCAATTTCAAATTGAATATTAGGACTAATTTTTGGACTTGCATTTAATGGAAAAGCTAGTAAGAGATTCAATATTTGAACAAAAAATTAAACGCTACCGGAATGACATATTATGAAAATTACGAACTGCAAATAATATACTACGACTTCTCTTAACTTGCAAAGTTCATTCCAAAGTACCAGATTCCTGCCGAGTTACTTCTTTGATTTATACTTAGAAAATATGTCTACTGATTATTCGATCATAATGCGAATTATACAGAAAAAAAATTAATATATAAAATAAGTACTTTATAATAAATAGTTACAATTAATTTCAACTTCCACCGCTTTTTGATTTGGGACTGCAAAAGGAGAAACATTTCCTTTCGGTGGTCGCCTTTAATAATTTTCAGGTTTGAGACTAAGGAATACAAAGGAACTTTCTTTTCCTATTTTCCGCTTACTGCTATCCCTAAACTGGGGTAGTTCATGAAGTTATTATATCATAGTCGACTGCGGGAATTTTAACTTTTGCAAACACTTGAATTTAGCTGTTTCAGGTGCTTCTAAGGTCCTCCTATCTGCGTCAAACAGAGAATTGCGTCACTGCACCATATAGCTAGGGGGCCATTAAAGAAAACGAATTCTGTTATCTACATATACTTAAAGCTTTACAGCTTGTCTGCCTCGGATGATGCAATAATTTTCTCGAGTCAGAGTGAGTGTACCTGAAGCATCAGCATGAAGCAAGTTCTCATGTTCTCTTTTGATTAGCAATTCAATGAATCTAGATTTTTGTCGGCATAATCCATGGATGCTTTTCTTGAAACTGAAAGTCAGAATTTTGTAATCTACCACCAAGACATATATGTCCTTCTGCCGTCAGGATCGAGTTTAGACTATATAATTTGGAATCGGAATTAAGTAATTCTTTTCGGTTCAATTTAAAAAGATCCTTTTCAAACTCATACGCTGTATAAAACGAATCCAATATCGTTCAGCACTTGCAAGTTCTTCAGCATTTAGCGCTCTTTTACTCCTTTCAGAATTTCTCTTAAGAGTTATTAATAAACTGTAGGACGTGTGCAGTGATTCGAAGATATAAGTCACTGTATTTGTGCAAATTTAACAGGCTATCGATGCGTTCAACAAATGTTGGTAAAGCACCAAATGTTGGTAAAGCAATACAGTTCCTTTTTCTCTCCTTTTCCGCTTCAAATGTATCAATATCAGCATTCCGTATTTCTTCACTGTTTAGAACATCAACTTCTATTAGCCACAAGGGGCCTCTCTACCATGTCTCATCATTAATTAAAGATCGTGCACTTACTCCCCTAGTAAGTTTATCTGCAGGATTCAGCTTTCCGTTGCAAAAATTCCAATTCGATGGAATTGCCTTTTCTTTGATTTCCAACACTCTATTGCGAACAAATTGCTTCCAATTATTTGCAATACCTCTGATCCAATGTAGACATATTGTCGAATCTGTCCTCATGAAAAAATCTCTTTCCTTCAAAGAAGAAAACGTGGATCGTATATAATCAGGCAATCGTGCGGAAATCAAGTTTCCTAGTAGTTCTAATGGAGGCAAAGTCATTTTCCTCTGTGGAGCTAGACGACATTTTGAAATTATAAAGCTTGTCGCACATTTGTCATGGTATCTAATCTTGAAATATGCGACCGCACCATATGCTTTTGGGCTTGCATCGGAAAATATATGTACTTCCAGCTGCTGAATCTCCAGGTCGTCCAAATATGGTCGAGGTATGACAAGCCTGTCAAGCTCAGTTACTTCATTCCCCCACTCCTGGAACATAGATTTCAATTCTGCTGGAATATTTTCATCCCATTTTAAGCCTTTTTCCCAAACAGTGCACTATCAATTTAAGTCTAACACTGAATGGCGTAATTAAACTTAATGGATCAAACAACATGCCACATGCACTTAGAACAATACGTTTTGTTGGTGTCACATATTTAAATTTTGTAAATTGATTTTGTAATTCGATGGCGTCCTACATTCCATTTGGGTTTCCTTCCATCTTTGATTAAGGATAGCTGAATTCGAAGACCATTGCCGTAAATTCATGTCTGCTTCACTCAGTATAAATTTAGAGTCTCTTGCAAGAGATACCGCTTCTTCAACAGTTGATGCCCCACTTATTAAGTCATCAACATAAAGTTCTTTCAAAATAGAACATGCTTCATTGTGTGAATTTTCATATTTCTTTTGAAGTCAAGTTGCTGACAAAATAAAAGGACTGCATTTCACACCAAAAGGAACACGTGTCATTCGTAAAATTCTTATATCACGACCATAGAAATCAAGTTCGCTTCCGCCCCCTCATTTCTCCATAAAAAACTGCAAAAACGTTCGATAATCTTCTACTATGCCAATCTCTAAAAATGCTCTCTAAATATCAGCATAAAACGCAATTGAGTGATAACGAAATCTTAAAATAATCCGGAGCAAATCTGGATTAAGGTTGGGACCACTATCTAAACAATCATTAAGCGACTGTCCATCTGTAACTTTCGACGACGCATCATACACAATCCTAACTTTCGTACTTTCCTTTGATTCGCGTACTACAGCATGATGAGGTATAAAATAACCAATTTTCCTATCACAATCTGCATGAAATGCAACTTGCTCAATAATACCATCCCTTAACTGCTCATTAATTAGTTCTTTATAACGAAAATACGGATGCGGATCATGCCTAAATTTATTATTTAAGCTTATCAAACGTCTTTCTGCAACTTCATAATTACTGTTCAATGTGTTACAACCTCCTTCCATAATAATTTAGTTTCATAACTCCCATTTTTAAACGTGGTATTTCTTTCAAACATATCTATGACAAATGCATCTGATCGCGAAATTTCCTTTTCCTGATTTATTTCTATAGCCTCCAAATCCCATAAATTTCGAATTCTTTCAAAATTTGCTTGTTCCTTCACAGAGATATGGGTTAACACAAGTCTTATTATACTCATAATTGCCATGATTATCCGATCCCATTTCCTTACCTTAGATTACAAACCCAAACAAACTGTCCATAATAACTAATTACTTCCCTAATCTTATGTTTCTTTCATATAAAATTTTCCAAATGTAATCTGAGCCGATCAACAAGTGTATCTCCTTCGTATTTCCAATGTCGGCTAATTGTATTCCCTTACTTAAGCCATGTTTCTAACCCACTTTGAAGGAACTTCTATGTAATTCAGAAGTCAAACAACAAAAATCAGCGTTATATTTACAAAATTTTCACAGGACTAGTTTCGATGGTTTTGTTGGTAACTTCTATGTAGTCATACGTAATTGCATCAATTACCACTGCTTCTATGCTGAGCTTTTACTTGGGTTGATTCTATTCCGCAAATCAAGCTGAACTATATTATACTGCTGTTTAGGTTTACGCTCGCTACCAAACCCATATATTTCAAACGTTTCACATCTGGTAGCCTTCAATCCTAATGAGTCAACAGTTTTCCTTCTGATAAACCTTTCATTTACTCCCGCCGTCTTTTAACACCCTCAAGATTTTGCTCTTTTTATTTGTTTTTACTATAGTGCTGAATGTTTGTAATAAAACCGGAGACGACGCTACTGCGCTCTCGGTTTGATTTACAAATTCACTTTTACTTCCTCCAAAGCAATGCAATGACTGTACAGTAGATAAATTATTGTCCGTTTCTTTACCATTTTATTCGGCTGCATTATTTGTCGGTTCAGCCTTATCTCATATTAAATAATTGTGAGGTTTTTTACATATTTTGCAGAGCTGGTCCTTTTTCCAGCAAAATTTCGATGTATGTCTACGTCTCAGACAAATGTAACATCGCCCTTGTGATTTTAAAGAATTTCTTTTTTCTGTTAATGGTAAAAGACATTTATGTGTTTCGTGAGATTTATCCGAACAAAAACTACATATTTCATTCGCTACGGTTGTTAAAGCAGCTGCTGTTGAAATGCGCGCTTTTGAAATGATTCATTTTGAGTCTACATAATTTTTCTGATAATTTTGACTCGTTCTTCTATTACTAAAAGGAATTTCATTTCGCTTAAAGTTTTTTGAATCTGATAATACAGAAGACGCTTCTCTTATTTCTACCTCTTTTCTCAAAACCTCAACTATCAAATGATTCACGCGATTCGCGTTGTCTATTGTAATAAAAATTTAGCTATTCTGGAATTTTCTGTAGTATTACCGGGCAAAGTAAACTACTATAAGTGCCTACTACAACACCTAAAAAGACTTTAATGATCGAATTTGAATCTCAATCGTATCATATATTCTTCGCAATGCTGGAACGTTCGCGCATGTCTTAACGGAATCAATCAGCAACAGTTTATTCATGTGCGAGCTCACAATCAAATCTAGCCTTCCGAATCTTTCTTTTAACAACTTAATTGGGGAATCATAATTTTCGTTTGTTAACGAAAATCCCGAAACTGCTAATAAGGCAGTACCTCCTAAAAATGTTTTCAGATACGAAAACTTCTCAACCTTACTTAAGGAATTGTTATTATGAATAGCTACTTCCTAGAAACTTCCTATCACATACAAAATCATAACACTTCAAGAACTGAATCTAAAAGGGACTTACATCAATTCCATGGTCGTGGATCAGAAACTTCCAAGAGAAAGAAATGTCCACATTCCATCAGAAAGTTCGCAGTATCCCAAATCACGTCCGGCGTTCACCAACATTTTTGTGGTGTCTTCGTTTTGAAGTGTTGAGTCATTTAATTTACAGTAGTTGTCTTTTGATTAGTTATTGTTAACATTAACAAACATGATAAAAACAAATATGAAATACCATACGCGGCAGAGTGCCGGATCTATACATCTTACCATATCATCGTTCCTGTGTGTTCTAACTGTATCCCCCCCGCCGGGGAAAAAGCGAATATCAGTTTATCCCTTTAGGGAATTTTAGTTGGAACAGAGGATGCAGGGTTTCCATTCAAAATTGTGTGGAACGATTAGGTATCCTTTAAATTAAATTGCTCTATTAATCGCCATAATTGCACGTACTGGGATATTGTAAATCATCATGTAATGCTTGAACACCATGTAAACTTACCAAGAGTAACAGTGTGATGTAGGATATCCGCATTAGGCATCATAGGACCATTTTTTAACGGACCTGTCACTGATGAGCGTTACCTCAACTTGCTTCAGAAGTTTGTTCGGTCTACAAATTTCAGAGATGTTTGGTGATGACGACGAGATTTACTTTCAGCAAGATGGAGTACCTTCCCACTATCATCGCGATGTACGGGCTCACCTCTATGCAGCTTTTCCAGACACATCGATCGGACGAAGGGATAACATTGAATACCCTGCGCGTTCCCAAGACCTCACGCCCATGGACTTCATTTTATTAGGATATCTAAAAGGCAAAATTTATCGCACCAAACCAAGAACAATTGATGCATTGAAATTGAACGACAATGTCGCGATATTCCTAATGACCCGTTTCGTGACGTCTGTGAATCCCTTGGTGCGCGTTACCAGCGTTCTCTGGACAATGATGGTCATTAATTTGAACATTCATGAACATGATTCCACAATTATATTTGTCTTCTGTATTCGAAGCCATTCCATTTCACTCTATGTTCAGAAATAAAGTTTTTCTCGTTATTCGAAGTGTGAGTACAGTTTTTGAGACACCCTGTATTGGTAAAGAAAAGCTAATTCTTAGTTAAAAAGAGGAATTCTGTGAACAACATTTCAAAGACACTTACAGACGAATGAAGATGGTAGATTTATCGTAAAAATGCCTATGAAAGGTGATCACTTAGGAAATTCAAAGCACTTAGCCAATATTAGACTCAATCAATTAGTTAAACGTCTTAGCAGAAACGCTACACTGCATAATTTATATCAAGATTTCATAACAAAATATGAAAATTTGTACCATATGGAAAAGGTCGATGATAATTCAAAACCGGAACATGAATATTACCACCCCCATTATGGAGTATATAGGCCAGAGAAATCAAGTATGAAGTTTAGAGTTGTGTTTAATGCTAGTGCCGCAAGCTGAAATGGCTTAAGCTTGAATGATTTACTTTCAGCGGGAGCAGTCCAAGAAGATACTTTTGATATTCTTGTGAGATTTAGAAAACATAAAGTTGCAGTTATTGTGAATATAAAAAAAATGTACCAACAAATTTTAGTTTATGGCTCCCAAAGAGACTTATTTCGAATCTTATGGAAGAGAAACATTAGTGACACGCCTATGACAAAACGGTGACATAAGTGCTTCATTTTTAGCCATTAGATGAATAAAGCAAGTTGCATATGACGAAATGCATAAACATTCTGAAGCTGCCAAAGCTATCTTGTCAGACTGTTATGTTAACGATGTCATCTCTGATTCATCAAACTTAGCACCGGAATTGAAAATCAGCTTATACAGCTTTTCCATAGTTGTGGAATGACTTTGCATAAGTAGAAAATCAGAGAAAATCGCACTGAGGGGAATAAAGAGAGACAGAGAACTTACTTTTTGTTTAATTATAATGATGTCTTTTTTTTTAATCATTAACTTTTTTCTTTCTTAGACATATGATCTATTTTTAGAATTTCAAGAAAGAAAAGAAAAGATATTACAATTAAAGAAAAAGAAGGAAATTTTTTCAGTGAGATTTCCCCCTGAGGACCAAGAGGGTTTCAGCTGGCTGGCTAAAACGAACAGCATCATCCTTGGAAGGGGGTGAGCTCTTTTCTTATAAGGTATTTCTCCCGCCTTCTAAGCATGTCTTCGCAGTGTAGTGAACAGCACGCTCGACGCGTATTCGAGAGGTCCGTGGTTCGAGTCCTAGCGAAGACGTTGCTTCATCTTTCATAATCTCCTGCCTCGAAAGAACCTAGTGTTTCTACAATCTTACCTCCGATCTCATCTTTAGACTTTTTTCGCTCTGACATCTGAGAGAGTTTTAACCCGGGTGCACCAACTCCTAAGTTATCATGGATCTAATCTTTTTTCCCTCTGAGGCCTGAGAGAGAGAGAGCTTCAGTGAGCCTGGCGGAACTCTGGGTCTCATCTCTAAACGGAATTTTCCTCTGACCTCAGCAAACTTTAGTATCTCGTTTTTCTCTAAAGGTTTAAAGTCGGAAAGGGATTGTGAGCCTTAGTTCACGTTTGTTTTCTTACTGAAATGGACGGAGGAACGTATGAATATTTTTGACACATTTCTTGAACCCTCTTACGTATTCAAACCAGTAATTTCGGAGGATCGATCCTGTTATGGAAGAACTGACAGAAAGAAAATGAATGGCAACTCGAACATTCATTCGCTGAAGAATAAGAAAAAACAAAATACTCTAAAAAAAGTGTTCGAGATACGTATTAATTCTAATACCTTTGATTATAATGAATCAGTGGCTATGTAGAAAAATTACCTTGGGATCATTATATCTCGGATTACAACAAATTTTCATGAAGAAAAGAGGAGTGCTTGGCAAATCTAGATAAAATTTAGAAAAAAAAAAAAAAAAAAAAGAAAAAAAAAAGAAAAAAAAAATCCAGTTGGAACAGCAAAACTTTTGCAGTAACTTTGATAAAGCGCCAAATTACAATTTACGTAAGAAATGTTTGAAGAAAGGTTGTGATAAAGGTAATATTCCTATTTTTTCCCCTAAGGGAAATTGTCTTGTATACATGTTACACATGAGAGGGAGCCTACTCGTTTCGTCTTGGATCAGAACTAGTGTATCGAAGCGGTATCTTAACTTTAAATTAATAAACCTAAGAATACATCAATGCGAGTGGACTGTAAATTAACCTTTATTCGGGAGTTTGAACTTTCGAACACAACACAGCACAAAGTAAAACGACAGAGTTACAATTAGCGGTTTTAAGAATGCAAGAACAAAATGCGAACTGCGCATACAATCTGCGCATTGCGAAATAATCTCTCACAGACAGGCAGAGAGCTCTGGTGGCCGAAACATTCCGCCCGGCGTTGAAACATCGTTTCAAACTAAATAGCTTTTACAAAATGAAATATCATAACAAATATTAAATTATGCAAAAATGTATCATTAAAATATTCACGAGAAAACATAATGTGAAATTATGCAATGAAACTAAATTGTTCTCAAAACAGATGCACAGACAATTCAGGAATTTAATTATAGTTAAAGCAAAGTACAAAATTATAATGCTTTAGGGAAAAACACTTAACCATTGATAGGCAAAACACTAAGTTTGTGAATTGGCCTTTTGAAAACTCCGTTAGAAGTTTTGATCTTCACGATACGCACAATATTATCTGAGCTAGGAAAAACTTCCAGCACTCTTCCTAATTTCCATCGTAGCGGGGGTAATTTGTCTTCCTTTATGATAAATAAATCATTAATCTTTAAATTAGGTTGCACTTTCAATCATTTTGAACGTCGTTGCAAATTAGAAATGTATTCATTGGACCATCTTTTCCAAAAGCTTTGAAACATTTTCTCAACAAGCTTCCAACGTAGCAATATAGGAATTTTTTGATCGTGTAAACTTTCTTCTGGTAAGGCAGTTAGCGGGGTACCAATTAAAAAAAATGGCCTGGCGTAAGTGCAGAAAATTCTGATGGATCTTCAGACAGTGGACACAAAGGTCGCGAATTTAAACAAGCTTCAATTTGAGCTAGCAATGTCGTAAATTCTTCTTGCGTTAGAAGTTGTTCACCTATAGTTCGCTTGAGATGTAACTTTGTAGATTTGACTGCAGCTTCCCATAATCCTCCAAAATGTGGCGCTGCGGGAGGATTAAATATCTACTTAATACCTTCAGTAGAGCAATATTTATTAACCAATTCATTTTCATTCAAGGAGTTTATTACTCTTTTCAATTCCTTATCTGCAGCAATAAAATTTGTGCCACAATCGCTATGCACTTCTATTGGTTTTCCTCTTCGAGATATAAAGCGCTTCAAAGCGGCAATAAATGATTCTGATGTAAGTTACCTACTAATTCAATATGTATAGCTTTTGTAGTAAAACACACGAATACACAAATGTAGCATTTCATTGGTTTTACTCCTCGACCTTGCCTGGGCTTCACTTGAAATGGCCCGGCGTAGTGAATTCCAACTTTGGAGAAAACATTTGACGGAACGACTCTAGACGATGGTAAATCAGACATTATCTGGGTAGATGTTTTAGGTCGTACACGATGACATTTCACACATTTCCTAATCTGTTGTCTTACAACTGACCTAGCCTGGATTATCCAATATTCTCTTCTAATTACTGATAACAATAGTAGGGGGCCAACATGAAGATGGGATTCATGAAAATGATTCACTATAATCTGTGTTATGTGATGTTTCTTGGGCAACAAAATAGGATATTTTCTGTCCTGCGCGACATTGGATTGTCTTAATCTTCCTCCGACGCGTATAAGTCCATTCTTATCGACAAAGGGGTTCAAAGAAAGGATCTTACTATTTGAGTTTAACGATTGATTCTTTTTCAGAAGATTATATTCATTAAAAAACTCATCCATTTGAACTACTCTAACAATTGCATTTCTAGCGTATTGCAATTCTTCGGTTTTAAGGTAACCCTTAATCCTTGTTGCGGTAGATTTAGCTGAATTATTCTCAAACCGAAAACACCATGCGATGATTCTTTTAAGTGTAAAAAATGATGAGACTTCATTAAGGACTGGAATTTGCGAAGCGAATGTTCCAATTGAACAAGAAATATTTTTCCGTTGTTCCTTTAAAGACTTTTCTGAAAATGGTAAGTTGATAGAGAACGGAATATTATTTGAATTCAGCCAATGAGGACCTGTCCACCACAAGTTATGAGTAGAAAGCTCTGAAGGCAAAAGACTTCTTGATGCGCAATCAGTTGGATTCTCCTTTTCTTTTATGTCATTCCAATGCGATGAAGGTAAGACTGATTGAATTTCTGAAACGCGGTTGGCTACGAAGGTTTGCCAGCGTGTTGGTTCTGATTGTATCCAGGGCAAAACTATCATTGAATCACTCCATGCGTAAATATCGTCAACATGAATTTGCAATGAACTCTGCACAGCTTGAAACAAATGCACTAATAGAACTGCAGAGCAGAGTTCTAAACGAGGAATAGAGATTACTTTCAGGGGAGCTACGCGAGTTTTTGATGTTAGTAGCTGCACCAAAACTGAAGAATGATTTGAAGACTTTAAATAAATCACTGCGGCGTAAGCTTTCTCAGATGCGTCACAGAAACAATGAAGTTCTACATTTGTAAATTTGGGCAATAATACCCTCCTAGGAATATGAATGCATTCAAGATTTGCGATATCTTCACAATATATTTTCCGTCTTTGATTGATTTCATCTGGCAAGGGATCATCCCACGAGATTTGTAATTTCCATATATCTTGAAGCAAGATTTTTGCTGCAACTATAAAAGATGCTAACCAACCAAGCGAATCAAAGATTTTCGAAATAGAAGATAAAATTATTCTTTTAGTATAACACTCGAGTTATAGTATAACACACTGTTTTCGAGATTTCTTAAGTGACAAGTAAACTCGTCTTGCGTTGGATACCAATCCAAACCCAATAATTTTATTGATTTAGTATCAACTACTGTACATGAAGAATTTGAGCAGTTTCCAAAATCGAGCGATCATTTGTACACCATTTATGCAATTGAAAGCCACCTTTTTGTAAAAGTTCACTCAGTTGTGAAATTAACTCTACTGCGTCCTCTACTGTGTCTGAACCAAATAGGACATCATCAATATAACAATTGTGTAATATTATTTCAGCTGCCTTTCGGAATTTAGCTCCTTCGTCAATTGTTAGTTGTTTGAGTACGCGAGTAGCCAGGTAGGAAGCTGAAGTAGTGCCGTACGTAACTGTGCACAACCTGTAAGTTTTAATCAGCTTCGATGGATCATCTCTCCAAAATAATTTTTGAAAATCGCGATCTTCATCATGAATTTGAACTTGTCGATACATTTTCAATAAGTCGCTAGTAATGGCTATAGGATAGCATCTAAACCTCAAAGTAATAGTAAATAAGTCGTCTTGCACCTTGGGACCATTCATTAGCGTGTCATTAAGCGATATCCCTGATGTAATTTTGGCACTAGCATTGAAAACGACGCGTAGTTTTGTAGTAAGACTGGATTCTTTTAGCACGTGATGATGAGGTATATAATAATGAAAATTTACTTTATCTAAATTATCATCGGATAATTCTTCCATGTGTCCAAGTGATAAATATTCGGACATGAAGTCTTTATACTGTTGATATACTTCAGGAGTTTTTATTAGTTTTTGTTCCAGACTAAGAAAGTTGCGAAAGGCTGATGGTCTGGAATTACCTAACTCATTTCTTTTAGGCAATTTTACTGATAACGACCATTTTCACTACGCACGTGATTTTCTACGAAATGATTTTCACACAATCTTTCCTCTATAGTTAAAGGTTTCGATGTGGGAATTTGTTCCTAATCCCAAAATGATTTAACTAATTCCTCCGTGTTTACGTTTAGCGTATTGACTGAAACCTGCTTACGGTTTGGGAATTCAAAATGTGTAGTTCCAGCAATTACCCATCCTAACTTAGAAAAACATGCAAATGGAAGATTTTTGCCCCTTTAAATTACCTCGCCATTGATTAAAGTAAGGAATACATTAACTCCAAGTAAAATATCAATTTCTCCCGATTCATGAAATGTAGGATCTGCTAAAGTTAAATCTTCGAAATTTTCATATAAATTCAAAGGTAAAGTTACACTTGGAATGTTTCCTGTAATTTTGTCTATTATGTAAGCGGACGTTGAAATTCTGTAATTAGTGTTAAAATAAAGTGTAAACAACAACTCAACTTCTCCAGTATTAGTTGTATTGAAAGTACCTAAGCATGACATTAATATCTTCGAATCCTTTATGCTCAATCCTAAACTGATAGCTGTTTTCCGACGAATGAATGATTTTTCACTACCTGAATCTAATAAACATCTACAATTTATGAATTCATTTTTTGAGTTTTGAACCTTAATTAAAGCAGTACACAAAAGTACATGACTACGTTTACCATTAGCATGAGCTCCAGAATGTTGATTTTCCTAGTTGTTTGCACAAACAGTTGGAGAAACCTCACTCAAGTTGTTTTCTGGTTTAATTTGGGATTTCGGAAAAAACACTTGTGCTTCCGGTGAAGGGAATCTAGATGCATTTTTTGGTTTGAAATTATTTTCTAAATGCAAAATGCTATGCTGATGCTTAAAACAATGCTTGCAGGTATTTGCACTCTTACACATTTTAACTTTATGGACATTAGACAAGCAATTAAAACAAAGTTTATTAGTCTTAACAAACTCTATTCGTTTTTGCACTGATAAGTTTAAAAAATTAGAACACCTGTATAAAAAATGATCTTCTTTACAAAATAAGCAAGTAGAATTAGTAATCAGAGAAGTAACTCTATTATACACTGGTTTATCTGATTTATGCGTTTTACTAATTAAAGGTTTACTGTTCTGTAATGTTCTAGAGTTATTCTTCAAAAATTCTATCAAGTCATTCAACTTTGGTATTTCGTCTTTTTTTAATTGACGCTCCCACCACAACTTTGTCGAAACGTCAAGTTTTTGCAAAATAATATACAACAACAGAGTATCACTAAAATTATCTATCCTTTGATTTAATATTTCCAATGAGCGAGTAATTTCGTTTACGTTATCTACCAAACTTAATATCGAGGATGCAGATTCCGTTTGTATTTGTGAAACGTTAAGAATTCTTTTAATAAAAGCAAATATCTGTTCTCTCTTATTAGAAAATCTCTCTTCTAGTAAATTCCAAGCAATACTGAAATTTTGGTCAGCTATGGGAATTGACTGAATAATTCGATAAGCATCATTTTTCAAAGAACTCTTTAAATATTGTAATTTTTGAGCTCCAGAAAGATTTGGATTGTTGTGAACACTAGCGTTAAATAAATCTTTAAATGTTATCCATTCAGTTAAATTTCCGCTAAATGTGGGTAAAGATAATTTCGGTAACTTTAAACTTTCAGAGATTGATTCAGGTACGACAGGTTTATCGCCATTTGCATTTACGACCTTGTAAATCTTTAACTTACGAATAATTTTTAAGTGAACCTCCTCAATTTTCTTTAAAATCGACTGTTCTTCCTCAAAGAAAGTGTCTTTTTTATCATCATCACAATTTGTATAAATTTCTCTAAATAGAGATTTAAAATCTTCCTTAAAGATTTTACATTTTTCTAAGATTAATTCAGCTTCAGCATTATCTAAGTTATCATAATCTATTCTCTCGATGAATTTCGTTAACTGTGTTTTCAAAATTCTCTTTCGCTTTTTTTCTATATCTGACATTTTGAAAATATTCTAAATTCTCGATTTTACTAATACTTTAATCACAAAAATAGTAGCAATAATGAAATCTCAAATGCAATTAAAATGCGTTAACTATTTCACTCACCTCGTACACTGTATCCATTGCGTAACTCTTGAGAATTCTAAACCGAAATTGCATTATCAACACCATTACGGACATGTAGAATTCTTATTCACAATCGCGGTTTTTCTTCGAAGCTCCGGCGTAGGAGGACCAGATTAATGTAGCGAAGCGGTATCTTAACTTTAAATTAATAAACCTAAGAATACATCAATGCGAGTGGACTGTAAATAGTGATGGGCAACTTCGGTACTTTCTTGTATCCGGTACGAGAGTAACGGGTACAGACAAGTACCCGGTACAAAATACCCGTTACTCAAGTAACCGTTACTTTGAAAAGTACCGAGTACCAAAGTAACGATTTGGAGTACCGAAGTAACGAAATGCCGGAGTAACGGTTTGCTGTACCGGAGTACCCTAGTAACGATTTGGAGTACCGAAATACGCAGCTAACGATTTTGTTCACTGAAGGAACTCTGCCACGTCACCACGTGTTTGATTTTATCTGTACGGAGTAAGATTTTGAATATCAGAAAACATGTCAACTACGGAAGTGTCTGAGGAGCAGGAGAGCGCGGCGGGTTGTTTCTGGTGTCGGATTTGTGTAGATTGTCTTTGATGGCCAGTGGGGCTTGGGAGGATTGGCGCGGGAAGTGGATGGATGGAAACATTTTCGCTTTCGGTTGTGTCTTGTGTGCACGGTGCAGCAAAATCGATGGGTGCTCTATCAATTTCGTGAAAGAGGTCGTCCATAAATGATGTCACGCTTGGAGGGGGGCGGGTTAGTGAAGTTGTGACAGTTTGTGACAAGACGGGGGAATCATATTTTGATTAAAATAAAAATGTTTAAAATCAGCAGATTGAATTTTGAAGTTATTTTAAAATTACCAAAATTTGAAGGTATTTCCTTAATTGGGGCGAAAGAAACTTTCATGTGATTTTTTTTTTTTACTTACATTCCTTTCTTTCCCCCCAAAAAAAGGGGGGAGGCATTCAAAGTAGGTTTTGAGAATAGGGTAGTGGCAGAAATTGTAATTTTATTGCTATTGTGTATTTATTATGTTTTTGCTGTAAACTTTTCTCTTAATTCATACAAAATAAGTGCACGAATCATTATTATTGTTATATTTACAGATGTCATTAAAACATATAGTTTAAATTTAAAAATAAAGTCTGAAAATATGAACTATAACGTAGTGCTACGTTTTTGAACTGCAAGTATAAGTTCACGTAATATTGCGTGACATGTGACAAAGGGGGGATGTTGAAATGTGACACTTTGTGACAAAGAGGGGGAGAGGGGTCCAAAATGTTTCAGAAAACTGTGACATTATTTATGGACAGCCCCAAATGAGCATAGTTGCGTACTTGAAAAACGTCGGAAGATTTTCTTTGTATGATATTGAAGGAAGGGAGAGTACACTATGTTTTTTTCGGCTGTGTTGTGAACTTGAAAAACGTCGGAAGATTTTCTTTGTATGATATTGAAGGAAGGGAGAGTACACTATGTTTTTTTCGGCTGTGTTGTGTTGTGTTGTTGGAGGGAAACAAAGGAAAAAAAATAGGAAAATAGAAATTTTGATGCAACTTTATACTATGAGTAAAAATGTGGCAATAAATTTAAAATAGAAAATTAACTATAACTAGCTGTGTAGCAACCCGATAGGATGCAGTTTACTAAGTAAATATCAGAAATTTAATGATCAATCTGTTTTAACATGATATTTTTTATTTATACGGATAAACAACATACCACAGAATTCGTTTAATACCTACAATTCGGTAGTAAAGGGTATAGGGGTGCGTAGGGTCTAGACATTAAAATAATCACAAACCTTTATCCCACTTATAGATAAGATAATGACCTTCAGTACCACTGCGAAATAAAACTTATTCAAGCTACCAAATTTTAAAAAAGATAAATCTCTTACTCTCTACTCTCCCCTATATATATATATTAAAAATTCTGAATAGAAAGTAAGATAATTTAAACATTAAATATAACATAAATGACCTTGTGTGTTTAATTCTACAATACTGGCATAAAATAAAATTTACACATTTATTCATATACACATGGTTGAAGAGCTTTTTCACATAAAAGTTTATACTGTTCCTTTTTAAATTACATTTAGGTTTATTTTGAGTTAAATTTGTACTTTTGGAGATTTGGCACCGTACAGTAAAACACAAAATGATTAGAAATGTTTTTAAAAACAAAAAATATGATTTTAAAAAATGCATAAACATATATATTTGATTTAAACATTTTGAATTACCAAAAGCACTAGAAAATGAGGTATGTTTTGAAAAGTGAGATAATGTAATATATTTGGATGTACTACAGTAATAAGTAAATTTCAGCAAAATGGTTAAAAATATTTTTAAAAACGCACAATATGATTTTAAAAAGCACATTCAATATAACAATTTTGAAATGAAGATTATCAAAAAACACTAGAAAATAAGATAGCAAAGAGTTTAAAACTATGAAGAGTGCAATACCTGGATGCAGTAACTACTGTAAACACAAAAATGCAACAGAATGGTAAAAAATATTTTTAAAACTCAAATTACAGCCAAAGCGCATTCGACATAAGAATTTTGAGTGAAAGATTATTAAAAACACTAGGAAATAAGGCAGCATGTCTTTAAAACTACGAGAACGTAATATCTGGATGCTGTAACAGCAAAATGCAACAAAAATATTTGTAAAATCGCATTATATGAATTCAATAAGTACATTCGATATAAAAATTTAAATTAAAGATGATTTAAACACTAGAAATGCTTTCAACTATATGAGAACTTAACATATGTGAGTACAGCTAAGTAAATAATAGAACTGTAGAACTTTATATTATATTAATGATCTAAATACAATTTCAAAATAATATTTTTTTTAAGAAATTGACATTTGAATGAAGTAATATTTCATTTAATTAAAACAAATAAAACTTTGATAGGCTGTGCAAAACGTTATAAAAGTATAAAAATTTTTAACTTTATGGAAATTTTAGGCATTTAATTCCTTCTATTTCTTTTTATAAAGACCACTTAAAATATGTAACGAAAAATTAACCATAAAAAAAATTGACTCCCAGAAACAGTTTTGAAAATAATGCAGCGAAAATAAACATAGAAATAAACATTTTAAGTTGAACTTAGGTTGGAATTTTAAGAAGGTCAACAAATGATTAAATATTATAATTTTAATGTAAGAAAATTAATTGTTTCAACTTTTGTCCACTCAAACGGTTTCGCCGATCATTCAGTATTAATCCAGCTTTAGAGAACACCCTTTCGCATAGCACTGAAGTAGCCACAAGGCCTAATTTTTTTTCCGTGATAATTCATACAAATTAGGAAATACATTTTTATTCTTTTCCCACCACTCCAGTGGATCAGACTTCCTGGAAAGAATGGGCTCTTCCAGGTATCTTTTCACTTCTGCCGCAGCTTTGTCGATCGCCGCGTCTGCTGTGAGAGCTGATGAAGTTCAAGAGTCTTTAACTTTACTCTCAAACTCGAACCAAACCGATGATTCTTCTATCTCTTCATCATCCTCTTCCACATCCTCAACAAGATTATGGGTAGTTTGTGCAACTACTGATAACTCATAGATAATATCACTTTCAATTTTTTTGGCGACATCACATTTGAGCCCCAATTTTTTTATTCGGGGGTCAAGGAAAGCGGCTTGAGCAATGTCTTCTCTTGAATCGATAGTTGTAAATCTATTACCCAATTCACCTTGTAGTACTAGTACCACATTTTGTACTTGTTCATTAACACTTTTACTAAGCAGATTTTCACAGATTTTTTTGAAGTCCGCCGATTAACACAGGCGCCATAGATGCTGACAAGTATTTTTCCGAACTCAACTCGCAAGTCACCTTTTCAAAAGGTTTCAAAACGTCACAAAGATGTTGGACACTTTCCCATTCTGGCACATCAAGAGCCTCTGGGGGTCGTTCATCAAACCCATTGTAGAACGAATAGCGTCTTTCAGTTCAAGGAAACGTTTTACCATATAAAACGTGCTGTTCCAACGAGTCTTCACATCTAAGATGACTTTTAAGTCTTTTCTCTCCTCGCTAGAGCACAGATATTTTCGCAAATTTTTTGCAGCGATATTACTTCTCCTGTAAACTATCACAATATCCCTAATTTTCGTTAGAAGGTCGTTAACCTCGTTTAGAGAACTTGTGACAGACAAATTGAGAGAGTGTGCAATGCATCCTAAATGTTTTAACTTTAGTTCGCTGTCGACAGCGTTAATCATATTTTTAGCATTGTCAGTCACTATTAAAGACACTTTTTCCATCGGAAAATATGGTTGGCAAATGTGTATGATATTTTCTGCAATAATTTTGGCTGAATGACGTTCATCAAAAATTGAGCAGTCAATCAGCATCGTTTTCCTTTGCATGTGTTCGTCAATAAAATGGCCTGTCACGGCCGTGTAACTTTCAGCCTTTTGGTTGCTCCAACAGTCTACAGTCAAACAGATATTTTGTACAGCACTAAGAACGTTTTTTAAACCATTCTTTTTTTCTTCATAAGCAGCAGGAAGCAAGGATTTAGAAACCGTTTTCCGTGAAGGTAAGGAATAGGTTGGATTCAAAGCCTTTGAGTATTCTCGGAATCCCTCATTTTCTACGATACTTATTGGTTGTAAATCCTTATATACCATTTTTATCAGTGCGCGATCGATTACTTTTTTTTTATGTACATCCATCGCATTTCTATGGACAAACAGCATTATGCTGGATTGGGATTTTTGTGAAAATACACAAACAATATCACACGCACTGTTGTCTACCGTAAGTTGTGTAGTCTTCTGGGATGTGCATCGTTTCCCACCATCTGCAGGGCTAGTGACGACAGAACGGGCTGGAGCGGCATAAATATCATCAACATCTTGATTCGGCAAAGCGCGTTTCTCGTGCAGATTTACACAAGGATGCTTCCTTTGCAAATGTTTTTTTTAAATTTCCCGTTGAACCACCTTTGGTGGATAAAAGGTCTTTACAAATGTCACACATAACTTTTTCGTCTTCATTAGTATAGGAAAAGTGCTGCCAAACCAAGCTGAATTTCCTTTTCTTACTAGACATTTTGTAATTCGATTTTTTTCTGAGGCGTAAGAAACTGATAGAGACTAAGCAATTCTATAACGTACCGATACTCACCAGTACTAGACAAGAATGAATCTTATGGGAAAAGTGACGAATTGGGAGATGGTCATCAGCATCGTCAGATAAGCATAAAAAAAATTTTATTAACGACTTCCGCTGTTCACTCCAGCTGAAAATTCTAAAATCAGCACTGCGCTGTGAAAAGGATAAGTGCAATATCGCTTAATGATTCTATTAATCAGGCATGAAAGAGCAAAAAGTGCAATGGAAAAAAGGAAGGGACATGTATGTTTACATAAACATGTCCGGATAATTTCCGGTGTTCCATTCGATAGTTCCCCCCCCTCAAATAAGCTCCAGAGGGAGTAAAAAAAAGAAAAAAAGAAGAAGATTCGGACTGCCAGGTCAAAGTTTACCTCTCTTCCTATCGGAGGAGCGTCATCACGTCCTGGGGGGGGGTAAAGTAGGCGTTGACAATCCTGCGTTAGACACGTGACCTGGGTTTAGTTTTTGGCGAGACGAAAATCTGTTTTTAGAAGGGGGAAGAATTATCATAAGTGGGTCAGTTATCTTTGTTCTTTCATTAGAAAAGTTTAAAATTGCGTCTGTATTTTATGTTGATTGGCTTAGTGATCCACTAGATGCTGTGACATTTTCTGAAGTAGGTACAGCGGGATATAAAAAGGATCATATTTATTTAAAAAGGATCATATGATTTACGTTGCTCTATTAAGCAAGCAAACGAAAAGTATTTTTCATGATTTATGCTAAAAATATGTTGAGGAAAAGGAAGTAATCTAGTTGGTAGTTGATTCCATTCACCAATCCAACAACAGCAACTTACCAAATCAATCATTTCAGATCCACGCAGTTTTTCTCCAACAAACGATTAAAAATTAAAACATGCACAATTCGGATTGCAAATCATCTAGCGCTCCCCTCCCTTTCTCTCCTGACTATACCGACTCCAATCATAAGCGAGCAATGCCGGCGACAGTGACTCCAACTGCTACAATCCCTCCCACACACACACAACGAACGGCCTTTCGAAAAATTTCCACTATTTCACACTCGTCCTCCCGCGCACACAAATGCAATTAATTATACTACCTCAAAATCCAGTCTCCGTGTGACGAACAGAAGTTCCCCCCTTTCATGTTTGCGATTCCATGCCCTATTTCAAGGTCATTCATGGACACAAGGAGCGCATATCGCAAATACAACCAAATACTACTGTCCTCGTACCAAAATTGAAGTGAGCTGAACCCTCATTGATCCTCCAGTAACGAATACCGAAATACCGAGAAGAGACGCATATTTTCGTTACAAAGTAGCGAATACCGAAAAGCACCCGTTTCGGTACAGAAGTAACGAATACCGAAAAGTACCCGTTTCGGTACTGAAGTAACGAATACCGAAAAGTACCCGTTTCGGTACAGAAGTAACGAATACCGAAAAGTACCCGTTTCGGTACAGAAGTAACGAATACCGAAAAGTACCGATTTCGGTACTGAAGTAACGGGTACTTGGATGTACCGATTTTCAGTACCCGTTACAACTAAGTACCCGTTACAAAATACCCGGTTCGGTAGTACCGACTTATCACTCACTGTAAATTAACCTTTATTCGGGAGTTTGAACTTTCGAACACAACACAGCACAAAGTAAAAGACAGAGTTACAATTAGCGGTTTTAAGAATGCAAGAACAAAATCCGAGCTGCGCATACAATCTGCGCATTGCGAAATAATCTCTCACAGACAGGCAGAGAGCTCTGGTGGCCGAAACAACTAGTGTTCAGCAGTTTTACCTCATAGGTGCAGATACACCCAAAGAGAGAAAAAAGGTCCGTGTTCGACCAAATGTTTACATAAGAATATGAAATTTCTTTGAAAAAGTGGAGAGGAGTAGGTCAGAATGAAAATCTCTTTACGTAAAAAGAATCCGAGAACTCTTCCTCATCAAACGATTGAGGCCATATTGAGAGGAATCAGATATCTATGATCTTATTCCCACGTGAGTGAAATGTCACCATAGATATAAACACTTTACAATTTTTTTTAATTATAGCCCATACCTCTTTAGGTTACAAATTATTAGAAAATTTCATTGTCAATCTATCAAGGTCTTGTGTAAAGGGAAGAGATATCCATGACCCCCCCCCAATACGCAAGTCATTGACTTCAATTTATCACAGGACTCCTCCTTGAAAATGTTCTAGACTCATTAGTTTCTTTTTTGTAGCAGGAGACGTGAAAAATGTGCAAAGGCCTCGCCGACACTCTAACCGCGGACCTCTCGAATACGTGTCGAGTATGCTTTAAATGATACCATGAAGGCATGAGGAAAGGATGGAGAAAATATCTTATATACTCCCTCTTTTAAAGGATGGCAAGGGATTAGGCGATCCAATCGCCAAATGCTGGCGGTGACGAATAATCGTCCACCGCCTTTAAATTCGGGCCTCACTTTTAGAAATATGTGCAATGCCCTTGCCGGGACTCGAACCCCAGACCCTTCGGATACGGGTCGAGTATGCTTCCAACTATACCGTGAAGGCATGTGGAAAGGAGAGAGAAAATACATTATAAGGTCTCACCTCACCCTTATCTTTTTACACGCCTTTCTGTCCTAAAAACATTTAACTGAATCTGATGATCAAGACCACATTCATGCTCTGTGTTAAAAGAAAAATAGTTTTTATTCTATACCTCATGATCGAGCCAGATTCCCTAATACAAGGAAGATGTCAAGATAAATTCGGAAGAAGATAAATCCCTAAAGAGGGAAAAATACCTCCGTAAGAGAGAGAGACAGATGGGTGGGGAGAAACTCTTTGAGGCTTCGGAGGAAACTCCAAAGATTAGAGCAGAGGTAAGGTAATATGCATCTAAGGCGAGATAACGGATCTTGGAGTTGACTGAGCCGGATTGAAATTCTCTCGGCCCTCAGAGAAATAAATCACTGAGAAATTAAAAAAAGAATTTTTTTTGTTTGTTTAATTATAATGTTGTCTTCTCTTTCTTTCTCAAAATTACGATCCATTATTACAATTTTGAGACATCATTATAGTTAAACAAAAACCAAGTGTTTTTTTTATTTCTCAGTAAGATTTTCTCTGAGGCCCGACAGAGTTTCACCTGGCTCGTTGGATTGGACATCGTATTTCTTGGAACAAAATAGGAGTGACAGAAACGCAAATAAGAGAGAACATCACAGTTTACTCTAATTGTACAGCGAGAGAGCACTATATTCTACGCAGATTTTCATGGGTCTATCAACAGGACTCACCAAAGTCTTAAGATCATTTGTGTGGAGCCCGTTAGACGACGTAATTTCTGTTTTCAAGTAAAATTATAAAGAAGGTAAAGTTTTATTGATTTCGCAGAGACAAGAAGTCGTTGAGACAAAAAAGTTCTTCCAGCCCAGAGAATGAGAATCTATGATTAATAGTTATAATAGTAAACATACAATAATAATAAACTGCACCTTTTAACCTTTCTGACTTTTTGAAAAGACACACTGAGGTGTGTCTATTTCTGTGTCTTACCCATTGAACTTTAAAACTGTTCTACAATTTTAGCAAGTTCCATTTTTATCTGGATTATCCTTTCTCTTTCAGGGTGGATTAACTGTCATACGCCTTTCTTCTTCACAGAAACTTCATGAAGATATTTTGGTAAACAGTTATCCAAATACGGATTATTTCTGTCTCTGTATATGCAGGCCCACCAGCAGCCGACTCAGCCCTAATTTCGATCTGGGTTCAAGGCAAACGAACGAGAAATCGTTGAGAAATGGTTGTGCAGTCTTTTCTCCATGTGTAAATGAAGCAGTTTGCACATGGAGAAAATTTCTCCACGAAGTTCTCCACGAAGACCCATACATATTTTACAATTTTCTACTCTTAGCATTTCAGGGTAGATTCGCTATCACATACAGTCCATCTTCAAGCAAACTCCAGTGAGGTATTTCTGTCAACAATTTGCCGAAAACGATCATTTCTCTGTGTGTTTACGTGTTGTGTGAAAAATCATGAATATAAAGTCGAGAATCACGTCATGGGGAAAACTCCATAAGATCATTTGGGTAGTCGTTGGTCATGGGGAAAACTCCATAAGATCATTTTGGTAGTCAAACACAATCTCGTTTTTGCTTTTTCCGTAAAAGTATAAAGGAGGTTAGGTTTCGTTGATTTGTACTAGACGAGAAATCGTTCAGAGAAGAAAACATTTTCTTCAACCAGAAAACGAAAATCTATGTTTAAATAGTTATACTAGTATACTAATAATAAATATAATAGAAATAAACCTAATCTTCTAATCTTTCTACCTTTTTTGAAAAGGCATTCCTCAGAATATCTATTTCTGTGGCAAATCGACATTCGAGTTGCGTTGATGCCTTTTTCGTCGACTCGTCATGTCGACGGCAGTTGAAATCATCTGTTTCAATACGTGAGAGATAAAGTGTCGAAAGAATCTGTTTGTTGTATATGCGTTCCTCCTTCTTTCTCAATAGAGAAAGCAGAAGGTGAGTTGGGTCAAGGCTCGCGTTCTTTTTTTTTTGTTAGGTTTGTTTCTTTAGAGAAAAAAACGAGATATTGGAGCTGGCCATGGGAAGTCGGAAGGACCAAAAGTTTGGTCGAGCTAACTGAAACTCTCTATCTCTCTCAGGCTTCAGAGGAAAAAAAAATATATCAGAGCTAAGACAGCAGATCATATCGAAGAATACGAATTCTTAGAATGGTATCTATCCAATTCTTACGAAAAGAAAAAAGGGATAGTTCACTTATCCTTCAGAATATTATTCCTAATGAAGGGGAAAAAAGAATTTTTTTGGAGGGGGGGGAATTTCTCCGTGATATTTTTCTCTGAGGCCCGAGAGAGCTTCAACCGGCTCGCTGGATCCCGCTGCGTAATAATTGGAACAAAATAGGAATGATCTGTTATCTTATCTGCGATCTAATCTTCTGATTTTTTCTCTAAGGCCTGAGAGAAGTTTTTTGCCGGCTCTATCAACTCCAAAGGCTCACCTTGGATCACAACTTTTATCTTATCTATGATCTCATCCTTATCATTCTCTTATGAGAGAGAGAGTGTTTCAGCGAAATCTCATTAGCTTACCTTTGACCAATCTGCGAGACAAAGTTTTGAAAAGTACGTTCAACGTAGCTTGTTCGATCTCTCTGCCCGTTTACTCTTTTCACATCCACAAGAGCGAAAGAGAGGGAAAGAATCAGAAAACTGTTTACAGAGAAACCTTAATAGAATTTCTTTGGAAAAGGAAAGCATTTGATAACGAATCCACCCTTAAACGACGTAACGTAGCACAGGTGGGAACCCATTTCAAAACCTTCTGTGAAAAAAAAAAAAAAAAAAAAAAAAAAAAAGTAGCTTTATAAGTCTTATGCCCTACATTTGATGGCCCTAGTTTATGCTTGCAGAACGATTTGAAAACGTTCGGAGTGGGGACCTTGGCCAATGAACTTACCTGTTTTCGTGAAATCCAGACTGCTGTTCTCTGCTTTTGTTCGTTTTAGTTATGCATGCAACATTTAATGTTTGACTTACTTTTGTAAGACCCGTGTTGTACATCTGTGGTGCACGGGGAGTCTGTATGTTTTCAAATTAAAAAAATAATAAAATAAGTAAGGTACAGAAATAGACAAACTGGGGTGTGCCTCCCCCCAAAAGGTAGAAAGATTAGATGATGACGTTTATTATATTTATTATTAGTATATATTAACTATTATAACAATTTAAACATAGATTTTCGTTCTCTGACTGAAAAACTATTTTCTCCCATGAACGATTTCCTGTTCAGGACAAATCAACAAACTCTAACCTCCTTTATAGGAAAAACAAAAACGAGATTATATTTTCAACGAATATCCAAATCATACTAAGGAATTTTGCCCATGAGGTGATTCTCAGCATTATGTTCATGATGTTTCATACATCAATATGTAAAAACACATAGAGAAAGAGAAATGATCCGTGTTCGGCCAGTTTTTTACAGAAATACCTAAGTGGAGTTTCTTTGAAGATGATGAACACATGACAGCCAGTCCACCCTGATGTTGATGACCCTTATACATGAATTAAATAGCAGAATAGAAATTTTAAAGCATGCATGGGCCTTCGTGGACAACGTTTTAAAGGAAACTGGCTCGTATTCACAACCAGTTCATTTGCCTAGAACCCAGATGGAAATTATGAGTGACTCGGCTGCTGGAGAACCTACATATACAAAAAGAGAAAGGATCCGTGTTTGGGGAACTAATTACTGAGAATCCATCATAAAGTCTCTATGAGACGAATAACAGTTAATCCACCCTGAAAGAAAAAGCGCTTCACGGAGACCGTATAAACAAATCTTTTCGTATGAAGTCTGCGTGGTATACCTGGATGATATCATCATCGTCGAGAAAAGTTCTGAAGAGCATTTAGAAAATATTAAGAAAGTATTTCAGGAATTGAAGGAAACCAATCTAAAGTTACGTCCTGCCAAATCTAAATTGTTCAGACAAGAAGAAGTTACTTACCTCGGACATATCATCCTGCTGAAGATGTCTGTGCGGATTCAGGAAAGGTGTTGACAATTAATGATTGAAGATGCCCCAAAAATGTCCATCAACGGAGAAGTTCCCTGATTTCAAGGCCTTTTCTTCCTTCTCAAGAAAACACTTTACTAACTGATAAAAATCAAGAAAAAACTCTTGAGGGCAAAAGAATGTGAGGATGCATTAAACAAAATGACGAGACTTTAATATCTGCAACAATCATGACGTATCCTCAATTTGACACATCTTTTATTCTTAATACGGATGCAAATAATGAGAGTATCGATATTCTTATGAAATGGTCAGGAATGTGTCTAGCATAATGGAGTAAATGCGTACCTAAACTGGAGTAGAATTACTGTGCAACCAGGAAAGAGCTGCTTACTATAGTTAAGGCGGTAGAACATTTCCAGCATTAACTCTACGGCAGAAAACTTCTGCGCCGGAGAGATAATGCATGACTGAAATGGCTCTGAAATTTCAAGAATCCCGAAGGCCAAATAGCCAGATGGACTCAGAGACTTCAGGAATAGGACATCACGATCCATTACCGGAAAGGATCGTCTAGGAGATCCTGCCGATATTGAACCAGGATGGAAGCAAAATACGAGCTATTTAATCTGGTCATACTTGAAGTTATAACTTACACATCGGCTGATTGAGACCTATGAAATGATGCAGAAAGCAGGAAAGATCAGTTGGAAGATGGCAGCATTAAACCGATAACTGACTTACTGCTAGCTTCAAATAGGAAACGCGAATTGCAGAACATTTCGATCTACAATCCAACGACAAAACAGAATTCTGGGATTCACTTCAGATTCGAAAGGGCGTGTTGTACCAGGAAGTTCGGATCGGATGACGGAAAAGCATTCCGATGGCAGCTGATACTTTAAAGTTCTCGGATCCCAGACATCCTTAAAAAAAAACACATACAGTAGTCCAACAAGAGATCACTTAGAACTAATGACTTTGCATAGAGTTCGAAAGCGCTTCTACTGAAGTACTGCAAGCGCTGACCTTCAAATGTGGTGCCAGTGTTGCGAAGCCATTGTGGGCCAGAAAGGACCAAAGAAACACAGCTGAGGGAAGCTCCAACGTTACAGTGTAGGAGCGTCTTTCGAACGTGCCGCCTTAGACATCATGCGACCTGTGCCACAATAAATACTGTTTGCCATTTACTTTACAAACTCGCCTGAAGTGTATGCTGTCTTTGATTAAGAGGCTGTCGTGGTAACAGAGGTAATGATAAATAATTGGATTTCCAGATTTGGAGTACTTCTTCAGTTACACTTCGATCAAGGACGGAGTTTTATCTTGGTTCTAATTAAAAAACTCTTTTAAACTACTCAGCATAGATAAAAATCAAATGAAAATTTTTTAGCCGCCATACGGATGGTGTGGTAGAGAAGTTTAATCGAACCATCTTAATAACTTCTCGCTGATGTTTTCTAGAAACTTACACGACAGAGATCAGAAGTTACCTATCACAGTGATGTCCATGAGACTATGGCTATTCCCCATCCCACACATTCTTTGGTCGTGACCTTCGTCTGCCTTGTGATCTCTTTGGTCACTCTCCGGACCCATCTTCACTTCTTGAGGAATACAATCCCGAGTGAAGCTCAGTTCTGCCTGACAGTAAGACAACTAGGCTATGGAGAAAATGAACAGCTACAGAACAACTCTCCGGATGTACTTTCACTTCTAGAGAAGTACACTCACGAGTGAAGCTCAGTTCTGCATGGCAGCAAGACAACTAGGTAATGGAAAAAATGAACAGCCGATACAAGAGAGCTACAGGAAATTGATTTAACGAAGGTGCTGAAAGAATCGTCACACGGAATCACCGACGCCCCGCCTAAAAGTTCCTGTCTCGATAACTGCAATACTGTAGCAGGATCTAAGCAATGTACGAGCTGGTTTATCCATTATATGTCCAGTTACAAATTCAGCATCGTTTGACTGAGACTAATGGAGTGACAAAGACATCAGGAAAGATTACGGCGACATTAAACCCAAAACTGACTTAACGGAGTTTTGAAATCAGAAACATATCAACGAGGACATTTTGATCTATAATCCAATGACAAAACAATAGTAGGACTCACTCTATATTCGAAACAGTGTCTTGTATCTGAAGTCTGAATATGATGATGAAAAAGCATTGTAATGCAACTGATACTTCTAGTGTTCGAGACATTCTTAAAGAATAATTCCATAGCAGTCCAACAGGAGGCTACTTCGGAATAATGAAGACTTTGCATACGATTTGAGAGTTATAAATCATAAATTTTTTAATACATAGTTATAATTTATTTGCGAACACTTCTACTGAAGTAAAGCAAAGGCTGATGTGCAAAAGTGGTTCCAATCTTGTGATTCCTGTGTGGACCAGAAACTGCAAAGTTACAATACACGCACACCTTTCGAACGCATCACTTTTAATATGCAGGGCTGTCTGCCATGATGTACTGGTGGCAACAAATACATCCTCATTGTCACTGATTATTTCACAAGACCTGAAGCATATCCTATATCTGATCACAAGCCTATCACAGTAACAGAGGGAATGATACAGCACTCGATTTTCAGGTTTGGAGTGCGTCCTTCAGCTACATTCTGATCAAGGAAGGAATTTTATCTTGGTTGTCATTAAAGAACTATGTAAACTACTCGGTATAGACAAAATGAAAACAAGATTCATCTTCACAGCCACCCAACCAGTTTAGTGATTACTGACTCTGAACTGCCATAGCAATGGGCCCAAGTTCGAATGCCAGAGAAGGCATGGTTGTAACTGTCTGTCCCTTCAAAGGAGGCTATGGTGGCCAGCTATTAGGCACTTCCATAATGAAATGACCACCTCTTCTGGGCTAATGGTTAACTAAGGTGCCTGGTCATTAAAAAAAGTCCACAGTCAGGATGGCATGTTAGCATGGCTAAGTTTAATTGAATAATCCTTAGTAACTTCTCACTGATGGCTTCCAGAAACCAAAAGGACTGAGACTAGAAGTTACCTCTGTTCTTACTGGTCTATCACAGTGCTGTCAATGAGACTATGTGCTCCCCATTCCAGATGCTGTTTAGTTGTGACCATTATCTGCCTTATGATCTATTGCTTGATCACCGTCCAGATGCACCTTCATTGTCTTTGGAGTATATTCAAGATCTTCAGGCATGCTTTGAAATGATGTACAATTTGCACAACAGCGAGTTAGTTAAGTGACAGAGAAGATGCAGATCCGATGCTGACACAATGTGGTTACAGAATCCATTTCGACAGAAAGAACTCCTCTAAACTACAACCACATTGGGATGATCCTTACACAGTTCTAAACATGGTGAACATCATAATCAAATTAGAAATCAAATTCTAAGCCTAAAGTCATTCATTATGATGGGCTAGCCCCTTACTACGACCATGGTACATAGTGTATATAGTCTCAATAGTGTATATAAAGTAAATAGTATATTAACACCATGGCCCTATATGTATATAAATTTGTAAATGCAGGCATTCATTTATTGATTTAGTATTTGATAGTTTGTATGTTATACATTGAAATTATTATTTAGTATAGCATTTCATGTTCAGTTATTGATTTTCCTTAACTGTAAGTGTGGCCTTTCTGTAAAGGTTTTATACTGCTTGGGACTTGCAATGGGAAAAGGAGGCAGTGTTATTAATTTTGTACATATGTAAATGATTTTTTGAAATTATACGTATAGTATCTCTTGTGTAATGCAACATGAAAGGCAATCAAGAGTGCGAAGCATCGCTGGAGTAATTCACTTAATATTGAGGTAAATAGCTATTTCGCCAAATTAGCAAGATGCAGCCGACAGTTTTAGACTAATTTTTGTCACCAAATTTGTCAAGAAATTGCCAAACTTAGCAATATTTAGGTCTGAGATCCCTATGTAACTCTTAACTGTATGTATGCCTTCCAACAAATTAGCGATACTAAAGGCACTAGAAATTTCTCAGAGCATGGGGCAATACCAGATAAGAACAGAAAGAGTTTCAGTTTAATTCAGAGTTTTGAGTGTGCTGAGAGAGATGATTATGCAAGCTTACACATTTTTTTTTTTTTTTTGTATTGCCTTGTGTTTGATGCTTTTAGTAGTTTGAAGCACTAAGTACTGTTTGTGCTGTCATAATTAGAACAGCTGTACGAGTACTTTTACGTCAAGAATTCTACAATGGTAAAGCGTTTTTGAAAAAATAATTTTCATCAAGTTATCGTCAGTTCTTTGTGCATTTAATTAATTTTGAACCAATATGCACATAACAGTATTAAAACAAGTAACAAATGTTCTGCTTTCAATATACAGAAGTAAGCACTCATCACATTAATATATGTATGCGTATAATTGCATGAAAAATATAATGGCTTTCTATTAAAGAACTAATACATAAGTTTGCTTTAGTTATTTAAGTGCAAATAATCCAAATTTAGTGTTAAAAAAGGGGAAAATGTACAGAAAATTGAGACACATTACCTTTAATCCTCAAAATTCACCAATCTGCAAAACCATTTTTTTTTTTTTTTTTTTTTTTTTTGCAATGTGTATGAATTAAAGGATGTGATCAATCAATCAATCAATACATGTATTGCCGGGCTATCACTAATGTGTGTGATGTTGCCAGCTTAATGACAAGTCTGACCAAGAGGCGCATGACGTAACAGTCGGACAGAGTAAGAGGAGGTCTGAGGTGAAGAGAAGGCGGGGGGTGACCATACGCCACAAAGTTTTAGAAAACCAAACACGAACAAAGACCAGGAGAGTCTTGTGTATTGCTATTATATCTTAAATATAAAAATTTTACAATATTCAAAAATTAAAATTCATAAGACAGTTTTTAGAGAGAAATTCAACAAACATTATGCTAGACCAAAATAAAGTAAGTTAGCTTATGCTGCTTGAAGTGGGGATACCACAAAATACTATGAAATAATTTCTTTTAGTTACTATCCCATACAAAAGAGAAAATAGTTTGAAATAAGTTTTCTCTTAGTTACCAATTCATACAGATCAACAGATTTATTTTAGTACAGTCAAAAGTCGTTAATCCGGACTCGTCGGGACTTCGGCGATTCCGGATTATCGATTTTTCCGGATTATAGATCATCAGTTTAAATCTCGTAAGACGGCATGCAGAAATTCTAAAATTAAAAATATGAAACCGTAATTTATGAAATAAAGAACAATTATGATGTAAAGGTTATCAAAATTTACAAAAAAAAAAAAAAAAAAAAAAAAAAGAGCTTAATATTTGTTTACTTTATTAAACATTTCTTTCAATGTAAGTTGTTTAAGTTGCTTCATTTTATGTGATAATACTTTCTCTTTAATTCTATAAACAGACATAATTTCTTGTTCAGTTACAAAGTCCCGCTGTTCAAGTCTCGTTAATTGCTGTGCCGAGAATACCGACTAACTTGTCAATCGAAATTTTTTCGTTTTCACTAACCTCTCTGTCACATTCTTCATGTCTTTATCCATTTTTTGCAGCAATTCCACTTTTTGTTTGTTGGACATCGAAACATACTTTCGTTTTGTAGATCCTTTGGAAGTTCCCGCATCGGAAATTCTATTTGACATAATCGAAAGTTCAAGTTTACTTTTATAAAATTGCTCTTACAGTCTGCAAAAAATAATAAGCGGGATCCAATTCGAAGATTAAGGAACAACGCAATCATTAACATTAACTGAAATAGATAATTAGATAATTTTAGCTTACACCGTCCGTTATACATTAAACGCGCAGGCGAAAACGTATTCTGCACTTGCGCACACGCATATGCGCAGTAGTCAAGGTCTTACGCGCATGCGTAAAACGCGGCACATGCGCAGAAAGTTTTTAGCTTTGAGGTCCGGATCGTTCCGGATTATGGGTGTCCGAATTAACGACTTTTGACTGTAGTACATAACGTTTGTAATAGTAGGGAAAAAATTTAGTATTTCAAATCTAATTTTCATTTCTCTACTTTATTAAAGGTTCTAATGTTTATTATGTATGTATTATTTACATCATTTTAAACAAAAGCTATAATATGTAGGAAAAATAACTTGATGTTATCAAGCTTAGGATAACTGGATGAGACTGATAAGGAATGAATCAGCTATATGGATGATTTTTGTTTGTTTTAAAAGATGTAAAGCATAACAACTGAGAATGTAATACTAATAATGCAGATACTTTTGAAATGAAACATTTAATGGTTATAATTAGTTATTGCATAAAAGTTCATCTGGAATGTATTATTACACTATGCTTCCTTCTCATGTACAGATTAAAGGCAAAATAAAGGTTTCAAATCTTCAGCTATCAGAAATATTTCTTCTTTAGCTATTTTATGTGCATTATATACCTAAAATATTTATGGTCCACAGCCATTAATAAATTATTTGTTATGGAAGACTATGTCAAAAATGCTATTTTATATACTAAACAAATATGATTTATTTATTACAGGTATCAAAAAGGATTTTTTATATCACATCTTCTGTTCTGTAGAACTAGATTTTAAATATAAAACAAATGACTTCTCCCTCATTTATTTAGAGTACGTACACGAACACGTACACGTACACGCACACACACACACACGCACACACGCACACACACACACATATATGTATGTATGTATATATATATATATATAGAGAGAGAGAGAGAGAGAGAAATAAAAGGAATCCTTAACCTCAAAATGTATCAGGAAAAGAATATATTTATTACATAATTTTACAGAATAATACAAGCAGTTGCTGTCTTATACAATTGCAGCTTCTGATCTTTTGATCCATGATTATATTTCCTTTTAATTTACAGAATAGGTCTTAAAATGAACCAAGATATAGGTAACTTCGGAATGTCAATATATTATTGATTTCAGATAAATTACAGATATGTTACCTAAATGCTATACGAAGCCAAAGGCATTCATCATAGCATTTATTGTCTCACACTGCACCTAAATCAACTTGCTTCTGAGAATTAAAGTTGAAAATTACCCATCTTGAGATAATTATAATAAAATATTTCACCATGGCATCTTAGAAATAACCACAGATCCATTACATATTACATGTATGTCATCGTGCTTGTCATCTTCAATGACAGTGAAATTCTTTGCAAGCCTTGGCATGCCTCTGCAGTTTACTGATGATGAGCAAAGAGAAGCAGCCATATCTTTTCAAGTGGCAAACAGTTTTTAAACTTAGTTATCATACTACTTTCAGAGGCATCACATTTTCTTTCGGAAGACATTTTAGATGAAATTAAAAAAGATAATTAGCTTCCACTTATTCTTGTGCAAAACCTTCAGTTTCTTCAATTGCATATGTCAATTTTTCAACAAGCTGCTCGTAACTTTTGTAAGGAGGGAGATCAAGACGATTAAAGCACGTGTGACTCCTTGGAAGCCAAGTCTCTTTACCAACTTTTTCAATACAAAAGCGTTGTGGGCCATTGCTTCCTGTAAATGTCAAAACAACAAAATAAATCTATTATTAACACTCAAAAAACATAAACAAATAAAAACGTTATACAACCCCCACTTAACTAATCAAATTTGGGAAAAGCCAGAAATTCTAGACAGGGTTCCTAATGAAATTCAACCTTTAATTTCCCCAATTTTGCACGACCAAATATGATGAAATAATTTTCAGAATAAAAATGAAATAACAACTCTAAGTCAACGTGGTGGTACATGGTTAAATGCAAATAAAATAAATGTACAGAAGCATTCGCAGACAACTTGTCTATTTCTTCAGCTAGAACTGGAATGGATGCCTTAATTACATCTATAATCTTTTATTAGATTCTGCGGGGTTGCAGCACTCAGAGCCACAGTCCAGGTGAATGAAAGATTGAAAAGTGGTGAATATTTGGCACATAACCTGAAAGATTATATGTACCAAATGAAAAACTGAAAGAAAGGTCACTGTTACAATGTGGCCTAGTGGCGATTTCAATCGCTTCTCTAATTTTGTGCTGAGATTTGGTGATTATTTCAGCCTTCTCACAATCAGTTATTGATTAGGAAACCTCGGCAAAGTATTTGATTAAAGATGTGCTACTTTCTTTTGATAAACTTGTTGGTAGAGAGCCTGGAGATATATTTTTTATACTCAGAAATTCCTATAGACAAATCTACTGAGGTGATATCCGAGTTACCTGATCTTAACAATTTCCAGATAGATGTGGTAACGAAGAGTTTGTAATCACATCTTTCAAACACTAAGTAGATACATGAGGTGTATTAAATAAAAGTTACAATATACTTACAGTTATTTGATGCTTGCATCAACTTTACTTTTCAGAAATGATTGTAGAAGCTTGTTTATTGCTTTTCTTTGTGCGTTTTTCCATAAAATCAGGAAAACATGTATTCTTTTCAACAATTTGTAGTACGTAATTATATTCTGTTTTGCACAAGAAAATCGATAAACAAGCTTCTACATTCATTTACCAAAATGTAAAGTTGTTACCACTGCAAACGTAAATAATTATAAATTTATTGGAGCTTTTACCCGCTACCCAATCACCTCATGCATCTATTCCATGTTCAAAATATGTGGTTACAAACTTTACCATATCCATCTGGAAACTAATAAAATTACATAAACCACACACTGCTACAATAGATACTTTAGGTGTATACATTATCCTGATTTACAATGATGATAAACAAGGAAACTCACTATATCAGCTCAACATCAAGACAACTATAGATAAGAATTGCAAACACACTAAAATTTCAATATTTTGTACACATGGACTGCAATTCTGAATACTGCAACTCTGTGTAAACCAATTAAATGTGACATATGTGATGAAGCCATCTGTTCCAGCTGCAGCTGATGGATGAGGCAGAGAGGTGATCTGCGAATTCTCCAGTACATTTATTTTACATGTGTTTAAACATGATTTCAGCATGTCAATCAAGATTTTGACTCATTTTTAACTTCATTTCAACCACATGTGCAGTTAATTTTCTAATACACTTTCAGAGTAATTATAAGCAACTAAATAATTTTATCCATTTGATGCAAAATACAATAAAATTTTAAGAACATTAAAAAATTCAATTATCTTACTCTATGAGTTCTCATAAGTGAAATATGTATGTAAAAAGCAAGCATCTGTGCTATTAAAAAAAGATCCTGGAGTTTTGAAAAGAAGATATATAACAGTACATCAGTCACAATAAATATTATTCCTTTTCAAAATTAACAGAAAGTAATTACTACATTGGGCTAAAAAATACATTTAATTAAATAAGTAATATTTTTTAAAATCTAAAAACATGTATTAAGATGATTTCAAAATTATTTGCAAGAAAAACATATTTATTCTAGAATAGCTACATAATGCACTCTATAAATTTATTATGCTTTTTTCTTACAATACTCTTTTGATTCTGACTCTTTTCTAATAATATCATTGCGTGCATACAGGTTCATAATAGATTGAAATCACAAGTCCGATAATAATTTAATAAAATTCATTATTATCAACAGAAATATATCAGAACTCTTGAATTCTCCTCTCAGATATTCGTATAAGTGTCCACAATGTTATGTACTATAATTAGTAGTTATTCATCAAACTATTAAAAATGATAAATACAAAGTGTATTTAAAGAGAAAGCTAACTCCAATTTATCTCAGTTCACGCAGAACTAGCAACAACAATTACCAAGCAACTGAGCTGAGATGCTATCTTGCTGGCTTTTTATAGTTTTTAACCGATCGCGTGTGATATTTCTAGCAATTTCTGCTTTTCGAAATTATTGGAAAGCAATAAGACGATGGAATTATGTTTACAGCTAACATAGCAGTCAGTTATTAAGTTTACATTTAACATTCAGTTATATTTCAGTTAACATTTATTCAGATTAAATACAAATTAAAGATATACCCATTTATTAAATGCTAAATGTATAAGCTCTTATATTTTTACTTTTCTGGCATAGCTTTGTGTTAAAATTTGTCTCATACTGCATTGCATGAGGAAATAATACAATTTTAATTGCAATTCTACTAAAATTATATATCTAAATACAAAATTCATAACACTGCCCCCTTCCCAAGTACTGCACATCCCGGGCAGTACAATCCCTGGGCAGGAAGTCATACAACTAAGGCATCAATGCAATAATAAACATTATAGCACAATAACAAACAACATAAACAATAACTGCAATAAGTAGCAAAACAAATCAAGTATTAAATCAATAAATGAGTAAACAAATTTAGAAACAAAAAGGACCATGGTCTTATACTGTTTACATTATATACACTATGGCCACAGAAAGGAGCTAGCTTCTCGTAATGAACAACTTTGAGCTTAGAAATGAATGACTTACGGATCCGAACTATTATGTTGTTCAGCCTATTTAGGACTGTGTAAGGACCATCCCAATGTGACTATAGTTTAAGACCAGAGTCTTTTCCATTGAAGCGCATTTCACAACCACACTTTGTCTCCTTCAATGAATTGATCTCCTGTAGCCCTCGTGACTGAAGGGTAATGCAGGATGGTATCCAAATGAGTTTATCTTTAAATTCTTGAGCTAAATCTTTCCCAATGATGGTAACATTGGCTCCTGCGCGATGGTCATATTGCAAGGAACTCCATCGATATGCCGATTGACAAAGAGTCCATTACTGTAACCACTCATTGCAGAAATCTTGAGTGTTTTAAAATGGGGTTTTTCATTATTGTTCTAACTGTGCTCTGTGAGATGGCCACTAATTTGTTTCTTACGTCCTTGCTGCGGAATGGTCTTATTTTCTGTATCCCAGAGTGTTCTGGAATTCCTCTGGCCTTCAACACCACAGTTCCAGGCCTTCAACACCACTTTAGGGTTTGTTTTTTGTCACTTCTATTCCGTCTTAAGGTACTGAATTGTCTGATGAAATCATCTGTTTTATTTTCTGTGCCTGCAATGTTCTGCAGTTCCATCGTATGTGGCCTTCATTACAATTCCAAACTTTAGAGTCAGTCTGTTATCACTTTCTGTAACAAAGCATTGACTTGTCTGGATAAATCATCTAAATGCGACGTCACTTGATCCACTGGTGTCGGTCTCTACGAGCTTGCTGGGCTGCCTTGAATTTCATACCATACACTAGAGCACTTTAAGTCCTTGACATCCACTATTCGCAGAGCTTTCTGTATTTCTGGATGCCATCGATGAAGTACTGCAGAGATGAGATTTCCCTCATTTCTGTCGGGCATTCCAAGAAGGTGAGATAACACAGCCTTTCAACATGCGTGGTAAGCTCCTGGAGTGTTTACATGGGCTTCTGTTGACAAGATTTTAACTGAAGCCTGCTGCAGTCTTTTAAACATTTCTCTCCAAAGTGCAGCCTCAATGCGCCGGATACAGCTTCAAAATCTAACCTTTGGTTTTCAGGAAGAGTCTGAAGGATATCCGCTGTGTCTGCTTTCACAGAAATGGCATGATGACAGACCTTAGCATGGGAATTCCATCCATTCGCTTGCACTACTATAGAAAATTGTGTCTTATATACTTGCCAAGAGATCTTCCCATCATATGTGGACACACGGAGAGGAATGAGCAAACATTGACAAAAATTTAAAGCCATCAGAATTGCTTCCTGCTGTTGCTTGCATTTCTTTAATGTGTCAACTTCTTTGGTGATGACAACAGAAACTCTGTCTTCAATTTGTTGTTCGATTATGTCCTTGGACAGCAGAAACTCGTTGTTCGATTTTATGTTGGATGGCCGAAACCCTTCCTTTAATTCGTTGCTCCACAGAAGAAATTCTCTCTTCTATTTGTTTTTTCACAGGAGAATCTCTTCCTTCAATGTGTCCAACTTTATTTTCAACAGCATCTATTCTGCCTTCCATAGACTCAAATTTGTTTTCTATTATGTAGGTAATTTCTTTTTTTTTTATTTCCTCTTGCCCTGCCTGAATCTTTTTCTAACTACTTTTATCTCTTTATCGGATACTTCCACCTTTTCTTGAAGAGCAGTCATCTCTTCTTTAACAGATTCTTCTATCTCTTCTTGAGCCACAATTATCTCTTCTTTAACAGATTCTTCTATCTCTTCTTGAGCCACAATTATCTTTTCTTTAAAAGACTCTTGGCTAGCATTCATCTCTTCTTTAACAGAATTTTGGCTAGCTTTCAGCTCTTCTTTAAACGCAGCAAAGGTCATCACCAGCTGTCTTAACTGCTTCTCCATCACTCTTATTACTGGCATTCAATCCCACTTCTGACGCCAAAAATTGTTGAGGGTGTACGGGTTCATAATACATTGAATGCACAAGTCTGATAATAAGTTAATAAAATTTATTCTTATCAACAGAAATATATCAGAACTCCTGAATTCTCCTCATATATATTTGTAGAAGGGTTTACAATATCATGCAGTATAATCAGTAGTTAAACTTCAAACTATTAAAAATTATAAATACAAAGCAACACAAAGTGTATTTTAGGAGAGAGCTAAATTCGATTTATCTCAGTTCACATGGAACTACAACTCAGAACAACAATAACAAAGCAATTGAGCCGAGATGCTCCCTCGCTGGCTTTTTATTGTTTTCAATTGGCCATGCGAGATATTTCTAGCAATTTCCGCTTCTCGAAATAAACGGAAAGCAATAAGATGATTGAATTACGGTTACAACTAACATAGCATTCAATTACATTTATTCAATTTCAATACGAATTAAAGATATACCCATTTATTAAATGTCAAATGCACACAATCTTGTATTTTCACTTTTCCGGCATAGCCTTCTCTTAAAATTTGTCTCATGCTGCATTGCATGGGGAAATACAACAATTTTAATTATAGTTCTACTAAAATTATCTATCTAAATACAAATTTCCTTTTGTATTTCTTCTTTACCTAAAAAAAATTTTCCATCTAATATGATATATCAGGGTTCGTGCACATTTTTGCACACAGAAATTAAGTACTTTTACAGACCATTCATTAATAAAAAAAAATTAAGGACCTATGAGCACATGGGAACTGAATAAATTCAATTAAAATTATTATCTATGCCTGAACTTCACTTTTGTAATACCCAGAGCCGGATTTAGACTTGATACGGCCATAAGCTATTTGAGATATGGGACCACGAGTCTGTTATACTATATTTTAATCTTTTGGAGGCCTCCAAGAAAATGGAAGCCTAGGCTATAGCTTGTATAGCTTATACGTAAATCCTGCACTGGTAATACCATCCTAAAAATAAAATAGATCCGCAAGCAGGATGTATTATTATTAAAACATGAATTAATTAACACAATTATTGATAAGTTTGAGAATAAAATAAACTTTATGAAATTTCCCAAGTAGCATTAAATATTTTACACTCATAATATTTGGAAATATTTGAAAGAAGACAAGTGACATTTTATTTACGTTTTACTAACAGTTAGCTTTATGTTGATTTTTTTTTTTTAAATATCTCATTTTGTCACATAGGTGCACAGTCTAGAGGTTTAATAAATAGCAGGTAGATTTTATGTCATGTAGCATAGGTTAAAATGAGAAGTAAGATCATTAAAAACATGATTCATAAAAAAAGACTGGATGTTGTCACAGCTGCTTGCCTACAGAGACCTGCTGATGGGAAGAAACCTGAAAGGCATTATGTAGGCAAGGTTGGCAAGTTTTGAAAGTCAGTTGGGCTCTGTCTCCCACAGTTAGTTAGTGTCCTTGCTTTGTGTAGAGTTCCAGGTGGTTTTATTAAGCCACTAAAGCACCAGAGGTGATAAGTTATTTTGTATTATTTTAAGTCTCACTAGATGCAAATAAGTTTTACATGAATTTAACAAAACATTCAACAAAATATTTACGTGTCTTTTTAATTTGAAACCTTCCCAGGCATTTTGGATAATTTTTTGCATATCAATTTCCTTCTCTTTAAGCATCTTTTCTAACAATCAGAAATTTGTCTCAATACGCAAACCTAGTGTTCTCACTAGTTTTTGCGTGCTTTATCTCCTAACTTGTCAACCTCTCCACAATGTACTTACTCATAAGGGTTTACTTGATTTGGTAGTCAAATAATCCAACCCTCCCAACAGATAAAGGTTTAAATAAGCCTCTTAGCTCATGGTGATATAATTAAATAAGAACAGTCAAATTCAAACTAAAAATGTGGACTAGTGGTCATTCATTGTGTATAGAAAGAGATCATCATGATGCATGTGGACATAGTGATAAAAGACTATGCAGCTTAATTTTAATTTAAGCTGGCTCAATAACTCTATCATATGACGAAACAGAAATGGGAAAATATAATAAAGGCTGAAATCATAAACAACAGAGTAATTTATATTATAATAACTGTACATATCTTTGTAGAATAATTTTCCTTATGTATTCAGTTTCTTCAATATGATTCCTTTCCATTTTAGAATTTTCGGATTTAAATAAGGATTTCTGTAATTCTAAAAAAAAAAAGTGCGTTTAGAATGTACAGAAAAAGCTGCTAATTTTATATCTTTAGTAATATGTACATTCAGAAGAAATATGAAATATATACGGTAAGGGTCGGTTGCAGAGCTGGTGTGGCAAAATTTTTAGAATTTAGTGACACATCAAGTAACAAAATCTAGAAATGGAAAACTTTTAGAATTTAGAGCAGACATTGGAAGCAAAATTTAGAAAGGCACTATGCAGCAGAATTTAGGATCCACAGAGATTGCATCAGATAGGAGAAACCCTAGCCCTAGCTCTGTGTATGACGCATTAAGACATATTAGATGAATCTTTTAAATTGTAAGTTTTCAATTTTTTATATCTTTTATTCCACGCCTGTCCATGTGATAAATTAGAAGCATTTTTAAAACAATATTTTCCATGCTTGTGTCTAATGAAAAGTAGAGAAAATAAAGGGAATATAAACATGTTAAGATAAAGATTCTAGTATTACAAGTAAAACAGTCAAATATTATGTTTTCACTGCTCTTCAGGACGTTCTCCAAAAAGTAAGAAATTCATTGCAAACTTTCTGTAAAATGCATATATTACGTGTTGATGCCATGCAGACATTTTTTCATTTTGTCACATATTTCTCGAATCTTTTAGAATCATGGGTCTATAAATCTAGCCTTCAAATCCTTCTAACCTTTCCAGGCTGCAATGTGTAAAGAGAAATTACCCTACCAATTCTGTAACAGCAAAAAGCTAGAAATATTTTTTTTTGGGGGGGGGAGTGTAAAATTAATTTTATAGAGAAAACTGATGCATAATCTGAGAACTCGGAATATTCTGAGAAAATTACATGGGAAAAACTTACTATGAAAAAATTAGGAAGAGGATATTTTTAATTCATTACATAGCTAATTTTGTTTTGCTAGCATTATACCTTGTTTATTTTTCAGATTCAAAATATTGTATAAGTTGCCAAAATAGAACTTTATAGTATGACAGAGAAAAATAAAAATGTTTTATTCTTTCTTTAAAAATGTTTTTGCACTTTTAACTTTAACCTCTATCCTTTGAAACCTTCAGTCAAATGCTGCCATCTGTTGAAATGAAGCCGAAATAAACTTCTCACGATATATATTCGGTTATAACAATACGGTGCACTCAAAAAAAAAAAAAAAAAAAAAAAAAAAAAAAAAAAAAAAATTAGCCTGAGTAATATTAGGGCGTGACATTTTGGAATACCAGTGCCGGGTATGACAGTTAAAAGGATAAAAGCTTTTCATGAAACCTTCAGTCGAATGCTGCCATTTTTTGAAATGAAGCCGAAATAAACTTCTCACGATATATATTCGGTTATAACAATACGGTGCACTAAAAAAAAATTAGCCCGAGTAATATTTGGGCGTGACATTTTGGACTATATATGTCAGTGAATCACCAAAAATGTTCCTTCAAAATGCTAATTCACACTCAAAATGGCAGCCATAAAAACAGACAGAAATTTCAGATGAATAAAATTAAGGAAATTCTGCCGATTTGGGCCAAAATTCAGGATAAAAGGACCAAAAATCGATTCCAAAAAAACTTAAGGACCTTTAAGGACTCTTAAGGACCTTACGGACCCTGTATATACTTTACTTTCATATTAGTCAAATATTGCTGCTGGACAGTTTTAAGAAATGTTACCAACTTTTTATCCCCCATGCATCTTTTTTATAATATTAGGTATACCTCCTACTGCTTCTACTACATAATGAGCTACATGCTGTGACTACAATTTACTTTAACCAATATACCTAATTTTATTTCTATATGAATATAGCTTCAAAGTAAATATTTAATTTTCTTTTTATGCGTGTCATTCTGATTTAACACAAGTACCAGGTCAATTCCTAAGAAACTTTTTATCTAAATCCTCAGAAAACAATTTTTACTGACAAAATACGAGCATGCACAAACAGACTGCATAATAACTGGAGAAGAAGGAAGTACCTCGCCACAATATTCAAGTTGAAGATAGCCTCTTACACAGAATTATATAACAGCATAACCAAAACATGAAACCAATGGCTAATAACTGAATTCATGTGTAAAACAACTGAAACAGCAGCAGAGGAAACTAGGGCCGGGTTTGCTCAACAGATCATGGATGAATTTCATTAATATTCTTAGATATAATGAGTTTTTAATTTTTTTTTTTTTTCCGTGTGTTCTTCAGAAACATATCTATCATTTAAAAACAGAGTTAGATATACTGTTTAAGAGCAAGTTTCCACTAATAAAGTACTACATTCTGTAACTGCATTTCTACATCAAGAATTCAGTGATAAACTGTTACATATTTTTAATGAGAGCAGTAAATAACAATTCAGTAATGGGTGGCATGGGTTGATAAAACTGCACAAGATAAGAGATTGATAAAATGTGTTGCACAATAAAGATTACTTTTTCATTTGCTTTTCTTTTTGCAAGGTCTATTTTGCTTACTGGTAATTATTTAAAACACAAACTTTTTTATTTGAATGTAATGATCAATAATTTGTTTAAAAAAATTTCATGACTTTTTACTTTAAAGTTTGTATTTTCCCTTTTACTTCTTTATTTCTCTAATTTCTTAAGTCTGTGTGAATGCTGCAAAATGAAATTTTCGACAGGAAAAGCAATAATAAAGAATATACTCTCTCTCTCTCTCTAAAGAAAAAAAAAAAAAAATATTAAAAGAAATAACTAATCAACATACCCATTAGTTCTGCAAAGCCACCAACTGGTACTCGGCAAGTACCAGTTACAAACTGCAACAAGCGAGCTCGTTTTTCATTATCCATTTCTCTCACGAACTGCCAAAACCATATTATTTGTTTCCCAGTACGTGTATAATGTCTGTAAATAGTATTACGTTGCCAATCTTCAATGTCAATTTCTTGCATACCACACAGCATCAGCTATGGCATAAAAAGATTAATATATAAAACTTAAGATAAAATACATGCATATAAAGTATAAAATTTTTTATTCTATACTCTAGAAGATTTACTTTAACTGATACAAATCAGATTAAAAAACTGAAATTACTTTAGAAGGACAATTTTGATGCATGAAAAAATATTTGCAAAAACATTACCTCCAATTCCCTCTCATCAAAATAATGTAGCCATTCTAGTGGCAAAACTTCATTAAATCCATCCAGGAATGATTTTGTTTGTTCTTCTTGACCACGAGAGAATCGCCAATCAGTCATCAACCTGTTTAAAAATATTATCATTTCAGAGTTAGATTATTCATGAAGAGCTTATTTGTTTAAATTACTGAAAAACAACAAAGTTTCATTTTTCACTAAATGCAACACTTCCACATGAAACAAATTCTCCTAATTTTAGGTTATTCCTGTAAATAACAATTCACCGGCAATGCTCCATTGTAGGCAACCACAGCCACGCTATTCAGTATCGTGGTTAGTGATATGACTGCCATATTGTATTGTTGGGCCGAGGTTCAAATCCTTACAAAGAATTGAATGTTTATAAGCAAGCCTATGTGGCAGACAGGTATTTAAAATATTAGCAAGCCAGAAGTCCCCTCAAGATATCTGATAGCTGGGCAAGAAGGGTGGAAGGCCCTTGAATTTGTTTTCTTGTGTTTTCTCAGTCAAATTTTGGGCATCACTTGTACATCTAGTTTAGTGCGGACAAAATCTAAAAAACCACTGTTGAGGCTCTGGTGTGACATCCCCTTCTTGATGTTTTATTCTGTAGGCTATAACCTAAACACTGAAATTTCTGAGTTGACAGATTAAGTTCCTTAAATAGTTTTGTGCTGATTTTACCAAGCACTCAGTTGCTGGTTGAAACAACAACCCTCCCCCATCCCCCAAAAAAACTTGTGTTCAAAGACAAAAATACTGCTTATTTTACAAATTTCAGAGAGCAAATTATGCACTAAACAATATAAACGAATTACTTTCTGAGAATAGACTATTTTTTAGAAAGTCATATGAAAGTGATTTTATATAAGTGTACTGTAACATGCAGATGATTTTATTTACTGAAAACACAAATTTCCTGTTAAAGAAAAATTAGCTTATGGATTTAGCAACAGTTATTATTAGTTACACACCTCTTCCTAATAATAAAAACAGTGCCTAAAATTTTAAACTTATTCAAATGATACAAGGAGATGCAAAATATTTTAACATTTCCTAAATTGAAAATTTCAATACAAAATGTATGTAATGACACAGTAATTTGACACTTTATTTACCAGGGACAAACATCAAGTGCAAATGAATTCTTTCATGGTGAAAAATAATTTACTTACAATGAAAAGAATGTGAATCTCAAACATAATGATGGATTACCTTAGAAACAGATTACAAATATGCACTTAATTAAATTCACATTACTATTAAATATACAAAATTGTACCACTTCATACTACCATGATTCTATAAAATATTTTAGCTACTACTTTTTAATTAATTTATTGTATAGACTGAATACAAATTGCTTTAATTAAAATATTTTATTTTCAAAATAATAAATTTTTTTTCATAAATTAATCCACTTTATTTACAATGAAGTCTTTTTGCATTAAATTCACCATGAAATTAAATGTTCACTTTAGCTTATGTAACATAAAGCTCCTTTTTTGGATAGAACAGACAAGATGACATGAAGGTAGTGGCATTCATACCAGACAATTATCCACTAGTTACACTCAAATAACAATAATAATAAAAAAATTAGCTTTACCTTCACAATGAAAATATTTTATTCAAAAGTATAATTCATTATGAATCCTGACCTAGTAAACACTAAACTATGAAGTTTCATTAAAGTTTTCCTTAAATTAACCCATTTTTATTCATATTTATAATAACTCTTTTTCCCCCCCACTGAACTCGCCATGAAAATAAATGATTACTTCAATCAATTTACAAAAATATTTTCCCCCTTTTTTGATAGGATGTTTATATGCAAAACCTGCAATAAATTGCCACTATACTACTACACAGAAAGATTTACTGTTTCATGAGATTGTACAATTCCACTGTCCATGAAACTTGTAGTATAAGTAAGGGATTTTGGTTAGTTCCCATATCCATCTCCTTTGAAATATGCCTTTTTTTTAATTACAATATTTGCCAGCTTATAAAATTAAGACTTCACAATATGCAATATATACTGCCTTCCAAAAGTTAAGTAAGCATGTTTTTGGTGTCTAATTTGAGAATGAAGCAACACAGAAACAAGAAATTTACAGGACGTGTTCAACACAAACATGAATTACAACAAAAAAATGCACTATTAGCAGAGAAATCCAGTCCTGGAGAAAGAGTATATCACAGTTTTTTGAGGAAAAATAGAGTGATAAGATTACAAAGATGGGCTCTAATACGGAAAGTGCCCATCTCTAGCTGCAATACATTGGTGGCAGCAAAGTTCCATGCTGTCGATTATGTTGTTGGTCAGTAAAGTGGGAGCAACAACCAGACCCGGAGTAATCCTTGCTCAAGCTCATCTAAAGACCTTGGAGGAGGACTTAAAGCAGCAACCTGTCTCAAAAGGTAGCCACAAAGATGCTCTATCAGATTCTGATCTGGGGATTAAGCTGGCCATTCCATCCACTCCATACCATGGCCCTCAAGATATTCTTCAGCAACCCAAGCTCGATGTGGTTGCACGCTGTTGTCTATCAGAAGAAATGCAGGACCAACAGCAGCGGCATATGGGCAGACATATTGATCAAGGATCTTGTCTTGATATATCTCACACTGGTCAAAGTTCTTCCACTGAATACATGCAGGTCAGTGTGACCACTGAGAGATCTCAGCCCAAACCATTATTCCACCTCTGTAACCATTTCTTTCCAGAATGTCGGATTGGTTGCATCTGGTGCGTTATTTCCTCCAGATCAGCTGACAACCTGAATCACTCTCCAATGTGAACCTGGACTCGTCTAAGAAGAGAACAGATGCCCATTGTTGACTGATCCAGGAGATGCATTCTCTTGCCCAACATAAACGGGCATATCTGTGTCCTCGGCTCAAGGGGACACAAACAAATGGTCATCTTGCCTACAGACCTGTATTGTGCAGGCATCTGCACAGTGTAGTAGCAGAGATTCTTGTTCCTGTTGCCACTAAATGATCAGCCATGAGCTGAGTCCTAGTAATGCTACTTTTTTGGGTAGAAACAGCTAAATAAAAGTCTCTCGGAGGTGTTGTAACTCTAGGTCTGCCTGGAACATGTCATCCAGACACAGAATCATCAGATTCAAACTGATTCCATAGTTGGTAGACCACACTACGAGACACTGAGATGTTTAGCAGCATCAGCTTGTGACATCCCCATTCCCATCCATCCGATCACCTGCCACAAATTGGGCAAACGACTTCTCTTGGACATTGATAAGACTCTCCTAGTCCACGAAACTGTAATAACAACTAAAGATCAACATTTGCGAAAATAATTACAATTTTTGCAAATATTTTATTAAACCAATTTGCAATTTTTGCAAATATTTTATTTATTATTACTGTCATGATATGAATTGTGAATTTAAATGTTACTGACAATTTTGTAATGGTAAGCTTTGAAAAACATGCTGTTCCTTAACTTTCGGAGAGCAGTGTTTTAACACTCTAAGAAATGACTTTCAAGTTCATTCACACAAACTGACAAAACTTTAGACATGACTCTAAGCTTAAGAGGTAATATGACAGGTTCTTCTTTTTAAAGAGTAAAAGTATTTTTATTTTTGGACATGACATTTATTTAGAAGGTTGAAGTCATTTTTATAAATCAAAATAACAAGTCTACGGTTGATTTTTGGATAGTTTAAGTTAGAAGTGCTGTCTTTCATCTATTACCATGACACACATTAACTGCAATTTACGGCAAATTTACATAATGCACTTTTCAAATTTTCCACTTATTATGCACTGCAAGCATTGCAAATTTATATTTCTATCAAAATTTTGACACTTTATAAAATGTCTGTCTTTTTTATGATAGTAAAATGATGATTAATAATATCAGATGCACACGTATTTCACTTATATGTAATGATGTAAGGCTATGAATTTTAATCTCTTAATTCACTTTGAAAACTATAAATCTGTTTATAACTATTAATTACTTGTTACATTCATGGCATTTTCTATTCTTAATGATTTATATTTTTAGCTGCAATCAAAGAAAACTCAAATACTCAAACAGTTTAGTGAACTTTACAGAACTTCAAAAACAATTTACATTTATTTAGATTAACAAAATTCTACACATTAAACTTGAGTCAAAAATAACACACTGAATAACAATTACTGATGGCGTTAAAGCAACAAGAATCAGGATAGTATTCTTAAATTCACAGGACTAATTTCAAAGGATTAAATATATAAATTTCTTCAGCAGCAGAAATGCAAATGGCAAAAGAGAAACCTAGGTTCAGGTGATTCTCATTGTTATCATCTGAGCACAGGCTTCTCTTTCATAATTTGCACTTCTGCAGCTGAAGAACATTCCATATTTAAACCTTTGAAACTAGTCCTGCAAATTTATGAATATTAAGCTGATTCGTGCTGCCTTAATACCTCCAATAATTTCAAATATTACTTTAACATAAAAATATCAGTGCAAATTTTCAAACAAAATGCAAAAAGTCATACCTCAAATACTCATCTTTGTTTTCCTCAGTAACACGCAATTCTCCACCACCAGGTTTTAATTCATGTGATTGAATTTGACCAAGGATTTCAAAATCAACACTAAAATACAACTCTAAGCCACATTCTTCTATATTATTTTCTCTGAAAAATAGTTACATAGACATATATTTTCACTTTAATTCTGAATTTTTTTGAGTTATTTTATGATATATCAGATATAAATAACACTAAATAAAGCAAATTCAAATGGACAGAAGGGAAATAGAATTGATAGTTAATTAAAAAATTGTAAAAAATTTACAATTATTGTAATATTGGAACAGCTTTTGTAAAAAAAAATGGGGGGGGGAGCACTTTTAAAACCTGACAGATATATATGGTGATTAAAACTGATTCAAAATGCACAGCACAGCCAAGACTGCTCTGGGAAGAAAATACTTGGGACATTTATTCTCTGCATTTCTTGCCATATTCTACTATATGTTATATAACTTGATGCATTTGCTTAATTAAAAAAAAAAAAATTGAGATTGTAAACTATACACAAAACAATTTAAATTTAGTACAATCTCTCAAAGTCTGTATGGCCAAATTCTTATATTGATTCATCTGCCAAACTATTTTAAATTCAGTATTATAAAACACAAACAGCATTTCTTAGACAGTAAACTGTTTCAAAACCAGCTTTAATATTAAAGAAAACTTAAACATAGACTGGAATTAATTTTATGAACATAAGAAATTATGAATGCATTACAAAAAATATTCTGCACTACAGCTTCTTGAAAGAGAAAGACTTACGCCATATTCTCCTGAAATGCATAATTATTCCTCTAAATTAATGTGAATCTAAGGTTGAATTTTACTTAATGTTAAAAGTTTACAAGAAAGGTAACTCACAGTGAAAAACTGTTGAATGTGACGGGGCTTTATTTAAAAAAAAAAAAAAAAATCTTACTCCCCCAATAATACAATAATAATAAAGTGACAAAACTTTCTATGGGAAATAGAGCTACTAATTACCTAAATTTTTTAAACTGTGATAACCTCTGTTAGTGAAGGGACAATACATTCAATACATACTACATCATACAATTTATCTCCTTTATAACATTTTAAATTAAATGAACAATTTTTAAAGAAAAATATTAGCTTTTTTCTAGAATCTTGTGCTTTAATTTTTCTCTTCAAATCTTTCTTTTGGCCAGATATCTTACTGTTTAATAATTACTTATAGTCATTAAGAAGACTATCCCTTTCCACAATTTCCAGGTTTTCCACACAGTTTTAAGCATCTAAATATGTCCTAGCACCATTTTGAATGTAAAGAATTTAAATGCATTTAAATTCTGTTGAAATTTTAATGAACATTTAACTAAATAATGAAGCGTAGGATTTGAAATTCATATTTTCTTTCAGCTAAAGCTTTTATTAACTGAATTTTTTTCTGTCTTTTCAATTTTAGTTCACAGAAGTTTGACTGTATAGTGAACAAATAATGAATTTAATCAAAACTAATTGGTATAATTATACATACTGAAACAAGTGAAATAGGAATTTGATAAAATTTCTTGAATATCAATTTAAAATAGCCAAGAAACTGAATCTCACAAATATGTAATTAATGTATCAGTAATTAGACTGTTAAAGTAACTATATGTGTGGTTATTCAGTCCTGATTTTGAAAACAAATATAAAATAAGATCAGAACATTTACATGATTAGACATTTCAGACATTTTGCTATATTCATGCACAGAGTTTTCTTTTATAAAGTATTCAGTATTTATGAATGGAATCATTGTAATCACAATAAATTATAATAAAAACAAAACTCACTTTATCCAAACAAGTGAGTTATAGAATTCAGGATCAATGGATTCTATATCTTTCATAGTTAATTTCTTTCCTAGCATTCTCTTGTAAAATGGTAATGTGAAGCCACTATATATGAATTTTCCATGAAATAATGCCTGTTAAAATAATTTTATGTTTACAAAAACATAGGAAAAATAAAAGCATATGGCAAAAACAATGAATAAGTATAGATTTTTTTTTTCTTGCATCACTAAAAATTCAGACTTTTAAAATCAGATATAACTGCTTTTTTTCAACAAAATTTTGCTAAAACCTTAAAAGTATGAATCAATACCGAGTTATTATAAAAATACTCAGAGAAGCTAATCTTATTTTTAAAAGTAATTTAAACAATACAATGATAGATATTGAAGATCAGTCATGTTTTAAAAAATGCATTGTATATTCATTTAAATCACCAAAATTATAATATGTAAACTTTAATAATTACCTAAAAGCTACAATAAAAATGAATAAACATAAAACTCAAACTTTCTGCTAATTAAATGAATATATTTATCGAGTTTATACATGGAAACATTTTTGCCTGTAGACAGGCCCGCACTGACAATAGGTCCAAGGTCGTGCGGCGCATGACGAAGCCGAGTCAAAAAGGCATCGTGCAATCATTAAAACAAGCAGTTCGCCTAATTGCCTGTCTGAGCAGTAAAATTCTTGTCTTATTTGAACGCCCCTCCAGGGTCAGCTCAGGTAAAACCTGGGAAGCTACTGATTAGGATGTGTACCTAGGCAGTCACGGCCACGCATGTTTAAAATCAGTCTCCCCAGGACTGGAGTCATCGATAAAGATGGCTGTTTCAGGCTCAGCAGGGGCTATATGGCATTCTTATCTGGTTGTGGTTGAGCTATATAGTCAGATATTCATGGTTGTCTGGGGCAAAACACCCCGTCAGTGGAGTTAGCAAATTCAGCGAGTCTTTAAACAGCTTGAGGTTTCCAATGGGCACTGGAGCCTCAAAACTGCATATTCATATCCTTCCATGGTTTCCCCTGGGGTGTCTAAAGCCGACATCTGCATACCATGACATAATGTTAGCAGACCAGATTGGTGGCTCGGTCTGTCTGACAGTGTTTAAGTGACTTCGTTCTGCGGTCCGGCATTGGGGGTCCCTGTTGATGGCAGATGTTTTTATCATCCCTTCAGAACCAGGATGTGGAATGTGCATTGCTAAGTGTTCCTGTCGACTCAGCTTAGTCTTAGCTTGTCCGATAGGTTAGCGGCCTCTTGGATCGCCTCTAGGGGTTGTGGCGTTTAAACTGTGTTAAGGCAGCCTCGAACTTGCCAGGTCTAAAAGCCCCTTCCCGCTAGCATACTGTCGCATTTGACTGAAAGGTATAACCACGGCAGGAGTTCATCTCTGGTGTTCTCTTATTATTTGAATGTGAAAATACATGATGCCGATGCATATAAGTAGTATATGTAAGGGTAGACGCATTCGACATATTTCTTAATCCTTATTTTGTGTCTACTGTTGCAATAGTAGTAATTTGTGCAACATTTATCATTTTTGTGATTGCTTGTTGTCATTGTTCTTTTACATAAAAAAAGTTAAGTGCAGTTACAGATTATGTTAAACATAGGTAAACTTTTTAATTCAGAAAAGCAACGATCTGAGCATAATTACTCAAAAAACTCTTTACCTCTTATGTTTGAACCATTGTCATATTCTCGGCCATGTAAACATTTAATGGATTTATAATAATTTATGGCCATTAAACTAACACATTTAGTTTCTAGATTTTCAACTCTATTAGACAATAGCATTTACACCATAAAAAATTCAATAGAGTTTGTAAAAAAGATTAAAAACATTTCTCCTAGTAATTTACTCATGGTTTCTTTTGATGTAAACTCATTATTTACCAATGTCCCAGTGGAGGGTGCATTAAGATGTCCAGAAACCAGACTTCGCGAATTTCATTTCTCTTGCATCGAAATTGATGAGCTAATTTCTCTCACTCAACTCTGTTTGAAACAAACACATTTTGTTTTCCAAAATAAATATTACAAGCAAACTGAGGGATTAGCCATGGGAAGCCCCCTCAGTCCCATCCTGGCTGATATCTACATGCATTATTATGAATCAAAATTGTTTGAAACTTTAAACTTCCCGGCATGGTTCCGCTACGTAGACGATACTTTTATTCTGTTTAAAGGTAATAAAGATGATTTAAATAAAGTTCTTTCAACAATGAATTCTATTGATCCTGCTATTCAGCTCACTTTTGAACTTGAGACTTGCAATTCTCTTCCGTTTATCGACATTCTGGTCACACGTAACACATCCAACTTCAGTACTACGTTTTACCGTAAACCTTCATCGGTTTGCCTTCCACCACACTTTAAATCATGTCTTCCGACTAAACAAAAGTTATCTTCATTTTATTCCTGTTTTCTGTGCTCTTCAAGTTTGCTCCTCCAAACTAGCCCTTGATGCAGAACTAAATTATTTAAAAGCAATAGCTATTGACAGGGGCTTTTCACCCAACATTATTAATCAAGCAGTTAAAAAATTCTCATCTCAATACACTAAAAGGCACACTCTTGTTTTAGGAGATTATAAAAATTCTGTTGTCATTCCCTTCTTTCCATCAATTAGCTATAAAGTTGCACATATTTTGCAGAAATTTAACTTTCGGGTTGTTTATTCTCCCATCAATAAAATTCAGAGTTCCATACTCAAGGACCCCATTCCGGATATGAATTCCTGGGATATTTATAGGATTCCTTGCCAGTGTGGTTTAATTTACATTGGCCAAACTAAAAGAGCCTTAAAATTTAGCGTCAAAGGAACATGAGGCATATGTTAGAAAAAAGGAAACACAGAAGTCTTCTGTTGCTCAACATTGTTGGTCCGAAAACCACACTTTCAATTTTTCTGCTGCCAAAATTATTCAAAAAACATCTTCCATTGGAGAACTGGATCTTCTAGAGGCATTTCACATTCATAAAAATCTTTCTGTTCTAGTTAACGATCCTAATTCCAATCCAAATTTGCCTTCGGCCTTTAAAGAAATTATGTTTTAGTTCAGGTTTCACCAACAGATGGCGCCACTTGCTTATTCTTGTCCAGGCTTTCTTATCTAATCATTATTTCCTATCTTGTTCATTTGCGGTTTTGCAGCTAAGGATGGTGGTTTGGTAAAACCATTGAAACTAGTCCTGTGAAAGTTTTGTAAATATAACGCCGATTTTTGTTGTTTGACTTTTGAATTAATATTTATACTTGTTTTTATTACATTAAATGATTATAAGAGAAGAACTTGACATTAAGCATGAGTCTACAGCAGAAATGCTCACTGATATTTTAACAAAGTATGTAGGAAGGGGGAAATTCTAGCAAAATGGATGAATCTACTAAGTCCTGAATTTTACAATTTTAACTAACACATTCCCCCCCCCCCCTTTTCAACTCTGTAAGATAGAGTGTTGAAAATCTGCATTCCTCCTTGCAGCTGTGCAGTGTTGAAAATGATCAGAAGTGCAATGTTATATAGTCCTATCTAGAAGACAGAGCTGTGACTTTCTAGCCTATCCTGATGTGGCTATCCATGAGGTTACTGTCGTGGCTGTAGCTGTGGTTCTCTCCATCTGGTGATGCATGGTACGTTGATACGTATATAACTGTCAAAAGCAGGAATGACAATTGGAGCCCTTTAGAACATGACATTCCAGTCCAGGCCTTATCTGGTATAAATCAACGTTTTGACTCATAGTCAAGTACCTGATGATGGATATCATTCTAAGTAAACCCAGTTGATATGATGCAGAAGCTTTCATTGTCAAGTCATAATATGTTAACTCATCTTGCTTTTTTCATATGTCATAGATTGACAAACACTGTTTATCAAATAAGTCTAGGAAAAGTACCAATTAGACTTTTGTTATTCACTTAAATCTAATGTTCTTTGGTGGGAAAAACTCCTATTACTATCGCTCTCAATGTTTTCAAATAAAAGTACAAAAAGAAATTTAGCTAATATAATAAATGAGTTTGTTAATCTAAATCTAAAGTTACTGCAGTACTTTGAATATAATCTTATTTCTAGCATTGGTAAATTCTAATAAAATTCTAGAAAAACAAAATTACCAAACTTACCATTGCTATGAACCGACCAATAAACCTGAAGTACAGAAGATGGTCTGGATTAACAGATGATGCTGGGTTTATTTGAAGGCTATAGTTATTCTTCCCAGCATATTCAAATAAGCAATACATAGGATTTAAGACTTCATGTGATAAAAGGAAAAACCACTCCCTAAACAACAAAAGTAAAATAAAATAAATAAAGACATTGCATTAAATATCTAAAAATTTTTTACTCTAATACTTATCTCCAAATAATTTCAAATAGACAAGAATATTAAGAAGAAAAGTGTTAGACACTTTGTAAACATAAATAAAAAATTAAAATATTAGTTTACATTTTTTCACAAATACGAGCAAATCTGAATACTGTTCCCAGATTTTTTTTTCCTAAACAAACTGGAAGTTGTCAAATAGTTTATTTCTAAAACCAGAGCTAAAGAGAGAGTCCTTGTAGAGGCCTAAACCCTCTTGATTCAGGTATGCTTAACACTTCCTCTCTACGTATTTCAGATGCTAGCTTGTCATGATTATGATATACATAGAAATTAATTACTAAAAATGGACATCTATTCAAATTCTATAAAATTTAAATTTTTATGTACTCATCATAATAGATACAAATGAATTATTACAGTCAAAAGTCGTTAATTCGGACATCCATAATCCATAATGATCTATAATCCGTACCTCAAAGCTAAAAACTTTCTGCGCATGCGCCGCGTTGACACATGCGTATAGGCGTTTACGCATGCGCGTAAGACCTTTACGACTGTGCATATTCGTGTGCACAAGCGCTGCTGACCAGCTTACTCTTCTTCTCTTCGAAAGCAGTTTTTTAGCTCATGTTTCTATCAGTATACATACATTTTTAGAGTACAATTAATTCATTTAATTTTATACTGATATTTATTAAATAAGTTAAGAAAATTTATATTCATTTTTAATAATACAAAGCTGTTAGAATTCAGATCACTTTTTTCTTACTATAAATTAAATAAATGTTGGTATTTACATTAATGAGATAGATAAGCATACTGATTCTCGTGCAGCTGTTTATTGTTTGGATGCTAAGCTTGAGGTTGCGACATACACCGAGTCGATTTCTGTGCTTTGCTTTAATTTGAATTAATGATGAAAATACTTTCTGACACAGATACATAGAAGCAAACTGAATTATAATTTTTAAAGCATAGTTGTGTAGTTTCACTGGACTATTTATTGTAATATTCTGTTTCATTGGAAACATGTCCAGCAGCAGTAGATGTGCATTTATGGGATGGCAAGAAGTATCACACTTACGATGCTTTAAAGTGCTCAAGACCAAAGTGGAAATCTATAGATAGGGCAACTGGTAAAGATTGCCTAATTTCCATATTCTGAGATTTCTAGTGTGTAATGCATTTTTTAATACAAAAAAAGAACTCAAAATTTACAAGTGCACATTATACGTCAGATATAAAAATGAGAAGATGAGCATTAAAAAAAAATTGATTTCTACATGTGGCTAAATGCCATTACTAGCGATTTTGGTGATTTTCTAGGACCCAGTTGGTAATACTTTCTTTTAGGATAGACCATTTCATTACCCATTTCCGCAAATCATATTCATTATTTGGCATATTAGTTATTGTGAAATAATTTGTCTTCTACTCATGTTTGAAGCTTTTATCAATATCAAACATACTTGCTGCTGCAGGATTTCCATTTCCTTTTGCAAAGTGAATGACTTTGCATTTGAAACTAGCACTATGTTTGCTTTGTTTGGCAGTAGCCATATTTAATACTAAGACGGAATACTAGATCAACTGCATTTCAGATAAAGCAAATGGGATTTATTTTATATTATTGATGTTCACTTCAAAATCATGGCTTCAAATGACTACAGGAGAGAAAACTTATTCCTTAAATTCATTCAGGAAGTACATTTGTATCCCAAATTATGAGAAACCTTAGAATAACATTCTTCTTTTCTAGAAACCTTAGAATAACATTATTGTGTGCAACTGCATTGAATACAACCAACCTTTTTTGCAGATTTGCTCCCTCAAGCATTTACCTGAATTTATTTTAAAATATCATTAAACAGTTTTTTTTTCGTTTAGCTGCAAAATGTCTGCCAAAAAAGACATTTTTAAAACCAGATTAGGCAGATTCTAATCTCAATTGGAGAAAACAACTCTTATTATAGTTATAATAGTAATGTGTGGGGGATTATATATATATATAAATCATATGCAATTGGCTAATTTTTCTGGTTTCAAGTGGTACCATAATTAATTTACATCTCAGCACAGCCAATACGCACCACACGGATAGACTGGAATTTTCTTAAAACATACTTGCTAAACCTGGAAAAGTCAGGGAATTTCATTCTCCTGTTTGAGTGGCAACCCTGTTATAAGATCTTAAGGTTCCCTTAAACCTAAGGTGCCTTTTAGACTTTAACAGTAACTAAACTCTGGTTTTACAGTGAGTCAGTGAATCATACTTCTAAACTCAATGTGTCTGAGCGTTTTGGGGAGCAGAAAAAGTGTCTTTAACCGTGTGTTAGTCTTGGACAAATTTCTCTCAGAATGTAAATATTATGATGCTTTTTCGTTTACTAACAAGCACTTAATACTTATGTAACTGCAAGATGCTTAATAAGTATTTTCATGATTTATAATACTACATATTTCTCTTTTCTCTTTGAAGAATAACTAACCCAGTGGTTATTGAAGTTTTTATATTACAGTCAAAAGTCGTTAATTCGGACACCCATAATCCGGAATGATCTATAATCCAGACCTCAAAGCTAAAAACTTTCTGCGCATGTGCCGCATTGACACATGCGCATAGGCGTTTACGTGTGCGCGTAAGACCTTTTACGTCTGCGCAAATGCGTGTGTGCAAGTGCAGAATACGTTTTCGCGTGCGCGTTTTATGTATAACGGACGGTATAAGCTAAAATTATCTAATTATCTATTTCAGTTAATGTTGATGATTGCGTTGTTCCTTAATTTTCAAATTGGATCCGGCTTATTATTTTTTTGCGGACTGTAAGAGCAATACTATAAAAGTAAACTTGAACTTTCGATTATGTCAAATAGAATTTCCGATGCTGGAACTCTCAAAGGATCCACAAAATGAAAGTATGTTTCAATGTCCATCAAACAAAAAGTGGAATTGCTGCAAGAAATGGATAAAGACATGAAGAACGTGACAGAGAGGTTAATGAAAACGAAAAAATTTCGAATGACAAGTTAGTCGGTATTCTCGGCACAGCAATTACGGGACTTGAACAGCGGAACTTTGTAACTGAACATGAAATTATGTCTGTTTATAGAATTAAAGAGAAAGTATTATCACCTAAACCGAAGCAACTTAAACAACTTACATTGAAAGAAATGTTTAATAAAGTAAATAAATAAATATTAAGCTCTTTTTTTTTTTTTTTTTTTTTTTGTAAATTTTGATACCCTTTAGATCATAATTGTTCTTTATTTCATAAATTACGGTTTCATATTTTTAATTTTATAATTTCTGCATGCCATCTTACGAGAATTAAACTAATGATCTATAATCAGGAAAAATAAAAAAACCTGGAATCGCCGAAGTCCCGACGAGTCCGGATTAACGACTTTTGACTGTATAAAAAAATATAAACCTCTTGCTTTTATAAAAAAATATATTTTACATTAAACAGAATAATTTATTATTTTTTTTACAAAATGATGCAATTATTAAATAACTGTCTTTAATGATACATTAAAATTCTTGTATCATTTAAATTTTAACTTGATCCAAATACAATGGTTAATACTAGCACGTCTTAAAAACTACTATTCTGCTACAAAATCTTCCCTAAGCTTCCGTATATATTCTGTATAATTTAGATAGAATTTACTCCAAAAATCGTCTCAAAAATACATCATCATCCATTAGTTTAATTCATTAGTTATTAAGCTAATTTTTACAATAAAAGACATTCTTAAACAAAGAACAAAACTACTGTTTTTTTTTTTTTTTTTTTTTTTTTTTTAAATCAAAAGCCAATTATAGATTTCTTTATAAGAATTGGTTAAACAAATGCTATAAGCTATAATAACCATATGAAGTTTTATTAACTATGAACAAAAACATTATTGTCTCAATAGGTCAAAGATTGATGATTGGACAGAAGCTGTCATGTAAATTACCTTTTTACTTATTCATGCAAAAGAAAACTTTTAAAGCAGCTTTATTTTCTAATGAGGATGAATTCTCTTTTGTTCTGTGTCTCATGATGTACTAATAAGAGAAAGACTTAAGACAATATCCTAGCATGACTTAAAAATATATATACTAAGAAAAAGGGGGGGTGAGAAAAAAATCTGATGTGTACACCACATGACTTCCTTGTACCGAATATTAAATTATACGCATTTTTTCTTGCATTTCATTTAACTTATTAGATTGAATTAAACCTACTTTGCCGACAGCGCATAAACCACAATAGAATAAATGCATTCTTTAAAATTCACTTTGTTTACCATAGCGAAACTCTGGTGCTAGGTTTACTTAACAGTATTATATTTCATTCATATTATAACTCAGAATGCACAAAATTTATATCATTTAAAGAATTATTTAATCATTGCCACATGTTCTATTCAAATACTATAACAAAGCTAGAACAATGTATAACAGAAATTAAGCAAACAAAATGAAAAAGAAACAGTTTTTCACAGACAATTGAGTATTTCTCATTCAGTTAATTCAGTTTTCACTTCGCGACAAGGCAAAAATACATGAAAACTCAAAATATCTGTATTAAAAATTACGAAGTGAATCTTAAATACTTATTTCCTCGAAAAAATTCCAGAAAGGATTAAGCATGATTTAATTCGCAATAATAAATGAAGGCGTTATTTTTGTGTTGCGAAGCTTAGTCTCTCTAGATTGGCAACAAATCTACAATTCTGCTGTTTCAAATGTAAACAAATATGTCCGCCATGTTATTTAAAACTTAACCGCACTTAAACAGCTTTTAAATTGCTGATAATTGAACAAATATTGCTTCCAGAATTAGGAAAGGCATAAAAACTTTAACCGGAAGATAAAAACAACATAATTCAATCATTTTTAAAGCAAAAAATGTACAATTTATAAACATATAAGAGTAAAGAAACTGAGATCACCGAGTCGGGTAACATAGTGCATATATTTATAAATATATTTATATGCGTTTGGCGCGGCCGATTGAAACCAAAATACGAGGTGCACATCTACATGTTATAGTAGTCTTATATACAAAATTTCAACGTTCTGAGGCTACTCGTTTTTGAGTTATGCGAGATACGTACGTATGCACACACATATGTACATACATACATACGTTCATACAGACGCCACGAAAAATTCTCTTCAGAATTCATTTTAAAGCAGTTTTTTAGTTTTTTTGGAGGAAAAGAGTCTTTTATTCTGTCCTTACATATAGATATCACGAAAAAACATTGTTAAATTGCATTCGAAAGCGGTCAAAGTGGATATTTTCATTGAAATATGCTGCCTGAAGCTTTTCGCGATTACAACACTTCCTTTTTACTTCGTACAAGGAAGTAAAAAATGAACTCAGATTAAAATTACATCCAAAGGGGCGTTTTTTAACATTTTGTGTATTACCTTTATTATTAAATATCATGTTCTTTTCACTTAAATTACAAAATTCAGTTCTTTACAATTTCTGATACACAGTTCTGCACCCTGGAGATAAAAAGTCCCCCCCCCCGGTAGAGTGTTGCCATTGCTCGCTTTTAAATCATTGAGTTTGTTAATCAAAAATTCATTAAAGTTTCACAAAATATGAAATTGATAATAAAACAAATTCCAAATTTCCAATTTGGGCTTTCAGATGCCCATATTCGCAGTAGGAATTACGTCATTCAAAATTGGATGGCTCGGGGTACCATTGTTTTATTACAATGCAAGAAACATACATACATTTATGCAGATTCTTCATTATTTAATTTCTTCAAATATAATGCAGAGTGATAGTATTTGGTGGCAAAGATTTGAAAAGTGATACACCATTTACAGAGTTCCAACGCAAAATTGTAAAACGAAAACAACAGTCCTTCAAGGACAAAGCCCCTTTGAACTAAACAAAACACACGCACAATGCTCTTTTTGCTAACCAACCTAATGGCTGCAGCTGGATTCTTTAAATATTTTTTTACTTTTAAGCTAATGGAATAGTTGCTATTGATCATTAAATATTTTTTTAAACTATCATTACTGAAATAGTTAAAAAAAAAAAAAAAAAAAAAAAAACAATCACTTCATCTAAAAAATGGTTTATATGCAAATAAATTTGCACCTGGTGAATAAAACATAAAACACATGTATTCTATAGACCATAAAAAGACTTATTTTAGTCATAACTTAATTTCATATGAAACTATTTCTTATCAAACTGTTCATAAAATTGCAGATAAAAAGATGATGATAGATTCTCTTAAAAGAGAAATTTCCCAAGCACAAATCTATTAAAGAAAAAATTTTCTTTGGACCACAAATCAGAAAATTTTAAGGTAACCTCGAGGATAGCTAAAACAGCCATGAATGCCGTTCAAGACAGCCTGTAAAAATCTGGGAGCGGGACTACAAAAACTTTAAGGATTACAAGAAGGAAGAGCTGGTTTCAGAAAGTCTTGGATTGTAATATTTCCTTCAAATTTCTTTATCTTCACACCTCTTTAGGCTTTTTTACCTAAAATTTTGGGTTTATTTTGTATGAACACACGGAAAGGTTTCATCAAGATACTGTTCATATGGAAAGTAGGTACAAGGAAAAATTATGGTTAATAATTATCAGAATTTTTATATAACAGACAATACTAGTGCAAACAAAATAATAACAATAACAATTGAATGATTTTATTTATACAAATTATAGAAAATTATGATAAATTATTTCTATATTTAAAGCATTTTTTAGTCATCAAGAATTAATATACACTAAGTTATAAACAACATCTCTTGGATTTGTGCAAAAGTTCTTTATATTTTGCAGATGCAAATAGTGCACATCCCCAACACATTGTGCAGCAATAGACCACATATAGATAAGGAGTTTATGACAGTACTTCATGAATTTTTAGCACACAAGTTTGATAAATGTAATACTAAAGTTACAATTTGCAGCATACATTTCTAAATGCTGTTAATGATAGCATGTCACCATTAGTTCCAGAAATTTCAGTATAGATATATACGATGTACAAATCAGTCATGTTCTGGATTTACATCTGATGTTCTATACCAAGCTATCAAAAACAAACTTTCAGAAATGTTATTAGTACACAAAAAAATTGCAAAAATGTGAATGCAGGGACCCTGATTCATATGAAGCTAAATCAGTGATACTAGCTTTCTGTGAAGCACTGAGGATAGAGAGCAATCAATTAATTAGTCTACTTTATTTAATTAATTTATTTTTTACAAAGAAAATCCATTTCTGTAACAAATTGTAAAAAGTGATAAGAAATATGTACTTCAGTAATGTCAATCATGTATCAAATTGCAGAAATGTGCTATCAATTTTCTACAGAAGAAATGCATTCTGATTTTTTAAACAAATGCACATAAGTAGTAATAAATGAAGACACTATGACAGAAGTTTTTTATTACAATGACAATGCCCCAATTATCAATCAACTAAAGAATAGTAAAAGCTGTAGTATGGTTCTAAATCCAAGGAGTATTGCTATCTGAAAAGTGAGGAAAAAGAATGACAAGTTGTTGTGAGCAAAATTTTGAATGAAAATTTAATGGGAATCCTCAACATAACAATTACAGGACAATGAAACTTCATAACTGAAAAGAAATTATGTATACCTAGAGATTTAAAGAGAATGTATTAGCACAGAAAACAAAGCAACTTAAACAACTTACATTGAGAGAAATATTAAATAATGCCATTTATTATAAGGTGTTTCTCCCGTCTTTTTGGCATGCCTTTGTGGTGTGGTGGTCTGCACGCTGGGCGCGTATTCCAGAGGTCCGCGGTTTGATTCCCAGTGAAGGCGTTGCTAATTTTTCAATCTCTCTTGCTTTCCCCCCCAAAAAAACCCCAATGTCTCTACACTGCCATACGAACTAAAAGGATGGTGGATGATGATTCTCCCAGCACAGGATTTGGTGATTGCGTTCCCTAAAAACCCTAGTTGTCCATTAAAAGGGGGAGTATATAAGGTGTTTCTCCCGCCGTCTTGACATGCTTTCGTGGTGTGGCAGTCTGCATGCTGGGAGCGATCCCAGAGGTCCGCGGTTCGATTTCCAATGAAAGGCACTGCTAATTTTTCGATCTCTCTTGCTTTCCAATATATATATATATATATATAAATAAATAAAATTCCTAATGTATCTACAATGCAAAAAATAAACACTGAACATTTTTGGAAAATTCAGATTCACTTAGATCATAAATGCTTTATGATTTCATAACCACTCTTTGAAAGTTTTGATTTTATAATTTCTCTACATCATGCTACTATACTTATGATACAATATCCAAAAAAATCCAGAATTGCTGCAGTCCTGACGTGGACTTTGTACTGCATTTCCCTGACCTCGTTGCTACAGATTGAGCATATTGTCTCTTTCAGTCATAATATTATTTCATTTAATCACCACAGTTTTTCATCTTTCCTAATTAAAAAAATATGGGTAGAAATGAGAAATACATAATAGTTCTTTTTCACTTTCCCACTTGTAAGAGACAAACCTTAATGCTACATTTGGATTCAATAGTATGAGATCTGTAAGAAACATTCAAAAGTTATAAGAAAGGGGAAAATGATTTTAAATGCAACACTGTAATTGAAAACCAAACAAGCCAACAACTATAAAAATTCTTACCAATATTTAAAATATAATATAAAAATATCAACCAGCAACTATTTTCTTTAACATACCTAGCAATACCTCCATAATCAAGTCCTTCTTCGCCTCTGAATGTAATGAACAACCTTCGTCTGAGTTCATGTGGAGGAACCCTCATGATCTGTTTATAATAAAATAAATAATAAGTGTGATATATGATTATCTTATTATTATTTAATGGAATGTGGAAACTAGTATAATAGCAAAATAAACAAACAGAACAAACCGGAAAATCAATAATGAAACCACCAGAATCCGATTAGTATTCGCATATGCATATATTTAGCATGACAGACTCCAGGCATTAGGGAAGAATATAAAGCACTAAGATGATGTGTGCTCAGAATTACAGTGGAAGCTCACTACATTGTTCTGTTGTGCATAGTCCATATTGATAAGTTACCATCATGGTGTGACATGTTTAATCAAAAATTTCACAGATAATACCAGTAACATTAACTTGAATCATTAGGAAGTTGGAAAAATGTTTATATTTTCTTCCTCCTTTCTGCTTGCCTTCAAGGTGTAACAGTAGCACACTTAAAGCATATTTGAGAGGTCCAGGTTCGAGTCCCGTCGAGGGCATTGCTTATTTTTCACATCTCCTTCAAATATAACTTAATGACTAGACAGTGGTGCCTGAACTAAAAGATGGCGATTAATGATTCTTAACCCCTTTTAGCCGGGTAGCGAAAACGCGCGCTTATCGCTGAGGCCGGCAGTGACTTACGCGAGCGTCTCTCCAGGGCCGGGGGCTTTTTTGCTACTAAGCCTAAATCCATGAAATTTCCGAAGTATCAACGCATTGTTTAATAATGCTCTATAGAGTATTTAAACGGCTTATGCTTTATAAATATTTTTATATATATACTTTAATTACCTTATTTCTTGTTTAAATGCATATTTTACACATTTTATTTAAATTACTCACCATTTTATGAATTTTAACATTATACATCTGAAAACTAAATATATTACTTAAAATTCTCCTTTCGTATGAAAAATTTGAAAACAGGGATCTACACACAGTCCTACGTTACATTCCTTGCACTCGTAATAACTCATTTGCCGTTTTGGAGGATTTTTCCGGGAATGTGAACAAACGAAGCATCGTCGTCTCATTTTCTTATCAGTCTCTTCTGAACAAAGTTTGCATCATTTCTGCTATTTCATGCTCTGTTAAACATTTTCGACGCTTCAACATTGCAACGGTAAAAACAAGGAATTCACGTCTAACAAGATCTAATTATTTTCTAAAAACTGAACTGTAAACCGAAATACCCAACACTTTAGAGCAAATAAAACTTCTCTACTTACAGTAAACAACTACCACGTGCGAATAAAGTGCGATTTAAAGAGACGTCATAAATCACGCCGTTCAGAAACATTTATTTCCCCATTTGTTTATATAATCAAAAACACGTGTATGTGAGTCATGCTTCTCTCATTTCGAGTAGAAGGTCTAATTTACATGTATCTGAAACCATATGGACATACAGTGCCATCTTGTGGCAGAAATTATAGTTTGAAAAACGTTCCAAAGTACTGGCACAAATACGTGACAGTCGGTAGAGAATGGAACAATCCTCTGGCACGCCTGCGTGTCGGCTGGTAGGTAAGTGCGTTCGTTGCTGGCACGTATACGTGACAGTCGGCGCGAAGGGGTTAACTACCAGGGTTTGGTGATTGGGTCTCCTAACCCCTCCCTTTAAAAGAGGGAGTATATAAGATATTTTCTCCCTCCTTTCTCCATGCCTTCATGGCATAACATTAGCACATTTGGCGCGTATTCAAAACATCCAAGTTGGAGCCCTATCGATGGCATTGCTCATTTTTCATATCTCGTACATTCAAAATAACCTAATGACCCTACAGGTTGACAGGTGATTAGTGCATCCTAGGATCTTACAATTATGCATAGCACTATGTCACAAGCTGACAGCATTTTAAAAGAAAAAGAACAGCTACCGAATATTAATTTACAAGTCAAACAACAAAAATCAGCATTATATTTTTAAATTTTCAGTTTCGATGGTTTTACCAAACTATTAACCTCAGCTGCCAAAGTGCAAATGAACAAGATAAGAATGGCTGAATAGGAGTTAAGCTACTGGTGCCATCTATGAGGATACAAGAAAACTAAAACATAATTAATAAAGATGGATTGAAATTAGGGTCATTAACTAGAAGAAAAAGTTTTTTTTAAAATATGAAATACCTCTAGACAATCCAGTTCACCAATGGAAGATGTTTTTTGAATAATTTTGGCTGCAGAAAAATCGAAAGTGTGATTTTCGGACCAACAATGCTGGGCAACAGAGGACTTCTGTGTTTCCTTTTTCCTAACATATGCCTCGTGTTCTTAGGAAGGAAGTGGATGTTCAAGGAACTCGTATCCGGAATGGGGTCCTCGAGTATGAAACTTTATTGATAGGAGAATAAACAACGCCAAAAGTTAAATTTCTGTAAAATGCAACCAATTTTATAGCTAATTGATGGCAAGAAAAGAATGACAACAAAATTCTTATAATCTCCTAAAACAAATATGCCTTTTGGTATGTTGAGATGAGAATTTTTTAACTGCTTGAGTGGCAGAAGGCAAACCGATGAAGGTTTACGGTAAACAGTAGTACTGAAGTCAGATAGGTTATGTGTGACCAAAATGTCGAGGAACGGAAGAGAACTGGTTGTTCAAAAGTGAACTGAATAGCAGTATCAGTGGAATTCATTATTGAAAGAACATTATCTAAACCATTTTCATTATCATGAAACAGGGTAAATGCATCATCTATGTAGCAGAACCAAACTGGGAAGTTTAAAGTTTCAAATAATTTTGATTCATAATAATCCATCAGCCAGGATGGGACTAAGAGGATTTCCCATGGCTAATCCCTCAGTTTGCTTGTAATACTTATTTTGGAGAACATAATGTGTTTATTTCAAACAGAGTTGTTTAAAGGAAATTAGGTCATCAATTTCGATGCAGGAGAAATAAAACTCACAATGTCTGGTTTCTAGACATCTTAACGCACCCTTCACTGATGAATAATCAACATTGGTGAATAATGATTTTACATGAAAAGAAACCATATCTTCTAATAGAGTTGAAAATCTAAAAACTAAATATTTAGCTCACGGGTATGAGGTAATGCCTAAATTCGATACAATAGGATGGAAAGGAATACCACTTTTATGAATTTTGGGAAGAGCATATAATCTGGCACAATTCACAATTGATCGGATAAGTAACTGTTTAAGTTGGTTGAAAAGATTTGTGAAGATTTGGTCGCAGTTTTTATTTTTGAAAGGTCCAAAGGTGAAGGGTCTTTAGGGATCGGATTACATGGTCCTTTGTTTAAGAGCTTAGTGACCCCATCGATGTAAGTGTTCTTGTCCACTATGACTATGTGGCCACCTCTGTTGGCATTTGAAATGATAATGTCCGGGTTAGAATAAATTTCGTGTATTGTAGCTCTTTCTCTCACGTTTAGATTTGGTTTCAAAGACTTGAGGTAAAATTTAACATTATGGGCGATAAGATGCCTAATCATTTATTTCTGTGTATCTGAAACTTTACTGAATTTGGAAGCTTTTTCAATAGCAGCCAAAATCTTGGGAATCGAGGGTTTTGAGATTTGTGAGGTTCATTCTTATCTTACCTTAATTTATCACTATAGCTTATCTAGTTCATTTGCACTTTGGCAGCTGACGACAATGATTCGGTAAAACCAATGAAATTAGTCCTGTGAAATTCGCAAATATAAAGCTGATTTTTGTTGTTTGACTTCTAAATTAATATTTGTTCAGTGCATTATTTTACCTTAGGTACCTAATAGCTTAATACTAATCATTCATGAGTAACTGTAGCAATGGTGGACTGGTATTTTATTTTAAAGACTTATGCAACATGTTACGGGATTCATTAATATTGCATCTTACCGTAATTTGTTCACTAGGTGACTAATAGGTAAGTGTCCTGTCTCACACAGTACCATATGCAATTTACCCATTGGAGATGACATTAACTGTTACATGAAGTATACAAGAATTCAGAAGCTCAGCGACTGGGATGGGAGAGGGGAGTTCTTTACAGATAACAGCCAATGTTATTCTACTAGTGATTGTAGTTGTCTAAATAGCTGAAAAAAAAAAAAAAACAGAGAACATGCAACTACCCTTCCAACATCTATTAAAGGTGTAAATTTAGAGATGGTGAAGTATCATTTGAGTCAACTTTATGTTTGAATGTTCACTTTTTCCAAAGTGATTTAGTCACTAGAGACCACTAACAGCAATTTTCTTGCTTACTGTCTGTCATATATATGTTTCGCTCTTCCATCTTACTCTGCTCACAGTCCACTTCTGAATAAAGGTAATTTACATCCTTGGATTTCTTTCTTACAGTATGCTCTATACTAATTTGAAGCACTACTATGAACACATGAAAAACCTGCCATGTTCTTAACTTCTTTGCAAGTGTTACGAGTTTGAAATATTTCTTTCTTTGAACTTTTGTGGCATCTGCTATTGCGCGAGTGGAGATTGTCTAGGCAACAATGAAGAGAGTTTTACTCTTGACCTACGTAATCATTAAGAAGTTATACTTCTGTTCTCGGTTTGAAACAATCTAACTGTAATTTGTGTAACTGTAAACAATTCTGTTCATTAAAGTTTGTGTTGCAAAACTAACTTACAGTCTAATTTGACGGATACATGAAACATGGTCAACGTCGACCCAATGAAGTTCGAACTGTTTAAAACAAAAATCTGAAAGACGAAACTATTAATGAGAAAATGGCTCTTGTGGAACTCTCGCATTTAACAGTCTTTACTTGAAAACGAGGATATATAAAATTGCAAATAACGAGAATAAAGTCATTCTTACAAGATGAAGTGCCAGTGGATAATACGGATTTTATTCAAAAGCTTCAAGTAGTTGACAAACTACATTCCAATGGATTTTATTCAAAAGCTTCAAGTAGTGGACAAACTACGTTCCAAGTTAGAGGATTTACGCAACAAATGCTACAGCACGCTTTCGAACGCTCACTTGCCAGGCCTTGAAGCAATCCTCGATGATCTGCAAATTGACCTCGAAACATGCAAGGTAAGCTTTCAAAAAATTCTATTGAAAATGTTAAAAGTAGTCCGTCCTTTGGCAACTGTACAGTAAAATAGCTGTCAATCTTCCCAAGTTCTCAGGTTTATATGCCGAATGGTTATCATTGAAATCACAGTTTATGGCATTAATTGACAATAATGATCAGTTGTCAGAACAACAAAAATTATATTATCTTCAATCAGCACTCAAGGGTAATGCCAAACAACTAATAACGGTAAATGATACATATAATAGTTTAATCAAAGCATTGAAAAAACGTTTTTAAAATGCACAGCTGCTTATTGTTATTAATGAACACGGCTGCTTATTAATTGTTATTATTGCAAGGCTGCTTATTAATTATTATTATTGCACGGCTGCTTATTAATTATTATTATTGCACGGCTGCTTATTAATTATTATTATTGCACGGCTGCTTATCAATGAAATATTTAATTGCTCTAAAGTTAAATGTGAATCCACATCTAATTTAAGACAGATGCTTGATAAAATCGAAAGTAATTTGAGATCCTTAAAACAGTTGGAATTACACGCAAACCCTTTGTGAAGCAATCTTAATATATGTAATTCTTCAACGAATAGATATTGATACTCATAAGTTATACAAAATGGAATTAGGTTCTGAATTACCAAGCTGGGCAAAGTTTACAGAAATTATAAACAAAAGATGCCAAGCTTTGGAAAACGTAAACAAAGGTTTAGGAGGAAATGAATTTAAACAGGAATTAACTTCGAAATTCAAAACGCTAATAATAAAAAATGACAAAAATAATTGTATGTTAGGTTGCACCGAATCGCACCCGATTTTCAGATGTAAAAGGTTTATTGAACCAAAAGCAGACTAGAGATTAAAATATGTTAGAAAGTTTAATCTGTGTTATAACTGTCTTGGATTTCATGCAATGTCTAAATGCAAGAAAATTCATTTATAGTGTAAAACATGTAACAAAAATCATAGTACAACGTTACACAGAGCGAATTTCGCGTTTGAAAGTCAAAAACAAAACAAAAATGTGCATGTTTTATTTGTTTTATTATTGACAGTGGAGCGGATGAAGGGGGAAAGACAGGAAATTTGAAACCAAATGTTGTGCAATCACAGGTGCCAGATGGCTCAGTTAGCGAAACACTTCTTGTTGTTATTCATTTAATACAAACAAAAATTTTCTTTTCTCCATGGTGAGAGTTAATTTAAAGCAATCTAATGGGAAATGGTTAAGGTTAAATGCTTTTTGTGATTCAGCATCAATGCGAAATTTAATAACTGAGGAAGCAGCTGATCAAAGCTTTCAAAGATAGAGGTGTAGAGCAGATTTAATTGGATTGAAAAATACAGTAGTTACGATTACGGAAAAAATTTGCACATGCATAGCTATGCTAATGACAAAGAATTTTTCAGTAAGGAACTCAAATTTTTAATTTTGTCAGAAATTGCTGGAAATGTTCCAGCTGAGAAAACAGATGTCAAAATTTTAAAATTGACAGAAAATATAAAGTATGCTAATCCTAAATTTTATTTACCTAAAAAAATATCGCTTCTTTTGGGAGGTGACGTATTTTACGAATTATTAATGGGAAACCAAATACAATTAAGGGGTAATTCTATCACTTTAATTGAAACAGTTTTTGGATGGATGGTAACAGGTTCTATTCCCGTCATGTATTCAAGTAATTCTTGACGTTATTTTATACAAGATGGTGTTGATGAGGGTTTAAGATAATTTTGGGAATTAGAATCAATTGATGTCCTTCAAAGTGTACACTCAGATGAGGAAGCTAGGGCCATATGACTTTTTAAGAATTTTGTGGGTTATATAAGGACGGGAGGTACAAACTTGGGTTACCATGGAAGCGCAACTTTAAGGAATTAGGTGATAACTTAACAGTTGTCAGGAGACGACTGGAACATTTGAATAGAAAATTTGAGAGATGCTCAGAACTTTATAAAGACTAAAGAGAGATACTGAATGATTATGAAACTCAGGGTATCATCGAAAAGGTTCCAAATGACAAGGTAGAAGATGATAAGCCTCTGTTTTATCTACCATTTTCAATGGTTTAAAGAGACTCCGTCAGTTCCAAGAAATAAATCATTTTTGATGCCAGTGCACACGAACAGGGCGAACTTTCTCTGAATGACTATTTATACGCTGGACTTAGCCTTAACCCTCTGATATTCAACATGCTTATCTTCTTCCGTTTGAATGTGTTGGTCATCTTAGCAGATATCGAGAAGGCGTTTTTGCAGATATCTTTGCATGAAAAAGATCGAAATACAGCCCAATTTCTGTTTCCACGTAAAAACCCAGGTACAAATGAACATTATGATATCCCAATTTTCCGATTTTGCCATGTTCTGTTTGCTGTCAACGCCAATCCTTTCTTGCTATCTGCCACTATTAAAGAACACATTGAAAAATTTCGAGTGTTGTATCCCGCGACGGAGGAAATGCTTGATAAATGTCTACGAGGGCAATCTCCCCCCAAAAAGGTCTCCTATATTTTTAGATATACAAAGAACCGTTTATTTTCTATAATTGCTATATCACTTTAAAGATTGAAGAATGCTTTATTTTTCAACATAATCGACATTTCGGTCGATGCATTTTTGCAGACGCTGTGGCAGTTTTACAATACCCATGTCATAAAAGGTTGGTGCCATGCCCTTCAGGAAGCGTTGAACCTCATCTTTCACCTCATCATCGGAACAGAACCGTAGAGGCGAAGAAATTCGCGGGAAGAATCAAAACGTTGTCGCTTGTGGTCTTCTGTCAGCATACGCGCCACCAATTTTGCAAACACCTTCCGATATTGCAACTTTTGCGTTAAAATCCTGTGGATAGTGCTTCTGGAAACCTAAGGAACCAAAATGCAGAGAGCATGCAGAGTAATCCTCCGATTTTTACATATGAGTTCCTCAACTTTCGCGATTGTCTCGTCAGCAATTGACAGCCTCCCGCTCCTTTCTTCGTCATGAATTTCAGTATGACCGGCTGTAAACCCTCTACACCACTTGCAAACGTTTTTAACATCCATGCATGACTGTCCATACACTTCCGTCAATAGGAGGTGAATTTCAACTGGTTTAACGCCTTTTGCGTTCAAAAATCGAATAACTGCACGCACTTCGCACTTGGCGGTAACATTTATCGGGAGCTACATTTCGAACGGCGGCCAAGCCAAGAATGAGTATTCGAGTGAAGCGCCTGACTGCTTATGTGGTAGCGGAGAAGGCACCACTCACAACAGTATTGCCAACAACCGTATTAAAACTTTCTCTATGTCCCCCCAAAAAAGGAGACCTTTTTTTTGGGGATTGCCCTCGTATATGCAGACGATTTTGTTGGAGCTCTCGACAACGCCTCATCGGCCTTTCAGATGTTGTGTGAAGCCAAACGGATTATGGCCGAAGCAGGAATGAATTTATGTAAGTGGAATTCCAACAGCACGGAACTGATACAAACATGGGAAGACAAGGGGTTCAAGATCCATCCCATTCATTCAGAGGCCAATCCTATGGACAAACTACGAAAGGTTCTCGGTATTCTGTGGCACGTGCATCAAGACTACATCACTACTGACGTGAAAGATTTACTTGAGTTTAATAAAAGAGAAAGTGTTACAAAAAGAGCTGTGTTAAGAACATCAGGGAAATTGTACAATGTGCTCGGTCTTCTAACCCCGTTTACAATCAGACTCAAATGTCTATTCCAAGAACTGTGGCTTAGGAAGAGTTCATGGGATGCAGAACTTTCAGCAAACCTTCTTAAAATGTAAACTCAATGGAAGCTTGAGTTATCTAATATTTTGAACTTACAAGTCCCTAGGATGATCCTCGACGGTAGCCTAGGTGATGCCAACAAACTTCAAATACACATCTTTTCTAATGCCATCCAAAGGGCATACGGAACTGCAGTATACGTAAAAGAGTTAAAAATGTTGACAAAATCTCAGTAAACTTAATTGCTTCAAACAGTCGTGTTGCCCCATTAAAGAAACCGACTCTACCAAAACTTGAAATCATGGGAGCATTGCTCGCAGCCAGACTTGCGAAAGAAGTAGAACAAATTGTAAAAAAGGGAATTCATTTTCGGACAGACTCCCAGATCACATTGTTCTGGATTAAAGGACCTCACCATAAATGGAAACAGTTTGTTTCCAATCGTGCGAAAGAGATTCAGGCATGTGCGACAGGATTCCTAGCAATCCTGTCACACATACCTGGTAAAGTGAACATAGCTGACCTTGTAACAAGAGGGGTTAGTGTAGAAGATCTTTTAAAAAATGAGACCTGGTGGTCAGGTCCTGAATTCTTAAGAAAAATCTGTAGTCTCAATATTTCAGTGTAATAATTCTGTTCCTGAAGAATATTATATTTCTCAGAAATGAAAAAAGGTTATTGTGTAGAAGGAGATATATCTGTATGTTTTGCTGTAGCTAACCAGAATGTTTTGTTTCATAATGATATGTTTAAAATTACTAATAACTTTTCTAAACTTATTTGTATAGTTTCTTATGTTTTCAGATCTATTTATAACTGTAGAAATCCAAAAGACAAAAAAGGTGGGTATCTGAAGTGTCAAGAGTTGAACAATTCAGAATTTGTTCTTTTAAAATTTGCCCAAAATGGGTATTTGGAAGAAATTTCTGCCTTAATGAAAGGTGAGGATGTAAAAGGTAAAAGTAAATTAGCTTCTCTTCATCGTTTTCTTGATAAAAATGGGCTTATTCACATTGGAAGACAAATAATCAATTCTAGTGTTAACAATAACATTAAACATTCTATTGTCCTCTCATCTAATCATCCCTTAACTTATATGATTGTAAAGTATTTTCATTTAAAATATTTGCATGCAGGACCCCAGACATTGCTGTACCTAATACGTCAAAGGTATTGGCCATTAAATGGTAGGAAACTGTGCAGATTGGTGATGCACAATTGTGTCACGTGCACAAAGAACAAACCAGTTGTAAAGCAACAGTTGATGGGACCAACTACCTAAGGAACGCATAGAACCTTCTCCTCCACTTACGGTAACCAGCACAGATTTTTGTGGACCCTTTTACGTGAAATTCAAAGGACAGAGGAGAGGGGTACTGAATAAGATATACGTAGCAATTTATTTATATTTTTGTACTAAAGCACTACATCTAGACTTTGTGAGTGATTTAACATCAACAGGTTTCATTGCTAGTTTGAAAAGATTTTTCTCTAGGCAAGGCAAGGCTTCTAAGATTTTCACTGACAATGGAAGAAATTTCATTGGCGCAGATGCCGAGCTAAAATGACTTGAAAAATCATAAATTCTCCAAATGAAAAATTGTTCACTATTTCACAGAGGAAACAATTGACTGGCATTTTAATCCTCCAGGATCTCCTAATTTTGGAGGATTGTAGGAAGCCGGCGTAAAATCTTTTAAATATCATTTAAAAAGCATAGCAGGATATTCTCATTTTACTCTGGAATAATTCATTACAGTATTAATGGAAATTGAAGGACTTCTAAACTCCAGACCATTGACTCCATTGTCAGCTGATTTTGATAACTTTGAAACCCTAACCCCATGGCATTTCCTTATTGGGAGACGCATCACTTTCATCGCAGAACCCCCACTTACAGATACAGTCAAAAGTCGTTAATTCAGACACCCATAATCCGGACCTCAAAGCTAAAAACTTTCTGTGCATGCGCCGCGTTGGCACATGCGCACAGGCGTTTTACGCGTGCGCGTAAGACCTTGACTACTGCGCATATGCGTGCGCGCAAGTGCAGAATACGTTTTCGCCTGCGCGTTTAATGTATAGCGGACGGTGTAAGCTAAAATGATCTAATTATCTATTTCAGTTAATGTTAATGATTGCGTTGTTCCTTAATCTTCGAATTGGATCCCGCTTATTATTTTTTGCAGACTGTAAGAGCAATTTTATAAAAGTAAAAATGAACTTTCGATTATGTCAAATAGAATTTCCGATGCTGGAACTTCCAAAGGATCTACAAAACGAAAGTATGTTTCTATGTCCAACAAACAAAAAGTGGAATTGCTGCAAAAAATGGATAAAGACATGAAGAATGTGACAGAGAGGTTAGTGAAAACGAAAAAATTTCGTTTGACAAGTTAGTCGGTATTCTCGGCACAGCAATTAACGAGACTTGAACAGCGGAACTTTGTAACTGAACAAGAAATTATGTCTTTTTATAGAATTAAAGAGAAAGTATTATCACATAAAATGAAGCAACTTAAACAACTTACATTGAGAGAAATGTTTAATAAAGTAAACAAATAAATATTAAGCTTTTTTATTTTTTTTGTAAATTTTGATACCCTTTAGATCATAATTGTTCTTTATTTCATAAATTACGGTTTCATATTTTTAATTTTAGAATTTCTGCATGCCATCTTACGAGATTTAAACTGATGATCTATAATCCGGAAAAATCGATAATCCGGAATCGCCGAAGTCCCGACGAGTCCGGATTAACGACTTTTGACTGTATCAATGAAAATAGGCTTAGCAAGTGGAAAAGGTTTTCAGATGCTCTCAAAGAATATGGAAACTTGGGAAAAGAGATTACTTAAATAATCTGCAACAACGTCATAAGTGGCAGTTCAGTAAGAATAACGTAAATGTTGGGACCTTAGTGCTGGAAAAGGAAGAAAACCTACCATGCACCAAGTAGTTAACAGGAAGAGTAGTAGAAGAAATATTCACTGGAAGTGATGGGAAAGTAAGAGTTGTGAACATACGCTTGCCACAAGGCAATACACTTAAGAGATCTGTATGAAATATTTGTGTGTTACCTGTGTATTAATTATTGTATTTAAGTTTCATTTCTATAGTTAATATTACTATTGTACTTTTGAGTGTAATTTTTGCTGTACAACTTTCATTTAATTTTATATTGTATTGTTTTATAAATGATAGAAGATCCAATGATTCTAGGATCTAGATTCTTCTATCTAGATAGATATCTAGATTCTTCTATCTAGATTCTAGGATTAAGAATCCAATCGGCGGGGAGTGTTACGAGTTTGAAATATTTCTTTCTTTGAATTTTTGCGGCAATGCTGCTCTCACGTGAGTGGAGATCATCTAGGCAACGATGAAGAGAGTTTTACTCTTGACCTATTTAATCATTAAGAAACGATACTTCTCTTCTCAGTACGAAACAATGTAACTAACTTGTGCAATTGTAAATAATTCTGTTCATTAAAGTTTGTGTTGCAAAACTAACTTACAGTCTAATTCGACGGATACACAAAACAGCATGAAAATTTTTTATTGTACTATATTTCTCTTTATTCAAAAATGTGAAATTTTTCTGATGTAGGAAGGATGAAAAATATTAATATACATGCTGCAAACAAAGAATCTATGACAATCAAAACAGAAAATGGAAATTTACTATAAATGACGAAGTACTTAGATATGAAATGTATCTAACAATAATAAATTATGAAATTAAATTACACTTACCTGAGAAAATGAGTCTTCAAAAATGTTTTGTCTTGAAACTGTTATTTTTATGTGACTTGGTAAGGCATTGCACTAATTAAGAGATTAAAAAACATTAATTTTAAAGACGCATAAAAATTCTTTTAGAAAATAACAATTTAAAAAAACATACATAATGCACAGCTGAAACTAATGCAGAAAAGATAATAATATTTAATATGCATTACACACAAAAAACAGAAAAATCAATATGCTTTATTTCCATTTTAGCAGCACGTAAAAAGAATGAGATATATTCAGTCAAAAAAATTAACAGCACAAATATTTTAAAAAACTTGGAATTAATTTAAAAATAATTATAAGTGAAGTCGATAAATTTAGCTATTTAGGTGATAATGCTGTGGCATGTATTAATGGATTTGCTTTAAGTGATATGATAAAGCACTTGAGTTATTGAAAGAAGGATTCAAAAATAAAAACATGTTGATTAAAGCTCATTTAAGTGCTTTGCTGAATTTAACCCCTGTTAAAAATCCTAATGATGTTTATGAAACCCTGTTAAAAATTCTAATGAGTTTATGAAATTTATATGACAATGAAGAATTATTTCAAGACCGCAGCATAAAAAAGGAGAATTCTTTCTCTTCCCCATACACTCATGAATTTATGGCATCAGTCAAAAGCATAATGTGTTTATTTCGTAGTAAAGGTCATAAATAAGAATCGTGTTACACTTTTAATGCAAATGAAAAAAGGAAACTAAAATAGCAAGGGCACTGTTTTTCATGCTTGAAGATGAAACATATAGCTGCTGAATGTTCTGAAAAGGAATTTATGTTCTAGTTGCAATAAACCTCACCATGTATCAATTTGTTTTCGAAATCAAAATAATTCGCACATTACCTCTCCAAAAATTGAAACAGATAATGTCATATTGCAGTTTTTAAGACAAAAACCAATTATCTAATGTTCCAAGCATGTTCAGCCTTAACTGATGATGAAAATGAACAGGGAATTGTTACAATTTCTCTGGACAACGATACGCACCACACTTTTCTTTGTCGGCTATTTCCAAAAAGTTTAACATTTTTGTTATTAGAAAGGAAAGTCTTTTTATCCATACATGTGGTGCTAAGCAGATGGAATCAAAAACAGTTAATGTAGTAAATTAAAGAATAGAGAAGATTCAAATTTATGCATTGAAACTGAAGCATTGGAAATGGAACATATTTTAGGTACACGTTTACCGACTTCTGATAAAAATATTGAAAAGAAATTTAAACATTTAAAAAATGTGAAATTTGTGGATTGTTATGAATTTAACAAAAAGAAAATATCCATACTCATAAGTATGAATTATTAATATAATATAGTTACTGGCCAAACCACATGTCTAAATAAAAACTCAAGCAAAATGGAATGCTTCACAAACTAACTTGAAAGTTGGTCAGTTAATACTGTTGCAAAACTGCAAATTCAGGCCTTTGATTTGGCCACTGGATCACATCCAAGAAGTGTATCCTAGTAATGATGGACTTGTGAGAGAGTCCAGTTGCAGTCGGTGTTTTTCAGTGAGCTATCAACAAAGTTATTCTATTGCCATTTGTGAACTGTGATCAATAATGCATCTGAATAGCTTTTATTTATTTTATATATTTTAATAACTTTAACGAATCTATGTTCAGTTTCGTATAATTTTATTAATTTAAATTTATTACCTGAATATTTGAAAATTGAAATTTAAACTCCATGGGAGTTCAAGTGGGAGAAATGGATAAATCTACTTACCGTGAGAGAGAGCTAAGGGTGTTGTTGTGTGTGTTTGTGAAGACTGATTTGAGATTTGACAGAAGCAAAATGTAAGAGATATTCAGACTGTGATATACTGATTTATTAATTAAATTAATTTTATCATTATTGATTGGGAATTGACTTGAAAATGTGACAAAATGACCACTGTGACCATTGAACCACTTAATTGATGAATCGATCTTGTAGAGGAAACAACTGCAATTCTAATAGAAAAGGACAAGATTGTTTTTAATAGATAAGTCTAATCACTAAAAGTTTCACCCCTCCTCTGCTTAATGAAGCTAATATCTGAACTAAATTAAGCAACTGAACAGACTTATTAGCATATGTTGTTTTAATTTATTTACAAAAGACTATCTAAAGTTGAAAAGTACATCCTTTAAACTGTTTTATGAAATTATACATGCATGTTAGTAGTATATCATCATTTGTCTTTTGAACAGTACATTTGTATGATTTATCGATAGCATAATAAGATATCACTTCTATATTTTCATTGTCTCCAACAAATTTAAATACTCTATTTATTTCATCCTGAGTTGCTTCCATATAAACTGCATGTCAAGCATTTATCTGCTAATTTTTAAAAACGCACTGTTATACAATTATTGAAAGAGATATTTTTAAAAAATTTTTATGGAATCTCTTTTTTCAACAGAACTGATTTTTTAATGCAGTTTCTTTCAAAGAAAAAAATAATGTATTATTTATTCTAAATAAACCCCTGGGAACACTTCTAATTAAAAAAACATTTTTTATTTGGATACTACAGAAATTAAATAATTAAATTTAAAATTCAAAATAATTAATCATTAGCTAATTAACAATATTCTATACGTGCACAAATAAAGTAAGTGTGGAAAAAAAAGGCACACACTCCAAAATAAAAGCACACAAGGAAAGGGTAACGCATCAGCTCTCAGAAGTCGTGTTTTCTTTGTTAGTACATGATATTTGAATAGGAAACATAAAAGAACTGTAAGTGTAACTGAATTGGTTCCAACATTTCAATCATCTCGTTTGTTTTTCATAACCTTTGTTTTGAGGTTAGTTCTATGACTCTTTCCTATAAAACACTTTTAACATTCATATTAATAACTACAAACTATATCAATACTTAGTTCATTAACTGTACATTCTACACTCAGAAAATATAATCAGAAGAAATATAATGAAGCAGGAAGAACAACCTCTGCAAATAGCAAATATACAGCAAATTAATGAAAAAAAAAAAGACTTGGGGAAATTCATATTAAAGAAAAATAAAGAATCTTTAAACCAATAATAGAGAAATAGTTCATTTTTTCTTGTTAAAAGTACAAATTCTTGATAAAAACATTTCAAAAATTACAATGCCATAACAAGATAATTTAAAAAGGAAATTTAATCCTTTTTGTGAATGCAATATGCAGACTTACATGGCACAAATATCGAAACTGTGTGAGCTTCCATTTGAAATTTCGCTCATAAGCTACAGGCACTCCATAAGCTCCCTTAGGTCTGAAACAAATTTATGATGAAATACACATATATAACAAACAAAAACAGACAATGTCCCAGAGAATCTTCATTCCATGTCAAGAAAATATATCATACCCTTTGGCAGCATAAGGTTGTCGGGGGTCAACAAAAGTTGTGGTTTTTGTGTTATGGTCAACAAAATACTTCAATCCCTCAGGAGTTCGTTTTATCTCCCAACCAGGAGGCAGAGGGTCCTCTAACCTATAATATATAAGTATCTTAAAAAAAAGTTCTAATCTTCAGCTTGAATACTAAATTTAACACCTTTCCTATTAATTTTAATAACACAGTTCTGCATGTTTCTATCAAATACAGTCAAAAGTCGTTAATCCGGACTCGTTGGGACTTCGGCGATTCCGGATTATCGATTTTTCCGGATTATAGATCATCAGTTTAAATCTCCTAAGATGGCATGCAAAAATTCTAAAATTAAAAATATGAAACCGTAATTTATGAAATAAAGAACAATTATGATCTAAAGAGTATCAAAATTTACAAAAAAAAAAAAAAAAAAAAAAAAAGAGGCTTAATATTTATTTGTTTACTTTATTAAACATTTCTTTCAATGTAAGTTATTTAAGTTGCTTCGTTTTATGTGATAATACTTTCTCTTTAATTCTATAAAAAGACATAATTTCTTGTTCAGTTACAAAGTTCCGCTGTTCAAGTCCCATTAATTGCTGTGCCGAGAATACCGACTAACTTGTCAATCGAAATTTTTTCGTTTTCACTAACCTCTCTGTCACATTCTTCATGTCTTTATCCATTTTTTGCAGCAATTCCACTTTTTGTTTGTTGGACATCGAAACATACTTTCGTTTTGTAGATCCTTTGGGAGCTCCAGAATCGGAAATTCTTTTTGACATAATCGAAAGTTCAAGTTTACTTTTATAGTATTGCTCTTACAGTCCGCAAAAAAATAATAAGCCGGATCCAATTTGAAAATTAAGGAACAACGCAATCATCAACATTAACTGAAATAGATAATTAGATAATTTTAGCTTATACCGTCCGTTATACATAAAACGCGCACGCGAAAACGTATTCTGCACTTGCACACACGCATTTGCGCAGACGTAAAAGGTCTTACGCGCACGCGTAAACGCCTATGCGCATGTGTCAATGCGGCACATGCGCAGAAAGTTTTTAGCTTTGAGGTCTGGATTATAGATCATTCCGGATTATGGGTGTCCGAATTAACGACTTTTGACTGTAATATAAAAACTTCAATAACCACTGGGTTAGTTATTCTTCAAAGAGAAAAGAGAAATATGTAGTATTATAAATCATGAAAATACTTATTAAGCATCTTGCAGTTACATAAGTATTAAGTGCTTGTTAGTAAACGAAAAAGCATCATAATATTTACATTCTGAGAGAAATTTGTCCAAGACTAACACACGGTTAAAGACACTTTTTCTGCTCCCCAAAACGCTCAGACACATTGAGTTTAGAAGTATGATTCACTGACTCACTGTAAAACCAGAGTTTAGTTACTGTTAAAGTCTAAAAGGCACCTTAGGTTTAAGGGAACCTTAAGATCTTATAACAGGGTTGCCACTCAAACAGGAGAATGAAATTCCCTGACTTTTCCAGGTTTAGCAAGTATGTTTTAAGAAAATTCCAGTCTATCCGTGTGGTGCGTATTGGCTGTGCTGAGATGTAAATTAATTATGGTACCACTTGAAACCAGAAAAATTAGCCAATTGCATATGATTTATATATATATATAATCCCCCACACATTACTATTATAACTATAATAAGAGTTGTTTTCTCCAATTGAGATTAGAATCTGCCTAATCTGGTTTTAAAAATGTCTTTTTTGGCAGACATTTTGCAGCTAAACGAAAAAAAAACTGTTTAATGATATTTTAAAATAAATTCAGGTAAATGCTTGAGGGAGCAAATCTGCAAAAAAGGTTGGTTGTATTCAATGCAGTTGCACACAATAATGTTATTCTAAGGTTTCTAGAAAAGAAGAATGTTATTCTAAGGTTTCTCATAATTTGGGATACAAATGTACTTCCTGAATGAATTTAAGGAATAAGTTTTCTCTCCTGTAGTCATTTGAAGCCATGATTTTGAAGTGAACATCAATAATATAAAATAAATCCCATTTGCTTTATCTGAAATGCAGTTGATCTAGTATTCCGTCTTAGTATTAAATATGGCTACTGCCAAACAAAGCAAACATAGTGCTAGTTTCAAATGCAAAGTCATTCACTTTGCAAAAGGAAATGGAAATCCTGCAGCAGCAAGTATGTTTGATATTGATAAAAGCTTCAAACATGAGTAGAAGACAAATTATTTCACAATAACTAATATGCCAAATAATGAATATGATTTGCGGAAATGGGTAATGAAATGGTCTATCCTAAAAGAAAGTATTACCAACTGGGTCCTAGAAAATCACCAAAATCGCTAGTAATGGCATTTAGCCACATGTAGAAATCAATTTTTTTTTAATGCTCATCTTCTCATTTTTATATCTGACGTATAATGTGCACTTGTAAATTTTGAGTTCTTTTTTTGTATTAAAAAATGCATTACACACTAGAAATCTCAGAATATGGAAATTAGGCAATCTTTACCAGTTGCCCTATCTATAGATTTCCACTTTGGTCTTGAGCACTTTAAAGCATCGTAAGTGTGATACTTCTTGCCATCCCATAAATGCACATCTACTGCTGCTGGACATGTTTCCAATGAAACAGAATATTACAATAAATAGTCCAGTGAAACTACACAACTATGCTTTAAAAATTATAATTCAGTTTGCTTCTATGTATCTGTGTCAGAAAGTATTTTCATCATTAATTCAAATTAAAGCAAAGCACAGAAATCGACTCGGTGTATGTCGCAACCTCAAGCTTAGCATCCAAACAATAAACAGCTGCACGAGAATCAGTATGCTTATCTATCTCATTAATGTAAATACCAACATTTATTTAATTTATAGTAAGAAAAAAGTGATCTGAATTCTAACAGCTTTGTATTATTAAAAATGAATATAAATTTTCTTAACTTATTTAATAAATATCAGTATAAAATTAAATGAATTAATTGTACTCTAAAAATGTATGTATACTGATAGAAACATGAGCTAAAAAACTGCTTTCGAAGAGAAGAAGAGTAAGCTGGTCAGCAGAGCATTATAATTTATAGAAGTGGTTGGTCCCCATTTGAAAAAAAAAGTTTTAAGAAATACTGATATAGGTATTTTTTTTCAGCTTCTCTACCTTGCAAGCTTGCTGTCTGCAAATGAAAAAAGCACCAATGTAATAAGAAAAGGAAAGCGTTTTGCAACAGTTTAGCTATGTCAGCACATTTAAAAAAAAAAAAGAAAAAAGAAAAGGAACACAAAAAGTGTTCAACCTGCCATGATTGAAGCTACCTCCTTATGGGCTTTTATAATTAACATCTATGTCATCATCAAAAATAACTTCATTACATATATATATAAGCTTCAAATTTCAAACAATGCATACAAAATTTTACATTCATAATCATGAAACAAAGATATTTTAATAACTAAAAAATTAATGAAGCTAAATGACAAACATAAAGTTAAAATATTAGTTTTTACGACTTTCTAAAAATTACTGACTATGATATTTTTCATGGTTATTCTTTATTAAACTACTTCTGTAAAAGATTAAAAATTCCGGTCTTTCATAACACAAAGAGCTATAAGCATCAAGCCTTATAACTGAATTCCCAATCAAAAATATTCTATTTTTAAGAAATTAAGTATTTATATTTCACAAATAATAAAAAATTACAATTAACATTTAGTATTATCAAACACATTAAAACTAAATTTCTTCAAATAAAATGACTTAAACTGTAAAATAGAGATGAATTTTTTAAAAAACTCATATTTAGTATAAAATATTAATTTAAGTATAAAATGAAACTTTCACAAACAGATAATCAATTAAAAAATACACAGAATTCCAGTATAAAAATAATATGTAAAAAATAAAAAAATAACACGTTTTAAGTACTTTTAGCCTTTACTGAAGACATCCTTAAGCAAATATATGCACTAAGAGATTAGGATAAAGAACATATGATAGAGAAGTACATTTATACGACTTTGGGAAACAAAATAATTTCTTGCAATTACCCTTGAGTTCGAGGATCCTCCCATTGTGTAGTTTTGTTTTTATGATTAACAAAATAAACTCTCCCATTAGGATCCACACGTTTTTCTGCGAATTAAAAATAAGCAGCATTAATAAGCCAATCATATACAATATTAATAAAGCTAGAATAATTATAAAAACCATTAAATAAGTAACTCATTAATTAATTAAAATTCCTTTCACTCATACATGTGACTAACAACATGAAAATGAATTTTTTTATATAACTTATATTGAAGGAAATTTAATCAACATAAAAAATATAAGTACTTCATTGTTAAAGCAGCCTTTGGCTACATTTGAACTTTGCACATTACAGAATTAGATGATTAAGTTTGCCAGTTTAGGTGACAAAGTGTAGTAACTGCTTAAAAAAAAAAAAAAAAAAAAAAAAAACTACCAAAATTCAGTATTTCAATCTCAATATTTCAGTATCTCAATTCAATATTTCTTGACAATCAGTTTCATTATTTCAATCATAAAGTAATAAAAATTAACTAAGATAACCAAATTTGAAAAATATAACAAACTTGCTGCTAAGTGGCACACAAACTATCATTTGGAAGCTAAATGCATAACATATAGAATTACAAACACCTAGTATATAACCTTAATGACATATATGTTAATAAAAATTATTAATTATATTATATTATACATCAGATATTTTACTTTAAAAATAAAAGAAAGAAAAATCCCAAGTATATATATCGTTTTTATATCAGTAGTTTATATTACTGATATACAATACACTTTCACAGTCTGAAAGATGTCAGTCTTCCACTACAAAACTGGCACTTTGACATAAGGAATAGTAATAAAGCAGTCTGATTTTATAATTTATCATGTAAGTTCTTCATTAGAATGAATAAATAGAAATTAAAATTAAACGATTAAATTTATGATTAAAACAATGCTAATGCAATATAAAATAACACAAAAAACATGCTTTTAGAAATTATTATTGTTATAAATTACTGAAATTAGATGTTTCTAACATCAAAATTACTCGTCCACAGAAATTAATATAAAGGATATTTATTACTTCAGACTAATAAGTTTAGTTTGACTGTGTATCCTTGCCTGAAATTTACATAACTGCAACAAGAATGTTCATATTTGAAATGAAAATTAAAAGCAAAACAGTGAGATAGTATTAATAAATGAAACTTACTTTTGTAGCTTATGAACAAATTAAAAATTTTTTAAAATAACTATAACACACATCACCTTTACTAAGATAAAAAATTCCTACATCAAACAACTTCCTACAAATAGCAATGCTGGTATGTATGTTTTGGGCAAATCTTGTATTAAAAATGGCAGAGAGAAAAACAGTGTGTGTGGCGTGGATGCACTCAGCTGATCAATATTTATATTTACAGACTAAGTATTGCCATACTTTTTTTATATATATTTGATATACTCTTTATATTTGGGATGCAAATTGATGAAGATATCCGGATCTGCTTTGGATATCTTCACCCACAAATATACAAAAATTGTTACTGGAGATATAAAAAAGGTTCAAAATTTTGGGGTAGCTTTTTTCCTCCTCTAGCATGGTTATTCATGAAGTTCATAAGAATTATTAACACAAAAACTAACTCAGTATTTGAAAACACTGGAAAATATCAAAATGTTTAAATATTCTTTGTTTTGAAGAAGATGATGGCAATGATTTGTAAAGCAATTTAAAATAGAATCCTAAGACATCAGAAAAATCTTATTTGTTTTCTTTTAGGAAACAGGTAAGATGTTATTTTAATATATTTAAAAATGTGAATTTTAGGATTCAATAATACAGTCATTAGGATGTTAAAGCCTTATTATGATGATCAAATTTTATGATTTGCATTCAGCGAACTGTTCTGATATATGGAAAGAGATAACTGTTTTATAATTAAAATGGCTAGTTTTAAGATATTATGAAATGAATCAGCTTTAAGGCATGAGTTATCTACTTCAGCTATTTATTATTTCTGGTGTTAGCAGTAACATCAGCATCTTGGTTAACATAACTCAGAAAGTCAAAAGGGGAAAAAAAAAAAAAAAAAGGCAAAAAACGTTAGTTTTTGTGTTTTGCATTTGTTACAGAAACTACAGATTCATTAAAGAATTAAAGGGAGGGGGTTATTAGTTTAGTAGAGAAGCTGCTTAACTTAGCTTAGCTGCTTAACTGCAGGTAGCGTTGGATTAGAAGACAGGTTATCAACTATCTTAAATCTCTATTCCACTCATTAGGAGTATTTAAAACTCATACATGCAATACTACTGTTATTGGATTTTTAGTATCAGCAGTAAATACTGCAGGTGTTTCACTTTTTTCATTTATGTGATATAGTTAGGATTTACATTTGCTGCAAGTCTCATGAGTTACAACATGGTGAAATCATGTGATGAGTGTCTTCAGCAGTAGTAAATAATGAATATTCAATGAATAAAAATAAACAGAAAATTAAGTTAGCTGTGGATGAAATTGCAAAATATTCTAAATTACTTTTATGGAATCTAAAAATATTCCATGAATACAGTAGGTTAACATGTTTTAGGATGTTATCTTTATTATCACGAGGAAATTCCTCAATAAGCATAAAAGTCACTATGTTTTCATAACTACTTTTATTTTGGGGCACTATTTAGCTCTGCACTATCTGTACCATTGGTTTATAAGTAAATATGAAGTGATAATTAAAGAAATAATCTTACTGCATAAGAATTTCCCTGAATTATAGGACATTTAAAAATCTTTTCACAGAGCATCAAATAAATACACAAACCAATTATCTAGCACACTTTCTAAAACTAAATATAAATTAAAAAAATCATTCTTATAATTCGGAATGGAAATTTTGTTCACTGGATGAAGTCTTTACATATAAGTTTTGGAACATTTGTTCCCATATTTAAATTTTCAAATTAAACTTTTAATGTTTACTGAAATTTATTTTAATTTGTAACATCTTTTTGAAAATTACAAACTAAATGCAAGCATTAGAAATTTTAAAATGTGGCAAATACTTTTTTTTTTTTTTTTTTTTCTCAGAAGTGCTAATAGTCTCGAAATGTAATTCTGGTTTGTTTCATTTTTGCTTTGAGTCCATTAAAATATGTTAAGAGATCATTCTTTTATATTTAACCTCTCTGTTATTAATTAACAAACTATTTAAAAGCAATAGATGCAGTTCTTTAGAATTTTTTTTTAACTTTTCAATCTGATTTAAATTAAAATATATTTAATTCACAATATATCTAATTAAAAGTATCAAATATTTTATAGAATTATATTACATATTTTTTAACATTTAAATATACAGAAGTATGATGTTCCCATAATAGTCTAAATGCATATTCATCTAATATCTTATGGAATGTTTCACTACTCCACCTGGGCCATCTCTATTGATAAAATCTACTGATAAACCATATTAAACTTAAAAAGAGCACTTTTGGGTGACTGTTAAAATCTGAAACTTTTCAGACTTTTTTTTTTAATTTGATTACAATTTATTTTATTTATATATTTAATACTTATAGCAGCACCCAAAATTAATTCTACTTCGTTTGGTAACTTTTTAAACAAAATATATTTTGTTGTAGAAATACTGCAAAGAAAATATTGTTGCTTTTTTCAAAATTTAGACATTATTAGGCTAATACCATTATTCATGCAAAACCTGCTTTACAGCCCAAGTAATGGTGCAATTAATTGGAATATTAATGAAATAATTATGATTGGAAAATCAACTTCTCAAACGACTGAACATTTTGTTTTAATTTTGCTTTCCTACTACATTCAAGAAATAAATCTGATATCAAAACGCAGTTAGTGCACAATAATTTCTAATAAGCAATTGAGAAACACTTAAGCACAGAATATCCAACAAGATAAGCTACTCATGATCAGATGGTATCTAACTTCTGCATCTTGTTTGCTGACAAGGTGTATATTTCTGGATGGAGTAACACAGCTACCTTTTTGGTTATTAACCAATATTTTCTGAAACCCAAATGGTCATTGGCAGATAATGGATGTTAAGAGGTGAATAACAAGACGATAGCCATTCTGCTGCGTACAGTCTGGTATCATGAATAGTCTTAAAATAAAATTCTTTGATTTGAAATTTTTTTGAAATAGTTCAAAGAACAAAAAGAAACAATTATCATAACGGCCTTTTTTCTTTGAGGGGGCAAAGCATGACAAGAAAAATTCTCATTACATAAAATGTACCGAAAAAATAACAAGGCATTAATCCTCGCTCTTTTATCCCTCAAGGTGAAAATAATCTTATCATACGCTCTAATTCGTTGTTCTGTTGATGTAAGCATTCCATATTTTGGTATGAAAAATTTTATGAACAATAATCTTTGAAAAAGTTAAAATACATTCATTTCTATATGATTCACGTTTAACTGCACTTCATTAAATCTCTCTTTATCTTTCTGACTGCATCCTCCTAACCTCAACCAATACCAGAAATTTTTAACTATAAGCAGCACAGCACCTTCTATAACTTTTTCTACACAAAGCACTCATAAATTATTTTATAGATATTTTATCTTTATATGAATACCTGCAGAAAACTAATTTGCACAAGATCCAAAACTCACCTCTTGTATCAGTAGATTTAAAATTTTTGTATGCAGTTGTATTTTTTCTTTGTAATAAAGATTCACTTCATTTAAATTTATCTGCACAAAACTAAACTATATAATTCTTGATGCTTAAAAGATCTATTTAAAAAAAAAAAAAAAAAAAAAAAAAAAAAAAAAAAAAAAAAAAAAAACCTGCTGCATGCAATGACAAGAATTTGCTATGCAACAATTTGCTCTAATCAGAGTGGACATCTTTCTGACTATCAATATCTTCATACCATTTTTCTTAGCTTTTAACCAATATATGCATAAAAACAGTTCTTAATTATTAAAATCCAAAATTATTACATTAAACAACTTTAAAATGCATAAAATGTGATATTTCATTCCTTCTAAAATAACAAAAATGCAACATTACACATATTATTCCATAAGCAAGTTTCATCATGTCTGTATATTACAAATACGGTAGTTATTTGATAGTTCAGAATAGATAGAAATGATGTTCTAGATGAATTACACCAATTATAGCAAGACATTTAATCAAGATTTGATACATAACATGGGCAGCAATAATCAACATGCATTTAATAACATAAAGCAATAATATCCTTAATATAACAGCAAACAATCATTAGTAAATCTTCCAGAAAACATCCTCCTTGATGTCAATAAATTTAGGAATTTTGATGTTTAAAGCTTTTTAAACATTTTGCAGGAAATGTCTCAAAAATTTTTTATTACTGAGCTGTCTCTGAGACTTGTATTAAAAGAAACTTGAGATGAAGATTCAGTTAAAACAAACTGAGTTTCAACTGCAGCTTTTACAGCCCACGAATTCCCGAAAGCAAGAAAGAAATTCACGAATTTCAGAAAATTGCATACCTTGCTTTCAAATTTAAATGCTGACAGATGACTTATGAAAGTTAAAATTTTGATTCACAGATAGTGTGATAAATTTAACAATTTCATATTGTTCCTAAATTTTACTACAAAAGATTATCACATTATCATAAATTATCTCTAGTTCTACTATTACCACTTTCATGTGGAAATTACAAATTTTCTAAATTATAATGAAACATAAAAGCAAATGATATTGCAAAATAGCATTTTTTATCTACATATTAGATATGTATATTAATTAATAAAAAATCAATATAGCTATACAAAAATAGAATGTGCCTGCGAAGCTTTCATAAGTCCAAATGATTTAAAATGAAGAAACAATTATCATAACTTTATGCGGAAAAAATCTCTAAGCATTCCTCAGTTTTTCAAAGAAACTTCTCAAATCTTAACAAACTCTTAAAATCTAACAGGGGTTATTACAAATTAAATAAATCATTTCAATAATTTATTTTAAAAAGCCAGTGAAAGATATCATGATGAAATCTGAAGGGTTATACAGCTGCGGAATAAAGTTTTTCCTTAGCAATTCATGAGGTAATGTTGGCAATTACAGTGTACCATGATAGGTAAATTGGTAACATATACACTCATACTTAGACACAGCATTTTGTTTTTAGAACTCATCAAAACTGGATCTATTACAGGATTCAGTACAAATTTTAACAAAGTTTTCTTTTTTAAAAAAAAATCCCTTCCATGCTCTGAATTAATTTGCAATTGGTACAAAAAAATTTAAAAGCATAGACTATTTGTACAAAGGAAGAAGTCCTGGGCCATCTCGTTTCTGAAAAACAAGTTGAATGTGTTTGTAACTCCAAAAAAAAAAAGGGGGGGAAGAAAATCGACAATATGGTGAATCTTGAACTTCAGATTAAACTGTCTATAGCTCAGAAAGTTAGCAAAAGCAGCAAAAATCGATTCTACATACACTGTAATTGCTGCAACAGATACTTTGAAGATTTGAGCATTTTGTCTCCTGAATATTTTCGTGTATACTTCATAACATATTCTTTTTAAGAACAACCATGTATTAAAAGGAAAATTGATGTAGTTAGGATGAAAAATGATTTACAGAGTCTGTGTAAATAGAAATAATACACATATAGCATAGTTCCTCATTTCAAAATTAAAGAGAGCAAGAAGAATGGAAGACATGAAGTGGTGACAGTGATGATAATATATGGAGTCTTGTAGTCAGCTATCTGGAATTCGGTAATGAAGAAATTTGGCCTACGAGAGAGAGGATGAAGATCATCTGCCTATAGCCTATTATCATTTGCATCCATAAGGTTATTCATCTCTGATTTCGCTGCTTGTGTTGTGTAGAATTGTTATGTATTATTTTACAATGTTTAATGATTATATTAATTTACAGTGAATAGTGAAATTTAATGTTCACATTTCAGATTTAATTTTTTAATATATAGTATTGTTTAAACCTTTTACATTTGATCACAGTAAAGCTCTTATTTAGCCAGCATAAAATCTTGTACAGCTAAAGGCGGGTGATTTTTTCATTTCTCATGAAGGGGTCAAAGGAAGGGGTCACTTTGGGGTCAAAGGTCGGCGGCCAGCTGCCTTTTCCCCTCCTTTATCTTTCGGGGTTGAACCTGTGTTTGCTTGTTTGGAGGCGAATAGCTAACGAGCGGAGCTACTTGAAAAATTTATGGGTTGAAACACATTTTCTTGTTGTTGGCAGGGGAAAAAAGGGTATGTTAATTAAAAGAGGGGGCTGATTTTTTTCGTATTTTGGAGGTTTGTTCTAGTTGGTTAGAGAGGTTTCCAGTTTTGTGTCGGATAGGGTAGATTTAATTTTATTGATATTTTGATCCAATTGTGAATATAGAGACAGGTCATATTTTGAGCGTCACTGAGGTTTTAATAGTGGTTGCGCGTGAGACAGGAGCAAATCTTTAGCAGTTTTTCACCTTTGAAAATTTACAATTAGAAGAGGAGTGAGCAAAGCCCGGTGGCCCCTTGGGGACGACCGCGGTCTACGAGTCTAATTTTCCGGCGACCCTGGAGTTGGTTTGTCGCATTTCAGCATAGCAATTTCGGCTACACATGAATCATTGCCTAAGAATAATTCAGAAGCATCAGAGTTGAAAACCCGCATGGGAACTGTTACAGTTTGACTGTCTCAAACGCAACCCTGACAGGCATTCTGCCAAAACACATAGACTCATCCAAAAGGGGCATTATCACTTGTTGCAACATGAAAGGTTATGTGAAAGTCTTCTCTTCTCCAGAAAGAGATATGCTGGAGGGAAAGAAAGTCCCCATCCTTCTACCCTATTTTGAGAATAATTTGCTCCGAATGCCGCATGCGCGTTTGCACTCATGGTCGCGTATGAGGCGGTCGAACTATACAGAGTATCAGTGTTCCCTTATTGGAAAAGATGAGCTCCTTTCCGTCCTTCAAAAGGGTGATTTCCAGCCGCTGAAATAATTGCGTAAACTTTCATCAAAACCTCTGGACTTCCGATTATAGAGAATCGGCGAGGCTGCCTGCTTGATAATCGCTTTCTACAAATTGATGGTGCAAGATTCTTGAGAAGAAGATGATTTGCTGAAGGAAGTCATCAGTCAAGACTTTATTTTAGACAGTGAAGAATTAGTCAATCACGAGTGCCTCAAGCAGTTATCAAACTTTGGTTTCTTTGACAACTATTAAGTTTCGACTGTTTATAGTTTCGATGTATTAAAGAAACTAACATAACACCTGTGTAATCCAAAATAGAAAGTCAAGCTTTGCAGTTTACTGTGGTTTATGTAAAAGACTTGAAGTAAGATTACATCTAACTATTACAGCTGACATTCCTCTCTCTAGTTCTTTATACATAATCATAACATCTTAAGGCTACCTTAAAGACTTTCTTTTTTAAGTAGCACTTTTTTCTAGTCACTGCATAGAATTTAGTTTTCTCACTTTCTGCTTTATCCTCCCAAAATTAAAAAAAAAAAATTTTTCCATTTCCTTTTCATTAATGAAAACAGATACTTACACAGCTATTTCGTACAGCTGATCTGATTCAAAGTAAATATTCATAAAGCATGGTATACTTACATTAATAAATAAGTAGTTGAATAAAGTATCAGAATTTACACCTTTTTTAATCCCAAAACAAAACATCATCATATTCCATTTTAATATTTTATAATTAGTACTATATGAGGTACTGATGAAATTACTTCCCATAATATGCAATGAACACAATTTGAAAAATTTATTATTAAATTAGCATATATAAGCATTTTTTCTTGGTATATATAGATATATATATATAATGCAAGACAAACAAACATACATTATCAAATCATTTGGCAACCATAATCTATTTCTGTTGAGAATAAGGTTGACAATACTATAATGTCAACAGTATACTCAAAAGGGCCTAGCAGCATACATTTGCTTTTTACTTCCTTGTATGAAGTTCAGCAAAAAATTTCAGGTATCACATTTCAAGAAAAATATTCATTTTGAATGCTCTTGAATCCAATTGAACAAAGTTTTTGCAAGACATCTGTATGTACGAACAGAATAAAGGGCTCTTTTCCCCAAAACTGATTGTAAAATGAGTTCACAACAAATTTTTCTCATGACATCTGTACATTCATACATACGTATCTTGTATAACTCAACAACAAGAAGCCTCAGAACACTAAAGTTTTGTATACAGGACTGCTATAACATGCAGCTGTGCACCTCCCTTTTTGATTGCAATCGGCCGCACCAAAGGCATATATATATGTATGTGATGAAATGCTGAATTTGTAATAACTAAGAAACTTGGCAGTCAAGGCAGATTAAATCTTCATTTTGATTTCAATTGACATCTGTGGCCACAATTTACTTGACACTCTAATCGTGCCTATTCAAGAACATTTACATTTTTGATATTGCAATAGGAAAAGAACATAGTGAAATAGTATCCAAGCAGCAATAAAGGTTGAAGCAAAGTGAGGGCAATTATCCTATATGGAAGCTCAACAAGAGAAGGTTTAGGTTAGAAAGGTTTCAATTTTCAAAATTTTCAGTTCAAGTCTCCAAGCTATGTCATTAGCTTTACACAAGCTTTGCGGCATAGTTTAATCTAGAAATGGTGCAGTCCAGAAAAGTTATTATTATTTTTTTAAATAGACAGAGGAAATACCTAAATTAAAAATGACGAATTAAGGGGCAATTAATAAATTAAATTATGCAGCTGATTTACATATTTTCGCCTTACATATTCTTTCTCCCCTTCAAAGAGAAAAAGACTTTTAGCATTCTATGAAATTAGAAGTCTTCAATATGGTCCTATGTTCTAAGTTATCTACGTGCTACACCATCAGCATTTACTATGTCTTTTTCTACTGTTTTCATCATGAGTCGGCAGAGTCATTACACATGCACATATATATACATCCACTCCGTTACTTGGCTTGGTGAGCTCATTTTTTTAAAATTCTTACGTATTGGTAAATTGTGCATTTTTTCCCCTTTAAAAGTGATTGATTTAAGTTGCTATTATGTTGCGGTTAACGTTTCTATGCCTTTAGTTAATCTGCATGCAATAGTTGTAGAATTAACAACAATTTAAAAGTTTTTTGAGTGGTACTAACGGTAACAAAGCAGCCATTTGTTTACGTTTGAAACTCTTAGCAGAATATTGTTTCTGCACAAACTTCAGTGTCTTTTTGTCAAGTGGGACCAAAAGTACGTTTAACTTTTTGTGCACCGAAAAATCTGTCTTCTTGCCAGCCGAGTAAATAGCTCATTTTTGGTAGAAACTCCAGTTTTAACCCTTCAAGTTATTTTGATGATTTGAGTACATAAATTGTCAATATTTTTTATTACAAAAATCAAATGTTTGCAGTGCAATCAAAAAATTAAAAAAAAAAAAAAAAAAAAAAAAAAAAATGACGCGCACATTGAATATAAATTTCTGTTCTGTGAAACCTCCAGTAAAGAGCTGCCATCTATTGAATTGAAGACGAAATAAACTTCTCACAATATATATTCGGGTATAACAATACAATGCACTAAAAAACAAAAACAAAAAAAAAAAAATTATGCCAAATAATAAAATTATAATTATAAATAAATATTTTGGAACACCAGTGCTATGCCCAAGATTATTTCAGACATGGCAGTTAAAAGGTTAAGTGTAAAAATTGTTTTTAACTGTATTTGGTGTTTTACATTTTCTTGGATTTTACAATTTTTAATGAAGATGTTTTGAGTTTCTGTGTAGCTTTGCCTTACCCCAGAGTGAGAATTGAATTAACTGAATGAGAAATATATCTCCATGAAATTTGAGGAAATAAGTTAAAATGAAATGCAGCAAAAAATGAGTATAATTTAATAAACCTTACAAAGAAGTCATGCAGTGTCCACATCATTTTTTTTTTTTTTTAAACATTTTAAAGAGAATTTATATTGCAAACTAGATGAATGAAGAAATGAAGATATATCACTGCATGTTTTATTTCATACAGAAAAAACTCATATATTACATATAAAGCAAATATACAAAAAAATTAACTGTAATTTAAAGTAACATACCCCATCCTTCAGGAAGCGGACCCAAAGGATCATCATCTTCAACCTGTACTGGAGTCTAAAAAAGTTTATAAGATTTTAATTAGCTTAATTGAAATAAATGTACCTATACATAAAATTTTAGAAATATATAAAAATATAAGAGCTGCCGATTTATATTATTTAAAGAATCACCTAGGTGATTCATAAGTTTCATAAATGAACTGTTTACTCAATGATCTATTTTTAAAAGAATTTCAAATCTATGAATTAATTGACTATGGTTACTTAAAATTTAGAGATGATTAAATTTATGGACTAATCTGATTTACTGTTAGCCTGCATTTTTCAGGTACAGAAGTTTTACTGAGTGCACTTGACTTAGAAGTCCTAGTTGCACAAGGTGTTTTTCATTAGATAGTATGCTGGCCATCCAAAATGCAACACAAAGAAGGAGATATCAAAGCCAAATTTACTTCAGAGATTGCATATAATATCAATGTTAACTGATTTGAAATACAAACTTCGCTGAGTTGAGTAAGGTAACAAAATCAGTAATGAGCGTTGGCCTACGTTACTTAACAACTGCTCTTACATTTTGTAGCACAGAGTAAAAGAGGCTTTCCATGTGTTAATGGGGAACAGCAGCCCATTCTGCCTCCACACATAGCCAAAGTCCATCTGCTACACCTGCAGCATTTGGCATGCAGGCTAAGCATTCTCCATTCATTAGCCAGACATATTCAATGGGCAATAGATCTGGAGAATGGGATGATGCTATATAGTAGGCTATGAAGAGAGCTTGAACACTTTGTGCAATACGCGATTGTGCATTGTCCTGTTGAAATGTGGCCACAGCAAGCCCTGAAGGTAAGGAAAGTCTGCAGGCTGCAAAAATTTCAGAGATATAGCATTGGCTGTAAGTATGCTGATAATGTGTACTAGGGGGTTCAGAAGTGGAATCCAGTATTTTCTCACAACATAATACTAGGTACAGAACCAGTATGATGATGCATAACACAACAGCTGGGCAGCCTCTCTCCATGATGTCTCCAAACTTTAAGCCTCCTATCGTAGTACTGCAGGTAGAAGCATGATTCATTCAAAAACACAATGTAATATCATCTGGATGTTTAGATCCACTGTTCAATGAACCATTACAAATGCAAACGCCTGTGGTTTAAAGATGGGTGAAACAACAGATGCCTAGCGGACAGTCCATTGTACTGTCGAATTGTTCAAACACCAACTGTTATGTTACATAGTGCATTCATTGTAATATGGTTGTGTATGTAGCAGTGTGCTCCATCAATGCTATGTGCACAATATGCCTGTCTACCCATAGAGTGGTGTGATGAGGCAGTTGCAATTGGTCCTGCTAGTTGTTCCCTCCTGTACCGATTCAGTATTTTCGCGCCATATTTTCATGACTGTTGCTTGGATACATCTGACAGAATTACTGATTTCCTGGAAGGATAATCTACAATCTCAGTATGCAATAGTTCTGCCTCAGTCAAACTCAGAAATATGCTCGAATGATGCGTTTTTCCAAAGTCATACTGAAGCTGCACACACAAACAATTACACACACACAAAATCAATATGCCAATCTCTCCTCTGTTTTATATATGAATTGTGAGGAACGTAGCATTTGCCCATGAGGTGCGTGTGCACTAAAATCGTAATCATACGTGTATTCCATTGCAGTATATATATGATACAAGTTTCATGCTGTTTGGATGCTTTGTTCATGTTGCTGCATTTTGGATAGCTAGCAGTTAATGTTTGCTCTTGCCTCAGAGTATTACTTACTATAAGATAATAAAAGTATCTGAACTTGTTTCCTGTTAATGACAATAATTCTTACTAAGCTGTTTTGATATTTTATACCTATTTTGTCATAACACTTCAGGAAAAAGCAGTTATCAACAGGAAGCATTTTCAAATACTTTCCCTTAACTCCTATTTTCAGATTTCACTTGGGACATACACAATATAAAAAAGCAACAATATGTATGTAAGGGAAAAAAAAAAGAAAATGAAATTATTATCTGAGATTTTATACTATTGATATAACTAATGTCACTGAGTAAATCTAGTTAGCTTGCTACTGTGAACAGAATGCAGTGAAATTTTGTATATGGGCTATACACGAAATGCGCTAAGCGCTAATAAAATTTAAAAAAAAAAAAGTCCACCAGAGGGCACCTTTTCGGGAAAAGGCGTTAAATTTAACATGATAAGCGACCAAAACGAAATACAAAAACAATATTAACACTCCAGAATAAGAATTATGAGTAATAAAATGCAAAATTGGGAAAAGCTGTCAGTGTAAGAGAAAAATGTGGAGGTTTGCATTCTTCTAAAGAAGAGGAAGCTTTATGCAAAACATGTTAGGGTATAAAACGTTTGCAGACATTGTGATGTTTAAGATGATGTTTTGGCTGTACTAATGACGGTCTCTTTAGCTGAATGAGCATTTTTGGTGAAGCTGTTTTACAAAAACAAGGAGAATGCTTCTGCTGCAGTTCGTGAATTTCATCATAAAAAGAACCTCTGGCATGAACCAATGTCTGCTAAAGGTATTCAGGCCACGATTAAGAGATTTAAAGAATATTCTGTGGAGTGACCAGGCTCATTTCTACCTCAATGGGACAGTCAACACACAGAATTTCCGCATTTGGGTTATGGAAAATCCGGGGATCCACACTGAAATTCCCTTACAGTCTCCAAAGGTCAATGTCTGGGGTTGATTCATAGCGGCATTCATTCTTGGGCCATTTTTCTTTGAGGTGAACGTGAACCTGGTGCATGTTCTGTTACGGGTCGTCGGTACCATGACATGCTGCAGACAATTGTTGTGCCACAACTACTGAAAAGCCGGGTTCTTACATCGACCATTTTCATGCAGGATGGTGTGCTCCCACATATCCATGGGTCTGTGAAGGCGCTACTGCTCTAACATTTCACAGAGGAAACACGTTATTAGTCACTTCTTTCCTAATCCATGGCCACAACGTTCGCCAGATCTAACTCTGTGTGAGACGATGAATGACTTAAAGAACTTCATAACCCTTCATGTGTGTAGTCTCACAACAGTTCAATTACAATCTGCTAATGAACACACTGTCCATTGACTTGTAATTTTGTAGGTGAATGAGGGTGGTCACGTGGAGTACCTTTACCTAACTCGTCCTGGGCACGATTAACAACTGCTCCACTTGTGCAATTTCGTCCTAATCTGTTCTTGTTTCTGCAAACTGAACTGTTTCTGTATCTTCTTTACCTTAACGTAATATGGTCCGATGACAAGAAACTAGTAAATAAATTTTAATATTGTTTATGTATTCCGTTTTGGTCGTTTATTGTGTTAATTTTCCCAAAAAGGTGCCCTCTGGTTGGACATTTTGGAACTAATTTTTTTTCTTAATCATTTCGTGAGCGCGTTGTTACATATATGTGGCAACACACTAGTTGCTTGTTGAACAGAAGTGAAGTAATCACCAGTTGATGTTGGTTTGTAATAAACAATGTGTTATGTGATCCTGTAGTGATGTCATTTATTGATCAAGTAATATTAATATGAATATAACATGTCGTAGTCGTGTGGAGTAGTATTATAACTAATTGCCAGGCAATCTCTTTGGTTGTTTTTCCTCTCAGCAGACGCAAGATGGAATTTTGTCTCCCACCACAAGGCCTAAGTTTTGACGGCAATGTGGCCGAAAACTGCCGCAGATTAAAGCAGATGTTCCAGATTTATATGAAAGCTTCAAAAGATTCAAATGTGAAAGTTGCTTTATTTTTAAATGCCGCTGGTGAGGAAGCATTTGAAGTGTTTAACACACTCAATCTTTCAACAGGAGATCAGGGCAACTATGAAAAAGTGCTTGAAAGGTTTGAAGCTTTCACGATGCCTAGAACAAATGTCGTGGCAGAGAGATTTTTATTCAATAAGAGAAAACAAGAAGGGGAACTATTTGATTGTTTCGTGTCTGACCTGAAAAAACTGGTAAAATGTTGCGAATTCAGTGAGCAGAGTGACGCTGATCTCTATGATTGCAGTGTCCTTGGAGTATCAGATACCAGTTTACAGGAGAGGATGCTGCGAGAAAATAATCTGAGTTTGGAAAAAGCAATTGATTTAGGGAAAGCTGCTGAATTGAGCAAAGCTCGTGCTCAAACATCAAGAGAACACAATGTTGACAGCGTAAAAAGAGGGAAAGTGAAGCAACATCAGGCAGGAGGAGCCAATGCAGCCGTAGCAGTGAGGAAGCACAGAGGACATGATGATGCTTTAAATACTGAGACTTTTTGTGTAAAAAATGCAACAGACATCATGTTAATGGACAATGTCTGGCATATGGAAAAAAATGCTTTGATTGTGGCAAACTGAATCACTTTTTGACTATGTATTAACTGAAACATGTCCAAAATGCTTCTCAGCATGATAATGCAGATGTATATAGTGAATTCCATAAATGTCCAAAAAACTAAAAGTGTTTGCTCAACATCGTCTACAAAAGAGTGGACTAAAACTATAATTGTTGAAGGGACAAGTGTGACCTTTAAGTTGGATAATAATTCCGAAATGTTTGAAGGTGTGGGAAAATTTAATAGATTGTGTAAAATTATAGTAGATGATCAGATAGCGCCTGTAGTGAGACAACCACATAGAGTACCAGTTAGTTTAAAACCTAAACTTGAATTAAAATTAAAGAATTAGAGAGACAGGGCATTATTGCAAAAGTTGATCAACCTTTGAACAGGGTTAGCAATCTAGTAATAATTGAAAAAGCTAATGCATCCTTAAGAATATGCCTTGATCCTCAAGATCTTAACAAAGCTTATAAAAAGAGAACATGTGTTGATTCCAACAAATGAGGAGATTTTACCAAAGCTATGTAATAAATCAGTTTACTCTGTTTTGGACTTAAAGGATGGGTTTTTTCAAATAGCATTAGATGGGGATAGTAGTGATCTTTGTACTTTTACTACACCATTTGGATGCTGTAAATTCAAGGCTTCCAATGGGTATTTCCTGTGCATTTGAAATTTTTCAGAAACACAATCTTGAAAATTTTGGTAATATACCAGAAGTATTGATCTATTTTGATGACATCCTAATTACTGCTAGCACCATACAAGAACATGATAAAATTTTAACAGAGGTCATCAAGAGACTTAAAAACTGAATATTAAATTCAACATGCAAAAACTTCAATATAGGGTTAGTGAGGTTAAATATTTAGGTCATTTATTTAACGCATCAGGCATGCGACCTGATCCTGATCGAATTAAAGCATTACTGAGTTACAGGAACCCCAGAATAAGCATGAATTACAGTATGTTTTGGGAACGTGTAATTATTGGAGGAAATTTGTAAAACATTTTTCAGAGAAAACAGCCATATTAAGGGAACATTTGAAAAACAAAGTAGAATGGCAGTGGTTACAGCTACATTCTAAAGCATTCAGGGAATTAAAGACATTAATTTCCAATGCACCTGTATCAGGAATATTTGATAGCAGTAAACCTATCATTATACAGGCAGATAGTTCTAAAGATGGGTTAGGTTGCTGCTTATTGCAAAATGGGCAACCAATTGCTTTTTCGTCTAGGAGTTTGAATAATGCAGAAAAAAACTATGCTCAGATTGAGAAAGAATTTCTTAGTATTTTATTTGTTGTTAATAAATTTCACCATTACATTTATGGTAGAGAGGTAGAAGTGCTTACTGATATCTGTGAGTATATGAGGGAAAGTTATGTAGTAATAGGCTGTTACTTAACTAAATGGGTAGACATAATTCTTCTAAAAATTAAAGGGCAGTGGAAGTTACTAGTAAATTGCAATCAATATGTACAACACATGGAACACCCAAAACTTTAATATGTGATAATGTACATTTTATAGTTGGAAAATGAAGAGTTTCACAAGGGGGTTAGGGATTTGAAATAATCACTAGCAGTCCTCGATATCCTAAATCTAATGGATTTGCAGAAAAGTTGGTAGGTATAGCTAAGAGTTTATTTAAAAAATAAGGATTGGAGAAATTAAATGAAGCTTTACTGAAATATAGAAGGTACTGAAATTTCAGGTATAAATTTATCAGCAAGTCAAATGCTATTAAGTAGGAATTTAAGAACACGGTTACCAATTACACAAACAGAATTGAAACCAACTGTAAAAGATCAATATAAAGAAAAGATGAGGAGTAGTCAGAAACAGGCTAAAATCTATTATGATAAGCATGCAAGGGAAAGACCTGAATTTATTCCTGGGGAAAAGGTAATACTGAGCTGGGAAAATAAATGGGAGCCCACTATAGTTTTAAAAAAGCATTTAACTCCTAGATTATATTGGATTAGAACAAAAGATAATAGGGTAATTAGACGGAATAAATTCCATTTAAGAAAAACTAAAAATCAGAAGAATTTAGTGACATTAGACTATTATGATCTATGTAATGAAAATGAGGAAAATATAAGTAGTGAACATCGAAAAATACATAATGATCCTCACCATCAAGATAATAGCAATAATATTAATTGTGATCGTGAAAACAAAAAGTGGTCGTAACGTATATGGAAAATTAAATATAATTATGTAATGCAGTGATACCTATGACTCTCCCAAAAGAGGGGAGATGTTACATATATGTGGCAACACACTAGTTGCTTGTTGAACTGAAGTGAAGTAATTGCCAGTTGATGTTGGTTTGTAATGAACAAAGTGCTTTGTGATCCTGTAATGATATCACTTATTTATTGATCAAGTAATATTAGTATGAATATAACACGCATCTCGTGTACAGCCCATATACAAAATATTGTTGCATTCCGTTCACCCATTTGCGCTGTAGAATGTCGTTTATAGAGTAAGTTTAATTATAACCATCTGGTATATGGGGAGGAGAGGAATTGCACATTGTAATTGGAAGTACAATTTTTTTTTTTTTTAATAAAGAAAGCACCTTAATAAAAGGTACCACTGACGAAAAGTAAAAGAGAATGACTGCGTAATTCTAGGAACTGGAAAACTACCGTAAAAGGTAATATTCTTATGTGACATATAACTAACAAAACCTGTCTACACCTATATTCTTATCAGAAATAGGATTTTATTTTTCTACTTTTACACAAAGGCATCTGATGAATATCAAAAACTATAAATAAAAATGAAACTGCTTTCAAAGAGCAGAAATTTTTTTAACTATCTAATTGACACAGCAAACTATGAAAATACTTTTGTGGCACAAATAAACATTAAAATACTAAAACAATCTGAAAAATAAATTACAGACATCATATGGTTCATAATAATTCATTGATTTTCTGATGTCATTGGATTATTTCCTCTTTCTGTTGCAGAAAATGTGAATTATATAAGGTTCTGTATTATCTATATAGAGAGAAGAGATACATTTCAAAGCTCAGTTTTCGTAGCTTGATATCAAACTTTCACCATATAATGGAAATATGGTTAGGAAAACATCTATATCTCCTACTTTCACAAGGAAACACTATCACCAGAGAGGAAAGTTAACTGAAATTCTTCAAACATTACCAAAAAAAGAAGGAAGGGCACTTCAAAGCTTTGAAGAATTTGGCCAACACTTGTGGTTTGAGAATTACTTGATAGATATCTACTAGAAGATATTATAAAGTTTTAGCAGCGTTTTCTAATGTATGTCTATAAAACCTAATTTCTCTAAATATTATCTCTGGCTCCATGTAGACAGGTGACTTATCACCCCATCCTAAGCTTTCGGTGAAGTAACATCAATTACAGAAGAACATTTAAAACAAACCTTTTTATTGGATTTTAGCTGAACAATATACACAGCTTGTGTAACAACGGAAGACTGCTACTTGTAGGATTAACGGAATACAAACATTAAAACTTTCAAATAAGTGTTTCTAATAAGATATTCACTAGACAAAAAAAGTTCACCTACAATTTTGTTTCAGGCCCTCGACTCATGTGAACACAAACATGGTCAGCAACGGTTGATTCAAATAAATTTGGACGATGGGTAAAAATACTATTAAGATGGTCAGCGATCACTGCAAGCACTTAAGATCAAGAACTCTGTTCTCATACCCGTTAAGTAAATTGCATCCTCATGACAGCTGATGAAAGCAGAAGTGACAGTAAATGCAAAATATTAAGTGGTTAATAATAAACATAAAATCCACAGTGAATTTGAAAAAAAAAGGGGGGGGGGGGCTTACAGAAGGCCATTTCTGTTGATGATCTAAAGGGAAAAAAAGCTTGGAAACGCAAATGTGTCCTTAATATTAAAGAAAAAATACAGTTTACAGTTTTGCAATGATTTTTAGATGTAGTAGTAAGAGCTACTGACACATGAAATGCACTCTGATGTGCAAAAAGAACAGTGAAAAGAATGCCGTCATTTGCCACTACAAAACTGAAGAAATGGACAATGGTTAAGGAAAGAGGAGAATCATGTCCCATTACAAATATTTCTTCAACCCTCTATAAAATTCTTGACAGACGTATGGCTTACACATAAAAATTTTTGCCAGTTTCTGATGGATCCAATTTCGGGATGGATGCAAACTGGAAGAAAAGTAATCAAAATATAGTATGTGAGGAGAATTTTGAAATTACAATTTTTAAGAAATGCCACTTATTTATGGTGTTTTGGCGAATGTTCGGGTTTTAGAAGCAAACCAATAATGTTCAGAGGGTTCAGACTTATCCTAATAGCAATAAAATATTTTACTTTCGTTTCACACCAAACTCATGTTTTGCAGCAAGAACAACTGAAAGATGTTTACTGTAACTCACTAAAAAGGATTGGCACATAACCACAAATTCAATATATAAAATTCATAAAAGCCCTTGAAATAAAAAATATATATATATATATATATATATATGAAATAAAAAAATACTGTACGAGAGCTTTCATCATTGTTAATATTTGTTGCAAAGAAAACATGTCATTTTTTACCCCAATCATAAAAACTGCAATTATCTCAAAAATATTAAATATATATTCCTGAGCCAATGATATTACATAGAGCTCAAAACTGAAGATTTAAATATGATGTAATAAATAGAAATAACGGATGTAAATTGTAACAGATCTTGTAAGGAAGCCAGACAAACTGAAAGTAAAACTAAATAAATCATTCTTAGACTTTACGCACCTAGAGAAGCAAGATATTTACCTGGTTAAAAACTGACACTGGAAAACAGCTTTGGCAGTTACTAAGTACCAAGCAAAAGCCATTATGATAGACACTCCTATGCAAAGACGATCCTCCATTAAACATACAGGAACAAGGTCAAAGTAGATAAGCACAAGTCCTGCAATGCATGCTATATATGACAAAAAGGGCAAGGACATATTCCTGAAAATGCTACATTGCTAAACAGTAGCATTGCCTTTTGAAAAAATTGCTTTCAATCATTCATTATCTCAGACAGTTGACAGTGACAAATATATAATGGTTGTAATCCATCATTTCATCAGAGATTTTGGATTGAAATTAATTTTGTTTCTAACCAAACTTAATAGTTTCATACAAAACTTCATTTTGAAACGCTCTTTCTCATTCACTCTGACCAAAGGACAAAGTTCAATGTCATTTTAAAAACACTAAATAAACTTTTTGATATTAAGAGGATCTATACAATTCCAAATCCTACTACTATTCCAAAACTACAATTCCAAACTATTCTATACAATTCCAAAACTACACTTATAATCCCAGAACATGTATTTACACTATTTATGCAATTTTGTATACAGATATACAATTGCACTGCATTATGCATGTGTGCAGTAAAACATCATATTTTTTCTCAGAAGGTACCTGTTTTTAAGATGAACTTAAAAACTGATAGTATATTTTGCTTGCAGTCAAATGACATTCAAAATTTCAGCTAAACAGTTATATCAAAAGCATAAAAAATATAAGACAGATTTAATGCACACACATAAAATTTATATAAAACATTAATTTCATGTCAGTACTTTAGCAGAGGAATGAAATGCTCAGTGGATGGCTGAAAATACAATTAAAAAAATAATATATTTGATCACCCTACAAAATAAAAATAATAATAAAAAAACTATTAACATTCATAATATAATATATACTGTGTCCATAAAAGTACTGATGTGGCCTTTATTTTCTCAACTACTGGTTGTAGACATTTATTTCTAAAATGTTTTAAATAAGAGAAGTATTTACATTTTAGCAAATTTGATATTTTATAAAATCTTTTTTGTAAAAATTACAAAAACTTAATTTTTTATACAGTTTTCTGATTTCTTAATTATGTTTAGTAAAAGTTTATACTCAATTAAAAAAATAAAGTACAAAAAAATCAGACTCTTTTATGAGAAAAACTGATAATGATATTCAATTCTACAGTTTGAGATCACATTTTCTGAACGGTGAAATATTTAAATCTGTATGTAACTAAAAATGAAGCATCAGTTTAAAAAAGTCTTGACAATAATAGATTAAGAGACAGGCACTCATATGCAGACTGTCATGAAATGTTTTGATCAATATAAATTGTTTCAAGATCTTATTCCTCAGAAATAGTAGCGAATTTTAAACATTGGCATATAGCCAAATTGTAATATTATCTGTAAAATTAAAAATGAAAAATATTTCTAGACCAATAAATTTCTTTCCGTGACTAATAGATTATAAACTTTAATAAAACTGCATGGGAATATTATTAATATATTTTTACCATCTTTAAGCTTCTAAATTACTTGCATGAAAATGCTTTGGATACAAAAAGTGCAATAAAATTAAAAATTACATGATGATAAATCACAAAGTAATACTAGCAAGTGACATTAAATAATGGGGGGAATCTTTAAATTATCTTAATTTTTTTTTTTTTTACAGATTTCTTAAGGAGAGAGTAACTTTGACTTTCAACACAATCTATAAAATGAAATATTTATAAAAATTTCTAAACTTTAAAATTATATCTATCAATCAATTTTTGCCATACAAGAGTCAAACTTTCACTAAATATAACTATAGGAATCCTATATAACCATATAAAAAGTTAAATCTTTTAATCTTTATAAAATTGATTTTTTTTAATGTAAAGATGCAAAACATGAATCATTTAAAATATTATCATAACTAGAAGCATATGCTTATGACTAATGGTTGAAAAAATAAAAACAGCAAAAGGACCTTTTCATGCATACTACATAAAGTTTTGTACACAATAAAGATAAAACACTTCCTTTTTTATTAATGAATATCACGTTCAGAAATATGTAATGAAATGCAAAAGATGAAATTCGCCCCTTTCTTAATCATTAAGTTCAACAAAAAAGAAACAATGTGTATCTAAAAAAAAGTCTACTTTGTGAAGAGCAAAAATTATTGGTAACTGGTAGACCCAGTTTAACCCAGTTAAGTAGAGATAACTAATCTTGCTTATGTGAGTTTTGTGAACTAAACTCATTCTGGAAAATCTAGCTTGTGGTTACATTTACAATATTAAATGCTAAATCTGGAAGCAATTCAAAAACACAATATTTTTTTTGCTAATGCTTTTTCCCCCTCATTATAGTTTACACTATAAAAATTTTTTATTTTTATTTAATTTTATGTTTTTACACAAAAATCTGTTCAAAGTCAGTTCAAAAAATCTGAAGCATATTTGATTTTGTTATAGTAATTACTTCACCAGATATGCTAGAATTAAATAGATCAGTGGTTCTCAACCTTTTGACTAATGCCTACCATCTAAACAAAAAATGAAAACCTTTAGTACGACCACTACAAGGTACTATTACCACCACCACTCTTAAACAAAGCTCAGATTGCATAAATTTATCAGTGTTAGAGAAAAAACTCAATCAGGATGTTGGGGTTTTAATTTTTAAATTTAATAGTTAAAAATACAAAGCTTTTTTGCGTATCACTAGTGGTACACATACCACCGGTTGAGAACCTCAGAAATAGATGACAAGGAAAAAAACTGTAAAATGTTGTTTCTAATAATTAAAAATATCAGCCAAATAAACCTACACAAAAGTACAACCTCAAAGCAAATCATAAGATTTTACCTTTTATAAATTTAACTAATATAGTTCCTGCACTTGTTTAAATCAATTCAAACAAAATTGAAGTATATTTTGAATAAATTATTATTTAGCTGCACTGAAAGCAAACCGAGAAGAAATAATCTGTCATATACAAAATTAGAATTGACAACAAATTAGCTTTAATAACCTATTGATAATGCAATAATATGATAACGCACTGTAAATGTCTTAATTTAGAGATATTAATCTGGTTACACACCTTAAAGTTAATATGTTCATAGAGAAAATATAGTAATAACATATTACAGTATTTTAAAAAACATAAATATCATACATGATATAGGAACCTCTGTTGACACTGCTGCATAGCTTGAGCTTGATGTGACTGCCAGTGCTGATAATTTCTTACACTTTCTGCAGTTGGTCTTTGCCATGTAGTAGTCCGTGTATTATGATCAACATAGTAGACTCTTCCTCTGTTATCTCGACGCATTTCCCACCTGGAAGTGAATAAAAAGCTTTTCAATTTTGCATCATAATGTCAGTATAAAAACTGACCAGTTGCAGAGCAAATATATACATTTACAATAAAACAGAACTGTAAGCTATTTGTATCCTAAAACAAAGAAATTAATTATACATATAAGTTAAATAAAGATTAGAACATTTAATAACACACATTTTTATTCAACACTTTAACAAGTTCAATGCACATAAAATTTATGTGCAGTTTTAATTATAGAGTCAATACATTTAGTTTGAGAAAAAAGATTAATTACATATATATTTACACATACCTATACAGATTAATTACATATATATTTACACATACCTATACAGATTAATTACATATACAAGCTAACTATATCACATTTGTTTAAAAAAGAAAGAAGGAAAGAAACTAAGTAACTAAACAAACAGCAAGCCACAGGTTTGGCAGGATCTCTGCCAAATTCCATAGGCGATGATAAAACAGTTCACTTATAATTACATATTCTCTCCCAGTTAATGAATGTCAATCATACATCAATTTGCATCAGGGCTGCCAGATTGATTTTTCTAGAGTTACTGTGGCCATCAAATGCAATCATATCTTTCCATCAAGGTTGCTGGATTGATTCACAGTTTCAGTGACAATCACATAGAGTATCAGGCTCGTAACATCATCCAAGGGAAAGTATAAGTAAATAAATGATACAGGCTTGCGTAAGTCACATCTTCACATGTAACTGCATCTTAATGCATAACATTTTATTACCAAAAGTATAACATTCTTCATTTTGCCAATACAACCCTGAACACCGGTTATTATTGTATTTTAATGTTATTCAAATCCGTTTTATTTGGATTTCAATTACAGACTGGTTTTTATTACACGTTTCCCATGCTTGCAAAAGGTACAGCGATTAAAAAAACTTTTTATTAAGTTCAAGTGATTTAATCGAAGAACCAATATCATTAATTTATATGGAATAAACTGTTGAGCAATCTTAAAAGTCCGAAAAGTTATATAAAATCATACCAAATAATACTAAAAGCAAGAATCTACAATTATAGAAAAAGTCTGCAGGTGTATGCGTCATGCAGAGCAGGGATGATAGGTAGAAAGCTACAAAATTTCATAAACAAGTTATATAGATGTGGCATTTATGCCTCTAGCAGTAATCTTTTCTAAATTCAAATCATTATTATTATTTTTATTTATTAAAATGACTTCCTGTAAATATTTTTCATCCTGACTTAAAAAACAAATTGATAATTTTATTACTGCTACAGAATTTTACAGTTTGACTACAGGGATACATCAGAAATTCTGAGGTGATTTTTCAAAAGTTACTTGAATTTTTTATAGATAACACCAACCTTTCAAACCCTTTTAAGACAAAAATAATAAAAAGTATCAATTAGACAAATCTGTACAATTTTTTCCTCCACAAATGCAAATATGTAGCATTAAAATTTTAAACAGAGAGGCTATTTTCTTCTTACACAATCTAGTGCAGAAATTATATAACCTCTGCTTAGAGTAAGCAAGGATATGATATGTCTGTTAAACATAGCATTATTTTCTGCTTCCATCTATAAGCACTTTTATTTAATATTAATTTGTCTTTAAATCATATTTCATAAAGCTATGAGATTTAAATTAAAACAATCTTACTTTTTTAATATGAAAAAAAATATATATATATTACTTTTTGAAACTTTTACTAGGACCACAACCACCACTGATAACCAAAAACACAATTAAAAGAAAATTTTAAATAATGCCAATATCTCTTTCAATATGGTTTTCTGAAATTGTTTATTTCAATTCTAAAAATAATGTACAAGCACTATTAATATTTTAACAATTTTTTAAATTAGTAAATAAAGTTGGTTTCCTGCCATTAATAAGTAATTTGACACACAATCTTACTTCTGATAAAAAATTTCAAGGGGGTCTGAAATAAACTCTTTTTAAAAAAGTTATGCAAACTGTTAATTTTTGTCAAATTTCTTATCTGTATTTTTAGGAGACAATTTTTTTAATGTTTTCTTACTCTTTTTTCTGTAATAACCCTGTACTCTATCAGCTGTTGCATGATCAAGCCAGTTTTTAATCAGCAAAAGAACTACAGCAGAAGCATCAGGACATTGCTCTATATAAAAAAGGCTTTGCTCAAGGTTTCAGTATGGTTAGTTTTTTTACATTATTCATTCTCTCTTCATCATCATCTTCAGTACCACTCTCAATTGTTTTATCATTATGTAGATCTACTATAGAAATGATTTCTTTATCACTTTACTCTTTTCGGCATTTTCCCATTCTGAAATGTCATCCAAAACAACATCTTTATATCCTTTTATCCTTCGACACATGTCTATAAATTCATTTTCATTCAATGTTAATTGTTAGTATTGCTTTCATTTTCAAACTACCTTTACCATAATGCACAATACGAAGGTTTTCAATTACACATCACTGATAAGAAAAGCCAAAAGTTCAATGACTGATAACAGAATTTGCCAATACTGCTGATTTTTCTTGTAAATTTGTTAATATTACTGCATTTCCTGAATGATTCTTTAAAACTGATTGCTACCTCGATTGAAAGAGATCTGATTGACAGAGATTCTACTGCACTTCTAAAATTGCATTACATTCATCTTCAACTTCTATTATAGATGCTTCTTGTTCCTTATCATTTATTTCCTTTTTTACTTCTTTCCAGCTGATACCTTCTGATTAATTAAACAATCGATTTGAGGAGTTAACACTGTGTGATAACAACACACTTTCAAGAATGCTTAACAAGACCATGCTGTGCCCAAAATTCAACAGTGAACTTTGTTAAAAAAAAGGTCACCTTTTACCTAAAGATAAAGGACTATAAAAGCATCCTACTACAATAAAGAGACTAAATGCAAAGCTTTTTGGCCATTTCCTGAAATGGCCTCTAAAATCTGTCCCCATGTCAATTTTGGCTGTTAAACATTTCAATGAAAGGCAATGACAGTCGTTTTAAATCATTAAAAAATAAAACAAGAATGAAATTATTCATAAAGGACTTATTTGTGAATATTTACAGGAAAACAGCAATGCTTTCTTCTTCTTTACTTACATTAAGATAGCTCTGAAAAGGGTTTTTTTTAATAACATTGTTGAAGAATATGGTCAGAAATAAGATTACCCTTACTTTAGATGGAGACCATTTCTAATCACATTTAAAATTTCTGTGACTATATCACTACTGGTATGTTTTACTTCTCTGAAAAACAAATACTCCTAATTTTGTGTTATGCCTCCTGGAAAAAATATTTTTCTGGTATGTAACAACCTTGCAGCTATGCACCACTAATGGATGCAAGATATCTAACATAATTCTACCTATTTATAAACAAAAATTCATATAAGAGTATAAAAGAAAGCACCTAACTGAGATATTAGATTCCTTAAGCAGTTAAGTGTTGATCTAATTAGGTATTCAATCCTTCATTTTTTTTTTTTTTTTTTTCTTTCTTTCTTTACGAGAGACTTGGGAGAAAAAATTCATATAAAATTACTTAATTCCAAATAAATAATAAATAACATAAATACAGAAAAGTTTGACTCAAAAGTTTTGACAACAGAATATTTTCTAAATATCATATAAAATCAAGTACCGTATATTTCTGAATATAAGCCAAGAGCGTGTTTTTTTTCTTCAGAAATTTACCAAAAATTCAAAACTTGTACATATGAATAACAACAAGCCACCCCCCCCCCCACACACAAAGATCAGCAGATCCATAAGCCAAACTCCATACTTTAGCCTTAGAAAAAGTTCTAAAAATTATTGGCTTATAGATGCGGATATATTGTAAGCTGCAAACTGTAGATACTTTTGCTTGCACAAAATTATCTTTAGAGGAAAAATAAAATCCTACATAAGGTAACAACAATTTAAAAAAATAGCTGAATATTTTAGTGTAACTACACAGAAATAATTCTCAAAGCATTTTTATTTTAATTTAGCACCTTTCCTTCTCTCTGCATCCACATTGCTAAAGTAACTATTGAAATATAATAATCTTACACTAAAGGTAAAGGTTCTACATGAATATATCACTAAAATAGTTACAGCAATACAATAATCTTACCCAGGAGGTAAAGGCTGAGGTCTTTCCCATGTAGTACTTCGAGTATTATGATCAACATAATATTTTCTACCATACTGATCAAATCTAACTTCCCACCTGTATAGAAAGAGTAAAAATCATTATTTATCTAAATATATATATATACATTAAAAATTTAACATTTATCTGCAATAGAATGCTGTATATTCATCTTAAAAATGGAAAAAAAAAAAAAATCCTAAATATGTTTAGATAATATACAACCCTAGTTTATTGGACAAGGAATTTTTTTACTGTTTGTATAGAGAAGCCTAGACTTTTCTATTTCGTTCTACAGCAACACTTAAAAAACTTGCAGGAATGCATGATACAGGAAATATTTTTAAATGAGATATATTCATAATATCAAAAAAGAAATTAGAAAATTCTTCTGCCATTCACTATGGAGGGACTCATAGGCTGAAACTTTAAATAATGAGAAATTAAAATATTTTAGTATAATTCTCATTATAATTACAAATAAAATATTTTTGAATACATTACTTATTTCTGGTAAAATACAGCAACCAAGAATGATTTTGCATTTTTTTTAAATTTTATTTTCCTATTTAATATATGAAAAACCTTTTTAAAAACCTGAAATGACTCCTTTTTTTTTCATCACGTCTAGTAAGAGTAATTTAATTGTTCTAAAACAATGCCTTTGTTATAATTACAGCTCAAGGTGTTAGCTTTTCATTTCTATCAGCATTGCAATAAAGATGAAGAATTAAATGTTCTTCACTGAAGTTTTCTACAAAGACAAAATTTTCCAGTTAAAGATACCTCCATATTAGGCAAGAGGTGGAAATTATTTGTGAATCACATCGGATAGTAGATACAACAAATTACTTTTTTGCTATGAACCAGAGGCCTTAGTCTGGGAACACAGATATACACAGAACGAACTCTCTCAAAATCCCATCACTGAACCAGCCCATTGGGCACTTGTCAAACCTGTGGTGCCAGAGACCATGACAGGGTGAGGCAACAGTGACTATAACTCTGTGTTCATGGCCATTATGGTTTCTGGCCATAGGAATCGGGTTTGTGTCATTATGACGCTAACGTCACAGTACGATACCAAACCAACATATCCAACCCCAGGGGTTCAGATGGGATCACAAAACAAAAAGTTAAGGTCACAAAAATGTAATGCTAATACGCGAATTTAAACATATATTATTTAGAATCAATCCCTTCAATGTCTTTAATTTAATATGTAACATTTTCTGTACAGCATTGTTCTAAAATCGTAATACTGGTCGAGTTGAGCTGTGAGTTATATTTACATATTCAAAGCTACAACAAGGCACATCATAATAGTGATGCTGCATTGCAGTTTCAAGATGTACAAGTTGAAGCAAGAGTGGCACCTATGCATTTTGTTAGCCTAACTAACTAAGCTTCTGCTCCAGCTTTGAGGGAGAACACCTCAGAAGGCAGTCCGGCGATCTCCCACTTGTTTTCGTCTACTAGCAACCTTTTGAAAGTACTTTTCCTTTGTCAAGTATTTTGAGTGCCTTTTTGCACACAGACAAACCATCTCTGGAATTCAAAATATCAGAGTGTTCTCTGGGATTCGAGCCTAGGCACATCGGTATGGCAGTGAGCTTCACTAACCATTATACCAGATTGGCGACTGTAATTTAAAAATCAAAATCTGAAGCAAACACACAATACCTAACATCCTGTGCCTTGCAGACTTGCCGAGAATAAGGTCAGTGCCAATCAGTTGTTTCTGTTTCAATGTAACAAAGTGGGCGAATTGCATGAATCATAACTTATTAATGTTAACTCTGCAAGTCTGGTATTTATTTGTACAATTATTGCAACAGATATTATTTTATTCACATTTTAGAATAAAAACATTTTCTACCAACAAATACAGTTGTTAAACTTGGGTTAAAAAAAAAAAAAGGAATAACACTGATAGCAATGTTACAAAGTTGCTTCAAGCAGGATCTACTAATCAGATAGAGGTATCTAATATGCATAAAAAAAGCAAATTTAACTTTACATTCAACAATTATGGTGCTAATGAACAACCTCTTTGCTTAATTTGCAATAATAATGTTTTGGTTATGGAGAGTACGAAACCATAAAATAAAAAAAGATATCTTGAATCCAAGCATCCCTCATACATCAATAAACAAAAAGAATATTTCGAACGACTATTAAAAATCCTCAAATAAAGAGATACAATATTTTGAGAAACTTTTGACTGTTAGTGAAAAATATTTTTGTCATACAAAATTTCATATCTAATATCTGAAAATAAAAAGCCATATACCACTGGAGAAGATATTTTATTATATGCTGCTGTTAAAATGGTAAAAATATCTCAAACAAGTAAATATAGCAATGAATTCACAAAATTTCTTTGTCAAAAGACACTTTCACCAATAGAATTTCTGAAATAAATGACAATCAATTCGAACAACTTTTTATTACACTTAGAGAAGGATCAAAATGATTGAAACAATTGATATTTAAAAAATACCTCATTTCTTAGAATATTTTATTCACATTTGTAAAGAAATTACTGGTGAAGAATTATTATTTCATCATCCTTAGGAAGAATATACAAAAGGAAAATATATAATGAAGCTCATAATTTTTTTTAAACTGAAGATGTTTAAAATTTTTTTTTAAACTGCGGGAAAACTACATTGGAGTACACACAGAGGGTGCAGTAGATGATGAGTGAAAATGTTGATTTTAAATCATTTGTTAAAAATTCGAAAAATGATTATGTAACTTTTATAAACTGCCCTATCTATAGAGAGCCTCTTAGAGCAAAAAAATGAGAAATAGAATTCAACAATGTGCTTCAGGATGCCATAAAATTCATTACACTTTATTAAAAACAATGCCTTGAACAGCCATTTATTTTCAAATTTCCATTCCAAACACAAAAATTTATTACTACATGCAGAAATAAGATGGATGTGCAAAGGGCAAAGTTTAATATTATTGTTATTAAAAGACAAAATTATCACATTTGTGATCGAATAAAAATCTGATCTTGCTATTTTTCAAAATGATTTATGGCTATTAAAGCTGTGCTATTATTCAAGGTATTTTAGAAACTATACGATCTCAACTTGTCTCTTCAAGGTTAAAATAATAATTATTCATACAAATGGTAAAATTGAAACTTTTATTAAAAAAGATCAACACTGAAAACAGTAGATGATGATTAGGTCAATTTTCAATTATCTAACCATTGATTTGATTACGAATTACTGAGAGGATTATTAAATTTCGGATAATATACAAAGTGACAGTTATTGTTGTTCTGTCATTTAGCACTATTTGCTTAAGTGAAGCACCTTTTCCACCTTTAATGCTTAGTGTATTAAATCCAAATATTATTTATTCAATGCTGAAAACCACAGAAGATGCTTTATGTCTAGCAGTGTCAAGTACTGCACCCCAATTTAATTTGTAGTGCAGCCCCCTCCAAAAAAAGAGGAAGCCTATGTGTCTTATTAAAAGGCGATTTTCCTTTCATTAATTTCTTTATGCTTGAAACGAAATCTAAAACTACTTTGTTTCATATCTATACTGCTTACACACAAATAAATTATTTATACGAGAATATTTATTTTTACATCTGAATTTCACACTTCATATATGGGGTTGTGAAAAAAATACCAATATTAAAAAGGGATCATAAATGAAAAACATTTAAAAAGTACTGATGTATACTATTCAGCAACAAATTAAGAAACAACATCACTTTACCTATGTTAAATTATTCTAGTAATCTTCACAGAATAATTTTCAACCATAAAAAACAGACTTTCCTGTCTATAACAAATGGAAGGTTGACAGAAGCTACGAAATCACAAATATCCATCTTCGAAATTTCTCAGTTTTTAGAAACTCCATTAATTGGCATAACAGCAGTTTCAACTTCTTTAACCACTTGTGCAAAATATCTAAACATACCATTTGTTAAGAAATTATAAATATCCATCTTCGAAATGTCTAAGCTTTCACTTTTAGAAACTCCATTAATTGGCATAACAGCAGTTTCAACTTCTTTAACCACTTGTCCGAAATATCTAAACATACCATAAAAATTTCTGGTAGTAATGCAGTATGCAATCTATTGCATTTAGTTGTTCATTTGTATCTTAGATGGCAATGTTAAAATTGACTGCTGCTTTAATCATTTCTTTCCCCTGCCTTTTTATTGCATGCTTAAGTTTAAAAATAATAGTTCTTCAGTGACAGGAACTAATAAATAAATAAAAATAGTATTTTATATACCACATCACCACCGAATTTAAAAAAGTTTTTGCTTTGAACATCAAATTTTGAAATCAACATCAAATTGAACATCAAATTTTGAAAATGTTTCTTCAATAGGCTCTTTTATGACCCATGTAGTCAACAGGTGTGAAAGAATAGTCCCAATGTAGCTTATACATGCTGTAAATGGCAACTAAAATGGGTACCCATTGCTCCAGGTATAGCCCAGTACTCTACCCCTGGGGGGACTGGTCCTCCAGGTTGGGGAATGGGCATAAGGCTAACTCTACCCAGTAAAAAATCCTTGTTCTGAAGTCTAAAGAAGCAAAAAACTGGATCGCCTTTATGGAATTTGACTAGAAAATGATCAAAGGACCTGAATTTTGGATTGACAAATGTAAGTACAATTTATCAAAGTAAAACTCTATCCAAATGTTGATTGATCAAATGGGATTCTTATGGGTTAAACTTATTGGCATTCCAGGAAATACAATGGACTGCAGTGGGGTTTTTGGAGATGAAAAAACATACCCTTTTTTATAGCTGTCATAAAACAAAGCATTTATATGGGGGCTGGTTTAATACTCAATAAAAAAGTCAGTCATTTGGTCATAGATTTTCGAGCCACTTGATTGAGATTGCACCTCCTGCATCTAAGAGGAAATTTTATTATTAATATTTTATTATAAACTATTCTATTATTATTTATATGTATGCACCAACTGAGAAAAAGGATGATGATCAGAAAGATTCTTTTTATGATCAGCTTGACCATTTCAGGGGCTCCTGCTCTAAACATGATGTAAAAATTATTATGGGTGATTTTAATGCCAAAGTTGGTTGCAAAGAAGAATTTTGATCACTTATAGGAATGATACTCAAATGTTAATGGTAGTAGGCTTATCAGTTTTGCTGCTTCTCAAAATAAAGTGGTTGGAAGGAGAATGTTTCAGCATAGAGATATTTATAAGATAATATAGAAATCTCCAAATGGACTCTATAATAACCAGACCTATCATGTAATGATTAATTCGAGACATTTTCCGAAACTCCTAGATGTGAGAACTTAAATAGAACATGATGAAGATTCTGATCACTAGTTAGTGATATGCAACTTTAAGAAAGGATTCCTTTAGATAGAAAAGCAAAAAAGAGTGTTCCTGTAAAGTTCAACTGTGGGAAGCTAAGAAATTCCCAGACTTGCAGGGAATATCAAAATCAGCTGTCAAATGAACTTAAAGAGAAAGTAACTGGGGCTGAAGTGAACGAAAAGTAGCAACTTATTAAGAATTCTATATTATTAACAGCTAATACCCTGATAGGTAAAGAGCAGACTGGTTTGATTATAAGAGCAGAAATGCCAATGAAAATAAAAATAGAGCATATAAAAATTTGCTTAGTAAAAAATTCACAAGAAGAGCAGTAGACGAATATAAAAGCACACGTAAAGAAGAGAACATTAAAGAAGAAAGAAAATTTACAAAATGAATCAACTTAATTAAGTCGAACTCCTTATGTTTAATTATGACATCAGGGCTACTAATTACGGCATAAGGACTTTAAACCAAGGATAACTCTTTGAAAGGACAGAGGAGGAACTACTGCTAATGAAAGAAATGAAATTCTAAATTCTAATTTTCCAGATGGGTTGAGCATTTCAACCACCTGCTTAACCCTGATGTGTCAAATAACTTAGATATTGCGACTGATAGGGTAATGGGGTAATTGATAGGGCAGTCAAATCTGTTGATATTCCAACCATTGAAGAAACTCAATCTGCTATTAATAAATTGAAAAAGTATAAAGCAGCAAGACCTGATGCATTTTCCGCCAAGTCACTAAAATACGGTGGAAAAGATCTGACAAATATTATCTTGGTATCTATCTGGGAAACTAATGGTATCTATCTGGGAAAAAGAAGACCTACCTACTGTTTGAAGTTAAGTATTGTATGTCCTATACACAAAATGGGGGGGGGGTACTGAACTGTGAAAATTATAGAATGTAAACCTACTATGTGTTGCCTATCAAGTTTTCTTGAATATTTTATTTAATCTTTTATCTCTTATCATTGAGACTGTCATTGGGGAGCATCAGTGTGGTTTTAGGGAAGGAAAATCAGCAGTTGATCAGATCTTTACTTTGAGACAAATACTGCAAAAATGTAAAGAGTATGGAATTGAAAACCATCATTTGTTTACAGACTTCAAGGCAGCCCAATGATAGCATTGCTACAACTCAGTTACTAAAAGCCTTAACTGAATTCACAGATCCAACAAAGTTTATAAGCTTGTGAGGCTCACTCTAATCGAAACCATGTCTGTGGTATTGGTTCAAGGCGAAACATCTACCTCCTTTAATGTCTACAATGGAGTTAGGCAAGGGGATGCACTAGCATGCCATCTCTTTAATTTAACTCTGGAGAAAGTTATAAGAGTTGCTGGTATTAATACAAGCGGTACTGTATTTAATAAATCAGTTCATATTCTGGCCTATGCTGCTGATGTAGATATAACTGCCAGATCTATAACTGTGCTGGGAGAGAACCTTTTTAGGCACAAAATGAAGCTCAGAGAAATGTTGGAAAAACTAAGCATATGTACAGTGGTAAAAAGAAAAATCCACCTAAAATATTTGAGAATGGGGCATTTAAATTTGAATCTGTAAACAATTTCATCTATTTGGGCCATGAAATTAACTATCAAAATATTAATATTGAAATCAGAAAAAGGATTATTGCTGCAAATAGTTGTTTCTTCGGTTTAAGACCTCTTCTGAAATTCCATCCAACAAAGAGGACAGAATTTCTATTAGACAAGGTTTTAATAAAGTAATTTAAGCTTCAAAGATATGGACTCTGACTACGGGGGAAGAAAGAGCCTTGGCGATCTTTCAAAAGAAGATTCTATGAACTATTTTTGGTGCTGTTTTGGAGAATAATATATGGTGTAAATGGTATAACTTCAAACTCTACAAAATTTATAAAGATGTGGATATAATTAAATCCATAAAATTAAGTAGAATGAGATGAGCAGGTTACCTTCCTAGAATGAATGCACAGAAAATGGTCCTTAAGGCCTTTAATGCAATTCATGTTAATGGAAGATCAAGAAGACTTAAGAAAAGATGGAGGGACTGCCTGGATGAAGATTTTGTCATTCTAAAAATTAAGAACTGGAGGTCGATTGCTGGAAGGAGGGTGAAATGGGAAAAGCTTCTGAAGTAGCTTACAAGCCTACAAGGGGCTGTCGTGCCAATGTTGATGACACTCTTTTATTTTTAGAATGGCATGAAAAATGGATAAGACCAATTCAAATTTTCATTCACAGAATCAAGTTTATATTCTAACAGGTTTGCTATTTTTAATAATTTTTGTTTCTTTAGAAGTGTTTACACTAGGGTATAATTATCAGGTAACTTATGTATTAACGTAACCATCTTAGGAAAAGTCACCAAATTTTTAGAATCTGCCATCTGGTAACCATGCACATAACCATTCTTCTAGCAACCATCTCCATAACAATCCTTCAGTCAACCAATGCCACCATTTCTCTATGCCTTCTTTCTTGTTGCATTCCATGTTCCAATAGTTTTTATAAACTAATCCTGATAATTTTTGCCTTAAAAACTTAGTTTTAAAATATAAGCTTTTTGTCAACAATAGAAGAAACTGTGGTAAAGTGCCTGCAAGAATACATAATTCTGCTGAAAATTTTCGAAAGGGAACAATGAGAAAATGAGTTTCCTCCATAGTTGCTGCTGTCAAGGATTGCACAAAGCCAAGTCTCCGGAATTCTCTGTTTTTTTTTTTTTTTTTTTTTTTTTTTATATATATATATATATAAAGATTACTGCCTACTTTGCACTCTTGTTGCATTCCATGTTCCAATTGTTTTTATAAACTAATCATGATATTTTTTGCCTTAAAAACTTAGTTTTAAAATATAAGCTTTTTGTCAACAATAGAAGAAACTGTGGTAAAGTGTCTGCAAGAATACAGAATTCTGCTGAAAATTTTCGAAAGGGAAAAACAAGAAAATGAGTTTCCTCCATAGTTGCTGCTGTCAAGGATTGCACAAAGCCAAGTCTCCCGAATTCTCTGATTTTTTTTTAAACAGATCACTGCGTACTTTGGGATAATACTGCAAAAAAATTATAGGAACATTTGAAGCAGTGTTTTATTTTTTCTTATGAATCCCATAATCCTTATTTAATAATTTAAATTTGTATTTTAAATTGCTAAATTATTTTTTCTTTTCATATGTTGATGATGTTTACCGACTTATGATAAATATTGATAGTTTAGGAAGTTTTGTAATAAAACGCAAAAACCACCAACTTGCACCCGATAAGTAAGATAAGTAACTTTTACCTTTTCTTCTGTACAAAATTGCCAAATTACACCAAGGTAGTTGCATTAATATGCAAGTATCAATTACCACAACTGGCATCAACAGAACTCACTGCTGTGTAACGAGACATTGCTGTATTATAAAATGTTATATAAGAATTGAAAGTTCATGGCTTTTAATGAAATGCTAATGCTAGAGTAAGGGTCAGGGAAGCCGAACAATCAGAAAATACATGATTTCATCATTATTGCAGTATCAGAGTAAGGCTTAAATTTTTTTTGATCCAGAAAGTTAAAGAAACATTTTATATTTTATTTTTGTGTTAGAAATATAAAATTGGCAAAGACTTTTCCATAGCAATTGTACATTTTTCTATTATAAATGACTAACAGAAATGATAATAATCATAATAATATTGATAATAACAACAAAACAAACTTACAATACAATCATGCACACCAGATCACAGAATTTGCTTAAAATTGGATGGTATTAAAAATGTGCAAGAAGACCATTCTAGCCTGGTTTTAGACAATAAATAACCAAAACTAGTATTGTATTAAGTCAATGTGAATGCTACTACTGAAGATCATGACACTTGTAATTTTTATGCCATACTATGAAAATATACTTTTTATAGTCACATACTACAAAAATAAAAGTTTCTAATGTTAAAAAATATAATAATAAATAAGAACCAGAAAAGCAGCAATGAAAGAATTTTAGATTAGGGTGAAAATACGATGAAACATTATTTAACTAAAAATAATAACAACAAAACAAACTTACAATACAATCATGCACAGCAGATCACAGAATTTGCTTAAAATTGGATGGTATTAAAAATGTGCAAGATGACCATTCTAGCCTGGTTTTAGACAATAAATAACCAAAACTAGTATTGTATTAAGTCAATGTGAATGCTACTACTGAAGATCATGACACTTGTAATTTTTATGCCATACTATGAAAATATACTTTTTATAGTCACATACTACAAAAATAAAAGTTTCTAATGTTAAAAAATATAATAATAAATAAGAACCAGAAAAGCAGCAATGAAAGAATTTTAGATTAGGGTGAAAATACGATGAAACATTATTTAACTAAAAAAAATGTACCTCATTTTATAACCATTTGTAAAATAATACAATATTCATTTAGGACCTAAAGGAATATTCCTTAATGAAGGTCATTAAAGTCTTTCATTTTAATTATTGAAAATTGCAGCCTAAATCACAAATATCTTAAAAACCCGATACCTTAAATATAAAAATATTTTCAAAATTAAATAAAGAATAATGGCTTTAAAAAATACCAGATACAGCAAATTTTATTCATAAATGATGAAAGCGAGAAAATTTATAATAAATTTAAATGAGTAAATTTTGACACTTAACATTTATTATATGTAGGGAGGTACGATTGGAGTTTTATAGTTTATATGCATTAGTAATGAAATATAAATTGCACACATCTCATTTAAAAAAATGAAAAATATACAGTAAATCATTGCCAGATGCAGATATTGTCATTAATACACTGCATATATGACAAAATTATGCTCAACAAAGTTAACTTTACATGGGAAAAAATATGTTAGATATAATTCAGATTTAAAAAGTACATAAAATTTAAACAATCCTGCCTATGGAATTATTTCAGGAAAATGCATCAAAAATGGAATTTTTTAGAGTTAAAAAAAAACTCAAATTTCCAATAAGTGCTTTCATAGCTAATCTCACCCGACTTTCAAATAAATATGAAACAAGTATCGACATTTATAAACAAAACAGTGAATTACATTTCATTAGGCATTTGATAAGTGAAAATGAACTCATTTCAGGCTTCATGAAATAGACATACTAATTTTTCTCCTGTCCAAGTCCAGGTCAGGTATTCTCATTTTGGCATGAATGGGTTGCATGAACTGGATTTGGGTGACACTTATAAGGGGTTAAAAGGGAAAATAAAACAAACTTTAGCACTGAGCAATAATAAAAGGACTTTTATTATTGCTCAGTAAGTATATGATAACTCCCCTTTCCCCCTCTGAAGCTTCAAACTATGACCAACACAGCTCTCGTTTTGCAATGGAAGCACAGATATTTTCAATACTTCTTGTAAAATGTAATCTGCTTTCTTCATTTGGGTCATTCTCCATTGAAAAATCGGATAGTTTTTGTCTTTTTTAACAATTAATTTAACTTCTTGTAAATTAAAGACAAGTTATCTTCTTCATTATCACTGGTTTTACTGTCAACTAGTGTTGTAAGATCATAAAATTCTTCATTCCTCATTTCTTGATTAATTGACTACTTCTTCTCTCTTCTTCTATCTGAAGAGCCTTCATGTCTCCATTGCTTTTGCACTTTGTAAGAAGTCTTTGTTTTCAATCGATAGAAATCTTTTGAAATTGTTGATAGCTGATATCAGCAAGCATTTACTGTTAAAGAATGAATGTTGAAAAGAAAATGAAATTCTATGGACAAATTAAATGAAAATAATTAAGATAATAAGTATATGCAGAGTTCCGTTCTGCAAGGGTTTGGTGTACATTAAAAGCACATACTGCAAGGGTACATAATGAAATTAAATATATTTAACATAGTTTTATTATAAAACCACAGAAATATCTACCCATATTACCATACCACTAAATAATAAGACACAACATAATTATTACTTTATTCATTACTAATACTATGCAAATAATTCACATATCAATGCATAAATATGAAAATTATTTCTTTTTATAGCAGTACTAATCTAGAAACAAACATCTTACACTGATCTTGACCCTTCCAGTCTCTGCATAGAGAAAATACTAAATATCCATGAATTTCACAATCAAATGAAATTTCCATGAAATATGCCAGTGGTTGTAATTAAGCAAATTAAAAAATACATCAGTTCTTTTAGCATTATAACTAAGCATAACTTTTGTATTATTTTAAATATAATGGTTGCCCAAATGAAAAGTTGAATAAAAAGAATACCTTTATTGGAAAGTAAAAGAAATTGCCATGGGATTTATGATACAGATCCTATCATTTTCGCAGCAGGTCCATACCTTTGCTGTACAAAGACCGCAGTTGTTTCTTGAGTAAGTCACTGTTTCAACTCGATGAGTAAAACCTACGACCATATTATAATCAGTGTATAAGAAAAGAATAAATGTCCAAGTTTAGATACATATCTGTCAGCTCCTCATATAAGCCACGGTCTTAATTTTGGGAAGTTTGCTTTGGCTGGATTTCTGGTAAACCTTCATGAGACTTCAGCTGCAATTATCAAAGCTGCTTCTTTTCACTGGAAATTTACATACATCAAATGCTTGACAGTAGTGTTCTGAAGAGATGTTACTCCTCAGCAGAACATAAATGATGTTAAGACATGATATTTGTACTTGTTGGGCATGATTTGAAGTCACTTTTTTTCTGACATTCTGAATAAAATGAAATCTTATGTTCCACTACAAATATTGTTCTTCTTGTTGGATGTGCTATTACCCATCTTATTCAGCTGACAAAGGAATACTCGGTGTATATAATTTACATGGAGGATATATTCCTTGATCATTTTCAAGAATCTGGTCTGATGCAGAACAATGAAAAATATTCTGCTTTAGAGCTTTGGGCTTTGAGAATGTCTCGGATAACTCTTATTACACTAAATCAATTTAAAAATATGTATCCTTTATATGAGTAAACACATATTCACATTAGCAGATCACCAATGATTTTATTGCCTGTCTTCCTCTGCAATTTATTCAGAACTCAGGAGACAATATTTATGCAATCTTTATCTAAAGTGAAGGCAATTTTTTTTAGATACAAATTTCATTTTATAATAAAAATTAACTAACCCTAAAGGCAAAGTTTCTTCCTCAGAATTATTTGCTTGCCGTTGATTATTTGATCGTTGTGATGATTGTGGCTGTGCAGTCTGAGGCGCTTGACTAGTTGCACTTGATAAGGCTCCATTCATATTAGCTGCTCCTATTGAAGTTGATGGTCTTGCTGAAGGTACAGTGTTGTTGACAGTTATTGCAAAGGAAGGCAAGCCTTGTGATCCACTAGCATCAGGAGATACTATGCAAGAGATTATATTTAAATTTTTTTTTAAATGAATTGCAAAACTAATTTTACACTTAAAATAAAATGCAGGGAATACTATAGCACCAAGTACCCTAATTAAGCAAACCAAAATTATTTTAACTATAACAGTCAAGACATATACTTAAAGCAACAATTTAAGTAAATGTTTAGAGATACAGGCTAATTTTAATATTCAGCAATATCAACTTTAAATTACAGTCAAAAGTCGTTAATTCAGACACCCATAATCCGGAATGATCTATAACCCGGACCTCAAAGCTACAAACTTTCTGTGCATGCGTCTCATTGATGCATGCGCGTAAGACCTTTATGGCTGCGAATATGTGTGTGCGCAAAATACATTTACGAATGCGCGTTTAATGTATAACGGATGGTATAAGCTAAGCTAAAATTATCTAATTCAGTTAATGTTGCAGATTGCGTTGTTCCTTAATCTTCGAATTGGATTCGGCTTATTATTTTTTGCAGACTGTTAGAGCAATTTTATAAAAAGTAAGCTTGAACTTTTATAAAATTGTTCAAGCTCACTTTTATATTATGTCAAAAAAGAGTTTCCGGTTCTGGAGCTGCCAAAGGATCTACAAAGGAAAGGACGTATGGACGAAAATGGTGTGAAACTGTGGATAAGAAATGTTTGGTAATAGTGTCCTGTTTCCTCAAAGAATCCAGGAAGTTTTTTTAGTTTGAGACACGTTCAGATCCCATCTAATGGTTAATGCCATCATTTCAGCTTTTAGATGTGTGTATCAATAAACCATTCAAAGAAAATTTAAAACAACAGTAAAATATGTAGATGTTGGAAGGTAAAAAAAACATTTTAAAAAGGAGACCTAATCCATCATACCAGTCTAGAAATAGTGTGTGAGTGGATAATAAAAGCATGGAATGATATCAAACCCAAAGTAATTCAAAAGTCATTTAAAAATGCAGTATATCTAATAATCTAGATAGAAGATGGATTATTTATTTATGGATCAGAGTAACAATGATGGTGAAGATGAAACGGAATTCGATGATGTGTTTGAATGTGGAAGACGAATAAGACAAACTTTTCATGTTATTGGATAAAGGAAATTTTTAAGTTCATAAGGTATGTCATTTCTTTTTTTGTATGCTCAACTTTTCCTTATTTTTAATCTATCATTTTTATATCTCGTGTATAAGAGACACGTATAAATCTAGATTTTATTTTTTGTAATAAAAGTGTGCATTATACGAAAGAGTATACAGCATAAACATTTGTAGATGAAAATGCGGAAAATGGTTCGCATATTGTGACTTACAATTCAGTTAGTATTATCAAAAGATTATAGAATAAATTTTTTAAGCCACCAAATAAAATCAAAATATATTATAAAAATTGTCAAGTGACAAAGATAAGCTAGTTGACAGATTAAGTCACCAAACAGCTTTGTTTTGATTTTTAATAATCACTTAAAATACCTCTTCTCCAAAAAAGCAAACTTTGTTAGACCTAAATTCTAAATAATTCTATCGATTTTGAGGGTGTTCACACACAATTCACACACAAGCCCCTCTTTTTCAGGAGGGAAACAAATCATAATGTTTCAAGAAATATCAAATGTGTTTGTTGATTTAAAGTTTGTACGGAAAAAAAAAAAAAAAATTGTGCATAAGGTCAATATAAAAGACAAAGTGCCAGCTTTGCTAAAGATAAATTAGCGAAAATATTCATACATTCCATTGAATATTCCAAGACACAATATAATTAATAGAGATGAAACTAGATTCTTTAAGAGAAAAACCTCCAAACAAAATACACATCTCAAAATATGAAAGGTACACCACAATTGTATTAAGCAAAATTCCTTCCCCCTTACTTATAAAGGAAAATAATACTTAAAACCATCTACTAAAGCTGGTTTTTTTTTTTTTTTTGCTTAATTTTTAATTTTACATTGAGATGTTCTCTTTCAATGAAGGATGCCCTCTAAGTATTAAGATTAGGGTTTCAGCATCAAGCAAATAATTTCCTGAAACATTATGAATGAATTTTGACATTAAAGGCACTGTAAATAGTAATAACTTGGATAAATAATAAAATTTTTGCCTTTTCCTAATCAAAATGGTGTAGCAGTCCTTGTTTATATGTTTCTGGTTATGTTTACATTAAATTAATTAATTTCCATTACTATTAGGTAGGGCATTTTTTTTCTCATCATTTGATGGTATCAAAATTGTGGACAAATGTAATTATTCTTTAAGAGAAAAACCTCCAAACAAAATACACATCTCAAAATATGAAAGGTACACCACAATTGTATTACTTTTGTTTGGATGTACAGAAACTGACAAGCACAAATGTGCAAATTAAGTCTTCCTGCAGTAGCTCAGTTATGAAAAATGCAGATTTATGAAGTGTTAGTTATCTTTTATTTATGATTAGAGTTTAAACGAGGAATGTTTTTATTAAATGTTTTCAACAACCTTACTTCCTTTTCAATTATAACATTTTTTTTTGTAACTGACAGCATTTTGATTACGTAAGATCAGAAATAATTGCACATTTGTTCTTTTAAATTTTGAAACAAAAGATATGAAGAGATAAATAAAATTTAGTACATTGATTGAGAACCATACCAACAGACGGAGATATTGTAGAATCATTAACAATTGCAGGAAGCGACTGGTGTCGATTGTCATTCTGAAGCCTGCGGACACCACTATTTGGGGACAGCCCATTAGCTGGTGACACATTTCCACTAGGTGAGGCAGGATTGTGGTTGTTTGTTCGACGAGTTCGAATCCTTACACCACCACTTACATTATTGGAAATATAAGAACTACTAGGATCATCAGTGGCAGAAAGTCTTTGTGAGCGATTATTTGGTCGGAAACTAACACTGGAATGGCTTTCATCTGTGTGATTAACTAGAATGTAAAACAATGGTTAAAGAAAGGAAGTATCTTTTCCAATGTAAATACACATAATTTTAAAATTACACACATAATTTTAAAAGGCATTTAAATTTACAAATAAAGCAGATATTGCAGAAGTTATTAATTGCAAAGAAATATATTCTTTCTAAAAATAAATGAAATACATAATTTAACTCTGTTAATACTGCAAACGAAAGTAGGAGCAATAAAATACATGCAAACATAAATTTATACAAAAAAATTACTTTTGAAGGTGGGGAAGAAAGATATAGTATACAGAAATTTTGATGTTGTCCTCAGTTTTAGCTTATACAAATGTAAATCTGAAAAGCAGCTTTGCAATTAAATTATGATACTTCAGTTTTCTAAACAAAAATTGTACATCAAAATACAAAAAATGAATAAATAAAAAAGGCAGTCCCTAAAGAAATATTTTTAAATTATTTAAAAAATTTCAGCTAATCAGGGGGGCAAAAAATCAAACTATTAATTTACAAATCTGATATCTCAGCTTTTAACATATTAAAAGAACAAAATTAGTAATAATAACTTTACATATGATAACAAAATCAGTACTTTCTGATCACCTGCCCAACCCTTCCAAAACATCCCCAATCATTAGTAACTAATTTTTCGCACACTTAAAGAAATGCAATGCTTTCCTTTTCATCAGCTGGTAAACTCCAATACGATAGATTCCTTACAACAAAAAAATCCACAAACTAATCAAACACATATCAGAAGAAGCACTACAAGAAGAATGACTTAATCAAAACAAGAAAAATGACAGTAAAAGTTGAAAAGCTGAAACCTGCACTTGTGTGCTGCATGCATGTGCATACTTGTGTTGAAGCATTAAATACCTTACTACACAATATTATATACTACACAATATTATTGATTGCCTATCTTGGTGGCATAATGCATCGCCTGGTGAATTCTTTTCAGGATTTGACAGATAACTAGAAAGTATCATAAAAACCTTCCCTGCTGCAGAACCAGGATAGGTACCTTTCTACACTTATGTGCCAATTTTTTGAAAGAAATATTTAATATATTCGTTACACATTTCTTTAGTAGAGGATAGCATGTTTTATTTACTGTATCTTTAGCATAGTATTTGAAGTCATAAGTCATATTTGAAGCATAGTCAGAAGCATTATGCACATATGTGATGCACTATTTTCAATTCTATCTGCAAATAATTTCCATTGTTTAAACCAGAAACAGTCATTTATACAGCAATCACAACGTTAAAAATTTTATGTTTATTTTATAAGGAAAAAAAACTAGTGCAATTTCTGATGTTGCAAATTAGATGCCAAACAATTTATATTAGATTTATACGTTATTACTTTTTGTAGAATGTAAGCTGAACTTCAGTCATCTGACAAACGGATTCTAAGTGAATCTTTAATGTTATTCATTGCTGAAAATAATGACTCACAGGCAGATGAAATAATTGTGAAAACAGGAAACACCAGCTTTTTCAGACAGCTACATGTCTCTAAAATTGAATTCCACATTTCTGTAATTTTAGTATTGGATTTTTGCTCATACTGCCAAATATTCTTTCTAATCAGACTTATTTCAACTTTTCCCTTATGTTGATAAATTTTTGCAAGTGCAGTTACATCAGGGTACATAAAATTTGAGTGTTTTTGATAACTCTATGAACTCAAAAAAAAAAAAAAAAAAAAAAAAAAAAAAAAAAAAAAAAAAAAACCTCAATGAAAATTCATTGAATTAAGGATATATTGCAAAGAAAACTCTTCAGTAACTTTTGCTTAATCTAGTTTTTCGTACAAATCCAAATTGCTTGTAAATTTTTTCAATTTTCGTTTGAGAAATACTTGTAATTTTAAGAAACAATTCTGTACTGAAAACTTGCAGTTTAGACACAAAAGCACGAATGAATTCTATCATAACAATAACTGTTTTGTTTGCACCTTGATGCTTTACATTCAAAGCACTGAAATGCTCGCACATCTGTAAAACACGTCAATTTTGCAAGCCATGTTACAACCATCAATTGTAAATGTTGTTCAATTCCCCCCCCTTATTTCTTAAAAACATTCTGATTTATTTTAAGCAATCAACAAAGCTTTGAAATATGTTACTGCAGATCTACCAGTGAACATTCTTATAAGCCACTGTACACCGAATAGACTTCGTTCAACAAAGCGTCAGACTTCCATTTATTTAAAGCCTGAAATAATATACGGTTTACTATATTTGTGACTATGGCTAATACACTCAAAAGCCAAAACATTATGACCACCTGTCAATAACAAGTTGGGGCACCTTTGGCGCGCAACACAGCTTCAACCCACCTTGGCATGGATGCCACAAGTCCTTGAGAGATGGCCAGAGACAGATTGTACCAGATGTTGTAGCAACAGTCATGCAAATCCGAGATATTGCGAATTGGTGGTCTTTGACCTCCGAGCTGCCGTTCCATGACATCCCAAATGTGTTCTATCGGATTGAGATCCGGTGCGCTAGGCGGCCAGGACATTAACTGCAAATCAGCATCATGTTCCTGGAACCACTCCAACACAATCGTAGCCTTGTGACACGGGGCGTTGTCCTGTTGGAATATTCCATTTCCAGCTGGAAAAACAGAGGCCATCTAAGAGTGCAGCTGGTCTGCAATGATATATACTCTGTAGATGATGTCAGATACCCTGTAGCATTCATGGTCTGCTCTACCCCAACCACGGGTCCCAGAGACGCCCAAGAGAATGTCCCCCACAGCATAATACCGCCACCACCGGCCTGTGTATGACCTACTGTGCATTGAGGGAGCAACTGTTCGCCTGGAAGATGGCGTATCCTGACACGGCCATCGGCGTGATGAATGACAAACCGTGATTCATCTGACCAGACAACTCTCTCCCACTGATCCATAGACGAGTCGCGATGTTCCCAGGCCCAGCGCAGGCGCAGTTGGCGATGACGCTTGGTCAGCAAAGGCAAGCGAGTGGGACGTTTGCTGCATAGCCCCATATCCAACAGTGTCTGCTGAACAGTGTGCTCCGATACTTTTCTACTGGGACCTGAATTGTTTTCGGCTGTCAGCTGAGCCACTGTCTAGCTCCAGTTTTGCTTCACCATGCAAGACAGTCTCCGACGACCTTTTTCTTTGATAGCATGTGGACGTCCAAAAACATGTCGTCTACTGCTGGTTTCACCATCATTCATCCACTTTTCATGCATACTAACAACTGTAGATCGCAAACAACACACGAGTCGTGCAGTTTCGGAAATACTTGTTCCGAGCCTTCAAGCAATTATAATCTGCCCTCTATCAAAGTCGCTTAGATCCGCAGCCTTGCCCATCACACACAGAGGTAAGTGAAAGAATGATTCTTCAGACTCTCCAGCAGCAGTTAAATACCACTTCCACCTGATCATGTGCCTTCCACGTCATCCAGGCGTGTTCATCGCAAAATGTAGGGCTGGTCATAATGTTTTGGCTCTCGAGTGTATATTAGCAAAGGATGTGAAACCATCCTTTGCAAACATCCTTATAAACAATAGAATTTATTTGCAGATAGAATTAAATTGAAAATAGTGCATCACAAATGTGCATAATATTTCTGACTACTTCAAATACTATGCTAAAGACACAGTAAATAAAACATGCTGTCTTCTACTAAAGAAATGTTTAACAGGTGCAAAATTTACTATCAGATTTTTTTCTTTCTTTCCCCTCCCCCAGCATGTCACAAATGCAACAAATAAAAATCATTCTGAAGATGTTTTATGTCCTAAAGATATTGCGTGGCATTAACTGCATAAAATATTTTTAAACAAACATTTTTTTATTTATTTTAATTTTGAATGGCCTCTATCTTCAAAACTACTTTTTCAGCATTACATATTTTTATATAAGATTCAAAATAATAATAATAATATTATTATTATTATTCTAACCAAATATTGATGAAATGGAAGGCAATACCTCTGTTCATAAGACCTTCACACAAACCAAGCTGTTTCAAGTTTTGTGGCATACAGTAAATAAAAAACAGACAGTGATTGCAAATATATCCACAAAATGCCACAAGAAAATCATTAATGCATTTAGATCTTCTTGGGGCAATGAGGCAATAAAGAAAAATTCAACGCATTAAAAAGAAATTTCTTTTAATGTTATGCTATTTGACTTTTGTGACTTTAAAAATGAAAAAACTCAACTTATTTGGAAATAGTAAAACTATTTTAATTAATTAAAAGTAAGATGGTGGCCGATATATATTTTTTAATGAAACTTCAGTATAACCTTTATGAAATAACACTGATTCTCTCTTTATCATGCCAATACTATAATAGAAAAATTACCCTAAAACATTTTTAAAACATTTTTTTTTTTTTTTTTTTTTTTTTTAGTGTTACATGGGTTTATGCCTTCAAAATGGCTAATTTCTCTTAAGATCTATGATAGTCACCCATGTTTTCCAATAAAACACTTTGCAGAAAAAGTTCCATATTAAAATCGAGAACAGGCCTTGGAATAATTTAGTATATGATGAGGATAGTGATCTAAAAAATCTGATAGCACTTCGAGAACATGCTTCATGTTCGATAAAAGATGTAATTTTTAAAACCTTTCACAGCACTGACACAAAGTAACTTACCATCATTATTAAGACTTTCTGAATGACCTCTTAAGGGAAATCTTGTTAAATCTATATGCAAGCCATCTATAACAGTAACAAGATGACTGGATGACCTTCCTGTCTTACAGTTGGTGTTTAACTCAACAGGACATGGTAATTTCTCCACTAATAAAAATTAAATGGGAAAAATTATAATTCATAAGGACTGTTACTGGAATCAAAACACTAAATGTAAGCTATTTTATTTAAATATTATAAACAAAAAACATACATTTTCCTTCATGTTTCACAAGCAACTTGTATAAATCTATGGAACCTTCTCCTAGGAGACCATCCTTCATTAGAGAACTGTGATTCAGAACTCTAAAGTGTAATTTGGAGTATGGTGTCACGAGTCTGGGGGGGGGAAATATATTACCATTAATTGAAAAAAAAATCATTTTAATTGTTTACAAGAATAAAAGAAATTTTATATGATGATAATTTACTATTAATCTCAAAATTAAATTTTTATCTTTTATACACACACACACACACTGGTCAAAATTAAAGGATAATGAGAGAAATAAAACATTACTGACACGTAATGAAAAATTATTAATAGAAATTTGTACAAAAGCATTAATTTACATAAATTACAATGTTTGGCAGTTGATTATTCACAAAATATTGAAATTAAAACCAAATTTATGGAAAGTGATGAAAAAATTCAATCACCTCTTGTGGAAAATTTTTTTCTTTAATATGGTGTATGATCACCTAAGCATTGATCAAGTCTTCTGGAATTTATGAAGTCTTGTGGAATTACTAAGTGTGCTTTTCAGCTCCTGGAGGGTTTAGGGAGGAATTTGGTGCACTGAAAGTTCAGCATCTTAAAGCATCCCACACGTACTTAATCGGGTTCAAGTCAGGTGAATAAGGTGGCCAATCCATTCACATAATATCCTGCATTTGCAAGTATTCTGATACCATATATGCTTGATGAGGTCACGCATTGTCATCTATAAACAGTCTACCATGGGGTTCCAATACCTTGTCTACGTATCTCCGAGCAGTTACAGAACCTCTATATTACTGAAGTTTACTTTCATCAAAACTCTGAGATTGATTAAACTATACATTGGTACATAATACAAAAAGACATCATGCATCAATAACTTTTACAGCATAGGTCAATCATGCTTCAATAGCTTACTCTTTGGCTGGCAGATGGAAACATACAAGAACTGCAATATCATTTCTCTTATCATATTATTTGTTTTCTGACTATAAATGTGAAATAGTAACTGGTATCCTTAAAAGAGCATGAGTAATTATCATGTACTGTCTTTGTATAAATTGAGAAAATTGAAATACAGTATAGTGACAATATTCAGCAGTATCAATATGATGTGAGAGCATTTTAAGTAAATAGCTCAGCTCTAGTTTTAGAAACTTTGCTCTAAAAATCTGAATGCTTGAGAAATAACAATGTAAAGAGACAGCCACTGAAGATGATAGTCATAAGCAACTGGGGACGAAAGTAATACAAAATAAAATCTCCCTCTAACATATGAGAAATTGCTACACAGTTAAACCACAGCCAAGTAGCTTCTAATAATAGTATAATAAATCCTCTAAATTAATGTTAGTGAAAAAATCCATTTATTGAGTGAGCTACACAGATCACTAAAAGATCTGTTCATTTTTGCTCAAACAGAACAAATCAAATTAAATTTTAGATAGCATGGTTATGTGCAATCAAAAATAGATTCAGTATAATACCAGGTAAACAACTTCTGTGAACATTTAATTATGAAACTTTTTACATACATAAAGAAAAATAAGATAATGTCTTTTACAAACTTGCAGTGTTCTTCTCTACAGCTTCATATAAGAAGTAAAACTTGCTAATAAATGCTAGCACTAATTAAAAAACTAGGATCAATCTAACTGTGATATCATTTACATGACACATGAATGCTGTTACCAAGTTCAAACAATTTGCTAAGAATGTTTAAAGCCAACTGTCACACAGTACTTATCTTATAGCTGAAATCACTTTCGTTTCTTTCATAGCTTGAACGCACATTTTTCTCAAGAATACTCTTTCAACAAACAAACAATTAAAAAAAAAAAAATTTTTTTTTTTTTTTTTTTTTCAGAATTTTCTTCCAGATTCTTCCAACATGGCATTGCTCTTTTCCAATATTATGTGATATATAACCTTTCATGCATTTTCATCATACATCTCTCTTATGAATATTAAATTATTATAAAACCTAACAGCTAAAACAATTATCAGAAATACTCTTAAAAGAAAGTTTTAATTCTACAGGTATACTATATATTTGAAAATCACGATTTTACACTGCATAAACCAGGATACATTATAAAAATGCAACTATTAAAAGCATCTCACGAGAAAATATACATAAACAATTTTCAGTTATATTCTCAAATAATAAAATGGGTTCATCAATAATGAAGTATGTGCAATGTACGTGAAAGCATGTGCAAATGATTTTCTATAGATGTTAACATTTTAAACACATCTCAAATTTCAAAGCCCATACGATAAGATTTGTTAACAGAAAATGTTAATGAATTCTGATACATAAGTAATCTCTTCAATGTTATAAATATAATCAGTATATAATAATATAGCTATTTCAGATGTTCCTCAAATACAGATTATAATATTATATCAGATAACAAAAATTTTGTTTTTTGTATAGTTGCAAATAACTGATCATTTTAGAAATGAATGAAAATAAATTCATAAGTATCAGAAATTTCTGGCAAACAGAAAACCTAAACCTAGAATGATTACACCGAAAATCGGTGGAAATTAAAGACTTGAACCTTTAGATCTCTGCAGTTCTGCAATTTAGTTTCTCTGCTTCCCCCCCCCTTTTTTTTTCTTTTTACACAAAAGTCCTGATAAAATTTGAAGATTGTACACTTTTTTTACTTTTGTTTACCACACACTAAAGGGTGGAGTACTAATCGAAGTTACTAAAAAAAAGGAATTAGACATCTTCGAAGAGGCCATATACGAGAGAATAAAAGATTAGCAGAAAACCTAGAGACAAAGCACCCAACACTTATCAACCCAAAGATACTAATATACAGTGTCAATGAGGACATAGAACAGACAAATGAAAGCAAAATATGGATGACACTGGGTTATCTCTGCAAACCCAAATACATTTAAAGCAATACTAAGAAAAAGAAAACTTAACATAAAATGGACAAGGAATAATATAAAAGAGTTCTTAACAATAACCCAATGTCACAAATGTCTAGGGTTTAATCAGCAAAAAATTGCAAAGGGAATCAAAAATGTGCAGAATCAAAAGGAGCATCAAAAGGTAAATTGCAAAGAAATTTAAAAAAAAAAAAAATCTGAAATGTTTCAGATTTTAAATTACGTCCAAAGGGGCGTTTTTTAACATTTTGTGTGTTACCTTTCTTTATTAAATATCATGTTCCTTGCACTTAAACCATAAGATCCAGTGCAACAGCAATATCGCAAAATAGTTTTAAAACGAGCATATCTTTAGAATTTCCGATACAGAGACTCACGCGCTGGAGATAAAAATGTTTTTTCTGCACAACGTTGCCATTGCTCGCTTTGAAATCCTTGAGTTTGTTAATCAAAAATTCGTCAAAGTTTTAAAAAATAGGAAATCGATCATAAAACAAATTTCAAATTTCAAATTTGGTCTTCCACATGCTCATATTCGTTGGAGGATTACGTTATTCAAAATTCGATGACTCTATGTACCGTTGTTTTATCACAATACGAGAAATATACATACATTTATGCAGATTTTTCATTATTTAATTTCTTCAAATATAATGCTCTAACATTTTGTGGCAACAGTTTGAAAAGTGAACCGACATTTATGAGTCCGACGCAAAATGCCAAAACGAAACTAATAGTCCTTCGGGATTCAAATCCCTTTGGACTAACAAAATGTTTAAACTGCCCAAAAGTAAATGAAAAATTTCACACAGGGTTAGATACTAATCATGATACCAGAGATAAAAACTGTGCTTGCTATGCGAGAGAACTAGAAAAACTAAAAAGAAGAATAAACTATGAACAATAAGATAGTAATTCAAATAAATTTACAGCACTCCAGGAGTGCTACGATGAGTTTAAGAGACAAAATTGAACAAGATAATAATATAAAGATAGCAAGTATCCAGGAGCCATACTTCAAAAAGGGGAAACTTTACGGCTTTCCCGCAATTCCCAGGAAATTTTGCAGCAAACATAACGCCAAAACAGCAATAATCCTAACAGATAGAGCCATTCCGGCTTTAGCAATTAAAAGCGACGAGGAAATAACAGTGATAAAGATTGGGGGTCCTAACCCCTTCATCATTGCTTCCGTTTAATGTCCACCTTCACAGGACATAACCACCATCCTTGTCAAAATAGAAGACATGATAAAAATCCACCAAAATTTCCCCTTCATAATGTTGAAAGACTTTAATGCGAAGCATCCCATATGGGGACCAAGTCACCCCGACCCAAGAGGATTACAAGCATGTAAGCTCCTTGCTTCAAGAGACTTCGCATCAATAAACGACCCAAATAGTATACCAACATTCTCAGGGGCAAGAGGAAATTCCTGGGTGGATCTTACCCTCTTTAAGAAGATAGGATCACTCACAATAGATAATTGGAGAGTCACAGATGAAGAGAACCTAAGTGATTATAACAACATTTACTTCGAGATAGGTCAATTCACGTATGACAATGCAAAGAGACATAAATTGCGTCTTAAAAACATCGACTGGCTGAAGTTCCGCTACCTCCTACAAGGTAATTATACCACTCCCACCACCCTCGAAGATCCAGAGGACATTGATAAATACATAGACAATACAACGGCTCTTCTAAAAGAGACCTACTAAAAATTCAAAAGACCAAGCAGACAGACCGTCCATGATTCAAAACCATGGTGGTAGCAGGAGCTTACTCTAATGTGGAAACGCACAAGAGCCCTCAGAAGATTTCAGAGATCTAATCTAGAAGACAGAAGGAGATTCAGAATACTTTATAAGAAAGGACAGGCGGACTACAAACAACAGACGTTTAAAGCTAAAAGAAAAACATGGGATAAATTTTGGGAAAGCATCAACATAGCTTCGCCTTTCAAGACCTATTATGCAATCGCCAAAGGGAAAAGTCTTAGCCCACTCCAGCTATATGCTATCCTGAGACCAGATGGTACCACAACGACCATTCTAGAAGACACGTTCAAGACAATCCTCCAATTCCACTTCCCAAAGGATGATGCCGATGACAATACCCCATTACATTGGGCAACAAGACAAACGGCAAAAGAACCCCAAACACAGCAGATGACCCCTTTTCTTTATCATAGAAATAAAGAGGGTCATAGATCAGACCAAACGAGGCAAAGCACCAGGCTTAGACGACTTAAATAAATATAGACTTCATCGAAGAATTAAGAATTTCAGATGATCTCCACATACTGTTTAATGCGCGCCTTACAAAAGGCTATTTTCCGGATAAATGGAAAACTGCAGAGTTAGTCCTCTTTCAAAAAGACGGCAAGAATCCAACATATGCTAATGCTTATCGCCCCATTTGCTTACTTTCAGCATGGGGCAAAGTCTTAAACAAGTTACTCACGCAAAGACTCAACCACCATCTGGAGGCAAATAAAGCCCTGAACCCAGCTCAATACGGATTCCGGATTCACAAAAGGATGAAGCACAACTTATGCCTTAAACAATCTAGTCAAAGAAATTAAAAACAATACAATGAAAGGAGAGCACAAATGTGTCATCGCTCTAGGCGTTTCATCGGCCTTTAAACACCTACGGTGGCCAGCCCTCTTGGATCAATTACTGACACTAAAATGTCCAAAAAATATATACAATCTAATTTGAAGCTATCTAAATAATAGAACCATAATATACCAAACAGACGGGGTCAATATCCTCCACCATTACAACCAAGGAGCCCCACAAGGTTCAAATATAGGCCCAATACTTTGGAATGTCTTACCCAACATAGTACTCAATATTGATTTATAAGGTGACGCTACAATACAAGCTTACACAGACGATCTGATTCTAATAATGAGTGGAGGTAATAGAACAACCATCGAAAGAAAAGCACACAGAGCGTTAAATAAAATAGAATGTGGAGTAGCACTTATACGCTTCAGTTTAGTAAAGACAAGACCAAAATGATAGTCTTTCCAAAGGGGAACAAGCTAGTCAATAGGCCTCTGAGGATAAAATGGCAAAACAACCCACTCAGATGTCAGAAGACCTTAAAATACTCGGCTTCCTATTAGACAAAAAGCTTACATGGGTGCCACACCTCGCCGAAGTCAAAACCAGGACCAACTCTCTAATAAATCATTTAAATATATACGTAGACTAAAAATGGAATTTAAAAGGACTCTTAATTAAAGAACTCTACCCAAGGAGTAGAATGCATGATTCTATACGGTAATCCAATATGGATGACAAATATGACCATGGTCAACCAGAAACTCCAGCAAATCCAGAGAATCGCCCTACTTAAGATCACAAAGGCTTACTCTACAACCTCAACGGCCACCCTTCAAATCTTGGTAGGCGGCATCCCATTGGATCTGAAAGCCCAAGCCGAAAGACACCTCAACCATTTAATCCACTACCAAGAACCAGTTTTATAGACAGCAGTTACATAATCCCAGAAAGGTATGCAGAACAAAGATCCCAAGTTAAAAGGCATCCAGCAGATGTCACAGAATACTCATGGTTTAAGTACACCCCCACGGGCCAAGGCCTGGAACTCTTCACCAATGGTTCCAAATTCAACAACCAAGTCGGCTCAGTATTTGTAGCTTTCCATAACAACTTGGAGCTTCACTCCGAATCCTATATGCGACACAGCTACGGTGTTCCAGTCTTTTCTAAGTCACATGCGCTAAAAAGACCCCTCTTATGGTTGTATCATTACAACATTAACACCTGTCATTCAGAAGTGTCAGCATTCACGGACAGCCAGAGCATCTTACAAAGTCTAAATAAAAGATTTCAGGTTCTGCTCCATATTGATACGCTACGTCACCTATCAGAAGTGTCAGCATTCACGGACAGCCAGAGCATCTTACAAAGTCTAAATAAAAGATTTCAGGTTCCGCTCCATATTGATACGCTACGACACCTATTAGACTCAAACTCTATGACAGTTCGACTCAATTGGGTTAAATCACACATAGGCTGACATAGGCTGGCATAGACATAAAATGAAAGAGCTGGTAGTCTGGCAAAAGACGCCACCTCACATACTAACATCGAGGTCGATGTCCCACTGTCGGAGGAAGCTTCAAAGCACGGGATTCTTCAGTTTACACTTGCCCAATGGCAGGAAAGATAGGACCGCAACTCAACAGGATGGCACACATACTCAATCTTCCAAAGAGTTTTCTGTTGCTCTTGTAGAGCCGAAGCACACAATACGGATGCCCTCCATTACATCAGAGTGCCCACTTACTTCATTACTGAGAGATCAATATTTTCCGAAAGACTACAGGTCTACGGACTATGCAGACCTGTTTAAAGATTACTCCAGCCTGCGAGGGATCAAAAACATCATAAAATAAACTCAACACCAGGCATTGTAATACGCCTTTAAATAGTTCACTTAGATTATGTCGGGCATGCTAGCCTTTGTAAATATTGTATCGTGCAATTGTATTTTATATTTTGTATTAAGTGTTAATAAAGGACAAATGTCCACTAAGCTTTCGATTGCTGGCGCAACGACCAGAGTGATTCGAACAGACCTGTAATACTAAGGGTGAGACAAGTAAAGGATAATTGCTAATTACCACACACTGACAGTATTTTACAGTAAATACAAAAATTAAGAACTGCAACTTTTATAATAATTTTTTATTATAAAGAACACTAACACCTAAAACCTACCGAAGACAGAAAAAAATATCAATTAAATGCAGTGCTGAAAATATTTTTTATAAAAAAATTACATATTTAAAAAGAAATTAGGAAATTTGCATAACATTTGCAATTCAGGAGAAAGAAATGTAAGAAAACAACATATTTCTCTCAATTTCATTTTTTAATTCCAATCCTTTTTACAGGTTTCAAAATATGATACTATTGAAAAATATCAAAATAATAAAATTTTCCTTTTAATGAAATTAAACCATCATCAGAAATAGATAAATACAACAAACAAAGAAATAAAAAATTATCTTACATTGGAAACTGTTCATCCCATTTTGGATTACATGTATTTTTGCTATACTCTGTTTTAACAGGTACACCACCATCAACACTAAGTTCCACATATGGGCTCGGTTTAAAGAGGACACTTGTTGAATTGAGCTTTGCAGATACAACTAAATGAAAAGCAACAAATACTTATACTTTCACAATCAATCCAAAAATTACTTGAAAATTTACAAAAATTAATAAAATTTAGCATTCTTTTTTTGCTCAGAAAGCCATCATTAAGTCTTGCAACATTTCAAACTTGCATATTACAGACTATGCAATTAATTTGGACAATTTCTAAAATTTGCATGCCACAAATCGGTGATGTATTAAGCATTAGATATCTATTTATAAACATATTAATTGTAAAAGAAACAGTTTTGGCAATAGAGGCATTTCTTTTTTAAAATTTGTATGGCTCTGAGAAGAGCCTTTTTTTTTTTTTTTTTTTTATTATCATTATTATTATTATTATTTTAAAACTTGATCTTGATATTTACTTCTTGCTTTTCTTTGGAGTTGCCTTTTTAACTGCTTTAAGTTTTAAGTATCTCAATATTAGCGAGTAAGTAACTTAAGTAGCAAGAAAATACGTGTAGCCGTTTAGTAAGTGACTTACTTGTAACATTTAGCTCAAACAAAGAACTACTCTGACGCAAGGCTTCCCCCATAATCAGATGTTGAAGTTCTTATAAAAGCTTTTTAAAAAAAGAGAGAAAGGTACAAATTATATCAATGTTTATCAAATACACAAAAATTCAATCAAAATTTTACATTACCCTTAAAAATATAGTTACTGAAAACAGTCGTATATGAGAAAAGTTTGTACGCTAAAATAGAAAACAATAATTCTGTAATATATGAACTAGAAAAAGTTAAAATATCATATAAAATTTCCAAAATATACTTAAAATAAATTATTAAGTTTTGATTGCATTTAAACACCAGGCATTGTAATATGCCTTTAAATAGCCCAGCACATTACTAAAATGACTGGGCACTCAGATGACATTATTTTCTGATCAATATCAATAGTTGTTTATATATTTCTTGAAAATTTTAGAACAAAACAACCTTAATTATGCCTCAACAGTATTAATTAAGTTTTAAATAATTTCAGTACTTTCTAATTATCTCTACACAGATTTCAACAATTTGCCATGCATATATACATCCAACAATAACCAATCCATGATATGCTTGAATACACATGATATACATATACACATTAATTTACATGCTTTATGTTTAACCATCATTACTGAATAGTATTCACTAACTGTAAAAATACAGTACTCACTTCTTATTAAACTTACTGGTTAATAAACTCAGCTGCTTATTATGTTCAAATTTCCCAGAACCAAAACAAATGCATTAAATTAATAGAAAAACTGTCATTTATTAGACTACTCTCTGCTGCTTATTAAACTGAAATTGGCATAAGACAGTTTTCAGAGCCAGAATATATTATTTATACCTATCAAAGCTTTTCATAATTCATTCATTTAATGTACCATGCTTTACATTCAAGTATGTAGTGCTCCAATAAAACACGTTTGCCTGAAAGTTTCCTACACCTCGCCCATATACATGCGAGACACAGTTTTCACAGTTCTTTGTCCTAGCCCAACTTCAAAGTGACAGAATTTCCTTAATGCCTAGAGGAACTGCAAATGAGTGAGGTTTACTCTCGGATACCAGCTCATAAGAGGGAGAGTGAAAATTTCTGTATCCTAACTTTCAAGGTTCTCAGTTTTAAAATCTTTCCTTTGGGATACACACACTATAGAGATAATTATAAAAAAGTCACATACAGAGAGTTATAAAAAAATTTCACGAAGTGCTTCTAAGGCACTGCTGTACATTAATAGTCTTTGAATGGAAAGGAAGTAGTAACTATAGACTGAAAAAAAAGGGAAAGAAAGCATTGATTATGTTTGTAATCATGAAATAGCCTCTCTACTGGGTAGAAACATAAATTTTGAAGTTTGAATAAATTACTGGAAGAATTTTTTTGCATGCTTAACTTGTAACATGTTGAAATGCTAAGCAAAAAGAAAATGATAAGCTGTTAAAATATTTTGATGTTCTTGGTAACTGTAACCAGAGGAAAACTACATTTAAACTGGAAATTTCTCAAACAGCATTGTGCAGTTTATTTAAATAAGGATTTATAATTAATGAAAAACTAACAAAAAATGAAAATGGCTCAATGAAGAACAAAATAGACAGAAAATTGCAAGACACTGAAATTGCTTTTCCAAGATGGTTTCAAACTATAAAGCTAAAAAATTTTTCTATTTCTACGGTTTTCTTAACTTTTCAGTAAATGCTAGGGAAGAATTTTATACCAACTGAATTTTGGTTTATAAGCTGGAAAAAAAGAAACAGCATTGTTTATCAGAAACTGCACGGTGAGAAGGAAGAAGCAGATCATTACATGGCTGATAACTGGACATAGCAGGTCCAGCCCGTAAGTTATTGTATATTTTGACTAATAGCAGACCACTATTTATTTTTATCTTGATTATTGCTGTACATCGTAATTGCATTTACATCTTTTAACACCTTAATGTGTCATTTTGAGCGGACGCGTCGGGAAATTGGAACAGAGAATTGAGACTAAAAAAATTTTTAAAAACAATTCATCTAATTAAATAAAAAATTTTAACGCAAAAGTTTCAATTGTCTGTTTTGGCGAAACGCGTAATGGAGTTAGCTTGGTTCGATGTTTAATTAGAAAATTCCCTTGAAAAGCCAGATTGGACTTCGAATTGAGCTAATTTACCATTTTTCGCTTTATATTTTTATTTATTTTTTTAAAAATATTTTTTTGTTTTAACTTGTTCCATCGATTGGTTTCTGATATGTTTTTACTTTTCACTTATCACATCGATAGGTATTTTAATGTATTTTTTGCCATTACTAGTTTCCAACGATTAGTATCTTACTGTGTTTAATATATTTTACATTCCATTTTGCGTGCAGCCTAGCGTGTAGTTTTTCACCCTTCAATGACATTGTTTTTTTAAAAAAAATGTGTTGAACTTTTTGGCAAGCTCTCTACAATTTCTCATTTCATTAATTTTGCAGCATATTGCGCAAAAAAATTTTTTAGACCAAATTGGTCTTTCAGTATTGCAATTACTTCCTAGCTTGTTAATTATATATATATATAGAGAGAGAGAGAGAGAGAGAGACTGCTAAATAAAAAAAAATGACACAAAATTTACTATACAGATGAAATTGGACAGCATTCAGAACATTATCAGATGACACATTAATATTTAAAACTGGAACAGCAGCTGATTAAAATTATAATTTACAAAAAAATATTTATTTGTTTACTTTATTTAACATTTCGTTCAATGTAAGTTATTAAAGTTGCTACGTTTTTTTTGTGCTAATATTTTCTCTTTAATTCTGCAGATGGACATAATTTCTTGTTCAGTTACATTGCTGAAGTCCTGCAATTGCTGTGTCGAAAATTCCGACTAACTCGTCAATCGGAATTTTTTTGTTTTCAGTAAACTCTCTCTCACTTTCTTCACTATCGGTAGCGATATTTTCTGGATTTAGAACCATAGTACCGATTTTGATACCCATTGATTGATGATTGATGAGCAATGAAAAACTTCTCTTATATCATCTTCATTTATAAGGCTTCTCCACATTTCTTTACAAAATCCTTTAATTAGATAATTTCACCTTTGATTTGCGAGATCCGAAAACCTTTAAAATTCGCGGCTATGATCATAAAATTTAGCTATCGTTTACATACATATTCGGCTGTGTATCATGAGATTGACGACTAAAGACAAGTTGCTCCACTAAATTTTATCTTGCTTCTATCGCACTCTGAGACAATTAAGTTTCAATTGTATTAGTTTAGGTATTTAGTATACTTATGTCTATTTCTTGCACATGCTTAAGGTTTATCCGAGTCCTGAATAAATAAATTTCCACATATACTTAAGGCTTATTGAGGACCAGTGCTAGATATCTTACTGCCTGATGCAGTCTCCTGTGGGTCCTATATTCTGTTACCAAATGCCTCCCTTTCTCTTCCCTAAATTTTGCTACCCGGTGTGGCCATATGAGCCCTGGCGCTGGTTCTGGGTTTATATGAATAACAAATCAGTTGTTCTTAATTCAAATAGCACTAAATGTAACCTATGAGTATCAAAAAGAAAATCGATTTTTAGCATATGGAAAGAAATTTTTGTTAAATTTTTTCTTGTCAACATTTCTTGTGCATTTAACTTAAATCTGTAATCATGACCAAGTGTGATGTCAGCGTAAAAGATTACCATACTCTTCATTATTCAATTAATAACAAAAAATTATTTAGGCATTGCTACATGAGTCATTACTCAAATTGTCATGTATTGATAAACATGCAGCGATGATAGCAAAACATAATAAACAATTATTTGCCAGGTTGGCATCAGGGATGTAAAATATTAGTAAGTGTAAAATCAACGATATATCTATGTAGAATGTTTTAGTTTGAGATGTATACCAAGCAGATATGGATTGTAGCCAAATTCTCGATCATACAAACTTATGCTAAACTGATCGTTTCTTCAAGAGCGAGGCATTTTATTTAATGCCAAAGTGAAATTATGAATCGGGACACTCCACGTGTTTTGTTATGCATGGGGAATCAAATGCGCATGCGTAAAACATACATAATATATATATATGTTACTGTGAAAGACCGAAATTGGTGAATGTCACGTCAGTGAAAGATCGAATATTACATTACATTCTTGTACATTCGGACCCTCACCGGTGTAAGTCGACAATCACAGATATGCTCTGGTGTAGGTCGGATATAATAGTTTTTGTTGGTTCAATGCATAAGATTTGAATCACACAATTTAGTAAGTTTTTTATTACTGTTATTTTATTTTCTCATTTAGAACATACTGAATAATTCAGTAAGTTTTTAACTTCTATTATTTTCCTTTCTTATTTTGAATGTACTGTGTGTTTTAAGTTCTTATATTCTTAAGTTCTTATTTTAAGTCTCATATGCGTTTTTTTCGCGACTGAATTACGGAGAGGAAAATATAATATTCTTATATGTTCAACATTCACCATTAGTACATGGTGAATGTCGACATTTACCGGTGTAAGTCAGAAATAAGAGTATTTGGAAAATATTTCGGACATACACCAAGCGACTACGTGAATGTTGACATTCACCGGTGAGAGTCAATATTCTCCAGATTTTGGTGTTTCACTGTAACATATATATACAAGTTTTTGGTGGCATCGAGGTCTGGATTTTAGATCATTCCAAATGTTGGACATCCAGATCTTGGACTTTGCACTGCATAGTATAACAGATTTATAAAGGGTGCCATATCTTAAAAAGCTTAGGCCTTATCTAGTCTAAATCTGGCCCTGAATAAGTCGATATCTCTGCTAGAGGTTCGACATATTATAGTGAATGCAGGAGGTTAAACCCTAAAATTTAGTTAAAAAAAAACTGGAAAGCAGTATCTAGAAAAGCATAATGAATTCTAAGAAAAATCTTGAATTAAAATGCACTGACCAAAAATCTTATCAGAAGTTTTATGAAACTGAGAATACAACTGAAAATTGTTGTTGATACCACCAACAAATACAATAGTTGTTTTTAAGAGATAAATTTCATCAAAAACATAATTATAAAAATATTTTTATAAACTTTTTTTAACAAATTTCAAAAGTCCATACATAGTTTAATTTTAGAATAAATTTAAGAATTAATTGTTAAGTTATTATTTAACTTGAAGAGTTTAAATCTTGTACCATGATTTATAATACACAAATCACCATTTATTAAACTCAATTACATTTGGGACATAAGTGATTTTAATAAGTGGCAGATATTATATCACATCCAGTAACTTTTGTTCCCCCTCCCATAAAATTTCTTGTTTCTTATAAAATGCTTTATTTTATTATTATTTATGAACAGAACAGTACCTCTAAGACATAAATATTGCCAAACGAATGTTTTCACTAATTCCAAAAATGGCCATTGAGTTGCTAACTTTTCACTGGGGTTATTAGGGTAATCAGAAAGTACCATTATTTATTTAACGTTAAATATGTTTTTAATGCTCACACTTCATTCAAATAAAATTTATTCAAGAAAAGCTTTGATCCATATTTCTTTTCCGAGCTTCTAGATGTTAAATTTAGAAAAATTCATGCCCATATTTTCAATTATTATCCTATTCAATAGTTTAATATACTACATAAGTATGAAAAGAAACCTGTTTCTCAGTGGCTGATTTTAAGAAGAGAGAGGCTCATCTTGCATCAACTTTTGAGACTCTTCATCTCAAAACGCCAGATATATTTACTAATTTTAAAAAAGATTAGCCTAAATTTGCCACTCTCTACAAATGCGATGCATTTCTCCATTAATTCACCTCTGCATTTCTAATACTTAATATTTGCAATCAATAATAGCAACCTATGTTGCTACTTTCATACATTAAAATAAACTACATGCAAAAGTTCTCTCTCAAATGAATAATTTTCCACAAATATTCTACTTCCTATCAATGATTTCACTATACATCTGTCTCAATAAACACAAATCGGTAAGTTACAAAATATGTAATTAAATATAAAATACAGGCAATACAATTTTTCCCATGTCTAAGCAGATCGTAACAAATAGGGGGCTCTAGTGTAGAATTGGGTACCCCTTCGATTAGCAACAAATTTTGTTCAGTTTGGGCAATGAAAGCCCATTTCTGGTTACTATGATAGTTTTTAACTTTGTTTAAGCTACCTGATTTTTTTTTTTAAGTGAAAATAGATCGATGTGTACACGGGCAAAGTTAAAGCAGTGCGCAATGCCTGGTTTGTACAATTATCTAAGGTTTTTTTTTGTGAAAATAGATTGATTGTGTAAACGGACACCAAGTTTGTCAAATTCTTTACCTTCTTATTTTGGTTTTATGTAGTGAACATCTTGAAATCATGCCTTGCTGGTGCTGACCTTGACATAAAAAAATAATAGGAGAAAAAAAAAAAAAAAAAGGAAAACCCAATTGTAAGTTTTTACCAAAAAAGTTACATGACAGACATTTTTCACAAAATAAGAAATGTAATCACAGAAGTGTCGGTTGATCTTTACAATATGGTAACTGGTAGTTTGGCAACATTTTGGAGGCGATAAAGGTTACTACCTGGGACTTTGGTAATAATGTGAGCAGTACTCAGTTCCGATTACACATTATTTTGCGTGAGGGAAATGAGAGATCATGGGATATGTCATGTGATATTAATGGACGAATTACGGTTCTTTAATCGGAAAAGGGGGGAAAACGGGATAAAATGTGGAAATTTTGTATTTAGCTTTATTCTGTGTTGTGTGAAACAGTGTTGTTTAATTTTTGGATCCCATGGCCCTAACTAAAGTGAATTCGAAATGGGTATTTAGGCATTGTGATAAAGAGAAGTTTGCTTTTTATTTAGCGGAGGAAGTATGGAGGAAAAATTCACAGAAAAAAATCTTTCAATAATTTTATTGAATGAATTAGAAAAGTGTATCCGCCACGTAATCAAGATTCTGAAGAAGATTAGGTAAGTTAGTATTTTTAATTATTTGAGGATATTATTTTTATGCATTGTTCTAAATGTAAGGTGGAAAGGAATTTGGTATTATTGGAAAAATTGTTATTAGCAATGATTTAGTTTAAAGTAATTAGGATTGTAGGGTAATTTTTATTAATTTAATGTATGTGCTCATTTATATTTTAAGTAGTGTTTTTGAATTTAATTATATTTTAATGAAATGATAGTTATTTTGTGAATTTTATGTTTGTAGGAATTTGGTATACGTTTTAGTACGTGCATGGAAATAATTTAAATATCTGACACTAAGTATTTGTAATGGTTGCGGTATGAATTCGTTGGTGACATTTATAATATAATAGATGATTTAGAGGTAAAAGTTTTTGGATATTTTATTTATTTTATATGTGGAAATGTTCATATTTGGAAAGAGTAAATACTTTTTCGCGATCCGGTAATTTCATATATGTTCTTTTTAACGGGTTTAAAGATTGAGAAAATTGTCATGTATTTTCGTGAAATTTTTCTAATTTATGAGAAAAAAGCAGTGTACATGGATATAGTGAAGAGTGTGCGCAATGCCATTTTTGTGCAATTCTGGGATGTTTTTTTAAGTAAAAATAAGTCGACGTGTACATGGTTTAGCGATATTTTAATTAAATGATAGTTATTTTGTGAATTTTATGTTTGTAGGAATTTGGTATACGTTGAAGTTGAAATAAACGTGCATGGAAATAATTTAAATATTTGATACTAAGTATTTGTAATGCTTGCGGTATGAATTCGTTGGTGACGTGTATAATGTAATAGATGATTTAGAGGTAAAAGTTTTTGGATATTTTATTTATTTTATATGTGGAAATGTTCATATTTGTAAAGGGTAAATACTTTTTCGCGATCAGGTAATTTCATATATGTTCTTTTTACCGGGTTTAAAGATTGAGAAAATTGTCATGTATTTTCGTGAAATTTTTCTAATTTATGAGAAAAAAGCAGTGTACATGGATATAGTGAACAGTGTGCACAATGCCATTTTTGTGCAATTCTGGGATGTTTTTTTAAGTAAAAATAAGTCGGCGTGTACATGGTTTATGTGTATGTGTTATTTTGAAAAACGCGTAAGGAGTATGGTATTGTGCACTTTTTCCCAATTTTGCAGTGAATATTTGTCATGATTAAGCAGTTTTGTTTGATAAAATTTCTAGCATAAGTGTAATTCGGCTAGTAGATTGTTGGAAGAAGTGTTCAGTAGATAAAAAGAAAAGAAACATGTCTTTACTTCGTGAAGACAAAATGGCGGCGGGGAAAAAAAATAGAGGGTTGCTGTAGGAGAGTTGGTTGCCAAATTTTCGCCAAAAAATCGCCAAGTTACCATAATGTAAAGATCAACCGAAGTGTCTCCTCTCATGCATTCATTACCCTATTTGGGTAAATTTCCGTTTTAAAACTACAACTTCAATTATTCTGTATAAAATAAAATATTACTGTTTATACATACAGGATAGCAGACAAGAGGCTCACATACTACTGATATTAATGGTAAAGTATAAATCATTATGACAGGGAAAAAAAAATTATACATGCATATTAATTAGACAAAAGCTAAAATTCCCTTTACAATATCATTATTAAACCTTACAGTTTTTGTTTTGTTAGTTTCAGCCAAAGACTGCACTGAAATTAATCAACAAAACCATAATAATTCAGAAAACTTAAAAGTGTTTTGAATGCAAGTTTCTATACAGTAAATCTGATCTGCATACTTTTCCAGTATAAATTATTTTTCATGCATCCCATTAGTACATGAATTGGAGAACAACATATAGTTTGCGAAATTTAAACAATACCTATCAATATTTACTTTACTTTCTAAACTTTTTCTTTTTAAAACTCAATAACAAGTTTAGAAAATAGTTAAAATTATTAAGTAAAAAAATAATAAACAAAAAATGTTAAAAATGAACAAAATATATATATATTTACATTTGCTATAAGCATGCAGAGCAACTTATATACAAAATATGAAACCGTAAAAAGAAAACTGATTTACCGATTTTTATCAATAAACAAATAGCAGCTTGGTTTTGAAATATGCACTGCGTACAAAACTAAAAATTTTTATTAAATTAATGAGAAGATACATCTTTAGTTGCATAGTTTGTCTACTTTAATTGGAGTTAAAATTTTTTTTCATGCATCATACCATTACGAAAGCTTATCAGAAATTTACAATAGCAGATAAAGTACTATGATATGTAAGACTATTACACAACATTTAAAATATTACTTTCCTAAAAATGTTTAATCACGGTTACGTCATTCAGTAATGAAAAGAAAGGGTCCAACAATGCAGAATTTGTTCACAATCATAAAATTCCTGACAGAAGCAGAACATTTCAATGTGTACGTAACAATTTAATTAAATATTTTAATAAATAAGGGAAAAAATAGTACCTTGAAGACCACGAACTCTCATTAACAACCATAAATTTAGTATTCGAAACTAATCCAGCGAATTCAAGTAAAATAAATACATAATAACACGTAAAATGATAAAAGAAAACTTCATGTTTACATTATAACACTATCAGTACATTAACGAAATCAGCCAAGAGGATCTAGGCCTACGGTTTCACATCATAAAAGCTCAATTTCACTATCTACTTCCGGTGTCCTCTACATTATATCACGTGATAAGACAACTATTAAGTGATATCATTTAATTTAAGGACATATACTTTGAAAATAACAATTTAAATATTTGATCAAAGCAGTCACACTTTGAAGTTTACGTCACCGACCCCTTCACTCCCACAGGGTGCTCTCCTGACGAGTAGGAGGAGGGAACGAATCACTTCAGGAGATCAAAACAAAGGAACTCGTGAGGATTCATAAAAAATTTCCTAGCATTTTAATATTATTCTGTAGCCCAAAAGTTTGGTTAAAATTTTTAATTACGAAATTCTAACCCACTGTAATCCTCCTTTTGGAAGTAGCAAACATAATACAAGTTGCAGGAGAGGACGCATTTAAAATAAATATTTTTAACAACTTCTTTCAATGAAAAATTACTATCTGAGATCATGAAAGTTTGCATTAAAAGATATATTCGTTTGAGCTCTTGAATAAGGGTACTAAAAGAGAATAATATTTAATTGGTAGGTGGTGGCAACAAATAGGTAACGTACTAGTTGGTCACAAGTCCGTTACAATTATGCGACTACAAACGCTGACGGTTTACGGAAGTTAGCGGGTCTCACGTGACTGGTGGCAACAATACGTCACAAACTATTTGTCTGGGTTACTATAATTGGCTGTTTTCCACTTTTTTATGTGAATTTCGAGAAGTTTAGTTTATATAAAATCCTTAATACCGTGATGTAAACAAACACCGATGGCAAAAAATTATTTGGTAACTACATCCATTACGTATTGATAAATGTTTCTACATGATTACATATAACTGCATTAATAACCAAATAAAACAAACTTAGATTACAAATGCGTTGTGTAATGGAGCATGTAACTAAAACTTCAGAATTGTAGAATCCGGAAGATTTTTTTTTTCCGAGTTAGAAGTATAACAAAATACGAGCAGTGTTCTAATAAATTTTTAAATCTTCATATTCTTTAATATTACTCCTGCTTTTGATAACATGATCATAACATAACTAATAATTAATTATACTGCTGTTTTTGATAACATTAACAACTTTCGTTGGTGTTAAAATAAAATCTAGTAATTCTGCTGAATATTGCTTTTCATGAAAGCACGAGAATATTTTAATGGGATTATTAAAGTATCTGTAATAAAGAAAAAAAAAAGTAGGTTAGGAATAAACAGTAAGTAAAAGGAAGATTACTAATAATATATATTAACAATTGTATATATGTGTAACTTTGTGAATTGTGAAATAATGATATTTTTTCATTTTATAATTTAATAAATAAAAATTGTGAAAAAATTATATTTGTTCATTTTATAATTTAATAAATATTATGAAAAAGCTACGTACTTTTTAAAAAATAATTTGCACTTGTTTTTCATTATTGCATTTAAGTTTTATTCATTATTTGAATCAATACATATAAGAATATAAGATAATCGTATACATTTTACAAGTAAAATATTATACGCAGTATGAATGGAGATATGTTACTGTAAGATCCTAAAGTCTGGTAAATCCTAGGTTTTACCAGTAAAACCTAGCTTTTACCAAAGTAGCTTGTTAAAAGCTCAAAGTATGCTTTAATATGATTCCACTTCAGCCTTTCAGGTAAAACCGAGGAGTTACCAATGCCTTCTGGTAAAATCCTGAAACGAGGGATTTAAATCAACCTTGAATAAGCCTCCGCACACAAATTCCGTCATGACACATTTCTGTTCCTGCCTCTCCTTATTTGCACCATTCGCAGTCTAACTTGGACATAATTTTTACAAGTGTAAGCAGCTACGATCTAAAAAAGAAGAAGTTTGGGCGCAAGTGCAGAATCGCCCACTTATCGATGTGCACATGGACAAAGTCAAGGGAGTGCGTAGTGCCAAGTTTGTGTAATTCTCTGATGTTATTTTAAGCAAAAATAGGTCGTTGTGTACATGGACACTGAGTTTGTGCAATTCTTAGACTTGTTATTTTCAAGTTAGCGATTTTGAGAAATGCGCTAAGCAGGGGTGATTCTGCACTTTCCCTGAAGTTTGTTTCCATTTTTACATACTTTGCTTTTTTTATTTTGCTGATGGGAAATGAGTGATGTTATGCGGAAAAAGATTATGACATTTTGTCTGAATTTGTAAAAAATAAGCCTGATAACTGCTTTTATTTAACAAGTGAGAAATGTGTGATGGAGAAACAAACAGTTCATTACAGAAGGTTGAAACGCTGTCTTATTCTAATTGGAGGAAAGGACAAACTTATAATATCACTATTTGCAAAAATCCTATATTATGTTACAACTGATGAAGTCTTCAACACAGCACTCATATTGCAATTGGCCATGGTGAAAGAACTTGCATGATTAAAGAACTGAATCGTAAGTACAAGAATGTAACAGTAGAACCTATCTTCACATATTTAAGACTATGCGAACCATGTCAGAAGAAACAAAAAACTGTGAAAGAGGGGATTGTAATTAAATCAGTTGTGCATAGTGAAATGAATTCTCACTGCCAAGTCAACCTAATAGATATGCAGTCCAATACTGATCATGATATGAAATTCATTTGAGTGCATCAAGATCATCTTACACAATTTGTCCTATTCCGAAGTTTACACAGTAAAAGAATTGTTGAAGAAGCATATCACTTTCTGGATATTTTCATAGCTTTTGGAGCCCTGAACATTCTTCATTCTGATAACAGGAGGGAATTTTGCAACCAAATCAAATCATAAACAGTTTATGTGAAATGTGGAGTGATATAAATATAGCTCACTGAAAACCGAGACACAGTCAGTCACAAAGTTCTGTCGAACGGGTGAACCAAGATGTTGAGAACATGTTGGAAACAAATAAGATAGGAAATTGGTCAGAAGGATTAAAATTTGTTCAAAAATAAAAAAGAAAGCATATCAGGAGGGATTCAAATGTTCATCTTAATGAAGCTATCCTGTGATGTCCTGCAAAATTGTCCTATGAAGCTAGGACTTGCTAACTCAGTTTTGCCACATAATTTAATTAGTAACATGACCACTGAACAGGATTTAGAAAAAAGTTATATGTATGTATTACTAATGAATGTGTGGTTAATACAGAAAATGGAAAAACTAATCTCGAATCAACAGTTGATTTAGAATCGCAAGATAATAATAACGCATATGAAAAATAATCAGGCATAACAATGGAAGCAGATACTGAAGTTTGAATTGAAATGAAAGAACCAGATATATGCTCTGACACAACGGGTGCAATTATCAAGAAAACTCAAAATGTGAAAGTGTTTCAAGAGACAGTTAAGGAAGGACTTCAGAAGCAGGCAAAGAAGATGAAGACTGTGTCTACTAAAAACTTTCCGAAACCTAAATTTGGACAAATACTTTTGGAAAAATGTTAAAATAAAAGTACCTGATATTGATAGATCAAAAATGGATCCAAAATCAATAATAGCCATTATTAGAGATATTTAAGATGATGAGTTTTTATGTTTTTGATAGTAAGTTCGGTAAATTAAAATCGTTGTAAACAGGAAAGCAGTTTATTTTTTGTAAAGAAAAATTTTTTGAACATTGAAGTTGGTATAGAAGAAGTAAGTGTATGTGAAATAGTAAAAAAAAAAAAAAAAAAAAAAATTCTTTAGTTGGGGGACAAGGACTTAAAAAATGCAGCTGTTAAAAAAAGTGTTCTACGAACATCTGTTTGCGCAAATCAGCTGATCTACTTTGTAAATCCAAATGCCATAACAATCAAACTTGTTGTAACAGGTAATAAAATGTATTAAAGTAGTAGTACTAAAGAAAAACATGCTACAGTTTTCTTATTTTTTTAGTTACGTGCTTATTTAACTCTACTTTATGTTGTAGTATTTCAATTCCTAGGTTTTTAATCTTTTTTTTTTTTTTTTTCCTCGTTTTCAATCTTAGAACTTTGTATTTATCAAGTAATAAAACAGAAGCTGCTTACAGTATCATCTGTATTCAGGCTTACAGTACTGGATATTAAGATCCTTCAAGATTCAGTGTTATTCAAGTTTGGCATGTTTGATAGTGAATACAAGTAAAATATGTTACAAATAAGAAATATTTGAATTTCAGTTATTATAGTTGATACTCAAGTCATAAAAATGTTATTTATTCCTTGTTAGTTGAAATCATATTTTAGGATATTATGAGTTAAATTTTGTAAACTATATACTTAAAAAGAAAAACCTTTGAAAATTTGTCCTTAGGTGATAAAACAATATTAAAATATAGCATATAAGCATAAAATTAGAATTCAATAGCCAAGCCAGAATTTAAATTACTAAAGTTTAAAATGCTAAATTTAAATTACTAAAGTTAAAAATAGTGTGAAGACAGTCTCATGTTATTTCGAGCTTCCCAATAATGTTTAAGTAGAGAATTCTTTGTTAGAGCAGGACAAAGAAGGAAGTGATCACTATCCATAAAGCCAGAATGGCAGAGATAATCAAGACTATTAAAAATTCCAGTCTTACTCATATGGACAGCCCAGCAATGATATTCCACTGCTAATCAAAACACAACTATTGTATCTTCACAAGGGCACCAGTCTAGTAAATCATCAAAATCCTTGAGTTTTTCCCTCAATGTAAATTAAACAAAACCCTGCTGTGGCTCAAAATTTATCTGAGACAGCTATGAAAGTCTAAGAATGTTGTTGAAACTCGAGTTGGAAATTTGTATCTCATGAGACATGCACAGTTGTCCAGTTCAGTATAAAAGTAACTCTTAGGGTTGTTTTTTTCAATGCCAGTCAAGGCGAAGAATCTGATTTTGCATTTGTTCCAATTTGTTCTTTAAATCCTCAAAGGCAGTTATTAATTGAGTGCTGGAATATTTCATTACAGTAAGTAGGTTTGTAAGTTGTAAATAAAGTGAAAGTGGCATATCCCCACCTTACTCCTGTTGTTTAATTACATTGAAACAATTATTTATCCTTAACGTTAGTTACTCCACCCATTAATTCCAAGACCAATTCCTATTTAAGACAATTACCATGTAGTTAAAAGTTTAGAAACAATTATTTCAATGATAATTCCTCCAATTCATTAATTCCAAGACAAATTTCTATTTAAGACAATTCCCACTTAGTTAAAAGTTTAGTATTGAGGCACATAGATATTATTATATAAAACTCCAAGTCAAAAGGCTTGTGACACAACACAAAAGTTATACAGGCAGGCTTTTCTGTTTCTATGCATGTTATTTAATTGGCACCAAGTACTCAAGTCTTCATGACATCATTTAATTAACTATTTCTGTGTACCTTTTTTGAGGATGGAAGACCATATCACCAAATTTTCAGCATACATCAATACATTTACATCCCTATCTTCTAACATAAATATAAGATTGTTGACATGTATATTACAAAGGAACAGCTGAACATAGTATCCTAGGGAAGGCGGGACTGAAGTTGCTTGTGATGAGATATGAGTAAAGTGTAATGCAATATGTTGTGTTATTCATAACACAGTGCATTTATTATAAGACAGATCATTTAAAAAAATCATTATTTGAGTTTTGCATTTCTATTTTTTATTTTATTTTCTATTACTTGATTCTCCCTTTAAAACAACTGTAATAATAGAGATACAAGACTGAAATAATGATTTTGTTTCTTACCTGCTTTAAAATGAACACACTGTATGTCAGTGTTAGACTAATATCAAATTATATGGAACTAGAAGCATATCTTCTGTCCTTCATTTCTTTCCAAATTCAGTACCAAGCATCATTTCATCATGTGGTGGAATATGCAAATTAAACTGTTGGTCATACAGGTATAATTCCACTGTGCTAATGCTGCAGCCATCCAAATTTTGATAGGGGATACATCTGAGTGTCTTCCATTTCTCGTTCCCTGCCACCAAACCACTCAAGAGGACTTTTGGCTCGCTAGTCTTTTTAAATGGCCGCATATCACACACATACTATTACACTAACAAACATCCATGCACTCTCTGGAATTTGAACCCAGGCCCAAAGTAGTATACTTTTAATGAAAACATAATTATAAGGTGGCAGATGAAATTTTGGTAGTTTGAATTTATTTGACATTTCCTATGTTATTAATTTTATGTGTTCAATTGTTATTATTTTCACTTCTATGTGCGGTTTTTATTGTTTCTTTTTTGTGCCGAAGAATTCAATGAGTTCATAGTACAACATCAGTAGTGATGCAATAACTTTTTTTTTTTTTTCTCACAGTTTACATAAATACAACTTTACAATGTTTGTAAATAATGCTTTTATATTCAATTATCTGGATTTAGTATTTAAAGTAACAATACTTTTCCATTATGTGCCTGCCACCCTTTTTGACACCTGTGAAAGAGAAGCTAAACACATGTTGAGACCTAATGGTAGCATTATTGGTGGACTGTGTGTATGAACAAGAATAATTAAATATCCACATACTATTACAATAATACCTATAAGATGTGTGGCAGATGCATAATGGAAAAGTACTAAAGTAACTTCAATTAAGAAGAAGAGCTATCAAAAGCTCAACATTGGCTGGGAAATTTGTGAAAAGTATGTAATATTGAGAGAAAAATTGTGAAATTTTGCATAAATAACTAAAATAAAATAAATTGATATAGTTCAAGAAAAATAACTGAAAAGGCTGGAGGTAAAAATCCTGAATTCATGACAGTTACTTCTGACTATGATCCTAGTATAAAGTGACCACATTTTCACTGAGACAAACCGGGACAAATGGAATGAAATGAAAATTGTAATTTAGTTATGAAAGCAAACCAGTAATTCAAAAAATATATTTTATTGTATACATTCGTATACTTTTCTATAAATATACAAAAATATATTTATTATTAACTATTGATAACTATAAAATATTTGCAAAAAACAATAATGTGAATATTATATTTTTTAATTAATTTAAAATTTTATTTAAAAAAATTATGATTTTCATTCATTATATTCATTATATTATTATATATTTCATTATATTTTTTATCTGAGTGAATACTTTGCAATAGATTCGGATCATTTATTGAAATGTCGTGAAATTTCTCACATGAATTGGTCAAATTATATTTTATCCTTAATACAGATTTTAGAGTTTTACTGTTCAACTGCATTTTTTCAATTGTCCATATTTTATTGATACTAGAAAACACACGTTCTGTTGCTGCATTTGTTTCTGAAAGAGCGCGTGTTCTAAAGTTTTCAAAATATTTTCATAAGGAATATTATTCTGTTCAAAATGAAGGAATAACTCCGTCCATTTCTTATCTGTTTCCGCATTTGCAGACAACCAACATTTCATTTTTTCTTCAGTAACATATCTTTTTACCAATGACACCTCATCAAAAAGACCATTTTCGCAAATATTATTTTTCAGAAAATGGTTACTACTATATTAAAAAGATTTTGTCACATATTCCCATAAAATCTCCTTTTTTAATGTCACCCAATTCTTTTATATTCAATTTCTACACTTTTACAAAAATCCTTCAAACTTTCAACACGTGCAGTATATATATAAAAATATGAATAAATTTTTGCAGTAATATTTTCAAGATCCACTGGAAGTAATTCAGATGCTGTTTGAATAGTATTGTGTAGAATGTGTGCTGGACAAGTTACTCTAATAATTTTGTGGTTCAAATCTTCGTTAAGTTCGTAAAAACGTTATTGATGCTTCTTCTAGCTTTTCCACCAAAATTTGCATTAGTGTTATCCTCACAATAGGCAATGATTTTATAGTTCAAATTATTATTTTTTAAAATAGTACTTATTGAATCAAAAATTATTTCTGAAGTTTCACCCGGCAGTGAAATAAAATCTAATATTCTAATTTTAATTTCTGTTTCTAGATCAAAAAGTTTAACAATTGTGGAAAGTAATTTTAAATCTTTGTGGTTGGAAGCATCATAATATATGGATATAAATGTGCATTTAAAATCTAATTGTTTCTGCAATCGTGAAAAGAATATAGTGAAGAAATATTACAAATAATTGCTTCAGTTTTTGTTGTTGCATCTGCAAATTTTTTGTCGTACAATGTTTTGATCATTTACGATGTACAATCAATTGATGTGAAACTTTGATTGTGGTTTATAGTGTGGAAAGCAAATAGCCCTTCAGCTAATGCTAGCTGTTCCTCCATTAACAATAGATATTCCTTGACGAGACGTAACGACAATGATCGAACATCACCGAGTAAATCTAACTCGTTACATCGCCTATTTTAGTGTACTCTGCATACATTTTATGTGTTTTTTTATTTATGTATTTTTATTTCTTTATATTTACTATAATAATTAATAAATAATAGGTAATATATTTTAACAGTACATTTAAAATAAGAAATGCAGATGTTTTCTAAAAAAGCGGGACATTTTTAAAAATCTGTGGGGCACGGGACAGTCCTCCAAAAAGCAGGACTGTCCCGCCAAAATCAGGACGTGTTATCCTAGTAATTTTGACATTAGTAATAATGAGAGCAATAATTGAATTGCTTTAGCATTTTTCTCTTCATAAAAGAAATTGAGTAATGTACTTCAACATTGATGTGATAAGATAGAATCCTTCTGTAAGTGATGGCAAAGAACTGAAAGATCTGCTAGAGAAAGGAGATAATTATTTTATTTTAGAAAATATTAATCAAATCATTGCATCAGGGACTTGAACAATGGAGATCATAATTAATTAATCATAGTGAAGAAAAAGACCATGCATTTTGCTTCTATTTTAGCTGTTTTTCAGTAATAAAAAATCACTCTCTTATGATGGATATAAGGACTTGGAGCATTTACATCTGCCTCTGAAATGAAATAAAAGATGTCTAAAAACCACCTGAAACCTCATGAGAGCTGGCACTAGAATCTGTTCGGTCACACCAGATGACATTAGAAATAGACAGCTGATTTAGAAATAGGGGCCCACCAGCAACCGAGCGGTAAAGTCGCCAAACACTGTTAGTTCGGTCCGAGGTTCGAATCCTGCAAACGGGCTGGCTGCATGGCCGTTTTCGTGGTTTTACCCATGTGTAACGTGTATCAGTTTCCCTTAGAAAGTCCTCCACAAAGGCATCCCTCCCCTTAGGCAGATAGCCCTCAAGTCTTTGCCATAGTTAAATAACCCAACCTAACATTTAGAAATAGTTGAGATTACAACAAGTGGAAAAAAAATCTAGTGTTGAAAAGGCCTAATCGTGAATCCCATAAGAAATGATTCACTTGTAATCTAAAATAAGAGACAGTAGATTCGATGCAATAAAATTATTAAATGTAGGCTTTAGTGTACAAAAGCATAGCAAAACATGTAATGGCCACTTCCCAAAGTTCAGCTGAACTTTTATATCCAAATTGTTACTGAAAATATCTAAAAGACTACTTTAAATTATTTCAGAAAAAAAATCAAAGTAAGTTGGTTTATTTTATTTCTGGGACTAAATAAAAGAAAATAATTTATGCAGAAAAGCATTAAAATATAATGATTTATTTTGTTTCTGGGAAGATAAAACAGAAGAAAAGTTATGCAGTCAGGAATGCTTAGTAATGCGACATATTTTTAGATAATAGTCATTAAATGATATAAGCAAAATACATTATAAGGTTTCTTAATGTGGATGATTGTATGTTCCATGTATAAAAATTTCTGAAAATTTCACATATGAAAATATATTCTGAAAATTCAATTTAAACTGAATATTTATATTAACAAACATTTATCAGATGCAAATATTCTTGTCCCAAACATGTGTGCTCAAAGTCATGACAATAGATACCACATGAAAAGAATACATTTAGGAGTTCCATAAATAATGCATTAGGAATTTGAAGCACAGAGCTGATTTTTATATTATCTCTTTACATTCTCTGAATCATAAGAACTGATTGAATTAAAAATAATGCCTCAACGTTTTCTGGTGAAAGGTCTAGAAATTATGTGTTTTTATAATTATAAATATCAATACATATTTTTGAGGTTACACTGAGGAATTTTTAAAACATATATTGCAATGCTGACTCTAACTAAGTAGAGCATTACGTAGATATTTTTTTGCCTTAAGCAGAGGCTATGTTTATTGAAATTAATGATATTTATACGCTTTCATATTCATTGAAGATAAATATTTCAAATCACAACATTCTAACACTTATAATATGTTCAATCATAGCTTTATATATTCAGAAAAATTATGTTACGAATAATGATCTATATTTATAAACTGAGAAATGTTTAAAAAATAGCAAATATCAAAGAAACAGAATAGATAGCAATGTAAAAAATGCTGTACTAATTATGTAATTTTATATACAGTCAAAAGTCGTTAATTCGGACACCCATAATCCGGAATGATCTATAATCCGGACCTCAAATCTACAAACTTTTTTGTCGCTTTGACGCATGCGCGTAAGACCTTTACGGCTGCGAATATGCGTGTGCGCATGCGCATAATACGTTTACGCAAGCGTGTTTAATGTATAACGAACGGTATAAGCTAAGCTGAAATTATCTAATTCAGGTAATGTTGCAGATTGCGTTGTTCCTTAATCTTCGAATTGGATCCGGCTTATTATTTTTTGCAGACTGTTACAGCAATTTTATAAAAGTAAGCTTGAACTTTCGATTATGTCAAATAGAATTTCCGATATATGTTTACTAATATGTAAAGGATCTACAAAGCGAAAGTATGTTTCAAAGTCCATTAAACCAAAAGTGGAATTGCTGCAAAAAATGGATAAAGGCATATCCTTTGATTATCTGACCTGAACCCTATCGAAAACCTCTGGGACGAGTTGCATCGCTGAATTCAGGGGTGCAATACCCGTGCAAAATTGGCGAAGGAACTTCTATGTCTTCTCCAAGCCGAGTGGAAGAATATACCACTAGCTGTCATACAAAGACTTGTGAAAAGTATGCCCCGGAGGGTCCACGCTGTAATTACCTCTCGTGGAGGCTCTACCAATTATTGATTTTGAATAAAATTATTTTTTCTTTTCTATCACAGGTGTCCAAATACTTATTGGTAGTCAGTGTAGTTGCTGGGAAGTCAAAACTTGAAATTGCAGCTTATTGCTTTTCCCTCGTGTCTAACGTGATTTATAAGCCGCTTTCTCTCGAAGTCTTCGACGAACTTAAAAGTTAAATTAATTAATTAAAGAAATTCGAGGACTATCTGTGTGGGAAGAGATGCCGTCGTAGAAGACTTCCTAAGGAAAGCAGGCACACATTCACGTTTTATATGAGGAAAGCCATGAAATCTTTCATGTTCGCCTGAATTTTAACCCCGGTTGACCTACCAGTGTTCAGCGATCTTACCACTCTTTCGCTGGTGGGTTCCTCCACAAAAGTATCCATATTTTAGGCAACTAGCAATGAACTTCTGAAAACTAATGAGCAGATTTTAACGAAATTTGCTATGAATATACATTTATAACAGAGAAAGAGATGTACTATTCAAAAATCATTTCATACATGCGCTATTGTCAATAAAGTTCACGATGCAAGGATTTCGAAAATCCACGTTGTGATATCGAATTAAAAATAAGTGTAATATGGGCTTTGTGTCCCTCTCACAGCCAGACAGGTCGCGCAAGGTGACGCCATACTGGACATGAGGCAGTTAAGGAATCCCTGTGTCAGGCGATCCCACTTCTACAGCAAGGCAGTTTTCAACTTCGCTTTAGTTCTCGGAGGGGGAAATGGCGAGATTAAACTGGACTACCAAAAGCGTCGTCGAAGACATGTTTTATAGGATTAAGGTGAGGACATCTAGCTGGCCAGTCCATGTTGACAAATATACTTTACTTTACAAGTAATGGTTGACTAGCTGAGCCCTTTATAGACAACCGTTATCGTTTATTAACAGGAACCCACCACCAACTGCGCTCCTGGAAAGTCGAAAAGAGAGCTCTAAGATCTCTCTATACCTTGTAATAGTCTGGAAGCATTTGTCAAACACATGCAGGGTGTGTGGCTATTCAACATAATGCCTGTTCAAACCATTACACTTCCACAACCATAATGATCTTTTTTCTGATGAAGAGGGGGTGGTATCTTGTTGCATATTCTCTCCAGATAACAGAGGCGTAGCTAGGTTTTCAGCGCCCGGGCACAACTGAAGATTTTGCGCCCCTTTCTTTGTGCCAAAAACTGAAACATTTCATTCTAAAATTTCGTAACATCAATTTGGCGCCCCCTGAATGCTGCGCCCGGGGACAGATGTCCCCCCTTGCCCCACCCTAGCTACGCCACTGCCAGATAAAGATACGCTAAGAATCAGTGCCCCAGAATGAATCGCGGCTCACCTGTGAAAAAGCACGCTGCTCCGCTGAAATCTGGTGTAGCCATGGCTACTAATGTTTAAAATTAATTTACGACTAGTAACAGCATGAATTATAAACAAATAACTAAGAGTTATTGCATTTTATTTTCCAGCTATCGAAATGCGACGCTACGAGCAACGTTTTGAAACCAAAACCTAGCAATCATGAATCAGAACTAGAACTAGTTGCCATTCAGCATAAAGAAGTTTAAATATAAATATGAATATTAACAAAATATTAAAGTTAATTTTATAAAATAATTAAATATATGAACAAATATATTAAATAAAAAATAATTATTTCTCATGCACTAACTGGCTCAAGGCACGTGTCATCTATACTATGCTAAACATGCTCTCTTCCGTGCTGTAGTGAGCAGAACGCAACCAGAGATTTTTCTGGCATACAGCCCTATCTCACGAAGCTTTGAGGCAGACCGTAAAACTCGAGTTACATTGACAGCACATATCTCACGTAACAGCTGTAGCGGTCCTGTGTCGCCGCCCTGAATGTGCTAAATTATGATTCTTTTATCGTTTTAAATGTTTGTGGACCTTGTCCAGGTCTTCTTGATATAGATCCATCGTGTACTTTTCGGAAGTGCATATAAAATAGGAACGCTATAGATCCATTGTACTGAAACTACTTCCGGAAATTGCAAATGACACTGGACTTTACATTGCAGCCATCTGCGCTTTTGACTGTCCTATCTCCAATCTATTGACAATCCCCCCCTTATTCCATCATCTATACATTCTTGGCTACTAATTTTACCTGATACGTCATAAAATTTACCCCCACTCTTGCGAGAAACACAGCAAATGTTGTGAAGAAGTACAAGTACACAAATCGCCGAAAACCCTTCGTGCGGCCTATATCCCCTCCGCAGATATGCGTACGCTTTATATTCGACATGTTTCATCATAATTCTTTAGAGCCATAATTAGTATCTTTGGTTCAATACTTTTTGTAAAAATAGATATAATTTGCAAATTTTCTTAATTTTGCACTTCAGTGTAGTTATGCCAAGGCCTTCTTAACGCATGCGTCCGCTGAGGAACACATGCGTAACCTCATAAGTGCATACGCCCTATAGCCCCAAGTGCGTACGGGCCCTATGCTTATGCGTTTATATTTCACTTACATTTCATTTTTCTGAGCAGTGGCTAGCTACATATCTCTTCAGGTGTCAAACTGATGTTACGAAATTTTAGAATGTTTTTCATTCTGTAAATTTTACTACTTTCATGGGGAGAGCACAAATAACCACTATAATGGTTTGGTTTATTAGATTACGGCAAAGCACTCGAGGGCTATCTGCCTTAAGGGAGGGATGCCTTCATGGAGGACTTTTTATGGGAAACTAACTCGTATACACGTTACACATGGGGAAAACCACGAAAACGCCCATCCCGCCAGTTCGCGGGATTCGAACCTCGGACCGAACTACCAGTGTTCAGCGGCGTTACCGCTCGGACGCTGGTGAGCCCCTATAATGACTCTTCTCATTAGGGAACAGTAATAAAGGAGGGCAGAAAAGTGATTTGGATCGTGCCTTTCTAAAGGGCTTTACAACCTTTTTTTCGCTGTTCTAAAGGATGTTTTCCGCGAAAAAGCGCGAATTAGGGAACTCAACAACATGTTTCAGCTGTTTTTAGAATGATGTCTGTTTGTGTGTGAACATTTTTTCATCCACAATAACGCTTGCTGGAACTTCCGAAAATTCCCATTTTCCATATTTAAGCTTTCTACATTCGTACATAAAGAGTTGATTAGATTTTGGGAAAAATTGGACAACTAGAAGTGGTACTTTGCTTGAAGCTCATAAGGCCTGTTTACACTACTTATACTCCAACCTAGAGCAAAACTTGTCAGCAGTCAATGTGTGAATGACATTTTTACAAATTTGAAAATGTGCATATAAAGCATATTTTTATTACCCATTTATTAATTTTTAATTAAATCATTAATTGTAATCCATTTAATTAGATTAGCTTAAAATATCTCTCTATATAAAATTGAATAAATAAAAATCTTATAAATTATATGCATATTTTATTAGAAATTTTCCTTTTATTAAAGCAGAAATATCAAAATTTACTAAAACATTATTGATGCAAATATTTTAAATCACAAATAATCATAGAGAAAATTAGAATCCATAAATCATATATATTTAGGTTTCTGAATTCTGATTTCTACAGAAAAATAAAGTTAAAAAAAAATTGAATTTTAGATACAGAAGAATAGTACATATAATAATAATAAAATTACTTATAATTTCTTTACAAATAATGAATATAAATATTTATAGGTAGAATGCTTAGTAAGATTAAGCTCTAAATTACGGAATTTTTTAAATAAAGTTTCTTTTCTCATTATATTTAACTTTTCAATTAGAACTGCTTCAAGAGTTTCATGCCTAAATATAGTTAAAATCTGGTCTTATCTTTTTTTCTTTTAATGGAAAAAAATTCTTTTGCAAGCTGTATTGGAACTTAGTATAAAAAAAGATATAAAGTAAAAAAAAATATGAATGGGTTCATTAAATACAAAGTAATGCTTTTTGCTTTAATAATAAGCAAAAACCACTACTTTGTATTTAATGCACCCATTCATATCTTTTTTAATTTTACAGTTTTTCTCCATACTATATCAAATCTGCATCTTCTTACTTTCCAGTTTTGGCATTTAAGACTTTTATATCAATGGGAACAACTAGATTTTTCTTAATATTAATACACTGGAAGTGATACTTTTAACACTTGGAACAGGCTTTTGTAAAAAGACAAGAGAAACTTCTGAAATTTGGTATTTAAAATAGGTACGTGATTGAGAACAACATATTATATTTATAAGCGTTAAATGTATTTTGGAATTGTGCTAAATGCTATGAGAATAAATTCATTATGAAGCAATTAAATGTATTAGCCTTAGTCCATAATTTCATATTTATTTCACTTTTCCAATAAAAGAATGCTTCCACCAAATGTTACTGTTATGTGTTATTTTTAAGGATACAATTTAGCCACTATACAAAGAAATGGACTGACATAGTTGACACTATATTGAGAATTCTAAATATTAAAAAAAATATATGATTAAGTCATTGATTTGTGAATCCGAAACCATATATGACCACAGGATGACTTCCGCGAAAGTCATCCTGTGGTCATATATGGTTCGAGTCCACAGGATGACTTTTCATGTATTATTATTATTTTTTTTTTTATAATTGATGGGAGGAATGAATACTAAAAAATGACTAGTGTTTACAATCAAGACTGAGCCATAAAATTAACAAATTAATTAGATTTCATTTATAAATGATCAACTAGATGCTGATAGTTCACTTAAAGCTCGTTACTATTCTGTCAATTCCACATCTCAAAATGGTTAGAGATGTGCTGGCCACATTTCTTAAATCTGAGGAATATTTAGTTGCAATATTTGAAAATAACAGAAATCTGGAATAAAAACAAGTGAAACATATCATCCATCTTCTGTGAAATATACCATCTGCTTTCTTAACAATTAACAAGAATTCAAATATAACTTTACCAGATGTTCTTTAAATTCTATATGGGGAACATATTTTTATATGTCCTAAAAGCAATTATTTTCTGAAAACTTTACAAATATATTGCACAGTCAATCACAAAAACAATTGCCATTGGGACTTAATCTCTTCTTATACTGGCATGGCATCCATCCATATAAGAGATCATTCAGCTACCATGCAACTAAAAAAATTATTTCAACAAAAAAGTGTTTTAAAGCATAAAAATATATGTTACATAAAGACAATAAAACTTAAATTTATAATTTCACTTTTAATGTTACACAAAATTTAGATCCTTAATAACAGCACAATCAAGATTAAATATCCTGTTACATTAAAAACTTCAATATCTAATTCATCAATCATCTGTATATTTTGTATGTAATCAGCCTTTATGAAACCAAATTAAAAACTTCATTAATATCTAATTCATCAATCATCTGTATATTTTGTATGTAACCAGCCTTTATGAAACCAGTCATACAAGAAGAAATTCCCAGTAAGTTACCGAAAAATAGAAATCTGGTTTTCATATAAAAAGCAGGAAATTATGCTTAATTCTTTTCAGTCATTTCCTAAAATATATTTGAAAATTCCAGAACAAGTTAAAATGGGTTCCCGGATAAAAGACCACTGGACAAATGCCATTGTGATAATTGCGGGTGCAACAATGGATTTAAATGTTAAAATACAGTAAAAGCTGGACTATCAACTAACTGGAAAATTTTTAATTTCAGAAAATTTAAGTGACATATAAAGCAGGGACAGGCCTCCAGAAACCCTGCTGATAACTTCTAAATTATGAACAGATTTACATTTACACACCTTTCTTACATTCCCTCTTCCCCACTGCTATATACATCATACTGTTCTAAGAATTCCTCCAGAGAATAGGCCTCACCCAAGGCTAACAGTAACTGTAATAGTCCTTATTATTGGCTCTGATTCTTCTCACCAGTTGTGGGAAGTTACACAGTTCAGTTCCCATTAGAAGTCCTTTGTTACTACTAGAGGGGAACATAGATTTCTTGTGGTGAGCAAACAGGACCAAGGTCACTGCATAGAGTGGAAATTTGGAAGTGCACTTCAACACAGGTGTTCTATCAGAAATTGTTTTCACCTGTTTTACTAACAGATTTTTCATTAAATTGGTCCTCAAGTTGAATAGGCTATCGGTAACAATTTCTAACTAAACATCTTTTAGTGCGACAGGAAATTAATATTGTAGCTATTCTGATTAATTATCCATCTACTGACTGAAAATCTTTGCCAGAACTTGACTGCAAAAATGGAAGATTCTTCAACATATAAAAAACAAAATAATTAAGTTTTGAAAAAGGTGAAAACAAGCAAAATTTAATGAAAGACTTTAGCATCGGATTAATTATAATTTATGATATTAAACTAGGAAAAAATGAATGAACAATGGTGATACAAAGTGCAAAATTATCATACAAAATTTAAGTTTTTGATATGCTATATCCTTAACTTGAATCATGATATTAAATAAAAATTGGCCATTTTCTTTAAGCTCCCACTGGAATGAATGGTGCAAATTTGGCAACATCTCCTTTAATTTTCATGATGACATTTAATAAGAAGATATTTTAATTTTATATGCCAAAAGCCAAATACATACAAATTTGTGTGTGAAGTTTTTTTAAACGTTACATAATTGATTGTAGGCTTTTGATTAGAAGCTGATAACATATAAGAAGACAGTTTTTATAGTATTAGACCTGAAATTTCTTTCTCCATTAACAGGACTTTTCTGCCAATTGCATTTTATATATTATTATCCGGAAATTTTATTTATCAAGAATTTGCATATCCCAAGCATTTCATAGTCCATCTCTTACTGTGCAATATATACGAGAGTCAAAATATGTATTATTATAGTAGTAAATGTGCTAATGAAATAGCAATAAAATCATACAAACTTAATTACTGCAGTTAAACTGATTTTTACCATTTCATTGAAATTTTATTATCATTTTCACATATTCCTTTAGTTAGGGATAGATAAAAGAGAAATCTTAAAAATTGCATCCCTGACGCTTACTGAATATACAAATTTTTAGCAAATGTGCAAATAAAATAGCAATAAAATCATACAAACTTAATTACTGCAGATAAACCAATTTTTACCATTTCATTGAAATTTAATTATTTTCACATATTCCTTTAGTTAGGGTTAGTTTTTTTTTTTTTTTTTTTTTTTTTGTTGCCTACATAAAAGAGAAAGCTTAAAAATTGCATCCCTGATGCTTACTGAATATACAAATTTTATTTCATTGATGTAATGAATTTTTTGATATTTCAATCTTCACTTAAGTTACATGCTCAGATTTACTTTGAAAGGAAGAATGCCTGGAAGTAAATAATTTTACATTTTATTCAAGTTGGCTCAATCTTGAAGGAAATAATTCTTAATATTTCTTCTTTATTACATATTGCTATGTAACACTTCAAGAAGCGTTTTTTTGCGATTCTTATTTTAAAGTTATTTTGGAAAATGCTTTCAGTTTACTTACACAGAGCATATTTCTTCATACCCTATGTATATATGAACTGATTTATTAGCTTAAAAACTGATCCAATATACATTCTTCCACTTACGGAATTTTTCAAAATAAGATGAAGACTGACTCCAAGACATTGAGGATTTTGATTAAAAAAATAACTTTTTCTATAGCTCCCAGAGAGAAAAATCTCCAATCAGCAAAATATGCACTGATCTGTTAAAAAAAAAATTCTACCTATGTTCGAACTTTGCAAAAGTTAATGTTTAATTGATTAACAGAACAGGGCAACGGCTTAAGCTATTGTATCGATCACCACAACATTCTGAGAAAAAGAATGGCGGCTTTGAAAGTTCCCACGGACAGAGCATTTCTTAACGAATTCTCAGAAAGAAAGTGACCAGCAGCCACAAAACAAACTCAAGTTTTTGTTCCTCTTATAGTTGTCTGAAGGGAGACATTGTTCTGTTCCCTTTCATCAGTTTATAGGTGCGTTGTCTCAGACCACCTGGTTTGAGTCCCCAGGCTGTCTTCATTATATCCGGTTTTTAATCAAGGTTCTCTTGCCAGTCAAGAGGCACTCTTAAAATTACGAACAAATGAGGATCCTCAATATTTTTTCAACATGCCCAGGACAACTTGAACAAAATCATGGAACGCAGTTTTAGAGAAGGAGTGAGAGTGAGTTACAGTAAGTGAAGAGAGAAACCTTCTCTTGGTTTTTCCAGCTTGGCCATGCGCAAATTTTATTTCGCTCTGCGCAGAGTGACATTAATATCAAGAGTTTACAGTGAGGTAGCCAGGCTCGTGTTACCTTACCAGACAGCATCCAACTCAGTCCGGGAACCACTGACTAGGAGAGACGATTAATTCTAAACAGCCTCGTCTTGAATTATTTTGAAACAAGAGCTTTTATCTAGAATCAGTGCTAAATGGAAACTTTATTCACAATGTCTGGTTGTTATAGTTCCCCCTCACCCTACAGTGAGTTTATTTATTTTTGCATATAGCCTAGAAAGAACTCCAATAAATTTATTTACACTACCTCTTGCCTTCTGAATTCGTCACAGCATGGAGGACTTTATAAAGACTGGCTCATATTTACATACACAGTATGAGAAAAGCTATAAAAGCAGTGTGAAACTAGCCTCTTTGCCAGCATTCAAACCTTTGTTAAGTGATAAAAGTTTAGAGCTGTTTTATTCACTTAGCCACAGGTGAAACTGATAGGGTCAACTACCCTCAGGATGTTTGTGACAGCAGTCGTATGCTTTTTTTTTTTTAATCAATTAACTGAATATTAAGAAGTTTTTATTGTGAAAACAGTACTTATTACAAACTAAGAGTCATCTTTTTTGAAAGTCGAATTCCTTGAACTAAAATTTTTGGTAAGCTGGCCCTTTCTTGAATTGCTTTATAACTGTTTTCTTACCTTCCTTTCTTGCTAAGTCAAAATCAGACAATATCCTTTTGCATTAGAGGTCATATAATGTCCTTTGTGAAATTTTGAAATACGAAATAGTTTATCTTGTGATCTTTTAAGAGAAGCTGCATGCCTTCTTGTGGCAATTCAAAAATGTATTAAAAGGTAATTTTATAAATACAGTCTACATTTCCTCCATTTGGAACACCATGAAAATTAACTATTTCAAATCTGCATTTTTATCCTAAGCTCTAAAACATTAATGCCCTAATTGCCAAATTTTTTATCTTAATGATAATCTCCAACTCTATGCAAATATGAATATCTTATTGTATTTTATTAAAATTAAAACATTTAAAAGTTGTGTTTTAGCTTCACACTGCTGGCAGTTACAGTTTCACTCTATAGATAGCTACTGATAAACATATATTCGATTACTTGCTGGGTTTTAATGGTTCATTAAAAAAAAAAAAAAAAAGAGAGAGAGAAGAAAATTTGAAACTAGTATATGCACTTCTGATATATAACTAGAAATAATAGATTTGATTAACAACTTGTCTTAATTTAAAAACGTCAACGAAATAACATCTGCTAATGAGTAAAGAAAGTATATCTGACAAGTGAACAATTAAGACTACTCAGTCAGTTTAGGACCACCGTTGTCTCTCCCAATATTAGTAATAATAAAAATTAAATTGAGATATTACGAATTTTCTCAGGGGGATTATTGAATACATTTTCTTCTTTGAAAAATAAAAATAGTTAGAATTCTATTAAAAGGAATGAATTTACTCATTAACATATTTAAAATGGAATTAAAAGCGAAGTGCAATCAACAAACCAAGTAATTATTGTCCTGACCAGAAATTAGTTGACTTTTATAATTAATAGATGCGAAAGAGTTTTGTCTTTTTCTCCAGTAAGAATCAAGATTTAAAAAGCTGTTTAGTAAAATTATTCAAATTGCTCATAAAAAAACAGAAACTGGTCATGCTATCAAACTTGAAATGCAATCTTTAAATCGGAATATATAATTCTTATAAGAGCAAGTTTTATTTTCTTACCTGAAAAAATTGCTTCATGACACTTCTGCCTTTGATTATTTAAAAACAATGCAAACTTTGTAAAAACAAGTGTACAAAAACATATTCTCATAAGACAAAAATGAAAATTTAACATTAAGAATGTATGAAAAAGAAATTTTACATGTACATTAAATATATTTATGTAAATAAAATTTAAAAAGTAAATTCTTCTAGCTATTGCCTATGAGCTAAAGTGATACTTTGGTTCCTTTGCTAAGTAGTATAAACACAAAGTAAAGATTCAATTGTAATTCAAAAAGTAAAAACATAAAATATATGAAATAATAGTTAAGAAAATTAGAAAGCTTAACTTGATTTAAACTTAAAAGTTAATATGTAGAATAAAGTTTAAGCTATCTCAAAACACATTAGAAAAAATACTACCCCCCAAAAAAACTACAGCTAAGCAGCGTCGCCTTGCATTTTCCCATTAACCGCTGCTTAGTAGTAGTTTTTGTTTTTTAACATTTTTTTGTAGTATTTTTTCTAATATGTTTTGAGATAGCTTAAACTTTATTCTACATACATATAAACTTTTAACTTTGAATCAAGTTAAGCTTTCACCATTTTCTAACTTTCTTAATTAGTATTTCATATATTTTGAGTTTTTACTTTTTGAATTACAATTGGATCTTTACTTTGTGTTTATACTACTTTGCAAAGGAACCATTTTCTAACTTTCTTAATTAGTATTTCATATATTTTGAGTTTTTACTTTTTGAATTACAATTGGATCTTTATTTTGTATTTATACTACTTTGCAAAGGAACCGAAGTATCACTTTAGATCATAGGCAATAGCTAGAAGAATTTACTTTTGTTGCATAGGCAATAACCACAGTGGGTTTACCTTTGGTGCTTTTATCCTCCTGTCACTGTCAAAAGGTTATAGTACTAGAAAAGCATAAAAACAGTATTTTAACACGTAACACATTGTGAAAATCTAACTTAAGCATTAACTATAAAGAATACTTAAAAATTCTTTTTTTCAAATCCATTGAGACAATATAAAAATACACAGGTTTCCATGCCACCCAAGAGGTACTGTGCAAGCTTGTTACCATGCTGGTTCCCCTAAACTAACATTTTTACATAGCTGCTCTTTTGGTAACGTCAATTCTGAACATTCAAAGAAAATTATGTCAGCTAGTTGAAAGAAAAATGATAATTTAAGGCCTATATAAAAACTATGTTACAAGGCTTTAAACAGCCAATCTTGAAGTTAAGTACCATCAAGTGTTACTAAAAATAACAAGACCAATTTAATACGGGAAATACATTTCGGAATTAAATTTTACAAACATTCAATTCAAGGTTTAAAGCAAGAAGAAAGAAAATTCATACTAAATGCAGTCTTTGAATTTACAAGTTAGGACAGTAAAATATATAAAAAAAGCTTAGGGCACAGGAAACACAAGATAAAATACTACCTACGTGAGTTTAATGCTATATCAATAGGTCAGAAAACAAAAATTAAATAATATTTAAAACAAATGAATTATATATTTAACATCTATATTTTCACAATCTCTCCACCTAAAAATAAACTTACTAAATTCATATGAATTGAAAGCCTGTTTAACATCTAAATTTTTGCTAATCTGATAGGCATAATAACAAATGAATACTCCACAACTCATGCCATCATTCTGAATAGCGTGATTGGGAAACGAACAATACCAATTATCACACATATCTAAAACATTATTAAGGATACTTTGCCATAAATGAATACACAGAATTTTGAATGGCATTAAAACCAAGTGGATCATAAAACTGAAACATTCTATCTTTAATCTTTGCAACAAGTAAAACCCAATGATTATTATTCATAAGAGCTGGAATAAAAAAGAAATCAACAGATGCAAAATCAGCTTTTTTTCATACATTTTGAGTTTTATTACCTGACTGAAAAAATGGTGTATGGTAACATTTGGCAGCTATGGAAGAAGTATTAAGAATGGTGTAAAAAAAAAAAAAAAAAAAAAAAGCATCAATAATATTGTCACTAAGCCAGCCAAGCTGAAAATTATTATTTACAGCCTTCAGGGCTAAAATTTCTTCATTTGAAATATAAGGATCAAGAGATTTTATATCGAGAAATGTTAGAAGTGTTTCCCCAGCTCGAAGAACACATTTTGAAATATCGGATACATTAAGCTCAGGGGTAAAAGAATTATATTTAAGTAAATTGCTACCCTTAACCTTAATTGTGGTATCCTGTGATGATTTATGATCATTCACATTAATATTATTTGATAACCCTAACAAACCTTCCTTGACATTTTTTTTTTTATTATAAGTATCGGGATAATCTAGAATTTTACATTTTATACCTTTCATAGATGTTGTACGAAACAGAGTTTGACGTGATAATTTTAAATTTGGAGCAACCTGAGTAAATGGCATTTTATCAGAAAAATCTTTCAAATGGTTTGATTTTATTGCACCTTTACAATTAGAAACTATATCTTTTAAATTCTTTGTTATACTAGGTATTAATATCTTTTGGATTGTCGGATGCGGCAACATAACTAATAATTAAGACATTAAAGTCTTACAAGTGTTAATTTTAGGTTCAGTGTTACACACAACAGTATCTGAAATAGCATTAGATTTTTTAATCAATTCTAGAGGGGAGGAGTTTTCTGCATTAAGGATATCTGTTGCAATTACAGAAGGACTTAATTGCCTGCATGAATGTATTTTATGTACGTGTTTACATAGTGTGCTGAAGTCTGGACAATTACACTTATATAAATGATGACACAGATTTAGACAGGAGAGGTTAATACACTTTGAATAACAATGATCTGTTTCTGAACATAGTTCATGCAACCGCTTAACTGTATATTGAATATTTTTACGTGTCTGTGATTTTATAGACCACAAACAAGGATGTGTTTTTGTTACATCACTATCAGGTATTTTCATTTCAGATTCACGTCGTTTATTATAAGTTGGTGGGTAGATGCTCTCTTTACAGTTAATTTCAACTTTATACTTATAAGCCATGTAAATATCTTCTTCAATTTTTAAAAGCACATTAATTAAATTATCGAGGCGTCTGTTAAATTTACGTTTTAAGTACACAGTTTTCAATTTATTGTGAAATGACTTGCAATACATGTTAGTATCTGTGAATGCATGAGGGAAGTTTCTGTATGCCATTGACCACAGCCTTGCTCGGCAATAATAATACTCCTCAAAATAATTTACAAACGATGGTGCAACAGCTCGAAACTTTTGAAGGAAATTATCCATCATAGAAATAAATAAAGAAGAACTAGTTTCTTCAAGCAATATAACTAAATTAAAATAAATTTTATCCTTAAGTTTTTGACTTGAAACCATTCGAAATAAACTACGTTGCCATGCACGATGTACATGCCATTTACATAGTGTATGTTTAATACCTGGACCAAATGCTTTTTCAAATGCAGGATGTGTAGTTTTATCATCATCTGTCATTAAACAATTAATATTAAGCTCGGGTATTACACATTTGATACTAAGAAATAAATTGTACATCGTATCCTGATCCAACTGATTTGAAATAAAATGTGCTACGGGGTAACCACTACCAAATTCATCTGGGACAATTAAATTTAGCAAATAAAAATCATACTGATTTGTTTTGTGAGTAGAATCTATACATAAAATCCTGCTACAACCTTTAATCATCATTTCTTTTTGCTCCTTTGTCTGCAATCCTAGTGCAAAAGACTTATTTGCGAAAGACTGTGTCAAGGCCTTTCGGACCATACAATGTTGGTTTTCCTTGAGGTTTGTAAATAAGAATAGGGTCATACAATTCCTGCCTAAGTTTCTCAACCATGGCAGCAACAGAAAGTGAATCATCACTAAGAGAAGAAATCATTACACGCTTTATAGTAATTTATAGTCCTACGTGTTACAAAATTATCTTTAATACTTAAGCTATTATCACGTGATCCACTTCCATCTCGGATAAATTCCTGAATTTGATCGGTGGAAAACCTAACTGACCATAAGTTTTGATTTGATCACGACAAATCTGACTAAGCTGTTGAAATTTGGTATTTTCAAACGACAGCTCATGATTGTGACCTGAATAAAAAATAGCTGTCACAAGATCTTGTTCCTCAGAAACTAAAATTCTGGATGGACATCTGAAGCTTAATGGTAAAGAACCTTTAAGATTTTTTCTACTTGAAATTGGCATTGGTTTTTTTTTTTTTTTTTTTTTTTTGTGTTACATTGAAGTGACAACAATAACAATGGTATGCTTTATTAACTTTATGTTTACTCCTAGAACACTTCTTAAAAGAACTGAATATTTCCTTAGAATGACATTCTAACCACAGCTGAAACTTTACCATTGATGAAAATGTAAGCTCCTTCACATCCATCTCACAATTGTGAAATTCAGCCAAACGTTTATTATGATCACTAATAAACCGCAAGGATGCCTTGCAATCAGGAAAAATACACGGTTTACGAATATTTAAATTATTTTTAGAAGAGCAAAACTTCTTATGATGAAAAAGGTTACTGCGGGTTTTACAGTCTATCTCACAGTTGTCACAAATATATGATTTTGAATCACTTTCAGAAGACACAGATTTACACCTATTTTTATGATTAAAAAATGACTGTCTTGAAGCATATGACTTCATGCATACCTCGCACGTTCTTGGATATTTATTTTCTATTTCATCATTTTTTACGGTAGTACATAAATTATCCTTATTTAAAATTTTACAGTTACGTTTGTGTCTTGATAAAGTTTCTTTACAAGAGAAATCTTTCTTACAACATGGACAAATTATAGTCTTTATATTTGGGTTAACAGAGGTAATAACTTTGCAGTTTTCTTCAACATACCCATTTTCAGATTTCTGTACAATACTTTCACCCTGATTGGAATCATTTGCACCCCCAAACTTAATGTTAGAACATTCTGAATAATTTTTAAGAATAGAAAACTTGTTAAAATGAAAATATGGATGGTAAGAATTAAAATTTGCACAAGAACCAACAACTGATGGGCAAGTATTGGAATTGGTGACAAGCGAGATGAAACAGAGCCGCAAAAGCCAGTAGGCTGAGAAGTGACTAACGACATAAAAGAAAATTTAGATACAGATGTAGTAGCATTCTGCAAATCTGAATCAGAGCAAACAAATGAACCCTTAAAAATTGGAAAATTCGACATGGAAGTACAAGAATTGAAACTGATACCAAGATGAGATGATGATGAATTGGAATCCGAAGAGCCTGCAGGTTGAAAATTAAATTTCCAGGAAGTTCAGAAATAGCTGCAGTATCAGGAAGTTGAGATCCAGTAGAATTTAAAACACCTGATGTAGTGTGGACAGTACATTCGAGAGCTGGAAAATCCAATACATCCAAAACACTGGAACTGCTATCCAAAATCGTACTAGAAAATCCATGTTTTAAAACATCTGAATAAAGTGGCTTACGAGGTGGATCCAAAAAATTTACACTAGTGCCAAGTGAATATTCAAGAAGTGGAAAATCTGATAAACTCGAAATACTGGGATTAGTATTCAAAACAGAGCTAGTAAAACAATCATGCTTGAAAACATCTGAATAAAGCTGTTTAGAAGAAGAAATATGACACAAGAAATCTCTAGAATTACAAACCCGAACACTGGAAACTAAAGAACGTTTCACAACATCTGAAAAGAGTGGTTTGGAAACAGAAGCACCAAGATTACTACCCAAATGAGTACTCAGAACAGAAGGAATACTGGTTAATGCTGGGAAACTGCTAAGGGATGTAGAACAAAATGGTGCACTTACCTCTACAACAGTCAAACTTCTTTTGATATCTTTTACTAAAATTTTGCCCAGCTGCTGATTACCTCTCCGATTTAGGTGTAAACCGTCTCTGGATAAACAAGTACTCTAAGAATAATCAAAAGAGCTGCAAAAGAAAAACCCATCTTTACCTTCGTATGTTGAGAGAAGTCTTGAATTTATGTTTAGTATCTTCCTATTAAGTTCTTGTAGGTGATACGTGTTACAATCTCGATATAAATCCGGGCATCGTGGGAGAACACCTGAAAACAGAATGACCTTCGGGTTTAATCGTTCAATTCCCTTATATAGACAACCATATTTACGATGAATTTCATCTAAATCGTCATTTGAATTATTGGTACCAACGTGGACCAAAACTAAATGAAAATGGTTGTTCATAAAGGCAATCTCACGTGTCAACCTTTCAATCCTAGCTCCTGGAAAGCAACGAAAATCAACTTCGTAATCAAGTAAATTCTTGAAAATATTTAATCATAGAATCCCCGATTATCCGAAAACTGCCAGGACTCTCATCTTTTCAGATTGCTTAGACAAACACATAACTAAAATAAAATAATTAAAACTCAAAATATCAGCGCTAATACTACGTACCTCACTACCACAGCAGCACGTGCAAGAAAAATGGCGAAAACCTGTATTGCTTACTTCCAAAAATTACATTTGGCTTCATTTTTCAATTTTGGCGCAAATTACGGTAACCTCTTAGTGTTGCCATAGGTCACGTGAGACCCGCTAACTTCCGTAAACTCTCAGCGTTTGTCGTCGCATATATCTGCAAACCTCGTTGGTCACTGCCAAAGTGGTTAGAATCAAGGAGGTTAGATTATAAGGAGGGAAGGTTCAACTCAAAAGGTGAAGCTTGGCGGCCATGTTACTGTTATCGCTGTGACTTGTGCAAGGAAGTCCGTAATTACAATATTTTTTCTTCTTTTCTTTTTGAAGCATGTCAGCTTGTGTTGTATATGAATGCAAAAACAGATTTTCGAAAAAGATTCCTGAGATTACTTTTCCCGCGTAAGTATTGATTTTCTTTTTTTTTTATCTAATTTGATAAGTTAGGTAAAAAATATCACAATGTCATGTTGTTTTCTTTCCAGATGTGAAAAAAAGGACTTAATAGTAATCAAAATATGTTAAATACATTTTAATGTTTCTGTTTATAGCTGGCATCTTTGTTCCTTAACATACAATGATGTATGCTAAAATTTAAACTGTGTAATTTGAACGTTTTAGGTAATTCGTTTGATAATTTTTATGAAAAGTAAGACACCAATTGTTACTATTTTTATGAATTGTAAAGGTGTTAAACAAAGTAATGCTTTTCTTTATGTATTAATTATTATTAATTTTTAAGTTTTGTGAACTGTTAGGAATATAATTTGTGCATTTGATCAAGATAAACTAACTTTTCTGTTGTTAAAAAAATGTTTTTTGCATAAATTTACAAATTTGTGGGAAGTATAGCGATAAAAGTAAGTAAAATATTTACACAACTGAACATGTGGGAAAGATGTATCCAAAAATATAGGTATAGGTATATTTTTGTAATTCAGCTTAATTCAAGGCAATTTCTTTGAGATTCATAAATATGAAACGCGCATAAACTGAAATCACTGAATTCACATAAATCTGTTTTATTTTATTAATATTTATTTTCTTGTTGTTATAAGGTTGTTGGTTGTGAAAAGAATCTATTTAAACTTTCATTTAAAAAAAATGCAACTTGTGACTATTTTTTTTAGAAAATTATCTGCTATTAATTTCAGGTTAAAATTATTTTAAATGATTCTTTAATAAATTACAATATTGGGAATAAATCAGAAATATGACTTCTTAAAGGAAAAATTGGAAAGTACACCCAACAGGTTGCTAATAAAACCTAAACAAATTCTTGAAATATGCAGAAACATTATTTCTAAAGGCTTTAATGTTATGCACATGCATTTAGATTTCGAACTATTTCTTAATGATTTTCTGTACGTATTAAATTACGGATATCATCTTTATAACTTTAAAACAAAAAACTAGCAATATCAAAGTATTTCATTATAAATTTTACATATTTTTAGTGCAAAATACATGCACGGAACAGCTTGAAAACACGTACGTTTCGTTTTGAAGTAACAAACATGGACGCCGCTTGTTCGGTGAAGTTTCATTGCCCGATAGGGCAGGAAACTGCGAACCCTCCCTCCTTATATTCTAACCTTTTTGGTCACTGCCAAGGTCCTACCCTAAGGCTCCTCTAAACCAGGCTGAATCACCAACGTTTCTCTCTTGGCGAGGGAGTGAACGCGCTGCCAATTTTGGCGCGTTTATCGCACACGCTGGCTGAATGTCTGCTGTTTTTTTAAAGATTTATTTTATAGACGCGCGGTATTCAGCGCATATAAACTTTTTGGATAATTTATTAATTCTCGAATAGTATATAGACGTTTTCACTTAAATAAAAATTTCGCGTATATTTTGTAAACATATTCAAAATAACTTATTCTTTAGATGTTTCAGTTTCGTTAGCAGACTATAATAAATAAGATATGAATAAAAACTTTCAATAGTGTCAAATGGGGAAATAGTTAAAGCGTAGAGTGTGCAAATAAATTTATCTTAATGACATTTTAACAAAAATTTCCATAAAAACACTGTAAATTCATACTAAAAAAATAACTTAAGAATATGTTGTCATTTAAGTCTGAGGTACATGGAAATAATTGTGCAAGATTCTGAAGAAACACTTTCTTTTAAATGTGTGAAATATTTCATAACATAATATGGAAGAAGAAAGTACAGCATTCTGTGTTTTGGATGCTTTTCATCAAATGTAATATAAATACGAACTAGAAACCGTAATAAAAAGTCCTTCCTCTTCAATCAGATCACCTTTGTATTTGTAATACTTCTAAAAATCCAGTTTTTACCTAAATTAAAAAAACAGTTATTCCATAAAAGATAATAACTTTCAACGTATATAGAATGAATTTTGTAATTTGAGTTATGTTACAAAATAATTCATAGTTTATATATTTTATACTAATAATTTAGATAAAACCTGTCCAATTTAAGAATGTGTGTTAACCACATTCTTAAATTGTAAAAGGACGACTTAACCACATGTAATTCATTTCAAAGCATAAAAGAAAGCTTATTTTTTATTTTACACAGCAACAGCATTTTCATGCAGTCAAGTTTTTTTAACTGCTAGTTATTATACATAATACTTAATTTTAAACCAATTCTTATTAGAAAGCATAACTAAGAAACTTCTTTTTAAAGCACCACAGTGATTGCAAAGAATGTCGTTAAATTTACAAAAGTATTGAAGATATATTTAACAGCATTATAACAAGAAAGTACTGTACAAAATATGTAAATTTAGCATAACTTCTTTTTTAATATTTGCATAGTTTCCTCCAAATGAACCTTAATGGGAAGTTATCTTGCGAAAATTTAAAAGTATTAAAATGGCCTCTATTTAAGATGTAACTGCATTTATAATTATTTTGTAATTGCGAATAGATTATATTATTGCAATTAGATTATGCACTTACAACATAATTGCATAAAGTAATGAAATTAAGAGTTCACAGATACAATGTAATATAATTACAATGCAATTACCTAAATTGTAATTATAATCACTTATTTCATACCACAATATTATTACAATCACAATGTAATTTAAATTGGGTACTATATTTGCATACCCTCCACTCAAAAGGAGGTACTGATAAGCCTGGAAGTTATTATCAACAAAAAGCCTGTTCAGGACACTTTGATGACAATTTCCACCGGGCGAAAAGTACATTCTTAAGCCCAGGCAAATCATGACAATAAAAATCATTTAGTCTTATGATTCACTATATTTTAAACCCTAAATTTGAATTCTGCACCAAATTATTTACCTATATTTTAACATACTTTATGAATTATTAGAAGCGATATGGCAAATATCTTCTAAAAATAACTGTAAAATATTTGTATCCATTAATTGATTCAGATACACACTTTTATTATTTAAGTATATCAAAATAACAGTTTCATGTTCCTGAAATACAAAAATTATGGAAAAAGTTAAAGTAATATTCTTAGAAGCATATGATATTAGTCACCAGATGCAAAATTATAGTTAATTTTTTGCCCTAAATACAATTTTATTACACAGTAGTCAAATGTGTAACTTAATAACATGTTATATAAAAAATTAATGATAATAAGTTTATCAGAAATGAATTAATTCTGCAAATAAACTTTCTGCACTTGAAAATTTTCTACACCTGAGGGGAGGGAGAGATCTAGTAAAATTAGATTTATTATAACTTCAGTTGGACCAAACACCTTCTCTCTATATATATGCATCACTAAAGAAATAAATAAAATTATCATGCTTAAAAAACAGATATACCATACCAGTTTTTTTTCCCCTTGTTACACTTTACATTGAGAAATAACAAACCGTACAACACTGAAAAATACTATCCTTGAAATTTTGTTTAAATGAAGAAACACACACCATCTTTTTATTTAAGCATTACACTTCAAAAACAGATACACATACCAATTTATTTTCACTAGCCTTTATACTGATAACATGCCATATAAAAATGAAAAGAATTATCCTTGAAATTTAGATAAAATGAAGTAACACAATGGGAAAATTTATGCACACGGACATCTTTTTTCTATTGCATGTTGTCTGACATGATCCACAAGTGCCTAAAAATGTACCCAAAGAAACGCATTTCAATATTAACAAAAAATTGTTTACAGATTAAAATTCATTCATTTCATACCAGTATTATAAAGATCATGCATGAAACAAATCTGCTTTCCCATACTTTTAAGTAAAACTTTTATACTGGAAAATAGACTATATTTCTATAATTAGAAACAAGAAAATACTAATTTGAATGTTCTGCATTCATTTCTAAATCTTTACTCCATTGCCAAATTGTATAATACTGTGATTATAAATAAACTTGCACAATCCTTGCAATTATTGAAGTCAGATTATATATATTTTGTCTCACACTATTCAATTTATTCTATTGACTTCAGATGTCAATGTCAAAATTCTGGAAGTTATTTTAACCAAGAAACAGTAGTGGGCACCGTGCATAAACAACTCATCTAACTTTTTAACAATAGTGATTATAAAATAAAGAAAAAATTATATATCATTCCAACGATATTGCAACTATAGTATAATGTTACATATATCTTTAGCAAACATTCAGATTTTATCTTGACTTTCCAAATTATTATTTATTTTTTAATAAATTTCAATATGCTAATGATTTTCATGTTACATTAGTATAAATTCCACAATTAGCACAGGAAAACAAAATCCGCGCTTTATATTAGAAGAGAAATTTCTTTTCCATATTCAAAACATCTACATTGGCGATGTTTGACGACGGGTACATTAACCCTAGACTAATTTAATTATAGCTATTATTACAGAAATTAGCAGATACTCAGGTTATTGTACACAAGAATTTCACTTTACTTGCACATTATAAACATCAGAGAAGATATAAACTCTAAATGAAGGCGTAATTAACATTATACTTACTAAGCAAAGTTCAGCGCCTGGACCAGGTTTCCAATTGTCTCTTCGGCAATTATTTACCCATATTTTTCTTCTTTCTTCATTTTTAGGAAATTTTACCAATGTATGACCTTTCCGTGAATGATTTGAACAATTAATAGCTGTACATCCGCCCATTTTACACAAAAAAAAAAAAAAAAAAAAAAAAAAAAAAAAAACACAAAAAATTGTTGCACCTTAACCACTCAGCCGCCGTTAAATCTCCCACTTGGGAGCGCGAATGCCTGATGATTCAGCCTGGTTTATAGGAGCCTTATCCTCCTACCCCAAGGTAGGTAGAAAGAAGGTTCTTTCTACGTACCTTGGGTCACTGCAACAACAGATGCTGACCATTTACGGAAGTTAGCGGTGTCATGTGACTGGTGGCAATGAAATGTGGCTTTTTTCACTATGTATATTTTTGATTATTTAATCTAAAATAATCCTTCTATAATATGATGGGGAAAAAACCTACGGATGGGAAAAAATTACTTACTTATTTGTATGTATCCATATATATTGCTGTTTTTGATAGCATTAAGAGCTCTTGTTGATGTTAAAATGAAATCTAGCAATTCTGCTGAATTCTGCTTTTCATGAAAGTGCCAGAATATTTTAATGTGACTATTAAAGTATCTTTACTAAAGGAAAAAAGTAGGCTAGAGATATAAAGTATTAATCCTAGTATACGGTACATGAACAGTTCTATACTTTATAGCACACACGGGATTTAGCGACATTATGATGATCAGTAAATGTGGTGTTTATGATGAGCAGTAAATGAGTCATGTTACTAGAATTTTACCGGAGGGGAAGAACAAAAAGGTGTACAGACAGAACAGTCAAAATTCTCCCGATTTCGTTTACAAAGATCTTTCCCAGCTGCGCATTACCCAGAGCCAACTAGATATATCTAGTTGGCCTTATTTTGACTGGCAGGGAAGTGTTTCAATTGACTATGAAAAAACACTCGTTTTCAAAAGTGATCACTAATGCTGGATGTAACGATCAATATCTGAGTGATCATCGGTGTTTCAATTGAATGAGGCCTTTGAATAGGAAAAATTAATCGTTTTCAAAAATGACCGTTAATGTTGGATGTAGCGATCATCATTTCAACGATCATCGGTGTTTCAATTCAATGAGGTCTTTAGCCTCTGGAAAATAACGAAAATGAACTTCATAATCAAGTAAATTCACATACAAATATCTAATCATAGAATACTCAATTACGAGTATTTTCATCTTTTTAGACAAAGACGTAACTATAAAAAATAAAATGTTTAACACAGTATCAGCGTTAATACTACGTACATAGCTACCATGTACGTACAATTGGCTTCATTATTCAGTTTTGGCGCAAAACCTCCTAGCATGGAAGTTAGAATAGCCTAACCTCCATGTCTCCTAGCGCTGCCGCGGCTCACATGACAGACGCTCATTTCCGTAAACTTTGGGAAATTGCGTAACCTAGTAACGTGTTCCTCTTCTTTTAGGCGTGAAATTATTTCATTCTTTTAGTTGATGAACGGAAATGGAAATGAATATCAATAGTAATGGAAGAAGAAAAAAATTGAGTGTTGTCAGAAAAATTTATATTCATTTAACATCTGCTTGCTGAAAAGTTATATAAAGAATGCTTTTGTATTTATCAAACCTTGCCAAATCACTTTTATACGCGAAACATTTTGATCTATTTGGCAACATATAGTGAATAACTTCTGTATCAGAGTCTTGTTTTGAATGTAAACAAATAACAAGGGAGAATTGTTGTTGGAGATGTTGAAGTATTAGAAGTGCCTAATCGGAGTATTACCATGATATATTATTTATTTAATATATGTAAGAATTTATAAAATTACTTTGAAATTCCATGCAGTTTTGTATCTTGAGTGAGTGGTCACTTATAATAATTTGAGGGTATAGCTTGACTAAGTCCTGATAGAGTTATCAGCATCAATCTTCATTTGGATAGATTAATAAACAAACGGACTGATTTGAGGACATGGACCTCTTTAAAATTTTCAGAGTTTTTATTTAAATAATCATTGAAAAGTTCAACGTTTTAATTGCATTTAAACCGATTTCTCTTACAAAATAAATTTGATTTCATTAACATAGATTCCCTAGATAAATACTTTGTTCGCTGAGCCCTTTTCTTTAATCGTATTTATGATTTTAATAAGAGATAAAAGTATGATATGAATTATATATGCTTTTAGTTCCATACTAAAATGAATAATTTTATGAATGATTTAAAATATTGAATAAAATTTCGTAGTTACATTTACGATTTATACTGAGCTTATGAGATCGAATTTTCATTAATGACCAATTCCATTGCATACTTTTAAAAACTGCCTAATCTAATAGTATATTTTTCGATTTTTCATTAGATTTTTTATAAATAAAATGTAGTTCTGTGCATTTAATTCATAAAAATAGGTAGTGCATGTGCTTTAGTAAATTAGGTAGTATTTGTTTGAAAATTTGATTTTAAACCAGAAATCCATGGAATAATTTAATATTATCTGATATTTCTTTCTTTTGATATGAATAATTTTAATGTGTCGTGTACACATGATTTAAGTATTTATCCATATGTAACAATTCAAATCATTAGTATTGAAATTCTAATTCTGAAAGCAAATTATTCAGTGAAACTGTTCTGTAATTTTTCCCAACTAGAGCAGGATCAGTAATATCCAATGATGATATTTGTATTACTTGTTTTGGTAGGAAAAAATAGAGATAGTGATATAAATTCTGATATAAGAATCTTTATTCAATTACTCGCATGCCTCACTAGTGGCAAATAGTTAAAATGGCTAAGTACTGGTAATTTGACCTGGTTATAAATTCGGGTGAATGGACTGGCTGCATGTTTGGTTTTTCTGATTTTTTCCACATGTATTGTACATATGAACCAGTTTCTCTTATACAGTCCTCCATGAAGGTGTCTTTTCCCATTTTTCACACATATTTTTTTCAGATATAGAAGGCAAATGCATTTAAAAGTTAAGAATATAAAATTTTACATTTTTATACTTCAAAATCAGATAAAAATGACGACAGATTGAAGATCTTTCGAGTTTTGAATAATATCAAAGTCTCTCATCTGATAAATACCCTCAAGTATTCAAAATCTTATCAGTTTATAGGATTTTTCAAGAACCTTCATTTGGATTTTTATATTTGGTCATTTGTAATAAAGTTATTAAAAGGTCGTTTTATAATAACAGTATTTTACTCGTAAAAATGCAGTTAATAATTAGAAAAGGATGAAGTTTCAAATATATAAAGAACAAACTTTCATTGAGATATAAGTAGATTAATGCTTTATTAAAAAAATTAAGGGATTTGAAAAATTTATGTATTCTTAAATATTTCTTTGATTTAGTACAGTGTATAAAATTTAAAGAAAGAATTCAATTACACTGAAACATTACAGTCAATCAATTGAAAAATTAGTTATCTGGAAATGATTTATAGGCATATTAATAGCATAATGTGCAAAAGTTAAAAGACATGAAGGGCAGTTATTTGTTTTTTAATGCAAGGGATTACAATTTGAGAAAGATATATACTCACTTTGAAAAGTTATGAACGGAGAGGAAAATGCTAATTTCCAGAAGCCATTCAGAATTGAAATGGATGCAATTCGCTGCAGAGGTAGATGGAAGTATGCAAATATGTTAGGTAACAGCTAATCACACTTTCATGTCAAGAAATATGCAAAAAAGGCAGTCTTATAAGAAGCCAACTTTATGAAGGGTTACAGAAGTTGATTGTAAGGGCTGATAGAAGGTGTTTAAAACTTTTGTACAATTTCTTTTCAAGACATACGTGTTTCTATGACTTCCAGAAGACGAATGGAAGATTCTGAGCGCTGGCATGCCGTGGGGTGCATTGAAGCAGGACAGTTGATCACAGATGCTGCTCTTTTCTTCAGGGTTCATCATTCTGTAATTTCACGTGTATGGAAACAATTCCAAACCACACAGACAGTTATCCGAAGGCCCGTAGCCGGTTGCCCAAGGGTTACAACTCCCGCGGAAGATCTATGTATTGCTATTGTAGCCAAGCGAAATTGTGACCTCCACACATGTCACATCTATGGTTACAGCATCCATTGGTAAGGCGATATCTGCAGCTACTGTATGCTAAAGATTACATATGAGTGGACTGTATGCGTGGTTACCTCGAGTTTGTGTTCCTCTATCCATCCTATCAAGAGGGGCACGATTACAGTGGTGCCGGGAACATGTCAATTGGAATGTGTCTCGTTGGGGCGATGTCATGTTTACTGATGAGTCAAGATTTGCTGTGGAGCAGATGACAAGCATCTGATCACATTTGTTGTGGAGCCAGATGATATGGCGTGAACAATGAACACGCAGTCAGTCCCCAAACATCACGCATTCCAAGGCATGATGTTCATGTTTAACATTATGGTGTGGGCAGGGATTTTATTAGGATACCGCATTGACCTGCACATCTTTAAACAGGGTTCTTTGATGGCTGTCTGGTATCAAGATGAAGTCCTAGAACCCATTGTGAGATTGTACGCTGCAGTTGGCCCTACTTTTGTTTTAATGGACAATAATGCACGTCCCATAGAGCTGACATAATCGATGACTACCTTGAAGTGAGGGATTGCGCGTATGGCGTGGCCAGCATATTCACCCGACCTTAATCTCATTGAAAATATTTGGGAGGCTGATTAATCTTTGGATTATGGTAACTTGGCGATTTTTTGGCGACTAACCCTGCTACAGCAACCTGCTAGTTTTGTTTTGCACGCCATTTTGTTTTCACGAAGTAAAGGCATGTTTTTTTTTTCCTCAACATTTTTTCCAACAATCTGCTAGCCAAATTACGTTTATACTAGAACTTTTATGGAACAAAAAGTGCTTAAACATGACGAAGATTAGGTGCGAAATTGGGAGAAAGTGCAGAATCGCAAGCTGCTTCCCGCGTTTTTAAGAATTGTACATTCACGATATCCATGTACATGTTGATCTATTTTCACTTAAAAAAACATCCCAGAATTGCACAAAAATGGCATTGCGCACACTCTTGACTTTATCCATGTACACCACTAAAGTTCTAGCTAGTAACCTTTATCGCCTTACCATAATGTCGCCAAACTACTTGTTACCATATTCCAAAGATTAGCCGGGAGGCTCTCGGCCGTGCTGTATCTTCACATTTCCCACCTCCAGCCACTCTTATTGAGCTGGGAAGTGCTCTACAAGAAGAATGGCGATTGCTTAATTCTGCTGTGGTTGACCACCTTATTGAAAGCATGGTCACAAGGTGTAAACTTTGTATACAAATGAGGGGAGATCACATACCCTATTAATGTCCTTTTTTTTCATTTTATGCTGTTTATTTTCACTTTATACATAATTCTGTTTAAGTCTCCAGTATGTCATTATCTGATAACTTACAAAAATTTAATATTGTTTTCATTCCTGTATATAATTATTCATTTTGTTTTATACATAAATATATATGCTACTTTCCTGCCAAATTTTGTGTCAATTCAAAGCAGTATTTGTTGATTTTTTTGTATTTTACATCTTCATGCTTAACTTTTGGAAGTGAGTGTATTACAGAATATATGAGTAAGGGAAATCATTTACAATGGTTAGGAAAATTAATACAATCCATATTTTTTTTTTATTCAGATGGGAAAAACATTTTGAAGTGACTTGAAATGTCATCTCATGGACTGAATCCCAAATTTATAGATCTTAAAATTCTTGAGCGACTTCAGTCTTCAGTTTCCGACTCAAATATACATAATGTCGATGATGTCTCTAGTGTTACTGGCAGTGGTGATTTAAAACAGGTATGTTCTGTGCTGAAAATAATTTTTAAGCATTACATCATAATTGCTATGTATTATATATTAGTTTCATTATATTTTTATGTAACGTAATAAAATTTTTTATGAATCATATTTCTATAACTATGTTTTTAAATTGACTTTTAATTCTAAATTAATAAAAGTCTGAAGTAGAAATTTTTAAAAAGAAAAATATAAGAATATGCTAGTTTCCTCTGACTAACCAAAATAAAAATTAAAAAAAACCCCTTAACATGGAATACTTTATCATTAAAACTTATGTCCTAAAACATGCAGTATTAAGACATGTACACATCATGTTAGTTTTGAATATAATTAATGCTTAATAAGGTATCAGCTTATGCATGCACATTTCATGTAATATTTTTAAATAAATCTCTCAAAAAATGTAGTGGTACTTTTCTGTTATTAGGATCAGATTCAGAAATATATGTATATATGCACATGTGTGCATGTTATATATGTACATAATGTGTGTATGTATATATGTACATGATGTGTGTATATACACAGATACATATGTACATACACACATGAATACATCCATCCATACATGCATACATTTCTGTACCAGAACAGTACCCATGTAAGGTTTTAAGATGTGTATTAGCTGCTGAAAATGTAGCAATATTACCATAAAGAAAAGTTGAGAAATATTTAAGTATTTCACATTATAGTTTCTTAGTTATTGTGTGGCACATCTGTCTAAATATAATTTTTTATGCATTTTTTCAGTCTTTATCACTGACTACATTTATTTGTTTTTGACTGTTTTATAATTCATAATATAGAGCACTTTTTCTTTCTCTCTCTCTTTTTTTTTAAATTTTTATTCAGTTCTTGGAGTATTTAGAATTTTATATCACTGGAAGAAGTTGTGAATCTTTTGAAAGAATATGTGAAAAATAGTTTTAATGTAATATCATTAATGTTATAGCATGAAGAAAGTGATCTGTGATTTATTAAAATTTAATTTTTTAAATTTAAATTATACTTTTAGTTCAGAAATCTGTATAAATAATAGGGTACTTTTGCTCCTTTAGGAATTGGTTCCTTAAATTAATGCTAAAATAATAGAAGTTCAATTTGAGTTGAGAACGAATGTGATTTTTTAAAAATAATCTATTATATATGTAAATTAATTTCTTTCTGATATGAAATGTGATTATTCATACTTGTATATTTAGGATTTACAAAATGATACAGATGTCTATATTATCTACTTACAACAGAGCAACATTTTATTTTATTATGAAAAAAATTAAACATATGCATTTAACAATGAGTGTGCATGATATTGTATTTCATACATGAAATTTGGCCTGATGAATTTGCCAATCAGTTATAGTAAACAACTAGTGTAATTAAAATAATTTATTGTTTATACATTTTTAGAAGTTAATTTCATTTAAGGCCTTGGAACTACTCTTATATATGCCCTCAGGTCGCCAAATATTTTTGGCGAGAAACTCCACAAACTATTACTATCTAAATTTTTGTCTACATTTCAAACTTTAAGCCTAAAATGTCTCCAAAAACACGGTTTTCGCACATGCAAAAACCACGTTTTGAACACAGAAATTAAGCTAAAAATCCAAAACAAAAACTTTAGATGGCAAAAACGTAAAGTTTTTAACCAAAAGATATTTGACAAGAATCCATGTACACGGCGATATGTTTCAACTTAAAAAAAAAAAAAAATCTACGAATTGCACAATCTAGGCAGCGAAAGAATCTATGAACTACGTACACCTCACTTTAATAAATTAACATAACAACAATAAATTTCAAAGAATACCATGTACACAGCATTCTTTTTAAACTCAAAGAAACATCTACGAATTGCACAATCTAAGCATTGCGCACAAATCAACAAAATAAACTAAAATAAATTACAAACAATTCAAATAACGGCAGAAATTCCTAGTAAAAAAACAATGAACATAATATTCTATAAAATGAAAACAATAAAATAAGATGCACTTACCATAATACATATGTGAATAAAATTTCACCAATCACACAACGTCTGTGAATAAAAGTGCCACGATTTTGCTATATCACATGTCTTTCTGCGATTAAAAATTTCGAAAGTAACAATAAAAACTTCCTTCAAAGTTAACTTAATACATGAAAACCATGATCCAAATCTTAAACTCTACTGACAGCCACATACTTTACCAGCAACCATTTGACTGCAAACCCACACAAGTCTATCATAAATACCATTCTTCATCCGAGTTCTCATATCAGCTCCGCATTTTGGACACGCCAAACTTCATTTTAAAAGTCCTGACTCCCACAGAAATTCCAAAAATATACTTCTATCCACATAAACACACCCGTGAACAAAAGACTCGTTAACAACTCTAACATCGTACCTTCTAATACTAAATTTACTTTGCGCACAATCTAAAATATGCGACCGAAATCTTGCCAGCACGTCTCTTGTTGCAACATTCAAAACACGCATGACACGAACCAACGAGCAATTAAGCCACTGCAGCAAAAGAGTTAAGTTTCAACATCAAAAGGTTTGCCATACAAACAGCATCATCCACCAAACCATCCCACAGCACGAAATTGTGCCAAACGCCAGCACAGAACACATATCACCACATTTGGTGATCTTAGGGCGTATAAAAGAGCCAAGGCCTCTACAACAAACTAAGGTAATTTTGCATTAATGAAAGTATATTACTAGAAGTTATCAAATTTTTAAAATTTGCTGAACTGTGGCAATCAAGTGCATAAATTGTGAGTTTTAACAAAAACATTGCCAGCTTCATATGTGTTCAAGTACTTTAAACTATTCTCAAAGTGATCACCATCAAATTTCTAACAAAAACCTGTTGGTAAGCTTATTGATTGATGTTCAAAATAAACACTTAATTAAAATATAAAATATGTACATATGTAATGAGTATTTATTTATTTATTTATTATTTTGATAGTAAAAAGTCATCAAACAGAACCAAAGTAGTTATGCTAATACATAGTACCCAAACTAATATATCAGATAAAATAATTAAATTAGGTAATGACGGTGTACGTTTAATGCTACAGCTGAATTCATGTGACTAATTTTGATTTTAAATCTAAATTGTGCCAAATAATTGTATAATTATAAAAATTTAGATTCTGACAGCATGCATACTTGAAGATAGGCTTTAAATTTATGTAAAATTCATCATCAGATTAACATTGCTTATATTCAGGAACTCTGTGCATTTGAGAATGTTTAATATAAGCTCTTCTTCAAACAGGAAAGGTACTCTGCAGAATAATTTATTATTTGGCAGATTCTTCTTCCTCATTTACAAAGTCTTTAGTTTTTGCCTAAAATTCCAGATAACAAGTTTCACTTCTAGTTATTTCTATGATATTCTGGTTTAATGAAATTCTTTGTTTTTAATAATAATTTACAGAAGTTTTATTTGTGATTCTATCTTACAAATACAGGGGTGTTTGTGCTCCGGGGAAACCCCAGAATTCCGGGGATTTTGAACTTTGATACCCGGAAATTCCGGGAATCGTCGTTCAAAAGGAAGTAGGAATAATAATGAATTATTTATTTTGATCTGGGTAATTTTGTTTGCTTTGAAAGCAGAAAATGCAAGGTCAGTGTGTGTGGTGAAAACTTTTCCTTTCTTTCTCCAAAGGCAGTGATAATGCTTGAAAATGGGGAAAAACTTCTTTTTTGTTTTTTTCCTTATTGCTAGTTATGACTCATTCCCCTGGTTCTCGGACATTCTCTTCTGGATTCTTTTCAGCAAGTAGGCGCTGCAGAAAAAAACGGGAGAGACTTCGTTCGACCAGATGTGCGATCACGTGACTCTGGGTTCAAAGGTCTTATCTCTCCTGGCGTGGCGCCAATAAGTAGAGAAGGGGGATTTTTCGCCGTATTAGCTATTTGTCATTGATCGCTTCTCAACTTTTTTTTCTCCGCTGTGTAAAATTTTTGTTTCATTTATTGATTCACGTGTAAATTTTTCGTTTCGTTTATTGAAATATTTTTTTATTTATGTACGCAAGAGAATTTCACTATGAAATTTCTCGATATAAATAGTGATATTATACAATTAGAAGAAGGTGTCCGGAATGCATTTAGGTGGAATTGGATTGAACGGAGAGATGGTAATGGGGATACCATCGGCACATGGTGCAAGAAAATAAATGTTGCTGGACAAGCATATTGTGTTTTTTGTAACTCACTGCTGAAGTATGGTGGGGAAGGATTCAAGGCTTTCACAAATCATTCTAAAACTGTGACGCACATAAAATATTCAAAGTGCATTAGACATTCAATGACTTTAAGTAATTATGCTAATTCAAAAAATACTGATGACTTACTGGAGACTGATGCTCGGCCATTGGATATAGTGACAAGAAAAGCACGCCAAGAGGTATTAATAACTTCGTTTATCGCCGAGAATTCTCTTTCTTTCAATGTAGCTCCCAATTTAATTGAACTCTGCAAACAGTTGAGCCGCGATCAGACGGCACTAAACTCGTTGGAAATGTCCAGGACTACTGCATGTTATAAGATGAAATATGGGCTCGCAAAAACTATTAAGGAAAATATCATTAAAACTTTAAAGGAGACTCCATTTTCTCTAAATTTGGATGAAAGTACTAGCAATGCTCAAGAAAGTATACTGGCAATATTGGTGTAGTTTTATGACAACAATCAAAATGAAGTTGTAGTTCATCATTTTGCATCTCTAAAGATGGAATCTTGCAATTCAGAAGCTGTTTTTAAAGCAGTTGTTAATACTATTGAAGATAATAATATTCCATGGGCAAACTTAATTAGTGTATTAATGGACTCGTATAACACCATGCGTGGAAAAAAAAAGGGTGTTGAAATCAGACTACGATCAAACAAAGCATCCCACTTATTAGATATTGATGGGGACACATGTCACACAGCTAGTAACTGTGCAAAAAAATTTGCTTCATGTTTTGATAGATACTTAGAAGATTTGTTTGATGACATCTATTTTGATATGAAAAGCTGCAGTAAAAGAGAAAATTTTTTCAAAATCTGTGAATCCCTTGCCATTAAAAAACTTAAGCCCTTGAAGAGACCAGAAAGACGAAAAAAGACCATAGGTGGGTGTACATTTTATGTGTTTTAGAAAGAATCAAAGATCTGTGGGATGCTCTTATTGCATTTTATTTTCACTACTTGGATAAAACTGATAAAGGGATTATTTTTCTTATGTTGAAACTGTGTACAATAAAAGAAATATTTCTGCAGCTCAGAAAAAAATTGTTGAAGGGGTGTATTCTTGCTTGCATTCCCAACAACTCACAAAGGATGCTTTAGCTCGGAAAAAAAGAATACTAAATGGGTTATTTGTTATGCAAAACAAAACTTTATTGCATATGGCATTATATTCAGCAGTATTACCAGAGTTCAACACATATATTAAGTTATTTGAAACAAAAAAAAAACCAATGCTTCATTTAATACATTCCAGTATTTATAAATTGATGGCAAAGTTCTTTTTTTTTTTATGAAGCCAGAAAATATAGAGTGCACATCTTATAATGATTTATTAAAGGTTGATGTCACAAATCCAGAATTCCATCTACCTAGCAAAGTAATATTTACTGGTGCAGAAGCTTCCACTCTCCTGAAGAAATTATCAAAAAATCATCCAATAGCAAAAGAATTCCAAATTTCTCTGATGAAAGCTTATACTAATACAGCACAGCATATGAAACAGAAATTACCCCTTAAAAATTCATATCTAATTAGTTTTACAGCATTAGATCCAGAGCTAAGAGGTAAAACCAGTACAATATTAGCTTTTGAAAAATTATCATCTTTTATGTCCCATATTTTTTAGTGATAATGAAAAGTCAAAAGTAGAAGCTGAAATAAGGTTATACCAGAGTGATATTGATATCACCAAAGAAATGCTCTACACATCTGATGAAAGTGGAAATCAAGTCAAGTGTACAATTGATAAATATTGGTCTAAAGTTTTTAATTTAAAAGATGATTTCACAAATGATTATAAGTATCCTACATTGGCTAAATTGGTCAAAGCCTGCCTTAGCTGCTTCCATGGCCCATTAGTGGAAAATGCATCCAACTTAATGGATACATTTGTCACTGACTATAGAACCTCTCTTAAGATTGATTCCCTAGATGCAGTGCAGACTATTAAATATGATTTAATGGCTTCTAAAGAAACCTCATGTGAAAAATATGGCTAAAAAAATCCAATGACTGATCCAATTCACAAAGATCTCTTACTGAATATGAACAGAAGTTGGAAAACATATCAAGAGGACTTAAAAACATGTATTTCAGATGAGTCACCTATAAAAGTCTCTGAAAAACCTTCTACATTAGCAGAAAAGCAAACTGCTTCTACCTCTGCATGTGCAGTTCTCGAGGAAATTTCTTCAACAGTAAATGAGGAAAATAAAAGTCAACCTTCCTGCAATTATGAAGTTCACCACAAAAGAAAGACAAGCCCACAAACATTAGAAAATAAAAAAAAAGCAGCAAAAATTAGATTATTTTTTTTTTTTTTTTTTAAGAATTAATTCAGGTAATTTAAAATATTTATATAAAATGTAGTAGTTTATGTGTTTGAAAATTTATGGTTATTAATTTTGCAAAAAAAGTAATTCATTGAACTTTTATAGTTAGGTCATTCAATACTTCATAATTGTAATTTTTCATTTCTCTCCCCCCTTCTCGAAACTCCAAAATGTCGGTAGTAAGTCCATAAAAGTTTCAGGGGATTTTTTGGGGTCCCACAAACACCCCTGCAAATAGGATGCAACTTGTGGTATAGATAATCAGTGCTAGAATTTTGTTTGGTGTTATAATAGAACTGTAAGATTTAATATTCATGTAAATAGTTATGTTTTAAGTTTTCAATTGGCATGATTATTTTACTGCATTTACATTAAGTATGGGAAAATATTTCACAGATATGCTACAGTAACTGGATAGGTAATTGTTAAGTCTAACAAAAATGGTTTAGGCTATTTAAAATGTCATGTTTAGCTTTTTTTTTTTTTTTTTTTTTTTTTGTATTAATTGTACATTTTTTAAAAATTTGTGTTAAAGTAATTAAGCATTTTGTTATCTTAAAAATAAACATTATAATGCATATTGTAACAAAGCATTGCAATTTTTCTTAAGCCTTGCATAATTTTGTTACACATAGTTATGAGACTGAGCTTTGGAAATATGTTTTATAGTTTATATCTGTAAATAAACTACTAATACAAATATTAAATTATTTGAACTAGCGAAAGATAAATGCCTGATCTTTCTGTTGTTCTAACTGTATGCTTACAGCATATATTTGATAGTTATAAAATAAATGTTTCCAAACCTAAATGTTAATAAATTTATGCCTAAAATATAAATATTTAGGTTAATCTTTGGAATATGGTAACTCTGCGATTTTTGGCGAAAATTTGGCAACCAACCCTGCTACAGCAACATTCTACTTTTTTTTTTTCGCTGCCATTTTGTCTTCACAAAGTAAAGACAGGTTTCTTTTCTTTTTACTTACTCAACATTTTTTCCAACAATCTGCTAGTTGAATTACGCTCATGCTAGAAATTTTATGGAACAAAAGTGCTTAATCATGACGAATATTAACTGCAAAACTGGGAGAAAGTGCAGAATCGCAAACTCCTTGCCACGTTTTTCAGAATGACACATACACATGTGCACATCGACCTATTTTTACTTTAAAAAACATCCCAGAATGGCACAAAAATGGCATTGCACACACTCTTAACTTTATTCATGTACACTGCTTTTTTCTCATAAATTAGAAAAATTTGCACGAAAATGCAGGAAAATTTTGTGAATCTTTAAAGTTGATAAAAATGACATATATGAAATTACCTGATCGCAAAAAAGTATATACCCTTTCTAAGGATGAACATTTGCACATATAAAATAAATAAAATATCCAAAAACTTTTCCCTCTAAATTATCTATTATAAACGTCACCTGCGAATTTATAACGCAAACATTAAAAAGGTTGCAAATACTTAGTGTCAAATATTTAAATTATTTCCATGCATGTTTACTTCTACTTTACTTCTACTGAAACAAATTCCAAAATGCTACAATTATATAATTCACAAAATAACTATAATTTAATTAAAATATAATTAAATTAAAAAACACTGCTTAAAATATAAATAAATACATATATTAAATTAATAAAAATTAGCTTAAAATCTTAATTACTGTAAACTAATTCATTGCTAATATAAATTTTCCAATAATAGCATATTTATTCGTTATATTTAGAAACACTGCATAAAAATAATATCCTCAAATGATTAAAAATACTAACTTACCTAATCTTCTACAGAATCTTGAGTGCATGGCGGATGACAAAATGTCCATTTTCACCAGATTTCTTGCACCGCCATTCAAACTTATCTGTAATATCCTTTCTTTCACACAATCTCATTTCATTCCCACACAGCACACAATAAAACTAAATACAAAATGCTAAACGCAATAAAAATTTCGAATTCAGTTTACATAGGGCCATGGGATCCAAAAATTAAGCAACACTTTTTCACAAAACACACAATGAAGCTAAATACAAAATATTTAAAAGTACTGCAGATATTTTTCCAAATTTTCCCCCTTTTCCGATTAAAGAACTGTGATTCGTCCATAAATGTCACATGACATATCTCATGATCTCTCATTTCTCTCACACAAAATAATGCATAATTGGAACTGGGAACTTCTCACATTATTACCAAAGTCCTAGGTAGTAACCTTTATCGCTTACCAAAATGTCGCCAAACTGCCTGTTACCATATTCCAAAGATTAGCCAAATATTTAATATTAGTTTTACAAATTCAATTTTCTGAGTACTAGTTTTGTTCCATATAGTTAGTCTGAGGATGAAAAATTGTAATTTTATTTGCATTCTAATTTAACCTGTTAAATCCATGTTTTGAAATATGAAAAATGATTTGAAAGAAATATTTTTATTTTTTTGGGAAAAGTGTTAAGGATAATTATCCATAATTCTTCATCTTAATACATTGATATACCTTTCAAATATTTCTCTATAGACTTTTAATATATGTTGCAATAGAAGCTTCTGTTGGTTTTTGCACATACATGTGACTATGTTTTTCTGAACATATTGTTTCAAACTACTGCTTTTATGCATATATATCTTTAAGAAATTACTGTGTGTATTATGTCTAATACAAATATTAAAGTATTTGAACTAGGGAAAGATAAATACCTGATCTTTCTGTTGTTCTAACTGTATGCTTACAACATATATTTGATAGTTATAAAATAAATGTGTCCAAACCTAAATGTTAATAAATTTATGCCTAAAATATAAATATTTAATATTGGTTTTACAAATTCAATTTTCTGAGTACTAGTTTTGTTCCGTATAGTTAGTCTGAGGTTGAAAAATTGTAATTTTATTTGCATTCTAATTTAAACTGTTAAATCCATGTTTTAAAATATGAAAAAAGATTTGAAAGAAATATTTTTATTTTTTTGGGAAACATGTTAAGAATAATTATCCATAATTCTTCATCTTAAGACACTGATATACCTTTCAAATATTTTTCTATAGAATTTTAATATATGTTCCAATAGAAGCTTCTGTTGTTTTTTGCACATACATGTGACTATATGTTTTCCTGAACATATTGTTTCAAACTGCTGCTTTTATGCATATACATCTTTAAGAAATTGCTGTGTGTATTATGTTTATTTATTTAATATTCATATGTTTAATAATTCATTAATTTCTTCAATTTCATGTATGTCTTTTAAAGTTTTATCATATTTAAGTTGGAAGTCAAACTAGAGTAGAATTTACACAAATTTAACTTTTAAATACGTGTCCAAATTTTTTTGGTATATTTTTTATTTAGTGTTATGTAAATGATAGGGAGTTTATCGTCTGTTTCTTAATAAATCCAAAAACAGATAGCTTTCATAGAAATCTTATTTGTCTAGAAAAGTGCTATTATGTGTATAAATTGAATTCATTGCGGCAAAAATATATTTATGGGTGCCCCTTGGGAAATTTTGCTGGTACATGGACACAGAATTTGTGCAATTCTTTGACTTTTTATTTTGGTTTTGTGTAGCGGCGATTTTTGTGCCAAAAATTCGCTGCTACACAAAGCCAAAATAATAAGTCAACGAATTGCACTAACTCGGTATCCATGTACCCCTCGACCTATTTTCACATGGAAAAACATCAGAGAATTGCACAAACTTGGCATTGTGCATTTCCTTGACTTTATCCATGTACACATTGATCTATTTTTCACTTAAAAAGTCAAAGAAGCACCCAATTCTGCGTTAGAGCCAAACAAAAAATACATAATCTCAATAAACTACATTTTAAATGAAAAATAAAATAGCATAAAAAAGGAAATTCATCTTATACATCTAAACACTACACAAAGCAAATATCCTTGTTACCTTATTTAGAAATTTCCACGTCTTCGGTCTGTGGCACACAAAATTCTTTAACTGCATCCAAAAACCTCCTAAAATTATCTGAACTAGAATCCATATATCAGCTTTGCCACATAAATTCACAAAAATAAGAGTAAAAAATATCCTCCATAGTACCGGACTGTCAGTGGCATTTCTTGCGAAATACTTTTTACGACACTCAGCATACCTTCAGTATTGTTAAAATGAGCTCTGGTTTCTGGATCCTTAAATGTCAGTGTGTGATTTACTGAAAGGTGAACGAACCCATTATCAGGTAAACAATTCTAGGACTTCCAACAATCAGATATAATCGTTGTACCCTGTAAAGTATTTCATTCAATTACATCTGACAATGTTCCTTTTCTTCTGACCTCAACCACTTAAAAAAAAAAAAAAAAAAAAAAAAAAAAAAAAAATTCCCATCCGTCATTCTATTCCACCAAACATCCACTTTTCCACCACTCATTAACTTCTATTATTTTTCACTTTACAAACTTACTTTCATCTATTTCAACAACCACTCCTGCACCACAAATCCTTTCATCTTTTTGAATACAAATATCCACACACATATTTCTGCAAAAATTCTTCCAATCAGTTACAGTCTTATTGTTGTTGATATTAAATTCAGTCTTGATGATTTTCAAGTTTCCTTCATAGACCCACATCCATGTAAGAATCAAAGTCTCAGTCATACTTAAATGACCTTTATCAAACCATGTTCCCTTTCTGATCAAATGCTTTATATGGTGAGCATTTGAACCTTTTTTCCAACAGACCCATTCATAGCCATCTGAACGATCTTTACATTGGACCATATGTATTTCCTACCTGCAAACAGGACACTTATAATGGCTACTATGTAAACCTTCATTTACACACCAGTCAATTAATGCTCTTTTCCCCTTTTGTTCCAAATCATACAGAAACTTTAAATTAATCTTACCACGATCAGCCATTTTACTGTCTAAACCACAAAACAAGCAATGTAGTTCCTAATCAACATGCACCACAAGCCCTTACAATCTTTTCCCATCATTCAAATTCAACGCAATCATGCAATTGATTACGTCATAATAAGGTTTTCATAACATTCAACTACTCAGGTTACCATAAATGAAAAAACAACTTAGCGATAATACAAGGGACACCCTTCAATCTATTCTAACCTTTGTTTTATATATTAAACAAACTTGTTAAAGCATGCATTTATGTATCTAAATTTGACCTCAGAATCTCACCATACAGGGACATCATTTAAATTTATTAGCTGTATTATTATTCTTTTAGGTAAAAGAAATTGTCCGAAATAATCATTGGCCTATTGATCATCCCATACGGCAAGAATTATGGGATTGCTTGTGTAAATATATCTCCTCTGATAATCATGTGGATTTTTATTACGAAATCGAGAAAGATTTGTTCGGTAATTTATTATTTAACTCTAAACATTTATCATGTTAATTAAAAATTGTATTATGAAGATTATTTTGAGTTTTATTTATATTATGATGAATGTGAAGCAAATATATGCTTTCTTATTTTTGTAGGGGAAGCCTATCTTCCTACCAGTTTGCCATCTTTTGTCGATCCTGCATACTGTGCTCGCTATTATCTGAATGCAGAGGGAAAAAAAAGTGTTGAAAAAATTCTTCATGTCATTCTTCACATAAAGCCTGATATCACTTACTGTCCAATTTTATACCCATTAATTAGCCTCTTTTTGCACTATATGTCAGAAGGAATGGCATTTTCATGTGCTTTAAAGTTGTTGGCTGATAGGCAAAACTATATTTCTCAAACAAAATCTGATCATGCTTCTTCTGCTTATTTAGTTTGCAGACTTACTAAAAAATATGCTGTAAGTACTTCTGTATTTAAATTTGCAATTACAAACAATTATCATTACATATAGTAAGAAGTATTTCTAACAGTTGACTTTTTTCCTGTAGAGCACCTACCAATAAATGAATTAACTATTCATCTACTTCATCATGATTGAATACTTATCCGTATTTTGTAATTTGTCCATGCATTTCTTTCAGATTCATTTTTTTGAGATGGGACTTTTTTGTTAAAGTACTCTCTTCAGATGATCTTTATATGGTCTGCCATAATAACTTCTCAAGCTGCTTATTTTTCTGCTAAAATGCTTGAAAATATTCTATTATATTACAAAATGCATCCTTATGAAATGTACTTAATTCAAAGATTAACAAAAATATATCTTAAATATCTGATTTAAAAAAAAAAATTTAAAAGTTGTAAATTTAAAGTAGTTTGTATTTAGAAGTAATTAGCTTTGCAATATGTAGAATTATTTATATTTTTTTAGATTTCCTGTTTTTTATTGATGACTCATATATAAGAAGCTTGAAAACGATCATTTGATCAAACTGTGGTGAAGGCAAAATAAAACAGAAAGCATTCTCAATAGAATAGGAGAATGTGCTCTGATTTATGGGATATGTTCAGATAACAAACAAGAATATAAAAAATAAATAAAGCATTTTATGAACCTTTATGATGGTAGAATTTTATGTGCTAGCTGATATAATTTAGTTAGGATTATGTTTTGCATTATGTTATAAAATATTCTTTTCTTTGTTTGCATTCTAAAAATAAATAAATATGTAATATTCAGTTGAAAATATATTTTAAATGAATTTTATATTATGATTGATAAATCTGATGTAGTGAGAAGTAATCAATACATTTCTGTGAGCTTATATATTATGATAAATATGAACTAGTAGCAGTTTAAGTTATCAAGCATAATAAGTAATTGCAACAAAGTTGTTTGGTAATGGAAACTTTGAATTTGATTCCTAAATTACATCAGAAAAATTCACAAATGTATTAAAATGTTTCAAACTGCCAGTTAAAACTTAAGTAATTAAAAAGTAAAAGTTTAATTAGAATTATTTACAAATGTTTGAATTATTAGACAAATTGCAACTAAACTTTGAATTTACCTTTTAGCATTAATATGTAGTATCAAAGTTTTTCAATCGTGCTACAAAAATATGTTCATTATATTCTAGTAAAGTGATAAGTTATCAAAATTAATAAAAAGTTTGCTTTATTGAGTAAATATTCTTGGAGTATAATACCTATATGGTAGTGAATTTTGCTATGTATAGACATGTTAAAGTTTGTAAGATGAGTAAAATGAAGTTTTATAACTAAATTTTATAATTTAGTATTAAACTTTTAATTATTTTTGTAATAATCATGTTATTTATAAATTAAGAAAGCTGTATGGAATTACTGAGTTTAACTTTATCAATTCTGTATTGTTTTCTTAATTTATAATGAATAATACTTGTTCTTAACTTCAAGGGGCTAATGAGCAAACGTCCATGATTTAAATATATTTATATTTCTCACAGGGCTTCAGAAAAGAAAAATTAAACTTTAATATTAAGTATGACTTTAAAGTACATTAAGCTGCAGTGATGTGCCTCGCTGCTATTTTTATTAACATTTGGACAAACTATCTTTCGATCGAGTTGCTCTAGATGGAAGAAATTGATTAAATTAAATACTTTAATTTTCTCTTAACTTATACACACACATATATGTATATTTCATCAAAATTTTAATAATTTTATGATTGTATATATTAGGAGTGGTATATTATATTTGGAACTATTTTCTAGAAAAGTGCTTATTCTCAGCTTGAGAAGGAACTTAAAGAACATGAAGATTTAGAAAGTATGTTCCAAAACTGGCTATCATGGATATTTAAAGACTTGCCATTTCCTTATTTGGTAATTTTCATTATATTTTTTGTATTGTCCAAAAACATTTTGGAGATAATGCTATTAGAATTATTTTACGATCTCTTGTAAACTTTTAAAATATGTATAATACATAATCTGCGTTTTCTTTAAGAGCACTTTTAATATTCATATTATTATTATTTTGGTTTTTTTGTTAAAAAAGAAAATATGTATTGTATGTTTACTGAGATTATCCTGTTGAGTAGCAAACTGAATTGTTACAATATTTAACTGAATGGTTTACTGTGCTGTGTGATTGCACATTAAAATATTAAAATCAACTAACAACTGCTGAAAATTTATTCAACTATTTGAAATGCAGAGTTCATTTATCATCAATGAACGTATCATAGTTTTCACAGATTCCTGGACTAATTCTCTGATATGATATATATATATTTCCATTCAACAGGATATTTCTTATGTGTTTTGTATTGAAAGTATTTTTGTGACTTTCTTTTGAATTTGTAAATGTTCTAGTATGCAAATAAATAAGTGAACTTGAATATTTGCTTATTTAAAAATTTTATTTTATTTTTATGTTATGGTTATAAATTTATTAAAAATTAATCATGAGAAAAAAGGAATTAAATACATTTTTAAAAAGCTGCTTTAATAAGAGATAATATATTTTTAATATAATTATTAAAATATTAAGGGTGAGAAAAGTTTGCCTTTTCTTTGAAAAATATAAAGCTAGAAACATTATTTAGTTAGTAGGGGAAAGAATTAGGTACTCTTCTGTTATCGGGAACGGATTCAGAAATGTATGTATGGGTTCATGTATGCATGTGTATATATACATACCTATATGTGTGTATATGTACATATTTATGCACATATGTATGGGTTCATGTATGCATATATATATACATACCTATATGTGTGTATATGTACATATTTATGCACATACACACTCTTCTGCATCCGGTTGTGATAACAGAAGAGTGCCAAAAATTATAATAATTTTCACAATGAAAGTTTTGAATTGCTCAAAGTATCATTTAACGTGAAAACTTTTCTTCAAACTCAGGTTCTTTTTCAATTTTGCTTTTTTTTTTTTTTTTATTCTGAAATAGTCATGTAGGAGAACATTCTCTCTATATTTTTTGTTGTTCCCATTTTGAAATATCCAGGTATAGCTCGTGCATATTGAATGATCCGCATCTAATTCATGTATCCTGACATTGCTTATGAATTTATTTCTATTGTAAGTTCATAAATCAATGTCAGTGAGTTATTTTTGCAGTGTAAGTAAGAAATTTTGAATTAATTTTACTTTACTGGTCTACCTTACCAGTGAATGAAAGAGAAATCAGAAGTGCCTCAAAAAACTGAATAATAATGTCTTATTATTTTGCTGTAACAAATTATTTAAAAAGTTTAATTCCATCTAAAATAAACTATTTAAATTACTTTTTTAATGAATATTTTTAGTGCAGGATTATTAGCAGAGAAAATATAACTAAAAAAAATCTGAAAGCCTTCAGATTTTACATTATGCCTAAAGGGACTTTTTTTTAATGTTTTGTGTGTTACCTTTATTTATTAAATATCATGTTCTTTGCCTTTAAACCATAAAATTCAATTCAACAGTAATATCACAAAATAATTTTAAAATGGACATATCTTTAGAATTTCCGATATGCAGTCTCACACGCTGAAGATAATTCCCCCCCCCCATACAGTGTTGTCGTTGCTCGGTTTGAAATTGTTGACTTTGTTAATCAAATGTTCGTTAAAGTGTTATGGAATATGAAATCGATAATAAAACAAATTGCAAACTAGGGCTTCCAGATGCACAATGCGGGGGAAGATTACGTTATTCAAAATCTGCTGACTCTAGGTGCCATTGTTCTATCACAATGCGAAAAACATGCATACATTTATGTAGATTCTTTATTATTAAATTTCTTTAAATATACACAAGGTGAGGTGATAATATTTGGTGGCAACAATCTGAAAAGTGATTCGCCATTTATAGTGAATTGATGCAAAATGTCAAAACGAAATTAATAGCCCTTCCGGGCTAGTGTTCTTTGGGTTAATAAATAAATTAATTCATTCTTTAGGTGAATGCTATCCGTGAAGTGTCACCAAATAACTACTTTCAGCAGTCTGATAAAAATTTTTAGCTATGGCATCTGCAAAAATAAACTTCTTAATAAGTGAATAATTGTATTTCTGTATATATCATTTAGATTTACTACTCATTCTCTAATTCTTAAATTCTTAGTGATTGATTTCAAGTACCTTTTCAGTTTTCTGTCTTTTTACTTTTCAGTTTTTTGTCTTTTTTCTTTTCAGTTTTTTGTCTTTAATATCAATGTTATATTTTTAGGTACGAATTATTGATTGCTTTTTAATTGAAAAAAAGAAATGCTTATATCGTTGGGTTCTTGCAATGCTCATTTTATATAGCAAAAACTCAGGTATGTATTAAATTGCATTAATTCTTTCTTTAAAAAGGGAGTTTAAACAAAATTCTGAATATTTTAGTTAGGTTATTTGCTAAGAGTTGGAAAATGCCTTATCAAATTAATATTTGATTGCTACTTTATTTTTGCAAAAGTCAGGTTTCCTTTTCATATGTCACTGAACTTCAGTCATTTTATACAAATGTGTGCATATGCATATAATACATCTTTTATAACTTATAAAAGAACTACCTATATTAAAAATTTTTGAATTAAATGTATAATAAATGTTTCAGTTTGTTATGTAAGAAAATAAAATACAAAATTTAAATATAAATTAAAAAAATAAAAAATAAAATGAGCAGTTAGGAAGCTCATTTATTGCTTTTAAATTCCTCATTTTGTTAATCAAAATCGGATGTCTAAAAAACAGATGTCTTAATCTAAAAGATAAATAAAAAATTTTATGCGTTGCTAGAGACGACGGCATTCTGAGAAAGGCAGTACAAGTACATATTGAAGATAAATCAAAGACTGTATATTCCATGTAGTGGTAGCACTTACCAAAAACTTCATCTCTCCATTTCTGACATAAATTGCTTTCCAAAGCATGATATTGTTTATTTATTTTGCCAAGAAGGGAATTCACTTTATAATTGAAAACAGTACACCTCTTTTGAGGTCTAAAAAAAATCTTTTATTTTAAGTGGTAATAATAGTGACTGGCTTACAAAGAAAAATATTGCATTCTTGAATAAAAATTAATTGATAATATTAACATTATCAAAATTTTTATTTACATTATTTTGAGATTTTACTCCTGTTCTTAATGATTTTGCATGTTTTTTGAGAGAATTTTGTATAGCGATTTCTTTTTCATTAAGAGAGTAAAATATTTTTAACCAATTCCTTGAAACATTGATCCTCATTCAGTGTTTGTATGGTCCTTAAGATTCTTTAATTTTATCCAAAATTAGTGGAATGTCCTTAATTTTAATCATCTGAAATTTCAGTTCGTTTTTACGATTGCCATTTTGAGTGTACATTAGCATTTTGGAGGAATATTTTTGGCGATTCACTGACAAATATAGTTGTTTGAATTTATTCCCCTTTCTAATATAAATGTTGTGGTATAAGAGTTTCTAGGCAAGAAATGAAACATACATATTTCGAAAATTTTCTTTTTTTCTGATGAAGGGAACTTAAACAGTTTTTTCCTTTGAAGATGTGAACTCGTTAAATGGTTCCAAATTTGGCGATTTATCAACATTTTGCCGATTTTAAGATCAATTTGTATATAAAATTTTTAATGTGAAGATCTGTGAATTTTTCGACAATTTTTTTAGAACATTTTAACATTAACGAATTTCATCAAAACAGTGGTAATATACTGAAATTATATTTATGAAATATCTTTAAAATAAAGCATTTTTATTTTTCCTTATCATATTATAAAGTAAATTTACTTTCCATTTTGGTGACTTATTACTAAATTTTGAATCTGAAAAATAAACAAGGTACTAAATGCTGTAAAGCAAAATAGCTATGTAATTATTGTTAAATGTCCTTTTTCTTATTTTTTCATGGCAAGAATTTTTCCTGATATAATTGTCTTGGAATATTCAGGATTTTCAGAATGTGCATCAGTTCTCTCTATAAAATTCATTAAACAAATATTTTTTCGTATGATTTTTTCCCCCTGAATATTTCTGCCTTTTTGCTGTTACAAAATTGGTAGGGGTGATTTTTCTTTTGAATTTTAGACATTGCATCTTGACAGTTTAGAAGGATTTGAAAGCAAGATTTATAGACCTATGATTTTAGAAGATTCCAGAAAAATGTGACAAAAAGAAAAGTGTTTTCATGGTATTAACTTGTAATTGATGTATTTTACAGAAAGTTTGTGATGAATTTTTTACTGGGAGAATTTTTGGAAGCACAATGAAAATGTAATATTTGAATGATTTACTTCTGATCCTAGAAGCCTTTTTCTTAACATGATTATTTTGCCTTTATTTTCTTTTCTTTTCACTAGACACAAGCATGGCAAATATAAAAAATGCTTCTAATCTTGTCACATGGACAGGTATCTATAGAAAAGAATTTTTCTTTTAATAAAGAAATTGAAACCTAACAATTTAAAAGATTCATCTTGTATGTCTCAAAGCATGATAAACAGGGCTGGGGCTGGGCATTTTCCCATCTGATGCAATCTGTAGGTTGTAAATTCTGCTGCCTAGTGTTTTCATAAATTCTACTCCCAGTGGCTGACTTAAATGCTAAACGTTTTGTCATTTCTAGATTTTGTTGCTTGATGAATCCCTAAATTCTAAGAATTCTACCACGTACCCTGTAACTGACCCTGACCATACAACCTTTCATGTTTACTCTCGGAATTCATATTATTGTTGTGTAAGAACGGATTCGTAATCAATTGAATGTACAAATCTGATAAAATGTTAATAAAATTTATTCTTATCAAAAGAAATATAACAGAATATTGGAATTTTCCTCAGATATATCCGAACAAGTGTTCAAAATATCACATAGTAATAATCAGTAATTATAATTCAAACTATTAAAATGCTAAATAGAATGCAAGCGCAGAGAAAGCTAATCCAATCAAAAATAACAACAGCAACTAAGTAAACAATAATTGAGATGAGATGTTCTCTGTCTGGCTTTTATAATAATTTATAATCTCAATGATATAATCTTTGAATAATGTGCTTTAAATCGTTCGTGAGAGATTCTAATAATTTCTGCTTCTCGAGATTTCTGGAAAGCAAAAGTTTAGGATTATGGTTACAGCTAACATAGTAGTCAATTACATTTATTCAGATTAAATATAAATTAATGAGATAAACTTTTATTCAATTTTAAATGCATGTGCTCCTGTATTTTTATTTTTATGGCATGGCTTTCTCTTAAAATTTGTCATGTGCTGCACTGCATGGGGAAATAAAGCAATTTTAATTATAATTAAAATATGTAACTAAATACAAAAATTTGTAACATTACTAAAGAAATAAAATTTGCAGCTTCTTTTATAGATTCTAAATACCTGTAGTTTTTAGAATAAGAGAAATCTTTAATTAAACCCAAAAATTCTAAAAGAGGAAACTTATTGAGAAAAGAAACTGAATACATAAAGAGAAAGAAAATTATTATTCAAAGATTATATTATTGAGATTATAAATTATTATATTAATATAAAGATTGATATTATTTAAAGTTTCATATTTATTCTGAATGTTAATGTTACGAAAGAAATAAAATTAGCATCTTCTTCTATATGTTAAAGTAGTCTAAGTGATATGGTTTTTTAGAATAACAGAAATCTTTAATCAAATCCAAAATGTCTAGAATGAAGACAAAACGTATTGAAGAAAAATTGTTGTTCAAAGATATGTACAATTATTATTATGTAAATTAACCAGTTATTTATAATTTCAGCCTTTGCTATAGTTTCTCCTTTCCATTTTCTTACCAGAATGCAAATCAGTTAAATAGTATTTAAATTGAGGTTTTTGGATTGTAAGACAGAGCATGTTTCTGACCTCCACTTGCATGCTGGATTAGTTCCTGCTAGCTCTGATAATTTGTAATTATTCTTCTTTGCATTATTACTGCCAACATTTGAATTTGTTACAAGGATAGTTACTAAGGCAGCTTAGATTAAAATTAAATTGTATAGTCTTTGACTACTAGTCCACATTTTTAGTTTGAATTTGACTGTCCCTGTTTAGTTACATCACCACGAGTTGTAGTTGATTTCAATAATTTCTTATTGTTAGAAAAGAGGCTTAAAGAAAAGGAAATTGATATAAATTAGCCAAAATATCTTTGAAAGTTTCAAATTAAAAAGACGCATAAAAATTTTATTGCGTGTTGTTGCTTTAATGTGTAGCTTTTAGTGTATAATGTTTACAATTTGTAAATGTTTTTGGATTGTAATTTGAATAGTGCTTTTTACTTCCTTGTACGAAATAAAGGAAGTATTGTAATCACAAAAAATTCCAGGTACCATATTTCAAAGAAAATATCCATTTTGACCGCTATCGAATGCAATTTAACAGTGTTTTTGTGTGACATGTGTATGTATGGACAGAATAATGGACTGTTTTACCCCAAATGAATTATAAATCTGATTTAAAATGCATTCAAAAGAAATTTTTTTCATGGCATCTGTATGTATGCACATTAGTATATATGTATGTATTTTGCATAACTCAAAAACAAGTAGCCTCAGAACATTGAAATTTTGTATATGGAACTTCTATAATATGTAGTTGTGCACCTCCCTTTTCGATTGCAGTCGGTAGCACCAAAAGTATATAAATTTATATATATAAATAAATTCTCACTTTGTTACTCAGTTCAGTGAGTTCAGTTTTTTTTTTATTCTTATATGTTGGTAAATTGTGAATTTTTTGCATTAAAAATAATTGAATTATGTTGTTCTTATCTCGGGCTAAGGTTTTTATGCCTTTAGTTAATCTGCATGCAATAATTATAGACTTATCAACAATTTAAAAGTTGTTTAAGTGCTGCTAAGCCTAATTTTTTTATACTATAGCAGGCATATTTCACATTTGAAACTTAGCAGAATAGTGAATTTAGTCGTTCTGCATCTTCAATGTCTTTTTGCCAAGTGGGACCAAAAGGAAACTTTTAGTTTTATGTACCGAAAATCTGTCTTCTTTCCACTGGCCTAATTTCATTTTTTGCATTAGCCCAAAGAGGCAATGTGCCCAGAAGAGCTATTAATTTCATTTTGTGTCAATTCACATTTGAAATTGGCGAAAATAAAATGATCATGTGATCTCTGGGGATCGTGCTTTTGCAGCAACTGTCTGATATCTGTTTCCCGGCAGGCCTTGTGATAAATGTTTATGCAAACAAATATTTAGAATTCGGAAAGTAACAGATGTTTTTTTCTTACTATTATTAGTTAGTTTATTCTTTATTATTTTTCTTGGATTACCTTATTAATTATATTTGGATTATATTTCAGTCTAACATGGTTATGTATGAGATGTGTTGTTAGTAAAAATAAGAAAAACTTGGACAACATGGTCTTCATGCGAGAATCACGTTTATTCTGTAGTGTGATATAATATTATTTTTTTGTGATATTGCTGTTCAATTGAATTTTATGGTTTAAGTGGAAAGAACATGATGTTTAATAAATAAATAAAACACACAAAACATTAAAAAAAAAAAAAAAAAAAGGCCTCTTTGGGTGTAATATAAAATCTGAAAACTTTTAAATTTTTTTCTTTTTATATTTTTAAATTTTTAATAAATATATTTTGAGGTTTTATTTATTTTTACCTTGTTGTGAGAGGAGAACTGAATTAATTGAATGAGAAATGTATTTGTAATGAAATTCGAGAAAATAAGTTTAAATGAAATGTAGCTAACTTGCTTATAATTTAATATTCCATACAGAAAAGTCATGTGGTATACACATCAGATTTTTTATCAAATATTTTTAAAAAATAAATAAATGCTAATAGTGGCCATGTAAATTTATAATGACTAAAAATATCTAACTACCTAATTTAACTATTGGTAACTAATTGTTTATCCTTAAAAGTTATATCTGCATGTTAAAGCAAGTTATTGTCTTTAATTAATCTTTACTGTGGTCACAAAATACAACATAAAAATGTAAAACTTATTCCTTACAACTATTCAGACTTTTAATAATATAAAACAACTTATCACCTCTAGCTCTTTAGCAGCTTATTGACCTTAAATTATTTTAACTTGGTTACAACTACTCTACACACATGGATATGACACTAACTGCATCAGACAGAGCATATTCAGAACTTGCTAACCATGCCAACATCAAGCGTTCAAGTCTCTTCTGATCAGAAGGTATATCTTTAGGCAAGCAGCAGCGATGGCAACAGCCACTCTTCTCTTACGCATCTTGCTGACTGGGATTTTACTTTTTATTTTAACCTTTGCCATTTGATATAAATCTGCCTATTATTTACTAAACCTTTAAACTGAGCAAGTATGTGATGAAATGAGACATAAAAGAACAAATCAACATAAAGCTAACTGCTAGTAAAATATAAATAAAATGCCACTAATCTTTTTTAAAATGTGTCCAACTATTGTTAAGTTTAAAATGTTTAATGGTGCTTGATAAACTTTACAAAGCTGATTTTATTCTCAAATTTATTTTATAATTATGTTTAATAATATCTATGTATGGATCTATTTTATTCTTAGAATGTATTACAAAAGTAAAGTAGACATAGTTAATATCTTTCCCATCAGCAAGTCCCATTTACTGATGCGTCCTTGAAGGTTCTTAAAAATACTTAATTTTTCATGTGCAGAAATGTGTACAACCCCTGTTATTGGGAAAAGATATTTTTTCCATTTCAGTAATTTGGAAACATTTATTTATGTTTCCCTTTTTTCCATCTTTTATGAAACAAAATGTTGCCAAATAATTCACAGAATTTTGATGCTAAGCATTATTTTAGCATAATTTGTATTGGAACAACTTCTGAACTTACTGTTTTGATGAACTTATAGATTTAGTTGCTTCTTTGAAAGGTTTAAAATGAGTATAAACACTTTTCAGTTAGTGACCATTAATGTATTGAAATTTTCAAAATTTTATTACATTCATTTGCATATAAAGATATATCTGTTTTTAATTCAATTAAACTAATTCACTATGTAACCTGCAAGTAGGTGAGGTTCATTTATGGCACAAGTAGTGCCTTCTGTTAATTTAAAAAGTTCAATAAAAAGGTTACTTATCCCAGCCAAATTCTTTTCATCAGAATTCAGCTGGATCAATAGCTCACTTAACAATTTATATAGAGTCTAAAGAACATTGAGTTAAACTTCTTTACAAGTAGTACTTTACAATAAAGGAGAAGCATTTACATCTTGAATAATAACAATGAACAAAATGCAAATTAAAGATTTTGACCAGAATAGAAATTGTCAATTTAGTGGAGAAGCCCATTCACTGCATGACCCCAAAAATTTCAAGATGCATAATCACTGGTGAAATAAATGATGATCTCTGCTTAGGATTACTAAAAAATTATTATGAAAGATAGTGTTATGTGGAAAAGTGGTAACTGTAGCGTATTACTGTCAGTGATCGTAAAAATTGTGACAGAATTGCACAAAAATGACATCTTTAGGGATGGGGAATTAATTTTGAAAGATGGAATACATGAGAAAGTTGTGATAAGTCTTCTGACCTTATACGAGAGGAAGGTTTGCCTCTCCATAAAATCCTCAAATTCTTTCTCAATCTGGAAAAGCCCCTATAGGGAAATAATTTTCCTCTTTTGAAGAGTAGTTACTTAAGCAATTCAAGAACTGAATAAGTGTTGTAGTACACTTATTCAGTTCTTGAATAAGGAAATGCATATCTTCCAAGACATTGATTGGATCACGACTGTTGTAATATATAAGGGATTGTACAGAAAGAAAATAAGCAGAAACTGTCTGAAATAAAATTACTCTGAGAGAAAATTATTAGGGAGCATTTTTTTTTAAAACACCTTCATATTTGTGTATTTACTTTGTGTTATTCTGATATCTATTATCTGCTTTAAAAGTAGTATGGCCATGATAGTAATTGGGAGAAATGGAATTATTTGCAATTTTATTTGTTACTGTGCCAATAAGTGTGCAGGGACAGTTTGAAATCAATGAAATGATTACATACGTAATGTAATTTGAGGAATTAAATTTGTGATTAGTCAAGTGTCATTGTTTGATTTTTTTAATATCCAGTTATATTTTGAAAATTAAGCTATTGTCTATTGCAAGCACATTTAAAAGCCAAAGAATCGCAAGTAGCTTGATAGCTGCAGTTTGGCCATGCCTGTTGTATAACATGATGCAAAATTTAAGAATAAATGGTATTTTCTCTGGAACAGATTTTGAACAGAACAGAACCTTTGAATTGATTTGTTTTGTATTTTTATTAGCAAACATTCATTGATTTCTAAATTATAATACAGTAAAATTCTGATAATCTGCATATCTTGGGACCAAGGATTAGGTAGATTACATTTTTCAGATTGTAAATTATGCCTTCCCTAGCTTTGTTTACATTTCCCCCTTTCTGTTGTTTACATTAAATTTGAATTATTTGTCCATAAATAACTTACCAAAATACCTTCATATTTTAAGAACTGTTTAATCAAGATTTATTGAATGCTAAACCATTATATTTTAGTATATTTCTATACAAAGAAAATACTGTCAACTACAATTATTAATGTAAAGGGAAGTCAGCACAATAGTAAAACTTAAGAAGGAGAAAAAACATAAAGTTTTTTGAAGAACTAAAGAGTTCATTTTTAAAAAATGCACCAAATTATTTTATATAAAGAAGTGTATATCAACACCTAAATTATTTTTCATAATAATTTGAACTCTTAAATGAAAGAAAAAGTAAACAAATACAGTCAAAAGTCGTTAATTCGGACACCCATAATCCGGAATGATCTATAATCCAGACCTCAAAGCTACAAACTTTCTGTGCCTGCGTCGCGTTGACGCATGCGCAAAATACGTTTACGAATGTGCGTTTAATGTATAACTGACGATATAAGCTAAGCTAAAATTATCTAATTCAGTTAATGTTGCAGATTGCATTGTTCCTTAATCTTGGAATTGGATTCGGCTTATTATTTTTTGCAGACTGTTGGAGCAATTTATAAAAGTAAGCTTGAACTTTCGATTATGTCAAATAGAATTTCTGATATATATTTACTAATATGTAAAGGACCTACAAAGCGAAAGTATGTTTCGAAGTCCATTAAACAAAAAGTGGAATTGCTGCAAAAAATGGATAAAGGCATATCCTTTGTTTATCTTAAACGCTGCGGCGCGCAATGAATTGGAAGTTGATCTGTCAGCACTATCCTTATCTTCAGGGCAGATGTTTTTATTTGATTTGGCTTATAATTCCTTACTAAATGTAGTATTTCATCTTGATGTACTCCGTCTTTGATATAATTTAAATCAAATTCCTCATCATTATAATTCGCTTCCAATAGCGAATAAAGTAACAGAGGTTATTGAAAACGAAAAAATTTCAATTGACAAATTAGTCGGTATTCTCGGCACAGCAATTATAGGACTTGAACAGCGGAACTTTGTAACTGAACAAGAAATTATGTCAGTTTATAGAACTAAAGAGAATGTATTATCACATAAAAAACGAAGCAATTTAAACAACTTACATTGAAAGAAATGTTTAATAAAGTAAACAAATAAATATTAAGCTTTTTTTTTGTAAATTTCAATACCCTTTACATCATAATTGTTCTTTATTTCATAAATTACAATTTCATATTTTTAATTTTATAATTTCTGCATGCCATCTTACCAGATTTAAACTGATGATCTATAATCCGGAAAAATCGATAATCCGGAATCGCTGAAGTCCCGACGAGTCCGGATTAACGACTTTTGACTGTATATTTTTAAAAACTCTACAATATAGTTTTCCCTAAATAGCTTTCCTACTCTAATTTAGCTCTTATGCTGCGTGCATATGTATTTGTTTTTGCTATGTAATTATGCTACTACAGCATACAAAATATGTTAGAATATAAATTTTAAATGCGCTGGGAAAAAATTTATCAGTTCTTTAGTCCCTTATTACTATTTTAATGCAATAAAATTCTCTACAGGTGCTTTATCTGAAACTGTATGACTATTTGTCACCAATGTTATACAACTTTGCTGTTCATTTCATGTAGTGTAAACCAACTAGCTACAAAGTGCATTTAAATTGAAACTAAGCATCTGAAAAGTTTGAATAAGTGTATTTTTCTACATGTTAATTCAAAATTATTTTTAAAAGGAAAGAGTATGAACTTAAAAGTAATCTCTACATATAATAAAACAAAGAGTCTGTCTGTGTTTGTGTCTTTCATTCGCATTGTGCTTAAGCTAATAGACCCACGGCTACAAAATTTGGTACATAGGTACATCTAGACAAATCCAGTGCACCTCGAAGCGATTTTTTCGAAATTTGAATTAGAATTTTTTTTATTTTATGTTTTGTGAAGAAATTGCATCATTTTGAGACATAATGGGCTATAGGAAAGCGAGATTTTACTCTACACACTCCATTTTCACATCGTCATGAAACGTAGGCACTTATCTATTTTACAAACTTAAAATAAATTTTGTGTTTCAATAAATCGATTAAATACGAATTTGTTTAACAAAAGGAGCTTAACACCTTTTCAACAGGATTTTTTTCTAAAAAAGTTTATTTTAAAAAATGTACAGTTTATTTTTCTTTGATTTTTGGACACCTTAAACTTTTATTCTTGCGACTGCTTTTGCAAAAAGAATTTCAAAAAAATCATAATATTTTGTATTTTTAAAAAAAATTTTAAATGAAGCTTCCGAGTACACTTCTCACATCTTTAAAAATATGATTTTGGCAACAATTTTCCTTTCTTATTGTTGATAGATTTTTGATGAAATCCCATCATTTTGAATAGTTTCATTCTTTTAGAAATATGGGTTTGGCAACAATTTTTCATCGTATTTCTTATTTCACTGTTTTTAAGAGATTGGCATTATTGAGTTTCTTTCATGTTCTGTTCGTAAGATATCGAAAAGTTTTCATGATTTTTTTTCCTTCAACAAAAAGTAGGTCAATTTTTTTATTAGGATAATTAATATTTGTATTAAGGGATATAGCTTATTTCATTGTAATTTTTTTCTCTTGAAAATATAAGATAAAATATCATTAATTATACTTTGCTTTTCAGAATTTTTTGTTTTTTGTATTCTTTTATGTTATTTATTGCTCATTTCACTGTTTTTAAGGTATTGCAAAGTTTTGAGTGATTTTTTTAGGAAACAAAGTTCTTAACCTCCTTTATACCATTTGAGTTCTTAAGATTTTGCAAAGGGAAGTTGGTTAATTTATTTATTAGGGTAATTACTATTTTTATTAAGGGATATTGCTTATTTCATTGTAATTTTGTTATACGTAATAATTTTTTTTTATGAAGTTGTTCTGCAGAGTAAAATTCTGCGCAGTTTTTGAATTTAACGTTTGGTGTTCCCTTCAGCAATTTTTCTGGTACATTTAAAAGCCAGACGAAGGCTGGCAGCGAAGCTGCTAGTAATATATATAAAATGAAAAAACACTTGCAAAGATTTATAATCCATATTTGTTAAGAAAGGAAAGTGCTGACACTTGTGAAAAAAATGGGGTGAACTTAAGGGGGGAACACTTCCTTAATCAAAATGTGCTACAAATTAGTGTATTTGTATTAAAAATTAATTTGAAAATTTATATAACAGAAAAATTACTATTCAGAATTTTGTTTGTATGTATTTGAAAGTAACTGTAGATTACTGACATTTGCAGATTAAACAGTCATATATTATCAAAATTCTTCTACACATTTAAATGTATTGCTCATGCATTTCAGCAATTTTCTAAAATGCAAACATTTAAAATAAAAATAGATTTAACCTATTTAATTACACATTCTGTAATAGTCATAAGTTGCCAGTGAATTTTGCTGCACTCATATTTGTTAAATGGTTAAAATTAATAGAATGTTTCAAAGTAAATATGTACAGTTAGAAGTTATGATATTTAAAATTTAAATACATTGTTCTGCTCATAATCTAAAACTAAATGAATCGTAGCTAGTTGTGACTTTTAGGCTGACATTAGCAGTGATGCCAGACTTTAATTATTTGCAAGCAATTATTAATTTAAATATATATGTGGCTAAACATATATCTGTTATTCTGAAAATTAGAATAAAATTGAGCCTCAGTTAATGGAAAATATAATGGGTAAATGCATGCAAATAAAATTCTGTGGTGTTTTAAATCATCAGCAGGCTCCACCTTTTTTTTAAATCTAGTTGGAAATAGATATTGTGTGCTGCTACCTGCTTGCAGCAACATATCCAGTTACCACAGAGTGCTGAAAACAACAGATCTAATCAATTAAAAGACTCAAATTATATAATTTTCTCTAATGTTTTTAAAATCCTAATATGTGCTGTACTCAACAAATATGGATAGTCCCAGTGCGTACCGTAAGACCAGATAAAATGGTGTTATACAATTTGGTAGCAGATTTAGAATTCAGTTTATATATCTCTGAAGGTTTGCTTCCATTTTGCACTATTAGAATGGGTACATTTTGCGTAATTTGGCTGTGTTTGCTTTGAAATTAATTTTTCTGTACTAGAGTAGTGAATATTGGGAAAGAAAGGAAAAGATGAGATTTAATTGATAATTCAAATATTAGCAACTTTTTAGACCTGAATTTTTCCTAGGTATGAAACGATTACTGTTCAAAATTATGAGCTGAGTGTCACTTCAAAATAAAACAAACTGAATATCTGGAATTAAAGATGTCCCTTGAAAGGGAATGACTGGTCTCAGAAGTATAAAATATTATTAGTAATAAAATAGCATCTTCTGAAAGTCATGTATATTCCAGTGAACATGTAGTCTAAAAGGGTTAGTGTTTTTATGGTACTGCAGTATATCATGTAGTTTTATTATATAGTAGCTGATGTTGTTATTCCATATTGAAGTTATAAAATTATATAAAATAACATGTTGTAGTAAGTTAAGTAATACAAATTAGTTTTCTTCATTATGTTTTTCATGAACAAGGTAGACGAGATTACTTTTTCATTTGATAAATTTAATATTCATGTAAGGGAAATTTTGTTAATCAGCTGTAAATTTTGGCATTTTTAAGTGAATATAAGTATATGATGTAGCAAAATTGCATTGTTAAAAATATCTTTCAAAGTAGGAATTTTATAAAGCTTTTTTTTATATGAGAAATTTTTAATAATTTCAGATAAAACTGTTGATGAAAATCTAGGGATTATGCAAAAGCTTCTGGATTTTTTTCAGAATTTAACAGTGCCTGTAGAAAAGATATTTAAAGTAAGAATTAAATATATTTATATTTTTAAAGTTTTACTTAGAAAATCATTTTATCTTAATTAAAGTGTGAGAGATTAAGCAGTGTGATGTATCTACAGATTCACTGCCTCAGTATAAGCATTTTTTGGAAGTTATATCCGAATTTATCTTAAAAAGTGTTGACTAATGATCTTATATTTTTTTGATGCGTTCCTACAGTCATGTCATATGAAATGATATGAAGTATAAAGCTGCAGTATAAATTTCAAAATTTTGCCTTCAGTTGACTATTTAATAAATGTAAAATGTTTCAAATGCTAAAAATATTATTAATGAGGAATAGTAATAGTTTTATTTTTTACTATGGAATGATATTTAGTTTGTTAGTGATGACATTTAAATTATTATTGATTATTGTTTATTAGTGATGACATCATTGGAATAATATATAGTTTATTAACCCTTTGATGGTTATGAACGAGTTCAGCTCGCAATCGAATCGTGCTTCATAATGCGTGCAAACGAGTTCCGCTCGGGAGCAAGATTTTGACCAAAATGGTTAGTAACGAGCACTACTCGCGTAGTGAAATTTTTCCCCAATGCGCGCTGACGAGCTGACTTCGTTCGCCATTATTATTCTGCACTGATTGTGTTTCAAACGAATGCTACTCGCGAAATTTAGTTAGTTTTACTGTCTACAGATGGCAGTACGAGTTCCATGAATTTCTTTGCATAATGAAGGTGGATTTTTTTTTTTACCTTGTTCATTTTATACGTATTTTGGCGCAGTTTTTAGGGTGTTTGTACAGTAAAATGGCTCAAAAGCGAAAGTTAGATAGTTATGATTGTGATACAGAAAGCTTATCAAGTTTTGAATCTGATGAAGACTTTGTTCACAGTATTTCAAGCTCAGAAGACGATTCAAGCGATGAGGAAGATTTTTCGAGTGTTCGACAGTGGTGTATAATTGATTCAAGTTCTCACGCTCCTAGCCGATTTAGTTTTACTGGTGATGTAGGCATGAAAGCTTGCGTGACAAATATTTCTGATCCACTAGAGTATTTTGAGCTGTTTTTTACTGATGAGATTATAAATCATATTGTTACGGAAACCAAAATTTTTGCATAATGCCCCATTATGTGCAATTCCATGTTTTAAAGTATATCACATACAAAAAGATTTTTAGGTAATTACTGTATTTATACTGTGCTTCATAAAGTTTTACATTAGTTGTATTTATTTAGTCCTTTCAATTTAATATTTGTCTTATATTTATAATTAACTATTATTATTTATATAATTGGTTATAATCATTTATAATTTATTGTTTAATAATTATTTTAAAGTACGTAACTGTTATTTATGTACTACAAATACTTTTACTACAAATAGAAATTTTTAAAACTCGTGAGGTGAGCTATCTACGGCATCGCCAGAGAAAGGTGACATTTTCGGAAGAACGGCGGGGGAAAACAGCTGCCACTTTCGACTACTGTTTACTCCTAATGCTGCGCGAAGTAAACGGAAACTGCTCATTTCCATAACCGTCAAAGGGTTAATGATGACATCGTCATTAAAATATTTTTTGAATATATATTTCTTTTTTCAAAGAGGATAATGTCTTTGGAAAAGGTGTATTAATATAGAACAGTAGTAATGATGATTATTTTTATGGCAGTTAGCAAGTTTTTCAAGAGCTTTAATGTTTATAGATGCCACATAGATATTTCTAATAAACAAATAAAAATCTGTTATTATTTTTTGTTCACATTTTTTATAACAATGTTCTTGTTTTGTAAGTAAGTTTGTCAAAAAAATTTTTTAAGCATATTATTATAGTTTTTTTCATTGTTCATTGAAAAACCTAACCTATGAGACACATTACTTATTTACAGAAAAATTTTGACACTATGCTGTATTATAATAAAAAAGATCAGCCTTCATTAATTTTAACGCATATTTGTTTAACATTTGAATTTTGCTGTCCTTTCTTTTAATTAGACTGTGAAGCATTATCTATGTACATAAGTAATTCTTTTACAGTCTTTAAGATATTCGCAAGTGAAGTTATAAAGGCATACTCTTTTGTTCTTTTCTCTAAAACTGTAATTTAATAGTCATTACAGTTTTAAAATGTTACCTTATTTACCTCACAGAATTTAAATCTGTTTAATGATTGTATCCTATAATACAATGGTCTGAAATTCAAAGTGCCCGCGAGCCTTATGCGTGTTAGAAAACAGTTGACAGGCCAATAAAATAAAATAAAATAAAATAAATAAATAAAATAAAAAAAATAAACAAAATTAACATTTTTTATTAACAAAATTAAAAAATATTTTAAATAAATCTTAAATTTTGCTTGCTAAGTGTGTTTCAAAACATAAGGAAACAGTATACAAAGGAAAAAAAAATCAAACTTATAATATTTATTTTGTATCCAAAATCTAAAGTTTGGTACTTGCAAGACATTTTTGGTGGTTACACTTTGTAATACAAATATACTGACCTCTAACTATTAAATTTTCAGACTGACATTTATTTAAAATATTTCTAATGTGATCAATTAATCATTAAATAATTTAATTTAAATTGAAAGAAATTATGAAAAACTTTTGTTATTTCATGTTATAGCTTGACACTTGATGTCATTTTGACACTGTGATAAAGTTTGTAGCTTTAGAGAGAAATTACTAGAAATTACGTTCATCACAAATTGTAGATACTCACTAATGAATAAAGTTTGTAGCTTTAGAGAGAAATTACTAGATATTGTCTTATCACGAGCTGTAGATACTCATCACTCAGTTGGAGTTTTTCTTATTAATTTTGAACTGTGGGAAAAAAAGCTATTCACATATAACTGTATTCCTTCAAAGCGATTATTCTTAGTGCAAAAATTCATAACTGATTTAAATTTGGCAAGTATGAATAAAAGTTAGTAACATCTGTTCCTTCAAATCTTTCATACAGATTTATATCACGTTGTAAATTAGTTTGTAAATCAGGTTGTAAATTTCAGGTGCATTATTGTTATTTTCTAAGGATAATGAAAATGTTGTACATACAGATAAACTTGGTAAATAATTAAAATCTTGAAATCTTTGTAACAATGTATTTGCAACAAATTCATAAATGAAATGTCTTCACAGCTGCACAAAATTGCTTCGGGAGGGATAGCAGTTTGAGACCACTGCTATAATAAATCCTTCTTAACTCTCTCAAAATTGCAAATCTTAACACATAGTTTGCTTATAACGATCATTAACATCTAGTTTTTTAAAAATTCAAGTACTTTCAGAATCAGCAATTATATTAAGAGTTTTCTTAATTTTCAGTATTCAGTTTAAGGCTGTGCTTAATAATTGTCAAACCATGTTACTTCTCGTAAAAAGTGTATGTACTATGATTATATTGTTATCACTCTGCATTATCATCTATTGCATTTTGAGATCAAATATCTTCAAAATGATGACTCAAGTTATAAAGAATTATTGAGTTCTGCAGAGTGTCCTCTTATAGTGTGAGTGGTACATGTCCAGCTATAGTCCAGCTGTTCTTTAAAATGGGCCATTCCTAGCCTATTTTAACTTGTGTCTATCACCATGCAGTATTTATTTTCTCCACATCATTTGAGACTCTGGCTCAAGTCAACCTTCATGATGTGAAGGTTGGTTTGCTTTTCATGATGTGAAGTGTGCTAAACAGAAATGGTGTGAGGGGGTAGGGAATGAAACAACTTGACTTTTTCTGTACAGCTGTTGTTCCCATGGTTATGAGTCAAATTGAATGATGTAAAATAACATTGCAGTTCCTTATTTAAAATAACAGACTGTAGTTGTTGGAAGATCAGTGCTTCAATTCCTGATAAAAGCATAGTAGATTTTTCATATTTCCTGATTTTGAAAAAAAAATTACTGTCTGTTCTAGTTGTGCCTGATATAATTAATGATATACTAAAATATAATGAACGAAAATTAATTACCACTTGGATATGGTCGACTAAGTCGTACATCTCTCCTCAATCATTCTTTTTAAGTGTTGAAGAATATAAAAAATTATTGCATTATCCCATGTGTACTCTAGTTATAAATTTCATAACACATTCAGATAATAGTAAGATCAGCAGACTGAATTCCTCTGAGGGCATAGCTGATTTTCATATGTCTTAGCTTTGAAGAAAACCCATATCTTCTACAAGAGACTATCAAGACTATTTTTTACAAAGTACCTATAAAAATAGTCTTGATTAAAAAAATTTAATTTAATCAAAGCTATGTATACTATGTATCTCTACATATAATAAAACAAAGAGTCTGTGTGTGTCTTTCGTTCGCGCTGTGCGTAAGCTAATAGACCCACAGCTACGAAATTTGGTACATAGGTGCATCTAGACAAGAGCCAGTGCACCTTGAAGCGATTTTTTTCGAAATTTGAATTTGAATTTTTTTTTTATTTTATGTTTTGTGACAAAATCGCATCATTTTGAGACATAATGGGCTATAGGAAAGCGAGATTTTACTCTAGGCACTCCATTTTCACATCGTCATGAAACGTAGGCACTTAGCTATTTTACGAACTTAAAATAAATTTCGTGTTTCAATAAATCGATTAAATACGAATTTATTTAACAAAGTGAGCTTAACACCTTTTCAGTGGGATTTTTTTCTAAAAAAGTTTATATTTAAAAATGTACGGTTTATTTTTCTTTGATTTTTGGACACGTTAAATTTTCATCCTTGGGACTGCTTTTACAAAAAGAATTTTGAAAAAATGATAATATTTTGTATTTTAAAAAAAAAATTTAAATGAAGCTTCCGAGTACACTTTTCACATCTCACATCTTTAAAAATGTGATTTTGGCAACAATTTTTCTTATTGTTGTTGATATATTTTTGATGAAATCGCATTATTTTGAATAGTTTCATTCTTTTAGAAATATGGGTTTGGCAACAATTTTTCATCGTATTTATGTCACTGTTTTTAAGAGATTGGCATATTTCATTTTATTATTATTTCATTTCATTATTATTTTTTATTGTCATTTTTTTTTGGTAGACGGTTGCATGGATTTTGCCGATTTTTCGTTTGGCAAGTAATACGACTTATGGTAAACCCATTGCTGGATAAGTTATTTATGGTAACCAATACTTTGTTGTCATTTTATTTTAAAAATAATGCGTTTTATTATGCATAAATTTAGTGTTTTAAATATTATTTATGGCTTCTAAATATTAAAAATCAATTTAATTTTGCATTTTTATTTGAAATAAAAATTTTGTTGTTTATAATATTTTCTATAATTTTATGTTGTGGATGATGTAATCAATGACGTCACCTTACTTAAAAAGTAATTGGTTTTATTAATATCTATAAATTTAATCTAATGTTTTAAACATTATTTATGACTGTTAAGTATTAAAATACAATTTAATTTTGCTTTTATTTTTAAAATGATTTTATTATGAATGATTATTTAAATAATTTAAATTCTATGCGTGATGTAATCAGCTCCTTGATTGGTTACTGAATATTTGTGCATTACCGCGCCATTTAAAAATTTTATTATTCATCTCTTCGAATTCATCAGATTTCAAATGGATATGCCCGTTTTGAAGATGAATGTTGTTATTGGTAATTACCAAGAATTAGTGGTATCGGAATAAAAAAATTGACCTTTGATACCTTATTTTGGCCAACCTGGCTTTTCTAATCAAATATTTATTTATAAATTGTTAATAGCATCAGAGGAAATTTATTTTAAATTTTTGGAGAAAACCTCGCTAATTGCTTCTTCAATGAAGTGCGAGAGATGGGGATCACAGATGAAGATCGTTAGAAGACCCCCTCTTTTTTTTTATTTGTTTTTGTGGTATTTATCAATATATGACAGGTAAAATACTTTAAAAAATGTAATTACATAATTTTCTTTCACTTTATAATTGTATAATTCAACTTTTATTAAAAAATTAATGCAATGTTTTCAAAAATTCCTGAGATATTTATTGCCACATATGTTTTAATGTTAAATAATTAATTCTTGTAAAACTTATTTTAAAGTATTTAAGTAATATTTTAATTCTTTTAAACGTTAGTATGATGTTTTTAATTCAATATTCAATTTAAGTAATATTTTAATCCAATTAAATGTTGGCGCAATGTTTTTATAGCAGTGTTTTTATTCTATTATATGAAAGTAATAATTTAACCTTACTTTAGCATTTTATACTCTTAGTAAATGTATTTATTTACATTTGCCAGCCATCTTAAAAAACAACGTTTTCAACAAAAAATTAATCCATTATTTTTAACGATATTTATTTTTTTAAAGTTTCAAATACTTTACTATATGCATAAAATACGTAAAAACAGCATTTTTCAAGATGGCTGATGACTGTAAAAACCGCGCCAACAATTGCAGCAATGTAAATCGCCAAAAATCCGTGCAACCATCTACCAAAGTAGCACCTAATTTTTTTCTCTTGAAAATATAAGATAAAATATCATTAATTATACTTTGCTTTTCAGAATTTTTTGTTTGTGTTATTTATTGCTCATTTCACTGTTTTTAAGATATTGAAAAGTTTTGAGTGATTTTTTTTAGGAAACAAAGTTCTTAACCTCCTTTATACCATTTGATTTCTTAAGATTTTGCAAAGGGAAGTTGGTTAATTTATTTATTAGGATAATTAATATTTGTATTAAGGGATATTGCTTATTTCATTGTAATTTTGTTATACATAATAACTTTTTTTTATGAAGTTCTTCTGCAAAGTAAAATTCTACGCAGTTTTTAAATTTAACGTTTGGTGTTCCCTTTATCCATTTTCCCAATACATTTAAAAGCCAGACGAAGGCTGGCAGCGAAGCTGCTAGTCAGAAATAATAAATATCAATATCAGATAGCTCAATTATTTTTTAATGTATTGCAGAGGTCCTGAACCAGATGAGAATTCCACCCTGGGAGAATTTCATAGTTTCAGGGGGGGGGTTAGTTTATGAATAATAAAAACTACTTTTATTCAAATTTAGGTATTTACCAACATTTTCTACACTTTTGGTTGTTAATTTATAAAACACATTAAAAATAATCTAAATCTAAATAAATGTATATATGTATTTTTCAAGTTTGGAAAGGAGAGGGAGGGAATGACCTTTTAGCATTAGTGTGAGGGATGCATAGGGAAAAAAGGTTGAGAACCACTGATGTATTGAATGGTAAAACAGTTCAAGTATTTGTTAATATCAACAATCCAATGTTTCAGCCATAGAATCCAAAATTTTTTTGCATAATCTGCTCTTTTGTCATTTTTTGCCAATTTTTAGTTACCAATTTTAGTTACCAAGACAAGCTTTTGCTAATTTTATTATAGTTTTGTATTTATAAAATGTGTTATTTAGCTTTTCATTTTATTCAGAATATATAACGCTTAATAAACATTTTCTAGTTACCAAAATGCATTTGCGGGGTGAAAAGGTTAGCTTTCCATCATGGTGGCTTTGGATAATAGTGCAATCTCTAACCTACTGAATAAGTATAAATCATTGATAGAATCATACAATTTCACATTAAAAAAAAAAAAAAAAAAAAAAAAAAGATAAATCTAGTTTGTGCTCATTGTAATTTTCATTTTAGCATTTAAAAATTTACTGAAAAAATTTTAATTTTATTTCACTTGTGGGGAATGTTTGACTGCATTATTTCTAAAACTTATACAGAGTTTCCTTTTAAAAAGTATTTTTATTTAATTCTTTCCACCCCCCTCAGATTGCCTATGGAATACGAGGTTTCAGTGAAAAAATTATAAATCAGCATCTCCTTAAAGTTCAGATGATATTGAAAAGCCAGTCAAATCTCAATGAACGCTCACATTCTCTTGATCACTTATCAGCATCAGATCCTGTATACCATGTTGAAGTAAATTCAGCTGCTCAGCCAGTGGTAAAAGAGGTAAGGAAGTTTGTGCTACTTATGAATGTTTGCTATATCATATGCATGCATTTTTAGCTATAATGTTCTAACACTATAAAAAGAAAGACTTATGTACTTGTGTATAGTAACATAATTACACTGTTATTGTGATGGAAAAATTACGTTTAACATACAAAACACTTCGCGCTTCCATCATATGGTTAGAACAGAGTATGGAATACAGTAAAAGGTTTACAAGATTTACCTAATCTCTAAAGCCTACAATTGTGAAATTATTCAAAGAATAAAGGGAAGTAAAAAATGCTTCATAAAAACGCTGACGATTTAAACTAAACTCTGTAATTTGATTAGTGGAAATCCATTATGCAATAAAAAAATATAAAAAAAATAAATTGTTTATAGAAATGTTTATTTGCCGCAGCTATCAAATTTATGAACATGGCATGTGCATGCGTGAGAATAACTTGAAAAAAGAATTATATTAGGAGATTTGTTTTTAATACTACACAATAAAAAGTTTTAGTTCTGAATCTTACTATTTGTGCCCTTTATTTGTTATGCACAGAGTTTTTATTTTCTTGTAGGTATATAATAATGATAATTCAGAGGTTCAAGTCTGGATGTGACATTCAACGTGTAAACTTGTAGGCATGTCATAACTATTTAGCTTAAAATTTTTTCAGATATTAAATTTTAATCTGAAGTCCAAGATCATTCCTTTTTAGTCTTTAATTTATATATTTTAATTAAATTTAAAAAAAAAAAAAACTTTTTGAAGCATCACTTATAAACTTTTTAAGATGTTAGATTGTAATATGAAGTTTTCAAATGGCAGTTTTTAAAAATTTTATATATAAATATATTATGTTTTTATATATATTATAAATATTTAAATAAGCTTAAATATAAGAATATCAAAGAATACAATTTCTGTTTTGTTTCTGATTCTTGCTTTCCATTATAATTATTACAGGATTTTATTTTGATTTTAGAAAAGTATAGTATATGTAAAAAATTCATTTCTCTTTATCTTTTACTGAAAAATAATTTATTATGTATTTAAGTTGATGCCTTTATTTTTGTTCTATTTTTCATATGATTTTTTTGCAGCAGTTCAACTTTTTGATACTCACTTTATGTTAATTGCATACTTCTCTGAATTAATTTTATGATATTTTCTCTGTTAATGTAGTTAAGAATGGAAGCTACATCAAGAACAAGATCTGTAGGTGTTGTGGCACTGGGTAACTTCAAATCTGATATTATCTCTGCTGAACAGGTTATTATTATTTTAATTAAAATTTTATAACCCTAAGATTTTATGCAATCTGTTTATATGATGTATTACTTTTTTTTTTTTTTGAAGTAGCATATTAATGGAATATAGCAATTAAATTTGCAAATATGTGATCACATCTGCACAATTTTATTTTATAAAGTCGAATAAAAAAACATTTTCATATAAAATATCGTAATGTTTTATGTTATTTAATTCAGTTGATATGGACTAATTTACCTTAACATGTATGTATCATATGACATTGTTGCAATAAGTTCTTAAAAGAATTGGAAATATAAAGTAATTCAAAAGAAAATTTTTTTCATGCACCTTTGCATAAAATAAAAAATTGCAAGTATATAAGGTATTGTTAAGGTCCTACACAAAATAAAATACAATAAAATTCACCTAACACGTTAAGAAGTCACATGCTTAGGATAATTCAAGCAGTTCTTTTGTAGTCTTAATATTTATGATCATAATTACAGTAAATTTCAGTATCGTAATCCATTTATCTTAAATTCATTGCTTACTAAAGCTTTTGCAGAGTCCAGGATATTTCAACAAATAATTAACTGTAAATATTTATAATTTCAAATTTTACTATAGTTTCCTCAAAGGCTCAGGAATGCTTTTGCCATTTTTTAACATGAATAAAAAATCTGACATGGACACCACATGACTTCCTTGTGCAGTCTATTAAATTATACATAGTCTTTTGCTGCACTTCATTTAAACTTACTTCCACGAATTATTCCAACTTAATTAACCAATTCTTTGAGGTAAGTTGAATATGACATGATAAATTGCAAATTTTGAAATTATAGTGTGTTCAGTAAGTATTGCCATTTATTTGTATTGTATGGGAGTTAAACTTCTTATAATTTTTTTTTCATAATGAATATAGAGCTTTCCCAAGTATAAATATGGCTATTGGGAGATCACATTAAAAGTTAGATTTAATTTTTTGTCCTGGTTAAGGACTTTTATGCCAGGTATGGGGGGTAGGTGTATATATATATGTATGTGTGTATGTTTTTAAATTTTAAAAAATTATGTATATATGTGTAAAGTATAAAAAATACAATGGCTTTGCTCTATGCGAACAGGCAACCTTTAGTTAACTCTCTGCAATTTTAGGATCTTCCCCTAGACCAGTACTTTTGAGAACATTCTGGCATGTTATATAACCACTACTATAAATACAGAGTACGTGCCATTTTCATCAGATTGCTTTCTTCTAATGCTGCTCTTCCCATCTGTCTTCCATTTGTTAGAGCAGTTATGACATAGAAAGTCTAAATTAAATCTTACTTAGTTTAAATCACTATCGTATATGTAATTTGGAGAATTGAATAAAGATGTGGAATCTAAAAAGTTAAAGACTTCTTTGTTGTCATTTCGCAGCCTTTCACTCAGCCACAACAATGCCTGGACTATGATGTAGTTATATTGTCAAGTTTTGTTATTCCGGTGCCCACCAGCGAAAATATTACATATATGTATATGTTTATTGTTTTATGTTTGGTACTGCTGATTGCAATAAAAAAAAGAGGTGCACAATTAAATTTATACAAAATTTCAAAATTCTATGGCTAATCATTTTTGAGTTATCCAAGATACATATATGTGTCTGTATGCACATCACAAAAAAATCCTTTTAATCCATTTTACAATCCATTAAAAGAAAGTCCTTTATTCTGTCTGTACATACAGATATCATACAAAAGAATGGATTTGAGAATGGTGAAAATGGATATTTCCATTGAAGTATGATACCCAAAATTTGTAGACTGCAATACTTTATACAAAGAAGTAAAAATGGTGAATGGACTTTTCAATGGACACCAACATGAAACAACAACTTAGATTTCTCTCTTCGTAAATTTGATCATGAATTTTGCATTGGGTAAGAAGCTATCGATGAAGAGCCAACAGAGTATTTTAAAGCTAATTTAGTGTCTCTGCTCATTTTGTCATCATTAAAAATAACATCAATTCTGTATTGTTTTTGTATATGTAGCTGTTAGTAATATTTTCAATAATAGTCAAGTTGTTATTTTGCTGTGTCTTTATTGTGCCTCTAGAATACTATTTTTTTAAATATACTGCCCTCCCCCCCAGAAAAAACAAATTGATTATCTGTTATTGTTAACTGAACAGCATATATTTTCAGTAAAAAGCTGCACAAAAATATTTCAAATTTAGTGTTTGTTGTATAGTGAAATAAAAGCTTAAAGCTGGCAAGGGCTGAACTACTACATCACAGAATCATAATAAAAATTTAAATGTTTTATGTTAATCATAGTTTAACATTTTTAAGACTATAATGTATTTTGAGTAATATAAGCAGTTAATATTATATGTTAAATTTGTGAATAAAATGGAACTCCTCTCCTAATAAACTTTTAATCTCCCCTCTTCAGTAATTCCCATTTTGGTTATAATCATTACCTCTCCTCTGAGTACTGACGTGACATAACTTTCCCTTATTTCATTAATTTTTTAAATTCGAACACAGTGGCGGCTCGTGGCTAAAATTAGTGGAGGTGCTGTTCCAAAAAAATTTAACCTTTGTTTTAAAATTGTGTAAAAGGAAACAAACATGTATAAAAAGAAAATTTATCAATACATAGTTTATAAAGTCACATATTTCCTTAGCTTCTGCCATCAGTGTCTGAAAAATTCTCACAGTACTTTGAGTCTCTTTGCAGTTTTTAAATTTGTTATATATTCATTAACTTTAAACACACTAATTTCTCTGGATTGCATTTAGTTGTATATTATTTCAACATGAGGCATCTGATAAAAAAGCTCTAACCAAAATTTGAAATTATTATTATTTAGATATTTTAAAATTTCTGTTGCTTCTGCAATAGTTTGATCTGCATTTGATGTTGACTGAATTTCAGTAAGGCATTTTTTAAAAAAGTTGCAAATTTTCATGAACTCTGTTTATGGTCCGTATGATAAAGTTCCACTTTGTGGAGGAATACCACATGTGCGTAGTAAAAAGAAATCACGTTTTCAACAACATGCCAGAATTTCGGCACTGCAAGAATGACAATGCTCTTCTCTTTTCTCGGCTCGCGTGCTGCTTCCTGTGTGCGCATGCGCAGAACAGCCAAATGCTGGAACTGTGGAACGCACAGTTCCAAACAAAGACTTTTGTACCTTTTTCACAAACTGGGGGATGGCTACTGACATTAAGCTTAAGGATTGTGTATTGTAAAAGTATAAAAAAAAGAATTAAAGACTAAAGGGCACACTATATTAAATATTCAAAATAATAATAAGTGGACATAGGGGGTGCTGCAGTTCCACAGTGCCTATTACGAGCCGCCACTAATCAAACATGAAAATAATATGTCCATAGAGAAATAAAATTATAGCTTTCTTTTTATATCTTTTTTTGTGTAACCTTCGCTTATGTTATTAAAATAATTTTTGTATAAAATCCTAGGAAGGAATCCTAGGAATCCATGTTCTTTAAAATTTCATTCTACACTGTCAAACTGCTAACATTGTGTTGTAAAATTTCTTAATTTAAATTTACTGCTTACAGTTTTTAGTTTCGAGTATATTAATGTAAATGTATTATATTTAAATGCATTTTTAGTAATATTAGCAGTTAATACTGTATGTTAAATTTGCTATTAAAATGAAACTCAGCACCCCTTCTAATAAACTTTTAGTCCCCTCCCCCACCCTCAACAGTTCACATTTTGGTTATAATGAATACCTCTCCTCTGAGTGTTGAAGTGACAATACTCTTCCTTACATCAATAATTTTTGGATTAAAATATGAAAATAAAACAGAGTAGAAAATGCCTGTAGATAAATCATATTATAGCTTTCTATTTGTATCTTTTTTTGTGTAACCTTTGCATATGTTATTAAAATAATTTTTGTATAAAATCCTAAAAAATATTTCAGGTTCTTTAAAATTTAATTGTAAAATATCAAGCTACAAATGATAATTGTACTGTAAAATTTCTTTATTTAAATTTACTGCATACAGATTTTAGTTTTATGTGTATTAATGTAAATGTATTATTTTAAAATAGTATTTGCTTTTTAAATTTCAGGACAATGAAGTATTGTCTGATGCATATCATAAGCATATGTATAATTTCTAATAATACAGTCAAATACTGAAAAATCCGCCAACTCCTGAATCCGCATTGCCTCTCAAAATATAAACATTCAATTTAAAGGTTTCAGAACTCGCAACATACAGAACGAAATACAGTACAATGTCTGTAATCCGGACGTCCATTATCCGAAATGATCTATAATCCGGAACTCGAAGCCACAAACTTTACGCATGTGCATAGAGAATGCGCATACATTACGCATGTGTGCGCTGAAAGAAATTCTTAATAAAGTAAACAAATAAATATAAAGCTTTTTTTTTGGTAAAATTTGATACCCTTTAGATCATAATTGCTCTTTATTTCATAAATTACGGTTTCATATTTTTAATTGTATAATTTCTGCATGCCATCTTACCAGATTTAAATTAATGATCTATAATCCGGAATCGCCGAAGTCCCAATGAGTCCGGATTATGGACTTTGTACTGTATTGAAGAAAAAATACTTACCGAATAATTACATCTTAATTATGGAATAATAATCACTCATAACGGAAGTACCACAGCCAGAAATATCAAATTATTGACATCATGGTAAAACATTTTTACCCTCCAATCTGTATCTAGGTAAAAAATATATAAGAGTTTGTGAAAAAATATCTTTTTAAGTGACTATTCTATTTCCCTTTGTGATTATATAAAAAAAAAATTCGCCATCAAAGACTGCATTTACGAGGGCTATCCAGAAAGTAGATTACGTTTTGGAATAAAAAAATAAACAAAGTATAGGAAACAAATTTTATTATATACAGATGAAAGCCACACTCAAATACTACTTTTCTACATAGTCACCATACAAATTAAGGCATTTATCGTAGCGATGTACGAGCTTGGAAATTCCTTCGTCGAAAAATTCGGCCGCCTGCGCCTTCAACCACTTCGTTACCTCTTCTTGCCTTCCATCTTGCACAAAACTTGTGGTAACCAAGCTTTTCGCTGATGATTTCGTGCAACAAACTTCGCGAAATTTGTGGAAAACTCAAAGAAAGTTCCGTTATTGTGAAATTTCGATTTTCACGGACTTTAGCATCGACTTTTTCGAGAAGTTCGGCGGTCACTATGCTGGGTCTCCCACTTCGATCTTCGTCGTGAACATTGGTTCGGCCATTTTGAAATCTTATGACCCACTGACGCACTCCACCTTCAGTGATAATGTTGTCCCCATACACTTCACGAAGCTGCCGATAGATTTCTATCGGTTTACAGTTTTTTGCAGTCAGAAACCTTATTACTGAGCGCACCTCGCAGCTCGCGGGATTTTCAATTAACGCAGACATTTCAAACCATCACAGTATCTGAACGGAGCACAGCACGAACCTCTCACTAGCACGGCTAGATGCAGACTGAGCTGCGCAACGCTCTGACCCCAAGATGGCCGCGCTAGCCCCGCCCCTAGCGGACACAGATGGAAACGTAATCTACTTCCTGGATGGCCCTCGTATTTGTTAGCCTTCCATCATCTACCTTCCCTCACTTTTAGTGAGAGTCTTAATTATAAATTTGAAATGTGACATGCTACTGAGGATGAAGGAATTGATCATGTTCTTATTATAATTTCTTTTAATTTTACTGTCTAAATAGAGTTTCTTTGTTTCCTAAAATTTCTTGTTTGTATAAATTTAAAATGAAGTCTGATATTGATGTAAATTTGATATTCACTTATTAGATGAGTATCATCTGGGCATGGCTTCCACTGAGGATGTCAATGTTACAACCAGAAGTAATTTATTCTTCAAATGTGCATGGAGTTTGTTTAACGGCATTTTACATGACTGTTGGTTCATTTGAACCTACTGTTATTGTAATTAAAGCAATGAATGATGAGGTAAATATGTATCATGATTTTTTCTTTAATATTTTGAAGATTTTCCTTTTTTTCTAAAAAAAACTTAACTAGCGAAAAGTTTTTCTAATTTTGCTCTTTCTCCCTGTTTTGCATATTCCCTCCCCCCAACTGAATTTCAGATAGATGAAAATTAAGTTTTTATGATTAACTACTGCTGTGCTTCTTAAAGTTAGCAATTAGTTAAAAAAAATTTTTACTGTAAAGAAATATTAACCATTGTAAACATTATGTAGCCAAACCTCAATAGCTGAGATTTCTTAAAAAAGTTATGTATGGAACAGGAAATCTATTTAAAATGATTTTTAAGATTTTTCTCATTAAATTAAAATTTTAATTTAAAAAAAGAAAATGCTTTATCATTTTCACTTAACTATAACTATCTGTCAGTTGAAAATTTGATCATATGTTGAATTATAGATCTACTTTTTTTAAAAAAATATATTCAGTATATCATTATTATAATATATTGCGTCATGCATAGACAAAATACAAACTTTTGATACATATCATCTTTCTAAAGTTTTTTTTTTTTTTTTTTTTCCTTTTCTACCCAGAAGGGCTATTAATTTCGTTTTGGCATTTTACGCTTTGGCATTTTGCATTGATGTTAGTTCTTTTTTCAAATTATTGCCACCAAATATTAGACCCTGCATTATATTTAAAGAAATTAAATAATGAAGAATCTGCATAAATGCTTGTATGTTTCTTGCATTGTGATAAAACAATAGTACCTAGAGCCATAAAATTTTGAATAACATAATCTTCCAATGAATATGGGTATCTAGAAGCCCTAATTTGGAATTTGTTTTATTATCGATTTCATACTTTATAACCTTTTAATGAATTTTTGATTAACAAACTCAGTGATTTCAAAGCAAGCAATGGCAACACTGTGCAAGGAAAAAAAAAAAAAAAAAGTTATTATCTTCACTACCAGAGACTGTGTATCAGAAATTCTAAATGTATGCTCATTTTAAAATTATTTTGGGATATTGCTGTTAAATTGAATTTTATGGTTTAAGCATGAAGAACATGATATTTAATTAAATAAAGATAACATACAAAATGTTTTAAAAAAAGGTCCCTTTGTGTGTAATGTAAAATCAGATAGCTTTCAGAGTTTATTTTATTATTATTATTATTATTATTTGTATTTACTGATTTTTGTGGATCTTCTTTTTCACTTTCACTTTATTCTTCAGAAATTGAAGATGAAATCATCCCTCTTAGGCAAATAGCCTTGAATACTTCATCATATTTTACATAATCCTAATCAGAAATAGAAAAATATTTTGCATCTAGAACTTGAGCCAGAGAAAAAGAAAAGTCATCAAAATCTATCTTAACTATCTTAACTGTAATTAACTGTAAAATAAAAAATAAATAAATAAAAAAAAAAAAAAAAAAAAAAAAAAAAAAAAAAAAAAAACTGAAATGTTTCAGATTTTAAATTACGTCCAAAGGGGCGTTTTTTAACATTTTGTGTGTTACCTTTCTTTATTAAATATCATGTTCCTTGCACTTAAACCATAAGATCCAGTGCAACAGCAATATCGCAAAATAGTTTTAAAACGAGCATATCTTTAGAATTTCCGATACAGAGACTCACGCGCTGGAGATAAAAATGTTTTTTCTGCACAACGTTGCCATTGCTCGCTTTGAAATCCTTGAGTTTGTTAATCAAAAATTCGTCAAAGTTTTAAAAAATAGGAAATCGATCATAAAACAAATTTCAAATTTCAAATTTGGTCTTCCACATGCTCATATTCGTTGGAGGATTACGTTATTCAAAATTCGATGACTCTATGTACCGTTGTTTTATCACAATACGAGAAATATACATACATTTATGCAGATTTTTCATTATTTAATTTCTTCAAATATAATGCAGGACTCTAACATTTTGTGGCAACAGTTTGAAAAGTGAACCGACATTTATGAGTCCGACGCAAAATGCCAAAACGAAACTAATAGTCCTTCGGGATTCAAATCCCTTTGGACTAATAATAATAGTAATAATGCTATAATAATAAGGCTGCCATCATTTTTAATTATTAAATTCTTGTGTAAAATGATGTGGAAATTTTTAGATGGTATAGTAATAATAAAACTGTACTGGAGGAGTGGGGGAATAGTTATACTAACATAAATTTCCATTCTTATGGTAATGTGCTATAACTATATTCCAATCAATGTAAGACCCTACAAATAAATTTCAGTGCAACAAAACTGAGAATATAGAAAGAAAATTCAAGTAATCAGAAATTTATATATTGTTGAAAAGAATTAACATTAATATCAAATTTTGCATTTCAGTATTAAGCATGATTTGTCACAATTTTGACTGAATTCAAACTTGACTAATTATAGACTGAGTGAGACTGAATTATAGACTGTAACCTGAGTAATAATCTAATGTGTTTATTTTTTATGCTAAGTTTGTCATTTATACCTGACATTGTTATGTAGTATTAGTGTGTTTCATAACATAAATTTTTCCATAATTCAAAAACCTGTAATTATAATTAATCTACAGATGGCATGTGAATGAAATTTTGAATATTTGTGCTTATAGCTTGGGTTTATTTTGATAAAAACAAGTTGATTTTTAAGTGTTCATGTGATACAAATACTATGATGAGGTGATAAATGATTGCTCATCTCTAATTACATGCAAATTACATTCATTATGATTAATCTGATTTGATATGAGCTTAATTCCATACATGTCAGCTCTATGATAATTTGGTTTTACATAATTTTTTTTTTTAATCTAGCATTTAGATGAAGTATGTTGTCTGTAAGCTCAATTACAGGCAGTTTGCGAAAAAATAACATGTTTTTTATGCATTGTAGTTTTTTAGATGAAAATTTGCAGATGCTAATAAATGAATGAGTGTAAATGAATTTGTATGTACATGAATTTCTTTGAAGTAATTGAACTGATTCATTTGATACTCAGAATTTCTGTGGTCTCCAGGAAACAATGCAAGAGTGCTAAGTTATAATGTGCATCTGAGAACAATGTTAAAAGAATCGGTCACTTTCATGCATACCCTGAGCTCACCAACAGCTCATTGCAGTCGAATGTGCATGCTGAATAATTAACTGCTCCATCTGGAGAGAATGCTCAATGAGGAAGCTATACAGTTGCAGACTGTTTAGTTAGGCAACAGATTAAAAAAAAAAAAAAAAAAAAAAAAAAAAAAACTGAACATTTAGCATCTTACAACAGAGTGTGATTATGATAATATTCCTTTATTTCTGATGTTTAGCAACTTTTTCTACAAGTCGGTGTACAGACTATTTCAACCTTTATATATCAAGCATGGGAAGTCTACTTTCCTAAACAAAACTACATGTCATTTATAGCTTATATAAAGTTAATATCTTGTATGACATCTCTTGAGTTCTTAGTTGCTTCCATCTTTTTATGAAAACATTGTTACTGATTACTCCTGTATGTATTCTGCATATCTATTATTTTGCTAACTGAAAAAAATTGCATGACTTCCATCAAAATAGATGCAACCACATTGTCATTTAGAGATTTGTATTTTTCTTAGAGAAGTACTTCAGCATACTAATTTAACCCCTTCGCGCCGACTGTCACTTATACGTGCCAGCAACGAACGCACTTACCTACCGGCCGACACGCAGGCGTGCCAGAGGATTGTTCCATTCTCTACCGACTGTCACGTATTTGTGCCAGTACTTTGGAACGTTTTTCAAACTATAATTTCTGCCACAAGATGGCACTGTATGTCCATATGGTTTCAGATACATGTAAATTAGACCTTCTACTCGAAATGAGAGAAGCATGACTCACATACACATGTTTTTGATTATATAAACAAACGGGGAAATAAATGTTTCCGAATGGCGTGATTTATGACGTCTCTTTAAATTGCACTTTATTCGCACGTGGTAGTTGTTTACTGTAAGTAGAGAAGTTTTATTTGCTCTAAAGTGTTGGGTATTTCGGTTTGCAGTTCAGTTTTTAGAAAATAATTAGACCTTGTTAGACGTGAATTCTTTGTTTTTACCGTTGCAATGTCGAAGCATCGAAAATGTTTAACAGAGCATGAAATAGCAGAAATGATGCAAAATATTTCAGATATTGATTCTGAAATTCTGATATTCTGATATTGATTCTGAAAGATTACCTGAAAAACATTTTCCAAAACTTTGTTCAGAAGAGACTGATAAGAAAATGAGACGACGATGCTTCGTTTGTTCACATTCCCGGAAAAATCCTCCAAAACGGCAAATGAGTTATTACGAGTGCAAGGAATGTAACGTAGGACTGTGTGTAGATCCCTGTTTTCAAATTTTTCATACGAAAGGAGAATTTTAAGTAATATATTTAGTTTTCAGATGTATAATGTTAAAATTCATAAAATGGTGAGTAATTTAAATAAAATGTGTAAAATATGCATTTAAACAAGAAATAAGGTAATTAAAGTATATATATAAAAATATTTATAAAGCATAAGCCGTTTAAATACTCTATAGAGCATTATTAAACAATGCGTTGATACTTCGGAAATTTCATGGATTTAGGCTTAGTAGCAAAAAAGCCCCCGGCCCTGGAGAGACGCTCGCGTAAGACACTGCCGGCCTCAGCGATAAGCGCGCCTTTTCGCTACCTGGCTCGAAGGGGTTAAGGGCAATGGACCATGTAAAATAACGTATAAGTTGATGCTAAGTTACTTTATCTTATGCCATGACTCTTGCTTCTGTGCACATTAAAGATGTTGCGTATATGTTACCGTGAAAGACCGAAATAGGAGAATGTCAGCATTCACCAAATACATCGTTGAAAGATTGAATATTGCATTACATTCATGTACATTCAGACCCTCACCGGTGTATGTTGACAATCGCAGATATGCTCTGGTGTAGTCGAAAAGAGAGGAGCAGACAAAGAGACAACTGGCTGTTTCCCGCCAAATCCTTTTTTCTGATGGGAGTCAGTCAGCTTTGCTAGTCTTATGCAAGGTATGATGGTGCAAGCAACATTTTCTTAATTATTTTTTTCAGATACTTTAATTTATACTGAATGGATACTGCAGTGAATCGTGAACTTTTTCTTGAAAAGTTAAATGCATTAATTGCAGGTAAACAAGAAGACAATTGTTTTTATTTTTCTCAAAAGTATTCTAAAATACTTTCTGATGTGGTTACTACTAAAACTAAGTGCAACACACCTTTGGATTAAAGATGATTAAAATGCTTTGATGTTTTAAAAATTAATGATGAAAAGAAGTTAATTGTACCAGTAAAACCAGGAGAAACGAATATATGGTATTATGTTACCAATGAGGAATTGTTCAGTATACTAATGAAACTCACACCAGAACAGGCCATGGAGGAAGAACACATATGCTTAAAGAGTTGCAAATTAAACACAAAAATATTACATATGAAGTTGTAATGTTGTATTTAAATGTATACAAACAATGTCAAATGAAACACAGTGCACCTAAGAAAAGTATTGATGTGAAACCAATGATTAGTTCTGAGTTAAACTCAAAATGTCAGGTTGATCTGATAGATCTGCAGTCAAGCAGAGATAATGAGTTTAAGTTCATAATAGTGTATCCAGATCATTTATTAAGTTTGTCCAGCTACGACCTTTGAAAACTAAGAGAGCTGAAGAAGTACCATATCACGTTCTTGCAATATTTTTAACTCTTGGTGCTCCAGCAATATTTCAATCAGATAATGGTAGAGAATTCAGTAATCAACTCATATCTGAAATATGCGCTATGTGGAAAGGTGTTAAGATAGTTCATGGGAAGCCTTGCCACAGTCAAACACAAGATTCAGTTGAAAGGGCCTGTCAGGATATACAGAATATGCTAACTGCATGGATGAATAATAACGATACAAATAAATGGACAGAAGGTTTACCCTTTGTTTAATTTGCCAAGAACACTACATACCATGAAGGAATACGCCAAAGTCCTTATGAAGCCATTTTTGGCGTTAAAGCAAAAAGAGGCATAGCATTATCGTTTTTGCTTAGCGAACAAATCGCAAATATCGAAACCGAAGAACAACTTGAAGAAATTGCCAATACTTTTGAAACCGAAGAACAGCTTGAAGAAACTTATCATACTTCTGAAAAAAATTTGAGCAGTGGTCATACCGAAAACCATATTCCAAAGAAACATATTGAAGAGGACTTGCAATCTACCACGTCTTCACATCAAGTTCTAACTGAAAAAAAAATGAGTTAATTTCTATAAAAAGAGCAGCTGCGACTGTACGAATACAAGTCTCTGATGTCGACCATGGTCATACAGATAACCAAAATGTATTACTGGTTGTTGTTGGAATAGAAAACTCCGACTTCTATAAACTTGCAAACGAAAATGGTACCCTCAACCAGCTTTACACACGTAATCATTTCGTAATTTGTAAAGAAAAGCTACTTTCCATGGATGAGATTTATTTTCAAGAAATGTCGCTGAGAGAAGCAGTGTGCAAGGCTATACATGCTGTCATTGCAAAAGGAAGTGTGCCACAAATAAATGCAGTTGTAAAAGCAAGGGCCATAATAGTTTAAGTTGTTGCAATGAATAAGATTTGAATCACATAATTTAGTAATTTTTTATAACTATTATTTTATTTTCTCATTTAGAACGTACTGTATAATTAAGTAAGTTTTTAACTTCTATTATTTTCCTTTCTCATTTTGAATGTACTGTGTGTTTTAAGTTCTTATGTTCTTAAGTTCTTATTTTAAGTCTCAAGTGCGTTTTTTCGCAACTGAATTACAGAAGAAAATATAATATTCGTATATGTTCAATATTAGTACATGGTGAATGTCGACATTTACCGGTGTAAGTCCGAAATAAGTGTTTGGAAAATATTTCAGACATACTCCAAGCGACTATGTGAATGTTGACATTCACCGGTGAAAGTCGACATTCTCCAGATTTTGATGTTTCACCGTAACATATATACTATTGCCCATAACCTTAGAGATACTAAAAAACCACTCTGTTTCTGCCGTTTCTATTATTCTCTTACCTTCTTTCATCTCTTGTTAGTGATGCAGGACATGCTGAAAGACTGATGAAGTGAATATGAGTATTAGATGCAATTAAGGGAAATTATAATGCACATAAAATAAGACTAAAATTTGGATAGTTATTTTCTTAATATATAAAATAATATTTAGGTCAGTTTACCAAAAATTATGTTTAGTTTGACTTACTGAAAATCAGTGGGGTAGCTAGGGTGGGGCAAGGGGGGACAATTGTCCCTGGGCGCAGCATTCAGGGGGCGCCAAATTAATGTTACAAAATTTTAGAATGAAATGTTTTCCATTCTTGGCACAGAGAAAGGGGCGCAAAATCTTCAGTTGTCCCCGGGCACTGAAAACCCTAGCTACGCTACTGCTGAAAATTCAGAGTTAAGAGTTATCAAAATTTTATCTTGATTTTTGATAATTCAGAGTTTTTATCAAGTTGAATTGAAAATATATTCAAAATTAATGTTAACTTTTCTTTTGAAGTAAATTGTCATTTTCTGTAATTTTTTGTAATTTCTTTTATGACAAATCAAATGTTGTTCTAAACCGTGGAAGTGATACACGAAACTTCTTTTACAGAATTCTAAAAGAGAAAATAATTTTCACTTTCATTTCATTCAATAAATCATACAATTAGCTGCACTCTTCCTTTATGAATATTTATTTATTTATTTTTACAAATATAGCCTGTATTTATATTTGGGATCAAGGGAAACTAAACTTTTTATTAGTTCACATTTATATTTTCTGTTCTAAATATTTAATACGCTTTCTATATAAAAACCATTAGCTTTAATGTTTCTTGCTACACGGTATCATATCTACTAACTACCCTCAACAGTGCATTGAAAGAAGCAGTTTTCATTTTCAGGATATCTGATTTGATTGACTTACATGAAAGCCAGTTATTTGGGGAAAATCTACGAGGGACAAAGCTGATCTGCATGCCAGTGTACTCACAATTTCAGTATCTATTGGCTGATTGAAGGATGTGGAGTTTAATGTAAAAAATAAAATCAAGATATTATTTACTAAAATTGTAGTTTTCATTAGATCAATAATAATACACAGAACAAAAAAAAAAAAAAAAAAAAAAAAAAATAGGTTGCTTGAAGTTAGAATTAAGAAAGAACATAAGCTAAGAATAAATGTGTTAGAAGCTTAAATTCATTGAAGTCTAATTCTTTCTTCCTTCTTCACTGCTGTGCTAACAAAAGAGGACCAGGATCTCCAAACATTTTACTCCAAGCAAACATGAGACTTCAGGCTTCACTTCTTGTATGCAGGGTTTGTAAGGTAATTTAATGCTGACCCCTTCCCTACCACCAACTAGTCAAGGACCAGAATGAAAATGTGGTTTGCTAGTTAGCTGATGTTTAAAGTCAAAACAATATGTTGGATAATTCAATATTATTATGGATAATCTGAGGTAAAAAAGTGTGCAAAGTTAAGCAGCCTTTCTGATTTTGGCCGTAATTCCACAAAATATCAATTCGGAAATGTGAAATTCATAGTAAAGAGGCATAATATAATAAGGATGAGAAAAATATATAAGTAAAAAAATAAATAAATAAATGAATAGAAAACATACAGTACAGAGCAAAGAGCAAAAGTCTTTATTCACAGGCTAGCACTGGTACAAAAAACTGTCTGGCCAAGATGGAGAATAACAAACCAAAGAGGCTTAGTAAGGAATATGACCTCCACTAATTGCAATGGTTGCTTTGCAATGTCTGTTGATACTCAACACCAGATTATCTAACTGTTTTGGGGGTAAGAGTACCCATTCTTCTAGAAACATATGTTTCATCTGTCTGGTGTTTTCCTGAGGGTGAGATTGTGCTGCCAACGTCACCCTAAAGTATCCTACACATGTTCAGTGGGATTTAAATTAGGAGAGCATTTTCCAATCTGTTCTGTGGATTTCTTCACTTTCCAGAAGTAGTATAGTCATTCATAAAACAAAGTCAGACCCAGTGGCACCCCAGAAAAGATGCATATGGGGTAGGATAACTTCATCACAGTAACAATCTTCATAACAATCTCTGTTCAAAATGTGGAGCTCTGTTAATCCGTTCATCATAGTGCCTCCTCATACAAGCATGTTGGAACCACCCCATTGGTCTCCTTCCCTGATGCTAGTGGGATGAAAGCATGTCTCGAAATCTTTTCATACACACTGACACCAAGAATCATATGTGAGACTGAAACAACTCTCATCAGTAAAGAGGGCATAAATCCAATGATTTGTCCAGTCTTTGTGTTATGTAAATAACTGTTAATTTCTGCTGCTGATTGACTGCTGTCAGTGATATTCAGCATTCAGGATGGTGGGCGAATAGGCTACCTTTAAGAAGTGTCTTGCCACAGTAAACAAGGGCACCTGTCATCTGGTTGCCATGTACAATTGTTGAGCAGTGCTGTGGATTTTGGATTTCAATCTCTTTTCACCTGCAAGGTAACATATCGGTTAACAGTCACTGCTTTTTTCCTTGGCTGACCACCATCAACCTTTCTTACAACTGTACATTTCATTTGGAGGGCTTTCGAAGCTCATAAAGCAATCTTTTTTCATCTGCAGGGGAATATATTGGTCAACAGTCACCGTTTTTTCCTTGGCTGACCACCATCAACCTTTCTAATAACTGTATATTTCATTTGAAAGGCTTTCAAAATTCATGGAATAATACTTTTATCTGTTCCATTATATTTTTATTTGGTCAAACAGGTTAAACAGGAACGCCTTAACACTATATTACGAACTATCCATTAACCAAAGATGTTCATATAAACATGCCTTCTACAAATATTGAAGCGTTTAAAAAATTCTTAGTTAAACAAAAGTATATAGTACAAAAAATCACGAAAACAATTCAAATACTAGGAAGACTAGGAACAGACCTATGTCAAGTTCTATAATTTATTCAAATGCTAAAAAATAAGTATCATTTAAAGGATTCTACTTTCAAAATTACCTCTAAATATATATATGGAACATATGTAATAAATCGTGATATTAAGATATGTCAAATAAAAAACAACAATAAATTTATTTATTCAGGGAAATACCATACATTCATAAGGACATTGAATTTTAAAATTGGCATTGGAAGAAGAAATTTATAAAGAAACATTACGATTTAAGGGTAAAAGTAAATCTAAAGTGCAGATCTTTCAACTGTTCCTTTAAAGAAGAATATGGAGACTACCTATGAAAATGGAGCATTTAATTCTTACAGGAAGATTTTACAAAGAAGAAAGAGAAAATTTTTTAACTTTTTTAAGAGGAAGTTAAAAGGTAAAGGACAAGTAATTTATGAAGAAGGAAAGAGGAACCAAAGAAAAAGTAAATAACAAGAATGATTTTCTTATCTGTTCAATAAAGGAAGAAGGGGAAGGCTCTACATGATTCAGCCATAAAAAGGAATAAGAAAAAGAACTAATGTCACATTACAATTATAATAAATGTACCTCTTTGTATTTGCTAACCAGTAAAATCTACTGTCTATTTACTAGTTAAGACATTTTTCATTAAATAAGAATAAATTTTACAGGAAGATGTTTTATTAAAAAAATAGAGAATAAGATTTTTTAAAGTTATTTATGAAGAAACCATGAGGACAAGAAGAGGATTAAATTAATGAAAAGGGAAGTGAGAATTTAAGAAGAAATAATTCATAATGATGGATTTCATATTTGTCCTTTATATGAAGAATGAAGGGAACATAACGGAAGTTACAGGAAGAGAAGAAGAAGCTGCTGAGTAGAAGTTTAAGGATTTGAGATATAGATGAATTTACTCCATAGTATAAGGATAATTAAAAATTTAGGAAATAGGGAGTAGTATTCAAGATGATATAGCTAATGAAGGACTACTTAATCATTTATGGTAAGTCAGAAGAAGGAGGCTTCAAAGGAAAAAGATTTTAAAGGGAAAAGGTATAAAATTGCAAATAAAGGTTTCAAAGGAAAAAGATTTTAAAGAGAAAAGGTATAAAATTGCACATAAAGGTTTCAAAGGAAAGGCAGAAAAAGGCGGTTTCAAAGGAAAAAGATTTAAAGGGAAATGGTATAAAATTACAAATAAAGGCTTTAAAAAGAAAAAGGAAATTTTTCTGTAGAAGATGGAAAGAATATGTTAACAAATATTTCATAAAGATGGATTTCTTATTCGCTTTATTAAGTAATTAGATAAAGGATATATAGGAAGAAAATACATGTAAAATATAGGAAAGAAATTAAGATAGAAGAAAGGAAGATTAAACGAAGATTAAAGGAAAGAGAAGAACGAAGAAAAGAAGAAGAAAGAAAGAGAACTTCTTGAAGAAGAACGAGGGAATAAGTTTCATACGTTTTTTACTACGGACAAATTTCGACATTTTATGAAGAATTACTTACAAAGATACACTTCATGAAGGACTATTATAAAGTACTACTTTAAGATTTTTATTTTTATTTATTTTTTTATATGGCAATGTAAAAACTATTACAATGTTTACTATTACTTGTTACAATGTAAAATTGGATTTATTAATAAATACTAGATAAGGGTGGACGTGGGCAGAGCCGATTAACCGTAATGGTAGAGGGATGGTGCCCACGTCCTCCGTTACTATTACTTCTACTATATTTTTAATCTTGAGCAACAGATATCAAATTAGCTCCGTCTCAAGCTTGCAAATCATACTACATGTAAAGGCATCTCTATATTTTCTTGTAGCCATACTGTGTATACAATTCAATTTCACTTGCAGAAGAATGACTAGAAATGAACTTTCCTTTCTCTTTTTAAATTGCCTTGCACTGCACATGTTGACTCCTCGTGTTTTCAGTGCCCTGATGTACCCTCTGATGTCATGATGCTAATATTTGCATATGCATCACCTTTCTACCGAGTTGGCTTTTCACTGTACTGATCACAGGAAAGGAGGGGGGAAAAAAAAACATTCAACAGCTTTATAGTTGTACATTGAAAGAAGAATTTGTTGCTTAAGTTTTGCACACTAGTGTAAATCATTCTGGTTGTTAGGTAATTGGATTTTGAACTTTGTATTGTGCTAATATGACCATGTTATATATTTCAAAGAAGTATTCCGATGCTGTTAATTTATTTCCATAATAAAAATTGTTATTCATCCATATCTTGTCCACTTCTTCTTTGAATCAAAACTCTAACCCATTATGAAAGTTAAGGAGGGAAATGCATGAGCAAATGAGATATTTTCATTTAATTTGTTGCAATTAAATAATGAGGCTTATAATTTCATTCTTTTCTGGTTCTGTAATGTACAATAAAAACTTACCATTTGAAAGAATTTTTCAGTTTAAATTACTTTTACCATTTACTTATTAACAATTGTTAACATTTAATAATTTATATTATTAGAAGTTTCTTTGAATTGTTTGTTAGAAGGGGATTGTCTCATGTTACAAAAATAGAAACTGGAAAATGCATTCTGTATTTGGAATGATAGCTGTGCAATGGATAGATGATACATTTGCACTAACATTTTACAACCTAGCTTTACTCTGAAGTATGTGGCTGCTTTTAATTGCTTTATAATACCCTACAGAAAATTCTATTATGTATGTATCTCATAATAAAGTTTCCCTAAATATCAAGTTTTATTATGAAATAATTTTTTTTCTTTTTTTAAAAACTTTTATTTACCATTCATTGCAAGTTGCATCTCAGTTTTAAGATAATCATCATAGAACGAGAAAGCCTGGTGTATTTGTGCAATAATATTACATTATATTTATCAGAATTCTTGTTTAATTTCAAAATAGTAATATCATGTTTATTTTTTTTTTTTTTTAAATATATATATATAAAGTTTTGTTTTATATTTTCAGATTTTTGGGGCTTATTGTTCATCTTCTTGGAATTTGAGAAACACAAGTGATTCCCAAAACAAAAAATTCTCTTATTTTGGGACTGGCGAAACATTCCTTTTCACTCTAATACCTGAGGCAAGAAAATATCCATGGGTTGGTTATAATACTGATGCAGATGTACCTCATTCAGCAAAACTGTTTATGGCAGCAGATAATCACATGATTAATGTTGGGGCTGGGTAAGTGCTTTTGTTGTGAAATAATTTAAATCGGGGAAGTTTGAAATATTTTTAGATATTTTTATGTACCAACTCTTTTAACTGAAAAAATTAGTTGTATGTTATTACTTCTTTAATTTAAATTAAAATCAGTACAGTTACTCAGAGCTGTGCTAATATATTTTAGTTCTTGATATGAAAAGTTGTCCTAGAATCATAGGACCCCCCCCCCCCCCAAAAAAAAAAATATGTCACAAAAAAAGAAAGAAAACTAGAGAAGACATGTAAAATGCTTTTACTAACTAACAATGTGTTGCAAAATGCCCAGTTGGTGTGTGGTGGAATAGCTTCCCTGCAAAGTGGGTCAAAAATGCAGCTCCTACAGCGAAGTGTAGGAAGAAGTCTGGCAGGTGAACAGCATGAGTCATTGGAGAACTTGGATTTGCCAGAAAGTGGCAAGCAAAGGCAGAGATGGCAGATTTGGCACGATCTCCCCCATTTGGTAATGTTTGGCAACATGTCATAGATGGACCGAGATTCTAGAACAAACTTTTAGCAGTTTTCTCAGGAATATTCTCGAAAGTAGGTGAAAGCTATATATACCCTGCCTGTATGGGGAGAAAGTAGTGTTTTGAGTTCAGCGATTAGCTTGAGAGTGAGCGACTCGGTCAGGAGTGCTTTGTCATGAAGCTGTCTTCATGGCAAAGCAGTATGTCCCTTGAATGTCGCTTGAAGGATTTGTTGCTGATTGTTTCAGCATGTTTGTGGTAGTTTTTTGTACTAGTGTAAGCGTGCCTTTGGAACTGTCCTGTGTAATAGTGCTTAGTGTTTTAATTCTTCATCAAGTGTTGCCATCAATTACTCCAAATCCACGAACCCATAGAATGCAACAATTGGTGTTAGAAGTGGGATTTGTGCATAAATGCCAGTGACTCACTCACCTACAGGAAAAAGCCATGGCAGAGGAAATGAATGCTTTGATGGACTTATTGGCAGTTGTAAAAGCTGGATGAAAAGAGATGAAAGGTGGACAGGAAGAGATGAAGGCTGGGATCAAGGTGGGACAAGAAGATTAAGAGAGCAAAATAAAATCTGATCAAAAAGAAATAAATGCTAAACAAGAAAAGCTTCAAGGGCAACATCAATAGATGGAAGTGGAGCAAAACAAGATCAGAAGTGGCATCGTGGAACTTAGACAGGAAACGATGTTAAATTAAAAGACATAAAAAAGAACATGTAGGAAGAGTCAGAGAAAACTGAAGCCAAAATAGCAGATGTGAAAGAAAGATTGAAGAAAAAAGTAGATGTTTTGTGTTAAACATAAAAAATGTCGTGGTTCGCAAAACAAATATATATTTATTACTGAGATATGCAGAGATACATGCAGAAATACAAGCAAGCAGAGTAATACAAGCAGGGATAAGCGGTTACAGAGGTCGTATATATAACTTTACAACAGATCATGGTTTAAAAATCATAAACAAGACACAATAAATAACCAATCAAAAATAACAAAGAATGGGATTCAGTTTCAGAATAATTCGGACCTGACCGAAAGCTAATGAATGTATCAGACGTGACAGAAAGCTATACTTCCTTTTAACCAGTAAGAATGTGATTAGAAATATCTCAACACCCCTTAATAGCACATTATACAAAACTTAAAAGAATTACACAATTTTTAAACAGCTCAATGATAACAGTTCATAGAATTTTGTTTTGGACAAAGCCTTAGTTAACATATCTGCAATTTGTAAACCTGATTGTACATATTCAATTCTAATAGTATTTTCCTTAACAGTCTTACAAGTGAACTTTAATTTTATATCTATATGTTTCAACCTACCTGAAAAGTTTTCATTAACAATACTTTTGATACATGACTGGTTATCTTCAAAAATATAAACATTTTTAACACTGGAAATTTCATTTACTACATTTTTTATCCATAAAACATCTTGAATACCTTTACATAAAGCAATTATTTCAGCTTCTGTTGATGAAAGTGCAATACACTTTTGCTTGTTACAGCACCACATAACAGGACAGTTTAAAAACATTATATAATAACCAGTAATTGATTTCCCATCTTGAGTATCTCCCCCCCCCCAATCTGCATCTACATACAAACATAAGTTTGCCCTTTCCAAATCATCCTTTTTGTATATCGAGTTTAAATTTAAGGTTTTTTCAAGTACCTAAGAATTCTTTTTAGAGCACACCAGGCAACATCAGTAGGATGCTCCTGCAGTTGGCTTAAGCAATTTACAGCAAGTAAAATATTTGGCTTTGTGATATATGCTAAGTAAAGTAAAGATCTAATTAATCCTTTGTATGGGCCATGAAATGCATTTCCTTTCTGAAAATCAGCTGCTGTAGATTTTGGTTCAATGGGAGTTTGGGCTGTTTTACAATCAGACATTTTAAATTTAACAAGTAATTTTTCAATATATGGTTTCTGATCTAAATATAAACAACCAGACTCAAATTTCAGTCTAATACCTAAAAATTCTGAGACCCTTTCAGATTTTGACATTTGAAATTCACTAGACAACAATGATATTATAATATTTGTTTCTTTTACATCTGAACCTGCAATTAATAAGTCATCTACATAAAGAGCCATAATTACTTTCTTACAATTTAAATTTCTGATGAAAATACATGGTTCAGAGTCCAATTGCTTAAAATCTAATTTAATAACAAAATTAAGAAATTTCTGATACCATTGTCAAGGAGACTGTTTAAGACCATATAAACTCTTTTTAAGTTTACATTTCTTACCACTCATATCATCATATCCTCTTGGCTGGTCCATGTAGATGATTTCATCTAACTTACCGTTCAAGAAAGCTGTCTTGACATCTAAAGTAAAAGTTTGCAAACCGTCATTATTGATAATTACCAGGATTAAATGTAAAGAGCACATACTAATCACTGGAGATAATGTGTCTGTATAATCTATGCCTTCCTTTTGCATAAAGCCATGAGCAACAAGCCTGGCTTTGTAAGTTTCATCTTGTTTTTTACGTAAAACCCATTTGCAAGAAATAGGTCTTTTATCAGGGGGTAAACTTTGTAGGTCCCAGGCTTCGTTATCTTCCATAGATTTCATTTCCTCGTCCATAGCTCTTTTCCATAGTTCTTGTTCTACTTGTGGTAGATTTACAATATCTTCAAATGTCAGAGTGTCTTGTTGTGCAAACATTACTTTGTAAATCTCAGGATTGGGATACCTAACTAGCTGTTTCTTTTCTCTTGAAGATTTTCTTTGTTCCTCCTTCTTATTTGCAGCATTTAATTCGCCGTTATCAGTGTCTAAAATTGATTTGTCTTCATTTTTAATGTCATCATTGTCATTTTCACTCAAATCAGAACTATCGGAAATATATTTTTGATTTTCTACTTTCTTCTTTTCTTCATTAAATTTAACATTTCTGGAAACAATGATGCATCTTGTTTCCGGAATCATTAAACAATATCCCATTGTGGAATAACCTACAAATATCATTCTAACAGATTTTTCATCTAGTTTTTTTCTTTGCGATGGTGGCACAAGAGTATAAACATGACAGCCAAATACACACATGTTTGTTAAATCAGGATTTTCACCATACTTCAGAAATTAAGGAACACGATTGTCAATTGAACTATTTGGGAGTCGATTATTTATGTAACCAGCCGTACGTACTGCTTCACCCCAAAGGAATTTTGGTAATTTTGCCTCAAGTATCATTGCTGTATCTTTTTCCAGTACAGTTCTATTTGCTCGTTCAGCAACACCATTTAGAAAAGGTGTATAGGGAGGTGCATGATCTATTTTTACACCTGTTCTTTTAGCAACATCATGCAATTCTCCACTGACATGTTCTTTGGCATTGTCACAGTGCAGTTTTGTAACAGTTGGATTCAATTTAAAGAATAGCTTGAGTTCATCAGCAATATCACTTTTTCTTTTGAACAGTCTGATTTCCATAAATCTCGAGTAGTCATCAATTATAGTCATGAAATACTTTTTCCCGTGGAATGTTTGAGGTTCTATTGGACCACATATATCAGTGTGTATAGTTATAAGCAGTTTGGATTCTTTTATGTGAGGACCCTTTCCTATAGGCAAAGCACTTTGATTGGCATGAACACATACTTCACAAAAGGATTCTTTTGCAGGAAAATTCATTAGTTTTAATTTTTGATCACAGTAGTGTCCTAATCTTCTGTGCCATAAATCATCATTCTTTACTGCTAAAGCTGTAAATAGGTTTGGTGAAAAATTACTAAAATATTGTCCGCATTTGTCCAAATATCCAAAACAAAAACACTTGTTTTTGTGTTCAATGTAAACTATTTCATTTTTAAAAATTACGCTCAAACCTGCTGCTTCAATATTTTTAACAGAAATTAATTGTCCATTTAATTTTGGAATGTAAAGAACATGTTTTAACATTATTTCAACACCATTCTTAGTTTTACTGCAAATATCACCAATTACTTCCGCTTCTAAAACCGCCGACTTAGACGTGCACTTAACAGTTCCAGTCTTAGGCTTAATTGAGGTAAACCATTTCTTGTGAGAAGACATATGAGAAGTTGCACCAGAATCAATAATAAATTGATCATGCACAAGATTTCCAGCCATAAAAGCTATTGCAGGGGATGCATACTTATTACTATTTGAATTTGCCTGCTTTTTAGAATTATCAAAACATGCACTTTTGAAATGACCAGATTTCCCACAGTTATGACAGACGCAGTTCTTTTTCCTACAGAATTTAACAGAATGTCCTTTTCTTTTACAATAAGTACATGACAATTCTTTACGAGCACTAATAAAAACAGAGTTATCCGTATTTGGTTTAGAATACTTATTTTCACTTTTATAATCAAACATAAGAGATTCACAATCAATAAGTCTGCTTGTAACAAAATCCAAACTCAAATTATCACTTGGTTGATTTTCTAGAGATGCCTTAATATTTTCATATTCCTTTGGCAAAGACATTAAAACGTAAATAATAATATCAAAGTCGCTTAGCCAGAGACGTGTAGACTACTCACCAAATTCATTATACTGTCGATATGTTGTCTCATTGACACATCCTTGGATTTCCTTATGGTAGCTAGACGTTTACGCATAAAAATTTGACTCACTGCACCTTTAGCGCTATACGTAGCTTGTAGTTTCTTCCATATTTTACATGCCATGTCTTCACGTTGAAAAGAAGCAATAACATTATCACTTAGAAGCGCAAGTATTAAGGAATAAGCCTTTTTTGATTTCAAAACATCTGCAACTCTATCCGCAATTGCTTCTGTTTCCAAAAATGTATCCAATTCCCTTGCAGTAAATACGGCTTGAACTCTTCGACACCAAACAGTAAAGTTATTAACACCATCAAATGGTGCAACACCAAAAGCTTCCTTTTGACTTCCGGAAAAAGCCATCATTCATGAAACACCAAAACAAAATCACGCAAATGATAAGTTATTACACTGTAATAGAAGGTTCAGTTAGAAAACTATCAGTGTATTCTAATTTTATTGAACCATGCTCTGCTGTTAAACATAGAAAATGCCATGGTTCGCAAAACAAATATATTTATTACTGAGATATGCAGAGATATGTACAAGCAGAGTAATACAAGCAGAATAATACAAGCAGGGATAAGCGGTTACAGAGATTGTATATATAACTTTACAACAGATCATGGTTTAAAAAATCATAAACAAGACACAATAAATAACCAATCAAAAATAACAAAGAATGGGATTCAGTTTCAGAATAATTCGGACCTGAATGAAAGCTAATGAATATATCGGACGTGACAGAAAGCTATACTTCCTTTTAACCAGTAAGAATGCAATTAGAAATATCTCAACATTTTGAAAGAAAACTGGGCTGAGCCCAAGAACGAACCTGAAGACTTTAAGATTCTACCAGTTTCTTCTCACATGGTAATCAAACCAAGCACATACAATGGAAAATCATCATGGAGTGTATATAAGACCCTGTTTTCAATCATGGCAAAAACTAACAAGTGGAACTCCCATGTGGAGGCCTCAGAGTTAGCTGCATCTCTCCAAGGCGATGCTGAAGACATCTTAGGAGTCCTATCTCAGAAGACCAGATTTCAAACTTCAACACCCTCTTGAATGTGCTGGAATTGAGTTCAGAGGAAATGTGTATAGGACTGTATACCTGCAATTGAAAATTTACAAGCAGAAAATCACAGAAAGACTTCAAGAACTGACGGCTGACATTAACAGGTTGGTGCATCAAGCATATCTGGACTGCCCACCTGATGCCTATGAAAAATCTGGCCCCGCTTCATTTTGTTGTGCAGTCTAGGATCCTGAAATTCAGAAGACTCTCAGATGGGCCGATCTGAAAGACCTGAAATGCTTGATCTACACCATTTATTTAAGTCGGCTCAGCAAGCGACTCGAAAGATTGTCATCCTTTTCTCAGCTCATTTGTCATTCTTTTCACTGCTCAGCAAGTGACTCAAAAGATTTGTCAAGACTCAAATTTTGATGTCGCAAAACTGAGAGAAGAAATAAGAGAGATTCGTGAGGCATTAAGAAGGTCAAATTCAAGCAACACTGAAAAGAAAACAATCAAGTGATGAAATTGCAGCCTGGAAAGACATTTTCTCAGGAACTGTCACCTGAACCAAGACCAGAAGAGAGCTCTTGTGAAACCAAACCCGGTAATTCTTTTTAACAATGAACACTGATATTTTCAGGCTTTTGCCTCTTCTGAGCAGTAGCTACCATAATAAAATGATTACCAAGTGCTATAGTCATTTTATTATGAAGGTACATAATAGGTGGCAACCGTAGCCTCCTATGAAGGGACAGACAATTTACGTCCATGACTTCTCTGAAATTCGAGCCTGTACCCTTTGTTATTGCAGTGGGCTCCCCTGACCACTTTACTGTCTGGGCAGCACCAGGAAAGCTAAAATGCAGTAATTTCATGGGGCAGAGGCTGTCAGGCAGAGATGTAGCTGCTTTAAAAATTCTCCGAATCTCTTCAGTGAGCAGTGGAGATAATGGTGTTGGTTGAAAGATACATGAATAAGCATGGGACCTCCATGACTAGTTCATTTGCTGGGAAAATGCTAATGTAGGCAATTGCATGCACACATCATGGAGGATGCCATCATGTCAAAAATGACATCATGTTTTTTGATTTAGGATGTAGCAAAAATTTTTAATGTGTCCAAGTAGATGTCACCATTATGGTGATATGTACTTGGCATCAAAGAAAGGACAATCACTGTACTTAAACTGTTGAAAAATCGCGTTCAAACGAAGCACATAGTGGTTCAGTGCCCCATATTTGACAGTTGTGATATGAGTACTGAGACAATTTTCACTATTTTCAATTGTATTTAGCATAGCCTGTATAAACTCATATTGTATGTTGTGATCAGTTGGAAGCCTTGTTTGCATTATTCGAATTTTATGTGATATGTACATTTTTCAAGAAAGAAAAGATTGACTATTCTTCAGGCATTCATATTCAATGCATACAAGCATTTATGAAGAGGTGGGTCGAAAGCTACCACTTATTTTGTAAGGTAGTCAAAGATGCTTAGCCATCTTGAATTTAGCCAGCATTCATGACAGAAGACATGAAGAATTTCAGAAAGAAGAATGAATCAAATAATGATTCCTGTAGGAACGTCTACCTATCACTAGACTCTGTGTATAACAGTATACAAGCAAACTTGGAAATCAATGATTACATCTGTCCTGGTATCCAGCTGTAATAATCATGGTTCCAATTCAACAATGCTTTGACAGTGGGGGCAAAGGAACACAACCATAGTTTGTTGGGCATACAGTCCACCTTCATGCAGTTGATGCAACACAGTTTGCAAGATATGGGCTGTCTTTTAGTGGCAGAGAAATGCTTTATTGTTGTGATTCCAGCCATCATGATCTATGACGTCTTGCACATAACAACAGGAAGCAATCATCTGCCATTGAGGTAATCATCCAGCGTCTAGTCCCATGTCTTCTACCTGGGGTTTTGACCCCTTTGGTAATGATTCCACAGTCTATCAATGCACATTCGGCTCTCACACAACAACGGATTGTCTTGCGGATTGCAACAAACAAGTTCTCTTTGTACCTTGATTCCTTTTTAAACCTGTGACATGTTCCCTCATAGTATTTATCATTTTCACTGAGAAGATCAGCGTATATCATCATCTCAGTGTAACTGATAATGTGCTTACACCTTGTTAAGGTATTGTTACTATACGTTTTAAAATATCAAATTTTAATTAGTTTTCAGTGTTTCTTGAATTTTATCTTTATGGCATTTTGGTCTAATATATCGCATGCAGTACAGCAACCTTTTGTTCCCCTTTATTCCCACTAACACATTTCATCATGCTGATGGTGCATTCAGCACATGCTTTCTGCTCTGGCTATCTCATATTAAATTGAATTATTGCTGCTTGGGAATTGACACATAGGTCTGGCATGCCCGTTTTTAAGACATTTGTAGCATGACTGCAGGATTGCATTTTATGCTAATTATGGTTGCCAATTTATATTTTAAAATATCAAATTTTAATTAGTTTTCAGTGTTTCTTGAATTTAATCTTTATGGCATTTTGGTCCTAATATATCACATGCAGTACAGCAACCTTTGTTCCCATTTATTTAAATAACTATTCCTTTGCCTTAAATTAATGATTTTTTAGCTTTTTTTCATTTACATATGCACAAAATGTTAATTTTTATACTTTTTTAGAAAGTAGCATGTAATTTAATCATGCATTTGAAGAACATCATGGCAGATACTGCTTAGATCTGGACTATAGTACTTTACATGCTTATGCAATTGATTTTTCTTATCCTGCAGTGGGTATAGGGGGGAACTAGTTTGCACTTTCAAAATTAATTGAATAGAATAAAAATTAAGCTTTAGCTCAGTTGTACAAGCACACAAAATAATTTTAATTTTGATATGTTAACTAAAGGAAATAAACTTAATGCTGAATTCTAAATGTCAAATAGAGTGAACTTCATTTAAAGTTACTAGAAGATTTTAAATACCTGGGTTGAGTGATTGAAATAAAGCCATTCTTGTTTGCCACTTATTCCATGTCTAAGATATTTTTTTTTTAAATTATAAACAAACGAGATTTTTTAAATATCTGGATTGAATGACTGAAATAAACTTTTTCTGTTTATCCATTTTATGCAGGTCAAAGATAAGTTTTTAATGCTCCAAGCATTACAGGTTTTGTCCCTGAAATTTTAAAATTCCTGAAAATGTCATGAATAAATGGTATTTTCTTGACTATAATTAAGAAACGACTCTCTCACTTCGGACCTTGATTCCTTTTCTTCCAGTCTACATCCAACTCAGAATTGGATACATTAAAAGCTGGTAGAAATTTTCATGTGTAATGAATACGAAAGTCACCCTTCTATATGGAATTTTCCATCCCTAGCACTGAGAGAGTTAAAGAATAAGTAAACAACGTTTCTTTCAAAATCAAAACTAAAAGATCCAATGTAAAATACCATTTTCATTGAATTACTACAAAGGGTTTGCTATGTGCTATCATTAGTAGATTTTAGGGAACGGTTTTTGTAAAATTTGATCTGAATTTGTGCTCACTACATTTGCAGAATATGCTACATAATTTTTATCATTCTTTCTTTTTTCTTTTTTTTTTTTTTTTTTCTTAAAGGTTTCTTAAAAATATAAATTGTTTTTTTATTTTTATAATTAGAAATGTTTGTGTATTAAGTTTTCTATAAAAAATGTAATGTTTTTTCAAACTACAAACATTACATTTTATGTTGTTTAAATATACTTTTAGGAATGGCCAAGGACTTCTGCTTGATGATCAGCTATTGCATGGGAGAACTGATCGTTGTGATACCTTTGATAATAATCCTTTATGTTCTCAAAAAGATTTTCAGTGCAAAATTGTTGAAGTTATTGCTTTTAAATGATATTTCAGATAAACATTCTTAGGGTTAAAGGAGGCTTTTTTCCTTTAAATAAGTATTTTGTTGACCATTATTTTATACTCAGTAGTTGATAATTGGAAAAAAAAAAAAAAAAAAAGTAATAGTATTAGGTATTTCACACAATTTCTTTTTAATTTTCTTTGACATATTGTGTATTAAATATTATATATTTTTTGTATTTTAATGAAAATGAAATATCTAAGTATTTAATAAAATAAGGTATTTTATATGATTTTTTTTAAAAACCCATGACATTTTCCCTCATAACATATTTATCATTTGCACTGGGAAGATGATCATGTGCAATCATCTCAATGTAATTGATATAATGTTTGTTACCTTGTTTAAATATTGTTATTATAAATTTTAAGATATCAAATTTTAATTCGTTTTTTTTTTTTTTTTTTTTTTTTTGTATTAGTTGTATTATTATTTGCTGTGATTAGATTTGAACTAAAATAAGTATTTAAATACTTTGATAATACTAAATAAGGTAAAAATCTGTTCCAGAATCTACCTACTTATATGGACATTTGGAAATAGTGAAAAATTCTGAACTTTTAAGATATGATTAATTCATTCTGTTATATATCAGTTTGATTACTGATTTTTAGTGAGTTTTATTTTTCTATTTATTGTTTAGTTTCTTTATGTGATACTCATTAATTATTGATGTGATACTTATCCATTCTTTGAGTTGTGTTATTTTAATCTACTTATCATTTGCACTTTTTTAAGGTTTTCAGATGTTCTATGTATTGGATATCCATTTGCCTTTAATTAATGGCTTCTTCATTTCTTAAAAAGCTTTTCTTGTTCCAGAAGTATTAACAGATTGTTTTAGTGTGTTATGTGATTTGTAATTTTTTGCTGCTTAGGAAAAAAGTCGAGGTGAGGCCTGAGCACAATTTAAAATACTTTTAATAAGAATATTAGTATTTTGTGCTGATTTTCTCATAATTTGGGAAGAATTTACAATGAAAACAACTATGACAGTTTTGACCTCTTTTAAAAATTACAGAAGATAAGGAATAAATTCCATTAAACTACAAAAAGATTCGAACACCCGAAAAACCTGGCAAGCATTACGAAATACTGAGTGTAGTCAGGGCCAGGTTAAAGTCTTAGAAGATTTTCATGCCTCCACTCATATTTACACTAATTTTGCCACATTCCTTCTCTTTTGATCTTGGTTTAGCTGCACCATACATTCCATTGTAAAACTGCTAGTGTGAAATTTTTGTGGTAAATCCTGAATCCCTAAACACCTTTCTATGGTGACCCGTTTCATTGATGCCCTAAGAACATGCTTATTTTGCTTAATAGTTAATCCAGCTTCGATTTTATTAGCCACATCATTTAAAGGTGTTAGAAGCTACTAAGCTTAGTTTGAATATTATAATTAATTTTGATAAACATACAAAAAATTCCTATTTTAGAAAAGTTTTTTTTTCACATCCCAGAGCTTGGTTTATTGGAAAAAATTGTATATGATCAACTTATTTCTGCAAAGGCAGAACCCATATCAGTACTCAAAAGTTTTGTTCTCTTTTATTGTAAACCTGCTGACAAGGTAAAATCAAATAACTAGCAGGTTAGCAAGAAGTGTTACCATTAATTTATAAAAATTGTCAAGTAGCAAGAAGTGTCACCATTACATTAATATAAATTGTTAAAGTTCATGTAAAAGTTCAGTTTTTCAACGGTTTGAAAATGTCCATAGAGTCAGGTAAAATTTTCCTGTTATATGTTAGCATTTCAGAAAGATTTTTGTTTTCTACTTTAAGTGTTTGAGTTTTATTTTTCATGTGAAACATTTTATGTAAGTATTTCTAAGCTCAATTTTAAAATTATATAACTTTTTTTTATGATGAAGTACTGATATTAAACAAAATGTACAGTATACTCTTTTAGGAGTATTCTTAAATCATGGAATTTCACGTTTATATGCCATTTTTGCCAAAATGAAAAATATGGGAATTTGTAACATAGTCCTCTTGTACTATTTCATGTTATACAAATGCAGACTTCTTTGAGTCTGCATTTCATAAGTTCCTAGTTATGTGCCATATAACTGTTAAGTTATACTTAGTTAACTAGTATATGTTTTTATAGTTTGAGTGAGCAAATTATCATTTTCTTCATTATTTTGAAAGTCACAAATGAAGTCATTTTGAATTCTGTATATTCCAATATCTGACAAACATGCATTTTCATGTAGTATCTGTATAGTCACAAAATAAGTACATTAAAATGCATTTTACTATGTAATAAAGATGTGTGATATTGAATGAAAATGCATGTATTTGTAAGGAAATATTAAAACTGTTATATTATTACTCTCCTGCTGTATTATTCTTACAAAATAATTGAGTTAGATCAGTGATAATCAACTGGTGGTCTGCAAGACACATGAGATCTGTAACAAAATTAGCAAAGTTTATTATTATTGTTTCTGCTATCTTATTATTTTCATTCAAAGATTGTTTGGAATTAAAATTATAAGAGTTTTGAATTATATTAATCAAAGATATATTCAAAATGTTTTCTAAATATAACATACTGCATGGCTTGTGGCTCTAAGATAATAGTTTAAACTGGCTATCAAGCATACAGAAATTGGCTACATTGAGTTAAATAATAACTTGAATATTGTGTTATTTTTAATTTTATTTTTAGTACTTGTGATATCTTTTTGTAAATATTGAGTAGTATCATTTAAATGTATAATTTACAATTTTAGATATTGTATTATTAGTATAATATTGTTGTCAGGAATAAATCAGAGTTTCATATTTGGCAAATCTTAAAAAAAAATTTAAAAAAAAAAAAAAATTGTAATTTTACATATTTGATATTCTGATTTTATTTATTGCTGCTTTTCTAAATAAAAATATCAAAAATATATTAAAACCAGTTATTGAAATTAAGAAAATTCTCTTTTAGAAAGAATTTAGATTCTGTTGTTAGAAATATATTAAATTGATTAACCTTTTGTTTCTAAAAATAATTTTCAACTGCTCAAAAGTGTCTCCCCCCTTCATTTTTTTACATTAGGAACATTAATTTTAGAAAAACAAAATTATTTATTTATGACTATTATATGACTAATTTGTAAAATTTATATTGTACAGACTTGATCAATAGGAGATTATCATATAGTATGTTATAGGTAAAGTAAGGTATTAAAGAAAAGGCTGAGGTAATTGGAAGTGATAGATGTAAAATAAGCGTGCTTAATTTAAAAATTTGAAGAAATTCCACCTGTGCTTGACATTTATTGAAGCATGTTCACTGCCAATTATATGCATTGAGGTATATGTTAATATGTTATTTTTATGTTGGTTGATATTGTGGGTTCTATGTGTATAATTGTTATAGGCGTGACAGTAAATGCTGTAAATATAACTTTTTTGTTTTTGGTTTTACATTTTTTTCATTTGTTTTCCCAAAATTTCACCATGCTATGAGTAGTTTAAATGACAATTTACCAGGGTCTTCCCATCCTAAACAAGCAAGATAAGGGCACAAGAAAACCATTACCAGATGGGGAAAAAAAAAACTTTCAAAATATTTATCAGACATGTGTCTAAATAAATCCAGTTTTTTAAACAAAGAAGAATATGTCCCTCACACAGATGATTCTGAATATTCAGATAATTGCAAGAAGCTAATGAGAAATTTCAACATAGCAAGAATTCGTCATGCTAGGAAATGTAATTTCTGAAGATCTTTCTTTGTATTAGAATGGCTTCTGATGAAATTTCATGTACCTATATTACTGTGGCAGTTAGCATGCTAGAACATAGTGTAATGTATTTCAAGAGATGGACTGATATGAGCTTTTTTTAAGGAAGCAGTATTCTTTTGAATGTTCTGATTGTTTCATATCTTTAATATAAATGTTATTGCTGTGTCTAAGGAAAGATTTAGTCCCACATTTTCAGAATATCATAATTTTGGACAGTTTTACTTGCAACGGGAAGCATTCATTTTAATTGTTTAAATGTTGTGCAAATGAGAAGCAGTAGCTGAACATTTTTAGGAATGCCAATTGTGTAGAAATATTACATTTTCTCAAATTTTCTTCAGTTGAATTATATTTCATTGAAACCTTTTGTTTGTATCTCCTGTGTCATAAAATGTGTCTGCTGAAATGTCGCTCATGTGTATGCATTTAAAATGTAACCATCATACATCGTGTAAAATGTTGACCCTTGACGAAGAAAGAAATATCAATATCGGATTGTTGCTTGCAGTGTACAATTGTATGATATATAGATATACAAAACACTTGAAGTAAAAAATGAAAAAATAGACTTTCAAAGATAAATTCTAGCACTAATGTATCTAAGATTAATTAGATTATTAACAGAGAAACTATCCCTTCAGAAAATGAAGGAAAAAAAAAACTATTACAGTTAAAATACTTTTGTAAGATAGAAGTGTTAGTTAAAGATTAAGTATGAAAGCTTTTTAAAGATTATTATTATTGTTGATATATTGTTCTTTTAAAGATATTATTATACTTAAAAGATAATTATTATTGTTGATTCCATGGAAAAAGACTGACTTTTCAAAGGGTATTTAGCCCTTCTTTGATAAAATCACCAACAATTATTGAAATCTGATCATGTTTCGCCTTCTGTGTCTTCTTGAGTGAAGTTCAGTTTATAATCCAAAGTAATATTTCAACTTCACATGAATTAATTAATAAAAATTAATTAAATTCACACGAATTAATAAAAATTTGTATGAATTTTATTTATTTATTTAATTAGACAATAAAAATATCCTGACATGATCTGATTTCACGAAAAATTTAAATTGGCAAAGTTTGGTTCATTTTAAGATTGAGTTTTGCCAAGTTTTAAAACAAAATGTATAACAGATTTCTTTTTAATAATTGTATTTGCTTAGGTTATTTTTTTAAAGTTCTGAAAAATAAGAAAAGAGTTACATATTATTATGCTTTTAAATGCGTTAAAATTAACAAAATTAGATTAAATTCATTTTCTTAGGCTCTCATATTTAGAATTAAGAAATTAAACTCCTCCCTGTCATCTTATACATATTATGTATATATTTTTTTTCTCATTTCAATTAAGAAAGTTTTCCACGATAAGTGTATATAAAAATGTGTGTATAGTAAAACTAGTACATTAAGTGTAATTTTAACAATTATTCATAGTAGATGAAAATGCTTTGCTGCCTTTAAAAAAAAATGCTTTTTTTAACAAATGAGATTAATTGAATTTTTTTGTCATTATATATCATCTATAAGTATTTTTTTGTTCAGTAATTTGTAAAATATCTGTGATATAAATAACAACAAATATATTTAAGGCCTATTTATCAACTGTAGATTATCTTTGTACTATATATTTTTTTTAATTTATTATAGATTAAATGTGGTGTGTGTGTTTTATTCATGTACTGTATGTCTTAATGCTGGGATTTAATTTTTGTTTGTATCTGAACCTAAATAAATGCTATTTATTATAAATGTAAATGATTGCCATCAACATATAGAGATTAATTGTCCATGACACTGATATTTGCAAAACTAGTCTGGTATGCATCGGTATTGGTTTGTTAAATATATACATATACCTGTATTTAAGAATTATCTGTTTATATGAAAAATTATGTAGTTTTATCTTTATCATCTTGATACAGTGTTATATTTTTTCTTTAAGAGGGAGAACCAGTACTTCAGAGCTTATTATTTTATTTAAGTTTTTAAAGTAACCAAAGATTTACTAGAAATACTGCAAGATTCTATAGAAATATTGGAAATTATTAATTTTACCATCCTACCATAAATATGTTTTAATGAGAGTTTAAAATTATTATTTGTGAGTAGTTCTGAACTTTCATGAACTAGCATAATAATTGAATCATGTGTATGCAATTTTGAGTGTAAAATACTGAATCATGACATTTGAGCTCCAAAAATACATCTGCAATGATTAACTCAAACTAAACTTACTGTAAAAATTTCCCGTCTTTTATTTAGTTGGTTAGTTTACTTTAGAAAAGCTAGCAAAATAAATAAAATTCCCATGTGATCCCATTTCTAAAAGTATTTGAAACTTTAAATTTTTTAAAGGTGTTTTTGAATAATTCTGAAGATGTGTGTAAACAAGTAATATTTTATAATTATCAAATTCATGTAAAGTGTCTGTGCTTAAAAATGTGTAGTTTTATTGATCATGACTTTTCCACTAAACATTTAAATTTGTTTTTAGTTTAGGGATATAGAAACTTTTAATAATTTTTTTCTTGGGATAGTTCTCCCCTTTTCTAGTTAGTACCAAATATCCATTTAATTCACAGTTAACTATTTTTACCTCTCTAAATGAAGAAATATTAATGTATTAATTACAAGAAAATTTGTGATATAAAAAACGTTTAAAGAGCAGAATATTATTCTGACGTTTCAAAACATTTAAATTGTATTAAATTAAGAACTAGATACATTTTTGCAAATGTTTCTGAAAAAATGAGCCCTATGATATGCAGTTAAAAAATTATCTAAAAATACTTTTTTTATTTCTGTAAAAAAAATATGTATATATATAATATATCTAGCAGTATTTCAGATTCGAAAGTCCTAATGTGATTTTAAAAACATACATACTTTTAGGCTAATTTTGTTTTCTAGACTCCATTTTGAAAGTACATTGTCTTCAAATGTATTTAATCGAAGCAATGTATGAAAACTGTCAAGATCATCATATAACTTTGTGTAAAGCAGAGTTTCTTAAACTGTAGGTCATGAACCCCATCTGCAGCAGGGGGTTGCCAAAACTTTTAGCAGTTTTGATATTTCTTTAACTTATTATAATAATTTTACAATTACCAAATATTTTTACACAGTGTATCTGAAACTAGATAAAGATAAGACAATACAAACAAAGAACAAACGACAATGTTTCGATACGTTCTTTTCATAATATAAATGTTCATTTTACTTGCTTTGTACATGATGCTGTCATTTACTTATTTAGAATTTTCTCATTGTTTTATGTTTTAAAATTAAATATTAAAGTTAATTACCTGAAACTGCAATATATAACAGTACAAGTGAAAAAAAATTGACAGTTTCACTCACGCGTGTGTTGGATTTGCGCAATGCTTATGAGGTCCTACAAAATTTTTGTAAATATTATGGGGTCCTGGGGGCCGCAAAAAAAATCTCAATAATAAAAAGGGGTCGCGACTCAGAAAGTTTAAGATGCCCTGGTGTAAAGCAACCAAAATTTTACAATCCATTGTCTTTTCTCTCCTTTTTCTCTTTTTAAATTTATAACTTAATTTTCATATTAATGTATTCCAGTTTTAATAATGTTTTTGTTCATCTTTCTCAGCAAATTTCAAGGTTTATGGCTCAATTTTGTATACCTTATCGCATATTTTATTATCTGCTGAAAAATGCAATTATGATAATGGGTTAATATTTTTCTCATGATGTAAATAGCAAAACATGCTGTTATTAGACACATTGTTCATTGTTGATTTAATGTATCATATAAAAATTATTATATTTATGTCAAAAACAACTTCTAAGATACATGCATGTTATTTATCACGTTTTTTTTTTTCATCTGTTAATGTGTGTATATATATAGAAATATAAAGATATTTAATTTTATGATAGATAGAGCTATGGAACAAGTAATATTCTTTGATTATTATTGACTGTATGTTTTTTAAGTTCATGCTTGTTATATGTTTATTTTGAGTGCTTACTGATTCTGAGAATGAATGAAAGCAATATTTGATCCATCACATAAATGGAAAATTTTGTATTTGATATTTAAAAACTATATGATATTATATATTATTGTGATGTTTAAATTAGTGGTGCGTATATTGCTATGTATGACTTTGATGAAATGCAGATAAGCAATTCTCAGTTTTCTCCCAAATATGTGTGACAGTGATATATATGGCTAGAATAAACGTCTTCAAAAGCAGGTATTTGTTTGAATTTTAAATATAGTGTTATCACTATACTAAAACCATGAATCTACATTCCTTTCATTTTCTTCTCCTAAATGCAATATTTTGGGTGCTTTTGCAATATTTTACATACATCAAACAAGAGATGTATATTCCTGGAGATTCATATAACATAATAATTATGTTGTTGATGCTATTATTGCTTATATTGAGATCCAGTGGTTAAAAAAAGGGATAAGCTTTATAATTAGTAATGGATGGATTGCATCTATACCAGTGTGTAAGATGTATTGTACAGTATTATCACAGTGTAAAGTGTATTGGCACCTTGAACAACTGAGGTGACAGTGCAATCTAGCCTAGCTTTTTTTTCACTTTTGACCAAGAATGTCCTGTGTCCCCAGTAAAAACCTTTTTAAAAAGCTTTCGAATTGGTGGATTTTAAGTATTTATTTTGCATAAACCCTATAAACATAAACACCTATACCATAGATGGAATTAAAAATCTAGCTTTTCAATGTCGGAACTACTTTCATTGATTACCATACTGATAGGGCATCTAGAATAATTACGTAAAAATCATAATCCAATTACTTCTTAAATACCCAACATTTAAACATACATTTGTAATTAAAATTTGTAGTTTGACTTGTTGCTTATGATATGTTAATACGAATGTTATTAAAACTAGAAGGTTCGGGTTAAAGCAGTAAAATATTAAAAATCATGGAAAAGTTGTAAAGGGAGTTCACAAACTGACCCTTTTTTAAAAATTGATGGGAGGGGAGCATAACATATCTTACTATTTGCGAATCAAATAATAATTTCGACTGTGAATTAGTATCTCTTACATTTAAAAATTTTTTCGGATAATTTTTCAACCTAAAACGGCCCCACATGTATGATGTATGAAACTTACGCATTACAAGGTTGGTTATTTAAATTTGTTAATTTTGATGAAAAAGTGCAGTGGCTACTTTAATAAGGAAGTGCTTTTTCTTGTGTTGGCATACAAATTTGTAGCATTCTTACATCTTTTTAATATGACCATCTAAGTCTTTTTTTATTTTGAGTCATTATGCATATATTCAGTATATTATGTGGGATGTGATATGATATAAAATATCTCATAGGTTAGTATAAAAATAAAAAATGAACCTTCGTGTTTCCAAATCTTTATTTAAAAGTTAATGTGATTTTTCACATTGGGACAAACCTGTACTATTTAAAAAAAAAAAAAAAATTGTTTATTATCGCTATATGCTACTGTTAATACATCAAACTGATTTCTATAGAAGCTGTTCGCGTATATTAGTATATAGTATATATAGACTAATATATGCATATATAGACTGAGGCTGGTAGGTAGTATTGTGATCATAAGTAATATAAGAAAAAATAGAACTAGTTTATTAGAAAGAAATTTTAAGGTTAATATTTACATTTTTACAGCAGGTGGCTACCGTTAGGTTAAAAATAAAGACTGTAAATCAGCATGTATTCAAATAAGGTTGTGGGCAGCGCATTCGTAGCTAGCTATTGTTCTACATATACTCGAAAATATGCCAAAAACACATCAATTTTACGGAAAGTTGAAACCTGGGGATGACGAGAAAATACCTTTATGTTTTCACCCTGTGAATAAGAACATTAAGATTTTCTGTGATGTCGCACAGAAAGACATCATTCATAATTTTAAAGTTCGCTATAAATTTTAATGTTTCATCTAAAACATGAAATAATTTCTTGGCATAAACAAAAAAGCTCCGCAACTTTTCCTTTGTTTAATCATCCTATCAGGGTATGCAAAAGTACACTGCTATAATTTTTTGCTATTTTAAACCGCTATTTTTTGCAACACGTTTTTAAATTTCTCATTATTCAATTCGCGTGAATGAAGAAAATTCGTTGCATTAATTGCAGTTTTCGCCACGGCGTTAATTCTGGATGAAAGAAACGTGTTGCCAATTTTTCTTGGTGAATGATACTATGAAACGGTAAGGGATTTGTGAAATCATATTTTTAAGGAAACAAATCCATTTTCGGGTATTGTTTGGGATCACAAGCTAATTTCTATATATATATTATACAATTGTCTTCTACAAATATACTAATAATCATAGTTTCTAGTTTGATTCTTCATAGGAAGAAATTTTAAAAAATCTTCGTGAATTTAATTCTCCTCGCTACAGAATTTAACAAGACTAAGTGCTTGCGCTGAAAAGGAAAGGTATCTGAGGGAACGTGAACTTCGAAATAAAAATGCGTTGTCTTCTATACTCGAACCTGTGGAAAGCAATATGGCTAAAAATGGGGTATATAAAAATTTGTGTATAACACGGCCACGAAATAAGCTAATACATTGAAAACAAAATGAAATGAAATACATTGTCTACAACAAAATGAAATAAAATACATTGTCTACCTAACATCACTACAGAATTTAACAAAACGGAGCACTGTGATTTGTTGAAATGTAGATGATGAATCAAAAGCCAAACTAAAATATGTAAATTTTTAAATCTAAAATATGATCAGAAATGTTTTTTTGCAATATTTTTAATGCCCTTAATGCTGCAAATCCTCAAAGTTGCCTACTTTTAGTTTGCGCAATTACTTGGTTTTTATTACTAAATTTATCAAATAATACATTAGAAGCATTTATAAAGTATTCTTTCGCAATTTCTACGTCAGTAAAAGGCTACGCCACTTATTCTGTCCCTAAGGTACAATTTGTGATCTTCACCATGGACCTTATAAGAGATAGACTAACCCAGTGGGCGGGGCGCGTGTCACCAACATGTCGGCAAGAAAACGTAGGGACGATCAGGTTTACTTTAACACTGAAACATAAGGCGTTTGTATCACATAACTCTTTTTAATTATTAAATGTGATACGTTGTATAATGATGAGATTATGAAAGCCACAGTTTTTTCCAAATAGAATTTAATATATCTCATTAAAGCACTTTTTACTGCATTTAGCGCATTTTTTTTCACGCGTAGTTCTTGTACACAAACATCTTTACTTTGGTAAAACGCTAAAAACTCTAAGCACAAAATTTATTAACGTAATTTTGCGTAAAAATTAAGTAAAATTAAATAATATTGATAGTACTTGATGCTTTGAAATAAATAAGGTAAAATTAAACAAGATCTGATAAAATTTTTTTTTTAATTTAATGAACATTTTCAGGCAGTGATTTTCCAAACTATAATAACATTAGAAAACGATCATATTTATTTTATTACATGATTATTAACATTAAAGTGGGTTAGTTATTTTAATAATTCATAAAATTCGGAGCATAAAATTTTCTGAGCGTAATGAAGGGGGAAAAAAAAAGATAAAATAAAATCTAGAAGCACTCAGATTTTATATTACGCCCAAAAGGAACTAAAGTTTTGGGTGTTACCTATATTTACTGAATATCATGCTCTTCGCCCGTAAACCACATATATTTGAAAACAGAATATCTTTAGAATTTCCGCACTGGAGATAAAAATGTCATTTTCCGTACAGTGTTACCATTGCTCGCTTTGAAATCGTTGAGTTTGTTGATTAAAAATTCGTTTTACAAAATATGAAATAGATTAAAAAAAATTCGAAATTCGGGCGTCCAGATGCCCATGTTCAGGTGGAGGATTACATTATTCAAAATTTGGTGGCTCTAGATACCGTCGTTTTTGTCACAGTGCAAGAAACATACATGTATTCATGCAGATTCTACATTATTTAATTTCTTTACATATAATACAGGGCGATCATATTTGGTAACAACAATTTGCAAGGAACACGGACACTTATAGTAAAAAGCGCAAAATGCCGCTTCGAAATTAACAGCTTTTCTAGGCTACCGCCGCTTTGGGTTAATAAATTAAATTAAAAAAATCTTATGAAGAACTAAAAATAAATTAATAAAATAATCACTATAAATACAATAAGCAAAATTAATTATTACGGCTAAATACAATTTTACTATTAAATATAAATGTATAAAAATTAAGATTTCAAACGTGCTTATCACTATGATATATTAGGAAATATAATTAAAATAATATTCCTTTATAGAAATTGTGCTATACTACTCATAGAATTTTAAACAAAACTTTCAAAAATTCGTTTTTAAATATTTTAGTATTTTTTACTTATTTACACCAATAAAAAGCATAAAAATTGCAAGAGAAAATTGTTTTTTGAAATTTTCTGTTAGTTCAGATTTAAAATTTAATTTTCTAAAAGAAGTAGTTACAAATTTTCTTACAGCATAGGAAAAGCTAAAAAAATATCCAGCCCTGAAAGCATGCAATAGCTTTATAATTATTTGGAACGTTAATTATGCTTGATAAATATGCTAAATTTTTAAAAATCAATCTCAATTTCAAAAATAAAAATACGTAGAAATTCTAATTTGTGAAATGAGGCGCTACAACCAGCTTTTCTTGACAATTATACACGCTGCAATGAGCAACCACTGTTAAATTTCTGCAATTCGTCCCTACTCCTCAGGATGTGATCAAGGTGACAGCCGGCAACGCCTCAGACGAGGGAGAAAACCCGTTTGGTTTAAGTCTATTTCTTAAGGTCCATGATCTTCACATGCTTACGTCATAAAACACTTTTTGGGTTTGTTTTTCCGACGTGATTAACGTTCATCCCGTTCGCGCCTCCTGTTTTTGTCTTGTGGAAGTTCACTTAGGATATTGATTTCATGACTCTCAGTCTCTCTATATTATTAAAGAGCTTTTGAAGAGAAACAGAAAAACTTTTACCTATACCATCCCGAAAAATTTAGCAGTGAAAGAATACAGGTGAAGTTATTGTGAAGCGAAATGCTGATATGTGACGGCATTTAATTGACTTCACTCTCTGTACTTATTGACCAATTTCTGCGCCATTATTTGAATATCTAAGTAGCTTCTTTCATTTTGATGTTGACTTTCAGAAGACAAACATGTATGCCAGCAAAACAAATTAAAAATATTTTCACTCTGGAAAAGAAGCCAAACATTCTGAAATCCCAATTACGATGAAACGGGATGGAAAACGTTGAATCGGATGAACAGCGAGTAACAACAAACAAAAAAGGAATAAATAATATTCTTGGCAGTTATAAGGAGTTTCCAACAACACTAAACATTTAACGTTTAAAATATTCTGTGATCCTAAATACAGCGTCCTTTCAGGGACACAAAATGCCTATTTTCATTGTCGATGAAATTGGAAAAAAATTCAGATTGATTTCCTTATAATCTTATTTATAAGGAATTACAAAAAGATTTGGAGAACCGATAATAAGTCTCGTCTGAGGAAAACAAAGAGCTCTTTCTCGATCCAAATTTCAGTGCAGATGTACTTCCAGTTCTTAAAGACTAGCGGCAACGTCATTTAATTTTATAATCATGCAGAAGTTAAAACACAAGAAGATTGAAAAAATTGTTAACACTATATAGAAAACAGTTTGCTTAAGGATTGCGTAATTTTGCCGCTCAATTTATACAAAGCCCTAAGAAATCACGGTTTGGAAATGTTGAATGATATTTACTTTGTTTAGGACTGACTGATTTATTGTGAGCATAAAGTTTTCCTTATTCTTATTTTTGAAGTTGAATGATTTCAGAAAATTAATAATTGTTGTTAATAAATTATTAATTTTTCATTTCTTTAAAGGAAAGGTATTTTTATTTTATAAGAAGTATCAAAATTGAGCCTACCTTTTCTTCCTGGGGTCAGAGTATCGCAAATATATTGAATTAGATGTTCAAAAACAAGTAATCCACAAAATGTAAAGGCCACGAAGACGAACACTATGTTGTATTGATTTTCAATAAACCGCAAAATTATATAAGTCGCGTGAAATCGTAATAGTCTTTCTTCAGTTTAAGCATTTACGCAAAAATCGGCAATTTCGTTTTAAACTGCTTGATATCATTTATCTGTCGTGATATCCTTTCGAAACGCGTGACATTGTTAGTCTTTTTTCAGTTATCAAAAAAACGGTACTTTCACTTTCCACTTCTGTTTACCGATGAGGAACAACATAATATCGTAGTAGTCTTTTTTTTTTTTTTTTTTTTTTTCCAATTTAAACACTAAAAAATTCCTAACAATTTTTAATTAACCGGGGAGTGAGGAAAATGCCGTATCGTTTTCGCAGAAAAAAGATATTGTTACGAATTCTATACATAGATAGATGATTTTAAAGCAGATATATGTGAAATTGTTGTATTTTTCCGTGTACTGTAACATGAAAAATCTAGAGGGACAAGCTTTGCCGGAAAGTAAGAATGTAGGGGCAAGTCGCCCAACTCAGCGACTATTTGGCGACATTTTTATCCGGTCCCTGTATCACTGTAATAAGTATTGTAGTTGAATAAATGTAATTGATCACTATATTAACTGTAACCTTAATTCGACCCTCATATTGCTTTCCAGTAATTTCGAGGAGCAGAAATCACTAGAAATATCTCAGCGGCCGAGTGAAAACTATATAAAACCGGAAAGAGCTTCTGCTTTCAGCTGTTGTTAGCTGTCAGCTCAGCATTGAGTTTCAAGTACTTCTCCGGTTTAGCTTCGCTCTTTAGTTGCACTTTGCATTGCTTGCGTTTAGCATTCTTAGTAGTTTGAAGTGTGACTACTGATCGTACTGTGTGATGCTGTGAAGATTTATAGGAGTATTTTTGTTTAAAGTTCCAGATCTCTGAAGTGCTTCTTTTGTTAAAATAAACTTTATCAGCCTATCATTGGATCTCTGTGCATTCAATCTGTAACGAACCCATACGCACGCAACAATATATTACCTCGCAATTGAATACGCATAAATGACCACGAAATGAAATGATATTTAGAGGGAAGTATGTGGAGGTGCAACGTGAAAAGTTGTAAACAATAACGACAATAACAACAACAACAAGGGCATTTGATCCGGCAACTGGTTTATTGGTTCCAGAATGCCATTCCTCACAGTGCTGCGTTTCATCTACTGTTGGAAAAAGGAACTAACGTCTCTTAAGTGGTGCGATAAACAGATCTGTGTCAAAATACAACGGTTGAGTGCAGCAATTTTATGAGAGAAGTTTGTTCACTAGATTTGCTTAGACAACCTAAAGGACGAACAGGTGGGCCTAGAAAAGTAATTGAGATTGAAAAGCATTTGTTCGTGTGACGAAAAAGCACCGCTGGCAGGGTACTTCCACAACAGGGAATATTCGACGGGTTAATGCCGTGAAAGTGGCAAGTATTTTAATTCAGGTTTCAAATCGGGAAACAAAGCATCAGCGATTGAAGATCACTTAGTGGAAGGATCGACAATATATCCAGATTGTTGGCGAGCCTTTAAAACAGACGAGTTAGAAAAGGCTGGTTGCAGCAAGTTTATGTGTTTAATTTTGTTGATCTAACAACGGAAGATCGCAATAAAATATGGAAAGACTGTAGGCACCTTGTTAAATGACGAAACAAAAAGCAAAAAGGTACTGTTCGGCATTATCTAGAGACGTATCCTTCAGAATTCATGAAGCAGAAATCCTCTGGGAAAGATATGCCTTTTGATACTATATTAAAAGCAATCTCTGTGATATAGCAGCTACAAACTATATGTGAGTAAATTAAACTTGCGATAATCTTGGCGCTGTTTTGATAAAAGAGACCGTGAAAATCAAGTAGTACCGATATGTTTAACATTAATAACAAGTTACAAAATTAGTATTAAAGTTGAGTACATATTTATCCTCTTTCGCGTAACATTCCTTTTTCCCCCTCTAGTTTTTTTTTTTTTTTTTTTCTTAATTTAAAAGGTCTAAAACTTGAACCGAAACTCGTTACAGAAGATAAAGTGTCCTTCTCGCTCACGATAATTCTGCAGTATAACACATGCGATATTCAGCGGTTTTAACAATGCTTGTGAAAACTGAAATGCATTTATTTAATGTCAGTATTATATATTAGCATATGAAACTTAACTCACATGATGTAATGCAAGAATTTAATCCTGAAGCTCTAAGCCAAGGGCTGATGAAAGACATCTTTTATAACTGGCGATCGGCCTTCACTGAAGTTGTTAACTGTAGAGTAATCTTCATTTACTTTGCCATTTCATTCAAAAATAAAGTCCACGATTTTTCATATTTATCATATATCTAATTCAATATTTAACATTCTTTACTATAAGGGAAAAATATTTTCTCAAAAATAACGAAAGAAAAAAATGTAAGTAATAATAATAATAAATAAATCGAAGAAAACTAACACATGTCCCAGACAGAAGGTCTAACCACAGCAATTTGGAAAAGAGAGGAAAATTATTGTTTGCATTTAGAAACATTTTGATTTAAAAAAAATTAAGAAAGAGAGAGAAAGAAAGAAAGAAGGAAAAATAAAAATAATTTTAAAAAAGTAAAATGAAGTGAATAAATCATACAGAGTGATTCCAAATTAATGGTACAAACTTAGAGGGTAGGTACAGAACAAAGCCACGAATAATAGTCATATGGGAAACTCAGATCGCAATCCATTTATTTAGCCATCAGTACAACTTAAAATATATTTATAATTTGAAAACTTTAAAATGAGATTGAGATCACATAACATCTCATATGAATAGCTTCATACAAAGACCAGCACCCACCGAAAATTTTATCCCTCATTTAAAACGATCTTGCTTCACTCTACGTCAAGAAACACATTTGCATATTAGTAATATGCATAAAAAACAATGTTGCCGGTAGAGGGCAGTAGGTGCGCATCTCAGTAGGGGAAGACGCAATTCATTACTGTGCTGTCATCAGTGATGGGAGGCTTTTATGAATGCCGAAAAAGCAGACATGCATCTACATGTACGGCCGTGCAAACAGTAACGCTGGAGCTGCTTTACGAATGTATCACACATGGTTTCCGGGTATACGACTGCCGAATCTCAGAATGTTTCAGCGGTTACATCGTCAACTTTGTGAAACAGGTTCTTTCCACGTCACCAGATAGGATGGCAGTCGACGACGAACTGCAAGCAATCCAAAGGTTTGAAGAAAGCTTCTTGAACATTGTGGCTGATAGACTCAAGTCAACATTTGGAGTGTGTTAAACGAAAACTGCTTACAGCCCTTCCGGGAGGGTGTATTTAATGCGTACAGTTCTCATGTGTGGGCAACTGAGAATTCAAACACAACGAGACTGCATGCATCTCAGCAAAGACTCAGTGAGAATGTATGGGTGAGTATAGTCCACGAGTTTTCAATTAGCCCATACCTACTGCCGTAGCGACTCAGTCGTCAGCGTTATCTGAATTTTCTTAATTTCAGAGCTGTTGCAAGATATTCGGATGTCCATTCGTAAACGAATGTGGTTCCAGCATGATGGCGCGCCAGCCCATTTCAGAACTGATGTTAACACTTACCTGAATGCCGTTTTTAGAGACTGATGGATAGGCCATAGTCGACCAATCACTTGGCCACCCCGATTTCCCGATTTATCGAGCCGCGATTACTTTTCTGAAAACATCTGAATCCAGTTGCTGAAAATCTCGTTATTATTTATGCGACTCCAGTTGCCTCAGCTGAAAATCTCGTTGCTCGAATATCAGTAGCTGCTCCATATGTATGTGAAATACCTGGAATTTTGGCCAGTGTACGTCAGTCTCTCCACTGACGCTGTAAAGCATGTGTCACCTTTGGTGATGGGAATTTTGAACAGTTCTTGTAAATATCATGTTTCAGTTGAAGTGAGACCACCTTGTATTTATGACTAAATAAATGGATTGCGACCTGTGTTTCCTATTTGAATATTATTCGTATCTTTGTTCTGTACCTCCCTTCCAAGTTGTTTCATGAATTTGGAATCACCCTGTATTTCAAAAATCAGGAAACTAAAAAATATATGTAATGGGCGAGGAATGCTTGGTGTTATTGGCACACAAACGCTCTACGTGGAAAAGTGCATATTTTTTAACGTAAAAGATTTATGCATTCGCGGCAGCCGTCCTATTTAGCGAGTTCCTGTCCGATGCGAATTGGCAGTGGTCATCCGCATTGGGTTAAAACACAATATTTTGTTGCGATAATATCATTTTATATATGTTGTAATGTATTATACAGTGTGTTTAGTGTATGACAATATAAGTAAATATGGGTTTTGTAATATATGTGTTTTTAATACCTCTACATACCTTCTAACGTAAAACTTCTACGCACTTTGCTGGGGATTTCCGTACCTGGCTCATTGAAAATTTTCAGCGAAGCCGAATCGGATAAAAAAGTCCCCTGAAAGGACACTCCGTTCGCCTAACCTCACATCATGTCATTTTTGGTTATGTAGAATGGCCAAAAAGTGTGTTTATGCAACGAAATTAAATGCTCAGATATGCATGAAAGAAATGCAATACCCTAGACATTATATCACCAGGCATGTGCACCCGTGCTTTGCAGGCTACATGGAACAGGTTTAAAAAATGTTTGGACAATGATGGCAAAATGCGGAGATCATGTGAAAATACCATCATGTAAATTTGTTCGGTATTGTTCAATCGAGAAGATTCAAGTAAAGGTGAGTGAAGAATTTTCTATTTCACATATAGTTTTTTGGATCACACACTTTTTGGATCAACTTATAAGAATTGTGAGCATTGGTTTACTTCACAATTTTGATTCAATTCCTATTACAATTTTTGTTCAATACTGTTACGAATTTTGTACATAAACGGACAATTTTAGTGAAATTATATGCGAAATTGCTGTATTTCTTTTGTATAATGTAATATGGAAATCTAAAGAAGCGACGTTTGCCAAAAAAGTAAGAATCCAGGAGCAAATCTATTAAACATTCAGGAAATGGCTATCTTGCTAATTGGCTATATCGCCAAGCTGGTAGTGGTTTTGCGACTAATTTTTGTCGCCTAATTTGACTAGAAATCGTCAAAAGGCGCGAAATTTGGCGACATTTTGGTCTGGTCCCCGTATTTTCGTAATAGGTACTACATTTGAATAAAATATAATTGGTCACTATATTAGCTGTAACCGTATCAGGCTCTAGTATGCCTTTCAGTAATTTCGAAAAACCGAAAGAACTAGAAAAATGTCGGCGGCCGGGTGAAAACTATATAAGGCTTTGAGAGAGCATCTGCCTTCAGTTGTTTTTGTTGCGAGTTGTTACCTCAGCGTGAAACGGAATACTCAGATATCTCCGGGTTCACTGCGCTCTTTACATAAGCTTTGCATTGCGTTGTGTTTAACGTTCTTAGTAGTTTGAACTACTGATTGTACTCTGTGATATTGTGAAGAGTTGTACGATCATTTTTGTGGAAGTTCCAGAGCTCTGAAGTGTTCCATTTCATAAAAGAAATTTTATCAGCCTATCACCGGAGCTGTATGCATTAATCTTTAGGAACCTGTCGTACGCAAGCAACAATACAAATGAATGTGGTCTTTATTTTCTGGGCGATATTAGTTGTCCTTGAATTCCTTCCTACGATCTTGCATGTATGATAACTGCGTCTACTAAGAAATTTGCCTCTATTTGCATCTCGCCTAAGAACGAATTGTTAACTAATTTTAGAATATTGTCTTGCTTGCTTAGAATTTTTACTTTGACTTTTCTTCCTTATTTCAAGGATTAGCATTAGACATTTATGAATATATTAATTCTGATGTCTTTTATTTATTACGCGGAATTTTTGCGAAATCTGTGAGTGCAGCATTCTGCTCTTTTTTTTTTCTTGTCAGTTATTATTAAAGCCCGCATACGAGTCTGAATTTCAATTGTGTAATATTACAAGAATAGTCTGCAACGACGGACTAAAAAGCACGAGAATAGCAATCAAATGTAATTATAGCTTGCTATACGCGTAAACGATAGTCTGAATGTCAAACAAAGAAATGATCCGCAAAACCCGACTTTCATTTCAAGTTGTTCATTCAACCAAATATCAAATATTTCTGAAAGAAACTTCCGCTATTATCCGTTCTCATTCGGATTTAGCAGTCAAACATCCACTCGTTTTCAGGTGTTAACATTTATGGCAAAGAGCACAATATGTGAAATGGGACCGAAAATAAAATTTGCCTCTTTCGAACTTCTTATCATTCTCATTTGCGTGAAGCAATCACCTAGAGATTAGCTGCCTATGGATATTCTCTCTACAAGCGCCCGCTCTTTTCTTAATTTTGACCCACCAGCTTTCGAGCGGTATAGTCGCCGAACACTGGTAGTTCGGTCCAAGGTTCGAATCCTGCGAACAGGCAGATTGCATGGGCATTTTCGTGGTTTTCTGCATGTGCAAAGCATACGAGCCAGTTTTCCTTAAAATGCCCTCAACAAATGCATCCCTCCCCTTGAGCAGATCAAGGGATTTGCCGTAATCAAGAAAATCAAAATCAAATTCTGCTTCATTTTCAGTCACCATTATGGACAAGGAGACGCAGAAAGATAACATAATGTGTTACTAGAAATTGGTTGCCAGGAGATAGATGAAGAAATATCCCACTGACTTGCCACATAATCCGTTCTGCGGTCCCTTGATATGAAACTTTTGAATCATTTAAGGGGATAATGGAAACAAAGCTGGAATCCATGAATACAGGGTATTTCGATGTTGTTATTCTAATGCTCATCAAAATAATTTCTTTCCCTACTCGGCAGATTCCCTACGTAATCCTATGTAAGCCTGGCAAATGAAAAATCTAAACGTAATGTTCCTTTGGTAAGAAAAAATGACACGTGAACAGAAGTAAAACACCTTGCCTCTGCGATGGCGCTGAGGAATCTGAAGTGCGAAATGTTTAGGCGAAGGAGAAAATTATGAAATGGGTGAGAAAAAGGCTAATCACGAGAGATCTCCTCACAGATCATCTTTCAGCTCTGAAACAAATTTGAGAAAATTAATTCATTTTTTTTTTTTTTTTTTTTTTTTTTTTTTTGACAATTTCGGCCAGGAAAAGTACAATTTTCAGCTTCTCTAGTGAAGATGGGTCCTGTCGTTTTTATTAGTAATATGAATGATGGTTATTGAATTCAGAATCAGTTACCGGACTTATCTATGGTCATTTCATCTGGTGCATGAACAAATGGATCCATCTTTGGATATTCGCTAGCGGCTGGCTCATCTGCCATTTTACTGGAGGAAATCGACTTCTTCGGAAGTTGGGATACATTCAGAAACCTTTAAAAGAAACCCAGATGATCAGATTTGCATCTAACACATGTTGGCTTTTCTTCCTTCAGCAGCTTATGTGAACATGTAAGCTTGATGAGCTTACATATTCTTGTCCGTAAAGAGTGCCTCATTATTGCAACCGATTTGTCCATGTCCTAATCGAGAGCATCATATAGATACGCGCATACAGCAGCGACGTTAGACCAAACCATTATAAAAGACTTCGAATCGTTCTAAAAAAAGTACGAAAACGGAAAAAATTTAAAAGAAAAATGTCTGAAAGATTTCAGATTTTAACGGTCACCAAACCAAAAAGTTTCGTTAAGGCTGTTTTACTTTTTTCGCTGAACACGCAGTCTCCCAATCTACTCTTGCACTCCCTCTGCTAACTTTTTTTTAAAGCTTTTTAATTATTATTCAGCATCGTTTCCTTCGCACTTACATACAGTTCCACATACTGCTCAACAACAAAATCACAAAATAGTTTGAAAGTTGTAGCAGCATATATTTAGAATTTCCGATTGAATAGTTAATTGTTAGCATACGTTTTTATAATTTTTTCCATTCTTTTCTCAGTTCATCATATCAAAATTCTGTATTCTTATAGTAAATTACTAACAAAACATTTTGTTGTCTTTTTATGTTAGCTGTGTAGTGTTAACTTTATTTATTTAATAGAACGCTCTTGCCACTTCAAATTATTATAAATTCAAATTCAATTCAATGGCAAAATCGTAAAATATTTAAAAACAGCATATCTTCATAATTTCTGATAGAATGTTAGAGGCTGCCATATATGTTTTTATATTCACTATATTGTTTCTATAAAAACTAACTCCTTGCACAGCCAGCTGTCTAAAATTGTTATAATAAAAACGAAAAAGTGTATAATGATTTTAATGACTCCTAGTGAAATTCGCTAGTACAGAACAATCTCAGAAAATATCATATTATATGGGGCTGCCATACGGGGAAGGAAGCTTACTGCCTATATGAGGAGGCAGCTTCTCACTATACAAAGAATTCAACTTTTGATCATATGCAAAGGTTATAGAACATTCCCAACTGCGGCACTGCTAGTGCTGGCGGGTATCCCTCCACTCGACCTTCTAGTGGAGAGAGAATCACTATTAGTAAGGACATTGCGCCTGGAAAATAACGTCTCTCCTGTGGCATAAGACATTCTACCATACAGACTATGAGAAGCGCAAGCCGATAATGCTTGGACACCCTGCAGATACGCATTTATCGCACACAATATACATGCAACACACCCCGCCAAATGAGAAAGCATTAGCTATTTATACAGATGGCTCAAAGACGGAAAAAGGCACAGCCTGCGCCTACTACGTACTCCAAGAAGGAGAAGTGGTTAAAACGTGGGAAAGACGACTGGCAGACAAATACCGTCTTTCAGGCAGAGTTTTTTGCATTAAAAGCAGCCATCAATTAGGAATAAAGGTCAGCATATATAGCGACTCTGTCTCAAGTTTGGAGTCCATCCGAGGGCACAAGACAAGGAGTCCTTTGGTGCAAGATATTCAGAAAATTCTTCTAAGTATCGCACCAGATGACAGACCTATCCTGATCTGGGTTCCAGCTCATGTGGGTATTTCTGACAACGAAGCGGCGGACGTGCTTGCGAAATCTGCCGCCAATGACTCCAGTAGACTAGAAAACGCAGTAAGTGTCCCGCAGTCCTATTTAAAAAAATCACGCTCAATAGCCTTTTACAAGAATGGCAGAAAAGATGGGAAGGGGAAAGCACAGGGAGGAGAACCTACAAGTTCTTGCCGAAAGTTACATGCTCATTTAACACATACAGCGGAGCACAAATTCAATTCTATACTGGCCATGGTCCCTTCCCACATTATCTTAAGAGATTCGACAAACGAGCATCAGAATTGTGTGAATATGGTGCGGTAGGTGATGCAGATCACTTCCTCTTCAACTGCCCACAAACCGATAAACTGCATTTAAAAATACCAAGCAGTGAATATTGGCCGCAATGGGCGGAAAATACCTGCGACAACAAGCAGACGAAAACTAAAATAGAGGAGCTGATCAGGCTATGCTCAGCAAGGTACTAAGAAATTCTCCCCCTCCCTTGAGAATTGTATCTTCGCAGCATAATTTTAATAGCAATTCAAAATACTACAACAGCTGAAAATCAACACTAGAGAAATAGATCGCACCGTAGAATAGTAACAGGACTGTAAGAGCAAAACTATTGTAATGTTAGCATATTACTATCCAGTTTGTATATACTTGATAAAAATAATATTGTAAAGCAGTTTAAATGATATTGAAAATCCAGTCAATGTGTAAATGAATTACAAGTTTACTTTGATTATCTCAGTAAAAGTATTGTAAATATGAATTCAGATAATGTTTAAATGTACACATAACTGCCATGACTCTATGTAACTATCACATGTACTTGTACAAGACAATGTTTGAAATTAACATATCTATGCCTTGTATGCCCATGTAATATTTATATTTTTACACGGAGGAAATATTCCCTTCTGCCAGGATGACTATTAACACTGTAAGACTTTTACAACAAAGTCAGGTCAGTGGTTATCTCAGGCGGCGCTCAGCTAGTGAAATTCCATAAAAATATTAAATATTTGTAATTAAAATTCTCATTATTTTAAATCATGTTTGTTTAAATCAATCATATTAAAAAGAAGGGAAAATATTCATAAAGACTTTGTTAATTGCTTTTAAATAATCGCTTAGTTTATTGCTCAGTAACCTTCCGCATTACATTTCTGAGCAATCTGTAGCAATCTTGCTTTTGAGCAAGAAGAAAGGAGGTGAGGACTTTGGCGAACGCCGTTTCCTCCAGTCCGTGAGGCTCGGTAAGTTAGGAGAAGTTGGCGAGTAAACGACTCAACTTCGGAATTCTTAGATTGGAATTGTTAACTACACTCACGTTTGTGAAAATTGCAACACCATGAAGGACTTACGCGAGTGAGCTGAAATTTTCAGGAAATGCAAAGTAGCGCATGATATGCAAATGATTAGAATTGCAAATCCGTAGCGCATGCGTATGCTGAGCAGCGCCCTCTGAACGGCTGATGGATCCGAATAAATAGACGGCTGTAGCGAGGCGTGTATGGTTATCGGTGGTTATCTGCTAGTGGTAAACGTTAACTCAATCTGTACTTATGCCTCGTCGACGAAAGAGAGCGAGATTTGAACAACTTACAGAGTTTGAACGAGGGAGAATCATCGGCCTTCGTGAAGCTGGATTGTCGTATCGTGCAGTAGCCTCTCGTGTGCAGCGTAACAGCAGCACAGTGATGCGCGTTTGGAAGCAGTGGACGGAGGAGTGTCGGACAACTCGGAAATCCGGGAGTGGACCCCGAAATGTGACGTCAGCTCGCGATGATAGACACCTGGTCCGCATGGCGCGGACGGACCGTACAGCTTCCTCTAGACAATTGGCAGCACTGTGGTCAATAGCTACAGGTGTTTCATTGTGTGCTTCATCAATTCGTAGACGTCTGCTGCAGTGTGGACTGCGCGCACGGACTCCTTTATACAGGATCCCCCTAACGCACGACCATCGCCGCCTGCGGCTACAATGGGCCAATCAGCATAGAGACTGGCGTGCTGATTGGCAGCATGTCGTGTTTTCTGACGAATCCCGCTTTAATTTGTGGTACCATGATGGCCGCATTCGTGTCAGACGCTATGCCGGTGAACGCCACCTTCCGGAGTGCATTATCGAACGCCACAGTGGACGAACACCCGGAGTTATGGTCTGGGGCGCCATAGCATATCATAGACGATCTCAATTGCTACGAATTGTGGGCAATCTGAACAGCAACCGGTATATCCGTGAAGTTCTACAGCCCGAAGCTGTTCCCTTCCTTCAAAGCTTGCCAGGCGCTGTATTTCAACAGGACAATGCCCGCCCTCATACTGCTCGGATTGTTAAATCCTTCTTTGCAGCGCAGCAAGTACAGCTTCTTCCTTGGTCTGCGTGTTCCCCGGATATGTCGCCAATTGAACATGTGTGGGATGTCATTGGTCGGCGTCTTGCTCGTGATCCTCGTCCTGTTGCGTCTGCAGACGAACTTTGGGTACGCGTACAAACGATATGGAATGCTCTTCCTCAGTCAGACATTCAAACTTTGTTTGACTCCATGCCACGTCGTGTAGCAGCACTTATTGCGGCGCGTGATGGCCACACAAAATACTGATTCTGATCTCTTGTTCTTGTTTGTTTGCTTTGAACATTTAATCATTTATTTGTACCACTACCACTCAACTGTGTATTAAATTGCATTCAATTATGACGATTCCTTCTTGGTGTTGCAATTTTCACAAACGTGAGTGTAAAATTCTGCAGGAAGGAAGTATTGAATTTCTTCTTTATCGCAGAATTTGGCGATATAGTTCCTTATATGATTGTATTTTTGACACTCATTCAGTCTGTGCTCAAAATCATCTCGTACTTTGCAATTTACGCATAAAGGAGTGCTTGAAAGTTTTAACTTGAATTTAAGGTAGTTCGTGAGGATCTTTGAGTGAGGATTTTGTTAATTTTACATTCCATTTTCCTTGAGTCGGGCCAATTAATATTCAAGTATTTGGTATGGTCAAAAGTAGTTAATTCGGACACCCATAATCCAGAATGATCTATAATGCGGACCTCAAAGCTACAAACTTTCTGCGCATGCGTCGCGTTGACACATGCGCGTAAGACCTTTACGGCTGCGAATATGCGTGTGCGCATGCGCATAATACGTTTACGCATGCACGTTTAATGTATAACGGACAGTATAAGCTAAGCTAAAATTATGTAATTCAGTTAATGTTGCAGATTGCGTTGTTCCTTAATCTTCGAATTGGATCCGGCTTATTATTTTTTGCAGACTGTTAGAGCAGTTTTATAAAAGTAAGCTTGAACTTTCGATTATGTCAAATAGAATTTCCGATATATATTTACTAATATGTAAAGGATCTACAAAGCGAAAGTATGTTTCGAAGTCCATTAAACAAAAAGTGTAATTGCTGCAAAAAATGGATAAAGGCATATCCTTCGTTTCTCAAACCATTCCGAAATCTGTTTATCAATTTTACGCTGCTCTGCGGCGGGAAGGGGAAACGCCGCTGCGCACAATGAATTGGAAGTTGATCTGTCAGCACTATCCTTATCTTCAGGGCAGATGTTTTTATTTTATTTGGCTTATAATTCCTTACTAAATGTAGTATTTCATTTCGACGTACTCCGTCTTTGATATGATTTAAATCAAATGCTTCGTCATTATAATTCGCTTCCGATAGTGAAGAAAGTGACACAAAGGTTATTGAAAACGAAAAAATTTCGATTGACAAATTAGTAGCTATTCTCGACACAGCAATTATAGGACTTGAACAGCGGAACTTTGTAACTGAAGAAGAAATTATGTCTGTATATAGAATTAAAGAGAAAGTATTATCACCTAAAACGAAGCAAGTTAAACAACTTACATTGAAAGAAATGTTTAATAAAGTAAACAAATAAATATTAAGCTCTTTTTTTTTTTTTTTTTTTGGTAAATTTTGATACCTTTTAGATCATAATTGTTCTTTATTTCATAAATTACGATTTCATATTTTTAATTTTATAATTTCTGCATGCCATCTTACCAGATTTAAACTGATGACCTATAATCCGGTATCGCCGAAGTCCCGACGAGTCCGGATTAACGACTTTTGACTGTATTTAAAACATTTTTAAAATGACAATAATACTTGGTATTCTGCTAGATGGTATCAATTTCCCCCTCCTTGTCTTCCTTAATTTCTTTTTTGATATCCTGCCATGTACGAGTATATGTACGGAGGATTGGAGTATTGCGTGAATTTACCGCCTGTTTAGCCAAAAATCTGCCTTTTCGTTGATCTCGATGCCTTTGTGACCAGGTATCCAACAAATTATAATCTTACTATTTGGCATGTTTTTGTAAATTTCATATCGAATATTCTTAATTATGTTGTTATTTGAATCTTCGAAGGAGACAATAGCTTCTACTGCCGCAAGGCTGTCAGTGAAAATTATCGTCACTTCGGAAAGGTTAGCTAGATATTTCAAATTGCTGAAACTTCCGCGGTGTTTATAGAAGCATTTCATACAATCTTGATGGCTCTGTTCACGGTATTTTGTAGATCTGTTATTCCAAAACCGGTTCCGTCCAAGTTTTTGGAACCGTTTGAGCCCCATACGTTTTCTTCTTTAACATCTGCAGTCAAATCTTTGATAAAAGGAGCGTAATTAGTGACAAAATCGTGAAGATTCTTTAAATCGGTGGTACAAAATTTAACTAAAGTCTATCCAAGGTGGAACCCGTTTCTTTTGGCGGACAACGTTATTATCTAAAATCCATTTAGATTCATCCTTTCTTTCTTTCTTAAACCTTCCGCCTCTAGTGGCGGGGAAAAAGTGAGCGGCTCCCCGAAATTTTTTATTAATGATGGATAATGTTCTTTGCCATTTTTTATCTTATTGTAATGCGGAATAGCTGCAATTCTCCTAATAACGTCGTTGGGAGCAAAATGACCTACCCCTAAGGCTTTTCTAATCGCTTTATTGATATACATATCGCACTAATTTTAGGAGGAGAGAGATTCTCCCCACCTGATTTCACATCCGTATATGAGTTGGGGAATCATGATTTGCTGGATGATCTTTAGTAAGTTTTTTGTTCTCATTCCTTGAGTTGGGTGGGAGAGGATTTTGAACAAGTTTAAAGTGTTATTTAATCTTTTAACTAGATAAGCCTCGTGAGCTCGCCAACTGAGGTTGTGTTCGAATATAACGCAAAGTAATTTATGCTCTTTTTTCCATCTAATACTGAGAGCACCTATGGTGATGGGGGAAGGGTATTTCTTTCTTCCTCTTGAGAAGTCAATTAGTGTTGATTTCTCGAAGGAGAAAGCAACCTTGTTTTCAGCAGACCAGATAAGGATCTTCTTGAGAGTGTCTTATAAGCAGGAATCTCGGCTGTCCTTCTTAACAGTAACATGCGCATAGCTATCATCAGCGTAAATGAAAAGCTTGGTACTCCTATCATTCACTTTACAAAAATCCAACATGAAACAATTGTAAAGGAATGGCGATAAAATGGCTTCTTGTGGAAGGCCCTTAGACATGAGCTTTTCTGTTGATAGGATAGATCTCCACTTTACAAAAGTAGTACGATTAGTAATAAAATTGTAGATCCAACGCACCAGGGTAGTGTTCATGCCCATCTTTTCCAGCCTTTCAATCAAAATCTCATGTTGCACATTATCGTATGCACCTTTGATATCTAAGCAAATTAAGTAATTTTCCAGATTTTTGCTTCATTTTGACCAAATAGACTCATAAATGTCTCTACGGCAGTCAATTACGCTAGTGCCTTTTCTAAAGCCATAAATATTTGAAGGAAAAATATTTTCTGTATTAGCCCACCACTCTAAGTGGCTTAGGATTATTTTTTCAAGAGTTTTCCCAATGACAGACGTTAAAGAAATTGGCCTGTAATCTGCAAGCTGTCTCCCATTTTTATTCGGTTTTAAAATCGGAACAACCCAGAATGTTTGCCAGATTGTTGGAATATTACTCGATTGCTGACATTCGTTATACATCTCAAGAAGGGCTTTCTGCGTATATTTGGAAGCGACCCTCAGACCTTTGTAAGTAATTCCATCGGGACCCGGGGAGGAGTTTTTCCTACTCCTTAGTGCGTACATTAATTCTTTGGCTGAAATTGGCTCAATTTTAGCCGAAGGAAAGTCGATAGGAGCCGACTAGGTAGTATTGTCATTGGCGTTGTAATATTCCGCGAAAATATCCGCCTGAGCAATACCTCCTATAAAAGGAGGTCCTTCTGTAAGGAGGTGTTGGCCTGAGCAGCCTTGTCTAATACATCTGCGTTAGAGTGAGTGATCACAAAATTTACCTCCAAGGAAGAGACCAATAGATATTTTTTAAGGTTTTTTACATTTTTAAAGACTTGCTTGCAAGAACTGGATTCATAGGAAATCTTTTCCCAGTACTTACGTTTTGCTTTTATTAGCTCTCTTTTCTATTTAGCGTTTGCAGCCTTATACTCCACCCACTCGCTTGGATTGAGTGATCTTAGTGCCCTCCTTTTCAACTTATCTCTATGATGTTTGAATTTGGCGCATTTCATACTGAACCATGGGTTTTTTGGATCGACCTCGTAGGTCATTTCTCTGAAGTGTATCTTGATGGCGGTGTTAATTACAGATGTATAAGCGTTAACTTTATCTTCCATATTACCAGTGTGGCTCACAGGCAAGCGTGACAGTAATAGACTGACATCTCTCCAATTTGTATAGCTTTTAATTTTTCCAGGTCTCTTCTTAAAGCTATGATTAAAATTAAGATACACAGGGAAATGATCCCTTTGACCCATATCATCAAGTCTCTGGAACGACAGCTTGGACGCGATATTGACATTTGCCATACAAAGGTCGAGGATTCCTCCTTCTTGGCCACGACAAATATGAGTAGATTTCTTATTATTTAGAATGATCATATTAGAGTCAATTAGCCAATTCATGAGCTTTTGAGCGCTGGGCGATCTCCAAAATTTCTATGGCGGGCTTTAAAGTCTACGACTATGATTGTGAAAGGATCCTTAAAGGAATTCAATATCATTGAGTCTTCTAGTCTATATCTTCCGGAAGGCTTATAGCAATTTCCAATGGTAAATGTTTTACCGTAAGCATGCACTTTGATACTTAGAACTTCCATGTCAGATTTAATTCCAGTATCTGGAAGTTTGGAAACAGGTAGATTTTTTAACACAAAAATGGCAAGGCCACCGCCTTTACTGGGGAAAATTCTTTCCTTTAAAAAACTATTGTAGCCAGAAAGGAAAGGAACCCTAGGTTCCTACTCCAGGTCTCCTGGAGACACACAACAGAAGGTTTTAACCAAGAAACAAAAGAAGACAAGAAACTTAAGTTCGCCTCGAAACCTCGACAATTCCAACTAATGACATGAAATTAGAAACACATGAAATTAGAAAGTATCATCATCAATTCGAGGAATTTCCTCTTCTTGAAGCGTGTCTGGCTCATTATTCCAAGATATCAGAGGACTAGTCTGATGAATAGTATTCAAATTTAGATGTTCTGTTTGAAGGTTTTTATATGCAAGGCAGGTCTTTTCAAGATCTTCCTTGTATTTTTGGATCTGTTTTAGGGAGTTTTCATATAGGCTGTTACATAAGTTGTGTATTTTCAGTTTTAAGTTTGTTATTGACTTTCTTAAGATTTAAATTATCTACATAAAGAGAATCAATTTTCCATTCGAGATTTTCTAATCTTGCGACTATCTTACTTAAAACATTTTCCCCTGGCTTCTCCGATACCGAGCCTTTAGTACATATATTTGTGTGGGTGTTAGTAGAGTTTTTTTCTTCCTCTTTCTGGACAGCTTCTGCCCAGGAAGAATAACTGGAAGTCTGGAGAGGTTGTTTCGATGAAGATTCACCCTTCTGACCGTTCACCTCCCCCCTTTTTTATATTTATTTTTGGGCAAGATTTGTCTAAAGCATTATGCTCACCTCTCCATCTAAAGCAACTGGTATTATTTTTACATGGGTCGTTGCAGTCATTTTTACCACAGTTCCCACATCTCGCTTTACTTTTGCAGAGTTTCGACTTGTGTGCCACACAAGGCACACAAGTTACAGCACTTGTAGCATATTATGGTATTTTCAATATATTTGTTTACCGCAAAATTTATTCGACCTATTTTGATATAAGACCGATTACCAGAACCAAGTTCCTTAACCAGAATTATTGGCACCTTTTCGTCCGACCTTGGCTTAGTGAATCTTATAATACATTAGAATTTAATTTCACTTTCTTCTAAGCCAGCTGCTATGTCTTCTAAACTAAGTTGAGTATCAACATTCTTAACTACGTGTTTAATTGTGTAAGTATCTTTAATTATTGAGGCCTTTACTCCGACACCTTCCAAGGATTTTAATTTACAGACTTTTTCTATAGTTTTGATTCTTTTCGTGGAAATGACGATTCTTTTCTCTCTCGTGATATAAATATTATCTTCTTTATCAGCAATTTCGTTTAGAATAGGACCTATTTTAAACAACTTACCAACCGGGATACCAGATTCAATTTCTTTCAAAACAATTTTTACCTCTTTTGTGCCATTTTTAAAAGCTATTTTGACATTGTCAATAGCGATAGTGTCCGCGTTATAAAAGTTCCCAATTGTTTTCCTCTCTTTATTGCTGCCACTGTCCATGTCATTATCTGGTTTACGCTTAAGTTCACTAGGCATAATCCCAAACAATTCTCCTGGAAACAGAATACAGTCGGATTAATTGAATTACACAGATAAATTTCTCGCCAAAAAAAAAAAAAAAAAAAAAAAAAAAAACTTCTCCGTATCAAAAGCATTGAATTTCACAAACAGGGAATTCCAAAACAACCTCAAGAAACTCGAAACCGCATCTCCACATTACATTTGAAAAAGCCTCAGCTTACTGAATAACAACACGTTGCTGCCGCATGATCACAACACATTGCTTTCACGGAGCAGAGTTTGTTAATTAAAATTGAACGATAAATATCTTACATTTTTTCGATGGCAACAGCCTCGCAAACTGGAGATAAAAATGATGTGAGTGTTGCCACTGCTCGTTTTTAAATCACTAAGTTTGTTAATCAAAAATTCATTAATTTTTTACAAAATATGAAATAAATAATAAAACAAATTCGAAATTCAAAATTCGGGCTTTCAGGTGCACATGTTCGGGTAAAGGACTACGTTATTAAGAATTTGATGTCTCTAAATACCGTCGTTTTTTTTTATAATACGAGGAACATACATACCTACATACATGGCAGGAACAAACATACAGATTCTTCATTATTTAATTTCTTTAAAAATATTACAAGGGGATAATGTTTGGTGGTAACAATTTGAAAAGTAATACCCCGTTTATAATTAACCAACAAAAAATCCCATTTCGAAACTAATAACCCCTTTCGGTCTAAATATAGAATTAAAAAAATATCGATGTTAAATTTCTTTAGAATCTTTCAAAGCTATAGCGTAATTTTCTATGAATTAAGTCAAAGATCTTCTATAGAATTCTGTAAATTTTAAATATAACTTCTGTACAGTTATATACAGAGATTCCCATAGTGATTATGTGTAGATATTCTATAGAGATTTGTACAGAGATTCTATAAATATTCGCGCGGTTTCTAATGGTCCCATGCATAACCTAGATATTACATTATGTGCCGCTAAATTGCTGTTATAACAAATCAAAAAATTAAAATCAAAAATACACATTTTTTCTTGCATTTCATTTAAACATATTGGGATTGAATTAAATCTACTTCATCGATAACGCATACACCACAACAGAATAAATGCAAAAATTCACTAAGTTTACCATAGCGACACTCTGGCGCTAGGTTCCCTTAGCGTGACATTTCATTCATTTTATAACTCAGAATGCACAAAATTTATATCATTTGAAGAATTATCTAATCGTTGCCACATTTTCTATTCGAATACTATAATAAATCTGAAGTGAAGTATAAAAGACATTAAGCAAACAAAATAAAAAAATAAATAAATAAAACAGTTTTTCACAGACGATTCAGTATTTCTCATTCAATTAATTCAGTTCTCACTTCGCGACAAGGGCAAAATACATAAAAACTCAAAATATCTATATTAAACATTACGAAGTAAATATTAAACACTTATTTCCTCGAATAAATTCCAGATTCGATTAAGCATGATTTAATTCGCGATAATAAAAGAAGTCGTTATCTTTGTTTTTGCCAATCTTAGTTTCTGGCAACAAATCCACTATTCTGCTAAGTTTCAAATGTAAAAAAACTTGGCTACCATGGTAATAAAAAATTAGGCTTAGCCGCACTTAAAAACTTTTAAATTGTTGAAAATTTCACAGTTATTGCATGCAGGTTAACTGAAGGCATAAAAATCTTAACCAGAACAACATCATTCAATCATTTTTAAAACAAAAAATGCACAATTTACAAACTTATAAGAATAAAGAAACTGAACTCACTGAGCCGAGTAATAGAGCGGATATATATATTTGGTGCGGCCGATTGCAACCAAAATATGAGGTAGACATCTACATGTTATAGCAGTCCTATATACAAAATTTCAACCTTCTCAGGCTACTCGTTTTCGAGTTATGAGAGATACACACGTAGTGAATGGAATTAAAGAATTGTAGTTTTATAGAGTTGGACGAAGCGAATGTAATGTCTCATTATGTAGCGAAAGTTCTCCCCATATTTCTGTTTGAACGTGATAATAATACATGTTTAAAATATAACCCTTTAAAATGTTCCTTGCTTCACAAACGGAGAATGCGAAAAGAAACTACAACACAGCGCAAGCGACGATTAGAGAAAGAAAAACATAAGCGCCAAGAGAAGCTTGCAAATGAAACCAAAGAAGAAAAGCGTCAACGCTTAGATAAACGAAATCAAAGATTACAGGATGCGTCTCAAGAGCAGAGCAAAACTCGATTATTAGCTAATTGTCAAAGACATGCACTATCAATAAAAAATGAAATTCAAGAACAATGAAAATTACGATTACAAGATCTAAGTTGTAGACACGCACTAATAATAGCAAATAAAGCTCAAGAACAACGCGAAGCTTGCCAAGAAAGACAACGTATTCAGCATTTACAAGCACCGAGAAGAGTAAATGCACAAAACGCTACATTGTAAAGAGCCGTCATCATATTCTGTGACAGAACTTGCGAAATCTGTACGAAACGATGCTATACCAATCAAGTCGCAAAATGCTATTTGACAGACACGAAGACGTGTTTACCGGGTGAATTAAGAAACAAGCCAATGCTTCTACTATGTCATCGCTGTAAAAATCACATCAACAGCAATAAGGATCATTCGCCGAAGGCATGCTGGAACAATTTGGATCTTGGCCCTATACCAAGAAAGCTGCAAAAATTGACTCAAGCTGAAATACGCTTACTGGTGAGAATCAAACCATTCATAAAAACCATTAAGTTCAATGGAGTACTTAATCAATATGGATATCCGCGCATAAGCAGTACTCTTCACACAGGACCTACATGAAGTCACAGAAAAGCTTCAACATGCTGCCTAGACCAACTACCAATTTAGATGTTATTATCGTCGCTGACACCCTGGAGAATCTCAGCATTCCTAGAGAATTCTCGACTGATCGATCACGTGCGAACAGGGTTCTTAAATGTTTCATTGCAGAAAATGAACTCTATAAGGATGTAGTGATAGATCAAGAGTCACGCATGGAAGAATCAGATTATGTTCGAGTACAACCTACAGTAGTTGTTCAAGAACGAGAATAAGAGGAACGTGAAATCGAAGTTCATCAACGAGACAATATTTACATGTACGGTCAAAAATGTATCAAGAATTATACGAACACCATGGCATCAAGCAGATGAGACAATTTTCGCATCAGGTAGCTCAGGTGTTCAAAGTTTAGGAATAGTGTTGGCAAATATTGTGAGAGCTTCGATTCTTGAACAGAATAGATGTACACCTACTATGCTCAGTGAACATATGATTGAAGGCAATGTTATATATCAGCAAATCGTTATAGAAAATGAACGTAGAGGCGGCCTTGCTTTAGAAGAAGGTTATTTTGAATTACTCTATATGAATGTGATCAAGCATGATTTCAACATCAACAACTTATAGGCTTCCCTGTTCCGCAAAACTTAACCGCACTACAGGTCTACTCCTCTTCAGAACAAGTCGCAGAGGTTCAACCTCCGCTATTGCCCCTCCGGGAGGGCAGCCCCCACCTGGAATTCTCCAGGCAGCACTGGTCGTTAATTTGCTACCTACTAGTTGCTCGGGCTGCCCGTCGCAGCGGGACATTACCCAGCGAACCCGGGGACGCTAACCCCCCCGGGCTAATAGAACCACGCCGAGTTAGAACGTGCCATACCCCGAAGCCGGCCAATAAGCGACCTTTTCCCGGCCAATAAGTGACCTTTCCCTTCAGAATCACCAAGTTGTTAAATTTTATACCCCGTGGCTAAGACTGCCTAGGTACAGATCCTAGCCAGTAACTTCGGGATGATTTCAACAATGCCTTCTAAATAGAATATAGGGATAATACGCCATATGTTGGCAGTCTTAGTGATTCTGTAAATTATGGAAAACTCGCACACAAACTAGAAAGTACTCAATGTTGAACATTGATCATCATAAAGCTGGTGTATTAATAACAGAAGGATATTCATATGGAGTTATACGTAATGCTGATAAATACTACTACATCGACTCTCATTCATATGGGGCTGTAGGTGTAAAGCAAAAGGACCAAACTGCAGAGCACGCGTAATAAAATGTGATTATTTTTGATGAACTTCTGCGAGTATGCAAAAGAGCAAAAGGATAAAAAAACGTCCAACACACGGTGAACTGTATAGATATCCATGTGAAAGATAACATCGTTCGTAATTAAGGAATAGATCAAGAAGCAGCGACTCAAGAGATTGTAAGATTGGAACCATCACAAAGGGAAGCAGTACCACTAATTCAAACATCAGTGATGGCTCCAATCGATTGCGCAGAGCCAAATGTTGAAGATGATATTGAAATATATGATAATGATAATGAGATAAGACGCAAAACAAAGAACAATATAGTAAATGAGGCACACAAATTGAAGGCAGAAGAATATGTATGGTATTTCCTATTCCCATATGGCAAAAATGGATTAAGAGAACAAAGTGATATCCCAGTAACACCACTGGATTGCTTCCAATACAGAATTCTGGGAAGTGACGCACGATTTCAAAGAAAGGACTACGTCTTCTATGCTCTCTCCATGTTTGAGTACCTACGTGTGAAATCAACTATAACAGCGTGTGGACGAAAACTTGTAGGCGAACATGGAATGGTAGACGATATACATTTCTACCTGAAGAACTTAAGAGGGTCAGCCGCCTACTGGAAGACAGCGCATAATGAACTGATTGGACAAATAAGATGCCTGGGACCACCTCATTACTATCTAACATTCAGTTGTAATGATCTCAATTGATGAGACATGCGCAAAGCACTATTGATAGCAGATGAACCACCGAATGAAGATCCTAACGAATCGTATATATATGCGACACAACGTTTGTGGAAATGCATCCAGTAGTAGTGAGCCGACATTTCATGATTAGAGTCAATGAGCTGATGACATTTATGTTGAATAACGATGAAGTGTAGAGGACTATTGGTGGCGAATAGAATTCCAGGATCGCGGAAGTCCTCCTTTGCATATGGGAGTGTGGATTAAAGATCACCCGTTATTAGATACACCTGAAGGACTACAATGTATCGATAATGTCAGTTCATGTAAATTGACAGTACAAGATGCTGAATTACATGATCTAGTAAGAAAAGTGCAAATACATCGCCATTCATACGTTTGCAGAAAGAAAGGTCCGAATTCAAGATAGCGATTTGGATATCCACGAAATCCATGTGCATAAACACATATGGTTGATCTTGATTCAAGAGATTTCATCACAAATGGCCGAAGAATATGGAATCTAAAGCGCACCAGCGAACAGTGTTATGTTCAACCATGTGGCTCAAATGATACAATTGGCTCACCACATTGCAAAGTACATATCAAAATCAGAACCAGAAGGTATCCCCAATAGCACAGCACAAGCCATTAGAGAAATTAGACGCGAAGAGTCAAACATATCTCAACAACTCTTCCGAATTTGCATGTGCATATTGAAGGAACGGCAAGTCTCAGCATGTGAATGCGTCTTCCGATTGGGACACCAATCGGAAGTCTTAAGTGAAAGTTACTCAACTTAAGGATGTATTCCTGAATACAAGAAAGCCAGAAATGCGATATGGAATGATCAAGTTCAATGAAGTTGGCCAAGCAGAAGGATTCGCTGCGAATATATTTGAGAATGAAATTCTGTGAAATTCGTTCATTGGGTGAAGCGCATAGATACAATTTGAATGCAATGAACTAGGTGACATTTGCAATGCTTCTTGAACCATACTATCCAAGAAAAAGTGAAAACAGAGAAAACAATATTGATCAAGACGCTTACGAAGAAAAGCCAACAAGAGTGCAAAGAAAATTGATTGTACTTCAAAATAATACGAAAATGGCAGTCAGAAGTAGACTAGAATGTGTGACTGTTCTATATATCATAGCTGCCAATGATCCAGAGAGTTACTACAACAACCTTCTCCTGCAATAGATGCCTTACCGTTCCGAAGATGAATTGTTAAATGGCTTCAATAGTGCACAGGAAGCCTTTCAGGCATGAGAAGACCTGTTAAGAGAGTAGTGGAAAATGTTGGAAATATATAGAGAACAAGATCGACTATTGGAAATGGCGCTTAATAGAGCACATGCATTTGAACTTCTGAACCAAGAGCCTGAACCGTTAGATCATGATGATATTGTGAAGATTTCTGAAGAAGAACGAATGAATGAAGAACAATTTGAAAGAGCAAAGCAAGCAATGAATGTAATACAACAAGAGATATTTGTTAATATAACACACTATGTGCAAGAACAACTAAATGGTAATCAAGATCGCTTGAGCCTCTTCATGTCAGGCAACGCAGGAACTGGCAAAACATTCCTATTTTAAGCTTCTAAGGAAACAAATAGATCAGTTATAAGCTAAAGGCAAGCAAAGATGGGCTTTCAAAAATAAATATTGCAAAGGTGTGCTTTCAAAAAATACATATTGCAAAGGTGTGTGCTTAAACGGGTTTAAACGGGTGTCGCAGCTCGCCTGGTAGAAGGACAAACATTACACATCACATTAAGATTACCAGTTCAGAAAGATGGAAGAATAGTGCCAATGCAGAAGCTGATTGGAAATTATCTGAAAGTTATGCGTGAACAATGGAAAGATATGGAATTCCTCTTCATTGATGAAATATCAATGTTTTCATATGAGATGCTATGCATGATAGAAAATCGATTGCAGCACTTGAAGACAGACAACGTGTTATTCGGTGGTATCAATTTCATAGTATTTGGTGATTTGATGCAACTACCACCAATCAGAGGATCTGTAGTCTTCAATCAACCACAGTACATGGCTCCAACAATACATCTATGGCAACTGTTGACATTAGTAGAGCTTCGAGACAATATGCGACAGCATGGCGATAATACATTTGTTGAAGTATTAAATGCATTAAGAGTCGGAGAGATGGAACAAATACATATGCGAGTGCTATTGAATAAAGTGTGCAACAATGATGATATAAATGGCGAGTTCTGAATTGAAAAGGCACTACGAATCTACCCGACCAACGACCAAGTAACAGACCATAATGATGCAGTATTACAGCACTTCAGAAGAAAGGGAATTCCAATATCGAGAATCAAAGCGCAAGACCAGTTGTTAGATGCCACACTCACATGTAATATCGAAGCATGAGATATGAGTAAAATAATACCAACTGACATCAATAAAACTGGTAGTCTTCCTGCAGAATTAGAGATATTCGTCAGAGCTAAAGTGATGTTAAGATCAAATATTGATGTGAAGAAGTGTTTGGTTAATGGTGCGATTGGCTTCATCACCGAAATTCATTGGCCTAATTTCCGCTGCGCGAAAATACATGAACAAGACATTCCATCAGTCACTATGAAATTTGGCAATAATGGTGTTCACAGTATCGAGCCAATATCGGTGCAAATCCCCGCCAAACGCAGCTACGGTACTGCTGAACGAAGAATGCTACCATTAATACTATCATGGGCAACAACAATACATAAGATGCAAGGTAGCACTGTAGATTATGCAGTAATATATCTAGGACGAAACTTCTTCCCAGCAGGTCAAGCATATGTTGCCTCGAGTCGTGTGAAATCATTACATGGAATATTAATTAAAGAACTGAACTGCTCGAAACTCACTGGAAAGGTTCCTTGCAATAATGAAGCATTATAAGAGATGGATAGAATGAGAAATTATAGACCACCATCTGCTTCATAAACTAGAAACGAAAAATTTTTAATAATGTTAATAAAAAGTAACTGAGAAAAGATTTTTCTTTGTTGACCTAAGTAGGGATTGACTTGAAAAAATTTTCTTATATTATTTGTTTGATTTAAAACTCATGAAAGTTAAAAATAAATGCAATCGATTTTCATGTCCGTATTCAAATTTTACATTTAAATCAGTTTTAAATTAAACAGTTGCAACAAGCCGACGGGTTCAATGATTTCAAGACGCAGAACCTAAAATGAAGTGCTTAAAATGTTTTGCTCAAAACAGAAATGCAAACCAGCATTTGAAAAATGTTCTATGATACTATTCTAACAAAACTTAACGTGGCGCAAAATTTTGCATTTATTTAACTAGAAAAGATTGATTATTCAAGATGTAGATGAGCACATTTTCACCGGATTGCTTACTCCCGAGGCTTGCAATAAATATTTCTTGCAAGTAATGTAACAATGATTTCTACTTTACCGGGGCGAAAAATTCGCACGATAAAAAAAGTTTCAAACTTTTATTTAGATGCTGAAGAATAATAAAAGCTTCTTTATACAGAACAATAATTAATTCATATGCTTCTACATTAAAATCCAAAGCAAAAGGAAAAGTGTCAGATTATGCAAAGATAATCCCGTAAATTGCGTAAAATGAACGAAAACATAAATATGTTCTTAGTATTGAATAATAAGATTTTTTTATTTTAAGCCATTGTTCCATATCTTTCAAAAGCAGCATATATTTATAATATTTATCTCTACATATAATAAAAGAAAGAGTCTGTCTGTGTGTGTGTGTCTTTCATTCGCGTTGCGCGTAAGCTAATAGACCCACGGCTACGAAATTTGGCACATAGGTGCATCTAGACAAGAGCCAGTGCACCTCGAAGCGATTTTTTCGAAATTAGAATTAGAATTTTTTTTTTATTTTATTTTTTTTGACGAAATCGCGTCATTTTGAGACATAATGGGCTATAGGAATGCGAGATTTTACTCTACACACTCCATTTTCACATCGTCATGAAACGTAGGCACTTAGCTATTTTACGAACCTAAAATAAATTTCGTGTTTCAATAAATCGATTAAATACGAATTTATTTAACAAAGGGAGTTTAACACCTTTTCAACGGGATTTTTTCTAAAAAGGTTTATTTTTAAAAATGTACAGTTTATTTTTCTTTGATTTTTGGACACGTTAAACTTTCATCCTTGCGACTGTTTTTTCAAAACGAAATTTGGAAAAATGATAATATTTTGTATTTTTTTTTTTTTAAATTAAATGAAGCTTCCGAGTACATTTCTCACATCTCACATCTTTAAAAATGTGATTTTGGCAACAATTTTCCTGTCTTATTGTTGTTGATAGATTTATGATGAAATCGCATCGTTTTGAATAGTTTCATTCTTTTAGAAATATGGTTTTGGCAACAATGTCTTATGTCACTGTTTTTAAGAGATTGGCATATTTCATTGTCATTTATATATATATATAATACATTTTTATTGATTTTTTTTGATAAAGTTGTTCTGCAGAGTAAAATTCTGCGCGGAATGTTTTGTTTTTTGAGTTGCTTTCATGTTATTTTTTGCTTATTTCACTGTTTGTAAGATATTGAAAAGTTTTGCATGATTTTTTTTTTCTTCAACGGAAAGTTGGTTAATTTTTTATTAGGATAATTAATATTTGTATTAAGGGATATAGCTTATTTCATTGTATTTTTTTCTCTTGAAAATATAAGATAAAATATCATTAATTTGCTTTTCAGAATTTTTTGTTTTTTGTATTCTTTTATGTTATTTATTGCTCATTTCACTTTTTTAAGATATTGAAAAGTTTTGAGTGATTTTTTTAGGAAACAAAGTTCTAAACCTCCTTTATACCATTTGAGTTCTTGAGTAAATTTTCACTGTAATTGTGTTATAAGTAATAACTTTTTTTTATGAATTTGTTCTGCAGAGTAAAATTCTACGCAGTTTTTAAATTTAACGTTTGGTACTTACTCCCTTCAGCCATTTTTCGGGTACATTTAAAAGCCAGACGAAGGCTGGCAGCGAAGCTGCTAGTTATTATATATACGAATAGAGTGTAACTCTAGGATCAAAGTTGTTTGAAGCAAATGTTTTGAATTTAGCTTTAAAGAAATTCAGAATTTTATTCATACGTTTCAAAAATGCATCTCTTCAGCTGCCAACTGCGATAAGAAAATATAAAAGAGGAAAAGAAAAGATAAATTACAACTTTATTGTTGGCAGCAGTATTGTATATATGTAGGTTTTCAGAAAATGTAATTTATTTTGAATTATGAATTCAGAAAACAATGTAATACCAACAGTATGTTTTAAAGGATGTCTGGCAATTTACAGTGTCATTGTGTGGGTAAGTTATTCTCTAAAAATTCTTTTGAGTTAAAGCATACTTAAAACATTATTTTGTTTGAAAGAGGAAGCTATAATAACAACATTTTAATCCATTTGACTGGCTGGTAAAAGCTGAACAATTTTTTAAATCTTTCAGAAGGAACTTCCAAAGATTCAAGCAGGATTGCCTTCAAGTAAAATAATTTTAAAGAATGCCCCATTGCGGCATAAAACTGACAAAACCTGTATTTAAAGCTGATTTTGAAAATTCCGATATTTGCATATTTGAATTTCAAGTTATGTTACCTGAGCAGCATTTTACTTTACTTCTTATTAGAGTCTGTTTATTGTTTGTTTTATTTCGGAATGAATAGTATCAGACTGTAAAAGTCGGTAATTAAATTGAAACGGTTCAGTGATTTTCTGCTTGGAAATTGGAAAAATTATCAAATGTAACTTTACAACAAAGCGAGAAGAAGAAAATGGCCTACTCAAAGTTGTACAGCATCATCTAATAATTATGATTCGACAACTGTTAATGCACTAATACGAAGTAATTCCCATTGGAATTACGAAGTGCACATCAATTGCAGAATGAGTTACTTTGACGCAATCTCAGGGTTATAGACAAAATTCTGTCATAATTGATGATATTTTTGTCACATGTAACACCCAATATGCTTGTTTAAAATTGTTCCTGCCCTTAAGTTGTTCATGCCCATGTTCATTCCCATGTTAATTTATGTGCCTTGTTATCGACTTCGTAATGAGGCTTATATGGCAAATTTTAAAAACTTTTGAACTGGTTACAAAAAAAAATGAAACAGAAAAAGTTTTATTTTCGTACATCAAAACCTGACTGAGATATTTGACATTAAAATTAGAGAAACATATTCAGGGACTGTACACAAAGTGAAGAGCGAAGTATTTGCATTTGTACTTAAATAAAAATAAAATATCATTCAGGAAAATGTTTCTGATGTTAACAGATAACATGACGAGAATTTCTATGCATATTTTTGTGAAAAATTTGGATCAATATATTGTTGCGTGCGTACGGATTCGTAATAAATTGAATGCACACAAGTCCGATGATAGATTGATAAAATTTATTTTAGCAAAAGAAACACTTCAGAGTTCTAGAACTTCCCATAGAAATAACTGTGCAGCTATTCACAGTATCGCAGAGTACAATCAATAGTTACACTTCAAACTACTTAGGATGTTAAACACAACACAATGCAAAGCGCGTCTAAGGAGGAAGTTAACCTGAAGCTATCTCACTACTCCGATCTCATACTGAACTAATAACTCGCAAAAACAACTACTGACAAGTATACCTTATAAGGTATTTCTCCCACCTTCTTAGCATTTTTTCGTGGTGTAGTAGTCAGCACGCTCGACGCGTATTCCAGAGATCCGTGGTTCCAGTCCCGGCGAGAGCATTGCTCATTTTTCATCTCTCCTGCTTCGAAATAACCTAATGACTCTAAAATCTCCTCTCCTTTGATACCAGTTTGCCGGAAATCCACATATTTTCTAAAAGCTTATGCCACAAATAGAAAAACTGAGAAGTCTTAGGGGCAAAGCGGCATGTAGAGAGGGACATATTCCCGTAATGACGTCTCTATTTCTTGTATGTTTCCGTATGTTGCTGTCAAGTACTAACGTATAACGTATTTTATGTCTTTTTCTTACATTGCAAGTCGTTGTGGCTGCCTTGGTCTTCCGATTCAGAACACGTAATTGGTCTCCGAATATACAATCGGAGAGCTATGAAACACACAACTACTCTCCTGGAAAATTATATGGAGATTGTGGAAGAGATCCAGACATTAGGATTCGCTGGATGCGTTTGAGAAGAATGGGACAAGGAAATGGACTTGAGAGATGATGATGTCGATAAGAAACAGTAGTGCTTATCGTAACAGTCTCCTTCCTGTACTTCGAGTTCATCGGCATTCAAGTATGTGCCTTCGCCTAAAAGGCGAAAGCATGATGGTCCAGTAGATATGACAGAAGAGGACTAAACTGCTTACAAGCAGTGCGTTTTATTGTATTGGATCACAGATACTTCGACAGGCGAATCTCGGACAAAACGTCTGTCACATGCATCAGTAATGAATCAGTTCAAGAACATTAAGAATATTGTAGGATTCCCACTGTGTAATTCTAAGTTACAGTTGAATGTGAAAAATCTTAAGAATTAGTAAGCGAATAATCGCTTGAATTCGTGAAACAGTAAATAAACTTGGAAAGGGTTAAAAGATCCTTTATTATTCAAATACGATTTAACAGAACTCCGTTTTGTAGTTGTACAATAAAGCCGACACTCGGGCTTGAACTTAAGAGATTAAGAATTAAATAAAACTAATCTTAACTAAAGAGATATAGCCGAAGATATCAAGATTCTAAATGAGTTGACCCCTTAACGCTAATTGACAGCGAAGCTATCAAGGGCCTAAACTACGGCCGAGAGTATTAAGAGCTTATGAGAGAGTAGCCTAAAACGGCGGACGCGTACTAGCCAGAATATGTGGTATCTCTCTAACTGAGACAGTAAAACTTCGCGGTTATATACCTCTCTTTCTCATTTGCATTCAAATGTGATTCTAAAACTACGTTCTGGCCGGAAGTGATAAGTTGAAATTAAGAAGCGATAGGAAAGGAAGTTTAACTCAAAATTTAACTGTTAATAAAATTAACATAATCCTTACAACATGTCATTCCTCGATATATCGCTTCAAGAAGCGGAAAAACATTGTTGACAGGGCAATAACCCATACAGTCGGCAAGAATTGGCAGGATAAGGAGGCATATTTGCCACAGGCATGTAATGATTTTGTTGCGAAGATTAGCAAGCACATAGTTACAGAAAGCTTTCTGTCTTCAATGCTGACCAGAGCAGATTTGACAAAGAGTTATATGTCCATCGAATCCTGCGAAACAGAGGGACAACAGTTGTACTGTTGTTGGATCAGTCTCTGCAATACAGCACAGTCTAATGATTATGCCTGTGCTTTCAATGGAAGGCGAAATACTGCGGCCAACGTATGTGCTTCTATCCGAGCCATCTGAAAAATTCCCGTAGTCAAAGCCGGCAGATCCTCCGAGTATAAGATCGTATGCTGGAAAAACAGCGAACAGGCGAAAGCAGACGTCAAACGATTCTATTGTGGCGGTTCAAGTATTTCTCATGACAGAAAGAAAATTCTGCTTTTAGTGGATTCATTGTGTTTTAACAAAGATCTTGCATTGCCTGCTTCCGAAGTACCTAATGGTAAAGTCCTACAAAAGGAACTGGTACCTGAAGGATGTACAGGAAAGATCCAGCCTCTGGATATTCATTTTTTTTCAGACACTATGAATCTTTTGTTCGTTACATAAGGGACACAATTATTATCGAGACGCAGGAGCACGTTTGGCATCGTGATACTTTCCTGGCCCTGCAGTCCTTTTCCCTGTGTCAATTCAGTTCTCCTCATTTTAAGAACTTGATTAAGTATGCTTTTGATAAGGGCGGGATACTTGGACGACGAATATTGGAATGTGGATTGCGCCAATGGATTACTGCTTCGATTCACTAACAAATGATGAGTGTGCAAAGTGTGAGGATATCGTTTTTGTAAAATGTGCCCATTGGGAACTGTCTTTCTGCCCGTCTCACTATTTATTTGATTAATTGCACATTGATTGTCTCTTGTTATAGATTTTGTTTGAAGTCAATAAGTCACATTTTCATCATCTCAATGTATATTGTTTCTTTTCAACGAGTTGGTTCTTCCTTTATATTAAGATCTTTACCTTCTTACCATATTATTAGTTCTTGTAAATACTCGAAACGAGCATTTTAGCGACTTTGTGTGTCATGTTTCCAACACTTTATTGATACATTGTAGGTCCTATAGGTCCTAAATGCTTGTCCCTCTGCCCCCAAGATTTCACTGTTTTTATACTTGTGACATAAGCTTTCAGAAAAAATATGGGTTTCCGGAAAACCGGTATCAAAGGAGAGAAGATTTACTTGTGAGGGCAGATCATAAATACGGAGCATCACTTTGCTACTGGCTTTAACTACTACGACTTTTTACTAGTCGATTTAGTTTATTGCTTTAAGGCAAATCATGGTAATTTTTTTTTCAATTATGTTGCAATCCCAGCTTACATCCGGAGACGACGCTGTTACTTTGGCAAAGTCAAAAGTTCAAAGCTAAGTTCGTAAATTCAGAAACTATTTGTCAGCGAGTGAACTGAGCACTGCGGTCTTAAAGTCTTTGAATTCAATCTCTAATTTAAATATACACTATTTACACGGACTTTTAGATATACACAATGCTGAAACGTGCGATTTCTTAGTCACGAGATGTGAACAAGCTAATGGGAATGTTTTTTCTGAAATTAAGATTAAATTCATCTTCAAGGCAAAATTTGCAGAAATTTAACTACAGGTACTTGAATCCTTTAAACAAATTCATTTAATGTTGAAATTTCACTTTCATAATTTGCGTTAATTGTTCTCTCTCCGGTCTTATATAGCTTTTCGCTCGGCCTTCGAGATATTTCTAGTACTTTCTGCTTCTCAAAATTATTGGAAGGCATATGAGGGCCGAATTACGGTTACAGCTAGACAAAACATTAGTTATAGTTATTCAACTACTATGCCTATTACAGTGATACGGGGAACGGGCCAAAAAGTCGCCAAATGATCGTTAAGATTAGTGATTTTTGGCGATTTTTAAACAAATATGAGTCCCCAAACCCTTGCCAGCTTGGTGATATATTGTCAGATTAGCGAGATAGCCATATACTCAATACACTTGAACACTTGAGACTTATAACATTCCCCTGTATTCTTACTTTTCCGCTAAGCTTCGCTTCTTTAGATTTTCATATTGCATTATACATAAGAAATACAACAATTTCGCACATAATTTCACTAAATTTATCAATGTACAAAATTCGTAACAATATTTTTTTTTCTAAAATTTAGATTTTATTCACAGAACCTTACAGTATTCGTAATGTTGAAAACACTGACAGGCTTCAGTATTGGCATGTAAACAATTCGTAATATTATTTGCATTAATTAAAAATGAAAATTGTTTGTACTTTAGTGAATTTTTTGTTGGATTACCAAAATATGATTTTAAGGTAATACAACTTCATGAGACTATTAAGAATACATTTTTTAGACTATGAGAACTTATAAATTACTTGTACGAAAATTGTTTCCTCATCAAATGTAACAAAATTATAAATAAAGACACTATTAAATCATAAAATAATATCACCGAATGGTATTTAAGCCGAAAAAATTCCATCTGGAGTTATTAAAATTTATTTATTAACCGACCACTCAAGAAAATTGAAAATGGCGTCAAATGTTGCAAATTTTGAAATGAAATATCTAGGCCTATTTTTATCGTACGGGAGCCGAACGTTTAAGCGTTTTATTTTTTGTAAAATTACAAAATTTTCATAAATATAAATATAAGGACTGGAGGAACGTTTAAAATCTGAGACTTCGTTATCTTAATAACTCCTTTTTTAAAATTTAAAATTACCAAAATATGAATCTCTGAGGTATTTAAAACACTTTTTGTATGGGAAGTAAACGTCCACGACCAACGGTTGTGGAAATAGCCTCTGAGTTAAGGACTTGTACAAAATACGTACTTTGAATACGGTGTATATTCCTCGGTATGGAGCGGAATTCTTATTTTTATTAATAGTTATTTGCTAGGACGGACAGAGGGCTACAGTGAGTTGAGTCAAAGGCTGTGAGTTTGACATTTTTGCCTTAAAGTGTCCTCCAAAAAGGCTTTCTTTCCCTGGGCCGAGAACCTTCGTGAGCTCTGCCGTGTTCAAACTGACCAATCCACTAACAAATAGTGACTAGCAGGAATTACTAGAGGACAACAATCAATGTCGATGTATTACGATAAAGCGCTTAACGGATTTTGGTCGAAAGTCTTCTAATGGATTTTCTAAAGCTCTCGAAATGGATTCTAATTGACGCTTCTCTAAGGTAAATTGTCCCGTCTTAATTATTCGCTGTTTACAAAAGTTCGTCGGCTTGCAGACAAGTGGACATTACTAAAAATTATTTATTTATTTATTTTAGCAGAATTCTATAAATTTTAGGACTTAATCGCGCTTTTAAAGCTTCGGCTCTTTAATTAACAGTGTAACTTTAGTTTTATTAACGACATAAAAAACCGATTAAATGCTTTTATGTGAATGTACACTTTTTTGTTTTAATCTAAAAAGATAGTTGTGGTAACGTAACAGATCACCTGTGTTCCCCTTAAATCTATGAAGAAATCGTTGTGTGCGTCAGTATTTGTGAGAAATGATTGAAAAGATTTAGAAATGGAAAAGCTGATATTAATTTATATTAGTAACAAACTATATTCTAGAAGCTGAAAAATTTATTAGTAATTAATTGAAAAACTTCTTCATGAATACAGAGCTCAGACGCTGCAGAGCTTGCAAATTAAATGTATATATTTTTTTATTGTCATTCACGTAAAATATTTTTATTTAATCTGATGTGTACACCACATGACTTCTTTGCACGGAATATTAAATTATACGCATTTTTTTTTCATTTCATTTAAATTTATTGGATTGAATTAAATCTACTTCGTCGATAACGCATGAACCACAATAGAATAAATGCACTCTTTAAAATTCACTATATTTGTTTACTATAGCGACACTCTGGCGCTAGCTTCACTTAACAGCGTTATATTTCGTCCATATTATAACTCAGAATGCATAGAAATTTATATCATTTAAAGAATTCTCTAATCGTTGTCACATGTTCTATTCCCAAAAAAAAAAAAAAAAAAAAAAAAAAAAAAATCTAGAACGTAGGATAAAACAAATTAAGCAAACAAAACAAAAAAGAAACAGTTTTTCACAGACGATTCAGTATTCCTCATTCAATTAATTCAGCTCTCACTTCGCGACAAGGCAAAAATACATAAAAACTAAAAATATCTATATTAAAAATTACGAATTAAATTTTAAACGCTTATTTCCTCGAAAAAATTCCAGAAAGGATTAAGCATGATTTAAATAACAAATGAAGGCGTTATCTTTGTTGTTGCGAAGATAAGTTTCTCTAGATTGGCAACAAATCCGCTACTAATCTGTTTCAAATGTAAACAAATATGTCCGCCATGTTATTTAAAAATTAGGCTTAACCGCACTTAAACAGGTTTTAAATTGTTGATAATTCTATAAATATTGCTTGCAGATTTCCTAAAGGCATAAAAACCTTAACCGGAAGATAAGAACAGCATAATTCAATCCTTTTTAAAGCAAAAAATGCACAATTTACAAACATATAAGGGTAAAGAAACAGATCACTACGCCGGGTAATAGAATGGATATATATGTAAATATATTTGTAAACGTTTGGTGCGGCCGATTGCAACCAAAATACGAGATGCACATCTACATGTTATAGCAGTCCTATATTAACACACAATAGTCCTATATACAAAATTTCAAGCTTCTCAGACTACTCGTTTTTGAGTTATGTGAGATACGTACGTACGGACACCAAGAAAAATTCTCAGAATCCATTTTAAAGCAGTTTTATAGTTTTTTTTGGGGGGGGGGAATTCTTTTATTCTGTCCTTACGTACAGATATCTGGCAAAAACATCATTAAATTGCATTGGATAGCGGTAAAAATCGATATTTTCCTTAAAATATGGTACCCGAAATTTTTCCCAATTACAATACTTCCTTTTTACTTCGTACAAGGAAGTAAAAAACGACAACGTTTCACCAGCACAATATTTCACTCACGGAGAAAACCTTGAAAACACTGTAAAGTCAACGTGTTTCAGCGACAGGAACCAAAATCATGTTAGCTTTATTATGACACCTTGTAAGATATTTGAACTAAATACGTTAAGACGGTTTTAGACTATTGAAGCTTGAAAGTACAAAATTAAGCCCTGGCAAATATACATATTGGTGTGACACATAATTTCCTTCTCTATTGCGTTCTGAGGATAATGTAGTAAAAATATTTATTTCATAAAAAACTTTTCCATTTGTGAGTTTCTCCTAGTTTATATTTAGCATTTCAGTTCTGCTAAACAATTTTTCTTTTCAGATATAATAATAAAAATTCATTATTATGCTTTCCAACCAACATTATATGTATATATGTGATAATAGAATATAAGTAATGCAAAAAAGATGGTGAAATTTATCAATGGAGACGCAGTCGAAATCCACTATTAGTTTTTCCAGGACATACTTGTCCAACTTATTGTGATAAAACTTAATAAGTGACAAAAATAAGGACTATAGTCTTTATTTTTGATGATCATTTGATGATGATGGTATTTATTTTTGATATACTTTTGATTTATATGATCCCATTAGAACGCTGAAGACTACTACAAACAGTCGTGTCTTTCACATATCATCTATTTTAAGCATAATTCGCAGATTGACAGTGAAGTAATCCAATCGCCAAGATGGATACACTCGATGTTGAATAATTTCCAGTATAGCTTCGCATAATTGCGACATTATAGTAGGGATAGAAAGAAAGTGATGGCACTTTCTATACTAAGTGGGTGAAGCGAGGATTAGAAAGAATGATTATGCAATTCATGTTAGATTAAAGGATCTTGGATCTTTCTTCAGAAAATATGGTATACGACGAAATAATGTTTTGACCACCTTGTCACCTGTGGAAAGCCGGCCATTCGTATTTTAAAAACATTTAAGCACAGCGGATTACGGCAAAAACGAAGGAAGAATATGTCATGGAGGTGTTAAGTTGTTGTGATTCTATTACTTCTGCAGTCTTTGTTAATTAGATTGCAACATTCTAATTTTCCCAATTTAATAGTTCCAGACAGGAGCTTAATCTTCCTAATCTTCTCTTATCTGGTGATCATCTTCTTTACCTCTCCGGCAAATTTATTTACTTTTTCAGAAAACTTCTCGTATCGCTTGAACATAGAAGCCTGCAGGATTATTATTATTATTCTAATTAACCAGTTATATAATTTCAGCCTTTACTATCAAGTTTTCTTTCCATTTCCTCATCAGAATGCAAATCCGTTTGACAGTATTAAACTTGATGATTTTGGATTGTAAGACAGTGTGTGTTTCTGCCTCCCAAGCTCACGTTACTAGTTTTCACCAGCTCTAATAGCATTGTAATTCTTCAGCTTTGCGTTATTGCTGTCGATATTTAATTGTTATGTCGGCGAGAGGTTCTGAGCGGACATAAAATTTAAAATGTGTAGAATTAATTGTGTAATCTTTGACTACTAGACTTAGATTTAAATTTGAATTTAACTGTTACTTTAAGTTTCATCGACACAATTTGTATAGTTGATTTGTAAGCACAAGACGTGCAATGTTCGAGTTCTGATTTAATAAAAAGATTGCTTTAAAAAATAACCTTTTGCTACTTCAAACTAAGTGATAATTCGCTCCAAGTTTGTTAGGAGTTGGATGCTAGTTTATGTTAGGAGTTGATGCTAATTTATATTTTACTCGGTTCATTTTCTACTTTCTCGCCGCCCAGACAGGAAAATGGTTAGTGACTATGGTAGACTATAGTCTTGAAGACTATGAGGGTTGTTGCGATACACCTTAACCCTTTCAGGGGCGGTGGTTTCGCCTCGAAACCGCATTTTCAACATTTTTTTTTAAATTCAGAATTCCCCCCCCTCAAAACCGCTGCTAAAATTAAATTACTACTTAAAGCTGATAACAGATGGCAGCACCAAATCTTTCTGGGCATCCATTAATTGATACGAATCATTCAAAAATAGCTGCTTTTCCACTCTTTTTGACCCATTTTAAAAACAAAAAACCCAAAATTTTTTAATTTTTCCACAATATATTTTATAAGCAGACATCAATGAGTAATGAAATGTCCTTAGTTCACAAAAAAAAAGTAATGGAACCCTTTTAATTTTGAATGTTTTCATTGCGGTTTCAGTATGAAACCACCGCCCTTCTGAGACATCGAAGAAAGGATCAGATAACTCACTCGGGAGATTTTTTTGCAGTTGTGTTTATTGCTTTCGGATGACTGCTGTAAACAGTTGCATCATATCTTCATTTGAGTGACTTCAAAGATGAGGATTTATGGAGCTTTTGAGAGAGGGAAAACATTTCTTATTTTTTACAGAGACACAGAGCACACTGAAAAACACTCACAGTTGCGTTTTTATTCTGCTTCTCTTAGCGGTCGCTTTTCTCATGCTTCTAGTTCATAGTAAAATAATTGTATGCATCTTAATTTATTTTATTTTTACATATAATTTTCTTAGTTTTTAACATAATTTTTAAAAATATTTCATAGTTTTATGTAAGTAATTTAGTGCATTATTAGTTACTTTTTGTCTAATACTTTTTTGTTTCCTGTTTTAAATTTTTTATTTATAATTAAAAATGCGTGTTTATGCAAATATTACTTACTTCATTAGTTGTTCAGTAATTTACTAGTATAATTTGCAATTTGGGTTACATTCAGATACTTTTCAGCAAAGTAAAGATTAATAAGCAAATGTTTAGTCTTAAATGCTCTAGAGGGGCGCTGGTTTCAAGGCGAAACCAGTCCCCTTTCCATAAAGGGAGACGAAAACAATTTTTAAAACTCATTTATGTTGTCTATAGGACCATTGCATGTCATTATGCTTACTTTTTCATAACTTTTAAAAAATCATAACATTGCGCCCCTGAAAGGGTTAAACTTGAGGGTTTCCCTGAAAAAGTAATCGCACACTGAGAAATTAGGTGACCTCGGTGGCTAGCTAGTACCGATATCAGACTGACCTCTCCTAACAACTCTGTCAGGCGTGAAGATTGTGTGAGGACATCCATCCTATTGGAAGTAACTGTAGGTCTTTTCCTCCTCAGTTAGTGCCGCACCAGCGGCCAAGCGGTAACGTCGCTGAACACTGGTAGTTCGGTCCGAGGTTCGAATCTTGCGAACGGGCTGGCTGCATGGATGTTTTCGTAGTTTTTCCCATGTGTAATGTGTATACGAGCCAGTTTCCTTTAAAAAGTCCTTCACGAAGGCATCCCTCCTTTAAGGCAGATAGCCCTCGAGTACTTTGCCCTAATCTAATAAACCAAACCAAACCTCCTCAGTTAATGCTACCACAAACGGATTAAAAATGGTGGAAATGTAATGCTCCAAATTCAGCGTCTGATGAAAGAAGATGAGACCAATAATGCGGCATGCAGACACTGCTCACCAAATTCCAACCTTCTGGATCATGTAATAGTGTTTCGAAGGTATGCGGATTCTCCGCTGCACAGAATCTGTGATTCTGTAAGTTGACATAACCACTCAGGTGAAACCAGGCTTTATTAGAAATAAAGAAAAGATCCAAGTGTAAGCAATTCATTGTTATCTCAGTCGACAGCCACTCATAAAACTGGAGGCATCTGCTGGTTTTAATGGACTCTCTGTGGGTTGCATTTTCGGGTCCAGGTGAAGTATTCGTTCGCATGATCGACGTGATATGTCGGTCTCTTGCGACAACTGTCGGGTTGATTTGGAAGGACTCTGAAGCCTTTTCTGCTGAACTGCAGCCACATTTCTGTGGTGTTCGGACATGTTTGGGAATGCGTTTTGACTTGTTCAAAACAGATCCTGTCTGAAGCTATTTTCTGACTAATCGTTGCACGGTACTTTAACACCATTAAACTTATGAGTAAACAACTGACCACATTGATCCCACGACTTTCTTGTAACGTCATTCTCCATAACGAACACCCTCTGCTGCACTGTAAGTACCATCTTCACCTCTGTAGGGCTCAACTCACAGTGACACAGCCCACACTAAGCTCTAAACCGATTTGGATAATGTAGAGTACGTATCATGTGGTGTGGTTATATGCATACATTCACGTCCAATCGTATCCACCTGTCCAGGCTACTTTTTTCTTCTTTCCTGTGTTTCTTTGTAACCTATAACTCTGTTCTCCGGCCCACTTTTATTATGTATGTATGTATGCATGTATTTTTGTATAAAGCATTTAATATAATACATTGACTAATATATTGTTGCGTGCGTACGCTTCGTAGTGGATTGAATACACAAGTCGATAAAAAGCTAATAAAATTTATTCTTATCCGAAGAAATAAAATGAAATGCTGTAATTTCCTCAGAGATATTCGTACAATATCGCAATATCTCACAGTAGTTATATCTTAAACTACTAAAACGTTAAATAGAACTCAATTCAAAATACAGAGAAAGCTTATCCGATCTCACCGCGAATTCGCTACAATCAATAACATCACTAAGTAAACAACTGAATTGAGACGTTTTCCTTCGGCTTTTTAAAGCTTTCTAATTATGAACGAGAACATTCTGGTAATTTTATTTTTCTCGAGGTTTCTGGAAAGCAAAAAACTACAATTACGAGATATCTATTTATTAAATGTTAAATGCGCGTGCTCCTGTATTTTAACTTTTCTGGCGTAGCTTTCTCTTCAAATAAGTCTCGTGCTGCATTGCACGGGAATATAAAACAATTTAATGACACTTCTACTAAAAACAGCAAACTAAATACAAAAACCGTAACAATATGTTTAAGTGATTGATTGTAGTTGCAAATTTAATTCGTGAAATCAACTTTCATATGCATATAATTCTTTTAAAATTTATTTTGCTTAGAAATAATGAAACCTTTATTTTGCTTTGTAACTGTTTGCTTGGTGTACACATATTGGATTATAATTTCATTTACAGCACCATTTGTCAATAATATAATATTATTGCAAGATAGAAAAGAAACGCATCAAAGTAAAACATAAAATTAAGCAAAGCTAAAATCTTGTGTTTGGCTTAGATTTTAGTCCAGACGTTATCGATTTCGAAAGCAAACAGGTACACTGCTAAAAAAAAAAAAAAAAAAAAAAAAAAAAATGGGACAGTGCTATATCTCCCGTTCTACTGGGGCGATTGACAAAATTCAAACTACGTTTTTCATGTCTCGAAAGCGCGACTTAGGATATATATTAGATTTATATATAGTACTATTCTAACATAGGTATTTTGACACAAAATCGGACTTTTTCTGAAATAACATACCAATTTTTTTACATATTTCGATTCTACGACTCAAATTATGCCAGAATACCAAGTTTTGTAAAAATCGTATGATTAGTTTTTAAAATATTAGCTCTCAAAATTTTAGCTCCTCAATGTTAATTGAATTTGGCAAATATTTATTAATATCTCTTTTTTTATTAAACTTTTTTGATTTTTTCTCTCACATTTCGAAATTTTGGTTCATTCCAAATAAAATTTACCCATTTTTTGCGTTTTATTTTTTAAATTTTTATTTTTAAATAATTTCTATAGATTTTTCGAAAAAAATTTTGAATTATAACCTATAAAATTTTTACCATCATCTTAAAGTAGGTGTATTTTTAAGCATATCTGCAAAAAATTAGACTTTTTTACTCAAAATTTTCTAAGATATACACGAATTTACATAATTTCGCGTTTTGAAATTTGGCACCTTTTTTTTGAGCGATAATAACGCCAAATGTGGTCTATGGATTTTTGTTACACTGAATTGCCACAGCTATTTTTAACCTTAAACTTCAAGTAAAATTTTACGGAGAATTAATTATATGACATTTTCCCCTCAATGATGCGTAATAAATATTTATTAATACTATATGAAAGGCTATTTTTTTAAATTATAGATGATATTATTCAAATTTTTAACTATTTTTTTTTTAATTTCTCTCGTATCTTTTCTTTTTTAAAAAATTTAAGAGTAAGTTTTTGTAAGAGTAAATTTTTACCTTCGGCGTTTTATCGTCTGCTACTTTACTTCGTTTAAATCGAATTGTCTAAAACTGAGAATTTTCGTTTGATATTTATTTGAATTTTATGACATTAACTGCATAATTTATTTCTAAACAAACTGTTGCTTTTGAAGTGGCTGAAAGAGCGGCTGATACTATTATCCATATAAGCACAATATATTTTTATAGAAACATAATATTTAGAATAATCATTTTTTATAAAAGTCAAATTATGATATAAACATACAACCCTCTAGAGACTGAATTAATGGAAGTTCAATGGTTATGTAGAAATGATCTGCAGCTACTTAATGGCTGGATAAGTCAGCAGATTCTGTGGACAAGTAAGAAAAATTATATAAACGACACCAACATTCTGGATTCAATAAACAACGAGGATACGATGTTTACTAAATGAATTAAAAAGTTTTAAAACATAAAAAATCAACTCATTTTTTTCCTAAAATTTAACTAAAACTAAAGTTTAGTTTCTAGATTTTCCACTCTATTAGACAATAACATTTACACCATAAAAAATTCAATAGAGTTTGTACAAAAGATTAAAAACATTTCTCCTAGTAATTTACTCATGGTTTCTTTTGATGTAAAATCATTATTCACCAATGTCCCAGTGGAGGGTGCATTAAGATGTCTAGAAACCAGACTTCGCGAATTTCATTTCTCTTGCATCGAAATTGATGAGCTAATTTCTCTCACTCAACTCTGTTTGAAACAAACACATTTTGTTTTCCAAAATAAATATTACAAGCAAACTGAGGGATTAGCCATGGGAAGTCCCCTCAGTCCCATCCTGGCTGATATCTACATGCATTATTATGAATCAAAATTGTTTGAAACTTTAAACTTCCCGGCATGGTTCCGCTACGTAGACGATACTTTTACCCTGTTTGAAGGTAATAAAGATGATTTAAATAAAGTTCTTTTAACAATGAATTCTATTGATCCTGCTATTCAGTTCACTTTTGAACTTGAGACTTGCAATTCTCTTCCGTTTCTCGACATTCTGGTCACACGTAACACATCCAACTTCAGTACTACAGTTTACCGTAAACCTTCATCGGTTTGCCTTCCACCACACTTTAAATCATGTCATCCGACTAAACAAAAGTTAGCTTCATTTTATTCCTATGTTTTCCGTGCTCTTCAAGTTTGCTCCTCCAAACTAGCCCTTGATGAAGAACTAAATTATTTAAAAGCAATAGCTATTGACAGGGGCTTTTCACCCAACATTATTAATCAAGCAGTTAAAAAATTCTCATCTCAACACACTAAAAGCCACATTCTTATTTTAGGAGATTATAAAAATTCTGTTGTCATTCCCTTCTTTCCATCAATTAGCTATAAAGTTGCACATATTTTGCAGAAATTTAACTTTCGGGTTGTTTTTTCTCCCATCAATAAAATTCCAACTTCTATACTCAAGGACCCCATTCCGGATATGAATTCCTGGGGTATTTATAGGATTCCTTGCCAGTGTGGTTTAATTTACATTGGCCAAACTAGGAGAGCCTTAAAATTTCGCGTCAAAGAACATGAGGCATATGTTAGAAAAAAGGAAACACAGAGGTCTTCTGTTGCTCAACATTGTTGGTCCGAAAATCACACTTTCAATTTTTCTGCTGCCAAAATTATTCAAAAAACATCTTCCATTGGAGAACTGGATTTTCTAGAGGCATTTCACATTCATAAAAATCTTTCTGTTGTAGTTAACGATCCTAATTCCAAACCAAATTTGCCGTCGGCTTTTAGAGAAATTATGTTTTAGTTCTGGTTTCGCCAACAGATGGCGCCACTTGCTTATTCTTGTCCAGGCTTTCTTATCTTATCTAATCATTATTTCCTATCTTGTTCATTTGCGGTTTTGCAGCTGAAGATGATGGTTCGGTAAAACCATCGAAACTAGTCCTGTGAAAATTTTGTAGGTATAACGCTGATTTTTGTTGTTTGACTTCTGAATTAGTAATTATATTTAATTAAGGATTGAATTGGATTATTTAATTATGGCAAAGCACACGAGGGCTATCTGCCTAAAGGGAGGGATGCCTTCGTGGAGGACGTTCTAAGGGAAACTGGCTCGTATACACGTTACACATGGAGAAAACCACGAAACCGCCCATGCGGCCAGCCCGTTCGCGGGATTCGAAACTCGAACCGAACTACCAGTGTTCAGCGTCTTTACCGCTCGGCTGTTGGTGGGCTATTTAATTAAGGAATGACCATCTAAGTTAAGAAACAGCGTACCGTAACAACATTTCAATTATTGGTTCCGTATCTTTCATGTTACTCCCGATTGGCTAGCTACAGGATTTTTAATGAGTATTCGGATTTTACTAGTAACTTCACTTGGAAATCGCGCTTAAACTAGGTTAGTTGGTTATTTGAACATAGAAAGAACATGGGAGCTATTTGATTAAGATGCTTTCATGGAGAATCTTTGTAAAGAGAACCTAAAAAACTACGAACACCAACCATGTAGCCTGGGTTAGACTGAGCAGCAAACAATTAGTATTTAACAATATTTTCTTTTTCAAATGCTAGGCAACTGATGAGGCTCCAATTAAATCTCCAATTTAATATTTTATTTGTAAATATTTAAAATATTGTTGTATTCTTTGACACAAAAAGCAGAATTTAAGTTTTGTTAACTCGTTAGTAAACTACCAAGCCGTAGTGCAAATGAATATTCAATTTCTTTGGCAATAATTGTATTCACTTAATATTCTTGGAATATGAGCTAAACGAGGAACGTTCTCGGAAGATTAAAGAAGTGTTTAAATCCAGTGATATTAGGTTTGTCTTACAAGCTCAGGATCAAAACGATTCTGCAACTGCCCGAGTAGTTGACTTGTAAATGAATGTGAATTAAGCAGATGACTTTTAATCTTACGTTATTCAGCCAGAAAACGTAATCCAAATGTTTTGTATTGCATGACAATGCATCTTTTCATTATTCAATAACCAGTCGGAGAACCGCTTGTGTTCGGAAAATAAGTATGTATATTCAATCGTCCTGCATGTTCTTCAAATTTGTCTTCTTGTGATTTTTTTTCTTTCTCAAAAACTAAAGTTGCCTCTCAAAGGAAAGTTTTTTGACATTGAAGAGACAAAATTAATATGACATCTACTTTTAGAGGCATGTGAAAAACAGATCTCTACAAACCTTCTCTTCCAATACATGTTGTGCAGTTAGACAAAAAGTTACATCAGCGTAAATTCTATAATCTATTTTTATTACACTCTGATTACTTTATTAACATACCGTGAATATATACTAAATCTTTAACTTTAGCTTAAGTAATTCGGAATTTTTGACGGAATTGTTGTCGGAACTAGGACTTAGAAGATAAGTCAAATTAAATATTTCGATAACCCAGTAAATTCAAGTTCGAAATTTCAATATTTTATTTTCGGAGTGAGGGGAAACGTTTTCAGTTTTGGTCCATTATACTAAGTATATTTGCTTCGATTTTTTATTTTTCCATAAAAGCGAAAATTTTACGCATGGTATACATATAACGCATAGCTTCAAATTAAAATTTAATAATATACAGAGTGGTTATAATTAAAGTTCCACATTGAAACGGTCATAAAAGGAAAACTACTGGATCAAATGTTATCAAACTTGGAAATCGTGTAAAGGAGGTCATGGGAATTTATTTTCCGCGAAAAAAAGGAAGTTCGAAACCTCACCACCAGGGAGGGAAATGGCGCTGTATGCAATATTGTTAAACGAAATATGGGTCGGAATCTAACTTAACCTTTTGTTAAACGGGTTTAATATGTTGTATACCCTTAAGAAACTTTGAAGTAGGCAAATTATTATTTAAAGACGTTAAATTCGATAAATGTCGAGTGCGCCATCCCTGTAAGTGAGAATTTCGTCCGTGAAAACCACGAATTAGCAATTAGAAAATGTGAGATCGCAAATCACTCTCACAAGTGCGTACAATCTGGAAATCGTTTTCTTACAGATCGCTAATTTGTAATTTTTTAAGCCTGAATTCGGCACTAAAACATGAAGATACTGATTCAAAACGCTTTTAATCGATTTGGGCCAAAGAAATCTCTCATGTTATCTATCTAGTTCCATTGCATTCTCCTACTGCATTCGATTGCATAACAGTCATTTCACACCGTTTACTGTTGAATGACAGCTAGTTTTATAACTGAACCATTTTTTTCTGAAGAGCAGTCGACAGCTGGACCACTGCGATTGCAGTTCCTTAGAGCCAATATTAAAATGTTTCGTGATACATGAACTGCAGTAACGTGGCATTTTAGATACTACGATTTTTTTGCAGGGCTGGGCACCACCTCAAGAGTGTCGCATAGTTACTTAGGCAACATTTCACAAATGAACGTCTTATAGGCCAACACTTCCCCTCTTCCCACCAGACCTCAACCTCTGTGACTTTTGTCTATGAGGTTATCTCAAAAGCACTGTTTATGGTGATAATCTAAACAATTTGGCAGAAATGAAAAATGTGATACACTGATAACATTCCTCCTGATATGCTATGTGTAACGTGTATACGAGCCAGTTTCCCTTAAAAAGTCCTCCACGAAGTCATCCCTCCCTTAAGGCAGATAGCCCTCGAGTGCTTTGCCGTAATCTAATAAACCAAACCAAAACCAAACCTGATATGCTAAGAGCTGCTGTTGAGAATGCAGTAACATGATTTAACTTGCTTTCGGAAAATGCTGGACGCTACATTGAACATGCTTTGTAACACGTTTCGGAAAATATTAAACACATTTTAAACAGATGTTTTCGTGTCTTATTTCATTTAACAATATTGTATACAGCGCCATTTTTTCCTGATATGGTGAGTTTTTGAACTCTTTTTTTTTTCCGCCGAAAATAAATTCTCATAACCTTCTTTACACGATTCCCAAGTTTGATAACATTTGGTCCGGTAGTTTTCCTTTTATGACCATTTCAAAGTCGAACTTCAATAATAATCACCATGTAAAATAAGCTTTAAAAGTCTGACAGTTTGGTTCAAGTCCCAACTTTAAAAAATATATATATAAATATAAATTTTTATATTAATTCTCTTAGAAAGCATGTTTTAAGAAGCTAATTTTTTCTCTCGCGTTATATATAGATTGTATAAAAAACATGATCTTTAATAAGATTTAGATTGTTTCAGCCGATATAAGAATCGGGTTACTCTGTGGTACAGAATAAATCCTGCTGGACTGTTTTATTTCTTTGTCATTTAGCAAACATCTTTTAATTAAATTATTTATCCTTTGGACTTCGCTTTAAACTTTATTTATAGCTAAAATGACTAGAAAATGAAAAGCTGTCTTTAGCTGAAACGCAATTCATATAATTGATATTTTAAAAAATTGACAAGAATGCAAAATGTATGGAAGTCTAGCAGTCGAAAAATCTTAATTTTCTTGTGTGAGCACTGAAAATAACTGTAGAAGGAAAGAAGAAAATTAGGGAGAAAAGTAAGCAAAAATTTGCAGGGAAATTTGGCTGTCAGACGTACCAAGATGTTCCAAAAAGTTGGACGCTTTCGAATATACTTTCAAGATACTTCAAAGAATTTAGGTGTTCAAAGAGAAAACACTTGGACGAGTACACCAGCAAATACCATCAATTGAGCTTGTGTTAACAGAAAAGACAAAACGATATCATTGCAGATTAAAGTGAAGAGCGACTGGTTTTAAACTATATGGTTGTGTAAATTACGTTATAGAACATCATATCGTATCATAAATGGTGAATCCCATGATTTCCTCAGTCGAATTATTTGAAGATTCAGGAGTTTATCCAGTGATGTATGTGGATGTCACTTAAAGATGTTTTTTTCCCTTCCTGATGAACTAGCGGCCGAGCGGTAAAGTCGCTGAACACTGGTAGTTCGGTCCGAGGTTCGAATCCCGCGAACGGGCTGGCTGCATGGGCGTTTTCGTGGTTTTCCCCATGTGTAACGTGTATGCGAGCCAGTTTCCCTTAGAAAGTCCTCCAGGAAGGCATCCCTCCCCTTACGCAGATAGCCGTAGTGTGCTTTGTCATAATAAAATAAACCAAAACCTTTTGATGAAACCAGTCTTTCCTTTCATCTCATAGCTTCAAAATGTTTAGCCTCTAAAGACTGATAAAGGCTCTGACGAAATACTTCGTGAAGAACTTTCTAAGGGAAACCAGCTGTCATACGCGGTACACATGAGAAAATCCACGAAAACGCCCATGCAACCAGCCCGTTTACCGGGGTTCGAACCCCGGAGTGAACTACCAGTGTTCAGCAACTTTACCGCTCGGCCGTTTGTGGGCCTTTATGAAATGGAAGGCGATAACTTTATTTAAAATGATTGTCAGAAATACCAAAATGTTTCGAAAAGTTGGATACTTTTCAATATACTTTCAGAATGCTTAAAGAAACAGAGAAGAAAAATTAATTTTTTCGTAAAATTTAGTATTCGTATTTTTTTAAATTTAAAACTTTTCAATCTTATGATATTTGATTCTTGCGATTTCAAAAATAAAATATTTGACTAAAATATGAATAACATTTTAAGAAACCAAATGATAAAATTGTGTAAAGCAATGGGCACAATGATAAAACTGTTTAAAGCAGTGTATGCAAGTCATCCTAAGTTAAAATATCGGTTATACATCTCTCTTATTTATATATTTTTTTTCTGAACGGAACATTGAAAGGCGTGTAAAACTGTGCTTTACTGTATTTTCTCTTTTAATATAGTATGCAGTTTTCAAACGCATCGTAGTCTGGGTTACAAAGTATTCTTCCGAAAAAAACGCAGTTCAAATAAATAAAATCAAATTCTGGAAAATTGATATTAATAAATATATTTAAAATGCTCAGTTCGAAGGAATAAATAGAAAATTTTAAAACAATTATCTGAAGAGACAATGCAACACAAACAATTAAAATAAAAGTATAAAAATTTAAAAATGACCTAAAATAATAGCTATGACGAAAAATATATATAAAGAAAACTATTTGAAAAAAAAATAAATAAAAAAAATAAACGCTGCACCTTTATTTACGCAGTTCGAATAGGTAAATAGAAATTTTTAAAACAGTTATTCGGAAAAAAAAAAAAAAAAAAAAAAAAAACGTGCAACTTAAACAATTAAAATGAAATTCGAAAAGAAAAATTACTTAAAATAATAAGTTATAATTAAAAATATAATATAAAGAATATTATTTGGAAAAAAGGAACGATGGTGACTTTTTTTCCTAAGGAAACTAGGTTGCCATATATTAAGAAGTTCGCCAAGTAAAGTATTCTTGGCGCAAACTGACAAAAAAGTGCCAACATAAATTTGTGAATTTATCCGTAAATTTCGCTCCAAATTTTACAAAATTTCATATTTAGGCGTAATTTGAGTCGTAGAATCAAAATATGTAAAAAAATTGGTATGTTATTTCAGAAAAAGTCCGATTTTGTGTCAAAATACCTATGTTAGAATAGTGCTATATATAAATCTAATATATATCCTAAGTCGCGCTTTCGAGACATGAAGAACGCAATTTGAATTTTGTCAATCGGCCCAGTAGATCGGGAGATATAGGACTGTCCCTTTTTTTTTTTTTTTTTTTTTTTTTTTTTTTTTTTTTTGAGCAGTGTACATGTCCCTCTTCATTGAGGGTAAAGCAATCTGGGACGAAGGGAAAGCTACGGTTGTATTTATACTCAAAAAGAGTAAAGCGAACAACAAGGTAGCGCCATTTGTGGGCAGAAAATATTAAAGAAAATTGAAAAATTAGGTTAATAGAATTTTGAAAGTGTTAGGAAGAACTGGATCCCTATTTTTTTTTCCTATTTTTACTTCATAAAAATGAGAAAGTTTTTGCTTCATAAAGTTAGAACATCGAATCCATTAAAAAAAAAAAAAAAAAAAAAAAAAAGCTGCGTCTACAGCACTAGAATTACTCAATCAGGCCCTGCACACACCCAATTGTCTTCTTTTAGAATTATAAGATACTTATTATAGCCCCTCTTTTACGCATATTTAGATTAATGGCTGATAATAGCTGATTGAAAGTGTTTTACTTCATAGAAAATTTAGATTGCAATATTAGCTAAATGTATTTCAAACGTCATATGTCAATTTCCAACCTTAGCAGGTAAACTGTTGATAAAGAGCAGTCAACCGCTTTACATGGCAGCTGGGCGATAGTACATAGTGACACTTTTCTCGCTTCATTTTCATTATATGAGGCGCACAGGAGAGGCGTGTTTCCGTTGTATGAAACCAAATTAGGAGACAACTATAGGCGCTTAATAACTTTATGAAAATATAAAACTTTTTCTATAAGCTTTTGTTGTTCTTCCAGTACTATTATATAATATAATTCTTCCCCTTGTTGCAAGTCAGTGGTATCAACAATTCAACTATGTCTCAGTAAATAGAAATTAAATCTTAGTATTTTTGTATTTATTACAATTTTAAAACATAATGCGTAAGACTGGTGAATCATTCCTGATGACCTGCTTTAAAAACATGAGACCAAATCCAAACTTTACATTCTTATTTTTTTAAACTTCTTTGCTTTCTGGACTGGTTACACTATCTTGCCCCAAAGCTAAGAATTATTATATTTTGCATTTTTTGAAAGCAATTTGTGATACTAAATTGTTACTTGTGTTAATATATGGTACATTTTCAGCTGAAAGGCTTCATTTACATTCTCTTTGGTACTTATTTACATTCATTACTAAAGAATTTGCTCCCCGATGGCAAAGGTTTGAGAGAATGCGGAACTATAGCGTCAATGGCAATAACTGTCGGATTGTTTTTAATCATGCTCAGCTTCTTAACAGGATTTATTCTTTTGTATTCGAAGAGGAAACGGCTTTTTATGGTATGTATACAAAGATAGTAAATGGTATGTTAAGATAATATAAACATTTAAAAATAATACAGTTCTTCCTCCTATAAATTGAATTTAATAAGCACTATTTAACTCATCGCCATTTTATAAAGATAAGCATATAATTTTTGATTGTTTCTCTAGTCAGAGTTTCTTTATAAAGATGTAAAATACAATTAACCCTTTCCGAACGCAGACTTGCAGAACGCGATTTTGCGTATACAGAGCGTCGGCTGAGTTGCGATAGTCATTTTAATCACTGGTTTGAAAATTCAAACACTGTTTAGAACAGCCGAATTTAAGCTTTTAAGTTCTCCTAATTCTAAACAATGCTCCAAGACACGGTGCTGAAGACCTCACAACATTGCATCCAAAAGTAGATGGTTTTTTTTTTCCTTCCATTGAACCTCACTTTTTTAATCGGACCAGTGGATCAAGAAATCATTAAAATATTCAAAGCCTATTATGTCAAGCATGATTGCATCTCTGCAAACAAAGCACTAGATGAAGGAAAGCACAACATACTAATGATGTTTTAGAAGCAATTCAATATAAGACCCTGCATAGAAATGATTAAATTCGCATGAGAAGAAGTGAATTCATCAACAATGAATACTTGCTGGCATCAGAGCTGTCCAGAGGCTCTCAACAACTTTAAAGGATTTCCTTTGATTGAAAATGAAGGAAATGGTACAAATTACAAAAACAATAAGCGGCGTAGGATTTTCACGTGTGAAAGATTATAAGGCATTTTCTCCCTCCTTCTAGCATGTCTTCGTGGTGTAATAGCACACTCGCCGCGTATTTGAGAGGTGCAGGGCTTGAGTCCCGGCGAGGGCATTGCTCATTTTTCATATCTCTTGTTTCACAATAATCTAATGACTATACAAGATGGAGAAATTAAAGAATTAGTCAAAAATGACATTATGAAATGACAAATGAAAAAAATAGAGGATCTTATAACACCAACAGATGGAGAAAGCAGCAACAATGAAGAAGATGAAGAAACTTTAATGTACAAGAAGTTAAATGAATTGTTAGAAAAGACACAGAAATTCTCTGATTTTGTAATGGAGATTGACCCAAATGAAGAAAGGAGAGGCCATTTTATGAGAAGTAATGAAAAACTTTGCATTCCTTACTTCAATACTTTTAATCAGTTGCGTCGACATTGTGCTAAGTAAAAATCAGCAGCTATTTAAAAAGATAACTGTATCATGTTACTACTTTATAAGTAATAATAAAAATAGCTTTAATTAACATTTGTTTTATTTTCCCTTTTAATTACAATAAGATTTAGGTTTGTGTAAATTATAAATACTTCCTTAATCGGGATACTCGGGTTATCATTAATTTGCATAGTACTTTTAACTTCAAAACAGGTGGAATAACTGGCTGTAATTCAAAATTATCATTCATGCTTTTCTTATAAAGTAGAGTATCATCAATAATTTCGCAATCTACTTAATTGCCGCCCCATTTAATTTTTGGAAATTCTATGGATTCTTTTTAAGTATACAGAAACTTTTCCAAACTCCGAATCCCTCTGTAACTTTCTGAATGTTTTCCGTGAGTATAGCACACTGGTCGCCAAACTTAGGAAGCTTCTGAGCTACCGTACCGTTTTTAAATCCTACTGCAAGATACCAACCAAAAGAACTACCAATTTTTTAAAAAAGTTCTTACATTTGTTTATTCCCTATAAACTTCCTTTTTTAGTGGATATGAAATCAATTTTAATTAAACTGTACATAGCAAAAGAAACTGAAATTGAATTGCACATGAGAGTGTAGTTAGTAATAAATAACAAATATAATAACAGAATTTTTTTTATCAGACTTATTAACTTTAATGAAAAATCAAGGATCGAACTCTTTTTTTCGGGGGGGGGGTCATCAACAACTCTTTTAACGTTAGGAAAATAGGTAGTGGCTGCCATTCGAATACAGTTGTCCAAGTGTTCATCAATTAGTCTATTTCTGTACTTATTTTTAACAAATTTCATACTAGAAAAAGAAATCTCCCATATATATGTAAAGTTGAACCCTGCCGTCACTTTGACACAAACCTGGACTAACATTGGGTATTTTTTTAGGGACAAGAGGCCAAGTATTTTCAGAGCTTGAAGAAAAGGAATTTTCAGATAAACCACTTTGAAAACCAATCAGTTCCTACTCATCTGCAGCATTGTCTTCTCGAAAATCAAACTGTTTGATGATATAAGTAGAGGATTTTCCAGCATTAATCTCTATAAAAGGCAATCTGAAAAACTGCAACAAGTTTTTTTTTTTTTTTTTTTTTTTTTTTTTTTTTTTTTTTTAATCTTGGAAGCATTTTTTGAATTCACTTCTGAAATCTGAAATAATTTCAACGTATTGTTTGCTGTTGTAAAGAGACGTTGAAGAGCCTTGCTTGTCAAGCGTTTGTTTCAAACAAGGGAAAGTGTTTGTACTCACCTTGGGTGATATTTTCTCTCACAGTCGCAGTTTTTTTAGAATGAAGCAACATCTGAGCTGCAAGTTAAGGATATTTAACTTTTCGGTGATGCCTGCGAGAAAAGCAAAATCGAGCAGTAAAACCGGATCTTCTAGTTTACGGAAGGATTCGCCTCGTGCTTTCAAAATTTCTACGAAAGCAGGAAGCAACTCTTGAAAACGTTGTAAAAATCTGCCTTTGCTCAACCAACGAACTTCCGTATGAAGCACTAGATCAGCATACTGGCAATCTACTTCATCAGTCAGTGGTATGAACAAATGTCTCTGAATTGCATGTGCTCTAACTTTGTTCACTATTTTTGTGATTCTTTCCGTTACATTATGCATACTTAAAAACTTTCTACACAGTGACTCCTGGTGTATTACACGATGGTAAGACGGGAATATTTGAAAGCTGCTGTCCTTACGACACAAGGTTTTGAATCCCTTCTCTCTCTCTAGCATCGCAGGAGCTCCATCATTTACTAAACCCACCAACTTATTTATAGGAATATTTTCAGAATTCATTAGATCTTTAACTGCTAAAAATATGTCCTGTCAAGGAGTGCGTTCTGTCAACGGTAGAATCTTTACTAGCTCCTCTATTATTTCGAAATTATTAAAAAAATATCCTCGCAAAACCTGCAAACTGAGTTGTCGCAACTGTATTAGTCGATTCGTCAAGTTGCAAGGAGAAATAGCTACAGTGATCAAAGTCAGATTTAAGTTGTGAGATGACGTCAGAACTCAGAACCTCAACCCTTCTCATTACTGTACTTTACAGCTGTACAGATTTAATAGAAGACATTATCTCAGTTTCATTTTTGAAATTATCAAATAATGCAGCTGCAACTTCTAAAAGTGCAGTTTTGAATATTTCACCGTCTTCGTACGGTTCCTTATTCTGTACAATACTACTTGAAACTTGGAATGTCGTCTCAGTTGGTGCTTTATTCTTGTTTAATGGTTTCAAAAAATTTGAGTGTTGAGCATTAAGTTTATAGCTGTCTTAACTTTTCTTTCCTTAGAGCAGAATTCAATTGGAAAACTTTTCAATCCCTGCGTGAATGGTTTTGAAGTGACGTTCGAAGTTCCCTTTTTTCCCAACTGATACAGTTGCATAGCACAGTAAACACACACATTTGCCCTTTACCTGCGTAAAGAAATAACAAATTTCCCATTCAAAATAAAAGTTATAAGTTTTTTCCCCTTGAACACGCTATTATTAGAACATACCTAGCTCAGTGCCAATGCGTAAATCAAATTATCCAAGTTATCAAATGTCTAATATACACAAGAGAAACAGGCCTATACAATGGTAGTTGCGCAGGAGAAATAGGCAGTTGTGGTTGTCACGTCCCCTGTCGTCAGCATCAGCTCAGTGAAGGAATCCAGGTTAGTCAACGTGAGCCTTAACGCGATACCCCGAAAATGTCCCGGGAGCTATACTGGTAGCTCGCGATCGACGGTTTGGCGATCCCTCTAAGAGATATCCTTACAAAATCCACATTTGTCTATTTAGAATACATAATAGTCCAAAGCGATGCAACTGATGAACACATTTGGGATTTTCAAGAAGTTTCTCCGCTTCTAAAAGAAGCAGGTTTAAAAGCGAATGCGACAAAATGTAAAATCGCAGCCAAAGAACTTCGATACCTGAGCTATAAGATATCTGAGAGAAATATCAAGACGGAAGATTTTAAAATTGCAGCGATAAAAAAATTATCCTCCGCCTAACACGGTGAAGAAATGGGCAACATTTTTGCGCTTGTGCTTTTATTTTAGAGCTTACTTAAAAACTTTACCCGCATAGCAGAGCCACCGATTAAATTTAAAAAGAAATTCTGCTAGATTCATTCTGTCGTCTAAAGAAAAAACATCGTGTGAAAAACTCAAAGAAACAGCATTAATCTAAGTTCCCCACTAGTAAGTTCCTGAAGCGGAAGGTAAATTGGAAATAGCCACAAATGCATCTGATTTCACGGTAGGAGCTGTGGTTATGCAAGATGGACAGCCGGTAGTATATTTTAGCAAAACACTTAATTCAACTCAAAGAAATTATACCACTAGCGAGAGAGAAACACTGCAGTTCTGTGTGTCGCTTAGAAATTTCGAGTTTATTTGTATAGCCTGTTACTGCATATATGGATTATGCGGAAATTATAAGTCTGTATTCTGGGAAACATTTGTCACTCAGACTCATAAGATGGATTCTTAAATTAAAAGTAAACAATGCTCTTAAATTACAAGAAACCGATTTAGGAATTAAACATACCCTGGGGAAAGAAAATGTTATAGCTGATATCCTATCATGAATTAAGCTAGATTATGAGAAGAAAGATGTGAAACGTGTCATGTTAACTTTTTAAATTCTCGATTTATGTGAAACAATTATTTCAGAACTGCAAGCACAACCGGAATTTAAAAATTCGCAGGCGTATTTTAAAGATCTCAATCTCCGATCATTTTGCACATAAACTTGAATTAAGATAAGGGTTGCAAATTATAAAATTATTTATAACTTTTTTTTCTATTATAAGACAATAAATAATAATAATGAATTAGGGCCTGTTACCCTAGTGAGTTTAAGATCAGATGCGCCAGTGACAGGCCATCTCGTGAAAAGAAAAGCAGTCCGGAAACTATGAAAAGCTTTTTATTTTCCGCAGCTACAAAAATTTGTAACTCAGGATTTCAAGGCCTGCAAACATTTGTTAGTTATCTATAGATATTAATTATGACCCGATATGTTACTAAATAGTTTAAAAGCTACATTCCCTAATGAAATGGTAGAAATTGATCTCTTAGGTCACTAACAATGCAGTGAAGGAATAAAAACAAATATTTACTCATGATCGTTGATAATTTCTCAAAGGAACTAGAAATTATTCCCCTCAAAAGACCTTCTACAAAAATTGTTGGTGATTCATTTTTTAAATAAATTTATATTAAAGCATGGACCTGCAATTAATATAGATAATTTGAGAAAAAGGAAAGCCTTTTTTAAGTGAAAATGTTTGAGAAAGTGTATACTGGTCTTAGCATAAATCATAAATTGTTCCTTGTTGACTATAGTCGAATATTGCAGAGAGCGGGTGTATAGAAAAATAGTTAAAATTATCCGCTGCTAAACAACGACAGTGTGGAAGACAGATAAAATACAGCAGCGGTATAGAAATCCTGTAGTAACGGGGAAATGAGGAGTCTGCCAAGCCAAAATCTACGCCTCATTAATGCAGCCAGAAGAGGAATTAGTTCAACCTTATAAATTCGAAAAGACGATCGAGAGGAAATCATCGACGAAGCTAAATTTCGGCAAGGCCAGTGAAAATCAACATGGATAAAAAGATCGTGCATACGGAGTAGAAACGCAAGCGGCTACGATAGCCATTAGCCGCACACGAGAATCCGAATCTACCAATCCGACGCGTTTCCTACCTAAGCGGAATTTCTACAGAGACGAATTGGCAGATTCCACAGAAGCAAAAGATAAGTGAAAATTTACTCTATTAAGTATTCAATTTATTTTTTGTTTTGAGGCAAAAGTTGCCATTATATGTTGAATTTTCGCCTCAAGCCAGGATATTTTATCTAGAGAGTTTTATTCAGCAGAGAAGTTTTACAGTTTAACGTATATGCATCTATCTTGAACGATTTTATTTTTTGTAATAAACATCATTGTGATACTTAGTTCAAAAGACTGTAATGAATGAAAATTTTCTCACTTTTGCAAAGCAAATATTAGCAGGTACTGTATGCATGATGTAAGGTTTAAATTAAGTTAATCTTTTGAATTGTAGTGTTTTGAATGAGCTATAATGTTTTACATCCATGAATTACGTTAAATGAATGATAAAAGTTAAAAGTATTTTGATGATGTATAGTTTACATGTAAATTAGAAATTAGCAAATGATATTAAGTTGATTTAAAGTAAAAGCTAGAATCCAAGAAACACTATGAAAAGCTTTAATGAAAAAGTTAAATGAATCTTAAACTCAAAACTTTAAGTATAGATTTTTGAAACAGGGTCTTTCGAGTGTGTCTAAGCTATTAACCTTGTACGAATTTAGTTAGCAGATAGTTGTTGAAAAACTGCACACCTGCACATACGTAAATCCATTACAGTGCTGGAGAGCGGAAGTGAGAAAACTGAATGTAGACAAAACGCGCTAATGGTTAAACATTATGTTGGATTTATGAAAGGCAACCTGAAAAGTGTAAATTTTCATATTTCTATGGCTAGACTATTTTTCCTTCCAGACTACTCAAAGGACACATGAAGTGAAAGACGGTATTGAACTGTCCAAAAGTTTTTTTTGCACTCTAGATTTTGTAATAATGTGAAGTTAAAGATTTAATTTCTTAACAGCCCCCGCTAGCTCAATAAATAAAGCTGATTTAAATAATAAAATGTTAATTCACATGTCAAAGATCTCTTTGTGCACAACATTTCTTGTGTAGATCTTTCCATCATTTTTAAGCTCGCCTTGCAGAGGACCATCAATTACTTTTAATTTTACGTCCGTCCTTTCACGAACTCTTGAACAGGCAACATAAAGTTGATCATGTCGAAACGCAGGCTCAGGTAAAAAAGTGCCAACATGCTTAAGCGTTTGACCCTGAGACTTATGGATTATGGATGTCAAAGGCAAGTTTTACAGGAAATTGTCTACGTCTCAATTGGAACGGCAACCCTGTGCCGTGGGAACTTCACCCCATTGGCTAGTACAGTTACGCAAGCAACCAATAAGCTATCGAAGACAAACAGACACTTAAGCCGCATATAATAAAGATATTTATTTATTTCATTTTATTTGTTTTTTCAACGTTGCCGGTTTTTGCCGGTTGCATATTTCCGAATTCTATTACATATAGATTTTAAATTTATTTATTAAATGTTACATGCACGTGCTCTTGTATTTTTAATTTTTGCGGCTTAGCTTTCTCATAATATTCGTCACACGCTGCACTGCACGGGGAATAAAACAATTTACAGTTACGCAACCAATAAACTATCGGCGACAAACACTTAAGCCGCGTATATATATAAGAAGTTGGCATTAAGTTGGCCTTCTCAAGTCTTTGTCATATTGTATTAAACGCAGCGATAACTGGCTAATATATTTAGTTGGGTTGTAGGACTTAAATTTATTTTCCAGAGCTAATGCAATCTTACAACTTGATCCGAATATTATTGAACAATTGCTTGGTGATTGGGAGAAATGAGTCAAGAAATGCTATTCTCCACCTGTGTCACGTAGAAAACTGGCCATCTTTCTTTAAAAGAAGTGGCTTAGAATTCCTCTGCACGCTGTACAGAAGTTATGTCTACTATTTCTAAGATGAAATGAGGCAAAACTTAAGGCCATACGTCATATTATTAAATTATTAAAAGGAGAAATCCACTGAAATAAGATTAACCTTAAATGCAGCAGGTGAATTTCGTCCAATCAGCTGTCCTGTAAAGCTATGTTTAGCAGATCTTGCACGATAGCTGGAATGTGGAATAGCATCCTTATAAACATTTATTTACGTAGATTTTTCAGATTTTCAATCTGGGAAAATTAGAAACGCTTCAGCATGTTAAGATACATGCTGCCATTATCAAATACACAAAAAAGTTACCATTAATGTTTTGGGTATACTTTTAGAAATATTTTGAAATAATATTTGAGAAAGGAAGGGGATAATATATTTTGAGATAGGGAGGGTACATACTTGAGACTGTATTAAAAGGATAAAAAATATGGATCCTTCCAGGCGAATACATGAAACTTATAGAATTATAGGAACTTTCTTGCTTGCCGTAAGTAAAGACGTCAAGCGCCTAAATGAGTTACTTTTCTATGTAATTTAATTTACAAAATGCAATTCGCTTGAAATTTGTTGTACAATAAAAACTAGGTAAACGTATTTACAAATGCAAAATACATGCAGACATTGACGTTAACTAACTAATTACTTAAGAGAACTTTTGTTTTTCTGCTTTAAAACAGTTTGCTGTTGTCATTGGCATAGTTCTGTTTATCCAAGTTCTATGCGGCATTTGTGTATTACTCTTCACGAATACATTGGGGGAAACGCTCAAGAGTGGAGTAAAAGAATCGATGGAAACCTACGACGTTGCAAATAGAATAAGTGTCGAATTAAACTCTCTTCAATCAAAAGTAAGACATTTTCTATGAGAACTCTGTTTTCCTTAAGTAATTTAATTATAAATATAATTTTAAAATTGTTTTAAATTACTACTATTAAAAATGCATTTGGATAATATTAAATTCTGTATTCGCTAACAAATCTCAACTGTATAATGTAAACACTTCAGATTCCTTTCTGGAGCTGTTTATATTTAACCAATAGCTTCTTCAGTTCTTTAAACAATATATGCACTCGAACTTTATTCTTCAGTTAATCAAAATTTTATATTATGCAGATATACTTATAGTATATTGTTTTCCTCATAATTCATAAAGACTTAATGAAATCATACAAGTTATTTTTTAATGCTCCCCATAAAGATCTAGAAATCTGGCATTGAATCTGAAGTAATTATAGGGTGTTACTGTACATTTCAGAGGGAAATGGATGATGGTATTTTAAATTTAAATCTTCACTTTTTCATTTCAAGTAAAGGTCACATACCCGTATTATTTTGACACAAGAACATGCATTAGAAGTGTTATAGTTGCAACACGAGCATGTTCGGAATCATCTGGCTAATAAACTGATTATTGCTCCAAATGGCTGTAAGGTCATGCGACTGGACAGATATGATTTAATGCAGTGCTATTGGTTTCGGTTAAGAGAAGAAGATAAAAGGAAACAACTCCATCCAATAGGAAACACACAGGAAAGAAAATCACATGAAAACATTCCCAGTAATACACATGAAACATTCCAGTTCATTACTATACATGCAGCAATGTCGGTAAAGACTGGAATTGTTCGAAAGTTCAAAAACGGCTATCAGTTTGACGCAATTAAAAGGAGTGTGCTTGATGCTAAATACTTGAAGAAATAACTTCGATTAAAATAAACAAAAATTAATTTAACGTAAGAGTTAGCAGAAATAAAAATAAAAATATCGCTCATCGAAGTTTAATTGCATCATCAAACCTGTATTGTTACGCTAAACACAGCAGAAGTTACAATGCTGTAAGTGCAAATTGAAATGTTAGGTCAAAAAATGAGAAATGGGGATAGGAATAGACTTTTTCTTACCTCAGGATAGGAGCGGAATGGAAACCATTTAATTAGCTACAGTAAAACCCTTCGTAATTGGATCTCAATTAATCGGCAATATCAAAATAAGAGCACTTTGTAGGTCTAAATTTTAATCCGAAATGTAGGATTATGAGATAAAAATGTATAATGGGTTAACAAGTATTTGAACACTCAGATGTGGAAAACATTTGTGTTATTTTTCTGTCGCCTAACGTCACAAGCCTTATCAAACGAATGCATTATCTAGAATATAAAGATGAACTACCAATCTCTTTTAATACGTCGATGTGTGAATTTTGAAGGAACTGTCCGCGACTTTAAAAAACAGTTTACATTGAAAGATGCTATATTTACTTTGACTCTTGCCTTGAAAGGTACGAAGAACATCATTTTACGCTGTTGTTGGTATAAACTCGACATATGATCATGCTCGTAGATAACGAGTAGTGTGACAAAGATTTTCTTGGTTTTAAAACAAGTCTGGCTTCGGTGTCAGATTCTTGGATTTACTGGAGATTATTCTTGGATTTCTGTTCAGAGAAGATTTGGGTTAGTGAAAAGAAAGTTCAAGCTTGGATTTATGTAGCCAGTTCTGTTACACTATCTCATTATAACGAAGAAATAATCGGACATGAACTAGGAAAGGAGAAAGATGATGAGGAGAAAGGGGAAGGAAGAATAAGATACACAGAGCAAGAGAATTATACGGAAAGAAACTGACAAAAAATTGTAGACTTTCATAACATTTGTTGAGAAATGTTCATCTGTGTCCATACATAATGTTATGAAGCAGTATTGTGCAAGCAGAAAAGTTTTAAAACTATGGTAAGTCTTACAAATAGGCAAATACTTGCAGTTATATGTCATCACACTAAGGTATTGGTAACCTTCCTATGAAAATATGTATGATAATTTTAAAATGATTACTTTTGTTTTTCTGGAATATAAAATTCATGGGTACGTATTTTAATTTTTAATAATCTTTTCGCTTTTCAATACTATTTATTCAATAATGAGCATTAACTTGAAAATTATGGACGACAGACATTTTCATCTTGCAAATTATGCAGATGGTATCACAAAACATGAACAGGTACGTTCTAGAAATGTATATTCAGTTATTCGGAATCGGTGAGGTCCTTTTGCTACCGGTTTAGAGGGATTCTACCGTATATTTTTATGCAGAAAGTTTTTCTGAAGCTTATAGGAAATCGAGGTTGAAATGAGCCCTGAATGAGTTCAGACGACGGTATATAGGGCCTAAGTGGTTTAAGCCGAGCTGCGTTGCCAAGCAACCAGTCTGCGCTACGTCACAAAATCTGGTTTAGGGCCCTTGGCATAAAGTTAGAAGTTTTCAACTTTATGCAGACTTGGGATAAGCGTTTCAAAGTGGGATAAGCGTTTCTTTAAAATATGCATAAAATAGTATGATATATACATCGAAAGTTAAGCCTAAAAACTGAATACAGATGAATAGTGCTTTGACTTGGGTAGAGAGTAAAGTAAGTAACACGATATCCTTGATTTAGAGTATTATTGATTTTAGTGTTTTAGTATTATTATTCTTTTATTGTGGTAATATTTAATTTAATTTCTAGTTCGGATGTTGCGGTTCAAATACCTACAAAAGCTGGTTTGATACCTACTGGGCAGAAGGTAAAGCTAAGGTTCCAGAAAGTTGTTGCATTAATCTTAAGCAATGTCATAACAGGGTGCCTTTAATGGTAGAAGATATATTTCAACAAGTAAGTTTTAGTAAGAATTTATTATTTCTGTAGAAATACCAAGCCCATTCTGTTATATTTACCCTCTTCATACAAAAAACACATTAATGCAATGGGGATAGTCTTTGACGAGACGAGTAGTAAATTTATTAATATTCGATTGAAGAAAATTTATTAAAACTCAATCTCTCGTATGGTGTATATATTCTCTTTCGCTAACCATCACATCATTGAAATGATTCTTAGATTTATTAGATGTTATAAGGTTATGCTTGAAAGATGTGAATGAATGCTATAAATGGATAATATGGTTTCATTAAATACCATTTATAACTTCTAACATGCACACTGAAAGAAAAAGATTTTATGATAAATTTAGCACTCTTAATTGAATGGGTGAAGCTACGAAAGTTTTCTTAATTATCAGTTTCTTCCCCTTCTCTGAGTTTTGCATTGTTATCCAAAGGAAAATATTAACATTTGTCAGTATCATTTTCATATTTACTAAGATCACTGAATATTGGTAATTCAAGTTCAATTCTGGCGGGATAATGGGCTGGCTACTTCGCAGGTATCGCATGTGTCACATCGATACAATCTAGTTTTCTTCATGTGTAACATCAATACAAACTAGTTTCTTTCTGAAAAATCTCCCATAACATCCCTTCTAATACACGTAGTTTCGATTATTTCACCGTTGTAAATGTTAGGGGTAAACAGATTCCAAACAATGCCTTCTCTAAAAACTCCTCCCAGTTTTGTATAAATTCTTGTTTAAAAAAAAAAAAACCCTCTTATTTCCATTTTATTCGCAAGAAATTTTGTTTTATAATTCTGTGAATAAATAGAAGTGTATAAAGGCATTAAAAGTATGTCTAACAAGAAATTCTATCTTAAGGGCTTAACTTATCGGCATGAAGAAAAGTAACACTCAGTAAAGTATATTGATTGCTTCATTCTAAATAACATAAACAGAAAAGAATTTTTAACATCATTTGGCCTTTGCTGAAAGATATTATAACCTATAATTTAACACTTTGTCTTGTTGCCTTAATTTATAACCTACAATCTAACACTTCGCTTTTTCGCCTCAATATTTTTCTTTTACTACATCGCTTCTCTCATTCTGCGTTATTAAATATGATGCAAACAATACTGAGAAAAAGAAGTCACCCGACTTCAATCTGTAATTAGAATTCACTAAAGTTAACTGTTTTCCATCTGTAAATGTAATTCGTTGTTTCACATGGTATCGTTGCCATTAATTAGTTAGCATGTTACGAGATGTGTCTCAGTAAAGCGTCTTGAATACAATGCTAAACACAAAGTACATTTTTAAAATTTCAATAAATAACGAAAAATTTCACTAGCAGAGACGATCATCATCTTTGCTGGATGAGATAATCAGTTATCCATTCTGGATACCTTCTTTATTTCAATGTTTCCATATATATCAATGATGGTTAGTTTTCTTAACTTCTAACGCACAAATTACCATACACAAGAGAATTTTAATTAAAGGTTCCCCTATCAAGTGCCTTTTGAAGGTCCTTCTAATGAATTTATATTAATGAAATGTAGAATATTTACATCATTGGAATGAGAAATATGATAAAATTTCAAATTTTCGCAACTAGGTGGTGTTTTAATAGTAAATTTTATTCCAATAGGAAATATTTTATTTCAATGCAAATTGCAAAATATTGCTATACATAAAAAGTGAAATATCTGAGCTGAAAAAAAAACCTATTCTGTTTTGATCAGCAGGCCTGATTAGCAGCTTTGCTCATCGAGAACGGCAATATTTGTCAGGTGTATTGTAAGAATGTCGTCGTTTGAGAGACCGCGAAAATATCCATGACAAGACACGTATTATACGCGATAATTAAATAATCTGAAGAGACTGGAGATTTGAGCGTGGTTCCAGAAAAAACCAGCGATTAGTGTTGAAGAAAGGCTATTTATATTCTGGCTGATCCGCGATTCAATTCACCTATAGGTGGCGCTTTCACACATTAATGTGGCGGATAAAAACCGGTATTTTGATCTGTGATCTGACTTCGTACATTCAAAAATGGAGTTGCTTCGCTTTTCCGAAATGCTTGATTTTCAAGGAGGCGTAAATTCTCGCTGTGTTAATGAATTTTAAAAAGCGGATTATTTGGTAATGAACGGAATTTTACTTGAAAAATCCAATTTACAAATTTTGGCTTCCTATTTAAGGATAAGTTGTATAGCGTCCTGATCGCATGAAATCGAAAGACATTTCATTGTTAAAAAGGAGAAGTAAAATTTTTTTTAAAAATTTTCTTCTTCATGTAAAGGAGGAACTGCTGGCTTTGTAGGAAATTGTGTCACTGTTTTATTGTATTGCGACAGGTAGCTGATTTTAACGTTCACTGATTGTAAACAAATGATTTCATATGTGTTTAACTTGGGATTTGCAGAAAATCTGTGCTGTCCAAAGTGTCTTCCCCCCCTTTAAAAATGATATTGAATCATTATATACTAAAAATATATTGATCTATAATATTTGTATATTGTATTTATATCTATTATATACATAATAGCACTAATTATCAGATGCAATTTTGAGAATATTAACAAGCAAAGCACTTAAAAATGAAAAAAGACACTTATATAAGAAGACACTTATAAAAAGAAATATTAGTATTCTATATGTATTATAGAAAATACATGCAATGAATAATACCATGACCAAACATTTCAAAAAAAAAAAAAAAAAAAAGAGCAGATTAAGTATATACCTACCACTCAATACTTGAGAAAGCAATCCTGGCATATAACATGTAGTTAACTTTTGATTACATGATATTACAAGCATTTTTAGATTTGTCCTACAAGTGGTTAAAACGACTGGACGCATAATGCCCACAACAATAAAAAGTAAACGTTTAATTACTTTTCGATCACAACACACTTCACAAACTACGTACTATTGTCAAACGTAAATACCGATTTTTAATTTGTCCGCCCTTTAGCCACTAGATGGCGTATCAGGGCGCTGGAATCGCGGATAGAGCTGTTTCGATTTCTATGGAATTGTCGTGTGTCGAAATACTATCAGAGTCTTGTCAAGCGAGCTTCTGAATGTAAACAAAGAACACCTAGTCTGGTGACCCAAGCTTCAAAGCAGTGCTTCACTTCGAGCACGGAATGGCCCCTCCTCCCTTTCCTAGCTCCATGCTCTCAACCCCTACCACGTCAGACTTACTACCGTCATGTGCCTACTGGCTATCTTCATGAGCTGGAAACAGCTCCAGCCATATTTGTTCTGATCGGATCGGATCGGTATTTTATCCGGAAAAAGAGATTTCTTTACAACTATCAGTTCACTCCCAGAAGCTATTAAACATTTTATTTTCTTACCATCAATCAACATTTCAATAAATTCTAACTTATTTCTAGCTGCATTATCCAACTCAATCTTTAATCCAGATACCTCTTTTTGAGACAAATTTTCCTCCTTTTCCAAAAGTTTGGGGCAATTTCTCGCAAAATGAAACAATTCACCCTTACTCCCACATACATATCAAATACATTCTTTTTTACTACTATTCTGATTTATAAGCTTGAATCCTGAATCCTTCGAATTGCTCTGTGCTTTTCTAAGGATATTTTTGGAAAAATTAAGCTTTTTATTTTCTGGAGTTTCGATTCGCGTGTTACTGGTATCAACTAAAGACTTACCCCTGGCTGAATAAAATAAATCACATTCTCTCCCCAGTTGTTTAGATGGAAACCAACTTTGGCCATCCCGAACACTAATATATAACTTTGTTTAGAATCAAGCGTTTCATACAACTTATCAGATACAATGAGATCACGCAATTTCTTAAAATCGTCTACTTCTCTTAACTTACAATAATAACCAAAAGTTGCACTGAGTCAAGACGCGAACTGAACATGCGATTCAGATGAATACCTCTGCGCATTTTTAAAATTATTCAAATATTCACCCGGTGTCGGCTGAAATTCTTTCAAGATTAGTGCTTTTAATTTATCATAATCCGCGATCTCTTGTTCAGAAGCATACGTTAAAACATTATTAGCTTTAACCCCTAGCAAATTAATTAATATCTCAGCTTGAAGTCTTTGGGAACTTCTTTGGTGGCAAAAGCTTTTTCCAATGAAATGAAAAACTAATGCAATGCCTCTGGCCGCTCAGGGACAGAGATTGTAAGCGTTTTAGCACATTTTAGTAAATTTTCAACATTAGTCTTCGATCACCCGATACTGATCGTGATTTTAAATTTTCTAGCTCAATCTGCTTCTCAATTTGGGCTAATTTAAGACGTTCGATCTCTAACAGATACTGTTCATTACTTGTTGTAGACGTTCGATCCTCGGCGATCGATTTGACGAGACCACGAACAAATTCAACCTTCGTTTTGAAGGCATCAGAATGTTGGATATTTTTTAATGTCAGCTTTTTTAGCATTTTCTGGAATATTCTCTCCAATTTTTTCAGCAATTAATTTTAAATCACTCTTGTTTAAATTATTGAAGAAACTCATTTTAAAAAAGAAACAGAAGTATCACTATCTTGAAGAAAGAAAGCAAGAAAAGTTTTCACAGTACCCTTCTCTGAAGTATCCCGGTCGAGCACCCAGATTTTCTGTGGTTGGGAAGTTGAAGATGCTACCCTTAGGTAAATAACACTTCCACACGTCTTCCACACCACAGACATTTAATGAAAAGAAAAGAAAAGGTACAGCTTGAATCGTCTGACAGTGCCGTTGCGCCTTCTTACGATTGTTGGATACAAATGTATGTATAACTTTTATATATTTTAAATAGCTGCTTGGCACTTACTCACGCTCGCTATCATATACAGCTCTTCAGTTATCACCTTCAGGTGGAATCATATTCTTCAGTTACCACCTTCGCTTGAAAACAGCATCTGTCTATATAAGTGACATACTCCTCTTTCCTCTCGCTGCAGGCGCATAGGTGATGCCCTCAGGTGGCTGTTTAGAACTAACTGTTACCACACACACACACACACACACACACACACATATATCACACATAATATATATATATATATATATATCCAAAACTTGCAGTCGTAAGCGCTATAATTTTTCTGGTCATCATTAAACGTTTTTGAAAGAAATGCAATAGGCTTCCATACATTTGGTTCTTTTGTTGAATATCTGATATGCTGTGCCTTTTTTTATGTGATTACGATAGAAATTGATCATTCCTAAGAAGGAACGAAGTTCATTTATAGTTTCTAGCAATGGATGTTCTATGATAGCTTCAATTTTTTGTGGTAGAGGTTTCGAGCCTTTAGCAGATATTTGATAGCTCAAAAAGTCTATTAATGGTACTCCCAAAACTAATTTGCTTATATTAATTCGGAGACCATGTTTATCTAAACGCTGGAAAATATTTTAAGATATAAACGATGTTCTTCCTCGCAAAAAGACGCAATCAAAACATCATCCAAATATGGAAACACAAAGACTAGGCCATAAAAAACTTATTTGATGAGCTTCTGAAAGGTTGCGGGGATATTTTTGAGACCGAAACTCATTATATTGAATTGGCAAAGACCGAAAGATGGGCTGATGGAAGTTTTTTCTTTAGCTTCGTCTGCTACTCGAATGTGAAAATACGCCTTAAAAAGGTCAGTTTTACAAAATATATTTTTATGAGTTAAAATATGTTGAAAATCTTGAATTCAAGGAATGGGATAACGATCAGGTATAGTTAAATCATTCAGTCTTCTATAATCGCCATACGGGCGGAATGAACCATCTTTCTTTGTCATTATTTGTAGGGGACTTGCCCATTCTGAACTATAAGAACTAATGATGTTATTATCTAGTATATATTTGAATTCTCTTTTAGCTATTCCTAACCGTTTAGGGTCTAATTGTCTTGCTTTACAATTTACGGGTTGTCTTTTAGTTACAATATGACGTTTCACAATATGTTTTACAATAGAAATGAGAAAATTTGGTTTTGTTATACTAGGATACATAGCAAATAAATCAGAATATTTACATAAGTTGCTCGTTGTATTTAGACTTTCATTATTATTCATTATTATTATTTTATTCTTGGGGGGGGGGAGAGAAAGAGGTTTCGTCCAGCTGCTCAAATTTGCCCGCGTTATTTTGTTCTAAGCAGGAAAAATTAAGTTACATTCAATATTTAATACAAATATTTAAACAAGAAAATTACATTTTCTTGTTTAATCAATTTAATATTTAAACAAGAAAATGTAATTTTCTTGTTTAATCAATTTAATATTTAAACAAGAAAATTACATTAATAATTTCATTTTCTGTTTATATTATAATTCAATAATAAAGGAAATTTCTATAGATCACCAAATTTGAGGCTTCTACGCGTTCTGATTCAAATTATGATTATGCTTGAAAACCGTGAAGCCAATTACAGTTGAATTCAAACCTGAACAGTTGGCTATTAAATGTATTGTGGCTGGAATAATTACTTTAAATATTAGTGACATTGGTCTGCTATGAAAAATATGAGAACCAATGAAATAAAAAAAAATAAAAAAACATAGCTCAAGTATAACATCTCTGGGCAAATAAAGGAGAGTTAGATGTGCTATCTGTCTTTAATGTAATTGTTTTCCTTGCATTTTGATTTGCAAATTTTTAACATTATTTGACAACTTTGTCTATTCTAGGGATGCAATGAAAGAATTACCAATGTTATAGGAACAATGAATGGTTTCGTTATATTTTGTATAGTATCTGCAGTTGTGTATCAAGTACGTATGTAATATATATATTAATTGTTTTTTATTGTTTGCATGACTTTCATTAAATGAACTTATTGAAATTTACCTATGGAATTAGAATTTTATAGTTTATATTATGCCTAAAGGGCGTTTTTTAATGATTTGTCTGTTACCTTTATTTAATATTTTGTATGTTACCTTTATTCAATGTTTTGTATGTTACCTTTATTTACTAAACATCATGTTCTTGGCACTTATACCATAAAATTCAATTCAACAGCAATATCAGAAAATACTTAAAAGATCTTTTTAAATATATTTAGAATTTCCGATACACAGTCTCGTTCGCTGTAGATAATTTTTTTTTTTTTTTTTTTTTCGTACAGTGTTACCATTGCTCGCTTTTAAATCGTTGAGTTTCTTAATCAAAAACTCATGAATGCTTTACAAAATATGAAATAGATAATAAAACAAATTACAAATTCGGGCTTCCAGATGCCCATATTTGGGTGGAGACGTACGTTTTTCGAAATTTAATGGCTCTATGTACCGTTGTTTTACCGTTGTCGTCAGTGCGAAAACATGCATACATTTATGCATATTGTTCATTATTGGTCTATGGTCTATTTAATTATGGCAAAGCACACCAGGGCTATCTGCCTAAGGGGAGGGATGTCTTCGTGGAGGACTTTCTAAGAGAAACTGGCTCGTATACACGTTACACATGGAGAAAACAACGAAAACACCCATGCAGCCAGCCCGTTCGCGGGATTCGAACCTCGAACCGAAATACCAGTGTTCAGCGACCTTACCGCTCGGCCGCTGGTGGGCTTGTCCATTACTGAATTTCTTTGAATGTAATACAGGGCTGTAATATTTCTTGGCAACAATTTTAAAAGTGATTCGCCGTTTATAGTGAATCAACGCAAAATGCCAAAAGGAAATTAATAGCTATTCTGGGTAAATTGCCCCTTTGGGCTAAAAAAAAAAAAATTATTTTACCTCATTTAACGGAGAAAATACACGCTGTATTTATTATTTTGTGCGTCAAAATCATCTGTATTTCGTTTCGGTGTAAAGAGGCACATGTCTGCCTTCCTAGGCTGTTGCATCTCAGCTAAACGTTAGTGGCTGTTGCAGAGAGTTATTCTTTGGCTATTGTCCCACCGTCCGGTGCTTAACGAACAACGTTCCCTGCCCTAAGCTGCTCTTTCTTTGGATCCATAAGAACCTTTTATGAATGGGTCGGGGTAGGTAATACATTGGGGGTACACTCAGACCCTCCCAGCTAAAATGTTTAGAATTAAAATCACCGAACATTAAAAACATAGAATATAAACTAAGAATGTTCTTTAATCTGTATAGATGGGAAGCAATGTCCTCCTCTGGAGAAAAATAAGCAAAAATTATTCCAAGGCTCATATTTTGCCAGAAAACAGTAACACTCATGATCTCATTGGATTCATAATCTACAGTGAAATCAATGTTTTCATTAGTAACCACGGTTGCAGATCTAGCTCCACTGCAAGCCACTACTCTCCATTTGTGTTCAAAGAAAGCAACCTTATTTTCAATCAAGTAGGACTCCTGCAGCAGTATCAGGTCAGGGCAAACACCGGTGATTTTTTGAAACACCGAGAGCTGGGCAGCAGCCACAGTACAATGGTTTAAATTAATACTAAGTAGATGCATAAAAGTAGCAATAACAAAGTGTAGTCTGATGTATAAATAAGAATGCATTAAAAACATATCGAAAACACGGCCGCTAATATTAAAATATCTCAGAAATCAATACAGTAAAAATGATAAAAATTTTATGAAAAAAGTTTAAAATCTACATCCAAATGTTTCTTAAGAAATTCAATTTCTTTTAAAAGTGTCGGGTAGTCTTTATTAAAAGCTTTATGATTACAATCTAAATCAATTTTAAATTTCTCATTCATGGAAACACAGTTTTTGCATCTAACTTTATCTTTGTTCTTACATTCTGACGCCAAATGATCACCTGAGCAAACCGCACAACAAACATTGGCTTTGCAGAACCTTTTAATATGTCCAAAAAAAAAAAAAAAAAAAAAAAAGCAAGGCACTTGCTGCACTGTTTGGATCTAATAAAAAGTTTGGCAGAATAACAGCGCCAGCTAATAGCTACGCGCTGATCTTGAAGGATCTCTTTTTGACAAATAGAATTGACTACGAAGATGCGGTGAGATGCTTTTTTTGAACCACGAACGGGGATATTCAACAGATGAAGCATGCAATCCCCTTTGCACTCGCAGTTTCGCTTCAGGGCTTTCTCCAACTCGTAGTTATTAAGCGACTCTCCAATTCCATATATGATGATTTTGGGCCTGATAAATCGCCTGCGTCTGGGGACAATAAATTTTCGCAAGTTATCCTTATTTTCGATTGCATTTTCTAACCACTCAACCTCAGCTCTGCTGCCCAATTTCAGATCACCATTTTCACGTCTGATAGATTTTTTTTTAATATTGACCTATATATCATCCAGCCTAATCATACTGTTGAGTTCATCGAATGCGTCAACGCCGTCAGACATCGGCTTCAAAATTATTTCCTCCTCCCCTTTAATTTATTAGTAAAAGGAATTTTTTCATCAATGCCGGCGAGGTTACTTTTGGACATTTCGTCAACTCTGTTTGCAATGAAATTCTTAGTTTCAGCATTATCTTCTCGGATACATCTAATCTCATTCACATTCGATTTTATAATGTCTGCCTCTACAAAATGTACACTTCGTGCAGATGCCATTTCTTGAATCTTTTCCAAACCCTCTAAAAGTTTATCTGGCAATGCATTGACAATCTTTTTTTTTATTTTTAATTTTTTCAACAATATTGCATAATTCCCTTGCCAAAGCTACAATGTTATTAGACTCATTTACAAAAGTATCGAAGTGATCATCATCGCAAGCACTCATAGCGTCGTTATTATACAAGTCAAATAACAAATAGTTTTATTAACACAATATTACAAAAGTGCGCTACCCTTAAAATCACCAAAACTCTACAAAATACTCATATAGTGGCTGGTTTTTCAAAAGAAAATACGCAAATTTACATAATCAAATATCACAAATATGCAGAAAACCAAGTACAATTTAAATACAATTTAAGTTAAAACACGTTAAAATAACACAAAATCTTTTAAAATTCAATAAATACAATGTAAATAAAAACAAATTAAAATAACACTAAATCATTTTTACAATTCAGTAAAAAACCAAGGATTTCATAAGAAGACACAAAACTAGCATAAGAATGACTCAGAATAAAGTTCTACGCAAAGGCAGCAATATTAATCAACAGCTAAAAGTCATCAAGAAACGCAAAACCGTTCATTTTCAAGTGTAAACAACTTTCCAAATTTAGGACTAAGATTACGCTGCATAATAAATTGAGTCAAAGCAAGAAAAATACAGTAATTAATGTAGCAATAATACTATTTTCCTAAAGCGGAACACAAATTCAATCCAAAAAATGCATTTTCACAATGAAATAAAGTATGTTTACGAAGAAAAAATAAGCCTAATCGGAGTTCACGAAACTCGTTGGTGCATCGATCCGGACATGCGCAGAACCACCCAAGATTCAGGTTAGGTGCCACTCGTTTCACTGGATTCTCGTCCGCTGTTCCTTTTCTTTTCTCCGCTGGCACTGGAGCTCTTTGTGGAGGAACTTTCTTTACTGGTTTTTCCCTGGGAATTCTTTTTCTTTTTTCCGCTGCCCCTGACCTTGGCGGCTGCATTCGTTTAGGCTGCTATCACACGTCGTTTTGTTTCGGAAGAACAACTGTTTGGAACAATTTTTCTGCTTTGTCACAAGAGCCAATCACCATAGATCGCTTTGAGGTTAACACAGGGGGAAACTGGTTCGTCATTACAAACGAGCTGAGAGCGTTCGAAGCTGATAACTGATTGGTTGAAAACGAACAACTTACAATTTTTTTGGAAAGGCAGGGAAAAGTCGCACGTCTTTCTTTCAATAGTAAACCAGGCAGAAAAATTGTCCGAAACAGTTGTTCGTGTGAAACAAACGCCGTGTGATACGTGCCTTAGACGCCCTTTCCTCCGTACTTTCTACCTTCGAGGATCCCGCAATAAATCTTTTAAGACCTCGAAATCAGTACGTCTATAGTATTGTTTAATTTGGTCCCCCTTTACATACATCGTTGCATATATAATCCTTTCAATCACATAAGGCCCTTCAAACCTGGGCACAAACTTCGCGACTCTCGCATGATAGTTTTTAACGTTTCCCCGAATAATTTTAACAATATTCTTATTTACACATTCCGCATTATTCGATTGCAGTCTATATGGTACCATTTTTAGATGGCGTGACTAGATAAGTGACTCACAAATTGTTTCCTTTTATCCGATATTACTTTCACTGGGGCTCCGTATTTTAAAATATGCTTACTTAAAATCGAATCTGCTACTATTTTTGCTGATGCCTGTTTAAGCGGAATTATTTCCACCCACTTTGAGAAATGATCAACGATAGTTAAAAGATATCTGTTTTTATTTAGTCTGGTTCTACGGTAAGGTCCAAGCAAATCAAGGCCAGCCAATTCATTTGGGAAAGTGGTTTTTTAAGTACCCGGCCGGGTTATAATTAACGTCGTTGTTAATTAATTGACACAAGTGATATAATCTGACATATGTCGGTACCACCCTCTGTAACTGCGGAAAATAAACCTCTTTACGGACCCTTTGCAATGTTTTTCTGATACATAAGTGACCCGAAATGAGCGAATCGTGCATCTCCTCTAAAATATTTAACCATAGACTCGCTGGGATCACTGGTCGATATTCTTTATTATCGTTAGTTATTTTCGTATAAAATAGCAATTTATCAACGATTTCATAATGGGCAGCCCTATTACGAAAAGCTATTATGACCACATGCTCGAAATGTTCGGGGTCTTCAAGATATGCATAAATATGCTTGAATTCAGGGTCCGTCTTTAGTTCCGAAATTATTGTTTCACGAGACTCAATTACTTTGAAATTTAGCATCGCACATCTTGATGTTTTCCCCTCTTCGTAAATCTTAATTTTTGACAAGGCATCCGCAACTACGTTTTCCTCCCTCCCGGTGTATGTTTTATAATTAAGTTAAACGCCTGTAGTTTTAACGTCCAACTTATAAGCCGGGTGAAAGATTTTACCTCGAATAAAAGCGGCCAACTGCCGCATAGTCTGAGTATACTGTTGTCCGGGCGCTTCCAAAACAAACGCGGAATTTTGTCACCGCTAGTAAGACAGCAAAAGTTCCTCTTTCGTTTGCGGTGTAGTTTCGCTAAATTTGATTTAACGTTTTACTAAAAAGGCAATTGGCTACCCGTTTGGGGAAAGAACGGCGCCAACTGCGAAATTTGAGGCATCTGCTGCAATTTCTAAATTTTGGTCCCCTTCCGGGAACTTGAGAAGTGGGGCGTTAATTAGAGCATTTCCCTTGGGCTCCAGTTACCCTCTGTCTCGTAGTTTTAAACAATCTATAACGACGAAAATTTTTCTTAAATAACCCTTGCGAGAGGAAGCTGCATTGCGCTCCGTTGTCGAGTACGGAGGCAGTAGGAACATCGTTCAATAAGATGTGGAATTACGCAAGGCCAAAATTTTGTACTACTACCGTAGTTAATTTAATTTCCGAGGAATTTTTCTTCCCAGGGGTTGACCGGACCTTCTTCTCGGCTACCCTGATCAGTTTAAATTCTTGTTTTCCGCCCCATGCTTTTGCTGCATTTTACTTCGATCTCCGCATACTTTAAACCAGCGTTTCCCAAAGTATGGGTCGCGAACTGGTACCGGGTGGCAGAAAAATTCAGCTGGGTCGTAGCACAAATAGTAAAAACACAAAAAATGTATAACATTTTGCTCTAAATTTAATATTTTTCGAAACTTTTTCAAGTACTGCAGGTGGCAACCATATACCACCGTTTCCTACCGGAACGTTTAAATTCGGATGCTGTGATTGGCTGATTTCGATTCGTCATTCAGTGCCTTCTCCGGTACATGCGCCGTAAACTCACGTGTATTAAAACAAGGTTATGTTTGAATTTTTGTTACCTATTTTATTTGACAATAGTTATTATTACCTATTATTAATAGCAATTTCATATTGGTAAGTAATAAAAATACTTTTTCTTATAAATCATTAATAAACAAATTCTTTTTATTAAAGCTTTCAATCTTTTTTAAGATAGCCCAAGTAGCACAACAACGTCGTAACGACGTTGCAAACTCGTAGATGTCGTTGCAATATGTCATCTTTAAAGCGCCCAGATGTCCGCGAACATCCACTGTTTTGCAAGCGTTGCAAAGACGTCTTTATTAAGTCTTTGCAGATGAGGTTTTTTGTCACATAGATGTCGTTATTGCGTCTGTTAGTTAGGTGATATTTTGGTTGTGAAAGCATGCTATCACGACGTCTTAAAGACGCCAAAATGTTCGCAAAATTCCACCTTTTTGCAACAGTTGTGAAAATGTCGTTATAATGTCGAGTTACATATTGATTTATGCAAAAAAAATAAGCTTAATAAGTAATATATTTTTCTTCTTTTTTAAAAATTTTGTATTCCTTGTGTTTATCTAAAGTTTAAATATTTTATCATTTCCTGAAAACCAGAAGATAATACATTTTTTTCTCTTGAGAATAAGTATGCATAATTAATAATAGTTTTAATTATTTTCAGTACTTTAAACTATATTTTTTAAATAACTTCAATTCCAAGTTACGATTATTTAAGATTTCATCATTTTTTTCTTAATCCTTTAGTATATAAGTGAGAGTAATTATGAAAGTGGGTATTATAAATCTTTAACAATAATAGTAGATTTTAAGTAAATAAAACTCATTCAGACATAAATAAAAGTAAATCTATACAGTGGTGGCCAAAATTGTGGACACTTTTGGAAATTATTATGTTTTTGAAATTTGTATGCTTATAGAAAACGTTACGTTTCACAAAATGCAAACTTGTATATATCATTTTAAAGAGAATTTATTACTGAATTCAATACAAAACACAAAATTCAATGATTTGCAATACAAAAAAAGTTAAACGATAATAGTTATCGATATACATTAGATAGTGACGATTGCAGTGAGTTATCAGTACTTAGTAGGGTACCCTTTATTTTTGATTACAGCTTCACATTGACATTTCATTGAGCTGACAAGAGTTTTAAGCTCTTCTTTCGTTATTACATGATGCTAGGAAACAATTATAGCCTCAATTAGTTCCCTGTTATTTGATGGGCACCTCATTTGGACAAGAGTTTTCAAACGGTGCCACAATTTTCGATAGGATTGAGGTCAGGACTGTTTCCTGGCCATGACAACAATTTAATGCTCTTTATACGAAACCACTCTTTCGATATTTTGGCCGTGTGGCAAGGAGCAGAATCCTGCTGAAAATATTACATCTCTTTCTAGGTGTCCAATCTACTCTTTTAGCACTGTTGGGAAAGAGATCTCTGATGGAAGGTAGAAGTTTTGGTTCTAGAATAGTGTCAATGTATTTTCTGGCATTCAGTGTCCCATCGATGACATGAAGGCGACCAATACCATCTGCTGACATGCATTACCAAATCATAACACTAACTGGGTTCTTCACAGTTGCTTGAATGCAGTCAGGATGTAGCGCTTCTCCTATTGTACGTCTTACATATTTTCGCCCATCACTACCGAATAACGATATCTTAGTTTCATCACTTCATATAACTTGTGACCACTGATCATCTGTCCAATTAATGTGCTCCTTTGCCCACTGTGGTGTTTTTTTTTTTTTCCCGTTGCTGAAAATTAAGATAAGGCCTTTTTTCGTGGAATTCTACCTCTCAGTCCAACATCTGTTAATCTTCTCCTGATTGTTCTTGAACTGACAGAAACACCAGCATCATTCAGATCACTTCTGATGGCCGCTAATGACATTTTTCTATCTTGGAGACATAGTCTTTTCATTCTTCTGTCGTCAATAGATGTGGTGCACCTTTTTCGGCTTTTTCCTTCTTTGTTTTTTATTGAATTTGTCTCCTGATATCGTAAACAAAACTTTCGGACTCCAGATGCAGTCACTGAACCACCCACCTGTCTTGCAATTTCAGCATAGGAAAGACCACTTTCTCGTAACACAATAATATTACATCTCTTTCTAGGTGTCCAATCTACTCTTTTATTTGATTAAATTGTTTCTTGACTAAATATTAAAAATTTTCACAAAAATTCCTACTTGTAATTGCAGTGTATAAGAAACAGGTCCTTCTTCTACAGAACAAAGCAAAATAATGAATTGTTTCAAGGGTAAACATGATGTCAACATCTACTGGCAGTTACTAACATTTGATTGGTTCTCAGAACAAGAACAGTGATTGGCCAGGAAAGCTAGACATTACAAACCACTTCATAACTGTGTTTTTTATTTATATTAAAGTACATATTACTTTTTTGTATTGCAAATAATTGAATTTTGTGTTTTGTATTGAATTCAGTAATAAATTCTCTTTAAAATGATATATACAAGTTTGCATTTTGCGAAACGTAACATTTTCTATAAGCACACAAAGTTCAAAAACATAAAAATTTTCAAAAGTGCCCACAATTTTGGCCACCACTGTATATGTGGGTAAAAAAAAAAGAGCGTTTCTGATTATAACAGTATTATCACATTTTCTGTTAAATCTCAGAGACAGCTTTGCAAAATAGCTATATCATTTCAAAGACATTAAATTACTACTGTAAAAGCTTCTTTACCACATATTATGAACCTAAGTAAACATTTATCTTTTAATTTAAAAAATAATGATACATCAAAAGTAATAAAACTTCAACAATATAACATAAATTGGTTAATTATGTGCCATAAAAATGTTTAATCGCAGCAATTCATTAAATGCATAAACTCTTAACTGAAAACATTTCATTTGAAAAGCGTAATATTAATTGAAGACTATGTAAGCATAAACCCTTAACAATGTAATACTAAATGCTCAGTTATTCACAACTAAAACGTTAAGTTTATCCATTTTAAAAGTTTATTTATATTGATTGAACAGTTGTGTAAATACACAAGCTACATCTCAAAGTTAGAGCAATGTTTTAAAAAATGTATCAATGAAAATTTTGACGACAAATCGTTTAATAGAATATTTCATTGTGAAATATTTAAGTTTCAGAAAATTAAAATAAGAAAGTTTACTATTTTAATTTCAGTCACATGAAATGTTCATGATAGTATCAATTTAATATTTTGAGATTTTATTTCACTTGCTTATCAATATAAATTCAACAATTAATAATTATGGCAAAAGCATTTTATTTTGATAAATTAATCGTAGAACTTTAAATACATATAATTTACTAATTCAGAAGTCAAACAACATATAGTTTACCAATACCATTGGTTAGATTAAAAACATTTTAAACTTAATTTTCTTTTTATCGAATTAATTCGACAAGTAATTATTCTTCTTAATTTATATTAAAAATTATTATAACATTTAATAATATATATAATTTTATAATATAATAATAATAGTATAGCTTCAGGAGGAAATACTATTCTATAGCTATTTGAAGTTCGTTAACGGCATTTCGCTTCAGACATTAATCACTCATCATTAACAAGATATCACAATCAGCGCAAAGCTTACAGAGGAAAGAAAACAACTTAGGGCAATAAACTGGATCTTACAAAATATCGTGCTGGTTTTATAATGTACACAGTTAGCAAACTTAGCTCATCATAATTTTGTTAAATGCAAGTGCCATTAGAAGAATAAGTATTGTTTAAGATTAACGCATATCTATCACTGTTGTTTAATTTATCTGTAACTGCCTAGTGATGACAGCGCCAATAAACACATTGCCTGACGGTCTGTCTCACCATGGCTAACTACAGGAACGGACACGCAATCTCTGGCATGACTTCACAACCTTCGTCTGAACTCGACGCTCTTTCAAACCGATGATCGAACTTCCATCCTTGCGAAACATAATAAAATATGCTTCTTGCATCACATTTGAACTGCATTATTTACCTAATATGCAGTTATTTTATTTCGGTAATCATATTATTTATGCCTAATTTAGAAATTTTTTTTAAAAAAAAGATTATTTAAATCTAAAAAAATAATTGACCAAATAGTGTCAATGCATGTTTATCGACTATCGTAGATGTTTCTCGTACATACTGTATTTAATTAGTAAATATCATGCACTCATTCATGTATGCTTTCATCACCTATAAATTTATATTTTCAAAGAATTAAATATTTAAAACATTATTTGTAATAAGATGTTCTTAAATGAGCTTTGCATAACATGCACAGAAATAGTCCTTTCATAGAGTAAGAAAATTTCACAAATTAACAAAACACAAATCAAAAACATAAATTTTTATTTTCACCAAAAGGTTAATTATCTTGTAGAGTTTTAAATTTTAAAAGTGAAATGAAGTCCGTCAGCTCTTCGAAATTCGTCTGATATTTGCTAAACAATTCTGCCTCTAGCTTCTCTCGGTCTTTAACAACGGGAAATGCTTTCAATAACGCGGTTTTAAAATTTTCTCATATATAGGTTTCCAATCCTGGATCCCAGGAATTTCCCAATTCCTTTGAACCAACTGAAGGCCTGGCCTTTTAGGTTCGCTGTAGCGATTGTAAATTTCTGCAGCTGGTTCACCGGATATAACTTGAAATGCAATTCCACCTGCTCCAGGAAGGTCATCACGGAACTTTTGCCATTAAATGTTGCAGCTGGCTTTATGGTTGCTCTCATAGTTTCTACGATGAAACCGAATCCCTCCATAGGATTTGCTGGTCGCTGAGGGACGTGAAAGGTCCGGAAGATTCAATGTTAATTTTTCGTTTTCTAACGGCATAGTTAGCCAAACTGCTTCGGGCGTCAATGTGGCGTTTCCCCCTTTATCTACAATTTAAGTGCGTAGGAACCTAGTGAACAGCTAACAGCTAAGCAAATAATCGCTTTAGTAACAGAAACGTAATCTCAGGAAGCGTTAATTATCCTCTATTACTCAAAATAAAGAATAACAGTCGAGCCCTTTCTCATAGCGTACAGCAAAGCTTCCACTGGGCTTAAACTCAGAATTGAAAGAAATAAAAACTTAACTAATGCTTAACTAAAGAGATGTAGCTGAAGTTACCAAAAATTTAACTAGTTGGCACCTAAATATCCAATTAGCTAGCGAAGCTATCAAGGGCCCGTAATACGGCCGAGCGTAGTAACAGCTTAGAGAGATGTGGCCAAAAGGCAAACGTGCGCTAGTCAGAAACTGATTCTCTCTCTCGAAGTCGGTGGAACTTCGACTTAAGTACTACTCCTACTCATTTGCATTAAACGCGATTCTAAAAACACATTTTGGTAGGAAATTGTAAGCTGAAATCAGGATGGGTTGGAAAGAATCTTTAACTTAAAAATAACTGTTAAAAAATTAGGAAAAACCTTACACACAACTGCGGAGCTACAATCAATGGCTCAAGTAATCATCCACCAAATCATTTTTTTCTTTAGACTGTGTTGAAAACTATGACGTTATTTTGTTGAAAACTATAAATGATCTATACGTTGCACAGGATGCTGTTAAAGAAATTTCGTCATGCTAAATTCATGCACGCTGAAGAGAACAAAGAATGTGGCGATACAGATACAGCTTTTACTGAATTAAAAAACTTTCAATGTGATGACGTTACTTTCTCTGATTATGTAAGGGTAGATTAAGACTATGAAGTATGTGGAAAACTGAGCGACGATGACATAATGAAAACTATGGCAGATGAAGATTTGGAAGTCTGTGGAAAACTGAGCAATGATGAGATATTAAAAACTACCCGAGAAGATGGAAGAGAAGAGACCTTATCGGATTCAGAACAGAATGCAGAGACTGTTAAGCGTCCAAATGATCAAGCCATATTGGATTCTTGTAAAAACTCTCAAAGCATTTATTCAACGTGAATCTTCCTCTGAGAATGAATTGAAATGTTTACTTCAAATCGAGAAGCTGGCTGTTAAGCGTCCAAATGATCAAGCCATATTGGATTCTTGTAAACTCTCAAAGCATTTATTCAACGTGAATCTTCCTCTGAGAATGAATTGAAATGTTTACTTCAAATCGAGAAGCTGGCTGAAATATGTCGGCACAATAAACGAAACTAAACATCCATTTTACAGTTTTTACCCAAAAGTTTAATTCATATTTTTAATTAGTTTACTTTCTACTACATATCACCTGCTTGATAATTTGATTAAGATAAATCTTTACTGCTTTTTAATGTGTTTAATTTCAGATAGCGTAGTACAATATATTTTCTGGGGTTATACGTACTAGGAGTTTCTTCTTCATTAGTGATACACTTTTATAGTTATATTTTCTTTTATCATCGGATAATGAGCTCTTCCTGACTTCTCCTTTTCTTTAAGTTCGAATTAACGAACGTACACTATATTTCCAAACAAGAAGTTATTTTAAACATCGTGTCCATTCATGCTTTGATATTTTTAAATTAAAAAAAATCAATTTTGTGTAAAATACGACGATCCCTATACTTATATTTAGGAAAATATTGTACTCGTTATAAGAAACAAAACTCAGATTTGATTCCCCTAAGATAAAAATTAATTGATAACGTATTAAATTTCAAAATTTGAAGTCATTTTATTAATATCATCAACCATTTTATTGAAATAAAAATCGAGAGTCATCAGGGGCCATACGAAAATTGAAAAGCGAAATGTTTGCTTTTCTACATAGCTAAACATATCGTTCAGAAAATTGTAGGAGATAACGGTATAAGCATTTTTACACAGATTTTTTTTTTACTAAAAAATATTGATCACTACAGCTTTTTTTTTAATGGAAATCTATTTCACAGAATCTTGTAGAGTTCGTGCTTTAAAAAACACTGGCAGGCTTCAGTATGGGCAGGTAACCATGGAGGTAGGAAGTTATGTGGAGTTGCCCGAACCGGTTTCCCCCATACCCTGCTTTGAAGCACTGGCGGTCCCTGCGTGGTGACCAAAACATTGGGTCATTTACCATTAAGTTCAATGGGTTTTGATGTAAATATTTCGTAATTACGTCGTAAATATGCATATATAAATGTATGTATTTTCTTTTTCTACAGTACTTGAGAGTCCTAAGTATATGAAAAGAATACATTTTTAAACAACATTTCATTCTGAAAGGAATTAAATGCTATACTTTTCACAGAACAGTTCGCTCAGAAAGGTTTAATTTGAATGAAATATTTTCACAATTTTTCGTTAATTACATTAGAAAAAAATTTTAAGGTAATTCGATTTTATTCGTTTAAGGATTACAAAAATTAAGATAAAAGTTTATTGTATTATTAATATTAAAATTATGCATTATTTCTTTTCTATTTATAGTGCTTCTTCCTAAAATACTTTCTCAAAATATGATATGATTTTTTAACTTTTGAGGCATCTTTTATTTAAATCGAAAAATATGAGTCAATTTATAATTAATGCTCTATTCGGTCCATTTCAAATTAGAGCACCGTTTATTTTAATAGGGAAATACTTTAATTAGTACTTCATTTTCTCTGAATATTTCTGAAAAGGAATAAAATAAGGATTATTTTTTAAATATTATTTAAAACTTGTAACTGAGTTATTATAAAATGTAAGGGGAATAATTCTTTTAATTACACTTATAAGATTTTTTTACCCTTAATTTCAACAATACATATTTCAGAACTATTCTTTATTACTTTCTTAAATACGCATCTCGTAGAAATTGCTTTACAATACCTTTTAACAGATTGCTTTCCAGTACGAACAATTCTTGCTTAAATAGTTTTATAACGTATTTGTCAACAGGATTTCAATTTATGTTTACAATTCAATGTTAAGGTCATCATATATTTAGATAATATTTATAATCATTATAAATTTAGATACATTTAATAATTAGATTTCTTCAAACTTTCACAGTTGTTTATGAATGAAGTATTTTTTCATTTAAAATATATTTATAAATAATTTAATAAATATTTACGTATTTTGTTAAAGGCAGATACATGCTTTTTGCAAGCACATGTATAAATACCCTTTCATATTTCATGTTTTTCATTTCCAGCATGTGCAAATCTTTTCATTTCTGTACATTCACTATTTTTTCCAAGTAAAGTAATTTAAACAAATTTAAAAAAAGTACATATTACATATATGAATGTGAAAAAAAATTATTTTATTTAAAACATTTTGGAGTTTCGAACATAAAATAAAAGTAGCGAATACTCTATCAAGGGTATAGAAAGATGTATACAATTTTAAAAGAAGGTATTTTTTATTCTTTAAGAATAACAATTTTGCTAAAATCGATATTTTTGTAGTTCAACAGCTTAGAAGTTTATAAAACAAATTCATAATCAAAATCGCAAAATTGTTAGTTATCGAAAAATAGCAAAGATGTGATTTTTGCGTAAATGTCAAAACCTATACAAATTGCTATTATCCATCACACTATGAATGTTTCTTTTATGCGGAAATGTCCCGTTTTTCGATTTGTATGGAACTGTCATGTGTCGAAATACTATTAGAGCGTTGTCAAGCGAGCTTCTGAATGTAAACAAAAAACACCCCATCTGGCGGCCGAAACTTGGGAACAGTGCGTCACTTATACTGCCGGTTTGGCCTCTCCTTCCTTTCTTACCTCCATGCAGATAACCAACTCCTAATAGTACTTGTATTCATGAAAAATTTGAACTCATTTAATTTTTTTATGATTGCTAGATTATAAAAGTAGAGAATATTAGTAACGTATTTTTAGAGTTTGAAAACTTATAAATTACTTCTGTGAAAATTCTTTCGGAGATGACTTGTTACAAAATTATAAATAAAGACACTTAATAAATCACAAAAGATTGTCAGTTAATGACATTTGAGGAAGGAAAAGTCACCCAGGAATTATCTTTATTTATTTATTAAACGACCCTTCAATGCAAATTCAAAATGAGTTGAAATACACTCTATAACAAAAAAACTCAATGCACCAAGAAGGAATCATCCGATTTCTTTGAAATTTCATATGCACAAATGTTTTGACCAGCTATGCAAATGATTAAAATTTGGTGTCCAATGATAGTGCAATCTCCAGCGCATCGAAACTGCGCATCCAACAGATGTATATAAGGAGCTAATCCAGAAGACAAACAACAAAAATCAGCGTTATATTTACAAAATTTCCACAGGACTAGTTTCGATGGTTTTACCGAACCACCATCCTCAGCTGCAAAACCGCAAATGAACAAGATAGGAAAAAATGATTAGATAAGATAAGAAAGCCTGGACAAGAATAAGTAAGTGGCGCCATCTGTTGGTGAAACCAGAACTAAAACATAATTTCTTTAAAGGCCGAAGGCAAATTTGGATTGGAATTAGGATCGTTAACTAGAACAGAAAGATTTTTATGAATGTGAAATGCCTCTAGAAAATCCAGTTCTCCAATGGAAGATGTTTTTTGAATAATTTTGGCAGCAGAAAAATTGAAAGTGTGATTTTCGGACCAACAATGTTGCACAACAGAAGACTTCTGTGTTTCCTTTTTTCTAACATATGCCTCATGTTCCTTGACGCGAAATTTTAAGGCTCTCTTAGTTTGGCCAATATAAATTAAACCACACTGGCAAAGAATCCTATAAATACCCCAGGAATTCATATCCGGAATGGGGTCCTTAAGTATAGAACTCGGAATTTTATAGATGGGAGAATAAACAACCCGAAAGTTAAATTTCTGCAAAATATGTGCAACTTTATAGCTAATTGACGGAAAGAAGGGAATGACAACAGAATTTTTATAATCTCCTAAAACAAGAGTGTGCCTTTTAGTGTGTTGAGATGAGAATTTTTTAACTGCTTGATTAATAATGTTGGGTGAAAAGCCCCTGTCAATAGCTATTGCTTTTAAATAATTTAGTTCCTCATCAAGGACTAGTTTGGAGGAGCAAACTTGAAGAGCACGGAAAACATAGGAATAAAATGAAGCTAACTTTTGTTTAGTCGGATGACATGATTTAAAGTTTATTCTCCCATCAATAAAATTCCGAGTTCCATACTCAAGGACCCCATTCCGGATATGAATTCCTGGAGTATTTATAGGATTCCTTGTCAGTGTGGTTTAATTTATATTGGCCAAACTAAGAGAGCCTTAAAATTTCGCGTCAAGGAACATGAGGCATATGTTACAGAAAAGGAAACACAGAAGTCTTCTGTTGCGCAACATTGTTGGTCCGAAAATCACATTTTCAATTTTTCTGCTGCCAAAATTATTCAAAAAACATCTTCCATTGGAGAACTGGATTTTCTAGAGGCATTTCACATTCATAAAAATCTTTCTGTTCTAGTTAACGATCCTAATTCCAAACCAAATTTGCCTTCGGCCTTTAAAGAAATTATGTTTTAGTTCTGGTTTCACCAACAGATGGCGCCACTTTCTTATTCTTGTCCAAGCTTTCTTATCTTATCTAATCATTTTTCCCTATCTTGTTCATTTGCGGTTTTGCAGCTGAGGATGGTGGTTCGGTAAAACCATCGAAACTAGTCCTGTGGAAATTTTGTAAATATAACGCTGATTTTTGTTGTTTGTCTTCTGGATTAGTATCTATTCGGCGTGTTATTGTGTCTTAATTATAGAAGCCCCAAACAGGCTTACTTTTTGCTTTCTTTTTTGCACGTGTGTGGCCGCCATTTTGTGATTGCATGAGTTTCGGTAAGTACTTTTTTGCAATTTTCAAGTTATGTTTATGTTTTGCATATTTGGATATTGTGCTTTGCTTGTATAATTTCATGCATTTTGCTTACAAACGTTTTGTTTTCTATTCATTTCAGTGAGGGATTTTTCTGCTGTTTTGTGTATGCTTTATTATTGCTTAGTTAATTTAGTTCGATTTTCTACATTGTTTATCATGCCCTCATCCGTTAATCGTTTCACTAAATTACGTCTGAAACGGCAAAAATTCTTGAATCATCTTGACTTTTTACTTAAATGTAAATGTAAAAAATTGATTCCCAATTTTATTCAAATCAAATCTAATCAAAAACCTTCGAGTCGCGTATCAAGAATTCTGTTAAATTGCAAGCTTGCCTTACTTCGGTCCGTCATAAGGGATACACGTCAACAATTGTCCAAAATTGAACATGAACTCTATAAGCTTCATCTGGAACTCGCTAAATCATATCCAAAATTCACTGCCCTTGAACAAAAGTCTTGGTCTAGAACGGAGAATGCAGTGAACCGTCATAAAAACACCCTTGCAGTTAAATTCGAAAAACTCCTTTTACAGTCTTCCAGTTCAAGTAGTTCAAAAAATCTTCCCATTGTAAACATCAAGCCAATAGTTAATATTTCTAATGTTAGGCTTTCAGAAGAACAAGAGAGAATTCTAAAATATAATCTTTCAATTTTTCTGCTGCCAAAATTATTCAAAAAACATCTTCCATTGGAGAACTGGATTTTCTAGAGGCATTTCACATTTATAAAAATCTTTCTGTTCTAGTTAACGATCCTAATTCCAATCCAGATTTGCCTTCGGCCTTTAAAGAAATTATGTTTTAGTTCTGGTTTCACCAACAGATGGCGCCACTTGCTTATTCTTGTCCAGGCTTTCTTATCTTATCTAATCATTTTTTCCTATCTTGTTCATTTGCGGTTTTGCAGCTGAAGATGGTGGTTCGGTAAAACCATCGAAACTAGTCCTGTGGAAATTTTGTAAATATAAAGCTGATTTTTGTTGTTTGTCTTCTGGATTAGTATTTATTCGGCGTGTTATTGTGTCTTAATTATATAAGGAGCTGTTCTTGAACTGTTGTTAAAATTTTCTTACCTAATTTACGAATATTAAAATGCTATCGGAACTAATAGATAGTGTAAATAATGTAATAATTTATCTTATCCGACTTATTTTTCATATTATATTACTGTTTATAAAAAAATGCTGTATAATATCCTCACAACAAATCAGGAGGCGTTATCAACTCACGAGACGCAAGACAGCAAATCAAGACTCCTCCAGACCAATGAGTTGAAACTTCAACACCCACGTGGCAATGGTCATGTCCCTTCCCTCACCCTCAGCGCTCCTTCAACCACGACAGCAGTCAGTCAAGAAATGCTATAGCCAGGCGTCAAACGACACTAATTCAGAGAGCCGTATCACTTTATGCGGGTTCACATGACGTGATCCGGCTCTCTGAATTAGTGTCGGTCGACGGCTCTCGCATGATAATTCTGGCATATCAGCGGAACTAGGTACTAGAAACTGTTGTTAAAAATTTCTGCTCTATTACGATTTAGGATACCTTTCAACGACTGAAATGCCGCGCCGCAGGATTCGAGTCTGTTAGAGTTTGAAAGAGGTCTGTCATTGGATTGAAAGAGGTTGGGGAAATTGGAGAATGGCTCATCATATGAGTCGAAGCGATTCGGCTATTAGAAGATGCTGGCAAGAATGGATGGACAATGACAAATTTCAGCATCATAATGGTAGCTCTCGACCTAGGGCCACAACAGATCGAAAGGACAGAGTAATTGTCAGATCAGCTGTCACAGCGCCTGATTCATCGTATTAAACGTCAGACGTGCGACCCGCACACGAGTGTCCACTATGGCCATTCATAGTCGGCTGATAGAGCGAGATCTACGCTCGTACCGACCGTTACACCCCCTACCACTCCCGCCTGCACACTATTGAGCCAGATTACAGTGGTACTTGGCTCAATCAGGTTGGAATGATGCTGACTGGGGACGTATAGTCTTTAGCGACGAATCCCGCTTCTGTGTCGTGACGATCATCGAAGACGTGTCTGGAAACGCCCAGAGCAGCGTGCAGATCCTGCTTACACTACTGCACGCCACACAGGCCCTCAACCAGGAGTTATGGTCTGGGGGGCCGTTTCCCTTGATAGCAGGACCCCTTTGGTCGTCATTAGAGACACACTTACAGAACAACGGTATGTCGGCGACATTGAGATCTGTTTTGCTACTGTTTCTTTTTCAGTACCCTGGCCTTATTTTTCAGCAAGATAATGCCAGACCACATACAACACGTGTTGCTATGAACTGTCTTGCAGCTTGTCAAAACTTCCTAGGCCAACCAGATCATCAGAACTCTTTCCCATCGAGCATGTCTGGGATATGATGGGAAGGCGGCTCCATCTGTAAGGATCTTCAGTTTTACTAACGTTTATTTTATTTTAAATCTTTACTATCACTTCTTATTTTCTACTTCCGGTCAGAATTAACTTATTTATGCAAATTTGTCTTGCGAACGCCAAGTACTTAAGTTGTGGCTTTTTGCCAAGCAAGAGAGAGGAAGGAGTGATTAGAAGCAGGCCGCTTGCCATAGCAGTTTTACTCGGTTGCTGGTTGCCTTCAAGGCCAGAGGTTTCATCCTCTTGATATCGTAAACGTATCGTAGTGTTAACAGTTCTCTGTACTACAGACGGCCTTTCTGTTAAGATACGGCCAATCTTCAAGTAGACACTTGTTTATTAATCCAAAGTTAGTTTAGTTAGAATTTAGTTAATATTTTTATATTCTTACGTTCAGACCACAAGTGGTTGGTCTCTGTATTTCGAAGTCCGGAAATCATTGTAAAGAGAGAAAAATAAAGGGTTTCGTATACCCTTCCTGTGTATCTTGTCTACTTCCCACATTTATTGAACATAGCTTTAGTAAGCTCCCTGTTCCGAGTCAGGTCATTTAATGTTCCCAAAGCAAGTAAGGAGGAAAACTGAACCTGATAGTGGCGCCCGACGAAGAAGAATAACCATGGCCGAGTTTCAAGAAGAACCTGTGGTGCCTGCAGAAGCGGCTCAGAATCCAGAAATGCCAGCTGCCTCCCTGGAAGGATTTGGTTACATCGTCCAGACCATGCGCGCATCGATGAAACCAGAAGCAACATTTAATGGAAACTCACCGGTAACCAGTTTTTTGGAAAAATTGGATGACCACTTCATGCTGTATCCCGTGCATGAGTTCCAGAACGTCACCTTAGCTACCAGCGCTTTGAGGGGCCAAGCGCTTAATTGGTTCAAATGTATAGGCAGAAGCCTCTTGGGTCAAGCGGGAAGTCCCACCTATACTTACGAAAATTTCAAGACAGCCTTAGTAAAAGCCTTCCCCTGTCGGAAGGGATCGTGCAAAATTAGAAACGGAACTTTTCAGCATATATCAGCAACGAATCGAAAATCTTTCCACCTTTATTTTAAGAAAAATTCACGTCTTCAAACTCTTGTATGGAAACCGTCCGGATCCTGAGATAATTCAAGTGATTTTGCCGAGGTTACTTCCCCAAGTACAAGACTTTATTGAATTAAGGAATCCGACTACACTGGAAAAGTTATTTGAGCTAGCAGTCCAGTTTGAAAGTAGAAGAACGGCGGACATTGAAAGAAGACGCCAGTATGAGCAACAAAACCAATTTGGTGCGCCAAGACCACAGCAAAGTCAAGAACACGGCTACGGAAGCAAAGCGAATCAGTGGGCAAGGAAACCCGAGTATCCAAAAACAACCGGCGAACGTCGACAGTTCAATAGTAATCCAGGAAAAAAGTCTGAAGGCCAGTGGAAAAAGAAGGAAAGCATGGAAATGAAAAAGGATTTAAACTGAAACGGATTTCTGCTGACGGTAGGGTGCGGAAATCCGAAGGCCAAGAAAACCCCTCTTCCTTCAAGTTAAATACAGTAATGGTGAAAAATTTGACTCTTCCGAAGATTGAAGTGTTGGTGAATAATATCCCAGCCACCGCACTCCTGGATACAGGCGCGCAGTGTTCCTGTGTGGCAGAAGATTTTTTTAGGAAGTATTTTCGTAAATATCGCATATATAATTCGGATAATACGACAGTGTTAGCTGCGCAAGGAGAAAGATGTAAGTGCATAGGTAAAAATTACCCCTATACGTTCGTATAAAGGACGAACAAGTAAAGATTATGCTTTTTATAGTAAAGAATTTGCAGGCACATATCATCTTAGGGATAGATTTTCTTTCAGAGGCAGAAGCAACGCTGGATTTTAACGAAGCGTCCCTTAAGCTGACGATGAAACCAGTTCTAGAAGAAAAAACAGAACCACCAATGTTAAACCTTGACCACCTGCCTAAGGAAGAGCAACAAAAAATCCGACAAGTGTAAGTGAGTTTGCTTCGTTATTTAGTGATATTCCAGGATTTACTCAAGTTACTAACCATAGTATCGACACCGGAGATTCACTGCCAGTTCGCCACAAACCATACCGATATGATAAGAATAAAGAAAAAATTATAGAGTGGCACATTAGAGATATGTTACGTAAAAAGATCATAACGCCCATCTCAAGTAGTTATGCTAGCCCGGTTGTTTTATGTAAGAAAAACAATGACTATCCAGTAACACAACCAAAAATACTCATAAATGTGCGATTGACTATCGTAAATTAAACTCCATGATTAAATATCCGGTATATCCGTTACCTATTATTGCAGAAATTCTAAGGAACATAACTTATACCAAATACATGACGACTTTAGACTTAACGACTGGTTATTTTCAAATAGGGGTTAGAACGGAAGATGTCCCTAAGACTGCTTTTATAACCAAGTCTGGCACTTATGCATTCCTGCGTATGCCGTTTGGCCTTTCAGGGGCACCGGCAACATTTCAGCGATGTATGGAAATTGTGCTAAGGCCTGTTCTTGGAAAGTCCACATTTATCTATTTAGACGATATCATTATTACTGGTGATAATCTGCACCAACATGTACAGGATTTAAGACAGGTGTTTTCATTATTAAATGAGGCCGGTGTAAAAGTTAATGTCGAAAAGTGCAAATTTGCAGCCCCTGAATTAAAATACTTAGGTTACAAAATATCTCAGAAAGGAATCGAGACAGGTGAATCAAAAATAATCGCTGCGCAAAAGTACCCGCCGCCAAATACGGCGAAGAAGCTCTCTTCTTTTCTAGGACTTTGTTCATATTATAGGTCCTTTATAAAAGATTTTGCAGCTATTGCTGAACCATTGTTAAAATTAAAAAGGAAAAAGGCAAGATTATCGTGGACGGCCGAAGCCAATAGTGCTTTCGAAAAATTAAAGCAAGCATTAACGCAAGCCCCTGTTTTGAAATTTCCTGAAAAGGATGAGAATTTAGAAATTTCAGCGGATGCTTCGGATTATGAGGTAGGAGCGGTACTTTCGCAAAATCACCAGCCCGTGGCATTTTTTAGTCGAATTTTAAATCAAACACAAAGAAATTATTCCCCGACCGAGAGAGAGGCACTTGCAGTTCTGTTAGCAGTGCAAAAGTTCCGAGTCTATTTTGGAAGGGCGCCAATAACAGTGTATTCTGATCATGCGGCGGTAACTGGATTGTACTCAGGGAAAAACTTATCCCCAAGGTTAATAAGATGGGCACTCAAGTTACAAGAGTATAATCTGGTAATCGAGCACACCCCCGGAAAGGAAAATATCGTAGCAGATGCCCTATCCAGAATAAAAATAGATGAAGAAGGTAATATTGTAAAGGTGGCAATGCTCACAGCATGTACAATAAATTCCCGAGAAACAGTAATAACCGAACTGGGTAAGGATCCTGAGTTTGGAAGCATTTATGAGTATTTAAAGGATCCTGAAAATTTTAGCCACCAAGATATTGTGGCGATAAGAAATAGGGCGGCCCATTACGAACTAATAGATGGTCTATTATTTTATACAAAAACTACAAATTCCAACAACGAATTTCGACCTGTTATCCCAGCTAGTCTTAGATTAAATATCCTGCAGGAGTTACATGACAGCCCTTTAGCTTCTCATGCTGGTATTCGAAAAACTATCCCACGCGTACGCGAGGCAGTCTATTTTCCTGAACTGCGAAAGTTAACAAGGGCGTATGTCCAGTCCTGCCCAACATGTCAAGCAGTTAATTATATTAATTTCCGCCCGGCCGGGTTTTTAATAGCATTAAATCCGAATTTCCAAATGAAATAATTGGCATCGATTTATTGGGCCCTTTCCCAAAAAGTCAGTTAAATAAAAGTCGGTATCTCCTTGTTATGGTTGATCATTTTAGTAAGTGGACCGAAATTGTTCACTTAAAACGAGCCTCCACGAAATTAGTTACTGATTCTATTTTAAATAAATATATTTTAAAATACGGGGCGCCCCTAAAAGTTATATCGGATAATGGTCCTCAATTTGTAAGTAATATATTTGAAGACATGTGCCAAACCTGGGCATACGTCATTTAAAAATGGTCCGGTATCGGCCGCAATCAAATATAGCGGAACGGGTCAATAGAAATATAGTGAAAATTATCCGTAGTTATGTTAAAAATTTTCATAAAAGCTGGGATAACTATGTCAATGAATTAGCTTTCGCGCTTAGGACCGCAAAACATGATACAACGGGCAAAACTCCTGCTGAGTTATTTTTAGGCAGAAAGATTATAACGCCGTTAGATAAATTATTTTATGTGCAACAAAGAGCCCCAGAATTTAAAATGTGTGATATAGAAAAATTAATTAAAGAAGCAAAAAAGAACACTGAAGTAACACAGAGAAAACAGAAACTTTATTACGATATGAAACGACGGGGAGTAACTTATAAAGTAGGAGATGAAGTATTAAAAATTAAGCATTCACTTTCTTCAGCACCAGAAGATAAAACCGCCAAATTTTTTCCACGATTTGAAGGACCATATGTCATAGAAAAATAACTCAGGCTGTAGTGGTGTTAAAAGCCAGGAATGGTGAAACATGCTCCGCAAACATTGACCAGATAAAACCATACTATGACCGTAATAAAATGCAAATATTTAAAGATCTTTTGCAGGATCCGGCACGGCAGGCACTGCAGGCACAAGCTCCAGAGGTGGAACAACGACAATCACAAGGGCAAGCCATTAGGAGGCAGGAGCAATTGAAAAGAAAGTTTCCCCGTTGGAAAATTGAAGGTAACAAGAAAAAGAAGCCGTTCCACCGACCAGAAAAGAGAGCGCACGACCACCCCCAGAATGAAGAAGGGAGAAGTACAACGAATGCAAAGAGAGCCAAAAGTAATAACGGCAACTATAACCCGGCTTCCAAACGAAAGATCTACCCATCGGACAGGAGTCGTCTACGCAGCAAATGTCGACGAATTGCTGAAGGAACACCAGCTGCGGAGGCAAACAAACAAGGAAAATTTGAACAGCCAGCAACGAGATCCAAGCAGGAACGAGAGAGAAGTGTCCCGGTTCCGCCAAGACCAGCTGCCATCAAACGGCCAAGACCACAGGCAGAGACTAAAAAGAAGGTCTTCAAGGGTGACCGAACTGGAAGGAAAAGAAAGCTCGTAGAGGAAGGAACTGAAGGGCGAACCCGCACAAGAAGGAAGATAAACCAAACGCTAGTCTTTGCTACCTTCCAGGACTGAGCAGAAAAAAGAATGTCCGAATATCACAAAGATAAGTAAAACTTTATGTTACTTTGCAACCTTAAGTTAATCTTTCATTCTTACTGCAAGTGGCAGAATTCAAGACGTTTTACCTCATGTGAGGTCTACCTTTATCGCCAAAAAGGCGAGAAATGAGTTGTTACCTATTTTGGTATTATGTTTTTCAATTACACGTGAGTAAAACTAAAATTAATATATAATAGGAATGTGTAAATACTTGAATATTGTAAAAGTTATTGTATAAAATTTTATTTAAAAGATTCTCGCAAGAAAGAAGTTTTAGTCTGAAAGGCTTTTGAAATGTAGTATTTCAATGGAGAAGAATTGGCACTTGCTTGGAAAAGAATAGAAGTTAACAATGTACTACTAATGTATGTTTTAAAATGCGTAAAATTAACGCCATGTTAAGATGTCCTTATATAATGTGAACTGTTATGTCAAACGTTAAGAAATACTGTGATATGTTAAAAGTGAAAGTAATGCCAAAAATTTTAACTTATTCATGTGACTGTAAAAAGAGAAAATTATTGTGAATATGTGTTAAAAGTTGAATGAATGTAGTTAGGCTCTCTGACGCTACACTTCAGAGTTAGCCACTTTCAGAATAGTACCTCAGGGTTTAGAGATGAATATAAGGTGTGTTATGAGGTCTTGTTATGTTGAATTTTAACACGTTAGTGTTTTGATTGCAGGCGGTAGTGTTGAACACTTGTACATAAACACGTTCGTGTTTGGGGTTTTCTTTTACAACACATGTCAGAGAGCACGGGGAGAGAATTAAATAAAGTGATGAATGAAATAAGAATGTTAAGAGAAATATAAGTATTCATGTTATCAGGTTCAATGTTTCTTCTAACCTTCTTCGGAAACATACAATGACCTGACTAGAACAGAGAGCTTACTAAAGCTATGTTCACTAATTGTAGTAAGTAGACAGGATACAGACGAAGGGTATACAAAACCCTTTATTTTTTCTTTATATACAATGACTTCGGTACTTCGGAATACAATGACCCTCCACTCGGGGTCTAACTTAAAAGATATCAAAATAAAACTAAACTCTAATTTAACTTTAGAATAAGATTGGCCTTATAATAACAGGAAGCGTATGTAGCACAGAGACTGTGAACACTACAATACGTTTAATTTATCAAGAGGATTAAAACCTCTGGCCTGGAAGGCAAAGTAGCAACTGCGTAACTTCTAAGGTAAGCGGCCTGCTTCGAACTCACGGCTTCCTCTCTTCTGCTTGGCAAAAAGGCCACACTTAAATACTTGGCGTTCGCCAGACAACTTTGCATAAACTCCTTCACGCTTATAATTCTGGCCGGAAGTAGAAAATAAGAAGTGATAGTAAAGATTTAAAATAAAATAAACGTTAGTAAAACTTAAGATCCTTACATACTTCCCGCCAGAGTTAATTAGTTTGAAACTGAGGTCTAAAACGACCTTGTTGAAAACTTTTAGCTCTAGAAACTAACGCGAGGCCAACCTTTTACAATCATAACTTAGCTAGAAACTAAAAAAATTTTAAAAGAAAGAAATTTGTTACAATAGCAGCTCCCGGAATATACAACAATCTTTTTTCTTTTTCATCTGTACTGCATCTAAACAGGAGCTTTATTCAATTCTGGTTCCTTCCAGAGATCTGGAAGGAAAACTAGTTTAATGAAATGTTACAGAATGACATTGCAAATAACATATAGAATATACTTTTTCTTAACATTCTTATTTCATTCATGACTATTTTAATTATCTCTCCCCGTGCTCTCTGACATGTGTTGTAAAAACACCAAACACGAATGTGTTTCTGTCTATGTGTTCAACACTTCCTCCTACAATCAAAACACTAACGTGTTAAAATTCAACATACGAGACCTCTTAACACACCCTAATTTCAACTCTAGACCCTGAGGTACTATTCTGAAAGTGGCTAACTCTAAAGTGTAGCGTCAGAGAGCCTAACTACATCATTCAACCTTTAACACATATTCACCATGATTTAATCTTTACAGTCACACGAATAACAAATTTTTAACATTACTTTCACTTTTACCATATCACGGTATTTCTAAACATTCAAAATAACAGTTCACATGTATACAAGAACATATCAAGATGCCGTTAATTTTACACATTTGAAAACATACATTAGTAGTACATTGTTAACTTCTATTCTTTTCAAAGCAAGTGCCAATTCTTTCTACATTGAAATAATACTACATTTCAAAAAGTCTTTCAGACTAAAACTTCTTTCTTGTTAGAATGTTTTAAATAAAATTTATACAATAACTTTTTACAATATTTAAGTCTTTATACAACGCTATTATACATCAACTTTAGTTTTACGCGCGAGTAATTGAAAAACATAATAAGAAAATCGGTCACAACTCATTTCTCGCCCTTTTGGCGATAAAGGTAGACCTCGCATGAGGTAAAACTTCTTGAAATCTGCCACTTGCAGTAAGAATGAAAGATTAACTTAAGTTTGTAAAGTAACATAAAATTTTACTTATCTTTGTAATATTCAGACATCCTTTTCTGGGCCCAGTCTTTAAAGGTGCTGCAGACCGTAGCTTGGTTGATCCTCCTTCTTGTACGGGCTCGCCCTTCAGTGCTTTCCTCTGGAAGCTTCCGTTTTTCACCACTACGGCCACCCTTGAACATCTTCCTTTTGTGCTCTGCTTGTGGTCTTGGCCGTTTGAAGACAGCTGGTCTTGGTGGAACCGGGAAACTTCTGTCGTGATCCTGCTTGGACCTCGTTGTTGGCCGTTCAAATTTTTCTTGTACTTTTTCCTCCGCCGCTGATGGCCCTTCCGCAGTTCGGCGACTTTTGCTGCGGAGAGTTCTGTCGGATGAGTCAATCTTCCGTTTCACAGCCGGGTTATAGTTGCCGTCCTTTCTCCCGGTCTTTTCCACATACGTCGTCCTTCTCCCTTCTTCATTCTGGGGGTGTTCGTGAACTCTGTTTTTTGGACGGTGGAACGGCTTCTTTTTCTTTTTACCTTCAGTTTTTCCGCGGGGCAATTTTCTTTTCACTTGCTTCTGTCTCTCATTGGCTTGCCCTTGTACTTGTCGTTTTCCAACCTCTGGAACTTGTACCTGCGGTGTCTGCCGTACCGGATCCTGCAAAAGATCTGAAAAGATTTGCATTTTATTACGATCGAAGTAGGGCTTGATTTGATCAATGTTTGCGGAACAGGTTTCACCATTTCTTGCCTTTAACACACCAACAGCGTGAGTTATTTTTTCTATAACATATGGTCCTTCAAAGCGTGGAAAAAATTTGGCAGTTTTATCTTCTGGTGCTGAAGAAAGTGAATGCTTAATTTTTAGTACTTCATCCCCTACTTTATAAGTTACTCCCCGTCGTTTCAAGTCATAATACAATTTTTGTTTTCTTTGTGCTACTTCCGTATTCTTTTTTGCTTCTTTTATTAGTTTTTCTATATCACCCATTTTAAATTCTGGGGCTCTTTGTTGCACATAAAATAGTTTATCTAACGGTGTTATAACCTTTCTGCCTAGAAATAACTCAGCAGGAGTTTTGCCCGTTGTATCATGTTTTGCGGTCCTAAGGGCGAAAGCAAATTCATTGACATAGTTATCCCAGCTTTTATGAAAATTTTTAACATAACTACGGATAATTTTCACTATATTTCTGTTGACCCGTTCCGCTATATTTGATTGCGGCCGATACGGGACCATTTTTAAATGACGTATGCCCAGTTTTTGGCACATGTCTTCAAATATATTACTTACAAATTGAGGACCATTATCCGATATAACTTTTAGGGGCGCCCCGTATTTTAAAATATATTTATTTAAAATAGAATCGGTAACTAATTTCGCGGAGGCTCGTTTTAAGGGAACAATTTCGGTCCATTTACTAAAATGATCAACTATAACAAGGAGATAGCGACTTTTGTTTAACTGACTTTTTGGGAAAGGGCCCAATAAATCGATGCCGATTATTTCATTTGGAAATTCGGATTTAATACTATTTAGAAACCCGGCCGGGCGGAAATTAATATAATTAACGGCTTGACATTTTGGGCAGGACTGGACATACGCCCTTGTTAACTTTTGCAGTTCAGGAAAGTAGACTGCCTCGCGTACGCGTTGGATAGTTTTTCGAATACCAGCATGAGAAGCTAAAGGGCTGTCATGGAGCTCTTGCAGGATATTTAATCTAAGACTAGCTGGGATAACAGGTCGAAATTCGTTGTTGGAATTTGTAGTTTTTGTATAAAATAATAGACCATCTATTAGTTCGTAATGGGCCGCCCTATTTCTTATCGCCACAATATCTTGGTGGCTAAAATTTTCAGGATCCTTCAAATACTCATAAATACTTCCAAACTCAGGATCCTTACCCAGTTCGGTTATTACAGTTTCTCGGGAATTTATTGTACACGCTGTCAGCATTGCAACTTTTACGGTATTACCCTGTTCGTCTAATTTAATTCGTGACAGGGCATCTGCTACGATATTTTCCTTTCCGGGGGTATGCTTGATTACCAGATTATATTCTTGCAGCTTGAGTGCCCATCTTATTAACCTTGGGGATAAATTTTTCCCAGAGTACAATCTAGTTACCGCCGCATGATCAGAATATACTGTTATCGGCGCCTTTCCAAAATAGACTCGGAACTTTTGCACTGCTAACAGAACTGCAAGTGCCTCTCTCTCGGTCGCGGAATAGTTTCTTTGTGTTTGATTTAAAGTTCGGCTAAAAAATGCCACTGGCTGCTGATTTAGCGAAAGTACCGCTCCTACCGCATAATCCGAAGCATCCGCTGAAATTTCTAAATTTTCATCCTTTTCAGGAAATTTCAACACAGGGGCTTGCGTTAATGCTTGTTTTAATTTTTCGAAAGCACTATTGGCTTCGGCCGTCCACGAGAATCTTGCCTTTTTCTTTTTAATTTTAACAATGGCTCAGCGATAGCCGCAAAATCTTTTATAAAGGACCTATAATATGAACAAAGTCCTAGAAAAGAAGAGAGCTTCTTTGCCGTGTTTGGAGTCGGATACTTTTGTACAGCGATTATTTTTGATTCATCTGTCTCGATCCCTTTTTGCGATATTTTGTAACCTAAATATTTTAATTCAGGGGCTGCAAGTTTGCATTTTTCGACATTAACTTTTAGACCGGCCTCATTTAATAAAGAAAACACCTGTCTTAAATCCTGTACATGTTGGTCTAGATTATCACTAGTAATAATGATATCGTCTAAATAGATAAATGTGGACTTTCCGAGAACAGGTCTTAACACAATGTCCATGCATCGCTGAAATGTTGCTGGGGTGCCTGAAAGGCCAAACGGCATTCGCAAAAATGCATAAGTGCCAGACTTGGTTATAAAAGCAGTCTTAGGCACGTCCTCAGGCCTGATCCCTATTTGAAAAAAACCATTCGTTAAGTCTAAAGTCGTCATAAATTTGGTTGATTTTATGTTCCTTAAAATTTCTTCTATAATCGGTAACAGCTATACCGGATATTTCGTTATGGAATTTAATTTACGGTAATCAATAGCGAATCTTCACCTTTTTGGATGCTCCAAAGGATAATCATTATTTTTCTTACATAAAACCACCGGACTAGCATAACTACTTGAGATAGGCGTTATGATCTTTTTACGTAGCATATCGGTAATATGCCATTCTATAATTTTTTCCTTATTCTTATCATACCGGTATGGTTTTTGACGAACCGGCAATGCATCTCCGGTGTCAATACTATGGTTAGTAACCTGGGTAAATCCTGGAATATCACTAAATAAGGAAGCAAATTCACTTACCACTTGTCGGATTCTATCTTGCTCGTCATTAGGCAGGTGGTCAAGATTTAACCTTGGCGGTTCAACCTTTTCTACACGCACTGGTTTCATCGTCAGCTTAAGAGACGCTTCATTAAAATCCAGTGTAGCTTGTGCGTCTGAAAGAAAGTCTATTCCTAGTATTAAGTGTGCTTGCAAATTCTTTACTATAAAAAACATCACCTTTACTTGTTCGTCCTTGATACGGATGTACAAAGGTACTTTACCTACGCACTTACATTGTTCTTCTTGCGCCGCTAATACTGTTGTATTATCCGCATTATATATGCGGTATTTGCGAAAATACTTTCTAAAAAAGACTTCTGCCACACAGGAACACTGCGCGCCGGTATCCAGGAGTGCGGTGGCCGGGATATTATTTACCAAGACTTCAATCTTCGGAAGAGTTAAATTTTTCACCATTACTGTATTTAACTTGTAGGAAGAGGGGTTTTCGTGGCCTTCGGATTTCCGCACCCTCTCGTCAGCAGAAATCCGTTTTAGTTTAAATTATTTTTCCTTTCGGTGCTTTCCTTCTTTCTCCACTGGCCTTGAGACATTTTCCTGGGTTGCTATTGAACTGTCGACGTTCGCCGGCTGTTTTTGAATGCTCGGGTTTCCTTGCCCACTGATTCGCTTTTTCTCCGTAGCCATGTGCTTGAGTTTGCTGTAGTCTTGGCGTACCAAATTGGTTTCGCTGTTGATATTGGCGTCTTCTTTCGACGTCCGCCGTTCTTCTACTTTCAAACTGGATTGCTAGCTCAAATAACTTTTCCAGTGTAGTCGGATTTCGTAATTCAATAAAGTCTTGCACTTGGGGTAGTAACCTCGGCAAAATCACTTGAATTATTTCAGGATCCTGACGGTTTCCATACAAGAGCTTGAAAACGTGAATTTTTCTTAAAATAAAGCTCGAGAGGTGTTCCATTCTTTGTTGATATATACTGAAAAGTTCTGTTTCTAATTTGGCACGATCCCTTACAACAGGGAAGGCTTTTAGTAGGGCAGTCTTGAAATTTTCGTAAGTATAGGTGGGACTTCCTGCTTGACCCAAGAGACTTCTGCCGATACATTTGAACCAGTTAAGCGCTTGGCCCCTCAAAGCGCTGGTAGCTAAGGTAACTTTTTGAAACTCGTGCACGGGGTAGAGCATGAAGTGGTCATCCAATTTTTCCAAAAAACTGGTTACCTGTGAGTTTCCATTAAACGTTGCTTCTGGTTTCATCGAAGCGCGCATGGTCTGGACGATGTACCCAAATCCTTCCAGGGCGGCAGCTGGCATTTCTCGATTCTGAGCCGTTTCTGCAGGCAGCACAGGTTCTTCTTGAAACTCGGCCATGGTTATTCTTCGTCGGGCGCCACTATCAGGTTCAATGTTTCTTCTAACCTTCTTCGGAAACATACAATGACCTGACTAGAACAGAGAGCTTACTAAAGCTATGTTCACTAATTGTAGTAAGTAGACAGGATACAGACGAAGGGTATACAAAACCCTTTATTTTTTCTTTATATACAATGACTTCCGTACTTCGGAATACAATGACCCTCCACTCGGGGTCTAACTTAAAAGATATCAAAATAAAACTAAACTCTAATTTAACTTTAGAATAAGATTGGCCTTATAATAACAGGAAGCGTATGTAGCACAGAGACTGTGAACGCTACAATACGTTTAATTTATCAAGAGGATTAAAACCTCTGGCCTGGAAGGCAAAGTAGCAACTGCGTAACTTCTAAGGTAAGCGGCCTGCTTCGAACTCACGGCTTCCTCTCTTCTGCTTGGCAAAAAGGCCACACTTAAATACTTGGCGTTCGCCAGACAACTTTGCATAAACTCCTTCACGCTTATAATTCTGGCCGGAAGTAGAAAATAAGAAGTGATAGTAAAGATTTAAAATAAAATAAACGTTAGTAAAACTTAAGATCCTTACAATGTTACTTGCCATTTAATTGTGTAACATTTCATTAAACTAGTTTTCCTTCAAGATCTCTGGAAGGAACCAGATTTCAACTAAGAGCTCCTGTTTAGATGCAGTACAGATGAAAAGTAATTGTCCATGAAGTTGATAATGTAAAAAAACGATTTTTTTTTAAATTTCTAGTTTCTAGTGAGATATGTTTGTAAAAGATTGGCCTCGCGTTAGATTCTAGAGCTAAAAGTTTTCAACAAGGTCGTTTTAGACCTCAGTTTCAAACTAATTAACTCTGGCGGGAAGTACGTAAGAATCTTAAGTTTTACTAACGTTTATTTTATTTTAAATCTTTACTATCACTTCTTATTTTCTACTTCCGGCCAGAATTAAAAGCTTTAACTTATTTATGCAAATTTGTCTTGCGAACGCCAAATACTTAAGTTGTGGCTTTTTGCCAAGCAAGAGAGAGGAAGGAGTGATTAGAAGCAGGCCGCTTGCCATAGCAGTTTTACTCGGTTGCTGGTTGCCTTCAAGGCCAGAGGTTTCATCCTCTTGATAATTTTAAACGTATCGTAGTGTTAACACTTCTCTGTACTACATACGGCCTTTCTGTTAATATACGGCCAATCTTCAAATAGACACTTGTTTATTAATCCAAAGCTAGTTTAGTTAGAATTTAGTTAATATTTTTATATTCTTACGTTCAGACCACAAGTGGTTGGTCTCTGTATTCCGAAGTCCGGAAATCATTGTAAAGAGAGAAAAATAAAGGGTTTCGTATACCCTTCCTGTGTATCTTGTCTACTTCCCACATTTATTGAACATAGCTTTAGTAAGCTCCCTGTTCCGAGTCAGGTCATTTAATGTTCCCAAAGCAAGTAAGGAGGAAAACTGAACCTGATACATCTACCAGGGAATGTTGACGACCTAGCCCGACAATTGGAGCAAATTTGGCAAGAAATACCACAGGAGACCATCCGGGAGCTTTATCAGTCTATTCCACGCCTTGTGGCAGCTTGCATCGAGGCTAGAGGTGGGTCAACACTTTATTGAGCTCGTTACTTGTAAATCGTAACTATGTGTAACTCTGAAATAAATCATTCAGTTGTTCTGAAAGTTTAATCATTTTCTATTCTGTACATAATCTTCATATCCATTAATTTTTGGCTTCATCGAATAACACCTTCTTGGTGCGTCGATTATTTTTTGTTATACAGTGTATTACAAAATTTCAGACTAAATATTTCGGCCAATTTTTATGGTATGGGAGTCTAACATTTTGTGTATTATTTTTATAAGTACGAAAGTTTTCTAAATAAGGAGCGAAAGAACATGTAAAAAGTTAGATTTCGCATTTATACAAATTTAATTTTTTAAATATAAAAATATGAAACTATGAATCTTTGCCTCATTTAAAAGATTTTTGTGACTGGAAGTATGAGACTACACCAAAAGTTGTAAAAATAAAGGCCAAGAATGCCAAGCAATGACTTTTGTGGATGCGATGCATTCGTATATTCATATTCGGTGAAAAATTTATATTGAAATCCTACATGAATGAAAAATCTAAATTTTGCAGCATTTTGCAGCAAGAGGAAACAATGTATATTGGCTCAATTGCTAATCGTTTAAAGATAATAAATATCATATTAAGTTAACCACAATGTTAATTTTTATGATATTAATTATATGCTCTTTCTTTGCAGGTGCTCGGAATTTACTTAATTATAATGATAGCATTAAGAGAAAAAGAAGAAGGAGGAGAGTCGGTTTTGCCAATGCTTTAAAAGTCATAGTCCAAGTTGATACTTAACCATTGTGTAGCCCTTACACTAGTACATATTTAGTATATTGTATCAATTCAATAGCAATTTATTAACATCCTAAAGTATTATGGGTTATTAAATCAAAAACAAATGCTCACACTCAAAATAGATGATCTTTACTACTAACACATATATTAAAAACGATTTAACTGACAAACTTCAAGGAGGAAATTTAAGAAAAATATCCTTACATACAGAGATTAAAAATAAATTACAAAGTATACTCCTCAACGGTAAAACTGCAACACATTGAAAGAAAAGGCAGACAATTGTACAAATTTGTGAAAAGAAAATGTGGTAAAGATAGGACAAATTATATGTATATATAAAGAACAGAAAACATGAAGGTTCATCATGATGGGTTCAGTAATCAGTATGCGTACAAGATCTATAATACGGAAGCAGTATACGTTGGAATACTATAAGCGTGGTAAGAAATATTTTGTCCAGTTACATGAACGCTTAATACTCAAAGTATTAAATTCCCAGATAATAGCTTCTTTTGAAGTGATGACATACACCAGAACATCTTCAGACAGATGAAAAGTCTGGAAAGGTACCAGTTCATAGTAACATACCAAGTTAATGAAGTGCCCAACGTATCATGAGCAACATATGCTTCTCCATTTTCATGTTGAAATTTTATGCCAAAAGTATTTTCCAAGGAGGATTAGACAATAGCTTTATAATTAAAACAATATTATTTATTGAACAATCAATGTCTATGATATATATATTAGAGGGATTCATTAGCCATTGTATAGTCAGTTATTATGTTATTTGACATTGTATAGTCAGATATTATGGCAGAAGTTAGGCTATTGTTACATACCCTTTCAAACGCTTGATCAGAGGACTATTGGCATCATTTATGTTCCCATTCTATGGTTATCATTACGCAAGTAACAGAAATGTGATTCATCATTGATTAAGTATTCTTATATCCAGAACTCAAGAGTCGGCATGCATTGTATGAGGCTACTGCTTAGTGATAGGGAAAGCTTAAATACTGGCAGAAAGGTATCTAGTATCGCATAAACATTTTGAAACTCAAGATTAGACCTAAAAATCATCTTGCATTAGCAGAGATTTTATCTAGCCTAACGATATTCTTCTACCAAATTTTACATTATACATTGGTGCAATTCTCTTCTACATTCATGTCCATAAATTAAGGATAATGCAAAATCACACAAAGGAAGAGTTAGAAGCAAAACAAATTCGACTTATTTGTAAAGCCTTTTTTCTTAAACAAAAGGTAAAGAGCAAAAAAAGATGCTATATGTTTGATATTATTTAAAAAAATTAGCGATTTTTTCTACCTGGAGCAAATTACAAAAAAAAAAAAAAAAAAAAAAAAAAAAAAAACCCACCCTATTTACAAAAAAACAATATTACATGGTTGGTATGATTGTTAATACATTGCATGTCTCCCAGACGATGCAATACAGTCCGTACAACGCCTAGGCATGCTGAGTATTAAATTATCGATCTGATCTTGGGAGATATTACACCAGTCAAAAAGCAATGCTCTCCGAAGTTCCGGTAGACATGTAGGAGGAGATTGACGGGCTGCAACTCGTCAAGCATGTCCGGTCAAGCATGTCCCCCACGTGCTCTACTGGATTCAAGTCAGGTAAGAATGCTGGCCAGTCCATACGGGTGATAGCCTCCGATTGAAGGCATTCGCTTTGGATGTTTCCACGGTGAGGACGGGCGTTGTCATCCATAAACACAAATTGTGCGCCCATGGCGCCCGAAACAAACGTACGTGTTGTTCCAGAATGACGTCCAAATAGATTTGGCTTGTCATGGTTCCAATTTGAACATCCAGGTCACTTCTGGAACCCAGAATAATTCCACCCCAAACGAGCACTCCTGCACCACCGTAATGGTGTCGTTCAATGATGTTTTTTTGGTGGTAACGGGTACCTGGAGCTCTCCATATGAAAGTCCGGCGAGAATCAGACTGCAAGCTAAACCTGGACTCGTCGGAAAACATCACACCAGCCCACTGTTCCGGGGTCCACAATACATGCTCTCTACTCCAGGCAAACCGCAGGTGACAGTGAGTTGCAGTAAGTGGAACGCATCTGACAAGTCTACGAGCATATAGACCGATTTGCCCTAAGTGTCTGTAAACGGTCTGCCTTGAAATTGTAGTACCAGTGGCTGAAGAGAGCTGACGAGACAGGTCTGAGGCTGTGCTCCGCCTGTTTCTTTTGGCAGTAACTGCCAAATACCGGTCCTCATTCGGCGTTGTAACTCTGAGGCGACCTGTGCTGTAACGTCTACTCACATTACCATCATCTTGGAATCGTTGCCAAAGCCTGGAGATGACACTCTGGGCAATTCCAAGTTCGTCTGACACTTCCAGTTGGGTACGCCCACATTCCAGACGGCCGATAATTCTACTACGTAAAAAATCATCGAAATGCGTCCTTTGTGTCATAACTATTCGGTTATTGCACTGAAATGCTTATAAAGCGCCTGCGAACAATTTTACTTCTTTGCCTGTATTCCTTATATACCACTCTCTTACACTCTCGTCATTGTGACGTGCCATCGGTGTCATCTGGTTACTTCCTGAAATTTGCATATGATTCTTGAAGATGTGTGTAGTGATTTTACAGGCGATATATTTATTTTCGAGTTCGATTTCCGCGTGACTCCGAATTATCCTTAATTTATGGACATGAGTGTATATACAGCTAAATTCTACTGCCAATTGCCAAATGTTCAGTGTGTAATAAAAACAACATCTCATTTGACTCGCACTCGTGAAAGCTTGAGTGACTGCTAGTCTTGATAAGGTCACCTATGCACTTAACAATTTTATTCATTTGATATCTCATTTCTTAATCGGTAACTTTGTAACTTTTATGATATCTAATGCTAAATGGTGAAAATATTTCAAACCATATCAGTTACTGTATTTTGCAGGGATAATCCTTATAGCCTTCAGTTCAAAGATACTATTACCCAAAATATCTAACATTTGAAGCTAACTGTATAAATTTTATGATGTAAATAAACTAGAATTACTTGTTCTAAACATGTGACGCCTGTTGACATATGTGACCCTGAAGCTTCGCAAGAGTCTTGGTATAGCTCGCACAAAAAAAAAAAAAAAAAAAAAAAAAAAAAAAAAAGAAGAAGAAGAAGAAGAAAGAAAAGGAAAAAAAATGTCAGTCCTGGGTATCTCCTGTTCTACTGGGTCAATTGTTGAAACTTAAGTTGGGTTTTCCATATCTCGGCCCATCAGCGGCCGCTGAACACTGGTAGTTCGGTCTGAGGTTCGAATTCCGCGAACGGGCTGGTTGCATGGGTGTTTTCGTGGTTTTCCCCATGTGTAACGTGAATACAAGCCAGTTTCCCTTAGAAAGTCCACCACGAAGGTATCCCTTCCCTTAGGCAGATAGCCCTCGAGGCTTTGCCGAAATTAAATAACCTAACCTATTCATATCTCGAAAGCGCAATTTAGGATATACATTAGATTTATACATAGTATTGCTCTAGCATTGGTATTTTGGCACAAAAGCGCGCTTTTTCTCAAATGACACACCGATTTTTTTTTCCATATTTCAATTTTACAGCTAAAATTAAGCCAAAGTACCAAGTTTTGTAAAAATCGCATGAGTAGTTTTTTTTTTTTTTTTTTTAATTAATTCTCAAAGTTTTAGCTCCTCAATTTTAATTGAATTTTGTATATATTTAACATTTCTTTTTTTATTCCTTCTTTCACATTTCGAAGTTTAAGTTCAATCCAAATAAAATAATTCAGCTTTTTTCTGATTTGTTTTTAAAATTTGTATTTAGTAATTTTTATAAATTTTTCGAAAAATATTTTAATTATAAACTATAATATTTTTGCGATCGCCTTAAAGTAGATGTATTTATAAGCCTACCTGCAAAAAATTACACTTTTTTATTGAAAATTTCCGAAAATATACGGGAGCTTATATATTAACTTGCTTTGAAATTTGGCATATAAGCGATAATTACGCCAAATATGTTTTACACACTTTTTTAATATTATTTGAAAGTATTAACGATGCAGCATTTTTTTTCCGCTCGTGCTCGATGAAAGGGATAGGAAAATAGATTACTATAAATTTAGAATTGTTTTTCGCGCTGAAAAAAGCGCGCCAAGATAAGATTTTCATTTTCTCACTAAACATTACAAAATTTAATATTTAAACATTAATAGTAGTCTCGGATCCTTAAGTCATTGAATCCTAAGCCTAAATTCGTTCATTAGAACAGACTAGACCTTTACTATTGCCATAGTACGTAGTCTCCATAGTGTATACAATGTAAATAGTATACTAAGACCATGGTACTATTTTGTTTCTAAAATTGTAAATTTGTACACTCATTCATTGATTTATCATTTTATTTGTTTTATTTTACTGAAATTATTGTTTAAGTATTGCATTGATTTGCTTTAGTTGTAAATATGGCTTCCTATCTACGGATTGTACTGACCGGGGTGCATATAAGCAAAGTGTGTACTGCTGGGACAACTGCTTGAATTTGGCCAATGGCAGTCCAGATGAGGATCAACCATTAACCCCGCCCACGTGAGTGATGTCACATTTCTGACGTTTGTTTACATTCTGCTGTTCGGCGTTACGAAGTGCATTCTTTGAATGTATATTTAGTTTTTCGGAATGAAAGTGTTTATATATATATGCGTATATATCTTTGTACACCGATTTAATGTTTGTTTCGGAATATTAAGGCTTACTCTATCATTCCATTACATGCATGGCATTGAAATTTATATAAATTTAATTTCAGCTTCAGATTTTATTCATTTCCTAAAAATCTTAACATGGACTACTTAGATTTATATGTTATGTTCTACACTTAGAAAACACCTCCTTCCCTGCAAAAAAGTTGCGCACCAGCGGAGAGCAAGTCGCTGAACACTGGTAGTTCGGTCCGAGGTTCAAATCCCGCGAATTAACTGGCTGCATGGCGTTTTCGTGATTTTCCCCATGTGTAAAGTGTATATGAACCAGTTTCCCTTAGAAAATCCTCCACGAAGGCATCCCTCTCCTTAGGCGGATAGCTCTCGAAACTTTGCCATAATCACATAAACCAAACAGTACAAAACAGTCAGGAACAGATTATCATAACACGGTAAACCTTTTCTTTATGATCACCTCTGAAGCTGACTACTACTCCTCAATTATACAAACAAATTTTGGTACTGAACATCTTCTCTTTGAGATGATAAGCTCTACACAGAATTAAAATCATGTAGAGCTAGAATCATCTGCTAGAGGGACCATTCTATCGTTAAAAGTCAGAAATTTACTCAAATTTTTCTAAAAATGCAAATTAATCAACAAAATTTGGCATTAAGTACTTTGTTTCTGTAAACATAATTAATAATACTTCCGACTTTAATTTAGTGTGTATAGTGACAATTTATTGCATTAATGAATGATATTTGCTTCACAGGTTAGAAACATTTCTATTGAGGAGCTGTTTTGCTTGGAGGATTGGTTTGGTTTATTTGATTATGGAAAGTATGCAAGGTCTATGTGGGAGGGATGCCTTCGTGGAGGATTTTTAAGGAAAAAAATCATATGCATGTTACCACATGTGGAAAACCAGGTCAGTGCTCATGGCAGCCAGCCTATCCACCTGGAATCAAACTCAGATCGAACTATCAGCGTTCCAGTGACTTTACCGCTCAATCACTGTTGGGCTGTGCCTGGAGGGCCATGAAGAATATTAATTACATGCATTGAAAACTGAATTCTAAACTAAATGTAAAAAGAAAGCAATAGAAATTCATTTATCAACACTAGTTCTCATTAAATTAAAATACTGCATAAAATAAGTTTATAAAGCTATTGAATGAAAACTTTCCTTTAACATATTTAAGAATGTGTAAGGAGCGATAGATTAAGAATTATTTCTAATATTACAAAAGTAATTTTCTTTTGAAGGAATTAAAAGTAAGCAAAATTTCGAAATCATATACTACTGGAATTGGCATCCCACTTTACCAAAAATTAAATAATTGCATTATTCGGTGATAAATCAAGTTGTGCAAAAATATTAAATATGAATAGACCCATTTCAATTACTTAAAAAACTGAATGGGAAGATGGGAGAAATTAAGAGAAAAAAGCTTTCTAGATTATTCGCTAGAAATCTGACATCCTGGAAAATGAACCAAAAGGAGAAATATATATATATTTACTAAAGAAATATTGATTATATTATCTCCTAAGATTAATTATCATACTTCCTATTTGATCATAAAGTGAATTTAGGATCATACAAAATTATATTATATATATTATATAATTATATATATATATGTAATAATAAAATTCCATAGTCAAGAATACACTTAAATTCTAACTGTATGTTCTTTTCGTTTTTAATGGCGACAGTCTCTTATTTGAAAGTACGTGGAATTAATTCCACAGCCCGTAGTCAAGTTGTTTTTCCCGCCTTTTCTACACGTACAGTTTTAGAATGTTCTGGAAATATTTTAAGCGAACTGGAATGGCTGACGAGGCTGACGTCATTTCTTGGAAGCTCCGCCTTTCCAGAGGCTATAAAAGGACTCGCAAAAGAATATCGGGATCTTTTCTTTAATGTAACGATGCAGTGAACTTTATACAAAAATTTATTAGTAGTTCTTTTTTTATTTACTCCGGAGATCAGATTTTTGTAATTGCTATTTCTCCTGAATAATAATAAATGGAACCTGTTTTTTAAACTTATCGTCTGATAATTTAAGTTACGACTATCTATGATTATTCACTGATCTATTTATTCTTTACAAAAGCTGATACATCACACACATACACACACACACGCATATAGAGAGAAATTTTGTAAAGTTTGAGACACAAATTTATATTCCTTCTTGAACATTAAGGAAATAATACTTGAAAGAGACATTTTAAAAATAGCATCACTAGAGCAAATTCACATTGCAGAATAAAAATGTTGTTCATTCAAAGAACGCACTTCGTAACTCTCAACAGAATGTAAGGAAACGTCAGAAATGTGACATCACTCATGGAGAAGTTAATGTTGACCCTCATCTGGATTGTCATTGGCCAAAATTAAGCCGTTGTCCTAGCAGTGTATGTTTTGCTGATATGCGTCCGGGTTGTGCATCCTTGGGAGGGGAGTAATGTTACGAATTTTGTACATAGAATAGGTAATTTTAGTGCAATTATATGAGAAATTTTTATGTTTTTGCATCTAACATGATAATCTAAAGACACGAGCTATGCCGGAAAAGTAAGAATAGAGGGGCAAATCTATTTAACAATGAGTAAGTGAGTATATCAGTAATTTGGCGAGATATCGCCAAGTTGGCAACAGTTTTGGCTACTAATTTTCTCGCCATCGTCAAAAATCACCAAACTTGCCGACCATTTGGTCCGGCCCCGGCCCTTGTATCACCTTAATAAGTATTGTAATTGATTTCATGTGCAACTATAACTGTATTCGGTCTTCACATGCCTTCCAGTAATTTCGAGAAGCATAAAGTTCTAGAAATATCTCGGCAAGCAGATGAAAACTATACAAGACCATAAAGAGCGTATGCTCAGTTATTTTTGTAAGTTGTTAGTTCAGAGCGACTTCGAAGCATTGAAAGCTTCGCCTTTTAGATGCGGTGTGCTTTCGTTGTGTTTAACATTCTTAGTAGTTTAATTACTGACTGCACTCTGTGATACTGTTAACACCTGTACGAGTATGTCTGTGGAAAGTTCCAGAACTTAGAAAAGTTTTTTTTTGGTAAAATAAATTTTATCAGACTATCACTGGACCTGTGGGCATTCAATCTATTACGAGCCCGTATGATTGCAATAATTTTTGATGCGGGATTTAAGATTGAATGCGAATGACAACAGCGATGTATGAACAATTAAGATAGCTGGTGGCAGCCTTTTCGGCATTCAAAGAAGAGATGAAAGCTAAACAAGCATCCGTTAAAGGAAAGATGAAAGCTATTGAAGCTGGCCAAGAATCTGTTAAAGAAGAGATGATTCAAAAAAAGATTGAAGGAGGTCAACAGGAAATGAAATGAGAAATTACCTGCATAACAGAAAGCAAATTGAGGGCTATAGAAGGTAGAATAGAAGGAGTTTAAAATAAAGTTGAACAAACTGAAGAAAGAGTTTCTTCTGTCAATGAACAAGCAGAACACAGAGTTTCAGCCATTCAACTATAATTCGATTACAAAGTTTCTGCTCTCACCAAAGAAGTTGACACCTTAAAGAAATTGAGAGCGACAGCAAGAAGCAATTCTGAAATTTTTTTTCATGCCTTTTTGTCCCTCTCTAAAGCTGTTCACATAACCTGGCAGAGGTATAAGACACAATTTTCTATAGTGAAGGATGCGAATAGATGGAATTTCCAAGCTAAGGCCTGCCATCTCGCCGTTTCTCTAAGAGCAAGGGATATTCTTCAAACTCCTCAAGAAGAAAAAAAGACAGGATGGACTACGGACCAAAATGTCGCCGTTTGGGTTTTTTTTTTCAAGATTTCTCACCAAACCTGGCGGCAAAAATTAGTCATCAAAAACCATCTCCAACTTGGCGATATTTCGCCAGTTTAGCGAATTAGACATATACCTCAATGTAAAATTGACTTGCCTCTGTAACCTTATTTTTCAGTCAGAGCATCGTCTTTTCACGCATTTCATTATATGAAAGATACTATAATTTCACATTAATTTCAATACAATTATTTACATATATACAAAATTCGTATCATTTCCCCCTTCTCAAGAACTTCACGTTCCGGGCAGTACAATCTCTGAACAGGAAGCTATACTTACAACTAAGATTGGGATGGGGAATAGCCGGTAGTCTTATGGAAAGTACTGCGATATGCCTGTAAGAATAGAGGTAACTTCTGATCCCAGTCCTATTAGTTTCTGGAAACCATCGGCAAGAAGATGGTTCGATTAAACTTCTCTACCATGCCGTCTGACTGCAGATATAAAAAGGGCGTTTGGGTTTTGTCCTGGCCGAGTGGTTTATAGAGTTCTTTAATTACTGACGAGATAAAATTCGTTCCTTGATCAGAATGTAGCTAAAGAGGCACTACAAACCTGGAAATCAAATGCTGTATTATTACCGCTGCTACCGTGACAGCCTCTTGATCAGAGACAGGAGTCCATTGTGTAAAGTAATCAATGACAACGATGATGTATTTTTTGCAAACAATAAATCCTGGTTAAGGTCTTAGTATGTAGAAGGCGATGCGTTCAAATGAAGCTCCTAAACTGTAACGTTGCAGCTTCTCTCGGCTACTTTTCCTCAGCTTCTATGCTCTGCGTACGCAGCGCGGGAGATCGTCGTAGGCAGACGTGAAAGACAGGAGACCCGGAGTTTGACCGAAGTGCGAGTGTTGAGGGAATGGCTTCAGGTGCTCCTGCTTGCGTCTTCCTCAGTTCAGCGGCTGCCTCCACAGTGGCGCCCGCTGGTAACTATGCGCGGCTGGAGCTCAGGTCTTAGTTGGCATAGGCTAATGACGCTGAACAACTCACCCATTGGGATCGACTGGTAGGAATTTCCGGAACCGACCAGAAATGGGAGCAGACCCGGGGTTCTTCCAGACAGCTTCGGTTTCTTGGGCATATAATGAGACTTCACAGTGACTAGAACCAGAAGTCCATCCTATGGTAGGTGCAGGCTTGGCAGGGACCGTACTGGTACTGTCGTTGTTGTTGCCTTGGTTGTGATTACGTTCTCATGTAGATTCAAGGGATGTGCCGGGGGGAAGGCTCCCCGCGCAGTCCTCAGTGTGATGGATTGTGGCTATGAACATGAGAAGTCCCTGCGGACTGTTCGGTGGGTTGGCGCCCCGCCGGCATAGCCGCCGAGGTTGGATAGTTTTAACATTAATGGCTGGTCAACAAGTAGCTGGGAAATGAATGGTCCTTTCCTTGGACAAATGTATGATTGGCACCTCTTTTGCATTAGACCTAAGACAAAGAACGTCTATGTAAAGAAGGAAAGGCTCCTTAAACGTAATGTAAACCAGTTTGTCTTATATGCCGCTAGAAAGAAGAGGGAAAATTCGCCAAGGGATTTGGTGACGGAACCTGCTGGCGAGATTTTTCTCCTCCGTCACGTGTACAGAAATTTGAGAAACACGGATTAAGATGAATAAGAAAATTAAGTGAAGTTTCACTTTCACTGGCTGTTGAACTTACATTATCCATATCGCAGTTTGATGTCTGATTTTATATCCGTCAATATGAAGGGGGGAAATGGAGTCACACAGCTTTAAACTCTTGATAAACGTGACCGTCGAACCTGTTCGAACTTCGACATCAGCTTCGAGCTTTGGCGCTTTTTGGCGACAGATATTTTACGCATGCGCAGATATTTCCTTTTTCGTTCGAAGGGAGTCACTCCTGATGCTGCGAAGCTTTCCTTCTTAATAATACATATTCTTTGCCTAAGATATACCAGGCTGAATCACCAACTTTTCCCTATTGGCAAGAAAGGGAAAGTGCGGCCAGTTTTGGCGCGTTTATCGCAGACACTGGCTTAATGTCTGCTGTTTTTTAAAGAGTGGTTTTATAGACGCCCGGTATTCTGCGCATATTGTTGCGAAATGCCTATAGAGGGCACTGTACCTTGTCTGTTTCTTCAGTGTAGGATTAGAATTTGCACTAATTAGATGTGCTTAACTATGAGTTAAAATGTGTGAAGGGATTCGCCGACCCTAACAATTAGCGGCAGAATAATACTATGCTCTATTTCATTAACCTCGTAAATAAAGTATTTGTTGTGTTTTAAACTGAGCCTTTTATCACCAATTACATACAAACCTGAACCACCGAAAGAAACGAAACTGAAAATGTTGATAGTGACAACTTTATTGGATAAGCAAATTTCACATCGCGTATCGGCGCTGGAATAACCAGGACCCTTGGATTATAACGTTCTGGATTAATAAATCATGCCCGTGAGGAAATAAAAGGTTAGGCTCTCATTTTGTATTTATTTTTTATCCTTGAATGTATTTTTGTTGTGTAGTACTAAAAAAATGGCAGCCTTAGAACTAGCAAAAGCTAAAAGAACAACAGTTCGAAAATTAGCAACCCAGTTAATTAATCAAATTGATGCTAAATTAAAGTCAGGAGATGACCTTGAGCAGGATTTAAGAGATGACTACGAGCTCTTATTAGAAAAAACGAATTGAAAGCTCTCGACACAGAAATCGAAACTTCCATTGCAGTTGATCAAATGGAAAAAGAGGTTACGGCGAGTCAGGAATAGAAAGCGAAATGTTTAAAGTACTCAAGTAGAGTATTACGTTACCTTGAAAGAAAAACTAAGATTGAGTCAGCTTCAAGTGAGTTTCTTTAAGTGAAAATTTAAGAAATCAATGTTCAGTTAAATTGTCAAAATTAGTAATTGAAAAATTTTCCGGGGATCCGAAACATTGGTAACATTTTTGGAATAGTTTCGAAAGTATGATTGATACTTGATACTATTTGCGTCTTCTATGAAAAACGCAATTATTCTTTTAAATGCTGTAAAGGGGTAACTGAGAAAATAAATATTCTCAAAGCGCATAATCGATGTTTTAAATCTTTTTAAAAATTTCATTTGAGTCGTTTTTGTAAAGATAAAAATGTATGTAGTAAATGTAATGGCAAAAATCATTATGAATCTCTCTCTTTGAAAAGTAATGAGGAAAAATCAAATTCATGTAATTTATCTGAAAATGAATCAATTGCCCCGAGTTCGAAAAAGGAACCTTTAGTTTCGAATGTTAATACTAACACTTTGGTTTTTAAGTGTAATATTTCTGTTTCAAAAAATATTTTATGAGAAACATGCACTGGTTTAGCTTGTAACGAGAACGAAACTAAAGTTGTTCGTATTCTTCTTGATCAAGGTAGCGAAAGATCGTTTATTAAGGATACCTTAGCGAGATCGTTAAAATTAGAACCTATCCGAAATGAAAAATTGTCAGTTTTTTTCGTTTGGAACTAAGAAACCAATAGTTTAAAATTATCCTGTGGTCGTAATTGAATTAAGAGCTAGAAATCAAAAGAATAAAATAAAATTAGAACGCTTAGTGACTAACACGATATCAGCTTGTCCCATAAAGAGTTCCAGACATAACACGCTCGAAATGAAGCGCTTAAGTTTACATTCAGCAGGAAAAAAAAAAAAAAAAAAGGAAGGAAGGTAATGATTCGAAGCACTTACCGGTAGGGAATGCCTCGGTGTTAAATGAATTAAGCGTGTTTTGGCAACTCTATTCAATGGGATTAATAAATGAACGGCAAAATGAATTTAATCAAACTGATAATGATCTAATCAGCCGTTTTGTAAAGAGATATACTGTTTAAAAACGGGAGATACAAATGTAAACTATCGTGGAAATCTTCTACGGAAGAATTAAGAAATAATTTTGATATCGCAAAAGAGCGGTTTGAATTTTTAAAGCAAAAATTACAGAAAACCTCAGAAATATTGCAGAAATATAGGGGAATTATTGAAGAGCAGTTAAGGGGAAAAATAGTCGAAGAATGCTCTAATGAAATCAAACTTTCACAGTATTATATGCCGCACCGTGCTGTAATTCTGAGACTACTGGCATCCGTGTAGTTTTCGATGCTCTTCGAAGACCAGAAAATTCAATCCTTAGACGAATGTCCAGAAACCGGCCTGATGGTGTCCCGTGAGTCATAATTTCAAGTTGTTTCGTTTTCAGGTTGGGAGAGTATTATCTTGACAATCAAAACTTCAAAATTTCACAGAACACAAAAATAACATTTATTAACGATAAAACTTGGTGATATAGCATATTACTTCCGCCTGTAGCGACTATGAAAATATAATCAAGCATAAAAAAAGTTATGACATGCGTCATTCTTTCTGTTCAAGCGTCAAGTGGAATATTTTGGAAGTGGAATATCTACCGAAAGACGGAACATACTCCGCCCCGATGAACATTGGTTCATTATAACATTATTATAAAGATCTTCAATTTTAGATTTAAACAAGTTTCCCAAACGTTCAACAGTATATCATATAAAATAACAATGCATAATGACAAATTTAAATTGAATAACAACATTAAATTTAGCACAAAAATTTACAAATAAAACATACTTACAATCTCTAGAGTGAAAACAAAATATTGAAACTGCTAAATTACCATAATTCACAATTGTGGTCCATTCTCTGAATCTGAAACATAATTGAATTAATAATAGTAAAGACACAAATTATGAATATACAATTAATGGTTTTTTAGAGTCTTATTCACTCAATGGTAAGCGGGAAAGTTTACGTATAGGACGCTTCATTTCGCCCAATAAATTTTTAGTTTCACAACACGAACTTTTCTATCAGCACCCGGATATAGTTCAATTACTCGTCCAAATCGCCACTTTAATGGAGGCAAATTTTCGTCCTTTATGAAGACTAAGTCATTGAGGGCTAAATTTGGTTTATATCTCAACCATTTGGTACGCCCTTGTAACTGTGAAAGATAATCTCTAGACCAACGTTTCCAAAAGCTCTGGAAAATTTGCAGTGTCAATCAATTTCCATCTTGCAGCAGAGGTTAGCTTTTTATTTGTAAGATCAGGCTCAGGAATTGCTGTTAATGTAGTCCCAATTAGGAAATGTCCAGGTGTTAAAGGATTAAATTCTTCAGGGCCAGATGAGATGGAAGCTATTGGCTTGGAATTCAAACACGCTTCGATTTGTGTAATTAAGGTGTGAAATTCTTCGTATGTTAGAACATGTGTCCCAATAGCCCGCTTTAAGTGAATCTTCATTTGCTTCACTCCAGCCTTCCAGAGGCCTCCAAAGTGAGGGACAGCAGGAGGGCTGAAGATCCATTGAATATTTTTTCCTCTCAGGGTAGTTTTGAAATGCTTTCTCAGAGGAAAGTGTAGCTATGTATCTTCTTAATTCTCGTTCAGCCCCAACAAAGTTGATTCCTGTATCTGAAAAGATTTTCTTGGGTTTTCCTCTGCGCGACACAAATCTTTTCAGAGACGCTAGGAATGCTTCAGTTGTTAGATCACTAACTACTTCTAGGTGAATGGCCTTTGTGGTGAAGCATATGTAAAGGCAAACATAACATTTATATCTCGTTCCCCCTCTTCCTTTCCTAGCTTTAATTAGGAAGGGGCCTGAAAAATCCAGTCCTGTATTCAAGAATATTCTATCCGGCAATACGCGAAAAGCTGGTAGGTCGCCCATTATCTGACTGGATGTGCTTGTTCGATTTTTAAAATATTTTATACATTTCCAAATTATTTTTCTTTTAGTTTCTCGACCGTTAATGATCCAATATTTCTTTCGCAGAGCAGATAATGTTAATGTGGTTCCTCCGTGAAGGTTCACTTCGTGAAAATGTTTGACTATCAATTCAGTAAACTGGTGACTTTGGGGAAGAATAATTGGATACTTTGGATTTAATTGGATACAGCTTTCTGAAAGATTCGAGTTACAGAGTCTACCGCCGACTCTAAGGATTTCTTCTCTATCAAGGAAAGGATTTAATTTCAGGGATTTACTGCTGAGATTCAATTTCTTCCCTGCTTTCAAAAGTCTAATTTCTTCTCTAAATTCGGAATTTTGTATGATTTTGAAAATCAAATTGCTTGCCTTATCCAGTTCTTGAATTGTTAAAAAAACTCTTGAGTTTTAAAGATGTAGGTTTAACATTGTTTCAGAATCTTAAACACCATGCAGTTACGCGTTTCATTTTTTTCCAGGATGAAAACCTGCATGTCAGTTCAAATTCAGCCTCTTGGCTAATAACAGAACATACAGTAGTTTGACGCTGTTCTACCTGTACCTCTTCTACCATAGGCTCAATCAAAAGATCAAAAGATGATGAAGGTAGATTGTTCTCTTTTAACCACACTGGTCCATTGAACCAAAGTTTATTTCCCACTAGATCAGAAGCTCTTAATCCACGTGAAACTATGCCAGCCGGATTGTCATTTTCCTTACAGTATTTTCAATGCGAAGGTGATACAAGATCTTTTATTTCACGCACACGATTAGCAACAAAGGGATTCCATTTATTAGCGGTACCTCTGATCCAGTGAAGAACGATTTTAAAGTCACTAAAACAAAATACATTATCTTCTTGGATATTAAACAATTTCCTTAAATATTTAACTATTCTTGCGGCAATAATGGCTCTCATAAGTTCTAAACGAGGGAAGGTTAATTTTTTAAGTGGGGATACACGGCTCTTTGAAAGCACAAAAGACGTAAAGCAAGAATCAGGATAACGAAAATATGCAACAGCTGCATATCCTTGAGGCTGGCGTCACAAAAGACAATAAGCTCTATTTTATCAAAATTTACACATTTATCATTTAATATATATTTCCTAGGAATACACAAGTTTAGAATACCTTCAATTTCAAAATACCAAGCTTTAAATTTTCCACTCAAATCGCTGAGCAAAATTGTGTCCCAATCAGTACCCAATTCCCTTAACACTTGCAATAAGAATTTTATTCTGATAACAAAAGGTGCAATGAAGCCAAACTTGGTCATAAATTTTTTCCACAATCTGTAATACCTTTCGCTTTGTAACGTGTTTCCAATCAACTGGTTGTAAAAGTTCTTGTACATCTAATTTCCATGTGTTCTCATCCAAATCCCAAATTATTCCCAGCACCTTTAACATTTTATTAACCAAACTATCTTCCTTATTAAAGCAATATCTTGCCTATGATTTTTTAAAGATACGGAATTTGATTCATACCAGCGTCTTGAAGAACTTTAACTGCATTAGTTGATAATGAAAAAACTTCGTCAACGGAATCTGCTCCATGGACAAGGTCATCAACATATAAGGACTTATTTAACATGTCAACATCTTTGCTATATTTCTTCTAATAATCCTTAATATGATGTTTGATAGTGGCGGACAAAATAGAGGGACTTGTTGTCATCCCAAATGGCACCCGGCACATTCGGAAAACCTTAAAGCCTAAACTATTGTCACTACTGTCGAAAGAATGATCAAACCACAAGAACCTTAAAAAACTTCTATCTTCACTATCAATTTGAATTTGGTGAAAAGCCTTCTCTATGTCTGCACAAAATACAACTTTATGTACGCGAAATTTTAAAATTATGCCCAACAGGTTAGGATTTAAATTAGGGTCTGATATCAAACATTCATTTAACAATTTAGCTCCTTCAGACCTAGAAGAGGCCATCATAAACTATTCTTATTCTTGTTGTTACTTTTCCTTCACGTATAACGGGCCTATTAGGCATATAATAACAGTTAGGTTCATTTTCAGCAAACTTACATTGTTCAAAAATCTCCTTTTCAACTTGTTCTCTGATTATATTGTCATATTCATTATATAGGAAATCATTTCCCTTTAATTTATGCTTTAGTCCTAGAAATCGTTGTTTAGCAACGAAAAATTATCAGCGAGTTGTGATTTATTGTCCTTCCAAAAGAGTTTTGTTTCGTACCTGCCGTTATTAAATTTCAAACTGTCGTTGAAATGCTTAATAGTATTCAAATCAGTTTCCGAAAATGTTTTGTTTTTATTTTCAATTTCTATCGAATCCAATTTTCAAAATGACTGCAAGTCAAATGCGTTTCCTTCAATGGTAGATAAAAACAATGCATTAATTCGAATATTATTATTTTTTACTTTACCCATCACTGTGTATCCTTCAGTGGTAGATAAAAACAATGCATTAATTCGAATATTATTATTTTTTACTTTACCCATCACTGTGTATCCAAATATCGTCGGCACTATAAACAAACCATCATTTATCATTGAATTACTTCCTGTTTGTATACACGCCAGAAATGCTCGGCGCCAAGTAGAATATTGATGTTCTCATTATCGGGACTTGTATCCGACAGTTCGAAACCTTTTTTAGTCATAAATTCTTTAATGTTTTGACATGTGGATGGTGCTTGGAATTCTATTAATGATTCTACAACAAGGCAGCGATCATCGTTTTTATTTTTAAACTATATACATCAAATTCTTGCGAGTTACCGCGCTGATTTCCAAACGAATAAATGGTTAGACATTCTTTTCTAATGACTTGCAATTTTAAATCGCGCGCTAACTTGTGGGTGATGAAGTTTCTTTCACTACCTGAGTCAATTAATAATCTTACGATTTTCGATTTATTTTTGCTTTGAGCAACAACAGAACATGTCTGTGAAAGCACACTATTTTCAGGATTTAGAGTATTATAGTGGGAAGTAGATACTTAAGTTTTATTTTGCGTATCTGCGGATTTAACATCTTCCATTTCTTTCGATTTCAAACGGCAGAAAAGTTTATTATGATTTTTCTCGTTACAATTTTCGCATGGTTGTATTTTTGAACTGCAACTCGATGACAAATGGGATTTTAGAAAGCATCTGTAACAACGACCTTCCCTTTTTAATTTGTTTCGTTTTTGTTCGTCGGAAAATTTCAAACATCCGGCAGATGTATTTTCGTTTGATTTTCAGAATATGCGAAATATTTTTACCTTGCTTTTCGGCATTCAGTTTCGATTTTAATGAACTCTATTAATTCACTCACTTCAATGTTACGGTAAGATGCTCTTCCTATGGAATTCAAGAGCTAAATCTTCAGGTAACAATTTAAGAATTATTGGGATCAATAACTGTCCGTATGAACCGCTAGTAACATCTAAACTACTTAGATTTCTAACACAGATAGTATATAATAGTTTTTCGAGTTTATTTAGAAGTGTAGTAACTTTACTACGTACAATAGCACGTTTCTTTTTCTCTTTTGCTAAATCATCTATTATGTTTCGTTTTCAAAGATCGATACCAAGAACAAATAAATCAAAATTCTTACCTTTCCAATAGGTAATTCCCCTTTTCGCGGGTTTCAGACACCCCCCCCAAAAAGGGATGGTGCGCCACGAGCATATTTCAGAAGTGCACATCTGCGTAGCCACCGAGGGAGTGGCTTCTAGGATGGACCAATGAGCGTCCAGTAATATTTCATGTCACATGACCTTTCGCATAGCAAGATGGTTGAAAATATTTTGCCACGCAATTTTCTGTACATCGTCTATTTCTTCTGAAAGTTTCCATTGTGAAGTTAAATCAAATATAATCAATTATGAAGATTTCACTATCTGATTGAAAGAATTTGAAATAAATACAAACACATTTTGGATACTCCGAAAAAATATTCATGCGAAATATTACTTAATAAGTGATAAATAAGACGAAAGAAATATGTGATACACATCTGAGCCCAAATGCTATCTTTACATAACACTATGCATATGAGAACAATATATATACCTGTTATATATGTAAATAGAAGTCAGCACCTTTTATTGTAGTCTATATGAAAAAGATGTTCTATAATAATAGCCAATGCAGAAGTGAACTTTACTAATTTGCATTCGTAATTCACTAATTTGCATTTAGTGTGTTAAATTTCACATTTAATAACTGCTCTTAAATATACTATCTACTCAAGAAATACTCATAAAGCAGAATGAATTTATCTATTCACAACAAATATATTCAATTTATTTACATATAACGGTACAACTCTGATATACGCCCTAATTTCACCAAATGGGGTGATATGTGTTCTGCGCTGGTTTTTGGCGCGATTGCCTGTTGTACGGGAACCCTGTTGACGTTGAAAAATCTTTCGCTGGAGCTCGTTGGTTCGCGTCTGTGTCTCAGAAGGTAAACTGGTGCGAGTTGTTGAATTGAAGTTCGACAAAAGGAAATATCATTGTGGCCATCCTGTTGAAGGGCAGTGGGTATTTGGAAGTGTGGAAAGAGGGTCTGGGAGATTATATTTAGTGGCTGTGCATGATAGAAATAGGGATTTGTGATTTTATTTATTTGTGAACCATAGTATCAATTTTCTGGATAGTGTGTCTGCCTGTATATAAATACAATAGTGATTACGTGGCGGCATGTTAAAGGCGGTATGAAATTAGTATTTCTGCTGTTCGAAAAAGCATTAATTCATGGTAAGTGCATTTTATTTTATTCTTGTTCTTATTTTGTAGAATGTTATGTTCATTGTTTTTTTAGTATGAATTTCTGTCATTATTGTTGTTTTTTTAATTGTTTGAAATTTATTTTAGTTTATTTTGTTGATTGTGCAATTCGTAGATATTTTTTAAGTTGAAACAAAACGCTGTGTACATGGTATTCTTTGAAATTTATTGTTAATTTATTAAAGCGAGGTGTGCGTAGTTCGTAGATTCGTTCGTTGCCTAAATTCTTCAATTCGTAGATTTTTTTTTAGTTTAAACAGGATGCTGTGTACATGGTATTCTTTGAAATTTATTGTTGTTATGTTAATTTATTAAAGCGAGGTGCCTGTAGTTCGTAGATTCGTTCGTTGCGTAGATTGTGCCATTCGTAGATTTTTTTTTTTTTAAGTTAAAACATATCGCTGTGTACATGGATTCTTGTCAAATATTTTTGGTTAAAAACTTTACGTTTTTGCTATCTAAATTATTGTTTTTGTTTCGGATTTTTAGCTTAAATTGTGCGTTCAAAACGCAGTTTTTGCACGGGCGAAAACCGCGTTTTTGGAGACATTTTAGGCTTAAAGTTCGAAATGTAGACAAAAAATTTAGATAGTAATATGGCAGCGTGGAGTTTCTCGCCAAAAATGTTTGGGGCGCATATCAGAGTAGTTCCCATATAACTTTTAATATTAACAATGAATATAATCAGATCATACACGATATGTATTCTGAATCTTACACTTTAGAAACCAAAAGAATGCAAGCACTGAAATAAGAAAACACTAGATTCATTGTAACACTTCCAGTTCTTCTCAGCTCAATTAAAATATATATATATATATATATATATATATATATATATCCGCTTGAATTCTCTTAATCCACAGGTGTTAGTAAATGCATAATATTCGAGGCTAATTGTAGCTTTAGTCATTTTCTCGGCGTAAAGAGCGATAATATGCCGTGAACATCAATCCAAATATCAATGCGTGATAAAATCGCGAAAGTGAAATGTCAGCGATTAATTAAACTCATAAAATGAAAGCTCTACGAGATTTTCTACATTTATGCCATACATTTATAATTGCGAAACAAATGTAAATTAAAACGTAAACAACATACGCTCACATGCACGAAGATTTAGCGTCACAAGAGCAAAAGAAGTTCAGTGGTCCATTTTCGAAACCCCTCCCTCAGTGTCTACGTTGATGTGCACTTGTGAAATATACACCCTGTGAGTCATAATTTCAAGCTGTTTCGTTTACAGGTTGGGAGAGTATTATCTTGACAATCAAAACTTCAAGATTTCACAGAACACAGAAATAACATTTATTAACGATAAAACGTGGTGATATAGTATATTACTTCCGCCTATAGCGACCATGAAAACATAATCAAGCATCCAAAAAGTTATGACATGCGTCATTCGTTCTGTCCAAGCGTCAAGTGGACTATTTTTCATCGGCGCGCAACAAGAGCGGCACCTATCTACCGAAAGACGAAACACGTCCCAAATTAGAATCCGAATGTTCTTGACGTGATCCTGAAGAGGTTTCGTGAACCTGAAATAGCATTTAGTGGGGACATAGAAAAGACATTTTTAATGATTAGCATTGCAGAAGATATGGATTACTTAAGATTTCTTTATTTTGGGAATGTTGAGAATCATTTAATATTATAAGCATGTTTCGGGTCCCGTTCGGGACAGCGGTTAGTCCTTTTCTGTTGGCTGCCACAATAAAATATCACATTAAAAGGTATAAAGGGTACCATCCCGAGAGTTTTATAATGCTTAATTCTTCTATTTACGTTGATAACTTATTTTATGGAGGTAAAATTGTAGAAGATGCATACTGATTGTCTGTAGATGCTATAAATACTTTTCACGATGCTGTTATGAATTTGAGAAAACTAAAATCGAATTCAGACGAATTAAATGCATTATGGATAAAGTCAAATATTAAAGAGGAAGATAATTTCAATAAAGAAACAAAATTTTTGGGCATGATTTGGGATCCTAGTAACGATAAACATGAAACCAGTTCAGGGATCGATTGGAAATGGTGAAGGCGACACAAAAAGACTGATATTGAAAACTGTCGCCAAAGTATTTGACCCTGTAGGATATTTGCAACCATTTATAGTTCGGGTTAAGATCATGTTACAAGACGTTTAGAGTGAGATGCTACACTTCCCACCGATATCAAGAAAAGGTGGATGAACTGGTGTGCAGAAATAAAATGTTTGAAAACCCCCGATTTCCCTAGAAAATTCTTTCACAGCATTAATTACACGCAGCTGATCGTTCATATTTTTTTGTGATGCGACACCTAGAGCCTTTGGAGCAGTGGCATATTTTAGATACGCTGATGAAAATTAGGAAATTAAAAGTTTCATAATGGCAAAAAGTAGAATAACTCCCCTCAAATATTTAACCCTCCCTAGATTCGAGCTAATGGGAGTTGTAGCTGCTCGCTTAGTTAAATATTTAAAACACGTCTTGCCTATGTTAAGCAAAAATATCTTTTGGAGTGACTCCCAAATAGCAATCCATTGGATAAGGAAATCACCAAATATCTGGAACCTATTTGTTGGCATCCGTGTAGCAGAAACCCAAGCAATTTGAAACGCTAACCAGTGGTACCATTGCAGTGCAAGGAAAACCCTGCGGACCTACTGTCTCGAGGGGAACGAGCTGAGACCATCATCTCCAGCTCGTTGTGGCAAAAAGGACCAAGTTGGCTTCTCCAGCCTGAAAATTTGAGGCCTAAAAGACCAAACATGGAGGCAAATGAGAAAGATATCCGTAGAAAAGAGAAACACTCATAATGTCCTACAAGCTGCCTTTTACAACAAGGACATTGAGCAAAGTTCTTATTCATTGCTCAATTTAAATCAGTTTAGCAAATTAAGCAAGGTATATCGAATAACAGCATGGATATATAGATTCATCAACAATTCTAACCCTACATCCGAAAACCTTTGTGGACCATTAACCGCTTCTGAAATAATGAATACAGAAAAATATTGGATTAAAAACACTCAATATTTCGAGAAGTAAATCCTCTATTTATCTCAAGGACAGTGAGTTTACAAAGGGTCCAACATTTATTTCCTGAATCCTGAGCTAGACAAATACGGACTTCTACGGTTAAAAGGCAGAATACAATTTTCAGACTGTCTGGAATCTACCAAACATCCATAGATACTTCCGTCAAAGTATCGATCTGTTAATTTTCAACGCACATGAAAGGATATTTCATTCCGGAGTGGCCTCAACTACTGCGCGTAAAATTTTGGGTTGTCAATGGTAGAGAGCGAATAAAATCCTTGTTGAGCAGATGCGTGATTTGCAAAAGATCGTACGTAATTTTCGCCCTGAGTTCAAGACGTAGCTCTACTTCCTCCAGATCGAATTCTTCAGTCACCACCGTTCGCTGTAACTGGATTGGACTATGCTGGACCATTTTTCTCTACAGAGAGCAACAATAAACATAACCTTTTAGTACTTACTTGTGCAGTGACTCGTGCTATCCATTTAGAACTGGTACCTACCATGAATACGGGAGCGTTTTTGTTAGCCTTTAGAAGTTTTATAGCGGGACGAGGAGGACTGTGTTCAATAATCTACAATGATAATGCAAAATCATTCAAGCGTGCAGACACTGAGCTTAAAAAAACTGTGGAACTGTATTTCTGATCCTTCTGTAAAGAGTGTCTTTTGTTTTTATTTATTGTATTTTTTAATTGTTATGTGCTAAATGGTATATTTATTCCTCTTTACTTTGTATTAATAGTTTACTCAAGAAACCTTTGTATGGAAAACTTGTTTAGAGGATCATAAGTAAAAATATGGTAATTAGATACTTTATTGCAATGTCATTGATGTAAATTCAAATGATGGAAATTGGTAAGTATTTATTATAAACTCTATGTTAAGACACAATAACACGCCGAACAAGATTTGCGCTTACGCAGTTGAGGATAGCGGTTCGGTAAAACCATCGAAACTAGTCCTACGAAAATTTGAAAATATAACGCTGATTTTTGTTTTTTGACTTCTGAATCAGTCTATGTTAAGAGTTTAGGTGGGGAGTGTTGTGAAACGCCTATAGAGGGCGCTGTTCCTTGTCTGTTTCTTCAGTGTAGGATTAGAATTAGCACTAATGAGATGTGCTTAACTACGAGTTAAAATGTGTGTAAGGGAATTGCCGGCCCTAACAATTAGCAACAATACTATGCTCTATTTCAGTAACCTTGTAAATAAATTATTTGTTGTGTTTTAAACTGAGCCTTTTATAACCTATTATATACAAACCTGAAACACTGAAAGAAACGAAATTGACAATGTTGATAGTTACAACTTTATTGGATTAGCAAATTTCACACATATAAACGTTTCGGATAATTTATTAGTTCTCGAATAGTAAACAGACGTTTTTACTTAAATAAAAATTGTACGTATATTTTGTAAAACATATCCAGAATAACTTATACTTTAGATGTTTCAGTTTAGTTAGCAGAGTAAAATTAATAAGATGAATAAAAATGTTCAACAGCGGCAAATTGGGAAATAGTTAAAGTGTAGAGTGTGCAAATAAGTTTAATCTTAATGGTATTTTAACAAAAATTTCAACAAAAACACTAAATTTACACTAAAAAATAACTTTAGAACATGTTGTCAATTAAGTATGAGGTAAAACAAGCTTACAATCACTTTCGTTTATGGAAATAATTGTACAAAACTCTGGAAAAAAAAAAAAAAAAAAAAAAAAAAAAAAAAAAAAAAAAAAACCACTTTCTTTTAAATGTATGAACTATTTCATAACATATATGGAAGAAAGTATAGCATTCTCCAGGAGCCTTCTGAATATGTAGGCAATATCTTATTTAGAGATAACAGCACAAAATAAGGCTTCAGAAAATATTATTTATCATGTATAAAAATCTGTTTTGTAACACAGATCAGTAATAACTGCTTATCAGTGTTTTGAGGATTAAATTTGATGAGATTGAATTCTTATCATGTATTAAATTCATGAAAAGATTTAGCCTTTGAAATTCATCATTACAGGCAGATTTGTATGACTGTTATACATGCATTAAAAGCGACTCAATTATTTTATGAAAAATACCCCCATATGCAGAGTTTTCACAAATTTCATGGGCTTATCTGAATGTTCTGCATTCACTTGTAAATTTTTACTCTGTTGCCAAATCGAATAATATTATGATTACATATCTATAGTACCTCCACAATCCTTTCAATTATTGAAAGCATAATATATATAATTTGTCCCACAGTATTCGGTTTATTTTATTGACATCAGACCTCAATGTCAATATTCTGGAAATTATTTTAACCAAGAAACGATAGTGGGAATCATGCATAAACAACTCATCTAACTTTTCAACAATAGTGATTATAAAATAAGGGAAAAAATTAGAAGTAATGTCAACGATATTCGAACTCATTATGTTACATATATCTCTGGGAAATATTCTGATTTTAACTTGCGTTTCTAAATTATTATTCTCAAATTATTTATTTTTAATAAATTTCAATATGCTAATGATTTTCATATTACATTACTATAATTTCTCCAATTATCACAGGAAAACAGAATCTACATATTAAATTAGAAACGAAATTTCTTTTCTACGTTCAAAATATCCGTATTGGCGATGTTTGGCGACGGGTACATTAACCCTAGGCCAATTTAATCACAGCTGTTATGATAGAAATTAGCAGATACTTAGGTTATTGTACACAAGACTTTCACTTTACTTGCACATTATAAATATTTGAGAACATATAAACTTGTAACGTTGCACGCCTCCAACTTGCACGCAACCAAGGGGGTGACTGTGAAAACTGTATAAAAGATAGAGTCTTGTGAAGGGTTTAAGTCCCTTTTTATTCAACGTAATAAATTACAATTGCGTGCTCTTGACGCTCACAGACTGCGCCTACTTGGCGGTCAAATAAAAATAATAACCTGAAAAGAAACTAAAGACAAGATTCTAACTACGAGGCTCTCTAAAATAACTAACTCACCGCGTTTTACAATACCGCTGCTAATTCAGCAGACTTGAAGCTCACTTGAACGATTAACACTACTTCCCGCCAAGCACATAGGCCGAAACGCGGGGTTCTTCAATTTCTCGCAAACTACCTCCGCGCTCGTGAAGTAAGAATATCACACCGAACTCGTTTCCTTCTATTTAAATCAGAATACTTCCGCTGATAATTTGAATCCTTGCGCGTTCTACTAAAATTTACATATTCTGGCATTGGCAGTTCCAGGGGAAAGTAAGGCTTGACAGGAAAGATAGTTTAAACTTAAAATAAATGTTAGTTAAAATAAATATAAACCCTACATTTGCCGCTGCCAGAATTTGGAAAACTTGGAAGCAGGTCCTACAAACGACCTGTTGTAAGTTTCTCTAATTCTGAACTAACTGGCGAGAACCTCGTTTACACAAAAAAATCTTATGTAACAATTTGTATACTACAATTCTGTTGATCGTTATAAAGCTCTCTTCTTACAGCAACTTTCCTGGACTTCATCAATCAATCTTGGTCTTTCCTTCCAGCATCTGGAAGGAATAAGTATCAGTATCTTTCTAAATACATTATAATTTACACTTTCTTGACAGAATAAATTTTTGTTTTTTACCGATTCGTTTTTCTTAGTTATAGCTTACTTCACATTCATTCAATTTTTCAAGCATTAATTTAACTTACCCTGGCTCTCCACCGTGTGTGGTGTCAAACGGGAATATTCGTGTTTTAGTCTTACAACACTTCCCCTAACCACCAAGATTTGATAGAATTCAACAACCAACTAGACACACCTTACTCGACATTCTACAACTCCATGAGCTACTTTAATAGTCTTAAAAATTCAAATGTAGGTGGAGAACCCTACAAAACACATTCCTTCTAACTTCCCCCTCATTCATCTTTAAACATGCAGGCTTTCGCTCTAAAGCATGACTTTATCTACAATTTAATACTTAAATTTTGATTTCATTGCTTTCAAGCATTCACTTTTAGCATCTGCAATTTTATGCTTCTAGACTAAATTCTACTTTTACATAACATTCAAGTATTTACATACATTTACAAAATTTTAATACATATGATTTTTACAATTTACCATAAAATGAATAAGAGAAAATAAATTTTTACTTTACTCATTCTTCGCCAAGCTGGCGGCACTGAAAGTAAAATTCTTATTAATACAAGAATACGAAGTTATTTTTATCTTCGGCCAAATTTTGGCTTTAACATAACAGAATTAGTCTTTCGACCAACAGAAAATGCTTGTTTTTAGCTTTTACACTTAAAGAAAATAATACTTTTGCCTTAGCTAAGTAAAACAAAACTAAGTCTCAACCGAGACATATTGACTTTCGTCAAAACATAGAACTTCGTACTTATGCATAACATTTCGGAACAAAAGAGAAAAAAAAATTATAGAAGGTTTTAACTTATATTTGAGTTTTCGATGCTTGAAACTCCGTCATTCGTTTTTGGCAATATTGCTCCCAAGTTAGAGGTTTCATGGATGTCAATCTTCTCCTTATTGATCTCCGAGTGTCGTCCACGTTGCTTTTTCTTTTGCGTCCTCTACATGCTGGCCTCTTGGCGGAGTAATCGTCTGGTTGTTGGCATTTCCTTTTTTCCCTGGGACGGCTGGTCTTGACGTCCTCCGGTCTGGAGTCCTTCTTGAATTTCTTCTGTTCGTCGTATTTTTGTGCCTCCTGTTGCCGTTTCAGTTTCCGGAACGGCGGCCTTGCTGGCACCTGACTCTGTGGCCGTGTGCGCGTTCTCCTTGATGTGTAATTTCTCCTGCTATCCTTTGTAGGTGGTGTTTTTCTCTTTACCACGGTTTCTTTATCCGGTGCATCTGTATTTTTGTTTTTCTTAAACGCTGGAGCTTGAAAATTATTTTTTCTTTTTGATACCGACGTCCGTGTTGTAGAAGTGCTAGGTCTCTCTTCAGTTCTCTGTTTCTTGGGTGGTGGAATAGTTGTTGTAGTCTCTGGACCTTCTACCTCGTTTAGACTTGAGTCCTGCAAGAAACTTTTAAGGATTTCAAAATCATTTGGATTATAGTATTTTTTCACCTGGTTGGGACTTGCTTTACAGGTTTCCCCTCTCTCGTTCTTAAGATATAAGACTACTCCTTTGATTTCCTGAATTACATAGGGGCCTTCAAACTTTGGAGCTAGCTTTGCCGTAAAATTGTCTGGGGCACTTGATAAAGAAAATTTCCGCTTCAATACTTTATCCCCAACTTTAAAATCTGCTTCACGGCGTTTTCTATCGTAATATAGTTTCTGCCTATTTCTTGCCGTATCCGAGGTTTTAAGCGCTTGATCAATTAGCTTTTGCACATCTTTTTGTTTAAACTCCTGCTCTCTTTGTTGCACAAAGAATAATTTATCTAAAGGCGTAATTAATTTTCGGCCTAAGAATAATTCTGCTGGAGTTTTTCCCGTAGTATCATGATGTGCCGTTCTTAAAGCATAAGCTAATTCATTTATGTAGCCATCCCAGCGCTTGTGATGTGTGCTCACGTAACTGCGAATTATTTTTACTATATTTTTATTAACTCTTTCTGCTATGTTAGCCTGTGGTCTATACGGAACCATTTTGATATGGCGTATGCCAAGTCCATTGCATATGTTTTCAAATATTTGACTAATGAATTGTTTTCCGTTATCGCTAATGACTTTTATCGGTGCACCGTATTTTAAAATGTATCTGTGTAAGAATGCATCTGCGACTGTTTTGGCTGACGCGCGTTTAAGAGGAACAATTTCTATCCATTTTGAAAAATGATCTACTATTACTAAAAGAAAACGATTTTTATTTAACTCGCTCTGGGGGAAGGGACCAAGAAGATCTATGCCTAAAATTTCATTCGGAAATGTAGCGCGAATGCTATTTAAGTACCCGGCCGGGCTGTAATTAATATCATTTATTAACTGACATTCATTGCAGGACCTGACATACGCCGTTACTATTTTGTATAATTGCGGGAAATATACCGCCTCGCGGAGTGTCTCACAGGATATTTGAGGTTTCTGCCAAGTGCCAACATGTTATTATAGATGATAATAGAGTAATGATAGGTTGGAAGTCCTACACGGTGAAGTTGTTTATTCAACCCAAACGATGTATGAACTGTCTCCGGTTTGGACATGTCAAGAAGAATTGTAGATCTGAAAAAGTTTGCTCGGGATGCAGCGGCAAACACGAAAAGAAGAATTGTCAAAGCGATAAGAAAGAGTGTGTAAACTGCAGAGAGGCTCTGGATAAATTTGGTATTGCTATCGACTGTGAACATGATTCTCTTTGGAGAGGTTGTCCCTCACTTTTAAGAGAAAAGAAATTTATCGAGGAACATCTGGATTTGGAAATATGATTAGTATTGGATACTGCGGTGGGGAGTGTTATTCATTTATAGTTCTTATTTTTATTCCTGTGGCTTTGGTTTTAAACTAGTTATATTGTGTGAAATAAAGATCTATAGAATTTCCTGTCAATTATTTATATAAAAGGAGATTTATAGAAGAATATACAAGTGGAAGACTTGGAAGGACTTATTCCCTTGCCTCCCAGGTAAGTTTAGAAAATTAGTAAGTGATTTTAATTGTAAATATTGATTTTAAACTGTATATATTTGATTTTAGATTATACACATATATATTTTATGATTTTATCTTGGATTCTTTTAATTATGAAAATTTTAAACTGCAACCTTAATCATTGTAATGCTGCAGCATGTGCAATAGATAACATTTTTGAGGACATTCCGGATATTATTACTATACAAGAACCCTACTATGTTGGAAATAGAATGGTATATACTAAAAATTGCTGGAGGACCATCCATGCAGATAGAGGTAGATCCGCTGTGGTAGTAGTGAATTCCAAGATTGAGTTCCTTGTTAGATGTTCCTCAGATATTATAACTGCTATAGAAATTCAAGAGGATGGAAGAAATTTAGGAGTGATCTCGGTTTATTTTTCTCCAGTTGAAGACTTGAACAATTACCTTTTGAGATTGGAGGAAGTCTTATCTAATTTTAAATGTGATTTTATAATTATTGGGGATTTTAACTCAAAGAATTTTAATTGGGGGGCAAAAAGTTTGGATGAGAGAGGTATTTTAACTTCGGATTTTATTATTTTAACTGACTTGATTTTACTAAATAAAGAAGATTCAAAACCTACATTTTCCTCCGTACGGGGAGATGGTTTTACTGACTTAGTGTTGTGTTCTCCAAGAGTTGTAATTGAGAATTTTGATATGAATATCTTGGAGGAAAATTCGCTTAGTGATCACAACTATATTGTAGTAAATATTAGGGATATTTGTGATAAAAATGAAGAAAAAGTTGTTCTGTCAAACAGTTTTAAAAGAATTGACAGATGCTGTATGAGAATGAGGAGACTTATCTTGGAAATCGAGGATCGACTTGTTGATATAAATGATGTCAGGGAATTTAATGATTTGATTATTTATATGGAGAGACAGATTGAGGGACGGATGAAGAGAAATTTAAGATGTAAGATTCGACAGGGTGGAAATGCTAATTGGTGGAATCAAGATTTGGACTTGTTTAGAAGGAAAATTCGTGCTGTCCGTAAGAGCTGTCAAGTAAAAGGTCTAGATGAAGACATAAGAATGAGAAGGAAAATAGAATATAAGAAGTGCTTGGCTTTGTATAAAAAGAAAATTAAAAAAGTTAGGGGTGATTTTAAAAATAAGATTTTTATTCAAAATAAAGAATATTATGAGGGGATATTTAAAATTGCAACAAATAAAATCAGAAGGCAGATTATCCTACGAAATGAAGAGAATAAAATGGATACTGATGTTAAAGAGGAATATCGACGAATTGTTAGAGAGACACTCAATATTGGGGAAGATGAAATGGATAGATTGGATAATAATGAGATTGAGTTTAGTAGTGAAAGTTTGGAAGATGAAGTGGATTTTACATATGAAGAAATTAGGGAAGTTATATTAAATCTCAGAGATAAAGCTGCTCAGGGACTTGATGATATAAGTGCAAGAGTAGTAAAAAGACTTTTTGTAAGTTACCCCTCTTTTTTTGTTATACTTTATAATAGGTGTCTGTCTTTAAATGTTTTTCCGGATGCTTGGAAAGTCGGTAGACTTATTTTGTTACCAAAAAATGAAGGAAAATATCGCCCTATCTGTTTGTTAAAAGTATTTGCTAAAGTTTTGGACAAGTTGATTGTGAATAGATTATTATATGTTTTAAATGGTAGACATCATTTAGCGGATAGTCAGTATGGCTTTAGAAAACGAAGATCAGCGAATTTGGCTCTTTTTAAAGTTGTAGATGAAATACGAAAATTGAAGAATACTGAACATGTTGCTATTGTTTCTTTTGATGTAAAAGCTGCCTTCGATTCTGTACGATGGTCCTCCGTGTTGAACAAATTGATTGATTTAGGGGTAACAAAAAAGTTGTATATGCTTATTAAAGATTATTTTAATAATAGAAGTATAGTTTTTAAGGGTGTTTCAGAAAACATGGATATAAATTTGCAAATGTATAAAGGATGTCCGCAGGGATCATGTAGCGCTCCCCTGTTCTGGGCCCTTATAGTTAACCCACTCTTGACTAGTTTTAATGTTCCTAATGCAAAAATTATATGCTACGCCGATGATATTTTACTTTTCATCAGTGGCACCTCTTTGGAGAAAATTCAGGATACATTTACTGAAGTCGAAAAACAGATGATTTATTGGAGTCAATGTGAAAACATTCAATTTAATGTGGATAAGACGTTTGGACTCTTTTTTCCTAGGGGAGGTGCCAAGACTAGAGTCCCGAAATTGAAGTTTGATGGGAAGAATATTAGATTTCAGAAGAATATAAAATATCTTGGTGTAGTTATTGATGAAAAATTGAATTTTATTGAACATTTTAAACTTATACACAGAGATGTTGATAGGATTTTAAATTTTTATAGGAGTACTTTTAATGTAGAGATATTACAAAAGAAAGCACCAATATTGAAGAAGATTTTTAACTGTGTTATTTTACCGAAAATATTTTATGGTATAGGTGCTTGGGGTGCTAGGGCAGGGGAGCTGATTAGACTAAGAGATAAATTAAATTCTTTGCAGAGGAGCTGGATGCTGGCCATTACTAGAGTTTTCAGGACTGTTTCTACGGAGGTGGTCTGTATTCTTGCAGGAATTCCTCCCCTCTCTTCCCAATATAGATTTTACTATCAAAAATTTTTACTTTTAAATGATTTGGCGAAAGAAATAAAGATTGATAATTGTAACATTAACAGCGATGCTTTCCGAAGCTTTGATGATAGCTATATACATCCTGCTAATAGAATTTTGATTGTTTATGATTGTAATTATTTGAAAAATCAGGAATTGGATGTCTATACAGATGGTTCGGGGCTCGAGGGTGGTATTGGTGGGGCATTTGTTGTTTTCTTTTATGGCATTGAGATTCATAATTGTAAATTTAAACTCCACGCTATGAACTCTGTGTATCAAGCCGAGACGTATGCAATATTTGAGGCTTTGAACTGGATTAAAAGGACTTTAAAGGTTGGTTATTGCATAAATATTTATTCCGATGCCTTGTCGGTACTGCAATCCCTCTCGGGCCCGGAAAATAAAAACTGTTTAGTATTTGATATAAAAAATTTATTTATACAATTGAAAAATATACATAATATTAAATTTCACTGGGTGAAAGCACATGCTGGTTATGATGGGAATGAGAGGGCTGACGAATTGGCAAAAGCTGCGATTTTGGATGAGAATGTTATTGTGAAATATATGCCATATTCTAAAAGAAGAGCCACCTCCGTTTTATTTGATTATATCTTGTATGAGTGGAAAACCAGCTGGGAACACTCTAGTAGAAACCATGGCATGTTAAAAAATATATATTTAGGAAAAAAGATGGAAATATATACAGATATAGATGTCAATCAGATTTTAACAGGACATGGTCGTTTTCCAGCTTATTTAAAAAGATTTGGACTACAGGATAGTGATAAATGTAAAGTTTGCAATGATCTTGGAGACTCAAGGCATTTTTTTGAAGACTGTAGTTTTACCGGGAGTGCAAGGGTTAAATATAGAAAACAACTTCACAGTGACTTTAAGAAAAATTATAAGAATCTTCAAGAATATTCTAGAGAAATTATGAGGATTATAAATTCGTCAAAAGAAGCCATAGGAATTTTTGTGTGAATGATGTATGTATATGTGTTTATTTGTTCTTACGTCGTCTTATTTTTGTTTCTAACAGTTATTATTATTATTTGGTTTTGTTCGTTTGTATGAATGTCTTAGGTCCAGGGATAAAGTGAATTTCCCTGGTCGTATTTATTATTTCTTTATGTTTTCCTTATACTAACTTTTATGTTACTCGGTTCCTGATGTTTGGTTTCCCGGGGCTTGTAGTTTTTCTTTTTGTTTTTCTTGTTAAGTGTTTTGAGCACGGCTGGATCGCTGGCTCGTCGTCTGTTGTTGGATGGGCTTGCTCCCATGTAAAGTCATATGACCAGGCTTCTCCTGGTTAGGTGGGCTGGAGGCTGCGCCCCGTAATTATACCGCCTCGCGTACCCTTTTCATAGTCTTTCTGACCCCTAGGTGGCCCGCTGTTTTTTCTTCGTGCAACTCCTTCAAAATGCTTAATCGAAGCGAGGCTGGGATGACTGGCTTATACTCAAGATTTTCGTTTGTTGTTTTCGTATAAAATAATAAATTATCTATTATTTCATAGTTTTTGCTCTATTTCTTATCGCATCGATATCTGTGTGCTCGAAGCTTTCGGGGTCTTTCAAATAAGCATAGATATTTCCAAATTCAGGGTCAGCTTTCAGTTCAGTAATGACCGTATCTCTAGAATCTAAAATTTTTGAAGTCAACACAGCGCATTTAAGTTCATTTCCTTCATCGTCCAGTTCCATACGAGAAAGTGCGTCAGCTACATTGTTTTCCTTACCCGGTTTATATTTTATTATTAGATTATATTCTTGGAGTTTTAAAGCCCATCTTATTAACCTGGGCGTTAGGTGTTTCCCCGAGTAAAGTCTACCAACAGCCGCATGATCCGAAAAGACTGTTACTGGCGCTTTGCCGAAATAAACTCGAAATTTGTGTACAGCCATTAATACGGCTAATGTTTCTCTTTCTGTAGCTGTATAATTCCTTTGTGTCTGATTCAATGTTTTACTAAAAAATGCCAGCGGATGGTTATTTTGCATAAGAACCGCACCCACCGCATAGTCTGACGCATCTGCTGCAATTTCCAGGTTTTCGTCCCCTCCGGGAATTTTAAAACAGGGGCATTAATAAGCGCTTCTTTTAATCTTTCAAAAGCTGTGTTAGCTTCTGCTGTCCACGTAAATTTACTCTTTTTTCTTTTGATTACTAAGAGTGGTTCAACAATATTAGCGAAATCTTTTATGAAAGATCGATAGTAAGAACATAACCCAAGGAACGAAGAAAGTTTCTTGGCGGTGTTGGGCGGTGGGAAATTCTTAATAGCTTTTATTTTTGAATCTTGCGTTTCTATACCCTTTTGCGAAATTTTATAACCGAGATATTTAAGTTCTTTAGTTGCGAACTTGCATTTTGAGGCGTTAATTGTAAGACCGGCCTCTTTTAATAATTTAAAAACTTCTTCTAGATAATTAATATGTTGTTCCAACGTACTACTCGTTATAATTATATCATCTAGATAAATTAAAGTTGATTTTCCTAGGACAGGCTTTAGAACAATGTCCATAGCTCTCTGGAATGTTGATGGGGCCCCACACAACCCAAAAGGCATGCGTAAAAATGCATAAGTGCCCGATTTTGTTATAAACGCAGTTTTATGTATATCTTCGGGTCTCATAGCTATTTGATAGTAGCCAGACGTTAAGTCCAAAGTAGACATATATCTTGTCGATTTGATCTGTCTAATGATCTCGTCTATAACCGGCAAAGGGTAAACTGGAAATTTAGTAATACTATTTAGTTTTCTGTAATCGATAGCAAACCTCCAAGCCCTTTTATCCGAAGGAGGAAACTCGTTCTTTTTCCTACATAGTACGACTGGACTCGCGTACTCACTATTTATGGGCGTTATTATTTTATTCTTTAACATCTCCTGAATATGTTCCTCGATGATTACGTCTTTTTGTTTGTCATAGCGGTAAGGTTTAGTCCTACAAGGTTTTTCGGCATTTAATTGAATCTTGTGCGTCACTATCTGGCAGTTTCCTGGTTTTTCTGAAAATAAATGAGAAAAATTACTCACCACTTGCTGTATTGCTTTCCTTTCATGGTCATTCAGATGGCTAAGGTCCAATTGCGGTGTCTCCACAGGTTCCACCACCCTCTGGTCCATCTCCAACACCACGGAACTATCTTGAAAATTTAATTTGGCCCTCGCGGCCCTTAAAAAGTCCATACCTAAAATAAGAGAATGTTGCAGATCTTTCACCACAAAAACTAATACTTTGAGACTTTCCTCTTTTACCTGTAAGTTTAATGATAATTTCCCGATGCAGTGACATGTTTTTCCTTGCGCCGCTATAATTTCCGTATTTTTGGTTTTAAACAATCGTATCCTATAAAAATTCTTTTTGAAGAAATTTTCACTCATAAAATTTCCTTCTGCTCCTGTATAGATGAGAGCTTCTACTGGTACATCGCCAACCAGGACTTGTATAATTGGTAGATGTGAGTTTTTTACGATGACCATATTTAAATGTCTTTTTGAGGGTTTTTTTAAAACTTCCGGTGTCTGGACCCTCCCTTTCACAGGCCTCTCTACTCGTTTAAAGCTTTCCTTTCAATCTGTGTCTTCTGGGTACGCGGATGTTTATTTTCAAATTTTCTTTTTGGGCCTTGACCTTCGAGTTTCGATGCGTTAGCTTGATAGCTTTTTCCCCCATAAAAGCGATTTCCATTTCTGGTTTCCTCCTTTGAAGATTTCCTTCGGATACTTTGAGAATATGTTTCCCCTCTCGCTCTTTCCGCTATTCTGCGATTTTGAAACTTCACCGCCAATTCGAAGAGTTCCTGCAATGTGCTTGGGTTTCTAATTTCAAAGTAGTCTTGAACAGCGGGTAACAATCTTGGTAATATTATTTCAATAATCTCCGCATCGGGTTTCTTTCCATACAGCATATCCGTTAGCTTGATTTTTCGTAGAATAAAGTCCGTCAATTCTGCTGTATCCCGTTGATAGAAACTATATAGTTCGGCTTCCAGCCGTGCGCGATCTTTCACTATGGGGAAGGCCTTTACTAACGATTTTTTGAAATTTTCAAATATATATGTCTGGCTTCCAAATTCTCCTAATAAAAATTTGCCTATGTTTTTCCACCATAGCGCGGCCTGTCCTCTTAGTGCTGATGTGGCGATGGCAACTTTTTGTCTTTCAGGCACAGGGTAGAGCTGAAAGTGGTTTTCTAGACCTTCTAGAAATACCGCCACCGAATTTTTTCCGTCGAAATGGACGTTTGGCTTGATTGATGCTCTCAAAGTCTGGACCAGGTATCCAAATCCTTCTAACTGGCTTGTCATTTCTTGGTGTTGTCCAGCAGCTTCCATCCAATTTTCGGCCATTTCAGTTCGATAAGTGTTCGGGCGCCAATGTAACGTTGCGCCCCTCCAACTTGCACGCAACCAAGGGGGTGACTGTGAAAACTGTATAAAAGATAGAGTCTTGTGAAGGGTTTAAGTCCCTTTTTATTCAACGTAATAAATTACAATTGCGTGCTCTTGACGCTCACAGACTGCGCCTACTTGGCGGTCAAATAAAAATAATAACCTGAAAAGAAACTAAAGACAAGATTCTAACTACGAGGCTCTCTAAAATAACTAACTCACCGCGTTTTACAATACCGCTGCTAATTCAGCAGACTTGAAGCTCACTTGAACGATTAACACTACTTCCCGCCAAGCACATAGGCCGAAACGCGGGGTTCTTCAATTTCTCGCAAACTACCTCCGCGCTCGTGAAGTAAGAATATCACACCGAACTCGTTTCCTTCTATTTAAATCAGAATACTTCCGCTGATAATTTGAATCCTTGCGCGTTCTACTAAAATTTACATATTCTGGCATTGGCAGTTCCAGGGGAAAGTAAGGCTTGACAGGAAAGATAGTTTAAACTTAAAATAAATGTTAGTTAAAATAAATATAAACCCTACAAACTCTAAATGAAGGAGTAAATAATATCATACGTACTAGGCAAAGTTGAGCACCTGAACCAAGTTCCCAATTATCTCTTTGGCAATTATTTACCCAAATTTTTCTTTATTTATTTTAGGAAATTTTACCAATATATGATCTTTCCGTGAATGATTTGAACAATTTATAGCTGCACATTCGCCCATTTCACACAAACAAGACATTGTTGCATCGCTAGCTATGCAGCCGCCATTAATATTCCCACTTGGGCTCCCGAATAGCGGATGTTTCAGCCTGGTATATAGCAGCTTTAATTAGACGAAGCACCACTTGGAACTAAAATTATAATCAAACGGAATGATGGCTGATCAGTGGAAAATCTACTAACCAGCAGCCACAACCACCAGGGTAGACTAGCGTCTCAAATCAGAATGACCGTGAAACGGCTCCTTACGGAGCAGACGTTATGCGCATGCTCACGGACAAGGCGAAAGGTGCTTTCTCTTTGTTTCAAAATATTCTAAGACTGCTATAAATCGGCATCAATCACTTTTAAAATGTAACTTTTAATATGTACAATATTTACAGATCCTTAATCAGAATATGGTGGTTCAGTTGACAAACAAATCTATATGCTTTCATAATCGAAAATCGAAATCTTTTAAATAGGAGGCTCACCAGCGGCCGAGTGGTAACGTCGCTGAACACTGGTAGTTCGGTCCGAGGTTCGAATCCCGCGAACGGGCTGGCTGCATGGGTGTTTTCGTGGTTTTCCCCATGTGTAACGTGTATACGAGCCAGTTTCCCTTAGAAAGTCCTCCACGAAGGCATCCCTCTCCCTTAGGCAGATAGCCCTAGTGAGCTTTGCCATAATTAAATACACACACACACTTTTAAATAGGAACCGAAGTGTTCCTAAAGTGTGCGAAACATCTAAGCATACATCTATCGAGCTGCCGGTGGAGAGTCTATGAAAATTCAGAAGCCACGTCGCGTTCAAAACGCGACGCTAGCGCCATCTATCAATTAATCAAAATAATTTCCACACACTCCCCACCTGAACTCTGTCAAGAGTTCACATTAATCAAACAACAATCAAATTTATATCAATAAGCATTTTAACATATAATTACAAAACAATTGATAAGTATATTAAATGAACAGAAAATATATTCAAATTATAATCATTATACCAAATTCTAAAAATCATCAGAACATATGATCATCAGATATAATTTGACACTACTTCAATAAATCTAAACTATTCTCAATCTAATCACATGAAACTAAATTAGCAAAATAAACAATTGTATAAAACATATTCAGTCTTATTCATATTATTAAACAATAAAAAAAATTTTTTTAAAGTTCTAAAGGATATACTAATTGAACTGGTTTTATTATTGTTCCATCAGTAGTTTTTAGTTTACAAGAACGAAGTGTGTTGTCACGACCACAAAAAACGTTTATCCCTCTGCCACAATTCCACAAAAGTTTGCACTTGTTGTTGCCTTCGATTAAAACAAGATCATCAATTTTTAGATCATCATAAAGGTGATGAGCTGTCCGAAGATCCATCAAATATTGTTTTTCCCATTTAGTTCACAATTGTCTAACCAATAAATCTTTCTTTTGGTCAGAGAGAACTTGGTAGAGCCATCTTTAACAAAGGAATTAAAGTTGATAGGTAATGTAGAATCTTTGTTTCCGAAAATCAAAAAATTGACTGGCTTCAGTGGCAACGGTTCCTTGTGGTCGTTGTATACGAGGGTTGGAACTTTAATAGTGGCAACTATTTATTTACAAGGAATACAAAAGTGATTCATGTCACCATGTTTTACAGTCCTTCAATATAGTCGCCAGCATTGTGTACAACCCGTTTCTAACGATGTGGAAGTCGCAGAATACCTGTAGCAGCGCCTGTTTTGTTGATAGTTTGAATAGACCGGTCTACTGCCTCAAGAATCTCAGGAACTGTTTGGAAGCGAGTGACACGAAGTGGTTCCTTCATCTTAGGAATTAAGTCATAGTCACAATGGCTTAGATCTGGGGAGTATGGTGGATGGTAAAGCACTTCCCAGCCCCATCGCTTGAACAACTCAGTCACAGCTTGCGCTGCATGCGGCCGAGCATTGTCATGCAAAATAAGAGGAGCGTTCTGCAGAAAGTGTCGCCGTTTTTTTCTCAAAGCTGGTCGGAGATTGTGCTCCAAAAATGAGCATTAATACTGCGCAGTGACGGTCTGCTGTAGGGGAACGGTATGCGTTAGGATAACACCATCACATTCGTACACGAGAATCACCATAACTTTCGCATTGCTGGGGTTCTGACGAAATTTCGAACGTCGTGGTGACCCGTGATGACACCATTCGTTTGATTGGCGCTTCAGTTCTGGCTGGTACGATCGGGCCCAAGTCTCATACAGCGTACTGATACGGCGTAAAAAAGAATCTCCATCGCGCTCATAGCGCTCCAGGTGGGTTCGGGCAGCATGGTATCGTAGCCATTTCTGCATTTCCGTCAATTGATGTGGAACCCATCGTGAAGCAATTTTTCTCATGGACAGGCGTTCCTTCAGAATGTGCAGCACAGTCGTATGCGCTAATCCTGTTTGTCCGGCCAGCTGACGAATCGTTTGGCGGCGATCACTGTCCATTAGTGCGGCAACAACTTGCACGTCTGCATCGCTGACACTCGGACGACCTGGCCGCAGCATGTCTGCCACGTTTTGGCGTCCTTCATTGAATGCTTTCACCCATCTTGCTACGGTTCTGTAAGGCAATGCAGATTCCCCGCAAGCCTCTTGAAGCCCTTGATGACACTGTCGTGCTGTACGACCTCTGGCACTTCAATTTTTATCCAACATCGTAGTTCTTGTTTTGAAAACATCCTGAACACACTTACTTTAGACCGCGAGCTAATACAAGGATTCGTTCTTCGCGTCACTCCGCATGCGCGTGACGTAGGCAGGACGAGTCTTTTTGCTGAGACGTAAGGTAGGTATGTAGTTTACGTGTGGTATACGCGATATTCTTTGGTTTTGTTGCGTAAGGTTTTTTCAGCTGTGTTGCCACTATTAAAGTTCCAACCCTCGTACATATGTCAAAGGACGAGTATTCCAAACAGCTTCCACTTGTGCTAAAACCGTTGACAATTCTTCAAACGTTAGTAAAGCTTTACCGAGAATTTTTCTTAAGCACTCTTTCACTGATTTTACTAATCTCTCGTAGAAGCCTTCCCACCAAGCCCCTCGCTTTATTATAAACTTCCAACTGATTCTTTCATTCGACAGAAAATCTTGGAATTTCTCATTCGACAATAGTTTATGGCAGTGATTCCCAACCGGGGGTTCACAGTGTTTGCAGAGAGGGTTCGTGAAAATAACATTGTAATGGCGGATTTTTTAAAACGCCATTAAAATTAAAAGGAAAAAAAATAAAGTACATACCCACTGTAAAATAGATTGTTCGCTGCCTGTTTGTTAAGAAATCTATAATAAATTTCAATATTTTCATTTCTTTTTTCCTTATTTGTTTTTCAAAATTACTTCATCAATATCAAATTATATCAACAATTTTATACATTATAAGTTATTCCTCTTATTCAAGTAATTAAATACTATTCTCTTTTTATTACAAACATTTATTTATATTTAAAACATCTTATGTGATTAGTATCATGTTCTGCTTTATATTTAAAATCATTGCAGCAGTTTTCCCTTCTATGTAATATTTTTTTTTTTACAATACAATTGGAAATAAATATCAAATTAACGCAGTTTACTACAGATTTTAGAATTAGATACTTGTTCACAACCGGGAACTGGGAGAGTAGTGTTGTATTAACTGTCTATTTTGTCTGTCTGTCTGTCGACGTTCATACATAGGCTTAGCACTTGTAAAGCTTGAGTGGTAGTGATACTGTGACTGTCAAGTTCTCGTGCAAATGATTTAATAATTATTAATTTAATTATTATTATAGCTTATTTTTATTATGGATCGATGGTTAAAAACGGATCGTTTAGAAACGAGACATGATAATCGAGATGATAGTACTGAAAGCTGTAGTGAGGTACCATTTCACCAGACGAAAAACAAAGGAAATGATGATAGAAAAGGGAAAAAGCGAAAATATGACAGCGACTATCTACAATTGGGTTTTCATTTTACTGGGGATGAGTCGGAACCTAAACCGCTTTCTGTTATATGAAACGAAGTTCTTGCCAACAGCAGTTTAAAACCATCACTTCTTCGTAGACATATTGAAACAAAACATCCGACACACAAAGATAAACCTCTTGAATATTTCAAAATTAGCAGGTATCAAAAAGTGTAGTCTTTCTTTCTTGACTTCAAACGAAGATAGTAAAATGGCCCTTGAAGCATCACTTCGAGTAAGTTATAGAATTGTAAGATCTGGACAAGCGCATACAATAGCAGAAAATTTAATTGGACCATGTGCGAAAGATATCGCCAAATGTATGCTTGGGGAAAAGGCAGCAAAGAAAATTGAGCTAGTTCCCTTATCAAACAACACCGTGTCGCTTAGAATTAATGCTTAGAATTGGCTAATTATGTGGAGAACGAATTTCTAAAAAGAATGAAATTGCATTATTTTGCAATTCAACTTGACAAATCGACGGATGAAACAAATGCCGCAGTCTTGCTTGTCTACGTTAGATATCTTTTTACGAATATTGTTCAAGAAGATGTACTATTTGCAAAACCTTTCAAAACCTACACAACTGGAGAAGCATTTTTGATATGATCAATGGGTATTTTGAAAAGAATGGAATAAGCTGGTTGTTAAGGATACTCTTACACAAAATAATCACATTTACTCTTTCATAGCTATTTGTTTATTCATAACTTTAAACTGAGTTCACATATCACTCACACAGCGGTTCTCCGCCATTCTCTTCATCTCATCTCTGTCGCTCTCCGCTCGACGGCGCTGCTGCTACTAGAGCATGCGCAAACATGCCCCCGGCATTGAATTGTTTATAAAACATTCAATCACTAAACTATATAAGACATTTCACAGTACTTTACAAATTATAACACTTCACTAACATAACTATGCAACATAGTACTTTAGCCATAATACAGTTCATAACACAAGAAATAATTCTCATCAAAATTTAAATATACAAAACGTAATACAATAGCACTTATACACTTAATATATAACAATTTTCACTCAGATTTTGGATAAGATAGATAAAACACAGATTTTGGAAATACATCTTTTTAATACACCTGCTTTAGTTTTAATTTTAACAACCCGAATTTTTTTATCATCACCATAATACACATCAATTATTCGACCTACAACCTATTTGTGAGTAGGTACATTATCCTCTACCAATAACACTAAGTCTCCTATGTGAATATTATCTTTTTCAAATCTCCATTTATTTCGTTGTAGCAGTTTATTTAAGTAATTATGGTGCCATTTTTTCCAAATCAACTGCACGATTCTTGTTATTCTCTGCCATTTCTTACGTCGATTTTCATTTAAATTAGTTAAATCAGACTCAATAACTGAATCTATTGATCTATTTATCAAAAAATGCGCAGGAGTTAAAACTCCAAAATCATCTTCGTTAGCTGTTAACGGACACAGAGGTCTTGCATTTAAAATTCCCTCAATCTGTATGATTACTGTTAAAAACTCCTCATATGTTAAATTTGCGCTGCCTACAACTCTTTTAAAATGGTATTTAAATGACTTAATTGCAGCTTCCCAAAGGCCTCCGAAATTGGGTGCCCCGGGTGGTATGAATTTCCATTCAATATTCTCGGCAGATAAATAATTAGCTAAAGTTTCATTTGGGATTTTAATTAAGTTATGAAGTCTTTTTATTTCTTTGTTGGCACCAGCGAAATTCGTGGCATTGTCCGAATATAATTTTGCGCATTTACCCCTACGAGATATAACTCTCTTCAACGCAGCTATAAAGGCTTCGGAAGTTAGATCCGTCACCATTTCGATATGCACTGCCTTTAACACAAAACATACAAATATGCAAACATAAATTTTACGTAAAATTCCTTTTCTTTGGTTATGATATCTTACAAAAAATGGACCACAGAAGTCCACTCCACTACAATTAAAAGGATAATCTGGTACAACTCTGTCTGATGGGAGATTTCCCATTATTTGTTTACATACAACTGGTTTGTTTTTAAAACATACAATACAATTGTTAAGTTAGAATACAGCGCCACCTATTGGATAGGGAGAGAAACTCTCACTTGGCCATCTGGATTCGGCTAAGCAACATGCCAGAGCATGTATTAGATCTGAATAGTTAATTACTGTAAATAAATTTAGTTCTTTTGCTATACAGTCCACTTATTAGTTTAGAATCACAGTACATGGTCAGCAGAACCGGAGAAGTGAACAAAATGCTGGCATTAGATAGAAACAAAACTTCGTTAAAAGCGAAACTAACTAGGTTAGAAAATGTAGTGAAGGAATATGATGATAGTTCGAATAAGAATGAAATTCAAATAAAGTATAGATCCCTTCAAAGCATTCAAATGGATATTAGAAACTTAAGGAATAGATATTTCGAAAGCGTTGATGAAAAAGATGTCACAGCTATTGATGAAGAAATCGCCGAAATGGAAGATAGAACTGAAGTTCTGGAGGTAAGAATTATAGAAATTCTATCATCTATCGCACATTCTGAAAATGAAAATGATTGTAATAAATTTGATCCTAAAGTACAAATACGTTTGCCAGAATTACCAATTCCTAAGTTTTCTGGTAAATATACCGAATGGAATAATTTTAAGCTTCAATTCGAAAACATCATAGCGAATAACACGCAATTAACAGAAGTTCAGAAACTCTACTATTTAAAGGCTGCATTAACTGATGAAGCAAAAAATCTTGAAACTGTTGATGATACTTTTAATTCTCTATTTAAAGCTCTTCAAGATAGGTATGAAAATAAAAGAATATTAATTGAGACGCATATAAAGTCAATAATGGATTTACGTACTTTAACATTCGAATCGTCTAAAGGAATAAGATATGTAATAGATAATGTTACTAAGAACGTTAGGGCTTTGAATGTTTTAAAATATGAGAAAAATAATTTATCGGATATTCTGTTATTAAATATCGTACTTCAGAAACTAGATTTCGAAACGCGCAAACAATTTGAACTAAGCATTAATGCCACGGAAGTTCCTACGTTTGATGAATTAATTTCGTTTTTAGAGAAAAGATGTCAGTTATTGGATAACATTAACCGTAATGCTAATAAAATGAAATATCCGTTAGAAAAAAGTTCGAAATGAAAGGTTCTGATGGTTAAAACCGATAGTGTTTCGATTTGTGTTATATGCAAAAATAATAATCATCCACTGCATAAATGTGATTAATTTTTGAAATTAAATCCAAATCAAAGATATGAAATAGTTAAAACCCATAAATTGTGTCTAAACTGTCTCAGTAACGAGCATTTAATCGCAAAATGCAATTCTAAGTTCAAATGTTCGGAATGCCATAAAAAACACCATTCATTAATACATCGCCTGCTCGGAAATGGCCCCATTCAACATACGTTAGACAAAACAAAAACGGAAGCAACGAGTGACGAAATTATAAACAAAAACGCAGATGTCTCTAATAAAAATCAATCAAGTTGTCTTTTGACACGCAGAAAAAACGTGTTATTGGCGACTGCAATAATATATATTTGCAATTCCGAAGGAAAAAGAATCCCAGTTCGCGCAATACTTGATAACGGCAGCATGAGTTGTTTCTTGTGTGAAGGAGTTGCTAATTTGTTAAATTTAAAGAAAGAAAGAATTTTTGCATCTGTATCCGGAATTAATGAGAACGTTATAAATATTAATTATCAACTAGATGTACAGATTTAGAATAAGGATTTAACATATGTAAGATCAGTTAATTGCTTGGTTATTTCTAAAATAACCAATGTAACTCCATCAAGGTGTTTAGATGTGCAGTCATTAAATATTCCCATTGATATTGAATTAGCGGATCCGCAATTTGGAACACCCAACAAAATAGATATGTTACTAGGGGCCGAATTGTTCTTTGAGATTTTAAAAGAAGGAAAATTTCAATTAGAAAATCAACCGTTGATATTTCAAGAAACAGTTTTTGGATATATCGCGTCTGGTGCATGCAAGAGTGACACAGAAGTAAATTATTGTGGTTTAGTTCTAAATAGTGAAGAAAGAGTTGAAGAAATTTTGCAAAGATTTTGGGAAGTTGAATCCATTGAAAATATCGAGGATGCTTTGAGTGAAGAAGAAAATACTGTGAAGAACATTTCAAGCGTACTCACTATAGACAAAATGATGGAAGATACGTAGTTCAGTTACCCATAAGGGAAGGTGTAGAATTAGGAGAATCGAAAACGCTGGCTGAGAAAAGATTGCATCAAGTGTGGAATCGACTAGAAAGCGATTCGAAGATGAAAACATTATATAAGAATTTTATTAAAGAATATAAGGATCTAAATCACATGGAAGAAGTTCAAGAAATTGAAACATCGACTTGCAATTATCTTAGTCATCATGGAGTTTATCGGCCAGAGAAAGCCTCTACCAAGCTTCGCGTTGTGTTTAATGCATCCGCGGCTACTAGCAATGGAAAGTCACTGAACTCAATATTAATGAAAGGGCGAATACCTCAAGAAGATTTATTTTCTATTATTATTAGATTTTGAAAGTACAACTATGCATTATGAGCTGATGTTCAGAAGATGTACAGACAAATACTTAACGAAAGCTGCAGTTAATCTTGTGGAAGGGATCAGTTGGTAGTCCTGTGCAGACTTACCGTCTAAGGACTGTAACATACGGAACAGCAAGTGCACCATTCCTTGCAACAATGGTCCTGAAGCAGTTAGCAATGGATGAAGCGACAGACTTTCCTCATGCCTCAAGAGCCATACTGAAGGACTGTTACGTGGACGACATTATTAGTGGAGCTAATACGATGCAAGAAGCCAAGGAGTTGCAGACACAGTTAACCTGTCTTCTAGAACGTGGTGGAATGCAGTTACACAAATGGTGTTCAAACAATCCAGAATTATTGAAGAATAAAGAAAGTGCTACTGAGGATTACTCCTTTCAAGTTACGGATAAGCCTCAGATTACAAAGGCCTTAGGAATGTCATGGAATACGTCTATAGACTGTTTTTTTTTACGATTTAAAGATACCTGACTTCGAAGAAACAGGCATGAAAAGAGATGTCTTATCAACGATAGGTCGCCTCTTTGATCCGTTAGGTTTAATTGGACCTGTTACGACAAAAGCTAAAATATTTCTACAAAAACTTTGGCTTCAAAAATTAAATTGGAATACACCTCTTCCTAAAAATTACTCTGAAGAATGGAAGGCATTTCTGCATAGTCTCAAAATAGTCAACGATTATCGCATCCCCAGATTTGTTCTAACCAATGGATTACAACAAATAGAAATTATAGGATTCTGTGATGCTAGTCAGAACGCCTACGGTGCTGCAATTTATGTGAAATGTATGTCATCTTCAAATGAATGTTCATCAAGACTTCTGTGCAGCAAGTCTCGTGTGTCACCTCTGAAGTCAATTACCATTCCTCGTTTGGAACTTTGTGGTGCAGTTCTGTTGGTAAAACTAATGAAAAGAATACTAGAGGCCATTCAGCTGCCAAAGTGAAGGTGTATTACTTCACCGATTCGTCAATAGTGTTAGCATGGATTAAGAAGGAACCTTATCAACTAAAGACATTTGTTGCTAATAGAGTATCTGTTATTCGAAGCATGACTGCAATTCATGAGTGGTACCATGTTAGCACTCACAATAATCCAGCTGATTTGATATCACGTGGAGCTGAACCTAAAGATCTTCTTCATAATGATTTATGGTGGTATGGACCAACTTTCTTGACTAAGGAGAGGTTTTTGACTAATCCTTGTGAATTAATTTCATCTGATATGGATAATGTGGAATACGTCAAAGAACTCAAACTTAAGGATAATGACTTAGTTAATCTAAATGTGAACTCTAATTCCCTTGTTTTAGATCATATTCTCAACATTAGTAATAACTATATTCGTATTATTCGTGTGTTAAGTTTTGTTTGTAGATTTATAGCCAATTGTAAGGGAAAAAATTTAATAGGTTATCTAACAGTTAAAGAATTGGATGACGCTGAGAAAATCATGATCAGGTATGTACAGTTACAACGTTTTAGCAAGGATATTTTATCTTTAAAAAATAAGGATTGTGTTGTAAGGATCTTAAGTTTTACTAACGTTTATTTTATTTTAAATCTTTACTATCACTTCTTATTTTCTACTTCCGGCCAGAATTATAAGCGTTAAGGTTTTTATGCAAAGTTTCTCTGGCGAACGCCAAGTATTTAAGTTGTGGCCTTTTGCCAAGCGAAAGAGAGGAAGCAGTGAGTCAACGCAAGCCGCTTACCTTAGAAGTTACGCAGTTGCTGTTTGCCTTCCAGGCCAGAGGTTTTAATCCTCTTGATAATTTAAACGTATTGTAGTGTTCGCAGTTCTCTGCACTACATACGCTTCCTGTTATTATAAGGCCAATCTTCCACGTTTATTATTCTAAAGTTAAATTAGAGTTTAGTTTTATTTTTATACTTTTACGTTAGACCCCAAGTAGCGGGTCAGTGTATTCCGAAGTACGGAAGTTCTTGTATATATAGAGAAAATAAAGGGTTTTGTATACCCTTCGTCTGTATCCTGTCTACTTACCACAATTAGTGAACATAGCTTTAGTAAGCTCTCTGTTCCGAGTCAGGTCCTTGTATGTTCCCGAAGAAGGTAAGAAGGAACATTGACCCTGATAGTGGCGCCCAACGAAGAAGAATAACCATGGCCGAGTTTCAAGAAGAACCTGTGCTGCCTGCAGAAACGGCTCAGAATCCAGAAATGCCAGCTGCCGCCCTGGAAGGATTTGGTTACATCGTCCAGACCATGCGCGCTTCGATGAAACCAGAAGCAACATTTAACGGAAACTCACCGGTAACCAGTTTTTTGGAAAAATTGGATGACCACTTCATGCTCTACCCCGTGCACGAGTTTCAAAAAGTTACCTTAGCTACCAGCGCTTTGAGGGGCCAAGCGCTTAACTGGTTCAAATGTATAGCCAGAAGTCTCTTGGGTCAAGCAGGAAGTCCCACCTATACTTACGAAAATTTCAAGACTGCCCTACTAAAAGCCTTCCCTGTTGTAAGGGATCGTGCGAAATTAGAAACGGAACTTTTCAGTATATATCAACAAAGAATCGAAAACCTCTCGAGCTTTATTTTAAGAAAAATTCACGTTTTCAAGCTCTTGTATGGAAACCGTCCGGATCCTGAAATAATTCAAGTGATTTTGCCGAGGTTACTACCCCAAGTGCAAGACTTTATTGAATTGAGAAATCCGACTACACTGGAAAAGTTATTTGAGCTAGCAATCCAGTTTGAAAGTAGAAGAACGGCGGACGTCGAAAGAAGGCGCCAATATCAACAGCGAAACCAATTTGGTACGCCAAGACTACAGCAAACTCAAGTACACGGCTACGGAGAAAAAGCGAATCAGTGGGCAAGGAAACCCGAGCATTCAAAAACAGCCGGCGAACGTCGACAGTTCAATAGCAACCCAGGAAAAAAGTCTCAAGGCCAGTGGAAAAAGAAGGAAAGCACGGAAAGGAAAAATAATTTAAATTAAAACGGATTTCTGCTGACGAGAGGGTGCGGAAATCCGAAGGTCACGAAAACCCCTCTTCCTACAAGTTAAATACAGTAATGGTGAAAAATTTGACTCTTCCGAAGATTGAAGTCTTGGTGAATAATATCCCAGCCACCGCACTCCTGGATACCGAAGCGCAGTGTTCCTGTGTGGCAGAAGAATTTTTTAGGAAGTATTTTCGCAAATACCGCATATATAATGCGGATAATACGACAGTGTTAGCTGCGCAAGGAGAAAAATGTAAGTGCGTAGGTAAAGTACCTTTGTATATCCGTACCAAGGACGAACAAGTAAAGCTGATGTTTTTTATAGTAAAGAATCTGCAAGCACATTTAATTTTAGGAATAGATTTTCTTTCAGAAGCACAAGCTACGCTGGATTTTAATGAAGCGTCCCTTAGGCTGACAATGAAACCAGTTCGTACAGAAAACGCTGAACCGCCGATGTTAAAACTTGACCACCTCCCTAATGACGAGCAAGGAAGAATCCGACAAGTGGTAAGTGAATTTGCTTCGTTATTTAGTGATATTCCAGGATTTACTCAGGTTACTAACCATAGTATTGACACCGGAGATGCAATGCCAGTTCGTCAAAAACCATACCGGTATGATAAGAATAAGGAAAAAATTATACAATGGCATATTACCGATATGCTACGTAAAAAGATCATAACGCCCATCTCAAGTAGTTATGCTAGCCCGGTGGTTTTATGTAAGAAAAATAATGACTATCCTTTGGAGCATCCAAAAACATGGAGATTCGCTATTGATTACCGTAAATTAAACTCCATAACTAAATATCCGGTATATCCGTTACCGATTATAGAAGAAATTCTAAGGAACATAAAATCAACCAAATTTATGACGACTTTAGACTTAACGACTGGTTATTTTCAAATAGGGTTGAGGCCTGAGGACGTGCCTAAGACTGCTTTTATAACCAAGTCTGGTACGTATGCATTTTTGCGTATGCCGTTTGGCCTTTCAGGGGCCCCAGCAACATTTCAGCGATGCATGGACATTGTGTTAAGACCTGTTCTTGGAAAGTCCACATTTATCTATTTAGACGATATCATTATTACTAGTGATAATCTCGACCAACACGTACAGGATTTAAGACAGGTGTTTTCTTTATTAAATGAGGCCGGTCTAAAAGTTAATGTCGAAAAGTGCAAATTTGCAGCCCCTGAATTAAAATATTTAGGTTACAAAATATCTCAAAAAGGGATCGAGACAGATGAATCAAAAATAATCGCTGTACAAAAGTATCCGACTCCAAACACGGCAAAGAAGCTCTCTTCTTTTCTAGGACTTTGTTCATATTATAGGTCCTTTGTAAAAAATTTTGCAGCTATTGCTGAACCATTGTAAAAATTAGAAAGGAAAAAGGCAAGATTCTCGTGGACGGCCGAAGCCAATAGTGCTTTCGAAAAATTAAAACAAGCATTAACGCAAGCCCCTGTCTTGAAATTTCCTGAAAAGGATGAGAATTTAGAAATTTCAGCGGATGCTTCGGATTATGCGGTAGGAGCGGTACTTTCGCAAAATCAGTAGCCCGTGGCATTTTTTAGCCGAACTTTAAATCAAACACAAAGAAACTATTCCGCGACCGAGAGAGAGGCACTTGCAGTCCTGTTAGCAGTGCAAAAGTTCCGAGTCTATTTTGGAAAGGCTCCAATAACAGTATACTCTGATCATGCGGCGGTAACTAGATTGTACTCAGGGAAAAACTTATCCCCAAGGTTAATAAGATGGGCACTCAAGCTACAAGAATATAATCTGGTAATCAAGCATACCCCCGGAAAGGAAAATATCGTAGCAGATGCCCTATCAAGAATTAAAATTGACGAACAAGGTAATGCCGTAAAGGTGACAATGCTTACAGCATGTACAATAAATTCCCGAGAAACTGTAATAACCGAATTGGGTAAGGATCCTGAGTTTGGAAGTATTTATGAGTATCTGAAGGATCCTGAAAATTTTAGCCACCAAGATATTGTGGCGATAAGAAATAGGGCGGCCCATTACGAACTAATAGATGGTCTATTATTCTATACAAATACTACGAATTCCAACAACGAATTTCGACCTGTTATCCCAGCTAGTCTTAGATTAAATATCCTGCAGGAGCTCCATGACAGCCCTTTAGCTTCTCATGCTGGTATTCGAAAAACTATCCAACGCGTACGCGAGGCAGTCTACTTTCCTGAACTGCAAAAGTTAACAAGGGCGTATGTCCAGTCCTGCCCAACATGTCAAGCAGTTAATTATATTGATTTCCGCCCGGCCGGGTTTCTAAACAGTATTAAATCCGAATTTCCAAATGAAATAATTGGCATCGATTTATTGGGCCCTTTCCCAAAAAGTCAGTTAAATAAAAGTCGCTATCTCCTTGTTATGGTTGATCATTTTAGTAAATGGACCGAAATTGTTCCCTTAAAACGAGCCTCCGCGAAATTAGTTACTGATTCTATTTTAAATAAATATATTTTAAAATACGGGGCGCCCCTAAACGTTATATCGGATAATGGTCCTCAATTTGTAAGTAATATATTTGAAGACATGTGCCAAAAACTGGGCATACGTCATTTAAAAATGGTCCCGTATCGGCCGCAATCAAATATAGCGGAACGGATCAACAGAAATATAGTGAAAATTATCCATAGTTATGTTAAAAATTTTCATAAAAGCTGGGATAACTATGTCAATGAATATGCTTTCGCCCTTAGGACCGCAAAACATGATACAACGGGCAAAACACCTGCTGAGTTATTTCTAGGCAGAAAGATTATAACACCGTTAGATAAATTATTTTATGTGCAACAAAGAGCCCCAGAATTTAAAATGGGTGATATAGAAAAACTAATAAAAGAAGAAAAAAAGAATACGGAAGTAGCACAAAGAAAACAGAAGCTCTATTATGATTTGAAACGACGGGGAGTAACTTATAAAGTAGGGGTTGAAGTTTTAAAAATTAAGCATTCACTTTCTTCAGCACCAGAAGATAGAACTGCGAAATTTTTTCCACGATTTGAAGGACCATATGTTATAGAAAAAATAACTCACGCTGTAGTAGTGTTAAAAGCCAGAAATGGTGAAACCTGTTCCGCAAACTTTGATCAAATCAAGCCCTACTTCGATCGTAATAAAATGCAAATATTTTCAGATCTTTTGCAGGATCCGGCACGGCAGACACCGCAGGTACAAGCTCCAGAGGTGGAAAAACGACAAGTACAAGGGCAGGCCAATAAGAGACAGAAGCAAGTGAAAAGAAAATTGCCCCGCGGAAAAATTGAAGGTAACAAGAAAAAGAAGCCGTTCCACCGTCCAGAAAAGAGAGTTCACGAACACCCCCAGAATGAAGAAGCGAGAAGGACGACGTATGTGAAGAGAACCAGGAGAAATGACGGCAACTATAACCCGGCTCTAAAACGGAAGATCTACTCATCCGACAGAACTCTCCGCAGCAAAAGTCGCCGAACTGCGGAAGGGCCATCAGCGGCGGAGGAAAAAGTACAAGGAAAATTTGAACGGCCAGCAACGAGGTCCAAGGAAGGACACGAAAGAAGTTTCCCGGTTCCGCCAAGACCAGCTGCAATCAAACGGCCAAGACCACAAGCAGAGGAGAAAAGGAAGGTATTCAAGGGTGGCCGAACTGGTGAAAAAAGGAAGCTTCCAGAGGAAAGCACTGAAGGGCGAGCCCGTACAAGAAGGAGGATAAATCAAACTACTATCTGCAGTACCTTTAAAGACTGGGCCCAGAAAAGGATGTCCGAATATTACAAAGATAAGTAAAATTTTATGTTACTTTGCAAACTTAAGTTAATCTTTCATTCTTACTGCAAGTGGCAGATTTCAAGACGTTTTACCTCATGTGAGGTCTACCTTTATCGCCAAAAGGGCGAGAAATGAGTTGTGACCGATTTTGGTATTATGTTTTTCAATTACTCGCGCGTAAAACTAAAGTTGATGTATAATAGCGTTGTGTAAAAACTTAAATATTGTAAAACGTTGTTGTATAAATTTTATTTAAAACATTCTAGCAAGAAAGAAGTTTTAGTCTGAAAGACCTTTTGAAATGTATTATTTCAATGTAGAAAGAATTGGCACTTGCTTTGAAAAGAATAGAAGTTAACAATGTACTACTAATGTATGTTTTCAAATGTGTAAAATTAACGGCATGTTGATATGTTCTTATATACATGTGAACTGTTATTTTAAATGTTAAGAAATACCGTGATATGGTAAAAGTGAAAGTAATGTTAAAAATTTGTTATTCGTGTGACTGTAAAGACTAAATCATGGCGAATATGTGTTAAAGGTTGAATGATGTAGTTAGGCTCTCTGACGCTACACTTTAAAGTTAGCCACTTTTAGAATAGTACCTCAGGGTTTAGAGTTGAAATTAGGGTGTGTTAAGAGGTCTCGTTATGTTGAATTTTAACACGTTAGTGTTTTGATTGTAGGAGGAAGTGTGGCACACGTAGACAGAAACACATTCGTGTTTGGCGTTCTTTTACAACACATGTCAGAGAGCACGGGGAGAGATAATTAAAATAGTCATGAATGAAATAAGAATGTTAAGAGAAGTATAATTGTATATGTTACTTGCCATTTCATTGTGTAACATTTCATTAAACTAGTTTTCCTTCCAGATCTCTGGAAGGAACCAGAATTGAATAAAAGCTCCTGTTTAGATGCAGTACAGATGAAAAAAAATTGTTGTATATCCTGGGAGCTGCTATTGTAACAAATTTCTTTCTTTTAAATTTCTAGTTTTTGCGAAGTATGTTTGTAAAAGATTGGCCTCACGTTAGATTCTAGAGCTAAAAGTTTTCAACAATGTCGTTTTAGACCTCAGTTTCAAACTAATTAACTCTGGCGGGAAGTATGTAAGGATCTTAAGTTTTACTAACGTTTATTTTATTTTAAATCTTTACTATCACTTCTTATTTTCTACTTCCGGCCAGAATTATAAGCGTTAAGGTTTTTATGCAAAGTTTCTCTGGCGAACGCCAAGTATTTAAGTTGTGGCCTTTTGCCAAGCGAAAGAGAGGAAGCAGTGAGTCAACGCAGGCCGCTTACCTTAGAAGTTACGCAGTTGCTGTTTGCCTTCCAGGCCAGAGGTTTTAATCCTCTTGATAATTTAAACGTATTGTAGTGTTCGCAGTTCTCTGCACTACATACGCTTCCTGTTATTATAAGGCCAATCTTCCACGTTTATTATTCTAAAGTTAAATTAGAGTTTAGTTTTATTTTTATACTTTTACGTTAGACCCCAAGTAGCGGGTCAGTGTATTCCGAAGTACGGAAGTTCTTGTATATATAGAGAAAATAAAGGGTTTTGTATACCCTTCGTCTGTATCCTGTCTACTTACCACAATTAGTGAACATAGCTTTAGTAAGCTCTCTGTTCCGAGTCAGGTCCTTGTATGTTCCCGAAGAAGGTAAGAAGGAACATTGACCCTGATAGTGTTTCTTCCAAAAGTACGTTAAAATTTTTATGTCCATTTTTAGATAATGATTCTCTTCTGAGAGTAGGAGGCAGACTTGCCAATAGTAATCTTAATTACAACCAAAAGTTTCATTATGTAATGCCAAAAGATCATGTATTTACTAGATTAATTTTTCAGTATTACCATGTTAAATATTTACATCTTGGTGCTCAAGCACTATTGCATCAGGTTCGTAGTAAATTTTGGGTTATTAATGGTCGAGATATAGCTCGAAAGGTTGTACATGAATGTGTAACATGTTTTATGGTTAAACCAAGTGTATGTGAACAACTTATGGGAAATTTACCTGGTGAAAGAGTTAACCCAGGGTTTGTATTTAATACTTGTGGACTCGATTTTTCTGGTCCATTCCTCATCAAGTATAAAAATCAGAGAAAGGGTAATTATGCAAAAGTCTACGTTGCTATATTCATTTGTTTAGCTACTAAAGCAATACATTTAGAGGTAGTAACTGATTTAACCACAGATTCATTACTTGCTACTATTAAAAGATTTATTGCTAGACGTGGAAAATGTAATACCATAATGTCAGATAACGGTACTAATATGGTTGGTGCAAAATCAGAACTGAAAAAATTGCATAGTTTAGTCCTTAAATCTAATTCTGACATAGTAGATTTCTTAACATCTGAAGGTATAAATTGGAAACTAATTCCACCTAGAGCGCCTAATTTCGGTGGTTTATGGGAAGCAGGTATTAAGTCATTTAAATATCATCTTCAGCGTACAATCGGCAGTTATAAATTAACTTTAGAGGAATTTTGGACTGTAGTCACACAGATTGAAGGTATTCTCAATTCTCGTCTAATTTTACCTTTATCAACAGATGCGAATGACTTTGAAGCCTTAACGCCGGGTCATTTTTTAATTGGACGTTCCATTACTTCATATCCTGAACCAGATTTGTCTCATCTTACAGATAATAGACTTTCTAAATGGCAAGTTATTACCAAGTTTATTCAAGTTATTTGGAAACATTGGCAAACTGATTATTTAAATCATCTACAACAACGCACCAAATGGTTTATTAATAAAGAAAATTTAAAGGCAGGTATGTTAGTTGCGTTAAAGGAAGATAATCTTCCTCCATTTAAATGGTCTTTAGCTAGAATTCTAGAAGTTTTACCTGGTAAAGATAATAAGGCCAGAGTTGTTAAAGTGAAAACATCAAATGGTGTGTATATTCGATGTATTAGTAAAATTTGTTTATTACCTATCCAGGATAATAATGCTTAGTTTACATTATGTTCTTATTGAAAATTGTGATTTACATAAAAATGGAACTGTTTAAGAATAAGTTCGATTGTAGCATAGTGAATGTTAATGTTCTCAAAATGATTATATTATTTTATATTATATTCATGATGAAATTATCTATCATCTTTCATATTGTAGTGTAGAATTAGTTTTTCTTGAATTGTTAAATTGTATGTTTGTTTGTAATTTACATGTTGAAATTTGTAATTTCAACGGGCGGCGGCATGTTAAGTTAGAATACAGCGCCACCTATTGGATAGGGAGAGAAACTCTCCCTTGGCCATCTGGATTGGCTAAGCAACATGCCAGAGCATGTATTAGATCTGAATAGTTAATTACTGTAAATAAATTAGTTAGTTCTTTTGCTATACAGTCCACTTATTAGTTTAGAATCACAGTACAACAATCATGTACAGCTTTACGATAAATAGATCGACTATTTAATGGCCAGAACTTTTCGCGCACGTGACTTAATAATGCGGTTGCACCCACATGCAAAAATCTTTTGTGACAACGTTCAATAACTAATAACGCAAATTTGTGAACTTTAGGTAATATTGCCGGATGTTTAGCAAAATAAGTAAGATTTGTCTTACCTAAACGGCCTCCTACTCTGAGAACTAAATCAGAATCCAGGAAGGGATTCAGATTCTTTAGCTTACTTTTATGTAAGACAGTTCCGTGCCTTATTAATTGGCGGATGTCTTCGCCAAAGAAAGCATTCACTTTGAGTTACTCTTATCAGGAACAATTCTGCTTTGGTTAATTCCTGTACACTAACTGGTAATGACAATCTGTTCAAGGGCTTTTTCAAATTGTTCACGAACCTGAAAATATAACTAACAACACGTAAAATAGTTACATAATTATTACTCAATTTAAGTAAATTATGTAAAAAATTATTCTCAGTCACATTCAACACTGGTAAAGTGTCTTTAGAGTCTTTATGACATGGGGTTTTGAGTTCGGCACTGAACTCCTCACTTTTATCCGAGATAGTTACTGTCCGCGTTGGATAGTCACTGTCCACCAGAAACGCTGGACCACACCACCACAATTTATGATGCACTAGCTTATCAGGATCTATACCCCGTGATAGGAGATCCGCCGGATTCTGATCCGATGCCACTGTTGAACAGATGAAAGTTCTTGAATTTTGGCCACACTATGCTGAACGAATGTCTTAAGGTCCATAGGTTCCTTTGTATTCATGCGAGAACTATCATTGAATCTGTCCATAAGTAGACTTGAGTCACTTCTAATGTCAAGGCGATAAGGACTTTCTTCACAAACTTTAATAATAAGACAGCTGCACATAGCTCAAGCCTGGGAATCGTTAGGTTTTAAGAGGAGCAACTCTTGATTTACTCGAGATTAATTTTACCAATGTTCTTCCAGAAGAATCGATGGACTTGCAATAAACTGCTGCTTGAAAACAACGTTCAGAAGCGTCTGCAAAACCATGGATCTCAACTGTTTTAGCATGGTCAATCACTATACGTCTGTCAATATCGATACTGTTTATGCTCTCTAGTGTAACCAGAAATTGATGCCATTCCTGATTTTCAGCAGTAGTAAGTCTATCACTCAATCAATTTTAAGACGCCACAGCTTCTGCATGAAAATATTTGCTTTGGCTATAACTGGACCAAGAATACCCAAAGGATCAAATATTCTAGCAATCGACGATAAGACACATCTCTTAGTATATGATACACAAGGCTGTACTTTAACTCTGAAGGAAAAGCAATCCTTTATTGGATTCCATAACACGCCCAAGGTTTTCGTTTCAGTTGGATCGGAGAAGTTGTATTCTTCCCGGTTTAGAGAAAGTTCCGAATGATTCGCACACCATTTATGCAACTGCATGCCTGCGCTTTGCAAAATCGATATAAGCTGCTGTTGTAACTCCTTAGCTTCTTATAACGTCGACGCTCCGCATAACACATCATCCATATAGAAATTTTCATGTAACACAGGTGCTGCCAAAGGAAAATTACTCTCTTCGTCTAATGAAAGCTGTTTTAGTGTCCTCATTGCTAAGCAGGGAGACTGACTATACCATACGTAACGGTTACCAGCTCATAGGTCTTTGGTGGCTCATTAGCACTATCACTCCATAGGATTCTTTGAAGGCTGTGTTGACTTTCATCTATCAAAATCATCCTATATATTTTTTTCACATCGGCCGTTAGGGCATATACGTCAATTCGAAATCCGATCATTATCGAAAATAAATTCTTTTTGTATAACTCCACCGTTATACTGGAGACAGTTGAGTGAAATACCGTTAGTTGTTAAACTTGAACAGTTAAACACAACTCTTAATTTAGTACTAGTTTTTTTCTGGTTTATATATTCTATGATGTGTTGCATAATATGCCACTTCAGGCTCTTTCTCTTCTTTAACTTCCTTCATATGTTCTAGTTGAATATACTTATGAATGAAGTCGCGATATAGAGAGAGATAATTTGTGTCTCTCGACAAGCGAGTCCATAGCGATCTGAGTATTTTAAGAGCAATGTCCCTAGACTGACCTAAACACGAAGGATCATCTTTAAGAGGCATTTTTACGACGTATCTACCTTCCTCATTTCTCTAGTGCGTTCGCACAAAATGTTCCTCACATATAGAATTTTCTTTACTTTTGCTTAATTCTAAATCTACATTTTCAATTTCCCAACACCCTTTTAATGTTTTATTTAAATCCTCTTCGCGTATCAATCCGCAATGCATCTTAGACTCATTTCCTTGATCTACACTTCCACTGGCGACATACCCAAATACTGTATTTTGTAAAAGCAATTTTGAATTTTGTGCATAAATCTGCTCCGGTCTCAATAATTCATAAAATATCTCTGCACCTAACAACATATCAATGTTCTATGGAATATTAAAACTGTAATCAGCTAATGGTACTAAGTCTGAAACCTCAATATTTACATTGAGTACCTGATGTGGGAAAGATCTGTAATTTTTTTTTTTACTACAAGCAAATTTCTTTTTCAAAACTCCTATTTTTATTTGCGATTGTTGTCGTAACGCAACCCTTCACTAACATTGACGAATCATTTAAGCACGAGATTAATGTATTTATTTTTTCACTTTTTAATCCTAAGCGCTTCATAAATTGTTCACTTAATAAACATGTTTGAGAGCCCATCGCACCTCTTCCCACTGCGAACAGTTATTTTTAATTAATGCTCGAATTGTATGTACTCAGTAGAACATTCTTTGCGTTAGCTTTCGCAAAACTAGTGGCGACGACAGATTTATTCAGGTTTGACTCATTTGCGTGGGGGGAAAAATGCACCTTCACCAATTTGATTTCCAGTCTGCAGTTCAAGGACATTCGATGAAGTCTTGCAATCGGGCGTATTTTTATTTTGTCTTGAAAAATGAATTGATTTATTATGTGGTTTGCCACAGAAGCAATCTCTCGCACGTTCAGGGGACAAACATTTGAAACGTGCCTTATTCATTTTAACAATTTCTACTCTTTCAGGAACCGAAAGTTTTTTAAACTGCGGACAAAAGTTTAAAGCGTGGACTTCCTTATTTTTACACAAATTACATTTAACACATTTTTCTTCCGATAAAAACACATTCGAGACCTTTTTTTGAAAACGCGAGTTCTGAAACTTTTGCTGTTTGTGACCCTCACGCCGTTTAATTTCGTTTCCGTTAGAAGGTTTCGTAAATATATTCACTTTTACCTTTACCCTTTGAAGTTAAATAAATGTCGCACTCTCGTCCTAGCTGTTGTGGGTTAAAATATGATTCTTTTTTGTTTAACTTTTTCGCATCGAGAGAGGGCAAAATCTCAATTCCCCAAACATCGAAAACGCCCGTATCTAAGAATTTCTCCTGGAATGCTTTTCCTTCCCCCATGACAAGTTGAATACTACAGCGCTAACAATAGCCTTACTTAAGTAAAGCGAGAACTTTCTTCGACGCTTTGACACTGTGTGAAGTTCCCCCTTGGGACGGGATTGCAACTTCGGGCATCAAAAGCTAAACACTGACAGTAAACAAAGGAAAGGAAGGAACAAAGGAAACAAGGAAGCTACTTTTAGTAGCTTCAAAAGAATGATTGACACGTGATTTAACAACACCTGAAAGCAATGAGTAATGCAGCAACGTGATGGGGGAAAGCACTGGGTAGGAAATTATTCAGGCGTTTCGGGCGTCCAGCCGATGTCTGAATGCTCGGGCATTTGGGGCGACTTCGATGCGAATGTCTGAATGCTCGGGCATTTGGGCGACTTCGATGCGAAAGAGTTAATTGCAATATGTGTCATCAATTCGCGATCAAGTAAACCGAATATTTTATCTGATACAATTAATTCACATAATGATTTAAAATCACTCGCTTTACGCAGCTGACAATAATACTCAAATGTAGCACTTAATCTTGAAGCAAATTGTACATAACTCTCTGAATGTAATTTTTGTGCTCTTTGAAAACTGTTTAAACACTCTTGTAGCGTTGGTTGAAATTCCTTCAGCACTATTGTCTTAAGCTTATCATAACTGCGCAAGTTTTTCTCAGTCAAATAAACCATTAAATTATTCGCTCTCTCACCCAGAATATTTAAAAGAATTCCCGATTTTAGCTCATCGGGCACACTTTTAATTTTAAACGCTTTCTCAAGAGACTGGAAAAAATGATTAAATGACTCTACTCTCGTAGGCAGTGGGATACACAGCGTTTTAATTAAATTTTCTAAACTGTCCTTTGACGGTTCTGCTGTCAAACACGACATATTCTGAGACAACTCCTTTCACATTCGCGATTTCAAGTTCTTTCTCCAATTGCGCTAGTCTGATTTTCTCTAACTCTAGCTTTGTTTCGTTTTCGAGTTTGTGTAACGCAATTTTTGACTCGGTTTTGGCTTTATGTTCTTTCGCTTCCACAAGCGCATAATCAACTACGCTTTTAACTAACTCAGGATTGAAAACCTTACTATTCTCTATCAAATTTTTAAATCAACAATTTTCGCGTCTTCTGAACGGTTAGACCTAACTCTGCAGCGACGAGCTTTAACTCGTCTTTCCTTAATTTAGCAATCAAAGACATCCTTTAACTATAAGTAAAGCTAAATAAGGTAATTGCTCAAATCAGTGGGATCGCTCACTCGCTAAATGGACTCAATGGAAATCATTGTCTCTCATACGCACTTCGTAATCCAACAATTTTTCACATCATCCACAGGTCTCTGGCTTCTTCATGACGGACCATGTTAAGGATACTCTTACACAAAATAATCACATTTACTTTTTCACAGCTATAACTGTTTATTCATAACTTTAAAGTGAGTTCATATATCACTCACACACCGGTTCTCCGCCATTCCCTTCATCTCAACTCTGTCGCTCTCCGCTCGACGGCGCTGCTGCTACTAGAGTATGCGCAAACACTGGTCTTATTGTGTGGATGTGTGTACAGATGGTGCAAAATCAATGACAGGAAAATTTGTGGCACGGGTGAAGGAGATCAACGATAAAATTCAATGGACTCATTGTATTCATAGACAAGCTTTAAGTATGTAAGCGTATTCCTGCAGAGTTATCTACTACTTTAAGTGATGCTGTGAAAATTGTGAACTTTATAAAATCGCGTGCTACAAATTGCCGTCTATTCCGTACGCTTTGTGAGGATTTTGGAAGTTTCCACATTTCTTTACTATTTCACACAGAAATTAGATGGCTTTCCCGTGGTAAAGTTTTGACGCGTTTGTTTGAATTGAAGTCTGAAGTTCAAGCATTTTTTATTGATCATCCGTTTCATTTGTCTTCTTGTATATCCGATGTTCTTTGGCTGGAAAAACTTGCGTATTTAGCTGTTATTTTTTGTAAACTGAATGAATTAAATATGTCTTTACAAGGCGAGTGTGTCACCATTTTCAGTGTGCATGATAGAATTGAGGCTATGTTGAAAAAGATCAATTTTTAGATTCAATGCCTGCAGATGAATGAGTATGGATGTTTCGATTCTGTCAGCACTTTTTTATCAGAAAATTCAATTAAACTTGATGAAAACATTAAAAGGAGTATATTTGAACTTCTGAATTATCTTCGAATAACTTTCGATGACTATTTTCCCAACAGGTGCAATATATCCGTCTCAAACAACTGGATACGTAATCCATTTCAAGGAAATGTAAGTTCAGAAACCTCTCTAAATATACTGGAAAAAGAAAAACTCATAGAGTTATCTTGTGAGAGTTCTCTAGAAGCAATTTTTAAAGATCAATCTTTAATTGACTTCTGGATCAGTATACAAAATGAATATCCTGTTCTGTCAAAAAAGCCATTGAAGTTCTATTACCATTTTGCACAACATATCTATGCGAGAAAGGATTTTCAACATATATACTTATTTGAAAGATAAATACAGAAACAGGTTAAATGCAGAACCTGATCTAAGACTGAAATTGTCAGATATTGAGCCTAACTTTGAATTGCTTTGTTCTATCAAACAGCCACAAATATCCCATTAAGAGTTTTTCCAAATGTAAAACATAAGAACCAGTTTGTTAAATTTATCTTGTTTTCAACTTTTATAGCCATCATTTTAGTCTTATTAATGTTTTATTTAAATGTTTCACGATTAATATAATCAATTATTCTGCAATATGAAAAATATATATTCTATCAAACTTTATTGCTTTTTTTTTCTACCTGTCATTAACGACTACATAGGGTGTTCGTCAAATTTTTTCGGACTTTTCTTTTCGTTCGCGAGGAAAAAAAGGTTGGGAAACGCTGGTTTAGAGAAATGTTCGAGTTCCTTTTTTCCCTTTTTAAAAGTTTTTGCGTTGTCCAAATAAATTATTCGACAATTGCTTTTCCTAGATGTGAATCATTTGAATACCATAAAGAAAGAATCTGTAGAGAGATTCGGTAAAAGTTCCAGATGTATGGCTCTAGTGATAGCGCAAGTAAATAATGTTACATAGGCTTTTTGACTTCCTTCGATGTTTTTTACGTAAATCGGCCAACAAAATCGTTGCCAGACACATAGAATGGTAGTGTCTCATTGATTCTATCTTTTGGAAGTTGAGCAGTGGTCTGGTCAGCAGACTTCAATGAATATCTTTTACAAATAAGACACTTGTTTATTATTTTCTTGACAAATTGGCGTCCTTTTGGGATCCCGTTACTACTCATCCATGCATCATTTTAACACGTGCACTTTCTACTATCAAATTCGTCATCCAGGAATCTCTTGAAAGAATTGCCGGATGTTTTTCATCATGTGTGTTCTAATCTTCCACCTGCTCTAAGTATCCCGTTCTGGTCTAAAAATGGAATAAAAAGATATTATAAAGATGATTTCTTTTCGACTTTATTCGCTTTCTTCAGAGATTCGATTTCTTTGGATAAAAGCGTTCTTCTTCCGATCGAATCCAATAATTTTCGGGATCTACTATTTCTTCATTCGTTAATGGACTTGTCACATGGTTTGTTTTTCTGATTTTACCGATGAATAGCTTCATCCAACCAGTTATTCTCAACAGTTTTCTTAAATTACTATATTTTGAGATGTCGATAAGCCTTTCTTCAACTGATGTGCACACAAATTCATAAATATCATTAATGTTCTTGCGGTATTCTAATTCTTCTTCAATGACAGGCTTCTTTTAATTCTGTCGAGGCCACAACTCAGACGACATTCTAAGCCATTCTGGTCCTTGAAACCAAATGGGATTGTTTTTCAACTCATGAAGTGTAGCTCCTCTCGAAGCCAAATCAGCGGGATTACATTTACGGGGCAATAATGCCAATTGTCAGGGGACGTTAAATTTTGTATTTCCTGAATACGATTTTTAACGAAAAGCTTAAATTTCTTTGCACAGTCTTTTATCCAGAAAAGTGTGATTTTCGAATCAGTCTAGGAAAAGCAAGAAAGTTGTAACTTCAAAACTTTAGTGATGCTAGTGCCTAGTTTGGCTGATAAAAGAGCTCCATTAGTTCCAACCTAGGTAAGGTGAGCGGTTTTGAAGGCGCTACTCTAGTCTTTGAAGCAACAAAAACCGTAAATATTTGTTCATTCCTAGAAATTATGCGCAGATACGCTACTGTACTATACGCCTTTTTGCTAGCGTCAGAAAGACATTGCAGTTCAATTCTTTCCACATCACTATTACCGACTGCAGAAAAATATTATCGCGGAATACCGTTTTCGTCTAAATTGGAAACTTCTTTGCACCATGTTTTCCATACAGAACATAAATTTTCTGGTAGTTCATCATCCCAATCTAAAGCGTCCAAATTTGTTGCAATATTATTTTGACTTTAAGTACAAACGGTGATAGTAGACCTACAGGATCAAAAATTTGTCCTATTTCTTGTAAGACAAAACGTTTAGTATTAACTTGTTTTGATAGAAATGTTATCAAATGTTTTACACCAAAGTAAATTGAGTCATTTTTGTTGTCCCAGGCGACTCCTAACACTTTCAATGGAGGATTTCTAGCTTCCGAAACATGACTGGATTCCTCGGATTCAATACCTTCTTTAATCCATAATTCGCGCAGTTCTTGAGAATTGGTGTGCCATTTATGTAGAATCATACTAGCATCTCTAAAAATGTTAACGCATTCTAAACTGGTATTGAAAGCAAGTTCAACGTTTTGGTGTCCTCCAATGATGTCATCTACATAAATGTGATCATTTAGAAATTCGCAAGTGGCAGGGTAAATTTTCTCATATTGTTTCAAACGGTGTTTAATGGTTGCAGCCAGTAAAAACGGACTGATATTTACGCCAAATAACATACGTGTGAACCGATAAGTTATAAAATTTTGTGGATCATCGCATGGGTTTTTAATAAACAGAAAACGCGTTAAATCTCTGTCTTTCTCATCTACTTCTATCTGAAGAAAAGCCTGCTTTATGTGACTTGTAAATGCAACAGGATGAAGCTTGAAGACTAATAGAAGTTCAAAAATGTCAGGATACGAATTTGGACCAATAATATGCAAGCAGGCTTTCAACGAAATTTCACCAGGTTCCATGTGAAGACTCGTCGAATAGGATACGTACTTTACTAGTAGTTCGATCACTACGAACGATTTCTCTGTGAGGCAAATAAAATGTGATTTGAGATTCACTATCAAGAGTGTCTAGAACTAGTTAAATGATGTTTTGTTGTAAATAATTTTCTAGAACTGCTTCGAACGAATAAAAAAGTTCAGGATTATTCTGAAATCGCTTTATAAGTTTCTCAAATCGTTTCAGCGCAATCGCTTTATTATCATGTAACTCATATTTTCTATCAGACTTCCATGGCAGCCTAACCTTGTAAAGAGAATTTTTGTATAAAATTTCCGATTCGAATTTTTCCATTATAGTATTCTCTAATGGGTCGGATGATTAATTTCCAGGTTTTATACCTAAACTTCCAAGCTCCCAAAGTTTCTTTACCTGATAAGATATTATATCTTCCTCAACTACGATATTAAATGCTGTGGAATTATACGTTGTACCTTTAGTGTAACCTAGCAGAGACCAACCGAATAACGTTTCAGCAGCTACTAAATGTTTGTTTAAACGCTTAAGTTTCTCAGTCACTATATCATAATAATGATCAGCTCCTATCAAAAGAGTAATTTTTTCTTTGCAATCCCAAGAATCTGCGAGTTATAAACCTTCTAACTGTTTGCTTAAAATGTGTCTATCAAGATTAGGAGGTGGTAAATCATAACTTGAAATTTGTTCAGTCAAGAGAGCTTCAATTTCGATTTTCAAATTCGATGTTTCCTAGTTCTGTAATTTTATCTTAACAACGTCAAATGTTTTTCTAATGGGTGTTTTATTTCCAAGCATAAATACCGAAAGAGTCTCATTTCGTAGAATAGGAAGCTTCAATTTATCCGCGATTTCTTTTCTCAGGAAGGAACGCATACTACCTGAATTCAGTAGAGCTCTAATTAAAACCGATTGCGTATTTGTTCTAAGTGTTATGCAACACGTTTGAAGCGAAATAGTTTTAATTTTGCTGCGTGAGAATGCTGAAAGAACATGCGAATCTTCTATACTTTTATTTTTTTCATTTCGTTCTTTCTCAGCGCGAAAGCATATTGAACGGTTATGTCGACCTTTGCACTTGGAGCAGACGAGATCGCTTCGACACTGATTTATGCGGTGGTTTAATTTCAGACAAAAGTAACATCGGGCATGTTTGCGTAATAAATTTCTCTTCTCATCAACTCTCAGTGATTCACAGTCTTCAGTAACATGTTTGGGTGTATTACAAAACAGACAGCAATTAGTAGTTTTGTTTTCTTTAACCGGCGCCAGCAGCTGGTAAGTGGAATGAGCGATACTCCCCTTCTCTTCCTTCTCTTTATAAACAGAGAAAGTCCTTTCTGATTTATGAGTGGAGAGCAAAAGATGGCTTCTCTCGCGACTTTCCAGTTCTAAACGAACAAACTGCAATAATTCGTCAACATTAAAAAAAGATGACGAATCCGTTTTACTATTGAATTCTAAGGTTATATCAGACGGCAGAGTTTTCATTATGGCTGGAATCAACATATAACTGTATTTATCCGGTGTGACTTTTAATGATTTCAAGCTGCGTATTTGAGTTTCTATAGTGTCACAAAGTTTGCGAAGTTTTAAAGTGTCACTCGATTTGGTTACTGGGGTAAGATTCAGGAGTTTTTGCATGTGTGAGTTTATAATGATATCTTTCCTGCCAAACCTATTTTTAAGTATTTCCATAACTTCATCGTAATTTTATTCCGAAATACAAAAACCTTCTATCGCGTTTGCAGCGTTGCCGCATAAGTACGATTTTAAATAATTAAATTTTTCGATCTTTGTTAAAGATTCATTATCGTGGATTGCTACTTTGAAAGAGTTCCAAAAACTTGTCCACTGGGTATACTCCATAGAATTTAGCGATGGTTAATTTCGGGAGACGCGTACATTTATTGCTTTCGATTTTAGAATTAGTTTTGTTACGAGAGTTTTCATTATCCGAATTTGTTACTTTATTTAATTCTTTCAATTTTTTATTTGCTCTGAATTGTCATAACTGAATTTTCTCTTCATATTCGATACAAGATAGAATTTTTGTTTCAAACTCTTCGGCCTCTGATTTCAAGTCACCCTGTATCTGAGCATCTAATTCACTCAGAGTTTTCGATTTCGTGATTAATTGGTCTAAACTTTTTTCTAATGTACTTGTAACAATTTCTTCTTTATTCAAATCCGACTCGATTTTTTTTTAATCTTAAGACACGGTGGTCCTGATAACTTTGCGTTTCGATTTTAATTTAACAACAGACTCTTCTGCCATAGTTGCTCTACAAATTAGAAAATTTAGTCTTACCTTTTGATGTCTTCGCATACTTGCAATGTGGTAAATCCAATTTTCGGCCGTTAAGCACCAGCTGTTTCAAAATATTCTAAGATTGCTATAAATCGGCATGAATGACTTTTAAAATGTAACTTTTAATATGTACAATATTTACAGATCCTTAATCGGAACATGGTGGTTCATTTGACAAACAAATCTATATGCTTTCATAATCGAAAATCGAAATCTTTTAAATAGGAACCGAAGTGTTCCTAAAGTGTGCGAAGCATATATCTATCGAGCTGCCGGTGTAGAGTCTATAGAAATTCAGAAGGCACGTCGCGTTCAACACGCGACGCTAGCGCCATCTATCAATTAATCAAAATAATTTCCACACTCTTGAAAGCCTACCAATGATCGGCCGGCTATTACATTTGGCTATTATGCGCCAATTTGTGTAGAATTTCGTTGGTAATTTTTCGTTCGCAATTACCGTACTTAGTGTAAACAATAAAAACTGAACAATATTTTTTTTCCCCCGTGAACAAACCATGTTCAGTTTTCGGGCCATAGCAGTGTAGAACAGTCGTTTTTCGAATCTTAGAAAAGCATTTGAGAGAAGAAAGTAGTCGTAAATTCAGTTGCAATAAAATGAAAATAGTAACTGCTATCAAACTTAACAGCTGTGAAGAAAAGATTTCACTGGAATGCATTAAATTTTAGAAGGGTTACAATTAGGAATTTCTGAAATGAACATGACAGACTTAAAGGTTTAAAACTTATAGTTTAACTTAAAAATAAAAAGAGTCTGAATATTACATTTTCTTTTGTTCGTGAATAAAAACAGTTTCTTCTGATAGTGTAAATAAATAATAAAAGTATATAAGTTCAAGCAGTTTCACTAATAGTAGAATAAGGTTGTAGACATACCTTATTCTACTATTAGTGAAAAAGAATAGAGTTCCGAAAAGAACTTTTCTCCTCACGTAAAAGAAATAGGATAATGAAAATATTATAGAAATTATAATGAAAAAGGGTGATGAGTTCTAAAAAGAACCTTTTTATTATTGTTGTTATTACCAAACATGACAGTAGCTAGCAAATGAAATACGAAATGCTGGCGAGAAATACAGTAGGTTTACCATCACTTGTTGGCGATAGAAAGAAACGACGCATGTGCAGTTAATTTAAACATTTTACTCGTAAGGAGCCGTGATGTGAGACGCTAGTCCAGGGTAGTGCTAAACAATGACCTTTGAACTATGAAAATCATGACATAGTATGCGCGAATTTCAGTTTTGCATAGCAGCACTGTGAAGATAAGAAATCTGCTTTTCAGTGAATAAAATGTTTTTTGGCTACTTCAATTTGGGGAAAAAAGAAATCTGCTTGTCAGTCTACTAAATGTTCTTTGACTACTTTTATTTGAGAAAGAAGTTGAAGTACTAACATTTCCTCTGCTTTCACAGTAACAACTCTTGATCATGGACATTATGATCACTTCATACTCAGGGGTATGGCGATAAAACAATTCTATGTATGGGCATTATTGTCTTTCTGTAATATTGTAGCTACAAATTGGATTATATTTTCTGCTATGTTCAATGACCAAAGAGTTTTTCTTCAAATAGACAATTTTATGCGAGGCATTTTCAGACATTGGAGCATATTTCAAATTATTCAGCATTCTAAACCTTCTAGGATCTCTTAAACAAGAAGGTGTCTAGTCTATAACACAATTTTAAAAGATACGACTTTTCACATTAATGGAAAGTACATTCTGCAGTTCTTTTATTGCAAATGTTTGTAATATGTACATGTCACGTGTAAGTAATTCGCATCTTTTGATACTTTACGCATATATCAGTGCCGTCTAACATTAAATTTTAAAATTAGTTTAAAACATTTTCTTATCACCAAATAAACACAGCAAAGTAATGCAACTTTTAAATTGCGTTGTCTCCTTCAACATTACTTAAAGGAACAATACCCAAATATGTATTGCTTTCACATTTATAATACCTTAAATTTAATATACCGAGGCTGTAATAAAATATTAGAATACCAGTTTAGCATCCATACATAAATCATCTCTATATAAAGCTATTTAAACGGAAATTTAAGTTTCCAAAATTATCCCTCAACTATGAAACAATGGATGGCTTTACTACCTTATGCATATACATATAACACAGTAACAGTTTATTTTGCAATCACAGATGAAGTAACGTGCATGCATATTAAATGAAATTAACGCAATTTCATTACATCCAAACAGGTTATACTTGCAGTAATAACATCACAGACACTACAGAATTGGCAGACATAATTAACAAATAGTTACTGAAAAATTCCGAAATTTAATGTTTTATAATCAGTAATTTAAGATTATTTGTGAAATAGGGCACATAAAATCCCAAAGAAGTGTATAATGATATAAGAAACTTAATGATCAAAAAAGGTTAAGAAAGATATTTTGTAAAGAACTGGGTACCGAACCCAGTATCTTCTTTCCGATGATTCTACCGGATGAATTACCCAGAGCTACTAATCAGTTCTAGATATTTCTACTTAATGATACGATATATGTGACGTAACTAATTGATGCAATAATAATTTGATTAACTGCATATATGGAAATTAATCCATATTACAAATGAAAAAAAAAATTCTACGCGTTACACACAGAAATTGATTAACATACACAGAAATTGATTAAATTGATTATTGGAATGGCAAAAATATATGCATCATATGGTATAAAATGTACAGTTCCAAGTACATTTTATACCATATGATGCATATATTTTTGCCGTTCCAAGTACATTTATATCACTTACTGAAGATAGGTTTTTAATGAAAGTAACAGATAATGAGAACATGGAGTTATAGTTATACAGATAATAATCACATTCTCTGTAGTTACCCTGAGACTACAGAGGATGAGACAGAACATCCTAGTCAAATATAAATTTGTTTCTAATGAAGAGTGAAATGTGATGCCTGGCATTATCATACTAGTAAAGGATACCTCTTCTCTTTATTAATGCTGGCTATTTTTCGTTGACTGCTTTTATTATTTTTCAAGTTGGGAACAGTTTGCGAAAAGTTGTATATTGTAGCTGGACTAAGAGTGTTAATATTCTCATACAGGTTTCAAAACTCCGTCCATAAATATCACTTCAAAGTTGTTCTTCCTCATTTCGCCAAGAAGCAAGTTACATGAGAAATATGGTTTAGGAGAATACTCTCTGCCAGTTGATGCTGAATCCATACTTCAACATAACAAGTTGATTGGGCATCATCATTTGGAAAATATATAAAGGATCCGTCAATTCACAAATGGTATACAGCAGATTTTCATCAACCATGAAATCTGTATCTGTAATGGAGGTATGGCAGCTGCGGTTTTCAGCTTTCACATTAACATTACTAATTCAGAACTTCTTAAACCAAGTGTGAACTGTCTAAGTCTTTCTAGTATCATTACCCCTATTGCCTTTTTAAAAAACAAATTGCTACGTGCTGCATATGCTTCCTTTGATTGTCCTTGTTTCAATAGTTGTGATGTAGATGCACAGAAAAAGAAATTATTAAAATTTCAGATTAATTGAATGTTATATTCAAAAGATATAGTTACAATAAATAAATATATAAGGTGTCAGCCGACTCATACCACATCTGGCCCTTATCCCTTTATGCAAGCTGTTATTTGGCTTGGCACTGACTACTAAAATTGACGGATGATCTACAGAATTTTTCGCTAAGCTGCTCTAACTGCAGATCAGCAACATTTTGAGGTGGTTGTCAGAACTTAAACATGTTTTATTGGGAACAGATATGGTGATCTAGCTGGCCAGGGAAAGTGTTTGACAAGTACAAAAACAATCAGGAAAATTGGCTGCCACAGCCGAACAGTATACTTTTAAAATACAAGTCCAGTATGCCTCAAAAGGACCGGCAAAACAATACAGCATAGAATGTACCACCTAAAGAGTTCATGGCTGAAAACAAAAATGTTTTGACTATCAAATGAAATGACATCCCAGATCACAAATTGTGGCTGTCAGGTTATGTAATGAGTGAAAGAACAGAATACCACTGTTGTCCTGGAATTCAAACGGACATGTCTTTGATGGTCATTGTGGCTTAAACTGAAACGAGACTCATTGCCGAAGGCAATTTTATTCTAGTCAGTGAGATTCTAAGTCGAACGTGTTCAGCACCACTGCAGATGTGCTTGTCGATGCACACAGACACCCATTTCTCTAGACTGCCAAGCAATGCTCATGCAACGGTCCCCAATGTTCCGATTACACGTCTGATCACTGATAATGATAAATAATGGCTGAGAGCTCATATTCTGTCGTCTTCTTTTATTTTCCATGCTTTGTCTCCCACTTTTTAAAATCTTCATTTTTAAACAGTCAAAATCTCTCCATGCGAGCTGCATTCTATGCAGCACACTCATCATAAAGTTTCCAACAGCTAACGGCACTTTTACTTGTAATAAAATTATAAAGTAAAATTTCGTACAAAAGCTGTTTTTTTTTAATATAAACTTTGACATTTTAATGAGTTAATAATAGCCAGTGTTTACACTTTAACAACCGTCACATACCAATTATTAAAGATTGCTGTTAAATCTTTCACACAAAAGTATACTCATTCAGTTCCATGCAAGTAGTGCAGTACAAAGTTCGAAATCCGGACTCGTCGGGACTTCGGCGATTCCGGATATTCGATCATCAGTTTAAATCTAATAAGATGGCATATAGAAATTATAAAATTAAAAATATAAAATCATGATTTACGAAGTAATGAAATCATGATTTATGAACTAATGAAGTATTTATGATCTAAAAAGTATCAAAATTTACAAAAACAAAAGATTAATATTTATTTATTTACCTTATTAAACATTTCTGTCAATGTAAGTTGTTTCATTTTTTGTGGTAATACTTTCTCTTTAATTCTGCAGACAGACATAATCTCTTTTTTAGTTGCATTGTTGAAGTCCTGTAACTGCTGTGTCGAGAATTCCGACTAACTTGTCAATCGAAATTGTTTCATTTTCTGTAACTTCTCTATCATTTTCTTCACTATCGGTAGCGGTAGTTTCTGGATACTACAGATTTCACCATTCATTAATTGATTGATGATTGAGAAGTGTTTGGTATAATATAGCGCCCTCTTGTGAGAGGAGCCAAATTTAGTTGAGTTGGTTGTTGAAGAAGGTACGCAGCGGACATATGGTGCGTTCGTTCGTTCCACTTTGTCGGTGCTAATGGAGCACCTAACTTGTAACCTTGCACATTATGTAAATAATTAAATTTTTGTGTGGCCTAACTTAGTTTTATTTTGAAACCAGCGCCAATTATCTCTCGTAACTCATAGCATTTTATATCGAACAAAATTAATGGTCCGCTCGCGGAATTGTTTTGTTTTTGTTAACTAAGTTCGTATTAGTATAAAATGGCTACTATAGTTGCTTTAAACCGAAAAAAGGGCTCGCTAGGACCAGCTAACTAGAATAGAGACTGTCATAGCGGATAGTACCAGCGCATGGACAAAAATCAAAATAGATGCCAAGCTCAATAAGGCTTTGGAAAAGATGTCTGTTGCATTGGGTACACTACGATCGGAATATTAGGTGAAAATGTGCTTTAGCCCACTGCTTGGCGATTTTCAGTAGCGGCGATTTTTTGAAAATCGCCAGTAAACGTTGTATGAACAAAGTTGCGAAGGCGGAGCTATGTGACGTTTATAAATGGGTGGGACTAAGATTGTGACGTCACAATGTATTCTCTACAGATGTAGAAATAAGCATACTAAATTTTTTCTATTTCAAACTATTAAATACGGTAAGTGAATTGTAACAGTTATTAAAACTGTAAACAACGTCGCAGTCTCTCATCCAGGGTGAATATTTTTAAGCTTTAGTATTTATACAAATAAAAACAGATTTTTTAAAATTTTAATTTCATATTGCGGAACATTTCAACTTTATCATCTTTACAAAATTACCTTATTGCTACGTAACGACACTATTACATACTAGTAAGTAAACAATCTTCATTTTCTAAAAATTTTTAAGCTTTATATTAATAAAAAAAGGGAAAATATTTATTATTGAATATTAACATCATACACAGCTTTCATTTCCATGTTTCTTAAATTCCTAAATCACGTTCTATACTTTATTAGAATTCTACTCATTAATAAATTTAAAAAATCTAATTTCTCACAATGAAAGAAAATATTAAAAATAAGCAATTTTAAAAAGAAAAAATATTTTCACTTACCCTTTTCAGGAAAATAAAAAGTCTTTTTGACAATGACGGCACGTTTCCCTTGCATTTCCAATAAAGTAATAAATTTACATGTACATTCACTCACCTCTCTCAGCATCACAGATAAATCCATAGCGATTGTTTATTTAACGAAATATATGCAGAAATATGGCAAAAACACACAGATAAAACCACTCGATTGATAACTACCACATAAGAACATTTAAACGGCAAATGAATTAACTGCTCAAATTACGAAGTAAAAATTCCAAAAGAAATCGTCTGCTTGGAAATTCTTTTTAACTGCAAGTATAGTTTTGAAAGCATAAATTATCGTCTGCTAATTGACAATTTGTTTTCGGACTGTTGTGAAATGAACTGAAGTAATAATCGGCGCTGCTGTTTGTGACGTCAGCCTGCGTGCTGAGTTTTTCGAATGTTTTGCGTGTGGACGAACGAAAGCTGATCTCGGAAGAGTGGTACTGTTTTGATGGAAATAAAGAATGATTTATTAAGAATTTTTTTGTCTTTATTCATAATGCACCCAGCCTCGGGTAGAGGCAGGCCCACAACTGAACGAACTGTTTTAAATATATTTGATTTATATATTTTCTGTGTTCTTCGTAACATAGTGGTACCCTCGGTGGGACCGGGTGCTTTGAATTAGAATTTTCCGATTGAACTTTTGATATTGAATTTCGATTTTGAATATACTTTGAAGATGGATTTGATCGCTTTAAAGGCTCAAAGAAAAGAACTTAGAATTGCGTTTTCGCAAACCTCAAGGAAAACCGAAAGTGAATTAACTAAAGAAGTAAGAGATTTAAAAATACTTTCGATTTTGAAGTGTCAACTTTGTGATAAATTCCAGAGACTTGACGTATGCCAGAGTGCTATATCGCAGCAAATTTTGCAGACTGAAGCTGGAGAAAAATTATTTAGTGATGATTTTCAAGAAGCGGAGAATTATCGAGATAAGTTTCTAGAACAAACAGTGTGCTCAAATAGATGCGGAAATACAAGCCTCCTCTCTTTCAAATAATTCCGAATCTAGGAAATTTAAATTGCCTAAAATTGAGCTTAAAAAATTCAGTGGTGAAGCTAAAGATTACCTGACATTTTGGAGTCAGTTCCAGAAAATCCACGACGACAGAAGTATCGCGGATGAAGATAAAATGCAGTATCTGTTGCAGGTTATGGAACCCAAATCGAAAGCAGAACGCCTAGTCCTTAGCTTCCCGGCAACGGCAGTTAATTATCCTAAAGCCATCGAACAACTAAGAGAGCGCTTTGAACGCGAAGATTTACTTGTGCAAATCTATGTGAGAGACTTGTTAAGCCTAGTGATGAAGAACGCTGTAAACGGAAGAGCAAAAACGTATCTACCCTCCCTGTATGATGAACTAGAAGGAAAATTGCGAGCGTTGGAAAGTTTGGGAAGAACCCAAGAAAAATATGGGGATTTTTTGACCCCCTTAGTGGAAAGTTGCTTACCAGAAGAAGTACTGATGGCATGGGAAAAAAGCAGAAATCACGACTCCATTGAAACTAAAGGGAATCGATCTTTGAAATATTTAATGAATTTCTTAAAACAGGAAGTTAAGGGGGAAGAGATGGTTCTTCTCGCAAGAGCTGGTTTCGCTTCCCAACAGAACCATCGGAAGAAAGATTTTAACCACGAACAGGTAAAGCAAAATGATCCCGTAACAGCATCAGCTCTAGTAAGTCTTGAGAATTCAGGTAAGAGTGTTCCGAACTGTAATTTTTGTGAAAAGAAACATTTTAGTGAAAAATGTTACTCTGCAAAAAAATTACTTTAGCTGAAAAACAACAATTGTTGTTGAAAAAAGGTGCTTGTTTTTCTTGTCTGAAAAGAGCGAGTCACATTAGTAAATTTTGTCCTTTCAAAGGTAAGTTGTTCTATTTGCAAAAGTTGTAATCATTTTGATGTAATGTGTAATCAAAAGCTAAAAAATAATGATCAGATAAATGTTTCAAAAGAGAGTTAGTTCTCTTTCTAACTGTGGCAGAAGCGAAACTGTATTTTTGCAAACGCTTTGCGTTCGAATTCGGTGTCAAGGTCGCGAGAAAATTATTCGCTGCATAATTGATAGCGGAAGCCAAAGTAGCTACGTTAGTGAAAATATGATGAGTCAGCTTAAAGCATCTCCACTTCGGGAGGAGACAGTTATACATGCACTGTTTGGGGGGGACGAAACGAAACCTAAACAACATGAAGTGTTTTCGGTCGAGGTCAGCAATTTAAAAGGAACATTCGCATGTAGTTTTGAGGCATTATCGGAAAAAAGGATTTGCGGTTTTATTCCTAAGGTTAAAGATAAAGAGATTTTGAATGAATTAAAAGAAAAAGAAATCGAATTTTCTGATCCATTGCGAAAGGAAATTGAAATTAACCTTTTAATCGGAGCAGATGTTATAGGAAAATTATTGACGGGAAATTCTATTGAATTACAGTCCGGGGTAACGGCTGTCGAAACGAAACTTGGGTGGACGGTATTTGGAAAACGAAATTCGGGTGAAAAGGATAATATTTTGAAAACATTTTCAATGCATGTCAGGAGAATTCCTCTGAATGAGTTATGGAAACTTGAAAAATTAGGAATATGCGCTCCAAACGAAACTGTTAAAATGAATGAAAGTTTTAATTTATCTGAATTTGAGAACAAAATGAAAATTCTTCCAGATGGAAGATATGAAGTAGAACTTCCGTGGAAATGTGATACGACACATTTAACCGATAACAAAGAATTATCCTGGAAAAGGTATCAAAAGATGATCTATAAACTCAGATGTAGTAAATTTTTCGATGATTATCAAAATGTGTTCAAGGAATGGGAAAGGATGAATATTATTGAACGCGTACCAGAAAACGAATTGAATAATGAATGTCATTATTTGCCGCACAGGCCTGTAATTAAATTAGGAAGTGAAACCACGAAAATTCGTCCTGTTTTTGATGCTTCTGCATCTGAGAAAGGGAAACTCTCTTTGAACGAATGTTTGTGTAAAGGAATAAATCTTATTGAATTAATACCTGATATTATAGATCGTTTTAGAATGTATCCGATTGGTATTAGTGCCGATATTGAAAAGGCTTTTTTAATGTTATCCGTCGCATCTAAAGATAGAGATTTTCTCAGATTTTTTTTCCCATGCAATGAAGAGCAATTAATTTATAGGCATTGCAGAGTTGTGTTTGGAGTTTCTTCGAGCCCCTACTTGTTGAACGCATCTATAATGCATCTATTAGAAAACTGTCCACGTAAATATAGTGAAGTTGCTCAAAAATTGAAATCGTCATTTTATGTGGATAATTGTTTATCTAGTGTTTTTAGTATTGATGAACAGTTTACGTTTCTTGAACATTCCAAGTTAATCATGTCAAATGGATGTTTTAACTTGCGCGGTTTTGAAAGCAATGTGGCTGGTACAAATGTTGACAAACATTCAGGGGATACTTCCGTTTTGGGGGTAATTTGGAATTTGGATAATGATACGCTGAGGTGCTGCACAGACACAGATACATTGACCTGTGATACGAAAATCACAAAGAGGACAATTTTGGCAATTGTGCAGACGATTTTTGATCCTATTGGTTTATTAACGCCAACTACATTGCTTCCAAAACTGTTGTTGCAAAAATTGTGGAAAGTGAAAATTGCATGGGATGATGAATTGTCTCCGAATGATGTAAATATATTTTTGAACTGGTTTAAAGAACTTAATGTTTTGAAAGATGTTACTTTGCCTCGATACTTGTTTATCAATGACACGTCTGAACTACATGTATTTGTGGATGCTTGCAAGGGGGCGTATGCAGCGTGCGTCTTTGTTCGATCAGTATTTAATTCTGAAGTAAAAATAAATCTCGTACGGGCGAAGTCTAGAGTATCGCCTTTGAAATCTTTAAGCATTCCTCGCTTAGAATTAATGGCCTGTTGTATAGGTTCTAGACTTCAAATTCTATTATCAAAGCTCTCAGTTTGCCCGATTTAAAAGTTACCTTCTGGTCTGATTCAACCACTGCCCTTTGGTGGATAACAGAGCAAGGAAATTGGTCCGTTTTCGTCGAAAATAGGGTTAAAGAGATTCGAGAGTTGACGCGAGGTCATTCATGGAGACATATCCCAGGAAAACTAAATATTGCCGACTTGTTGTCGCGCGGATGTTTTGCGAAGCAAATGCTTCGGTCTAGATGGTGGGAAGGCCCCTTGCGGTTGCGAGAAGGCCCTGAAAACTGGCCCACTGGTGAGATTATTTATTTGCATGAAGAAGTAGAATTGGAGAGAAAAAAGATAAAAAGAGTGAATATTGATCTATCAAAAGACGCACCCCCTTGGCATCGAATCAGTGTATCCAATTATGATAAAATGATTAGAGTATTTGCATGGATATTTAGATTTGTAAATAATTGTAAAGGTGGTTCTGAAAAGAATGGAAACATTGAACTTTCACAGTATGAAATTGAAAATTCTGAGAAAATTTTAATTCGTTTTGTTCAAAATTATTATCTGACTGATAAGAAATCTTATAATTTTATTGAAACGCTCATTGATGATGATGGTATTCTAAGAGTTAAAACGAGAATACTAAATAGAGATGACTATGAATCTTTTCTGTATCCAATACTGTTACCAGAAAAATGTGATTTCACTAAGTTATTAATCAGAAATGTGCATAATAAGAACTGTCATGCTGGTCTTCAGACGATGCAATGCATATTACGAGAAAGATTTTGGATAGTCAGAGCTAGAAAGGCCATTAAAAATGTCCTCTTTAACTGTATCATTTGTAAAAGATTTTAAATTAAGGCTATGTCAAGCGAACCGACACCTCTGCCACCAGACCGAGTTACGGATTGTGCGCCATTTGAAATCATAGGGATTGATTTGGCCGGACCGCTGTTTTTAAAAAGTGGAGGAAAGGTGTGGATCGCGCTGTTCACCTGCGCTGTGTACCGTGCCATTCACCTTGAACTCGTAAATTCTCTTTCTACTGATGCGTTTCTCCTGGCGCTTCGACGATTTGTTGCTAGGCGCGGACGCCCTAGAATAATCTATAGTGATAACGGGACAAATTTTCGGGGTGCATCTAATGATTTATCAAAACTAAATTGGGCTAAAGTATTAAAGGAAACAGGAACTGAAAGGATAATCTGGAAATTTATTCCACCTACTGCAGCTTGGTGGGAGAGGTTGGTTCGTACAGTAAAAGAATTGCTAAAACATACTTTAGGTAAATCAGTGTTATCATATGAAGAACTTTATACTATTATTTGTGATTGTGAAACTATAATTAATTCTAGACCCTTAACTTATGTTTCTGAAGATCCGCAAGAATTAGTACCTCTGACACCCGCCATGTTTCTTACCGAGAACAGAAATTCCAATGTTGAAGATCTTGATGAATTAAATTCGTCAAGTCTTAATAAGAGATTAAAGTATAGAACTAAATTGTTAAATGATCTGAGGCAACGATTTAGAAAAGAATACCTTAGTCAACTGGTTCAAAAGCATAATGAAAAACGATCTCGGGAACCTGTAGTAGGAGAAATAGTACTGATGGGGGGATGATAACAGAAAACGTTTATTTTGGCCTTTAGCCCGAATTACAGAATTGATCCCTGGACGTGATGGAAAGATTCGTACGGTTAAACTTAAGACCCGGCATGGAATAGTTATACGACCAATACAACGCATCTTTCCTTTGGAGATACAGTCCAATGATAGAAACATAATTCCTGATAAGAAACTAGGTGCAGAGGAATCTAATTCTAGTGCTGGGTGTACGTTAAAAAAGGGAATTGCACCTGATAAAATGGTGATGCAACAATATTCCTCCTCTGGACGACTTGTAAAAGTTCCAAAAAGACTTGATCTTTTAAATAATGTTTGTTATGAGTTTGAGACTCAACCTGAGTCTCAAGGGGGGGGGGAAGGATGTTGTGAAATGAACTGAAGTAATAATCGGCGCGAGGCGCTGCTGTTTGTGACGTCAACCTGCGTGCTGAGTTTTTCGAATGTTTTGCGTGTGGACGAACGAAAGCTGATCTCGGAAGAGTGATACTGTTTTGATGGAAATAAAGAATGATTTATTAAGAATTTTTTTGTCTTTATTCATAATGCACCCAGCCTCGGGTAGAGGCAGGCCCGCAACTGAACGAACTGTTTTAAATATATTTGATTTATATATTTTCTGTGTTCTTCGTAACACGGACATTTGTACTCTCTCCGAAGAAATTTATTCGTATCTAGTTATTAAAAAGCGCTGTGAAAGCCATGACTTTTCGATATCTAAAGCTACGATAGGTAATATTGTCAACGATAGGAAATTAAAAAAAAAGACAACAAATATAATGAAATTAAAAAACAAAATAAAATCTGAAATTTAAGATTTTACATTACGCCCCAAAGGTGCATTTTTTTAACACTTTGCGTGTTACCTTTATTAATTAAATATCATGTTCTTCGCACTTAAACCGTAAAATTCAGTTCAACAGCAATATCACAAAATAATTTTAAAATAAGCATATCTTTAGATTTTCCGATACACAGTCTCGCGCGCTGGAGATAAAAATGTTTTTATCTGTAGAGCATTGTCATTGCTTGCTTTGAAATTCCTCAGTATGTTAATCAAAAACTCGTTAAAGTTTTACAAAATATGAAAACGATAATAAAACAAATTCCAAATTTCAAATTTGGGCTTCCAGATGCCCATATTCGCAGGAGGATGACGTTATTCTAAATTTGATGTTTCTAGGTAACGTTGTTTTATCAAAATGAGGGAAACATACATACATTTATGAAGATTTTTAATCGTTTAATTCCTTTAAATATAATACAGTGAGATAATATTTGTTAGCCACAATTTGAAACATTGGCTACATTGGCTTTTCCCATGTACACATCGATCTATTTTCACTTAAAAAAATCCCAGAATTGCACAAACTCGGCATCGCGCACAACCTCAGCATTGCGCACCACATTGGCTTTGCCCATGTGCACATCGATTTATTTTCATTTAAAAAAATCCCAGAATTGCACAAACTCGCCATCGCGCACCACATTGGCTTTGCCCATGTGCACATCGATCTATTTTCACTTAAAAAAAAATCCCAGAATTGCACAAACTCGGCATCGCGCACAACCTCGGCATTGCGCACTACATTGGCTTTGCCCATGTGCACATCGATCTATTTTCACTTGAAAAAAACATCCCAGAATTGCACAAACTCGGCATCGCGGACCACATTGGCTTTGCCCATGTGCACATCGATCTATTTTCACTTAAAAAAACATCCCAGAATTGCGCAAACTCGGCATTGCGCACGACATTGGCTTTGCCCATGTGCACACCGATCTATTTTCACTTAAAAAAACATCCCAGATTTGCCCAAACGCGGCATCGCGCACAACCTCGGCATTGCGCACCACATTGGCTTTGCCCATGTGCACATCGATCTATTTTCACTTAAAAAACATCCCAGAATTTCACAAACTCGGCATTGCGCACCACATTGGCTTTGCCCATGCGCACATCGATCTATTTTCACTTAAAGAAACCTCTCAGAATTGCACAAACTCGGCATCGCGCACAACGTCGGCATTGCGCACTACATTGGCTTTGCCCATGTACATATCGATCTATTTTCATTAAAAAAACACCAGAGAATTGCACAACGTTAGCTTTTCCAATCTTCTAGGATTGAGCCAAAAAGAAATACAAAATATTAAAATAAGCAACTTTAAAACGAACCATACAAGAAAAATTTTTTCACTTACCCTTTAAAAGAAAAATGTAAAGTCTTTTTGAGGGGTTTTATATATGAATTTATTTCAGAGGGAAACCCTTTTGGATCCCCCCTCATCTTTAAATAAATTTACAAACGTTTATACGCTGTTTCCGTAATATATGCAGAAAAAAGGCTAAAACCCACAGGGAGGAAAACACTGGATTAAAAAAAGAAACCACATAAGAACATTCAAACCGCAACAGAATTAACAAGTAAAAAAAAAATAATAAATAAAATAAAAATAATGAAAGCTTTAGATTTTACATTACCTTTTTTTTTTTTTTTAACGTTTTCTGTGTTACATTTCTTTATCATATAATGTTTTTTACACTTAAACCATAAAATTCAGTTCAACAGCAATATCGCAAAATAATTTTAAAATGAGCATATCTTTAGAATTTCTGATACACATTTCTGCACGTAATTTTTTTTTTTTTTTTTTTTTCCCCGTACTGTGTTGCAGTTGCTCGCTTTGACATCTGACATCTTTGAGTTTGCTAATAAAAATTTCGTACAAGTTTTACAAAATATCAATCAGATAATAAAAAAAATTCCAAGTTTGGGCTTCCAGATACGCATATTAGGTTGGAAATGTATGTTATTCAAAATTTGATGGCTCTAAGTACCGTTGTTTTATCGCAATGCGAGAAACGTTTATGCAGATTTTTCAATATTTAATTTCTTTAAATATAACACAGGGCGATAACATTTAGTGGCAACAGAATAACAACACAGCTTCAAAACATCGGGTTAGCCATGTTGGCGCGTTTATTGCCCATTGAAAAACAATCGCCAAGCAGTGGGCTAAACCGCATTTTAACCAGAATCGACGATCTAGAGGTAAGTTTCAATCAAATGTTAATTGATAATGTTGCTAATATTAATATGGTTGATATCGCAAAGAGTAGTTGTAAAATAAAGTTACCTGAAATTCCACTTCCGCAATTTAGCGGAAAGTATGAAGAATGGAGCATGTTTAAAATTGAATTTAATAATATTGTTACCTCGAATACTCAATTAACAGATGCACAAAAGCTACATTATCTGCATGCCGCACTTAAGGGAGAAGCAAAATTGTTGCAAACTCAGGAAGATACTTTTGAATCATTATTTAGGGCTTTAGAAAATCGCTTCGAAAACAAGAGAATTCTTGTTAATATTCACATTAAAGCTATTTTAGAATTCGAAAAAATTATTCATGAATCATCGAAAGAATTAAGGCGTCTAGTAGATGCTGTGAATAAAAACATTAGAGCTCTTTATAATTTGGGTTTCGAACGAAACAAATTCTCTGATATTTTAATTACTACTGTCATTTTAGACAAAATAAGCAAGGAAACTCGAAAACAATTCGAATTATCGGTAAACGCTTCAGATGTTCCTGATTTCGATAACTTGATGACATTCTTAGAAAAAAGAAATCAAACTTTGGAAAATATCCAAAAAAACACAATAAAATCAAAACAAGAAATAAAACCAAAAAACCTTCTTGTTCATTCAAATAATTCGGAAAGAAACTGCGTTATACATATGTAATTCGCCACATTCCCTTTTTAAATGTAGTAAATTCCTTGATATGAATTTTTGTGAAAGATTTACGCTAGTAAAACGAAATAACTTATGTCTGAACTGTTTGGGAAAAAGGCACATCGCTTCGCAATGTCGATCGAATCATTTGTGCAGTATTTGCCATTCAAAACATCATACATTGCTTCATAAGGATGAGTCATCGAATTCTGATTCTGTTTCAAATAAACATCCGCAGACGATAGAGCAGAAGACAGCTGGGGGGAAGGATATGTCTTCGGCGCCTAATGAGAAGGCGACGAGTCTTTCAAATTGTTTATTACCTACGAATAAAAGTCTTATCTTGCCATCTGCGCTTGTTATGATGAAAACTTCGAAGGGGACATTCATCAAAGGAAAGGCTCTTCTTGACAGCTGCTCACAGATGAACTGCGTGTCTGATCATTTTGCAAAACAATTAGGGATTAAAAAAACAAAAGGTTTTCGCTCCGATTTCAGGATTAAATGGAACTGATATCACTTTAAATTATAAATTGAGGACTTCAATTGCCAATAAGGAAAAAACATTCTCTAGAGAACTTGATTTTTCGATTGTTCCCAAAATTACAGAAATGACTCCCCTTACCCCCATACCTATTGAAAATATTGACATCCCCAGGGATATTTCCTTAGCTGATTACAGATTTAATACACCTGAGGAAATTGATTTATTATTGGGTGCAGAATGTTTGTTTGACTTATTAAAATCGGGTCAAGTTCGCAGCATTACAAAAGACTTATTGTTCCAGGAAACGGTTTTTGGATTCATAGTTAGTGGTATTGTGCATTATTCATCACTTGAATCACAATACTGTGGTCTTCCTATGCAAAATGAAAAAATTGAAGAAACATTGCAAAAATTTTGGGAGGTAGAAAATATTAATTTTCCGGATTCAGAACTTAGTCCTGAAGAGAAATATTGCGAAAAACATTTTAATGAAACTCATTATCAAACCTCGGAAGGTCAGTACGTCGTATCCCTGCTAAAAATGCCCCGTAGAAACCCGTAAAATTTTTTTACGGGGAATTGGCCTACGGGTACCCGTACAGCTCTGCGGGTACTCGTAGGCCAAATAAATCCCCGTAAAAACCCATAGACAGAAACCCGTACAACTGTACGGGTACCCGTAGGCCAAATCCCCGTAAAAACCCATAGAAAGAAACCCGTACGGTTACCCGTAGGCCAAATCCCCGTAAAAACCCATAGAAAGAAACCCGTACAATTATACGGGTACCCGTAGGCCAAATACCCGTAAAAACCCATAGAAAGAAACCTGTACGTTTGTACGGATACCCGTAGGCCAAATTCCCGTAAAAACCCATAAAGAGAACACCGTACGATTGTACGGGTACCCATAGGCCGAATACCCGTAAAAACCCATAGAAAGAAACCTGCACGGCTGTATAGGTAGGTACCTGTAGGCCAAATACCCGTAAAAAAACCTGTAAACAGAAACCCGTACGACTGTACGGATACGAGTAGGCCAAATCTCTGTAGAAACCTGTAGAACTGTAGGCACTATAAACAAAATCCCAGTAAAAACCCATAGCCAAAAATCAAAACTTTATATGCATATCCATTGGCCAAATTTCCATAAAAAATGGATATTCCGTAGGTCTATGCCTTGTAAAAACCAGTAAACAAAAGCATGTACACCTATACAGGCACCCATATGCCAAATCCTGTAAAAACCACTACACAAAAATCCACAGACCAATAAAGGTACCTCTTGGAAAAATCGCTGCACAAAACCCATAAACAGAACCAATAGCATTATACTATAGTGGAGTATCCATACATAGAATCGTACATAGAACGGGTATCCATATACAGAATCCCTATAAAAAACAATACACAAAAATAGAACTGTAAATCAAATTTCCATAAAAACATAAACCAGCAGAAGTACATAATTAGCACTGAACAGAACTAAATTGCGGAGAAAGCATGTAAAGTAATTTTAAATAAAACTCAATGCGAATAAATAAAAATTTTAAAATATCTAGAAGCCTACGAGCCTGTCCTTAATGCACGTCAATATCTATAAACATATTACAAAATTTTAAACTACCTTTATATAATTCTGAAAATAAAATGAATAGAAAGATAATAACCAAAGTCATGATTCACAACCATCGAATGATATATGTACATGTATATATGTAAGAAAAATAAGGAATATGCAAAAGATTAAATTAGCAGCGTAAAATTAATTTTCCTTCTCTATTCTAAAAACAGTTTCTTTCTGCACTGCATCATTTCGAGATTAATTCATGTCATATGACTCTTACATAATTTGATGTAAAAGAAACTAAAACTCAAACAGCCAATTGTAATTTTATAGCAGTATTAACTATCAAATACGAGTAAAAATGCATCGAAAACCAAAATTAATTCGGTCTTAATTAAGATTTCACCCTTAACATAACGCATTTGCTTTTTACGCTTTGTATTAGCTGGATTGCAGTCTGTCTGTGTCTGCTCCTTGTTTCTTACCACACATTTATCAAAAATGTTAATTTTTGGAATAGGCATAAATAATGTGCCAACTTGTTTGTGGCTGCAACATATTTGCTGAAAGAAAAGTTGAATTAAATCTACCTCAACTGCCAAATTTCTTATTCATTGTGGATTAGAGTTTCAACATCTCTAAGCCATCAAAATTCTTGCTGTTCATTACGGATTCAGCTGCTTGTATTCGACTACAGAATCCATTACATATATATATAATATCATTTCATTTGATGGTTGCGAATCATTACTTTGACTGTATATATATTATTCATTTCATTATAAATATATACATATAGTACTGTACCTCACTGCATATATTTGTATTTAGTTCTTTAATTGGGAAATTAAACAATTGTATTTAATCACATCAGCTTGTTTAACAATTTGATACCTAATGAGAAATGTATTGCCAAAGGATGGTACTTTCTAGCATCTGCTTAAATTTTAAGTTACCTACAATGCACTAAACCAAATTAAAAAACAAAACTAGAAGAAACCCACATTTTCAGGAAGAGAAACATTATTAACAAGCAAGCAAAAAGAATACGGGACTTGCAAATTAGAAACTTAACATAGAGTTCAAATTTAGCATACTTGCTATCCCCTTAAAGCTCGCTTACCAATGATAGTAACACCCTGCAGCTTATTATGACATGCATACACATAGATGTTTTGCTTGGAAGAAAGGATGAATCCAAGAATATAATGTAGTGAAGAACTAATAATATACAAACACTGTGTCGACCCCTTATTACAATACTTTGAATGTTACCTGTATCTCTCAAAAAATAAATGAAACATGAAGATAACATATAATAAACTTAATAGTACCCAAAATACAATAAATTATATTGTAACAAAATGAATTTAAAAAAATTTACAAGTTTCAACAAATACCAATTCTTAACGCACAGTTCGGGAATTAAGAAAATATAGCGTATAATGTTTTATTCCGTATCTCACATTTAGTGCTATATAATCTTCCACAGATTTTATATAAATAAAATCTATAACATAATGGGTATTTATAGTATATATAGTTCTTGATGTAAAAAAGATCAACTTTCGTACTGTAAAAATTCCATCTATGCGAATAAGTGTGAATATACTCATATACACATAATTATACTAAATAACTAATTTAATGAAACTAAATTCCTATAGAAAAATGGGGAAAGTGTAGAATCGCCCACTGCTTGGAGTGTTTTTAAGAATTGCACATACTCGGTATCCATGTACACATCGACATATTTTCACTTAAAAAAAATCCCAGAATTGCACAAAAATGCCATTGTGCACTCCTTTGACTTTATTCATGTACACATCGACCTATTTTCACTTAAAAAGTCAAAAGAAAATTGACAAAAATCCAATTCCTTTTACTTTTGTACAAAGTGCCAAATAAATAAGTGGTGTGATGTAGCCGTTCCTCAATAGACACTAATGCCGGCTAGCTTTAAAAGGATTTATTAACAGAGCACACAGGAACGGTTACAAACAAAAGAAATATACATAAAAATGAAACATAAACGAAATGGAACATCAAACATTGAGAATAACATAACATAGTAAGCTAACATCATGGCGGCTGAGGTCGACTGACGTTTTTTCATATCGCCACGAGATGGCGTTTAAATAAAATAGTTCGGTTACAGTTCATGAGTTCATGGCGTGAATAAAATAGTTCAATTACACTTAAATAGGTCTGTTACATCCTCCCCCTCTGACTTCGTAGACGTTTCGGCAAGAAGTCAGGAACTGACATTTGTCTACTTTGTGCAGCGGGCGGAGAATCAGATGGACGGGCTCCAGTTTGACGAGGAGTAGATTTTGCATCATCAGCACCTTGTGCAACAGGTGCAGATTCGGATGGTATTACACGTTTCGGGCGTCCTCTTTTCTTTAAGGGAACCACTGGAATTACACGAGCTGAGTTTTGCTTATTTCGATCTTGATATGGTTTCAAGGCTGAAACATGATACTTTCCGAGAATTTTGTCTGGTTCATGAGGATCGGCAATATCATAAGTGGTTGGAGATCTTGTAGTCACTATCACATAAGGACCATCGCTCTTCGGCATGAATTTAGCAGTTTTCTTCAGTGGACCTTTGCTGATTGGGTGGAGGGTGACCCAAACTTTATCTCCAGGAATGAATTTCGGTGTTTCTCTTCGTTTTCTGTCAGCATAACGTTTCTGTTTATCTTGATGCAATTCGACTCTTTCTCGTACCTGTTGTACATTTCTTGCAAAACGTTTCAAATATGGAGTAATTTCGGGAACAAAATTATCGTTCTCAATTACGGCTTTTATATCATGCTTTACATCATCTAAGGTTCGTAACTCTCGTGCAAATTGAAGAAAAGAAGCAGAATGTCCAGTTGAATCACATTTGGCTGTATTCAAAGCAAACCTTATTAATGGCAGTTTATCCTTCCATGACTGATGGTCGTTACCAACAAGTATTGCTAAACGTGGTTTCAGATCTCTATTCTTCCTTTCAACTGGGTTAGATTGTGGGTGATAGAAAGGAGTAAGACTTTGATCAATGTTCAAGATATAGCATAGTTGTTGCATAACAGCACTAGTAAACTGGGTACCATTATCACTTATTATTTTCCTGGGTAACCCAAATCGAAGGGCGACTTCCTCCAAAAGAATAATGGCACATTCTCTGGCCGTGGCTTCCTTTAAAGCAAATAGTTCTGTCCACTTCGTAGCACAGTCCTGCACAATAAAAATCCATTTTTCACCAGACGGTGTTTCAGAAAGGGGACCGAAAAGATCAATTGACAAGGTTTTAAAACGTTGAGCATAGACTGGAATTTGAAGTAAGCCAGATGGCTTTTGATTAGTGGTTTCTCCCCCTACTTTGAAGACAGTGTGATATTTGTTAAGCAATGCATCAGTTGCAAGCCGTTGGGCTGTAGTTAATTGCTGTCCTTCATTTTCTCGTAGTCGGCAGTTGTTTACAACAACTGGGGTTTCTTCCAGTACTTGGGATTGATGAGGTTTCACGAAGCTATATTTTCTTCGAGGTTCATCAGAAAAGTTCCACTTATTTTCAGCAAGATTTAAAACAATTTTAGCTTTTTGAAGAAAGTCAGTTCCTAACAGAGTCGAGTTATTTTTGGCATCAGGCAACACAAGGAGCGGAGTTTTGAACTCTCTGCCTTCGAGAAGAATGATTTGTTCGGTGCGAAGTACCTCTTTTTCAGATACCAAACCATCAGCGAAAGACACCTCTAGTGTTGTCTTTTCAAATACTGAATCTTGTTTCTGCAGAATATGATAGAGGGATTCACTTGCAATTGAGTGACTAGCACCAGTGTCGGCAAAAGCTGTACCGGAAACACCACCAAAACTAATTGGAAATACAGCAGTCCGAGTGGAAGATAAACAGGATCGGATTTGGATAGTGCCAAAATTTGATGAATTTGAAGTCTTTGGGGGGTTACAGTCTGGACATTTAGACTTGATAAAACCAGTTTTTCCGCACCCATAGCATATTAAAGGAGGTCGCTTTTCCTCTGTTTGTTGCTGACTACGATTTAAAAAGGTTTTATGAGTTCCCTGTATGTCACTTGTTCGATTTTCCACTTTGTGTTTGGATGGATTAGTCGATTTGTAAGAATAGTTCCGCCTGCCAGGAAGTTCAGTTTTATAGTTCGTATTTTTAACACGTACAGCTTCATAATCATCCAATTTCTGTACTAATTCAGATGAACTCTTTATTTTTCCCCAAGTATCAATAAAATGCTCCTTAACGTCACTACTGACTCTTCTTTTAAGCTGATCCGTCAGGACCAAGTCTTTGAGTGATTCAAAGTCTGTTACATCGAGACTATGGAGCCACTCTTCGAGATAATTGTTTAATTCGTAAGTAAAATCTTTCCATAAAGACCCAGGGTGTTTTTGGTGTGTAGTAAGTTTAATTCGAAATGATTCAGCATTTAATTTGAATTTTTGTAGCAGAATCTTCTTGATGTAAGAATAATCTTCTAATTTGTCTTTTGGTTCTCTTAAAATAATTTGCGAAATGTCTATAGGCAGAAGAGGTAGGAGATGAGTGATGTAATCTATTTGTTTTATATTAACTTTCTCACATTGTCTTTCAAAAATTTGCAGGTAGGTTGCAATGTCAGAAGTTCCTGCAAATTTAGGGATTAGGTGTTGAATATTTGTTTCAGATGCTGCATTTGAAGCAAAGGCGGCATAGTTAGGGTTTGAGTTAGCAGCTGCCAGGTTTATTTTTAAACGTTCCAATTCTAATAAAAGTTCTTGTTCTTTTCTTTGACGTGTCTCCAGATCGTTGCTTTCACGTTGTTTTTGTTGTCTAGTTTCGATTAAAGTTTCCAGAAGATTCCTGGTAAAAGCCTCATCATAAGTGTCAGAACTGACAATAAGATCTTTAAGATCTATTACTCGCATAGTGTCGTTTACAGTGAAACCCAGTTCTGCAGCGAGAGTTTTTAAATCCTCTTTTCGTGCTTTGGCAAGGTAAGCCATAATTATATGAGAGGTCAGGGGGGAGGGAAAAGATGAAGTTGAATTTGTTGCTATTTCGATTTTATTCACAATACAGTATTTTAGAATTAATAATTATACCTTTAAGTAAAATGTATATACCCCTATTAAACAGCATGTATGAATGTAAACAATGTTACTCGTACATTTATATACCACAATTAAACAGTATTTATAAATGTAAACAATAATAATCACAAAGTTTATTATTTCGGAGTCGTAAAAATATCATAAAATGCCCTCATAAATTCAACTTGTATCAAGAAAATAACATATAATAAATTGCTCAAAAATTGTTTACTACTTAGCAACATACATAAATGTCTTACCATAAGCTTTTATATTTAAGCTGAATTCTTCGAAATCTTAATCTTAACAAAATATTAAGCTGATTAAGCAATACACATATAGTAACTCTTTTACTTTATTTAAATAGTCATTCGATTTTATTCATAATTATTTTCTTTCGCTTCAAGAAATATTTTCAAGACATGCATTCATTAAAGGAAAACAATCGTATTTTCTTAAAGTATTATACTATAATCATTTTCTCAAAATGTTCGTCGAAAGATAAATCAACAAGTACAATATTTTATTTTATGTAGAATAAAACATTTAATAAGGAACAACAGCACTCAAAGGAAATAAAAATAATAAAAGATTTGACGTAAACACATCATAAATCATCGCTAGTCTAAACATTTCCGCGGGGGGGAAAACATCTGTTGCTGTATGCAGAAGCGAAACTAATAAATTCTAATGAACAACGTCCATGAATATATTCAAAATTTAACATCAAAACATGTATTCAGTGAAACAATATTATCTACAAATTAATTTAATATGCGCATTAACATTTTAAAATAACGCGCATTAACATTTTAAAATAACAAATTACAATTCAAGAAATAACGTTTGGTTAACAGAAAGCCGTTTGCTTTCGTTTAGTACTCTTATGTAGTCTCAATAAATGACATTTCAGTAAAGAATTTATATTTGCTTTAAGAAGCAGCTTATAATAAACAATCAGTTTAAAAGAACTTTAAACTCAGATTAAACGATAATGTAAACGAAACTTATCTTTTCCGTTGAAATTGTCCAGTTGATGATTCGATGTGCTAGCAGCACGGTATGACAATTTTAATTCCAGAATTGGTTTCCAGAATATTTGACCAGTAGTCCACACCTGAAAAGAAACTGAGCCGATCTCCAGCAACTAAAAGTTAAATTCGGGAGTAAGAGCTTGTTAAAGCCAAACAGAAATTCTAAACATTTTGTTGCGCCATTTTGGATTCAAATTTAGTTGGGCGCCAATGTGATGTAGCCGTTCCTCAATAGACACTAATGCTGGCTAGCTTTAAAAGGATTTATTAACAGAGCACACAGGAACGGTTACAAACAAAAGAAATATACATAAAAATGAAACATAAACGAAATGGAACATCAAACATTGAGAATAACATAACATAGTAAGCTATCATCATGGCGGCTGGAGGTCGACTGACGTTTTTTCATATCGCCACGAGATGGCGTTTAAATAAAATAGTTCGGTTACAGTTCATGAGTTCATGGCGTGAATAAAATAGTTCAATTACACTTAAATAGGTCTGTTACAGTGGGCGATTCTGCACTTTACCCGAAAAAATATATAAAAATACCATTTACCTATATATATTAATAATTTATTATTACACAAGGTTTTTCATATATCATCTCCAAGGAACAAATTTAATTAAAGCGATGCATTATTGGAATAAATTTGAGTCAGTGTTTTAGGTGCAAGTTATTTAGATTTCTATTGTAGAAAGAATACTTGAAATAATGTATAGAAATATTATTTTGAACCATAAAAATTCTCAATAGTAAAATTTAAAGTACTGAAAAGGTAGCTATTGTTTTTGACAGTAGATTATATAATATAAAAATACCTCATGCTGAGCATTTTCTGAAATTACAATGCCAAATGAAATTGATATAGTGCAGTATTTAGCAATAACTTTTTGTAAACAAATGTAGCTATTAAGACACAATAACACGCCGAATAAATACTAATTCAGAAGTCAAACAACAAACGCTGTAGGTATAACGCTGATTTTTGTTGTTTGACTTCTGAAAATGTAGCTATATTCGCTCAATTGTAATGAAAGTAATTTTAACTGCATTTGTATAAGGCTGTACAGAAGATTTATTTATATGGGTTTTTCATACGCAGAGAACAACCGGATTCCCTGTGGAAGTGCTTCCGAAAAAAATGTTTAAACATTACTCTAACTATATTTGAAAGCAATGCTATAACAGCACCCTTATAAGACTCATGATCCGAAAAGCTTTGGTTTTAAATGTCTCGTAAAAACGTTCAATTACTTCTGCAAAATTCATACCCACGTAAAAATTACTACACCGAAGTCAATTGATTATACAGCAAAACGTTCCTAAAACAATCAACTCCACAATTCGAGATAATGCCAGTTTCCTGTAGCCTGACAAAACTATGAATGATTTTTTAGGTTCTGTTATTTAATTATTGTCCTGACAAATGTGCCATTATCAGAGGTGGTCATTTAAGAAAATAACCACTATATGAGGTTTCAACTTAATGTAATTTTTTTCAAATAAATAATTCACTTTTTATACTCCCAAGACTAGTACATTTAATATACATAAATCTTATTCACAAATCTATTTCTATTTCAAAAGCAATTTATGAAAAACACATTTGAAATTTTCTTCATCAAACTAATAATAATGAAAATTAAAGTATGCATAAAAATGATTATATGTGTTTTAACAAAATAGCACAAAATATTTAATGTAAAAATGTGGTTCTAGTCTCATACTTGTAAAGAAAAATAGACCAAAAAGAAAAAACAATGTAAGCTACTATGATCATCTAAATTTTCACATAATTTTAGTAGTGGAAAAAAGATTCCTTAAGCTTGTATGTCTTTTCTACCCCATTCAGTAAGTAATAAACACATTAAATATTTCAATGTTTATTTCATTAATAAAACTTACCTTTTTTGCTCGCGAAATATAATTAGTACATTTTTTAAAACATAAAAAAACATTCTTTTTGCTCGGCCACATCACATTAGTTGAAAAATTGAATCATGCAAGATCATTTTTAAGTAAGGTATGCTCAAATTTATTAGTACATAATATTCAAATGATAAAGCATCTACATGAACAAGCTTTAAAAAAGTATTTCTAAACTGTAATAAAAAAAAAATTTTCCAAAATACAGTTTCAGTAGGATGCAAAAACTATATTTCTGCATCTGCACACTGAACCAAATTATCAAGTCTGAAATTATCACTTTTCAGTCTTTAAGCACATTGTTTTTCAGGTTAAAAGTAAAGATGGAAAATCAATTTCACGCACAGAATCTCCATTTCACAACTAGTCAGTTATCAGCAACGTTCTCTCAAACATTAGACACGATTACACGTGCATGGCTTTAGTTGTATATTCATAGTCAGTGCTGGTATTTTATTATTTATTACTAATTTCTAAACAGTAAAACATAGTAAAATTTGTAATACAGTAAATCCTAGTAAATAATATATTGCATTACTACAACCACGAAGAAAATAACACCACCATCGCACAACAATAACTAGAGCGGCGCCATATTGCTTGTTTGGGAAACTTCTGAGAGTGGGGGAGGGAGGGCGAATTTTTTTTTCACGTCAGCGTTAACAGGGAGAAAAGTTTTGCGATTCTGAATGAACTTGTTCGCGTTAAAGAGATGTTGGTTGATACCGGTGTTTATTTGTAATATCAGAAATGTAAGTGCTTATGTGTGTGTATTCAGAGAACCAACTCGTAGCAAAAACCACCTCCCTAAGACGACCGCCTCTGAAAGAGACCAGTATTTCTGAAAACATAAGTATACTTTGGTATTGAATATTCCCTCTGTAAGGCGACCATTCCCAAAGAAAATTCTGCAAGAGTGTCTGGTCGCCTTAGAGAGATTCATTCCGTAGATGCAATCTCCCTAAGACGACCACCTCTAAAAGATAAACGTATCTCTGAGAACGTGAGTATCTATTTGTATTGAGCATCACCTCTCTAAGGCGACCACTTGCAAAGATGAATTTTTATTTGCGGCTGGTCGCCTTGGAGAGATCTTGTTTTGTGTGGTGTATATGATTACTGTTATTGTTTCCGAAAAAAAATTTTAATCAAATAAATAAGCATATTTAGTAAAAACCCTCTCTAAAACGACCACCTGCGTTTCCAGGTTACTCTGGTGGTCTTAAAGAGATCATATTTTCATTCTGTTAATTTTATTGTTTACAAGTATATTAACGTCAGATAAAAAAATAGCATAAATCCATATAAACCAACAGAAGATTTATTATTATATTGATACCAGTAAGAAAACCAGTAAAAGTCAATATAAACCTATACAAACCAGTACAAAGTTCTGCCATTGAATGTTGGTTGTATGGGTGTCAATTGATACCAGTAAGAAAAACCCACAGAGATCAATAGAAACCAGTAAAAGTCAATAGAGACCATCAAAAATTCTATAGGTACCAGTAGAAAGTTTTACTGGTTTCTATGGGTCATTTTGAAACCAGTAAAAAAAACCCACAAAGACCAACAGAAACCAGTAAAAGTCAATAAAAACCCATAAAATCTTATGGGTACCCATAAAAAGTTTTACTGGTTTCTATGGGGCATTTTTAGTAGGGATGCATGCCCATGAAGGACTCTGAATTGTTGAGCGAGTCTAGATATTTAGCAGAGAAAAGACTTAATCAGGTCTTGGAACGATTGGGTCGGGACTCGAATTTACAACGATTGTATTCTGAATTCATGGAAGAATACAAAGATTTAAAACATATGGAACTAGCTGAGGGCTCTGAATCCATAATTGATTTGTACTACCTGCCTCACCATGGGGTTTACAGACCAGACAAAAGTAGTACATGTTTAAGAGTGGTTTTTAACGCCTCAACTGCCACGACATCGGGATTGTCATTAAACGATATTTTGTTAAAGGGAAGAATACCACAGCAGGAATTATTTTCTATAATGGTTAGATTTAGAAAACACCGCTACGCCTTCACAGCAGATGCACAAAAAATGTATCGACAGATTCTAGTCCATCCTCCACAAAGAGACTTGCTCAGAATTCTATGGAAAGATAGTGTTGATGCACCAGTGCAAACTTATAAGCTCAACACAGTAACGTATGGGACTTCAAACGCTCCCTGTCTAGCAACTCGAGCTCTTAAACAGTTAGCTATAGATGAAAGCCAAAACTTACCTCTAGCATCGTCCCTCGCTCTTACTGACTTCTATTTCGACGACATACTTTCCGGAGAATAATCACTCGAAAAGGCTAGAATTCTACAATCCCAATTAATAAATTTGTTAAAATTAGGAAAAATGGAATTGCATAAATGGCGTGCAAATCATCCAGATCTGCTTGTGTCTGAAATTAAGGTTACCACTCATTCAGATTACACTTTTGAAGAGCAACAAGAATCTTCGTCCGTAAAAACTCTTGGTGTCCTATGGAATTGTTTACTGATTGTTTTTTGTTTGCAATGACCATTCCTCATTCTAACAGTTATAGTAAACGAGATGTTCTGTCACTAATTTCGAAAATGTTCGATCCACTTGGTTTAATTGGGCCAGTGGTCACAAAGGCCAAAATATTCATGCAAAGGCTCTGGCGTGCTAAACTCGATTGGAATGACACATTGTCAGATCCTATGGCTAAAGAGTGGATTAATTTCGTATCCACGCTCTCTGAACTAAGTAATCTTAAGATTCCTAGATTTGTATTCCAGGAAAATCACATAGTGCTCCATGGATTTGCAGATGCGTCATCTTAGGCATACGGAGCTGCAATCTATGTTCAAGCTTTGCCAGTTTCGGGATTGCCAACCGTTCGACTTTTGTGTAGCAAGTCACGAGTTGCACCTATAAAAACCTTATCAATTCCTAGATTGGAACTGTCAGGTTGCCTTCTGTTATCCAGATTGATGGATAAAGTGATATCTTCGTTGAATGTTAAAGTAGAAAAAGCAATTCTTTGGTCTGATTCTACGATTTCTCTTGCTTGGATTAGAAAATCACCACACTTACTAAAAACTTTCGTGAGTAACAAAGTCACTTTAATACAAGAGCTTACGGGGTCATACCAATGGAAATATGTGCCATCTGAATGTAACCCAGCTGATGTCATATTGCGTGGACTGGATGCCAGTGACATTCTTATGTGTGATATCTGGTGGAATGGACCAGACCTTCTCCGTGAGGACATGTATTATCCAGAACAACCTATTGAGCCTACCACTGATAATGACTATGTCAAGGAACTGAAATGTTTATCAGACTCTAATTTTGCAATATTAGAAAATAATTCTAGTTTAACCTCTCTCTTAAGTCGAACGAATAATTATATGAAATTAATCAAAATTTGTAGTTTTAATTTTAGGTTCTTCAGAATCATTAAGAATAAGGAAAGGGTTTCAGGGCCTATATCCTTAGAGGAACGGAAAGGGTCCGAGTTAACACTGATTCGGGAAGTGCAGAAGGGCGAGTTTTATTCTGATATTGAGTCACTTAAGAGGGATAGCCAAGTACCTCGTAGGAGCAAGCTTAAGTCGTTAAATCCGTTCATCGATAATGGTGGAATCTTACGCGTCGGTAGCAGACTTGCGCAATCTCAGGTAAGTTATGATTGTAAATATCCAATCATTTTGCCAGCTAGACATAGGTTGACTTATTTGATCATGTACTATTATCATCTGAAATATTTGCATCTTGGACCAGAAGCTCTATTGAGTACTGTTAGACAAAACTTTTGGCCCATCAGCGGCAGAAATCTTGCTAGGAAAATAGTACATGAATGCATTCAGTGTTTCAAACACAGACCTGTACCAATAGATCAGATAATGGGTGATCTGCCTGCTGAACGAGTGTCAGTTGAATCAACCTTTAACAAATGTGGACTCGATTTTTGTGGTCCGTTTCTTATAAAGGCAAAAAATCAAAGAAAAGGAGCTTTTCAAAAAATGTATGTTGCAGTATTTGTGTGCCTTGCTACAAAAGCAATTCACTTAGAAATTGTCTCAGACTTATCTTCGGAAGCATTAATTGCTACCCTAAAGAGATTTTTTGCTAGGAGAGGGAAAAGCTCGACCATATTTAGCAATAACGCTACAAACGTTCTTGGAGCTCGAAATGAATTAAGCAAGCTGTTTAAATTAGCCAAAGTACCAGAACAAGGGTTATCCGACTATTTGTTGTCAGAGGAGATTGAGTGGAAATTTATACCTCCTAGAGCACTGCATTTTGGTGGGCTTTGGGAGGCAGGCGTTAAATCGTTCAAAACGCATTTCAAAAAAACGGCTGGGAATTCAAAATTAACTATTGAAGAATTTTTAACTTTAGTAACACAAATAGAGGGAATATTAAACTCCAAACCAATTTCTCCTCTCTCTTCAGATGCAATGGATTTTAATGCGTTAACGCCCGGACATTTTTTTAATTGGCCGTTCTATAACAGCCCCTGTAGAACCAGAAATTATAAATAAGTCTGACAATAGATTGTCTAGATGGGAAAGAGTCACCAAAATGACTCAAAATATTTGGAAAAGGTGGCAACGGGATTATTTATCGCAATTTCACGAGAGAACGAAATGGCAGTTTAAAAAAGATAACGTTAAATCTGGAACTATGGTGCTCGTGAAGGAAGACAATTTGCCTATTTGTCATTGGATTTTAGGCCGAGATCAAGAAATTATACCCGGATTGGATAAAAGAGTTAGAGTAGTTAGTGTACGCACGACAAAAGGTCTCTTTAAAAGGCCTATCACAAAATTAAGTATTTTGCCTATACAGTCAAAAGTCGTTAATCCGGACTCGTCGGGACTTCGGCGATTCCGGATTATCGATTTTTCTGGATTATAGATCATCAGTTTAAATCTCGTAAGATGGCATGCAGAAATTCTAAAATTAAAAATATGAAACCGTAATTTATGAAATAAAGAACAATTATGATCTAAAGGGTATCAAAATTTACAAAAAAAAAAAAAAGCTTAATATTTATTTGTTTACTTTATTAAACATTTCTTGGTACTTACGTATTAACGCAACCAGGCCAAAATTCGCATAAATCGCCAAATTTGGCGACCCTACTTACGGCAACCCTACGTGTGTGAAAATAGACAAAAGTTTATTTGTAAAAAGAAAAAATAACACTGGGCGTGTACTACCACAGCAATGGATTTTCGGCAGAATTTGCCGAGAAAAGAAAGAGACTTTTTGGTTACTGTACCTAACAGAAGCGCCGTTACCCTCATGGAAAAAATTTGCGAAAATATTAAGGAAGGGGAAGACGGATAAAAAATGGTTAGGCATTAAATTTAATAATTTTTTTTAATAAAAATAAAATCAAACATTTATTTCTTACAAAAATAAAAACAATATAAACGCATATACTTTTAAAAACAAATAAAATTCTCAGTCAGATCATTCAGTCTATTCTGGGTTTCCAATTTTCTGCCTTTTTGTTAAGAAGGCATTATGATAGATTGGCTTAATGGCATATTGCGTTCAATTTCGTCGTCAATCCATATAGACAGTCGTTTTTCCATTTCCTCTATAATATTATTTCTAGAACGGGTAATTCTAGTTGCAGAGCTTTACGTAGTTGCAGTTGCCGATGACAGTGTTTTTTCTTCATTCTTAAGAATTGTCTGTATTGTTGAAGTTGCCAAAATCAATGCAGCACTAATTTGAGATTGACGTTCACCAGAATCTAATCTTCTAATCACTTGCATTTGAGTTTCCAGTGAAATGCTTTTTCTGGTTGCTTTCTTTTCTTGTTTTTTATTATCACCCATGATAAAAACTAAAGATCATAATATTTGTCACTGTGTAGGGTTTATATTTATTTTAACTAACATTTATTTTAAGTTTAAACTATCTTTCCTGTCAAGCCTTACTTTCTCCTGGAACTGCCAATGCCAGAGTATGTAAATTTTAGTAGAACGCGCAAGGATTCAAATTATCAGCGGAAGTATTCTGTTAAATAGAAAGGAAACGAGTTCGAAGAGTGCTGTTCTTACTTCACGAGCGCGGAGGTAGTTAGCCAGAAATTGAAGAACCCCGCGTTTCGGCCTGTGTGCTTGCCTCGGAGAATTGTTAATTGTTCAACGTGATATTCAAAGTTTGCTGAATTAGCAGCGGTATTGTAAAACGCGATGAGGTTAGTTACTTTTAGAGAGCCTCGTAGTTAGAGTCTTGTTATTATTTCTTTTCAGGTTCTTATTTTTATTTTACGCCGGGTCGGCGTAGTTTGTGAGCGTCAAGAGCACGCAATTGTAATTTCTTAAGTTGAATAAAAAGGGACTTAAACCCTTAGCAAGATTCTGTCTATTTTCCAGTTTCAACAGTCACCTCTTGGTTGCGTGCAGGTTGGAGGCGCGCAACTCTACATTGGCGCCCGAACACTTATCGAACTGAAATGGCCGAAAATCGCATGGAAGCCGCGGGACAACACCAAGAAATGGCAAGCCAATTGGAAGGATTTGGATACCTGGTCCAGACTTTGAGAGCGTCAATCAAGCCAAACGTCAATTTCGACGGAAAAAATTCGGTGGCGATATTTCTAGAAGGCCTAGAAAATCACTTTCAGCCTTACCCTGTGCCTGAAAGACAAAAAGTTGACATCGCCACATCTGCACTAAAAGGACAGGCCGCGCTATGGTGGAAGAATATAGGCAAATTTTTATTAGGGGAATTTGGAAGCCAGACATATACATTTGAAAATTTCAAAAAATTGTTAGTAAAGGCCTTCACCATAGTGAAAGATCGAGCAAGGCTGGAAGCCGAACTATATAGTTTCTATCAACGGGATTTAGAAGAATTGACGGACTTTATTCTACGAAAAATTAAGCTGACGGATATGCTGTATGGGAAGAAACCCGACGCGGAGATTATTGAAATAATCTTACCAAGACTGTTACCTGCTGTTCAAGACTACTTCGAAATTAGAAACCCAAGCACATTGCAGGAGCTCTTCGAATTGGCGGTGAAGTTTCAAAATCGCAGAATAGCGGAAAAAGCTAGAGGGGCATCGTATTCTCAAAGAACCGAAAGCAATCTTCAAATGAGCAAACCAGAAATGCAAACCGCTTTTATGGGGGAAAGAGCTATCAAGCTAACTCATCGAAACTCGAAGGTCAAGGTCCAAAAAGAAAATTCGAAAATAAACATCCGCGTACCCAGAAGGCAGAAGTTGAAAAGAAAGCTTTAAACGAGTAGAGGGGCCTGTGAAAGCGAGAGTCCAGACCCCGGAAGTTTTAAAAAACCTTCAAAAAGACATTTAAATACGGTCATCGTAAAAAACTCACATCTACCAATTATACAAGTCCTGGTTGGCGATGTACCAGTAGAAGCCCTCATCGATACAGGAGCAGAAGGAAATTTTATGAGCGAAACATTCTTCAAAAAGAATTTTTATAGGGTACGATTATTTAAAACCAAAAATACCGAAATTATAGCCGCGCAAGGAAAAACCTGTCACTGCATCGGGAAATTATCATTAAACATACAGGTAAAAGAGGAAAGCCTCAAAGTATTAATTTTTGTAGTGAAGAATCTGCAAAATCCTCTTATTTTAGGTATGGAGGTTTTAAGGGCCGCGAGGGCAAAATTGAATTTTCAAGACAGTTCGGTGGTGCTGGAGATGGACCAGAGGGTGGTGGAACCTGTGGAGAAACCGCAAGTTGACCTTAGCCATCTGAATGACCATGAAAGTCAAGCCATCCAGCAAGTGATGAGTAATTTTTCTAACTTGTTTTCAGAAAAGCCTGGCAGTTGTCAAATAGTTACGCATCAGATACAATTAACTGCCGAAAAACCTTGTAGGACTAAACCATATCGTTATCACAAACAAAAAGACGTAATCATCGAAGAACATATTCAGGAGATGTTAAAGAATAAAATAATAACGCCCATAAATAGTGAGTACGCGAGTCCAGTCGTACTATGTAGGAAAAAGAACGAGTTTCCTCCTTCGGATAAAAGGGCTTGGAGGTTTGCTATTGATTACAGAAAACTAAATAGTATTACTAAATTTCCAGTTTACCTTTGCCGGTTATAGACGAGATCATTAGACAGATCAAATCGACAAGATACATGTCTACTTTGGACTTAACGTCTGGCTACTATCAAATAGCTATGAGACCCGAAGACATACATAAAACCGCGTTTATAACAAAATCGGCACTTATGCATTTTTACGCATGCCCTTTGGGTTGTGTGGGGCCCCACCAACATTCCAGAGAGCTATGGACATTGTTCTAAAGCCTGTCCTAGGAAAATCAACTTTAATTTATCTAGATGATATAATTATAACGAGTAGTACGTTGGAACAACACATTAAAGATCTAGAAGAAGTTTTTAAATTATTAAAAGAGGCCGGTCTTACAATTAACGCCTCAAAATGCAAGTTCGCGACTAAAGAACTTAAATATCTCGGTTATAAAATTTCGCAAAAGGGTATAGAAACGCAAGATTCAAAAATAAAAGCTATTAAGAATTTCCCACCGCCCAACACCGCCAAGAAACTTTCTTCGTTCCTTGGGTTATGTTCTTACTATCGGTCTTTCATAAAAGATTTCGCTAATATTGTTGAACCACTCTTAGTAATTAAGAGAAAGAGAAGTAAATTTACGTGGACAGCGGAAGCAAATACCGCATTCGAAAGATTAAAAGAAGCGCTCATTAATGCCCCTGTTTTGAAATTCCCGGAGGGGAACGAAAACCTGGAAATTGCAGCAGATGCGTCGGACTATGCGGTGGGTGCGGTTCTTATGCAAAATAACCATCCTCTGGCATTTTTTAGTAAAACGTTGAATCAGACACAAAGGAATTATACAGCTACAGAGAGAGAAACATTAGCCGTATTAATGGCTGTACACAAATTTCGAGTTTATTTCGGCAAAGCGCCAGTAACAGTCTTTTCGGATCATGCGGCTGTTGGTAGACTTTACTCGGGGAAACACCTAACGCCCAGGTTAATAAGATGGGCTTTAAAACTCCAAGAATATAATCTAATAATAAAATATAAACCGGGTAAGGAAAACAATGTAGCTGACGCACTTTCTCGTATGGAACTGGACGATGAAGGAAATGAACTTAAATGCGCTGTGTTGACTTCAAAAATTTTAGATTCTAGAGATACGATTATCACTGAACTGAAAGCTGATCCTGAATTTGAAAATATCTATGCATATCTGAAAGACCCCGAAAGCTTTGAGCACACAGATATCGATGCGATAAGAAATAGAGCAGAAAACTATGAAATAATAGATAATTTATTATTTTGTACGAAAACAACAAACGAAAATTTCGAGTACAAACCAGTCATCTCAGCCTCGCTTCGATTAAGCATTTTGAAGGAATTACACGACGCGAAAACAGCGGGTCATTTAGGGGTCAGAAAGACTTTAAAGGGTACGCGAGGCGGTATATTTCCCGCAATTATACAAAATAGTAACTGCGTATGTCAGGTCCTGCAATCAATGTCAGTTAATAAATGATATTAATTACAGCCCGGCCGGGTACTTAAATAGCATTCGCGCTACATTTCCGAATGAAATTTTAGGCATAGATCTTCTTGGTCCCTTCCCCCAGAGCGAGTTAAATAAAAATCGTTTTCTTTTAGTAATAGTAGATCATTTTTCAAAATGGACAGAAATTGTTCCACTTAAACGCGCGTCAGCCAAAACAGTCGCAGGTGCATTCTTACAGATACATTTTAAAACACGGTGCACCGATAATAGTCATTAGCGATAACGGAAAACAATTCATTAGTCAAATATTTGAAAACATATGCACTGGACTTGGCATACGGCATATCAAAATGGTTCCGTATAGACCACAGGCAAACATAGCAGAAAGAGTGAATAAAAACATCGTAAAAATAATTCGCAGTTACGTTAGCACGCATCACAAGCGCTGGGATGGCTACATAAATGAATTAGCTTATGCTTTAAGAACGGCAAATCACGACACTACGGGAAAAACCCCAGCAGAATTATTTTTAGGCGAAAGTTAATTACGCCTTTAGATAAATTATTCTTTGTGCAACAAAGAGAGCAAGAGTTTAAACAGAAAGATGTGCAAAAACTTATTGATCAGGCGCTTAAAAGCTCGGATACGGCAAGAAATAAGCAAAAAGTGTATTACGATAGAAAACGCCGTGAAGCAGATTTTAAAGTTGGGGATAAAGTATTGAAGCGGAAATTTTCTTTATCAAGTGCCCCAGACAATTTTACTGCAAAGTTAGCTCCAAAATTTGAAGGCCCCTATGTAATTCAGGAAATCAAAGGAGTCGTACTGTACCTTAAGAACGAGAGAGGGGAGATCTGTAAAGCAAGTCCCGACCAGGTGAAAAAATACTATAATCCAAATGATTTTGAAATCCTTAAAAGTTTCTTGCAGGACTCAAGCCTAAACGAAGTAGAAGGTCCAGAAATAACGACAACCGTTCCACCACCCAAGAAGCGGAGAACTGAAGAGAGACCTAGCCCTTATACAACCCAGACGACGGTACCAAAAAGAAAAAGTGAAAACTTCCAGACTCCAGCATTTAAGAAAAACAAGAATGAAAAGCCACCGCGTAAAGAAACCTTGGTAAAGAGGAAAACACCTCCTACAACGTATCGCAGTAGAAATTATACATCAAGGAGAACGCTCCCAGGGCCAGAGAGTCAGGTGCAAGCAAGGCCGCCGTTCCGGAAACTGAAAAGACAGCAGGAGGAACGAAAATACCAGCAACAACAGAAGAAATTCAAGAAGGACTCCAGACCGGAGGACGTCAAGACCAGCCGTCCAATGGAAAAACGAAAAACACAACAACCCAACGATTGCTACGCCAAGAGGCCAGCATGCAGAGGACGCAAAAGAAAAACTAATGTGGACGACACTCGGAGGTCAGTAAGGAGAAGATTGACGTCCATGAAACCTATAACGTGGGAACAATTTTGCCAGAAAAGAATGACGGAGTTTCAATCATCGAAAACTCAAAGATAAGTTAAAATCTTCTATAAATTTTTTTCTTTTGTTCCGAAATGTTATGCATAAGTACGAAATTCTATGTTTTGACGAAAGTCAATATGTCTCGATTGAGACTTAGTTTTGTTTTACTTTATTTAGCTAAGGCAAAAGTATTATTTTCTTTAAATACAAATCTAAGAAAAAGCATTTTCTGTTGGTCGAAAGACTGATTCTGTTATGTTAAAGCCAAAATTTGGCCGAAGATAAAAATAACTTCGTATTCTTGTATTAATAAGAATTTTAGTTTCAGTGCCGCCAGCTTGGCGAAGAATGAGTAAAGTAAAAATTTATTTTCTCTTATTCATTTTATGGTACATTGTAAAAATTATATGTATTAAAATTTGTAAATATACGTAAATACTTGAAAGAAGTATTAAACTGTAGATAAAATCATGCTTTAGAGCGAAAGCCTGCATGTTTAAAGATGAATGAGGGGGAAGTTAGAATGGATGTGTTTTGTAGGGTTCTCCACCTACACTTGAATTTTTAAGAATGTTAAAGTAGCTCATCGAGTTGTAAAATGTCGAGTAAGGTGTGTCTATTTGGTCGTTGAATTCTAACAAATCATGGTGGTTAGGGGAAGTGTTGTAAGACTAAAACACGAATATTCCCGTTTGACACCACACATGGTGGAGAGCCAGGGTAAAGTTAAATTAATGCTTGAAAAATTGAATGAATGTGAATTAAGCAATAACTAAGGAAAACGAATCGTTTAAAAACAAAAATTTATTCAGTGTTAAGAAAGTGTAAATTATAATGTATTTAGAAAGATAATGATACTTATTCCTTCCAGATGCTGGAAGGAAAAGAACAAGATTGATTGGTGAAGTCCAGGAAAAGTTGCTGTAAGAAGAGAGATTTATATAAGTATCGACAGAAATTTAGTATACTTTTGTTACATAAGATTTTTTTTTTGTGTGTGTGTGTGTAAACGAGGCTCTTGAGAGTTAGTTCAGAATTATAGAAACTTTACAACAGGTCGTTTGTAGGACCTGCTTCCAAGTTTTCCAAATTCTGGCAGCGGCAAATGTAGGGTTTATATTTATTTTAACTAACATTTATTTTAAGTTTAAACTATCTTTCCTGTCAAGCCATACTTTCCCCTGGAACTGCCAATGCCAGAGTATGTAAATTTTAGTAGAACGCGCAAGGATTCAAATTATCAGCGGAAGTATTCTGTTAAATAGAAAGGAAACGAGTTCGAAGTGTGCTGTTCTTACTTCAGGAGCGCGGAGGTAGTTAGCCAGAAATTGAAGAACCCCGCGTTTCGGCCTGTGTGCTTGCCTCGGAGAATTGTTAATTGTTCAACGTGATATTCAAAGTTTGCTGAATTAGCAGCGGTATTGTAAAACGCGGTGAGGTTAGTTACTTTTAGAGAGCCTCGTAGTTAGAGTCTTGTTATTATTTCTTTTCAGGTTCTTATTTTTATTTTACCGCCGGGTCGGCGTAGTTTGTGAGCGTCAAGAGCACGCAATTGTAATTTCTTAAGTTGAATAAAAAGGGACTTAAACCCTTAGCAAGACTCTGTCTATTTTCCAGTTTCAACAGTCACCTCTTGGTTGCGTGCAGGTTGGAGGCGCGCAATTCTACAACTGTATTAATCGTTATAGTATTATACAAATTTAAACTTACAATAATGTCAACAAATGTTTCAAATGATAAAAATGCGTCCACCAAGCAAGAAACACAACTACACTGTTTCGGATATGTTATTTGGAAACCTAGCGCTGCGCACAATTTCTGAGAATCCCCGGGTTGAAATAAAAGAGCGCTAAACCGAAACAGCGCTAAACGAAACAGCGTTAAGCGGGGTCTTACTGTACTTTCGTTTTGTAGATCCTTTGGAAGCTCCAGTATCGGAAATTCTATTTGACATAATCGAAAGTTCAAGTTTACTTTTATAAAAATACTCTTACAGTCTGCAAAAAATAATAAGCCGCATCCAATTCGAAGATTAAGGAACAACGCAATCAGCAACATTAACTGAAATAGATAATTAGATAATTTTAGCTTATACCGTCCGTTATACATTAAACGCGCACGCGAAAACGTATTCTGCGCTTGCGCACACGCATATGCGCAGTCGTAAAGGTCTTACGTGCACGCGTAAACGCCTATGCGCATGTGTCAACGCGGCGCATGCGCGGGAAGTTTTTAGCTTTGAGGTCCGGATTATGGGTGTCCGAATTAACGACTTTAGACTGTACCAGACAACTATCAGATATAAAATTTTTATATTATGAATGGACATTATTACATTATTCATTTAGTGCAAGTATAATATTTGTATGTGTATAATTTGTATGTATTTGTATTGCAAGTATAATATTTTTATTTTCTTATTATATGATATTGAATTTAATTGTAATTGAAATAATTTGTGTTAAATTGCATTTCATTGTGTATTTCATATGTATGTTTAAATGTGAATTTGATTGTAAAACTTTTATGGCATTATTGAAACTTGTTTCAATGGGGGCCGGAATGTTCGGTATAATATAGCGCCCTCTTGTGAGAGGAGCCAAATTTAGTTGAGTTGGTTGTTGAAGAAGGTACGCAGCGGACCTATGATGCGTTCGTTCGTTCCACTTTGTCGGTGCTAATGGAGCATTTAACTTGTAACCTTGTACATTATGTAAATATTTAAATATTTGAGTGGCCTAACTTACTTAGTTTTATTTTGGAACCAGCGCCAATTATCTCTTGTAACTTATAGCATTTTATATCAAACAAGAAGCATTGTCATCAGAATGAAAAACTTTTATATCATCTTCATTTATTATCGCTTCTCCACATTTCTTTACAAAATCCGTTAATTGGAAAATTTCACCTATGTTTTTCGATATCCGAAAACCTTTAAAATTTGCGGCTATCATCAGTAAATTTAGCTATCGTTTACTATACGTATTTGGCTATGCATCAAGAGCTTGGCGACTAACGACAAGTTGTTCCGTTAAATGTTATCTTGCTTCTATCGCGCACTGTGGTAATTAAGCCTGAATTGTATCAGTATAATTATTTATTATACTTATGTCTATTTCTTGCACATGCTTAAGGCTTATCAGAGTTCTGAATAAATAAATTCGCACATATACTTAAGCCTTATTTAGGGCCGGCACTAGATATCTTATCGCCTATTGCAGTCTTTGTCTAAATTCTCGACCCGGGACAGCCACACGAGTTCTGGCTCTGGTTTTATATAAATAACAAATCAGTTATTCTTAATTTCCTAAAGGAAAAAAACCAGTAGGATGTAAATGGTCGTTCAAAACAAAGCTCAATGCAGAAGGAAAAATTGAAAGATACAAAGCCAGATTAGTCGCAAAAGGATTTAGCCAGAAGTTTGATGTGTTTGTTTGTTTGTATTTAATTATGGCAAAGCACACGAGGGCTATCTGCCTAAAGGGAGGGATGCCTTTCGTGGAGGACTTTCTAAGGGAAACTGGCTCGTATACACGTTACACATGAGGAAAACCACGAAAACGCCCATGCAGCCAGCCCGTTCGCGGGATTCGAACCTCAGACCGAACTACCAGTGTTCAGCGTCTTTACCGCTCGGCCGCCCAGAAGTTTGGAGCTGACTATGATGAAACCTTTGCTCTTGTAGTAAAATACACAACTCTACGAGCTTTTCTATGCGCAGTTTCGTATAAAAACATGTCTGTCAGACATATCGATGTCAAAACATCTTTCCTTCATGGAGAACTAGAAGAAATTTACATGACTCAACCTGTAGGATACTCATAAGCTGGAAATGAAAATAAAGTTTGCAAGCTGAATAAATCTATATATAGTTTAAAACTAGCCGCTAGAGCTTGGAATATGAAAATTGGAAAAATGCTTCTAAACATGTCACTTAAACAAAGTAAAGCAGACCCAAGCTTGCTTTTCAAAAACATCAATGGAAAATTCACATGTATAATATTATATGTAGATGATATGCTTATAGGAAGTGAAAGAGAAGAAGATGTAATGGAAACAATCCAACAATTGAATGTTCAATTGGAAGTCAAAAATCAAAAATAATAATAATAAAAAAGTCACTTACTACTCGGCATAAACATCGAAGGAATTAAAGATGGAACCTTTGCCATAAACCAAAAGAATAAAATCGAAGAAATAGTTAAAAAATTTGGACTTTAAAACGAAAAACAAACTAGAAACTGAAGGTGATCTTCTAGAAGATCATACAGAATATAGACAAGCAGTAGGGGCATCAGGGGTGTTTGTGGGACCCCAAAAAATCCCCTGAAACTTTTACGGACTTACAAACCGACATTTTGGAGTTTCGAGAAAGGGAGGGGGAGAGAAATGAAAAATTACAATTATGAAGTATTGAATGACCTAATTATAAAAGTTCAATGAATTACTTTTTTTGCAAAATTAATAACCATAAATTTTCAAACATATAAACTACTACATTTTATGTAAATATTTTAAATTACCTGAATTAATTCTTTAAAAAAAATTATCTAATTTCTGCTGCTTTTTTTTATTTTCTGATGTTTGTGGGCTTGTCTTTCTTTTGTGGTGAACTTCATAATTGCAGGAAGGTTGACTTTTATTTTCCTCATTTACAGTTGAAGAAATTTCCTCGAGAACTGCACATGCTGAGGTAGAAGCAGTTTGCTTTTCTGCTAATGTAGAAGGTTTTTCAGAGACTTTTATAGGTGACTCATCTGAAATACATGTTTTTAAGTCCTCTTGATATGTTTTCCAACTTCTGTTCATATTCAGTAAGAGATCTTTGTGAATTGGATCAGTCATTGGATTTTTTTAGCCATATTTTTCACATGAGGTTTCTTTAGAAGCCATTAAATCATATTTAACAGTCTGCACTGCATCTAGGGAATCAATATTAAGAGAGGTTCTATAGTCAGTGACAAGTGTATCCATTAAGTTGAATGCACTCTCCACTAATGGGCCATGGAAGCAGCTAAGACAGGCTTTGACCAATTTAGCCAATGTAAGATACTTATAATCATTTGTGAAATCATCTTTTAAATTAAAAACTTTAGACTAATATTTATCAATTGTACACTTGACTTGATTTCCACTTTCATCAGATGTGTAGAGCATTTCTTTGGTGATATCAATATCACTCTGGTATAACCTTATTTCAGCTTCTTTTGACTTTTCATTATCACTAAAAATATGGGACATAAAAGATGATAATTTTTCAAAAGCTAATATTGTACTGGTTTTACCTCTTAGCTCTGAATCTAATGCTGTAAAACTAATTAGATATGAATTTTTAAGGGGTAATTTCTGTTTCATATGCTGTGCTGTATTAGTATAAGCTTTCATCAGAGAAATTTGGAATTCTTTTGCTATTGGATGATTTTTTGATAATTTCTTCAGGAGAGTGGAAGCTTCTGCACCAGTAAATATTACTTTGCTAGGTAGATGGAATTCTGGATTTGTGACATCAACCTTTAATAAATCATTATAAGATGTGCACTCTATATTTTCTGGCTTCATAAAAAAAGAGAAAAATTTTACCATCAATTTACAAATACTGGAATGTATTAAATGAAGCATTGGTTTTTTTGTTTCAAATAATTTAATATATGTGTTGAACTCTGGTAATACTGCTGAATATAATGCCATATGCAATAAAATTTTGTTTTGCATAACAAATAACCCATTTAGTATTCTTTTTTTCCGAGCTAAAGCATCCTTTGTGAGTTGTTGGGAATGCAAGCAAGGATACACCCAATTTTTTTCTGAGCTGCAGAAATATTTCTTTTATTGTATACAGTTTCAACATAAGAAAAATAATCCCCTTTATCAGTTTTATCCAAGTAGTGAAAATAAAATGCAATAAGAGCATCCCACAGATCTTTGATTCTTTCTAAAACACATAAAATGTACACCCACATATGGTCTGGTCTCTTCAAGGGCTTAAGTTTTTTAATGGCAAGGGATTCACAGATTTTGAAAAAATTTTCTCTTTTACTGCAGCTTTTCATATCAAAATAGATGTCATCAAACAAATCTTCTAAGTATCTATCAAAACATGAAGCAAATTTTTTTGCTCAGTTATTAGCTGTGTGACATGTGTCACCATCAATATCTAATAAGTGAGGTGCTTTGTTTGATCATAGTCTGGTTTCAACACCCTTTTTTTCCACGCATGGTGTTACATGAGTCCATTAATACACTAATTAAGTTTGCCCATGGAATATTATTATCTTCAATAGTATTAACAACTGCTTTAAAAACAGCTTCTGAATTGCAAGATTCCATCTTCAGAGATGCAAAATGATGAACTACAACTTCATTTTGATTGTTGTCATAAAACTGCACCAATACTGCCAATATACTTTCTTGAGCATTGCTAGTACTTTCATCCAAATTTAGAGAAAATGGAGTCTCCTTTAAAGTTTTAATGATATGTTCCTTAATAGTTTTTGCGAGCCCATATTTCATCTTATAACATGCAGTAGTCCTGGACATTTCCAACGAGTTTAGTGCCGTCTGATTGCGGCTCAACTGTTTGCAGAGTTCAATTAAATTGGGAGCTACATTGAAAGAAAGAGAATTCTCTGCGATAAACGAAGTTATTAATACCTCTTGGCGTGCTTTTCTTGTCACTATATCCAATGGCCAAGCATCAGTCTCCAGTAAGTCATCAGTATTTTTTGAATTAGCATAATTACTTAAAGTCATTGAATGTCTAATGCACTTTGAATATTTTATGTGCGTCACAGTTTTAGAATGATTTGTGAAAGCCTTGAATCCTTCCCCACCATACTTCAGCAGTGAGTTACAAAAAACACAATATGCTTGTCCAGCAACATTTATTTTCTTGCACCACGTGCCGATGGTATCCCCATTACCATCTCTCCGTTCCAGGGACGTAGCTAGAGGGGAGCAAGGGAGGGGGGCATCTGTTCCCGGGCGTACAATCCAAGGGGCGCCAAACTGATGTTACGACATTTTAGAATTAAATGTTTTCCATTCTTGGCAAGCAGTAGGGGGCGTGAAATCTTCAGTTGTCCCTCGGCGCTGAAAACCCTAGCTACGACTCTGCTCCGTTCAATCCAATTCCACCTAAATGCATTCCGGACACCTTCTTCTAATTGTATAATATCACTATTTATATCGAGAAATTTCATAGTGAAATTCTCTTGCGTACATAAATAAAAAAATATTTCAATAAACGAAACGAAAAATTTACATGTGCATCAGTAAATGAAACGAAAATTTTACACAGAGGAGAAAAAAAAGTTGAGAAGCGATCAATTACAAATAGCTAATACGGTGAAAAATCCCCCTTCTCTACTTATTGGCGCCACGTCAAGAGAGATAAGACCTTTGAACCCAGAATCACGTGATCGCACATCTGGTCGAACGAAGTCTCTCACTTTTTTTTCTGCCGCGCCTACTTGCCGAAAAGAATCCAGAAGAGAATGTCCGAGAACCGGGGGAATGAGTCATAACTCGCAATAAGGAAAGAACAAAAAAGAAGTTTTTCCCCCCTTTTCATGCATTATCACTGCCTTTGGAGAAAGAAAGGAAAAGTTTTCACCACACACACTGACCTTTCCCTTGACCTGCTTTCAAAGCAAACAAAATTACCCAGATCAAAATAAATAATTCATTATTATTCCTACTTCCTTTTGAACAACGATCCCCGGAATTTCCGGGTATCGAAGTTCAAAATCCCCGGAGCACAAACACCCCTGGTGCATTATTATGTATTGCAACAATCAGCAGACCAAATATAGCATACGCTGTCAATCTATTCAGTAGAAGAAACGAAAAACCTCGGAGTATAGATTGGAATGCTGTCAAGTACGTCATTCGATACTTACATACAACTAAAGACTTTAAATTGGTCTAACTACATATTCAGATGCAGATTGGGCAAATGACAAAAGAAAATCGATCAGCGGATACATATTCAAACTAGGAAATAACTGCATTTCATGGAGCAGCAAAAGACAAAATTGCATTGCACTATCTTCAACTGAAGCAGAATATATTGCTGCACAAGAAACCGCAATGGCTGATAAATGTGCTTAAAGATCTAGGACTAAAACAAAATCTGCCGATTACTATCTATGAAGATAACAAATCATGCATCAAACTTTCACAGACGGAGAAAAATTGCTCCAGAACAAAACATATATACGTCAAATACCACTACTTGCGTAAACTTCAACAAAACGGAATCCTGTGCCTACACTACTGCAAAAGCTCTGACATGATTGCAGATCTACTCACCAAACCACTAGGCAAGCCTGTGTTCGAGAATCGCTGCAAATGGCAATCCTGCCCATCAAGTAGGGGTGTTGGTATGCAAATAGTGATGGACTGTAGCCAATAGCACGGTAAATGCTATGAACTGGAAACCCTGCAAAGGAATTAATTGTGTAACTTGCTTAGTCTTTGCTCTTACTTTTGATACAGTCAAAAGTCTTTAATCCGGACGTCCATAATCCGGACCTCAAAGCTACAAACTTTCTGCGCATGCGCGTTTAATGTATAACAGACGGTATAAGCTAAGATAAAATTATCTATTTCAGTTAATGTTGCAGATTGCGTTGTTCCTTAATCTTTTAATTGGATCCGGCTTATTATTTTTTGCAGACTGTTACAGCAATTTTATAAAAGTAAGCTTGAACTTTCAATTATGTCAAAAAGAATTTCCTATTCTGGAGCTGACAAAGGATCTACAAAGCGAAAGCATGTTTCGATGTCCATCAAACAAAAAGTGGAATTGCTGCAAAAAATGGATAAAGGTTCGCTAGATAAAGGTTCTTTGTTTCTCTAACCATTCCGAAATCTGTTTATCAATATCACGCTGCTCTGCGGGAGTGGGGGGACATCGCAGTGCGCAATGAGCTAGAAGTTGATTTGTCAGCACTATCCTTATCTTCAGGGCAGATGTTTTTATTTTATTCGGCTTATAATTCCTTACTAAATGTTGTATTTCATCTCGATGTACTCCGTCTTTGATATGATTTTTTTTCTGATTTCGACTATGCGTAACGTATGCTTTACGCATGCGCACGTTGAAAGAAATGTTTAATAAAATAAACAAATAAATATTAAGCTTTTTTTGTAAATTTTGATACCCTTTAGATCGTAATTGCTCTTTATTTCATAAATTACGGTTTCATATTTTTAATTTTATAATTTCTGCATGCCATCTTACCAGATTTAAACCGATGATCTATAATCCGGAATCGGCCGAAGTCCCGACGAGGCTGGATTAAAGACTTTTGACTGTATATATATTTGAAGGCTAGCAAATCCTAATCTATTTTCATGTATAAATAAAGTATGTGTTTCACTTCCAATTTCCATTTACAACCTTTTTTGGATTATAAGTTAATTAGTGATGCTAAAGCAAAGTTTAAAGTTTATAAAATTAAACATTTAGCAGTAGTAGCGATAAAAGCTCCCTGAGCTACCATGTTGTGCAGACATTGAAGACAATAAAAAAGTTTCGAACTTAACCAATTTATTAACAATATAATAAAGAATAAAAACACAGAAAATAAATTTCAACAATATCAGAGTCTTAGGAAAAATATAATATAACCATCATTCATCAAATAATATTTTTACCTGATCTCCAAAACACTGGCATTCAATACAAACAAAAAGTCCTAAACAGTAATTATGCGGCCTAAAAATGAAGCTCACACATTCAATAAGTCCATAATCAATGGTTGAGAAAACACCTGAAAAATTTAAATGAAGTTCTTGAAAGCACTCAAAACCGGCCTAACTCCGTTTGCACGAGGAATCGCCGCTCACGTGTTTTAAATGCCGCCTTTATTTAAGAACATGGTAGCCTCTGGAACGAAGGAACTTTATTCTAGAACAATCATCTTATGGATGTGAACCAAGGAACTTTTTCCGGAACAATCATCCCGCGGACAGGCACCAAGGAACTTTATTCAGGAACAGCCATCCCGCAAACCGGAACCAAAGCACTTTATTCACTGGACTGCATGCATCCTTCTGAAGGGGCTGGAAACCGCTCACTCAAGTGCCAGGAAAGCAGGAACTAGAAAGAGTGAGCCAGAGCGACGCGAGATACTTATAGCAGAAGTAGGAATGACATCATCTCACGGCAACCAATCAGCTATCGGCACGAATCGGCTTTTCATATGACGTAACATCACGTTTCTTTTTTGCATCTCAATTAGGTTGAAACAGTCCGTTCTCAATGCAAACAGTGGCAGCAAGAAAAAGAAGTAGAAGTAACTACTATATTACATTAAAATAAGAGCTAAACTAAATAAACATTTCAAGGAGGAGAGATGATGCAGTAAAAGGTTTAAAATAAGCTATATTTTCCAACAAATGCCCCCCACATCTTCATCTCCGACCTGAAATAAAAACTGAATGCCAGTATCTTTACAAAATTCAAAACAAGAATAAATAAATATCACAATTTCATTCAGAAATTTTTAAGAAAATTTTCCTTTGGGAACATCTTATCCCATTATTCAAAAATTTTACCGTAGCAAGAAAGTCCAACATGTTACAAAACAATACAAAGACATATGTATGATCATACACTCAATACATTTACCCAGGGCCCTGGTCACTCATACAACATTCTACACTATACAGTTTTACATTTACCTAATATCCATCACAATATGACTTATAACATATTAGTTTCAAATAAACAAAACTCTTAATTTAAATATACACAAAAACAAATTTCATATGAAAATTGTTCCACAAAATCTTATCAGGTTATGCTTAGTCAGCGGTTTTGTCATGGTATCAGCCAGATTATCTTTACTTGGAACACATTTTAAATAAAAAATTTCCCTGTTCAATAGATCACGAATGAAAAATAGCTTCACATCTATATGTTTTGTCCTTGAGTTTTCAATGGGTGATTTTGTAAAACATATAGCAGCCATATTATCAGCAAACAATATTGGCCTCGAAACATAGTTACTTGCAATCTTAAACTGAATGCATGTTTTTAAACCAAACTAATTCTTTTACTGATTCAGTCATGGAGATAAATTCAGCCTCCATAGTAGATAAATTCACTCCCCTTTCTTTAAATGTACGCCAAGATACAGGTGATTCTCCCAACAAAGCTATTTGTCCACCAATAGACACCATATCATCCCTGCTTGAAGCAAAATCCGAATCTGAATATATATTGAGCTTCAGTTCCTTGCATACCAGTTTAAGTTGGTGTTGTCTGGTATTGGAAACGTACCCTAAAAGTTTAAGTAATCCTTCCCAGTGAAACTTACCAGGATTGCTTTGGAACTGAGAAAATATATTAACATCATAAGCTATATCCGGACGAGTACGATTGCAAAAAAACGAGAGACATCCCAAAACATTTCTATAAGGATAATTCATCATTTCAGTCGTTTCTTCTTGTGTACTGGGACTTTGAGTATTTCACACCTTTAACTATTGGAAAGGAAGTAATTTGCATTTTAAAAGACTTGAATCGATCAAATATGTCTTCTATATATAATTGCTGATGAATTAAAACTCTATTTTTCTCATATTCAAATTCCACACCCAGAAGCTTTCTTGTTTTACCCAAAATTTTCAAATCGAAATGTGAACTCAGGACTTTTAATATCCTTTTGGCCTGAACTTCACTTTTTCCAAACACAACTATATCATCAACATAAACCAACAAAATGACAAAATCTTTAAAACGATAGACACAATTGCACCACTCAAACTTGATAAACCCTAGGTTACATAGTGTTCTATCCAACTCGTAGTACCATAATCGCCCACTCTGATGCAAACCATACAAGGCTCTATCTAAACGACACACAAAAGTTTCTTTATCTCGCTCTACAAAACCCTGAGGTTGGGACATGTAAATTTCCTCTGATAAAGGAGCGTAGAGATAGGCACTTTTTACGTCGCATTGTATATTTGCCCATCCAAGATGTGCAACTAAAAGGGAGAAAAAGAGCCTTATTACTGAAAAGTTGACTACATGAGAGTAGGTTTCATCATAGGTATCGTATTTAATTTGCCGATAACCCTGAGCCACTAAACGAGCTTTAAAACGAACAATGTTTCCAAATTCGTCACGTTTAATGTTGAAAATCCACCTGCAACCTAGTGGAGTCTTGTCTTTAGGAAGTGGAACAAGATGCCATAGCTTATGCTTTCGCATGTTGGCCATTTCCTCTTCCATTGCCTCTATCCATTTAAGCTATTCTGTGGATTGCATTCTCTGGTTATAAGTGTTTGGAATTGAAACCTCTAGTCAGCTATCTCGGGTATATGACGTTGAAGGAGTACCAGTTGAGTCGATTTCACCACTATAAGTGTTGCTTCCCTTGAAATCAAACAAGGTAGGATCATACTGAATATTATGTTCAATGCAATACCTCTCTACATCATTTGGCGATCGTAGTCTTTGATTACACCCCCTCTGAAAATAATACACATCCGTACGAGTGCCGTCTGGCCTTGGAACAGGTTTACGAAGCCAAGTTACTTGTCTCAATGTAGATTGAGTGTCAGTGCCAATTGTAGAAGAAGGTACATTGGTATCGGTTCTTTCCTCTATTTCAGGAAAATAGCCAACTGGAGTATCAGTAAATTGGAACTCTACCCTTTCTTCAGATTCCAAATCAGGAAGGGTGCCCAGTGCAGCTCCACTGCCACTTTTCTGCATTCCAATTGACTCTTTAAAAGTAGCATTTAGGGTTTCTACTACCTTTTGCTCATTTTCCAACCAAATCTTGTACCCTTTTGTTCGTACACTATACCCAATCAATCGGCCCTTCGTTGCCTTTGGATCAAGCTTAGAATTTCTTTTAGCCTTTGGAATTCCCACATAGGCAATCGTTCCAAATGCCTTAAGGTGACGTACTGATGGTTTCCGCTTAGTGTATAATTCGAATGGGGTTCTATCTTGGCCCTTATGACAAATTCTATTAAATGAATATGCAAAATACATTACTGCATCTGACCAAAATTCGGAACTCATTCCACTATCATGTAAGATTGCACGTACATTGTTGAGAGCTGTCTGATTAAATCTCTCACAAACGCCATTCTGTTCTGGAGTATATACATCTGTAAATTCGTGCTTTACACTATTTTTATTATAATATGACCTGATCATTATCATATTCTCGCCCATTGTCAGTCCTAAAGTATTTCAACCTAAGGTTCAAAGATCTTTCCGCACGTGCTATATGCCTTTCAAATACTTCAAACACCTGACTTTTCTCCACAATGGGGTATACTACCACATAACGAGAATATTCATCAATAAAGGAAACAAAATAACGTTCACCATTCCTACCTGGAATGTTAATAGGTCCCCATACATCAGAAAAAACCCTTTCAAGCGGTCTCTTTACTTGAATACCTTCTAAGGGTCTATAGGAGATTAGTCTTTGCTTATTGATTTGGCAATGTTCACAAAACAAATTAGGTGAGTGCTTTAACACAGGAAGACCTCGAACTGAATGTCTCTTACTAGTCCTGACAATAGCACCATAATTTATATGACCAAACCGACCATGCCATAATTCACTATTATTATGCTGAACTGTGGATGCCTCAAATTTTACAGATTTGCCCCCCTTTTTGACTATTTTCGGGAACACATGATAGTTACTTCCTATCAACTTAGCCTTGTACAAAGTTGAATTTTCATCATCAGTAACTTTAATTTGCCCATTTTTACCATAAAATCTTGCACCATTGATATCTACTCTAGGTCCAGATATTACATTTCGTCTCAGTTCAGGTGAGTATAACACATCTTTAAGCAAAATAACCGTATCCCCAAATTTCATTTTAACAGTACCCTTCCCATGAATTGGAAAAGTTACCCCATCAATAGCTACTAGCATATTCTCATTTTTCACAGGAGAAAAAGTATCGAACAATTCACGATTTTTACAAAAATGATGAGATGCAGCCGTATCAAATATCCAACTATCATCATTTTCCTCCAAATTGTTAACATTAGCTTGAGCTATAAAATGGGACTGAGCATGGGAATTATTTTTACCTTTACTCAACTTGGGTTTGTTCTTACACTTAGGAGATGCTTTACTACTAGATACATCTGAGGAAACAGAAGAAGCAGGTGAGGGTGATCTGGAAAGATTACCTTTCATTCTACAACACTTTTGAATATGACCTGGACGGCCACATTTATAACACTTGAGCCCTTTAATCTGCTTAAATTTGGGTTTACAGTGAGTACTTTGAACTTCTATAGTCTTATTGGAGTTTTCCCTATCTATCTCTCTTAAGTTAAGACGCGTTTCCTCTGCTAGTATTTCAAGTTCAACATTTTTAAATATGAACTTTTCATCTGGCCACCTCAAAACATTCTGAACTACTTGATCAAATTTATCTGGAAGGAACCTAAGAAACTGGAAACGTATATATATACGTCTCTTAGAGCCTGATTAATATCAGCTAATTGTTCAGTTACGCGTTTTAATCTAGAAGAAAAGAAACTAATACTTTCATTTGGCTTAATTTTACAATTTAAGAACTCTGAAAACAGGGACATACGTCTTGACCGATAATCTGGCTGAAAGTATTTGGCAAGCGTATTCCATGCCACTACCGGGTCATCAATTTCACATATCAAGTTTCTATATTCAGGGCTTACATTCATATAAATTAAAGATAATGCCAATCGACTTCTATTTTGATAGTCGGCAATAATTTCTTTTGTAATATCCTTAACATCATTTAAATCAGGACATTTTTCAATACCTTTAACCAAAAGCCATGCATTTTTTTCGTTCAAGACAAACTTCATATCTTTGGATCATGTAAAGTAATTACACGCATCAAGTTTAGTAATATTATGCATGACACTAACAGTAGCCATATTTGAATTTTAACAAAAACCGCCCCCCAATCTCTTAAGTCCTAAATTAAACTTCAAAAGTCTGCACTAAAAATAACTCAGGGGCTGGTGGCCCATAACCAAAATGATGCTAAAGCAAAGTTTAAAGTTTATAAAATTAAACATTTAGCAGTAGTAGCAATAAAAGCTCTCTGAGCTACCATGTTGTGCAGAAATTGAAGACAATAAAAAAGTTTCGAACTTAACCAATTTATTCACAATATAATAAAGAAAAAAAAACACAGAAAATAAATTTCAACAATATCAGAGTCTTAGGAAAAATATAATATAACCATCATTCATCAAATAATATTTTTGCCTGGTCTCCAAAACACTGGCATTCAATACAAACAAAAAGTCCTAAACACTAATTATGCGGCCTAAAAATGAAGCTGGCTACACATTCAATAAGTCCATAATCAATGGTTGAGAAAATACCTGAAAAATTTAAATGAAGTTCTTGAAAGCACTCAAAACCGGCCTAACTCCGTTTGCACGAGGAATCGCCGCTCACGTGTTTTAAATGCCGCCTTTATTGAAGAACATGGATGCCGCCCATGGCAGTCACTCACATGGTAGCCTCTGGAACCAAGGAACTTTATTCTGGAACAATCATCTTATGGATGTGAACCAAGGAACTTTTTCCGGAACAATCATCCCGCGGACAGGCACCAAGGAACTTTATTCAGGAACAGCCATCCCGCAAACCGGAACCAAAGCACTTTATTCACTGGACTGCATGCATCCTTCTGAAGGGGCTGGAAACCGCTCACTCAAGTGCCAGGAAAGCAGGAACTAGAAAGAGTGAGCCAGAGCGACGCGAGATACTTATAGCAGAAGTAGGAATGACATCATCTCACGGCAACCAATCAGCTATCGGCACGAATCGGCTTTTCAGATGACGTAACATCACGTTTCGTTTTTGCATCTCAATTAGGTTGAAACAGTCCGTTCTCAATGCAAACAGTGGCAGCAAGAAAAAGAAGTAGAAGTAACTACTATATTACATTAAAATAAGAACTAAACTAAATAAACATTTCAAGGAGGAGAGATGATGAGGTAAAAGGTTTAAAATAAGCTATATTTTCCAACAATTAGCTATCATCTCGCTTGATGCTGCGCTGGGTACAAGGTAAGAGGAATCAGTTTACTCTCTACTTTTATTAATTTGTTGTAAAATTTCGAGGCTATAAAAATGTTTTACAACAGTTACCATACTACTTTATTATTCAATTACTAACATAAAAAATTGTTTAGGCATCTCTACATGAGTCATTACTTAAGTCCTCATGTGTTGATAAACATGTAGTGATGAAAGGAGAGTATAATAAATAATGATTCGCCAGGTTGGCATCAGATCAACAATGTAGTATCTATGTGGAATGTTTCGGTTTGAGATGTGTGCCAAGCAGATATGCAGCAATGAAGCCAAATTACTGATGGTACAAATTTAGGCTAAAATGATTGTTTTTTCAATAATAAGGTATTTTATTTAGTGTCGAAGTGAAATTAAGAATCGGAACTCTTCAGATGTTTTATTATGCGCAGGGGGGGGGAATCAAAAGCGCAGGAGTAAAGCCTACGAGAAAAAACGTTGGTGGTGGTTTTGAGGTCTGGATTTTAGATCATTCCGGATTTCGGACTTTGTACTGTATTATTAACATCTTTTAGAAAAGGGCAGAAACATATATATGCATTATAGGTGGAATTAGAATCACACTGTAATTAGATTATGCAATTACTCTGCAACGTTTTTTTCAATTACAATTTCAATGTAACTGCAGTTTAATTCTAATTACAATTACATTATTAACTTAGAAGTCAAATTACAAATACATCACAATTACATGGTACTTTTTAAATCTAATTATAATTATAATGTAATTGCAATTACATTTTAATTAAAAAGTCTTTGTATGTGTACAATATAATTGTAATTAGATCATGTAATATAACAGTAATTGCAGAAGGTAATTATAATTACATAATTAGAAAACTGCCCCCGATAACTTAAGTTACATAGGCTAGGGAAATCGTGATCATAATTGAAAATTACAGAAAATGGTAGTATATCTGAAATGGTTCACCATTTTGGGTACCAAGTTGTTAAATAATACAAAAGGATAATTGCATAAAAAGAAATTTGTTAGTATATTCCATATAGAATCATCCTAGTAAATTTTTGCATGCACTGCATTTTGTAAGAGTAACATAAATTAAATACCTAATCCTTTGTTAAATGCTATACATATTTTTCAGATAAAATTGTAAAAGAAATATAATTAAAGCAGAATGTATTCATAGGAATTAATTTTGGTTATTTCAGTATAGAGCTATATGCATAACATTGTTAAACAAATATGTGTTTATGATGCTCATCGTGGATACGAATTATTTAAGGAAAAGTAAACAAAGACTATGCCTATGGAGGCCTTTGTGAGGATTTGTTATGGGAGCCTTTTTTTTTTTTTTTTTTTTAGTCCAAAGGGATTTGAATCCCGAAGGACTATTAGTTTCGTTTTGGCATTTTGCGTCGGACTCATAAATGTCGGTTCACTTTTCAAACTGTTGCCACAAAATGTTAGAGTCCTGCATTATATTTGAAGAAATTAAATAATGAAAAATCTGCATAAATGTATGTATATTTCTCGTATTGTGATAAAACAACGGTACATAGAGTCATCGAATTTTGAATAACGTAATCCTCCAACGAATATGAGCATGTGGAAGACCAAATTTGAAATTTGAAATTTGTTTTATGATCAATTTCCTATTTTTTAAAACTTTTACGAATTTTTGATTAACAAACTCAAGGATTTCAAAGCGAGCAATGGCAACGTTGTGCAGAAAAAACATTTTTATCTCCAGCGCGTGAGTCTCTGTATCGGAAATTCTAAAGATATGCTCGTTTTAAAACTATTTTGCGATATTGCTGTTGCACTGGATCTTATGGTTTAAGTGCAAGGAACATGATATTTAATAAAGAAAGGTAACACACAAAATGTTAAAAAACGCCCCTTTGGACGTAATTTAAAATCTGAAACATTTCAGATTTTTTTTTTTTTTTTTAAATACTACACAGGAAATTAAATCACTAAAACTTTATTTATTCCCATTTACATTTTATTCCTGTTACTTCTTACATTTTTCTACCTTAGCTTGTATAAACACTCTGATCCATAATCATCCTCTTTAATGTATTAAAATTTTCAGTAACGGTATTGATTGTGAATTAGTTAATTAATGCACGAACTGTAACTTCTAGTAACTATGAATTAGGCCTTTCTTAAATAAAAAGCATATTTGCAATAAACAGTTGAATTAAATTTCGCTGCAATCAAATTGCATATGCAGAAAATGTTTTAGATACAAATAAATACATATGCATTTATTAGCAAAAAATATGAGCTGATTGCTTTTCTAAAAGAATGCAACAAAGCATATAGAGGTAAGGATGTCTTCATGGAGGACTCTAAGAAAAACTGGTTTGTGTTCATGAAAAGAAAGCGAAAAAGGTATACCCAATTATCTAGATAGTTCGCCGGAATTTGCAACCAAATTGATGTACCATTATTAAAAAAAATCTTAACTAATGTGTTACTGCTAAGCCATAAATTTAATTATTTTACTTTTATATTCTATACTTGTGATCAAAATTAACAAAACTTCAACATTATTTCGAATTTCAGAAAAACTAATGTGAGGATTTTAATGAAATTCTGTATGAATAAGTATCTAAAGGAAAGAGATGTACTATTCAAAAGTCATTTTATTTACATACTAGCTTCAACTGCGGCTTCGCTCACGTTGATGTCCTTACATGAGTTTCAACTTTGCGTGGATTTGAAAAATACACTCCGTGTAAAATTTCGAAATAAAAAACATTTAAGCGCCTTAAAATGATAAAACAAAAATTTTTATCGCACACAGTAAAATGTAAAGAATATAAAATGTAAATGCAATTTTTCAAGCAACAATAACAGAAATATATAACACGAATGAATAGATCTTTAAAAAAATACGAAATAAAACATTAAATATATCACAAAAGTCAAAATGTTGATAATAGTTTCAAGTCGTTAAGTTAATTAGAAGTTATTATTTTGAAAATGATTTTCTACGTGTAAATTCATGAACTTTGACTTTTCGCAAACCCAACGGTCGACTGGATACCAGCTCCCCCCCTCCGTCGCTTTCGAATCGCAGCCTGTTAACAACAGCAAGCGGAGTATTGTTTCATCTCTAATTAAGCGACAAAAACAGTTACACCACCATTGTTCCCATCATTCAGACAGCGACACAAGTTTCTAAATTTCAAGAAATTTGGATAATTAGATCAAAAGTTCTCATTTTTATCATCAATTTATTGAACCCACGCGGGAAGACTCAAGAAAAAATCCCTAATGTTGCTATTGAGTCGCATTCAAATTAGCATTTTCAGAGTTTTTAATTGATATCTCAGCTGATTAAACTCGTACGAAGATGCGAATGGTATCAATGGATTCCGATGAAATTCTGGAAACAGCGGATATGTGTCTTGAAATTCAACTAATCGTTGTTCCATAGATATTTGTGAAAGTATAAATTGGCGTGTAACCAAATATCTTTAATACGGAAAAACCCAACAAAGTGAGTGAAAAATGTAGGGGAAACATAGTTTTTAATTAATATCTCAGTTAATAAAAGTTGTACGAAGACATTTTATAGCCCATAACCTTTTCTAATATATCAAAAATATTTCTTGAAAATTTCATGATCAGTTAAGTAATTAAGGCGTGAAAGCGTAACAAACTCACATTCACATTTATAATATTAGTAAGGATCATTGTCAGCAAAGCTCATAGTGCGAGGTGTCCAAAATCCAAACTGTATTACCAAACTGAGTCTAATGTGGAATATGGTTCCCTCTCAGATCCAGATAGGTTGCACAACATCATGGCATACTAGACAGGAGGCAGCTGAGAAGTCCTTGTGGCAGTCAATCCTACTCATGCAGCAAAGCAGTTTTCAACTCTGGGATCTTGGAGGAGGATGGTGAGATAAAATTACTCTCTCAAGAGCATCGCACATATGCTTCAAAGAGTTAAGCTCAGGAGATCTGGCTGGCTAATCCTTGCAGTGAATATCTTCTTTTTCTACGTAAAACCATCGATCAGTTGAGCCCTAATGTGGATGAGCATTGTCATTCATTAATTGGAACCTAGGACTGACAAACTGTGCCTCTGAAAAGTCAAACAGAACTGTAAGATCTCCTCTCTACACTTCATAGTAGTCAGGAAGCCTTTATCAAAAACATGATCATGTAATATATGTATGGTCATCTAACATAATGCCTGCCCAAACCATTACATTTCCACCACTGTAAAGATTCTTTTCCCTGATCAGGAAGGAATGATATCGTGTTCCAGGCTCTCTCCAAATACAGCAGTGTTTCTTAACCTTTCTAGCGAGTCGCATCCACTGAATCTGAAAATATATCTCTGCACCTCATTGAAAAATGTGTTTTAATTTTTCTAGTCTAGAAAAATACATTTTGGTACTTTTCCGTTTTGCCGGTGCAAGCGATAAAGTCGCCAATAATGGTACAACTGATGCCAAACGGTATATCTTCGCTGGTAACCTTTTACGCCTCGTTTTCAAAACAAGTCACAGCCATTTCCCATTTCTTAGCAGATTATCTTTCAATACTGCCATACAATTACATAGAATTTTTACAAGATAGTTGAATACCATTCGCAATAATTAAGTCAATTAGGATGGAATCAAACCGCTCACCCGATGGCGAAGATATAGATAAGGCAAAGTCAAGGGCTAAATTCATAAATTCTAATGAGAATGCATTAGCAAAGTAAAGCACTGCAGTTTTACATACAAACGGGCTGGCTGCATGGGCGTTTTCGTGGTTTTCCCCATGTGTAACGTGTATACGAGCCAGTTTCCCTTAGAAAGTCCTCCACGAAGGCATCCCTTCCCTTAGGCAGATAGCCCTCGAGGATTTGTCATAATTACACAAAACCAAACCAAACCAGTTTTACATAATTTCTGAATAAGCTATTCGAACGAATGGAAATAATTCTTACATTTAAATTTGTATTCTAAATTAAGATTTAATTTGAAATTAGTGTAGATAATTACTGAGAGAATTAGATTTTTGTAGAGTAGTTTACCTGAGATACGATCACTTAGAGACACGTGATACAAGCCGGCGAACCAGGATGTTGAACCATGAAAGCATAGTAAATTCTTAAATTTATGTCTTTTTACAAATTTGTCTTTATTTATTGGCTTTTTACAAAATTTTAAACCTTATTAAAATGTTTATGCCTTCAGAATAAAAAGTTCTTAGAACTAACATTTGTTAATATTTTTTGTGTATACTGTTTGTTGTCGCCAACAAAGTCTGCTTGGTGAGATTTGCGCCGGCGAAACAGAAAAGTACCTACATTTTTTGCGAAACTTATAGTTTATTGAAAAACATTGTACATTTTATATAAATACAAAACAATATTATTTTTATTAATGACTAGTCTGTTGTTGTTTGTTCATTATTATACTGGAGAAGCGAGGTTCCTTTTTTGAAAGACATACGTGTAAGCCATCATTTGCATTTAAGCGATTTCTCGCTTTAGTTTTTATATGCAAAAGCGCATTGCATGTTGCAATGCATTAAGTGAGCTGGGTGCTACCAATTTTTATGAGCTTCAATATTGGATACACTATTGCAGATTTCAAATATTTTATTATAAGAAATTTAATAATTTTTATAGTTAGGAAGGGGTTTCTCCCGCACCTCCAAAAATACATTCCCGCACCCCCCGGTTAAGAACCACTGAAATACAGGTATGCCAAGAATCAGTGTCCAGGCTGAATCTTGACTCATCTGTAATTCATCATTTTCTTGTGTGCTGCTGTGAGTAGAACGCAAATGCAGGTCTCCTGGCATACTGCCCTATCTCATGAAGCCTTCAGATAGCTGGAGATAACGAAACTCGGGCTCCAGTGGCAGCATGAGAACATGTTCACATGAGAACTGTGAAGATGTGCCAGTTCTGTGTCAATGCGCTGAAAATGCCAAATAACAATCCCCATTCATCATTGTGGATCTTGGTCAACCTTCTCCAGATATTCTCAATATGGATCCAGTGTCCTGAAACTGTTTTCACACACTGCGAACGACACTGGGCATTACATTGAGCTCTGTAGCCACCAGCGCTTGTGACCAGCATGCCTCCAATCTGACATCAATTATCCATCTCATTCTGTCATCCATACATTCATAGCTACTCATTTTACCTAACACCTTATAAAAATTACCCAAGTCTTGTGAGAACATGGTGAATTCTGTGAAGGAGTATGAGCACACAAATTGCCGAAAACCCCTCATGTGCTTGCATCTCCTTCACAATCACAGTTCTGCAGATGTGTGTACGAAATGCATTTGACTCTGAATATCTCCATAATGCTTGGTGGTATAATTAGTACCTTTGGTTCAATTCTTTTCTGAAAAATAGAAATAATTTTGAAATTCTCTTAATTTTGCACATGAATGTAATTCTAAATGCCAAAAAAAATTTTATAACTGCAATAATAGTTACATTAATTAGACTTTTAACTATAGAGTAATTATAATAAATCACCAATTTCGTTCAGTCAATAAAAGATAACTTATAGTTTTAAGATAATTTAATTTATATTAAAATTTCATGCTTTGCCAAATGACAAAATTCTGAGAATCTGCTATACACAAAGGCACATTAAAGTTTAATTAGGATCTATATTTCCTGCACTGACAGCACTTCCTGATAGCTGCTTCTAGATTATTTATGTTCAATTCTTCCATCAGTTTCAGAGCCATGATTGTGTTTGCAAATTTTGTATTTTGATGACAATATTTTACATCAAAGTAAAAATAATGTGCTGCCCTCAAAGTATAATAAACCATGAGTTAGCAAATTTAATTGCAATTACATTGTAATTCCAGTTAATATTCATGTGCCATATAATTACAACTGTGGCTATAATTTTATCTTAGTTATAATTGTAATTATAAATCACACAATTTATAACATAATTACATCATAATTGCCTAGTTTATAATTACAATGTGATTGAAATATTTCAATACAATTACAATGTAATTGCTTTAATTGTAATTGAAATTACAATGTGATTAATTGAATATACTACAATTACAATGTGATTAATTGAATATTGATATATTGATAATACATTGTAATTGAATTACTTATATTTGTAACTGCAATGTAATTGAATTATGCTTACTTCTGATATATAACCAATATATTGCCAGACCTTTTGCAAATATTTTACCTGCCTCACTTTTCATAAATTAATCCAGTGTTTACTATGACTATACAGAATATATGACTAAATATTATTAACAGATTATTTTTAATACATGATCACAATTTGCATCCTAAATACAGTTGAGATCACATTTTCTTTGTCTCACTTTTAAGAATTTTAACAACCTGTAGTATGAATTAAAACTGAATTGCAATTAAATAATTTAAGAAGAAATTTATACAAAATAAGCTCTTTATTTACAATTAGTATAATTAAAGTTATTTTTTTCCTTCTACCATAATTATATGATACCCAAATTTAGTTTTAACAGGTGGATCAGTATATACAGGATTTTGTAAACTGCTAACAGGTAGTGCAAATGCTGCTTCTTGAAATGGTCCAACCATACTTCCTCTAACCATCCAACCAAGATCTCCCTGAAACAAAATGAAAATATAATAAAGTAACAGCAAGGAAAGACGGGGCACTGTTGATGCATACTTAGATCCATATTGAAGAACTCTGCGTAGTATGCTAATATGTTAACTGTGTAATATCTACAAAAATTGGCAGTCGAGGCAGTTTTAATTCCATTTTTATTTTCAAGTTGACGTTTGTGGCTACAATCACTTGGCACTCTAGTGTGTGTCTTAATTCAAGCACATTTACAGTTTTGATATTATAATGATAGCAAGCAAGACAGCCAAATTACATCCTAGCAGGGCAGAGAGCGAAGCTGAAGTGCGTAGTTATGCAAGATGGAAACACACAAAGGGAAAAGTTTTGGTTCCCACTTATTACATCATCAGAGCTGCGCAGACCATAGAATGATCTAGAAATGATGCAATCCGAAGAAGTTATTGCGATTTTTAAAACAGAGAGGGAGAATTAATATTTTACTATTATTTTTAATTATAATTTTGATTTACGTATTTTTTTATCTTACATATATATGTATAAGGTTAAGAATAAATTAAAATTAATTAATTCCTGTGCTTGAGCTACAAAAGATTGAATTTTTAAGATATAATTATAAGAAATTATTAACATTTTTACTTCCTTCTACGAAGTAAAAAGGAAATATTGTAATCGCAAAAAGTTTCAGGCAGCATATTTCAACGAAAATATCCATTTTGACCGTTATCGAATGCAATTTAACGATGTTTCTCCTACTCTGATTCCGACTCCACAGCCCTGGTATTTAGACAACGCAGAAAGCAGAAATGACATCTGATGCACTGCATAGAAGAAAAGTTGCATAGAGGATTTCTCATTTGGAAAGTGGTTTGTAAGGTCGGGGTTCGCTCAGAATATCGTGCGTTAAATCCAATTAAAGCCAGATGGCGCTGATATCAATACTGTTTTCAAAAGTATGTTATTACTTTTTTGAAATTGCTTTAATGGTGAAGCAGAGTGAGTTGGTTGCCTGAGTGTCTTCCACAAAAATGAGCAAAATAGAGATAATGAGATATAGTTTAATTTGTTAATTTAATTAAGAGTTACAGTCCATTTTGAATTGGACGGACCATTTTGAGTGGTTCTGTACAACGGGAGCGATATCGGTTAAGTAAATAAACTAGTTATAGGAAGAGTGATTTTGCCATTTTGTTTCTGGAGATTTCTGTGTGGATGCTGAAAGAAAAGGTGAAATTATATTCATTATTAACTGCTGCATTTAGTAAATTCTGAGTTAATTTTGTGTGATAATTTGTTATTATTTATAAGTGTAGCGAAAACAGCTACGAAATTGAAAGATGTTCTCACTAAAAATAGAACTCAGAAAACTATCTTATTGAAGTTGCATAAGAAACTTTCTGAACCAGATTTTTAAGTGTTACTGATTTAGAATTGTTAAAAATTAAATTTAATAAGTTGCAAAATGAATTAGATAAATTTTTTTATTCCATTATTAATTTACGTGGTGAAAAAAATATTGAAAAATTATTGAGCAAGATGAAATCAACGTAGTATTATTAATATAGAATTTGAAATAAATAATAGATTGTCAAAAGGAATAAGGTGGAAAATACAGCAATTTCTGAAAATTCTGTTGTGCGTTTACCTAAGATTTCATTACCGACATTTTCAGGAGAAATGCATTCTTGGCTTTTCATTAGGGATACTTTTAAAGTGAGTTTGATCAAAACCCAAATTTAGCAGATGCTGTAGAGTGCAATGTTTGAAATCAGCACTGAAAGGAGATGGCTTTAGAATAATCCAAATGATACTTATAATGGATAATAATTATCACTTATTATGGTCTCTACTTGAAGAAAGATATTCAAACCCTAGAGAACAAGTGTATGGTTATTTCAAAATATTTATGAGTGACCCGTTCTTCAAAACAAGTCAGCTTCTGCGATTCTAAATTTAACTGATGTTACAAGTGAAGTTGTATGAACGTTAGAATGTCTAGAACAAAATTTAGATGGGGTTTCGTCCACTATATTTGCCTTTATTCTTAGCAAGAAACTTGATCAGAATACTAAGTTATGGTGGGAAAAGATTTTAAAGAAAGAAAAAATACCGAATATCACAGAGTTATTAGAATTTCTAAAGCATCACACGTGAGGACATTAAACGCTTCTAGAATTCCGGTAATGTCTAAATGAAGTCAACCAAAGGTTTCTTGCATGACTGAGAAACATGTATGTATTTGTAAACTGTGTAATGCAGAACATAAATTATTTAAATGTCCTAAATTTAAAAAATTCAGCCTCAAAGATAGAGTATGTCAAAAAGCACAATTTATGTTTCTGCTGTTTTGGAAATCATGGAGTGAGAAATTGCCCTTCAAATTACTCTTATCAGCTACGCAGAAAAAAGCACAATTCATTGATGTTATATGTGAGAAAAAGAATAAAAACAGTTACGAAATTGCATCTCCGTGGGATCAAAAGTCAGACGGCAGTCAATCTACGGAAACCAGGAACCTCAACGTTCACAACAAGCCATTCATAAATAAGGATGTAAGGAGTGTTTTATGACAGCTACTAATGTAAATAAAAATTGTAATGCAGTTAATAGAGTCCTACTATCGACAGCGATTGTTTATATTAAGGGAAATGAAGGGGAAATATTTCCAGGCAGAACTTTCCTTGACAGTGGAAGTATGATCCATCTTTGTTCATCGGAATTAGTTGAAAAGCTTCATTTGCAAAAGGAAAATGTAAACATATCAGTAGGATGCTTACCTGGGATTTCAACAACAGTGAAATTAAAAATGAGTGTGGTTATTTTAAATAGAGAAAACATGTACAGTCGTAAACTAGCTTCTTTCGTAATTCCGAAAATTACTCATTCAATGCCTTCTAGACAAACTGATGTCTTTAATATTGTGATTCCGTAAGGAGATACATTAACTGATCCAGACTTTGACAAACCGGGTAAAATTCAGTTACTTCTTGGATCTGAAATATTTTTTCGATTTAATAAGAACTGGGCAAATTTATATACCAGATACAAATTTAGTGATACAAAACTCAGCATTTGGGTATTTGGTGAGCGGGAGCATTGAAGATTTACCACATGAGAAACAATTAATGCATTGTGGCTTAATTTATGATAATGCTGAGACACAGTTGAGGAAGTTTTTTTATTTGGAATCAATTGTTATTAGAGATGATCCTAATTCGTACAATGAAGATACAGCATTAGAGATATTCAATAAAACTATTAGCTTCAAAGATGGTCGGTATGATGTTAGCCTGCCTTGGAAGAAAGTCGGGAGTATTTAGGCAACAATTTTGGTGTCACAAAAAAAAAAAAAAAAAAAAATTCTGATGAGAAAAATGCAGCATGATAATGCATTATACGAGGCGTATTCGGAAACTAAGTACCGTTTTGGGAAAAAAAAAAATAAAAAAAAAAGAAGTAAAACAATTTTTTTTAATCCAATTTTATTTTTTCATGAAAATACATGTCTTAAACTATTTTTCAACATAGCTTCCGCCAGTGATCAAACACTTGTCATAGCAGGTGACCAGTTTTTGTATACATATACAGCATTTTTCGTGTCATCGTCAGATCCAAAGCGCTTGCCACCAAGCTCGCGCTTCATGTGCAGGAACAAGTGATAGTTGGACGGCGCCAAGTCCGGGCTGTATGGCGGGTGATCGAACTGCTCCCAATGAAACTGTTGAATTAACAATTGAGTGACACCAGCCGTATGGGGCCAAGCATTGTCATGGAGCAACACAATTCCTTTACTGAGCATTCCTCTTTGTTTGTTTTGAATGGCATGCCTTAGTTTTGTTAAAGTCTCACAATATCTTGCCGCATTAATGGTTTCACCTCTGGGAAGAAATTCAGTAAGCAAAACGCCTTTCCTATCCCAGAAGACAGTGCACATGATTTTTTGTGATGATATTGTCACTTTGAACTTTTGTTTCTTCGCAGAATGAGTGTGTCTCCACTCCATTGATTGTTGTTTCAATTCTGGTGTGAAATGACACACCCAAGTTTCATCACCTGTCACAATTTGGTTTAAAAAATTATCTCCCTCATCACTGTACCGCGTGAGAAATGTCAGGGCACTAACAAGTCGCTTTGTTTTGTGAACATCAGTAAGCATTTTTGGAACCCATCGGGAACACAGTTTGCGATAATTCAAGCGGTCAGACACAATTTCGAACAAAACAGTACGTGAAATTTGTGGAAATGCCTCTGAAAGAGTTGTCATTGTGAAGCGTCTGTTCTCATGAATTGCTTCATCAACTTTCCTTACCAAATTATCGGTAACAACAGAAGGCCGACCACTCTGAGCCTCGGCGTGGACATTTGTTTGATCTGCATTAAACATTCTTACCCACTTTCTCACCATTCCATCACTTATCGTGTATTCACCGTAAATTTCTGTCACTTGACGATAAATTTCGGCCGGTTTAACATTCCTCGCATTCAAAAATTTAATCACGGCACGAATCTCACAGTCAGCGGGAGAACTAATTATCTTAAACATTTTGAATGTGCACAGCAAACTGAAAACACAACATAGAGCAACCAAAATGGCGACAATTGAAAGTCAGTGAACAAGAAAAAAGACTAGTGCGCATGCGCGGAATGCCTACCACAGCGCTGCGACGTGCTAGAATGAAACTGTACTTAGTTTCCGAATACACTACGTACTTAAAATACAGAGAAACTTTAAAAGAATACCTAAATCAAGGGATAGAAAGAGTATTAGATTCTACAAAACCAGTAAACAAGCCAGTTTTTTATATGTCGCATCAGTCAGTTTATAGAGAAGAAAGGATTACGGCAAAAATGCGTATTGTATTTGATGCGAGCTCATGAAATAGGTAGTCTGTCCCTAAATGATTGTTTGTGGCCTGGTATTAATTTGAATAAAAATATATTTCATTCACCGATATATTTTAGACTTAACAAAGTTGTAATCTTAAGAAATATCAAAAAGCCATTTTTACGGATTGTTTTAGCTGAGAAAGATCGAGATGCAGTTAGATTTTTATTTGTTAAGAATATTGGTACACCTTTGCAGAATATCGAGGATCAGTTAGAAGTATATGGATTTAAGCGTGTAGTCTTTCGTGTTAATTCCAGTTTCTTTTTGTTGCCGGCAACTATAAAGCTGCATATCCAAAAGTACAGAAATGTGTATCCTGATACCTTTCAGATTCTTGATACATGTATATATGTTGATGATCTTGTTACAGGAGCAGATGATGTATCAGAAGCCTTAAAAATTTGAAGGGAAGCAAAGGAAATTATGCATGGAGCTGGGATGAATCCCCGGAAATGGACGACGAATGATGATCGTTTAGTTAAAAAATGGGAAGAAGACCATTTTGACATTCATTCACTAACCTCAAATCAAAAGATCCTCAAAGTACCAGGTATTCAATGGGACATTCAGGAAGATAGTTTCAGTATACAGACTTTTTGTTTGACTGAAATTTCGAGAAAAAAAGTACCAAATGCTTCATCCTCCAGACAGCTGGAAAAATATAAAATCCCCTTGGACTTATTACATCATTCACTGTTAGAATAAAAATTTTACTACAAAAGCTATGGTTACGTAAACTGCCATGAGATGGTGAGCTTCCTTCTGATTTAAATGATGAGTGGTCTCAATGGTGCAGTAAGCTTTCAGAACTACGTAACATTAGTATTCCAAGATTTGTTTTGGATTCAAGTGATGAAAGAATGAAGATGCATGTTTTTTTTCTGATGCAAGCCAAAAGTCATATGTCGCAGCCGTTTCCATAAAGGTACAGAATCGAGAACAAACTTATGGAAATTTGCTGGCTTCCAAGAGCAGAGTTTCACCTGTCAAAAAAGGTTTCCTTTTATCGACTGGAATTGTTGAGAGCATTGACTGCTGCAAGATTGGGAACTGAAGTAAAAAAAGTTCTGGATTGTAAAGGTTCACCTAATATAATATTTTGGAGTGATTCTAAAGTCAAATTGTATTGGATTAAGGGATCCAGCAGAAGATTGATGACTTTTGTTCAAAATCGCGTTGATGAGATTCAGAAGTCGACTAATCCAGATTCATGGTTTTATTGTTCAACCAAGAAATCCAACAATCTTCTAACGCGTGGGGTTAGCGCTTCTTTTCTAGTGAACAATTCCAAGTGGTGGACTTCTGCAGAATTTTTGACAGAGCCACATCTTCCCTACAAGTGTTTACAACCAATAGTTCCAAAGGTTGAGCACCTAACACCACATGAAGGGAAATCCTTTGCGCAAGAAAGCAAAAGTTCTACTGACATTAGCGACGATTCCTGATAGAACTATGTAGATTGACATGAACTCTAATGTTTTAGATGAACTCTTGAATATTAGTAACAATTATTATAAAATTATTAATGTTCTTATATTTTTAGGTTTATTTATAATGCAATACAGTTATAAATTTGTCACATTTTATAATCTTTATTCCACAGAAGATTATTTTAAAAAATACAACTTCTGATTAGCCAACTGAATGCAGAAATTGCTATAGTATTTTGGCCAATATTAGCCCTGACTTTATTTCCATTTGAAACTGATGCATCAAGATACACAAACTAAAAAAATATGCTAACTTAAGTTTTTGCAACTCTGATTCCACTAAGTTCCGTTTGATTTTAAATGAATAGATGACTCCCATTTCTACAAAATTCAACACATTCATTACAGTCTTAATATATAAACAACTTTCTATTGCATTATTTTGAAGTAAACAATAATATGTTATTATTGGTAACACCAAGACAATTTGATACATTTTTATTAGGCTTCAATACAGTAACAAATTTAGACTCATTAGGAGATAGAAAAGTATGATGATAGCACATCTTTTAAGATGTTGCTACTATTTACACTACAGTACAAAGTCCGAATGTCCATTATCCGGAATGATCTAAAATCTGGACCTCAAAGCCACAAACTTTTTTTTTTTAATGCTTTACGCATGCGCATGTGATTTCCCCTTCCATAATAAAACATGTGGAGATTTTCACTTAAAAATTTCGATTCTTAATTTCACTAAATAAAATACTTCGTTATGGAAAAACAATCATGTAAGCATAAATTTGTGAGATTAATAATTTGGCTCCGTAGCTGAGTATATGCTTGGCATACATATCAAGCCGAAACATTCACCTATTTTATATCCTTGACGCCGACCTGGCGAGTCTTATCATATTTTGCTTTCATCACAGCATGTTTATCAATACATGACAGCTTCAGTAATAAGTCATGCAGTGATGTCCAAACTTTTTTTTTATATTAGTAATTGAATAACAAGAGTATGGCAACCTTTTATGCTAACATTACCAGGGTTCATAGCCACATTTTAGTTAAAAAAATAAGCACCTGTCTATTTACATTATACACAATTGCATAACCTTAAAAATTAGACTTGTAATTTAAAATATGAGAAATGCAGTATTTATTAAGAGAGAATAAGCATTACCTCAACCATGGAAAATAATTACTTTTTTTTTTTTTTTTTAAATAACAGTTCAATTTACAGAACTAGTTTACAATGGAAAAAAAAAAAAAAAAAAAAAAAAAAAAAAAAAAAAAAAAACTATGCAGAACTAAACTATATTACAAGATTTAATGATGAAATTTCAGTTCAAAATAGAGAAAATAAATAATAATAAGGCATATTGATTGTATTCGCTTGGAACCTAATAATAAATACAATTTATTTTTCCACTCATATTGATATTTAAATAATTTAAATCTAAATTCTGAACATTTTCTAAATTTTCATTGTATATCAGTTTTCCCCAGATATTGCAAGCAAAGTATTTAAGTAAAAAAGAGGAACAGTTCTGAAATCAGAAGGCAGAAATTTGCTTCATGCAGTCATCCTTTAACAGTAAAAGCTTAACTAACCCGCATACTTGGAAATTGGCGAATATTCGGACACTCGAGCGTAATTTGAAAAAGAGGAGCTGGGGGGGGTAGACTGTAGCCACTCTTAAGATTTTTCCGCTAAATATATGCTTTTGACATTTCGATATGTGAATCATATAAAAATAAACCAATGGAACTGAAAAATATTCTGCTTAGCAAGCATAGTAAAACTCTCATAAACAAATCTCGGACAGAACATCAAAATTAATTATCTCTGCAAGATATCGCAAACGATATTGCACAATATGTGTGCCATAATTCTTCCCTACATGATATTACGCAATCGGAGTCAACAGCTGCCGATATTGCGAGAATAAAGAACTAAATAACTGGGGTGTTTTTCATTCTGATTTTCAACAGACGGCGTTAAATTTCCGGAATAGAATCATTCTTCGCTTGGGTTGGTAGACCGCAGAACTTTTAGTCCTATTCAATCCAGATTGGAAAATGATTTAAAAAAGAAAAAGAAAAAAAAAAAAAAAAAAAAAAGGTCCACTGCTTGTTTTGCAGCGAACTGTAACAGTTTCAATATTCGAGATTTTGCGGAGAAAGGGGAGAACCTCCCAATCTTCGTACTGTATAATGTATTGGCCAACAAAATGAAATTATTTTGACTATTCGATTACTTTCCCTTTATTTAAGCCATTCCAAATATTATTTCTTAGAAAGCTAATCTGTGTTAAAACACAACCATTTTTGGAAGTTTACTATACTTCAGCAGTTACTGCAACTATGTTATTATAAACATTCGTACATATGCTCATAATATAAGCATAATGATCATAATAAACACGAATATGAACTGACCACGTGGAACGAGAATGCAAATTATTAAGATCTTGATAAAATTCAAACGTGTGTAGTATTTGGGTGGGAGGAAAAGAATGCCGAATGTACCAGAATTTTCTACTGCTTTCGCAATTCTTTGACCAAAAGAACGACAGGCACCTGTCTGTACTCTTCGTGCACACCAAAGGTTATCTTAATGCAGAGAAAGGGGAAAAAGCTATTTCCGGGAGTATGATTCACCATCTGACATTCCATATTAGGAAGAAAAGTTGTTTATTTAGTTTCGGCTTTGGTACCGAAAAAAATAGCTCGCTCATAAAAAAAAAAAAAAAAAAAAGCAAGCACTAAAAGCAAAAAAATAAGCACTAGAAACAAAAAATAAGGGCTTTATAGAAAAAGTAAGCACCTATAAGGGCCTTTATATTTTATTTTCAAATATAAGGACTGCTACGAACCCTGCATTACGCTTGGCGATGATTATAGATTTTTAAATGCTCTAAGAAATGTTGACGAGGAAAAATTAAACAAAAATTTCTTTTCATATGCTAAAAATAGATTTTGTTAATAAAACTCATAGGCCAAAAGATTACATTTAGTGCTATTTTAATTAAGAATAACTGATATGTTATTCACCATAAACCCAGTAGTGGCGGCAGACTGTTATTATTACGGCAGAATTTAGGGAAGACAAAATTTTTGGAATTTGGGGAAGCACCGAGTGGCAAAATTAAGGGATGAGAAGTAAACGATTTAGGGAAAGCACTGGAATGCAAAGTTTAGGTACAATGAAAATTTAGAACTTAGGACCTGTAGAGACTGCAGGTCCTAAGTTCTAAATTTTCCTCTAGAGACTGCACCAGGCGGTATTTAGTGGCGGCCCTAGATAAACCCTTAAGTATATGTGGAAGTTTATTCAGGACTCAGATTAGTTTTAAGCATGTGCAAGAAATAAATGTAGGTATAGTAAATAACTAAACTAATACAATTCAGTATGCAATAGGAGCAAGACAAAATTCAACGAAACAACTTGGCTTTCGTCGCCAATCTTGTGATACACAGCCAATAATGTACACTGGTGTGCAAAACTTAAGCAACAGCAGGGTTTTTTGCCATAACTCCATGAGAAATCAAATGAGAGACATGAAATGCAGAAATGAAGGAGAGTATTATGTATGTAAAAGATGACGAAAGCATCAGAGCTAAAAAAGGAATACAATGCATACGGTATGGAATCAAACAAAAACAAGCTTTATTGAACGCATAGTATCGTGACTCATGATTGTCTATCCAAGAGGAAGAACAACAAGCAGATGTTCCTTAATATGGGGTATGCCCTCCCCTCGCTGCAATGGTTGCTTCGCACCTTCTCCACATACTCAGAACCAGCTGGTGTAACATTTCTTGCAGTAGGAGTGCCCATTCCTCAATCAGCATCTGTTTGAGTTGTTGTTACATCCGGAGGATGTAAGTGTGCTGCAATGCATCCCACACATGTTCGATGAGATTTAAATCTGGAGAGTACTCTGGCCAATCCCTTCGAGTGATATCTTCATTTTCCAGTAGCTCCTCAACAGCAAGAGTCCGATGTGACCGTGCATTGTCATCTATAAAAATTAAGTCTGGGCCAATGGCACTTCGGAACAGACACATATGGGGAAGGAGTACCTCCTCACAATAGCAATCCCCAGTTACAGACCCTCTGTCGAAAACATGGAGCTTAGTTCGCCCGTTCAGCATAATGCTTCCCCAGACAAGAACTCCAGGACCACCGTTACAGTGTCGTTCCTTGAAGTTACTGGGATAAAACTGGGTCCCGACCTCTCTCCAAATCAAAACGCATTGAGAATCGCTTCTGGTACTGAACAGACTCTGATCCGTAAAGAGGACACGACTCCATCGATCAGTTGTCCAGTTTTTGTGCTCTCTGCACCACTGTAAACGGTGGTGTCGGTGGCCAACTTTCAACGGGAGGCAGCGTTCAGAATGGCGGGCGAATAGGCCCTCTTTGTGAAGCCGTCTGGCCACAGTTAAACCGCGACGCTTGTCGCCCCGTTGCTGAGCAATGGCGCTTGCTGACTGCTGTCGCCTTCTTTTCGCTTACAGGACGATATATCGGTCATCCCTTCCAGGCCACCACCAATCTTTCTAACAGCTGTACCTGTGGTTTGGAACGCTTTCCAAGCACAAGAAACGACACTTTTGATAATTCCGAACTCTGCAGCTACACTGGTGACAGTACGCCCCTCATCCAGCTTTCCGATCATTCTTCCACGTGTGAAGTCGTCCAGGTGATTTCTTCTAGCCATATTTCACGAACTGACTCACTGGCACTTGCAGCGAATATGTTGAATTGCGTCTCCGTCCTTCCTTTTATTCTACTGTTGAGCTGTGTGCGCCAACATCACGCGTTTTGTATACGTTCACGTCGCCTCTGACATTTCGCTCCTAATATTTGCATACGCATGGCGTTTCTACTGACTTACAAAGTTCATTGCACTGATCTCCAGACCTCCTTTTCTGCAATTTCATGGCTATCTGCTAAATTTTTACATTGTTGCTTAAGTTTTACACACCAGTTTATAACGGACGCCATTAGGGTAGGCTAAAATTATCTTTACTGATTCTAAGGCATTTCAGTTACTGCAGTGGACTGCACTGCTCTCTAATCTTCTAGTTTGATCCAGCTTATTATTTTTTGCAGACTGTTATTATTACGGCAATTTTATAAAAACTAAGCTTGAACTTTCGATTATGTCAAAAAGAGTTTCCAATTCTGGAGCTGCCAAACCATCTACAAAGCAAAACCACGTTTCGATGTCCATTAAACAAAAAGTGGAATTGCTGCAAGAAATGGATAAAGGCATATCTAAGGAGTATGGCATTGGAAAGTTTCTTATGTATGTGTATGGATAAGAATAGAAAAAGAAAAAAAAAAGGAACTTTTTGAATTTTTTTTTTGGTGGAAGCAATTTAAACAACTAACATTGAAAGAAATATTTAATAAAGTAAACAAATAAGTATTAAGCTTTTTTTTTTGTAAATTTTGATATCCTTTAGATAATAATTGTTCTTTATTTCATAAATTACGTTTTCATATTTTTAATTGTATAATTTCTGCATGCCATCTTACCAGATTTAAACTGATGATCTAATATCCAGAAAAATTCCAAATCGGGAATCACCGAAGTTCCGACGAGTCTGGATTTCGGACTTTGTACTGTATATAGAAAGCTGTCAATATGCAGACGCTATTCATACTGAAATAATGAATTATTTGGTACATAAATACTGAAATTAAGCATTTCATTACTCCTTCTTCCAATACACTTTGCCTAATGTCAGAAAAGAATATGTATGAAACTAAGTACCTTGTGATTTTAAAGTGATTATAAATCAAAACAAAGATGATGCAGGAGACATCAAGCAATGTTTTAAAGTACTAAATTATATTTTCTTTTCTTAAAAGCAGTTCAAATATTGCTTTGATATATACTAGAAGATAAAAAGTTTTACAATGTTTGTATTATATATAATATATATATTTTAAATTTTTTACAGATTTTGTGCGGTAATATACACAGTGGTTTAATCGATTCAAGCCTTATTTAATAGTCAATAAACATTTTGCATGTAAACAGATATTTTCATCCCAGATTCCTTCACTATTTATCTAAAATTTAATACGAATGGATTGTATTATTTAGATTATTACTAAACAAATGATGGCTATCTGCCTATGGGCTGTGATGACTTCATGGAGAAATTTTTACATGAAACAGACCCATATTCATATTACACATAATAGAAATAACAAAAATGCTCATGCAACCAGCTTATTTGCCAGGGTTTGAACCGAGGTCAAACTATCAGCATTCAGTAGTTTTACTGCTTGGCTTCCGGTGAACCTATAAATATAAGTAATCTAGAAGTTTTTCAACATGCATTCTATTAGATTAAAGAAAAATTTCAAAAAGTAACATTTTTATCATGAAGGGAACATTAAAAAGATATTGGTCAAATTCATTGACTTCAGTGCACAAATTACTGCAGATAACAAAATTTTTCAAAAGAACAAAAATTTTAATTATAAATAATCAGTTCTGCAAGCTTTAAAGTGTTAAATCATTATGCCATAAATTTTATTACATGATTCTACCATGCTATTTTGCTTCTACACATGCGGACAGCATTCTAAGACCTTTTAATAATAAAAGGTTGACATCCGGACTTTTCTACTAGCATAAATGCCAAGTTCTGCCTTTCTGAATCATGCTCTTATCAAACTCTTTCATCTTCTGAAGATCAAAAGATTTAAATTTGTACTTATAAATAAATTAGTAAATATCATTTTAATCTCACAAATTCCTCCCTTTCAAAAATGCAGTTTTCAAAGGTAATTGTGGGCCTGTTGTGGCACAGAAACTTTAAATACTGATTAATATCGTTTTATTTGTTTTTTTGTTGTTTTGAGAATGGTAACAAAAAGATTATTCAATTTCTGTTGTTCTTGGAATGCCAACAAAAGATTACTGATGATGATGTTCTAAAGAGTTGTTTACATTTGCTAAAGACAAAATAGATTATTTTTGATTTAAAACATGGATTAACGTTATTTGATGAAATGAAGTTCTAATTAAAAAGATTAATTTGGAGTCAGATCCAATAGGCTCACCAGCCGGTGAGCAATTGGTTCAAAAGTCACTGAACACTGGCAGTTTAGATGAAGTTTGAACCCCAGCACACAGGCTTGTTGCATGGGCATTTTCATGGTTTACCCCATGCGCAGCATGTATAAGATGCCAGTTTCCATTTGAAAGTTATTCACAAAAGCATCGCTCCCCTTAGGCAGATAGTCCTTGAGTGCTTTCCTATAGTCAAGTTTAAAAAAAAAAAAAGAAAAAAAAATTGGAGCAAGACATAAATTTGTGTCTATTCCTGTGAAAGATTAAGGAACCTCACAAAGACTGAGTATTTTTTCCTCTTTTATGCAAACACTCAAAACATTTTTACACACATACAATGTTTTTTTATATAATACATAGCCTTAAAAAATTTCAGCAAAATATATCAAATCCATATATATAAAACTAAAAACTTTTATACCCCTTGTCGTGCCTTATCTTCACTGTACTGAGCAGCAACTTCGTTAAACTTCATACCAGATTTTAACTTTTCTAAAGCTTCAAGAACTTTTGATTGCTTTTCACACAAGATATGCCTCACCTATTAATAAAAAAGGAGAAAATTACAATTAATGTTTTTACTAACCTACATCATCAAAAATAAATTGCCCTGAATAAGAGTTGGGAGCTTTTTAAATTTTTGACAGCATGTAAAAGCAACTGAATAATGCAGTATATACCCTTTTTATACACTTTCCTGGATGGATAATACAGATTAATTGTTCCTGAAGTGGCTTGGTATTTGAAGTGTAATGCAGAAGCCTGTGATCAATGATTATATCAAAGCACTCGGTATCCTTTTTTTATCATTATTCAGCTTCCAAGTTCCATATTGTTTGTGCACAATTTAAAGATTGAAACTGTTGCCAGGAAGCTAAGATAAGGTCATAAAAGAAAATAACTGATTCAACTAGAAGGAAGCTTTCATAAGGCAAAAATTGTAACTTATTTTATAGGTGTTAAACATATGAAAAATCAAAAAAATTACATGCAGCTACCCTATTTGCTGAGAAATGAATGTGGAGTATTGATTATTCAATGATCTTACACATTCAGCCATTACTGGCAACAAGGGGTACTTTTCTGTTAATGGTGCACAAGATCTAAATGTAGCAGCCTTATTACTTTGTGCTATCAATTTATACACAATAACAGGGCTGTGAATAAGTGACAAGAATGAATATTAATCCAGTTATTTTCAATCCTAGATTTTGAATTGTTTTTAGTGTTGAAAGCTTATTTAAAAAAAAAAAATTCCAAAATTAAATTGCATTTACTGTTTTAAAAAACTGAAACGGTATTGCAAAGAAAGATTACACTCCAAAAAGAATGGCTTATGAAGTGGAAACATGTTTTAAGCTTTTGTGCATCCCCCCCCCCCGACAGCTCTTCTGAATTACTTACTTTTAGTATCAAGAGGATTGGATTGGATTATTCAGTTTTGGCAAAGCACACGAGGGCTATCTGCCTAAAGGGAGGGATGCCTTTCGTGGAGGACTTTCCAAGGGAAACTGGCTCGTATACACGTTACACATGGGGAAAACCACGAAAACGCCCATGCAGCCAGCCCGTTCGCGGGATTCGAACCTCGGACCGAACTACCAGTGTTCAGCGTCTTTACCGCTCGGCCGCTGGTGGGCTTTAGTATCAAGAGATAATACTGGTAAAATTCTGTCAGCTGCAACTCAAGAGTCACTGTAAAATTGTTGACTTAATATCTACATGAAAGAAGTAAGTGCTTATTCATAAATTTGTCAGTTTTCATTAAAGATTGCCAGTTCTAACAAAATATTTGAAGTGGACAAAAATCTCTTCATGAGCAGAAAATATAGCACTGACTGTATTCTTCTACTACAGTGGATATTTAGTGGAATTGTTATGAATCAAATGAATGTTTCCTAGTGGTTGTTCCTGATCATTTAGTGAAAACTTTGATAGTAGTGATAAATGGAAATGTGACAAGGGAGCATAACTTAACTCTGATTGTTGGAAATGTTATAAAAGAGATGAATTAATAGCTGTTGGTACAGACACCAGCAAGATACTCATGAATACAAATTTACTGATCCCGTCGTCATATGGAGAGTAGTGAAAGGTTATAGAATAGTGTAACAAATGTCAGCATGGCACTGCCCATCAACATCTAAATATCTACCTAATCAAATTCATGTTGACTGCAAGAGAAGACACAAAAATTTTGAGCAATTTAAAATGAAGTTGCCAGCTTCTTCCTTCCTATGTGATTTATTTGTTTTGTACATTTGTATGATCTGTAAAACAATGAAAAGCCACATGCTGATAAAATGTTATAGATCAATACACTAAAACTATATTCAAACATCAAATGTTTAATAACTTTTCTGTTAATCGTAAAATGTACATCAGAGAAGTTCGAGTTATTTTATAAACACAAAATTATATGCGAGATGTTCAAAATTAACAACCAAAATTTCAAAGGACACCAAGAAAATTCTTATCAGCCTACCTCTTAAAAAAATAAAAAATTATAAAAACTGAAAGCTTTCAGATTTTACTTTACGCCCAAAGGGGCGTTATGTTTTGTGTGTTACCTTTATTTATCAAGTATCATGTTCTCTGCACTTAAACCATACAATTCAATTCAACAGCAATATCGCAAAATAATTCTAAAATGAGCATATCTTTAAAATTTACAATATACAGTCCAATGGAGATAATACTTTTTCGTACATTGCTCGCTTTTAAATTGTTGAGTCTGTTAATCAAAAATTCGTTAAAGTTTTACAAAATATTAAATAGATAATAAAACAAATTCCAAATTTGGGCTACCAGATGCCCATATGATTTTTCCATTGCTCGCTTTGAAATTGTAACATTCCAAATAACATTACAAAATTGTAAAATAACATTCTAAATGCTAATTATTATTAACATATAATAGATCACATGAATAATTTCCTATCGACTGATAGAATTAATAATAGAAGCTCAGTCATCTGCAATTCAAGATCTTCCTTGACAGAAATCATATCATTTTGATCAGAAATCATATCATTTTGTAATCCCTTAATAATTACTCTTGTAGTTTTATCTGAGTTTAGAAGAAAAGTGTGGAAGGGAATTTTTTCCCATTCCAGCTTTTCCTGCACCTTCCTATCGACTAACAGAAGCCTGAGCAATCAACCGATTACTTACTACTCTAATACTATCAAATCAATCATAAAAAATTTTAATTTAAAAAAATCCAGCTGGTTATGAATCCATCTGTAATAAAGCACTAAAAGAATTACCCATAAAAACAATAGTACTAATTACTAAATTAATAAATGCCTGCCTTAGACTCAATATTTACCCAAAACAATGGAAGCATGGATTTATTACAGTTATTAAAAAAACCTGAAAAATCTGGAAAACACACCGATTATAGGCCAATTATTAATAGATTAAATAACTTCATCAACTACTAATAGATTAAATAACTTCATCAGAGTACACCAAATTATAAAAGATCATCAGTTTGACTTTAGAAGTGGCTTCTCCACTACTCAACAAATTTCAAAAATTGTAGAGTATATTGGGTAATGTTCTAACAAGAAAGAGACTATGACAGGTCTCTTTTTAGATATTGAGAAAGCGTTAGATAAGGTGTGGCATTACGGCCTCCTTATTAAACATCAACTATTAACTTCCTCCAAGTCTCACTGTACTCATCAGTAACTAACTTATGCAAAGATCCTTCCAAGTAACAATAAAAGATAAAATCTCAAGTCCTAAAAATATGAAAAGTGGAGTCCTGCAAGGTAGTATTCTTTCGCCACTACTTTTTAACACATATATCAATGAAATCCCAATCAATAATGACACACTAATAGCCTGTTATGCTGATGACACAGCTATTCTGTGTAAATCAATCAACAAAAACGTCAAGAAACCATAGATCAAATCTCCACTCATTACAAATGCTGGAAAATAAAAATAAATGAAACAAAATCTTCTGTAATTTACTTCAAACAGACAAGATTATGACAAAATTAAATTCGATGGTTCTATTATACCACATGACAATAAAATTAAATACCTAAGGGTTTAGTCAGATAAAAAGCTTACCTTTAAACACCATATCATAGAAGTCAGGGCTAAAGTCTATTTATCCTTTAATCGAAAGAAACTCCACCTCAGTCTGAACACCAAAAGAATACTGCACTTAAATGTATTAGGCCCATTCTACTCTATGCAGTGCCTGCTTGGGCAGCTTCAGCTAGAAGCAACTGAATAATTTTAGAGATTCCAAAATAGCATATGCATCCTGGTTTATTCGATACATAGTAATTCATAATGATCTCAACATAAAAATAATAGATTCAGAAATTTTAATTCACATGCACAAATTTATATTAATATCGACCATAATACTCAAGAAGTACTGGAACAGCTTTAGTATTGGTCCTTTTGGCAATTTTTTGATTTGGCGAGAAACTTCGGTCGCCAAGGTAGACGCGGTTTTGAAAATCGGAAAAAAATGGCGGATTGTCAACAAAACCCGATCTAGACTAAATAACAATCTTAAAAAATAAGCTCTTGATTAGAATAAACAGTCTTTTTCTAATTTTCAACATTTCTAGTACTGCTATGATAAATTCTTGAAACACTACTGTAAATGAATTTATGGCAGTGATTATGTTATGAGTAATGAAATTTACAAAAGGTTAATATTTTAAATTACAAAATATAATATTAATGTATTAAATATTAATTTTTAAGTACTTAGTTAATATTTATATTATATTAGTATTTAGCTAATATTTTAAATTTACAAAAGGTTAATTTTTATGTTACGAATAATGAAATTTACAAAAGGTTAATAAATGCATTTCAAACTAGTATATGTTACTTTAGTTTTTTAGATTCTGTTATTAAAAGAAAATTAAAAAATATTTCAAAATGAGAGAAATCAAATTAAATTATGACGAGTAAATTTTTTACCAGTGTTAGAAATACTGTATGATTAAATTTTGTAAATGGTAAAAATATTAAGTGTGTATTTTTTAATCACTCAATTTATTACAAGTAGTTTATGATTATGATTTAAAAGCTAAAATTAAATTATCATAATGAGTAAATTTTGTACCAATGGTAATCATAAACAACAACAATCATCATAACTGATGATTTCTGTGAAAGATTCGAACAGTCATTGGAATCCATTAGTGGTGGAGTGATAAGCCACCAATCAGTGGTAGTTCAGGCTGGCTATATGGGAGTTTTTGTGGTTTTCCTTACATGAAATGTGAATCTGAGCCAGTTTCTCTTAAAATGTCCTTTATGAAGGCATCCTTCTGCTAGCCAGCATATATATTTGTTTTCTATTCATAAATACTGTTCTCTCTTCTTATTTCTGAATTCTAAATCTTACTTCTAAAGTGAAGAAGTGTTGTATCTATAGGTCGAAAAATATGGTCAATATGTTTGCAAAATCCTGTTCAGTTTTCGACAGCATTTAAATAAAATAAATAATTTGTATATGATGCAAATAAAAATGCATTACACTATTTCATGTAGTGAATAATTAATCAAGGAACAAAGTATAATGTAATGTTCTTTTATTTTGTAACCAGAGTTTTTTTATGTTTGGGATCTTTACTGTCAATTGCCCATCCGTTTTCCCACCAAAATCCAAATGAAGTTTTTAATTTGTAAAATAAACTGTGTTTTGCCTTTAGAGGCCATGTTACTAGGTTGCTAGATAAGATAAGATTTGTAGTCTTCAAACCTGCATTATAATTGCTGATAGTTGAATCCCATGCCAGTTAAGTTTTGAACCAACTTTGCATTAAATTGATTTGTGTAGCCGTTGGCTACAAATTTATTTCAATTTAAATTTTACATTGGAACTTAATTGTTATCATAAGTTATCTTGCCACAAGTGGTTGACTGTAAGCACAAAGTGTGCCTTCTGTTCAGTACATTTAAATTTTTTAATAGAATAAGAGTATATCTTAATAAAAATATATCTAAACTTTATAAAATTACATTTAAAGACACTGAAATCAGTATCTAAGTGCTTGCCATGTAATCAAATTTTTATATATAAATTGTACTCTTACTTTTATTCTAGAATTTTTATTACAAAAAATTCAGATTTCTGTTAGATTAAATGTTTAAGTAATGTAGAAAATTTGCATAAAATTTAAAATAAAAAGTCGACTGTTATGTCAACATACTATTAATAAAAGTAATAATGCTCAGTGAAGGTGCTATTAGATTGTGAGATTTATAAAATTTGAGAACTGTTAATTATAAGCAATATACCATAATCTAAGCAACATATTTTTTATAGTCAGACAAATTATAAAAATGTTATAAAAGCAATAATGAAACCTAATTTTGGTCTACGAATTCATGAAATTACACATTCCTATAGTTCTAATTTAAGAAATGTGGCAAAAAAAGTATTTTTAGACCATGGTAATTTTGATCACTGCTCATTTTACGAAACATCTAAGAAGTCTAAATTTGCATGTGGTTCCTTAGCAAAGGAAACACCAAGAGTTACCTCATGCTACTTAAAATGTGTTTTCTTTTCTTTTGGGGGGGAGATGGAGTTTATAATATATATAGTTGACATATGAAAAAATATATATATATATAGTTGACATATGAAAAAATGTCAAGACTCATGTAATGTACAGTCAAAAGTCGTTAATTCGGACACCCATAATCCGAAATGATCTATAATACGGACCTCAAAGCTACAAACTTTCTGCGCATGCATCGCAATGATGCATGGGCATAGGCGTTTAAGCGTGTGCATAAGACCTTTACGGTTGCGAATATGCGTGTGCGCATAAAACGTTTACGCATGCGCATTTAATGTATAACGGACGGTATAAGCTAAGCTAAAATTATCTAATTCAGTTAATGTTGCAGATTGCGTTGTTCCTTAATCTTCGAATTGGATCTGGCTCATTATTTTTTGCAGACTGTTAGAGCAATTTTATAAAAATAAGCTTGAACTTTTGATTATATCAAATAGAATTTCGGATATATATTTGCTAATATGTAAAGGATCTAAAGCGAAAGTATATTTCGAAATCCGAAATCTGTTTATCAATTTCACGCTGCTCGGCGGGGGGAACGCCGCGGCGCACAATGAATTGGAAGTTGATAAGTCAGCACTATCCTTATCTTCAGGGCAGATGTTTTTATTTTACTTGGCTTATAATTCCTTACTAAATGTAGTATTTCATCTCGATGTACTCCGTCTTTGATATGATTTAAAACAAGTTCCTCGTCATTATAATTCGCTTCCGATAGTGAAGAAAGTAACAGAGGTTATTGAAAACAAAAAAATTTCGATTGACAAACTAGTCGGTATTCTCGACACAGCAATTATAGGACTTGAACAGCGGAACTTTGTAATTAAACAAGAAATTATGTCTGTTTAAAAAAATTAAAGTATTATCACATGAAACGAAGCAACTTAAACAACTTACATTGAAAGAAATGTTTAATAAAGTAAACAAATAAATAAAGCTTTTTCTTTTTGTAAATTTTGATACCCTTTAGATCATAATTGTTCTTTATTTCATAAATTACAGTTTCATATTTTTAATTTTGTAATTTCTGCATGCCATCTTACCAGATTTAAACTGATGATCTATAATCCGGAATTGGCGAAGTCCCGACGAGTCCGGATTAACGACTTTTGACCATAATATTAAAAGCACCAGTTTTAACTATAAAATTTTGCCTTTTTTTTTAAAACATTTTAAATTTTGTGCTTTATTAACATGAAAGTAACTTTAAGAAAAACATGCAATTTATCCCTTCTGCTATGAAAGCTCGGATACCTACCAAATTCGTTAAAGTTACGTGGACAGAAATGGCGGCATGTTTTTCAGTTGAGTATTTAGGGTTATTAAAAATAACAAGGTTATCATAATTTTTCATTTATCGTGTCAAAATGTCGCCAAAGAATTTGGAAGCACTTCCTCAGAGAACCCGGTAAATATAAACATCGCCAACTTCGGCGATAGTAGTTCAGACCCCATCGGATTTATTCTATTCGCCTGTTCCAAAGAATCTCTAATCTAATAAAAGAATCTCTTTTGCTTGTTCAAAGCTCGAAGTTTGCAACCACTCCTCTTGCGTTCATTTTGTGGAATTGTCACTGTCGTTGTTCGCATTTGCAGATTTATATTATTCTTCTCTTATTTATTATTATTTTATCTGAATTTTTTTAAACAATGAATAGATAAGAAATATTTTCGTAGATAGATGCCGGTTCGGGATGAAAGGGAGAAAATACGGCGGGTGTGGTGTGGTGTATTTAATTATGGCAAAGCACACGAGGGCTATCTGCCTAAAGGGAGGGATGCCTTTCGTGGAGGACTTTCTAAGGGAAACTGGCTCGTATACACGTGACACATGGGGAAAACCACAAAAACGCCCATGCAGCCAGCCCGTTCGCGGGATTCGAACCTCGGACCGAACTACCAGTGTTCAGCGTCTTTACCGCTCGGCCGCTGGTGGGCCCTGAAAATACGGCGGGAGGAGTGAATGCTCATTTGTAACACGGCTGTTCACGTTGTGCTCTTAATTATTACCAGCTCTAAGAACCACGAGGTTTCCAACCTCTAAAATAATTTGTTGCCATAGGCCGCAAAAATGTGCATGTGCATTTTAAATAATTAAGTAATGCTTCTATTTTTATTATTGGTTATTGTCATATAAAATTATAAGAATAAATCAATTTTTATGGCATAAAATTTTAACAAGATAATATATTGTTAATGCTTTTCTAACAATAAAACCCAAAACCTTTCAGAGGATGGCAGGTGTGACATAAATAGATGATTAAATTGTAATAAAAAATATTATTGATTATCTAAGACAGTGGTGCGCAAAGTAGGGGTCGCCAAATTTTTATGAAATGCATTATGCCTGCATGCTGCATACCATACAGTGTACATGTAAAGAGTGAAGCGCCGTCACTCACTGTTTAATTGCAATTTCATGCTGTTCGCTCTTTCTTTGACCGTAATGCGTAATGTATGTAAAGTGTGAAGTTTTTCACTCCGGTCGATAGCGCCCTCTTCACGGTAATTCGCCAGTTTTACTGAAAAGCGCCTCAGATGGCAAGGTACGCGGTGTATCTGATAGTCAGAGTGAAGGCGTGAAGTGTTCGCATGAAGTTGTAGCAGGTAGCAGTTGGCCTGCAATTGTTTTAGTTTATCCTCGAGTTTTATCATGTGACGTTATGCAATTATGATTTTTTATATTTTTATCGGGCTTTGTTACTCTTTGTTATCAGGTATGTACTATCATTAGAAAAAGATCTCTGTTAATTTTATTGAATTTCTGGAAAAAAAAATTATAAAATTTTATATATTATTTGCTTTAGTTTAAATAATTTAACCCCTATCTTCATAATGGATAAATGGGTAATACGTACACCAGGTACATCTTCAGCTAACAAACGAACAAATACTGATGAGGAGTCGCAAAATACTGAACTAAATGCCCGATCTAAAAAAATAAGAAAGTACAATGAGGAATTTATTAAGTATGGTTTTACATTTTGTGTTTTTGATGATGAAGAATGCCCGATTAGTGTCATTTGCAACGAAAAATTAGAAAATGAGAGCATGAAACCAGCTAAATTAAAAAGGCACCTGGAAACTAAACATAAAGAACTTCAAAATAAACATGCCGATTTTTTTCAAAGACGAGCTGAAAATCTGAAAACTCAAAGTGCACATTTAAAGAAATTTACAACAATACCTCAGAAAGCATTACGAGCTTCTTTAGAAGTTTCTTATCTAATAGGAAAAACAATGAAACCCCATACAATTGGAGAATCCCTTATCCTTTCTGCAGCAACTAAGATGACATCAATTATGCATGGCAATAAATATGGAAATGAACTAAAAACGATACCATGATCAAGAGATACCGTGTCTCGGCGGATTTCCGAAATGTCACGAAATAACGACTCAGAAGTCATAAAACGCATGCAAAATTCATCTGTATTTGATTTACAACTGGACGAGACTACCTATATTATTAAAATGTCATGTCACAAGTAATTATTTACGTTAGCTTTATTTTTAATGAAGATATAACAGAAACGTTTTTATGTTGCAAAAGTTTGGAAGGGAAAAACACTGGAGAAAAAATATTCGAAGTAATAAATGAATATTTTGAAACAAAGTCCCTTACCCGGGCAAACTGTGTTGCGGTTTGTACTGATGGTGCTGCAGCATTAACAAGTTCGAATAAAGGGCTCAGAGGCTTAATTCAGAAGGTGGCACCTCATATGGTATTTAATCACTGTATGATTCATCAGCAAGCTCTTGTTGCAAAAGATATGGATGAAGAGTTGCACATCATATTACAAGATGCTGTTAATTCAATTAACTACAATAAATGCAACAGCCACAACAGCCGTCTCTTTTCGATACTTTGCAATGAGATGGGCTCAGCATATGAAAGATTACTGTTATACACCGAAGTCAGATGGCTTTCACGTGGGAAAATACTACGACAGATATTTGATTTAAGAAATGAAGTGTACATGTTTTTAATCGAAAAGAAACATAGATTGGCAAGTTATTGTATCAATGAAGTTTGACTAGGGAAGCTGAGCTATTTAGTTGATATTTTCGAAAAACTTAATGACTTAAAATTTGAGCTTGCAGGGTGAGAATTCAACTATCATAACTTCAGCCAGTAAAATTCAAGCTTTTAAAAATAAGCTTAGTCTCTGGCAAACTGAACCGAATAAAAACAACACCGACATGTTCCCTTGTTTTAACAATTTTATCAAGGAAAATAATATAGATATATTTACATTTAAAAGCATCATTTCCAATCACATTGAAAAGTTAAAGGAAAATTTTTCAAGAAGATTCGAGGATTTTCCTGAAAACGATCTTGGTTGGATTCATGATCCATTTTCCTTTGACATATGCAGTTCAACTCTTCAAATTAGTGAGAAAGAACAATTGATAGATCTAATTAGTGATTATACTCTTCTAAATGAATTAAAGACTCAGCCTTGCCAAAAATGTTAGCTATCCGTGGAAAAACAATATCCCGTTTTATGCAAGAATGCCATCATTGTTGCATAAAACGTTAATACAATTTGCATCAACGTATTTATGTGAAACTGGATTTAGCAAACTAGTTTCAATAAAAACTAAATACTGCTCGCGTTTAAACCCTGAAGATGATATGCGAATTGCAATTAGCAACATACATCCAAACATCGATGAGATAATTAGAAACTTGCAGCCACATATATCTCATTAAAGGGCAATTTATTGATTTTTGTGTTATACAAAAAGTATTTTCTTAAATTTATAAATAAAATTAATATGAGTCAGATATGATGATGTTTTTATTCGATGAAATGAAAGAAATGCGTGAAATATACATCGTATTTTTGAACATTTAACTCTAGGGGTCGCCAAAACTTTTCTCTCTGCAAAAGGGGTGGCAGTCGAAAAAAGTTTGCGCACCACTGATCTAAGATAACAGAATAGTTTGATGCATCACCATTCATCAAAATTAGCAAACCATTGCTGGTGTAAGGAATATATTGTTTTCTGTGTTAACTGGAATTTAAGAAAATTTTTTTCGTATGTCCCAGTTAATTTCAGTATATTAATACTAATTTATATTTTTTAAATGAATTTTTATTTCCGTTATAAATGTTTAATATTTTCTTTTCTGTGCTAACTTGAATTTAATACAAATTTATTTTCGTATATCACGTTTAACCGGTTAGTTTTACATCTACATGCTTATTATCTGTGAATTTTTACTACCATATGCTTAATATATTGTTTTGTCTGCTAATTTGAATATACATGCACTAAAAATCACGTTTACGGCTCTGCCAAAGAATATGTATTGACTTTCTTTGGCTCGGCTCATCGTCGATTAACCGCGAGCTTGGCGAGTAAAAATGCAACGCCGCTAACGGGTTCTCTGCGGATGAAAACCCAAAAATTTCTCGCCAAAAAGGACTAATACTAAAGCTGTGCAAAGTGCTCAAAGAAATAGGAAATTATGACTATGCAATTCTACAGCCACATTATTAAGAATTATTCACTATAATAGTGGTCAGTAAAATTTACACTTCAGCAAGGAGCTCAGTAGCTGAGTGGTATAAGTCAATGACCTGACTTAAGACTGTATGCTACAGGTTCGAGCCTCAGCCGAACTTTTGGGGAGAGTGCAGAATCCCCCACTGCTTGGCACATTTTTAAGAATTGCACATATTCGGTATCCATGTACACATCGACTTATTTTCAGTTAATAAAACATCCCAGAATTGCACAAAAATGGCATTGCGCACTCCCTTTATCTATGTACACATTGACTTATTTTCACTTAAAATGTCACAGAAAATTGACAAAAATTTAATTCTTCGGCTAATCTTTGGAATATGGTAACAGGTAGTTTGGCGACATTTTGGTAGGAGATAAAGTTTACTACCTAGGACTTTGGGAATAATGTGAGAAGTACTCAGTTCTGATTATGCAATATTTTGTGTGAGAGAAATGAGAGATCATGAGATATGTCATGTGACATGGATGAATTCTTTAATCGGAAAAGGGGGAGAAGTTTGGAAAAATATCTGCAGTAGTTTATAGCATTCTGTATTTAGCTTCATTGTGTGTTGTGTGAAAGAGTGTTGATTAATTTTTGGATCCCATGGCGCTATCTAAAGTGAATTCTAAACTTTTATTGTGTTTATCTGATAATCCAAAAGAATTGCTTGAATGGTGTATGAGTGTAGGATTAGTTGCGGATAGGTATGAATGTCCAACATGTGGGAATGAAATGAGATTGTGTGAAAGGAATTATATTACAGATAAGTTTGAATGGCGGTGCAAGAAATTTGGTGAGAATGGACATTTTGTGAAACAGAGTGTAAGGAAGGGTACGTGGTTTGCTGAAAGTCGTTTGAGTATGGGTGAAATCTTATTAATTTCTTATTACTGGGTGAATAGACTGCCAGTTGACTACTGGATTATTGAATCTATAAGAAAAGTTTATCCGCCATGCAATCAAGATTCTGAAGAAGATTAGGTAAGTTAGTATTTTTAATCATTTGAGGATATTATTTTTATGCATGTAAGGAATAAATGTAAGGGATAAATAAATTAATATGGTATTATTGGAAAATTGTTATTAGAAATGTATTAGTTTAAAGTAATTAGGATTGTAAGCTTATTTTTATTAATTTAATGTAATGCTTATTTATATTTTAAGTAGTGATTTTTAATTTAATTATATTTTAATTTAATGATCATGATTTTGTGAGTTATATGTTTGTAGTATTTTGGAATACGTTTGAGTAGAAGTAAATGTGCATGGAAAGAATTTAAATATTTGACACTAAGTATTTGGAACCATTTTTAATGTTTGCGTTATAAATTTGCAGGTGACATTTATAATAGATAATTTAGAGGGAAAAGTTTTTGGATATTTTATTTATTTTATACGTGCAAATGTTCATCCTTGGAAAGGGTACATACTTTTTCGAGATCAGGTAATTTCATATATGTCCTTTTTACCAAATTTAAAGATTCACAAAATTTTCCTGCATTTTCGTGAAATTTTTCTAATTTATGAGAAAAAAGCAGTGTACATGGATATAGTGAAGAGTGTGCGCAATGCCATTTTTTTGCAATTCTGGGATTTTTTTTAAGTAAAAAGTAAGTTGACGTGTACATGGTTTAACTATATTTTAATTAAATGATACTTATTTTGTGAATTATATGTTTGTAGCAATTTCGAATACATTCCAGTAGAAGTAAACGTGCAAGGAAATAATTTAAATGTTTGACACTAAGTATTTGCAAATGTTTGCGTTATAAATTCGTTGGTGACGTTTATAATAGATAATTTAGAGGGAAATGTTTTTGGATATTTTATTTATTTTATACATGGAAATGTTCATCCTTGGAAAGGGTATATACTTTTTCGCGATCAGGTAATTTCATATATGTGCTTTTTACCGAATTTAAAGATTCACAAAATTTTCCTGCATTTTCATGCAAATTTTTCTAATTTATGAGAAAAAAGCAGTGTACATGGATAAAGTGAAGAGTGTGGGGCAATGCCATTTTTGTGCAATTCTGGGATTTTTTTTAAGTAAAAATAAGTCGATATGTACATGGTTACTGTGTATGTGCGATTCTGAAAAACACGGCAAGGAGTTTTGCGATTCTGCACTTTTTCCCAATTTTGCAGTTAATATTTGTCATGATTAAGCAGTTTTGTTCCATAAAATTTCTAGCATAAGTGTAATTCAGCTAGCAGATTGTTGGAAAAAGTGTTGAGTAAATAAAAAGAAAACAAACATGTCTCGCCGAAAAAAAAAGTAGAAGGTTGCTGTAGCAGAGTTGGTTGCCAAATTTTCGCAAAAAAATCTTTAAGTTACCATAATCCAAAGATTAACCAATTCTTCTTACTCTCTTAAAAAGCACCAAAACAAATAAGGGACAAATAAGAGGACGATTTTGCACTTTACCGAACGTTTAAGATGCAAAAGACCTTGTAAATATTTTTTAAGCTTGATCTTTACAATATGGTAACTGGTAGTTTGGCGACATTTTGGAGGCGATAAAGGTTACTACCTGGGACTTTGGTAATAATGTGAGCAGTACTCAGTTCCGATTACGCATTATTTTGTGTGGGGGAAATGAGAGATCATGGGATATGTCATGTGATATTAATGGACGAATTACGGTTCTTTAATCGGAAAAGGGGGGAATTTGGACAAGTATCTGTGGATGTATATTATTTTGTATTAAGCTTCATTGTGTGTTGTGTGAAGTAGGGTTGAATAATTTTGGGATTGTATGGCGCTGTCTAAAGTGAATTGTAGATGTGATAAAGAGAATTTTTTTTTTATCAAATTCTATCAAATTCGGAAAAAAAATCGTTCAGTAATTTTATTGAATCCATAATAAAAGTGTATCCACCATGTAAGGAAGATTCGGAAGAAGATTAGGTTAGTTAGACTTTGTTAAGAATGTGAGTAGTAAGTATTCAGTTCTGATTACGCATTATTTTGTGTGAGGGAAATGAGAGATCATGGGATATGTCATGTGATATTAATGGACGAATTACTGTTCTTTAATCGGGAAAAAATCTGGCAATTTTGTATTTGGCTTTATTCTGTGTTGTGTAAAATAGTGTTTGTGAATTTTTGGATCCCATGGCCGTAACTAAAGTGAATTCGAAATGGGTATTTAGTGCTATTGAAAAGGATAGTAATAAATGTTTTTTAAGGTTGTGCGAGAGAGAAATAAAGATGTTTTATTATGTTTTTTATTTTACCTGGTATCTTGCTTTGAAAGATAAGTATGATTTTAAAGATTCTGAAACAGAAGGAAGAAAAGTGTATCCGCCACGTAATCAAGATTCTGAAGAAGATTAGGTAAGTTAGTATTTTTAATTATTTGAGGATATTATTTTTATGCATTGTTGTAAATGTAAGGTGGAAAGGAATTTGGTATTATTGGGAAAATTGTTATTAGCAATGATTTAGTTTAAAGTAATTAGGATTATAAGGTAATTTTTATTAATTTAATGTATGTGCTCATTTATATTTTAAGTAGTGTTTTTGAATTTAATTATATTTTAATGAAATGATAGTTATTTTGTGAATTTTATGTTTGTAGGAATTTGGTATACATTTAAGTTGAAATAAACGTGCATGGAAATAATTTAAATATTTGATATTAAGTATTTGTAATGCTTGTGGTATGAATTCGTTGGTGACGTGTATAATGTAATAGATGATTTAGAGGTAAAAGTTTTTGGATATTCTATTTATTTTATATGTGGAAATGTTGATATTTGTAAAGGGTAAATACTTTTTTCGCGATCATGTAATTTCATATATGTTCTTTTTACCGGGTTTAAAGATTGAGAAAATTGTCATGTATTTTCGTGAAATTTTTTTAATTTATGAGAAAAAAGCAGTGTACATGGATATAATGAAGAGTGTGCGCAATGCCATTTTTGTGCAATTCTGGGATGTTTTTTTAATTAAAAATAAGTCGACGTTTACATGGTTTACTGATATTTTAATGAAATGATAGTTATTTTGTGAATTTTATGCTTGTAGGAATTTGGTATACGTTTAAGTTGAAATAAACGTGCATGGAAATAATTTAAATATTTGATACTAAGTATTTGTAATGCTTGCGGTATGAATTCGTTGGTGACGTGTATAATGTAATAGATGATTTAGAGGTAAAAGTTTTTGGATATTTTATTTATTTTATATGTGGAAATGTTCATATTTCTAAAGGGTAAATACTTTTTCGCGATCAGGTAATTTCATATATGTTCTTTTTACCGGGTTTAAAGATTGAGAAAATTGTCATGCATTTTCGTGAAATTTTTGTAATTTATGAGAAAAAAGCAGTGTACATGGATATAGTGAAGAGTGTGCGCAATGCCATTTTTGTGCAATTCTGGGATGTTTTTTTAAGTAAAAATAAGTCGGCGTGTACATGGTTTATGTGTATGTGTTATTTTGAAAAATCCATAAGGAGGATGGTATTGTGCAGTTTTTCCTAATTTTGCAGTGAATATTTGTCATGATTAAGCAGTTTTGTTTGATAAAATTTCTAGCATAAGTGTAATTCGGCTAGTAGATTGTTGGAAGAAGTGTTCAGGAGATAAAAAGAAAAGAAACATGTCTTTACTTCGTGAAGACAAAATGGCGGCGGGGAAAAAAAATAGAGGGTTGCTGTAGGAGAGTTAGTCGCCAAAAAATCGCCAAGTTACCATAATGTACAGATCAACCTTTTTTAAAAATTTATTTTGATTTTTCATGCATTTATTACTTATATTTAATGAAGAAATTTATTATTATTATTATTATTATGGTTTATTTAAGAAAAGATATGCCAATCAAGAAAGATTTGCCTTTATATAACTGTTCAGTTGCTTAGTAAGTGTTTACAATTTTCATCTACAATTGCTATGTGTTTAAGAATGGTCCGAAAATTTAGATACTTAAAAAGATGCGCAAATGGCGATTATGACTTTCCTCTAGTCAGGAATTTTAATTTTTTATTTAAGAACTCCCCATGCATTGGGATACTTTTAAGAGAATGGTAAGGGCCTGAAAGGGTGGAACACCACTTATAGAAATGATAGTCTACGTCCTACACAATTTTTCCAAAAATATTTCAATTTTTAATGGCTAAAGTCTTCCACTAAACAACAAGAAACAAAAGACAGTAATGGTGGTTCAATAATAGTTTTTATTTTGGAAGATTTCTCTCGGATGAGTTTTAAATTCGAAAAACCTTGTGTGACATAAGTTTATATCAAGACCAACAAACAATTACTTATCAATAAATATTTTTGTAATCAATTACATCTTGATTATACCGAATTGTCGGTACATATTCAAATATCGACCACCTTTAAAATTTCTTCGATCGCTAGAAAGTCCAAATCCCTGATTTAGATAAACGTGCACCAGAAGTTATTAAAAGTTATGAAAGTTAAAGAATTCGTAATCTGTGTAAGTGTAAGAGTGCCTGGAAAATCTAGTAATAAAATTTAGAAATCAGAGGTAATACAAAATAAACTTGCCTTAACAGAAGTTCCTCCTTTACTTTGTTTTGGTGCATTACTTTCTTTTGCTTCAGCTCCAGCATTATTTTTTCCCTTTCCTTGCGCTTTGCCTTTCGGCATTGCGATATATTTCTATGAACACTCAGAAAATTTCGCTTCGATTGTCGTTGTCGCAAATAAAAGTCATTATTCGCAGAAGATCTTCACGAGGTGTCGGCGCTAAATCCCCGACCATACATGGAGGTCACGTGACATCTAAGAAACGTGTAAGATGAGGAGGTTACGTCAACAATACGCTCAGTAAATTTCTCATTTTCATTTTTTCATTAAACACATTCTGAGTTAAAAAATTCTTAGAGACAGGTCGTTGTTTCTCTTTGCCCCCATTTGTAAGTATGATTTTTCTCCCTATGCGACTTGCCAGCTAAAATGTCAACTACTAATTGGGCAGTTAGAACCATAGAGCTGTAATGTACTAGAGAGAGAAACGGCAACCCTGAAGGGGAACAGGAATGCGAACCACGTGACATTTGGAACATTTCCCAGATCGCATTTCCCGCGGATCTTCCTTCCCATTACAGTTCTATGGAGAATTTGTGAGAAGCAAATGTTTTGCGTGTACGCGCATTGTTTCGGACTTCAAAAATGGTACTTTCGTGCTCCGCATATAGATGAAATTCCAGATACGTGAAAGGTGGAGGAGTAACATTTCACAGCTGAGCTTTTTCTAAAGTTTTAAAACGTAATTATATAAAATGTAGAGGTTTTTTTATCCACTCTACTTGCCGTTTTCTAACAAAAAATAGATTTTCTAATTTTATATAATATATGCATACTTGAAATAACATTTAAATAAAAGTATCTTAATATATATGTATGTTTCTAATAACTGTGTTCCGAAAAAAATGTTAAAATTTTAGTAATACAATATAATTTTAATTAGTCTAGTATTCCGCTTTGGCGACATTTTTCATACGCCAACAGACTGCTTTGAATGCGTTTGTTTATATATTCTTTATATGGTCTTTGTATGGGTCTGATCGGTTATAAACCGGAATTTGGACGGCATGAACATCAGACATTGTGCAAGGTTTTTAAGCCAAAATAAAAGCAAAAATTTAACTAAAGAAAATGAAATTAAATGATAAGTAGAAAACAGAATTATAAAATGATCTATAATTACTACTCATCTGTGATCCGGAGGATGAAAACCGGTGTAATCCATTACTTCTGGTTTGGAGATCTTGAGTGATGGCTTGTAGTCAAAACCGAAAGTGCTTGAGAACTGTTCATACGGCTTGATTTAACACAGTCCGGGTCACCATTATGGTGATTTCCTATATGCTTTACCACCAATCCTCGAATTCCATATCACAGATTATGTTTTTACTGCATTAATATAAATATTAACAAGACATAGTGCACAATAAAAATTAAGCTTTATTTCGGAACTTCGCGCACACTCCCGACAGCCGGCCTGTTTTCACTCTGCTCGCTACTCGTAAGAAACTTCTCCTCTAGGGTAACTTATCGGAGGGCGCAAGGCGCGCTCCTTATCGCCATCACCACACCATAATACCGCTAGATGTGTTTAATGTCTCGAAACTCATAGATCCCACTCTGCAAGCAGTATTCAATGCCCCAAAAGTGAAGGAATGAAGAAAAATTGGACATTGGAAATGAAAAAAACCAAAAGAAAACACCAGACTTGCGTTTAGTAATGAATATACCAAAAAAGAAGAAAATCCCTAATTCCCTCCAAATTCCCAGCAACAAAAAATCCTACGCGAACGCAGTGACTCCGAAAAACAGAAACGAAAATTATAAATACTCCTGAAAGCTTCGACGGCTTCAGAAACATGATATTTAAACTTAAAAACCTTTGTGAAAAATACAAAAAACTGCAAGTTTCAAATGATAAGCTATCATTCGCATTAGATGCACTTGAACTTTTTATCTAACTTCTACGCCGCGACGATCAGCGCTAAATCCCCAAACGCGCAGAGAGGTCACGTGACATCCGAACTATGTGTAGGGTGATGTCACGTCAAAGATACGCCCCTTACGCTCAGTAAATTTCTGCGCATAAATTGAAACATGCTTGTGCAATATGAATTTCAGTAGAGAAAATTTTTCTGAAAATAGTACTACAGATGCTAATTAAATACATACCAAATACGTATTAACATTTTAGCATGTATAGCTTTTCAATATACTCTTGTGCTTATTTTAAATCACTGCGAAATATATGAGATTTCAGTTTAAATTAATTCTTTTAATATTTGCAGTACAGTCGGTCACAAAAGTATTCGAACACCGGTACCCTACCAGAAAATGACAAGATGGCTTTTTTTTTCTCTTTCTCTCTGTGTGTCGTGTTATTCCATCCTAGGTTTTCTTCCCCCCCATCTTGGAAAAAACTGGAAAAAATTGGTCACGATCTCTTTTTGAATGGGGAGATGCCATTTTGAGAAAAAGCTGACGACCCTATCTTGGAGAATGAACATGACCGCTCTACACACCCTTTCTCTCTCTCTCTCTCTCTTTGAATTGGGAAGCCATTTTGGGAAAAATGCAGACGACCCTATCTTGGAGAATGGAAATGAACGCCTCTCCCTCTTTCTTTGAAATGGAAAGCCATTTTGGGACCCTCTATTCTTGGGGAGGGAGAAAAACTGAAGTCTGCACTTCGCTGTCTCTGAAAAGCGGACCCTCTTCTTCTGATCTTGAAGAACTGAAAATGAACGCTCTACACGATCTCTCTTTGAATTCAGAAGGTATTTTGGGACCTTCTAATGTTGGAAAACTGAAATGGACGCTCTACGCTTTCTCTCTCTCTCTCTTTCTCTTTGAGATGAGTAGCCATTTTGGAGGATTCTCCACCACCATCCTAACCTTGGAAAACTGAAATGAACGCTCTACACCTTCTCTCTCTCTCTCTCTCTTTCTCTGAAATGGGTAGTCATTTGAAAACTCCCTAACTTTGGAAAAAACAGAAATGAACGCTCTACACCATCTCTCTTTGAAAATGGGGGGTGTCATTTTGAGACCTCCCTCCCCTAAACTTGGAAAAAAACTGAAATGAACGCTCTACACTTTCTCTCTTTGGACATGGGTAGCCCTTTGGGGACCCTCTCCTCTTGGTATATAAAAAAAAAAGAACTGAAGTGAAGGCTCTACACAATCTCTCTTGGAATGGGATCCATATTTCGGGAAACGTGGATCACCTCATGCTGGAAAACTGAAGTGAACCACCAAGATTGGAATATTTTTTTTAATTGACATCATGACCCTCCTCCAATTTGTTATTAAAAAAGTTTTTTTTTTGTTTTGGTTTTTATCCCATTTCCGATGTGATTTCAGAAATGCAATTCCATAACAGTTCAATTACATTCGAGGTTAAATGATCTAAGCAGTCTTTGACCCACCCATCCGTATGATTATTTTCTTCTCCTTCCTGTTGCACCAAATTTTGTAAGTCCATATAATCATTCCATACGGGAAGGGCTGGATCCTCACAAGGCTGTCTTGAAACACTTGGAGTCTCTTTGGGATGAGTGGAGGGATCTAGGATGTCTGGACCCGGCTGCGATTCTACCTCCATGATTTCTGGACCCGTTGGAACTTGTTTACCCGGCTGAAATTCTACCTCTACGATTTCTGGACCCGTTGGAACTTGTGAACCCGGCTGTGATTCTGCCTCCATGATTTCTGGACCCGTTGGAACTTGTGGACCCGGCTGACATTCTACCTCTACGATGTCGAAACTTTTTGAAGCTTGTGGACCCGTCTGACATTCTACCTCTACGATGTCGGGACAGGTTGGAGGAGAAGAAGAAGAAGAAGAAGAGGATACTGGAAGAGGTTCTGTCTGTGAGGAGTCCGAAAGAGGTTGCCTGTTTGAACAAGTCGGGGAAGAAGAAGAAGAAGAAGACGCTTCTGGGTTCTGAAGCGGATCTTGCACGCCAGGTAGGTTCCGGTAAGTCGACCGTTTTTTAAGAGGTAATTTTTTTTCTTCCTCCTCATCTTCAATTGTGATGACTTCAATTTCATTCCGTTGCCGGGTCGATTTTGTTTCGGGCCATGATGGTTTGGTCCAGCTCCTCTTATCATCTAAGGAAGGGATGGGTAAAGGTGGCGGAGGGTTTTCTTCTTCTTTTTCTTGAAACATCATCGGCGATTGGAAAGAAATCTCCTCTTTCAATTGTTTCCAAAGCGAGTACGAGCACCGATCGACGAGAAAGAGACTCTTCTGGGTTGTGACGATGAGATATTGCGTTTTCGGGGGAACGACATAGTTTTGAAAAGGTCTTAGAATATATTTCTTATATTTCATCCTGTCGCTGACTTTAAAATTTCTTTCCTTCAGATTGGGGGACGATGATTCGTAATAGGCGAGAGGAGCGGCTGTGGTCTGAACAATATGAACTTCGTCCTCAGCCGTCGTTCTCACTCCAAACGTAAAATATCGTTTCGTGAGAAAAATATTCTTCCACCGAAAACTCGTGCGCGGATCCGTATATCGCCGGTCTGTTTGAATGACCCGTCTCAAAGCTCGATCCATCCGATTCCAAGAGAAGGGAGATTCCTCTTTCGTTTGTTGCGATTCGAATAAATTTCTGTATATATTCTGAACGAGCAGGTTGGAGGATTCGACATCTTGGTTGAAAGAAACGATCGCTTGATGAGGTGATAAATGCGGAATAAATGTCGCACAATGACACGCCAAAAAAATTTTCAAGTTGGAGATTTGCTTTAGCGTCTTCAAATCCTCCCCGTTCGAAATCCGTTGAGTTGGAAAAACGTCTAATAGCGACATGGCTCCCAATGGAAAAGAAATGATCTCGCCCAGTACTCTCGCCTTTTTATATATCTATATAGACACACACAGACACACATAGAGGCTCTATGACGTCCGTTTTATTAGTCCAAAGGGGCATTGTCCCCGAAGGACTATTAGTTTTGCGTCGGAAACTGTAAGAAAGCTGTATCACTTTTCAAAATAACGCACTTAGCCTGATCCACTCTCACCTCCTCTTCGCTCTCTTATCTTTATACACTCTCTCCTCCTCCTCGCTCTCTTATCCTCCTCCTCTCTCTTATCCTCCTCGCTCTCCCATCCTCCTCCACTCTCTCATCCTCCTCGCTCTCCCATCCTCCTCGCTTTCCCATCTTCCTCCGATCTCTAATCCTCCTCCTCTCTCTACTCATCCACACTCTCTCATTCTCCTCAGTCTTGTCCTCCATTTCCATATAGTTATCATTTCCCGTTGTATGAAACAATAGAATAGTAACCATTCTCAATAAAACGGTAGTCAAGCAACCGCAGTAAGAGGAATCTATTGTAATAGACCTTAGTAAAAGAAAACTATTGTAAAAATCATTTGTATTGAAAAACAATTATCATATCATTAACGACAATCAAAGTCCTTCGGGGACAATGCCCCTTTGGACGTAATCCAAAATCTGAATTCTTTCAGATTTTTTTTCTCTCTCTCTTCTTTCCAAGAAATCTTATCTCCATGACCTCTTTTTCTTTTCTTAAGAAGATGAATGTGTGTGGGAATGAGGAAGTGAAAGTAATAATTTAATAAACAAAAAATTATCCAACCATGACCTTCTTTTTTTTTCAAAGTCACCCTTTCCAATCCAAGGACGTCCAGAGATAGAGGAAGCAGGGAGAGAGGAGGAGGAGGGAAGGGAAGGTCACACTCTCTTTCTCTCTATAAATAAAAGGGGAGAGCCCCAAAGTCGTATTTTTGTCCAAGTGGATCATGAGGAGGCATCCCCAGCTCACTACGTGTATTCCTTTCAAATATAAATATGTTGATCTTTCCTTTTATATCATCCAAAGAGTCGTTTACTTGAAAGCCTCCGATTTTTCAAAATGTGCAGGTTATCATACCGTGGGGAGTTATCAAAAGATGCGGGACGAATTTTTATCCGACGAAAACGTGTTGATGGCTCGTGACATTCCACCTTTGGATGCACAAATTTTGTTAATGAAACGAGCCAAATATTTTTACACATCCCACTTTCTAACCGTCTCGCAAATGAATAGGATTATGGATCGTCTTGAGAAGACAAAAGGGATTCTCGTTCATTTTAGTGAATGGTTGCACAAATGTCTGCACGAACCTCTCTCGATCGAGAAGACTGGGAAGAATACCTATTATATTCTTCTCGAGGACTCTCCTCCTTCGTCTCATCTTAAAGAGGCCACGACTTTTGAAAAAATCCTCGAGCAAGAAAAAATAGAATGGTGGAACAACTACCCCATCCCTCTCCCCGAGCATCAAGAGGAGCCTGTTCAGAAGAAAAAGAAAAAACCTTTCCAAAAGCCTATCCTCATCCTCCTCGATAATGATGGGGATGAAGAGAAGCCTGTTCAGATTCCTTTCAGTTTGTCAAAACCCGTCGAGGATGAAAAACCTCTCCCTTTCTCAAGACCCCTTGAGGAAGAGAGACCCCTCGAGAAGGAGAGATCTCTCCCATTGTCAAACCTCCTCGAAGATGAAAAACCTCTCCCTTTCTCAAGACCCCTCGAAAATGAGGGACCTCTTCCTTTATCAAACCCCCTCGAAGATGAAAAACCTCTCCATTTATCAAGACCCCTCGAAAATGAGGGACCTCTCGATTTGTCAAAACCCCTCGAGGATAAGGGAACCAAAACTTCTCTCTCTTTCGAAGAGGAGGGACCTCTCAATTTGTCAAGACCCCTCGAGGATAAGGGAACCAAAACTTCTCTCTCTTTCGAAGAGGAGGGACCTCTCAATTTGTCAAGACCCCTCGAGAATAAGGGAACCGAAAATCCTCTCCCTTTCTCAAGGCTTCTCGAGGAGGAGGAGGAGAGACAGGACCCCCCTCTCTCTCTTGAGGATCCGAGGGAAACGATTCCTATTGAAAAACCATCTATCGACGATCCCCAGAAAAGGTCTTCGGAGGAGATTAGACTTCCATGTAGAAAACGAATCTGCCACAATCATCATCATAATAATAATAATAATAATATACCCCCTTCTCAACAACAGAATCCTACAACATTTGCAGATAAATGCATTCAAACCAATCCCTTTATAGTAACCCTTTTGATTGGAGAACCCGTGCATTAGCCTCGAAAAAAATGAGATTGTCGACTGTTTCTATGACCAGAATGTTAAGCCAATAGATAGGTCTAGCTCAGAATTTTTCTTTTTAAAAGAAAATAAATAAATAATCCAAAGACTATTCGTAAATATAAATGGTAAAGTCTCGAGTCGGCTGGAAAAAAATTTTCAGAGCTGAGAAAAATTTTCCAACTCAAAAAAAAAAAAAAAAAAAAAAATCTGAAAGAATTCAGATTTTGGATTACGCCCAAATGGGCATTGTCCCCGAAGGACTTTGATTGTCGTTAATGATATGATAATTGTTTTTCAATACAAATGATTTTTACAATAGTTTTTTTTACTAAGGTCTATTACAATAGTTTCCTCTTACTGCGGTTGCTTGACTACCGTTTTATTGAGAATGGTTACTATTCTATTGTTTCATACAACGGGAAATGGTAACTATATGGAAATGGAGGACAAGAGAGAGGAAAATGAGAGAGTGTGGATGAGTAGAGAGAGGAGGAGGATTAGAGATTGGAGGAAGATGGGAAAGCGAGGAGGATGGGAGAGCGAGGAGGATGAGAGAGTGGAGGAGGATGGGAGAGCGAGGAGGATAAGAGAGAGGAGGAGGATAAGAGAGAGGAGGAGGATAAGACAGCGAGGAGGAGGAGAGAGTGTATAAAGATAAGAGAGCGAAGAGGAGGAGAGAGTGTATAAAGATAAGAGAGCGAAGAGGAGGTGAGAGTGGATCAGGGTAAGTGCGTTATTTTGAAAAGTGATACAGCCTTCTTACAGTTTCCGACGCAAAACGCCCAAACGAAACTAATAGTCCTTCGGGGACAATGCCCCTATGGACTAAAAAAAAAACTTTTTGTTAATTTTTATCATGTCTTTAGACATGATAAAAATTAACTACCCTCCCCTTTTTGTCTGGGAATGTTGTCTCACTCTTTCGAAAAATAAACCGTGACTCATTCTTGGAATGATTGCCATTAGAAAGGATGAGTTATGGTCTATTTTTAGAAAGTGTGAGACAACATTCCCAGACAAAAAGGGAAGGGGGTTGTTATGTTTTATCATGTCTTTAGACATGATAAAAATTAACAAAAAGTTTTTTTTTTTGAGACTTGAACAATCCTTGAAGACTCCTATCGATCACCTTCTTCATCATAAATATCGTCCTCTACTGAATACCGTGGTACCTCAATATATCAAATTTCATAAATTTCCGCCCTTCACGAGCCTCGTCACGCTCGAACTGGTGCGCGATCCAGAAGTACGGGAAGCGGTGCGAGACTATATTCAAACGCTGTTTCGAGAAAAAGAGAAATACGGCTATTTGTATTTTTTGAGTGAACAAAACCTCGTACTTCCATTTACAATTCAATGGAATACAGAATTGGTCGTGGATCCATTGAACTTTTTTACTATCATTACGGAAATAGATCAGATAGCCGACCAGTTCGCTCAACGGGGAGATATGACGTACGAAATAACTCGCGTTGAAATACTCTATTTTTTAGTGTTGATTGTGAATATTCAACTCAATTGGATCACGGTCGATTATTTGCTACGATGTAATCAGATGTATGATTACTTGATTGCTGCTCCTAATCGAATCTTGACCAATTCCGAAATGGAAAAGAATACAATATGATCTCCAAGTTACGAAATGCTTCTTCTTCAACCCTCCTGAGCGATCTGAAGTAAAACTTGAAATGTTTAAATAGATAAGCGAGAGTCCATTCTAGAAAGAATTTTGAGATGTCTTGCCAATCGAGTCGGCTGGGAAAAATTTCTGAGAGCCCAGAAAAATTTATGTAGATAAAAAAAAAAAAAAAAACTTTTTGTTAATTTTTATCATGTCTTAAGACATGATAGACTCTCTCTTCTTTTTGTCTGGGAAGGAAGTCTCACCGTTTGAAAAAAACAAATCATAACTCATCCTTTCTCATGGCAATCATTGCAAGAATGAGTCACGGTTTGTTTTTCGAAACGGTGAGACATCCTTCCCAGCCAAAAAGAAGAGAGAGTTAATTTTTATCATGTCTTAAAGACATGATAAAAATTAACAAAAAGTTTTTTTTTTTTTTTTTTAAGCTCTTAGAAATTTTTTCCAGCCGACTCGATTCACAAGACATTTCAAGATGACGTCATCGTTTCAAGAATTGTGTATATCAGTGTATAACTTTCTCACTTCTTGTGAGTTGAGTTCCTAGCTGAGCTAAGGGAATCACCATTTCTCAATCTACAGATATTTGTTTCGTTTTTTTTTCTCTTTACAACAGAACACAAGGAGAGGAAACTGGTCGTTCCATAAATTCAATTCTTAACCGGACAATATCGAGAAATTTTCGAGCTTCCCGACTTAGGCGAATGACGATCGGGGACGATGAATTTCTTGGTATAATGATAACTTCTTCTTCTTCGGTTTCGACCGTTTCGGCCGAAAAGCATATTTTATGTCGAGCCAAAGTTAGAGCCAATTGAAAGAGTTTCAGATTGCCGTACCTGATTTCTGGATCCGTGGAACGATTCTGATGATAAAATTCCAGCCATGATTGAACCAGGTAAGGTAGATGAGCATAGGGTTTAGCAAGTGGAACTGGTTTTTCTTCTTCGATTTTGGTCAGACACCATAAATCATGAGGAATGGAAGCATATCGAAATCGGTGAAGCGCATGCTGACAATCGTATTCGTAACTCTCGAGAAACGTCAATTCGCTCACATCTGTGACGGGATGGAACAGACACGCCGTGTTTCTATTAGCAGGTTGTTTCGGATGAGATTCGAGCATGACATAACTTAAACATAAGAAAGCCTTTTTGTATTCAAACCCGATGACCGTCGAACAGAGTACGACCGGTTGGAGTGGATACGTGGTTTCTGGTTCGTAAAGAATATGAATCCAGTGCACGGTCGTGGGAATGGCTTGATATTCCATGTACCGCTGATACGGTGATCGAACATATAAAATCGTTTCCGGTTCAGAACCGTTGACGAGTCCAATGCATTTCCCGTTAGGATTCGATCGAGTAGCATTTTCGAACCCAATTTGAAACGGGTATTCAATCAAGAGTCCGACCTTCTCAAGCGAATTTCTCTGATCGTACGTATTCAAAATATCTTGGACAATATATTGAGGATGGTGCTGATACGTCCATTGTTTTTGAATGAGCGCCGTACTCTTATTGTACTCAATGGGAAACGGGATGGGTTTCTCAGGATTCACGGACGGTAAAAATTCAATAAAGGAAGACGGAAAAGCCGTTCGCGTTTTCAGAGGATCGTAATAAACGTCCGGTCGATCTTTCGATTCGTTGATGAAATTATGGACGAGGTCATTCTCGTGATAGACCTGGTTGGACAAAAAACAAAGACGATACCTTTTCCCTCCGTCATCTTCTGGTAAATGTAATCTGGGCCCGTTATCGTCATCAAAGTAATGTCCTCCTGGATATCCCATTCGTCTAAATAGAGAATTGTATGATTATTTTGGGAGCGGTACACGTTTTAGAACACGGGATTTTGTAAATACCGTTCGATCGTTTTAGGATCTTTCACAAAAAATGGTGTGGCGAAAAGTTTGAAAAGATTGTTTGAGGATTCCGATGAATTCGGGATCGTGGGGAAAATGACCCGTTCGTTTTCTAAAAGAAGGATCCATGACGCATTGCGTTGAAGAAAAATGGTACACGATAAGTCCGACATTTTACAATAGGCGGCTAGGGCGAGAACGAGTGGTTTCTGACTCGGGACGACTTTATCGAAATGAACGAGTTTTCGAATCACAGAAGGTTGAAGCCGCATATGGGCTAAGGGAAAAAAAATCGTATCTTGAATCACATTGAATCCTCCTAAATGCAAGCCATGAAATTGGCTGTAAAGTGTAGCGTATTTATGAATATTCATTATCCTTTGTTTTTGAGAGGGTCGGATTAAAAAAGAAGAAAATAGACATCTGAGAAAGTATCCGCAAGTGGAAAAGCTTACGATGAGCCGATTTTATAGTTGGCGTAGTATCCGAACTGACATTCGCTAAGGGGTCTAATAAAATCTAAAATCCATGGCTAGAGAATAGATGGGAAAGTCTTTTATGCTTCTGATAAAAACCGCTCGTTGTAAATCCAGAATCCATTGGTTAGAACAGATGCGGGAAATGTATTTGGAATTCTAATAAACAGACCAAACTGCCTCGAGTATCTGCAAGTAAAAAAATCTTACGATGAGTCAATTTTATAGTTGAAGTAGAATTTTGGATCCATTAAGGATATTGATAGAACTTGTATGTAAATAGAGAGAAAGGAATGAACAAGATAAAATGAGTTATGAATCATTTCTCCGATCCGTTTTTGGATCTAATTATAAGACATTTATGCCTTTTATTCATACTATTCAGCTTTACTGTTTATTTGTCATTACATTAGTGATTTGTCTGACCATCTACATGATTTATAAAACACAGCAAGATAAACATTAGGAAAACTATGTTCCCCCTTCATAGTATTTGTTTTTCAGACATATATATTATGGATTAAGTTATTTCTTTATCAATAGCGTCAGATCCTGGCACCCATTCAAAAAATCATTAATAATAATTTAATATCATTAATAAAATTTTGAAACCTTCTAGTATAAACCTTTTTCTTAAATTTTTGTAAAATAACAAAAATAACTAAAGTTCTAACCCTTCTATCATAACCCCATTACTTGATCAAGGTGCCTTGTTCGAGAAATGGGGTAATAATAGAGGGGTTAGAACTTTAGTATGCTTTGTATTTTACGGTTAAAGGATATTTAAAAGGTTTATAGAACCCCTATATTTTTTTAATCAATTTAATTTTTAGATACCAAAAAAGGATTAGATTAAAAAAATATAAGACGGAATCAAAAATAACGTATATAATAATTAATATGAAGGGATTGAATCAAGATGAATAATGAGGAATCTACAATTTTATCTGAAAGGAAAAGGAAGAAAAAGGCCTATATGAAACATTATTGGTCATTGGAAAGAGTAAAAGAAGCAAATCGATGGAGATTACGAGAGAGGAGAAGAGATCCAAACGTTCGATTCAAAGAGAGGGAATACCAACGAATGAGACGATGGAAATGTTGGGAAAACTCTCTTCCTAAACATAGACACAAGCATGACAATACAGTATTCATACCATGTCCGTCAATGGAGGAATGTCAAAATATTATTAAACGGATGAATATTTCGGAAGCAACACGAACTAATTATGAATTTTATTTTAATGAATTCTATGACTGGTATCGAAAACATGGTGATGGTATAAAATATCATTATAAGAGAGCACTACAGAAATATGAAGAGTATCTGACTGAGGAAAAAAAGAAATCGCGTAATCAAGTGAAGAATAAACTATGGTTTTTATATCGTTTATTAAGTGTTAAATGGGAGCGTCCGAAGCAAACTAATATTAAAAGGTGTCGAGGCCCTCTTCTTACATTAGATGACCTAAAGAAACTGAAAGAAATAGTTATAAAGTACTATGAATATGAAGAAATGGCATTATTTATTCTCATCATTCTTGAAACTGATTTAAAAGCAAAAGAAATTTTAAAAATTCTGAACGAAACAGATCTTCGACGGCATTATGCACAAAAAAAATTGGTATCGTCCAATATATGGGATCAACGTAATCGGTTTTTGTATGAATTTCTGGCTTGGGTTATTGCCGGCCCACTTTTCCCTCGAAGATTAGATAGTTGTTCAAGAAAGTTAAAACGATTCTTTCGAAAATATTTTCCGTATCGACCTTTTAATCCTTCCTATACTATCATTAAACGTTCCATGAAAATTGTAGGTTATCGTAAACATATGCTAGAAGAAGCAAAAAAAGAGATGGAATCAAAAACGTAACAGCTTATTTTTTAAAAATATAGTAACTGTTAACGTTTATAGATTGAGTCGAAATGCTTAGATAGAGTTAAAAAAAATGGGAGTGAAGAAATATGTCAGAGAATCAGAGTTATGAAAGAATATTCCATGAAAGGAGTTGGTCAGAGAAAATTTCTTTCAAACAAAATGAAAAATAGGTAAAAAGCAAAAGATTTCCTACCTTTACTGAAGTCTTTGTCATAATGCATATGTAACCCAATTTGGAAGATGTTACCTCCTTCAACAGCACAGGCGATTTTGAAGCGAAAGTCAGATTACTTAAATAGATAAGAGAGAGTTTATTCTAGAAAGAATTTTGAAATGTTTTGTTGAATGAATAAACTAAAAAAATTGTCTGGGAATAATGTCTCACCTTTTCTAAAAATAGATTTGTGAGAAAAGATTGATTATACCTTTCTTGGAAATCTGTTCTTGAAACATGTTGAGACCTGATCCAAACAAAAAAGGGGAGGTAGAGTTAATTTTTATCATGTCTAAAGACATGATAAAAATTAACCAAAAGTTTTTTTTTTTTAATTTAATTGACTTGATCCTAACAGTTCATTATGGTTCCCTATAAAACCGAGCTATATTCCTATGTACACATTGAGGTTTTCCTTGAATTATAGCGTTTACTTGTGGAAATTGACACATGCGTTCGTGCTGATTGAACCCCCTATAGATAAATGTACCATTTTGACAAACATCTTTCGCCAATTCTCCACAATCTGGTCCATTGTAAAAAGCTGGATCCGTGCAGTAACACGACCACTGATAAAATCCATTTTTTTCCGTAAGAATAATCATTCCCCCCTTTTCAGTTTGACACGGGTAAGGGTTCAGTTTGGGCATACAGAGTCCTCGAACACATTGCATTTCTTCCCCGTTTGTGCAAAGAAAATCACATGTATCCACACACCAGACTTTTTCTCGTCGGCAATCTTTAAGCGGTATCGATTCGTTCGTGGGGATGGAATCCGATTCCATAACAGAAGTAGGAAAGAAAAATAGAAAGAGACCAAACATCATCAAGAATATATATATTTCAGCCAACTTTTTTCTTTGGACAAAAAACAAAGGATAAGGATATGGAAAGACGAGTTGATCAACACGAAGAACGTCGATCTTGTCGTCGAACGGCTCTTCAGTCTAAAATTAATACTTGGCGAGATGCTTTTACGGCATGCTTTAAAATCATGGATGATTGGGCCACGATCGAATTTAAAAAATTCCATTTCATATTTGAACGATGGGTCTCGATTCTCAATCGTATCTTGGAAAATCCAATTCGTCGATTGGACCGTTACGAAATGTCCATGTATTATTGTGAAGAGCCAGGAGGACCCAAAGAGATTATTCAGTTATATATTAATGAAACCGAAACCGAGGAAGGAAAAATTCCCGTCTACGTTATTTTTAATCTTTTCGGGTTTATTAAAATTCATCGCAATTACTGCTTAAACTATTCCACTTCGAACAAGATGCTGGTAGATCAAAACAGGGGTACGATCAATATGAACACCTATTATGCTAATCAGGTCAATGTAGATCAAACTCGATTTTATCGTAATGAAACGACATGGCAATTATTATTCATTTTTACTTTGCATGCCTTGGCTCATTTAGATGTGTTTGATTTATACGATCACGCTTACTATGATACACACCAGCACGTTCGAGATTCAGTTTTCTTCCGATTATATTTCTATGGACAAGTCATTTGGGATATATAAAGCAAAAAAAAAATGTCTTATCCTTCCAAAGTTCCTATTGAGTATGTTCAAAAAGTGTTAGAAGAGGAATTAAATCGAAACGTGCGTCGTTCGGAATTAACAGGGACATGTTCGTTGGGGCACGTTTTATTCGACTTGTCTCATTTACAAAAATGTTTTCCCCGCTATAGTCCAGAAGAGTTTATAAAGTTTCGAGACGATAAATTTATAATCATTCCGGGAAATTACTGGTATGACGCTATGAGTGAAGAACCTCGTGTCCAAGACTATGTAAAACGTTTCTTAAACCGTAATAAAGTAGAAATAAATCCAAATATGCGGCGTCGATCTCAACGTCAACGTTCTAGAAGTCGATCGAGAAGTCGATCTCAAAGTCCAACGAGAGTCCGAACACGATCTCAAAGTCCAACAAGAGTCCGAAGTCGATCTCCAAGTCCAACAAGTGTCCGAAATCGATCCCGAAGTCGCTCTTCGAGTATAGATATACCCATTCGGCATTACTTGGCTCCTCTACCCAAAAAAAGAGGGAGAAAGAGAAAGTCTAAACTCAAAGCTCGTGTTGGCTACGATCAAAAATTTATAAAAGCCCTTGAGACAAACGAATCAGGTCTGATTCTAAAACCGACTCGAGGAATGGATCGAGATTTAAATTTGCCGGGATCTATTTGTCGGGGTATTCGCCAAGTCTGTCGCTACAAGGATCCTCAAACGAAACGTTACATCAATTTTGTTCGTGACGGGAGTGAAGACGATGAGTATGTGCTGCAACTGTAATATTAATGAATGATGGGATTTTCTAACGGGTTAAAGGCCAGCGGGACAAGAGCTTTCCAGTGATCCGAATAATGTAAGTTATAAGGATCGTAGTCGTATATATAAGACGGTAAAATGGCTTTATTGGTATGATTCTTCCAAGCATAATCATCTCGAAGAGGCAATAATACTGATTTAGAAGTGCATGGTGATAATAAACCTTGAATCATGCGTGTTTCCAGTAAAAGAGATGAACGCGGTCCAAAATATTCGGGATCCATAGCTTGATGAGTGATCTTGGCCGTTTCATAGTTATACACCCACAGTCGTATGGACTGAGGTAAATATCGAGTACTTTCGTCGTGAGTTAAGTTCAAAAATTCTCGAATGGCAGGAATATTACTATTCAGGTACATTATGAAATTATAAATTTGTTCTTCGAACATCTTGTATTTAAACATATCAAATTCAGCAAGATGGTGACTGGACAGTTTAACACGAAAACATTTTTCCGGATATTGATTTATAATAAAATGTTTAGGATCGATTTGTCGTCGAATAACCAATTTACTACTATCATCCGAAGTGATAAATTCCAGTTTATACGGATTGGGTTCTTCTAAATATCTTTGATTCAGCTCGAAACATGGAGAGTCGAATCGTTTTACTTTCCCGTCTGATTTATAAACCATTTTATAATAAATATCCATACTTAATAATCCACTAAAATGGGATATTTTTTCTGTTTCAATAAATCGAGGACGAGTTGTTTATAATCCATCTTCTTGTTTATCTCACAGAAAGCCACGTTCGAATGAGTTGACGAATAGGCTCATGGGGCATGAGTTCTTGAAAAGTATCTAAAACCTCGGCCAGACTGCGTTGTCGACTTTTACAAATCAGTTGATGCGTTACATCGTTGAAGACAACTTTCTCGGAGAGAATGCATTGACCACGACATTTCTTCTTAAAATAATCCGGATGCATGAGTTTCACGTACCGAATAATGTCTCGAGTCGTTCGTCGTTTCAAGAACCGATGCCATTTCTTCTCGTTTAAAAATTCTCGATGACCGATGCGTTCTCTCTTTTCCACATTCAGAGCTCCAATATCCACGAGCACAGGATGATGGTCCGTGTACACAAAAGAACATAATTTTAAAACGGGAGCCGTTCCTCCGAGTCGATAACAAATACTACACAAGAAAACAATGAACGTGTAAAACGTTTCTGCTAAATATTCCGGTTGAAGAATGCGAGCACTATAAAGTCCAGGATTCATTTCAAAGAGACCTATTGTATATCCCGAACGTTCTCGGAAATGCGTTGCAAAAGGCAACACATACTCCGAACTCAATTGTCGATGAAGAAGGATCAAATCGAAAAAATGTTCGGGCAAGTCACAAGAGCTGCTGGCACTGTAAGATCTCCATTGCATCGAGTGGGAAGTAAACAGGCAGTGGAATCGTCTTTGATTGAAATTATTTAAAATGAGAAAACAGGCATAATCAAAATGCCAAGGACATTTGGAAGGAGCATAATAAACAATTTCTTTCACGTGTTCAATAATAGTATGAGTGGTGGATCGACTCATCTTCTTCTTTCTTTAAAAAAGAAAGATGGTGGTGGTCTGTGTCTTAGATATGGATGAGACGCTTGGATACTTTGAAGGAGAAACATTTCAAATTCGACCCAAAACCAATTTCCTGATCCAGTTTTTACGTCTTTGCAATATCGATATCATTTTGTGGAGTAAAGGTTCGGACGATTATGTCGAGCGAGTGATCAACAGTTCATTGCACGATATTGCACGATATGCGTATCGGATATTTGGCCGCACGCAATGTGAAAAGTCGTGCCGAAAGTATAATATTTCAAAATGTTCGGAACATATCAGAGTCTTGTACGATTACGACATTCTTTTAATTGGGGTCGATGATAACGTTAATGAAAATATGGACGAGCGCTATGATTTAAGAATTCACGTGAAGCCGTACAAGCAGATAGATCCCCGTGATCAAGAACTGTATAAAGTCGTGGAAAAAATTACCCAATTTTGTATAGATCATCAACGAGAGTTGTAGATGAAGCGAGATAGGGTTTTTGCTATGTCAGCTGGGAACCCCATTCCGTATAGAGAAGTGAGTACGAGAAAGTTATGTGTATATAGTTCTTGAAGCAATGACGTCATTTTTAAACAAACCAATAGTAAGCCAGTTTTAAAAAATGATGATTGGGAAAAGGTCGGTTGAAAATCTGGCTGGAAAAAAATCTGTCAGGAAAAATTTACGACTAAAAAAAAAAAAAAAAAAAAAAAACTTTTTGTTAATTTTTATCATGTCTTCTAGACATGATAAAAATTAATGACCCCCTTTTTTGTTTTCAATGATGTCTCAGCACCATGTTTCTAAAATACACCATGACTCACCATTTCTAAAAATAAAATTCCAAGAAAAGAATGAGTCATAGTTTATTTTTAGAAATGGTAAGACATCATTCAGAGACAAAAGGGTGGTAGTGTTAATTTTTATCATGTCTAAAGACATGATAAAAATTAACAAAAAGTGTTTTTTTTTTTTTAGTCCAAAGGGGCATTGTCCCCGAAGGACTATTAGTTTTGTTTGGGCGTTTTGCGTCGGAAACTGTAAGAAGGCTGTATCACTTTTCAAAATAACGCACTTACCCTGATCCACTCTCACCTCCTCTTCGCTCTCTTATCTTTATACACTCTCTCCTCCTCCTCGCTCTCTTATCTTTATACACTCTCTCCTCCTCCTCGCTCTCTTATCCTCCTCCTCTCTCTTATCCTCCTCGCTCTCCCATCCTCCTCCACTCTCTCATCCTCCTCGCTCTCCCATCCTCCTCGCTTTCCCATCTTCCTCCAATCTCTAATCCTCCTCCTCTCTCTACTCATCCACACTCTCTCATTTTCCTCTCTCTTGTCCTCCATTTCCATATAGTTACCATTTCCCGTTGTATGAAACAATCGAATAGTAACCATTCTCAATAAAACGGTAGTCAAGCAACCGCAGTAAGAGGAAACTATTGTAATAGACCTTAGTAAAAAAAAACTATTGTAAAAATCATTTGTATTGAAAAACAATTATCATATCATTAACGACAATCAAAGTCATTCGGGGACAATGCCCATTTGGGCGTAATCCAAAATCTGAATTCTTTCAGTTTTTTTTTTTTTTTTTTTTTTTACTCTCCAGATATTTTTCTTCCAGCTCTCACAAAATTTTTTTTTCCACTCGACTTCATCAACCAAACAAGACATTGCAAAATTCTTTCTAGAATGAATTCTCGCTGATCTATTTAAGTCATCCCATTTTCGCTTCAAATCAGTTTGTGCTGCTGAAGAGGTAACATCTCCTAAGGCCAGTAGTCTAATAACCAAGATACTACATTCTACTTTGTTCGAAAAGAAGAAATCTATTGAGTAAGAATGGATTATTCGTTGATTATCAAGAATATTCTTTCTTCTCCCATCCTTGAGAAAGCTATCGACCAATTAAAAGAACGTCAAGGTGCTCTCAACTTAATATGTCCCAACTGGGAAGATGTTTTAAATCACGATCCGCTGTACGAGACACATTGTCAACAAAAAGTTCAATTTTCCAAAGGAACTCGAAAAGATACTGTTCACATCCGAAACATTATTGGTTTACAAAATTGCTATAATGTTCTCGTGGCTGGTTATTGGTATTTGAAACCGGGGGAGAATAATAAAACAGGAACTTCGTTCATGACTCGACTGTGTGCTCCTTTAACTAAAATTGGCGAAAGCATGAAAGAGAATCCGCAACACAAATTTGCGGAGAATTGTCGTTTTTTCATGGACCGGTGTGATCCCGCGTTTTGCTCTGCTTGTAAAGGAGCCCAAGATAAATTTCAAATTCATAGAAATATGTGGTGTATACGAAAGAGTCGGATCTTTAATGGAGAGGGTTTAAAAAATACTTTTCAGTGTTCGATTGAAAATATGTTTGGTACGACGACTTCTTTTCTAGGTATTCTAAACCTTCAAATTTCTAACCGGTACACTTTCGGAGAAAATTCGTACAAGGTAGGAGGTTTAGTTCGCGAATTTATCTTATTTAAAGAATCTGTTCTGTTCTCGACCGATCTGGATATCGAAACTCCTCTTTCCCTCCCTGTAGTCGAAGAGATGGAAGAAGGGGAAGAGAAGTGTCCCGAAATTATCGGCATTCCCAATTACTTCAAACCCGTTACTCATTTTTAAATAAGAAGAAAGCATTTAGAAATGGATTTATGGAAAATCCATCGTCGACATTTATTATCCAAACGACGTTACCGATTTTTTGCCAAGATGGCTCAAAAAGAAATGGATCAACTTCCCTATCTCACACCTCATAATATGTTTATTCATCGAGGTTTATCGGAATCGCTGTTGAGTAACAGTTTTGTGATTACCGATCATATGCTTTCCAGCATTATACACCGAAAAGATAATATTGATCCTCAGTACAGTCAATAATCGTTCCTTGCCGCAATTTTAATCAACCTCTCCTCCTTCAGTTAATAGCCACCTCGATCGCGGAAAAGGTGAAAACGGAACAGAAAGAATTACCGATGGACACAAGAGGACTTCCTAAAGACCCAATAGAGGATCCAAATGCTAGAAAAGTAAGTGTTATTAAGGGGGGTCCAGGAACCTCTACGGAGGATGCACTGAATCAAATGTTTGGCGTAAACAAGTAATTTAAAAAATAATGGACGACCCTGTCAAAATGGTGAAGGTTCAACGAAACGATATGGTCTACAGTGTTCGAAAATATTTATTATCGATCCAGAATCTACAAACCAAATATAAACTTTTGCAATATTTTGAACAAATAGGGGCCCAACGAGATAATGCCGGTCTGGTGCATGAAGATCGAGGCGATAAAATAAAAGTTGTGAACCTCTATTGAAAAAAAGAAGATGACGCTTTGGATATTTCTTCTCGTCTTTTATCTTTACCTGATCATGATCTACCTGTTTCGAAACGAGTCCCAAACGACTACAACCCCTCCTTGGCAATCGATTTCCTACCACCCTCCTCAGCGGACGACGCTTTATTCGACTTGTATTCACGCAACCGATTGTGACGACGATCAAATATGTTTTCGGGGTGAATGTCTTCCCAAACTCCTTCCCCATGCTACTTGTTCTTCAGCTACGGGAGAGTGGGTTCTGGTGAATCAAAAAGGATTGAAATTCGCGACCTGTTTTTGTAAATACCCTCATCTCGTCACGCAAAAAGAACGCGGGGGGAATTGTGACGTAGACATTGCTTGCGGACCTCACGGCCGATTAGAAAGTTTAGACAAAGATCCTTTGAAAGAAGGTAAATGTGTTTGCGATTTTGGATACAAGCCGCTTTTGCAAGGTTTCGGGTGTGAAGAAATGACCGCTCACGAACGATTAGCGTTTTCGAAGGAAGAAGAAAAAAACAACGTATGGGATCCGACCGTATTTTCCGAAAAGTATCTCGCGTCTTTCCAAAAACCCGGTTACTTCCAGCAGCCCTGTTCCTTCGATGCTTTTACAGGTCAGCCTTTAAAACATACTTTTTATCATGCAGAATTTGGAAGTTGTGTGTGCGATCCGAGGTATGGGAATATCGGGGTGCGACTCGATCATCCCTATTATTTGAAAAATAACGATAAGGGCTATAATGCTTGCGCGAATATTTTTAAAAGCGAACCCGATTCCCCGATCCATCATGTGAAACTGTTTGCCTATTTCTACATGTTTGATTATTCGCCGGTCGCGTTCATCGAATTTGAGAATTTAGACCCGAGTCAATTATCCTATCCTTTCAATTATTACGTGGTCCAATCCAAGAAACACCATCTACAAATCGAAGAAACGTGGCCTTTTGACTACATGCAATATGTTTTTAAGTACCTTCCCTTTACGGTGCATACGCGTCACTGCCACGAAGATCCTATTTTTCATGTCAAAACGTGCTACGAAACCATTATTCGACAAAACCAGCTCACACGTTGCCAGTTGATCGAGCAAGAACTGGATGGAAAATTAAGTCAACACGCGAACGCCTACACGCTCCTGTATCGATATCCCGTATGTCTTTTTTCAGAGGAGGATCGACGCGTTCCCGAAATTTATCAAGGCCATGTCGTTCTCAATCCTTTCCATTTACTGTTGAAAACCCTCCCAAACCTTCTTCGATCGAACGGTATTCAGATGAAACCGAATGAGGAAGGCATGTGGCATGTCACGTTTGCTCGAGCTCCTTATGTAGAAACATATGCGGCGACGTTAGATCCAGCCGTCTTTCCCGATATTAAAGGAGAACCCACGAAAGCGTTGGAAAAAGGTCATTTCTTTTAAAGAGAAAGAGAGAGAAAATCAAAATAAAAGAAAGGGAGACATATAATCAAAATAAAAATGAAACGCGCTCATGAAGAATCCGAAAAGGAAATGGACCATGAAGAGGGGGAGAAGGAGGAAGAAGGACCTACCCATAAACGAAGTAAAGAGACGGACGTGTCTCTATTATTAGAGCTTCAAAATAAACACACAGATCCCGGTCAGCAAATGAATCGAGAATTGGAAACGGCTCGCGAAAAATATCTCGTTTCTTATCTACGGAAAGTCATTGAAAAACTGCCCATGAGTAAACACGTTCTAGATTCAACGACCGAAATTCCAGAAGGCTACGAAGGATTTTTAAAAATGTACAGTATCGCTAAAACATGCGTCCATTCGGAAATTCAGTTAAAAAAATTGATGGCGTTTAATTCCATCTTTGACATGTTGAATGGCGTGATCGGGAAAGTCATTCACGATAAATATATTGCTCCATATTTAACGAAACTCGTCACCGATCACGATTTGAATCGGGCTTTTGCCGTATTCCAAGAAACTCTGCAAGCAGACGATACGAACGTATCCACGGAACTCCATTGCGTTTCGTTTTTGATTCAAGACGAATTGTCAAAGAAGGAACCTCTCAAAGTCCCCAATCCTTTGTATAATCGTTTCACGCAGCAAATGTATGCCGTCAGTAAATACGTGACAGGTATATTAATGGCGATCGCAGCGAATCATGCAACTGCATCTACGCCTGACTTTGAAATGATCGGAACACCTAGAAAAGGAGAAAAATAACCAATGAAAAAAAAAAAGCTTAGGAATACGAAAAGTCCATTAGTAACAAAACATGACAATGTCAGTTGGAAAAATTTTCTAAGAGCTTGAAAAAAAAAAAAAAAAAAAAAAAAAAAAAAAAAAAAAAACAACTTTTTGTTAATTTTTATCATGTCTTTAGACATGATAAAAATTAACTCTACCCCCTTTTTCTTTTTTGTTGTGAATGATGTCTCACACTTTCTAAAACTAGATTTCTAAGCAAAAGAATGAGTCATATCGTTCTTGGAAATTTATTTTAGAAACATGTTGACACCTGATTCAAACCAAAATAAGGGGTGAGGGGTGGTAAAGTTAATTTTTATCATGTCTAAAGACATGATAAAAATTAACAAAAAGTTTTTTTTTTTAATAGTCAATTCGATGTGGACAAGAAGTTACCCTTTTTTAACCAGAATAAACTTTCACTTAACTATTTAAATCGTCAGTCAGTGCTGTGGCCTGGATCCAAGCTTATACTCCATCATAGGAAAAAACCTTCTTATTTGGGTCCATATTCTTAAAAGAATTTCTTTTTTTGAATGTCTATTCTCCATTCGATAAACCACGCAACCAACACCAGAAACACGATCCATCGAAACTGAATATATATAAACTGAAATATATAGAAGAGTTTAGGAAAGAAATGAAATCCATGGAATATAGTTTCGGCCGCTTCATGGTATCGTAAACGCCGATCAAGGTTGACGAGCTGTTTAACCGGTTCAGGAGCGATTAATAATTGTCTGTCTTGATTCACCAGAATCACGGAATGAGCCCAATCCACCTCATTTAAAGAACCCACGTTGAATTTTTCTGCCGAGGGGTAATTGGGATAAACATGTTCCGTTACATATCGTAAATGCGCGTCTAAGAGTTGAGCTGTAAAAATAATATTTTTGGGATACGTCAATAACAACTGACTTCTTAGAAATTCTTCCTGATAAGGAATCCAAGCTGATGAACGATCAAGAATCGTTTCCATCATGATATTATTTCATCTACTCTGTTTTTTTCTTCTTTACCTATTCCAATGTTTCATGTACCGAAATTTACTCGTCTATTATTCGGGACAATCGATCCCTTTACATTTCAATCTTCTTCAATGGTATCGACAAGTTCATCAAGAAATCACATAATAAAGGAATCATTAGTGGACAAAACAATGTTTGGTTTTAATCTTCGTTCGACTCTCGCCATAACCATTTTAATATGTCTGGTGACAACACTGGTCATCATGGCCCTCATCGTATATCGTCTCTCCTACGGCAGTGTGGCTTTCGTTTACGATGCTGCTGATCCGAATAAAGTCACGACCAAAGGAACGACAGCGAGCGATTTCTGGGCCAACAATAAAATGTTGCTCATTGCTCCAACGGTTGTCAATGTGATCAATATACTAATGGTCGGTTTATTACTTTACGTGTAACCGAAAAGAGAATAAAGACTAGATTCAAAAATACATCACGATGGATACAAAGGCTATCATGGTAATTATCTTATTAGGAATTGTATTTGTCTCGTTACTCAATTTCGGCTACCTGGCAACAGCTATTTACAGTGATGCGACAACCCAAAACAGGAGCCGAACATTTTAATCAACGCAACTGGATGTTTTACGGAAATATAATGTTACATATTATTGCTCTGATGCTAGGTGGAGGCATTTTTATGAAAAAGTAATGATTTAATTAAAAAAAATATGACAAGACCTACCCAAGATGAATCCAAAATCTTTCAGAGAAATACTTTCATAGATAACGATGAGTCACTCGTATTCATAAACACGTTCAAGGTGATGGACGGGCGTAACTTCAATTCAAGAAGAAATATACTAACAACTGCTTTTATTGACATCTTGCTCACTCAAGAAGGAAGAACAAGAATGATCAGAGTCAGCTAGAAAAATTTCCCAAGAGCTAAAAAAAAAAAAAAAAAAAAAAAAAAAAAAAAAAAAAAATCTGAAAGAATTCAGATTTTAGATTACGTCCAAAGGGGCATTGTCCCCGAAGGACTTTGATTGTGATTAATGATATGATAATTGTTTTTCAATACAAATGATTTTTACAATAGTTTTTTTTTACTAAGATCTATTTCAATGATTTCCTCTTACTGCGGTTGCTTGACTACCGTTTTATTGAGAATGATTACTATTCTATTGTTTCATACAAAGGGGAAATGGTAACTATATGGAAATGGAGGACAAGAGAGAGGAGGATGAGAGAGTGTGGATGAGTAGAGAGAGGAGGAGGATTACAGAGTGGAGGAGGATGGGAAAGCGAGGAGGATGGGAGAGCGAGGAGGATAAGAGAGAGGAGGAGGATAAGACAGCGAGGAGGAGGAGAGAGTGGTTAAGGATAAGAGAGCGAGGAGGAGGTGAGGGTGGATCTGGGTAAGTGCGTTATTTTGAAAAGTGAATCGGACATTCTACGGTTGTCGACGCAAAACGCCCAAACGAAAACTAATAGTCCTTCGGGGACAATGCCCCTTTGGACTAAAAAAAAAAAAACTTTTTATTAATTTTTATCATGTTTTCTAGACATGATAAAAATTCACTCTACCCTCCTTTTCATTTTGAATGATGTCAACATGTTTCTAAAAATAGATCTCTAAGAATGAATCATACTTTTCTTGGAAATCTATTTTTAGACACATGTTGACATCATTCAAAACGAAAAGGAGGGTAGAGTTAATTTTTATCATGTCTAAAGACATGATAAAAATTAACAAAAAGGTGTTTTTTTTTTTTCATTACAGGAGAATATTTTTCTCAGCTCTCAGAAATTTTCCCAGCCAACTCGATTGACCAGACATCACCATTTTCTTACAATAATGAACTTTCACTTATTTATTTAAACCATCCCCGTTTCACTTCAAAAAATCAGTCTGTGCTATGACCTGAATACAAGCTTCTGTTCAGGTATGTTAATAATATATTTTTTGTTTCTTTGGCTTTTCGCGTTTAGTTTATGTGATTCGTCTTTCGCTATAGATATCCAATATTTTATAATGGCAATTTTGATTTAAGATGGTCACCATTTTTGCCATTTTCCGTAGCGCTTGATCTGCTCGAGTGTCCATGTTGCGTCTATCTTCATAAGACATATCTAAATACAGCTCATTGGCGTTCGGTTCAATATTTAGGTGATACACTTCATGATTACGTTCTTTGTCCATGAGAAACTTGAACACATCAAATTCATTTGGCCGGCGATCTGATTTGAACGGTTTCAGGACTCTCGGACTGTAAAGTCGTTTCCCCTTCGGATCAAAGACGAAACCCGGACAAGGTCCACCTTTTTGAGAACGAACTTCCACCTCGTCCGGTTCGACATCTTCTTCGACCTGTCGGCCATTGTCGGAACGATACTGTAATTTAAACCGTCGCCAATTGTCAATAAACGCGTCGAGAGTATCCTCCGATTCTGGAAAATATTGTCGGTAAAGTGTTTCGGCTTGAGTTTGTTCTTCGGGTAATAAATTGGCATACTCCACATATTCAGTGAACAATTTTCGGAAAATAGGATCTTTCTCACTTAAATAAGTGGCCATTTCATCCAACGTCATTTCGTATAACTGTTCGACAAAATTCATGATGGAAGTGCTTTCTTCTTCTTATTATTATTATTATTGAATTTTCAAAGCGGACATTATATCTTCCATTCTCTCACATTGATAGCGGTATTTTAAATATTTGAAAGATGTGATGGCCATGAGCGCTAGAAAAATGACGAGCGTTAAGACCGTGAAATGAAATTTAAAGTGAGTTTCTTCCTCATGCACAATCAACACGCAAATGGAATAGAGTAATCCGCCCGCTAAAGCAAAGATACCGAACGGTTCTAGTTTCGAAATATTCATGGGGATCCTAAAAGTGACTGGGCAACTCTCAAGTTAGTAAATACTTTATTCCAAAATTCTTCGTGAATAGCGAGCGAATTTTCTAAAGAGGCCTGGAACGTTTCGTACTGAGGCAGAGTTTGAGCAAACGATAAAATACAGTCTTTGGGATTCTGCATCGGCGTATGAACTAACCATTCGCGTAACCGGTTCCACGTCTCGGGCCAACATTGAATTTCTTGGTTGAACCGATCGGCAATCGAGGGACCGAACGTTTCATTCAAAAACCAAGAAATGCAAGCTACAGTTTGTTTCATAATCGTTTCTGAATTCATGGTTCCTTATTTTTAAATATTTTTTTTTCATTTATTTCAGAAAAAGAAAAAGAAGAGCAAAGAATGAATCATTTAGACGAATTGTTTCAGTACCTTCTCCAACACAAGAAAACAATTGTGTTTGGGAACCTGAGTCGATTACCCTATGTGATCAACGATTACATTTCCAAACATTTATCCCACCTCACCATTTTTGTCATTTGTCCCTTTTATACGTACCCGTCTTTCCCTCATGTGCGTGTGATTAAACCGGAAGAATTGAGCACGAACACGTGCGATTTATTATTCTACATTGAACCTTTTCCGCATGCCGTTTTACACCACGACATTAAAACGGCTCAACACCTCGTCATTTTAACGAGCCACATGATTTTTATCGATCGATACCATACGTGTTCCTATTTATCCTATTTTCATTTCCCGGGAAGTTTAGAAAGGTATATGGAAAAAACCAAACAGCTGATGGATTTGGAACAGACGTTCCTTTACAAAACGGATCTACCCGAAGTTAAAGAGTCCAAGAAAGCTCTTTCGATCGGTCCTAGTCCTACCCTGGATCGATGGATCAGTCCCGAGAATCCCGATCCGACTCCCTTAGAAAACATGTCATGGATTTTAATCGATCTCACGTCCTTCCGGAATACGTCGTCACTGTTATTTCATTTTTGGACAGCTTTTGATTACATGCTGAATCATATCGATCGCATTGAAGGCTGGCAATTGTGTTTTAAAACGTCCGCGGAAGCTCGTGCTTATAAGAAACTCGTTCAGAAATGGATCGATTATCTCTGTTGTAGGGAATTCCAGCACGGGAACGTATTACAATTGAATGAAATTCTCTCCCTCACGCCTTTTTATCGAGCAGGGACGGTCGATCTTCCCATTATTTTAGAAAAGAAACGATTCGGACCTTTGGAATATATTCTTTGCACATCGGTTCAAGATGCGTATCGAGCTTCTATGCGATATAACTTAGATCCTGTCGTCGGATCCGTGTTTCGATTGAAATAAAGTCAGAATGAATGATCCTAACGAGGATGATGTTTCGAAGGAAATTCCACCTCTTGGAACACCCGAAGTTATTTATTATGACGATATTCTACCTTCACAAATTCAAAACCAAGTCGACCTTTCCGACGATTTCGAACTTCAATTTCCTCTCCATGTCTTCAATCATGTCTTCAGACAATCATGTCTTCAGACATGATTAAAATTAACTATCCCCCTTTTGTTCAAATGATGTTAATCTGTTGTCTCAATATGTTTCTAAAAATAGAACATGACTCATTTCTTTCTTGGAAATTTATTTTTAGAAATATGTTCGAAAAGATGAGACATCATTCCTAGACAAAAAGAAGAGAGAGTTAATTTTTATCATGTCTAAAGACATGATAAAAATTAACAAAAAGTTTTTTTTTTTTTTTAAGCTAAATTTTTTCTTACTACCCAACTTTTGCTTCTCCTTTCTACCTCCCCCCTTTCGTTTCACAGTATATAAACAGCTGGAGCTGAGACGATTTTCTCATTTCATACTGAGGACAAGATGGATCAGGAAAACACTGTAACCCTAGAACCTTTGACATTACTCTTGAAGGATCGTCTCAAGTACGTGTTGGATGAAGTCGTGCTGGAAGAATTTAATCAATCTAATTTGTTTACGACTAAAACCACCGTTCATTTGAGAGTTTTAAAAAGAACAGCTAATATGATGATGTTTCCGTGGACCTTGATTCAAGATTTGAAACCTCTTGTACCCGTCCATCGATACTGTTTAAATACCATTTGGCGTTTATGGATGGATGTGCAACAGCAGTTGGTACAAAATAAAACCATCTCCACGCCAGATGAATGGAATATGATCGAGAAAGTTTTATCTAAAGACTATTCTAGATCGACCGATCTAATAAGACTTTCCAACATCTTATTCAAACGACAGGAAATACCTAAGATAGAAGTGTATAAATTATTTGCCATAGACGGATTGCTGGGCGAGGATCTGCAAAAGTATGTTTTTAATCTACAGTACGGAGGAGATGAAAAAACACCTTTAAACGAACAAGAAGCTCTAGATTTTAAAGCAGTTCATGCTCGAATCGTCCGTTGTTTATATCACGAAGTTTCCAAACGATCGGAATCTCTTCTCTACGTGGATGTGATTCGACGTACTATAGAAGAAATAATAAACACTACACCTTCTACCAGTGACGAAGTAAGCGAATGGGGTGCATTGTATTTAAAGTATCTTGGAGAGGATCTATTTTCAAATATATTTTACGAAATTAAAGTCTGGAAGACGAAAGAATTGGAACAATACCAGGCGAAAAAGAATCAACAAGAAAATAATTCTCAAAAGAGAAAGAATGTGAGAGAGGATCCTAGAATCAAGAAGAAAAACAGAAACAATATGTCGGACCTTACTTTAGCTTCGAGTGATTATTTCGACCCTTCGATTGTCGATTTGCAACCTGTTCGTTATCCTTCTCCCAAGAATCCACCTCCATCGGAAAAGGGGGAAGAAGATCCTATTTCTCCCGAGAGTCCACCTCCATCGGAAAGAGGAGGAGAAGATCCTGTAGAAGCTTCCTTCGAAAGACTAGAGTGTGAAGACGAAAATGTAGAAACTACAAGTAGTGAACAAGGCAAAATGAACCCCTAGAGACTCGGAACATTTTTTCCATGGCTCTTTAATGGAATATAAAGAGTGAACAGTCCAATAATACATTGAAGGTATGTTTGAGACTATATATATTTTTTTTGGAATAGATTTAAATACTTTAGATGCACAAATATTAGACGAAATGAACTTGTTTTTGTCCTTTACAAGAAGAACTACTAACCATGATAAAATGTTTTACGAATAGCATCCTTTCCAAAATATTTTTTCATCAGGTTCCATCCTCAACTGTAAAAACTGATTTTGACAAGATTTTATAGATAAGATAGTTCATTAAAAAATTTTTTTGAGAACTGGTTTTTATCGCTATTCCATACGCAACTGTAAAAACTAAAATTTATAGGATTTTATAGTTGAGACAATTTATTTTTTAATTAAAAAAATTTTTTTTCGAACTGGTTTTTGTATATGTTCCATACGCAACTGTAAATACTGAATTGAATCTCATTTTATACTTGTTACTATATAAAAAAAAAGAATCCTTTTATTTTTGTTGTTAAAAAAAAAGCAACAACATCGAACTTTTTTTCGATATATAGGAACAAAGCCCTCCTCCAAGATGAAATGGGATTCGTTTCAAAATAGAAATGAATATACTGTCACTTCTTACGATCTCGATCACGCTATTCGGTATGCTCAAGAAGCGACTCAACTCTATATTTACGAACAAGCTCTTCAAAGTCGGTACGCTTTTATTTTTAAACATACCACCTTCCAAATAAGAAAAGCCGACTCCAAACGGGATTACTACATACCTAAAACCCTCGATCCGGAACAATGTCACGTCGTCGAAAAATTTGTTTTTACGCAAACGGGATGTGACATGATTGCCTGCTTCCCTTTTCAAGAAAATTTAGAATCCTGTGCCCCGGAAGATGAACCGCGATGGATTCGACTCGGAACGGGTTTCAGTTTAGCTTGCCAACCCGCCTGCGATCGTTTATATTCCAACACGCAGCAGAGTATGGACACGGAATATCGAAATGGAAAATGTGTAGCCGTAAAGCTCGCCAAGAAATTATTAGCTCTCTTGCCCGAACAAGTTTTCTTTCAATCGAATCATCCTTCTCTTCCTCGTCATCATGCCGGCCTCAATCTCGTCGAGGGTCATTTACGACTCAACCAGCCTTATTGTGAAGCGTACGGTGCGTACGGTCTTGTTTTCAACGGGTCTGATTGTGTGACGACGACGGGGCAAGATATTGGCGAATTGTTCTTGGGAAGCAGTATCTATCGATCTATTTCCACTCTGCAAAAAAATCATACGTTACCACCATATCCTCCTCATCTTCCCGACTTTGTACAAAACTGGCCCAAGAAACATGTGAAACGGTCCTTGGTTCATGAATTGGCGATTGATGTAGGGATCGATATCGGATTAGAAGCCGCGCAAAAAATCCTTGAAAAACGTATGCCTAAACTCTTAACCAAATTGAGTATGCAGTCTCTTCCCATTCAATCGGCCATCCTTCAAGCCGTCGTTCGGACCCAATTAAGTACGCTCGCAACACTTTCCAGAATCGCCGCGACAGGATTCTCGGTTACTTCCAATGTGCTGACGGGTATAAGTATTCTGTCCGCCGTACTCGATATATTGGATCCGTTTCATTTCAATAAAGTGCTGACCGCTCGAACTCTTTACGATATCGACTGGCGATTAGACGTTCAGTTTTATCAATCGGAAACGGACCATGTTCTAGAAATCACACCCGATCTTCTATGGGACGTGTTAGAAGAAGATGCGAGCGATCGATACCTCTTCTTTGCCGAGAAAGTGCAAGAATATTTAGATGCTATCCATAAAGTGCCCATGACCGATCGACCCCAAACGCGAATGTCATTTCTCCAAAAATCACGAACAGACGAAAGAGCCCCGAAAAATTGGATTTATTTCACGATAATTGTTTATTTGTTAACAGGATTCACCTACCTATTTCAACCCTACATGCATTACTTATGCGTGACCATCTTTTTCCTATTTGTGTTTTATTTTTATCGTCATTCTAAATGAAAGCTGAAGATTTTTGGAGAGAAAAAAAACGAATGACTTGGAGGGGGAGTAACTAACCAGTGAATAAACTAAAAATCAGTTAGTACTTACAAATTACAAGAAGATGTTTCTTCTTTCACAGCACAGAGTGATCTGAAGTGAAACTTGGAGTTTAAATAGATAAGCAAGAGTCTCTTCCAGAAACAATTTTAACATGTCTGATTTTCTGGATCAAGTCGGCTGGGAAAAAACTCTAAGAGCTGAGAAAAATTTCTAGATGATTAAAAAAAAAAAAAAAAAAAAAAAAACTTTTGGTTAATTTTTATCATGTCTTTAGACATGATAAAAATTAACTACCTCCCCCTTTTGTCTGGGAATGTTGTCTCATACTTTCTAAAAATAGACCATCACTCATCCTTTCTAATGAATAGAATTCCAAGAATGGGTTCTGGTCTATTTTTAGAAACGGTGAGACAACATTCCCAGACAAAAGGGGGAACTAGTTAATTTTTATCATGTCCAGAAGACATGATAAAAATTAACCAAAAGTTTTTTTTTTTTTTTTTTTTTTTTTTTTTTTTTTTTTTTCAGCTGTAAAAATTTTGAGAAATTTTTTCCCAGCCTACTCGATGGACAAGATACCATTTTTTAAGAATGGACTCTCGTTTACCTATTTAAGCTTTTCAAGTTTCGTTTCAAATGAGTCCATGCTGCGAATACTGTTTTCCTGAAGATCTTTCAATAATACCACTTTCTCGGATAAAATTCATCACCATTCGCTTTTTTAGCATAACTTAGATAGATATAGAGAAATTCCTCGTTTTTATGATCTTTCGGGTAATACTCATTTCCATTTTCGTCTCGTGCATATCGGATGTAATTCGTCTCTGGCTTTTCCCGAATTCTATCCTGTATACAATATTCTTTTCCAATGCTGGATTTAGGATAAATCTCTCCTCCCCTCGCATTGACAGCATACGTTTTCACATTTACATCCAATGAATTTAACGGGTATTCTCCTCCATTGTTTAATTTAGGATAAAACTCGTCTCCGGAATTGGATTTGGCGTACCGACGAGGAAGCGCTATATATTCATGACATCGATATTCCACAGCGTAATATTCATTTCCATGCTCGTCTTTGGCAAAAATAGGTCGATTGTCATTATCGAAATAATACAGCTCCTGTTTAGGTTTTTTAGGATCTTTCGGATATCGTTCTTTTCCAAATTCATCTATGGTGTAAACCGAAACCCTGTTTTTTTCCTTTACCGATCTTGATATTTACATGAGTCACCTCTGATTATCCAGTTATCTTTTGATACATCTTTCGAATCCAGTCTTCAATCGATTGGCCCGTCGTTTTGAGATGTTCGGAATTATGAACGGTCAAATAAGCCATGTAAGCGGCTAGACCAAACGTGAGGACTAATAAAAATAAAAAGATGAGCCGGTTCGTTAAGAGGGTGACTGCGACTAGGATGATGCTGATATAAACCGTAGAGTAAAACAATATGCCTTGACCTAAATAACGATCCATTTTTTTTCTACTTTATTCCATTTGAATCAACGAGTCGGCCGAGACCGGATAGTCATCGGTCGTGACGGGCTTTTCGGTCATTTCACCCGTGTACAACAACGTCATGTCAGGATCGGGGAGGGCTTTTAATTTTCGGTCTTCCCAGTAAGCTGAACGAGGATGCGTGACGAGAATTCTAAAAAACAATTTCATGTCGCGCTCGATCCAAATTTCATGGACTGAGGTAAGGAGGGGGATACCTTCGGGATGCTGCGTCGCATCAAAAACAGCTTCTCGTCCATCTATTTTATATCGCGCTCCATGTTCCGGTATAATACGACTCAGCTCTTGAACTTCAAGTCGAAGGGTTAATCCAGCCGGTAAAATCCCTTCATAGGCTTCTTCTTTGGGTACGCATACGTGATACCCGTACGGAGTGGCTCGAATTCCTTCTGTGGAGGAAGAAGGACAAAAGACAAAAGGTTGACGCCAATTACAAGTGGCGTATAATACGGAATCGGGAATAAATCGTCCCGATCGTATGCGATGGCCTTCACGACACGTTTCGGGAACGCTATAAGTCGAAGCCTGTTTCACGAATCGCTGCGACCAAAATTTCAAACCTTGCCGTCGAACGCGTTTCTTTCGAATTTTTCCCTTTTCGAAAAGACACATGTGAGGAGAAGTGGGTAAATAAATAGCCGTTTTCAATTGTTTGAGGAATGGGTACGGTGTGCAGTCGGGATAAGAACAAATATTATAGCCGGGAATATAAACTTCTTCGTTGGTTTCGTCACAAGAGGTACGAGGTTCATGATCAAGAGTCGTCCAGGGCCGAATCCAATTCGCAACGATCGATAAATGATCGAATTTAAACACATCGAGATGCCGATACTGAAACGCGCCGGGGATGCGCGGTCGACATTCATTTCCGTCAAAAAATGTTTGAGGAGGACACGTTTGAATTTCCCTCCGAGCGCAATCAAAATATCGATCGCTCGTATCGCCTATCGCGAGTTTTGACGATGACGACTTATCCTCACAAGCCCATTCAACCGTATATTGATCCGACACTCGATAGCCTGGTTCTAGAACCGTACGTTTTCGGGTTGGATCACACGTGTAAGCTACAGCTCGATCCAAAGATGTTGAAAATTGATAGGACGGGAGATGTTTCGTATACTCGTGAGCGGGAACGACAATTTCTTTTGAGCTCGGTTGAACATTTTCACAGAAAAGAGGCGGTTGACATGTTTGGGACGTTTCGTCGTACACCATCGGTAAATGGAATAAGGCATCGCCGGTCCATGTATCCCAGGAAAGAGGACAGGATATAGTGTCTCGAACCATTCCGTTTTCACAAATCGCGTAACCCGGAGAGTACAGAAAAGATCCTTTTTGGACGATGGGGAGAGGTCGTTGCGTATTATCCGGAAATCCGTCGCAGAGATCAGACACGCATCGCCGATAATGTGTCGAATATTTTTCTCCAGGCGAACATCGAATCATTTTCGGTCGATGGCCACGACACTCGATATACGTCACCTCGTCAATCGGAAAATGTTTACCGTCTTCACAGTAAGATACGGAATGTTTTCGCGAAGTGCAAGCGTCGTAGTAGAAAAATGTCTTGGGCGGACAGGCGATTCGAATCGGTTGTTCGTTCTGGCATTCGTAATAAAAACGTCGATTGGTTGGATCAGGTAAAACCGATCCGTCATGCTGATCGATGCAGGGATTGACAGGAATGCAGGTAGAAGGAGAATGTTCTTCTTGACACATGAGCACGTCTAGAACACGACCGTGCCGACATCGATAATAATAATACATCATGGACTTTTCGCGGGGTACAAAACTCTGCGATCGTAATAAAAACAGGTAGAGGTTTTTCCCCGTTGCGGGGAGCTGAGTATCATCGGGCTGTCCAAAACATTCATCTTTTTCCCAAATCCGTCCTTCCGCGAAATAATATTCGAGTGGGAGAGGAAACGTCCATGTTTTTCCCGTGGAAGTGTGAAACGAAACCTCGTTGTCGTTTGAGGTCTCGATCTGATATTGGAAACGCGTCGTTGTCGTCCGAGGAGAAGAAGGAACTTTCGGGGACGGGACCGAAAAATTATAGAAATACAAGTAGCAGTAGTATAAACCCAAAACGAATAAAAGTATGGCGAGCATCCAGCCTTTATTCATAAACGAGATGTGCCAATTATGGAAAGAGCAAAAAATTCCGAGAAAGGACGCAGCAGCGTGTTGTTCCCAACCGAATTATCGACATTTTTTAAAACAAGATCGCGCGTTGGATGAAATGCCGGCTCTGTATCGTGAATGTTTTCCTGACAACAAAAAAGAAAGATCTTGGCGCGATAAAAAAGTAAGTCAGAATGGATTCGTATCGTCTAACCCGACGTTATTTTCGTCAATTGCAACGGCTTCACTTCCTCTCGCAAATGCGGCAACGCGATTGGTATCATCATATCGTCATCCAATACGTGATGGATCCCCAAAAAGGACGCCATTTCACACTTTTTCATCCGGCTATGGATACCCATACAGAAGAGTCGCTGGTTTTCTTTGGAAAACGTCGCTTGTTTCTTACGTTTATGTTGAAACGGATCGTTCACCAAGGTCTGAATGCCGAACAACGGTTACAACCGAACGCGTTATTACCTCTCAAATCGCTCGACGATCCCGTCTATGAAACACAACGCAAGGCTATTCAAAATATTTGGGAGGTCGATGCTCATTGGTATACTACGGAGAATAAAAACGATATTGCCGTGAAGAATACGGCTCCTTTCATCAAAACCGAACCTCAAGCTCTGTAATTTAAAATATCCATCGGATGGGTGAGATGATTCGGATACGACACGATTTCAATCGTATGAGGCCATTTTAGCATGTATTTATAATGTAAAAGATCGTGCCGTCTCAGCGTATCGAGCCGGATAGTTGAAATATAGGTTTCTTCTTCGTTGGTTTTCTCGTACAAATAACAAATACCTTGATCGACGAACACGTAAACGTCTTGAGGAAACAGTTGCAGAAGCGACTTGTCCTTGGAAAAGTGTCGAATCACAGTATAATGAGAACTCGTAGGGATCGGAACCGGTTCTAATTTATAAAGGAGGAAAGAAAGAAAAATGATACACCCGAGCGCGATCATACTATGCATTATATTTCTAGTGACTCTCTTGAATCTTTTTTATAAACCCGATCTCCGGATGCCTTCTATTCCTCCCTCATCATCATTAGCCTTACCAGAAATTTCAACCGAGACGTATTGCCCTTTCCAAATCTTTCAGTGTCCCGATAGCCATTGCGATTGTTCTCAGCTCTGTGAAACAAATCCCACGTTTTACGAAAAACTCACTCTTTCTGATAAAACATGGAATCATCTCGAACCGGGTAGTTATTGTATTCCCCAAGGAATCCGGACCGCTTGTCTTTCTTCCTCGGAAATTCCTATTTTTTCGGCCTCGGGATGGCTCTGTGCTCCTCGTTCCTCTTTCACCCATCCCTGTCAACATCCAGAAGCCCGTGATCCTTCTCTCAATGTTTTAATAGATCGTCGAACCCAACAACCCGCTCAAGAAGTAGCCGATTATTACGAAACGTTAGAAGATGGATCATTCCGATACCAATGTCAATGCCATTCTTTAGATCGACGAGGTAATCGAATGATTCAAACATCTCCGTGGGTCTGTTCTGTCGATTACTGCGTTCGAGATTTGTGGAACGTGCCCGGACTAGGATGGGACGCCGAACGACACGTCTGTGAATGTGGACCCTACGTGCATCGAGTCCTGGGCGATCTATCTTCCCCCCTGTGTTTTGGAATATACACACATAGACGAAAAGCATATGTTAACGGGAAAACGAGAATGTATGACCGACCAATCTGTTGAATTCCGACCGATTTATTGTCCAGAGAATCAGTCGGTTTTACGGTTCACAAAACGGGTCTTGCGAGGCAACACAGCGTACGATTATGTCATTGTACATGGAACAAGTGTTCCTAAAATTTCGAGAGGTCAAGAATGACATCTCATTTCAAACGAATCGAGAAAAATTTTCAAACGGACCAAGAATTGAGTCGGTTTGAAAAGGAAGACGAAAGCCCCAAAGAGGAAGGATGGTCGAAGAGACAAACGTTCGCCATTCATTTACTACTGGTAACGGCGGGTCCTACGATTCTTTTTGCTTTACTGGGCAACGTATTGAAGATTCATTATTATGTCGTCTGTTTAATTCTATTATTTTACTTTGGAGCTCTGGCCTACTTGATACGATACCGATTTCAGTGGCTATTGCAAGCTTTTAAAGAAAGCCAGAAATATATTCGTTGAATATGGGACTTGAAGAGTGGATTATATAAAAAAACTTTGAAAAAAAATGAAGAGGGAGAAGAGGAATAAAAAAGGAAGAAGCAATAATTTAACCATGGCGATGGATCCTGTACTTATTCATCTATCTCCCAAAAATTCTGAAGGTAAAGAGTTAGATTTGGAAATATGGATAAACCCCGATGATACGGATGGCAAGATTATAGAAATACATCGTCATGATCGCAAAGACAAAACGAAAGAATTTGAACCCTGTTGTCAAAATCCTTTTTTAACTCCCGCTATCCTCCAACGTAGAGAAAATGAAAAGAATAAGACGATAGATAAAACATTAGAATTGACCAAAGAAGCCATCCACATGTTGAAAGAAGTCTTTTCGGGAAATGGAGAATTCAGTACAATGGAATTTGATGCATCGTCCACTGAGGTAAGAGCTGATTTTAGACAGCCGACCAAAGAACCTGAAGTTGAGAAAGCAACAAGTTGTCAAGGTCGTAAACATAAGAAAAGAGTTAATAAAAAGAAATAGTACATTTAAAAAGACCTCCCCATCTTTCCATGAATTTCTTGAACAATGAACTGTTTTCACGAGACTCAATCCACATCTTTGCTGGATCTAAAGAGAATCTTGAGAGAAGACATGGCTTAAACTGTTTCCAGGAGAGTTGAAGTGCAGGCTTTTTCAACAGCACAGAGGGATCTGAATCAAAAATTGAAATGCTGAAATATATAGAAGAGAAATTCCATTCTTAAAAAAAAACTGGGATTTCTTGTCAATCGAATCAGGTAGAAAAAATTCTAAAGGCTAAAAAAAAAAAAAAAAAAAAAAAAAAAAAAAAAAAAAAAAAAAAAAAACTTTTTGTTAATTTTTATCATGTCTTTAGACATGATAAAAATTAACTCTACCCTCCTTTTCGTTTTGAATGATGTCTCACCTTTCCTAAAAATAGTATTCTAAGAATGAATCATACTTTCCTTGAAGTCTATTGTTTACAAACATGTCTAGACAACATATTGACATCATTCAAAACGAAAAGGAGGGTAGAGTTAATTTTTATCATGTCTAAAAGACATGATAAAAATTAACAAAAAGTTTTTTTTTTTTTTTTTTTTTTTTTTTTAAGGTTAAAATAATTTTTTTTCCTAGCTCTCAAAAATATTTACGATGTCTCGATACCTCTACCTACTTTTATTTCCCCCCCTCTCCCTCTCTTAGTATATAAATGATTGAAAAAGAAATCGGAGTTCATTCTGTTTCGTAAAAAGATAGCGAACACATGGCAACGGATAACTTAGTCATTTCATGTGAAGAAGATCCCTTTGAGGATATTCCAGATACGGAACCCACTTTTTATGGACCATTTTCACCCGTTTTTAGAGTACCGAAAAAGTCTTCTCCTTCTCCGACTCATTCTTTGGAAATACTGTCTTCTTCTCCCTCGTCATCCACTCATCAGCGCTCTAGAAAGAAGAAGTCCTCACAGACCAAGCTCCACCATAAAATTGTTGGTGTGTTGGCTGTCACCTCTGATGGATATACTCTTACGAACTGCGTCCGATTTATAGCCAGAGACCTGAAAACACATACGAAGGAATTTATTCAGCAATTGAATGCGGATCTGGAACGACTTCATATTGAAAAACTCTACGTGGCGAATGAACCCACTCGAGAAAAAATTCATCAAAAGGTACATCTCAAGTTTTTATGGACTGTTATTTACAAACCTCAACATCGTCAGCCACAGCAATGTCCATCTTGTCGATCGAAATCTTGTCATCGATTTATGGCCATGCTAGCACTCCAACAATTAGTGAAATTTGCTGTTCATAAATGTATTCATTGAGTGGATAGGTAATCAAGGAATTTTTCTCTCTTTTTCCTTTTTTCAGATGATCCAGAGAAACAAATACTCTACTTCATATGGTTTAGTGGTAAAGACCTCATCAGGACAGGTGGTGATGATTCATCGAAAAATGCCATACTGTTTTCAAAATTATTTAATTCAGCTTTTAAAAAATAAACGTATCGAACCACCCTTCCATTTGGAAAAAATATCGGTGCTTCAAGATGAATTTGAAAACCATATTTATCCGACTCTCCATCCCAATTTACAAGACGATTATGATCGGTACAAGGCTAAATTAGCTTATGAAGATGAATGGGATTTCCCGCATGGACAAATGGATAAAAGACGCTTCAAGAAAGACGACGACCCTCGATTCAAATGGTTCAGATTTGCGTATCAGGAATTTGAAGAAGAGTCCGGCTACCGATTCGCCGACCAACCCTCGGACGTGGCTCAGTATCCCTTAATCAAACTAGAATTTACGGGATTAGATCAATGCATTTATACACAATATTTTTTAATAGTCGAACATCCTAAACATTTACGCCGTAATACCTACTTTGATAATTATTCTCCTTTCCAATCTCAAGCTGCTTATAGAATGGCTCTCGAACGCAATATCGGGAGTATTGATGATCGGATGGTCTATCGGGGTTACTTAATTAAAATCGAAGAGGCTCTAAAGTATCTAACACGTCAACAGGAAATGAAAAAGGACGGGAAGGATCAAGTGTTGCTATACTTTTTAGAATGAGATAAATGGAATCCACCCGATTCTATTTGTTATTTAGAAAAGTAAAAAAAATGGAATAAGATCCCTTAGCCACCCCGCATTTCCCATTTGAAGAATCCATCCTATCTATTCTTTTTTAAATGTCTCGGGATGTCATCCGACGCATTCTCTCCACCAAAAAAAAACGAGTTCCTTCCACCTACCCCAAAAAGAAGAAGAAGAAGAAATTTCCCATGAGTCTTTTCGAGAACACTCCTTCCCCTCTCTCTTCCTATATATAAAAGAAGCCGAGAGAAAAGTTGTCTTTTCTTTTTTTTTCCATCTCGTCCTCAAGAGAGAGAGAGAGAGAGAAAAAACCAAACGCCATGGAGTGGTTACGGCGAGAGTCTTTTTCCCTCGCGATTCGTTTCCGGTTCGCCAAGACAGTCCCCCTCACGTTTTACTTGGGGTCGGGCACGCTCTATTTTCGAGGATCGGAACTCGTGGCTCGCCTTTTCCAGCAAGGGACTTGGATGAGTCCGAAAAGTCAACGGACTATTCAGCAATGGATCTCTCAAGCCCCTTTTCGCCCTTACCGATCCTTAACGACGAATCTCTGGATCGATACGTCGGACCGCCCCAGCCGGATTCTCCGCCATACCCTTTTTATCACCTTCGATTCCTGGAAAGACTGCTCAACGATTTGGGTCCAGACGCTCTCCTCTTTTCGACCTGGCTTCAGAGTGTGATGAGAGAACCTCTTCAAATCCAAGAAGATTCTCAGACCGGGGAAACTTATTTTAGTCCCGTGGAGAACAAGGTGATGGATTTTCAGTTTCAAAATTTATCGGAACTGTTTCAATGTGCTTTATGTTTTTATTCTTCTTAAAGAGTGGGGGGAAAACTAAAAATTGTAGAATAATTATAAAAAATAATTTCGTTTTTCTTTTTAAAAAAATATTGAGATAGTCCAATCTTGGGGAGGAGGTGGAAAATTCAAAACTATTATGTAAAACAGATGTGGCGGTCAGTCCATTTCGATCCATGGAGGAGGATATGTGTGAGATTCTCTGATCCATAGAGAGTTTCAGGAACAAAAAACTGCGAAAGTTCCCCCCCCCTATCTCCAAAAAATGGGTATCCAGGTTGAATGCACAGTACAAACTGATGGGAAGCCGAAACTCGAGTTCCTTAAATAGAAAAAAAATAAGAGCTCCTTCTAGAAACAATTTTAGATGTCTTGTTTGGATGAGTGAGTCGACTGGGAAAAATTTCTCAGCGCTGTAAAAAAAAATTTTGAGTTAAAAAAAAAAAAAAAAAAAAAAAAAAACTTTAACTCTCTCTTCTTTTTGTCTGGGAATGATGTCTCACCGTTTCGAAAAATAGAACATATCCCATTCTTGAAATTCTATTATTTTAGAAAGGATGATGAGTGATGGTCTATTTTTCGAAACGGTGAGACATCATTCCCAGACAAAAAGAAGAGAGAGTTAATTTTTATCATGTCTATAAAACATGATAAAAATTAACAAAAAGTGTTTTTTTTTTGTCAATTCAGAAATTTTTCTCTGAGCTTTGCCAATTTTTTTCCCAGCCAGCTCCATCCATAAAACAGCACCTCTCAAAATCTTTTCTCACTTATCTATTTAAACCACTCGAATTTTGCTTCCAATGAGTCCACGCATCTTGGCCTTTCTTCCACTCTGCTCTGAGAAAGATAGGATAGATTGTTTTCGGTGGACCGTCCTGTTGACGCTTCCGATTTATATAGAGAGCTATATATAGATAGGGTCCCTCCTAACTCCCTCTATTATGACTATTAGTCTTTTTCTTTTTTTTTCCAAGAATACACAAATACAAAGAATGATCCACAGTTTTTTTTTCCGTTAATGAAAAAAAAATATGCTTCTACCTTCCGACTTCTTTTTAGTACCTCTTTAGGTGTCTCCTTCTTCTGGATCTTTTCCTTCTCCTCTCTTCCTCGCGAGCAGGGAATTGGAAACGCTGTTCAGGATGCAACGCTCGTAAAGACTCCATTTTCTTCCTGGAGAGGGCGTCTACGGCAAACACCGTCTTGTCATGAAATTGGAGTTGGTAGTAAAGAGGTCCGTGAATAATGTACACGGAGCGAGCTCGCAGTCGATAGGGAATCATACGATACCCGTCGGCTTCTGATTCCATTTCCCATCCATAAAGACGGATAGAAGCTTCTCCGGTTTGAAGAATATGAACCCACTCGGGTGAAACGTAAAACAGTTTTAAAAAGGTTCCAGCATCGACGGCGACCACATTTTCCCATCGCAGATAAGCGTGTAAGCGAAAGGTTCCTGCCTCCATCATCGATTGGAAAGCAAAGTGCTTGAAAACTTCGATGGACGAAAAATAATGCAGGATTTTTCCATCGTAACAGGATAAATAGCACATGGTTTCTTGGACGATTTGTTCCATACGCTCCGGGTCCCGAAACCATTCTTCGAAACGGGAGAGAGGTTCCCATTGATGAGCTACTTCGAGATGACAGACGGGCGTGATTTCCACCAGGGTAGGTAGAACTGCAACGGCATCGGTCGACATTTTAGTTTTGCTCGGTTGAGAAGGAAGAACGAGAATGAACCCTGTAGGCAGAAAAACTCGGATCTATATAAATACTAGTGGAAAAAAGGCGGGGGAAAAAAGGCGGGGGGAAGTTCTTCCTTCCTCCCAAAGAATAAGAAAAGTGGGTGGAAAGAAAAAAATCATTTCGCTCTCAGAAAAAAAAAAGAATTTTTTTTCTTGTCAACATGTTGTCTAGACATGTTTCTAAAAATAGATTTCCAACAAAGGTTCATTCTTTTCTTAGAAATCTATTTTTAGAAAAAAACTGACATATCCTTCAAAACAAATTTCTTTTTTTTCCTCCCTCCAGCCAACTGGATGGGTAAGCGTTTCGGGTCAGATAAGTCCGTGCTGACATTATTTTTTTTAAATACAATGGAATTAGTATAGGAATGTACTAGAAACTGAACCAAGGTTGAGAAGAAAATATCAAAATCAATACTCACTTCTTGACGATTTCTTTTTCCAAAAACCTGTCGAAGAATTCTTGATGGGTTATCCAATCTCTAGACCTGTTTGAAAAAAATCCACTCTAAGGTGAACGCGCATTTACCTGACGCGAAACTCGGAATATCTGCATAAATAACAAAACGACCATTCTTAAAAACTCATCGTCTAGTCCATTGAGAGTTGGTTGGGGAAGAAAAAAATTCTCAGAGCTCTGGAAAATTTTTCTGAGTAATAATAATAATAATAAAAAAAAACTTTTTGTTAATTTTTATCATGTCTTATAGACATGATAAAAATTAACTGTCCCCTCTTTTTGTCAAGGAAGGATGTCTCACCGTTTCGAAAACGAAACCAAAACTCATCCTTCTCATGGCAATTATTCCAAGAATGAGTCACGGTTTGTTTTTCGAAACGGTGAGACATCCTTCCCAGACAAAAAGAAGAGAGAGTTAATTTTTATCATGTCTAGAAGACATGATAAAAATTAACAAAAAGTTTTTTTTTTTAGTCTTTTTTTTTTTTAGTCCAAAGGGGCATTGTCCCCGAAGGACTATTAGTTTCGTTTGGGCGTTTTGCGTCGGAAACTGTAAGAAGGCTGTATCACTTTTCAAAATAACACACTTACCCTGATCCACTCTCACCTCCTCTTCGCTCTCTTATCTTTATACACTCTCTCCTCCTCCTCGCTCTTTTATCCTCCTCCTCTCTCTTATCCTCCTCGCTCTCCCATCCTCCTCCACTCTCTCATCCTCCTCGCTCTCCCATCCTCCTCGCTTTCCCATCTTCCTCCAATCTCTAATCCTCCTCCTCTCTCTACTCATCCACACTCTCTCATTCTCCTCTCTCTTGTCCTCCATTTCCATATAGTTACCATTTCCCGTTGTATGAAACAATCGAATAGTAACCATTCTCAATAAAACGGTAGTCAAGCAACCGCAGTAAGAGGAAACTATTGTAATAGACCTTAGTAAAAAAAACTATTGTAAAAATCATTTGTATTGAAAAACAATTATCATATCATTAACGACAATCAAAGTCCTTCGGGGACAATGCCCCTTTGGACGTAATCCAAAATCTGAATTCTTTCAGATTTTTTTTTATCACTCAGAAATTTTTTCCAAAGCTCTGAGAATTTTTTCCCAGCCGACTCGATGATCCAAACAAGACAGATCCAAATTGTTTCTAGAAGGAACTCTCCCTTCTCTATTTAAACCACTCGTGTTTCCAACTTCAGTTCAGTCTGTGCTGTGAATTCGACCTGGATACACACTTCTCCCTCCTGGAAAGAATTTCTGTGAAGGTATGCGAACATTTTTCTCAACTCTTAGAAAAATTTTACCAGCTGACTTGATCGACGAGAGACATCTCGAACATTCTGTTATCTGCGGAAGTCGTTTCATTTTCGTGCAGTCCATGCTGTGAACTCCCCTGAATATCCATTGCTCCCTCCCCTTCTGGAAAGGGTCGTAGCTTTTTTAGATCCTCGTCGCTCTTTTTACGTTTCGTTGGATATCTAGGACGAATTTTTTACCTTATTCCTTTCAAACTCTAATATTGAGGTTGGAGAGCCGTCATGGAAAATCAGCCATGATCCTGACGAATCTAAACCGACTCCTTGAAAGCAGAGCTATGTCATGTTTTTTTGATGACAGATTTCCAAGCTCCGAGTGATGAGAAATTTAGAAATTTTGCAGTGTTAACGGAAAGGAGGAGACAGAAACCTGGAGAATGGAAATGAAGCTGAGAAAAAATGCTAAGAGCTAAGAAATAAAGGCTCTTTCCAGGAGGGAGGAGAAGCGCGTATCTAGGTTGAGTGCACAGCACACACTGATCTGAAGTTGGAAACGCGAGGGGTTTAAATAGAGAAGCGAGAGTTTCTTCTAGAAACAATTTTGGATGTCTTGTTGTTTGGATCATCGAATTGACTGAGGAAAAAAATTCTCAGAGCTCTGGAAAATATTTTCTATGTGATGAAAAAAAAAAACTTTTGGTTAATTTTTATCATATCTTCTAGACATGATAAAAATTAACTGTCCCTCCTTTTTGTCAAGGAAGGTTGTCTCACCGTTTCTAAAAATAGATCATGACTCATTATTGGAATAATTGCCTTGAGAAAGGGTGAGTGATGGTCTATTTTTAGAAAGGGTGAGACATCCTTCCCAGACAAAAAGAAGAGAGAGTTAATTTTTATCATGTCTGTAAGACATGATAAAAATTAACCAAAAGTTTTTTTTTTAATCATCAATTAATTTTTCTAGCCGACTCGATCGACAAGACATGACATGACCATTGTTTTTTTTAATAATGGACTTTCACCTATCCTTTTCAACCCTCCGAGTTTGGCTTTGGATCCGTGTCCTTGCTTCCACATTCAGAGCTCTTTTCTTCAACATTTCGATGCAGGGGAAGAATCAATTCTCTCACGACGTTTAGATATTCTTTCAGAATGCTAGAAAACTCATTCAAAGAAGAAGTATCTAAGGGTGAAGTTGCCGGTTGAGGAAAATTCACGAGTCTTGGAACCGGATTATGCGAATCCGTCTGTATACCAAACTGTAAAGGAGAACCACCCGCTTTAGGAGAGCAGATAATAGTAAGATCCATCTTTTTCCAATTTTGATTTGAATATACTTGTTTCTTCTTACTCGGAACATTTTCCTTTTTCTTCCTCCTCATCCAGGAACTGAATTCCAGGTGGAACGGAAGCATTTGTAATAAACTGTTGTTTCTTGGTTCCACACGCCTGACATTTTCCCGTGACCATCGGCCGTCGATTTTTCGACATGCGATAGTGGACGTCGACCGTATCGGTCTTGGCTCGGCATTTCACACACCAAATGGAATACGAAACAGGTTCCGCGTCAGAATGCTCCATTGCAGTAACACACTCTTTATTATTTTCTTCTCTTTTGAGAGAGAGAGAGAGATCTTAACCAGAAGTGTAGATATAAAATTTAGGATACGTTTCGGATCCGTCGGCTCTTTTCGCATATCCCACTTCCTCACAGAGGTATTCCGTTTGCTGATCCGCTCTTCGAGGATAAAACTCGTTTCCCCAAGCATCGCGAGCATAACGAATTCGATCGCCGGCCGTTAAACAATATTCGACTCCATCCGCCTTTTTAGGATACATTTCATGCCCCGATTCGTCTTTGGCATAAGGGAATAAAACAGACGTATAAAGCGAATACTCGTCCCCATTTTGAAATTTCGGGTAGTATTCTCGTCCAAAAGACGTTCGGGCATACCGTCGAGGAGCTAAAATGTATTGGTTTCCGTTTAAATCTACCGCGTAATACTCATGACCGTTTTCGTCTCGAGCCAAGATAGGATTTCCTTCAGGATCCGTAACGTATAATTCGTAATGAGGATGTTGGGGGTCGGTCGGGTATCGTTCTTTCCCCGATGCGTCTACTCGATAAACAGACATGCTTAGTTCTCGTCGCCTGCTCCTTCCTTCCTCCCACTCGAGACCCGTTGAGATGAAGGTATGAGGTTGATATCTATAAAATGGGTTGATCCTTTCAAACTATTCTATTGTTTAAAGACGGTGGGTTAGGAAAAAAAATATTAATAAAAGCAAATATCTGAACGGTTCAACACAATGGGTGAATGGAAAAAAGGAATAGTTCTCTCTATCCACTCACAGGATGGTTTCTTCTTCTAGAACGGCTCACACTCAACTGAAGCGAAACTCGGAACTCGAAATGTTTAAATAGATCATAGAGTCCATTCCAGAAAGAATCCGGAGATGTCTTGTCCAGCCAAGTTGACTGGGAAAAAAATTCTCAGAGCTCTGAAAAAAATTTCTGAGTTAAAAAAAAAAAAAAACTTTTGGTTAATTTTTATCATGTCTTATAGACATGATAAAAATTAACTGTCCCCTCTTTTTGTCTGGGAAGGATGTCTCACCCATTCGAAAAAAACAAACCATGACTCATTCTTGGAATTGTTGCTATTAGAAAGGGTGAGTGATGGTCTATTTTTAGAAAGAGTGAGACATCCTTCCCAGACAAAAAGGGGTTCATTAATTTTTATCATGTCTAGAAGACATGATAAAAATTAACCAAAAGTTTTTTTTTTTTTTTTTTTTTTTTTTCAGAGTAATAGAAATTTTTTCCAGCCGACTCGATCGACAAGACGTCCCCATTTTTTATTTAAGAATGGATTCTTGTTTATTTGTGTAAGCATTCCGAGTTTCGTTTTAGATGAGTCTATGTTGTTGAAGAGGAAACATGGGTACCCTCATTTTTTTTTCCTATCTGATTTCTAAGATGAATTCAGTGAGTTCACCTTGACCTTTTCAAATTTTGTTTGTTTACTTTTAGCCCAGAGGTTGACGGATAAATCATTCTGATTTTTTATATATTTTTTGTGTCCCTCTCTCTAAGAAACCTATCTCGTTCCAAATCTTCTCGAAGTGCTATTGGTTCGTTTCGAGACGAGGTCATTTCACACCCCCTCCTCCTCAAAAAGTATATATATATATAAATTAAAGGAAGTGATTTTCATACACACACTTCACCTTTTTGAGTGGTGTCACGATGAGCCTATCCAGTAGAGAACGTCTTAGGGAAAGAATGCGTGAACAGAAACGACGCTGGCGAAGCAATTCAGCTAATCGAGAGCGAGAACGAATACTTCAAAGGGAACGTTATGCTGTTCTTAAAAAGAACTCCCGACCGCGAAAGAAACATCTTCCTCCCAAGCAGTGGGAAAGCTATACGAATTTGCAGTATAAGGATATGTGGTCCGAAGAAGCCTATCAAAAATGTATTCGACAATGTAATAAAGAGCAATACAATTTCCTGATCTACGTTCTCGTCCGTTTGTACACTTATTACGCGTTACCTGAATCGAAACGTCCCCCTCCTCTGGATATTATTGTGCAAGGATCTGCCGGAACGGGTAAATCTTTCCTGATCCAAGCTTTATACCAAACTCTGATTCGAACGCCACTTTTTAGCGAAGCGTGCTCTGTTCTCAAACTCGCACTCAGTGCTCAATTAGCGGTTTACATTACGGGAGATACTTTGCATCATGCCCTGAGTCTTCAAATGAACGGGACCTCTGACCCAAGAGACTTTAGACTATTACAGACCCCTGTATGCTCCTTTACGGATGGTGATTTTGGATGACGTTTCCACGATCGGATCCAATTTATTTTCGCGCCTCGACCAGCAACTTCGACAATTGTGTCATGTGCCGGATAAGCCGTTTGGGAATGTGCATATGATTAAATTCGGAGATTTGCAGCAGCTCCAACCAATTCGCGACACGCCCATTTTTTATTCTGAAGGGTGGTGGACGCCTCAATCCACGCTCTACTATGAACTAGTCGAATGTATGCGATTCTCTCTGGATTACGAGGAGAGACTCGATCGTTTAACGAGAAATCATTTTTTAGAACCGGACGATGTGGCATTTTTTCAGTCCCGCGTTCGCAGTTTCGACGAAATTCCTCGCGAAGCTATTATTCTCTGTTTTTCGAGCAAGGATGCAGAGAAATATAATATGAAACGTCTCCAATCCCGAGGGACGTACTGTTCGTGTCTGGCTCGAGACGTGATTTATTCCGAGAGCGAAAAATTGCGGAAGAGGATGATGAAACGGAGTCGACATTTACATCGATCTCAGATGGCGAATCTCGAATCCGTCCTCCATTTACAAAGAGGAGCGCGATATCAATTGACTAAATCGCTCGACAGATCCAAAGGATGGATGAATGGAGCGATTGGAACACTACACCAAATAGACCAGGATGAAGACGGAGTTGTGACGCGAGTCTGGCTGCAATTTTCGAATAGTCTAGCTCCTATCGATCGCGTCTCCATTCGTATTGACACCTGTTCGACGAAAAGACTCGCATTTTATCGCGAACAGTTTCCTTTGATGTTAGCCGAAGCGATTACGGCTCATAAAGCCCAAGGAGCCACCTTTCCGTCGATCGCAATTTACATGCACGGACCTTTTAATCGATTTCAGCAATATGTCGCTTTTTCTCGAGTGACTCAACCCCAGGGATTGTATATTCTGGACCAGTTTCGTCCCCGCATGAAATTGGCGAGAAAGCAAAAATACGAGGAGGAACTGGAGCGATTGCAAAACATGTCCCGGATTCCGTATGATATATCGGCTCGAGAAGAGAACCAAGATCCGTACGAGTTTCTCATGAACCTTCTTCAATGTGGGAATCGTCTTTCCTTCCATCTTTCCGATAGAAACATCTCCCAGGAAAAAGAAATCGTCAAACTAGAAGAAAAACCTTCTTTCCATGTAAAACCTGTTATAAAATGTCACTCTTAAATCTTTTTTTTAAAAATTCAATAAAAAGAAATATTCTCCATCAAAAGCCCTCCATTCTTTCAAAGCTTCACAAAACGCTCAACAATGTCCACACAATGGGAAGAGAAAAATCGATCTCAACGGTCCACACAACATGTTGACTCCTCAAAATATGTCTCTCCCAAGTTACAGGATGCTTCTTCATCAACGGCTGACACTCATCTAAAGCAAAACTGGGAATGCTTAAATAGATAAGCGAGAGTTTATTCTTAAAAAAATGGCGCTGTCTTGTCAATGGAGAATCGAGTCGGCTGGGAAAAAATTTTGAGAGCAGGGAAAAAAAAATTCTCTAACTCTAAAAAAAAAAAAAAAAAAATTTTGGTCATGTCTTATAGACATGATAAAAATTAACTGTACCCTCCTTTTGTCTGGGAATGTTGTCTCTCCATTTCTAAAAATAGACCAGAACCCATTCTTGGAATTTTATTCTTTTTAGAAAGGATGAGTGATGGTCTATTTTTAGAAACGGTGAGACAACATTCCCAGACAAAAGGGGAAGGTAGTTAATTTTTATCATGTCTAAAGACATGATAAAAATTAAAAAAAGTTTTTTTTTTTTTTTTTTTTTTTTTAAAGTTAGAAAATTTTTTTTCCTGGCTCTCAAAATATTTTCCCAGCCGACTCGATTCTCCAATTGACGACATAGCGTCATTTTTTTAAGAATGGACTCTCGTTTATCTATTTAAACATTTCGAGTGTCACTTCAGATGAATGTTAGCCGTTTAGGAAGAAAAACGCAGATTCCCATTTTCTCATTTCCTTCAGAGAGAGAGAAACCTAGATTTTCGAGACTCGATGACTTTTCAAGCATTTTTTGTTTAAGCTATTCGACTTCATATTTGTCTGACGTTCAAGAGTATGATCTCTCGTGGATGAATCTCTTCCACCTCATTCTCTTTCCAGTCGATTTAGAAGGGGAAGGGGAGATTTTTTTTTCCCTCATGGAGGATGTCTCCTGAATACCGTTCAAAGAGTCTATGGAGAAATTATATGGTCAGAGTGACGGATTTCCAGGGTAACCTGCTTCTCAGCTAAAAAAAAAGGATCTCTCTTTCCCAGTCTGTCTTCGATTGCCTCGTTAACTGTGAAACCCATTACTTTTCCGATTTCATGGTTCTCCCAGTATAATCAGACAGTCGGTCACAAAAGTATTCGAACACCGGTACCCTATCAGAAAATGACAAGATGGCTTTTTTTTCTCTTTCTCTCTGTGTGTCGTGTTATTCCATCCTAGGTTTTCTCCCCCCCCATCTTGGAAAAAACTGGAAAAAATTGGTCACGATCTCTTTTTGAATGGGGAGATGCAATTTGAGAAAAAGCTGACGACCCTATCTTGGAGAATGAACATGACCGCTCTACACACCCTTTCTCTCTCTCTCTCTCTCTTTCTCTCTTTGAATTGGGAAGCCATTTTGGAGAAAATGCAGACGACCCTATCTTGGAGAATGGAAATGAACGCCTCTCCCTCTTTCTTTGAAATGGAAAGCCATTTTGGGACCCTCTATTCTTGGGGAGGGAGAAAAACTGAAGTCTGCACTTCGCTGTCTCTGAAAAGCGGACCCTCTTCTTCGGATCTTCAAGAACTGAAAATGAACGCTCTACACGATCTCTCTTTGAATTCAGAAGGTATTTTGGGACCTTCTAATGTTGGAAAACTGAAATGGACGCTCTACGCTTTCTCTCTCTCTCTTTCTCTTTGAGATGAGTAGCCATTTTGGAGGATTCTCCACCACCATCCTAACCTTGGAAAACTGAAATGAACGCTCTACACCTTCTCTCTCTCTCTTTCTCTGAAATGGGTAGTCATTTGAAAACTCCCTAACTTTGGAAAAAAACAGAAATGAACGCTCTACACCATCTCTCTTTGAAAATGGAGGGTGTCATTTTGAGACCTCCCTCCCCTAAACTTGGAAAAAAAACTGAAATGAACGCTCTACACTTTCTCTCTTTGGACATGGGTAGCCCTTTGGGGACCCTCTCCTCTTGGTATATAAAAAAAAGAACTGAAGTGAAGGCTCTACACAATCTCTCTTGGAATGGGATCCATATTTCGGGAAACGTGGATCACCTCATGCTGGAAAACTGAAGTGAACCACCAAGATTGGAATATTTTTTTTTAATTGACATCATGACCCTCCTCCAATTTGTTATTAAAAAAGTTTTTTTTTTGTTTTGGTTTTTATCCCATTTCCGATGTGATTTCAGAAATGCAATTCCATAACAGTTCAATTTCATTCGAGGTTAAATGATCTAAACAGTCTTTGACCCACCCATCCGTATGATTATTTTCTTCTCCTTCCTGTTGCACCAAATTTTGTAAGTCCATATAATCATTCCATACGGAAGGGCTGGATCCTCACAAGGCTGTCTTGAAACACTTGGAGTCTCTTTGGGATGAGTGGAGGGATCTAGGATGTCTGGACCCGGCTGCGATTCTACCTCCATGATTTCTGGACCCGTTGGAACTTGTTTACCCGGCTGAAATTCTACCTCTACGATTTCTGGACCCGTTGGAACTTGTGAACCCGGCTGTGATTCTGCCTCCATGATTTCTGGACCCGTTGGAACTTGTGGACCCGGCTGACATTCTACCTCTACGATGTCGGGACTTTTTGAAGCTTGTGGACCCGTCTGACATTCTACCTCTACGATGTCGGGACAGGTTGGAGGAGAAGAAGAAGAAGAAGAGGATACTGGAAGAGGTTCTGTCTGTGAGGAGTCCGAAAGAGGTTGCCTGTTTGAACAAGTCGGGGAAGAAGAAGAAGAAGAAGAAGAAGCTTCTGGGTTCTGAAGCGGAACTTGCACGCCAGGTAGGTTCCGGTAAGTCGACCGTTTTTTAAGAGGTAATTTTTTTTCTTCCTCCTCATCTTCAATTGTGATGACTTCAATTTCATTCCGTTGCCGGGTCGATTTTGTTTCGGGCCGTGACGGTTTGGTCCAGCTCCTCTTATCATCTAAGGAAGGGATGGGTAAAGGTGGCGGAGGGTTTTCTTCTTCTTTTTCTTGAAACATCATCGGCGATTGGAAAGAAATCTCCTCTTTCAATTGTTTCCAAAGCGAGTACGAGCACCGATCGACGAGAAAGAGACTCTTCTGGGTTGTGACGATGAGATATTGCGTTTTCGGGGGAACGACATAGTTTTGAAAAGGTCTTAGAATATATTTCTTATATTTCATCCTGTCGCTGACTTTAAAACTTCTTTCCTTCAGATTGGGGGACGATGATTCGTAATAGGCGAGAGGAGCGGCTGTGGTCTGAACAATATGAACTTCGTCCTCAGCCGTCGTTCTCACTCCAAATGTAAAATATCGTTTCGTGAGAAAAATATTCTTCCACCGAAAACTCGTGCGCGGATCCGTATATCGCCGGTCTGTTTGAATGGGCCGTCTCAAAGCTCGATCCATCCGATTCCAAGAGAAGGGAGATTAATCTTTCGTTTGTTGCGATTCGAATAAATTTCTGTATATATTCTGAACGAGCAGGTTGGAGGATTCGAAATCTTGGTTGAAAGAAACGATCGCTTGATGAGGTGATAAATGCGGAATAAATGTCGCACAATGACACGCCAAAAAAATTTTCAAGTTGGAGATTTGCTTTAACGTCTTCAAATCCTCCCCGTTCGAAATCCGTTGAGTTGGAAAAACGTCTAATAGCGACATGGCTCCCAATGAAAAAGAAATGATCTCGCCCAGTACTCTCGCCTTTTTATATATCTATATAGACACACACAGACACACATAGAGGCTCTATGACGTCCGTTTTATTTGTTTTTTTTTTTGTTTGTTTTGTTTCTCTCTCACTTCTTTCCAAGAAATCTTATCTCCATGACCTCTTTTTCTTTTCCTAAGAAGATGAATGTGTGTGGGAATGAGGAAGTGAAAGTAATAATTTAATAAACAAAAAATTATCCAACCATGACCTTTTTTTTTTCAAAGTCACCCTTTCCAATCCAAGGACGTCCAGAGATAGAGGAAGCAGGGAGAGAGGAGGAGGAGGGAAGGGAAGGTCACACTCTCTTTCTCTCTATAAATAAAAGGGGAGAGCCCCAAAGTCGTATTTTTGTCCAAGTGGATCATGAGGAGGCATCCCCAGCTCACTACGTGCATTCCTTTCAAATATAAATATGTTGATCTTTCCTTTTATATCATCCAAGGAGTCGTTTACTTGAAAGACTCCGATTTTTCAAAATGTGCAGGTTATCATACCGTGGGGAGTTATCAAAAGATGCGGGACGAATTTTTATCCGACGAAAACGTGTTGATGGCTCGTGACATTCCACCTTTGGATGCACAAATTTTGTTAATGAAACGAGCCAAATATTTTTACACATCCCACTTTCTAACCGTCTCGCAAATGAATAGGATTATGGATCGTCTTGAGAAGACAAAAGGGATTCTCGTTCATTTTAGTGAATGGTTGCACAAATGTTTGCACGAACCTCTCTCGATCGAGAAGACTGGGAAGAATACCTATTATATTCTTCTCGAGGACTCTCCTCCTTCGTCTCATCTTAAAGAGGCCACGACTTTTGAAAAAATCCTCGAGCAAGAAAAAATAGAATGGTGGAACAACTACCCCATCCCTCTCCCCGAGCATCAAGAGGAGCCTGTTCAGAAGAAAAAGAAAAAACCTTTCCAAAAGCCTATCCTCATCCTCCTCGATAATGATGGGGATGAAGAGAAGCCTGTTCAGATTCCTCTCAGTTTGTCAAAACCCGTCGAGGATGAAAAACCTCTCCCTTTCTCAAGACCCCTTGAGGAAGAGAGACCCCTCGAGAAGGAGAGATCTCTCCCATTGTCAAACCTCCTCGAAGATGAAAAACCTCTCCCTTTCTCAAGACCCCTCGAAAATGAGGGACCTCTTCCTTTATCAAACCCCCTCGAAGATGAAAAACCTCTCCATTTATCAAGACCCCTCGAAAATGAGGGACCTCTCGATTTGTCAAAACCCCTCGAGGATAAGGGAACCAAAACTTCTCTCTCTTTCGAAGAAGAGGGACCTCTCAATTTGTCAAGACCCCTCGAGGATAAGGGAACCAAAACTTCTCTCTCTTTCGAAGAGGAGGGACCTCTCAATTTGTCAAGACCCCTCGAGAATAAGGGAACCGAAAATCCTCTCCCTTTCTCAAGACTTCTCGAGGAGGAGGAGGAGGAGGAGAGACAGGACCCCCCTCTCTCTCTTGAGGATCCGAGGGAAACGATTCCTATTGAAAAACCATCTATCGACGATCCCCAGAAAAGGTCTTCGGAGGAGATTAGACTTCCATGTAGAAAACGAATCTGCCACAATCATCATAATAATAATAATAATAATAATATACCCCCTTCTCAACAACAGAATCCTACAACATTTGCAGATAAATGCATTCAAACCAATCCCTTTATAGTAACCCTTTTGATTGGAGAACCCGTGCATTAGCCTCGAAAAAAATGAGATTGTAGACTGTTTCTATGACCAGAATGTTAAGCCAATAGATAGGTCTAGCTCAGAATTTTTCTTTTTAAAAGAAAATAAATAAATAATCCAAAGACTATTCGTAAATATAAATGGTAAAGTCTCGAGTCGGCTGGAAAAAAATTTTCAGAGCTGAGAAAAATTTTCCAACTCAAAAAAAAAAAAAACTTTTTGTTAATTTTTATCATGTCTTAGACATGATAAAAATTAACGACCCCCCTTCCCTTTTCGTCTGGGAATGTTGTCTCACTCTTTTGAAAAACAAATGGTGATTCATTCATGGAATGATTGCCATTAGCGAAAGGATGAGTCATGGTCTATTTTTAGAAAGGGTGAGACATCCTTCCCAGACAAAAAGGGAGGGTCATTAATTTTTATCATGTCTAAGACATGATAAAAATTAACCAAAAGTTTTTTTTTTCATTAGAGAATTTTTATCTCAGCTCTGAGAATTTTTTTTTCTCCCAGCCGATTCGAGACTTTACCATTTTATTAAGAATGATTTCTCCCTGATCTATTATTTCAAAATTCCAAGTTTCGCTTCAGAACCATCTGTGCTGTTGAAGAAGTAACATGATATATGTATTTTTTTAATGAGTTCTGTCAAGATTGAATTGTGCAGGATCGACCTTGCGAATTTTTTCTCTGTGTCTTTAAATAATAATGATACCGAACCGCTTTTTGTAGAGCGCAATGGAAAAAACCTTTTGTATGGTTAGGACAATTCATGTGTTCGATCCCATTGTATTTGAGAATCTCTTGCGTCGATCCCGAAATGCAATAAATGGATCTTTGCAACCATTTCTCTAAAAACTGCCGTTTCATTTCTCCTCGCACCCAAATCATGGAAAAAGGTTCCGTCAACATCGTTAACACCCATGGAAAATAACTGTACGGAATTTCTCCTTCGTACCACGACAAGCCGTGATAATAATCACTCGCCCACACAGCGGTTCGTTTTTCTTTCTCGGTGAGCATTTGCCATGGAAACGGGGGTTTAAAAACAAATACTCCTCGAGAAGTACCGTCCAATGTGACGTAAGCCAATTCTTTCACAATAAAGGCTGCTTGAGAATCGTAGAAACCTTCAAAGTCGAGCACGAGTTCCATGTTTTTTATTTCTTTTTCTTTCCAAGGTGACCTTTATTATTATGATGATGGATGTGTATTGAGATACGCACGATAATATTCAAAAAACAAATATATATACGAATGTGACCTTTCCCAGAATTCATACGACCTGTCACGTGCAACCTTCTCTCTCTATATATATAAAAGAGGAGACGGCGAGAGAACGCTATCCATTTTTTTCCTTCAGGACACACAGCGAGAGAGAGAGAATTTTGTTTTCTTTTTCTCTCAATTGAAGAAGATGGACATTTTGAGTGCCAAACCTCTCAAAGATTCCTACATTGTTCTGGACATGGAATACTTTCACTGTTATGATCCAAAGACGGGAGATATATGTTTCATCTTGAAAGAACTGGGCTACATCACTTGCGATTTAACCTTATGCGGATCCCTGATTTTTCTCCCTCCTGTCCATTACGATGACTTATCGTCCCGCAATCAAGCTGTGGTCAACCAGACTACAAATAACCGACACGGCCTGCAATGGACCGAGGGTCGTCTTTCCTACGAGCATCTTCCTACGATCCTGAAAATACTGACCGAAAATGTGGAAGTGATCTACGTCAATGGATACGATAAAGCCGAATTTTTCAGCAAGCTCTGCCAGCGATCCGTTTACGAGTTTTACATCCCAGGGAAAACCGAGTGGCGGAACAAGTCGAAATGCACGCGACACCAATATTTCCAAAAGATGATTCATTGTGCCGAGAACAAGGTGAGAAATTTTCGATACCATTTGATGGAGGGTAGTTACGTTTTCCGGAAATTACATTGTTACCCCTCCGAGAGCAAAGCTGTCGAAGACGAAGAGGAGGCGGAAGAATCTCCCCAGGAGAACTCGTGCGACGATGAGGAGGAGGAGGAGGAGGATGAACTTTCTAATAATAATAATAAATGTCTAAGTTGGGATGCTTTAGAGACCCAAGAATATTGGTCTCAACCCTTATCTCACCTAGACCTGAAAGAGGATCCTCAAGTGTACTCTTTGTGGTCCTCTTCTAAAATTTGGTCTTGGAGAGAACCCTTGAATGTTCATGAATGAAATGGTATGTAAATCCCTAGAGGAAAAAAAATAAAAAAAAAGTTCTTTTTTTTTGTAATATGTTGATTTCTTTCCAATCCCATTTCTTTTCCATAACTCCAGCCCAATCGACGAGAAGAAGAAGAATTTTCCAAGTTACACAAGATGAATCTTCCAAGTTACACAAGACGTAGAAAGATTTCACAAGGATTTATAAATTACACGCTCCCACATGATATATGTATAGAGAGAAAAAGACCCTCTGTTCTCTAGCCAATACGTCAAGACTTCCCTAAACTAAGAGAGATCATGAGTACCGAGGAAACCTTAGCAGAGCAAGTGGAAAGACTTTTAAAGAGATTAGAAGAGTTAAGACGGGATAGATTTACAGTTCCGCCGACTAAAGAGGAAACTATCATCGATTTCAACAAACCGCTGTACTTTCATCCCCTACCCCAAAGAATGAGACGAATGGACTCGCCGTTGAACAGTTCCAATGAGAAACAAAATGTCACTTATTTGAATAGCCAATTTCAACACATGAATATTTCATAAGTATTTTTTTTTGTTTTTTTCCCTAAAGCGTAGGGAGATCGGATCAGTAGTTTTTCCCTTTTCATCGTCGAAAAAGATTGGGAGGAAAAAATCTTTCTCAGCTCTCTCAGAAAAATTTTCAGCCTTAAAAAAAAAAAAAAAAAAAAAAAAAAAAAAAAAAAACTTTTTGTTAAGTTTTATCATGTCTTAGACATGATAAAAATTAACTCTACCCCCCTTTTGTCTGGGAATTTTGTCTCACACTTTCTAAAAATAGACCATCACTCCTCCTTTCCTAAAGAATAGAATTCCAAGAATGGGATCTGGTCTATTTTTAGAAACGGTGAGACCCTATTACCAGACAAAAGGCGGGTAGAGTTAATTTTTATCATGTCTAAAGTTCAGGGTCCATCCATCTTCTTATGTGAAACGGTGACCCTGACGAGATAGAGATAAACAAGTCCTGTGAGTTGTTTTGTAATCTTGACGCGATCCAAGAAAGACTTTTTATTTTTTTTTGAAATAGGCGGGGGGAGAGAGAAAATGTTCTCACGACCCTCAGATATCTTTTCATAAATATATTTTTTATCAAAGTGTTTCTTTCATTCCGATCCTTTTAAGAGGTTGGAATGACCCTGACATTTAGATGGGGTCGCGATCCCGACAGATGTCGCGCGAGTATAAAAGTGTGTATCCTCCGCGAGATTTCTTCAGAGAACAGAAGAAGACTTGAACTGAGCTGGTAAGTCCCTTTGGTCCTATGAATATGGTTTAATCATAACTTCATTTAAAAAGACCTTTGAAACTTTGAAACTTCTTAACCCTTTGAAAAGAAAAATGTCTCTTTCAAGACGACGACTCTAAAACGTTTTATTGTTTTTTTTCCTTTCTAGATCTTCCCTGTTATACATATATACCTTTTCGACTCTTTTTTTTTTGCTCCTGTTTGTGGAAGACATCACCGTATTCATCGCCATGGCGTGTTCAGAAAACTTTATCGTGCTCGATCTAGAGGGTTTCCAGTCCTACAACCACAAGAAGGGTGAATTTACCTACGTTTTAAAAGAATTGGGCTATGCGACAAAAGATTTTTTGACCGTGGGATCGTTGACGTTTGCTCCTCCTCACCCCTTCCACCAACTGAATGAAAAAAACCAAAAGACGAATGCCTGGCTGACGAGAAACCGGCACGGACTTCGTTGGAACGAGGGTCATATTCCCTACAACCATTTAGGACGCATTCTCCAATCGCTCACTCACAGCTTCTCCACGATTTATGTGGTGGGATGCCAGAAAGCTAAATTCTTTGCTAAAGCCTTGGATTATCAAAAACCCGTGACGGAAATTTATGTGCCAGATGGAATCATTTGGAAGTATCGGGAAAAATGTGCCCGACATCATCAAAGGAGGAAATATTTCCATTGTGCCGAAAACAAAGTGCGCAACTATCGATGGCATATTATGGAAGGAGATTTTCATATCAATCACGTCTATCTAGACGGAACGGAGAAAGAGGAGAGGATTCAGGAGGAAGCAGACAATCCTCTGCAAGCTTTTGATAAGGCCTACGATCAGTTAGAGAAGGATCCGTCCCCAAAAGCGTACGATAATCTCATCCAGAAATGGGATAATCTGTCCTGTTTCCAAGTGATGGAACATCCGGATGAGCATACGCCTTTCCACTTGATGGGCTCTTCTACTTCGTCAACTTCCTCCAATAACTCGAGGAAGACGGAGGGTTGGGGAGACATACCTGAAAATATTCCCCATTACGATCCAGCAGCCTGTTGGGACGAACCTTCCAAAGAATCTCACGAGACCCCCAAAATATCTTCAGAGGATCCAAAGACAAAACCCACTGAGTGTTGGGACAATGAACGGACAACTCATGCTCCAAAATCCACTAAGACTATATCCACTGAGTGTTGGGACAATGAACAGACGACTCATGCTCCAAAATCCACTAAGACTATGTCCACTGAGTGTTGGGACAATGAACAGACGACCCATGCTCCGAAATCTACTGAGACTATGTCCACTGAATGTTGGGACAATGAAACCGAAAAGACGACAGAGAATTGGGATGACCGTTCTCAAAAGTATTTGAATTGATATATACATAAACTCAGGAGAAAAAAATAAAGAAAAGATTTTTAGAAATAAGTAGGGAAAGGTTCTCCGCTTTCCCTATATTTATGGAAATGGACTGAGAAGAGAGAGAGAGAGACGAATCAGGAGACCAAAAAAAATGGGTCTTGGAAGGAATGAGTGCAAATGCATTCGATTCCTTCCGAGACCCATTTTTTTTTGGGTCCCTCTCTCATCCAATCTTGGAAAAGAACTTTGTCCTATTTTTCTAGGTCCATTCAAAAAGAAATGAATCTATCCATACATTTTCCTAAAAGAAAAAAAACAAAAAAGATCCTTTACCTCTTGACGGTCCAAAGTCGAGAATCTTGGAAAAAGTCATCCACTCTCCATCCAGTCAAGCTTCTCTGTAGAAAATCTAGTAGGTGCATCTGCATTCTTGAACACCCGGCAGTTATTATTGGACGCGAAACGTCGAATGCTAAAATAGTTAACAGTGAGCCCATTCTTAAAGAAACGGGGATGTTTTATTCATCCAGTCGAGTGCGGAAAAATTTCTGAGAGCCGGAGAAAAATTTCTCCGGCTGAAAAAAAAAAAAAATACCCCCTTTTAGTCTGAAAATTGATGTCTTCAATTTTTCAAAAATTGAAGACATCAATTTTCAAATTTTCAGACTAAAAAGGGGGGTAATTTATTTTTCAGAAACTTTTCCCAGCCGACTCGATGTGAATAAAACTTTACTGTTTGTTAAGGATGTTATTTAATGGATCGATTTCAACCTATCGAGTTTCGGCCGTGCTGTGGGCCCACCTGGATACAAGTTTTCCCCTTTTGGAATAGAATAAAACTTTACTGTTTTTTAAGAATGTTATTTAATGGATCGATTTCAACCTATCGAGTTTCGCTTGAGTTCCGGCCGTGCTGTGGGCCCACCTGGATACAAGTTTTCCCCTTTTGGAATAGAATTTCCGTCAAGGTAGGCTACTTTTCCTCTTTTTGCATTTTTCATGTCATTTCATTTGTATTACAATATACTGAAAACGGGCGTTCGAACTGATTTCTAGGCTATTTCTATACAAATGGAGCTCCATCCAAGAAAGAAATGATGTCTTTTTTTTTATTTTGTGGACTGCCAATTTGTATTGGAATATACTGAAAACGGGTGTTTGAGTCGGTTTTCAGTATATTTCAATACAAATAGAGCTCGATCCAAGAAAGAAATGATGTCTTTTTTTTATTTTGTGGACTGCCAATTTGTATTGGAATATACTGAAAACGGGTGTTTGAGTCGGTTTTCAGTATATTTCAATACAAATAGAGCTCGATCCAAGAAAGAAATGATGTCTTTTTTTTTTTATTTTGTGGACTGCCAATTTGTATTGGAATATACTGAAAACGGGTGTTTAAGTCGGTTTTCAGTATATTTCAATACAAATAGAGCTCGATCCAAGAAAAAAATGATGTCTTTTTTTATTTTGTGAACTGCCAATTTGTATTGGAATATACTGAAAACGAGTGTTTGAGTCGGTTTTCAGTATATTCCAATACAAGTGGAGCTCGATCCAAGAAAAAAATGATGTCTTTTTTTTATTTTGTGGATTGCCAATTTTGTATTGGAATATACTGAAAACGGGTGTTTGAGTCGGTTTTCAATATATTCCAATACAAGTGGAGCTCGATCCAAGAAAAAAATGATGTCTTTTTTTTATTTTGTGGATTGCCAATTTTGTATTGGAATATACTGAAAACGGGTGTTTGAGTCGGTTTTCAGTATATTCCAATACAAGTGGAGCTCGATCCAAGAAAAAAATGATGTCTTTTTTTTATTTTGTGGATTGCCAATTTTGTATTGGAATATACTGAAAACGGGTGTTTGAGTCGGTTTTCAGTATATTCCAATACAAGTGGAGCTCGATCCAAGAAAAAAATGATGTCTTTTTTTATTTTGTGGATTGCCAATTTTGTATTGGAATATACTGAAAACGGGTGTTTGAGTCGGTTTTCAGTATATTCCAATACAAGTGGAGCTCGATCCAAGAAAAAAATGATGTCTTTTTTTTATTTTGTGGACAGCCAATTTTGTATTGGAATATACTGAAAACGGGCGTTCACGTTGGTTTTCAGTATTCAGTCCATCCAAGAAAAAAATGATGTCTTTTTTTTATGTTGTGGACAGCCAATTTTGTATTGGAGTATATTGTTTCTTCCTTATTATTACGGATCTTGTTTTTTAAAGGTGTCAAGTTTTTTGATAAATCACGAATGTAAACTATTCTGAAACATCTGGCAGCCCCAACAATGATGATTTACAGTTTGCTTTTAATGAGAAGAGCTTCGAGGTGACCATGCGATCATATTTCGTACCATGCAAATGTTAATAATTCATAATCACTCAGAATTCTCTCATCACAAGAAGAGCTCTCAGTATTCTACATGTTAAAGAATTTTATTTATATTTTAATCTTAAAATTCTTAATTTACTGAGAAGTAAAGAAGATGCTATATGTTTCTTTCAAGAAATGCACAGATTTTACATCTTATTCGAATATGCAAAAATAGACATTAAATAAAATTTCACATCAGTGAAAGCATTTAGAGGTGCAGCTTGAAAATTTGCAAATGAAAGAAAAGTATATGTTTCAGTGGTTTCAGAATACTGTTTGTAACAGCATAAAATGAAAGAGATACTATAAAAATGTGCCTATTCAATGTAACATTTTTATGAGAGAGATGTATTCTCTGCATATGATCCGCCAAACAAATATGTGAATATGTGGCCTTGAAAAAATGTTGAACATAGCGGAAAATCAGTTCATACAGCAAAAATCAAACCTGGCATGATTTTTCCACAATGCTGTATATATGACAAGTTAGGCCAAAAAACTGAAAAATTCTTTCTCGCTCAGTTTCTAAATAGAGAGCCATCCACACTCATGCCAAAACTTGTCGCCCATCTACAAGACGGAGTGACAATTTATTTAAAATTCTGGTGAGAATATAAAAAACAGGAACTGGTAAATACCAGCTTAACAGACATTTTTCTGTGGACAATAAATTTAATTTTCTTGATCTAACAACAACTGCTCATATATAAAATATAGAAAGACTGTGGAGCTCCGCTAAGTGGTGGAATAAAAATCGAAAAGGCACGTTTCGCTATTATCATGTATCTTACTTTGCAGAGTTAATATAGCAAAAATCTTCGAGACCTTGGAATGCTTCTTATGCCATATTAAAAGCAATTGAGGAAGCAGGGCAGCAACAAAGTGTACATGAGACATAAACTTTGCAATAATTTTGATACCAGCTTGATTTTAATAAAATGGAAGCTGAAATACTAAAGAAGTATCGTATCATTTTTAAAACTAAGGTTCTGTTTATATTTCAGTTCATTTCGTTATATTACAGTTGTTTTCATTTTGATGTCCTCCAATAATGAATGTCTTTAAATTTCTTTTTAAAATATAGAAATGTGTCATTACTCTGTATTACGTATGTTTTAGTTAATGTCATAAAATCTACATTATGTAGCAAGAACTTGAAAACTTACTGATGTCTCCTCACAGGAAATTTCTAAGTCTATAAATGTCTGAGCAGAAAGAGGCTGTGAAGTAGATAAAGGATTTTTAACTGCTTGGTGAGGGCATTATTTTAATAGCCACTGTTTTGTCTATTAAACACATAATTTATCTAGTTCTGTATAATTTTTGACACTGTTCTTTTATCAGGACCTAATTCAGAAATGTAGATACGTTATGCATGTATATATGGATGTATGTGTTCATATATTTAAGTACGAATGTATGTGTATACACATACACATATAGGTGTACATGCATACATTTGTTAATCCGTCCCAATAAAAGAACAATACCTAATATTTTGCCATACCTTCACAACAACTGGTGAGACCCATATTTAATATGTATTAACAATATTTTCCTGCGACTGAAATGGCTCACAATAGACAATTGGTAAAACTGAGGAGTGTTGTTAGTTCAACCCAGTTTCAAATCCCAGCAAATGGATTGACTATATGAGAGTTTTTTGTGGTTTTTTTCTATGTGTAACATGGAAGCGAGGAAATGTTCTTATAAAAAGTATTCCACAAAGGCATTCTTCCTCTTAGGCAAATAGCTGTTGAGTCCTTTGTTATAATCTAAATAATGCAGTGTTAATTTGTAAGTATAATTATGATCTAAACAGAATTATATTCAATAATTTAAAAACTTAAAATTGTAATTTTAGAAAAAAGAAAAGCTTGTTTATAGACTGTACCAATTGCGTTAATAGCAAAGTACAGAATAATTTCTTTAAAACACGAGGTATCATATTTCCCTTCAGAGTTTATACTCTCTAAACACTAATGTGATAGTAATATTAAATACAGCAAATGCTTAGCAGTACATAACAAATCTTTTTAAGTTTACTCTACGTTATGAACTATCAAACAGAAGTATTTACAGAGAAGATATTTCATGCATAGTGCAACAAATTTTGAAGAGCCTGATTGCCTGTATGATGCAAACTGTTTTGTTACATTATTTGATATAGGCTAGTCAAAAGTAGATCACAAAAGGAGATATACCTGTTTGGCATGTACAAAATTTGAAGAAATTTTTTATATGCCACAAGGCACGTTTTTGCAGAATTTGTGATAGTTAACTATAAATTTTTGAAACCCTAGTCCGGTCTTGTCACCAAATTAGCACCATTGCTGTAGAAGTACATGCTGGCCATCTTTCAAAGTATATGCCAGTTACCTCATTGTGGTTGCGATGCATGCAAGCCTGTTAGTGATAGTTTATTTGAACAGTTCTTATAAATGTTCGTTAATCAATAATGAATATTTATAAGGACATTATTCCTTATAAATATTCATTATTAAAATCATATTTTGTTCTCCACACTTTTATTTATTGAGTACTTAAATTTTGAAACAGTTATAGATTTATTTTCTGTTTTGTATGTTTGAAAAATTACAAAGAAAGAAAAGAAAATGTATTGTTGCTGAAAATTCTGAAATAGCTAATTATATTATTGATTTGTCTATTAAGATATAATTTATGTCCTTTAAAATAATTCTTTTCCTGCATGCTTATATATATAGCAATACACCATTGCAAGCATCTTACTTACTAATAATCTTTTTAACTAATGAAACTAATTCCATGTATGCATACCTGAGAATTAAAAATAATAGTTTGATACTAAATCAAGTTCAGTGACAGAAATATAGGTTGTAAAGATGAATGTTGAAAACACAGAAAGTAAGTTGAATGGTTGATATATGTAGAAAAAAACCCATTCCTAGCATTGCTACCTATTATTTTCCCATTTGGCAGAATTTGCATTTAGTTTGTCTTTCATAAAGATGCAGCCTATACAACTGATATTCATTTTTTTAATATTCAGAAATGCAGTGTTCCATAAAATTATAGCAGAGGCAACACTGCAGAACAAAAGTGTGTTGAGTGCTACATATAAAATCTGATATTTATTAATTTTTTTCATTTTCACTTGTATTATTAAGATGCACGATAAAAGTACACAAATATTTTAAAAACATCCTTATTAGAGAAAAATGAGCATAAAATTTTTAATAGGAACATTGTGCAGAATTTTTTTTAACACATGTGAGCTCCTTGTTTGAAAAATATGATAATGATAGAAATAGCATTACAAGATATGTGCCTCAAAGTTTGCTCATTTTATATTTTAATTGCATCATATAAAAGTTTTACTCATATGCACCTAATATCAGCTTGCAATAAAAACTGTCATTTTTCTGTAATTTCTGATTTATGTATCTGTTGGATTTGCGAAGTCAGAGAATAGAAACTGTGTATTTTTAAATTTTATTTAAACTTTATTGAATCGGCAAGGAAACTATTTAAAATTAGGTAAAAAAAATAGGAGCCTGGGTTTTGGATAAAACTAAATTGATTTTGAAAGCGAGGAAACACAAATTCCAGTTTGCCTGGAGCAAAGAAATTCAGTTTCTAATTGTGTTGATATCATTATAAACTGTTATATGAGAGTCAGATATTTATACACAAGTATGAATGGTGGTATGACAAATATCTGTTATTATGCAAGCATCATAAATACAATAAAACACACAGATGTTTTAGTAGCAACTATATAAATTTTATTCACAAGTTTGCCCATGATGATGAATGATGTGACATGAGAAAAAATAGCAAATATATGGAAATGTAGTTGACTGGCATTTTCAAAAACTTAGAATCTATATTTAAGGTCTGGTTACAAAATAACAGATAACTGTTTATATATATATATTCTATTCAAACACAGTTCCATTGTCAATTAAATTATTAATCTTACTGTGAGGTTACCATAATCCCAGTTTTATTCTAAATATTCTTTGAAAGAGAAATTTACAGACTAAATTTGCCTAGTTTTGCTAAGTTTAGCTTAATCACTGAACTTGAAAAAGCAATCGTATCATGTAAAAATAAGATTAAAATTATCTGATACTAGAATATCTTAGAGAAGATTTTTTTTACGCAGACTACATTTTCTATATAAGACCAATCTAAAAAATTATCACTATTTATTCTTTCGCTTTCTTATACGGAGAAACATAATCAAGCCATTCAGTTGTATAATACTCGAAATCGTTCAATTATTTCAGATTAACCTCCTTGTTTCAGATTTCCGAATCAAAGTTGCGAACCATGTCGTGGCCTTCGAAATTAGATGGCCTGGTCAGCTGCAGAATCACGTGATTTGACGTCACGTAAGGCGTCTGAACTTTCACCCTTCGAACTGCAGCGTATTTCCAAAACCTACCCCACTTTTCGAATTTTTGACGTCATGGACAAATCGACTAGTTTCGCCTGGATGGTAATTCTTGAGCATGCGCTGAAGGGCGAGATGTAACATAAATAGAACTTTGGCTTGCGCTTGTAAACAATATTATATGAAAGTGTATATTAAATTGTCTGAAAGTGTATTCGTTTATGTAATTGCATAATTTTATTGTTTCTGTAATAAGAAAACTTCATTCAGATAAAATTTATTTTAATATTATTATTATCTGGTTATAGGATTATACGAAATGCTGAATACTCTAGGTACTATCGTAATCTTCGCATAACCTTTCACATTGGATTTTGCCTTATCATTTTAAAATATATTATATTATAAAGATTAAATCAAAGCAAATTACTTTGTTAGAGGTGTGAATGTTCTGACTGAATTTTTTTTGTCACTTATTATTTATTTCCTCTTTGAAAACACATTCATATTTGACAAATAATTATCTCCGCTTTAAATTTTTTGATTGTTTAAAAACTATATTTGTCAATAATATAATAAAAACTCGGGAAATTTTCCGTAACCGGCCCTTGGCTATTTTTTGGCCGCCATCTTGGATAATATTTAAAAAAGGAGCATTTTATGTTAATAATAATAATTTGCTGCATTTTTTAACTCCCCAAACCCCATAAACGTTTTGCGAAAATATAAAAAACTTTATTTTCTTTTACCGTAATAATCCGTAATGTTCGTTGCGAAAATATAAAAAACTTTATTTTCTTTTACCGTAATGTTCGAAAAATAAACCCCATAAACGTTTTGCGAAAATATGAAATAATAATGATTTGCGACTTTCAAACTTTATTTTCTCTTACCGTAATGTTCGAAAAGTAAACAGAAAATTTCCCTTTTCCTCCTTCAGGAAAATTCCCTGTGTGGGTTGCAACAATTATCAGGGTTACCATATTCTGGCGCAGGTACGCTCACTTCCGATGTAAACAAATCCGCAATTTCGCCAAGTGCCAGTTATGGAAACATCCCCCAATTTTTGTATAGTGCCTTCAGATGTGGATAAGTTTTTCGAACACTTTCGTTTGTTTTACTGGCGTCGCTGAATTTTGCGATGAAATGCAGCACATTTATTGCCGAGTATCACCTTCCAGATTTTTCATAGTGTTAATGTATACATCAGCAGTGAATTATTCTCCTCTTTCCTCAAATACACTACGGCGATAAACAATAACCATTCACTAAAGATTTTGCGTAAATTCCCACTCATAATAATTTAAATTGCGAAAATCTCACAATTAGCACACTAGCGTCTACATCCCAAAACGGCAGCCAATGAGAGAGGCGATTCTATTATTTTCATCGGGGAGTAGGGGAGTTAGAATGGTTTTCTGAGGAATGCAACGGCAGTGGACTATATGTTCGCTTACATTTGGAAGTTCAAAAAATTGCTAAGGTAGATTGCTCTAGTTTCTACAGTTACTTACAGGGAAATATTAGGCAGTTTTTTCGGTTTCTTTACAGAGGGCAAATAGACAATTTACCTTTATAATCTGCGTTTATCTATTTAAACTTCAGAAGATTTAAGATGAAGCGAATATATTTAACACAATGGAACACAATCTTAAGACTTGTAAATCTTTTAAAAGACAACAGCAAATTTTTAAACATTACTGTAAAAAATATCTTCTCTTCTAATTATAATAAATAATGAGATAACGCATGAATGAATTGTTAATTATATGATAACTATGCATTTATATAAAGTTTTTAATAATGAACTATAAATAATATTTTTAATTATCGATGTATTGTTTTTTAAAAGATTTACAAGTCTTAAGCTTGCGTTCTGTTGTGTTAAATATATTCACTTCATATTAAATCTTCTGAAGTTTAAACAGATAAACGTTGATTTATAAAGGTAAATTATCTATTTGCCCTCTATCAGCAAACCAAAAAAAAAAAAAACTACCTAATATTTTCCTGAAAGTAACCGCAGAAACTAAGGCAATCCACCTTTGCAATTTTCTGAACTTCCTAATGTAAGCAAACATCGTGCACTGCCGTTGGCATTCCTCAGAAAACCATTCTAACTTCCCTACTCCCCGATGAAAATAACAGAATCGCCTCTCTCATAGGCTGCTGTCTTGGGATGTAGACGCTAGTCAATTAGCACCTAAACACACTATTCAGCAGTACAATTCTTTCTAGAGCTGGAGCAAACCGCATGTATTCGTTACCGGGTAACGGGTACATCGGTTGACTCGAAGTACCGATTCGGTACTCAGAAATTCATTTCGTTACTCGCATTTGTTCGTTACTCGCATCTGTCGTACGATGCGGTTTATTCGAGTACGAATAATGCGGTTGCTATTCGAATACGAATGATGCGGTTTCTATGCGAATACGAATGATGCGGTTGCTGTTCGAATACGAATGATATATTTCCTAACAATACCCGTGTGCCACATTTTTCATTGATGATTTCGAATTTTTTTGGTTAACTCATCGGGCATGATTAAAAGTATAATGCATTTGTTTTTGATAAACGTATTAGAATTATAGTGTAGAAGAAAGGTTTTCGGCGGGGTCGGTATTGACCCCCTGGTTGTCGATAAAATTTTAAAGGAGGTAAATAATGATCAAGGAATACAATGAAAGTCGATAGCCGAATTTGCATGGGCAGTTAGTCGGCACAATAAAGATCCCATTAATTACGAAACTTTATTTGATAAAAGTGATATTTAATTAGCTATTCATATAATGCTCTATCACAGGAAGACAAAACTTATTCAAAATACATGCGTATAAGTTGAATTTTGGAGTATAATTATAATAACTTTAAGTCTTGGAATAAAAGTCATTCGAAAGAAGTATCACAAAATAAAAGCTTTTATCTTGCCCAGCACCATTGATTTTTCCATCTTCTTGCTTAAGTGAAGAAAGCTTTAGTCAACTTATTACGGGAAACAAGGAATAATACGGCATAAGCAATTTTATGCTACATATTTAAAAATGTGCATGTGCATCAATATATGAAGTGCAGTGATTAAAATCGAACTTTTAAAAAATTAAATTCTGTAATTTTTTTCCTGAAAACTTTTTATATTTGTAAACTTAATAATTATACAAAACATAATAAAACATAAATCTAAATTTTTGTTTATGTTCTTAGTTCTAAATATTATCTTTAAGTGCCATATATGCAATTATTATTATTGTTATGTTGCAGACTGTATATTATAAAGAAAAATGTAAGTGGGTAGATGAAGAAACCTTTAACAGGGATCGATCTAAGAACGGATTTGGGAATGCCTGGTGTAGAACATCGATTTTTGCAAAATCAAGCCCATACCAAAAATTTATGAGGGGAAGTAATTATTCTCTCCTGCATTTACGAGAGAAATTCTTATTTTCTGCATAAAACTGATTTCGTTAATATGTAGTTTTGACTTGCTGTTGATGATGTATGTAATCTTACAAATACAAACTTTATGTCGCTATAATTAGCATTTTATATATGCTTGCTATTATTGAACTGAGTACGGCAAAGCAAGTGGAGGTTATCCATCTATGGAAGGGATGGCTTTATGGAAGACTTTCTGAGGGAAACTGGCTTGTATTTGAATTTCATATAAGGGAAAATAATAAAAGTATTTATGCAGTCAGCCCGTTCACTGATATTATAAACAATATCGAACCAGCACCGTTGACCAGACTTATACATTCTACCCACTAATGAACTATTTAAACCATCTGCATATTTAACACCTGCTCCCTTAAATAATTTTAAACAGAGGATTTAAATTACTAGATGACTAACAGCGTAAAATTCATTGTACTTAACGCAGCGAAGTTGGCTTTCTCTCTATATTATAAAAAATAATAATAATAAAATAAAATAAATTAATATTTTTGATAAGTTTAACTGACTTAGCTTCTTCCCCTCTCTTGTGCAATATTTGTGTAATAATTAATAAATGTCAAATTAAATACCCTAACTTACTTTTTTTTTCTTTTTTGGAATACTTAATTCTCTTAATCATTGTGATTTTAAACATTTGGTTCAAAATGAAAGGGCTTTTGTTATTTTAGTGTCTCCACTTTCAAAGAATCGCGACGCTAAACTTGATTGCTACAGGGAAAAGGGACCGCATACGGAGAGTTATTCAAAGCTGTAAAAGGACAAAAGCTTTACAACTTAAAAGTATCACATAACCTTCGAAGTATTTTCTCGCCGTTTACTTAGGGATGAATGGGAAAGGGACTTGTGGGGAAGGATGACTTTCATTGACCTTACTAGTCGAAAACCTTAAGTCGAAAACCTAGCTTTTCTATTCAATCTTTGCTAATCACATGACAAAAAATGTAGGAAAAAGATATCCTTATTATAATGGGGCGATAGACTGTATGCGAATTTTTTAAATTTATTTTTATTGCATTTAAAAATGAAAATAATTTATTCTAAAATTTCATAACATCCATTTGGCGCCCCCTAAATGCTGCGCCCGGGAACAGATGTCCCCCCTTGCCCCCCCTAGCTACGCCACTGCTTAGGTTTTGATTTCTAATAATAATTAAATATTTTCTGTAGACATTCTGATTAGAAGCCTGGATTTCAAACATGTGCAAAAGGTGTGTATCTGAATATAATTAGGTTTTTATAACATAGGGCCCATTTTATTAATTTATAAAACAATATTATCGCTGTTTAGAACCACATTATCGCTGTTTTGAAAGAAAGCAAAAATGTGACAAATGTATAATGAACATTAATATACATGCTTTACTAGAAATTCACCCTTTCGTCATTAGCGGTTCTGATGAAAGGAATGGGGAGAAGCAGCAAACGAAATAACGAATAACGGACAAATAACGAAATCTAATCTTTAATGCCGTCTCCCAGTTTCTTTAGCCCACCAGCGGTCGAGCGGTAACGTCGTTGAACACTGGTAGTTCGGTCTGAGGTTCGAATCCCGCGAACGGGCTGGCTGTATGTGTGTTTTCGTGGTTTTCCCCATGTGTAAAGTGTATACCAGCCATTTCCCTTAGAAAGTCCTCCACGAAGGCATCCCCCTTTAGGCAGATAGCCTTAGTGTGCTTTGCCATAATTAAATACACCAACACCAACCCAGTTTCATTATTTGTATTTGGGAAAGTTTTATTGTCATTATGAAAAGTGAAATTTGATATGGATACCGCATAACATTTTAAATTATGCTTATTTTTGCTGCACTTCATTTAAACCTATTTCCTCGGATTATTCTAACTTAATTAAGCGATACCCGAAGGCAAGTTACAAATGGCATCAAACACTGCAAATTTTGAAATTAAATTTCCCGGTCAATCTCCGTCTACGGGACTCAAACTTCTTGTATTTTTATTTTTTCATAACGAGTATAAAACTTTGCCAGCTATAAATATAGGAACCAGAAGACAACATTAAAAGTTAGATTTCATAATTTGTCCAAAATTAATTCTTTTTAAAATTTGAAATTGACAAAATATGAATATTTTCGTCATTTAAAATACTTCTGTATTTTTGTTGCACCGTATTTAAACTTGCTTCTTCGAGTTATTGACATTAAATTACATTAATTCCGTTATCTATTAGAAAATAATTATAGCAAATCATCTAATTACGACATCTCTAAGAGGTCACTTTCTAAGAAATCTGTATTTTTGAGAACATAAACAAACATTGGTAGTGAACATCACCTTTTTAAGACCACGACATGTAAAATCCTCTAAAAAGCATGAATGGTTGCATTTAAAGAGGACTCATTGCTTTTAATAAAGAATGTAACATTAATGTTAATTATACATGTTTTTGGTGTGTGTGTGTCAAAATAGTGATACCGTGGTTCTGTTGCTTTAGAAAATGTGTGAAATTAAAAAAATGGATACTATATAACAAAAATGTTGTTATATTTAGATACAACACCTTCTGAACACGTCTGAAATTCATTCTTCTGCTAAGCATAATTCGTCTGCATAAAATAATAAATAGTATTAGAAATCAAAAGCTAAGTCGAAGTAGAAACAGTCATCTCTTCTAAACCATTTTAATTGAAGTAAACAGACGTTCGTCTTATCGTAAAGTAAACACCTAATTTTAAAACAGCGGATAAAACGGGAAAGAGGGAATTGGTGGGGGGGGGGGGAAGGCATGACATTTTTTGGAGCTGGAATGAAATGAGAAAGGACGAAAAGGTACTAAGCCAATAAGACAAGGTCTGGTATTTTACTTTATAATTTAACTATTCATCATAAATTTAAGAATTCTTATAATTTTTATTTGTCTTAACATTTTTGTTAAATTTTACTTATAAGTATTTTATATTTCAGTTGCTAATTATTATGTTACTTTAATTATTCATTATTTTAATCACTATTTTTTATTATTTTAATTAATAAGTTTTTACTAAGTAATTTTTTATTATTTTAATTACTAATTAATGTTATTATTGTAATATTTATTTTATTTACTTTTTATTTTATTTTTTCCTATTTTCCTGACGGCCTTCCGTAGGCGCTTCTGACTTCTGACACCACAAAAAGAGGTGAATTATTTCCATCCAAAAATACGACGTAAAACTCCCTATCGCATAGGGCCGTGTACCGATAAAACAGGCTCAGGATACGAATACCGATGGTTTTTACCGAACGTAACGAGTAACGATACGATAGTAACGAGTACTGGTTCACCGACAATTTCTCGTTACTTCTACAGCGTTACTTCTAATTCTTTCGAAAGCGCGCCGTAGTAGTCAAAAGTGGGGTAGGCGTCTTGTCAGGTGAAACTAGTCGATATTTCCGTGACGTCAAAAATTCGAAAAGTGGGGTAGGGTTTGGAAATACGCCGCCCTGCATTGTGTGGACACTGCAAGCGAAGACTTCTTATTACGTTGATCGCGTGCTGTATTGTTTTATTGTTCGTGTCTTTTTTATTGCTAAATTTAAGTAATGTTGTTAAGGATATTTTCGTTTTTAAATTGAGATTACTAGTAAACTTATTTGTTAACAAGAATAACGATCGACGTCTATGTAGAGCTGTCTTCATCATGCCTGCACGATGTTGCGTTCCAGCATGCAAATCCAGTTACGATGGCACCAACGAATATGTATCAGTATTCAAATTTCCAAAAGATACAGTAAAACGGGATTTATGGATCAAAAGAATTTTAAGGAAAAATTTTATTCCAAGTGATCGCAGCGTTGTGTGTGAAAAACATTTTCGAAAAGATGATATTATTCGCTATGATTATTTACCAACAAACGAAGGTACTTTTATTCAGATGTGTAGAGGGCATCCTAAATTAAATAACGATGCTTACCCACGCATTTTTTCTGGGTGTCCAAAATACTTATCTGAAATTCCAACCTCTCAGATGATGAGCAAGAAGGAAAAAAGAGCTAAGATGGAGAAGCATATTTTTAATGAATTTTTGAGAAAGAACAAAATAGCATCATTTGAGAATTTTTCTTCTATGTTACCGAATAAATTAAATATTTCCGTTACTTCAAATATTATTTTACACAAATCTGTTGCTGGTATTTATATTTTATTGCTCAGTTTTCATCCACATCCTAAAATTGAGAAAAGTATCTTCGTATCGCTTCATATGGATATCCGCGATTCAATTCACCTATAGATGGCGCTTTCACACATTAGTATGGCGGATAAAGCTCGGTATTTTGATTTGTGATCTGACTTTGTACATTCAAAAATGGAGTTACTTAGCTCTTCCGAAATGTTTGATTTTGTTCAAGGAGGCGTAAATTCTCGCTGTATTACTGAAGCAGAGAGCATTTTAAAAAGCTGATCATTTGGTAATGCACGGAATTTTACTTGAAATCCAATGTACAAGTTTTGGCTTTCTATTTAAGGATAAGTTCTATAGCGTCCTGATCGCATGAAATCGAAGGACATTTCATTGTTCAAAAAGGACAAATAAAAATTTAAAAAAAAAAATTCTTGTTCATGTAAAGGATGAACTGCTGGCTGTTGTAGGAAATTGTGTCGGTGTTTTATTGTATTGTGACAGGTAGCTGATTTTAACGTTCACTGATTGTAAACAAATGATTTCATATGTGTTTTACTTGGGATTTCTAGAAAATCTGTGCAGTCAAAAGTGTCTTTTTTTCCCCATAAAAATGATATTGAATCATTATATGTATACTAAAAATATATTGGTCTATTATATGCATCTATTGTATTTATTATACACATGATAGCACTAATCATCAAATGCAATTTTGAGAATATCAACAAGCAAAGCACTTAAAAATGAAAAAAAGACACTTGTTATAGAACTATTAATATTCTGTATGTATTATAGAAAATACATGCAATGAATAATACCATGACCAAACATTTCAAAAGAAAAAAAAAAAGCAGATTAAGTATTACCTACCTCAGTACTTGAGAAAGCAATTGTGGCATATAACATGCAGTTAACTTTTGATTACATGATATTACAAGCATTTTCTTTAGTTTTGTCCTACAAGTGGTTTAAACAACTCAATACTGGTAGTTTAATCTCAGCTCAAATCCTGGTGAACAAGCTGGCTGTGCAGTTTTTATTTTTTTGCATGTGTTTTGTGAATACGAACCAGTTTTCCCTATAAAGTTCTTCATAAAAGCATTCTTCTTCAGGCTGATAACCAATGTGCTTAGCCATATTCAAATAGCCTAATCTAATCTTACCTTTTTTTTAGATTCTATATTCACATGTTACATCTTTATCTGTTAAGATTTGTTCATAACAGGATCACCAGGCTTCTACCAATCTGGCAGGAGCATACTCAAAATCTAACATGTCAAAATCATGTGATTTATAACAAAATCGATCATGTTATCCATGCAAACCTTTATAAATGTTCCAAATTTTCTTAATAATCTTATTATTTAGAAATGTGTTTATTGTTGTTTTTATATGAACAAAAGCATTTAAATATATAAATTTTAAAAATAATGGAAGTGTTCATTTAATCAGTTTTGCTTTTCTAATGCTGTTTTTAATTAATAACTTTATATCTGAGCCAAAAATTCAAGAATAAGTCTATTAATTAATTACATTGTATGAACTTCAACATCTTTGAATATGAAACACCGAACTAACACTTTGAATGTCAAGCATTCTATATGAAAACACCGAATCCATTCCAATCTAATAGAAGAATAAATTATACTTACGAATTCACAGTACGAGCTTCTCTGTATTATATTACACAAAGATTAGAAACCAAGTCTCCACATGGGAAATCTTACACTGATATGATGGTCTTGTATTGAAACAGAATTGTAGCAACATAGATGATATAAATTACATTATGCCAAAGAATTATTTCATCCTAAATAAATTATAACATTTAGTTTAACCAAAGACTCACAAAACAAAATTTCAGATTTGGGTTAATCTTTTGATTATGGTAACTTGGCGATTTTTTGGCTAAAATTTGGCGACCAACCCTGCTACAGCAACCTGCTAGTTTTTGTTTGGACGCCATTTTGTTTTCAAGAAGTAAAGGCATGTTTTTTTTTTACTCAACATTTCCAACAATCTTGTAGCCGAATTATGCTTATGCTAGAACTTTTATGGAATAAAAGTGCTTAATCATGACGAAGATTAGGTGCGAAATTGGGACAAAGGGCAGAATCGCCCACTGCTTGCCGCGTTTTTACGAATTGCACATACACGGTATCATCCATGTACACGTCGACCTATTTTCACTTAAAAAACATCCTAGAATTGCACAAAAATGGCATTGTGCACACTCTTGACTGTATCCATGTACACTGCTAAAGTCCTAGCTAGTAACCTTTATCGCCTTACCAAAATGTCGCAAAACTACCTGTTACCATATTCCAAAGATTAGCCCACATTTGTTGTAAAATTGGTGTCATGTTTTTCCCTATGCTATAATAACTCCACACATTATCTACATATTTTCTTGTCAGTCAAGAAGATTGATGGAAATATAGTCCTTTCAAAAATTATTGTAACAGATATTTTAGTTACATGATCAACAGAAACTATAGAGATATAGCATATAAAAAAACCTTGAAAAATTATTTGTGGAAATTTGGGAGGAACAGATGCTATTTATTTGGTTAGATAATCAACAGATAAAAGTGGTTTATTAAGGATTTCTCAGTGTTATATGAAACCACCGAGAATTTATGAGTACGTTTTGATATCATGCTTATCCATTATTGGGGCTAATGTACATTGCTATCAGTTTTTGTTAGCCAAAAATGGCCGAAAGTAGAGTAAAAATATTAGGAGTTTGACGATAATCATCAATATACCATAATGTATTTGCATAGAAATATAATACCCAACAGCCAAAAATAAATTAAACTTATCAAATGAATTTTAGTATGCCATAATGGTTTCATGGGAAAAACAACTACAATCATTATATACAACAGCCATTTCATTATAAAAAAGGCATAAATTATATTAATCAGATAAAATTTTTTGTAAGAGCTTCACTATCTGGTTATAATTCTTAAGCAAACAAGAAGCCATTTCCAGTACCATAATATAATTTTCATAAGAACTATCCCATTCCATCGCAGAATATTAAAAGCGTTTTGGTAGAAACAAGAAATTTTATGGTAATTTTCTAACCATATTCTAATATTCAGATTGTAGATTTTAAAATTTTATCATTTAAAAAGTACAATTTCATAGAATGCAAATTTTGGTACTTTTCCGTTTCACCAGTGCAAATCTCGCCAAGCAGACTTTATTAGCGACAACACACAGTATACACATAAAAATATAGACAAATATTAGTTCTAAGAATTTTTTATTTTAAAGGTATAAACATTTAAATGTCATTTAAAATTTTGTAAAAAAGCCAATAAATTTTCAAAAAGACATTAAGAATTTACTATGCTTTCATGGTAAAACATCATGATTCGCTGGTTCACATCACATGACCCAAAGTGATCTCATTTCACGTAAAGTACGCTACAAAAATTCAATTCTCTCAGTAATTATCTACATTAATTTCAAGTTAAATCTTAATTTGGAATACAAGTTTAAATGCAAGAATTATTTCAGTTTGTACGATTTCAATAGCTTAATCAGAAATTATGTAAAACCACAGTGCTTTACTTTGCTAGTGCATACTGATTAGAATTAATGAATTTAACCTTTGACTTTGCCTTTTCTATATTTTTGCCATCGGGTGAGCGGTATGATAGCATCCTAATTCACATAATTACCGCCAGCGAAGACCACCAGCGGCCGATCGGTAACGCCGCTGAACACTGGTAGTTCGGTCCGAGGTTCGAATCCTGCAAACAGGCTGGCTGCATGGGTGTTTTCGTGGTTTTCCCCATGTGTAACTTGTATACGAGCCAGTTTTCCTTATAAAGTCCTCCACAAAGGCATCCCTTCCTTAAGGCATATAGTCTCCAATTAAGTTCTTAGAATGAAGATCTTCATTTTTTTGAGATAAAATGTTTGTCATTTTTTGATTATTAATTTCTTAAAAATAAAGTTTCACTACATTTAAAAAATATTTTATATAATTTTGTTACAAATAGATTATAGATCTTATTATTAAAGTCTCATTCAGAAAGTTTACTTTTAATTAATGGATAGAGCCCTATTTCAATGAAAATCGTAAGTGTACGAACACTTTGGGAAGCACTGTAGTTCTATTAGCAACTCGAAATATATATTGTGATATATTCTAAAAGCAGAATCATGTAAAACATAATGATATAAATTAAATGTATATAACAAACATATAAAGCTCTATAATGAATAATGATCATAACCGTATAATAAATGTGAACACACGTTATATCACGGTAAATAACACTGCTGTGAAATGAAGAATATTTCATTAGAAATTTACCTTTTATATATATTTGACAACAAAATGTTATGAAAACAGGTTATACAACTTAAGAAACAAGTTATATGAAATGCCTGTTAAGTTACTGCAATATCATGACACCGTAAATAAGCATATCATAAGACATATTACCAAGATAATATAATTAATTAATGCTTCTTTTACATCAATAATAAGTTTTTCTTTAAAAATTTTAGCACTAAATGCCAAAACAAATTTATTATCGGTGCCTTTGATGCAAGGTCACATGAAGATAAACTTGATTTAGCAAATTTCTGAAAACATTAAAATCAAAAGTGTTAAATTACAGCAACATCTATTAAACTATTTTTTTTAAGCAAGTGCCTGGTAAATTTTAACTTTTATATAAAAACTGAATTAAATTACAAATAAATGACTAAGCTTGTACAGTATTCATGTTCATACATTGGAAATAAATTGCACTTAAATGAAAGAGCTGGAAATATAGTCTGCATGATGCATAAAATATGATCAAATCTATTTGTTAAATATTTGAATAAATGCTTACTTTCAGGGATGTAGCTAGAGAGGGACAGTTTTATATATCACTAGCGGGCAAGCCCGCTACATGAGGGAAGGGATGCTTTCGTGGAGCGCCCGCTTTATTCACGTTAGGTCACTTGATTTACGTATGCAATCACAAGATATACGCTAGCTATAGCATGATTGCTAGCGGGTAAGCCCACCATTTGAGCGGCCTGAAGCCTGCTTTCATTGGCCTTTATTCGAAAGTTGGACCGAACTACCAGTGAAGCCCGCTTTCATTCGACGGGATTTAAAATTTGAAGCAAACTACCAGTGTTCAGCGATTTTTTTCCTGGGCTGCGCCCGCTGTATTCACATATGCATCCACAATTTCTGGACAGTACACCGGGATTCGAAAGTTGGACCGAACTACCAGTATTCAGCGATTTTACCCGGGCTGCACCCGCTTTATTGACATTATGCATTCACAAGATACTGCCAACATGTTACACATGCGGAAAATCATGAAAACACCTATGCAGTCAGCCCGCTTGCTGGGATTCGAAAATGGACCGAACTACCAGAGTTAGCGCTTTATTCACGTATGCATACAGAAGATAGTGCTTAAACGATACACGTGTGTAAAATCAAGAAAACACCCATGGAGTCAGCCTGTTCGCCGGGATCGAAAGTTGGACCGAACTACCAGTGTTCATCAGTTTTGCACGAATATGCATCCAGAAGACACTGCATACACGATTCATGATTATATATCATTCTAAAAAATAACTTAAGATTGATTTGCAACATTTTGTATAAATAAAGATATTTTTACCAAAGAATTAATATTATTTTCAGACTTTTTACTGTCACACTAAATGTAGAAGCTGGACAATTTGAATATTTCATCTAGCCTCTTCATTTAATGTATTTTTACTCCTCTGAAATATTTTAATGACAAATTTATTCATTCATTTACAATGTTTATCAGATAATATCAAATCAATATGTATATCTGGTGTCACCAAAGGTTTTATTATCTTAAGCATTTTTTATATATACTATAATTTTCTTAGTAAAAGTGCTGTATGCAAACAATTACATACTGGCAATGAAAATTTTGAGATTGTGCCAGTAAAAAAGAAAAAAAAAAAAATAAATCACTAAATCTTCTTAGCATTGATGAGGCATCCAATATGCATATATTTTCGATGAGGCTTATAGTTACAGATATCAACACTGCATAGAATCGACACCAATTCTAGTTACGAACATATAAGCAACACGATGAAATCAAATTTTTATAATGACAAGAGGTAAGAGACAATAGGTAAGAGAATTAATGCATATTTGCCCCAGAAATACAATTAAGATAGAATATGTTTGAGATAATAAATATGGTTGCATCTTTAAATAACTATGCAAAATCTTATTTCTTGCAACTAAAAGGCTGTGTATTCATGTATTATTCTTATTCTACTAAATGTTCTACACATTCTTATTCTACTAAATAAAAGCTTGTTATAAATAAAACAATCTAATAAATTACTGAACTGATCCAAATCCACTGTCCTTGCTTTAATTTGCTAAATTTATATCTGTATACACATGTCTGTGCACGCTGTTTAATTTACTCCAAAGTTATTTAGTTATATGCCATCATATTTTGAATAATGGCTGAGAAATGAAATTACTTAAAAGTCTCTTCCCTATCAATATTTATCACTGAACAAATACTTGGGTATTTTACATTACAGAACAACAGATTTTCTCGAAAAAGATACACGTGCCCGTTTGATACTTCAAGTGAGAAAAAATACTTTCATCATTAGCTAATTTTCACCATGGATAAATTTTTTTAAGCTACTTTAAAAACTTTTTATTACTAATACTTACTTCAAAACGAACACTGCTATAAAAGATAAGAAAAAACATTTAACTGTGCTCAGCGAGTAACAATGGTATGTATATCATTTTATAAGAAATTGTTTGGTGCATGCTATTCTATAGTGGAAAAGATTTGATATCTGTAATACTTTTTATACTATTACTCATACTAGATCATCATACCTATTTTCTGAACTGGAAATTTTTTATGCTAACTATCCTGAACCACTGTAAACAGTTCTAAATAGTTTAACAGGAAATGACTCACACACAGAAATTTCAACATTACTAGAATATGAAATTCAAAGTTCATCATTAACGTTAAAATAATTAACTTTTACTTTTACATGTGTCATTCTATAAATTTTCATTTAAATCATTGCTAACATAAACTGAAACACAATTTAAATTTCTGCAGGTAAAATATGCATGAAAGCATAATTGTATATGTATATGTATATTAATAATATTTAAGAGATTAATGAGCTATAATGATTTATACTTCAATACACTAATATGCATGTTTACTTTCGAAGAATACACATACACGTTTATATGTATGATACACGAGAAAGAAATTTTGCATATATAAAGAAAACTTTTCTTACAAGAAAAAATGTAATCAGTTTTTTTTTTTCTTTTTTTTTTTTTTAAATGCTTAGAACGCACGTTCATATAATGTCCCACTTTCTTTCCAATTCGAAATACGCGAATCCACCCTCTTCGTTTTGCTATCTCGTTCGATATTTTTCGAACCAAGAATGCGATTGAAGCATAACTCAGGTTCCTTGCAAGCTCGTGATTTACACTGATGTACACAACAAAACATGCGGTCTGTACTTCTTTTTAAGTTATACATATGCCCACAACAATAAAAAATAAAACGTTTAATTACTTTTCGATCACAACACGCTTCACAAACTAGGTAGCATTGTCAAACGTAAATACCGAGTTTTAATGTTTCCACCTTTTAGCCACTAGATGGCGTATCAGAGCGCTGGAATCGCGGATAGCAGTTTATCTAGGAGATGAAGTTGTTCCAGTTGAAAGTAAAGAAGAACCAGTAAAGAAGTTGAACAACATTCTTTACTAGTCAAACTTACCGAGATATATGTACAAAACATTAACATGTTTGATGTTCATGAAACTTGTTTAATTTGTGGAATTCCATTTTCTAGCAGATTAAAAAAATAATGAGCACCATTTCAAATATTTGTTTAAACAATTACCGTATATACCCGCGTATAAGTCGACCCCCCACTTCGACATAAAAAATTCGTAGAAAATAAGAAACCCGCGTATAGGTCGATCCCCCACTTCCGAAATCGATCGAGAAACTTCGAAAAAATTTTTTTAAGTACTACATTTATTCAAAATCATCTGAGATTCAGTCTCGAAGTCTGTATTGTTACAATCAGTACTAGGGCCTTCGTCGTCATTTTCACTTTCAAAAACAGCATCATCTTCCGTGCCATCTAGTTCGTTGCTAATACAACATTTTTTAAATGATTTTATAATAATTTCAGAGGGACTCTGTAATTAGTTCGTCACATAATTTAAGTCATAAAATTACTTCAAGTAAGTGACTTATTTGATAAGTCGTCCAATTTGAGTGCGGGAAGAAAACAACTGCATTATGTAAAGAAATTTTTGAACTTCCGATTCTTTTAATTTTTTATGGCCCCGCGTATAAGTCGAACCCCCCCACTTTGAAGTCTTTTTTTTTTGTCCAAAATATCTCGACTTATACGCGGGTATATACGGTATACTAAAGTTCTTCAAAATAATATGCATACAAAAATCGATGAAAGGAAACTTAAAAAAGTCAATACGTGATGGAAAAGATATGAGTATGTAAATGACATTGTTTTATTTTTTAAAAATAGTGTACTAAATATGATGCAGTTCAAATATATTTTCAATAATGTACCTTTTACATTTAAATTTATTAATCCTTTTGCTGTTTCCTTATTATTTGCTAATACTTCATAATTTTCAAAATAAATTATCAATTGCGATTAATTATTGCTTCAGTATACTAGTACAACTTGCACAGTATTTGCTAATTAGACAGAAATGATGGTTTGTTCTATGTATAGTTGTTTTGAGATTTTCGTTGGCAAATTTATTGATTTTACGCTTTTGTGGAACATTTTATGGATGGCTTTTATTTGTAGATATATTATTTATTATGCATCTACATATAAGTAATAATGTAAATATTATTAAATGACGTAAATATTATTATAATTATTGCTATAGATAACATATAAATATGTGAAAATTATTCGTTTTCTGTAATGTTGCAGGAAAATTGTAATTTATTTAATTTACAAAGTTTTGAGGTTTAAATTTTTTCTGTGGCTTTTGAACTGCTTTTCATTTTATTAGATAGTAATTTAAATGAATTAAAAATGTATTTGAATAATGTTTGGAAGCCCTGAAATATTTATAGTTTCAAGGAAAAATAATTTTTTATGTCTTTTAATTTGCTAAATTATATTTACTTTTGTTAGTGAATTATTTATATTTCTAAATCTTTTCATTCCTCTCCTTCTCCAACTGTAAAGACATTTTTATGTTAATAAATAACAGCCTTTTTATTTCCTTATTTCAAAACTTTCTTTTTTGAGTGTATTCTAACAAATTATTACAATACAGTGTAAAAAAATGCACAAGATAACCTAAAACATGGCATAGAAAATTTCGTGAATATTTCTTAAAAAATAATATTTATTAAGTTATTAATCTTAACTACAAATGAATATACGACCTTTTATATACGTTTTCCCGTCAAGTCTCTGGAAATTTAATCATTGTGCATTATTAAAAACAAAACACTCTAAACATCGAACGAAACGCTCGCATTCAAATCTGAAGCAAAGAAAGTCACGGAAGGATCGGACGCCTTTCGTGACGTCACTCGCAGCTAACCAGGCCATGTTATCTCGAAGGCAACGACCATGTTTACATCGAACGAAGTTATTGTTGATGATGGGCGGAGCTTCATTGTGACGTCGGCTTACTCATGAAGCGACGATCTCGTGACCTCCCTGCACATTCGGGGATTTAGAACTGACCGAACTAGTTAGTGGGAGGAGCGAGGAGATAGTCTGCGACAGACAGACAGACAAAGTAGACAGATGTCTTTTGTTGCACCCGCTAAGTCTTTCTGCACCGATGGGCGAAAAATCAAGCATAGGTGCGAAGGAAAGGTATATAGAAAGGGGGGCAATTTCGTATTTCAGAGGAGAGTAAAAAGGAACTTCGTATATTTTATACGAGTTCGAAAGGCCAGGAAGAAAAGATGGGACAAAATAAAGTAAAAAATAAATGGCCCAAAAGTAATGGAGAGGAAAAAAAAAATTTTATTTATAATTAAAAAAGAAAAAAAAAAAGGGCCTATAGAAAGAAAAGGAAATGAAGTAAGAGAATTTTGTTAAAAAAAATACCCACGATTGTGTTCATGAGTGTAGTCAAAGTTGTTATCATTTACATTAAATAGAGTCTTCCAGGTGTGTGTAATGAGTGTGTTTTGTAAAGCTGAATAGATGTAAAGATGAGGGAAAATTAATAATAAAATAATAAATATTGGGGGTCCAGTCACATAACAGTATAAGTCAAGTTTAGAAGCTAACTTTTGCTATAACAGGGAAACTAAAATTTAAAAATTTTTAAATTTAAACTTTTATTTTTTAACATGGAAACCAATATTAGCCTCTACCTTGAGACACAGTAACAGAAGACACATAAGATCAAGATACATATAATATCATGCAAAGTTATACATTAAACTAAGTAACATCATCTATTGCGGTTTCCAACATATTTATATACTCAGAAAACACCATCAGAAAAAATCATAAATCCAAAACAAGGCGAGAACATATCAGCAAAAATAAATAAGTAAATAAATTACGGAGTTTTTTTTAATATTAATTAATTTTTTTAAAAAAAATAAGCTTTTTATTTATTTATTAAGTTAATGGTCATAATTTATTATATGTGTAGTATTTTATCAATTTGAGGCACACTGTATTAATATATGCTTTTAATTTAAATAGATAGGAAATATAGATTAAAGCAGCAAAAACTACAACTCTATACATTCATTGAGGCCCGAGATCGTGTTTTTCCCTCTCGAGAAATTCCTCAGGTAAGGGGCCGCAATGGGTAGGGTAGCACTACTGATAAGGGCTACTGATAAGGATAGTGTCCCTACGAGATGGTAACCAAAAAAGAACCACTTGATTTAAAGCAATTACTAAGTATTTAATGCCAGAACATAATAAAATGAGCATAATAATAATAATGATCATAACAAGTAAATGAAGTTAAGGGTACTTTAGTGACAGATATTTGATTTAGCTTAGAGAAAAGAAGTTCTACTTATCTGAACGCTCCGTCTTAGTGCTGCAAACGATTGCAAGGAAGACAAGACCCGCAGGTACAGGAGAACTCCCGGCCTTGAGAACGAGACAATGCAGAGGATATTCGCGAAAATTTTCTTAAATAAATGAAGATTTTCCGGAAAACACCTTTGAAAATTCAGGAGCTTTTCCAAGATCCTGCCTCCATCGTACGTGATCACAGCGCCCTCCGGGAGATAGTCTGCGAAAGACAGACAGACAGACAAAGTAGACAGATGTCTTGTTTTGGACCCGCTAAGTCTTTCTGCACCGATGGGCGAAAAATCAAGCATAGGTGCGAAGGAAAGGGGAGCAATTTCGTATTTGAGGAGAGTAAAAAGGAACTTCGTACATTTTTTACGAGTTCAAAAGGCCAGAAAGAAAAGATGGGACAAAATAAAATTTAAAATAAATGGCCCAAAAATAATAGAGGAAAAAAAAAGGGCCTAAAGAAAGAAAAGGAAAAGAAGTAGAAAATATCCTAAAATACGATTGTGTCCGTGAGTGTAGTTAAGGAGTTCATCTGCAAAAATTAGTGTCTTTAAGAAGCAAACTTTAGCTAAGTTTAATAAAAAAATAAATAAATAAATGAATGAATTCCTACATGGTAATGTGTATGCCCTTATCTTGAGACCTAACTAGAAAAGACATATATCATCACAGAGATGTACATAATATTTTAACTAAAGTAACATTAACTATTGCCGTTTCCAAAAAATTCATGTATATTTCAGAAAACAGTAATTGACAAAATCATAAATCCATACACAGTGTGAGAGCATATCAACAAAAATAAATTATACAGTTTATTTTTCTTAATTATTAGTTAAATATAAAAGTAATTTATTAATTTAACCGTTGTAATTTATTATAGTACAAGTTTAATAAATTCCGTCACTCTGTATTTATATTTGATCATAATTCCAAGTTTGATACCTGAAAAAAAAAAAAAAAAAAAAAAAAAAAAAAAAAAAAAAAAGGTCGGGGATCTTAGTTACAAAAGTCACAATCTATACTCATCGATGGTCAAGAGATCCCCATTTTTTCCCTCTCAAGAAATTCCTAAGCAGGAAGAGGGGGGCCTCCGAAGGGTGTGAATTGCTGATAAGAACGGACTACTGATAAGGAATGTGGCGTCTCTACGGAATAGTTACGAAGAAAAGAACCACATGACTTGCTACTATTACTAACTATTATATAATGCTAGAATCTTATGAAAAATAATAAATAAAAAAAATTTAATTGCACTCTAGTGATAGAGAAACATATATTGTATAGAGAACAGAATGTTACTTATCTGAATATTCCGTGTCAGGGCCTCTTTTGGATTTCTCGTGTTGATAGTAAACAGCTAACAAAACACCTGAAGTTTCGAAGAAGCGAAGTTTCCTTTTTCAATTTGATGAATGAGACATTGCATAGGAAAGGTGCATTAAACTTTTTTAGAGAGTTGAAAATATTTACTGAAACAGTTATTTAAAAAATTTCGGAGCTATGTTTAGACACTGCCTCTAGCTTTCGTGATCGCAGCGCCTATCGGGAGATAGTCTGACAGACAGACAGACAGACAAAGTAGACAGATGTCTTGTTTTGCACCCGCTAAGTCTTTCTGCACCGATGGGCGAAAAATCAAGCATAGGTGCGAAGGAAAGGTATATAGAAAGAGGGGCACTTTCGTATTTGAGGAGAGTAAAAAGGAACTTCGTACATCTTGTACGAGTTCAAAAGGCCAGAAAGAAAAGATGGGACAATAAAATTTAAAATAAGAAAAGATGGACAAAATAAAATTTAAAATAAATGGCCCAAAAGTAATAGAGGGGAAAAAAAAAGGGCCTGTAGAAAAAAAAGGAAAAGAAGTAGAAAATATCCTAAAATACGATTGTGTCCATGAGTGTAGTTAAAAGGAGAAGAAACTGTCTTCATTTACAATAAATAGTGTCTCACAGGTGTGTGTGTGTAGTGAGTGTGTTTGGTAACGGTGAATAGATGTGTTACTGGGGAAAAAACAAATATTGATGGTGTTAAAATGCTTCGTATTAAGGTATTTAGCATGGAATATAAAGTAATATGTATGCTTGCATCCTGAGATATCAACAAAGGTCATCAAACAAAAGTATATATTAATTTGACCAAAGTAACTTATGCTACTTTCATTCTCAACTTTTTCATACATTTTTCAAAAAACAGCAGCAGACTAACAACATAGAACCATATGCAATGCAAGACCACAACCGCACACACCAAAAAAAAAATAAAGAAATAAAGAAATAAATTAAAAAAAAAATAATAAATAAAAATAAAAATAATATATATATATATTTATGTGTGTAAATTACTTAGTATATGTATTAAAAACACAAATTAAACAGTATTTATTAATTTAACTATCATTATTTATTACAAGATTAATTATTTTACTATAATAATTTATTACTAGTTAATTAATGTTAGTATAACACAATGAGGCACACTGTTATTTATATAAGCTCATAGTTCTAAGAATTCATTTAAGGCGGTAAAGAATAAACCATCCCTTACATATGGACATTTAACAGATAGCAAAGAACAGTATGAGAAAAAATCGGTGAGGTATAATATTATTTAAAGGCGAAACTATATTTAAGCGATCTAAAAAGAAAGGAGAATCCAGAAGATCCGAGAGGGAAATAGCGCGATGCCCAAATTTTCCCTCTCATCCCCAAATTTTCCCTCTCTCGAGATTCCTTAAGGGCTTTGTAAGTGTTGACAGACGTGAACTGATAACGTTGGCGTCTGTTAGAGTTGATACACAAAGGAAGCCACAAGCAATGGCAATTTCAAGTATTTTTTAATGCTTTAAACTGATGAAAAATTAAGATTTATTGATTTAAAGGCACTTATTTATAGAAATTTGATTTAGTTTAGATGAAAGAAAAGTACTTATCTTAAAATTCCAGGCTTTTGGAGTATATCCTTACATTGTCCGCTGTTTTATTCTCGTCAACATCGGAGTCGAAATTCATTGCAATGATATAGGTGTTGTAGAAAAAAAAAAAATTTTTCAAAGAAATTTAATTTATAATCACCAAGAGGAAAGGAAATTTTTGCACTTTTTTACGGAGCGCAGCGATCGTGCTGCCGCTTGCCTCGGTGATCGCGCCAAATTACAGGACTCTAAGCAGTCTATACAGTTACAGTGATAAAGAAATATTTAACCAATATTATCAGGACTATTCATTTTATATTCTGTATTCTGATATTCTGGAACATGAATTTATACTTAATTTTCAGAATATGTAACTTACGATAAAAATAATTATATTTATGAAATAATTTCTTTGTTAGTCTAAAAAACAGAAACATTAACTTGGAAGTACAAATACTTACTAAAATTGTGGAATGTTATTAATTTTCGACAATATTATCATACATAGTTTCTTCCATCTGATTGTCATATTGGTGAAAAGAAACAGTTATAAAATTTTAATCGATGATAAGTTTCAGGGTACAATTTCGTCTGTGACCAGAGGAAATGTGATTGCCTCTTCTTAGTACGTCAACATAGCTAAAGTTGACAGTTCGTGTGGGATGGTACTTTCGGTTTCGAAGGGAACGACGTCAACGTGAGCAAAAAGTTGGAAAATTTCTAAAGAAAAAAAAAAAAAAAAAAAAAAAAAAAAAGAATGTGTAATAACTATAGTGCAATGAATTTCGTGTTTTGTAATGTGTGATCTGTGTTACATGAAAATGAAAGTGAATATTTATATTCAGGTAAGTGATCAAACAGGTCTGTTTAACAAAGTGACACGTACTAGAATTTCTTAACATCTGTCTGTTATGCTTTTTTCCAAATTTTTATTTTATTGGTTTCGAACATGAGTACTGTCTGTAAAAGGTAATTTAATTTTTTATTCTTGCTGCTCGTCAAGTATATAAAAATCTACGGCTAAAAGTGTTGTGCGATGTCCAGATGTTGAATGTTATGTCAAACAGCTTTTGTATAAGACAAGGTGATTAACGTATCTGAATGAATTTGCAGGTTATTGAATTAATTCAGTTTCTGAATACTTTTATCGCTCTTAATTGTATAAAATTTAATACTGATATAGTTAAGTATAAGAGTGTCAACTGACATAAGTATTTTTTTCATTAATGACAATTTTCGTGAAGCATATCAAAAGTTACATTAAGGGAATTTTAATTGAATTTTTACTAGTAGTTTCGGTGTTCCTTATTCTTTAATTAATTTACTGGTAAAATTAAGTAATATTTTGTTAGTATTTATCAGACGTTTATTAACGCGCAGTTATCGTATACTTTAAAATTTAAATGTGCCATAATAAATAAGAGTTATGTGTGAGGGTTTTCTGAAAATATATGCTAAAATAATATGGAGATAATATGCTACTGATAGTTTTTTTTTTCTGTGCTCGTACAAAGTGTTATGTAACTGAATTTATAGTTTTTAATCATACTGCTTTTTGAAGGTAGAATAAAAATAGTTCTTCCGTTGTTAACATTTCAACATATTGTAATGCGATTTATCTAAATAATAAATAAACAGTCTTACATTAATTCTTAAAGGAAAAGTATAATTTTGCTCTTTATATTCTGGTATTAGGTATTTCACACAGGTATTTAAAATTTTTGTTTTCTTAAAAAATGAGCTGAGCATTAGACTATTTTAGAATTTTCGTAATATTCATTTGTTCATAGTATATAATATTTATTTTAAGATATTAATTAATTGAAAGATATGTTTCCTGTAAAACTTTTAACCTGTATTAGGAATGTTAAATTTTTTAATTACTCTGAATTCCTAATATCAGTTCGTTAAATGTAATTTTCAAAAAAAATTATAATTGTTGCTTTTTGTTATTTAATATCTGTGGCATATATCGAGGTGGCTATGATGTGGTTCGAGAGCCGTTATATGGCTGTCGTAGGTGAGTGGTGTGGCTCTTATGCAAATAAAATATCTATATGAAACATGGTAAACTAAAACTGCACAATATCCAAAAGAAAGTAATTAATTTATTTAATTTCTTTTTACGAAGTTATTAGATGTTTCTTTCTGTTTTGAAATCTATTTCACTACTTTTAAAATGATATAAATATGGACCTGTAGTTTTTTGGAAATCTTATTGCGGCTCTTGAATTTACCTGAATTTTAACATGCAGCTCTTACTGATATGAAGTTTGGCTACTCCTTAAATTTGTTAGACATCTGCAGAATACTTTCACTTTTTGTTGAAAATTTCTTTAAAATAAATTTCGACAATGAATATAAATTTAGTTATTTAAATTAAAAATGTTTTTTTTTACTTTGAGAGATGTATTTAAAAATGAATTGTATATTATTACAGGGGTAGTTAAATTAAGAAGATTAATAATTTATTTATTAAACTGATCATTATTTTTACGAGTTTGTTAGATTTATTGATTTTTTATATTAAAAATATTCTTAATTTATTAACTTCTATGAGTCATTCTTTATTAACTTCTATGATTCATTCTAAGTGGAAAGCTAGAGGCTACTTAAGTAATAAAACATCTACATTTAATATTTAGAACAGAAGCAAGTAAAGTTATTATAAAGAAAATGTATAAGAAAACTTAGTACTATTCGGTTTCGAGGGCTGTAAAAAAATTGCAGCGAAAATGTACACGCAAAAGCGCCAAATCTAGCAAACGCGCCCATTTAACAATTATCGACCTATTTTCACTTAAAAAAAAAAAAATCCTAGAATTGCACAAAAATGGCACTGCACATACCCTTAACTTTATCTATGTACACATCGACCTATTTTCACTTAAAAAGTAAAAGAAAATTGACAAAATCCAATTGTTTTTACCCTTGTGAAAAGCGGCAAACAAATAAGTGAGCCATTCCACACTTTACCGAGAATATTTTCAAAGAAAAGGCATCATTCAATATAGAAAATTACATTTGAACAACCAACAAGATGAAATTATGCTTTAGTGATAAGTCGGTAGCGAAATAGCGATGCAGGCATCCATTCAGTTATGTTTAGCAATTTTTATATAAATTATAATAATGATCTAAAATAGTTATTTACTCTTATGCTTCCATTCAGTCATGTTTAGCCTTTTTCATATAAATTTTAATAATAAAAATGTATTATATGAAATTAACCTTTCATCTAAATCAAAACATCAATCATAAATAGTTATTTACTATTATACTTCCTTTCTTGCCGCAATTATTATGGTTGCCGCAATTATTTTTTTCGCAGCATTGGCAGCAACAATAGTTTGGCGATTTTTTTATGGCCCTCGAAACCGAATAGTACCGAAAACTTTTTGTGTAGATTAGTTGATGTGCAGACATTGATCATGTGACATGGAAAACATAGAGATTGATAATGTGACATGGAAAATTAATGAAATATCTTTATGAATTATTTTCTCTGTAATTTTTTTCATACATGTGTTATCTGCATTTTAATTACAGTAAGTGTTTTCTTGCCCATTTCTGAGATTACTTTGCGTTTATTATTTATTTAAATATAATGAAGGTAGAAAAAGCTATGCTTGTGACATATTTAGGCTTTCTTTAAAATATGTTTCATCATTTTATTTGCAAAGTATTTTAAAGTATGACTTATTAGAAGTAAAATATTTTGCATGTAATTGTCCACTTGATGGTTGTATTTTAATTTGACATTTAGTACTAGGTATGTGATATGACATCAGGTGAGTGATGATTTTCACTACATTACCTTTTAGAAACATTTTAAAGAGTGTCATTGATTCAAGGAAATTTTTTTATTGAATTATTAACTATAGAAAAAAAAAATAAAAGTTTAATACTTAGATGTTGTTGATTAACTAGAAAATATGAAAGCTAGAAGTGTATTTTCGTAATTTTATGGTTCATTTACTACACGAATTTCATAACTTGTGCATTTCTAATTTGAGTAAAAATAAATAAATGAAATGGATTTGCAGATTATTTTAACCCTAGTTGTAACCTAGTTGTATAGAACTACCATGAAAATGTGTTAGTTGGTTCATACATATGGATTTGACTTTGAACTAGACATCATTTTCAGAAGCAGAGTTGGCTGCCATATCATTGGGTCTTACAAAAAAAAAAAAAAAAAAAAAAAAAAAAAAAAAAAACTGCATTTGCATTTCTGGGCTAAATAAAATTAATGATGTGTAACACTATGTACAGTAATTACATCTAAGAAATTTTAAAATATATATATTGTTACATATGGCTATAACAACATATTTTAAAATTTCTTATATGTAATTACTGTATATAGTACAGTCAAAAGTCTTTAATCCGGACCTCAAAGCTAAAAACTTCAATGCACAATGTGTTGAAGCATGCACGTAATACGTTTGTGCATGCGTGTTTAATATATAACGGACGGTATAAGCTATGCTAAAATTATCTAATTACCTATTTCAGTCAATGTTGCAGATTCCGTTGTTCCTTAATCTTCTAATTGGATCCCGCTTATTATTTTTGCAGACTGTTACAGCAATTTTATAAAAGTAAGCTTGAACTTTCGATTATGTCAAAAAGAATTTCTGATTCTGGAGCTGCCAAAGGATCTACAAAGCGAAAGCATGTTTCAATGTCCATGAAACAAAAAGTGGAATTGCTGCAAAAAATGGATAATCCTTTGTTTCTGTAACCATTCCGAAATCTATTTATCGATTTCATGTTGCTCTGCGGGGGGCTGGGGACGTCGCGGCGCAATGATCTGGAAGTTGATCTGTCAGCACTATCCTTATCTTCAGGGCAGATGTTTTTATTTTATTCGGCTTATTTATTTATTTATGTTATTTCATCTCAGTGTACTCCGTTTTTGATATGATTAAAATCAAATTCCTCGTCATTATAAATATCACGAATACACATCAAATAGTTTTCTGGTTGCAATTTTCTAATTTCGACTCTGTGTAATGTATGCTTTATGCATGCACACGTTGAAAGAAATGTTTAATAAAGTAAACAAATAAATAGTAAGCTTTTTTTTTTGTAAATTTTGATAACCTTTAGATTGTAATTGCTCTTTATTTCATAAATTACTGTTTCATATTTTTAATTGTATAATTTCTGCATGCCATCTTATCAGATTTAAATTGATGATATCTATAATCCGGAATTGCCGAAGTCCCGATGAGTCTGGATTAAAGACTTTTGACTATAATATATTTTCTCTACAATGGAGTGAGCAAAGCCTCCCATCCATGTCTTTTTGTTTGAATCAACAAATCTCTGGAAATGGAAACCAAGCATGGTTAAGCTTGGTTGGAAGGTTTTCTTCAGGTCTATGCATTCATTGAGAAAAGAAAGGTTACAATCTCTTGTGATGTGTATACAATGTAGGACTTGGCAACAAGAAAATTAGCTGCCTTCATAGTTGGCTAGAAACGTTGTTAATATGGTGGTCTGTTTAGGCCTAGCAGGAACTGTATTAGTACTCTTAAGTCAGATTTCTGTATGAATAATTCTTCAGCTGCATGTATTGTTATATATTTTGTAGATACTTCTGGTGTTCAGGTACTCAAATTATGCATGTGGGGCCTTCATTGTCAGGAGCTTGTCATTAGCCATATCATTGGCTTTGAGTTTGAGTTCTGAAAGTGTAAATGTTTGCAAATATAGGGTGTCCCACAAAAAACACATTTTGAATTCTGCAGTATTTTTTTTTAGCTTGAAGATTTTCACACTGTTTTAATTGATTTTGTGGTAAAAATATATTTAAGGGTGCCCCTTGGTGAAAATTGCCAATTTTTGGTGACTAGCCAGGAAGGCACAGTCGTACTAAAAATCATAGCTACACAATCCCAAAATAACAAGTCAAAGAATTGTACAAACTCATTGTCCATGTACACATCAATCTATTTCCACTTAAAAAACATCAGAAAATTGCAGAAACTCGGATTTGCGCACTGACTTGATATTTTCCATGTACACATCAATTTATTTTCACTTAAAAAAAACAAGAGAGAATTGCACAAACTTGACATTGCGCATTGACTTGACTTTGTTCATATACATATGGATTATTTTCACTTAAAAATTGAAGGAGTACCCAAATTCTACACTACAGCTGAACAAAAAATATATAACCTGAATAAACTGCATTTTAAATCAAACAATGAAATAACATAGAAAAAGAAATGCATCTATGCACTATACAAAGGAAATATCCACTTACCCTCTTTGGAAATTTCTGTGTCTTCAGTCTGTGCCACACAAAATTCCTTAATAGCACCCAAAATCTTTTCTCATACCATGTTCCCTTTCTAAAGGAAGCATTTGAATGGAAGCTTTGGTGAGCATTTGAACCTTTCATGTGACAAACCCATTCAAAGCCATCTGAATTATCTTTATGTTCGATCATATGCATTTCCTTCGTACAAACACAACACTTATAATTTGTTGAATTACATCCAACAAAGTTTCTTTTTTTCTATCATGAACCACACACATAAAAGTACTTTTGCTCTCTCATTCTATACCACCAGACATCCAGTTTACCAGCAGCTGTTTTATGATGCAAAGCACACAATACGTAACGTACTTCCTAACTGACATCCAATGCAGAGAGAAGCCCTTGCAAATATTTTCCAATCAGACAAATTCACCGCAGTCACTCTGTAGAGATATTAGATTATTTTGAAGTAGGAGAGATGAAAAATGAGCAATGCCCTCACCGGGACTTGAACCACAAAGCTCTTGAATACGCATTGAGCGTGCTGACGACTACACTATGAAGACATGCCTAAGAGGGCGGGAGAAATACCTTATAATGTAACCAATCACATCATAATAGGGTTTCCATAACATCCAACTATTCAGGTTACCATAAATGAAGCAACATCTTGGCGATAATCCAAGGGCCACCTTAAAATATAGGCTAACCAATTTTGTTACTCTGATTAATTAAATGTGGGTGACTAGTGGCCAAACAGTAAAATTGCTGAACACTGGGAACTCATCCTGGGTGCGAATCCTGGTGAATGGGCAGAATGTATGGCCATTTTTCAAAGTTTTCCTCACATATAATGTGCATGCAAGCCAATTTCCCTTAAAACGTCCACCACAAAGGCATTTCCTCCATTAGGCAGATAACCATCGCATGCTTTGCCATAATCAAATAAACCAAAAAAATTAACTGAGCATCTGTTGCTTTAGTTGTCATGGAGCAGTTCATTAAGGAGCAGTGCATTGTAGCCATGAAAATTCATTAAAAAAATACGATGTACAGTTCATAAATTTCATGCAAATTTTGTGCCTGCATTTGATGAAATGAATACTGCAAATAGTGGTGTCAGAAGGACTTATTTTCCACACATCTCGCAAGTCAAGAAAGCATTGTTTTATGAAAGTTTTCTGGGCCTTCGTTTTATGTGGTTGTATCAAATTTAATGTTTACATAAGCAAACCACAAACTATTCCCAAGCTAAAGAGGAAAAACTCAATGGATCATCACAAAGAGGTTGTGAAAGGGTAATCATAAACTTTTCTTATGTACTAACTGCAAAAAAGTGGAGATGGTTGTTTGTGAGATACTATTTTTCAGTATTAAATTGGAGTGTATCCTATAGGAAATAAATCAAAAATTTGGATTATTTTGTGTCACTGTGATCAATTTATTACATTTTTAAAACTTGCAGAATTTGTGAGATACCTGTATGTAGTGTTTTTGCAGTATGGTGGGAGGCGTAAATTTATATCACTAGTGGCATTATTTTACTGGGAACTCTAGGGCAAGTTTTCACTAATAGTATACTGGTGGTGGATCCAAAAAACAGGTTACAAGCATTAACATTTGAAGAGTAATTATTATGGAGGGAATACTTTTCCCCAAGAGTGTAGACAAATGGCACTTGTTTTCTAGTAGGGGTTTTGTGGAAAGGTAAATTTGCAGATGCATCAGAGTGATTGAAAATGACAAGACGTTTAGAAAAGTGGTCTTGCTTGGAAATGCAAGCTGTGATTTGTTACCCTGATTGAGTATCTGGAGCGTGGCCATATTGTTATTGTGCCTCTTTGACAAGGTTTTGTGAAGCCATAAGTGCGCTAGCATGTTGAGTGATTCTGTCATCTTCCTGTATGACTATCCTTGGCCCCATACGACTCGCCAAACTCAAGAAATGCTGCCAAATTTTAAGTGTGAAATCTGGAGTTACTCCCAGTATTATAGCCCAGATTCAGCACCCAGTGACTATTTCCTTTTTTCAAAAACTGAAGGAACATTATCTGGAATGAACTCTTCAGACACCGAGATGCTCTGAAACAGCTACGTAGAGGCTTGGTAAGCAGGGACATGATTTCTACAAAGGCAGGTTAAGCAAGTTGGTCCTACCTTCAGATAAATGCCTAAATAGATTTGGTGATTATGTGGAAAAATTCTAGCCAAATATGCTTCTTAATTCCCTTATAATCTGTCTATTATCGATATATAATTCTATTATACTTGTAACCTTCTTTTTGTTTGTGTGTTTGTTTTGGATCTACCCTTATATGTAAGAATACTTCTTGATGTGGAATGTTGGCCTGAAATCTTACAATATTCTTAGTGTCTATCAACCTGTTGTCAGTGGACACGTATACAATCATCTTTTCACCTAAACAAAACTGCGCTTCTTTAAAGGAAGCAATATCATTATTAATTTAGAAGTCCAACAAAAAAAATCAGCATTATATGATGGACCAACAAGGACCAGGATGACAGACCATTTGCAATGGTTTGGCAAAAACCATCGAAACTAGTCCTGTGAAAATTTGTAAATATAACGCTGATTTTTGTTGTTATGTCACTTGATCTGTATGCTTGATGATCAACATCTGCATATTATTATAGTTTGGCTTTATGTTGCTGAGGAATTAAAGAGAACCTGAGAAGTACCTGACGTGCCTTATTCCGAGTGTACTGTGGCAGATGGCATTGGTGATGGTGTGAGGATGCAGATGGCATTCTGATTGGTAATACAGTATTGCAGCATCAATACTGTTGATACTGAGTAGTCACATGAATAATATAATGATTTTTATTTTGCATATAATATCTAGAACCTTCTCTGTGCATCTGATACTTTTCTTCAAACACAAAATCATTGCCCACTTGCCTGACAAAATCATGAAAAGAATCATTGAGTTTTACTACAATGATGCGATCGTTGTCAATATCATTGTTATTATAGGATTATACAACGGAGAGGCATTCTTATTTGCTGCTGATAGAGGAAAAACATTCCTGTCCAACCACAACATGAAAAATCAAGGCTTAATATGTTATGGATATGTTTTGAACTCAAATTTGCATACTTTGGGATTTTACAAATGAATGAAGCTGAAATACTGATCATTTGTCCTGTATTGCTTAGTTTACAGATCCTGAAAATAGTTGTACCCTTCTAGTTTTATTTTTTAAAAGGAGTAGAGTAATATTTTTGGAGTATTTAAAACATGTACTTTTTTACCTATAAAAACCACAAGAATTGGATTTTCACTTCCCTCTAACATCGACTATCATACTGTGACCATTTAGCATGCACTGATGAAATAGAATTAACCAAAAGTAAATTACTTTGCTGGTGATTTTTCTGTTAGCGCTTTGAGGGGTGGTATATAAAATAATTTAAATTGTGGTAAAATTTTGCATGAACTATAACTTATGGACCCCTAAGGACACAAAATTGAGATTAAAAAAAAAATCTAGAGTGAAATCCTAAATTTTCAGAGCTGGTATATATTTTATACCGGCGCATCTCTAAAACATTTTTTCCAGGTAGCTGCCAATTGTTAATTTTTGTTTTTAAAATTAATTTTGTGTACTTTTGATGTGCACCTGTAGAGATGGGTGTTTGAATACGGTTATGTAAGTCTGAAGACAAAAACTTTTAAAATTTCGGTAGAAATTTAAATTTATTTTAAAAATAAAATTTATGTTTTTATGAACTGTGATGATGCAACCCAGCTGAACATACTTATGTAAAATATGGGTAAAAAGCTTTTGAACTTGATTTAAATTCAATATTATTATTTTATAAAAAAAGTAGCAAATATAACACTGCATGCGTAAATCGTATCATGTAATCGTATCAAACTAGTGTAAGATTGCAAGGAGATATAACATAAAAAAATTGAAAAATGAAACAGTACAATTCAGATGAGAAAGTATGTTCCATTTTTGAAGTCATATTTTATGCTTTAGGTAATATGTAAAAAAAACTATTGTTCATGCTATGATACGAAGAATCGCCCCCCACGCACACACACTTTAGATTATCGAGGACCATAAGGGCCCCTTTTTTATCTTTTGTAAATATAAGTTGTAATATATCTTTTTGTTCAGGAAGAAACGCCGTTAAACAACTTTATTATTATATACACCTCAAAGCTCTTATTTCGATTTTCAACTCCTTTGGCTTCGTAGAGGCTCCTTTTCAACTTTTGGATAAATTCTAGTTTGCATCTCAAACGGTCCTTAGAAATATTTTCCCTTATTTCATCAACTGTGAAATTTATTTAAAAAACAACCTATTTGTAGCCTAAACCTAAACTTCTCTTGCATTCCCTAGTCTTTCATCTGAAATTTACAAAGACAATAAGAATAAAAGCATGCTTTCAAATCAGCAATTTTTGTGATTACACTAAGAGATGGTCCTTAAGTGCACTTCCATTTCCCGTATTTTTAAGTGAGCTTTTTTCTCTTTGTGTGATCTTATCACATCACACAAAGAGAAGAAGGTGTCACTCCGAAATGACAAATCAGTTGCCAATCACCTCCTTTGATTTGGATTTGGAATTTTTGGAAAATACGAAGCAACGGGTCTCTTTTGAGGGCTAGCATGCCACATTTAACCACAACAAGTGTGTAAAATTTTGACCCCAGACGGCAATTTTGAAATTGATGAGTCTTTCTCTTGGGAAAGGATGAAGTCCTGAAGTTAAAATTGTAATTAAATAGAGACAAATGAAACTCGAGCGAAGTAAAAATAGAATAAAAAGAAACAAATATACTTGTATTCAGTCCTAGTGCAGGATCAATGAACTCCCCATTCACTGAATCTTAAATAACTTGTAAGTTAATCATAAAAAAAATATTACATCATAAGCTATTATAATGTAAAGAAATGTTGTCATTTCACAGAGTAGAGAAGGAGAAGCCTGGTGCTGCCATCTATTGGCGAGGTACCCTCAGTAGGGAAGCCGGTAACTGGTATTAAAAACGTAAACATGATCTTCTTTTAATTATTAGTTTTGATTGAAATGCAGTAAATTTAAAAGGTTCAGCATGTGTACATCATACATTTACAGATTTAAATTTTTTTCTTTCCCTTCAATAGAATTTATCAATTTTCAAACATGATACCTTGGAACAATGTACAGTGTCTCACAAAAGTGATGGGACACTTGTGCTTTACAAAAGGAAACTGTAATAAAATAAATTAAAAAAACATGTAAACATTTTTTGTGGGTGTGTTTCGTACTTAAATTTAGTAACAATTATTACATAACATACATTTTCTCAAAATATTAAAATATTAATTTAATAAAAATACAATTGTTTAGAACGGAGCAAAAAATGGCTCACATAAGTGATGGGACACCATTAGATACTACTAGGTACTACAATAAAAATATTTTTTTTGGTTTTTATTTTTACTCAAAAGCAATTGGCAATAATTTATAAAATCGTCTGCAGTATTTCTCTCCAGTTTGTTTTGGAATTTTTGTGTTTTTTAGCTCTGTGCAGCCATGAATGCTAAACGAAAAGAAACTTTGCCTGAAGTTCAAAAATTAGTTATTAATTTGCATATTAAACATGGAAAATCTATAAGGAAAACTGCTGAAACAGTTAACTTGAGTCATTCAACAGTTTTCAAGATCATTAAACGATATAAAAAGACTCATATGATTCAGGATAAAAGAAGACCTGGCCAACCATCAAAGCTATCCAATGGAAAATATTGTCGAAATTATCGTTCGAAATATTAAAAAAAAAATCCAAGAATGAGTGCTCCTAAAGTTGCTGCTGATTTAGAAGCATTATATGGAGTAATTGTTAATCCTGAGACTATTAGAAAAGTAATTCGATCTGCTGATATCACAGTAGAGCAGCCGGGAAAAAATTCTTCGTAAGTGAAAAGAATAGAAAACTCAGACTGGCTTTCGCAAAATCCAACATAAATAAGAATTCTGATTACTGGAATGAAGTTATATTTGCTGATGAGAGTAAATTTAATATACAGTCAAAAGTCGTTAATCCGGACTCGTCGGGACTTCGGCGATTCCGGATTATCGATTTTTCCGGATTATAGATCATCAGTTTAAATCTCGTAAGATGGCATGCAGAAATTCTAAAATTAAAAATATGAAACCGTAATTTATGAAATAAAGAACAATTATGATCTAAAGGGTATCAAAATTTGCAAAAAGAAAAAGCTTAATATTTATTTGTTTACTTTATTAAACATTTCTTTCAATGTAAGTTGTTTAAGTTTTGCTTCGTTTCATGTGATAATACTTTCTCTTTAATTCTATTAAACAGACATAATTTCTTGTTCAGTTACAAAGTTCCGCCGTTCAAGTCCTATAATTGCTGTGTCAATAACACCGACTAATTTGTCAATCGAAATTTTTTTGTTTTCAATAACCTCTGTCACTTTTCTTCGCTATGGGAAGCGAATTATAATGACGAGGAACTTGTTTTAAATCATATCAAAGACGAAGCATATCGAGATGAAATACTACATTTGGTAAGGAATTATAAGCCAAATAAGATAAAAACATCTGCGCTGAAGATAAGGATAGTGCTGACAAATCAACTTCCAATTCATTACGCGCCCGCCGCCGAGCAGCGTGAAATTGATAAACAGATTTCGGATTTCAAAACATACTTTCGCTTTAGATCCTTTACATATTAACAAATATATATCGGAAATTCTATTTGATATAATCGAAAGTTTAAGCTTACTTTTATAAAATTGCTCTTACAGTCTGCAAAAAATAATAAGCCGGATGCAATTCGAAAATTAAGGAACAACGCAATCATCAACATTAACTGAAATAGATAATTATTTAGCTTATACGTCCATTATACATAAAATGTGCACGCGAATATGTATTCTGCACTTGCGCACACTCATATGCGCAGTCGTAAAAGGTCTTACGCGCACGCGTGAACGCCTCTGCGCATGTGTCAACGCGGCGCATGCGCAGAAAGTTTTTAGTTTTGATGTCCGGATTATAGATCATTCCGAATTATGGGTGTCCGAATTAACGACTTTTGACTGTATTTGGTTCTGACGGTAGAATCTTGGTGTGGAGAAAACCCAGGGAAGAATTTCGTAAACAGAACTTGGTGCCAACAGTAAAACGTGGTGGAGGAGGAGTTATGGTATGGGGGTGTATCTCGTCCGCTGGAGTTGGTAATCTTGTTTTTATTGACAGTATAATGGATCGGTACAAGTATATTGACATTTTAAATCAAAATTTGAAATCTTCAGCACGAAAGTTGAACCTTCATAGTGATTTTAAATTCTACCAGGACAATGACCTCAAGTACATTGCTTTGAACTTTAGACTCTGGCTGCTGTATAACTATCCTGAAATAATAAAAACACCACAACAATCTCCAGACTTAAATCCCATAGGGAATATTTGGCAAGAATTGGAATCAAGAATTCGCAAACACACCATTTCTTCAAAACAGCAATTAAAATCGGTGCTTGAAGAAGAATGGGGTAAAATCACTCCAGAAATCACAAAAAAATTAGTTGAAACGATTCCAAGAAGATTAAATCACCTTTTAAAAGTAAAAGGAAATCCAACAAAATATTAAAACTTTTAAAAAGTAAAATTTTTGGATAAATATTTGATGGAAAAGTAAGTGTTCCATCACATATGTGAGCCATTTTTTGCTCCGTTCTAAACAATTATATTTTTATTAAATTAATATTTTAATATTTTGAGAAAATGTATGTTATGTAATAATTGTTACTAAATTTAAGTATGAAACACACCCACAAAAAATTTTACATGTTTTCTTAATTTATTTTACTACAATTTCCTTTTGTAAAGCACAAGTGTCCCATCACTTTTGTGAGACACTGTATATTAATTTCATAATTACAAAATATTGAGCATTCATTGGGTGGTGCTGCCATTTAGAATCAAAAGGAAACACTAGAAACTTACGATTATAGCTTTGGTGTAGAGAAATTAACATTTTTTCGGAGGTTAAAAAATTGACAAACAACCGGTATATATTATATGTGCTTTGAAGGGCATCGGTATATAATATATACCAGTGCCCTTCAAAGGGTAAAGCCATATCTTGCATTATTGGTGCATTTTGTCTTCTTTCTTTCTATCTTTTTCTTGGCACTAGATAAAAAGGAGTCACTTTGAATAACAACAAGGAACATTCTTAAATTTTATGGAAAAATCTTTCAAATACTCATTATGGAGGGAGAACATGGCTTATATTATATTTTTCTTTTTGTGAATAAATTTTCATTTATTTCCACAGTTTTATTGTGTCTATCAATTTTGGATTTTATAATGAGATGACAAGGAATTAGCACATATCTCATTTATTTAGTTATTCCAGTCAACTGTTGTGTTGTGATTCATTTGAAGTAAAGAAAGGAATGCGTGACCCAAACAACCATGTTTGTGTTCGGAAATCTTTTTCTTCCCAGCATGGGCATTTTGTCTTTAAATGACATTTGAATTTCATGCAGTGGTTATTCAAATGCAATTACCTTTCGCAAAGAACATCTTTCTCCTGAAACAGTCTAGCTGCCTCTTTTGAAGAAATTTCACATTGTGATATCAGTTGCAGGGGAAAAAAAGGAAGTGAGGATTAGATAGAAAACTTGGTCATGTGAATGATGCTTATAGGGATAATTATGGCCAAGAAAGAACCAGTGGTACTTTCCTTTTATCTGCCCAAATATCTTAAAATTCTTACAAGTAATATGATAATAATACATAATAATTAATAATAATTGAGATAGACAGATAATTCTCTTAAGCATCATAATAAATAAAGTATGTAATAAATCTAAAATATGTTAGTAAACCTTTTTTTATTTTACCTAACTTTTATTAATATATTAATTTTTATTTTTTATTTTCAGGTCAATTCTAAGTGGATATATATTTTTTTCACATTTTTGTTTCAGTAATGGCAAACTCTGCTAACATATCTGTTCCTCTGGAAACCCTGAAGCATACTATAGCAGGCAGAGCTTGTGGAAAAGTTGAAAATGAAAAACAAGATTCAAGAAAAGTTGATATAAATGATGTTAAAAAATCATGTGAAAGTGATGTGACTGATGAAGCAGTTTCTTCTAGTTCCAATAAATCTCATGCTGAGAGTTCCAGTTCAAGATCTAAAGGTTCCACATTTAGCACTAGTGAAGATAAGCAGTTGAATGGTGTTAAACAACTGCATAGTGAGTCTAAATTTACTGCTCTGGATAGTTCTTTGCCATTAAATCCTGATTGGACAGTTACTAGTGACAGCCAGATTTGGTTGGAATGCTGCCAATATAATAATACTTTTAGAGCATATGGTGGAAATGTAAGGAGCTTTCAGCCAAGTTCGTCAAAAGTAAATAGTAACCAAGCTGCAGTAACTTCTAATCAAATATTTTCATCTCAAACTACAATCCCATGTCCTCAAATACATCGAGATAGTAGTACAAATTCAATGAATTACAATAGGAACTCCCAGTATATTGTGCATTTGCATGTGAATCCCGGAGAAACTATCTCATTTGATATGGGTGATCATGTGCAACTAATTCAAGGTATTAACTTTTTATATTTAACTAACAAAATTTATAAAATGTATGAGCTGTATAATTTGATTTATCAATGTATAAGTTTTTATTTAAAAAAATCGGTACTTTATTATCTGCACCCCACCAAAAAGTCACAAAAAATATTAGGCAAAGCAGTATGTCACCAAAATAGTTATGTTATGATACCCTCGTATCAGGGCTGTGGAATCGGTAGAGAAAATGACTGACTCAGACTCCTGGAATTTTAAAGACTCCCTCATATATATGTAAACATATAAACATGGGTTACAGCTTATTTTTTTTTAATATAAAAGAAATAATAGATGCTACAGAAAAAATTGATACATAACAAATTTTTTAAATTAATTAGCATTTATTATAAAATGGAAAAACTCCTATTAGTAATTTTTAAGAAACAGTAAAAATTTGGCAAAATCTTCTTTGTTAGAGGACCATAGATCCGATTTGATAAACTTCAGAACTGAGAAAAGTATTTCCACACTGACTTGAGTAGGAAGAAGAAGTAGTTACCCTTACAACTACTTCCTTTAACTTTTCAGGATACATTTTTATAAGTTCTAAAAGAGGTGTCTTGCAAGAGCAATCATATTTCTCTATTTCTTCAGAGGCCGTGTGTAAATCTTGTTTATATTTTTTCATTTTTATATCTAAAGACTCTTGGTTATTTATTTTCATTCGCTTTGCCTTAGCCTTTTCAATATTATCCAAGTATTTCTTAAAATCTTAATTCATCAGTGGAAGAAGATGATAGAGATTCAGTTGCAATGTCTGCAGTTTAACTGTCCTGATTTGAATACTCCAGTTGTTCTGAGAATAAATTCATTTATAATGAAAGTTCATAGATAGCTATCTTTGCTTTTTTTAATTTGTTCGTCATTCAACAAAATTCAGCGCTTTGGATCTACATGTAGCAAGATTGTATTGTCTAGCAAACTAGTTTTTCTTTTCTTCATTGAAGAAGTGATTCCTTCTGCAATAAATCCTCCATTTCACAAAGAACAAACAGCACATTCTTCCTTTCTCCCCTCCAGTTAGTTCTTCAGATTGTAGCTTTTTTATGGCTATATATGCTGTAGAAAGAATAGTTTCCAATTCTGCAAGATCATTCCACAATCTTTGTTTTAGTGAAACATTAGGGTTATCTACATCTTCTAATATTGTCTTCTGTTAATTCTCACATTGTAGCTCTTTTGTGGCTATATATAGTGTTGGAAGAAGAGTTTCCAATTCTGCAGGATTATTCCACAGTCTTTCTGTTAGTGAAACATTAGGGTTATCTACATCTTTTAATATTGCCTCTTGTTAATTCTTCACATTGTAGCTTTTTTGTAGCTATATACAGTGTTGGAAGAAGAGTTTCCAATTCTGCAGGATTATTCCACAGTCTTTCTGTAAGTGAAACATTAGGGTTATCTAAATCTTCTGAAAAAGTTGTTAATTCTAACAACCTTGATATCATCAAATATATACTTCTCCATCACGTTGCTCGATCAATAATAGCTCCTTTTCCTACTCGCTTCTTAAGAATGGTGTCAATTTTGGGAGTTCTTGCTGCTTACCTAAATTTACCAAGGAGATTTGTAATTAAATGAATCAGTTTAATCAATAATGTCAAATATCACGTCCATCCTACTCCCTTATATTTATTTATTAATATGTCAATAATGTGTTTACATAAAGTCACAGTATTATGTCATGCTTATCCATTATTCTCGCTAAATCATACTGTATGATAACAACTTTTATTTGAGTTGAATCATAGTTCCATTCAGGCTTTATAACACAGTTACAAATCTCTTATTTATTTAATTTGACACGAAAAAAGTTAAATTTGAAAATATTCTGCTAAATTGAATGATGGATAGTCGGCATTTTACTGTACTTTACATTTAGTTAATTAATTATCTTCAATATCTATCAGTAAACATACTCCTAAATTTTTTCAAGCGGATTGTTTTAAGAACAGATTCAGAGCAATTGTTCTAGATTTTGAGGAAAAATAACATGTTCCTGCAGGAACATTATTGCAGTTATCACAAATGCAAGACAAAAAATATCTTGATTTGTGTGTAAAAACAATTGTAAGTTGGGGAAAAAATGAAATGATGACATTTCAACAAGCCTTTTGTCTAAAATTGGAGAATTGTTATGTGTGGGTTATTTTTGGCATATTTTTAAAAATTTGCTCTCCTCTGTTATTATTAGAAACTCAATATAGCAGAGAGTGGTTACTTGCATGCATGAGAATAAATAATGCACAACATACCTGTTGGGAGTTTGGAACACAAGTGAAGTTTTATTAGAGTGTACAGTTATAGAATATAAAAACAGTGGTGCCATCTATGGGCCAAGAACATATTTAAAGCTAATCTTTTTTACACTCCCACTTTAGGTTTAAATATCATCCTAATTAAATACAATGAAAAATTACATCAGCACACATACATATAATAAAACATTAAATTACATTGGTCTTCATTTTAAACTCATCATTTTTGCACGCATTTCATGTTTTGCACTGTTTACATTTTTTTGTCAAAAAGTCTGCAATCATATCATTAGTAGTCTTGTATTGTATGCCAATGTGCTGAAGTTTCACAGCTTCTCGCACAAAATGATGTTGTATAGCAATATGCTTTGATATACCATGATACACACTATTTTTGCTGAGATTAATAGCACTGTTGTTATCACAGTATAATAATACTGGCTTTGCAGTAATAATCCCAAGTTCTTTAAAAGAATTTTGTTGAGCCATATGGCTTCTTTAGTAGCTGCAGAAAGAGCCATATATTCGGCTTCTGTTGTACTAGTTGCAATGGTTGGTTGACGCTTACTACACCATGACACTGCACCACTTCCGATGAGGAAAACATATCCAGTGGTTGATCGTCGATCCCCAGCATCACCTCCAAGGTTTGAGTTGCTGTAACCAAGGACATCAGCACTATAGTCCTTTGAAAAAGACAATGTAGCATCTGTAGTGGCTCGAAGATACTGCATGATACGCTTGACAGCATTCCAGTGAACCCTTGCCGGATTATTGGAGAACTGGCTAAGGAAATTCACAGCATAAGTTATATCTGGCCGTGTTGCTTAAGCTGCATAAAGAAGACTCCCAATGGCAGCCTGATAAGGAACAGGTAGCTTTTGTTCCTCACTAGTTGGTATTTGCAGTTTAGATAAACCTTGATTTTGGTCTAATGGTGTTTTTACACCGTGAGATTCATGCATATTATATTTGCAAAGCATACTCTCTACATACCGAGTTTGACTAAGGCTAATGGACCCTTTAGTTCTATCTCGTTCAATTTTGATTCCTAAGCAATAATTTGCTGGTCCCAAGTCTTTCATTTCAAATTTTTCATTAAGTTGTTGTTTTACCCAATTTTTAAATTATATGTTATTACTAAAAATGAGTAAGTCATCAACATAAATAGTAACAATAACAAGATCTTTATTTCCATTTATTTTAATATAGACACAACTATCAAAAGAACTTTGCCTCACTCCCATTTCTATTAAACCCTTTTCTAACAGTTGGTACCACAGTCTACTACTTTGCTTTAAACCATCTAATGCTTTGTTTAATTTTAGGACCTTTCCCTTTAAGTTTTGCTTGTAAAATTCACTGAAACCGTCTGGAATTTTCATTAAAATGTCTTCATTTAGAGTTCCCTGTACAAAAGCCATTACAGCATCCATTTGGTCAATTTCCCAATCATATATAGCTGCATAAGCTAATAAAACTCTTAATGTTACATATCGGACAACTGGTGCAAATGTTTCAGTATAATCTATTCCCTCAATCTGAGAATAGCCCTTAGCAACTAAACTTGTTTTATATCTTTCAATCTTGCCTACTGAATTACATTTAATTTTGAAAACCCATTTACAATCTACAATGTTCTTATCATAAGGTTATCTGTTATTTCCCATGTTTTGTTTTTAATACGGCCTAATATAGTCTCGCATATAGAATCCTTCCAATGGTTTGCATCATTGCCCCTTAATGCTTCATCAATGGTTTTCGGTTCAGAATACACACCATTTGTTGCTGCTGCCAAGGCTTTAAAAGCACATTTGATCTAAATTTGGCATTGGCATTTCTGGCATTCCATGTGTGTCAAAGTTTTGATAACTATTTGGGAATCTAAGTTTTCTGTTTCTAGTCAACATAGGTAGCTCATCAACTACACTACTGTTATCATGGCTATCATTTTGAGCAGTATTATGTTCATCGTGATTAGATTTAATACTAGTATTAACTAATTCATGGTCAGACTGAGTATTATCATTAACCATCCCTTCCAATTCACTGTTCTGATCATCAGCTATTGCATTCTCAGTATCTGAAAATGTCGTAATCACACTCCCACTGAATGAGGATTCATCATAGAATTTTGGCATATTACTCGTCTTTTGTAATACATTTCATTTTCCAAAATTTCGTGCATTTATTATTTCATAAGTTTTGGGATCTATTAATCGATAGCCTTTTCTATCCTGACAGTACCCAACAAGCATTAATTCCTTTGCTTTTATATCCCACTTTTTATGTTTTTATTTTGGAACGTGAGCAAATGCACGACATCCAAATACTCTCAAGTGTTCTAAATTTGGCTTATCCCCATACCATTTTTCATAAGGGGTCATACCTGCAACTGCAATAGTTGGAGATATATTTTTACAGTGATTTGCAGTCTGTACTGCTTCAGCCCAATAATTTTGATCAAGGTGAGCATCCACCAACATTGATCGTGCTCGCTCTACAAGAGTTCTGTTACTACGTTCAGCTACACCCATTTGCTCTGGTGTAAATGGAATAGATTTTTGATGCTGAATTCCATTTGATGCTAAATAGTTATCCATCTTATTGTTTACATACTCAGTACCATTATCTGAGTGTAAGATTTTGATTGATTTGACAGTTTGCCTTTCAACAAATGCTTGAAATATTTTGAATTTTTAAAAAAACTTCAGATTTATTTTTCAAAAAAGTAAACAAAAGTCATTCGCGACAAATCATCAATAAAACTAATAAAGTAGCGAGAACCACCAATTGATGTAACATTCATAGGCCCACACAGGTCACTGTGTACTATGCCTAATAACTCTTTTGCACGCTTAGCTTTTCCCTTGGGAAATGGTTGTCTATGCATTTTGCCTTTAATGCATGATACACAATTTAACAATTTTCCGTTAAATGTAAAACCTTCGACCATATCTTTTAATCTGGTCATTCCTCCTTCACTTAAATGGCCCACTCTTTTGTGTCATAATTCATTTGAAATATTTTTATCAGTAATTAAAGCTCACTCATTACATAAATCAAGAGAATACAAATTATCTCCAGCAGCAACTAAATGTTTACCATCATACACAAAACATCTTTCACTTGTAAAAGTACTAACCATTCCAAATACTTTATTTAAATACTTAATTGACAGCAAATTGGCTGTTAACTTCGGAATGTGTAAAACATAACTAAAAGTTACAGACTTCCTTTTTTTATTTTTAGATAAGAGGAAAGTTATTTTACCATTACCCTCTACTTCTATTACTGAACTTCCTGTTTTTATTTGATGAATACTAGCATCCTGATAATCATCTAATAATTCTTTATGTGGAGTCATGTGGTAAGAAGCACAAGAATCCATGTACCAAATATTGGGATGTGGATTAGAATTAGCTACACTAATTTCCACTACATAAGCTTCTTCCTCTTTTTTATGTTTTAATCCAACATTAGACTTTTTGTTAAACTTGTTTTTATTATATCTATCCTTTTTAAGAGGTGACTTCAAACCTATCAGGTAAATTAGCTAAAATTATTCCTGCAATTAATTCTTCATCAGGTTTAACACCAGTAGATTTTAACTGCTGATAAGCTGAAATGGCCCTATGTAAATAGTCAGACATATCCTTACAATCAGTATAACGGGTATTCACTAATGTTTTAATTATTGAAACCTTTCTTGTGATTCCCTTATCCTCATATGTTTCAGCTAATACTTTCCAAGCTTCCTTTCCACTTGTTAAATCCCTTATATCATTGAAAATAATTTCACTTACCCCTTCAACTATATATGACAGAGCTTTGGTATCCTTTACTGGATCTTCTTTGTACCCTCTACATAAGCCCATAAATCCAATTTAATAAGATGCATTTTCATGGAAAATTTCCAATCCATGTAATTTTCTCTTCCACTCAATTGTTTGTGACTAAATGAACCTTCTCCCCCTGGCATTTTTTCTTTTTTAACTTTAATCAACAAGAGACAAAAATTATAATTTGAGATAAATTCAAATAAATTTTCTATTGAATTAATTTTATTCTCAAAGAAACATTTGCCCAAATAATTAACAGTCAAAAATATTTGTACTAGTTAAGCTTTTGAAACTATGTGCTTTGGCTAAACCTAACATAACCATGTGGCCAATTTTGGTTAAAGTAATTCTAAAAATTTACAAATAGAATTAAATAAACAAACTAAACTAGTCATTAGATTACTTATCCTCATTTCTTAATCTGGTCTGGGCCCATAACCTATTAGAAACTCAATATAGCAGAGAGTGGTTACTTGCATGCATGAGAATAAATAATACACAACATACCTGTTGGGAGTTTGGAACACAAGTGAAGTTTTAACAAGCGCCTAGACATTGGGTTCTCATCTATCCCAGAGCTCCCCACTCTCGGTTGCTCGCCAGACGTCACTTCCGTTTCAGAAGATGTAAATAAGTTGGGGGGGGGTTGAACCAAAGCTAACGTGGTTGTCGTCTTTCTCAGAGCCGTATTATTCCATGCAGCTCTTAAATATCGTGTGCCCTCAAAATATACATTTTTAAATGGTTAATGAAGTAGTGTTTTTTACTTCTGTTGTTATAATGTTACCTATAATATTAAGCAGATAAGTTTTTATGTGTAACATTATAATGAAATAATATATTTCGAATGATATATTTTTTTTTTAATATTTACCATTCGGAAAATGTTAGGTGTTACATCCAATAAGTGATTTCAGTAAAATAAAGATTATTATCATTTTATTGGCTCTGTGAGATGACTGAGAAGTTTTATGCACTCCCAAAGTCACCAAAATTAACAAACTGGTGTGGTGTAATCTAAATTCAAATGACTTCAAACTGCATAAAAATAACAAAATGTATAATTTTTCTATTTTATTTATAATGATGTTCTAAGGAATTTAAATGCTATTTAAAATCTGTGGTATTGTTAAGTATGTTATGAATAAGGACAGGCAGTTGTGTCAAACTAAAATGCTGAAAACGGTAGGTAAATAGATAAAGAAAAATGTCTTTAAAATATAGTTTGGGAAAAATGAATATGTTAACTGTGTTAAGTTGTGAATTCATTAACGCACTTCATGTACTATAACTAGCACTGATAAAGATAAAGTTTTCTTAATATCGATAAACAAAGTACATAAAAACATATTCCTACATATCATTAAAATATTAGTATTTTTCATGAATTCCAGAGAAAATATGCTAATGAATAATAAATACCACGGTCAAGAATTACCTAAACAAACAGCAAAAAAAAAAAAAAAAAAGATTCCCTACCTTGATACATAAGAAAAGAATATCACCATGCAACACATTGTTCACTTGTGTCAATATCACAGGCATTTTCTTCAGATTCTCCTTTGACAAGTTGTATCTGTTAAAATGCCCTTGAGGCAGGAAAACAATCATCTGCTGATGGGACAGGTGCATATTTAAAACATAGAGATTCACAGCATTCGTAACGATATCAAACATGTTTTCACAATGCTTGAACCTACACCTTTTTCAACGTAAATATTGAGACACATTTTTCATCACATCAAATGCATACAAAGAGGCTACTAAACTTAGATTCTGTTTCTCCAGGGAAGCTTGTATTTGAGAGAAATATGAAGCTATAAATGTGAGACTCTTATTTAGAGATGTCTTTTTAAATAATGCCTAAGCATTTTAATCGAAGAACATAAAAAATATTGACAGCATCTGTGGTTTTGACAAAATACTAGTCATTAGGGCCAACCTTACTGTATTTTCTGCCAACAAAAGCATACAGAAAGTAAAAATGTGTTAATCACCCTTCACTGAAACCAGAAATAACTGAATAAAGATAGAACATTTCACAAAGAAATCTATAAAAAAACTTCAGTATTTGGCATTCTGTGCAATCACCCTACCTCCACCTCTTAAAAACGCTACTACTCGCCAAAATAGCAAGCTCATGCTACCATATTCCTCACTTTTTCAAAACTGGATTTAAAGGCAACAATATATCAACTGCAATCTCTCTAAAGACTTTTGCTCTAGCAGGTAATTCTAAAAACATCCTTTTTACATTAGAAATAAGTTTGCAATTGTCTATGAACAATTCATGAAACTTTTTGGCAAGGTGTACAGGGTGTGCATTTTAGATACATTATTTTGAGAAACGACCCTGTAAATGCCTCACATTTTTTATACATCTCATCATTCAGGAAAAGAATGGCATAGTCATGTTTACTTCTATTAAGACGAAATAAATTCTATTGATGAAACTTGAGATATACTGAAACTGTTGGTTTCTTTCTACATCTGCTATCAGGAGGAATATATCTGATATTTTAGGGTGTAAGGTTTTAGTTGCAATGTTACGTATGAATTTTACCACAGCATTCATTCATGAAAATGAATTGCTGTCCAAAATCACACTTTGGATATCCTAAACTGCACCAATGTAAGCAGTATGTCAATATGTTCTTCTTAAAATAGATTTATAGGGAATTTATCACTTTCAAAATATCTTTTTGCAGATGGACTTTTAACTTTCCAAAATGTCATTCAATTCAAATCATTCATGAACTACTTATGACATGACATGCAGCTGTAAACACTAGTAAATGTTTTGTTGTTTCACTGACATTACACTTCCTCTTAATTGTATGTTTGTGCTATGCTACAAAATAAAATTTTTTAGCACTAAGTGGTTTTTCTGGTGCTTATGTATCAATAAAAGTGTCCATTCCAAATTCTTTTGAAAAATTGTTCATTTTCCCTATCATTGAAAGCTTATTCTTAAGCTTGGCAGTATAGCACATAACGCAAAGCAAAGAAACAAATGAAAGTGAGAGAAGAAATTTTGACAGAACCTAGTCATCACTCTGGCATTTATGCTGCTAAGTTCGTCAACAATAACCTTCCTGAAAAGGAGCATTTCATCCATTTATTTTTTTAGGTAATTTCTAATTATCACACCCCACCACCACCAAAAATTATAAATTTGTTGCCAACTTTGGATAGAGATGTTTATTTGAGTACTTTTGTGTCTATTTTAATAATGCATCCAGTGCCACCTATTTCTTTTTTTCTACAATACACACATACTCCTTTTTTTTTTTTTTTTTTTTTTTTTTTGTGCTACTGTTTGATTTCTTGGACACAGCATTGAAATCAAAATTTTAAAATAAGAAGGTAAAAAAAAGAGGTCCATAAAGCCTTTAACCCTTTGATGGGCGGCGGGAGGGCTTTTTTTTATCAGTTTTTATCTCCAAGATGACAGCTGCAAAATTCTGTTTAAAATACATACAATAATACCTTTCAGTTTCCTAAATATATAACAGATGGTGGCACTAGTAATTCATAGAAATCATGTAGGAAAAAATTCTTTGCAGGTCTAATTTTGAAGCATTTTTTGTTTTAATTTCTTATGCAATTTAAATCATTTGGACAACTTTTGGTATTAGAATGAATATTTTTTTCTTGCAGATAAAAAGTATTATTTGAATTCATATATATATATATTAATTAAAAATGGTTGAAATGAAAAGGTGGGACAAATTTGTCCCATCACGCATGTAGGAAATACTGCTGCTAGGGGACAGGACTATTGAAAATGTTTTCTGAACATTTGTTCCATTGTGATTTTGTACTTTTGGTTTAATTTTCTGAAATTTTTTTGGTAGGTTTATGGTTATTTCTAAGGTATCACAAACTATAATAATCATATGAGATATGCTGATTTATTTGACCACTTAAAAATGTCTATATCAGACTGAGAGAAAAAGTGTCAAATGGTGGCACAGAATTTTTTTTTATTTCCTTGATGTTTGTGTAGTTAATTCATTCATATTGTGTAAACAGTTACCCGCAGAGTGAGAACATTTAAAATATCTAAAATTGTTTAAAATGTATATAGCTGGAAATTTACTGAATATGAGTTCTATAAAGAGAAAAAAATACCAGAGTCCTGTACATGTAAAGTAATAGTAAAATTAATATAAGTTAATTTTACTAAGACATAGGTCATCAAATGAATTTTCAATATAATGTAATTTTTAAACAATGAAAATTTTAAGAAGAATGTTGCCCCTGAATATTTGTCTTGTTGTTTATCATAACTGTGAGAGGAAAATTTTGTACTGATGTCCGAATTAAATTTTTCATTATTTTTCTTCTTTTTGTTTGTTTAAAGGTTCCTTTCTGTACAATTTTTTTATTAGCTGGTATGTTTACAGTTGGAGGTTCAAAGTGTGGTATACTCGTATTTATTGCAGATTTATAAATTTTCTCCATTTTAGTTACTTAATTAGGTGTTGTTATTGAGTTTAGTAAGCTTGTAAATTTATTCAGCAGTGCTATTTTTCTTTCTGCTAATGTCAAAGTTTGTGATGTACTTTGCATTTATTCATTTACTATTACTATATCATTTGTGTCCTCTATTATCAATGAAGGATCATTACAGGAATCATGAACTATATCTGCTGGACTGTTTTTCTGCATCTGGCATAAATAATGAATATGCTTACACATATTCCACTTAATTGAAGAATCTATACATGTGCACATATATGTGTGTATGCATACATTACATTCAGTACAGTCAAAGTTTGTGATGTACTTTGCATTTATTCATTTACTATTACTATATCATTTGTGTCCTCTATTATCAATGAAGGATCATTACAGGAATCATGAACTATATCTGCTGGACTGTTTTTCTGCATCTGGCATAAATAATGAATATGCTTACACATATTCCACTTAATTGAAGAATCTATACATGTGCACATATATGTGTGTATGCATACATTACATTCAGTACACTTCAATTCACAGTTACCCTCACTGATCACTTTTTGTATGGTATACAAATCTAAATTGCTTTCTGATGAAATAATCCAGCCACTTTCATTTTGTATAATTTGTGATGACAGTGTTAAGCTGGTTTTATATCTGTTTCTCAAGTCTCTAATTTTACTTGTCAATTTTCCTTTATTTGATGTAATGATTCTATCAAACATTTTATCCCTAATAAATTTCATAATTGCATGCACAGCCTTATCAAATCTTTTAACATTTTCCCCATGTAAATAAATATATGTACTTTAATGTTCGATGCATTCTTTCAATATGTGTATTTATATTTAATCCACAATGAACTCTGTGACAATAAGCCCAAGTAGTTGCATCTTTTAAATAATGTGTCGAAAAATAATTATCAAAATCAAGTGTATCGGGATCAGTTTTCAAGAAATTTAACACAACTTCTGCTGCAGTATTAAAACTCTGTATACACATTCTTGTAAAGAAGTGCGGAGAACTTGATACTCTTGGGCTTGTTTTTCTCTACCACCGATTTTTTTAAAATTCTTTCGCCATGCACGGTCAACATGCCATGCACAAAAGAAACGTTTTTCACGTGTGCCCATCTCTGAAACCTATACATTAAAAAAAGAATCAGCCATATCTGACATGAAAACTTTTGGTTGTAATGTGCCAATGCTTTGCTTGATTATTGAGAAGAATATAGATAAAACTGGTTGGTCACTTCGATTCAAAATTAAAAATGCACAAGGAAATCCTTCTCTTAAATTGTTGACAGTTAATAAAACTATAAGCTCAAAGCAATATGCATTCATGCCATGAGTGCCATCTATACATACAGTTAGTCAATAAAGTCTGCGTACATCAAGAAAAGTAATATCAAATCCAAATTTATGGTGCGAATAGGGTAGTTTCTTAAAGTTTTTTTTTTAAATGTTTAGTTTCAATAAGGGACTTTGAAATTATTTAACTGTAATATTTTCATATCTAATAATTTATGCACACTAAATTTTAAAAGATAAGTGGTCAGAAATCAAAGGCAATAAAGTTTGCATACAACGCGAAGGAGGTGGGGTATTTCCTAAACTTTTAAACTTCAAACTTGAGAATACAAAGAAGGTTACACTTTCAAGGTCATTGACTTCCGAAGCAAATTTCACGTTGATTGGAAGTTGTTATTTCTATTTTCTTTGACGAAAATGACAACCAATAAAGAAATTCCCGTAGTTACGAGACAACTAATTATCAAATTGAGAGATGAAGATAAAACTCTTCGTTATATTGGTAAAACCATTTTCTAGTGGGCAAAGAGTTATTCAAAACTATCTTGACACTGATAGTCTTGCTGTAAAACCAAGATGTGGGAGACCGAAGAAGCTAACGCAGAGGGAAAAAAGAACAATTCTTTTACGAATTAAACAAAATCCTAAACTTTCTGCTGCAAGCATTGCAAAAGACGTTTTTTTAACTAGCAACAAGGAAATTTCTCCTGAAACTGTACGAAAAGTGCTGTTAAAGGCCGATTATCATGGATGCAAACCTAGGTCTAAGCCATACATTTCCGAGACAAATAGAAAGAAAAGAATTGCTTTTGCCAAAACATATTTAAACTCTTCGCAGGACTTCTGGAACAATGTAATTTGGTCAGATGAAAGTAAATTTACAATATTTAAAGTTAATGGCCACCCTATTATATGGAGAAAACCAGGAACAGAACTGAATCTGAGAAATTTAAATCCAACTGTCAAACATGGAGCTGGCGGTGTAATGGTATGGGGGTGTATGTCGTCGAAAGGAGATGGAAATTTTCACATTATTGATAAAGTCATGGATAAGTATGTTTATCTGGATATTCTGAAGAAAAATCTATGAGACAATGCCCAAAATTTAAACCTTTCTAATACCTTTATTTTCCAACAAGACAACGACCCGAAACATAGAGCTAAAATTGTGAAGGAATATCTCCTATCACACTCCAAGACAATTGCGTACTCCTCCACAGTCACCAGACCTCAATCCAATCGAACATTTGTGGGCAAAATTGGAGAAACGAATTCGAAAACACAATATTACATCACGAAATAATGTAATTAGTAAATTGCAGAAAGAATGGGCGAAATTTATGTCGGATGACACTTAAAAACTAGTTCAGTCAATGCCCAGACGTCTGCAGGCTGTTTTGAAGAATAAAGGATATCCTATAAAGTATTGAAGTAATGTAAAAAACTTATATTTTACTTTTTTTTTTTTGAAAGTGTACGCAGACTTTATTGGATGGAATTTCTGAGTTTTTTGAAAAAATTAAAAAAGTATTACACTGATATTATTTACTTTTTATTTAAGCTTACAATTTTAGCTAATAGAAGAAAAATATGTAATGATTAAAAAACATTTTTCTATGCTTTAAGTGTTTTTTTTAATTTAAAATTTAGTCTGTACACAGACTTTTGTAGCTAACTGTATGCAGTCTGAACTAAATTTTTTTAGCATTTCACTTCGTGATTATTGTCATCATATTTGTCATTATGATGAGAATAAAATCTTCATCATTAAGGAATGTATGTGTTGGGGATATTACACCTTGTGCCTTATAATATAACACGCATGAAATCTGTGAACTAAGCATTTCATTCACCCACATGTCAACCCTCACATAGTCATTACTATGCTTTAGCCGACCAGCGGTCGAGCAGTAAAGTCGCTGAACACTGGTAGTTCGGTCCGAGGTTCGAATCACGCGAATGAGCTGGCTGCATGGGCGTTTTTGTGGTTTTCCCCATGTGTAACGTGTATACGAGCCAGTTTCCCTTAGAAAGTTCTCCACAAAGGCATCCCTTCACTTAGGCAGATAGCCCTCGTGTGCTTTGCCATAATTAAATACACCAATACCATTACTATGCTTTACTGCACTGGAAGCTAACTCAAAACTTTGTTCAATGTTTTGCAGATCTTTTTTTGTTATTATATGCTATCGTTCGAGGCCAGAATCAGATATGGAATTGTGAATGTCATCCAAAATTGCATCAAATGGTACTTTAGCAGCTATTCTTGATGCAATAAAGGTTCTATCCTTACATGAAAGGAAAAGATGACCCATATCATTTTCATGGCCTACATGTGTTTTCTGGAAATATGCATAGTATTCCTCTCGTTTTGATTTGACCAATTTTATTTTCGCAGGACAATAAGCATTAATTTTTTTACTGCCCTGTAGCTTTATGTGTCGCTTTCCAGAACTCTGTGAATGAAAATGCCCTGAACGGTGACATGTAAAATACGTAACTGTACCAGTGGCATTTGGTTTTCAGATACATGTGTTATAAATTTTGACTTTATTTTCTAAATCATCTTTCCATTCAAAAAAACTTTCATAGGATTCAAATTTTAATTATTATGTTTCAAGTTTTACATCATGAACTTGTAAAAAGTGTTCATTTATCAACTCATTTTCAAAATCCCCTTTACACAAAGGACATTTATACTGTCTCTTAGTTGAAATGTGATCACCATTACAACTAGAGTCACATATTTTGAGTTTGGATGTTTCACATACTTTTAAATTTAGAGACTGCAATATGTGTTCATCTGTTGGATGGCATTTCATTACATGCCTTTTCAAACTAAATTTGGAAAAAAAGAATTTCCCACGTCCGCATGGAAACTTGTTTGATGTAATCATATCCGTTGAAATATCCGAATTAGTTTGATTTTTTTCATCAGATTGAACATTTGGCTCTGAAAAGGGCCCTTTATTAAAGTGATCATTTGGTCCTGAAAAGGACCGTTTTGTTTTAAAATGATCAGAGATGTTTGATCAAATTAGCTTGCAAACACTCGACTACGAAAATTGCAATACGAGGATTTCCGTTCACTAGCTATTCTATCATTTGAGATCCCTCCCCACAACCGGAAATGACATACTGAGAGCGAAGAGAGTGTGGAACTCTGGGATAGATGAGAACCCAATATCTAGGCGCTTGTGAAGTTTTATTAGAGTATACAGTTATAGAAGAATATAAAAACAGTGGCGCCATCTATGGGCCAAGAACATATTCAAAGCTAACCTTTTTTACAGTTATCATGGTTGAGCTAATATTTAAGTTGTGTAAATATAGTCTCTGAGTAGCATGATTGCTTTTTTATTCAATATAAGGTTTATTATCACCTGATATATATTACATTAATAAAAATATGATTTTTTCTTTTAATGATCTAAATTTCATCTCAGTCAATAGAAAGTAATGAGACTATAGATTAAGTAATTAAATGCAATGTAAGTATTACTTGTCATGATTCAAGCCATGCTACTAGGAGGATTCATATATTTTTTTCGAAATATGTTACTGAAATGACTTTTGTATATTTAAAATGTATATTTTCCTTCATTTTCTGTAAATGAAAGTGTAATAAAGACAAGTCACAGTATCTACCCATGTTAAGCTGATTTTCACCACGATTCTACTCATAGGCAGAAAAACTTAATCTAGTGTTTGTAAGAAAGGGTTTTCACTTTCACTAAACTGCATTGGTTTATTTCATCTTTTAAAACACTACATGGCACACAGGCAACTGAAAAACATGCACACGGCCATATCATGAAATTTCTGCTAAATAATAAAAAACTGAATGTCAGTTTTTACATTGGAGAGGAAAATCTTTAAAATAGTCTTTTCTTCTCTAAAGTGGGAATCGAAATATTTGGTTTAAATTTCGAACTGGAGGTCTGATATTGGTTGCTGGACTGTAACTGCCTTCGCTACATAAAAAAAAAAAAAAAAAAAAAAAAAAAAAAAAAAAAAGGGTACAATTCTGTTATCAGGGCCATACAAAACTGAAGCAAAAATATATGCAGAAAAGCGCTAATGTAGCAAGCTTACTCATTTAATCGAAGCTATTTAGTAAAACTTTCCAGTTATATAGTATAACTAGTATATAATATATCTGGTTGTAATGGAAGTTGTCCACCAAAAAACGTTCTTAATAAAGTTAGGTGAAAAATCATGAAAGCAATACCTTTAGTGCGGGTAAAAATTGCCACCCAAATCTATGATTTTCTGCCAAAATTTTGGTAGTTTTTCAGCTCAGAAACTTGGTGGCTGCGTGTCGAAAAACAGATCAACCTCATTTTAGACGTCCTGTGCAGAATTGGACGATAGCACCTACAAGATGTAACTGCAGGTGGGAAAAAAGGTATAAGTCTAAAGCAATGTCAGGGCTATATGGTGGGTATGGCAGAAGATCTTATTAAGAGTCCAGCCGATGAATGCAGACACATGTGTTTTGCATTACCTTGATGAAACATTACCTTTTGTGCCAGAACTCAGTTCAATGTTTTTCCTTGATAGCTGTATTAACCCTTTAACTGTCGCGGGCGTATATATACGCCTTGCTCAGCCGATGCGTTAACTGCCCCAGATGCGCCCAGATGCGCAGCCGATGCGTTAACTTTGCGAATAATTTTAGGTGTAGCAGCGCAAAGCAAATGATAGCAGTTTGGAAGGACGTATATATACGCCCACAGCAGTTAAGGGATTAAGATGAACTAGCATCTCGCTGTACATCAGATACTCTTTGTGGATAATACCACGGCAATCCAAACAGATAGAAAGCATGATCGTTTTGTTAGTCAATTTGCACTTTGTGACACTGCCAACAAGTACATCGGGTGCAGACCAGCCCTCCCTTTTCGGCCTGTATTGTTGAAGTAAATTCACTTTTCATCACGAATGAGAATTTTGTCATTCCGTTCATATTTGCGCAGATTAGTGCAGGCATCTATTTTTGTCTGCTTTAGTTAACTCATGGGGCACCCAGCAATTGAACTTGTGCATCAAGGTTATGCAAAGCAAAATGTAACTAATGGACATGGCCCTAATTCACAGGCGGGTGTCATCAACATCAGTAGATCGGCCAGAGTGCTCTGCTTCTTGAATGTCATAGTCCTTGTTTTTGAACTTTCGGTAATAAAATTTCGCAGTGCCGTATGATACAACATTAGTACCTAAAGCTGTACACATGATTTCATCACATTCTGTAGCTGGTATTTTGCAACATAACTGGAAATAAATGATGGTTCTAATCTGTATCACAATAGTTTCATTTTAGAGACCCTGTACTTAGTAATAACGGTATTTTTTTAGAAATTTCACAATACAGTGTTGTAAAGCAAGTCTCTTTCTTTCAAATGGCAAAATTTGTTTGACAAAATATGATTAAACACACAAACGCAAACTGTTTATACAGACAATATTCACGGTGGCGGGAAACTTTCATTAAAACCCGATAATTTCATTTTAATTAAAACAATATTTTTAGATATTTATTGTTATGCTCCCTTTATTGAACTTGGGTTACCATAATAATTTTTGGCATCATTTACATCAACAATAATTTCTCAATTTTTTTGCAGTCCTGATTGGCAAAATTGTGTTGAAAAGTGAGATAAGTAGTTTTATATTTGGAGGTTTAGATTGTGACTTTTGAAGCATATTGTTAGTAAATTTCTGTTTCTTTTAAAAATATTCATGTATGTTATGTATTACACATATATATGTACAAAAAAGAAATATAATAATATGCTAAAAATTAAAAACAAATTTTTTAAACCCCTCCTGTGCTGTAGCTGCAGGAGTGAAGTAAAATAAACTTAAAGCATCTAAAGTTATTATTAAATTGGAATCAAAGCAAGGCAATTCCTCAACAGTATTAAAAATTTTAACCGTATGTAATATGTTTAAACCAATATCTAAACAAATTCAAACTAAAATAAGAATTCATTGTAGAGCAAACTCTAAAAATAAAAATGTGAGAGGAAAAATATACAAAATTATAAAAATATACAAATTATAAAAATTATTCAAAAGATTTTGAAACATATTAATCAACTTTTCTGAAGCTTTAATTCATTTTCCCCTGATGAGTTCTGAATTGGAGTTTCAGTAAAGGGAGATTAATTTTTTATAATTTAATACTTTTATAATTTCTATATTTTCCCTTTTGTATTTTAATTTTTTTAGTTTGTTCTACGATGAATTCTTATTTTAATTTTGATTTGTTTATATATTGTGTTAAACATCTTGTATACAGTTACAATTACAGTACAAAGTCTTTAATCTGGACTCGTTGGGACTTGGGCGATTCCGGATTAGGGTTTTTTCCGGATTATAGATCATCAATTTAAATCTGGTAAGATGGCATGCAGAAATTATAAAATTAAAAATATGAAACCGTAATTTATGAAATAAAGAGCAATTATGATCTAAAGGGTATAAAAATTTACAAAAAAAAAGCTTAAAATTTATTTGTTTATTTTATTAAACATTTCTTTCAGTGTAAGTTGTTTAAGTTGCTTCGTTTTTTGTGCTAATACTTTAATTCTATAACTCTTTAATTCTATAAACAGACATAATTTCTTGTTCAGTTCCACTGTTCAAGTCCTGTAATTGCTGTGTCGAGAATACTGACTAACTTGTCAATCAAAATTTTTTCGTTTTCAATAACCTGTCTGTCGCTTTCTTCACTATCGGAAGCGGTATATTGAAACATGTTTTCATTTTGCAGATTCTTTGGCATCTCCAGAATCGGAAACTCTTTTTGACATAATCAAAAGTTCAAGCTTACTTTTTATAAAATTGCTCTAACAGTCTGCAAAAAATAATAAACCGGATTCAATTAGAAGATTAAAGAACAACGCAATCTGCAACATTAACTGAAATAGATAATTAGATAATTTTAGCCTAGCTTATACCATCCGTTATACATTAAACGCGCGCGCATAAAGGTATTATGCGTTTACGCATGCGCAGAAAGTTTGTAGCTTTGAGGTCCGGATTATAGATCATTCTGTGCAAGGTAACCAAAAAAGTTATTGCCATTTCTGATATGACGTTGGAAGAGTGAACACCGACATATAAATAGTCACCAAACCTAGCAATGAATTGGTTAGGATGGGAGTCTGGATATGGACCAAGAGTATAAAAGTGCGTTGTATTGGTACTATTGCAGTATGTAATTGTTGCAATACGTAACTCACCTGGTGACTGATTGAAATAGATGCGTCCAAGGCGCTCATTTGGAGTTGTTTGCTGTATGATTTTAAAAAGGGCCTGTCAGCAGCAGAATCATGTCGTCAAATTTACCAGGCCTTTGGGGATGATGCCGTTAAAGAATGAACCGGTTCGCAATGATTCCAGAAGTTCAGATCAGGGGATATGTCTCTTAGTGATGCATCATGCAGTGGTCGGCCGCAAGCTCTGGATGCTGAGGCCCTGAGAGCAGCCATAAAGAGTGACAGTACCCAAACAAGTGGTGAGCTTGCTGCACACTTCCAGGTATCTGATGAAATGACCAGACTCCATTTGCATTGTACAGGAAAGGTGTATAAGCTGAGCAAGTGGGACCCCCATTCATTATCTGATGTAAACAAGCAACAGCATGTCACTGCCTGTTTGTCGTTGCTTTCCCGGCACCGCAATGCATCCATGTTTCATCCAGTACTCGCCAGTGATAAAAAGTGGATCTCGGAAAGGCACTCATGGACTTCTTTGTGTCCAAGACTCCTGAGTTTTACCACGATGGCATCGCACAGCTAGACACTTGTTGGCAAAAGGCACTGGGTGGCGATTACTTTGAGGATTAGCGGTGATTATTTATTTGTTTTATGACATTGTTTTCTGACTGTCTAAAATGGCAAGAACGTTTTTGGTTACCTTGTAGTAAAGATGAGAGAACCAATTAAATTGTAGTCAGGGTAGGTACAGTGCAACATATAACAACGCAGCTGCAATCAGCTCTAACCATCACAAAGATTAAATATGCATTTTGATCTCTGAACTAGAACGATTCTTTAGAGACTAATTTTTTCTTGATTGGTGCATTACTAGGGGTGCTAAATTCGCCCATACAACTTTATATGCACAATTACATATTGGAAAGTGGTAGATACTGCGGAGCGGCGAACTGATGCTAGCTGATTGATAGAATAGTATTAGAAGAGCGTAGCTGCGTTATTTTTATAAGCTTAATTCCTTTGTTTGAGTTCTGAATACTGATTGGATAAAAGCTTCTGTGAACAGCCTAACTAGTACTCTTAGAAAATCAACGACCTTGTCTTTGAAACTCACCCTGTTGGTGTTTTTTCTGTATTTCCCTAACTTTTAGGCATACACTTTATTTAGCACTTTGTAATATCATGGCAAGATTTTTTTTTGGTTTTCATTTTTGATAATGCTACTCGGTACTGTTCTGTTATCAGGGGATCGGATCCCGAAATGTATATATGGATGTATGTGTTCATGCATGAATGTATGCATGTAAGCATGAAGGTATGTGCATGTATACATATACACATATATGCACATACAATACATACACACATGCATATGGCTTTTAATTTCTGTTATATAGTGAGAGATCCCAGCCGCATATTTTAATAGTTTTTAAAAAAATTACTTTTGCTAAACAGGGCTATGAACAGAATTGAAGATATTATCTTTGAGGCAGATGACAGTGATGTCAATGATGAAATGAAGGATGATGGCATTCATGCTGTCTTGCTGCAAGTAGGCTTTAAAGAGAATGATAAGAAAATGCCAAGTCAAATGTTGATACCAAGAAATTTAATTAATGTGTAATAAGATTGAATAAAAGTTTGTCATGACACTGCAACTAATTTCATTTTGTAGGGCCATGCTCCTTTTATTATATCTAATCTTATTATATTTCATATTCATAAGTATAGCTTGTTCTGCAAGCTAGCTGTTGAAAGTTTAGTGGAATTTCTTATTCATATTGTACTTGAGTAATTTGAAAGAGTTCTTAGGCTAAGTTGAAGCTGCCAAGTCATTGATGTTAGAAATATTGGGAGTTGTGTGAAATCATATCAGCATATAGTGTTCGTTATGAAACATTGTTTGCAAGCCCTGACTGTGGAAAGAAACATCCTGAGAGTGACATTAAAAAGAATTAGTTTCTCAAACTAGAAAATTACTAAACCTAGTTTTGATTCAATGTTGTGAGAGTTCAGTTATCCAAGATTGTTTATTAATGGCAGAGCTGCTATTTCGAGACCATTTGTTTCACAAATCAATGCAAAATTGAAACTACAATTGGCACCAAGAACTTAAGACATGGAATGTTAATGAAGAGATAAATGTATTGTGGTCCAATGAATCAACCTAACCTAGTAAAAGGCCTGTGTAGTTATTTTTGTGGTTTCTCATGTGTAATGCATGTCCATCTAGTTTCACTTAGGTTTTTTATGATCACTTTCATCTAATGTCTTTTGTGGAAGCATCCCTTTCCTTAGGTTTTTAATATGTCAAAAGCATGGGAGCAAACTAAAATAAGCTAGTTAATCAATTCTCACATTATTTCTCACATACAAATTTGGATTCTAATCTTTTTTTAAGTTTAGAACTCAAAGAGTTTTCTTCTCGCAGCATGGTGAAGGTTCCATCACATTTTGGGGAATCATATCAAGATTTTCTAAAGTTCCATTTTCAAAATGAAAAGAAGGAGACAATTGATGAATGCCCAACTAAAAACTTTTGAAGCTAGTTAATCAATACTCACATTATTTCCCATATACAAATGTGCTGTTTGGTTTCTAATCTTTTTTAAGTTTAGAACTCAAAGAGTTTTCTTCTTGCAGTATGGTGAAGGTTCCATCACATTTTGGGGAATCATATCAAGATTTTCTAAAGTTCCATTTTCAAAATGAAAAGGAGACAATCGATGAATGTCCAACTAAAAACTTTTGGGTGATCATGCATGTTTAGTAACATAGACATTGTTTATTACAAATGGCTGCAGCTTTCGTGTGTATGGAGCTTGGAATGTCCAGTCGTAGTTTGAGGCCTGGTTGTACGTGGAACCTACCCGCCATAATCACCAGATTTATATAGCATTGATGCATTATAGTATGCTTGAAAAACAGATTAAAATTCTGTTTTTATCTTACTGCATGTGTGAGGGAGTAGCAGATTTTGCTTGATCATCTAGATCTCGGTGTATTCATTCATCATCCAGGAAATCTATATAAACAGCCAAATTAAACCTGTTTTAAACAACAGACATGGTTTTCTACACTGTATATTAAATGCTTCATAAGTTGTCAGGCAAATAAGTGAGGTTTTTGTATTTGGTTTTCATTCCAATAAAATTTAATGCTGTATATGTTTTTAAGTGTAGATTTTATAATGATTAAATTCTAAACATGAATTTGGTTAAGAAAGGCTATTGAATTAATGATGGGGGAGGGAAAGAAGCTGCTTAGAGTAATATTTCTATGTGAGTTTAAAATAGATAATATTACAGTAAAAACAACTTTTAAACTGAGTAATGTATTTGGTCCAGGTGCTGTTAAGGACTGTGTGATGGGACGGTGGTTTCAAATATTCCGTATTGTAAATTTAAGCCTTCATGATGGCAAAATTTCCCAGGAGTCCATCAGTAGTTGAAGACGATAATTTGAAACAGATACTTGCGAGAAGATTTGAAAGTTTTGACAAGAATTATTTGATTTATTTCACAGTTTTGATTCACTTTAAATACTTAGGAAGATAGGAACTTGATAAATGAGTGCTACAAAGTTTGAACATTGACATAGGTTTAAGTTAGATTATTTGAATATGGCAAAGTATACAAAGGCCATCTGTCAAAGGGAAAATGCTGCCCAGCCTGTATAGTGTTTGGTGATGCTGACTACCATACCAGTGGGCTTGGGTTCGAATCCTGGAGAAAGCAGATACTTGTAAGCACGTACTGTCCAGTGGAGTAGCGAGCATTACTGGCGCCCGGGGCAAAATACCTTTTTGGTGCCCCCCTTCCCCGAAAAAAAAACACTGTGATATGATGAAAATCTTGTTTGTAGACCATTTGGTGCCCCTCTGCAAGCGGCGCCCAGGGCATAATACACCCCCTTGCCCCCTCTCGCTACGCCACTAGTACTGTCTATACAGCAAGGATGCGCTCAAAATACATAGTGAGCTGTAAGTGCTCTAGAGAAGTTGGTGGGAGAAGGGTGGGAGGACCTTTTCCCTCAGTGTTCTTCCTCAAAATTTCGGCTTAATAGTTAGCTACTAGGTTCAGCAATACCTCAATCATGTGTGGTACTACAGAGGTGCTTGCCTAGCTTCTAGCTGTACCTGCCTATTGAAAAGGATGCCTTCATGGAGGACTGTTCTAAGGAAAACTGGCTTCTATTCACATTACAAATGAGTTAAACCACAAAAGCCTAACATGCAGCCAGCCTATTTGCCTGGGATTGAGTACAGCTCAAACTTTTAATATTTAGCAATTACAACCGTTTAGCCACTAATGGGCAAATGGTGAATAATTCTTATCCATTATGAAGTATACCTTGGGCTTGTATTTTGAACAATGCAAATTGTCTATTTTTTATCATATTATAAAATATAGGGAAAAAAAAGGGTGGGTCATCTATGACAACAGAAAGTATTTTGTAGACTGTTAGACAGAAATAAAGCTATGACAAAGTTCTTAAAAGGAGAAATATACTTAAACAAGATTACAACAATTGTTTTGTGTTCTACTGCAATTCTTTGATCAAGGTAAAAACCATTAAAGCAAAGAAATACTATCGAATAACTGAGAAATGTACCAAGATCTTCAGTTCTTAGGCCAGTAATTTTCAGACTAAGAAGTTCAGTTCTAATGCATTGTAACAATTTATCATGTATTTTACCATTGAGGTTCTTGGAAGTTAAATAACTTAAGCTGTAAAAGGTCCTTTGCAACGACTTGTTGTGTATTTAACAGTTGACAGACACTACAGAAATTAAATTATGTAGGTTTTGAAACTTTCTTATCATACTCAATATCTCCTCATCCATTTCTTTTTTTTCCTAATGCTACAAAAGTATCTTGAATGGTGCAATTTTTTTTCATCTAGCTGTTATAAAAAATGTCTTCAAGACTGTATTAACACCAGAACTCCAAATTTCTCTATTGTAGGGATAATAAAATTTCTGTTTGTTTGCAAGAAAAGATAAATTCTGGTGCTTATTTTTATTAACAAATTTATTGTGAGTTTCTTATATTGCTTTTAAATTTAAAAGTAATTAATTTCACTTATTTTTCCTTCTCTTTCTAGTTTATTTCCTTTTTTGAGGCATTTTTGTTATTCTGTATAACCTCTGGTGTAGTGTGTATTCTATATTTTGCACTTTATATATCGTTGGTGTCAAACCAATACTATGTGCAAAAAGTATAACTTGAATAAAAACGTTCTCCTGTAAAATTTTATACGAAGCAGATTTTTGAAAGCTAATTTAAATTAAAGTTACATGTGTTATACATTATTTTATTTTTAGGTAATCAAATGTAATAATAGTTAAGCTGTCGAAATCTAAAAAAAAGTGCACATAGCAGATATTGGTTTGACAGCGATGATATGTTAAGTAGAATTGTGTATGTATGTAAGCAATTTATGTATATTGAGTAAAATATGTAAAGATAATGTACAGAGGCATGATTCTAATAATATCAGTATTTATGAGAATGGTTACATAATAAAGCAAAACATTAAAAAGTATTTTATTTTTTTATCACAAAAGATTTACTATGTAAAAAAAAAGTGTGCTCTGTATTTAAAAAATGAAGTATATGTAAGTACAAATGTCCTATAATTTTGAACACTTAAAAAAAAGTGTAAAATTAGCAAATTTGCATGGAACAGATGGTTTGCACCCAGAAATATATCATAAAAGTAGTTTTTCTTAGCTCAAAGGGCATTAGCCCAGAAGGGCTGTTAATTTCGTTTTGGCATTTTTTGTTGAAAAATTTAAATGTCGGTTCACTTTTCGAACTGTTGCCACCACATATTACATTCCTGTATTATATTTTAAGAAATTAAATGATGAAAAATCTGCATCAATGTATGTATGTTTCTCGCATTCTGATAAAACAGCATTACATAGAGCCATCAAATTTTGAATAACGTACGTTTCCAATATGGGCATCTGGAAGCCAAAATTTGAATTTGTTTTATTATTTTTTAATACTTTAACGAATTTTTGATTAACAAACTCAACAATTTCAAAGCAAGCATTGGAAACTCTGTATGGGGGGGGGACATATCTTAAGGGCACAAGTCGTATCGGAAATTCTAAAAATTGTTCCTTTTAAAATTATTTGTGAGATTGCTGTTGAACTAAATTTTATGACTTTAGTGCGAAGAGCATGATATTTAATAAATAAAGGTAACCCACAAAACGTTAAAAAAAACGCCCCTTTGGGCACAATGTAATTTCTTTTTGGTAAGTGCATTTCATTTCAAATTTTCACTGATGGTGGTGTACATTTATATTAAAAAATTCAAAATTCAAATATTTTAAAACGTGTAACTGAAGCTGAAGTTACATTGCTACATTTTTAGTTGCATTGTGATCTATTTGCAAATGCAAATAAATAAATTCTGTATAATCTAAATTTTTAAAATTTTGTTAATAGTATGATATTAAATGTGTTATCTGTCAGTGACAATTTGAAATAAAATTTATTCTCATGCCCAAAACATTCTGCCTCTGTAATAAATCTGTAAGTCCAAACTGTACACTATTAATCTAACTTGTTGATATACTATGATTTTTTGAAAAGTGATGAATTTTATGGGACATACTATATTATAACTTCTTTTGAATGATAGATAATTATATATTATAGGTCCTGCTACTGTTCGCATGGTGTCCAGTAATAATACTCCTCCAGTGCCAATGCCCGTTCAAGTGCCCCCAGGGCACATGGTACAGCAAATTGTAGATGAACATGGAACATTACGCCACATAATTCTTTCTCCTCAGCCTCCTGTTGCCGTTTCTGTTGGAAATCCATATGTAAGTGACATCTTTAATCTTAAATATTGTTAGGTTTATTATACCATAAATTATTTTGCTGTTTCTTACTGGTTTTCGTAAATTTCCAATAAAATGTATGCTTATCAGTATTTAGTATTTTATTCCTTATTGTTTTAACTACATGCATTTTGCAAAATAAAGTGCTGTTACTATTAGAAGTGGACAGGACATCAGAAACTCACCACTGGTCATACATGTGATAGTCTGGCTACACTAACTGTGCAATACCTCCCCAGTTATGAGGAAGAACATCTGAGGTGGTGATCCAAGGTCTCCCATTCCTCTTCCCCTACCACTAGTTTCTCAAGAGCACTTTTGGCTTACCATGTATTTTAAGTATCTCCTTGTTGCACAGGTTCTATACACCTACAAATATTCATGCCTTTTCTGGGATTCAAACCCGAGCCCATCGGTAGAGCAGTTAGTGTCACGAACCACTATAGCTGCTTGAAATAAAATAGCTTTCACAACCTACCTTGTAATTTGGAATGAAAAATATATTTGTCATGCATAGGAATCCAATAAATCAAATAACCTTCTATATAATATATAAGTCAGAACATAACCATTTTGTGAAATGTTGCGTTAAGACTGTGATATTATATGTTAAATTGCATTTTCTCCTCCATTTTAAGTTTTTAATTTGAAGTTGCTTCATGTTGTCAAGGGTGGTACGTTAAAAAACATCATTAAAAAGAAATTAACGAAAATTGTCATCATTTGAGAAGGGAGAAATGTGTTTTTAGTTCAGTAATAAAATTCCTTGTTATCAAATTCATTAGTAATGTTGACTGTAGAGGGGGAAATAAAAGAAAACTGCATCTCTTTTCAAATTCTTTTATCTATAAAAGAGGGGAATTTTAGAATGCTTTAGCACAAGAACTGTGGTTCAAAGCATATTAATAATGAATTTGAAATGAAATTTCAGCTTCAAAATTAATATGCTTTGTGCCACAATTCCAGTGCTAAAGGGCTGTAAGATGTAAAAAATTTTTTCTTAAAAATGTGTAACTTCCTAAAGTGGTTATAACTTCCAAAGTATATTACCAAAGCTGAAATATCATGACTTTTTCTTAGTTGCTGAGATGCAGTACATATAATTTCAAAATGATTTATGCTTTAGGCTTGGATATACAAGTGTGTGTGTCGGTTTAACCATAACTAGACTTCTGAGCTATTCTCTAACTTTAACTGTAAAGAAACTGTATGTATGTAACTATAACTGCATATCAGTTAGTAGTGCAGTTCTGCTCAAAGATCAGTAAAATTTTTTCTTAGAAGTTCTGCTCATGTTTACATTTCATGCAGATGCATGCATTCTTGTAATTTGTTTTTGTTAAATATAACAGTTATCTTCTGAAGATGATGAGTGATTTAATTAGTTAAGTGAATTACTTCTATTCCAGTATAATGAACATAATATATGTTATGACCTAGTACACTATAATGGTGTACACAGTATAGCATAGTTGTGACTCATAAGTGAAATATCGAACATGCATCGTCCAGTATAAGCATCCATGTGCATCCAGAGGATCTGTCATCAGTTTATTAATTACAAGTATAAAATCAAAAACAATGATACAGAAAAGTTAGATACCACAGATATTTTCAATTATTTTTACGATTTTGATGGTTGCTCACCATGTGTGTGTGGTGCCATGTATGTGAATTGGTGTTTTAAATGCACGTGTCTGGAAATGGTAATTCTTTGAGTCTCAGGGAAATGGCCCCCTGAGACTAAATCAGCAATCAACCAAGATATCTTGTCAAAGTCTGGCTGCGAGTTGTTAGTCTCGCTGCGTGATAGCACTAGCTGCGCTTTCTTATACTTTGCCACGTAATCCAGGTGTCGGAGTCATGGAATCGGAGTCTGGTAGATTTTGGGGTAAAAGGGCTCGGAGTTGCTAAAAAACATGTCGACTCAGACTGCAGTTTTTGTTGAACAGTTTGAATTTGAAATAAAATTAAAGTAAACTGGGGGGGGGGAAGACAAACTGAAATAATATTTTTCTTTATAGACTAATTAACATTTATAAATAGTTATTTTCTATTTTATTGACATATTAGTAAATAAATATAAGGGAGCAGGAGGGATGTGATATTTGCCATTATTGATTAAACTGATTTAGTTACTAATCTCATTGGTGAATTTAGGTAAGCAGCAAGAACTGCTACAATTGCAGTAATTCTAGGAGATGCTATAAAGATCTGGTAAACATCAGTGCTTTTATCGTATGAATTTTGACTGTAATGCTAAAAAGTGTACTCCCTCGTGCTTTTTCTGACACCAGAGAAACTAGTTTGGTGATTGCACTGTGGCCATGTAAGTTGCATTCTTTCAGCCAACCCTTCATCTAAATTGAAATTTTTGTTTGACATGAGAGCAGACATTTCACTCTGCTTACTCACACCAGATGGTCTGTTGGGATTGAAGTATTGCTTCTTTGTGCCACAAATGAAACAAAAATCCCAACATTTAGTAATTAACTTCTAACTCTTGACTTGAATTTATGGCAAAAGTTCACTCAGTCTTTTGTAATTGTCAAAGTTGGCCAACCTAGAGGCATTGATTTTCTAAAGAAGTTTAATTTTTAGTTGATGCTAAAGATAATAGTATAATTGATGCCAAGAACATGCCTTCTTCACAGTTAAAAAGTTGCTCGTATTCTGCCAGGAAGCAGTACCTTAAGCATTCTTTTTAGGTCCTTCCAAGTTTAATAAAAATTTTGACTAAATATTTAGAAATTACTAATCCTTCATAAAAACCTAAAGAGCAACTGAATTATGCCATCTTTCATTGCACTGAGACCAAGGGGACTCGGTTATTTTCCAGACTGCATTGATTATCGCCTGAGGTCCTCATAGCTGCTCCCAAGGAATTTTAGTTTCTCTTGCATCTGTCAAAGACTGCTTGTGCAAACCCCCTTTATATGGTTAAAAAAATAAATGGTTCACGGCATCCTTGAAATAATGATTGTTGCTTGAATGCCATGACTGTTCCGGATCATTATCCCCTCCCCCATATCCAAGAATATACCCAAGTATTTTATAGGAAAAATGCGTATAATACATTAAATTAAGCTCACCCATATCAGCCCTGTTAATCCAACTGACATTAAAAAAACTGTTGTAACAATACCATTTGGTTTATTTGAATTAATGTTTATGTCATTTTGCCTCTGTGATGCAGGGCAGATTTGTCAGAGGTATGTGTGTCGGGTGTTAGGGGGACTAGATTGCTGTATACTCTGTTTGAATGATATTCAAATCAGAACATCAAATGAGGAGAAGAACAAGATAGGCAAGTTTTATATTTCCTCAGACAACATGGATTGAAACTAAATCAAGCTAAATGTATTCTAGAAAATTCCTTTGTGGCCTTTCTGGGATAACTTCTGCGCATCCCAGAAACACTGCTCCCCCCCAAAAAAAACACTGCCCCCCCAAAAAATGCCTCAAAAAACTCAACCAATAGCCAAATTTCCAGAATCTGAAACTTTATAGAATTATGACATCTTTTGATAATGCTTAATTTCTACAGTCATTTCATCCCGAATACTGCAAAGTAAACATGATTTTATGAATTCAACAACTCTAGCTTACTATCCTCCTCATCAAAAGCTATTATGCCTAATGGCCAATGCTTCTAACATAGCTGCCAGTGTTGTATTAAATGCATTAAATGGTAAAGACTTGCAACCTCTGGTATACTTTTCACGTAAATTGAACATTAGTGAACAAAAGTTCAGCACCAATGACAGAGACCTCTTAGCCATCTATTCAGTTGTAAAACACTTTAAACATAATTTGCAGGGCAGCCATTTTACAATACAGGGGAGAGTAGCCTAATTTGGCTCAATTTTGTATTTTTCACTATATAGAAGGACGGAAGAAGTGCCAATAAAAATTAGGTAGTAGAAAATAAACTCACTAAGTGTACCTTCAAAATAGAACCTTTTATTAAATTTTGAAAATTATTTATAAAGGTGAAAAATGAATTAAAAAAAAACGTGTCATCGGTTCAATTTAGGAAACCGGTTTCCTTATTTGGACCGCTAGTTTCCTAAATTGGATCATAAGCTTTCTTAACAGTAATTACTACAAAAGAACCTTTTAATTGCAGCACGAACTCCAGCACACCGACTATGTATTCAAGTGTGACATTTCATGCATTGTATAATTTTTTCTTCCTTGGTTTCTTCACATAATATACAAAACCATGAATCACCAGTTTCTTATTTATGTTTCTGCATTTTGTTAAACTTTGGTGAACTGATTTTTTTTTTAAAGTTTTGGTATAACAGCGATTTGTAAGGGCTGCTTGTTATTTCGACTGTTCTTTGTGCTATTGGTGCACTGCGAGAAGACGAAGGGCCAGTTGGATTTGGATTTTTCTTTGCTCGCGGTGATATTTTTTCATGAACTGTCCTAAATCTTTTTTTTTTTTTTTTTTGCTATCACTTCTATCTTCATCATAATCACTACTAGAAGGTGAAACAGGGGTCCTGCAATTAGCTTTTAAAATAAGGATTAAGCACGCTTACGCATACTTTGTCTCGGAGACGAATGGTTGCCATTTCCAGAAGTTTTTCAAAGGGTAGCATTCTAGGGTTAATTATAATTTATCCATGAAAAAAATGTTGTTGCCGAAATTGGACCGGCTCAGCTTCGGCAACTGTTTTTGGTCCAACTGGGGAAACTTGAATATTTAATGCTTGATATTGTACAGAAACGTCAAACTGACATAACCTCGCAAAATTATAATTGCAAGTTGTAGATAAATAAACAAGTTTTGTGATGGTATAATAAGACATGTAATTACTTACACTTAGATGAATTAACTGCTTTCATACTTATGTCGAAATAACAGATTTTCTTCTTAGCCAAACGAATAACACTTCTCTCAATGTAACCACAAGGCATTTCTTTACAAACACAATTGCATTAACCTCTTCTACATCTACGTATAACAAAATGCCTATCTCAAATCTTGCAGATATCATCAGTCTTTGTATATCATAGCGGTCCAAATAAGGCTACAGTCCAAATTAGGCTACCTACGTGGACCATAAACCTGTAATATTTGCTTTTTCAAAAAGTTCTGATTCAGGTTCCTCTCAGCACATTGGCACCTTTACTACATATTAAAATTCAGTATGGATATCGGACATGTTACTGGATCTGATAATACTGTGGCTGCCACTTTATTCCAAATAAATGAGATCCATGCTGAAATGCTAGTATTGGGAAAGTTGGCCCATATGTTCCAGAGAAGTTATGGTACTCAATCTTTAGAGACCTCCATTGTTTATCCCATCCAGGTATTAGAGCCTGCTGTAAACTTATTCTTGAAGGATTTCTGTGGCCAGGGATATTAGAAGACATTGAATTGGGCATAGTCATGCATATACCATTGGAAGTCGCAAATTTGTCGACAAACTCATAGCTCTTTACAATAGTTTCCTGTTATTTCTCAAAGATTTGAGCATGTTCACACTGACATAGGACCCTTGCCTTGACCTGAGGGATACACATTGCTTTTATAGATAATTTATCTCGTTGGCCTGAAGTGATACCTGTGCAGGATATTACAGCTGACAGTTGCCCGCACATTCATTACACATTGTATCACAAGATTTAGAGTTCCAAACATTATAACTATGGATAAAGGATGGTAGTTTCAGTGTCATTTAACTTCTTCACTCCACATGATTTTAGGAATTCACCACATTCAAGCTTTCCTATATCACCCTTCTAGCAATGGATTAGTTGAAAGATTTCACTTGAACCTTAAGTAAGCCTTAAATTGTCATCATAACTTATGTTGGACAGAAAATTTACTGATTGTCCTTTATGGCCTCAGCTTTCAAAAGGGATCTTGGTGGTATTTGTCCTGATATGAACTACAGAAAATCTTTACCCTTACCAGGAGAATTCATACAGCCCTCTAACTGCCTCTTGCAAACAGATCTTCTAGTATCTGTGCAACACCATGCAGTAATTATCTCCAGCTTCTATTTTTGCACATATTAAACTTGTTTTGTGCACCTCCTTAGAAATTTGTTCACATATTTTTGTGAATAATAAAAAAACATAAAAGCATTACTGACACAGCCATGTAATGGTTCCAAATAAATGAGATCCATGCTGAAATGCTAGTATTGGGAAAGTTGGACCATATGTTCCAGAGAAGTTATGGTACTCAATCTTTAGAGACCTCCATTGTTTATCCCAAATTATTATTTTTCAAACACTTCTTCATTCTGATAAGTGATAAAGAATCTGTTATTGGAATAGACAGTTTGAAGCTAGCTTTCACCAGTCAGTACAATGCATCACCAACAGCTCCAGTTATTCTTAGTAACAGTTTATGAATGACTAATTATTCCTTTTGATAGTTCACCAACAACATCAATTATCGCTAACCATAGTGCAACAAGCCTGACTACTAACTTAGCGAAAACATCAGCTGAAGTACCATCTTTGCCTTCAAAGAAAACTGCTTGTTCTGATAAAGTAGTGAGATTTAATGTTCACTATATATATGATGTGTCAGTATCTACATTACTAAGGGAGGACACTGTAGTGGTTTAAACATAACTGAATGTAATTGTAACTGTATCTGTATATCAGTCAGCAGTGTAGCTCTGCTCGAAGATCAGTAAAATTCTTTCTTAGAAACCTTGACTCTGCTCATGTTCACGTGCAGATGCATGCATTCTTGTAACTTGTTTTTGTTAAATATAAAAGTCATGTGAAGATGATGTGCTTTAATTAGTTAAGCAAATTACTTCTCTTGCAGTTTAATGAGCATGTGTTATGAGTTAGTACACTATAATGGTGTATATTATATAGCACAAGGGCAAAACAAAGAATATTTGAACATTTGAAAGATAATTGAAAACTTTTAAGAGTCCCTTTTTGCTGAAGTGAGACGTAGAAACCCTGTACTAAGTCTTTTGAAGGTTACACATTGATGTATCTGAACTTGTGACAAGACAACGGTACTCTTCAGCATTTGACTGCAGTAAGTGAAAGAACCTAGTGCACTTTGTCATGACAGATTAGAAAAAAAATATCTTAGAAAATACAAGATAAGGTGTGATTGAATTTTAAAGTAAACTAGAAAAGAATGGTGATGAAAACTTAGCTCCTTATTGTGGAAGCAGTTCAGTGATAGTAATACAAGTGATATCGACAAAGCAAATTCTAGGAGACCATTGGCTGTGCATGTGAATGTTAGTGTTGCAAAATTATAGGCAAATGTTGAATATGACCGTTATGCAAATAATCATTAAATCCATTTTCAAGAAAACCATGGGGAAAAAAAAAAAAAAAAAAGATTTACTCAAGAAATCTAATTTTTGTATTAGAACAATGCCCTCCTGCATGTTGCTGCTTTGGCATTAGAGCACTATTTAAAACTGAAGTGGAAACACTAAATTAGCTTCAATGCAGGGCACCATGCAATGTCTGGTTATTTCAACACTTAAAAGATGAAAAGTTTTCTTCAAATGAGGGACCTGAAAGGCACCATGGCTGCAGTGATGAAAGTCTGTTTTATAGGTCTAAATCTTTTTATAAAACATTGTAAAAAATGCAAGACAATGTGAAGGACTGTATTTTGAAAAAGGAAGGAGACGGAGAGCTCTTGTAAAATTATAAATAAAGTAATCAATCTTTAAACTTTTCTGTAAGTTTATATCTGTAACTAGACACAGCAGCAGTTTGACTATTCAAATCAATAAAGCTTATGGAAAAATTATGGTAAATAATCTTCACAGTAATGAAAGGAAATGAGATTAATAATACTATATATATTGATAAACAATATGAGGAAAAAAGAAGATGCTAAGAAAATTTAAATCATTTAGATGTTAATTGTTATATGATATGTTTGGTTCAGCAAGGATTCAAGGACTAGCAAAATAATAATATCTGAATTAATAGTTTTCTGAAAGAAATTTAAACTACATTTTTGTGTTGAACACATAAAATAATAATTCTTATAATGAACACAGCACAAAGTCTTAGATTTAAAGTAGGTGACTCAGAGTGACTTGTCAGTCGTTTAGCTTAAGATAACAATTTTTTTATACTTCTGGTTTAGTCATATAGGAATGTAACACGGGTATATTAAAAAGAGTTGTGTAAAATATTTTCCCAGAAAATGTAATAAAATCATGATGCTAAATATTGCTTTTTTTCTTTTTCTTTTTTGAAATGTTACAGCATTTGTCATTTAGATAGCCATATTTAGAAATGTTATTCTGAACATTTTTCCAACATTTTAAGTGCAACTTAACTGAAATTAATTTTAAACTTTGAAAATTTAAATTTAGCATTTTAAATTTAGCAAATTCATCTTATCAGTGTGATATTTGAATAACATTGATAATGTTCTTATGGATTTAAGCTTACCAAAATCTAATTGTAAATTATTCCAAATTTTCGCTTTCTTTAGATGGAGCTTTTGGCTTCAACATTCATTCATAAATGTGCAAACTCTCTGCAAACGAGGAAAACGAGCATGCAGCCAGCTATTTTGGGGTGGAGGATTTGACCGTAGGGTCGAAATATTAGTATTCAGGCATCTTTGTCATTGGTAAGGTGAAGAATCATGAGATATCATACGAAACTGAATTAAAGAGTCAGTCGCTGTTGCAGTGGATAGATGATTTAGAATTAAGAGAAAATTCCTGTTACACTGGACAGAATATTCAAGAAAATTACAATGAAGTTCAATAGTTTCATGTTCTTGCTATTCCTGCTTTACTCCATAGACTTTTTAAATGAAAATATGTATGCCAATTAAATTAGGATTATAATGAAATATGACATAAATAAGGAAGAGTTGAGAGAGAAATATTTTTGTATTTTATTTTGTTGCTGCATGGGAAGATGAACAAAGAGGGGGACAGGAGGGTCTCTTTGAATTTTTGCAATCTGAAGTACAGTCCCTAGAACGCAACTTCAAATAGTAATTCTTGCAGTACCACAGTGAATTTTCTTCACAGTTGCTATAAGTACTATTTGTTATGAGAGGAATTTTTCTAAATATAAATTTACAGAGACCTAAAAATGAATACTTTGCATTTCAGAAATCTAACTGTTCCGTCTATGGAAGAGAAACTGGACTTATGAAACAAGCTTTCTAGAATGTCGTCGACGATTTTGCTAACAGAAAAATAAGCGAAGTAGTATTTTAGAACCTGGAATTAAAGTTTTATTTTAAAAATAAATCCAGAGCTTTTATTTAATGTCGTTTTGACATTTTATAGATCTTTTGGAGTCCTAAGAGAGGGACAGTAAACAGATCGCAATTAGTGAACAATACATTGCTTCATGTCGTTTTTTTTTTTGTCAATGGTGCCAGATTTACTGGTATAACATCTTATTATAGAAACCTGAAATTCTCATGTAAGTGTGATGTAAGTGTGTCTCATGACAGTGGCTTAATTACTGTTGAAAGTTATCAGTTAAATGGCATTCTCTTTTATTGGGAAAATTTCTAAAAATTTCAGATTTCCTGTGCCTTGTACTATGATGTCTGAGCCGTGAAGATGTAAACTTCTAACGATTTTTAAGTTTATATAGACGCAACAAGTTCTTTTCTTTTAGACATATTTTTCCTGTTATATTTCCAAGCGGATAGCCTAAAATTGTTGTATGTAGGATACGATGAAGCTTATTACACAATATTTCGTTCTAAACTACACAGTATTAAGATATATTTATGATATTTATTACAGTGAAGTATTAAGGTATTGTTTTCAACTAAGAAAAATTCTTATGTGAAGTATTCTACAAGGTTTTGTGTGAAAGAACTGTGAATGGGGAAGTGCCTTTTAACAAGACTTTTTCGTGGCGAGATCGGCTTACTACAGTTCGGAGATCTTACATTTTTGAAAGCATTGTATGTATGTATCTATATTTAATCAATTATGGCAAAGTACGTGAGGGCTCTTAGCCTGCGTAAGCGAAAACATATTTTCATGGAAGATTTTCACGTAACAATTGGAAAAAATGCAGTAAAACAATCATGCAGCCACCATGTTTGTCAGGATGGGGTGCTCTTGAGCCCGTGTGTGGAGGTGAACTGAATTAGCTGTGAGCTAGAATTGAAATAAATAATAAACAGGATATAAAATACGAAAAACAAAATATTGCTTTAAACAGAAACTTAAAATAGATGAGAAAATAAAAAATTCGAGAAATAGAATATTACTTTAAAACAGGAACTTAAGTTAGATGAGTTAAGAAAAATTATGTAGATGTAATGAAAATTCTGATTTGAATGGACAAGTAAGCCGTATTTTAAAGCTGATAACATTCTAACAAAATAATAACCATTTTATGAAATGTAATTTTTTTTTTTTTAATTTTCCGAACAGTAAATATCTGATCTTATTAGAACAGTGAATGTCAGATTATTCATGTTGCAGGATTTTCCAGCTTGCTGGTAGTTCTAATGTGAATGTTCGAGCTATCTGTTCGTGAAAAAAAATATTTAGTATGAAAAGAAAATTATACAAAATTTGTTATGTAACTTGTTACTTAAATCTCTTCATATAGCTCAATTTCTTCTTCTTTTTTTAAATTTAGAAATTTTTTTTTGTGTTAATGCTCACAGAATACGATATTTTTCGGCAAGAGAAGAGGAAGAATGACCTTGCTTGTTTGCATTAGCTGTACATAAGTCACGTGATCTCTGAGGTCATCTGCATCGTTTGTTTACAAAAGGTATATATAAGTCACGTGATCAATGAGGTCATCAGAATGTATCTCATTGGTAATTTTTTAATTTTGTTCCATAGGGGCAATAGATTCGGCCTGGGTACCCAGGTGTATTTCCCCGTGAAACAGAAAAGAAAATTAGGTTAACTGCGCATTTAAAAAGAAAACACGCTTTATACTTTCAGTTAAATGCATTTAAAATTTTTGACCTTATTTTCGGAAAATAAAAACGTACAATCACTTTTCAGACACGTTGTGTGTCAAACTGAATGCAGTAACACTGTTATTTTTGAAACTGAATTACGTTTACCGAAAATAGACTCGTACTGCATATTAATTGCTTAAAAAATTTCGTAACTTTAGAGGAAAAGCATGTTGTGTCTACTGTTATTGGCACACTGCCTGAAGCTTATTTAACATTTTACTTTTTTAAAGTTATTTTTTTATAATGACGATAAACGAATGGCAAAATTTATGACATAAATTTTGAAAGTTTTATCCATATAAATAAGTTACTGATGTCTACATTTACATTATTTTGAAATTCAAAGGTATATAATGCGAGTCCTGGAGCTGTCCTCCAGAAGAAAGCCCCTATCTTTTTTTCCTGTTAATATAAATATTGATAATTCAGTTAAATTCGTCTGGGAATGCGCAATGCAGTAGAGAAAGATGCAAACAACTCAACTCAATGTAACTGTCTAAACGACAGCTGAGTTGATAAATAAATACACGTAGTTTTTCTGACATGTTGACGTTTATTATATGTTATCTAGCAGATGTGTAATTATCGACCATCTCTCAATTTTAACGAATCCTTAAGGAAATTGTACTAAAGGTATAGATTTATATGAAGTATATGGAAAATATAACATTCTGAGAATTGTAATAAATATGATTTTAATGGTAGTTTTCGTTTTATTTTTGCCTTTTGAATTTCCTAAAAAGCTTCCTTCGTGCGAATTATGCCATAAGCATCGTCGTTTTTAAAATTTGCCTATTAAATTTTGATATTTTTGCATAAAACTTGTATTTTAAGAGTAAAAATATTTAGTTTGTAGCTTTCACCGATCTCATTTCCCATGCTTGAAAACTGATATCGCAAATAAGATTTCAGTCAGCTTTTATTTATTTATGTTTTTTGAAGAACTATTTTCTTTATATTATTTATTTTATATATTTATCTGTGGAAGTGTAATGCTTAAAAAAAAAAAAAATTCCCCCCCTCTTTTAAATGCATGTTGTAGTCATTCAATGGGGCCTTGATAGTTGTAAACATTTCTTTGTGGTCCCTTTATGCCTTGTTTAGAACTTATAGGGTAATTTATGAAGAATTTCCATTTTGATACTTCAGTTTAAACTTTTCATCCTATTGTTTAAAATTTAATAATTTTTTTTTTTTTATTTATAACTTGTATTCAATGAACCACTGAAAATAAACATGAAATAATACCAATAAAAAATTGCAAATCTTTTTATCTAGATAGAGTTTGAGTTAACTGGTAGTCAAAATTAAATATTTGTATGTATTTCTACATTTTATAGTGTATTTTTATGCCTTTGCAGGATAATGCATTAAAGAAGTCATTTACTACATTTCAAATATAAATAATGTAGTAGGGAAATCATCACATTATGTATGTTGTAATCAAAACTGTATTAAGTAAACGCTTCTTTAAATCCAATTTCTTTCTTAGCTGCTGAGTTGTATTCTAAAATACTAAAGGAGAAATATTTATGAATGTGTATTGCAACAAGTTTCTTTTGCAGAATGACAAATTTTTAGAGTTTGATATTTTTTTTCAAAAAATACTCACTTGAGTAATTTAAATGAATATTTCTCTCATTAGCTTAAAAATAATAAAGATAAATGTATATTTATAATATTGTTAATAGTTTCATTGTATTTCTTGGTAAATGTATTAAATTATTCATACTTAATTTAATGTTTAGTTTATTATGAGATAATTAGTTTATTGTCAAACAAACCAAAGGTAGTTGAACATAAAAATTGGCATAAATAAAGATGAAAGTATTGCCGAGTGCAGTTTTATCAGAACTAGTCCAACATTGTCAAAGCATTGTTGTTATGATAAACACTTCATAAGCTATAGTTTCATATATACAAATTGGAATATGAGGTTGAAGAAGGAAGAGAAACTCTGAATAGGTTTTTCGTTATCTCCAATAGCAGTGGAATAGTAGGTATTCCATTGATCAGATTATCGTGTAAAAAGATTTGCAAAGCTTCAATGAAATCTAAATTGAAAGGTGAATTAGTGTGAGTAATAATTTTATCTTCCAGGAAAAATAAAATTGTTTTATCCACAACAGTAGGAAACAATTAGGGACCTTTTTGCTTTCTATTTTTATAGAAGAATTTATAAAGCAGCTATTCCATTGCTGCTTTATAAATTGCTGCAAAAAGTCCCTAATTATTATTTGTATCTACACAATAACTATATCTCTACTATTTTACACAGCATTTATTACCCATCAATTTGTAATCTAATGCAGATTATTGTGTAATGCATTTTATTGTGTAAAAAGATTTGCAAAGTTTCAATGAAATCTAAATTGAAAGGTGAGTTAGTGTGAGTAATAATTTTATCTTCCAGGAAAAATAAAACTAATGTTTTATCCACAACAATAGGAAACAATTAAGGACATTTTTGCTTTCTATTTTTATGCAAGAATTTATAAATAGACTTAAAAAATTCTGGAAAAATCTACTGTATGTTAATACATTTATGATTTCATTTTCAGTTGACATAAATTATTTGTGAATTTTCAAATGGTATTCATTTAGAATTACGGTCAGACTTTTAAACCAAAGTAAAATTTTAAGATCCTTTTCAGATTTCTACAAAATTATCTTTTCATAAAAGGTTTATTGGATATACAGGGTGTTTATAAAGTCCCGAACCCATTTTGATGTTTAATAACTCATAAAATAATAAAGATATAAACAAAGTTATGGCATTTATTGATGGAATAACTTATATATTTTCTTTTTCAGGTTTGAAGATCTTTACTTTTGTAAATATCGTCTGCGCGTGTGTTTAATTTCAGATAATTTCATTTTCCAGTCTAAATATGTGTACTTTTCTAAATATCGTCTGCTTATTAATTACATTTTTCTCTCTTTTGTTTTTGGCATCTTTCTGGCATTGTTAATCGCCATAATGTGTGCACATGGGGATCTGAAAACCCCCATGAATATCGTGAGGCTCAAAGGGATTCTCCAAAGGTTAATGTGTGGTGTTGACTAATGCACGACCGAGTCTTTGGGCCTTTCTTTTTTACAGAAAAGACGGTCTCATCAGTCATATACTTAGACATGTTGGAAAACTTCGTATTTCCACAACTAGAAGAGCTTCAGCCGCATGTCTTTTTGCAACAAGATGGTGCTCCACCACATTGGGGTACTATTGTTTGTAGTTCTTTTGAATGAGCATTTTACAGGAAGTTGGATTGGGCGAGGAGATCGAATTCCTTGGCCACCCAGATCACCTGATAACGCCGCTGGACTTTGTCCTTTAGGGATTTGTAAAGGACAAAGTTTACAGGAGGAGAGTGTCGAACATTGATGACCTAAAAGCCAGAATTACAACCACTATAGCCTCTGTGGATGCCAACATGCTTGCCGGTACCTGCCGTGAAATTGAATATCGACTTGATATTCTCCGTGCGACGAAGGGGGCACATGTGGAAGTTCTTTCACAAGGGTCATGAAACTTTTTGAGTCTATCTAACCATTTATGTTATTAATTTTAATCTATCTTTATTATTTTATGAGTTATTAAACATCAAAGTGGGTCCGGGACTTTATAAACACCCTGTATATATATATATATATTTTAAAGGGTCTAGAAACCATAAGATCTAGAAGCGTAAAAACAAATAGGAATATAGATAAAAATGACAGAGATAAATTGATGGGTAATAAATGCTGTGTAAAATAGTAGAGATATAGTTATTGTGTAGATACAAATAATAGAGATATAGTTATTGTATAGACAAAAATAATAGAGATAAGTTGATTTTTAATAAATGCTGTGTTATAAGTGAATCTATTATTATAAGTGAATCTAGAACGTTAAAGGAATTTTGATTTTTAAAAAAAATACGAGCTGTTTATAATTGAAATTATATCTGTAATTTTATGATTAAAACTTAATCATACCTACTTTATCTTTTGTAGAATGGATCTGGTAATGGAAATGTAACTTCTCCACTGAGTGGATCTGCCCCTTTCTATTTATATCCTCATCCTCCATATTCTGTTCCTGCTCAGTTTCCACCACATATGCAGCCTGGATTAGCTGCACAAGGGTTGCATAGCTCTGTAGAACCTGTGCAATTACATCAAACAAATGGCCATTCTACCAATGCAGCAGGTTTTTATTTTTGTTCTGAAAGCTTTTTATACATATTATTATAAGTTTCTTTTTATGTTATGTTTATATGTTTCTTTATACAGTCAAAAGTCGTTAATCTGGACTCGTTGGGACTTTGGTGATTCCGGTTTATCGATTTTTCCGGATTATAGATCATCAGTTTAAATCTGGTAAGATGGCATGCAGAAATTATAAAATTAAAAATATGAAACCGTAATTTATGAAATAAAGAACAATTATGAACTAAAGGGTATCAAAATTTACAAAAAAAAAAAAAAAAAAAAAAAAAAAAAAAAAAAAAAAAAGCTTAATATTTATTTGTTTACTTTATTAAACATTTCTTTCAATGTAAGTTGTTTAAGTTGCTTCATTTTATGTGATAACACTTTCTCTTTAATTCTATAAACAGACATAATTTCTTTTTCAGTTACAAAGTTCCACTGTTCAAGTCCTATAATTGCTGTGTCGAGAATACCGACTAATTTGTCAATCGAAATTTTTTCGTTTTCAATAACCTCTGTGTCACTTTCTTCACTATCGGAAGCAAATTATAATGACGAGGAATTTGATTTAAATCATATCAAAGACGGAGTACATCGAAATGAAATACTACATTTAGTAAGGAATTATAAGCCAAATAAAATAAAAACATCTGCCCTGAAGATAAGGATAGTGCTGACAGTGGAAATGTAACTTTCAATTCATTGCGTGCCATGGCGTTCCTTTGCCCCCTGCCGCAGAGCGGCATGAAATTGATAAACAGATTTTGCAATGGTTAGAGAAACAAAGGATATGCCTTTAACTGTTTTTTTGCAGCAATTTCACTTTTTGTTTGATGGACATCGAAACATACTTTCACTTTGTAGATCCTTTGGGAGCTCCAGCATCGGAAATTCTATTTGACATAATCGAAAGTTCAAGCTTACTTTTATAAAATTGCTCTAACAGTCTGCAAAAAATAATAAGCTGGATCCAATTCGAAGATTAAGGAACAACGCAATCTGCAACATTAACTGAAATAGATAGTTAGGTAATTTTAGCTTATACCGTCCATTATACATTAAACGCGCATGCATAAACGTATTATGCGCACACGCATATGTGCAGCCATAAAGGTCTTATGCGCATTCATCAATGTGACGCATGCGCAGGAAGTTTGTAGGTTTGAGGTCCGGATTATAGATCATTCCGGATTATGGGTGTCCGAATTAACGACTTTTGACTGTATATTCCTTATATGCTTTACTTAAAATTACATTATTGCTTTTGTGTATTGTTTTATTTCTTTAATTTGTTGCATTTATAGTTATAATTTATGATATATTTTTATGTGTAATTGAATTTGTGTCCGCACGTTTCGTATTACTGTTAGCTTACTGTTAGTATTGTTGTGTGCATACGGTTTCATAATAGATTGAATGCACAAGTCTGATAAAAAGTTAATAAAATTTATTCTAATCACAAGAAATATAACAAAACGCTGGAGTATTCCTCAAAGATATTCGTACAATACCACACAATATAAACAGTAGCTATATTTTAAACCACTAAAATATTAAATAGAACACAAACCAAAGTGTAGAGAAAGCTAAACTGAGCTCACCCGAAATTCGCTACAGTCAACAAACAACAGTTATCTAACAATTATTTAGCGGAGATGTTTGCCCCCGGCTTTTATAGCTTTTTAAATCAACTGCACGAAAGAGTTTAGCAATTTCTGGAAAGCAAAAAGAGCAGAATTACAGTTATAGCTAACATACTAGTCAATTATATTTATCCAAATCAAATATCAATTACAGTGTATTTTTACTTTTTCAGCATAGCTTTCTCTTAAAATATGTTGCGTGCTGCATTGCACAGGGAAATAAAACAATTTTAAATTATAATTCTGTTAAAAACATCTAACTAAATGCAAAATTCATAATAGCATTATGGAATTATAGATTCTCCGATTTTGAATCCAACAACATTTATTTACATTATGAAATTAGCTCAGCTAGAATACCAAAGCTTCTGAAAGCTTGCACTGCATCATATAAATACAACTTCTACAGCCATCAGTTGTTGTTAGCTGAGTTATATTTCAAGAAGCATTAGCTGAGTTATATTTCAAAATTTACTCTGTGAGTGATATTGGGAGTATGCAATATTTCTCATGTTTTAAGATTAGTTTAATATCATAGATTTGTTTAATATCTGCATTCTCTTTGAATTATTTTTAGCTGTAAATTTTGTTGCGTATTGTTTTTGGTTACCAAAAATTGTAAATTTCTACCTGTTTATATGGAGTAATTAGTTAAAGAGCTATCTAATAAACCTGTAACTTGCAAAAATATACTTGAGAATAATTAACATACTTTAAAATTATGTTTGAATAATTAAGGTTGCTTTGGCTTATTCGTATGGGCATCAAACTGGGATTTAGAGATCTGTGTTTATGGTCAGACCCATTTTAAGGACTCCATATAATTTTTGTACATTTACTGCAAATCTGGACAGTACTTATCATTAATTGCATTGCATTTCTGTGCAACTTTGTGAGAGATATGAGGACCTCTGTATAGCAAGCATATATAAATATGATGAAAGTAGGTTGAATTTCTCACTAAAACAGCAGATTTTTACTGTAATTTCTGGAAATCTAAAATCTCAGAGAACAGGGCCATGCCAACTTGGCTGTTGGCAATTCTTTGTTGTGCAGATGCCTAGTGGAAACTGCTGCTCTTTCTTTATATATGGAATGTGTTACTTATGTAATTGCTTTTTGTGAGAACAGCAGGAGAATATTTGGGGCTTCTGCAGTTTTTAGGTTGTTCATATATGCGGAACACGGAATCTCATTTGGTGATCACCAAAAATAGAGATAGAGAAGTCATATTCTGTCTTTGAGCTACCTTGTTCTGTTTTGCACAATTCATATTTCATTACATAATTTCTAAAATACCTTACTAGAAACAAAAGAATAATATTCTTTGATAGACATTATAATTTTCTTCTATAACTAATGTTCTCAAGTTCAACTGACTACAAATATAGAGCTCAGAAATCTTTTTCATATAGAGATTTGACGTGTATTATAGCTGTACATAGGCAGGCTTTTTTTAATCTAGATTTTTTTTTCAGTAACTGAAGAAATTCTAAATGGGACCAGTTCCATATAATTATTTATGTGAACATAGGGATATATTTATCCATCCTGAATTTCTGTTTCATATAGTTTCTGTCTGCATAGTGTCTCCGTTCAATGCAAGTTTCTGTTCACACATCAATCAAAGTGAAAATATTCTAGAAAGAATAAGGTGGATTTATTGAAGAAAACATCATCACAAGAAAATAAATTGAGAAATTTTTTAAAGAAAATGCAAAATGGCAATGAGACTAACTAAACAATGTAATAAAATAAGTTATCAAATAAAGTGATAAAACTGCGACACACTGACTGGTAAAAATTTTTCATTTTCAAGGGACAAAGAGGGTGCATAAGATATTGTAACAGAGTTTGTAAATACAGAACAGTTTATTAGGAGAAAACATAAACATGGGGAAAATGGATGAAACAACTGAAGCGATTTCATATTTGGTCATAAGAGATAAAATAACTGTTTGGTTAGTTATTTTGCCTCTTATGACCAAATCTTCTGCAAGAAGTAGAAGAAAAACTGGAAAAATTTAATTCTTCTGAATATGTATTCAAGAGATTTAAAAACTTGACCAGTGACTGTGCAAAGTAATTTAAGAATTAGTTAAGAAGATCACATATTTATTGAGGAGGACTTGATATTTTTGACAGGCATAAATCAGGGTATTTTTTTAGTGTTTATCACTGCCTTCATTGTTTTCCAAATGGTGAGGAGAAGTGTTCTTGGTTTGCATATCCAGTTGTTTTTTTTTTATATCGTGCAGCCTGTTTGGACTGCAAAGGATTTTAGCTTCTCTGTAAACATGTGCTGCCTTAAAATAACACAAATCATTTGAAGGAATTGTATCTAAAGTTCGAAAACTTTAAAATTTATAGATGAAGTACTTTCCCTCTGGAAAGAAATCTTCCTCTGATGGATGATCAAGAGAAGCTAGGAAACCCAGTTCAATTCTTGGATGGATGAGCGTTTGAATATATGATGATCTGGATCTTTATGATTCTGCAAAATGCTGCCATCTGATAACCCATTCTCTAGTATCCCATGGACCAAATTTCCAGGCAAGCTAAGCTGTTAAATATTTGAGGTCTGAAATAAATGTGGGTATAAGGTTTTATATTGCTGCTGTACATATCACAAAATACATTTGATGGATTGGTATGAAGAGACTTTGTGTTTTAATCGTAGAACTCGCTTGCTGCATTAAATTCACAGTCCATAGAAAAAGGGGGTCATTGCACTTCTACCTGTTGGTCCAAGGAAGGTATTGTATTTTTCTTCTACCACTTACTGAAAACCAGTGGAGGCATTCTCCTATCCACCACATGGGGACGACCCTCTAGGGTTACAGACTCCTGCGAGGGCCTGTAAGGAGATAACTTAAGATCTACCCCATATGCATAATTGCCCACGAACCCAATTAACGCCAAAGCATATCTTCAACTGCCAGGCTATCATTGCTGCTCTTTACCAACTTTGCTCACCACCACAGGATATCCTTTATAGTCCTCTGGCTCCATACCTGGCAAGGCTTGTCATGCAGACTTTTGGCTCCATTTAGCATCTTTTTCATGGAAAAGACAACAACATCTTGGAACTCATCATTGCATTCTAAAAAATATTTTTGATAAATTTCATTTGCATTATGGCATTTATAAAAGTTAAATGCAAAAGATATTTTTGCATGCGTATGGGTTCATAATAGATTTAATACGCACATGTCCGATGATAGGTTGATAAACAGTGCAATCAGTAGTTACTTTTCAAGTTACTAAGACAGTTCAACACAGTGCAATGCAAAGCACATTTAAAGAGTGAAGCTCACCTGGAGATGCCTGGGATAACCGATCGTCTGTCTGGTCTTACATAGTATTCTTCTGGCTGTTGAAATTTCTAGTATTTCTCAAAATTACTGAAAGGCATATGAGGTCTGGATACGGTTACAGCTACATAAAAGATCAACAAAAGTTACTAAATGACAGTCAGGGGCATAGCTAGAAGGGGGCAAGGGAACCATCCATGCCTGGGCACAGCATCTGGAGGGCGCCAAATTGATGTTTCAAAATTTCAGAATTAAATATTTTCCATTCTTGGCAAATAGGAGGGGGTGCGAAATTTTTAGTTGTTCCCTGGCACTGAAAACTCTAGCTACAACACTGATTACAGTACCCATTACAATTATTCAGAGACCACACCAAAATGTCGCACCAAAAATTAGACTCTAAATGCATTCCCAGTGTGGCGATATCTCGCCAATTTAGTGAGATAGCTATTATTCAATGTTAAATGGATTTGCTTCTGAATTCTTATTTTTCCAGCAGAGCATCTTTTCTTTAGATTTTCATATTGTATTATACAGAAATTAAATACAAGAATTTCATATGTAATGTCACTCAAATGATCTATATAGCTGCAAAATTTGTATCAGTGCTCCCTTACCAAGGATTGCACATCCCGAGCAATACAATCCCTGGATAGGAAGCCATACTTAAAACTAAGGCAAATCAATACAGTACTTACAATACAGTAATTGCAATAAATGATATGAAAAAAAATTAAATGCTAAACCAATAAACAAATGCATAAAGTTACAAATTTATATACAAATATGACCATGGTTTTAGAATTCTATTTATATTATATACACTGTGGGCACTATGTACTATGGCCATAGTAAGGGGCTACCCTGTTGTAATGAATAACTTAAGAATAATAAGAATAATGTGATGATTTATGGATCCAAACTACAACATTGTTCAGCCTGTTTAGCACTGTGTAAGGACCGTCCCAAGGTGACTGTAGTTTAGGAGAAAGGATTCTCTAAGCATATATTGTTGCATTTGTTGAACCAATGTTCTGTACCTCACATGTCTTTATCTTGCTTATTGGGTCTTTATCTTCTCTGTCGCCAAGTTGACTCACTGTAGCGCAAAATTTTGCATCACTTTGAATCGTGCTTGGAGATCTTGAATGTACTCCTCAGGTGATGAAAGTTTATCAGGACGACGACTAAGCAAGGGATCACATGACAGACAAAGGTCACGCCCAAAGAGCATGTGGGACAGAAAATTACCGGTAGCCTCACTGATAGCACTGTGATAGGCCAGTAAGAAGACTGAAAACTTGTGGTCCCAGTCCTCTTGGTTTCTGGAAAACATTAGCTAGAGGTTGTTAAGGTTGGTTCAATTAAACCTCTTACCATGCCATCTGACTAGGGATGTAAAGGTGTAGTTTGGTTTCTCTCAATGCCGAGTAAATTGCAGAATTCTTTACTGCTACTGTGACCGTCTCATGATCAGGAATAGGGTACACTTCAGGTCGCTTGGTGAAATAGCCAATGGCAACAAGGATGTATTTGTTGCAGTCAGCAGTATATTGCTGAGGTACCAGGATGTGAAAAGCGTATTCAGATGGGGGTGCTTCATTGTAACTTTGGAGCTTCCCTTGGCTGCGTTTGTTAAGTCCTTACCGAACTGTGTTGGCATCGCATGATTGGCACTACTTTTGCAGGTCAGTCGTTGCATTACTTCAATAGAAGTGCTCTTGAACTCTGTCTTTTGTCTGTATGAATGCAATGTCTTTCTTATTCTGGAGTTACCTCTTGTTGGATTGCTGTATAATGCTTTAAGGATGTCTGGGATTAAAATAAATGGTTTGTTGAACTGAGGATGCATCTGGAGTGTCACAGATTTTGAAGTCGCCTTCAGTTTGTTTAACACATCTTCACATTCTTTTGTCCTTAAGAACTTTTATTTGTTCACTGTCAGGCTGTGAATGGTTTTGCGAAGGAAGAAAAGTTCTTCAGCTGATGGGCATTTTCGGGGCATCTCCAGTCTTTGACTGCTGACAATTTTTCTGTGTCTGTACACACATCTTTGGCAGAGATTACATGTCCAAGAATAGTTTACATTTAGTTGTACTTAAATTTAGATTGGCGTCTTTCAGTTTTTGAATAACTTTTCTAAGATTTCCTAAATGTTTGTTAAAACTCTTTTTGACGATGATGTCTTTCAAGTATACCAGGCAGTCTTTGTAAGAAAGACCTTCCAATGCAATCTTCATGAGGCATTCAATATTGCTGGTGCATTACAATCCAAAAGGCATCACATGGAACTGCCAAAGTTTTTGTTCGTTATTAAATGTTATCTTTTGTCGGTCATCAGGGTGTATCTTTATCTGCCAGTATCCACTCTAAATAAAGTATTGAAAACCACTTGCTTCCAGAAAGAGTGTCCAGAATGTTGTTGATTCTAGGAATACAGTGGTTGTCTTTCTTTGTAACCTCCTTCAACTGGGGGATAGTCAATGCAAAATCTTGTCGAACCATCTTTCTTTCTGACCAGTGGGAGAGGTCCAAGTACTTGCTGAAGCCTTTATGATGTCGCTTTCTTACATGCCCTTTATAAGTTTCCCTACTTCTTCCTTTTTAGCAATAGGTAGAAGTCTTTAATGTTACTTGATTGGTGAATGATCCTCTATATCAGTTGTATGCTGTGTCAATGGGATCGGCCTATGTCAGAAGATGAGTAGGAGAAAACATCTTGAAATTCTTAAATGACACATTTAGTGGCACTGCTGTCTTCATTGCTTAGTTGTGCACTCTGCAATATCTTCCATATTAGGATCTCTGAAAACACGGTGCTTTACAGACTATTGAGTCATTTAATAAGAGTCACTGAAGTACATTCTGCAACCACTTCGCTTTTCTTGATTTTTGCTTCATCACAGACATTTGCAACTCTCATTTGAGAAACCAGCTATGTATGCAGACTAAAAAATATTTCAAAAGATGCTAGACGAATATAGAAAAAAAATTATTGAATTTCATCGATTCATCACTAATGTAGGAAAACGAGAAAATTTTGAACTTGCGCAAGTAGGAAACATGGACGAGGTTCCTTTGAATTTTTATGTGCTCTCAAACACAACTGTTGATTCCAAAGGTACAAAAAGTGTTACTGTTAAAACATCAGGGCACAGAACAAATGACTACATGATTGTTTTATGTCGATGAGTGCCGAGGCTGCTAGTGCTGCTTGCGGGGTGTTGCATTTCTTATGATATTCCTTTATACCGTACCGAAAATTTCTGTTTCTGTCTGTGGATACAGGAAGTAAAAAATCTGTTCTTGCTGGTGTAGTCCTGAGCTATGATTTGGTGAGAAAATTTGACTCCTTCATAATTAATTCTAAATAGGGTTATGTCCTCAAAAGCAGCACATACAGTTTTAAAGTGCAAGAAAAAATTGTATTTCCAAGTCTAATCTGTGTATTCAAGGGTCTGTAATATTCCCTACATGTGTCGTGTAATGGTATGCAGCACTTTCAGACATTAGATTAATGTTTAATTTTCCATCCATGTTGATATTCCATCCATGTAGACATAGTATGAAGGGTGATGTAGGGTGGCATCTATATGTATACCTTTCAATTGTTGAACCAAATCTTTTCGTATGATGGTAGCGTTGGTTCCTGTATTGATGGTCATATTGCAAGGAACTCCACTAATAATTCCTACGATAGAAAGTCCATTACTGCCACCCACTGCAGGAATCTGAAGTGCTTTGAAATGGACACTTTAGATCTGGCAACATTCATTCCCTGAGATAGCCACTAATATTTTCTCTGTGTACTTGCTGGGGATTGCTTTTATTTTCCATTGCGTAGGGTGTTTTGCAGTTCTTTCTTATATGGCCTTCACCACCACAGTTCCAGTACTTTAGGGTCATTTTCTTGTCATTCCTGTCCTGTCTCAATGCATTGACTTATCTGGTTTTCTAGATGAGCAATCACCTGATCCTCTGGTTCTTGGACTTGAGCAGATCTGATTAGGTGGTGGTCTGTACAGATTGCTTGGGAGCTGCTTCAAATTTAATGGCATACACCAGAGTGCTTTTTAAATCCTTTACATCTGCCATTCGCAGGGCTCTCTGTATACCAGGATCCCAGATGCCATTGATGAAGTACTGCAGGGACAGAATTCCCCTTGTTTCCGATCTCAGTTGGAAAGGCGAGATGAGACAGCTATTTAACATCTGCAGCAAGCTCCTGAAATGTTTCTGTTAGCTTCTGTTGGTTACATTTTAACTGAAGTGTGCTATAGTCTTTTAAACACTTCTCACCAAAGCACAGCTCCAATATGCTAGATAAAGCTTCAAAATCTAACCTCTGGTTTTTGGGCAGAGTTTGAAGTATATCCCCTGCTTCTGCTCTCAAAGCAGAGGATGACAGGCCTAGCTTGAGAATCCCACCCATTTGCATCTGCCACTGTAGAAAATTGTGTCATGTACACTTGCCGATAGATTTTACCATCATATATGTGTAGCTTAAGAGAGAGAAGTCATGGGTAACAATTCAAAACCATCAGAATTGTTTTCTGCTATCACTATGAGTTGCTTTAAAGGTGCGTTTCCTTTGGCAACAGCAGAAATTCTGTAATCGATTTGTCTTCAACAGCAGATACCCTGTGTTCGATTTATTCTTTGACAGAAGAAACTCTTTCTTCAATTTCTCCATCTTTATTTTCAACTGTATCTATCCTCCCTTCCATAGCCTTGAAATTGTTTTTTATTATGCTGGTAATTTCCCCTTTCATTTCCTCTTAACCTGCTTCACTCTTTCTTAAACAGCTTCCATCTCTCCTTTACTGGATTCTTGATCAGATTCTATGTTTTCCTGAACAGCTTCCATTCCTTAAATGGATTCTTGACTAGCTTTCATTTTTTCTTGAACAGCTTTCATTTCTTCTGTAGTGGAATCTTGCCTAGCTTTCATCTCTGCTTTAATGTAGTTGATGGCCTGTTCTATCTTTTCTTGGAATGCAGGAAAGGCAGTCAAGAATTGTCTTATTTGCTCCTCCATTGCTCTTGTCACCAGTGTTTGACCCCACTCCTGATACCAAATATTGTTGCTGCTTACGGGTGATAAAATTTTCTATCAAAATTCTTCTGAGTTCTGGGACTTTCCACAGAAATACTTGTACATGTGTTCACAGTATCACAGAATGCAATCAGTATTTACACTTCAAACTACTAAGAACATTAAATACAACACAATGAAAAGTTCATCTAAAGAGTGAAGCTAACCCAGAGATATCTCAGTACTGTGAACTCGCGCTGAACTAACAACTTAGAAACTAGTACGCTTTCAGGTCTTGCCTAGCTTTCACCCAGCCATAGAGAAATTTCTATCACTTCTCAAAATTACTGGAAGACGTATGATGGCCATATATAGTTACAGCTACATAGAAAATCAAATAGAGTTATTCAGTAACAGTACCCATTACAGTTATACACAGACCAGACCAAAATATCCCCAAATGGTGGCCAAGTTTGGCAGCTTTTGGCAATAAAAATTAGACGTCAAAACAATTGCCACCTTTGCGATCTTGCCAATTTAGGGAGGTAGCCATTTATTCCATGTTAAATATATTTGCCTTCATATTATTTTTCCAGAAAAGCATCTTTTCTTAAGATTTTCATATTACACTGTACAGAAAATAATACAACAATTTCACATATAATTTCAAATTATCTAGATATGTAGAAAATTCGTGACAATGTAAACTGTAATATTTTGGTACTTAAATATATGTAGAATATTTTATTTATTTAATATTTAAATCTTTTTCATTAGAATAATTTCTTTATAACAAGTTATTCCTTTTTATACTTTAAAAATAATATAGGAAAGGATGTACATTTCTTATTTCTAGAAATTATATTGTTGCTTTTTTTAAAAGCTTCTTATATGCATGTAGGGTTATCTGATTCATCTGCACATTTAAATGCATTTAAAGATGAACGGACACAGAGGCAGTTTTTCAAGCTAAAAAAAAGGTTAGAAGCTCGGCAAAAGGATGTTGTTATTCTTCCACAGGCAGCTAGTAATGGTACGTCTTTATTTATTTATTTATTTTTGTTTGCAGACAACTCAATCTAAAATTATTAAAATCCAATATCCAGTTCCAAAGTTATAAAAATTGAATTGAAAAATACATGCATAACTGCATTGAACTGCCAGCTATGAAATGAACATAATGTTACCAATTATAATAACTTCAGAATTAAAAATGAATTCTCCTGGCATCATGCCAGGTAGTTTTATTATAAGTTGTCATCTGGGCAGATAAGAAATGAAAGAAATTAGTAGGAATAATTTAGGAATGGGATGAATTATTTAAAGGTTGTTGTATTATAATTTTAGAATTAGTTTATTGTCATGTTGAGAAATGATAAAATGTATGATTCAGAATGCTTAACAGGGGGAAAAAAACTGTTGTAATTGGAATTATAACTTTAATTATTTAACGCAATATTCTGCTTGTTGTCATATAGATATAATGTATGACAGTGGATATGCCTGGAAATTCATACACACATGTAAGTGTATGATGTAACACATGTGTAAGATATGTAAGAGATAAAAAATATGTAAATCTCAAAATTATAATTTAAACTAGTAAAAGGCCTTAATTCTCCCTCTCTTTTCCAAAAATAGTAATAATTTTTCTATACTGTGTCTTTTCTAGATCAATCTATTTCACATGGTTTGTGTGGTGTGGACGACGTAGCTAATTTTGAACTTATACTCAAGATTTTGAGAAGTGAAACTTTTCTCTTAAGAAACAACTTAAAGATTTTGATGAGCCTTTATACTGGATAACTGTGCAATTTGGCTTCAGCTTGCTTTCCATTAAGATGCTAGTATGCTTTCTGAGCCTCTGCCACCTATTGCCCATTGTTCTAAAAAATATATTCTGTACAAAATTATGTGATGTATAGTGCACTCACAAGATAATATGAAATAAAAGGAATATGTGTCCTCAGTATTTGTTATCCAAGAATAAAATTATGTGTAGAATTTACAGCTATGTCCATCTTCGAGTATCATCTTTCTAACAACATGGTAAAGCTTCTCTGAGTTATAACACAGAGAATTGTCCGCAATCCATTGCAGCTTTCTACAAGTCATTGCTTTTACAGATATATGCAAGATTAAAAAAAAGTATGTAAATCAGAAATTTAAATTAAATTAGCAGTACTCCCTTAATTCTTCATTTAAATTTATTATTTCCCCTCTCTGTTCTACACAATACAGTTGTTTTTAATAACTCTTCTGGATTACATAATTTTTAGATTAATCATTATTATGCGACTTTTATATATTTGCTGGTGATGTAAAAGGAGCTAAAACTCAAACAGCCGATAATAATTTTGGAGCATTATTAATTATCCAGTCAAATGTATTAAAAATCCAAACTAATTCACTCCGAATTATCCAAACTAATTCACTCCGAATTAAGATTTCATCCTGAACACAACACACTTTAGGTCATTACTTGCTACTCTCATCTTATTGCAATAATATCAAAAATGTAAATCTTATGTTCTGAAACAAGCACAACTAATGTTCCAATTTGTTTGAGGTTGAAAATTGTTTATTTACAAAAAAGAAATGTGATTTAAATCTACTACAGTTGTTTCTTTTTATGTATCTATACGACTTCCAAGTTTTTACTTCATTGCAAATATTTCGTATGTACTTCATCATCTGTCTGCATTATTCTCAAATCATCACACACATACAGGTAATATATGTATAAAATGATAAGAAAAGGATAGGTAAAAGATAACTAAAGGCGTAAAGAACATTTGGATTATCTAATTCCAGATATTACATGTAAAACAACAATATATATATATGTGTGTGTGTGATCATTACTGGATATGCCTTAACCCTTTCACAATGGTTGCCTCAGTCACTAAACTGCTCTCTTTAAATGATGCACTGACAGGATGCATCATCTTGTAGGGACATCCAGCTTGCACTGCTTAGTCTAACTTTGTGAAAAATTTGCATAAATTAGATTTGTGATTCAATTGTTTCAATTTTTGGCATATTATGAGAAAAACATTCAAGCAGTTGTTAGAATTAATTTGAAAACACTATATTTTCCTTGCCATCTGAAGCATAAAAAAGTGTTTTGTTGAATGATGCATAAAATATTTGCCTCAGTGTTAGCCAATCTCTTCAAAAGAATGAATAAAACCTCTAAAACAGTAGGACGTATATCTCAATATCGCCAAAAATAAAAGCAGATATTTTCAGAAGCATCAAGAACATCTCCATGTGTTTGTATCACCTGACACAATTAATAGCCGCTTTTTCCATTCTTGATAAATTCCATCATAAGAAATAGGGTTACATCTACTGGCAAAAAATATACTGATTAAATGTTCTGTCTAAAAATTCATTTGTGGTACACCCATCCTGACAGTTTATTTAAATGGTGATTCATATATGACACATCCATCTCTATGATACAGTTGGAGGTCAATGCATATATGACATACCTATCCTGAAGGGATTAAATACTGTAGCTTATGGACTGTGTTCCACATAGTAATCCATCTTTAATGTGCTGTGGATATAAGCAAACATTTCTTGATGGATGCAGCTTTATTTTCTGAAGCCTGTAAGAAGATTATATTTTCTAATGAACCCTGTCAATTAGACATCACAACTTGTCAAAACATTGGCAATCGTTATGTATCAAAGTTTTCAGCTACTCAACAAGAATTGGAATTTTAACTCTCTTGTTTCCATTTCACTGCTACATCACTCATTGTTGCATGGATTTAGAACTCATCAGAAATGTCAGAGTTAATGATCAAATTAGTGGACACTATCCATACTTCATTCTACTTGTTTCAGGTGTTCGTATTAAGAGAAGTAACTGGTGTACATGTCTACTATAAACTCATAATCCTTTTAATGGATCATGACATGTATTATTGATATATGAGAAATGTTACTTATATTCTAGTGAATGTTGAATTATTAATTGCAATGCAATATAGCTCACTGACTGTGTTAATATATTTCATAGTTTGGTACTAAAATTACGAAAACCATATCATGCATCTTCAGCACGATTATTGATGTATTTTTTCGTGGTATTTTCCGTATGGCTTTCGATCAAATTGTTGCGGCCCTGAGAGTTTATTTTATTCTAAATAGTCACTGAGCAGTTACTAGAAAACGTTTTCCAATTTCATGACATTAACCTGTCAAAGCCCGTCATGGAGGAAGAATGTTATTTTTCCTTTTTCTGAAACAGCTTTTATCAATTTTCATTATTTTATTGTAGCCACTGACTTAAACATTATTAGTTAATTATTATTTTGTTCTGCTGTGATTTATTTGAAGCTGTAGTTTGCAAATTTCAGTACACATTAATTCTTTACTATTAAATGAATCATCTATGGCAAAGAAAGTAATTCAGGATCCAGCAAACCAGGTTTGTGTTAGGATACCTTTTTCTTCTGGCATGAGTGAAGGTTGCATGGCCATTTCGGTTTCAGATCACATTTTAATTTTCTGACAAACAAGTTCAAACAAACAAACAAAAATATTATGGAATGTGCTTTTTCTTGAAGGAATCTTTTGATCTTTAAAATCCATTGCAGTAAAGGAAAGGGAGAGAAGGGGGGAATAAAGAAAGAAAAATTATGATTACTTAAAAATAAGAAGTCTCATTTTCAGTGGTTCTATGCAGTTATCAGCATCCAAAGAAGTCCAGTGACAAACTGAGCACACCTGGCACCAAAGAAATATAGCAAAAACAAAAGAAGTGCCTAATGGTGTAGCTTTAATGAAAAAGTGTCTGTATTCTTGGTTGGGTTAGGAAATTTTCATGTTCATATTCATATTTGTTAGCGCCAAAGGTTCATAGTCACAGTGCTGATCATTTTGAGAAGTAGTGGTTTTAGGGATGTATGAAATGTAAACAAGAAAGTAATAAAAAGAGCTTTTGTAAAAATATTTTTTATTTCATATTGAAATCTAGAATTAAAAAATAAAAGCAAGCATTGATAGTCATTCATTCACCTTTTTTTTTTTTTTTTTTTGTAGATACTACTGTTAAAATTCATGATGAATCTCATCAACCAAATGAAATATCCCAAAGCCAAACTGCCAAAAAAGGTAAGTTTAAAAATTTTTTTAATGTGAAATCTTTAAAAGTGTTATGACTTCTTGAATTTTTATAACTTCTGAATAATGAAATAAAGTAATATTGTATTGTCGTTTATAATTAAATTTGAAATCAACTGAAATACAAAATCTGGACATTCAGTATTATTATTTTTCTTTTAGAAACGAAAACAGTTTTAGTATAATTTGAAAGCTTTCATTCTCATAATTTCTGATGAAACACAATATTTCTATTGTACTGATATGAATTTTTGGTTTTATCCCAATTCTGCCATAGCTTTTTTAAAAAAAGGGGGGGGGATGCACTCAGAAGGACTAAAACAGCTGTTCCAGTTAGATGCATAATGTACTCTGTGTGAAAGGAAATTGTGTAAGTGTTCCAAAATGGTACTTTTGCATTAGCTATTGATGATAATTTGGATGGTAATAGGAGTTTCATCTGTACGTTGTTATTTCTGATTATGATACTAGGCCAAATATGTATTTTGTTGTTATGCATACTGATATTATTATTAAGGCCAAATATGCATATTGTTATTGTCATTATTGGAATCCACAGATTAACTTGGGAAGAGACTATGACTGTGATTCTGCGAATATCATTATGCACAGTGTAAAGGAAGTTATAGCTGTCATTAGAAAAGTTTAGCCTTTAAGATTTCTGAAACTACTTCCTTACTATTTTCGTCTCATAGCTGCTGAGAATGCCTGACGATAATTCATGGGCTTAAATGCTGAACCAGCTGTGGATCTATCTATATTCTTCAGAATATCTCTAATCATAAAAATTCTTTCAAATTGTGCCAGGCTCTGGAACTAAATTTCACAGAATTTTGAAACATACAAGCTTTTACTGGCTATCTCTTTCAGATTCTCTTAATACTATAATTGAAAAGTTTGAAGTTTTAGACCATTTTTTTTCCCAATGAAAATGCTGATTTTGCCAGTTCACAGTTTCTTTCATTAAATCACAGATAGAAAATTCTGCATGTAAACTTTATCCTTTGTTCTTTAGTAATCCCCTTCCATTTTTGTTTCCACTGATCTGTTTTTCTACAAGAAGCTCCACAAGTACATGTTCTTTGGGGAAACATTGTTGTGCTTATATATAACTCTAAGATTTGATAAATTTACAGCCATTTTTTAAGGCCAATACAGATGATTAATTAATATTTAATGTTGACTTTCATCGAAAGAAAAACTAGAAAGGCAATCCTGACCTGTCAATTGGTCTAAGATTAGAGCTTACGTTCTGGAAAGAAAACTTGATAGCTCCATATATAAGTTAGCTTTTTCCCATGCAAAGAAATTTTTAATACAATTTGGGAGTACATTCTCAAGAAAATGGCCATCAGCAGTAAATTTTTGAAGCATGCAGAAGTAGTGGGTGTTTCTCTGATTAGGAACGTTTTATTTTCTTCTGTTTGGTTCATGGTTCTTAATTCAGAAACCCATCTGTTGATGTTAACTAATTGGAAACTGAATTTGCAACTTAACTATTTCACTGATTTTGATAAGGAAGTAACTGTTGCTTTTCATATTGATGGAGCATAACACAGCATTTCATGGTTGCTAGCTTAACCCATTCACGACAGGCTTCTCTGTTACCGAAGCGTTGTCTTGGGACGGCTCATTAACCGGATGCATTGTCTTGTGGGGACGGGCAATTTGCGCTGCTAAGCCTAACTTTGCAAAAAAATTCGTATAAATTAAATTTTTCATCCAATTGTTCCAATTTTTGATACATTATGAGAAGAATATTCAGGTAGTTGTCAGGATTAATTTTAAAACTTTATTATTATATTTTCCTTAAAAATGTTATAAAATACCCATTCTAGAATAATATAATTTTCCCCTTATCCCACAAATAAATATATATGGAAAAATATCCAAACAATCGCAGATTTTATTTAACACAACACACAATTCAAATTAAAAAATATTAAAACTGTCTTTCATAAAAATTCAACGAGCAAACAATGAAAAGTAAGCAATATTTCAAAATGAGACAGTGTACGATATTCTTTGAAACATTTTTGTTGTGCTTAAAAAAAAAAAAAAGGCCTTTCTCTAAGCGATGATACAAAATATTCCTCTCAATGCCGGAAAGCTCAAAGAGTAATAAAAAAGTCGTTAATGAAAGAACATCTACTCCACTATAAAGGATAAAAAGTAAAATAAAATAAAAAAAATTAATAAATTAAATTAAAAGTATTCCAGAGCATGGAGAACATGTTCATTTGTTTATATAAAATGATGCAGTAAGAGCCATTACATTACTCAACACTAACAAATTAGCATTTGTGTATATTCTACATTTAGATACTGCTTTCATTTGCCATTAAAACAAAATGCATTTCTCTGAGGATAAAAAATATTCATCTCAAAGCCCGAAAAATCTAAGAGTAATAAAAAAATAGGAAAAATCTAAGAGTAATAAAAAAAATCTCTAATTATAGAATGCCTATCCCACTATATCGCAAAAATAAAAAGTACCTCAATGCAGGGAGAATACCTGCATTTGTTTATATCAAATGAATGACCAGTTAAAGAGACATTACATCGCTCAACACCCCTTCTCCCCACGAATTTCACTCTCCATTCCGAAACAAAATACCAAAAATAAAAAGCATTGCCTAGGAATGAAGGTAAACATACTTAACTATATTTATATATAGTTATATTTCACCATAACAGACATACAGCTACATCTAGTGGCAATAAAGAATACTAATTAAATGTTCTATCTAAAAAGTCAAATATCTAAAAAGTCAAATGTGATACGCCCGGCCATAGAGTTAACTAAATGGCAATTCAAATATGACACACCTTGCCGTGAGATAATGTTTGCTGCTGATGCATATATGACACGTCCATACTAAGCGGGTTAAAGTGGACTGCACAGATCTGGAGAGCTCAGCAAATGGTTATTCACAAGAATGCATCGATTGAATGTCGCAGCAATTACCGATTGAAATGATTTTCAACATTGTGCAGAAGAAACATTTTGATTCTTAAGAGTTTAGAACCAGTTTATTCACCAACAGACTGAATGCACTTCTTGTGCAGAAAGTGAAATTATTTACTCAGTGATTAACATCTAGTTTATTTTGTTGAATCTTTCAATTTTGGGAACGATTGTTGTGATCATAATTCAGTTAATTATTATGGATAGCAATACTCAAAAGTTGACATCTCTTTGTGTATGTGTATATATGATCTAAAATTCATTGAATTCTACTAAATTTATATTAGAAGATAACATAATCAATATTTCTTTAGTAAATATATATATATACGCACACACATGCACATAAATATGTAAATCAGAATTATAATAGCAATAGCCCTTTAATTCCTCATTTTTAAATTGAGTGTTTCCTTCAGTATTAAAAAAAATAGTAATAACTATTTTTGGACTGCATTAGTTCTAGATCAGTCCATATTATGACTTGCATAATGCTGATGATGTAGCTGAATTGGAACTTGAATTCAAAATTTTGAGAACTCTCTGGGTGAGCCTCCATATTGGATAATTGCACACTTTGCTTCTACCTCTGTTCTCACTAAGATGTTGCCTCACTGCTGTCTTCCTGTCAACAGTATCAAAGATATAAATGTTTGTGAATAGGCATGATTAGAGTGCTAAGTGAATTGTGGCCACAAATGTGAACTGAAATAAAAAATGGCTCTATTCCTCATTACCTGCAAATGTGTGGTATCCAAGTTGCAAGGCTAACATTTCCTGTGAAAGTCTTCCAAACAACGTAATGGTCAAACCTGATAGTGCAATTTGCATAAAAAAAACTCACCAAAGTGTTTTAAAAAAGCATATGCTAGATATTTGGCATCACAAAGGAGAACATTGGCATGATAATACGTGATTTTAAAAATAGGAAGAATCTCAATTTTTGTTGCTAGAAGGGAATTTTAGGTTTGCTAAATTGGGAGTAAATGGAAAGCAACTAAAGGTTGTAAATTTGAAACATTTTTTCAGGTGAAGTATTTAATTAATAAATAAATACTGGCAAATTTATGGAAAAAGAGGATAGCAAGTTTAAAGTAGGAAATCTTCACCTAAATACAGCTTTTGTTGGAACATGAAAATAGTTGGCTTTGTGTTATTAACAGGAAAGAGCCAGAATTAAATTGCAAAATCTGTACAAAACAGAATTATTTACATATTAACAAATTATTTACAATAGTAACAATTTACATTATTTTCAGTAATGGAAATTGTTGCAATATTGTAAAATATTTACAACCTTTACAATATTTAGAATATTTACTATTATTAACAATATTATTTACATGTTAACAACATTTGTACGATTTGCAGTTACTAACAATATTTCCATGTTAACAATATTAAAACTATTTTGATTTAATTTACCATCTTGAATTATTCTCCATGTGATTTAAAATTTATTTTGTAACATAAAATCTGAATTTAAATGTGGTAGTTAATGCCTGCTTTTTTACTTCCTTGTGCGAAGTAAAAAGGAAGTATTGTAATCTCGAAAAACTTCGGGTATCATATATCAACTAAAATATCTATTTTGACTATTATTGAATGCAGTTTAATGATGTCTTTGCATGATATCTGTAGGTAAGGACAAAATAAAGGACTCTTTCTTCCCAAAAAAATTATAAAACTGATTAAAAATTGATTCTGAAGACATTTTTTCGTGTCGTCTGCACGTATGTGTGTATGTATCTCGCATAACTCAAACACGAGTAGTCTCAGAAATTTGAAATTTTGTATATAGGACTGCTATAACATGTAGATGAGCACGTCCTATTTTGGTTGCAGTCGGTCACACCAAAAGTATATAAATATATCTATATGCAGAGGTTGGACAAAAATATGGAAACACCTTTAAAAAACATGTTTCTTTGCTTAATAAGGTGTAGGAAACCCGTTGGCACCCAAAACAGCTTGCAGTCTTCTTGGAATGGATAAATACAGTTCCTGTATGTTTGCCAAGGGAATATTATACCATTCTTCCTGCAAAACAGTGGCAAGTTCAGATAACGATGTTGGCGGTGGATAACGAGAACGCACTTTCCATTCCAATGTAGACCACAAAGGTTCGATAATATTCAGGTCTGGTGACTGTGGTGGCCAGGGTAGATGGGACAACTCATCCTCGTGCTCAGAAAACCAGTCCTGGACAATGTGAGCTGTGTGAACACTTTGTCGTCTTGGAAGACACCATCACCATCGGGGAACAAAGTTTGTACCATGGGATGAACTTGATCGGCCAAAATGTTCACATAAGTCTTGGCAGTCATGTGCCCTGATACAGTTACCATGGGGCTAGCACAGAACCGCGATATGGCTGCCCAAACCATAACAGAACCCCGCCATGTTTCACTCTTGGCAACAAGCAGTCTGTATTATAGGCTTGAGATGGCATTCTCCAGACGTAAACTCTGCCAGAAGTGGGAAACAATGTGAAAGAAGACTCGTCAGACCATATTACTCGCTTCCACTGCTCTATAGTCCAGGCTTTATGACTTAAACAACACCTTTTCCTGTTACGGGCATTAGCATCACTGATGAGTGGCTTCTCAATTGCAGCACGGCCAGCAATTCCCTGTTTATAAAGCTCCCTTCTAATTGTTTTGATACTCACAGGGTTCGTAACACAACATTCATTTCAGCAGTAACTTTTGCAGCTGTGGTCTTCTTATTTTTCGTCACAATTGCCCTTAATGATTGTCTGTTACAATCACTCAGGACACACTTTCGTCCGCGCTGTGATTTAGCAGATGATGTTTTTCCGCTTTTCAAATATGCGGAATAAATCTTTGATAGAGTACCTCTTGAAACACTAAACACCTCGGCTACCTTGTTTATGGAAACACCTACCATACGTGCTCCAACAATTTGCCCACGTTCGAAGTCTGTTAACTCTGACATAATGCAATAACAACCTCACATAACAGTACTCCGACAACAACTGAACTGTTTAGCACATTTACGAAGTTGTATAGGTGGCGTCAGTAGTCAAAAACGCCAGCGCCACCTACATATTTCATTAAAATCAATCTTTCTTTTCAAACATGCATTTCACAAGGTGTTTCCATATTTTTGTCCATCCACTGTATATCCACCCTGTTACTCGACTCAGTGAGCTCAGTTTCTTTATTCTTATATGTTTGTAAATTGTGCATTTTTTGCTTTAAAATTTATTGAGTTATGTTGTTCTTATCTACGGCTTAAGGTTTTTATGCCTTTAGTTAACGTGCATGTTATAGTTGTCGAATTATGAACAATTTGAAAGTTGTTCAAGTGTGGCTAAGCCTAATTTTTTTGCCATAACAGCCATACTTGTTTACATTTGAAATTTGGCAGAATAGTGGATTTGTTGCCAATCTAGAGAAACTAAACTTTGCAACAACAAAGTAACGTCTTCTTTTATTATTGCAAATTAGAGTATACTTAATCCATTCTGGAATTATCATTTAAGTTTTTAAATTATCGCATATATTGACTCAGCATAGCATCCACAACAAATTAAGTCAGTTTCTACGCCTTCAGTGTCTTTTTGCCGAGTGAAACCAAAAGTAAACTTTCAGTTTTGGGCATCGAAAATTCTGTCTTCTTACCGAATAAGTAGTACTACACATTAGGTAAGCAGTGCTGAATTGCCTGTGAAAAACTGTTTATTTTTTATTTGTTTAATTTCTTTTATACATCGTTTTAGACTTATTATAGGATTTGAATAGAACATGTGGCAATGATTAGATAATTTTTCAGCTGATATAATTTTTTTTTTTTCTGAGTTATAAAATGAATGAGATAAAACGCTGTTAAGTGAACCAAGTGCCAGAGTATTACTATGGTAAATAAATTTAGTGAATTTTAAAAAGCGCATTTATTCTATTGTGGTTTATGCTCTACCGACGAAGTAGATTTAATTCAATTCAATATGTTTAAATGAAATGCAGGAAAAAATGCATATAATTTAATATTCCATACTAGGAAGTCATGTGGTGTACACATCAGATTTTTTAGTAATGTAATATGTTGGAACTTTATTATGTAATGCAGAATTAAAAATAAAAGATTGATCTCTTCTTGAAGATATTTATCCAACTTCAGTGCAAGTTTTTTAATTGTATGTATTTAATTGAGAATACAATAGTGTTATTAATAACTTTTTCAAAATACTAGATTCACAGTGAATTAATTTGATAGTTTTAAAACTGAAGTCTCCTCTTGATCATAAAGTTAAATATTTTTGAAGTCAAAGCTATGTAAATCTAAATATTTAATTTCTTTTTGAGTAGTATTAGTTTTATTAAGAATTATACTATTTGGGTAAATATTGTGTTCTATTTTCCTGAAATTATTATTATTCTATTACCACGATATTATTTATGTACCTAAAAATATTATTGAAGTAAATTTTATCATTTTGTTTAATAGATTTCCTAAGTTATATTCTTTAGTTAAAAAGGTAAAGATTGAATACATTAATATATATATATATATATATATATACACACACATAAAATATGAAACAGAATTATTGACCTTAATTGGAACCAATTGGTAATAGACTTTTAAATTTATGTATTTCAGTGAAAAACACTTCAGCTTCAAGGATATTCTTTGCTCCAGTTTACATTACTATGCAGCATGTTACATCAGTCTTTTCTTGCAATTTCTCTGCACTGCAAAATTTTTAGCCAAGTTGCTGCTCAGCGTTGAAACAAATACTTTCTGGTAACTGCATATAAACTGCTTATATAGAAATTGTGATGAATGTTTAGCATCCCAAGTGCGGTACCAATTAACCTTAGAATCTTTAGCCTTAGAACATTTTGTGGGCAGACAAGATACATTTAACTCCAGGTAGAGCAGTGAGTACTCGGTATTGTTGAATATGGGGTACTATAGTTTTCATTTTTGTGCATGAACTGTCCCAGTGTGACTGAATGGTGTAGGTTTGGCTGATGACTTAATTCTTGGTTTCTTTTATCTGAGGGAAAAAGGTGTACCACCATGCAGTACCTGCCACTGCTAATTTTCTGCCTTACAAGAATGGTATTATTTAGAGATTACTGTCTTCATGCAGGATGGTGTAACAACCCTTATTGGTTGACAAATGAAGGACTGCTTTGTGCTTATTTTGGAGATGATTGAGTAATTTCAAGAAGTTTCCCTGATCCCTGGCCTACTCTTTCTCTGGACTTGAATCCCTTTGACTTCTGATTGTGAGGATTCCCAAACCATCTTGTCTAAGGAGGAAGTATATGATTTTCTCTGAATTGACAGCAAGCATAGCATGTCATGTTGCTGCAGTATCTCAAACTCTGTGCTATTTAAACATGCTTTGAACCTGTGATTGACACAAATAAATGCATTTGGAGCAAATGCTGTGATTGAATAAAATGTTTTGACACAAATAAATGCATTTGGAACAAATGCTGTGATTGAATAAAATGTTTTGTTTCTAGTTTTTGTTTCTTGTTTGTTATGTACCACCTTTTCACCCAGTAGTTGAAATTTAAACTGTTATTTTTTGTTGAAGTTTTCTTTTCTTTGTGATCCATATAATGTATATACTAAGCTTTACTGAAGTATGTCAGTCAGAATAGGCTCTACGTAAGTCTGAGTAGGATCAATTTAATTATAACCACCCTGCATATGTATTCTTCCTCCCTGCCCTGAAAAAGATTTTGTAAGCGTGCAAGTAGACTATCAAAATGGTATAGAAAATGAAAATATTTAACACAACAATGTTACATACCAATAAAATATAGCTAGAATTATACAAATATGAAGTAAGCTAAATAGTTTCTTCTTGTGATTATTTTTATGGGACTTTTTCCACTATAGGAGAAACTTGCCAACTGTGGTATATAAGAAATTTGAATTTGTTATGTAAAACATTTAATTCTAATTAAGAATCTAAGTAATCAGCTTATTAAAAAAATTCAGATTATAAATTATTCTGTATTTGGGAGGTATGATGGGGTTGGAGAGAGAGTTTATTTTATGCAGTAAATCTGTGTAATTTTCATTTTTTCTTTCTCTGCTCATTTATTTTTGCACCATTTAATATTTGAATTAAATTTGCAATCTGTTCAAATTTCCTGATTATTTAATTGAGTACGCTAGATTTATTTTTTTCTGTGCATGTCTTATGGTGTTGCTTGATGCATATTTATTCCACTAAACATTATTGTATTTCAATTGCAGATCGTTGTGGAATATTTAAATATATGCATATTTATTTTTCAGAGTTAAAGTTATTGGAGACATTATCTGCTGTTAAACCCCCAAATGTAAGTGTTTAATGAAATGATTCATTTTTTTTTAAACTTTTTATTTTTTTTTATTTATACTTAGTGCTACCAGATTTCAGTCTGATGAGAATTGAATTGTATGTTCCCCACCTGCCCTTGGTTGAATTTTTTTTTTTTTAACCTTCTCTCAAAGGTTTTGTCACTTTTCTTTTATGTTGAAACCTTGCCCGTTCTTAAAAGCTTCATCTTATTGTTCTAATTTTGAACATGCTAAATATTTTATTCAAAAGGTATTTGTTTATACTTGATGGCTAATTATAAAATATGTATAAAAATTATAAAATAATAAATGTTGTTTAATTAAGAAAGTGGTATTACATTTTCACATATATCATATATTGTAGATATGCACATATCATGTGTATTGTAGTTATTATTTTCCATATATTTTCACAAGTCGATCTAGATATTAATTTTGACTCTGACTTGAGAAGTCTACACCTTAACCAGTTTTTCTATTTTCTCGACATACAACTATTTTTATATTTCATATTAAACATAGGTTGAGAAAATTCTCTCATCTGGAACAGTAGTAGGAGGACAGCTGTGAAACTTTATGCTGAAGTCACAAAAGCCTGTAGGCAGAATGTTCATTTTAAATGTCTTTTGTTCAAAATATATTTATTAGCAAGTTGCAAAAAGTCTCTCATCTGGAACAGTAGTAGGAGGACAGCTGTGAAACTTTATGCTGAAGTCACAAAAGCCTGTAGGCAGAATGTTCATTTTAAATGTCTTTTGTTCAAAATATATTTATTAGCAAGCTGCAAAAAGTTCAGAAAGCGTCTTTACCACTTTATAAGCCTTCTGAGAACTGTCTCCATCCTATTGTATAGTATTTATGCATGATTTCCAGATTGTATCTATTTACTTGCAGTATCTGTTTCTGTTACTGCTTTTCTTAGAGGGAAGAATTTAATCAAGTTTTTATGCTTCTTGATGTTTGACTTTAGCTGTGCGTTTGTGTATTTATGTACTAAGGTTATAAATGACAGTTATGTTATTTATTCACTATCAGTTTTCCCAAAATAAAATTACATGCTTTTTTGAAGTGTTTAATATAAGCAAAATATTAATGAAGTGATTGCATCAAATAAACTTAAGAATAATAAATATTAACTGCTGGCACTGTTGGAAAGTTATATGTATACAAAACAGCTACCTCCCCTGCCTTTTTATCACATTATGGTGTCTAAACTTATATTAACTTAAAAGTATTTCGGACCCTACTGTGCCAAGTGAGTTATCACTTCATCTGTGAAAATATGACAAAGTCTTATTAAGGATAACCCCCCTTTTTTTAAAGCTTGAAGTTAACGGAAGGCACAACTTGTGCATACAATGAAATTCTGCCACTTTAGGTATTTAAATAACAAAAAATTCAGTTTACCATTTTAAATGGTTAAGGAGCCAGAGACTACAAAGTTTGGCTTAACTAAGCATGTAATGGCATGATTTAACTTAACCTAGCAAAAATGGTGAATACTGGGATAATAATGTAAAAAGAACTGAAAACAAAATTGTGGATGGCACTGACGAAAGCTCTCCTCACCTTAAATAATCTTAATTCATTTCCATCCTAATGAAAAGATGTTATAGTATAGATCTAAATCATAAAAATGGGTTACCTAACATATATGTTTTATTAAATTTTCTCAGTTTCTTGGTAAATAACAAAATTTCCCAGTTTTTAATTTTTAGCCTTTACTAAGAAAAGTGTTTCCGAGCAATCAATTAAATTTGCTGAACCTAGCTTTTATAATTTCCACCTGCCTGGGGGTAATTTTCGGCATAATTTTTCTTTTTTCATTTTATTTGATATGAATTATTTTAATCTTTAGACATTCATAAAATTTTCCATGAAGATGATTTTAAAATATGTAATCAGTTAATATCTGTATTTAATTCAGGGTTTGTATGGTCCTTAAGAGTCTTTGGAATCAATTTTTGGTCATTAATAATCCTTAATTTCGTCCAAAATCGGCAGAAAGTCTTTAATTTTAATTATTTGAAATTTCTGTCTATTTTTACAACTCATTTTACTGTCTGCAAGAAGTGAAACATAAGCATTTTGAAATTATTTCATTTTTTCTAATGAAGAGCTCTTAAACAACTTTTCGCTTTTGTATATGTGAATTTTATTAAACGGTTCTAAATTAGCCGACTTATCAACATTTTGGCTAGTTTAAGACCAGTTTCTGTAGAAAATTTTTAATTCAGAGGCCTGGGAATTTTTCAATGTTTTTTTTTAAAACACATTCTAGCATTGATAAATTTCATTAAAATAATGATAATATATTGAAATATACTTGAAAAAAAACATTAAAAGTAAAAATATTAATTTTTTCCCTGTCATATTATAAAGTGACATTATTTTCCATTTTGGCGACTTATACAGTATTTTGAATCTGAAAAATAAACAAGCTAATAAATGCTATAAGCACAGTTTATGGAACAATTCTTAGCAAAAGTAAAATAGCTATGTAATTAGTTTAAAATATCTTCTTTATAATTTTTTTCATGGTAAAGAGTTTTTCCCACGTTATAGTCTCAGAATATGTGTCAGTTTTCTTTATAAAATTAATTTCACACTTTTCTCTTCTGATTTTTTTCTCAAAGTATTTCTGGCTGTTTGTTTTTAAAGAATTGGTAGGGGTAATTTTTCTTTAGGATTTTAGTCATTGCAACTTGGAAAGTTTAGAAAGATTTGAAAGCAAGATTTGTAGACTAACGATTATAGAAGATTCCAGAAAAATGTGCCAAAATGAAAAATGTCTATCAATATTTTGGCGATTTTAAGATCTGTTTCTATAGAAAATTTTTAATTCTGAGATCTGGGAATTTTTTGACGATTTTTTTAGAACATTCTAACATTGATAAATTTTATTAAAATTGGAATTATATTTAAGAATTGGAATTATATTTAAGAAATAACATTAAAATAAAGCATTTTTATTTTTCACTGTCTATAATATGACATTTTGTTCCATTTTGGCCACATATTATACAATTTTTTTAATCTGAAAAATAAGCAAGTAATAATGCTATAAAGCACAGTTTACAAAACAGTTTTTAGAAAAAACAAAATAGCTATGTAATTAATTAAAAATGTCTTTTTAATTTTTTCATGTTAAGAATTTTTCCCATTTCTCAGAATTCTCAGAAAATGCATCAGTTTTCTCTATAAAATTAATTTCACACTTTTTTCCTCCAATTTTTTTTTTTTTAAAAAACATTTCTGGCTTTTTTCTGTTACAGAATTGGTAGGGGTAATTTTTCTTTAGGATTTTAGACATTAAAGCTTGGAAAGTTTAGAAAGATTTTAAGGCAAATTTATAGACCCATAATTCTAAAAAATTCCAGAAAAATGTGATAAAATGAAAAATGTCTCCATGGTAGTAACACGCAGTTTCTTACATTTTGGAGAACATCTGGAAGAACAATGAAAACGTAATACTTGAATGTTTTACTTCTGATTCTAGAATCACTTTCTTAATATTTTTATCTTCCCTTTATTTTCTCTACTTTTCACTAGATACAAGCATGGAAAATATTAAAAGTATTTCTAATCTTATCATATGGACAGGCATTATAGAAAGGAATTTAACTGACAATTCAAAAGATTCATCTAAATGTCTTGATGCATCATACACAGAGCTGGCACTAGGCATTTTGCCACCTGATGCAGTCTCTGTGGATCCTAAATTCTGCTTCTTGGTGCCTTTCTAAATTCTGATTCCAATGCCTACTCTAAATTCTAAAAGTTTTGCCATTTCTAGATTTTGTTGCACAGTGCATCCCTAAATTCTAATGCCACACCAGCTCTGTGACCAGACTTTACCATATGTATTTCATATTTTTTCTGAATGTTCGTATTACTAAAGAAATAAAATTAGCAGCTTTTTCCATACATTCTAAATGCATTTAGTCTTTTAGGATAACAGAAGTCTTTAATTAAATGCCAAAAATTTAAAGTGAAAAGGAAACGTGTTGAAAAAAGAAACTAAATATGTAAAGAGAAAGAAAATTATTCTTCAAAGATATGTACAGTTATTATTACGTAAATTACCCAGTTGTTTACAGTTTCAGCCTTTACTGTAATTTCCCATTTCTATTTCCTCACCAGAATGCAAATCACTTAGACAGTTTTTAAACTGAGGTTTTTGGAGTGTAAGACAAGTGTGTTTCTGACCTCCACTTGCTCCCTGCATTAGTTCTGTCAGTTCTGATAATTTGCAATTATTAGTCTTTCCATTACTGCTGCTGACATTTGAGTTTATTATGACAATAGAGTTACTGACCAGATTAATTTGAAATTAAATTGTATAGTCTTTGACCGCTAGTCCATATTTTTAGTTTGAATTTGACTCTTCTTGTTTAATTATATCAACACAAACTGTAATTGATTTTGTTAGCATAAGAACAGGCCTATATGTTCCAAGTTCTTTTTGAATAAGAAGCTTATTTAAACCTTTATTTAAATTTATTATATAATTTATAGTTACTTTCAGACATAGTGATAATTTGTTTCACGTCTGTCCGGGGGGGGGGGGAGGTGGTTCGGATTATTTAACTTTTACCAGATTAAGTAAACCCTCATAGGTGGAGAGGTTAACAGTTAGACGATAAAACATGCAGAAACTAATGAGAACAAACACTGTTTTGCATATTGAGACAAATTTCGGTACTATTCTGTTTTGAGGGCCGTAAGAAAATTGCAGTGGATATGTATGCGCAAACGCGCCAAATCTAGCAAACGCGCCCATTTAACAGCGCGTCAAATCTAGCGTATGTGATGCTTTCAGATTGTGTAAGTTTATATAGTTCTATATTTCTTAAGATGCCATTGAAATACTACTTTAATTTTTAATTCCTTTTTTAATATCCTATGGATTTAACAATTTGGGAATTGCCTCTGATGAAAAGTCTGCGATAGAATTTTGGGTAAAGTGCAGAATCACCCACTGCTTGACGCGTTTTTAAGAATAGATAAACTCCGGTATCCATGTACACATCAACTTATTTTCACTTAAAAAAAAAAATTCCAGAATTGCACGAAAATGGCACTGCGCACATCCTTGACTTTATCTATGTACACATCGACCTATTGTCACTTAAAAAGTAAACGAAAATTGACAAAATTCCAATTGTTTTTACCCTTGTAAAAAGCGGCACAAAAATAAGCGGGCGATTCTGCACTTTACTGAAAATGTTTTCAAAGAAAAGGCATCATTCATTATAGAAAATTATGTTTGAACAACCAATGAGGTGACATTATGCTTTAGCGATAACTCGGTAGCGAAACATGTGAAATTAGCCTTTCATCTAAATTAAAACATCAATATTTAGATAGTTATTTACTATTATACTTCCTTTCTTGCGTTAGGGTTGCTGCAATTACTTTTGGCAGCACTGGCTTCAACAATAGTTTGGAGATTTTCTACGGCCTTCGAAACCGAATAGTACCCAAATTTCTAATTGTTAGAAAAGATGCTGAAAAAGAAAGAAATTGATATAAATTAGCCAAAATATCTGGGCAGGCCTTCAAATTAGAAAGACGCATAATTATTTTGTTGAGTTTTATGTTTTATAGCTTTTAATGTGTAATTACCCTATTTTTGTTTAAAAATCAATGTCATAAATTGCATGTATTTTAAACTGTGAAATTTTATAAGATTGATATTAATAGGGTTTTTTAACAAATATTATTTAAAAATAAATTTAATAGTGGCCATGTAAATCCGTAATGACTAAGGTTATCTAATACCAACATGCCTTCTCTTAAAAATTATCTCTCTATATTAAAGCAAGTTATTGCCTTTCGTTAACACGCTGAGCCCGGCGTCGGTCCCTGGGAACCGGCACTGGAATTTTCGTTTGGCTGGCATCGGTCCGTGGGACCGACAGTATTAATGTTAAAAAATAAGTATAGTCTCAATCAAATGTGATCAAATGCAATTTTAATGAAATTCATTGAAACATTATAAACAAAACTACGGCTTAGCTTTACACATATTACAATACGAAACAACTATTTGGTAACATTTTTGTCTATCTTGTATCCAAATAGTTTTGAATTGTCATCATAACTTTTCGAACCATACTTTCGGACTTTATGTGCCTCTCCTTCCTTTTTGTATAATTTATGAATAATTTAAGTCAGCAATATTGCACCGCTTGATCGCAATTTTGCCTCTGGCTGAACAGAATGGACAGCAAATTCGGCGCCGGGCTCAACGTGTTAAACCTTTGCCGTGGTCACAAGGTAAAACACAAAAATATAAAAATTCATGTGAAACTTATTCTTTGCATCTAGTGAGACTTAATGCAAAACAACTTATCACCGCTAATACTTTAGTGGCTTAAGCCACTATTTTGTATATTAACTGAGTTATAACCTCTGGAACTCTACACGAAGCTATGACACTAACAGCGTCAGACGGAGGTCACCAAATTTTCAAAACTTGCTAACTGTGCCTACATCAGGCCTTTCAGGTTTGTTCTGATCAGCAGGTCTCTATAGGCGAGCAGGAGCGGTGACAACAGCCAGTCTTTTGTTATGAATCATGCTGATTATGATTTTAACGTTCATTTTAACCTATGCTGCCTGACATAAAATCTACTTACTATTTACTAAATCTCTAGACTGAGCATGTATGTGACAAAATGAGACATTAAAAAAAAAAAGCTAACTGTTAGTAAAATGTAACTAAAATGTCACTTATCTTCTTTCAGATATGTCCAGTTATTATGAGTGTAAAATATTTAATGCTACTTGATAAATTTCATAAAATTAATTTTATTTTCAAAATATTAATAATTATGTTAATTAACCACTTCCCAGTTTTGCCCACGTTCGGGTACTTGTAAATGGCACTTTTTTGATTTTCCCGAGCGGCGCTCGGGCAAAACTTTTTTCTAGTCTAATACACTGATTTGCCCGAATTTTTTGCTTGTTTAGTGTGTAATGTTTCTAACAGATGGCGCTAGTAGTCCAGTAAAGTTAGAATTGCAAAACAACTGGTTTCAAGGTTAGGTTTTACTGAATTCTTTTACGCAAATAAAGGCGCGAAATTTCTTTTCACTAGCTCCGGTGTTCCGGCTACTGCGAATACTATTTGTTTTAAATTTGGAGCTAAAATAAAAGAAGAAATGAATGATAATGAGAAGCTTATAACTGAAGATATAACTCTGATATTGACTCAGATAGTGAATCTGAAATTTCACTAAATGATTCTGGAAGTAATGACAGTTTGTTGTCTGACTTCTCTATTGATGAAGAAACGGAAAGTATAGATAATCTAACGCAAATTTGGAACTTTTATGAACTTGATATTAATAATCCTTCTTTCTTGATATTAATAATTCTTCTTTGGAATCGAACAGATATGTAATAACAATAAAACATTTTAAATTCTGACATCTATTTTTGTAAAGTGTGTTTTCCAGTTCGCTTACTTGTTCGAAAAAAGCCAACTTTAAGGAAATATGTGCTTTTTACGATGAAAATAAAAATTACCATAAATCAATAAATTCAATACTTGTAATAGTTCTGACTGCTGATTTGGGTTTATATAATGACTTTCTTCATAAAAATGTTTATCAAAAATATGCTTATTTTTTGTCATAATATGACGGAAAAAAGAATCTGTTAAGTGGTTAAGTCATGTTTAATAATAATGTATCCCACTCATGTTCAGGCATAGATATAATATTTTTAATTGAATTTATTCAGTTCCCATTTGCTCATAGGTCCTTAATTTTTTTTCATCAATGGTCCTTAAAAGTACTTAATTTCCTTGTGCAGAAATGTGTACGAACCCTGTATAATGTCATTATATGTCACTTTGTTTATCTTTTTCTATTTAGAGTTCTCCAGTAGTGATTTCTTTGTTTAATAATTCTCTTCACTTTTCTAGAAGTAATTACTTGCAAAGATATTAAGATTACCGTAGAAACCTTTTGCCATGTTTTGAATACTATTACTTTCCTCCCCTTTCATCATAGACTGTTTTTTATTTACTATTAATTTCGTTTTATCTTTAAAAGAAAAAAAAAATTTTTTTTCCCTTAATATTTTTTTTTTTTTTTTTTTTTTTTTTGTAAAATGTGAGTTTAACATTATTTGCAGTGAAATTTGTCATGTCATTTATATTTCAGATTTATCATTTATATAATTTTTTTTACTGATTTCATTTTAAAAGGTGATCTTAAGTTTATTATGAAATATACAGTGGCTCCCAAAAGTGTGTGTACACTTATGATTTTCATTGAAATAGGGCTCTATCCATTAATTAAAAGTAAACTTTCTGAATGAGATTTTAATAATAAGATCTATTATCTATTCATAACAAAATTACATGAAATATTTTTTAAATATAGTGAACCTTTATTTATAAGAAATTAATAATAAAAAAATCATAAACATTTTATCTCACAAAAGTCTTCGTACACCGAAATATTTTTTGATAAAATCAAAATTAGAATTATCTTTTGCCGCTTTTTTAAATTTTTGCATTGTGTTGGCATTCACAAAATTGTTTGCTTTAACTTTTTATTGTTTACTTCATAATATTCTATTTATTATTGGAAAATGGGTCGCAGTCGTAAAGAAATTACAAACAGCATTCAAAAACTGATCATTTTTCACCATAGTAGTGGTAAATCAATTCGAAATATCACTAAATTAGTTAATTTATCCCATTCTACAGTGCAGTATGGAATAAAATGCTTTAAAGAAAATCGGATTGAAAACAAGGTAAGAAAAGATCAACCAAGAACGTTAACTAAACATGATGAGAGATTTATTATTAGAAAATTTGTGAAAAACCCACGTTTGAGTGCTGTAAAAGTTTCTGCAGAATTTAATGCAAAGTTTTCTACTTCAATTTCACCTTAAACTGTTCGACAAGTTCTCAGAGAAGCTGGATTACATGAGCGTTCTGCCTGTAAAAAGAATTTTGTTAGTGAGAAAAACAGAAAGCTTAGGCTTTCATTCGCAGAATCAATGATAAATACACCCAAAACGTACTGGAATAATGTCCTATTTGCTGACGAAAGCATATTTAACATTTTTGGTTCTGATGGTCGAATAACTGTATGGAGAAGGAAAAATGAGGAACTTCATTCTAAGAACTTAGTTGGAACAGTTAAGCATGGCGGTGAAGGTGTTCTTATGTGGAGGGGGGGCATGACAGCTTCAGGACTAGGTAATTTGGTATTTATTGATGGCATAATGAATCATTCTCTTTATTTAAATATTTTAAGAGTGAATTTTAAATTATGAGCCCAAAATTTGGTATTGGAAACAACTTTTTAATCATGATAACGATCGTAAGTATACAGCTCTCAGCGCTCGCCTGTAGTGTCTCTATAATTGCCCACAGGTTTTGAAAACACCACCTCAGTCGCCAGATTTAAACCCCATAGAACACATGTGGAAAGAGCTGGAGGTTAAAGTACGAAAACACAACATCAAAACGAAAAGCAAACTCAAAACAACCATGATGAAAGAATGAGTGAATGTTGATACAGGAGGGGGGGGAATGTAATTTTGTTACGAATAGATTATAGATCTTATTATTAAAATCTCATTCAGAAAGTTTACTTTTAATTAATGGATACAGCCCTATTTCAATGAAATTCATAAGTGTACGAACACTTTTGAGAGCCACTATAATATTATATTCTTTTTATCGAATTTTAACATTCTAACTTCAAAAAATGTTTCTGTTATAAAGACATGGAATTTTTACAGCATAGAAAACTTAATTTTCATGCTCATTTCACACAATGAAAAAAATATTAATGAGGTCACTTTCTACACTATTTTTTAAACTAGCAGCTTGTGGGTCCAGTCTTTGGACTTTCATGCATAACCTGCCAGACTGAATGCATGCTAAGTATTGTAATTTATTTGAGAAAAAAATATTCTCAGGACAATCATGCATTGATCTCAGTAAAGTCACCTGAAGAATTTAAAATTCAGGAGATTATTGGAAAAAATGTTTCAGTTGAGCAATTTTATTGGCTAGTCACTTGTCTGGCTAGCCGCTTAAAACAATTGATTTTAAAAAAAGAAAAATTATCGGTTTTAATCAAGCCATTTAGTAATTAATGATACTAAAGATGAAGAACTGCATTTATTGCTTTTATATCACACAGTTTGTTAATCAGTAATAAACCGATTAAATTTAAAAGAAAAATTTAGTATCTTATACTTTGGCTTATGTTAACACATTGGTAGCTGGAATATATATATATATATATATTTCTTTTGGACAGTGGCAGCATATTTCTTTCAAATTGCTAAATTTGCTGTTTAAATTTGAAATACAAATATCGTATGCTTTTCGAATAGTGACATATTTCTTTTAAATAACAAAGTTTTCTGCTTAAATTTGAAGGATAAATATCTTATGCTTTGCTGAATGGTAACTAGTTTTTAGATTAAATCTAAAATATTGTAGAGACATTAGGTTATTTCAAAGCAGGAGAGATGAAAAATGAGCAATGCCCTCGCTGAGACTAGAACCTCGGACCTCTCGAATTTACGCTGAGTGTACTGACAACAAAGGCATGCTAAGGAGATGGGAGAATTACCTTATATACTCCCCCTTTTAAAGGGCGACTGGGGATTAGGGAACTCAATCGCTAAATCTTGGTGGTGAAGAATCATCATCCACCACCTTTTTTTATTTCGGGTGCCACTGTAGAGACATTAAGATATTTTGGAAGCAGAAGATATGCAACGGAGGACGTGGGCACCATCTCTACCAATACGGTTAATCGGTATAGGGCCACATCCACCTTTATCCACCTTTATTGCCTAGATGCATGATACATAAGAACATACAGTGGCTACAGATAGACTGTGCAGAAGATACATATATATTCAGATGCCTAAATACATCTTACGTAGGAATATGGATGCATGAGATGTGTAAGGGGGACATTCATAAGAACATATCTAAGGTGACACACATAGGGTGACGTACACATACTTATGAATATAAGATATATAGGAGCAGAATCAGTTACATGATGTTGCGAGATATACGATACAAGATACTGTGGATACAGATATATGCAGATGCCAAGATATATAATACGAGGTGCAAAGTGATATAAGTGCCAGGATACATGGTAGAAGGTGCAAAATAAGATGCATGATACAGGGTTATGTGAGATATATGTTACAATATGCAGAAGATACAAATATTGGCAGATGCCAGGATGCATGATACGTAGAGCATAAGGTGCAGTAGATACATAAGGTGACAGATATAAGGACATGCATAAGGTGACATACACATACTTAAGAAACAAAGGTTCAAAATAGGTTACATATTAAAGGATGATACGAGAAATATGATATATATTATACGATACGAGATATTTGTTAAGACATACAGGGTTACAGGATGATACTAGAGATTTGTTAAATATACAGTTATACATACACATACAACCTATGTTGTAAAATGTACAGGGAACATTGTACAACATAGGTTGCATATTGCAGGATGTTACAAGATATATGATTACAAGGTGCAGAAGATACTGATATAGGCAGATACCATGATACATGGTGCAGAATGTGTTACATGCTACAGGATGATACGAGATTATATATGCAGATACCAGAATACATGATACTGGATCCAGAATAAGTTACATAACTAAGATTTTGCAAAATATATGATACTAGATGCTGGAAATACAAATTTTTGCTAATGCCAGGATACTTTATACAAGGCGCATGATAAGTTGAATAAGTTATATGATACAGGATGATACGAGATAATATATGCGGTTGTCAGAATACATGATACAGAGTGTTGAATAGTTTGCATGATACAGGATGATACGAGATAAATGATATAAGGTACAGAAGATATGTAGATACAGATACATATATGCCGATACAGATAATGCTAATTACATTGTACAGTTCAGTTAGTTAACATAATACAGATAATTGGCATAATACAGTTTCGTTAAATAATACTTGTATGTACATGCAATAGGGCTATCAGTGTTGTACACACATTCATTATTATTCAAGATTATTCAAAGGTATTAGATACTGGTGCCAGTCACTAAATCACTATTTGTATATTGTGGCGGTCTGTAAGCAGCAGACATGAAAGCAGAAGACATGAAAATGAGCAATGCCCTCGCCGCGACTCAAACCTAGGACCTCTTGAATATGCACTGAGTATGCTGACTACTACACCATGAAGGCATGCTAAGAAGATGGGAGAAATACCTTATAACATAGATATGTTACGTTTTTCTATCCAAAATATAAAATAAATAAAATATAAGTCTGAAATCCAAAATTTGGACTTCAAGGTACATGTTTGGATGGAAAAATGATGCATGTTTAAAAATTTGGTGGCTCTGGGTGCTGCCATTTTACCACAATGCGAGGAACATAAATTCATGCATACTTAGTGATCCTTAATTATTTTAATTGTAGAAATAACTTGTAATTAAGACAAAAAATGGAAAATTAAAAGTAAGTAAATAAAATTTTTGTAATGTAAGCTTTTATTTAAAACTTCCAGAATAATTAGTGAACTGAAAAGAGAAAAATTTATTTATCATACTGTTTAATGAGAAAAGATTAAACAATTTTTTTTTTTACAAAATTCATCTGCAGTTTTATATTGCAAATAATAAAAATATGGGTGTCTAAATAATGAAATCTAATACCATTGTCAAAAGTCATTATGTTTATAAATGCATCAAGGGAATCTTATACTTTTACTATTTGTGATATAAAATTGTAGATGAGTTTTATAAAAAAAATATTTAATCTCTTGTTCCATTAAAGTAGATATGTAATAAATTATTTTTCTTCTTTTAGTTTGTTGATTATTCCATGAATTTTAAATAAAAGCTTACTATTAAGTTATTTTTTTCTATTTCTTGGTAGTTGTTAGGAATGTTGTGTTACTTAAAATGTCCTCCTTCGTAATATACATTACAAATGTATCATCTTTTAATATAAATTTTTTATCTTAACTGTCATTTGATGATGTTTATATTTAATGAATTTGCATTTAGGTCTCCAATATAACTGCTACAAGTGCCTTGTTAAAATGGACAAAACTTGACTTAAATACTGAAAATGATGGTGATCTCCAGGATCCTACTTTTGAGCCAAAATACATTTTGCTGTTGTGTGATAAAAGTAAAGATAATAAATCAAAAGTAATATATAGGTAAGACCTGTGTTATTAGTTTTCGAAGACACTGCATTGATAAATTTAGTATACACGGTGTGTCTTCAAAGTTTAAGGACTAAGTTCATATTAAGTTAAAGAAGGAAACAACTTTCGTATTTCTTATCCTTTATTTTTATTGTACAGTCTATGTCCAAAGCTTTGCATATATATGCAGATGAATATGGAAGAAACTACCTGATGAGAATGGAATTGAGTGATGGCATGATGAGCAGAAGAAAATGAGAACAGATTTTTAGTTTTTCAGTATCTTTCGTGAGAATTTTTTGAGCAATGCTGTTACTTACATTAAGCTTATCAGTTTTCATTTGGAGACATAACTTGTGTTTATCAGCGATAGTTGTTGAATTTTTGGGTTAGAGTTGACTTTAGGGTATCCCTTGTATTATCGTGAAGTTTTTGTTTCATTTATCGCCAAGTTGTTGTTTTGTTTATCGCCAAGTTGTTGTATCATTTATGGTAACCTGAGTAGTTGAATGTTATGGAAACCCTATTATGACATAATCGTTTGCATTATTCCGGGAAATTTTGAATCGTGGGATATTTTGCAAGGACTTTTGTGGTGTGTGTTGCCTAGGAAGCACATTGCTTGTTTCATTGTTTAGACGGTACAATGGCTGAATGTAGTAAGGTTAATTTGAAGTTCCTGTATGATTTGGAATGAAAGGGGAAAAGTGCATTAATTGACTGGTGTGTAAATGAGGGTTTACTTACAGCCTTTTTCCGGACAGTCCGAAACTACGTAGTAAATTTTTTACTCTTATTTTTGTGGTGACGCCGATATACAGATTCTAGTTCAGATAATTTTAGGAAGTTTTTGGATGCTGCTAAGGAATTTTGTGTGCCACAGACTGAAGGCGAACAATTTTCTAATGTAATATTGTGAATTTTTAGGTTCACAATATTACATTAGAAATTCGTTCGTCCAAAACTAATATTGTGAATTTTTAGGTTCACAATATTTTACATTAGAAATTCATTCGTCCAAAACTAATATTGTGAATTTTTAGGTTCACAATATTATTTGGTGAATCCGAGAACTCTACTATTATTACTTCTAATTTAACTAACTAGTAAACCAAGAAAATCATAAAATATATAAGGGTTAGCAATTTAGACATAGTTTGTGATCCTATTCAAATGTAGTCTTTGCGTTGTGAGTAAGACTTTTTTCCGGGAACTCGTTCAAAGGAAGAATCGGATAATGATGTAAAAGCAATATACAAAAGAAAACATAATAAGATTTCCACATTAAATGTAAGTTTATTCAGACTCCTCATATTTGTGTTTAATTTCACATTATTGTTAACGTTGCTTTCCAATTATTTATTTCATTTTCTCATTTGACTTGATCACTTATTGAATTTTCACATTTAACTTGATTATTAGGTACTATATTACTATGATGACTTAAATAATTGACTTTTAACAAGAGCTACTACGCTAAAATTTAGAAGGGTCAAAAGACACCCTCTTTCTGGATTGCACCAAAAATTCTTTAATCTGGGCAAAACAATTTCACAAAAATTTAACTTATTATAATATTATAATTAACTTAATAAGATTTTTCATTATCAATTAAGAGGAGTTTCAGACAAATCATTAGTCTATGTAAGGAAAGCGGAAAATAGACAAATATTTCGTTATAACTTAATTTAAAGTTTTACACAGAATGAGTAAATAAAAATGTGTAACAGAAGGACTTATATGTTGATCCATGGTGAAGCACTAATTCCAAAGGTGGGTACCTGAAAACTGGACTGCCGTTGAGACACATGGAAGAACCACAAGAAGAAAAATCCTCAAAATATTGCCACAGGGCTTGACTATTAAGGAAACAGTCTGGGTCCCGTTCAACACGAAGATTCATAGTGGCTAAGAAGCTGGTGTGGCTCGTTCGACCCGGCAACAATGACATTTTCCTGCATTCAGTTATGAAGTTCAGTTCACTTGGACGAAGTTGACGTGGATATTTCCAATCATAGAAAACCGATGATACCGAGTTGAACTGAATAATACCAACTCTGGGTATAGTTAACGCACTTTGCATGGAAAGAAACTAGATAAAATCTCGCCTTGTTTAACACGCACACATGCCATGTCAGGAAATGTAATTCTCGACCACCCTTAATGTGAAAAACCTGGCCATATAAAGCTATGAAGTAACACAGACTGAAGCAAACTTCCTTATTTTTAAGACTTCTTCATTCCGGATGCAAACGTCCTAGTTTGAATTTCGGGTTTTTTGTTGAAGGCAAAATGGGAACATCACAGCAGCTCCCTGAAAAGCAGCAACCGAGCAAAAGGTCGCGCAAATTAAGAACCAACTTCTCACCTGACGATGAAACCCAAAAAGTGCCTTTTCTCGAAAACCTCCTTCACTTCTTTCAGCAAACACGTCTGCCATAATGTCTTCATTTATCACCCCCCCTCTTTTGGGACTAAATTTCTGTTTCTCGCCCTGAAGGAACCAAATATGTTCATTACACATGCGCCCCCTTTTCTCACTTAGCCAAACCGGGCACTCCGATCGCCAAACTAAAAATGACCCCCCAGAGAAGGTGAGGTGGCAACTACTGACCTTTCTGTCATGTAGATCCTGTCCTAAAGGTCAGTTACACAAAAGAAATTTGTTCTCCAACTTTTCTTGGAACAAAACAACCTTGCGAAAGAATGACTTAACAAAAATTCGTTTCTATTCGGAATCCTTTTCACAATGAGCAGAAATCTTGGATAAATTTAAATAAGAGAAAATAAATAATATTCCTAGAAGCATCTGTTTTTTCCCCAAAATTAAAGTATTTTCAAAACCGAATACTGAATTAATAAACTACAATAGTAATTCAAAGAATTAAAAATTAATATTTTCCTAAATAAGAAAAATAATTAACTTGATTTCAAATACTATCACCACAACACTAAATAAGGTAAGTCGATATTTGCTTTGTGTAGTGCTTAAATGCATAACAGGTTTTTCCTTTTTTATGTTATTTTATTGTTCGGTTTAATATGTAGTTTATTGAGATTATGTATTTGTTTGCCTTTATTGTAGAATTTGGTGCTTCTTTGACGTTTTAGGGAAAATGTATCGATGTGTACGTGGACAAAGTCAGGGAGTGCGTAAGGCATAGTTTGTGAAATTCTCTGATTTTTAAGTGAAAATAGGTTGATGTGTACATGGATAAAGTCAAGGAAGGGAGTGTGCAATGCCATTTTTGTGCAATTCTGGGAATTTTTTTTCAAGTGAAAATAGGTTGCTGTGTACATGGATACCAAGTTTGTGCAATTCTTTGCCTTTGTGTAGCCGTAATTTTTGGCACAAAAATTGCCGCTGTGCAAGCCAAAATAACAAGTCAAAGAATTGCACTAACTCGGTATCCATGTACCGCCAAAAATTGCCAAGGGGTACCCTAAAATATACTTTTACCGAATTTTTGTGATGTTATCTGTTCGAGAGGGTGAAGTTGCCAAGCTTCATCATTCATGTATTTGCATTTGTGTTGAAATTCTCCATAACAATTAAATATGATGAACCATAGTTATGTTTTTTTCCTTGGATGCTTTACACAACGTTTTAAATGATAGTTGTAGTTTTTCTTTCTTTTACAGCAAAATTTATCGCTTCCTTCACTCAGCTTTAAAAATTTATAACAGATCTGCTGCAGATCAAGATAAATAATAAACTACAGGTTCTATCCATAAACAGACAAAATTGTTGGAAAAGTGATGTGTCTTAAATACAAGTACTGTAAAAAATTATTGTTTAGCAGGCTTTTGGAATTTGTTAATAATTAATTCTAAAATTTTGTAGATACAAACTGTGTATGTATTACAAAGAAAATAATTTCTTTTTCTTATGCACTCTGTTGTTAAATTTAATGTGGGAAAGAAGTAATTTTAGTATTTTCTGATTATCTGCATCCTCACTGAAAAATCGTGAAAAAGTAATCTTCAAGTATAGCAATATGGAACCTATTTATGTAGTAAGCTGGTATGCATGTAGCATATATCTGTTTTAGCTAGTGCACGATACCAAAATTATATGGACGCAGAATTTGTGTAATTTATGGAATTTTTTTAAGTGAAAAAACACCACCGTGTCCATGAGAACAGCAACAGCGAACAAAGTAATATTAAAAAAGGTAAGTATTGTATTTTCAATTAATCTTGATTTTAAAATTTTATTGATTGATTGCTTTTGTATTGAATTCTTAGTGCACCACCATTTTGAAAATGGCTATTGTTTTTCATGCATTAGCTTAGTGAAAAATTAAGTTACCAGCGAGTCTGTGAATACTTTTCAAAGTCACCAGCAAATTCATAATATTTCGGTAGGATTGCAGATAATTAGAAAGTGCCATATATTATTTTATATGAGCCATCTCATATTTAATGAGGAAAGACTCTAATTAAATGTTGTATCTGAAAATTCAGTGTGTGCCACCAGTTCTAATAGTGCATTTAAATGGCAATTCATACATGACACACCCATCTCTGTGAAACAGTTGACAACTGATGTATATGTCACATACCCTCCACAAAGGGGGTTAACATGTCAGATTAAAATTAAAAAAAATTCCAAATTGATATTATAATGTTTGTCCCTGCATATTACCCCGCCAAGCATATGAAGGCAACTTGGAACTTTTTTATGTTTTTGAGTGTTAATATTAAATTTTTCAGAAATTAAAAATAATTATATTTTAATTTAAGAATAATAAATATATATTACTAAAATATTATATTATAAAAGTAATTATGAGATATAGATTAATACCAGTAAAATATTTCAGTGCATTAACTCTGTTTGAATTATAAAATAGAAAAAAATCTGTTTTAAAATTGTATATATGTGTGTGTGTGTGTATAAATATATATATATAATATGTTTTAAACAGTGGAAAAGAAACTGAGTGTGATTTAAATGATTTGAAGCCAGCTACTACTTATTTAGCATGGTAAGTATATCTTATTTCTTGTAGTAAGATCCAGTAGTAAGGTTTCATGCAGCCAGCCTATTTTACTTTTGGAATTTTTCTTTCAAAAGAAATTCTTAATTTGCTTTATATCACAAACTAATATTAGCAATAATTTTTAGGATGTACTTAAGCTCGATTTTTACTTCCTTGTATAAAGTAAAGGAAGTATTGTAATCATGAGAAATTTCAGATTTCAATGCAAATATCCATTTTGACAGTTTTTATCCATTTTGACAGTTTTTAAATCCATTTTGACCATTTGTTTGTGTGACGTCTATGCATATAGAAAGAATAAAGGACTCTTCATTCCAAAATGGATTGTTTTTTCTGGACGTCTATATGTATGTATGTATCTTGCATGAAGTCTGTACGTACGTATCTTGCATAACTAAAAAATAATTAGCCATAGAACATTGAAATTTTGTATATTGGACTGCTATAGTATCTAATTTTTACACCTCCCTTTCTTGCTGCAATTGGCAGTACGAAAAATGTGTGTGTGTATATATATATACTAAGGCTATATTTTTTAGATTTTTTATATTGTATTTACAGAAATATTTTACCTAAAATTTTTCTGTTTTGAATGTTCCATTTCATAAGCCTCTTTCTTCACTATCTTTTTACACCATAATTTCCGAAACAATAAAGCTTTTTTTAGTAGCCTAAGAGGTATTTTATCCTATTCCTCTTGAACAGTTTTCCAAAGTCCAAAGAGGGTTGTAGGTCGAAGTCTGAACAATCCGCTTTTTAAAAGTCAAAAGCGCAAAAATCCGTGTATGATATATCGGGAGATTTAGTAGGGATTATGAGTGAAAGGTATGGCCTTGACACTCAATTCTTGCTCCATTTTTTTCCATGAAATTAACAGTGGATTTTGACATGTGGCTGCTTGCTTTGTCTTGATGTGGCTGTACTGATTGATGGCACTGTGGGTAAAGAGAAGATATTTCATATTTAAAAATTGGATTTAAAATATGTTTCTGATAATATGTTGAGTTGACCTTAACAGTTTTCTGCTCTCCTTTAATTTTTATTTGTCACTATATCAAAAACCAACAACAACTTTCTTTAGATTCTTTGAATCATGTTCTAAGATTTTTTTTCTTCTTTTTGATGGTTATAAATGGATCTATTTTTATTGTGGTCATTTAAGTGTATCCTTCATCTGTTGTGATAACATTTTTTCCATTTTTGTCCGAATGATTGTTTCTCATAGAGAATTCTGCAGCACATTCTGCTTTCAGCGATATATCATGGAGAAAAGACAAAGCCATTACCAGGGTTCGTAGCGGTCCTTATAAGTGCTTATAAGTCCTTATATTTGAAAACAAAATATAAAGGCCCTTATAGGTGCTTACTTTTTCTTTAAAGCCCTTTTTTCTTTTAGTGCTTTTTTTTTTTTTTTTTTTTTTAATGAACGCGCTATTTTTCCCCGTACCAAAGCCGAAACTAAATAAACAACTTTTCTTCGTAATATGGAATGTCAGATGGTGAATAGCTTTTCCCCCTTTCTCTGCATTAACATAACCTTTGGTGTGCACGAAGAGTACATACGGGTGCCCGTTGTTCTATTGGTCAAAGAATTGCGAAATCAGTATAAAATTTCGGTACATTCGGCATTCTTTTCCTCCTTCCCAAATACTACACACATTTGAATTTCTATCCAGATCTTAATAATTTGCATTCTCGTTCCGCTTGGTTAGTTCATATTTGTGTTTATTATGATCATTATGCTTATATTATGAGTATATGTATGAATGTTTATAATAACAGTTGCAGTAACTGCTGAAGTATAGTAAACTTCCAAAAATGGTTGTGTTTTAACACAGATTAGCATTTTAGGAATAATATTCAGAATGGCTTAAATAAAGGGAAAGTAATCGAATAGTCAAAATAATTTCATTTTTTTGGCCAATACATTATACAGTACGAAGACTGGGAAGTTCTCCCCTTTCTCCGCAAAATCTCGAATATTGAAACTGTTACAAGTTCACTGCAAAACAAGCAATGGACTTTTTTTGGTCACTTTCCAATCTGGATTGAATAAGACTAAAAGTTCTGCGGTCTACCAACCCAAGCGAAGAATGATTCTATTCCGGAAATTTAACGCCGTCTGTTGAAAATTAGAATGAAAAACACCCCAGTTACTCGTATTTAGTTCTTTATTCTCCCAATACCGGCAGCTGTTGATTCCGATTGCTTAATATCACGTAGGGAAGAATTACGGCACACGTATTGCACAACAACGTTTGCGATATTTTGAAGAGATAATTAATTTTGATGTTCTGTCCGAGATTTGTTTATGAACACTTAAAAGAGTTTTACTGTGCTTGCTAAGCAGAATATTTTTCAGTTGCATTGGTTTATTTTTATATGCACATATCAAAATGTCAAAAGCATTTATTTATTTAGCCGAAAAATCTAAAAAGCGGCTACAGTCTACCCCCTTCCGCTCCTCTTTTTCAAGTTACGCTCGACTGTCCGAATATTCGCCAGTTTCCAAGTATGCAGGTTAGTTAAGCTTTTACTGTTAAAGGATGACTACATGAAGCAAATTTCTGTCTTCTGATTTCAGAAATGTTCCTCTTTTTTACTTAAATTACTTTGCTTGCAATATCTGCTAAGGAAAAACTGATATACAATGAAAATTTAGAAAATGTTCAGAATTAAGATTTAAATATTAATATGAGTGGAAAAATAAATTGTATTTATTATTAGGTTCCAAGCGAACACAATAAATATTCCTTATTATTATTTATTTTCTCTATTTTAAACTGAAATTTCATCATTAAATCTTGTAATACAGTTTAGTTTTGCATAGTTTTTTTTCTCTCATTGTAAACTAGTTCTGTAAATTGAACTGTTATTTAAAATTTAAAGGGAAAAAAAAAAAAAAAAAAAAAGTAATTATTTTCCATGGTTGAGGTAATGCTTATTCTCTCTTAATAAATACTGCATTTCTCATATTTTAAATTACAAGTCTAATTTTTAAGGTTATGCAGTTGTGTATAATGTCATTAGATAGGTGCTTATTTTTTTTCTTAAAATGTGCTTGAAAAGTGCTTATAGGTGCTTATTTTTTTTAACTAAAATGTGGCTATGAACCCTGATTACTTTTTTTGGCCTTTTTAAGATTCAAATCATTTAGAGTTAGAACTGAGCATTTTAATAATTATGCAACTGCTTTTAATTTTGATTTTTTTTTACATTAAAGTTCTTAACTGAATCATTCAAAACATTCAGTTTTTTCTTTGGATATATATTTTGAACAATTTTTTTTTTCATTGAAACAAAACTTTGACATTCTCTTAATTTCTTATCAACAGTATTATCTATTGCTGCTTTAGATACCAAAAAATCAATGCTTTTGCAGCATTTTTTAATAACTAAATACGAATCATTTTCTTCAGAAAGAGCACAGACATAGCCTAAAAGCATCATTTTGCACAAAAATAGAATTGTCAAATAGCAGACAATAATTTACACTTTCAAAAATATTGTTGCAGATAGCCTCTGTATGTATATATATGAACATATAGCATCCAAAAATAAAATTAAATTTGGAATCAAAACCCTAATATTAAAAATACAACTGTGGATAAAAGGTCAAACATGGTAGCAAATAAAATCAAAACTAATATAAGAATTCATCAGTAGAATAAACCTGAAAAATAAAAATGCAAATTGGTAATAGAATAAAAATGAACAATTAATCTTCTTTGTCTGAAACCTTGATTCAGAACTCATCAGGGGAAAATGAATTAAAGTTTCATAAAGTCGATTAATGGGTCTTGAATATATGTTTCATTCTTCTGAATCATTTAAGATAAAAAACTGATATAAGATTCAAATAAACTTTCGATAAAAACATTAAAATTCAATTAAAACTGAATCTCAGATAAATTCAGAATTTTTCCTACATCTATTCAATCACTTGGAAAAATAGGAGATAAATAAAATACTACATATGCAAAATGACTAAATGTATATGTAAACAAAATTAAATCTAAAAAACAAAATTTGCCAAAAATACATTAAAATGCAAATCTTACTTTCAAAAGTAATTACAAATTAATGAGTAAAACGAATTCACTTTTAAATCAAAATCTCATTTAAACAAAACTCAAAGAATGGATGTTACCTGATTATGCAAAAATAAACTTTTAATACTAAGCAAAAGAAAAACTTTACTAAAGAGATTTACAAAAATAATTGTACATAAAATTCTAAACCAAGCCTTAATCAGCTAAAAGCTGAAAATCTATTAGAAAACAAAATACAGTGAAATACATTTAATGTGAAAATGTTTAAGACGAAATATCGGTTAACATGAAAAAATACAATGGTCCTGACAAACTACTATATATTTTCATGCATTTTGTTTCTCCTAACACGAAATGAAAATTGCTTAACAGGAAAACACCGGCCTCGCAGGTGAGATTTAAGTGAGGTGTGAAATGAAAGAGAGTTAGTTTCACGTCTTTCGTAGAAAGGAGGCTAACTTGTTTTGAAATACCCTTGGAATAGCCTGTGACAGAAGCCAGTTTTGCTTATCTTAGCTACTTTCACCGTCCACCCCTACAAACGCCACACAAACATCTCGTCTCTCATTAGTTGGCTTTGGAATTGGGTGATGAGTATATCACACCCAAATCAGTTTGAGTAGAAATGTGTGTGAGTAAAATCGCAGTGTGAGTAAACATCATTGTGTTTGGTTCATATGTTGCGCTCTGCATATTTCTGTCTCTTCATATGTTGCAAAGAACATGGAGCTGTGCAAGTTAAATAAAATTGACATTTATATATTAAATTGATATGCAAACAGTGTAGTGTGCTATTTGAACAGTTATTTATAGCTAGTGGTATTGGTTTTAAAACTGCTAAATTTAGCTGTTATTATATTATGTTCCAGTTCTGAGTAGCATAAAAACTGCTGAGTTTTCCTTGTATATTATAACTGATGTTTCTTTCCCAATACTTTTTGTATCTTGATGAGCTCAGGAAAGAGCGATTATTAAAATTTGGGAGCAGCGTGATATTTTGTAATCTGAAATTTAATATTATATTCCTTTGTTAAAAATTGTTGGTAGCTAAGTAGATTCTATGTATGTCTTTAGATTATAACTTACAGTAAATAAAAATCAAGGTACAAAAAACATTGGGAAAGAACATCAATTATAATATACAAGGAACACTCAGCAGTTTTTCTACCACTCGCAGCTGTAATAGCTGGAGCATAACATAATAACAGCTAAATTTAGCAGTTTTAAAACTAATGCCACTAGCTATAAATAAATGTTCAAATATCACACTACACTGTTTGCATATCAGCTTAATATATAGATGTCAATTTTATGTAACTTATACAGCTCCATGTTCTTTGCAAATATAACTGACAAAAAAATCCCACTAACATTCAATATGGAAAAAGACTAAATCAAATATAAAAATACACAATTATAATTTATAATATACTTTTTTCTTATTTCATTTTATTATTAAATTTATATTTTATTCAAATCTGGTACTGTTATGTTATTAATTAATTTAATTAGGTTTATTATGTATGTTATTTAATTAGACATATTTGCCATGCCTATAATAAAATTTCTGGTAATAATATATGTAATTTCATGAACTTGCTACCAGATCTTTTTATATTTGTGAATTTGCATAATTTTGGAAATCTAATTGGAGTCCATAAAAATAGCAGAAATAAGTAAATAAGGTATTTATATTGTGTGTGATTTAAAGTAGATATGTTAATAAATCAGAGTTGATTAAAATTATTTGCTAGATATATTTTAGCAATTTCAATTATATTATTTGCTGTGAATCAGTCTTGCAAGAAGATATGCAATATTTTATAATTTTCCATTGATAAATCCAAAATGCAGGGAAAATTTAAGCTGATCTTGTTGAATATGAGAGACAGCTTAAAAAGAAATTAGAACTTAATGCATAGTTGATGTGGAATTTCAGGAATCGCACACATTCCTTTCCACTAAACATTTATACGAGGGCCATCCAGGAAGTAGATTACGTTTCCGTCTGTGTCCGCTAGGGGCGGGGCTAGCGCGGCCATCTTGGGGTCAGAGCGTTGCGCAGCTCAGTCTGCATCTAGCCGTGCTAGTGAGAGGTTCGTGCTGTGCTCCGTTCAGATACTGTGACGGTTTGAAATGTCTGCGTTAATTGAAAATCCCGCGAGCTGCGAGGTGCGCTCAGTAATAAGGTTTCTGACTGCAAAAAACTGTAAACCGATAGAAATCTATCGGCAGCTTCGTGAAGTGTATGGGGACAACATTATCACTGAAGGTGGAGTGCGTCAGTGGGTCATAAGATTTCAAAATGGCCGAACCAATGTTCACGACGAAGATCGAAGTGGGAGACCCAGCATAGTGACCCCCGAACTTCTCGAAAAAGTCGATGCTAAAGTCCGTGAAAATCGAAATTTCACGATAACGGAACTTTCTTTGAGTTTTCCACAAATTTCGCGAAGTTTGTTGCACGAAATCATCAGCGAAAAGCTTGGTTACCACAAGTTTTGTGCAAGATGGATTCCAAAAATCTTGACAGAGGACCACAAAAATCAGCGAATGGCTGCAGCGTTGAACTTTTTGGACGCTTACCATAAGGATGGTGACTCTTTACTCGATCGCATCGTTACTGGTGACGAAACATGGGTGAAACATGTGAACTGTGAAACGAAATTGCAATCAATGCAGTGGGGGCACACAAGTTCTACCCAAAAACCCAAGAAATGCATGCAAACAATGTCGGCAAGGAAGATGATGGCGACTGTTTTTTGGGACAGAAAAGGTGTAATTTTGGTGGACTTCCTGGAAAGAGGCACTACAATAAACTCTCAAAGGTATTGCCAAACTCTCCAAAAACTCAGAAGAGCAATTCAAAACAAGCGCAGAGGAATGTTGAGCTCTAAGATCTTGTTGATTCACGACAACGTCCGGCCCCACACGGCAAATGTCACTCGTAAAGTTCTTGAATCTTTTAAGTGGGAGTTGTTTCCTCATCCGCCGTACAGTCCCGACCTGGCACCGAGCGACTTCCACCTATTCCCAGCAATGAAGAAGTGGCTGGCTATGCAGCGTTTTGATGACGACGCACAGCTGCAAGAAGAGGTAACGAAGTGGTTGAAGGCGCAGGCGGCCGAATTTTTCGACGAAGGAATTTCCAAGCTCGTACATCGCTACGATAAATGCCTTAATTTGTATGGTGACTATGTAGAAAAGTAGTATTTGAGTGTGGCTTTCATCTGTATATAATAAAATTTGTTTTCTATACTTTGTTTATTTTTTTATTCCAAAACGTAATCTACTTTCTGGATAGCCCTCGTATTTAATGCATTGTGAATGGCATCAATAAAGTTAAATTTTCAAATGGTGTATAGTGACTTTAAAAAATTTTAAAGGTGGTATTCATTTGAATTGTGATATGCTAAAACTGAAATACAAAATTCAGTTTCCTTCAATATTATTAATATTGGACCTAGTGAGGATCATATCTTATACTTGAAGGCAAGTGTGGATAACCTATTATTTTTCATCCATTGTTGTCATAGTCCTTGTTTTCATTTAATGTCAGTGAAAACTCAAAATATTATAAGATATATTTTAATGAGTCCTGATACTTTTTTAACTTTGTTTATTTGATTTGAATTTTCATCTGAACAATTCTTAAATTGACTATTTAATGAACAAGATAGAAAGAAATTATTTAAGAAGTGCAGCTTAAAACAAGCTTGTGTTTTCTGAAATCTAATAGAAAAATGCAAAGAATTTCTTCATGAATTTTGATAGGAAAATTAATTCAGAAACCAGGTTTTTGGAGATAATTTAAAATTTTGGTACATAGATAGTACAATCGCCTTAATAGAATTTACCAAATTTTCAGGAATTTTTGAAAAAATTCTGAAAAACACATTCATAGCAATTCTTCAGTTAAGCAACATTGTTATTTTTTTATATGTTATTTTTGTTGTATTCCAAGTTCTAATGGCTTTTATAGACAAAATGTAATATTTATATCCTTCTCAGTTTTAGAATATATGTTGCGGAATTTGTCAGTAACAGAATAAACTGCAGTAAAAGCTCTGTAGGAATATAGTATTTTGCCACAAAATTGCCTAAAGGAGCCATTGTTGCCAATCTGTTGTTAAAGCAATCACCATGAAATTTCCAAGAATGCAAAAGAAATAAAAACTAGCTTACAAGTAACTTTACTGATTGATTTACAGGATAACTACCTAATTAGAATGAAAAATATATGTGTAATAAAATTAATTTTTGCACCTGATTCAACCATGATTTATGCCATCATTCTTTTCATCTGTAATCTGTTGCTCAATTGTATCAAGGTGGTTTATTAATATGTAAATACTGAAATTTTCATTTGTGTAAAGAAGGATACGTTTTAAAATTAAAAAAGCTGCTTTAAACCACCAGCATATACATCGACAAGCTTAGCTGAATTGAATGATGTGTCATTTTGATATACTGTAAATTTTTGTTTTTGAACTTGACATATTAAAGGATGCATAAGACACTGGATACAAAAGATTTGTCACTAAACCAGAGTTTCTAAAATTGTGGGTCACTATGTCATTTGGGGTCAACAAAAATTATATCAGTTTGGATATTTCTTTTACTTATTGTAAAAATTTTACAATTACCTTATATTTTTATACAATATGTTTGAAAAATAATAAAGATAACACTATTCAGACAAAGAAAAAAATTAAATGTTTGGATCCTTTTTTTTTTTTATAATAGAAATGTTCATTTTACTGGCTTTGCATGTGATGCTTTTGGTTCGTCTAAGGCCTTGCTTGTGCAAGATCCGAGTGTTTGGGTAGTGTATGTGGGCTAGGCCGTCTTTGACTTGAGCCATTGAGTTCAGCCGTCTCGTCAGTGTCCGAAGTTCAGCCATTCTATGCAGATTATTCACACGTTTGAGTGCCCCTTCAGTATGAAGATGTGCTATTGTCTTCACTCTGAATATGTGCTATAAAACAAGCATTATGTCGCTTTTACCATTTTTATTAACGATTGTTTCATTAGCAAGTACATAACTTATAAGTTATAGTTATTATATATTGAGTGCTTCTGAATTACAGAATGCAACAAAGAGTTGATGTTTCTTGTCTTCTGAAAGATTGGATAAATGTCTATCTTAAACAGTCCTCTTGTTTTCTCAACAATAATTGCGATCAAATATTTTTACAAATCATGGATAAATGGTTGAATTTAGTTAATCAAGATAAGAAAACTGAAAACAATGAAAAGTTATCTCTAGTACCTAGCACGAGCAGAGTTAAAAATACAAGAAAATGAAAATATGATAAATCATATTTGGAATTTGGTTTTACTTATTGTAACTATGCTGGAATTGAAAAGCCATTATGCTTAATTTGTAAAGAAGTTTTGGTTGTGGCATGAAAACCACCAAATTAAAGTGTCATCTCAGTACAAAGCGTATTACCTACTGTAAGAAATCCTAAGAATACTTTGAATGACTTTTGAAATCATCAAATCAGCAAAAATTTGACTTTGAGAGCTTTGTTACTGTGAATGAAAAGTATTTACTTGCGTCTTATAAAGCATCCTATTTAATTAAAAAAAAAAAAAAAAAAAAGGTGGGGCTCTTTAGTTTGAGAAAATCTAATATTGCTGGCTACTATTAAGATGTCTGAAATAGTTCTTGGCAAAAAGTACATGAATGAAATCCGTAAAATTACATTATCCAATGATACTGTTCCAAAGCAAATTTTGGAAATTAATGAAGATCAACATCAGCAGCTAATAACTAGGCTCAAAATGTGTCCTAAGTGTGCAATTCAGTTACATGAATCAACTGATATTACCAACTTGGCTTAATTATTAGTGTATGTTAGATATATTGTTGAAGGTTGTGTTCATGAGGAATTTTACTTATTTACCATTATCATTTACTTATTTACCAATATTACACATTTACCATTAAAACCACAAGGAGAACTTGTTAAGTTATCAAATGATTCAGGGTTGAAAATTGATTTTAATATGAAGTCCTTAGAAGATTTTTGGCTAGGAGTTTCAGAAGAATTTCCAGCAATTTCTCAAACTGTCATAAACTTTCTTTTATCTTTTCCTACAACATTTTCATCTCTAACCTTCATAAAATCAAAGTGTCGATCAAATGTAAAGAATATTGAAGAAGTGTTTCGTCCTGTGGTGTCAACTATTGTACCAAGATTTGATAATATAATTAAAAATAAAGGGGCATTTCCTTCCCATTGATTCTTAATCCTCACATATGCACTGTTAGAAGTAAATTGGGTTTTCTAAGTGGCTACACTTAACGGACAGACTGTAGTTAATGTTTGAATTTACACAAGTAACTGAATTTATTTTTATTGTTGTATTATATTTTTTAATTTTTTACATACTTAAAATTTTTACATTGTTCTATGTCTTAAAATTAAACTGCTGTAGTATATTGCAGTACAAGTGAAGAAACGGACAGTTTCACTCACGTGTGTGTCGTGAGTTCCGCAATGCTTATGGGGTCCCACAAAATTTTCATAAATATTATGGGGTTCCCTCACCAAAAAGTTTAAGAAACCCTGATCTAAACTATATGGCATTTTTAGAATTTGGAAAAAGCAATAATTAATTGCGTTGCTTTATATTGTTATGAATTTTGTATGTATGTAAGCAATTTTAGTGAAATTATATGTGAATTTATAATATCTTTTGTATAATGTAACATGAACAGTCTGAAGAGAGTGATGCTCTGCTGCAAAAATCAGATTACAGGTGCAAGTCTATTTAACATTGAGGTGAATGGCTATGTTGCAAAATTCGCAAGCTGGTGATGATTTTGGTGACTAATTTTTGTCAAAAGTCGCTAAACTTGTGACGTTTTGGTCTGTTCCCAGTATAGCTGTAATTAGATAACTGCAATTCATCCCTATATGTAAGTATAACCTTATGCAGCCCTTCCTTGTATGTAACTTTATATGCCTTCCAGTAATTTTAAGAAATGGAAGGAAGGTACTAAAGATTTCTTGGTGGCCAGGGGAAAACTATATAAACCCAAAGAGAGCTTCAATTCTCAGTTTATATTTCAGAGCTGACTTTGTAGTACAGGGAGATTGTGCAAGCTTCGTCATTTGCATTGTGTTGTGTTTAACATTATTAATAGTTTGAAGTGGTAATGTTTGATTGTGCTTTGTTATACTAAGAAGAGTTGTACAAGTACTTCTGTAGAAAGTTCCAGAACATTAAAGTGTTCCTTTTGGGAAAATAAATTTTATCAAGATATCATCAGTTTTGCATGCATTCAGTCCCTTATAAACATATATACAATAATCAATTTCTTCTCTATTTTTTCCTTGTATTCCTTATGTAGTAAACCGATGTCATTTAAAATTTTAAATAAACTGTAAAATGCTTATTTCTCTTGATAAAAATTCTTCATGATTTTCTTATAAATTTATATTGTAATTAAAGATTATACAAGTAATTCAACATATCTTCCAATAATTTTGCTCAATAAGATGTATTATTTTATTGCAATGAAAATTTTCTCCATTTCGTGGAAAGGGGTTTCTAAATATATGCAAACAATATCAGATGTGTTTTTTTCAGGTATATACCCTTTACACAATAGAAGAACCTATTATATTTTTGGTTTATAATTTTTTTAAAGGTTTAATGAGTGTGTTGGTCTTGTCTCTAGTGCTATAGGCATTAAAAATAATACTTTTGAATTTATTATATTTAAAAGCTGTGTTAGAAAACATATTTAAACAATATTCCTAAGACAAGAATTAATATATGTATTTCATAATTTGCTTTATAGTATTCAAGCTGAGCTGAATAATGTGACCGGAAGACCTTCAGAAAGTAAGCTATGAAGTATTTTAAAATTTCCTTTGCTATCTTCATGATGTGGCTGATGTCTAATGCAGAATAATTTATCATATTTTTGAAAGAATAGATACGTTCATATGATGCATTTTCTGAGCTTTTTTATGTACCCTCTTATTTTCAATAAATATTTTATGTTTCTCAAATGGATTGACCTGTCAAAATCGTTTTATTAAATAGAGAAATCATTTGTTATAAAAGTTCTTTTTATACAGTTTTATATAAACAAGGCATTATAATTTTTTTTTTTTATTTATATAAAAATTTAATCGAGATTACTTCAAGGTTTTTATAAATGCATTTGTTTAGTATATTTACTTTTTATAGAATAATGTAAAAATTGCAACTGTACAAATCATTATTCTAAAATAAATTTTGTGAGGAAACTGTTTAATACACTCCTCAGTCATATAATGCAGATATTTATTTTGGGTCTAAATGTGAATCTGATAAAGACATTTATTCTGTATATTTCGTATTGCATATTGAAAATTATTTGTATTATTTTGTGCTCAAAGTCTTAATTTCTGATCCAGTCACACTGGGAAATTTAGATTTCAGTAACACATTAATTATTGGTTTAATGTTTCAATACATTGTAACTTTTTGTTATCAGTCAGCATGTAATCAGATGGAGCTCTTGCAGCATGTTATGTATCATATAGCTAGCAATATTGCATGCATATGTATTTTTTATTTATATACAGGGTTGCCACGCTACCTGGAAAACCGGAAAAGTCAGGGAATTTGAAAATTGACCAAAAAATTCAGGGAAAAGTCAGGAAATTTCATACGGTGATTCCACCCAAAAAGGGAGCTTTGGAAGCAGTGACTTTCTTGGCGAATTATGTATCATGTGAGCGTCAATCCGGCAGCTGGCATAGAACTAATTTTCGCAGCTCCAATTAGATTGTCTTTTAGAAAAGCAAAGCAAGTTTCCAGCAACTTTGTTTTCCAATAATCTCGAGAATTGAGAGATTCGTATGTGCATGTGCAGTGCATATTTAACTGAAGAAAAAATGTGTATTCTCATATGAAACAAAATGGGTTTTTTAATCCTAGTATATGTTGCCATGGCGGTTAAAATAGCCTCCATGTATTCTGTTCTAACCTTTAGGCCCTCGCCAACAATAGGTTCAAGGTCACTGAGTCAAAAAGGCGCTGGGCAACCATTAATATCAGTAGTTTGTCTTGCTGCCTGTCTGAACAAGTAAATTCTTGTCTTATTTGAATGACCCCCCGGGGGGTGTAGACTGAGGTAAAACCGGGGAAACTACTGATTAGGATCTGTATCTAGGCAGTCTTGGCCATGGGTGTGTAAAATCAGTCTCCACAGGACTGGAGGCATTGCTAGTGGTGGCTTCAGTCCTGTGGAGACAGGCTTAGCGGAGACCATATGGCATTCTAATCCATTCCATTGGTTGTGGTTGTCACTATATAGTCAGATATTCATGGTTGTCTGGGGCTAAACAGCCCTGTTGGTGGAGTTGGCAAATTCAGTGAGCCTTTAAACTGCTTGATGTTTCCAGTGGGTGCCCGGAGCCTCAAAACTGCATATCCATCTTTTGTTTCTCCTTGGGGGCACCTAAAGCCGACATCTGTATACCATGACATAGTGTTAGCAGACCGGATTGGTTGCCCGGTCTGTATGACAGTATCAGTGACTTCGTTCTGCTGTCCGGGGTTGGGAGCCCCTGTTGATGGCAGATGTTTTAACTATCCCTTCAGAATGGGGACATGGAATATGAGTTGCTGAGTATGCCTGTTGATTCAAATTAATCTTAGCTCGTCGAGTCGACCTATAGGTTAGCAACCTCTTGGATTGCCTCTAGGTGTTGGGGCATTTAACTGTGTTAAGGCAGCCTCCAGCTTGCTGGGTCTAAGGGCCTCTTTCTCCTAGTACACTGTCTTATTTGAACAAAAGTTATAATCAGGGCAGGAGTTTGTTTCTGATGTTCTCTTCTGTCTTATTTGAAAGTGCACAAGCTCGGCACTTCACACAAGCATATCACATCCTGGCTGGAGACTACAACTCCCACTCTGAAGCATGGTGTTACCCCAGCATGGATGAAAGGGGGCAGAGGAGTTGCGAATTTCAACGATCTAGTGTTACACAATGTTCCAAACTGTCTACCAACGTTTGAAACTATTGTAGGGAAGGCCTGGCCTGACCTCACAATTACTATGGCAGCCCTGGCACCAAAAATCCAGAATTGGACTATGCAAGATACCCCCTCCAATTTGGATCATAGGTATGTCACCTACAATATCTGTCAGCCATATTCCAGATATGTCATCAAAAGATATAAAATGTCAAAGAGGAAGCTCCGATAGTTTATTTATAAAATTGGTTCAACACTGGCACAGGTAGAAGAGGATATAGCTGGCTGCAGAGGTATTCCGAGCAGATAACATTACTTACAATTTGATAAAGGAAATGCAATCCACTTGCGACTGTGTATTTAGACTCAAAGCTCCGAAAGTTCTCCATGCAGCAAATTGGCCGACCAAGGAATTAAGGGCGCTAAGAAGTAAAACTTGAGCTATGCGGAGGAGGATGAAGAAGGAGCGCGATGTCACCATTAGACAAGATCTCGGTATCGCAAACAATAGAGCGCACACGCAATATAAAAAAACGATCCTTGGAGCGAAGCTTAAAAGCTGGAGGAACTTCTGCTCAAGAACCATGGAGGTCTATGGTGTCCTTCATAAGATCATGTTAGACAAGGTGTTCAAGCCCTCCCCCCAGTACTACAAGTATCAAAAGTGCTATCATAATCTCAACAGGAATTATGGAAGATACTCTTAAGCGAATTCTGGAGGTAGTCTTTCCTGGCAATGATGTAGAAGATACTCTGGATCCACATCCAGCTTATAATCTTACCAGAAACACCTTTACAGCACAGGAAATATAAGTTTTACAAAGAACCCTCCCGACCAATAAAGCCCCAGGCTCTGATTCTATAGAATACGGAATGGGCAAAGCACTGCACACACCAAGACCGAGTTTCCTGCCCATCTACTACAACAAGCTGATGAGCTTCGAGTACTTTCTTTGGGCTTTTAAAACGGGGCAGGTTATTCTTTTTGCAAAGGAAGGGAAACATCCCAATGATCCAGTGTCCTTTAGCACAATATATGTATTACCGGCATTGGAAAACTCTGTGGAAAATTAACTATTCAGATACATAAATATCACTTGGCAAGTACCAGTACCCTTTCAGATAAAGAGTTTGGTTTTAGAGAGCATTGCTCCACTATTCATGTGCTTGACCGAGTTCGCAAAGCGATCACAGAAGCCCGAAACAATAAGCTCCATGCAGCGGTTTTGAGCCTGGACCAACAGAGTGCGTTTGATTCCCTGTGGTGGCTGACAATTCTAAAGGCACTCCATAATGTAGAAATCTCTAATAATATTCTACAAATTTTCAAGAGCTACTTAAGCGACTGCGTTTTGATAGCAGTACACAACAGAGGAATCCTCTAAAAAAAGCAAGTACGAGGCTGTCTGCAGGGATCATGTGCAGGTCCAGATCTCTGGAACATCACTTTTAATTCAATTTTACAAGTTGCCTAGCCTCCACACACTGAGGTCATAGCCTTCGCCGACGATGCCACCTTCGTATTTTGTGGTAAGTCTAGGAACGTTCTTCAAAACAACTGCAACGAGACAATCTCCCTTTTCGCCAACCTCTGTACAGAGAAAAAACTAAAGATCTCAGAAGCAGAGTCGAAATACATTGTGTACCATAAACCGAAGCAAACATTAGAAACCCATGTATTGCAATGGCAAGCAGAATGATCAAGAGAGTGAAGGAGTTGAAACTTCTCAGAATGGTTTTGAATGAAGACTTTTACTGCGTCCCACACCTTAAACAGCAGCGACAGAAAGCCCATCACACAGCTAACGGCCTGCGAAAAATGCAGGGTGCAAACTGGGGCTTACGCCCTTACATTTTAAAGAGATTATACCAAACAGTTGTGGAAAAAATATTAACATATGGGGCGGCAGTCTGGGCCATTCCAGTGACCACCAGGAAGGAGCGGATCTTCTACAGCTCGCAGAGGCCTTTTGCACTAGCAATAACAAGAGCCTATCACACAACTTCGACTATGTCTGCGTTGGTGCTGTCAGGACTCACTCCATTTCCACTAAGGGCAGTTCAGGAAGCAGTTGTCTCAACAGTGTCACAGCTCAGGATCAGCATCACACATGGAGATGTAGTCTATGAGTGTCTAAACTATGAAAAAGTGCAAGGCTAGCCATTCACCCATCCCAGTATGAATTGGGAGTAGAAGTTTTCTATAATCCGTTTCTCACTCCAAGTGTTAAAGGTAATTTTCCCACAATCTTTACAGATGGATTGAAGATGGAAGACTAAGTTGGGAGTGCCTTTGTAGCCTATGAAAAGGTGCAGTCATAGATACATGGAAAGGCCATCTTATCCCTGAAAACTCTGTTTTCCAGGCTGAAGCTATGGCAATACAACAAGCAATCACATGGTCAATTCACAAAAGGAGCAGACAGGTTACCATTTTCTCCGATATCTTATCGGCAATTCAGGCCATAAAAAATCCAACACATCCAGCAGCACCACTAATTATGGATGTGCAGAATTTGCTAAGGAGTGCAAATGCAACAAGAATACATATTTCCTGGGTAAAAGCTCATGCTGGTATGCAGAGCAATGAGCAAGCAGATGCCTTGGCTAAGGAGGTGGCACAAAGTATCAATACAACCCATATTGCAATCCCGTTTCCTTAAATCCCATCTTGGGGGGGGGGGAACCACACGACAACAGCAACAGTACTAAAGATGTGGCTAGAGGACTGGGTAACGACACAGAAAAGCCGAAGTACCTACGAATTTATTTATAAAGTAAGCACAGATCAGCTTATTTCAGCCCTTTTTCTTACAAGATTCATTATGGAGCATGGCCCTTTCCCTTCTTACTTTGTGGAAAGAGGTATAAGCAGAACAGATATCTGCATATGTGGTGGTGATACAGGACTTCTGGACCACTACCTCATCAAGTGTTCCCTGACTAAGGATTGGCACATTAAGTTGCCTACAACGGAGGTAGCCGCTTTCAAATGCTTCCTGATTGAGCAGCCCTCATTGCTTAAAATACTGCATAGTATTATGACAAAATTGGAGGCGCTGCCGAAACTGGAGGGCCTTTGTTATCCATAATGTTCATGTTTGCCTTGGAATCTGCTGACATTTCTTGTGTACTAGTGATACCCACAAAGTGATACCATACTAGTGATGGCCTGTATACATGAAAGCTCTTTCTCACTTTAAAGCAATGTACTATTTCCAATTGTAACAGTGCAGATATTAACTCCTGAACTATTCACTGTACTTAATTAGTATAGCTACTCTAAGCAATGTGAAATGTCTATTGCAGTATAATAGTAAAAGATAATTGTAGGGTTCTGACAACACCCGAGTAGTCGTAGAAAGCCGTCTGGGTGTCCTGCCATGCTCTCGTCTGCCTTATTTGAAAGTGAAAATACATGATGCCGATGCGTATATAAGGGTAGATGCATTCGACAAATTGCTTAATCGTTATTTTATGTCTATTGCTGCAATAGTAGTAATTTGTGCAACATTTATCTTTTTGTGATTGCTTGTTTTTATTGTTTTTCTACATAAAAAAAGGTAAGTGCAGTTACATATTATGTTAAACTTAGGTTAACTTTTTAATTCGGAAAGCAACGATTTAAGCATAATTACTAAAAAACTGTTTACCTCTCATGTTTGAACCATTGTCGTATTCTTAGCCATATAAATTACTAATATCTAAACCATTTTCCTCTAAAGTCCTTCACTGGTCGTATCTGTTGTAACACAGCGTACTAAAAACCTTTCTTCAATACTCATGTCTGTATTTTCTAAATTAAGATACCTCATACAAATTAATATCTGCTCTTGATGGGGTACAATCAAGTAAAATAGAAAAATACTTTGCCTGTTTGACCTTACTTATATTAACCTCTAATAAGCTAATTCTTCCATTTTGATTTTTATCTTCAAGGTAATGAAGCATGTTTTTTTTTAGTTTGAATTTTATCAATGTGTACAGACATGATAGGGTCCAATTTTGTGATAATTTCTATACACTTTAAAAAATGATCATTTTTGAATAATTTGTGTCTGGAACCACGGAAGGCTAAGTTTTGTTTGGCTAAAAACTGAATAGCATAGATAATTCTTTCAATAACATCGCACCAATGCTTAGTCTTATATATATATATATAAATTTTGAAATTTCGAATCAACAGGTTTATTCTTTTGTAATCCTTCTAAGAAATCAGACCAAAAACGTAGATTCTGGAAATGCATTTTATTTTTTCATGAAGTGCTCATTTAAGTGGTTCCGGTCATTACATTCAGAACTACTCAATTTTACATTGCTGAAACTGTTAAAAATTTTGAAACAAAAACAATAAACAGAATTTTTTTCAGCAGAATTTAGCTACTAATCCCTTTTAACTCTTTCGTTGTTTGGCAAGATTCAACAAAAGTAAATCTAAAAAAAAAAAAAATTACATCCATTTTTGTTTTTTGCGAAAATGAAACTTGAAACCAGGTTATCCAGGACTATTTTCTATTCATGCTAGAAATTGGGATGGCAATAATGGACTTGTTCATAATCCGGAATCATCAAGCACAGGCAAAGGCATATCTGCTGCAGAAAGTGTAGATATCACTAGTATTTCTTCTGTCTTTTCGCCCGGCTGCATTGAAGTTAAAGGTAATTTCCGGGTGAAAACACTTTCTAACTCTTTCTGTTTATTAGGTTCTTTTGGTAATTTCAGTGGTAGCTGAGACGTTGATGGACAACTAGTGCTAGTTGTTTCAGTTTGGGTATTCTCTTGATTTTGGAAAAACTGAGTAATTTTAAAGTTCTGGTTTATTAAGTCTTCCTCTCATTTTCTCTTTCTTAATTGCATTCTGATACTCAGACAGTTTTTTCTGTTTTTCTTCCAACATCTGGGGAAAATTGAAAAAAGTAGAAAATAACTATTATAAGAACTATTGCATAAAACACTTCTTAAAAACACTCGGAAAGTCACTGTTTGAAATATTTTATCTTGCTTCTGAAAAACTGAGTATATCTTAAACTGTTGCTTGCAAAATATGTGAACTATTAGATCAACACCAAATAATTCAAGGAAATGGTAGTACTCTTTTGTTTATTAAAGTAAATAAAATCAAATTTAAAGTATGTATTTAAGACATAGTGAAATAATGAAACATTTTCTTTTGGTTTTCCATATAGCTAAAAATTTGAAAAAGGCCAATTTTTGATTTCTGAATACCTTATTTGAAGAAGTAAAAAACACATTTTTACTTCTTCAAATCTCAAATAGGTACATTTTAAGTTCAGTGGTACTCCGTAAGTATGTCAGTCCTTTCTTCTCGAAAGATAATAATTTTTAGTTTAATAAACAAATGGTTCATGTAAAAAAAGCATTTTTCGAGTAATTATGCTCAAATCATCACTTTTCTGACTATAAAGCTAATCTAAGTTTAGCATAATATGTAACTCCGCTTACATTTTTTATGTAGAATAACAATAGCAACAAGCAATGACCCCAACAAAAATCACAAAAATGATACATGTTGTACAAATTATTATGATTGCAACAGTAGACACAAAATGAGGACTAAGCAATTTGTCGGTCGTATCTATGGTGTCAGCCTGTACCCTTACGTACGCATTGGCATCATGTATTTTCGTTCGCGTATATTTACAAGATCAGCAAAAATTGCAAAAAGCATAAACATAAAAATCAAAACAATATAAATAAAATAGATCTTATGCAAGAACTGCAGTTTTCGCAAACATTTGGAGGAAATGTAGCATCGCCTGTTGAAACTCTCAGCTGTATCGTAGTTAAACATAACGCCGTGCAAAAAGGAATTTAGATATATCCCTAGCTATCAGCCCTTGAGCAGTTTTTGTACCCTTTTGTAATCACAGTTTGAACCTTGTCATAAACTACTTTGCGAAAAACAATTTATTCAGTGCAAACTTGTTAGATATCTAAATTAATTTGTTTTTAAGATAATAAATAGTTTTCAGCAATATATCCAATGCATTTAGTATATTATTTCGCTTCGCTTGTAGTGTTACATTTCTATAACATGTTCTTGTTGACTAATGCTCACTTGTCTAACTATAGTCAGCCCAAGCCCACGAAATTCCTTGTGGCAAGAAGCGTACGATTCGCCTGCCGTTGGCAACAACCTTGAGCACCTTACTGGTGACAGTGCGATTTAGCTGAGTTTCACCCCCAATTTTGATGGAGAGCATTCTGTGGGGGGATGGGTCCGAGCGTCTCCCACCTTTCTTCCTCTACCACCAACCTTTTAAGAGGACTTTTGCCTTGCATATTTAAAGTGCCCCTATGCTGCATGGACACTATACATTTAAACACATGCATGCCTTCTCCGAGATTTGAACCCAGGCCTTTTGGCACAGCAGTCAGCAATGCTAACCACTACACCAGTTGGGCAGATTTTTATAACATAAATATATGTATAATTCCTCAATAAATATGTTTGTGTGGGGGTTTTAACTAAGCACAAAATGTTTGCATATTTAGACAAATTAAAAGATAAAGTTTTTTTTCATATTATTATGTTAATAATGCTTCATTTTAAATGTTAACTATAAGCAATGTTCCTTTAATATTGTCACTGCATAAAGTCGCTCACTAGACATTTGCACGATGGCTCCGACTAGGCTTGGCGGGGGCCTGCTAACCTCCATGCACAGTATACACAGGATTTGACGACATTATCATGAACATTAAATTGGTCATTTTGGTGTTGGCGACAATTTTCAAATTCATGCCCAAGGCCTTAGCATATATTAGGATTTTACTGCAAAATCTTTTTAAACCTTTTTTTTTTCTTTTTAAAAAATGCCTTATTTGTCATTTTGCAGTAAAATAAAAAAATTGTAACCAGTTATCTAGGCCAGGGTTTCTTAAACTTTTTTCAGTCGCGACCCCTTTTTATCATTAAGATTTTTTTGAGACCACCAGGAACCCACAAAAATTTTGTGGGACCCCGTAAGTATTGCGCAAATCCAACACACCCACCCGTGAGTGAAACTGTCATTTTTTTCACTTGTACTGTAATATACTGTTGCAGTTTTAGGTCATTAATTTTAATTTCTAATTTTAAGATAGAACAATGGGAAATTTTTTAATAAGTAACAGACAAAATTACAGCGTCCCATGCAAAGCAAGAAAAACTAACGTTTATATTATAAAAAAAAGTGCCAACATGTATGCAGAGCCAACATGCATTACCTTGATAGAGTGGAATTTTCTTAAAATGCGTCTGGAAAATTCTGGGAATTTCATTCTCCTGTTTGAGTGGCAACCCTGTTTATAGATTTATTTCCAAAATGCTTGCAGAATTCTTTTGAATTTTTGTGGTGCAAAAATATGTAATTTAATTTTTTTCATCGTGGTGAATATATTATTTGTGTCTTTTTGGTAAGACTGGAAACTCTTGATAGTAAATTATGCTTCTTGAATAAGAAAATGCTTATCCAGTATTTGATTTTACAATTCTTTTTTTTTTTTTTTTTTTTTCCAGGCATATCTTTTAAAACTTTATGTTGCAAGCCAGATGTTCCTCAACCTCCAAAATTATTATCTCGAGCTAAAACTTCTATATCACTGAAATGGAATGTAGGTTCCTTCATGACTTCTTAAAATTCTGTGGCTATGAATAAAGTTAATTTTTTTAAATAAAGAAATAAATAATATTTAAAGTTATATAAAATGTGCTTTAAATGCATCTTGTAGTTTTTTCTTTAAAAATTTTTTTCCCCTAAAATAATTTGATTTTTTTCGCTATTTCTTGAAAGATTTACAAGTAAGAGTGTTTTTGTCACTAATTTTTATTTTATTAATAGTCTTGGAAAATATAATATACACTTATTGTTATAATCTGAGAATTAATGGAAAAAAGCTGAATTATTATTTTTTTATGTATATTTTTTACACAAATATGTGGAACTGTAATTTTGTGTTTTTTTGGGGGTTGTGCATATTTGTTATATATTGCTTATTTGTTGCTATATTCATATATATAAACAAATATAAAGAAGCATGTATTTATAGTTGCAAGGTGGCTTCTGATGCTTATGATTTTCCAAAAATTCTTTATTATATTTGATAGTATTTTAATTTTGAGTGTTTAGTTTTTGTTGGGTTTATAAATGTAAATTTTTAAATATTTTATAACATTAAATGTAAATGTTATAATCATGGTAAAATTGTCAAATATAAATTCTGCATTTATAGGCAGCTGTTGATAATGGTGCCAAGATTTTATCTTATATTTTGGAATATGATGAGGTAATTTGAAATTTTTGTATTTGTTATGTATCTATTTTCATCACATTGTCATGACTATCCGAAACATATTTTTATTTAATAATTTTTGTCATATGAATATTGCATGTTATATTGATTTAAAAAAATTTTTATGAATATGTTATCAAAATAATTTTTCATCACAATTAAAAAAATCTAGTGATTGGTTCCAAGTCATTGATTGCTTGAACTTGTAGATTGTTTGAATTTTATTGAAAATTGTTCTAGCTTATTTTTGTTTGACTAATTAATACCTGTCATTAAATTGCAATTTTATATATTGCTTTTTTATCAAAACCTTATATCTGGTATTTTAAAATACATTGTAAGAAAATTATTTCAGTGTATTCAATAATTAGTTCTCAATTGCTTGAGTATCACAGTTTTTTAAATTTCTCCCTTTTACAACTTTTCACTATTTTTGTATGTTTTACATGAAGGTAAGTAAAGTGAAACTGGAACAAGGAAATTGTGTTAGATATATCATTATATGGGAGGGGGATTATCATTAGCTTTGAAGAATTTGTTTACAGAGCGATGTGCCTTGTAATTCCATGCTCATAGAAATCTTAATTTTTAATTTTTAAGTAGTGTGTTTGTCACTTGTATATCATCATCCAGAGCATATCCTTACCTTTTTAGATATTACATTGGTTTATGAAAAAATTTGAAAATCTCATAGCAGAATGTTTGTGTTCTAGGGAAATTATTCAGTACTTTCTCTTTTCTGTCTAACTTTTATATTGTTTTAGTCATTAAAGCTGCATGAGATTACTCATTGTTATGCAGTTAGATATAATTCACAGCAAAAAGTATTCATGCTAGAAGATTGCCTTCTTAATAAATCAGTGAATGTGTGCTTATTCTTGATTGTGTCCAAGAATTTCTCAGTAGTGTTTGTTACTATAACTTAACCATCTTCAGCATATTCAATAAGTTATGACCTCCCGTAACAAACAAAATAATTGTTCTTTTCTATTAAAAGTGATCTTTCTTTGGATTGGTGATAGAAGTTGGTTTTATTGTAGGCTTTGTTATCGTATTTAAAAGCTTGTAGTAATTGCACCATTTTTAATGACAATTCTTTATAGTACCTTCACAGTGATATTGTAGCAGATGCATCAGTGCAGAATATGATTTGTTTTTATGGTCTTTTCTGAGAGCCTTTAGAATCCAAAAAGCATAACGGAGCCACTAATTCATATGTTTATGAACAGTGGTATGGTAATGAACTATGTTTGATATCAGATCTGTGGTTAACTCATAGATATTTAGCCATCATTCATGTCTGATTATTTTGTCCCATTATGCAGTTGTGTGTATTATAATGGTTTTAGTTTGCTTTTAAGTCACTATCTTTTCTTTTCTTGAAGCATCTGATTTCTCATTTCACTATGACCAATGAGGTCCATTGCTCACTATTAACTGTAGTTATATTGAAATAAATATGTTGTAAATTACCAAAAGCTGTTAAAAGCTGTTACTATACCTTGCTTTTTTATCTGTTCTAATTTCAAGCACACCATTTGTTTAAACCAGTCATTTTAGATTCCTGGGTTACTAAACCCTCAAGCAAGCATCAGTTATAAATCTGAATGATTACTGTCTGTAATCTCATACCAGTTCTATCAGATAAGGCTGGCTCACTTTTTGTGACTCATCCTTATATATTTATTAATTTACTATGGTCTAGTTTATCTCTCTAAAATCAAGCTGTAATTAGTACGAAGAAAGGTTACTTTTATTTTTTTAAATTCTTTATTATTAGAAATTTCTAGATTTATACTTTAAGCATTTCCGGCATGCTACCTTTTAAGTTGGAATTTCGACCCTCCCCCCCAAAAAAAGGATAGGCAGTTTAACCCTTAGCACTCCGCACATTTTTGTACCACTGCCTACCAGCAACTCCGGCACATTTTCGCAGGATCTGGTGTTTTTAAATGCAGCATCCAGAATATCTGCATAAATCTCTTTCTTGTAAATATTTTACCAAAGAAAGGGATGTGACTATTCTCCTTAACTGACCAATAATCCTGCATATTCGCCAGGGGTATCATGCCCATATTGATAATAACTCTAATAAAAGCCCAAAACTCATCCTCTTCCACCGCACGCCACGTTTTGCAAATAGAATTACTAGATAATTCTTTATTCTTTAGAACATTTTCTGCGTAATTGTTGGTTTCTTTTATAATTTCATTTACCAGTTCGTTTGTGAAAAATAATTTGAAATATTGTGTCGGCTGTACAATATTTGTAGGAATTTGTGGTCCAGTGACCTTTGGCGATACACTAAAATGTATTCTATCCGGAATATCTAATTCTTCCATGACATCACGCTATTCATCTATGTCTTCCGGTGATTCTTCGCTTTCACTTTTAGTAACTACCATTTGTCGTCTCTTTGGTAGTATAATTTCGAAACCACTACTTGAAGTGTCAGAATTATAATCAGCATTGTCTTCCACAATATCACTCAACTGTATATTCTCATCACAATAATTATTTTTTTCCATGTTGCTAACCATAAAATGGGTCAAATAATGTTTCAATCGTAACATTAGTGAGATTGAGCACGTTTTAACTACAGATAACAATTGCCAACGCCGACGATTCCCTAACATCTCAAGCCTAATCATGTTAAAAACATTGGGCTCCACAACGGAGCCTATGGAGTTACGGAACAAATGATGGACGGCTCTGCAGCAGAGCCAGTGGACTGCTAAGGGTTAAGCAGGTCTAGAGGAGTACACAGGTAAAATTTTGTGAAGATAGCACTTATTTTAATTCTGTGGGTGTGCAGGAAGCAGCACACTGAATGAATAGAGCTTCGAAAAGAGTGCTAAAACAAGCATTGCTGGGAAGTGCATAAAAGAGTAAAAGAGATTTTACCTATGATTAAAAAACAGATTTTGAATACCGTAGTAGATTTAGCATTACCCAGGGTGTGCTATGGGAAGGCCTGCTACTCTACACCCCCCTAAAAAGCTCTTCTTGGTTATATGATGATTTCATACATATGAATGGAAAAAAAAAGTAACTTGGGTATATGATGTTTATATTATTTACATTTCATATTAACACTTTCGTCTATTTTTTTCATGGTGATACTTTTCAAAGAAAGTGACACCACCTTTGAAAAAGCACAATCCAATATTGCATGTTTTGCATGTGTACCGGGATCCGTATCAGATTCATTATCTGAAAGCAATTTATGTAGCACTTTCAGTGCTTCAGAAATGGTCAGCCCTCTCCAATCCATTTGGAAAATAATTAAAAATCTGAGAAAAATAAACTAATATTGTATTTACATTTTGAAATTATAAACTATAAAATTAAGTAAATGTCTCAACCCCAAAATATTAAATGGAGCGCTAACAAAACTTTTTTGAACAAAAGCAAAAGAGAAAAATAGAACTGCTGTAGTAAAAAACCAAACAGCTAACTGATAAAATTACCTCTCACCTTCAGAAAAACACCCCAACAATTTCCTAGTTGATAACCAAACATCCCTCTGCCCCGAAAAAATAAGAAAAAAGAAGAAAACGAAAAGCAGGAAATGAAACACAGATGTGGACCCACCTTTCTATTGTGAATGAGCTGACCGAGTTGATGCAGAGAAACAAAGATACAGTTGTTCTTGTCTTCTAGATGATTTCTTTGAAAAATGAGGGTCTTTAAAAACTAAACATGGGTAAAATATATGCATTGGTTTGTGTTGGACTGCCATCTACTATAAATAAAGAAGGTTCAGAGTAACCTATAGTAACTTGTAAATCCTTTTTCATTCAATTTTTTCATGCATACAGAAGGAAATTTTTAGGTGTACCCAAATAGGGGCACACCGTGCCGCAGAGGGTTAGATGTAAAAAAATATGTATAATGTGTAAAGGGCCTGTGTCAGGAGTGAATGGTATTTATTTTTTAAATTTGTTTGCTTCTAAATAGTTTACTTTAAAGCTGTGGGCATTAATCCAAGCATACAGGTATCTTGGGCATTCTGAAATAAGTTGTTTCATATTAAATAGTTAGGCATTATTAAATAGGCATTATGAACATTTTAAAAACACTTAAATATCTCTCGAGTTGATTCATTATGTTAATTAGAGGATTTACATGTGGAAATAATCATCATTAAGGAACATATTTAAAATATTAATAACTGTCTATATAGACTGGCAAACTACTTAGACATCAAAGTATGATTTCTTCAGCATACAAACCATATTTCTTCATTTCATTTTTGTCAAGTAGCTTGATGAAAATAGTATTTACGTTGCCCACAAAATATTAAGTGATATTGTTACTTGACTGTAAATTAAAGTGATGCTTTTTAATTGAAGTCACAAGTAAAGAAAGTAAAAAGATATATAATTTTTATGATCCTTAGCTAAGTATTTTGTCATTTCAGAGCAGGCAGAATATAAAATTCTGACTGGTCATTGCAGTTTTGATATTAGCAGTACAGGGCACCTTTCAGAATGTAAATTAGAGGGCTTCGTAAACCTATTCCTAAAGCTACTATATTTTGTGATGATAAAATATTCTCTGTAGAAATTTTTTTCTAGCAAAATTGACTATTATTAATTTGTAACTGAATTTTTAATAACATTATTCCTAGGGTAATGGATCAGAAAACTTTGTGGAACTGTTTAATGGCCTTCAAAAACAGTTCAAGACTGTAAAATTAAAAGCTTCTACATGTTACAGATTTCGACTGGCTGCAGTTAATGAATATGGTAAAAGGTAATCTGATTTCTTCTTATACACCTATCCCTCGATTTGGGTTTTTACGTGGTTTAAAAATTAACAGATTTATAAAACTTGGTAAAAATGTATATTCGGCTCCATATATGCAAATACATATATTTGACAAAGAATTATTATCTGAGTTGAATATATATTTGAAGTCATTTTTGAATCTCATTCCTTTGGTAACACTGGTGGCAACAACAAGGATGGGGATTCCCTGTGTTGTAAAAGGGGAATCCCAATAGTATGTATATGTGTTATACAGCTATTTGGTTCATGTGAACTAGTACAGTATCAGTATTTTAGCAGCAAGGCTTATATCATTTTTATCTACACATTTGAATGTTTATTGGTAAATTTTCATTTATGTTTTTTGTGGCATTTTTATAACTTACATACATTTTTAAGATTTTTATAATGCCAAAAAATTTGGAAAACAATAAAATGAAAAGTTATATCTTTAGAAAGAAAAATTAAAATATTGGATCGTCTACGTAATAGAGAAAGAGTAACAGGTGTTGCTAAATTTTACTTCATGAATGCCACAATAATGACAATTAGAAAAAACGAAGATTCTATTAGAAAAAATGTAGCAGCTGGAACTTGCAGCAATAAGAGCACAATTTCTTATGTAAGAGATGATACAGTGGAAAATGCCTTTGTGATGTGGATAGAAGACCAAAATCAAAAACGGATTCCAATTGATACTAATTCTATTACAAATAAGGCTTTGATTTATAAAGCACTTAAAGAAACAGTCATCGTCGATTTCATCAGATGGAAAACAGGTATCTTTCTCCGCGAGTCATGGTTGGTTTGAGAGATTTAAACAAAGACATTCTTTACATAATCTAAGATTGAAAGGAGAAAGTACATCTGCTGATTCAAATGCAGCACAGCAATATCCAGCAAAATTTTCTGAAATCATTGCTGCCAACTCTACACTTATGATCAGGTTTTTCAACACTTATGAGTCCGGGTTGTTCTGGAAAAAGATGCCTGAAAGAATCTGTTTAGCTAAAGCTTGCAAATCAGCTGGTGGTCATAAGGTAACGAAAAGTCGTATAAAAATTCTTTTCTGTTGCAACACTTCAGGCAATAATATAATGAAACCATTGGTTATTAACAAATCAAAAACACCACACTTATTTAAAGGAATAAACATCAATAACCTTCCGGTGTATTGGATGGCAAATAAGGAAACATGGATCATTACCATAGCTTTCAATGAATGGTTTCATAACATGTTTGTCCCAGATGTCAAAAATTATTTAAGTAAAAATGGATTGCCTTTTAAGGCTCTTCTGTTAATTTATAATGCACCTGGTCATCCTCAAGATTTACAACATGAAAATGTAGAAGCTGTTTTTTTACCAAAGAGTACAACTTCCTTATTACAGCCATTAAATTATAAGGCATTTCTCCTGCCTTTTTTTGCATGCCTTTGTGGTGTCGTGGTTTGCACACTGGGTGCATATTCCAGAGGTCCGTGGTTAAATTTCCGGCGAAGGCGTTTGCTCGTTTTTCATCTCTCTGCCTTTTCCAGTTAACCTAATATCTCACACGATCATGGAATAATTTCAACTTTTAATATGTATCAATACTTGTATATCAATCCTTGTATATCATCACTTGTATATCAATGCCTTAGTTATCAAACAAACCTTCAGATATATTTTATTTTAGAACAAATGAAGAATGATGAATCTCTTACTCTTATAGATGCTTGGAAGAAATTTACAAAGCAGCATGCCTGAATGCTGCTAAAGATGAGAATGATAGATTACCTTTAGAAGCATAATATTCTCAAATCACTAAATTGGCCTAAACTATAGGAGAAGAAGGTTTTGAGGATTTAGCTCAGGCAGATATTGAAGAAATAATGGCTGATGGATAACTAAATAAGGATGAATTAGTTAACATGATTCATTAAACAAATAAACATGATAGCAATGATTCTGATGAAGAGCAATCTGGACCAGTTGCGTTCACAGCAAGTGTCATGAGCGTAGGACTGGAATTCGGAAGAAAATTAAGTAATAATTTTTTTTTACAATATGACACGAATGTTGAACGAGCTCTCCGATTCCAACGGGAGCTTAGTAAGTGATTAAATCAATATGAGGATGTTTACAAAGGCTTAGGAAAGAAACCTAGGCAATTGTTAATTACGGATTTCACTACAAAGTCTTGTTGATCTAAGATCTTCCCCAATTCGTCAACCATTGAAGCAGAATCTTATCAAGAAAGCTCAAATGATGAAAGTGACATCATACCAATCAAAAAGAAAAGACTAATAGTTCATGAAAGTGGTTAAACTTATAATAATTTTTTAAAATAATCTTAATTTTCCTAATGTAAAATAAATTAAGTATGTACTCTGGGGGGGAACCCCGGGGTGGGGACAGTTTAATATCTCTCGTTTTGCTGGGCTGATTCAAAAAATTGAAATTGCGTTTTTCATGTCTCGAAAGCACGACATAGGATATATATTAGATTTATGTATAGCATTATTCTAACATAGGCATTTTGACACAAAATCAGGCCTTTTCTGAAATAATATACCAATTTTTTTCCATATTTCGATCGTACGACTCAAATTATGCCTAGATATTAAATTTTGTAAAATTTGGTGTGAAATTTATGGAAAAATTCAAAAATTTATCAGGGCACAATTTTTTAGTTTGCACCAAGAATAATTCACTTGGCAAACTTCTTAATATATGACAATCTATTTTCCTTTCCCCACCATCATGCCGGAGTAGAAAAAAAGGCACCTTATTCCTACCTTTTTACATTGCACATGAGTGGGAAAAAAATCATTGTATTACAGTACCTAAAAGCTGTAAAACAGCAGTTAAAAAGGAATATAATTGATTAATCTAAATAATGTAATTTATGATACATTTAATGGACGTGATACACACAGACATGTACGGGCACTGTGACCACAAAAATACTTATTTGGCCCTTTATTTTTGCAATTTTTATATGTAGACATATAAAAATTTTGTCTGAAGTCCAGAATTAACGAAATTCTGGGTTTTAGATTTTCAGTCTAAATTAGCAAGATTACATGTAGAAATTATAAATTTAAAATGTAAATTAGTTGTTTATGAAATAAAAACATTTATGATTAAAAAAATGATCAAAATTTAATGCCTTCCCCTCCCAAAAAAAATTGTTCTTTTAAGCATTTCTTTTAATGTAAGTTGTTTAAGCTGTTTAATTAATTTTTTTGGTGCTTTCTGTTTAATTTTATAGATAGGCTTAATTTCTTGTTCAGTTTTAAAGCATGTGACTGCTGTGTCAGGCATTCCTATTAAATTAGCATTCAAAATCTTCTCATTCTCAAAAGAAATTTCTTTTTCTTCACTGTCGGCCGTAATATTTCTTGGATTTAAAACTGTACTCAGATTTCGCTATTTTATTTGTTAGTTGATTGCTGATTAGGGCATAGTCATTGCTATAGAAAATTGGTTATATCAGCTTCACTTATTATCACTTCTCAGCATTTCTTCACAGATTCCATTAATTGGAAATTTCATCTTCTGTAGTGTTCAAAATCTATGATAAACTAAGGTTACTGTTTTGAATTTTGAAGTTGCAGTTTCTTAGGCCTGAATTTTCTTTCAGCAAGGCCACTGGCTATGGCAAGAACGAAATATGTTTTCATTTTGTAGATCTTGAAATTTTTTCCACAAAATTGAAAATTCTAACTTTGATTTTCATAAGATAACTGCAATAACAGCTATCTTATCAAAATCGAAATTAGAATTTCCTTGTAAAAAATAATAAGCTTGATCAAATTAAAAACTTAAGGAAGAGCACAATTTGCTGTATTAATATGTTCTTTGAAATCTAATTCTTTTTCTCTTCCCTGCTGCTGTACCAACAAAAGTATCCCAAACCAGTATGAGCAACATTGCACTATAAATGAGTATGTCTTAGGGTTTCACTTATGTTTAGGCAAGGTAGAAAAATATTAACCCTCTCAACCATTCGAGAATCGAAAGTCACACTCAATGTCTTATCATTGGCTATGGTGTTGTTTCCTAGCCAGCAAGTGTCTGAAGGTAACCTAATAATCTCAGTTAGGTGGGAGAAGAATCATTCTTATGGCAATCCAGCTTTTTTTTTTTAATATTATATTCTTCATTTATCGAAAATTATAAAAAAACATATCAAAGGGTTCTGATTTTAGCATTGCACCACAGCATTTGTGAAGATTTTTTATGCTTTCGTTGAGCTTGCAGTTTATGATCTGTTCTTGAACTAACTCCTGCTAACTTAACTTTTTAACTTTGTTGTTAAACATTCCTTTCTTCAGATTTGTACTACATGAAATTCAACAGCAAAATCACAAAACTTTTAAAAGCTGCATATGTTTGATATTCCTGACTAAGTATTGCCATACATTTTTTTTATTTTTTCAGTTTTTTCTCAGTTCATCATATCAATGATTTACACATCATACATGTCTTCTTAACAAGATGATTTACACAGCATTTTTGTGTCATTATTAAACATAATTTTCTTCCCACTTAAAAATTCAACAGAAAAATCACAAAATTTTTAAAAGCAGCATATGTTTAGAATTTCTGATATAATATTAATTGTTTCTATTTTTTCAGTTTTTTCTCAGTTCATATTATGTTCATATATGAGTATATTATGTTAGTGTTTAATTTCTGTAATAAAATGACTTACTCTTTGATTTCTGTATTGTTAAATTTCGCTTTTAAACTTTATTTATTAAACGTAAATTTCAAGTGTTTTCATTAAATAACACGTATGCCATATAAAATTTAACAGCAAAATCCAAAATATTTAAAAGCAATGTATTCAACATAAATATATAATACAGAATAAAATAAAAATGCATTTAAAATTCATCACATATTCAGGTAGGAATAAATCATGTGCAAAAACCAAAAAAACAGAAGCACAAGTGGCAAACTACAAGAAATACAGAGGGCAAAATATGCCAAAACCAAAAATGAAGTATGCATTTTTTATCTTTTGCTGTATTATCATCAGGTTGTTCGTCCATCAAAGGTCGTTTAAAAAGGGGGAGGGGTTGCTTTTTCTGAACTGACAGAGATACAAAAAAGTGTAAAATTTAAAAATAATCTTAGAAAATCTTATCAAAGTAATCTGTGTGAAGTAAGCAGTGGAAAAAATTGCAGAATTATAGTATCAAAAATGTATTCAAAAAGACTGTAAAATAGCAAATTAAAAAAATTACTTTGGATCATGCCCCAAGACAGAAACAAATATGTAATAGAAACATATTTATAAGTATACTTACTTTTTCCAAGAGATTTTTTACTAGACTAAAATACTTTAACTTTTTCATTGAGACTGTAAATATTGTACAAAATTTCACTTCCTTTTCTAATGCTTTTTCCTCTAAAGGATTTTCTATTGTGAAACCTTTTTCTCCTTGAAGAGGGAGAATATGTGAAATATAAAATATGAAAGTTATTATTTGCATATAGACCTTTAAATTCCTAATTTCATTCTAAAGACAACTCCCTTCACATCCGCATTGATGCCTGCAGTGTTCCGCATTAAGAAAGCTCTTGCCCAATTATCATTCAAGGATTAAAACATTGCAGCCAAGTTTATAGCACTGCAACTAACTACACATTCTCTTTTCATCACTTGCTGTACATTGAATAACCCACATCTCTTCACTTATTTGAATTTTCCATTGTTTAAAATGTAACTGTATATAAAAAACTGTAGGGTTCTTATTGCATGTGTCAAGTAAATACGGTGTCTCCAGAATTGCTTCATGCAACAATAAAATTATGTTGAATTTGGCCATGTCTGTTTGCAATTCCATCTGCACCAGTAAACATGGCAAAGTTACATTTATGCAATAAATCATTATCAGTCCATTGCTTCTGTCACCTGCAAGGTTATCTCGGCTGTTATTAAAAAGTGAATAGGCACCTTCTCTAGTAAAGAATATCAAGTTATCTGCAATGAAATGAATCAGTTGTATGAGGTAACCAAAAAAATTCTTGCCATTTTAGACAGTCAGAAAGAAAAAGTCATAAAAGAAATAATTACTGCTAATTCTAAAAGTAATCCCATTGGCTTACAGTGCCTTTTGCCAACAAGTGGCTATATGTGTAATGTCATGGCAGTAAAACTTAGGAGTCTTGGATGCAAAAAAGTCCGTGAGGGCCTTTTCGAGGTTTAGCTGGTTGTTGAAGGATTTCCCATGAAGATGGTTGTCCAGGGAATGGGAAAGGTGGGTAGTCTGTTGGCGCTAGGTCTGGTGAGTATGGTGGATAGGGTAGAGTCACCTTGTCCAGACACTGGATGGTGTCCCTGGCCTCCCGAGCCACATGTGGCCTCGCATTGTCATGGAGGAGAAGTACACCCTTATGCTTGACCAATGCTGGCTCTTTACGTGTCAGTGCCTGATGCACACATTCCAACTGCTGCAAGTACAGGCCTGCCGTGATGGTTTAGCCCACTGGCAGGAGTCATTAGTGCACCACTTGGTGACTAGTCCACCAGATATAGAGCATGATCTTGTGTTGGTGGAGAGAAGGTCTCGCAGTGTGAGGCACAGTGTCCCGTGGTGACAACCAATGTCTGGAGCGCCTGGATGTGTCATATTGGACTCGCGTTTCATGGCTGGCAAGTACTCTATCAAATATGTATGCATTGCGGTTCCGAGTAAGCAATGACAAACAGTCAGCAACACGCTGTTGCTTGTTTACATCAGACAGTGAGTGGGGTACCCATTTGTTCAGCTTGTATGCCTTTCCTATGCGATGCAGTTGGAGTCTGATAATTTCATCAGATACCTGGAAGTGTTGAGCTAACTCACCACATGTTTGGCTTCTGTCACTCTCTATGGCTGCCCTCAGGGCCTCATCGTCCAGTGCTTGTGGTGAACTGCTGCGTGGTGCATCACAAAGAGACATATCCCCTGACCTGATCTTCTGGAACTATTGCCTAGCAGTTCATTCATTAACTGCATCATCTCCAAAGGCCTGGCAAATTCGGCGACTTGATTCTGCTGCTGACAGGCTCACTTTAAAATCATACAGCAAACAACTCCGAATGACAAAAGCCTTTGATGCGTCCATTTCAGTCAGTCGCTGTGTGAGTTATGTTTAAAGTACCGATGCAACAGGCTTATATTCTCGTGGTCAATGTCCGGACTCTCATCCTAACTACTTCATTGCCAGGTTTAGTGACTATTTTTATGTTGGTGTTCACTCTTCCAATGTCATATCAGAAACGGCAAGAACATTTTTGGTTACCTTGTATATATGTGTAAAATATAAAATAGGAAATATTTGTTCACATATACACCTTTAAATTCTTATTTTTACATACATACCACTTTCGCTTTGCATCACTTATCTGCAGTGCAAAAACTCTTACCCATTCTATATCTGGAACTCAAACAAAGAATTTTTGAGATATAAATAGGTCAGCTGTGCCCTGCGGAGCTTCTTTTGCCACCTAAACTTGCTTGCTAAATGATGTCTCTTAGCTTAACCACATTCTTCCATTGTTCTAAAATGTAACTGCATATGCAAAATTGTGGTTTGCGTATTGGATCCATAATTATATGTGAAGGTGCATTGTGTCTCCAGAATTACTTTATCTGATAGTACGTAGCGTATTCGGAAACTAAGTACCATTTCATTCTAGCGCCGGCATCCCGCGCATATGCACTAGTCTTTCTTGTTCACTGACTTTAAATTGTCGCCATTTTGGTTGCTCTATGTTGTGTTTTTAGTTTGCTGTGCACATTCAAAATGTTTAAGACAATTAATTCTCCTGCTGACTGTGAGATTCGTGCTGTGATTAAATTTTTGAACGCGAGGAATGTTAAACTGGCCGAAATTTATCTTCAAGTGACAGAAGTTTACGGTGAATACGCGATAAGTGATGGAATGGTGAGAAAGTGGGTAAGAATGTTTAATGCAGGTCGAACAAATGTCCACGCCGAGGCTCAGAATGGTTGGCCTTTTGTTGTTACCAATAATTTGGTAAGGAAAGTTGATGAAGCAATTCATGAGAACAGACGCTTCACAATGACAACTCTTTCAGAGGCATTTCCACAAATTTCACGTTCCACAAATTTCGAAATTGTGTCTGACCGCTTGAATTATCGCAAACTGTGTTCCCTGTGGGTTCCAAAAATGCTCATTGATGTTCACAAAACAAAGCGACTTGGTAGTGCCCTGACATTTCTCACGCGGTACAGTGATGAATAGAAAACTTTTTAAACCAAACAGCCCGGACTTGGTGCCGTCCGACTATCACTTGTTCCTGCACATGAAGCGCGAGCTTGGTGGCAAACGCTTTGGATCTGACGATGACACGAAAAATGCTGTGGAGTCGTGGTTATCGAAACTGGCGGGAAGTTTCTTTGATGATGGTATGCAAAAACTGGTCACCTGCTATGACAAGTGTTTGATCATTGGCGGAAACTATGTTGAAAAATTGTTTAAGACATGTATTTTCATGTAAAAATAAAATTGGATTCGAAAAAATTGTTTTACTATTTTTTTTTTTTTTCAAAATGGTACTTAGTTTCCGAATACGCCTCGTAAAATTATATTGAATTCGGCCATGTCTATCTGCAAGTCCATTACTTCACCTATACAATAAAATTGTCCGAGTTACATCTATGCTATCATTCCCAAAATGTTACATCTCTCTCTATATATATATTGCACATATATCTATAGGAATATATATATATATATATGTATATTATTAGGAATTCTAAGAATTATGAACAGAGTATACATGAATTTTTTATAGTCGCCATAGTATTTCTTTAAAAATGCACAGTGGTAATATTAGGTGGGAATGTCCTTTCATTTGTATTGCAATTAATTTTTTTGAATATTTGCTGTTTTATTTCCTTAAAAATAATAAATGGTGATGGCATGTAGTGACAACTTCCTTTTATTTGAAAAATGATATGGATACTTAAGTGAGGATCGGGTCTAATAGTATCTGTAATGCTAAAAATTGCTGGTGGTCTGGATGTCTTGATATTAGATTATTCTGAATATTGGACATCTGGATTTTGGACTTTTTACTGTACTTCTAGTTACAGAAATGTTTTAAATGATGCAATTATTTATGTTTTAGCATTTTTAAATTGGTAAAAAGACCACTCTTGTAACAAATATGAAATCTAACTTTATTTAAGTTTCTTTGGGCTTCATGCTTATATTTAGGAAAATATTATACTAATTATAAAAAATAAATATTATTCTCATATAAGAGAGTTGATTGAGCTATATAATTTTAAAACTGGAGATCATATTCAGGATCTATACACAAACTGAAGAGTGAAATGTTTAAATTTGTATATAAAAAAAATGAAATATGTTTAGAAAGTTTTTTCTGCTGCTGATAGATTAAGAGTATTTCTGTGTGGAATATTGTGAAAAGTATTGATTGATATATTTGTTCTAAGGGGGGAAAAATCTTATTTGCAGAACCTTACGGAATTCATTCCAGAAAACACTAGCAGGTGCTGGTAGGTAGCCAACTATTAATTAAAATTTGAAAATATTTCTTGTTTAACAAAATTTTTTTTTGTACTAATATCAAATCATGGTTTTAAGGAAAGAAAACTGCATGAAAATAGTAATAACATACTTAGTGTTTGAAAATTTTTTAATTATTTGTGTGAAAATTCTTTCAGCATTTCACTTGTAACAAAATTATAAATTAAAGAATGTTACACACTTATAAATAAAGAATGTGATTGTATGGCATTTAAAGAAAAAGGCATCAACCTCGATCCTCAAATAGTCCGCATTTTAAATTTAATAATCTATAATTTTATGAATTAAATTATATATAATTGATGATTGTTTAAACATTGGTAGTATGTAATTTTAAAAAAGGTGTTTTAAAGTATCGTGGTACAGAAGGATTTTTTGCACTGTACCTAATATTTTGTCACTTTAATAAACCTTGTGGTGTAGTGGCCGAAACGCTATGCAAATCCTGGGTTGTGACATCAGGTTCAAAACAAAACACAGCATAAAAATTTTATTGAACGCAAAAAAAAAATGGCTACATAAAATTCTGCAGAGAAAAACCTATCTAACTCAAAAAAATCAAATTCTATACATTTTACCTGCAAGAGCAATTCGTGGCCCTCGAGCTTGCGTTTTTAACATTGCCAACGATTTAATTATTTTAATAAAGACTATTTTAATAACTATTGAAAACGTATTTTGTAAGTTAAAAAAAAAAAAAAAATTCAGCTTATGCTCACGAGACATCCTTGTCCATATAAATCTTCAGTATCTTCTTCTTTTATGTAACCTTATCACAACCTAATAAGGCATCTGTTGTCATTATGATTTGGTAGATTTATTACTCTTTAATGGCATTAATATTTGTTCTTTAAGATTTTTAGTTATCTGTCAAATTAAAACATGTTGCTTTGTTAACTGAATAATTTAAAAGTAGTGTGTGTGTTTATTAATAATTTTACATGAATACTTGAAATAGATTATACTACATCTGATTCATATGAATTATATCTAACTGATAATTTTTCAAAATTTAATGTCTTTTTTGTAAATAATAAAAGATGTTTTTAGGCCAGCTATTATTATATACTTCAGTACTGGATAATTATTTGCTCAACAATTAGTAGTGTATTTAAAAAAAAAAAAAACTATTTGATGCATAATGATGATAATTTTAAAAAATGTATTCTTTAGTCTCAACATTGCAGATTTACATTGTGACACATATTGTTAGATTTCAGAGAGTGCTTAGTTTATAATTTTATAGCTTGTTCTGTGTGTTCTTAGTATTAGGTACCAATAAATTCCCTATATGAGCTATTGTGATGTGATTGTGTAAGTGAAATTTCAAGGCTTGTGCGCACAAGACTACACTACCAACAGCTAATTCCTCGAAGCTCCTTGAGACACCCTTAGGCTCAGACTCAGACTATTGCTCTTCACACAGACAACTTAAGACAACTTCCATGGTTCTGCTTAACCTATTTATACTCCTATGCTTATCTGAAATATCTACGTAACCATCTTGAGAGAACGAGCCGTGTGACTTGGTAAAGATGCAAATTTAAAAAAAAACCAGATTGTTAGTTAAAATAAAGTAATCACAGCATTATGCAAATTATGTGCATTTCATGTGATGGTCAATGAACTTATTATGAATTAAATATGTGAATTATTAGATATAATGAAGTAATAATCGAAAATTAATGTATTTTACAGCAGGTATATATACCAAATGGACTCAAAGAATCAGATTGAGAACAATAAGCAAATGTAGTTTACGACCAAACAGAAATAAAATGTAGCTGCTGTTTACTTTTATATAAGCACACACACATATACATGTATATAATAAATAGTCACTAATAAATTGTGAACAATTTGATGATTTTCTTTCAAAATATAGACTGCAAATTCGGTGAGACATTGATTAAGTAATTATTTCAGTAAAGCAGGAAATAAATTTATTAATGAATAAAGCAAAATATTCAAAGGTTGTCTTTTTAAAGGGAGGGATGTCTTTATGGTGGACTTTCTAAAACTGATATTCATTTTACATTTTAGAAAAACCACAAAAATATTAATGTAGCTAGCCCATTTTCTGGAATTTGAACTCAGGTCAAACTGTCTGTATTTGGATGTTCTGTCTATTCGATTACTGATGTATCGATAAAGCAGTAAAATTATTTGGTTCAGTTAAAAAATTATAAATTGAATCAATACTTAAGCAATATTAAAAAAAACTCATTTTAGAAATGCGTAATATTAAAAAATAATAACTGTAGAATTAGTGTCAATTGATGTTTGAAAACATGTACATGTAGCTATATTTAATGATGCAAATCTGTTTTGGTTACACTATGAAATTTCAGAATGCTGCTAAATTTTGTCATTTTCAGTGATATGAACTTGTAAAAAAAGAAACGGTAATAATTTTTATTGGATTAGCATTTATATTAACTTTATTATTAGTTCAGTATTCATTTTAAATTGGTATTCTTTTTAAATGTACAGAATCAGCTGTACAGTTTTGAAATTAATCTGAGCTTCAAGGTCGTGGTATTTTTCATGTTAGTTGCATGAGCTGCTAAATCACTAGATCATATTGATATTTAAAATTTAATCATGAGAATATTTTAAATTTAGTTATAATCTTAAAATTGTTTTAAGTATACATAAATGTGAAATTTTAAATTTCACATTTATCTATATTTAAAAAAAAGTAACGGTACCTTACTTTTTATTAATTATAATTTATTACTTTTTATTTATTTTTTTAATTTTTATTTATTTATTTATTTTCATAAATAAAACTTAAAATACTTGATTAGTAATATGTACTTTTATATTGATATTGTTTTATAAAGGATGTCAAAACTTTGTTATGTGTTCACTTTAACGTCCTATTATAATTTCAATTTTCACATCGGTCAGGTCTTTAGAAACTGAGAATTTATCTGATTACATTAGAAATTGCCAAGAATTGGAAGCTAAAGGACCAGAATTAATTAGAATGTGATAAGAAATTATATTTATTATGCCTTTATATATGTCAAAATATGTGGATTATTTTAATTATTTTATTTAAATTGATGATGATTTTTTTTCTTTTTTAGTGGTTACAGTGAAGTGAGCTGCTTTTCTACAAGTGGCAGTACGCCTAGTCAGCCTTCACCACCAGTTTTAAAAGAGGCATTTATTGATAAGTTAACTCTCGAGTGGCAGTCAAGGCCCAATGATGATAATTATACTTTGCAAATGGAAGATGATGGAACTGTGAGTTTTATTAATATCTCACAGTAGAAATGCTGTCTGTCTTGAAATACCAGCTTTTCTTTTTATTTTCAGTAAAATATATATTGTATAACGAGTTAGTTCAAGAGCGGATTATAAACTGCAAGCTGACGAAAGCATAAAAAATTTTCACAAACCCTGTGGTGCAGTGCTAAAATCAGAATTCTTTGATATGTTTTTTACAATTTTCGATAAATGAATAATATAATATTTAAAAAAAAAGGGGGAGGGGAGGCTGAAGTGCCGTAAGAATGATTCTTCTCTATCTAACTGAGATTATTGTTATGTTACCTTCAGACACTTGCCTGCTAGGAAACCACACCATAGCCAATGATATTGTAAATTTTTTTTATTGAGTTAAGGAGTTATCTTACAGGTAATTATCAAAGCACATCAATGCATGACAATAACCATTTAGAAATAGGAGATCATTGAACCAGGTTATTTCTATGATAAAAGTAGGTAATGCATGAGCAGAAAGATCTTTCATTAATTATACAGATTTTATAAAAGTTAATAAAGTAAATGTATCCAATACGTGTTAAAAAAATTCACATTTCTTTGCTTCTGTTTCCTAGATTTTAAAGTTTATTCTTTTAGTTCACTTGCTAAGAATGCTTAGATTTTATAAGCATCTCATGATATTTTAGAATGATCCATGAACTAAATATACTACCATAGAATTTAGAATAGTGTCTGTGATGATTTTATGAATACCACACATGTGCACTGTAGCCAAACAGTACACATTTTCACCTCTCTCGTTATGCAGAGTCAAGATGATAGAAGAGAATGTTACGATAATGGAGGTTACATGCTGTATGCCAGCAGAATAGTGTTACTGACTTTATGTAAACTATATTTGTTTTTGTTCATGTTGTAATAAAGTGTTCGTCCTGTTGGTACATATGCTGTATGAAAATGCTCATGTTACGTTCATGTAAAATATGTCAAGAACCCACCTCATGACGGATATAGGACAGTGGTGTCAGAACAGAGGAATATATTTACAGTGGATTATAAATATCCTTTTGAAGAGTTCGCAAAAAATTTAAGAAATAGTTTCTTCAGTTTGTTTGATTGGAAATTGGAATAATAATAATAATAAAAAAAAGTGGATGAGGCAAAAAACTCAAAATTTAAGAAAAGCAAAAGTTATTCATTCAGCCATAACTAAAGTAACAAGTTGTTAACTTGTTAACGAAAGTTGATAACTTTTCAAATGTTATGAACATTTTGAGTATTTCGTTTGAACATTTTTTTAAGAGCTAAAATCATAGACCTTTGAATTTTTTAATATAATAACTGCTTATATAATGATGATAATGTTAAAGGCTTAGGTTGAAGGAAAAATTATTTGAATGTTACATCTTTTAATGATTAAGATTGTGTAATTTATGTTGAAATAACTTTAATTCAAAATAGTAAGAACTGCCTAATTTAAATTTGAAAATTTCATGAATATTAGTTTTTAAAAATTTTTTTTTAAAATTTTTTTGTTTTGTTTGTTTCAAGAAATGTTTATATGTGGATTTGACAGGTCATTGAAAGAAGCAATCAAATCTTTTAGAGGGAAGACGATGATTTCATGAGCAACACACATGCATACACACAGCTGAACAACACATGTTTTTGCTTCTCTCTCGCGTGACACAGAGTCGAGATGACCGAAGAAAATGTTATGATAATGGATGTTACATGCTGTATTCCAGCAGAATGTTATGCTACTAACTTTATGTAAAATGTTTATTTTTTATGTTATAATAAAGTGTTCATCCTATTGACATGTATGCTATATGAAAATGCTGGTATCGCATCACATTCATGTAAAATCTAGAACCCACTTTATGATGAATATATGACAGTGTCTTTCGTGACAAAAATCAGAATAACTGATTGAACTGAATTGCTAACTATGCATAGATAACTTAAGCATCTCATTTTAGAATGACCCATAAAATAAATATATTCTGGATGTGGGAATAGTGTTTTTTGTGACAAGAATCAGAATAACTGTGCTGAATGTTTGTGTGATGTTGAAATAATGTGCTAGTATCAAAAGGTTAAGCTAACTAAGCATAATGAGGAAATATTGTAATGCATATTTTCACAATCCTAGCTATGTCAGAGGCGTAGCTAGGATTTTCAACATTCGAAGTAGATTTCAGCACCCACAGTATTCTGCTCTCAGAGTATTCAGCACTCACATCATTTCAGCACTTGCAGCATTTAAAGATTTCATGCCCATTCTGTTTCCCAAATGCAGTGTGAAATGTGACTTCGGTGCTTCCTGGATGCTGCAACTTTGGATAGATGTTTGTTTCCCTTTGCCTCTTTAGTCATGCCACTGATTGCAGCTAATGTGTCGAAAGGTAAACTGGTAGCAAAATATGATTCAAAATTATAACCACAGTATAAAAATTAAGAATTTTATAAATTTTGTTTTGTCATTTTTTACAAAATTATACTTTTCTCAGGGCAGTGTGAATTTTATGGGAGAAATGTTCTACAAATTCATTTCTTTTCCAAAATAAATAGTGATTTTTTTGTTTTGTTTTTAAATTTCTGATTAAGAGCATTTTTCTTTTAAAAATAAAAATGTGATTTCTATAATGTACCCACTAAAGAAGTATGCAACCATTTTAAAAATATTATACAGAGTGGTAGTTCTTTGGAGTATAGGATGTAATTTAAATAAAAGTTTCACTATTTACAGTTTAAACTATGAGGTAACAGCACATATGCTCATGAGTTTTCTAGTTTGCATTATTATGAAGTGATAAATGCATATACAGTCATTTGGGTACTATGTCTGTAGAAGAGGGACGACTATACATTAAAATAGAAGTGTGTGAGGCAGTATTCCCAACGAAAGTTCTGAATGCTTTGCTGAAAACTCGTGATGGTCGGATACTAGATTGTAACACAGTCTTCAGTTGGATTTCTGGTTTTTAAGAACAGCATCTTAACATACAATATTACCAAGAACAAGTACACCAAAAGCATTAACAGATGAATTAAGAGTAAAACTTGAGGTTGACTTCTTGAAAAAGATGATCAAGCTTGTGCAGGAAAATATCACAAACTACTGGGATTTCTTCAATATCAATATGCCACATTTTGAAAGAATATTTGTAGGGGGGAAAAGGATTTGTATCATATTGATTCATCATTGCTTGATTGCTGATAAGAAATGGAAATGCCAACAGTGTGTTGCAGTAAATTAATGCAAAAACAAGGCAGAAGAATGGACAGAGAACTGATTTTGTTTGCTTAGGGATGGGCCAATAAAATGTGTATTAAAATGCATGCCTGTGCCTAGGAAATGTTGTGACCGATTTGCTGACCAACCATTAGTGAGAATTATTATTTCACCATCATACAGTCCAGACATAAGCTCGCCAAAATTTCATTCTTCTCTGCATTTAGATAACCTTTGTGAAGATTATCCTTTTTCTTTTTGGAAGTTTTTTTAAGCAATTATCTGAAGGCCAAATAAAAATAGTTTGTGATACAAAGAATGAGAAGACAGAGAGTGTATCACTAAGAAATGATTTGAAAAACTGTCTGAAATCAAATATATATAAAAAAAAAAAATGCTATACATTATTTTTTAAATGAGCTTCATATATGTATTCATGTTGCATTCATTTTAAGTTGTATACCTAAATATATATCTGTTTACGTAAGAACATTATGCTATCTATAGTAATATGATTAGTTTTTTAGTTTACACTAAAAGGTTTTGATAAAATTTTATTCTTTTCTCCTCTTAAAATTCTGTAAGTATGTATATTCATCATTTTGCTATCTCACATTGGTGATTCTGTCATTAATTTGCTTCAGCAAACATTTCTGTTTTGTAAAATCTTGTTTTATCTTCACGGTAAGCATTTGTGCTTACCGTGAAGATTTCCTTAACATGCATCTTGTTTCAAACAGAATACGATAAAGTTACTTTTTTCTTTGTTGATGTTTTTCCTTTTTTACTGTATTCCCTAACTCATGTTATTAATTTGTCTGTTGTTTTGGGGTTTAATGTGAACTTCTGTTAGCTTTAATTTATTACCCCTTTTATCATATAATCTATCTGCATTTTGTTTTTCCTTCTCTTCTGTGGGTTTGTAACTATTAGTTAGGCTGAAAGTAAGTGCAAGCTTAATAAATTAATTTACTTTTGTTCTTTGTAGCAGCTAGATTTTCCATGATTTAGACTATTGTCTGAAAGTAAGTGTGGGCAATTCTAATAAATTAATTGAATTTTGTTCTTCGTAGCAACTAGATTTTAAAAAAGAATCCTGCATTTGCATAATTTTGAAGTATGTTATAATAGATGTAGTGCAGTGTTAAAATTCAGTTCTGGATTAATGTTAACTTTAATTAAATTTACATTTTTCTGCAATAATCTGAAGTGGTTTTGATTTCCAAGGAAAATATTTTGAAGAAGAGAGATTTATTTCATGTTTTCTTCTAAAATGCATGTTTTAAATTAATGCCAATTTTGTGGCTTATTTTTAAAAATTCATTGTGGTAATCTGTTTCTTGCTTGTAATAAATTTTAATTTTTATATTTTTCTTTAAAAGTATTAAAAAAATTATATTTCTTGGAAGCATTGAAATATCTGACTGTTAGCATTTAATTTAAATCTAACTAAAATGTAGCTTAAAACTTGACCAGACTTTTTTATTCAAAAATGCTGATTGCATAATATGCAGAGTGGTAATAATTATTTAAATTACTGTATTTGCTGTCATGATTTTGTCCTATGTTTTCATTAATTTTACTACTCTGTTAATTGGTAAATATTTAAAGGACTACTGAATACTGTAGGTCCTGTATTCATGTCTAAGTGAGTGGGTTGGCTGCTGTTGGTGAACAGTTGATTCTTGTGATTTTTTTCATGGATAATGTGAATATAAGCCATGTTTCCATGCAAATTCTCCACCAAGGCATCATTTACTTAGCCAAATAGCCCTTGGTGTGCTTTGCCACATACAAATAGCCTAACCTACTAATTTTATCAGTTGAGTATCAAGAAGAGAAAATGAACTTATGATACTATTTCTGAGAAATGGTGTACATAATGTAATTTCTGAGAAATGTGTGTCATTTCTGATTCACACGTAAGTGTTGTATCTTTCCCGATATGTAATATGAATACAAAGCCACGTTTGCCTTAGAAATCCTCTAGCAAGGCATCCCTTTCCTTAGGTAGATAGCCCTACTTAAGAATGTCATACTCAAGAAACCTAACCTACTAATTTTATCTACTGAGTATCAAGAAGGGAAAATTATGCAATATATACCATTTTTTTAAAAAAGAGTAGCAAATTAAAATTAATATCAGTATGGGTAGCATTTAGAAAATTAAAATCAATATCAGTTAGGGTAGTAAATTAAAATCAGTATGAATTAGATGTTTTAATATTACTGTAATACATTAAAAGTCAGTTAGAATTATAGCTTTCAGAACTGTTCTTTTTACTTATCCATTGCATGTTGCTAATATATTTTGTTTCACTACCATAAATAAAAAGTTTTTAAATATGTAAAAATGCTGAAGGCAAACATGTATGGCATCTACTGTATTATGGCATATTTTTTAATACATTAAAATTACATTATTGTTTATTGGTTTTAAAGTAATTACAAAAAGCAGAATTAGATTTTACTTTTCTTAAAAATCTGAAAATTGTTTCTATTTTTATTTACCAAATTGTGTAGTTGCAAGTGGTATATATGAAGGGCATTTCTTTAAATATATTTCATTGCATAATTTCTGATATGTTCAATTTTTACCTTATTGAGATCATATGCTTGTATTTTTCCCCCCAAAATTTGATCATTACTTTCCCTTTAATGTTTCTCATGCTCCACTTATTTTATAGTTCCATGGATTTCTACCAGTATATAATGGGAAAGATACATGTTATACATGTCTGCGTTTGAGACGCAACACAAGCTACAAATTTAGAGTAAGTTTATTTACAATTCAAAATCATTTAATTAATCATGCTCACCTAAAATAAATTCTCTTAAAGAAGTTGTATCATATAAACAGGAAGTGTTCTATCAAGGGCTGTATTGTGTATACAAATTTTATTATTCATGAAGAGGGGATAAGGGAGTTATAAAAACTTGATCTATTTGACCCAGTCCTGGATCTAGCGGGGAGCAAGCCAGGGTCTGTGCCCCGGGCAGCAACTTCTGCGGCGGCAAATTCAAATGTTGTGCTGGATCGTATTTGGAATGTTGTTAATTTTGATACAAGATTAGTAGTTTTAAAGCTAGGTTTAAAAACCTCTTTTAAGAATCTTTATAATTAATTGCTAAGAAACCTTTTAATGGAGCAAACAGTTAAAAGAAAGCTAAGTATAGCTGAATGCTACTCTAAAGCTAAGATCAAAGAGAGGACAATAGAGGGATTCTGGGCATTACTGTCAATGTCAGATGACCCTGTACTCGAGGCTCGTGTCTCTGCCAACCCAACGCCCCCTAAATATAGTAGGTCTAGGGAGTGTTGACCAACGTCACTTGATTTCCCACTACTGTTTGCTTGCCTTGCCACAGGGAACAATTGCCTCTTTTATGCAGGCTCACTTCAGGATGCCTTGCCCAATCGTATACCAACTCCGTGGAATTAATTGAAGCCCCTCCCTCAGTTCTTCCCAATAACTAACAATGGCTAACATTTCCATCCTCCACTTCAGTGTACAAAGGATGACGGACTCCACCAAAATATATATATACAGGGTGATTATAATTAAAGTTTAAGTTTCAAAACGCTATAAAAAAAGAACCACTGATGAAAATGATGTGAAATTTGAAAGGAATGTTATTGAAGAAGGCGGAAAGCGTATGGCAGAAGAAAAAATTTAGTTTCAAAAGTTAGCAACAGATGGCGCTGTAAGCGGCAAAATCACGATGAGAAACGAGAAGTGATTCGTAAAACAATGGCTAAGGTGGAAGTTACACATTAAAATGCTTTGACAAATTAGAATTGTTGAATAATTTTATTTGCATGACTGTACATATCACATTGAAAGGGACAAATCGTTTTCAAGAGTTTTGCGGCGACATACCGCATAAGAACCATTCATCAAAGAAGTTCGGAACTGTCGCGAGACTGGCACAAAACATGTTCAATATGGTGTTGTGTGCAACAAGTTGAAAGCGACAAACAGCATGTTCCACGACGGATCGCAGTGTCTCCGGGGTGATGTTCAGAATGTGTTGCAAAATGCGTGCCTTTAATTCCGCTAAATTTGCAATTGGAGCACGGAACACAGCATCCTTCAGATATCCCCGCAGCCAGAAATCACACGGAGTAAGATCAGGCGATCGGGACGGCCAGGCTGTAGGGAAATGACGGCCGATAATTCGAGCATTTCCGAAATGGCGCCTCAGCAGCTGCTTCACGGGATGTGCAATGTGCGGAGGAGCGCTATCTTGCATAAAAATGATTTCATCCACACATCCACGCTGTTGCAGAGCTGGAATCACGTGGTTGCGCAAAAGAGACGCATACCTCTGACCAGTGACGGTTGCAGTAACTGGACCGGAAGCACTCTGCTCGAAAAAATGTGGTTTTAGGATGAATGATGCCGTAAAGCCACACCATACCGTGACCTTTTCAGGATGAAGTGGTACGGGGTGCGTTGCCAGTGGATTTTCTGTTGCCCATATTCGACAATTCTGGGTATTCACGTATCCTGTCAGATGGAAATGGGCTTCATCTCTCCACAAAATTTTCCACGGCCATTCATTATCCACTTTCATGCGAGCCAGGAATTCTAACGCAAACGTCTCCCTAGCTGTCAGGTCAGGCGGAAGCAACTCCTGCACATGGCCAATTTTGTACGGATAGCATTGCAGGATGTTTCGTACAATTTTCAGCACCGTGCTCGTAGGCCTGTCCAATGTTTGGGCAATTCCTCGTGCACTGCACGGTTGCACACCACCGGCCGACCCCTCCTGTAATGCTGTGGCCACTTCTTCAACTACCGTCGAATGCACTCGTTTTCTCCCTCTACCAGATTGCACATCAAACGAACCTGTCGTTTCGAATTTTTGCATCATTTTCTTTAGACCTACGACACTCATTGGACCAACGCTTTCTTTTATACCCTTCAGTGTCCTGAATTTTTGCAGAGCTACTCTTGCACAATCATCATTCTTGTAATACAGCTTTACCAGCAGAGCGCGGTCCTGCAGTGAAACACCCATGGCGAACGTCTGAGACGCGAAATGAGGAACAGCCTGGTATCTGACGGCTTTATAACACTGAAATTTAACTAACATTTTAATTTGTCTTCTTCCGCTTGCAGTGCCATCTGTTGCTAACTTTTGAAACTAAATTTTTTCTTCTGCCATACGCTTTCCGCTTTCTTCAATAACATTCCTTTCAAATTTGGCGTCATTTTCATGAGTGGTTCTTTTTCTGTAGCGTTTTGAAACTTAAACTTTAATTATAATCACCCTGTATATATATATATATGAAGACATTTATCCTTATAAATGGGATACATTTGATTGAGACTACAAAACTATTTTCTTTTTCTTTTTTTCAGATATTGTGAAAAATGTGCATACAGAGCAAATATTAAATGAAAATCTAGTAAGAGCAAAAGTAAAAATTACTTTCTTTTATACTCATATAATGCTTTTATAATGAATTGAAAGAATAATGAGCCAGAACATGTTTATGTACCACTCGAATTAAAAAAATTTCCCAGTAGTTTTGTAGTTCCAATGTAGTTTATTGCGACGATAAGTATTTGAAACACGGTTCAAGGCGAAGTCCAACCTCACAATCTTTGCACCAGATTCGTGTTCCTTCGCGATTTTTTTCCATTTGCATCTTCTCATGCATCTTTCTTTCATCAATCTCTGAATGTTTTCTAGCACTCATTTCTGATTAGAAGAAGGAGGCAAATGTAATGAAGTTAGAGCCATAAATAATATCAAGTACCTTCAAATGCTGCAATTTAGTGGACAACTAATGACATCTGTTGGTTAAAACTTAAATTAAACATGGAATACTGTATGTAATTTATTTCACTGACTAAAATGTGAAAAGGCAGGATGCGCTGCTCAATAAAGGAAGAAAAACACATGCCAGTGAAAATCGCGGAATGAGCAAATTTTGCTACATTTGAGTTGCCCGTGGAAGTTGTGGGATGAGCAGCCAAAGGGTTAAACTTGCATCTGTATGCACATTTTTCTTTTTGCTGTATATTAAAACTTGTATATTGTTGTATTGTATTCATGCAATTTATATTTAAATGATAATTTTTAGAAACTTCTGCATTATAACTCTAACTAATAGAAGATATTTCTAACGTCTTCTGCATCATAACTCTAGCTAATAGAAGATATTTCTAACGTCTTCTGCATCATAACTCTAGCTAATAGAAGATATTTCTAACGTCTCCGTGTTGATTAATCGTTAGTATGCATCTTATAAATGAAATTTTTTTAAAGACAGATGATACTGAGTTATGCTAATAATAGCTCTAACTGCCATTATTTATAATACAGCAAGTCAACATGATTATAGCTCATTTATAATTTTATAAAAAATTTCAGCTATACTGGAATTAATGTTCCTAATATTTAGATTATATTTTCTTCTTCCTTGATATTTTTGTGATGTGATGACATCATGGAGGTAAGAAAGGAAGGAGTGGCCAAACCGGTACTAGAAGTGAAGCACTGCTTCGAAGCTTCAGTCACCAGATGGGGTGTTTTTTATTTACATTCAGAAGCTCGCTTGACAGCGCTTTGATAGTATTTTGACACATGACACTTCTATACAAATCGAAAAATGGGCATAAAAGAATCATTCCTAGTATGATGGATAATAGCAATTTGTATAGTTTAGCGACATTTACGCAAAAATCACATCTCGGTTATTTTTCGATAACTAACAACAGCGATTTTGATTATGAATTTGTTTTATAAAATTCTAAGCTGTTGAACTACAAAAATACAGATTTTAGCAAAAAATTTATGCTTAAAGAATGAAAAATACGTCACCTATGTATTGTTGAAATTAAGGGTAAAAAAATCTAATAAGTATAATTAAAAGAATTATTCCCCTTATCAGTCATATATTCCCCTTGTATAAGTCAGTTACAAGTTTTAAATAATATTTAAAAAATAATCCTTATTTTATTCCCTTTCAGAAATATCCAGAGAAAGTTAAGTACTATTTAAAGTATTTCGCTATTAAGTTAAAAGGTGCTGTAATTTGAAATGGACCGAATAGAGCATTAGTTATAAATTGACTTATAGTTTTCGATTTAAAAGATGCCTCAGAAGCTAAAAATCATATCATATATGAGAAAGTATTTTAGGAAGAAGCTCTATAAATAGAAAAGAAATAATGCATAGTTTTAATAATACAATAAACTTTGATCTTAATTTTTGTAATCCTTAATCGAATCAAATCGAATCAAATCGAATTACCTTACATTTTTTTCCTAATGAAATTAACGGAAACTTGTGAAAATATTTCGAATGAAACCATTTTGAGCAAACTGTTCTGTGAAAAGTATAGCATTTAATTTCATTCAGAATGAAATGTTGTTTAAAAATGTATTCTTTTCATAAAAAAATTTTAAAATGTATTGTTTAAAAATGTTTTAATGTTTAATGTTATGTTTAAAAATGTATTCTTCTCATTCATTCTTAGGCCTCTGAAGTATTGTAGAAAAAGAAAATATATGCATATATATGCATATTTACAACGTAATTACAAAATATTTACATCCGATCGTGTCAAAACCCATTGAACTCGATGGTAAATTACTCAGTGTTTTGGTCACCAAAGAAGGGATCGCCAGTGCTTCAAAGCAGGGTATGGGAAAACCGGTTTAGGGATACTCCATCTAACTTCCTACCTCCATGGATGGCATAGAGATAAATATAACTCATTTGCCAAATATGTAAATCTGTATTCAGCACACTTTTGCATTTACTAATATATTGTTCAACACACAGCATCTAATAAACCTAATTTCAAGAGCTCTGCGTTCATCAGCGATCAAGCAGTAAAGTCTCTAAACATTGGTAATTTAAACTGAGTTTCAAATCCCAGAGAAAAATTTGGCTGCATTACAGTTTTTATGGTTTTTCCTCATATGTAACGTAAATAAGAGCCAGTTTATCTTAAAAATATGCTCCTACCAGTGACCGAATTGTAGATTGCTATATGCTAGGTTCAATCCTAGGTGAACAAGTTGGCTGCATAGTTGATTTTCATGGTTTCCCTCCACGAAATTATCTCACCCCAAGCCAGATATCCTTCGGGTGCCTTGCCATACAATGCCGACCAAGAGCTCTTTCTTTCTCTGTAGATATTAACTATGGAAAAATGTATCTAAAAATCTTCCGTTTATGAAGTAAAAATATTTTTTTAAATTTATTCTTTAAAAATATAATAGTTTAATAAAAGTTTTATTCATTGGTAAGTTTCATCTTGGTGTATCTCTTTGCATATCCTTTTAATAACAGTATAAGTAAAGAAATTAACTCGTTTTTCTATGATTGATACCTTATTGCAAACTCTGTAAGTTTTTCCAAAACTGTAAGGATATATTATAAGGATATCATTAAAATATGGATTATTTCTCCTATCTGCTTGACATCTTTATTGAATTTATTATTTTATACTGAAAGCCTTTAACTTCATGAGCTTCTTTATGCATTATACAGTTTGAGATCAGAAGCTAAAATCCAAGCTGATATATCAAAGTTATTATATACAGTACAAAGTCCGTAATCCGGAATGATCTATAATCTGGACCTCAAAGCCACAAACTTACACATGCGTGTTTAATGCACGCGTCCGCTACGCATGCGCGTAAAATGTTTACCCATGCGTGCTTTCGATAGAAAGTGACAGAGAGGTTATTGAAAACAAAATAATTTCGATTGACAAGTTGGTTGGTATTCTCGACACAGCAATTACAGGACTTGAATAGTGGAACTTTGTAACTGAACAAGAAATTATGTCTGTTTATAGAACTAGAGAGAAATTATTAGCACAAAAAACGAAGCAACTTAACCCCTTCGAGCCGGGTAGCGAAAACGCGCGCTTATCGCTGAGGCCGGCAGTGTCTTACGTGAGTGTCTCTCCAGGGCCGGGGGCTTTTTTGCTACTAAGCCTAAATCCATGAAATTTCCGAAGTATCAACGCATTGTTTAATAATGCTTTATAGAGTATTTAAATGGCTTATGCTCTATGAATATTTTTATATATACACTTTAATTACCTTATTTCTTGTTTAAATGCATATTTTACATATTTTATTTTAATTACTCACCATTTTATGAATTTTAACATTATACATCTGAAAACTAAATATATTACTTAAAATTCTCTTTTTGTATGAAAAATTAACAGGGATCTACACACAGTCCTACATTACATTCCTTGCACTCGTAATAACTCATTTGCCGTTTTGGAGGATTTTTCCGGGAATGTGAACAAACGAAGCATCGTCGTCTCATTTTCTTATCAGTCTCTTCTGAACAAAGTTTTGGAAAATGTCTTTCAGTTAATCTTTCAGAATCAATATCAGAATATCAGAATTTCAGAATCAATATCCGAAATATTTTGCATCATTTCTGCTATTTCATGCTCTGTTAAACATTTTCGACGCTTCGACATTGCAACGGTAAAAACAAAGAATTCACGTCTAACAAGATCTAATTATTTTCTAAAAACTGAACTGCAAACCGAAATACCCAATGCTTTAGAGCAAATAAAACATCTCTACTTACAGTAAACAACTACCACGTGCGAATAAAGTGCGATTTAAAGAGACGTCATAAATCACGCCATTCGGAAACATTTAGTTCCCCGTTTGTTTATATAATCAAAAACACGTGTATGTGAGTCATGCTTCTCTCATTTCGAGTAGAAGGTCTAATTTACATGTATCTGAAACCATATGGACATACAGTGCCATCTTGTGGCAGAAATTATAGTTTGAAAAACGTTCCAAAGTACTGGCACAAATACGTGACAGTCGATAGAGAATGGAACAATCCTCTGGCACGCCTGCATGTCGGCTGGTAGGTAAGTGCGTTCGTTGCTGGCACGTATACGTGACAGTCGGCACGAAGGGGTTAAACAACTTGCATTGAAAAAATGTTTAATAAGGTAAACAAATATTAAGCCTTTTTTTTGGTAAATTTTGATACACTTTAGATTATAATTGCTCATTTCATAAATTATGGTTTCACATTTTTAATTGTATAATTTCTGCATGCCATCTTACCAGATTTAAATTGATGATCTATAATCCGGAAAAACCCCTAATCTGGAATTGCTGAAGTCCCGACGAGTCCAGATTACGGACTTTGTACTGTATTTTCCGAATTTGTATTAAGCTAATCTATCAGAACTTTTTTATATACATATTCAGAAGATATATTAAGCTAATATAGCAGAATTACTGTATACATTCAGAAGCTGTAATAAGCTAGTATATCAGCCTTATTGTGTATATTAAATTAATGCATCAGAATTATTATCTGTATTCATAATAATAGAATTGTTACACATATATTCAGAATTCTGATGTTCTGAATTGTATGTTAGCTTAAGCTTATATATCTTTTACTGAAAGCTGAAGATGTAAGTAAACGTTTCCTTTGTATTTGGTAATAACTGACTTACAACAGCAATATTATACAGATGATATTCACTGACCATTTAAAGAAATTTTAGAATAGTAAAACATTTACATTAATGGAAAGATTACAAACCCTACCTATTTTTATATTTATTAAAAAAAATTAAATTTCGTTAGAGAGTCTTAAAGGAAGATGTGATGAGGGTGGCAGTTTTTTTGGGGGGGGCGCCACCTTGGAAAAGTGCTAAATCCGGAACTGATTAAACATTTAACAAATCCATTTAAACAAAAATTTTGAACTTTTAAAATCTTACTGCATTTAGTCAAATGCTATATTTATATACAGTGATTATCATTTTGTCTAATTTTATTTTTGGCAAGTAATGATTTTGTTACTTAAATATTGTCTTCCGACAGTTTATCCTAGTGTGATTTATCTTTGTATATTTTCCCTTCAATGTAGCTGAGTGCCAGTAATGATGAGGGATCAAGTCCTTGGAGCCCTGTTGTTACGTTTTCAACACTTCCCGATAAACCTGATAAACCTGGGAAACCTTGTTTGAAAGGCCGGGCACATTCAACCTTTTTCAAAGTGGCATGGGGTAAGTGTGAGTGAGATAAAAGAATAATATATAAACAGATTATGCAGCTTTTATTAGAATTAGGTAATAATTTCATAATATAATGTCAAAAAAAGTTGTAATATTACTTGAATTTTGAACTATTAAGTTAGGAAATAGATTGAGTGGAAGAAATTTTGATCATTACATTTTTCATTATTATTCAACAATGGTTTGCAGCTTATATTTTATTAAATACCATTTTGGAACAGCTTTGTATTGTAGTTGTGTTTTTAAATTTTTTGTAAATAGAGGAAATTCCTTTTAAAAAGGGAGAAAGTTGCAAGGAAATGTGCACTTGTAGTTAAATGCATAATTACACAAGTTTATGAAAGCATAACTAAAAATACACTACATGGAAAATTACTGCAAAATTTGTTTAGTCAAGGCTGATCATAAACAATGTTAATTTTTTTGTATACATCTCTAAAAAGTAGTAATACCAATTTTTCCATACCATAAACTTGCTCAAATATCTTAATAGAGTTTAAGAACTTAAATTAATTCCAGAAAGTAACCCTATAATTTAGTTTTAAACTTGCCTAATTTCCATATAATACTATTGAAAAAATTTGAAACATTACAAGAATTATGAAAATGTTATGTAGAAAATCAAATGAAGTAGAAGGCATTATTAACATATGAGGTATTTTCTCCCTCTTTCAGTATGTCTTCATGGTGTAACTGTAACAAACTTGGTATATATTCGAAAGGTCCAGGTTCGAGTCCGGACGAGGGCATTGCACATTTTTCACATATCCTACTCCAAATAATCTAATGAATATACAAATGTTATGTTACCAATAAATTTGCTCAATGCACAGGCATCAGAAACCTTCAGTTTGTAAGAAAAGTACAAAATCAATGAAATGTTATTTAAAAAAGTATGATCATATTTTGCCTTCTCTGTTGCTCAGTTTTCTTATTTACATTATGATTAAATTATTAAATCTGTTGAAATCATTAACTAAATAAAATGATTAGTTATTCATGTCTGAAATCTAAGGACACAAGAATTTCCCATAATTATATGAAGGGGATTGGGAGATTTTACAGAATGCATAGAAGAAAATAAATGAAATATGACAGACTAGTGGAAACATTAAAATTGTGCAATATCATTTTCTTTCTCTTAGTGTACTCATAGTTTATCAGAATGCCTTAGAGTAGTAGATCTTGTGAAATTATAAAACATAGAAATCTACATAAATTTTATTATCAGTTCTCTGAACTTTAAATTTCTAACAAAAGAAAAGGTAGGAGAGGGAGAGAGAGCTTGTCAACACTTAAAAATAAATTCCTGAAGTTTTGCGCAAAGACTATACTGGATTGTTTGAATGTGACAAATCACACTACAACTATTTGCCAATAGGAAGAGGTGTATTCATGGGACTTACTAATGTAACAATGCTAAAGGAGACATTACAGTGTGAAAAGACAGCAATACAATTACTAATACTAATAGTGTTAGTTATTATACTGTTTAGGGTAAGGAAATATTAGTGTTACTACTTTTTAGAGCTGTTGTGTAGAAAAAATTAATAAGGTTTGTGGTCACCCCTAGCTTAAATGAAAGTTTTGCAGTAATTTTAATTTTGCTGTATTTTTAGTTATGCTTTCATAACCTTACTTAATTATGCATTTAATTATAAGTAGACATTTTTCTGCAACTTTCTTCAGTCTTATATTTTATACTCATTTATTTTTTATTTTAAAAACTGGCTACAATGGGATTTTGAGTGAAAAAAAAACATATTCATTGAGCAATACCAATCATATATATAACTAAAGAAAAGCAAGTTTAAGAATTTTTTATGAAAATACATCATGAAAAAATATTACTTGTGTACGGGTTCATAATGGATTGAATGCACACAAAACTAATGATGGGTTGGTAAAATTTATTTGTCCAAAAGAAATGCTTCACAATTCTGGAACTTTTGACGGAAGTACTTGCACAGTTCTTCTCAGTATGACAGAACACAGTCAGCACTTCAAATTATTTAGAATGTTGAACACGATGTAATGCAAAGTACATCTGAAAAGCGAAGCTTGAGCAGAAACCTTTCAATATTCCAAACTCAGTTCTGAACTGAAAAATGAGAATTGATGCTCTCTCCAGTCTTAGTTTTCCCCAGGCTAGTGAGAAATTTCAATTACTTTTGATTTCTCAAAATTACTAGAAGGCATATATAGTTACATAGGGCTAGATATGATTACAGTTACATATAGTGATCAGACCAATTGCAGTTATAGAGTAATTGGATCGAAATTTTGCAAGTTTGGCAAATTTTGGTGATTTCTTGCTAAATTTGGTGACAAAAATTAGTTGCCAAAACTATCACCAGCTTGGCAGTATCTTGCCAGTTTTACAAGATAGCTATTTTTGGTCAATGTTAAATGGACCTGCTACTGTAATCTTATTTTTCCAGTGGAGCTTAACATTTGGAAGCATTTTTCATGTGGCATTATATGAGAGATGCTATGATTAACATGTAATGTCTTTAAAATTACTTAGATATGTACAAAATTAGTAAAATTGCTCCCTCCTCAAGGATTACATGTCCCCAGGCAGTACCGTTTCTTGACAGGAAGCTGTACTTTAACTGAGGAAAATCAGTGCAATACTATAAAATCATTTCAATAACCAATCAAATACTAAATCAGTGCAATACTATAAAATCATTTCAATAACCAATCAAATACTAAATCAGTGCAATACTATAAAATCATTTCAATAACCAAATACTAAATCAGTGCATGAATTTCCAAGTTTATATATGCATAAAGGCAGTACCGTTCCTTGACAGGAAGCTATACTTTAACTGAGGAAAATCAGCGCACTACTATAAAATAATTTCAATAACAAACCAAATACTAAATCAGTGCAGGAATTGACAAGTTTATATATAAGACCATAGCGTTAGTATCTCTTTATATTATATAATACACTTTGAGGATTGTGCACCATGTTTATAATATGGGTCGAGGCTGTCATAATGAGGGACTTTAGGCTTAGAATTTGATGATTTGTGGCAGAATTTGATGAACTTAGTTTTTGATGACATACTGGTAGAATAGGCTAGTAAGAACAAAGGTAACTTCTGGTTCCAGTCCTGTTGCTTTCTAGAAACCATCAGCAAGAAATTATTAAGGGTCATTTAAACATCTCTGCTATGCCATCTGACTGTGAATCTAAAGATGTTATTTGAGTTCTTGTCTATGTGGAATAGTTTACAGAGTTCTTTCACAGCTGAGATGAAATTCTTCCTGTGATTGGAATTTACCTGAAGAAGCACTCCAAACCTGGAAATCCAGTGCTGTATTATTCATCATTACCTCTGCTACTGTGACAGCCTCTATAGAAGGCATCGCCATTTCAACGTGATGATCTTATCTAATGATGAATAGTGATGTCATATTCCTGGAGTCTCACTATCCATCTGACTTTTTCACTTTTGGGATTCTTGAAATTCAAAGATCCAGGTACAGTGCATGCTGCCGTAGATTATGTAATACTATACAGAAATATTATACAGATTTAACTATGGTGAGCAAGTCTTTTCTGGTGACACAGTAGTTCCTCTGCAGTTAAGATAAATCTTGACATGTTCTTACCATTAATTTCTTGGGATATAATAGCACCAGTACTTTCATCGCTCATATCTATGCCAAGTATAAATGTTTTCTCGAGCTGAGAATACATCAGGATTGCCACTGATGTTAAATTAGCCTCCTTCAGCTTGTTGCTTGTTAAATGCATCCTCACATTCTTTTATCTACAAGAGCTTTTGCGTGCTCTCTCTCAGTTTGTGAAGGTATCTTAAGATGGAAGAAAATTCCTTGAGAAATTTTCTGTAGTAGGTGCAAAGCCCCAGCAAACGTTTTAGCTGATGACGATGTCATCCAAGTATATCAGACAAGCTTCATAGGAAAGACCTCTGAGCATGGTGTCCATGAGGCATTTGAATGTGGCCAGTATTTTACATTATCTAAATGGCACGACCTTGAAATGCTTAAGTCTTTGTTCGGTAGTAAATGCTGTCTTTTCTCAGTCATCAGGTGTATCTCTACCTAGTAATATCTACTCTTTAAATCAACTGTGAAAAGCCACTTGTTTCTGAATGAATGTTGAGAATGTTTTCATTTCTAAGAAGAGCATAGCTGTCTTTCTTCTTGATGTCGTTCAAGTGGCGATAGTCAGTGCGAAATCTACTTTATCCATCTTTCTTTCTGACCAGGATGATGAAAGTGGCTGAAGGACTTTGTTGAACAGGGTTCTTACAGTCCTTAAAGTCCTTAGTTTTTTTTTTTTTTTTTTTCTTTTTAAGAACCTGTTTTTGGTCCTAAAAAATCCTTAAAAAATTTCTGGGCAAGAAGTGAAGAAGCATTTTGAAATTATTTTATTTTTTCTAATCAAGTCTTAAATAACTTTTCGTTTTTGAGGATGTGAATTGTATATTAAATGGTTCTAAATTTGGTGACTTATCAACATTTTGAAAATTTTAAAATCAGTTTTAATAGAAAGTTTTCAATTCAGAGATCTGGGAATTTTTCTATGATTTTTTTAAAAAACATTATAACATTGATAAATTTCATTAAAATAATGGTAACATATTGAAATAATCAATAAGAAATAACATTAAAATAAAACATTGTTATTTTTCGTTGTCATATTATTAAGTGACATTACTTTTCATTTTGCCGAATTATTATACAGTATTTTGAATAATCTGAAAAAAATAAGTTAATAAATACTATGAAGCACAATTTACAAAACAGTTCTTAGCAAAAGCAAAATAGCTGTGTAATTAATTAAAATATCATCTTTTTAATTTTTTCATGGTAAGAGTTTTCCCAATGAATATTAAGGATTCTCAGAATATGCATCAGTTTTATCTGTAAAATTAATTTTACGCTTTTCCCGCCGGATTTATTTTCAAAATATATCTGGCTTTTTGCTGTTACAGAATTGGTAGGGTAGGTAAATTTTCTTTAGGATTTTAGCATTGCAAGCTTGGAAAGTTTAGAAGGATTTGAAGGCAAGATTTATAGACCTATGATTCTAAAAGATTCCAGAAAAGCATGACAAAATGAAAAATATCTTCATGATATTAACACATAATGGATGCATTTTATAAAAAGTTTGTGTTGAATTTCATACTTTTAGGAGAATTTTTGGAAGAACAACGAAAACATAATATTTGAATGTTGTACTTCTGATGCTAGAAGTTTTTCTTAACATGCTTATCTTCCCTTTTTTTTTCCCTACTTTCCACTAGACAAAAACATGGAAAATATGAAAAATGCTTCTAATCTTATCACATGGACAGGCATTTATAGAAAGGAATTTTTCTATTAATAACTTGAAAACATGACCGTTTAAAGTATTCATTTTATATGTCTCAGTGCATCATATAAGGGTTGGCGCTAGGCATTTTCCCACCTGATGCAATCTCTGTGAATCCTAAATTCTGCTGCCTAGTGCCTTCCTAAATTCTGCTTTCCAGTGCCTGTCCTTAATTCTAAAAATGTTGCCATTTCTAGATTTTGTTGCTCAGTGTGTCACCACACTGGCTCTATAGTCAGCCCTTACCGTGTCTGTTTTCTGAGAAGCAGTGCGATGGCAGGCCTTAGCTTCGGAATCCCACCCATTTGCATTTGCCACTATGGAGAACTGAGTCTTGTTCACTTGCCAAGAGGTCTTTCCATCATTCACGTATAGCTTTAGAGGGCGTCAAGAAGACAGTTACAAGTTTAAGGCTGTCAAGCTCCCAGTATGGATTTCTTTAGACAGTCAGCTTCCTTTGCCAGTTTGCTGTTCAAAAAGCAGAAACTCTTATCTTCGGTTTGTTGTTCAGCAGCAGAAACCCTTTCTTCAATTTCTTCAACTTTATTTTCAACCATGTTTATCCTATCCTGCCTTCCTTATAGTTTTAAACTTGTTTTCTGTTATGGCAGTAATTTCTTTTTTTTTCATTTTCTCTTGACTTGCTTCAATCTTTTCTTGGCCAGCTTCCAGCTTTTTTTCTTTTTTTGAATGGCTTTCACCTCTTTGAGAGATTCTTGGTCTGTTTTCATCTCTTCTTTAATGGATTTTTATAATGCTTTCATCCTTTTTTTTTTAAATGCAGCCAAGAATGTCAATAGCTGCTTCTCCATCGCTCTTGTTGCTGGCATTTAATCACTATTCTGATGCCAAAAATTGTTACGTGGGTTTAAGTATTACAGAGCACAATCAGTAGTCATCAATTCAACTACTAAGAACATTAAACACAGCGCATTGCAAAGTGCATCGAAAGAACAGAGCTTGCATGGAGATCTCATAGTACTCTAAACTGAAAATTGAGACTTGCTCTCCCTGGTCTTATATAGGTTTGCCTGAGCTGTCAAAAAATTTCTAGTATCTTTGATTTCTTGAAATTGCTAGAAAGCATATGATAGCCTGATATGGTTACAGCTACATATGGCAGTCAGAACAATTACAGTTACACAAGGATCAGATCGCACATACCGGGTGGCCATAATTAAACTGACAGTGCTCACAGTGTTCTGTAGCGTGATCTATTTGCGAGAATGACGTCACATTTTGTAAGAAGATTAAACAAGACGGGGGACGAAGGATTCCACGAAAAAACAAATTAGTTCTAAAAGTCACCGCTAGAGGAATATTTGGCACTGTGTAATAGAAAATAGAGTGTTAACAAATGCAAATTAATACGGAATAAAATTACCTTTATTATGCATATTTTCTGATTTAGTTCAAGTGCAATATGGCAACACTTTTAAAAAAGCGTGAAATCTACATAAACACCGAAAGTCTCGGAATCTGCAATATCACGTACGCTGAGCAGAAGAAGTTCTTTATTCAAATTTTACGTTACATTTATTCGCACAGTGCCAGCTGCTCAGGTTTTAAAAGGCAATATGTTACATTTCGAATCAATAGGATTGAAAGTTTATGTGCAATGTCTCCTTCTTTAGTCGAGCGTGCATTACTGGTCAAATTCTTTTACCTCAACCAGTGCAACGTGTCAGCCGCTCTTCATGCTTTTAGAACGCATAAAAAAGAATGCGTAAAGGTAATGGTCATGTGTCAGTTAATGGGCTATAAGCAATGGTTGCGACGTTTGAGAAAACAGGTTCTCTGAAGGTTCAGTCAGGCAGAGAACGAAAACCTGTACCACAGGATACAGTTGCCACGATGATTGTCGACAGAGCAGCAGACAATATTGCTGCTACCTCTAGCGCTCGTGGAGTAAGTAGCTTGGAATATGGATATGCCTTACAGTACGGTATGGAAAATCTTACGAAAGATTATCAACTTCTATCCTTACAAGATCAGCCGTGTACAGGAGTTACTGTTCCCCGACCATGATAAGTGATTGACTTTTGCTCTCACCTTTCTTGCCAGAATGGAGGTGGATGATGCTTGGCCGTGGAAAATCTTATGGGGAGACGAGGCCCACTTTTACCTGAATGGAACTGTGAATACCCAGAACTGCCGAATTTGGGATGACAACCCACCACATGCAGTCACAGCAATTCCCTTACATTCACCAAAGGTAACTGTTTGGTGTGGGTTCACAGCGGAATTTATCGTAAGTCCATTCTTCTATAAGAACATTACTCTGACAGGACCGGTAACCTGTTCTGTTACCGGAGAGAAATATCGAACACCTTTGTCATTTTGGCACTTCAGCAAAGACGGGGGAAATCATTTTCATGCAAGATGAAGCCCCTCCACACGTTGCTGTACGGGTGCAACAGATGCTACAACAGAAATTCATAACAGAAAGAGTCATTAGCCGCTACTTTCCAACTGCATGGCCACCTCAGTCGCCTGATCTTACCCGATGTGACTTCTGGCTATGGGGTTACCTTAAGTCCAAGGTCTATCAAGGAGTGGTCCAGGACCTGGCTGCATTGAAGGATAACATATCAGAGACTGTACGGGAGATTCCTGCAGACATGTTACTTTCTGCTGTTGCACATACTGTGCACAGAATGCAATATGTAGTCAACAACAACGGCAGCCACATTGAACCTCATTTGAATGCAAAATAAAAGGTAATTTCCGTATTGATTTGCATTTGTTAACACTCTATTTTCTATTACACAGCACCAAATATTCCCCTAGCGGTGACTTTTGGAACTAATTTGTTTTTTCGTGGAATCCTTGGTCCCCCGTCTTGTTTAATCTTCCTACAAAATGTCGTGTCATTCTTGCAAATAGATCAAGCTACAGAACACTGTGAGCACTGTCAGTTTAATTATAGCCACCCAGTACTTGCCAAGATTGGCAACTTTTAGTGATTTATTGCCAAATTTGGTGACAAAATATGGTTGCCAAAGGTATCACCAGCTTGGTGCTATCTTGTCATTTTCATAAGAAAGCTATTTACTTCAATATTAAATGAACCTGCCCCTGTAATCTTATTTTTACAGCGTTGCTTTGCATTTCAAGGCATTTCATATTACATTATACAAGAGATACTACAATTTACATACACTGTCACTAAAATTTCTTAAAAATATAAAAAATTCATAACAAAAGAAAAAAAAGTCCTTGAATCCAAAGTCAAAAAGTGTATTGAGGCATTAATGATTCCACATTCATGCGTTTATGTGATATGACTTTTGTAGGAACATTATTTTGAATAATTAGACTTTATAAATGAAATTATATGGATTTTCATAAATGAATATTATATTAGACTTTTTTATTGTTTGTATATTTTGCAGATCCACCTAAGGATGATGGTGGTTGCCCCATAACAGAATATCAGTTGGAAATGGATTGTGGAGATGGTAAATATTTAGTTCTGAAATTGGAAGGGAAATATTTCTTTCCTCCTCACCAGGAAAATTTGTTATTTTGAATTATTTTCATCTGTTTTAAATCGTACTTATTTTATAATTGTCAGTCTTGTTAGATATTTCATGTTAATTTTAATGCAATAGATATGATTATAAAGAAACATTTTGTCTGAGAAATACTTGCAGCTGTAATGTATTAGTTATGTGCTTGAGAGGAACATTATTTCATTTAATTTTAATGTATTTTACAAGAAAAAAGAAGTGGGCAGATTAAATTGCTGGAAAGTGGGTTATTTTAATATATGTTTTGAAAATTAAAACATATAATTTTTCTTTGCTAGCCTGCAAACTTGTATAAAACTTGCTGTCTTTAATGATGTGCATGATGCTTCTCATATTCTGTTGCATTATAACTTTATATATGCTTAGAAGTTTAGCTAATATGTAATTATTTTCCTTCTTGCATGAGTATATATTATTTTGTCTGATTTCTTAATTACTGATATTTCCTTCTACAGGTTTTAATTTAATTTATTCTGGTCAAGAATTAGAATTTTTATGTGAGAATCTGCTGCCAGGGAAGTCTTACTCTTTTAGAGTTCAGTGCATTAGTCCAGGAGGAACAAGTGCTGTAAGCTGTTTGAATTAATAGATTTATATGTTATCCTAGTTCTTGAATTCTAATGTGTACCATTTACTTTTAAAACATAACTGCAAATTAATTCTATGATTTAAACTAGTAATTTAATTGTTTTGGAATTCAGACTGTGTAATATTTCTTACACACTTTTTATTAAAATGTGATGAGTTATAAAGTATGTTTCATGTGGGCATTTTTAAGTGCCCAAAACATGTATTACATTATCAGTTGTAATGTATAAATTTCATTTAATGTACAGAATGCTTCAAAATGATGAACCTGAATTTAGATTAAGTGATCTCTTACATGTTATTTATGTATTAATTTGATATATGTCAGATGAAAAAGGAGATCTCAGTTTTAAAATATCAAAACGCTGATATTTTTTTTTAAAGTTTCTTTTAATGGAGAGAATGAATCACAGTTAATCTAATGATTTAAAAGTTTTCATAGTTAGACTTGTGGATATCCGGATCTTAAAAACTCTTTCTTTTTGGAAAATATTTAAGATACTGTGTTACTAGAATTGTCTTAACAAAATTTATGCTGCTGCTATGGAGACAAAAACAAAGGATACTTTGGAGCAAATAGAGCAAGAATGTGATTATCTTTTCATTGTTATTAGAAGCATTACAAAACATTTGTGGGTGAAACATGTATGGTTTCCCTCATTTGTTGCTTTGCATTCCTAAATTCGAGTGATTTGAAGTACATCTGTCATTTTCAATCACTCTTACTATATGAGAATGTGGAGTATTTGATGCTTTCCATAAGTTGCTTTTAGTACCCTAATGTCTTTGCTAGAAGAAATTTTCGTTATATTTTTATTATTTATTCACAGAGTTAGATAGGTAACAATTTCGGGTGCTGCTTGACATATCATGTAACACCTTAGTGTGCATAGTATGGCTGTAAAGCAGTGTCGTATATGTGAGCTGCTCATAGAGTTCGTCATATCATAATTATTTTATATTTGTGGCAAGAGGAACAACTTTACATATGTTATGATGGATTTTAATACAACTGTATGTCAGATTTTATGCAACACCAATGAGTGACTTTTCGTCTAGGCAACTGACATGATTCAATTATAACAACTAACATAACCATCTTGAATTCCATTGCTAACAGAAGGCTTCAATTTCTGTGACTGCAGTTTCCCAAATTGTGTTTCTACTGAATGGTGGAAGATAGTAAACATGTCATCTGGTTTAAGAACTGAAATTCTGTCTGCTATATTTGGTTGTAAGCCATTGATTTATGTGCAAGATGTTCAGAGAATTTGTCATGTGATATTGAATGTCAAAAAGCTCAAACTTACATCACTTTGTGACAAATTTTAATATAGCTTTTTGTCAGATAATGATAGATTATGTCTAGCATCTGCACAATGATTGTTCATTGGCAACTGGTGTGATTTAGTTGTATATGCTGATTTTGGATTCTGTTGCTAACAAGAAGACATCAGTTTCTGTGGCTGCAGTTTGCCAAATTCTGCCACTACTGAATGGTGAAATATTGTGACAGATGGTGGTGGGCCATGTCATCTGGTCCACCGAATTGAGATTACAGCTGCCGTATGTGGATGGTAGAGTTTGAATGAGGTGTAAACCACAGGGAGCACTACATCCCTTATGTCAGACAAGCACTATATAGGCTAGCGATGGTGCTGTTATTGTAAGGAGCATTTTTACATGGTCTTCATTGGATTCTCTTATCAGATTGGATGGAGCTTTTATTAGCTCAGTATATATTGAACTGTTGGCTGATTATTTATACTCTGCATGAGCATATTCTTAAGAAAGATGTGCTTAACTGTGTATAGCACAATCCCATCAGTCTTATGTTGCACAGAGTAGTTAAATGAGTACAGCAGTGAAACTGAAATACTTGCCTAACTCCAAAAAATTCTGTCAAACATTTGTGGGATGAGCTGCAACAGTCTGTTTACTCTTTGGACTCACCATCATGCTTTGTGGTGGCTTTTTGAAGAAAGCGCAGGATTGCTGGCCGCCTCATCAAGCACCCCTTTCTCACAGATATTGCTGCTGTTGTCCATACAAAAGGTAGAATGATGCAATATTAATCAGTGCGGATAATAATTTGTCTTTTCAATATACATACTAGTGCTATTTGAAATGTTTTCTGCATAAAAAGTATGTTATTGAAGTCTGTGGAATAATGTCATATGCAAAAAGAAATGTGAAAAATAGAAAAGTGTCAGATGTTCATTATAGTTATTTGAAGATGAACCAGTAAGAAAATAACAAAATAAACTGTTGTCAGTTTTAAAATGACAGCTGGTTAATATCTCTACATGAACTCAATGCTTTTAGGTGTTTCATGTACTCGAGAAGCACTGTTCATCAAACTGTTGACATTACAGATAATGCAGAGTAACTGCCCCAAAATGAGCCATTTCATAACTCTGCAAAGTTATGGTATTGACATTCTTCATAAAATGCCTGGAAAATATTCAGTAAGGTATGAAGTTACAGGTATCCAATGCATATGTTCCATTATATTTTACATTTGGCTGCAATCAGTGCTTGCTTTGTACTGAAGCTAAAGAAAATAAGTTCCTGAGTGAAAATGCTTTACTGCAACTTTCCAAGAAAAAGTTCAGTGAAAATTACTGTCATGTGAAATTGTATTTCACAAATTTCTGGTGAGTGATCAAAATTAAATTTTCATGTATTACAATGTTAGATTAAAAAATGCAGTAAAAATAAAACTGATACATGCTAGAAATGCAAGAGATCAGTTTCCAAAAATTATGGAAAATTAATAAAACATGTAATTTGTAGGGACTGTAGTCAATATAAATCATACAATACAAAATATTGCCTGTTAGATCTTGATCAATTATAAAATAGAAAGTTGAACTTATTTTTTCTCTTGGAGGCAATCCTATGTGTAATTTCAAGAATATATGCTCATATACTTAGTTTTAGTTATGAGCAACAATGCCAACGTTATTTATTGATTAATTTTTTTAATCTTATATAAGCTCATAAAACATGTTGTATACAGCTGTATTATGGTTTAATGTTTGTTGTTGAAAAATAAGCTAAATTTGGAACTTTGAACTATTGTTTATATTAAATTTTTTTTAATATAATGCATTCTTGATGATTCAAACCCATCAAAAATCTAGGCTTTAGTAAGGGGGGGATTCTTGTCTTTCGAATGTTAATAAATAAAATAAATAGGGAACTTTTCCTCAGTAGTTTGTTTTGCTTTAACTTCTAATGTGTACTGATTGACATAAATTATTTTTTTAATGATAATGTTAAATCTGCAGAATTAATTATTTTATGTGTCTTAGTTTTCTGATATCGGGGTTGCTGTTACATCACCTGTTGTTCCAGGAAAATGTCAACCCCCAAAGTTGTATGGAAAACCAAAGGCCTTATCTATACATATAAAGTGGGGTAAGAATATAATGTTATTTACCTCATACTGTTTTTCTTTCTTAATTTAAAAAAAAAAAAAAAAAAAAAAAAAAAAAAAAAACTTTTTATACACATGACTTTATATATCACTTAATCTATTATGTCATGTGTATATGAACATTTTTATGTATTTTAAATGTTTGTATTGTCAAATTAAATAAAAGCCTTTTGTACATAATATTAATGTGAAGAAGTCAAATGTAGCAAATGAATTCAATTATGCAGTTATTGAATCACAATTTTATGCAAAAATTAAAATTGCCTTATGTATAGTTAAATGCTATCATGCTTATTCTTTGTGTGATTAATTACATGCAGTAAAACTATAAAAGATTTAATGTTAGTCTGATTAAAAGAATTCATATTTCACACACTTTAAACATTCTTTTATTGGATATTAAAAATGTTTATGATTTAAAGTTAAGTTTGCATGTTCAGAAAATTCTTTTTTTAAGCCTTATATTATTATTATTTTGTTTCTGCAACTAAATATTTAAAATTTAGACGTATGTTTTACGTTTTTATATATATATGATATAATAAAAGCAAGGAAAGGAAAAGCTGGAACACTGTTGATGCATACGTAGATCCATATTGAAGAGGAAGAATTCTGATTTCATAGTATGCTAATATATCGACTTCGTAATATCTAAAAAAATTGGCAGTTGAGGCAGTTTTAATTCCATTTTTATTTTCTAGTTGATGTTTGTGGCCACAATCACTTGGCAGTCTAGTCATGCCCTTTTACAGAACATTTACATTTTTGATATTATTGCAACAGCAAGTGTGACAGTGAAGTTACGTCCTAGCAGGGTAGAGAGCAAAGTTGAAGTGTGTAGTTACGCGAGATGGAAGCACATGAAGAGAAACGTTTTGGTTTGAGTTAAAAGAGCTGTGCAGGCCATAGAATGATCTAGAAATGGTGCAATCCAGAGAAGTTGTTATGATTTTTAAAACAGAGAGGGAGAATTTATGTTTTACATGTTAGTTTAAATTATAATTTTTATTTATATATTTTTTATCTTACATATATATATTTCTGTTTAAGAATACTATGAATGCTAATGTTGAAGGGGAATAGAAAATTGATTGTTTCTCTCTGGCTGTAAATAATTAAAAAAATATTGGAATTTAGATTTTGAAGTTTAGGTATATTTGCTTGAAATAAGGCCTTTTTTTGCTCAGAAAGTTTCAAAATGTGTTTTGTAAAATTTCTGTTTTTAAAAAAGACAATGTGTGCAATATATGCACACAATTTATATATATGCATTCTATTTTATACTGTTACATATAGGATGATTACTTAATTTTATACTTGATTTGAAAACAAAGCATCCAAAGTTCTATGGGAAACTGTTATTATTTTCTATTATTTTGCAAGTTTTCAGATTCCTCTTTCTTAGAAAAAGTGAGAATTTTTATTTAAAGAAAGTTAATAGGTATCTTTGACAGCTCTAGCAAACTTCATATAACGGTTGCTGGAGAATTCTTTACTTTTAACTCCTCAATTTTTGTACCATTTCTTGGACAACATGCAGTCTGATGTTACCATGATTGATGATGATACACTTTTTAAATCATTGAATCTGGACATTTTAATGATTCTGTGCTGAGTTATTTTATTTTGCAAGTAGCTTGAATAAAATGACACCCTGCACATATTTTCATAGATAAAAGGTATCTTTGTTCACTGCATCTGAAATTCTGTCTGCTTGTTTTAAGTTTTCTTCTGTATTCTTACCCAACATTTATTGTTGATCTCCTATTATGACTTAATCTACAACAGCTGTTTCTCATGGGATTTGAGCAAAGAAGTGGCTGCAGAGACACAACCAAATGTACTTTTTCTCTTTAACATTGCAGCTTGGAATTGAATTCAGGTTTTGATAAGAAGTGGAAGTCAGATTTTGTATCTTCAACCCTTCTGAAATCTGTTAAGCAGTGATCCTTTATTTATTTTCCATTAAGGTATGCTCAACATTATTGCCACTGGAAAGGAGTCCAGAGCAAGGATTGTTGTCCAAGTTAAAGTCACCTTTTGAAATTTTCCAGATTACTTTTTTAATGTGTTGAGAATCATAGTAAATTTCAAGTGTTTATCTTGAAATATTTTTATTGTGGTTTCCATATCCATTTATTTTCTGAAATTCATGCAACATAATATGACAGAAATGTTGTCATTCTATATTTTGTCTAATCACCTGATAAACACAAATATACTGAATAATGTCTGTCTCTAAATTAATTGATTATAGTTACCTCTCAGTAGCTTTATTGCATGATCCTGAAATAAATTTTAGTCATCTAGTATTTTTGATGGCATAATGTTGTATAGCACTTATGTAATTAGTCTGATATTGTTGCTTAATGTTGAAAGCCATTATTTCTTTTCCTCTGATATTTACTCTACTTCTAATCTTTTCACTTATAAAAGCAGTGCTAGACAATTTCCCCATGATTTCCAGTTAGCTTCAGTTGTGAATTTATGTAAATAGAAAATAACAAATCATGTATGGAACTTGATGGTATGAAGTGCGAAAACAATGTTTTTAATCATTTGTTTCTATGTAGTGTAGATTGTCTGGTTTTCCACAAACATATGCCCCCTTTACACACAAACACCAAAAAATAAAAAAATAAAAATCTGAAATGTTTCAGATTTTAAATTATGTCCAAAGGGGCAGTGGGTGGTTTTTTTTTTTTTTTTTTTTTTTTTTTTTTTTTTTTTTACACGTTTTGTGTGTTATCTTTATTTATTAAATATCATGTTTTTTGCACTTAAACCATAAAATTCAGTTCAATAACAATGTCGCAAAGTCATTTTAAAATGAGCATACCTTTAAAATTTCCGATACACAGTTTGATGCGCTGGAGATAAAAAGGTTCCACTCCCCGTAGGGTGTTGCCAATGCTTTGTTTTAAATCATTGAGTTTGTTACTCAAAAATTCATTAAAGTTTTACAAAATATAAAATTGATAACAAAACAAATTTCAAATTTGGGATTTCAGATGCCCATATTCGCAATAGGATTACATCTTTCAAAATTTTGATGGCTCTAAGTACCGTTGTTTTATCACAATTTGAGAAATATACATACATTTATGCAGATTTTTCATTATTTAATTTCTTCAAATATAATGCAGGACTCTTAACATTTTGTAGCAACAGTTTGAAAAGTGAACCGACCTTTATAGGAGTCCGACGCAAAATGTTAAAACAAAAGTAATAATCCTTCGGGGCTCAAATCCCTTTAGACTAATAAAAAACTATGAAGGGATTCGGATTTTTAACATTGAACTAGAAAGTTTGTTACTGTTTTTCATACTCTCATTGAGCTGGCAGTTTATCAGTCTGCTCTTGGACTCACTGATATAACTTTGTCTTTTTAACCGATATTATTAAACATCCCTTTCTTCACACTTATGCCACATAAAATTCAACAACAAAATCACAAAATTTTTTACCTTTAGAATTCTTGATACAGTGATAATTGTTGCCATTCATTTTCCAGCTCTTAAGGACTATTATTTTCAAACCTCTTTTTTTCCCATCAAATCACTTTTGTTGCCCATTTTACTTTTGAAATAACTAGCTGCTAGTGCATCAGCTGCCTAAAGTAGTTGTATAAAAGGAAAAAAAAATAGAGTAAGAAATTTAGAACTAATATTTAACAGTAAAGAAAAACAAGCTTACCGATATTGATGACACAGCATCAGCATGTTGATCCATAATGAACAGCAAGAATTTTGATGGCATCCATTGAATCCATCATCATTATCATCCGATCCATATTGAAAAGGAAAAGAGTCAAACAAGGAAGATTAAATATTCATCTGTATTTTAAAAGGCATATTGCAGTGACAAACAGCTTGCTATACTACTTGTGCCTATTTCAAAATGTTTACAATTTTAACAGTTTTGCATGAAGAAGAGATAAGCAGTCCAGCTAGGCCAAAGTGTAGAAAGGAAGTGCAGTTGTGTTCAGCATGAAAACTTATTCCAGAATGAGTTAGTTAGAGACTGCTGTTTTTAGAAAAGGCAATATACAAATTAAAATGAAACATCAAAGGGCTATTGAAAATTTAAATTATAATTTATCTTTTAAAAATTTTATATTTTTCATGCATGTATAGAATGTTTTCAATAAATCCAGCTAATGCAATTTCAAGGATTCATCTGGTAAATAATAAAAAAGATAAAGAACTGCTTTTAACGTTTTAAAACGTTTAGTCTATTAATTGATAACAGACAAATTAAATTTAGAAGAAAAATTAAATAACTTACTCTTTGACAAATGGCAAGAAACTGACATGTGGAAGTTGAAAATATTTTAGATCTGATATCTTTAGAATTTCTGGTAAAATTTCTCATGATTTTTATGTAACTCGGCTTAATAATTCATTATTTGCACTCAAAAAAGTAGCTGCCAAAAATCACTTTTTTTCACCGGCTGCAATTGTAGAAGAAATAGGTTCAAGAAATTGGTATGCAAAATAAGTCTTCTGTTATTGATTGCACTAAAACAGCTCCATTCTATGTCTTTACAGATGGAAGCAATAATAATGTTGCAAAACTACAGGGTAACCCCAAAAGTTCTTGTCGTTTCTGATATGATATTGGAAGAGTGAACCCCATGGCAATTCTTCAGGATGATTGCCATGCACTTGGTACCATCAACGCACCAGGAATGGTAGGCATAAAGACTGATGTTGCAGGCATTAAAAAAAAAAAAAAAAAAAACAGGATTTGCAAAGTGTGAGGTGCACCTGTAACCTCTTAAATTTAGCAGCTGGAAAAGGGGCTGCTTCTTTACCAATAAGTGTGGATGAACACATTGTTGATATTTATTATTATCGTGAAAATTTTTAAAAGGAAGGAAGAATTGGAACAATTCCATCAGCTGCATAATAATAAAATAAGGAAAAATCTGAACCATGGATGTACATGCTGGTTAGCTTTAGAGAAATTTTTATCTAGAATCCTTGACCGAAACACAATTCTTACATTTTTGAAGGAAGAAGTAAATGCTTCTAGGGTTAAGATAAAACGCTATATTGAATGTTAAAGCAAATGGAGATGTAGTCATTGCTGACACTGTTAAAGATAGGCAAAAGAAAAATTAAGTAATTTCTGAACTTGGGAGCAATTTAATGAGCAATTCTCAAAATGTACAAAATGTAAAGCTCTCCCTAAACAAAGTTCTCCCAAACTAAAATAATTCCTTGAAAACGGACACATTTTCTGATTATTGAAAGTTTATCTTGTGAAGAAAGAATATTGATCTTTTTGTCTTCAGACCTTAACTGCTTTTTGCACTCTCCATTTTAACCTAACCTTAATTGCTTTTATGTACACTCCATTGTAACCCAACCTTAATTTCTTTTTTGTATGCCCCATTTTGTCATCATTTGACAGTGCAGAATTTCATTAATTCCTGTTTTTGAATCATTGATTAGTTATCTGGTTAAAGTGTTGATTAGTAAAACCGACTACAATATTTTTCTGCTATTAAAAGGTACAGGCAATAACTGTTTTTTCACTTGTAAATATTTTTTTATTATTTGCACTTAAGAATCAGTAACAGAACTTTCAGATATTAATTAGTTAGTCAATTCACTATAAAAAATATATTTTCTTTCTCTCTATTTTATTATTTAAAAAATCTTTTTGTGGTTGAGAAAATTTTCTTGATTTCTTTAAAATTATATATATACAGTCAAAAGTCGTTAATCCAGACTTGTCGGGACTTTGGCAATTCCGGATTATCGATTTTTCCGGATTATAAATCATCAGTTTAAATCTGGTAAGATGGCATGCAGAAATTATAAAATTAAAAATATGAAACTGTAATTTATGAAATAAAGAACAATTATGATCTAAAGGGTATCAAAATTTACAAAAAAAAGCTTAATATTTATTTGTTTACTTTATTAAACATTTCTTTTAATGTAAGTTGTTTAAGTTGCTTCGTTTTATGTGATAATACTTTTTCTTTAATTTTATAAACAGACATAATTTCTTCTTCAGGTGCAAAGTTCCGCTGTTCAAGGTCCTATAATACCGACTAATTTGTCAATCGAAATTTTTTCGTTTTCAATAACCTCTGTGTCACTTTCTTCACTATCAGAAGCGAATTATAATGATAAGGAATTTGATTTAAATCATATCAAAGACGGAGTACATCGAGATGAAATACTACATTTAGTAAGGAATTATGAGCCAAATAAAATAAAAACATCTGTTTTGAAGATAAGGGTAGAGCTGACAGATCAACTTCCAATTCATTGCGTGCTGCAGCGTCCCCCCCCCCTCCGCTGCAGAGCAGCATGAAATTGATAAACAGATTTCGGAATGTTTGGAGAAACGAAGGATATGCTTTTATCCATTTTTTGCAGCAATTCCACTTTTTGTTTAATGGACTTCAAAACATACTTTCGCTTTGTAGATCCTTTACATATTAATAAATATATATCGGAAATTCTATTTGATATAATCGAAAGTTCAAGCTTACTTTTATAAAATTGCTCTAACAGGCTTCAAAAAATAATAAGCTGGATCCAATTCGAAGATTAAGGAACAACACAATCTGCAACATTAACTGAATTAGATAATTTTAGCTTAGCTTATACCGTCCGTTATGCATTAAACATGCATATTCGCAGCCGTAAAGGTCTTTCTGCGCATGTGTCGCACTGAGGCATAAGTTTGTAGCTTTGAGGTCAGGATTATAAATCATTCCAGATTATGGGTGTCTGAATTAACGACTTTTGACTGTACTGATTTTTGAGTGTCATAGGTTGGCAAGTATGCGTAGAGATAATGTTTGATGGCAACATGCTTTTTTTTTTGCCATGCATTATTTTTTATATATTTCCTAATTTCTTTAGAATAATATTATTTCTGTAGAAATAATAAATGGTATCATTTGGTAACAACATTTGAAATGTGATACAAACAAAAACACAAGATTTGAGACTAGTAATTAATATGGTGCTAAAAGAAAGATTTAAGTGATATTTATTATTATCTAAAGAAACAAACAAAAAATTGTCGAGAGGGAAGAAAAGAAAAGAAAATGTCAACAGCAAGTGTAAATCCCAGGTATTGCCTTTCCAAGTACTGACTGTGTCTGATGCTGCTTGACTTTGGTGATCAGATGGGATATGGTACTTTCATTATCATATGGCCAAGTATGCTAAATTTTGTTTTTGATTCAAAATTGATTTAATTCTATATGAATGAAATCAACTATTGTGTCTGTTGCATTTAAGGATTATGGCCAAGAATGATTTAGACCCATGACTGCCTTGCAACATTTTTAGGCCTTATTTGCATTAATGGTTATTCACTAATGCTTTGTCTGAAAATAATATGTCTGACATTATACTTCTTAATTTCTTCCATTGTGATGGTTTTAAAACAAGATTGTTGTCTCTAATTCCATTACATATGAAAAGTGAAGGAATTGGAGAATTACCTTGTACTCTATGCAGTTGAACTGGATTATCAGTCATCCTTATAACATTATTTTAAGTATATGATACTGTAAAATAAAATATCATTGTTTTGTCATTGTATTTATAGAAATGCTAATTATTGCACATTTTTCATAATTATCGATTTCAGTTCTCTGTTGTAGAATTGCAGGTGTGCTAAAAGTTGTGTAAAATATTTAGTTTGGATTGCTTGACTGCTGTATGCCAGTAAGCAAAAGTGAAAGATAAACTCGTATGATTGTGCAAATGCCATTACCAATATATCACATTGATTCTAACCTGTCTGTTAATATCACAACCACAATGTTATGTTGATTTAAGTAATTTTGATACGATTTGAATTCTGTCGATCTTTCTTACGATGGCAATTAAAAATTTGAACAAAAAACACTGCACAAAAAAAAAAGGGGGGGTCAGTTCTATATCCTCCGTTCTACTGGGCCAACTGATGAAATTCAAATTACATTTTTATGTCTCGAAAGCACGACTTAAGATATGTATTAGATTTATATATAGCATTATTCTAATATAGGTATTTTGACATAAAATCGGACTTTTTCTGAAATGACAGGCCAATTTTTTTCCATAAATTACACGTATTTTAAACTGTGAAATTTTATTAGATTTTGGTTTTAATAGGGCTTTTTTAACAAATAGTGTTAAAAAATACAATTTAATAGTGGTCATGTAACAGGGCCGGTGGCGCAGTGGCTAGCACATCGTGCAGCAGCACCACAGGTTCTAGGTTTGAACCCCGGGCTGGGCAAGGTTGACTCAGCCTCTCATCCCTTGATTTCCCTCCCTTGGGTTGATAAAATGAGTACCAAGCTCGCTTGGAGACTAAACACTGGGGGGGGGGTCCTGCGACAAGCTGACCACTTTTTCAGGGCATATGCTTACGCATCCCGGGGCCCACGTTCAAGAAAGCAGATTTTGTCCCATTAGGGCTCTTTGCACCACTGAATTAAGTTGTTTTTTTTTTTTTTTTTTTAGTGGTCATGTAAATCTGTAATGATTAAGGTTATCATATTACGTAATTTTATTATTTATAACTAACTGCTTACCCCTAAAAATTATCTCTACATATTAAAGTGAGTTATTGCCTTTCATTAATATTCACTGTAGTCATAAGATAAAATATAAAAATGTAAAAATTCAAGTAAAACTTATTGGATGCATATACTGAGACTTAAAATAATACAAAACAACTTGTCACCTCTGGTGCTTTAATGCCTTATTTGAATTTTAAAATATATTAACTGGGTTACAACCCCTCAAACTCTACACGAAGCTACGACACTAACTGCATCAAACAGAACCTGACTAACTTTCAACACTTCCAACCGTGCCTACATCAGGCCTTTCAGGTTTGTTCTAATCTCTCTCTGGACAAGCAGCAGCGGTGACAACATTGTCTTTTGTTATGAATCATGCTGATTATGATCTGACTTCTCATTTTAATGTGTGCCATTTGACTAAAATCTACCTGGTTGTTTACTAAACCTCTAGACTGAGCAAGTATGTGACAAAATGATACATACATACATTAAAAAAAAAAAAAAAAAAAAAAAAAAAAAATCAACGTAAAGCTAACTGTTAGTAAAACGTAAATGTCACTTATCTTCAAATATGACCAACTATTATAAGTATAAAATATTTAATGCTACTTTATAAATTGCATAAAGTTTATTTTATTCTCAAACTTATTAACAATCATGTTAATTAATTCATGTTTAGTAATAATGTGTACTTCTTAGGGATCTATTTTATTTTTAGGATGGTATTACAAACATGAAATTCAGGCATAGGTAATATTTTTAATTGAATTTATCCAGTTCCCATTTGCTCATAGGTCCTTAATTTTTTTTTCATTAATGGTCCTTAAAAGTCCTTAAAAGTGCTTAATTTCCATGTGCAGAAATGTGTACGAACTCTGTACAACTTTTAAAGATTGCAAGATGAAAGTGAACTTTACATATTTGGAGAGCCAAGTAAAGTAATGCGAAAGATTCTCTGCATTAATGGAAGAATCAAATTCAGATCCATTTCATCTAAAGCCTTGTCTGAATTTGGTTGTGCAGAAAGTGAACTCATTTATTACTATACTGTTTATAACTGGAATATGTTTAGCTGTAAAGAACTCGCTGCAATAAAGTATGCAACAAAGTTAACTTTATCAGGCCAGGAAGAATGACATGGGAAGTATGTAATATTTTTTTTTTTTTTTAAAGATCTTGTGTTTCTTGTTCAAAATTGTAAATACTGGGCCCTTCATGAAGTTTTAACATCCAATTTTATGCATTTGAACCCCTTTCTTCTGGTCTGGAAATGCCTGAGTTTCATGATCATCTGAAATCGTCATTTTGCAAACAAGATTGATTACAAGTTGCTTCATCACTATTCAGAAACATACTAAATATTCAGATGTTAAGTATGGCATTATATTTGAAAGATCCGTTAGAAATACAGTTTTTTCTCTTTTTTGTTTTTAAAACTGACATTATTGAGAGCCATCTGTAGCTTGATTATGAGAAAAAAAAGATTCCACGGAAAAAAAATAGTTCTGAAACTCACCAGCAGGAGAAAATGTGATGCTATTATAGTCTGCCAGACTGAAAATTTGCACCAAACACAGGTAAAATTTGAAAATACAAATGTATAGACATAAACTAGTATAAAATACACAAACAACTGCAGAATCAGTAATTCATCTGTGTATTAAGGAGCTTATTATTCAGCTGTAATATAAAGGTAAGAGGGAAAACACTGAAGAATATTCCTAATGTTAGCTGGGCCCAGAATTCTCCGCACATGCTACTTCTGAAGTTGTTTTGTCTTCATCAGTTGAATGCAGCCAGTACGTTTTGGGAATTCAACATTGTAGTAAACCCACGTAGAGGCCTTCTATTATTTAATGCATTGAAATGCATGATTCAGAATTTGGGGAAATAGGATGCTTAGCAGTTCAGTGTGATAGAGGATGTCATAACATACAGTTACTGATGTTGCAACTGCAATTCTTGATGGCATCCTTGAGACTGTTGCCAGTGGAAGCAGTTCCCAGGGGGTAGCATATGCTTCAAAAATATACATCTCAGAGACAATGAACAGATGGCCACTTGTGTCCAACATTTTGGACATAATATCTGCTCTAGCTGCATATATTATATTTAAGGTTAATGTCAATATGCACAGCCATAAAAATAATGGCTGTCGTTTATTTTGGCACCAGTTAGGTGAACAGTTGGATTTAAATCTTTTAACGGTATGGAAAATCGTGCAGAAAGTTCTCCACCTCTACACATACAAAATATATTGCGTGCAAGAATTGAAACACAATGATTATGACTATGGGTGGCATTTGCTCTAGCATTTCTTGCCAGAATGGAAGTCAGTAATGCTTAGCTGTGGAAAATTCTGTGGGAAGATGAGTTCCATTTTTAATTAAATGGGAATGTGTTAATATTTGCAACTCTCAGATTTGGGCATCTGAACATCCATGCAGTTCAGAAAAACCCATTGTATTCACCAAAAGTCACTATTTGGTATGGCTTCATAGCAGATTTTGTCATCGTATCATTCTTTTTGAGAATATTACTTTAACAAGACCATAGAGCTGTATTGTTACCATGCAAAAGTACCATAATATATTGACTAGTTTTGTCATTCCCTAACTTCAGCAGAGGCAGTTGCTAGATCACGTAACTTCTATGCAGGATGGAGCACCACGGCACATTAATCGATTGGTACAGTGGCTGTTGCATCATCACTTCACAGAAAAAAGGCTCGTCTTTTCCACATATATGGCCACATCACTCATTCGATCTAAGCCCATGTGACTTTTCCTGTAGAGTTATTTGAAGTCTGAAGTGTGGTGTGATCCTGACCTTGAGAACAGTAAAAGATAGTACAGTCAAAAGTCGTTAATCCGGACTCGTCGGGACTTCGGCGATTCTGGATTATCGATTTTTCCGGATTATAGATCATCAGTTTAAATCTCGTAAGATGGCATGCAGAAATTCTAAAATTAAAAATATGAAACCGTAATTTATGAAATAAAGAGCAATTATGATCTAAAGGGTATCAAAATTTGCAAAAAGAAAAAGCTTAATATTTATTTGTTTACTTAAATAAACATTTCTTTCACTGTAAGTTGTTTAAATTTTGCTTCGTTTCATGTGATAATACTTTCTCTTTAATTCTATTAAACAGACATAATTTCTTGTTCAGTTACAAAGTTCCGCTGTTCAAGTCCTATAATTGCTGTGTCGAGAACACCGACTAATTTGTCAATCGAATTTTTTTCGTTTTCAATAACCTCTGTCACTTTTCTTCGCTATCGGAAGCGAATTATAATGACGAGGAACTTGTTTTAAATCATATCAAAGACGGAGCATATTGAGATGAAATACTACATTTGGTAAGGAATTATAAGCCAAATAAAATAAAAACATCTGATCTTCAATTATAAGCCAAATAAAATAAAAACATCTGCTCTGAAGATAAGGATAGTGCCGACAGATAACTTCCAATTCATTACGCACCCGCCGCACGGCGTTCCCCCCGCCGAGCAGCGTGAAATTGATAAACAGATTTCGGATTTCAAAACATACTTTCGCTTTAGATCCTTTACATATTAACAAATATATATCGGAAATTCTATTTGATATAATCGAAAGTTTAAGCTTACTTTTATAAAATTGCTCTTACAGTCTGCAAAAAATAATAAGCCGGATCTAATTCGAAAATTAAGGAACAACGCAATCATCAACATTAACTGAAATAGATAATTAGATAATTTTAGCTTATACGTCCATTATACATAAAACGCGCACGCGAAAACGTATTCTGCACTTGCGCACACTCATATGTGCAGTCGTAAAAGGTCTTACGCGCACGCGTAAACGCCTATGCGCATGTGTCAACGCGGCGCATGCGCAGAAAGTTTTTAGTTTTGAGGTCCAGATTATAGATCATTCCGAATTATGGGTGTCCGAATTAACGACTTTTGACTGTATATCACAAGTTGTGCTGAGCATTTCTAGTCACATGTTATGCACGGATGTCAAGAAAGTTGAGTACAAGATGGAATGTGTGGTCTAGTGATCACATTGAAAGATGTCGATGCCCATACCAAGAAATGCTTTCATTGAATAACGTACTATGGTGCACTGAAATATCATCTCTGTAACTCTTTGGAGCAGTTCATTTGCTTCATTAAAGCTGAAATTTCTGTGTCATTCATTTGCCTAATTCTCAACAGTATAGATTATTACTGCACTACATTTTTTCTTATCAGCGACTTTCAGAACTGCGTGTTACTTTGGTTACCAGAACTTATCTTTGGGTCTGCTGTTACTTGTAAGTATATAGGTTTTGAGCTCAAACTATTGGCAAGTCAAAAGTCCTGTCAAGAAGTTTGGTGACAAGAGATAGGATGTTCTTGAATCCATCCCCTGGAATGTTTTTCATCAAAACTGGATGAAACTTCTCCATTCTTCTAGGTTTAAAATTGGTTCCCCCTCTGTGGTGCACTTTGGGATCTGTTCTCAATGATGAGACTACTAAATGATGAATATCTGTTGGTAGTTGTCAATGAATGCTTTAAATTGCAAGTGTCCAACTCTTTGAAATGATAAAATATCATAATATGAATATCATTTGCCTAATTTTCCATTTCTTATGATTAGTCCCCTCCTTCCCAATGTAATTCCCATTTTAAGTAAGCATTCCCATTTGTAAGCATTTCCTTCCCAATTGTTTTAAAATATTCAGATATGTGTCTGTTTTCTCTGTAAAATTCAATTTAGGCTTTTTTCTGAATTTTTTTTTTTTTTTTTTTTTTTTTTTTTAATCTTGTGACTTTTCCTTTCCTTCATGACTTTTCATTTCATTTTGCTAGTTATGTAGTGTAGTAACAGTTATAATGTGTATTATTAAAAGTTTCATTAATTGTGTCTGCTGTTTACTTAAATTGTGCATTTTTAGCTTATCCTGAGTATGATGGAGGAAGTGAAATCTTAGAATGTGAAGTAGAAGTTATGTATCCAGATGAAACTTCTCGATCAGCTTATAAAGGACCTGGCACAGACTGTGTTGTAGCAGGTTTGCTGCCTGGCCGTCGGTATTCATTCCGTATTCGTGCATACAATAAAGTTGGGGTATGATACTTTCAGAAGTTTATTTTAAATTACTTCAACTTTTGTGTATACAAAAATGTTATTTTTCCTTTTGGTATTTGTAATAAAATTTTTTTGTTAAATATTAATTTTTAGCAATTAATCTGACATTCTATTTAAATGTTGCATCAAAATGATATATTTTTATTTTTAGGCTAGTCAGTGGTCTGATCCTTTTGAAGTTATGAGCGGTGCTGGGACACCAGATATGCCAAAGGATGTTCAGGCTGTGTCTCGATCTCCTCACTGCATATTTGTATCTTGGTCTGAACCAGCAAATAATGGTGCTACTATTACTGAATATCGTCTAGAAAGTAAACATGATGAAAAGAATTTTGAATTGGTTAGTATTTTGACATAATTTTGTTTTTAAACATAGTGAAAGTGAATTTTGTTTTTAAACATAGTGATAGGAAGATATCACAGCATGAAGTAGAATTTTTAAAATACATCGAAATAAAAAGTGTTTTTATGGTATTATGAAATGAACATGGAGAAAAGTGCATAATAATTGTTAGCCATTAGCCGCTGATGTTGCATTGATGCCACGGTCAAAATAAATGTGTATGTAAATATAACTACCTAAGATATTTTATACCAGCAGATGATTTTGTGTAGCGAATATTATAAAGATTATTTCTGTAAAAACGTATTTGCCTTCAACAATCATTTTGTTTATAATAATTAATCTCATACTTTAAGCAAAATTTTCGACTGGGTATTTTTGCTGAAAATATTTAATGAAAGAATCACCATCTTTATGAGTGATCACCATTTATAAGAACATTACATCAATCAGGTGTTTATACTTGTATTGGGAAGGAAGGGAAAACAGATGTTGTGCTGACACAACCTCAGCAGGAAACATGCAATCTCTTTTTTTTTACTCATTCCTTTTGATGTTCTGGTTCATGTTCTGGCTGCTTTAAAAATGCCTAGAACAAGATATCTTAAATTGAAAAATCCCTTCAAAGATTTTTTGATGAAGAAACAGATGATGATAATGTTAATAATGACCAGAATGAAACTGATATTGTTGTTGTTCTCCCAGAAATTGCAGAAGCTAGTGATGAAGAAGGGAATGACAATGTTTTAAATAATGATATTTTACCAAATGCTAGTGCTGAGGAAGTTGAAATTTACATAAGAAGTACTTTTTCAGCCTTCTAAAAGCAGTGGTAGCCATACAAAAAAGTTTAAAAAGCAGAAAACTGAAAACCTGAAATGTATAAAAAAGGAACCATCAGTTTTATCTTAGAAAGAAAATGAAGAAAGAGATAGAAGAGAAACTATAAGAGAAGGTAAAACTAGTGGAGAGATTTTCTATTTTCTTTTTGGTTCAGACATTTACTCTCTTTTCATTGAACAGACAAATATATACGCTCAGCAAAAAAATCGCCCAGAATTTATTGCATCTGAAGCCTATATGAGAAGATTTATTGCAATATTATTGCTTACGGGATAACATTCTTTACCTCAAGAAGAAATGTATTGGTCTCTTGATAATGACATTTCTGTTCCTATTGTATGAGAATCGATGCCACGTTTGCAGTACAGGAATATGAAGCAGAATTTGCATTTAGCTGACAATAGTCAAATTGACAATTGATAAATTATATAAGGTGAGACCGTATCTAAACTTATTAAATAAGAAATTTCAACAATTTAGTATATTTTCCCAAGATCTGAGTATTGATGAGCAAATGATTCCTTATCGAGGCAAACATTCAGCAAAGAGGTTTTTAAAAGGGAAACGTATAAGATTTGGATATACAGCATGGACTCTGGCGTCATCTGATGGATATGTGTTTCATTTCGATATTTATTCAGGTAAGTCGAGAGCTCCAAAATTACCAGAATATGAAGAATTTGGGCTTGGAGGAAGTGTGGTGATAAATTTGCTCAGTGTTGTTGAAACTCCCACCAATCAGACTATTTATTTTGATAACTATTTTCATCATTTCAGCTTCTCTGTCATCTAAAAAAAAAAAAAAAAGTCTTCAGTGCTACAGGAACAATTCAGGAAAACCACATACAAATGTGCCCTATAGAAACTGTGAAATGTGTCCATAAGAAAGTTAGTTGTTATGATTTCCATTGTGAAGAGAAAAACAAAATGATTTTTGTCCGATGCAACGACAATTTGGTTGTAACTGTTGGTTCAACATTTGGAAACATTCAGCCCATAAAAAATGTTTCCCGTTATTCAAAAATGCAAAGGAAAAAGGTTTTTGTATCTCAGCCTCATCTTATTGAACAATACTATGCCAAAATGGGTGGAGTCGATTTATATGACAATTTAGTAACGAATTAACAGAATAAGAGTGGCAAAAAATGGCAGTGGCCAATATTTACTATAAGTCAGCTATATGGCATAGGTGAGGTGGTTGAAAACTTGCATAAAGGGGCCACAAGCATCTCATAGTTGGCCTTCTAGAGTTGGCAAAATTGAAATAATATTATTTTCATATAAAATTGCCTAGAATTTGGAGAAAATGCTAATTTACCTAATATTAGGTGGGCATACATTTTTAACTAGATGACTACATATAGAGTGCCTGTAAAAAGTAGTAAAATTTTCTTTAAATTTATAAACATGAACACTTAAGTTATAGGACATAAAATTTTCAGAACAAAAGATTTATTATCTAAAAGATAATGAACTATTGTGTCTGGAAATTACTCGCCATATTCCTTAACGTGTTGAAAAAGATTTTCTTTTTGAGGCAATTATTTGGCTGGTCTTGGAAATTACATTTGCTAATATTGTAGAACATTTTCAATTAGTGAGTAATCTGTAGATCTGCAAACTGTGATAGTATGGTGATACTACATTGACGTTCTCATGGCTTGTTTGCAAGAAGTTCGATATGTATTTGTCTGTAGCCATTTCATGCACGACCATACCAGAAATGCTATAGGAAACTGCTAGAAAGTCTCATGACTGTATCAAGCAATTGTTAAGCTGTGATTAGTATGTACTGAAGGACGTTGGCAGCATAACCTCAGACCTTCACATCCTGTCTTCTAGTTGTGCATTATTTGACATGTTTGACTATATTTTCCTGTCACAAAGGTGCTATATGTGTATTTGTCCATTCTCGTATTTGAAACAAAAGTAGAATATGTCACCAGTGATGGCTGGATGAGATGACATTCTATTCTTTCATATTGTATATCCATAGTACCAGTCAAACAAAGACAATGAAGTTAAGTGGCAAAATATAGAATAATTTTGCAACCCTACTTCTGCAAGGCAACTGGAAGGTATTTAAGACACCAAATAAAGACTAATTCAGAAGTCAAATAACAAAAATCAGCGTTATATTTGTGAGAATTTTGTAAATATAACACTGATTTTTGTTGTTTGACTTCTGAATGGAAGGTATTTGCTTAATGGTACTCTGGTGATGACAGGTATCACCATGCATAGATAGCAGTAGGATTAATTAGATCAACCATACATAGATAATAAATAGTAGATAGTAGGATTAAGCATACATAGATAGCAGTAGGATATGTGGTAAAATAGTAGGATTAACTAGGCGTTTTCAGGCTTACAGAGAAGTTGAGGATTGAGGTGGACACTCATGTCAGTGGCTGCAGAATAAGCATATTGTATAAACCCTTTTTGAGTTTTAAGATTTCTCTCTGCCTTGGTGTCATAATCCCTCCAATAAGTATTGTTGGGCAGGCGAATCAGCTTTTCATGAAGAACTGCATTCTTTCATTTATGTTTCATATTGAAGGGTTTTGAGTTAAACACTGCATTGCTAGAATAGGAGTGGTTCTTACAGCACCCGTAATAATATGGAGAGTTTGGTTTTGAACAGTTTCAAGTTTTTGAATAGTACTAGTAACAGCAGAGACCAGAACTTCATTAGAAGATGGCTAAATGAAAAGTTTGAAGGTGGTATTCAAAGTGTTTTGGCTGTTGTAAAAATACATCATATGAACTAGTTATCATAAATGAGGAATGCATTCATTGATTTGCCATCTTAGCACTATTATCAGAATTTTGGCATCGTTTTCTTTAAGTTCTCTGCAGAAGTTGATCCATCATAAAATTTAAATTTATGGAAGTATACTATTTAGTTGTCTGTAACATATTGTTGCATGCGTACAGGTTCATAATGAATTGAATGTGCAAGTCCAATGAAAAGTCAATGAAATTTATTATTATCACAACAAATAAAATAAAATGCTTAGATTTCCATAGATATGCATACAATTTTGCAATATCTCACAATAGTTACCTTTTAAACTACTCAAATGTTCAACAGAACTTAATTCAAAATATAGAAAACTAATCCGATTTCACCTCAAATTCGCTACAGTAAACAATAACGGTTTTCTAAAACAAACTGAATTGAGAGGTTTCTCCTCCAGCTTTTATAAGCTTTTTAAATGCACGCGAAACTTTTCGTATTTTCTCGTTTTTTCTGGCTATCAAAAGGTTACAAGATATTTATTATTAAAGTGTTAGATGCGCATGCTCCTGTGTTTAATTTTTCGGCATAGCTTTCTCCTCAAATAAGTCTCGTGCCACATTGCATGGTAATATAAAACACTTTTAATTAATTCTTTTTTAAAATAGCTAAATCAATACAAAAACCATAACAATGCCCCCTGCCCATGGACTGCACGTCCCGGGCAGCACAATCCCTGGCTATGAAGCCAAACCTAACTAAAACATCTATGCAATAATAAACATTACAATAATTGCAATAGTAACTTAAAACAATTCCAATACTATCAAATACTAAAAAAAAATTAAATACTAAGTCAAATCAAATACACGTTTAAAAACAAAAAGGACTATGGTCTTACACTATTTACAATTATTTACACTACGTACTATGGCCATAGTAATGAGCTAACCTGTTGTAATGAACGACTTTAGGTTTAGAGTTCGATGACTTATGGATTCGAACCATGACATCATTCAGCCTGTTTAGGACTGTGTACGGACCATCTCAAGGTGACTGTAATTTTGGACAGAGTCCTTTCCATCGAGTCGGATTGCTTACTCCTTCGTGAAATTATGTCCAGTAGCTCTTGCGTCGTATCGGGTCTTCCATCTTCTCCATTGCCAAGTTGACTCGCTCTCATGTAAAATTGTGCATCACTTCAAACCGGGCCTGGAGATTTTGGATGTATTCCTCAGGTGATAAAGGCGTATCCGGAGGGCAACCAAACAAGAGGTCACAAGGCAGACTAAGTCTGAAAGCTCATGACTGAAGAACATTTGATATGGAGAATAGCTGGAAGTCTGGTGTTTCTCTTTTACCCTAGTATGATTTCGGCTGCTTTCTGAGCAGGGTCTTTCAGACAAGACGTCAGAGTTTCAAAGTGAGGATTCTTTTTGATGATGGATAGTTATGCCCTCTGATGCTGAAGGCAGTTTTTTGTTTTTGAGGTCCAGGGAAAAATAGTATTTCCTTAAAAAGTCCAATCCGAGTATGCAGGGATCTGTAATATCTGCCACATATGCAGTTTGATGGTAGGCAGCACTTGCAAATATGATGTTCACGTTTAACTTCCCAGTTTTGTTCGATCCTATCACCAGGCACAGTCTGGAGGGTAACACAGGACAGAATTCAAAGGAGTTTTTCTTTAAACGTTTGAGCTAAATCTTTCCGAATGATTGCTCCTGAGTCAATGATCATATTGCAAGGAAGTCCATCGATATACCCTTTGATTTACAGTCCATTACTGTTGGCTCTCACTGCAAAAATCTTGAGCACTTTAAAGCGGTGTTTTTCATTATATGGCAACCTCCGTTCTTCGATATGGTCATTAATTTGTTTCCTCCATAGTTGCTGGGAAATGGTCTTATTTTCCGTACACTGAGGTGTTCTGCAATTCCTTTGTATGTGGCCTTCAACTTCACAGTTCCAGCACTTTCGTTTCTTGTCAGTCCTTTTTTGTCCGATGGCATTTAATTGTCTGTTTAACTCGTCTGTCTCATTTTCCGTGCTCTGGGGATTTCTGCAGTTCCTTGATATGTGGCTTTCAACACCACAGTTCCAGCACTTTAGGACTGGTTTCTTTTCACTACTATTCCTTCTTAAGGCACTGACTGGTCTTGTCACATTATCTGTTTTATTTCCATACCTTGGGGTGTTCTGCAATGCCGTTGTATGTGGCCTTCAACACCACATCTCCAACACCTTAGAGCCAGTCCACTCTCACTCTGTATCAAAGCATTGACTTGTCTGAATAAATCATCTAAATCAGCCATCAGTTGATCTATTGGCTCTTGGACTCACACAGCTCTGGCTGGGTGGTGATCTCTACGAGTTGCTTTCTGGGCTGCGTCATATTTCATGGCGTACAACAGAGCACTTTTTACGTCCTTCACATCTGCAGAGCTTTCTGCATTTTAGGATCCCAGATTCCATCGATGAAGTACTGCAGGGAGTCTGTTTCTCTTGTTTCTGTTGAGCACTCCGAAAAGGCAAGATGGGACATTCTTTCAACATCAGTGGCGAGCTCCTCGAGTGTTTCTGTGGGCTTCTGTTGACGGGATTTTAATTGAAGACTGCTGTAATCTTTCACACATTTCTCACCAAAGCTCAACTCTAAAGCACCGGATAAAGCTTCGAAATCTAGCCTTTGGTATTCCAGAAGAGTCTGAAGGATATCCGCAGCGTCTGCTTTCAAAGAAGCGGCAAGATACAGGCCCTAGCTTGGGAATCCCATCTGTTCGCTTCCGCCACTATTGAAAATTGCATACACTCTCTTGCCATCATATGTGGATAACTTCAGGGAGGAACGAGCAGGCATGAGTAAAAATTTAAAACCATCAGAACTGCTCCCTGCCATGGCTAGGAATTTCTTTATAGTGTCAACTTCTTTGGCGATGACAGCAGAAACTCTGTCTTCAGTTTGTTGTTCAGTATGTCCTTGGACGGTAGAAATTCTTTCTTCAATTTGTTGTTCAAATTGTTGTTGGATGGCCGAAACTCTTCTTTCGATTTGTTGTTCCACAGCCGACATTCTCTCTTCTATTTGATCTTTGACGGAAGACACCTTTTCTTCAATTTGTCCGACTTTATTTTCGACAGCTCCTGTTCTGTCTTCCATAGCCTTGAATTTATTTATTTTTATGCAAGTTATTTCTTTTTTCATTTCCTTTTGATCTGCTTCAATCTTTTCCTTACGAGATTTCATCTCTTTTTTAATGGATATCATCTCTGTTTTAACAGAATGTTTTATGTCTTCTTTAAATGATGCTTGGCCAGCTTCCGTCTTTTCTTGGAATGCAGTAAAAGCAGTGATGAGCTGCCTCAATTGTTCTTCCGTTGCTCTGGTAATTGGCATTCAAATCCCACTTCTGACACCAAAATGTGTTGCGTGCGTACGGGTTTGTAATGAATTGAATGCGCAAGTCCTACGAAAAGTGAGTTATTATTCTCCCAACAAATAAAACAAAATGCTTAAATTTCCACAGATATGCATACAATATTGCAATATCTCACAGAAATTATCTTTTAAATTACTCAAACGTTCAACATATCTTTAATTCAAAACATAGAAAGCTAATCCGATTTCACCACAAACTCGGTACAATAAACAACAACAGTTTTCTAAGACAAACTGAATTGAGTGGTATCCCCCAGCTTTTATAAGCTTTTTAAACACATGCGAAACTTCTCGTATTTTCTTGTCTCTTTTGGATATCAAAAGATTACAAGATGTTTATTATTAAAATGTTAGATGCGCATGCTCCTGTATTTAATTTTTCAGTGTAGCTTTCTCTTCAAATAAGTTTCGTGCTGCATTGCACGGTAATATGAAACAATTTTAATTAATTCTGTTTAAAAATAGCTAAATCAATACAAAAACCGTACAGTATATAATACAAAGTGTGTCTATTAATTTCCAGGTCTGCTCTAATAACACCAGAACAGATGATGTCAAAAATGTAATCCTCATCTGACGTAATACACTTCTGTGCTCGGCTGTATAAGTTAAGGAAACAACTTGTAAAGTCCTCTTTCGGAAGGCACTTCAATGTCAGGGTCACGTTCCTCTTTATGTCTTCAACATCCACAAAGCTTGTTCCTTTGATCGCAGTTTTGAGTTTGGGAATGTTCGGTCATACTCTCTTGACTTGGTCCCCGCAGACTTCTTTTTGTTTCCCAAACTCAAAACTGTGATCAAAGGAACACTCTTTGTGGCTGTTGAAGACATCAAGAAGAACATGATGTCGTCAATGAAGAAAGAGGACTTTACAAGTTGTTTCCACAACTTATACAGCCGAGCACAAAAGTGTATTACGGCCGATGGGGATTACTTCGAAACATATTAAAAGGTTAAGTTTTTCTCATCATCTGTTCTGGTGTTATTAGAGCAGTCCTGAAAATTAATAGCCACACCTTGTATTTTCATTAGAATGGTCATTTATGGATGCATAATGCTCAAAGGATTCTTTCTGTAATTTATGATTTAGTTGGTACTTATTTATTGTAAATTTTTCCAACTGTAAATGGACTTGGGGATTACTAGTGATAAAGTTGAAACACTGTTAAAAGTGGAGAAGTAACACTTTCTAAGTAAGTAAGTAAATACATGGAAGTAACACATTCTAACTTGATTACAGATTTTATGGCTGATGAACTAATACTGAAATGATATTTTTAAAAAGTGTCTTGACCTATATGTATGGTAGTTATTTTATTAATTTCATTGTATGTTATGATTTTGATTTAATTATCTATTAGTGATTAAAAATGCATTGTTAAATTAAATTGTTTGTATACAATTTTCTCATCATTATGAATGACTGTTTGCTTATTTGTGTTCTGAAACCTTAAGGACTTGTACTAAATGTTTTGTAGGTGTATTCAGGTTCCTTATGTTGTGCTGAAGTGAAATCCTTAATTCCTGCCACCATGTATTATTTTCATGTGCAAGTATGTTTCTCTTTCTTATTTTATGTAATATGAAATTTTCATTTTTCAGGTTTTTATATTACAGTCAAAAGTCGTTAATTCGAACACCCATAATCTGGAATGATCTATAATCCGGACCTCAAAGCTAAAAACTTTCTGCGCATGCGCCGCTTTGACGCATGCGCATAGGCGTTTAAGCGTGCGCGTAAGACCTTTACGACTGCGCATTTGCGTGTGCACAAGCGCAGAATACGTTTTCGCTGCGCATTTAATGTATAACGGACGGTATAAGCTAAAATTATCTAATTGTCTATTTCAGTTAATGTTGATGATTGCGTTGTTCCTTAATCTTCGAATTGGATCCGGCTTATTATTTTTTGCAGACTGTAAGAGCAATTTTATAAAAGTAAGCTTGAACTTTCGATTATGTCAAATAGAATTTCCGATGCTGGAGCTCCCAAAGGATCTACGAAAACCAAAGTATGTTTCGATGTCCATCAAACAAAAAGTGGAATTGCTCCAAAAAATGGATAAAGGCATATCCTTTGTTATCTAACCGTTCCGAAATCTGTTTATCAATTTCATGCTGCTCTGCGGGGGGGGGGGGACGTGGCGGCGCGCAATGAACTGGAAGTTGATCTGTCAACACTATTGTTATCTTCAGGGCAGATGTTTTTATTTTATTTGGCTTATAATTCCTTATTGAATGTAGTATTTCATCTCGATGTACTTCGTCTTTGATATGATTTAAATCAAATTCCTCGTCATTATAAATATCACGAATACAAATCAAATAGTTTTCTGGTTGCAATTTTCTAATTTCGGCTATTTCTAATTTCTAATTTCTAATATAATTTCTAATTTCGGCTTACGCATGCGCGCGTTGAAAGAAATGTTTAATAAAGTAAACAAATAAATATTAAGCTTTTTTTTTTGTAAATTTTGATACCCTATAGATCATAATTGCTCATTATTTTATAAATTACGGTTTCATATTCTAAATTTTATAATTTCTGCATGCCATCTTACCAGATTTAAACTGATGATCTATAATCCGGAAAAATCAATAATCCGGAATCGCCGAAGTCCCGATGAGTCCGGATTAAAGACTTTTGACTGTATTAAAAAATTATAGAATTTTTGTTTAACTTTTCTTTATCTAGCCTTCTTTCTTTCTTTTCTCTTTCTAATTGCAAATTACATTAACTTAACTATCGTTTAACATGTTGAGGTTCGGTGCATAAATTTGTTTTTTTCTGGAAAAAATAACTTTACACATAGATAATTAGGCCCTAATATAATGTTATTTCATGGGGAAAAAAAAAAGAAAAGGTAATTCATGACATGGTGGGATACCTCTTAACCCACCGTGCATCTAGAGCAATAAAATGGAATCTTTGCCTGAGTATAAATTCTCCTAACATGTTTATATAAAGTGCTAGTTTTAGCAATCAAATGAAAGTGCAAGTTTTAAAAAAGTTTTTGAATAATTATCTAGAAAATCCTGATCATATAAATATTTTATATTTTTTCAAAAATTACAAAATTTAAAAAACATTTGCTTCCTGTATGGCATTTCACATATTTTTTAATGATTTCATAATAGATTTGAAACGGAGAAGATTTTTGCTGCAGTACATTATTTGCTAGAGGTTTGAAAAGGAAGATATTTAGAAGGTCATCATGTTTATTTTGATTTCACCTCTCTTTCCTCTGCTTAGGATGTTTTTCTATGGTGAATCACATATACATTCAGTATTCAATGATATTTCATGTTACAGGGTTATATTTCCATTTCTTTTGGGAAAAATACTAAATCTTTTTCAAGTTTTAACAATACTGCAATTTATTGAAAAAAAATTAATTTTTTTTCCAATAAATTGCAGTATTATGTAATTGCAGTAAAAATTAATTTACATTTTCAATATATGAAATAAGCATAATACGAATAAAAAAAAAATTCAATGGTGCTGCCATCGAGTAGCAGCAATTCCTACGTACACAGTGGGATGTATTTGTCCCACCTTTTAATTTCATCCATTTTTAATTAAGACAGATGAATTCAAATCATAATTTTTATTAGAAAAAGAAACTTTCAGATAAAAATATTCATTCTAATACCAAAAGTTGTTGTACAGACAATTTAAATTGCATGAAAAATTAAGGGTGGGGGAACTGCTTCAAAGTTAGACCTACAAAGAATTTTCATTTTACATTTTTTCTGTAAATGAATACCAGTGCTGCCATCTGGTATACAGTTAGAAATTAAAAGGTGTAATTGTTTGTATTTTAAATGGAATTTTTCTGCTTTCATCTGGGAGATAAAAACTGATGAATAAAGTGGGGCCCATCAAAGGGCTAAGTAAAACAGGCTCACGTTTGTTTTCAGAAAATAAGTCTGTATTGCAGTTTTTTTGCGACCTTAATCTGACTTGATTATAGTATACATAAGATTTCTCAAATTTCTTAGTTGGTATTTGAGATTTTGAAAAGATTTTATTTTGGAGGTGTTAAAAATTACATTGCATAATACATTTAAAAATAGAAGGGGCTTTGAAAATAGTTCACATATTAAGTGGACTTGCCCTCTTCTATTAATCATTTGTGGTTGGCCAGAAGCTTATGTGTTTCATTCAACGTTTCTAAATTGGAGAATAAGGAAATATTTGTGTGGTTTTAACATCATAGAATCAATAATTTTAAAATTTAAAATTAATAATGAATTAACTTTCTAAAAAATCATATTTTAGTATGAAAGGGAATAAAAAAAGATTGTGGATTGTGTTATGAAAGTAAATATATATATATATATATATATATAGGGAGGGGGGGAAGAGGATTTTTTTCTGAAGTATAAAGAAAGAGAAAAAGGTAATAGGAACTTGATTCTATTTTTTTTTTTTTTCTAACAAGGATTCCTATTGCTGTTTTGTGGGAGTGTTAGATGTTGATAAATTCTTGTCATAATATTTGATTCTACATATAAGTAATGTTAGTATGTAACAACAAAAATCTCCTTTAAAACTTTGAAAGGCTTGAGATTAGCAAGAAGTTGTCTTTTTTTACTTTTAACCCCCCCTTTTTTGTGTGAAATATTTTAATAAGATTATGCTCCTTTTCTTCCTCAAAATGTTGTGCTGCAGTTTGTTGATGCTGTATTCTTTTAAATGCTTCATTTTGCAACTCATTAATTTGAACTTTTCTGTGAATTTGCCTTGGTCATCTCTATTTTTTAAATGATAATAATAAGCATTTTAATTATGATAGTATTAAAAATTGTACTGACCTCGATCTTAATTTCTTTATCAAAATTTTGTTAAAATGGGATTTCAACTTTTGTTGTATGAATTAATTTTTTGTTTATTTATTGTTAAGGCTGTAAATTCTGCTGGAGCAGGTCCTTTCTGTGAGTGTGTGTCTTATCAGACACCTCCCTCTTCACCAGGATCTGTATCCACTGCAAATATCAAAAGTATAGTTGGTGCTTCTACTATTGCATTATCCTGGAAAGAGCCAAACAATCATGGTTCACCCATTCTTAGCTATAATATTGAAGTTGGAGATGTATTACATACAACTGATGGAGACAATCCAGAAATCTGTATAGAAGGTTTAGTGCCAGAAACGACATACAAGTATGGTTTTATTTTTATTTGCTTTGTGTTACTTTATTGAAAGGTTAATACTTTTGATCTCTTAAAAATTCTATAAAAGTAGTTGCTTTGTTTTTATGGCAAAAAATATCTAAAATTATTATTTCATTATAGAGCATGCAATTAATAAAATGTAACATAGAATTAAAATTACTACAGCAGTTTATAATTTAAAAGCCTGTTCTTAAGTTATAATTGTGACTGCCAAAGGAAGACTAATACTTTAAAATCTTCCTATGCTCAGATTTTTATTAAATAAACATTATTTTTGTTACATTTATTGTTAAAGTGTTGTCCAAGTTGTGTCTCTTGATCTTCGAAAAGTCAGCGAAGAAGAGAATTTTTGTAAAATAAATATGTATGATAGGTAATAAATAATATTTGTAAAATAAATAAATATGTTTGATGAAATAAATGTGTATTCTCTTGACAAGAAGCAAGAGATTTAAATGATATCTTACTATCTGCATGTATTTTATGTTTGCAGAAAAGAAATAAATTATCTTTCTGTAAGTCATTTAAGTTAGAATTTTGTGTTTTTAGTCTTGTTTGCTTTACTTATTATTATCTACTTCTTTTTTTTTTAATGCAGAATACGTATCCAAGCAATAAACAATGTTGGTCCGGGTCCATTCAGTTCATCATTAAAAATAGTAACTAGAGGACTTCCACCTTTGCCACCAATCTTAGAGTGTTGTGGTTATTCACATAACAGTTTACGTCTGAAGTGGGGTGATGGGAAGAATTCTGATTTGAAAACTTATACACTCGAGCTTGAAAACCCACAAACAAAAAGGTGAGCTTTGTATATAGATTTACAGTTTTTATTTTAAAGGTTGTTGTGTAAAAGGAAAAATATCAACTGAATTAATAATAATAATAATAAAAAAAATTACTGGGGGAGAGATAGTCTGTTAAGAACATTTTAAGCATTTTTTTCATAATTTTTATTTAAAGGTAATCAGATGGCTTCCTTTCTTTGTACACTTCATCTTTTTGAGGTGTCAAAATTTCTAGCTAAGCTTTTTTAAATATTGAAAACCGTTATGCTTTCCTCTTTCTGCTATTTTGTGAAAAAAATGTGAAATATTGAATGTATTATAATACAATAATAATATAAAAAAGCAAAAGGAAAAAATTGCTTTTTAAAATTACATCTGAGGTCATTGTCTTACTCAAAATGCAAGAATGGTCAGGATTTCTCCATATATCTTCTCATATGACTGGGATGGTTCAGTTTCTGACATTTTTTTCCCTCATCCTTTGAATGTATGGGATTTTGTAAGAGAGAATGGCCTCTTTGATTGAATGTAGGGACATCTAGTGATTATAAATTAGCACTAATAATGCAACTGAGATCTACTAGAAAGTAGAAATGAGATGTTAAGTGCCTAGGATGCTGATTCCTTGTAAATACTCCTTCCTTTCAAACAGGGGCGTAGCTAGAGGGGGGCAAGTGGGGGCATCTGTCCCCGGGTGCAGAATCCAAAGGGCGCCAAACTGATGTTATGATATTTTAAAATTAAATGTTTTCCATCCTTGGCAAGCAGTAGGGGGCGCGAAATCTTCAGTTGTCCCTGGGCGCTGAAAACCCTAGCTACGACTCTGCTTTTAAAATTAAAAATGTTAGTATATTTTGCATTTTTAATTTAATAAAAAATTGGTTTACATTAAAAAAAAAAAATTTACAGTAAAAAGAACAAGTATCAGGAAGATTGAGCACATAGACTTCAGCAAGGTTCAGATGCAGCATTAGTTCAAATATGGTGGCATAAAATCTTTATATATTATTTTGCTGCATGAGACTTAGTAGATTCAAGTGTTGGAATTGATTTAATCAACTAGAAGCAACTGTATTAGCAAGAAACGTTATGAAGTGAATTCTTGTTTATGTAATATATTAATAAACTATATGCCCTTCTGTTAGAACGATTTCCATTGATACAAATGAAAATCAGCAGGTTTTGATGATCTGCTTTAATGAAAGACCATTGTATTTGCAAAATATGTGTGTAGAAATCTTTCAGTATCTTGAATTGTATTGCATCATGTATACAAGCAATTTTATATTATAGTTTATTTTTTAATAGGTTTATGCCTGTATATCAAGGTCCAGGTCATACTTTCAAAGTGACAAAACTTCAAGAAATCACATCATATAGTTTTAGAATATATGCCTCTAATGAAGAAGGAGATGGTCATTGTTCAGATGTTTTTACTTTTAACACTCAACGTGCACTGCCACCTGCCCTGAAAGGTTTATTTCTTATTACATATTATCAACATGTTCATTGCAAACTGTAATAATTTTAGTTTGTAAAAAATGTCTACTTTAATGTGTTTTTGGATTATAATTAGTTAATTATCAGATGTATAATTAACTAATTACACTGGTTAATTATCCATGTGGATCAGTTTATAATGAATAAGTTTTTACTAATTTATTTATTATAAATTAGCAGAAAATGTAGTCATTAACTTTTACCCCTTTAGATCCCTCAGGGGGCTCACTTTTGTGAGTACGGGTGTGGCAATCCCGAGGTACCCTAGCCCTTCAGGGGATCATCTTCTTGATGAGACGGGTGTCACGATCCTGGAGCCCCAGTGATCTGTCCTCTTTTCCGTCTCCTCTCCTCTTTGCTGGAACTTTTTCACTTCCCTTCTCCCTTGTGGTTTCTCTCTATGGAGTTTGGGGCTTGTCACGAGAGGCTGGAACAGACCTTGTCTCTAGTTCTCGAGTGGCGAGAAAACTGCCCACGTGTTTGCCGTGCGTGGAGACCCGTGTCGCTGGAAAGGAGGGTCCTGGTAGTTGAGGGGCGAGGTACTGTCCCCAACACACTGCTTTGGCCTCTGCTTCAGCTAAACGGGAGGCACCTTAGTCGTCCTCACGGGTGTCAATCGGCTGGTCACTAGTCCTTGTGTCAGTGGCTTGGGGTCAAGCTCTCGGGAGTACCTGCTTTCGGGAAAGCCGACTGTGGGGCTTCAGTTTGCGTATAGGTCCGGCTAGCCCTAACACAGGAATCTGTGTTCCCTTGTTGGGCTCCGTGGTGGGCGGGGCCGTTGGACCCGAATCTTTTCTTATTTCAATATGGCTAATTCTCAAATTTTTCTGATCAAAGACTTCGAAGTCACTCCAGTCTCTCAACCTAGTTCTGAAACGTCCACTACTAAACCAGTCACTCAACCTAGCTCTGAACCACCTACTAATAAACCAATCATTCAACCTAGTTCTGAAAAGTCTACTACTAAACCAGTCACTCAATCTAGTTCTGAAAATTCTGCAAAAAAATTACGGACAGATGCAAATAAAAAAAAATCATAACAATAGTCCCCGTTTCCTAGTCATCTCTAGTCCTTCTGGCGAAATGCATAAGATGTCTCCTTTCGTGATTAACAAATACATCCAGTCTTGTATTGGTGAGCCGAGAAATATAAAGCGTCTCCGCTCCGGAGACTTCCTTATTGATACAATCTCAGCCACCCAGTCTGCTTCTTTACTTCAAATAACTAAACTTGGGCAAGCGAATGTCAATGTAACAGCACATAAGACACTGAATTATTGTCGTGGCGTTATATCGGAATTCGACCTTCTGTATGTTCCTGTATGTATGAAGAAGAGATCGCTTCCGAGCTATCCGACCAAAATGTCTGCGGTGCTAGGCGGATCAAGATGCGTAAGGAAGGTAAGTTGATCGATACGAAACACGTGATCCTTACCTTCAACACGCCTGATCTGCCTAAGAATATTAAGGCCGGATATTTAAATTGTCCCATAAGACCTTATATTCCCAACCCTATGCGATGCTTCCAATGCCAGCGTTTCGGCCATTCTAAGACGTCTTGTCGTGGCAGCCTCACATGCGCCCGATGCTCACAGATTGGCCACGATTCTGAAAATTGTACCGCTGCGCCTCTTTGTATAAATTGCAAGGGTGAGCACCCAGCATTTCCACGCCTCTGTCCAAAATGGAAATTGGAAAAAGAAGTGCAGACTGCAAAGGTTACGAGGAACATCTCATATGCCGAAGCCAGAAGATTAGTCCAAAGCACACAGCTACGACCAAATACATCTTACGCCAATGCTCTTAAAAAATCTCGCTCAGTTGCTACCCAAACATCAGTTAGTATGCAGACGCCACCAAACAAAACTCAACAGACTACAAACAACAAGAAGAAAGAAAACCCAACCCATACAGTACAAAATAAAGAAATAGTAATTCAAAGCAAACCCAAAACTACCACACGAAAAGAAACAAATAAAAATAGAAGTTCCAGCAATAGCTCTCTTGATGGAATGGTTTCTGAATCTGCGGATTCAGACGGTATGGAAGTAGAAGAGGGTCTGGAAGTTCCCAAGCATCTACTTCCACGAAAAACCAAACAAGAGCACAGAAAGAACAAAAACTATTCATAATGGCCACCCTCGTATCATGGAACTGTCGTGGTTTCCACCGAAATCTGCTCGACATCAAAGCTATAATCAATGTTCATCAACCTTTATGCTTCGCAATACAGGAAACAAATCTAAAACCGGAACAACAAGCAAAACTTTGGAGGTTTTCTTTCGTCAGGAAAGACAACATTGCAGGTGAGCGTGCCAGTGGAGGTGTAGGTCTTCTCACCTCACTGGATTATCCCTCAAATGTGCTTTCTTTGACGACATCCCTCCAAGTTGTCGCTACTCAAACAAATTTTGATTTTGTTGCTACAGTCGTTTCTCTGTATTTGCCTCCAAATGAGCATATTGATCAGCAAGATTTAAATGGTCTTTTAGAGCAGCTGCCTGAGCCTTTCATCATAATAGGAGATTTTAACGGCCATAGTCCGCTCTGGGGTAGTAAGGATACTAATTGCCGAGGAAGACAAATTGAGCAGATGATCGAAGATCATAGCCTTTGTCTCCTCAATAATGGGCAAGATACTTACTTCCATGAGCCTTCAAAAACATTCCATGCTCTCGACCTTGCCATCTGTTCACCATCTCTGTTGCCTTTTTGCACTTTTAATGTGGGTAAAGATCTTTACAACAGTGATCATTATCCCATTCTTGTGTCTCTTGCACGAAGGGGAGCAAACCCCATGTCGAGATCCCCTCGATTCATACTGGACAGGGCAGACTGGGAACTCTTCTCTTCCATTGCAGAGCTCACAGATGAAATGGTAGAAGATGCGCATATCGATGACGCTGTTGAAGCTGTTACTAATACTATTATTCAGGCAGCTATGCTCTCCATTCCTAGAACATCAGGAAAACTACTAAAATATTCAAAACCATGGTGGAATCGCGACTGTCACGAAGCACTGAAAAAACAGAAAAAAGCATGGGGTATTTTTCGTAGATATCCTACTCTGCGAAACCTCATAGCCTTTAAAAGAGCCAAATCAAATGCACGAAAAGTAAGAAGGCAGAGCCAGAGGGATTCCTGGATTTCATATGTGTCGTCAATAACATCCTCCACGCCTAGCAAGCGGGTTTGGGAAAGAGTTCGAAAAGCATGCGGCATATATAAAGACCACTCACTTTCCTTTTTGGAAAAAGATGGCCGAGTGATTAGCTCCATAGAAGAAATTGCGAATACTATCGGTGAGACATTTGCTTCCGTTTCTTCCAGCAGAAACTATACACCTGCATTTCTTTCTATGAAGCAGCACTCTGAAATAAATCCCATCGCATTCAACTCTTCCAAATCTGAGCCTTACAATAGACTTTACTATGCTTGAATTAAGGAGTGCTTTATTGCAGACATATAGGTCTTCTCCGGGTCTTGATGGAGTGAATTATGAAATGCTAAAGCATCTGTCCTGTAAGTCACTGAATGCCCTTCTCACTCTTTACAATAGGGTGTGGAAGGAGCATGCCTTTCCCAGTGCATGGAGGAGAGCTATTGTCATTCCTATTCCTAAGCCAGGGAAAGATCCAAGGAATCCCTCCAACTATCGGCCAATTGCCCTTACGAGTTGCCTCTGCAAACTGTTTGAAAAGATGGTAAACAGCCGCCTAGTCTACTTCTTGGAAAAGAATGATATTATATCGCCTTATCAGAGTGGTTTTCGAAAGGGAAGAACAACTGTAGATAACATGCTCCTCTTAGAGACATCTATTTGAAAAGCATTTGTAAGAAGAAGCCACCTTGTCTCGATATTCTTCGACATTGAAAAAGCTTATGATAAGGCATGGAGATACGGTATACTCCGGGATCTTCACGAGAGTGGCTTGCGCGGCAACCTACCAATTTTCATTCAAAATTTCTTGAACACTAGAACTTTTCAAGTAAGAATTGGCTCTGTTTTTTCGGATGTTTTTAAACAGGAAGAGGGTGTGCCTCAAGGCTGTGTGCTCAGTGTAACCCTGTTTAGTTTAAAAATAAATTCTGTACTAAAAGAACTTCCTCCCACCATCTTGGGATCTCTATATGTTGATGATCTGCAGATTAGCTGTCGAGGAGCAGACATGAGATATGTAGAGAGGCAACTGCAGATGGCTCTGAATAAGATCCAAGAATGGTCAGACAAACAGGGATTTACATTTTCGAAACAGAAAACTGTGTGCGTGCACTTTTGTAGGAAGCGAGGTCTCCATCCTGAACCTGAGTTATATTTGAATGGTACAATTATTTCAGTTGCGCCTGAAGTAAAATTTTTAGGAGTGACGTTCGACCGAAAATTGACTTTCCTTTCTCATGTTTTAAACCTGAGAAAGAAGTGTCTAAAAACACTAAATATTTTAAAAGTGTTGGCGAACACCTCCTGGGGTGCAGAGCGTTGCTCCATGCTTCGCATTTACAGAGCGCTCGTCCGCTCTAAACTGGACTATGGCTCAGTTGTGTATGGATCCGCTCGGTCATCTGTTTTGTTAAAACTGGATCCTGTTCACCATCAAGGTCTGTGGATTTGTTCAGGAGCATTCAGGACTTCTCCTGTGCAGAGCCTATATGTTGACTGTAACGAACCATCACTTTATCTGAGGCGTGAGCAATTGTCCCTTTTACAATATTTTAATATCTTATCCCAACCTGAACATCCCAATAAGCTGTGCTTACTTGATAATGAGTGTAACACTTTATTTGAAACACGTCCATCCTGCGTTCCTACCTTTCTTTTAAGACTTCGCCCTATCATTGAGGAACTTTCCCTCTCTGATATGCGCCCCCAAGCAGTACAGAACTTTTAAATCCCACCTTGGGAAAATTCACGGATTCAGCTTCTTGATGTTTTCAAACATCACGTGAAGGCAAGCACTAACGAGATCGTTTATAGACAACTCTTTGCTGAGCACAGGCACAAATATAGCAGTTATTATCCGATATACACAGATGGATCAAAGACAAATGATCATGTTGGGATGGCTTTTGTATTTGAAAATTACATAGAGGGCAGATGCCTGCACCATGCTTTCTCAGTCCTAACATCTGAACTGACTGCTATATATTATGGTCTTTTGTATATCTCAAAGCTCTGCCACAAAAAGTTCATAGTTTACACAGACTCGTATAGTGCTCTTAAATCCTTGGAAGCTTTTCCCAACACTCAGAATCCTGTGGTAGTGGATGTTCTCAAAATTCATATAAATTTAACGATTCGAGGTTATGAAGTCCTGTACTGCTGGGTTCCTGGACATGCTGGAATAAAAGGAAATGAGCTTGCAGATATCGCAGCCAAATCTGCTGTTGAACTGTCCAGTCGCCTTATCCCTTTTAGAGATATTTGCAATGTCATCAAGGGAAAGGTCCGAAAAAAATGGCAGCAATTTTGGGATGTTCAGCATCACAACAAGTTGAGAAACGTCAAGCCTAGAATTGAGCATTGGGATATTGTTGGAAATCGTAAGGAGGACGTTCTTTTGACTCGCCTCAGAATTGGTCACACTCGAGTCACACATAACTATCTTCTCAAAGCTGAAAATGAGCCTGTTTGTTTTAATTGTAATGTTTGTTTATCTGTTCGTCATATTTTAATTGAGTGTCCATGTTTTAATAGTCTTCGCCAGAAATATTTTAATAGCTGTGACTTACCTCTCGACCGTTTAATCGGAAGAGAGGTGAATTGTAATTTATTTTATTATTTAAAAGAAATTGGCTTTTATTACCAAATGTAATTTGTTTTGAAGACTGTGTCTTGAATTTTAATATGTGCTTTTTAACTTTTGTTTATATGACTTCATCCTCTGGATTTGGTACATTTATCTACTTGTTTTTATTGATTGAATTTTAATGTCATCAATTGTAATCATCCCATCTTGTGTTTGGCGCGTCATAACCATCTCTGGTTTTTGCGCCATAATCACTCACTCACTCACCCTTTTACCCCTTTAGAATATAAAAATATGAACTTTTTGCCCTTGAGTAAGAAATTTTGTGCTATTGCTTTTTATGGAAGTGGAGATAGGGTGTTTTTTTTTTTTTTTTTTTTTTTTTTTTTTTATTATTAATTCAGCTCATTTCATTATTGTGAACATTTGTAATCTAATAGTGTAGGGAAGTCTGTGCAATATGGCCATCATGTGTCTTTATAAAAAAAGTTGCTTGATTTTAGTCACTTTCATTTACTTTATACAGATAAACTGAGTAAAAGAACATAAGTGTTTACAGTTGTATTTAGAGTTTTAATGGGTTTAGAAACAATTTGATTTGAATAAATATTTTATAGGCATCAATGAAGAAAGTTTTATTAATACTGAAATGCCAGAAAAACTGGGGCAGATGAATATGATGAGAATACATAATAATGCCACTTATGCACATCATTAATTGTAACTGTCAGTGCTGCATGTACTTCATGTATTAAGAGATATAGTTGTAGAAGCCTCTAGGGTGTTTCTTGCCCTGAGTTTTTCAAATAGTTATTATCTAAATAACTTTTGAAGTGATTTAGTTTTTGGGCTTATGAGATGGGTCATTGTATCTAATAGGTAGAAGTAAGGTTTAAATTTTCTTGTATGAGCTTTTGAAAACTGTATAACGACTACAAGAATTCTGACAAAACTTTGAATCAATGATAGCAGTGTGATGCTGTGGAATTTGTTTAGCTAGCTAATCAGTTAGACCTTTGTTACATTAACAAACATCTTTGACAGATGAACACTATTTGTGCATCCTTTTTGTTGTGTGTCAGACATTAATACTTTGCATTCATTCTGATAATTTCTAACCAGACAGTGCTCAAACTCATATGTTTTAGAGACTCGAATGATATTTAGAGAAATACTGATTTTGGAATTCAGTTGGCATTATATTATGTAATCAGATCTCAAAATTATCAGAATGCTTGTTGGAATGCCCTACTGCATGCTGTACAGAAATTCTGCACTTCGGAATGCAGTAAAGTATGGCGTTCAGTATACCTCTGCAGACTGTTTCTACACTCTGCAGAAAGTGTGGTCTACAGAATACTTCCGCATGCTGATGGAATTCACCATTGTTTAAGTATTTAATAAAAAAGAAAAAAGGAGGAGGAAGTAGACATATCAGCATCAATAAATATAGATATAAAATAGTTGTACATCTGGATCAGTGTTTATTAGAAGAGGAAGTTAAAAAAGAAAACAAAAAGAAATGACAAAACAAATTGTTGAAGTATTTGATAAAATAAATAGCAGAAGCATCAACAGTATCTGTCATTGAAGAAGTTAAAGAAAATCTAGATCAGCATGTGACATGCAGGAAAGAAAACAAAACTGAAGGCAAACAACAACATTCAAACAATCTTCAAAACTGTGATATATCTATGTGGCTAACACATTTTACTTCCATTATTCAAGATTTCATAATTAAAAATAATATAACAAGAAAATGTTAAGTGCACCAAAAGTTACTATTACCGAAGTTGGGAAGAAAATTCCAAACTCAGTCTTTAAACATGAATGTCTCAGTTTATCATTTTTTCAATTTCATAGTTTTATGAGTTTTATTTATAATGATAATTTTTGTTTTCACCAGGAATTACTAATCAAAATAAACTTTGTTTATATTGTTATTTTTAAATGCTGAAATGAGCAGACATAGATATTGCTGAAATAATAATGTGAAATTTGTTTTAAATAATGTGATTTTTTTAAAAATTTGGATGAAACTTTGTAGAATATTCTGCTGTATATCAATTTTCTATAAATCTGGAGTTAATGTGATAATATTTTTCATTTACAAACAACTATTTAAAATATTGTTTTGTGTGTAATTTTCTCTTTGCTGGAGACTTAACTTTATAATTTAGAGGCAATGGAATTAGGTATACTTTATTAAAAATGAAATTATGTCTCCATGACTGCATTAATGTAAGAAAATGTTTTCATTTCATTAATTTAGAGAAATTTATTTACAGAAGTTAACAAACGAAAATCAAGTCTTGATAAATTTTGTAAAAATGCAAAAAATTCAATCTGTCTTTATATTTTTTTACAGTCTTCTTGCTGCAATAATGCATACTTTTAAGAAAGCTATTTAAAAAAAATCTTTGTAGCAAAGACTGTCAACTGAAGTTAAGTTGTGCTGTGAAATTTCATTTTCATATTATGTACTAGCCCCTACACAGCCAGCCTTCGTCTGGCTTTTAAATATACCAGGAAAATGCCTAAAGAGAACACCAAACATTAAATTTAAAACTGCTCAGTTAACAACTTTATAAAAAATCAATAAAAAGGTATTATATATAAAAAAATTACAATGAAATAAGCATTATCCCTTAATACAAATATTAATTAAACTTTTAAATAAATTAACCAACTTCCCATTGCAAAATCTTAGGAATTCAAACGGTATGAGGGAACTTAAGAAATTTGTTTCCTAAAAATAATCATGCAAAACTTTTATATAATTAAAACATAATATAAACAAATTACAATGAAATAAGCAATATCCCTTAATACAAATATTAATTATTCTAATAAATAAATTAACCAACTTCTCGTTGCAAAACCTTATAAGAATTCAAATGTATAAAGGAAGTTAACAGCTTTGTTTCCTAAAAAAAAAAAAAAAAAACCTTCAAAACTTTTCAATATCTTAAAAACAGTGAAATAAGCAATAAATAACATGAAAACACACACACACACACACACACAAAAAAAAAAAAAAAAAAAAAAAAAAAACTCTACAAAGGAAAGTATGATTAATAATATTTTATCTCAGATTTTCAGGGCTCAGCAGTCCAGTATACAAAACATTGAATGAAAAACTGTTGTTAAAAACACATTTCTAAAAGATTGAAACTTTTCAAGATGATGCAATTTCATCAAAAAAGATAAAATTAAAAAAATATGATTCGAATTTTAAAAAAATCGCTTCAAGGTGCCCTGGCACCTATGTACCAAATTTCGGAGCCCTGGGTCTATTAGCATACATGCAGTACAAACGAAAAATAAACACACAGATAGACTCTTTCTTTTATTATATGTAGAGATAAAATATTCATCTTATGTTATTTTTTCTTGTTAATAAATGAACTTTAAAACTGATGGAAGATGTTTCCTTGCAGCTCCCAAAGTTACTAATATTACTGAAACATCCTGCATTGTGGAATGGTTGACTGCAAAGCCAATAGGAGAGGATATGCTATCTTATAAACTGCAGATTGGTACAAAGGAATCAGATTTTCATGTAGTAAGTTTTTGCTTTCCTAGCATTTTGTGAGAATTAACTGATATTTTATGTAAAATTTGGCAAAGCTGTGTATTTATTCAGATACTTATATATTACCGCGGCCATCTTAGTAGAACTCGCCAAATTTTCAGAAGTCAGCAAACTCTGGTAACCATGCATGTAACAGTTAGGTAACCTTATCCCTTGGCTTTATTTAGGTAACCACATTCCTTGTAAATTGGAAATCCCAAATCTCAACAAATCACCTTTTTCTTCTGTAAAAAAATCACCAAACTGCACCAAGCTGGTTTTGCTAATACATAAGTACCTTTATTCAGTACTTTATGTTGTATTTAAGTAGTGGTTTTTTTTTTTTTTTTTTTTTAATTAATGTTATTTTATTCATCAGATTGAAAAAAAAAATGTATGACAATTTGTTGAAAATATATATCTTTGCTTCTGTGTTTATTTATATTTGTAACACATGAGGATAGGAAGTAAGACTTGATACATTTTTATTGACAAAAGCAGTGGTCTGATTTCAAGAAAAGTAATAAGGGAATTTTTATATTTTATTTTTCTTATTTATAAAAATTATATTTACTTGAAAAAATATAGAGCTTTTACTGTTTATACCAGTTTGGAAAGAAAGTAGTTTTTGTTTTATAGTGTGAAATTCAGTTTTTTTCTATACAAAAAAATGACTTTAATTAGTGAAATATCTTACTTTCCATTCGATACCGTTTTGTTATCTTTCTAGTTTTGAGGTCATTTACTATTTAAGAAGTTTTGTAAACTACAATATAAATGATAATCCGATGGTGCAAGCTTGGGGCTATGGGGAGATGTGATATCACTTCCCAGCTGAACTCCAATAATTTCTTTTGTGTTGGTAAAGATGTGTTAGGCCTCTCATTGTCTTGATGGAACACAATTCCTTTGCAATTTGCCAATTCTGACCTTTTCTCTTTGATTGCTTCCACCATAAGTTGTTGGGAGTAAACGTGCAAGTTTATCATTTGAATGCTTAGAAGGAATCGAAATAAAACCTTTTAAATCTCAACTTTTAAAATCCTTGATATACAGCATTTGCAGAGCTTTCTGTATCTCGGGATCCTGGATGCCATTGATGAATTACTGCAGGGAGAGGATTTCTCTTTTCTCCATCGAGCACCTCAAAAAAGTGAGTTGAGACAGCCTTTCAGCCTCCATAGCAAGTTTCTGGAGTGTTTCCATCAGCCTTCCATAGTGTAATTGGAGTCTGCCATAATAGTTTAAATACTTCTCATCAAAGCACAGCTACAATGTGCTATATAGAGCATGAAGTCTAGCCTGTTGTTTTTGGGAAGAGTTTGAAGAATATCTGCTGCATTTGCTCTCATAGAAGCAGCAAAATGACAGTCCTTAGCTGATAATCCATTCACATCCGCTGCTATAGAAAATTTTATCTTATACACTCACTAAGAGGTCTTACCATCATATGTGGATAGCTTCAGAAAGGGATGAGAAAGCATGGGTAAAAATTTAAAACCATCAGAATTGCTTCTGGCAGTTGCTATTTATTTCTTTAAGGTGTCAACTTCTTTGGTGACTGCAGCAGAAACTCTTTCTTCATTTTCTTCAGCTCTGTTTACAACTGTGTATCTTCTGTCGTCCATAGCTTCAGATTTGCTTTCTATTTTGGCAGTAATATCTCTTTTGATTTCCTGTTGACATGCTTCAATCTTTTCTTGATCCACTTTCGTCTCTTCTTAGTTCACTTTCATCTCTTCTCTCAGTCATTATGGTTACATCTACACTGAACATCAGTTATGGTTATCCAGTTACAATACCTATTATTATGATACAGGGAACAAAATGTTGACAAATTTAACAAAATTTGATGATTTGTCACCAAAACCATTGCCAGCTCGGCGAGATAGCCATTTACTCAATGTTAAAAGACTTGACATTATAATATTATTTTTTCAACAGAGGATCCTCCTTCTGGATTTTCATGTTATGTTATATTCAAAACAATTTAGCAGTTTCACATGTTATTTCACTAAAATTATCCATATGTTTATAAAGTCTGTAACAGTAGCTTTGAATTAAACAAATTACACTTTTCAGAATTTTTAGTTTCAGAAGAAGAATGTTCAGGGTCTTTACGCTTGATAAAAGTTTACTGACAGTTATTTAGAAATCTTAAAACCCAAGCAAACACCTAATTTATGATAATTTGTTGTGTTGTTACGATGCCAAAGAATTGTGTCTTTGGCTAATCACTAGTCACCATTTTCGTCACTTTTCTTTCTGTGTGCACTTCTGTAGGCTGACATCAATTTGCTACCTAGTCGGCATTCAGAATTTTCCTTTAGCCATGAAGACCATCCCTGCCCCAAGTTGAACTGCCACATGACAGTAAAGCAGCAGTATTCATACTTCCTGGAACATATTTTCATACCTGACTGTTTGTCAACTGACGAATTATTTTAACTCTGCTATGAAAATTGACCAGTTTCCGAGTTCTATTACAGACATTTTATCCACCAAATGTCCGTAATAGAGTCAGACCAAAGTTTTATTTTAAAGTTTGGTATATTAAAAACACCCATAAAATCAGCATTTTGATATTATGATATTATGAAGTTGCGTATTTAATGTACTTGATTTTAATGTGTATTAATATAAAGAATATCACATTAATAGAAATAAATTAAACAGGCAAAATACTAAAATCATTACTATACACACAGAAATAAATACTATAAACATGAAAAAAAAAAAAAAATTTCATATAAGGGGGGGGAACTAAACAAGAATTACTTGTAGGTAATTAAATTCCAATTTAAAAATTCTAGTGTGTGAAATAATTCAAAACAAGGATCGACACACAGTCCTACATTGCATATTTCGCACTCAAAATACGTTGTTTGTTTTCGCTTTTCCTTGGTTTTAGTGCACACAACGCATCTTCTCCTACTTTTATTACCTTTTCTGTCAACGTAAATTTTCGGAAACTGTCTTCCAGTTAGATGGAAAGTTGTCCGGTGATTTTGGACAAATTTTTAAGTAAGGTCTCTTAGCCATGGCTAACGGAATGAAACTGAATACAACCCCAACACATGCCGCAACACTTCTTCAAAAGACACTCAGAAATATTTCATCCTCAAACCATGTGTGAAGCCAGTTTTATATTAGAAAACTTCCTGTTTTTATAAATCGAAAACAGCGTCCATAATGACCGGAAAGTGATCAAGGAAAGACACCCACTGGCGAGATATCCATTACTGATCACGTCAATCTATACATTACATATTACATTATATGTAAAGTAAACACATTATATACCAAAATATAATGCCTGTGTCATTATATATAATGACCTATTAAATCGAGGAAGAAAAACAAAAGCGCTGGCTCTTTCCTGAGAAATGTGAGCAAGACGCATTACGTGTCAAGAAAGCTGATAGTCTTTCTCGTTTTGTAATAATGTTGTAATGTTACTTTGTAATTAACCAGGAAAGCTTATGTTGAGTTTCAAACTTAAAAAAAAAAAAAAAAAAAAAAAGGAAATTCTAATGAAATAAACAAAAACGCCTGTGCCCCTTTAATTCACAGAGACACTTATAAAGAGTTGTGATTTCCAGTTTGTTTATATCAATAAATCTCTCAAAACCAGAAGCACAAAACAGAACAGAAACTAATGCCAGTACATGAAGGTCAAATGCCATATGAATCAACCTATGTGAAAACAATTACCACTTAACTCCATTTACTGGCTTTCAAAAAATTCAAATAAATCGTTCCATTTCAATGTTGCATATACACAACGCTAGGCTTTTAGGAGCAGAATCGTTGCGTTGTAAATACGGGACACTGGTTCTGAATGGGTTAAATGTATTAAGATACTTAAATTTAAATTACTGAAATTTAAGTATTTTAAGATATTGGCAGTTTTATACTGGAATTTTCAAGCCTTGTGCCTGTACTGCAAACCATCAACTCCAACCAGGGCATCTCGGGGGTTTGAGAGAAACTGCTCTAGATTTTGCTCTAACAAGAACTACCTTCTTATCAGAATTAACTGTTGACTGAACAAAGAAGCATGCAGCAGGTGTTTCTTCTCTAGCATCAACAAAAACATGCAATTCTAAAAGTGAATTAATTGCCATATGATGAGGCAATGTAACATTTTTTAGTGCATGCAGGGCTGTGTAGTCAAACCGTTTTCGGGTAAAAGGAGTTTGAGCTGGAGTCACTAAAAACCCGTCGACTCCTACTCCAGTTTTTCTTGGATAGTTTGAATTTGAAATGAAATTGAAGTGAGTTTAAAAAGAAAAAGAAAAAATAACAACAAAGTGAGTTATTAGTTTTATTTATGAAATATATATACATTAATAAATAGTTATTTTCTGTTTTATTGACATATTAATAAATATAATGGACGAGGATGGCTGTGATATTTGCCATTATTGATTAACCCTATGAGGGCAAGATGACCATTATAGTGGCCGTAGAATCACCTGTTTGAAAAGACAGGGTTCTCCACTTTAGTGGCCATGTCTCTCCCCCCCCCATTTTCCAGGCTGAAAGTGTGGGATGAAATGTCAAATTTGACATCCCTGGGGTTTTAACCACTTAGCTCTTTCAAAGGTCTTTGTGTTAAGGATCCAGTTTCCCTAATTTTTTCCTTTTCATTCTTGTAGCTATAGAATTCAGGATAACTGCATTTGTAAATCGTAAATAGAGCTTTGCATTGCTTTAGAATATTGCATATTTTCTCAAGTTTTGTAGGAATTATTTTGATTTTTTGTAGCAATATGCTGAAAACTAAAAGAGGACTGACTGAAGAAGAAATGCAAAACTTATTCAATAGCTTTTTTAAGACTTCAAAAAAATCTTATAAAGCAACTCCTCAATGATTCAGAAGCTTCAGTCAGCTCTGCTCGAGTCTCTGATACTATTTCATTGATAGGCCACTGGTCCATTCAAAACAAAGCTCCACAAAGATGTGCTGCTTGTCAGAGTGCTTAAGTGGAATAAGAAAGTGAACGCAACTTATTCTTGCAACAAAATGCGATGTAGGGCTCTGTGTTACTTGCAAATGAGCAGATAAGAGCAATGAAAGCAAATGAGAATTATATCATTCTAAAACTAATTTTTTCATTCTGTAATAAATTGCTCAATATCTTTTTCTTATTTTCATATCTTTAAAAAATAATCAATGTGTTCTCCACAGGATCCAAAATTATCGAGAGAAGAAACTACATATATTTTCAAATAGTCATGGTGGAACGTGTATACACACACACAAATACAAGTATAATGTGCATATATAATTTAATATAGATATACACAAATATAATTATGTATGCATAAATCCACATGCAAACACATGTATAAATGCATATGTGTGCACATGTATGTGCATGTATATACTTTATTACCATTTAAGGATATGCATGCTTTTCGCTTTATGTATATATTCGCACTTATACCATATTATATAAATGCAGACATACTTACTACATAGATATGTAGGTATATGTTTCCATAAACAAATTCCCACATACTTATATACAGGTACAAGCAGTCTTTTCTTAGATTCTTATCAGTTCATTCTTAACAGTTTTATCTGTCTTTATTTCCATATACAGTCAAAAGTCTTTAATCCGGACGTCCATAATCCGGAATGATCTATAATCCAGACCTCAAAGCTGCTAACTTTCTGCGCATGCGTAAACGCATAATGCGGTTGCGCATGCACAGAAATGCGCATAATACCTTTACTCATGTGCATATGCGTTTACGCATTGGCGTGTAATGTATAACAGATGGTATAAGCTGAGCCAAAATTATCTAATTATCTATTTCAGTTAATGTTGCAGATTGCGTTGTTCCTTAATTTTCTAATTAATTGGATCCGGCTTATTATTTTTTGCAGACTGTTAGAGCAATTTTATAAAAGTAAGCTTGAACTTTCGATTATGTCAAAAAGAATTGATTCTGGAGCTGCCAAAGGATCTACAAAGCGAAACATGTTTCGATGTCCATCAAACAAAAAGTAGAATTGCTGCAAAAAATGGAAAAAAGGCATATCCTTTGTTTATCTAACCATTCCGAAATCTGTTTATCAATTTCGCGCTGCTTTGCGGGGGGGGGGGATGTCATGGCGCGCTATGAACTGGAAGTTGATCTGTCAGCACTATCCTTATCTTCAGGGCAGATGTTTATATTTTATTCGGCTTATAATTCCTTACTAAATGTAGTATTTCATCTCGATGTACTCCGTCTTTGATACGATTTAAATCAAATTCCTCGTCATTATAAATATCACGAATACACATCAAATAGTTTTCTGGTTGCAATTTTCTAATTTCGACTATGCGTAATGTATGCTTTATGCATGCGCGCGTTGAAAGAAATGTTTAAAGTAAACAAATAAATATTAAGCTTTTTTTTTTATAAATTTTGATGCCCTTTAGATCATAATTGCTCTTTATTTCATAAATTATGGTTTCATATTTTTAATTTTATAATTTCTGCATGCCATCTTGCCAGATTTAAACTGATGATCTATAATCCGGAAAAACCGATAATCTGGAATTGCCGAAGTCCCGACGAGTCCGGATTAAAGACTTTTGACTGTATATCTGTTCATGCTGAAGTGACCTCCACACACGGAAGTCTAGTGTGATGGTACTGTTGTTCAAACAAATCACAAGAACAGAAACAAAATAGCTTAATAATTTCAGTCTGAAACTTGAAATCATAAATACACTAAAACTAGTCAATCAGTTTGAATGACATCATTGTATTTCTCCCTGGGGCTCATCTCTAACCATTAAATTCTGGATGGCACATTTTAAAAGCTACATCCTTATCAGTGTCCTGATTTCACGCTCAAATAATTTTGAAGTAAGATGTTCAAAATGGATAAGAGTAGCGTTTGTGAAATATCACTGTCCATTGAGCTCTGAGAATACAAACAGGATGTAAAATCTCTTATACAAAATACAAATCATTGTTCTAAGACAACACATGTTCCCCATCTAAATTTCTGAACCTTGACCTTTTAACTGATTGAATTCCTTTTCCATTCATTGGACACATATCTCAGCAACTACACTTGAGGACAAATTCTTGAGGGCATATCTTGGTACACTCAGTTATATAAAATAGTTTTGGTTATAGAGTAAGGTGACCAGATTTTAACATTGGTAAAGTTACCGGGGGGCATTCTTCATTAAAAATTTGGTTTATATGGAGCAACACAAATTTCATAGAACTCAAAAATAGTATTGTAATATATATTTTTTAATTTCAACATAAGTACAATTTACAAAATTTAATACGTTAAAAATTACATATAGTATTATTTTATTCTTTGGCATATTTCGCATTTGAGTAAGTTCTTTTAGTAGATTGCTGTCGTTTTTTGTTGAATTACTTTTGGACAACCTATACAAGATTTGAAGGAACAATTCTGATTATTAGCATAAAAAGACATAAGTCCTTCTGTTAATGCTAATTTTTTGTGTCCATAAATTGTTTTCCGAAAGAATTCCTGCATTTTGAAGGATGATGCAGTAGTATTTAAATATCTTTTATGTTTCTGTGTCCCCGAGTGCTTTGAAATATCATTCTTCCAGCTGGGCGAAATAGAAAATTCACCATTACATTTCTCACATTTTACCATGTAATCGCTTTTGGTTTTTTAAGAAAAGGAAATTCACTTCTTAGATCATCTTTGAATTTGCATCCTCTGTTCTTACTCATTATGTTAAAAATCTAAAGAAATAATTTATTATAAATTATATTATAAATTTTTATCTCTATATATTGCTTAAAAACAGTAAGTAGGTACATAATTACATGAACATATTTTATTGTTAGTTTAAAAATTAAATTAATTTGTATATTATGAAGTAACTGTAATTTAAAAATTGTTAATCGTATATTTTATCCTATATTTAATCCTATATTTTTTTCTAAATAATACAATACTAAATTGTATTATTTTTTCTCTGAATTTGCCGACACGTAGGTTGTAAATGTCACTTTCAAGGCCGATGCTACACCTTTTGCCGCCACTATAAAATATAAATAATAAGAATACAGTCTGTTAAATTTAAGAAAATTTATGTGTTTATGAAATTACGTACCTAAATTATCTGAATAGCTGATTTGTTGACATCACTTGTTTAACTAGCACGCAATATGATGTGTATTGTCTGAGAGACAGTTATAAAATGTTTTTGTCGTTGCCAATGCCAAAAAATGCCAATAAGTCCAAACAATGGTGGTCGAATTCTAACAACTGATCAACAGGGCAAACTTTGATAAGCAGTTCTCGATAATCAGTTGTCAACAATTATTTGTTAGTATTAAAATTTAGCATTATAAAATTAACAAAAATAATATAAGACTCATATCCTGGTGAAGTAGCCACATGGCCGCTGAAAACCGTATTATCCCGCTGTTCCCTAGCTGATCGTGCATTCTCTCCGAAAATCGGGACTTTTTTTAAATGCCGCAGGACAAAGTGTTAAAAATCGGAGACATCTGGCCACCTTATTATAGAGCATAATGACCGAGATGTTAATGAAACCAATACAGTACAAAGTCCGTAATCCGGACTCGTCGGGACTTCGGCGATTCAGGTTTTTCCGGATTATAGATAATGAATTAAAATCTGGTAAGATCACATGCAGAAATGATATGATTAAAAATATGAAACCGTAATTTATAAAATAAAGAGCACTTATGATCTAAAGGGTATCAAAATTTACAAAAAAAAAAAAAAAAAAAAAAAAAAAAAAAAAAAAAAAAAACTCATTATTTATTTGTTTACTTTAGTAAACATTTCTATCAATGTAACTTGTTTAAGTTGCTTCGTTTTTTATGCTAATTCTTTCTCTTTAGTTCTACAAACAGACATAATTTCTTGTTCAGTTACAAAGTTCCACTGTTCAAGTCCTGTAATTGCTGTGTCGAGAATACTGACTAGCTTGTGAATCGAATTTTTTTCATTTTCAATAATGTTCTCTGTTATTTTCTTCACTATCGGAAGCTCACATGGGTAAACACTTTACTTTACATGCATGTGTAAGTTTGGGGCTTTGAGGTCCGGATTATAGATTGTTCCGGATAATGGACGTCTGGATTAGAGACTTTGTACTGTAAATGGCTGCCAAATTTTTGATAGAAGAGGCAAAAACGGTCAATTCAACTGTGTCAGTATAGGATTCACTTGACCTAACAATGAAGTTTTTTTTGAGTAATTGCTCGTAAAGCTACTCATGTAATGTATATTGAATACATCATATAATGTTTATCGTAGAATTTAAAAGTGTCCATTATTAAATGTTGCATGGTTGATGTCAAAGTTGCTACTAAGACAGTCTGGAGTTGAAACGAACTAGTTTAGGCAATAGAGGAAATAGAAAAATTCACATGCAACAACAATTTCAAACAGGAGAGAGTTTTTCTTACTGTGCGCCTGAAATTATCTAGAAATTTCTGTCAATGTGCTAAATTATCTGGCTTAATAAAATATGAATAATCTAATACGGTACTGAAGACAACTAACTATCGTGTAACTTTTTTTCCCTTTTTCAGAAACTATACATAACAAGCTATTTTCCCTTAAAACTCAAAAACTCTTTGCACTAAGAAATTACCTTAATTTTGATACCCAAGGGAATACATTCCCTTATTGAGACTGAGAATTTAGTATAAAAACATAAATGGAATTTACGTATAAATGTGGTGTTTTGAATTATGGGTTTTCGTACTAAAATAAGTTGACATTTTTAATGACTGTTATTAATATTAATACCTGAAATACATTACTTACTAATTTTCAGTAAACAGTATAAAATGGTACATGATTAAATAATCACTTTTTTTCTAATTTTTAGAACTAAAATGTATTATTCTAGAAAACAGTTTTTCAGCTTCTGTTTTATTCTGCAGATATTTTGAAAAAGAACTTAATACTAATTAGGAACACTTACGTAATTGGACATTGCAGTACTAAGAATCTACAATAAAATAAAATTTTTAAAAATTAAACCAGATATATTCTAATTTGCTGAAAGTTTTCTCCTTAAATAGTACATTATAAAGCAGATTTTTAACAATTATGTAAAACTAAAATTTTATTACACGTATAAACCATAATTTTAACAGTTCCACTGAACTTTAATTCTTTAATCATTTCTATAGCATTAAACGTTTATTTCTTAACTATACCTTCTATGGAAAAAAGTTCAAAGATGTAGCTAAATTTGATAATATATACCAAAACAAATTAAAAACTATAAGGAAGTTTAACAGTGGAAAGGAAGGGGATAAAAAAAAAGACTTAAAGATTAGTTAAATTTAAAATTATCCATGAAGTAATCAAGTAGCAGAAATAATTGTGTGACATAACATTAATATAAAGATATGGTAGAAATAATTATTGTAATCACTTCTTAAAGAGACATAATTTTGTAGTGTAATTTAAAAGTCAAACAAAATATTTGTAAAAAAGAAAATAATGTATTATAATATAAAAAATGACATTTTCTGCATCGGAAGTTTATGCATTTTCTTCCACGTAACACCCAGTAGTCTCATTTCGCAACAACTGCAATATGAAATTTTCCCTCAAATGATGGAAAGCATGTTGAAGTCTGGTGACTAATCCCTACATTTCCTTTCCTTTGGCATAAATGTACTCCTATGAGAATCCATTAAACTACACACAAAGATCTTTGTTGCAAATGGGATGTGATTTCTTAAAGAGGGGAAAACACTCAGTTTAGTATTAGTTACAAATCTCATTGGTAAATTAAGGCCCACCAGTGGCCGAGTGGTAAAGTCGCTAAACACTGGTAGTTCGGTCCGAGGTTTGAATCCTGCGAACGGGCAGGCTGCATGGGCATTTTCGTGGTTTTCTCAGGGTGTATACAAGCCAGTTTCCCTTAAAAAGTCCTTCACAAAGGCATCCCTCCCCTTAGGCAGATAGCCCTAGGTTGCGTTGCCATAATTAAATAAACCAAACGAAACCATTGGTAAATTTAGGTTAGCAGCAAGAACTCTCCAAATTGATGCCATTCTTAGGAAGCGAGCAGGAAAAGGAGCAAGTATTGATCAAGCAACACAATGGAAAAGTACATATTTGATGATAAAGAAGTTGTTAGAATTAAGAACTTTTTAGAAGATGTAGATAACACTAATGTTTCAATAACAGAAAAACTGTGGAATGATTTTGCAGAATTGGAAACTCTTCTTTCTGCACCATATATAGCCATAAAAAAGCTAGAATCCAAAGAATTAACAGGAGGCTTGATTCCACAAGAATGGAAAAATGTGATGTTTGTTCTTTCTAAAATGGGACACCTTACTATGGAAGGAATCGTTTCCTCATTGAAGAAGAGAGAAACTAGTTTGCTAGACGATGAAATCTGGTTGGGTTCAATACATATATAGATTCAAAACACCGAATTTTGAAAAGGCAAAGGAAGGCATCTATGAACTTTAATTAAGAATGAAATTATTTTCAGAACATTTGGAGTATTCATATCAGGACGGTCAAACTACAGACATTGCAACTGAGTCTCTATCATCCTCTTCCAGTGATGAATTAGATTTTGAGAAATATTTGGATAATATTGAAAAGGCTAAAGCAACGCGAATGAAATTAAAGAACCAAAAGCCTTTAGATATAAAAATGAAAAAGTACAGTTAAGATTTCTATGCAACGTTTGAAGAAATAGATAAATAGGAGTGCTTTTACACTCTTTTAGATTTTATAAAAACCTATCCTGAAAAGTTAAAAGTAGCTCTAACAGTAACAGCTCTTCCAGTTCAAGTTACTGTGGAAAGACTCTTCTCAGAGCTCTGAAGTTTATCAAATCGGATCTATGGTCCTCTAACAAAGAAGATTTTGCCCAAGCTAAACTGTTTCTTAGAAATTACTAATGCCAGTTCTTCCATTTCATAATAAACGCTAATTAATATAAATAATTTGCTATGCCATCAATTTTTTTGTAGCATACATTACTTTTATATTAAAAAAATAAGCTGTTGCATATGTGTATATGTTTACATATATATGAGGGAGTCAGAGTTTAAAATTCCAAGAGTCGGAGTCGGTCACTTTCTCCACCGACTCCACAACCCTGAGTGCATGCGCACTGCGAAAAAAAAAAAGGGACAATTCTTTATCTCCCATTCTACTTGGCCGATTAACGAAATTCAAGTTGCATTTTTCATGTCTAGAAAGTGGTACTTAGGATATGTATTAAATTTATAGATAGCATTGTTCTAATAGAGGTATTATTTTGACACAAAATAGGACTTTCTCTGAAATGACATGCCAATTTTTTTCCATATCTCGATTCTACAACTCAAATTATGCGAAACTGACAAGTTTTGTAAAAATCGCACGAGTAGTTTTTAAAAATTTAGCTCTTAATATTTTAGCTCCTTATTGTTAATTGAATATGATATATATTTATTTATATCTGTGGTTTATATATATATAGAGAGAGAGAGAGATAAGTTTAGTATTTGATTCTTCCTTTCACATTTCGAAATTTAGGTTCACTCCAAATAAAATTTGCCTATTTTTTATGATTTATTTTTAAAATTTGTATTTTTAAGTAATTTCTATAAATTTTTCAAAAAGAATTTTGAATTATAACCTATAAAAGTTTTGCCATCATCTTAAAATAGTTAAGCGTATCTGCAAAAAATTAAGAGTTTTTTTATCAAAATTTCCTGAGATATATGTGAATCTATCTTCTTCTCTGCGCTCATGGACAATATTGTTGACGCAAACTGAAAAAAATTCACAAAGATAAATTTTTCATCAAAAATGACAAAATTTAATATCTAGGCATAATTTGAGTCATAGAATCAAAATATGGAAAAAAATTGTTGTGGTATTTCAGAAAAGTCCGATTTTGTGTCAAAATACCTATGTTAGAACAAGTTATGTATAAATCTAATATATATCCTAAGTCACGCTTTCAAGATATAGAAAGCGGAGTTTGAATTTCTTCAATCGGCCCAGTAGAATAGGAGATAAAGCACTGCCCCCCTTTTTTGGTTGCACTGTTCATCTTTATACCATTTTGAGAATTTGTTCACAGTATCTGATGGTAATTTACAATCCTGAGTTACTTTTTGTTTTCCGCGGATCTTTTAATAGTAGCTTTGGGAGCAACGTTGTAGGGAGTTAAGAAGCTAAGAGGATCGAAAAGCTTTTGTACTGTTTACAAAATTAATCATTTGGATATTTTCATTTCACATGCCGATGGCTGTAAATTAGTACATCATCTTTTAAGTGTCATTATCTAAGCCCTACAGTAATCTTAAAATGGAAGTTTCTCCAGACTGCTTGTCAACATTTTTACAAGCATCATTGCTTTCAAAATCACCAAATTAAAAACAGCTTCTAGACATGATTGACCTTGTTCTGTCAAGTGAGCTTGTTCTTAATTATTAAAAACTCCTGATATGCAAATGTCCACATAAAATGAGTTTTTCAATATTTTAGCAGTATCATCATATGGTGGAGGGCAATTTTTTTAAAAAGATGCATTCAACAAATAAGAGCTAGAACAAATACCACTCGACAATTTCTATAAATTTCTTGCCCTTCATTATGTGGGGAAGAAAAATCTCTCCTTTGGGATGTAACAGTTAACATCAGAAAAGCTTTTCTAATGTCAGCTTTATTCAATCGTATACATTTTAAAACAGTCAAGGATATTCTATGAGATTAACTGTATTTTTTTTCTTTAGATTAACTTCTTTAAATAAACAATCTTTTAAATAGGGTTTCTCTCTTTGAAAGTTAGAAGTTCCAAAAACTGAATGAACTTTTGAAGTTTTACCATGTAATTTAATCACTGACTTGTGAGGCAAATAGTGACATTCGTTATTCTGTTTTCATTATGTGTTTAATGATACTCACTTTTTTACCATTCCTGGAACACTTTTAGATTAATCATATGAAAATTTACCCCATTTTTAACTTATGAATCACATTTCCATGCTTCTTCCAGTTAGTTCATTATTATCAGCTAAATGTGTAGAGGTAATTCTAGTTTGTATATCCTATCTTGAAGAATTTACATTTGTCTTCAAAATCAGTAAATTATATTTCTCCTTAAAGGTTTTTGGATGTATCTGTACTGCTTAAATTTCATGCTCTCATAATGTAAGGAATTATCAAAGGAATATCCCTTACATGCATTGACAAAGTCATTAAATGCTAGTACTTGCACACGGATTCTGTTTTCCAGTTACCACCAGAAGTTTAGTTTTTATGGCTGTTGGACATCAATCTAGCTTGACTGAGTTCTCAGTCAGCAGTTTTCTCAAAACATCAGCCCATTAGAAAGTCCCAATATGCTATATCTATTTTATTTCAGCCTTTTAAAATTATAAAGTCATTAAGTTTTGGAATAAATCTGCTTATCTTTTTCTCCAAAAGAACTTCAAGCGCTGACTTTGATAGTAAATACTTTATTCCTTTTGGTTTTGTTTCATCCTGCCAAACAATACATGCAATGCAGTTTCATTTCATCTAAGTGAAAGGACATAGGGACATTCAATAATATCTTTTTTTTTTATTATTATTATTTTATTTTATTATAAGCATAACTATTTTGGCTATCCAAATCACACAGAGTACAAATTTTTCTCTCTTGACCTTAAGGCCACATGACTTTGTAAAGGGTTTTCAATTTTTTCAAGCAGTTTCGCTTTTACGCCAAATAGAAAGGAAATTCTCAGTTTTACATACATTCTTTTTTCCTTGTTTAGGGTACATAATGTCTAAATGAGATTATTACATTGAGCAGCTGATTTTTAAAACCTGCTTAAATGACCTGCTTTTTTAAAACATCATAAAAATGCCTCTTTCTTTAATAATGACTGTTGTTTATCACTTAAAGTCATCTTTCTTGCTATAAAATATCTTTTATTTGGGTGGAACTTATCACAAAAAAAATACAATTAAGTAGCTTACCTGTACTGTTATCAAGGCTTGCAAGGCAAAGGCCATCGCAAGTACATCTTCCTTAGTTTTTTCAGAAACAGAGTTCTCCTTTTTCAAATTAATCTGAGAATCAAACCCAAGCCTTGCTGATAGCACCATTTCTTTGCCTTGAACATTTTGATGAAGAAAATCCATCAATTATTCTAAAAATGGACACTTAAAGAAAGTGATTCCAAGAAAATATGAATAATTTATGTTTCTTTCTCATGTAAGCAGCTTCCAGAAGGCTGTTTTCTACTATAACGGAATAGAAAATCCCCAAATTTTTCTTGCACTCTTCCTAAGCTTTCCACAGCTCTCAGTTTAGCTTTTAATTCATCATATAAAGCTGCCAAATTGGCCTTGGTTTGTTCAGTCATGGGGATCTTCATAGCCATGTTTAATATATCATGAACGTAAATCTGGACAAGCAGATCATGTCTTTGAAATTGTTTTTGTAACTATTTAATGACATTTGGGTGATTGATGTGAAAACTCTGAATTAGACATTAACTTTCAATTATAGCTCCATAGATTTCCTTAGATATTAAAACTTAATCAAATATAGATCTATCTGTGAATCTTCTGCAGAAGAACAAATAATCCTGTTGGTTGTCTTAAAATTTCATCAGTTCAGTTTGGTAACTTAAATTTTCTTTTTTCATTTCTAGCTACATAAGTTTCTTGAAATTGTTTTTCCACTTTCAGATAAAAATAAGAAATGTTTGTTGCTGTTGGTTTCAACTTCTTCCTCTTTGCATTTGGAAAGTGAACACAGAAGCAAATGAGGGATTTTTTGAGTTGTAATGTTACTGGTGCCTTTTATGTTTAATGTTAATTAATTTTATGGGCTGGAAATATTACGTTGTATTTTTATTTAAGAGAAGCAGAATATTTTGTCACTTTTTCCTTTTACATGCTAAGATTCTGAAATCTTAATTTGATCCCATTGTATTTTTTAAATCTAACTAGAAAAAGATGATATTTGAAAAAATTGTCGTAATTTACTAAATGATGATATAATGTTTTATGAATGCTGTCCTAAATATGGAAAATATTCTAGTGCCTGGCAGGAAAAATTAATCCATTCTGTGATTGTGTTCCTTATGCGAATTTTTCATTGTCTAAACTCAACACTGTTTCCCGTAGGTACTGTAAAGAAAATTCAGTGTTATAAAACATATTAGTCACTCTTCATCTCAGCCCATCTGTGATTTGGACCTCTTCTCAATTATTATTAAATAAACTTTTAAGAAATGTTGAATTAGTCTTAATTTTCATTACTTCAAAAAGGCACTGATAGTTGCAGTTGGCATGGAACCTCTGTTAGCTTTTTCCTGTTCTGGGCCTCGTGTTCCTGACCAAGGAAAGCTTTTATTACTTCATGGATAATATAATATGAAGAAATGTGGTTATTTGCCAAACTTCTTTGCTCACTGTCTTTGTGTGGTCCACCAGCAGCCGAGTGGTAAAGACGCTGGACACTGGTAGTTCGGTCTGAGGTTCGAATCCTGCAAACGGGCTGGCTGCATGGGCGTTTTCGTGGTTTTCACCATGTGTAACGTGTATACGAGCCAGTTTCCCTTAGAAAGTCCTCCACGAAGGCATCCCTCCCTTTAGGCAGATAGACCTCGTGTGCTTTGCCATAATTAAATAACCCAATCCAATCCACTGTCTTTGTATATGTATGTCTCAATTTTATTTGCATACTATTAAAAAAGTTAAGTTAAATTTAGTTTAGCCTTGAGTATGTGATGAAATTCACATTCAGTTCATAACATAAGCCCAAGTTAACTATGTAAAAGTTTTCTAATAAATACATGCATTTATTATGTGATACAATAATCATGCTATATCTGTGCTATATACTGTGATCTGATATAGCTATGTAGTTTTGAAATGTATTTTTGACTGTACTTTTGATATCTTTTAGATATTAAATCTTAACATTCCTATGAATCAAATTACTTAGTTTAGTAAAAGTTTTAAATCATTTTTTAATTCAAAATTTAAAAGTTATCAATTAAATTTTATTTTCTTGATATTTGTCCCATTTTGGCTTTCATATGTGAGGCAAATCTAAACTTTGGTAAAATGTGTTGTAATGTTCAATATTTAGTACAGTACAAAGTCTTTAATCCTGACTCGTCGGGACTTCGGCGATTCCAGATTAGGGTTTTTTCCGGATTATAGATCATCAATTTAAATCTGGTAAGATGGCATGCAGAAATTGTAAAATTAAAAATATGAAACCGTAATTTATGAAATAAAGAGCAATTATGATCTAAAGAGTATCAAAATTCACACACACAAAAAACTTAATGTTTGTTTACTATATTAAAAATTTCTTTCATCGCGCGCATGTGTAAAGCATACATTGCGCATAGTCGAAATTAGAAAATTGCAACCAGAAAATTGTTTGATTTAAATAATATCAAAGATGGAGTACATCGAGATGAAATACTACATTTAGTAAGGAATTATAAGCTGAATAAAATAAAAACATCTACCCTGAAGATAAGAATAGATCAACTTCCAGTTCATTGCGCGCCGTGACGCCCCCCCTCGCAGAGCAGCGTGAAATTGATAAACAGATTTGGGAATGGTTAGAAAAACAAAGGATATGCCTTTATCCATTTTTTTGCAGCAATTCCACTTTTTGTTTGATGGACATCGGAACATACTTTCGCTTTGTAGATCCTTTGGCAGCTCTAGAAGCGGAAACTCTTTTTGACATAATCGAAAGTTCAAGCTTACTTTTTTATAAAATTGCTCTGTCTGCAAAAAATAATAAGCTGAATCCAGTTAGAAGATTAATTAACAACACAATCTACAACATTAACTGAAATAGATAATTAGATAATTTTAGCCTAGCGTATACCGTCCGCTATACATTAAATGCGCATGTGTAAAGGTATTATGCGCAATGCGTTTACGCATGCGCAGAAAGTTTGTAGCTTTGAGGTCCAGATTATAGATCATTCCGGATTATGGACGTCCAGACTAAAGACTTTGTACTGTAGTAATTTATCAAAACAAAGTGATTAAATGTGTTTTAAATGAAATAATATGCCTGCTCCTCTTTGTGAGTAGCAAAATCTTTCTTCTCAACATTTTATGCCATGTTTAATATTTTTCAGGTATATACTGGTATTCAGAATACCTTTTCTGTGCACAATCTTTCACCTGGGACTGAATATTCCGTTCGAGTGGCTGCTGTGAGGCATTGTAGTGATGGAGAACTCCCTGGGCCATTTAGTCCATGCTCTGTATTTTGCACAAATTTTGTGAACTTAACTGAAACTCATCCTCCCAAATTTTTATCTGTTGTGAGAAGCCTAAAAAATCGACAGCCTTTAACAGATCAACAGTGGGCCATGATCATTTTATGTGGGTTTACTTTTTTTGCTATTTGTGTGGCCATCATCATTCAGCAAGGACTTTCTTAGCAGTAGAAACATTTTACAGTTAAATTTTCAAGGTGTATTTTTAAATAGAAAATTCCAATTTTTTTTTGTATATATGTGTACTGTGTGCTTGTACATGTTTCAAATTCTGTAGTAACATACAATTTATTTTCCTGAATGAGAGTGAGCTTGATTTAATCTGGAGTGTAATTTTTGAGAATACTACTTGATTCAAGAAAATATTTTTATAGGATATTGATTCTTTTATATATATATATATGATGCATATATCTATATATCTATATATATATACATAACATACACACATTCCTATTTCATCTACCTCTCGCTTCTGTCATTTCAATCCCAAATTTTCAGAGAGGTGTTTGTTAGTCTTTCTGTGCAATGTGTTTTCCTTGAAATAAGTATATGGTGCTGTTCTGATGTGTATAGTGTTACTTCCATTTCAGATTGTGCATGCCAATGTAATGGTGCTGGCCTCTTGGAAAAGTGGTATAACATTGAATAAAATATGGTGTATGTTAGATTATATTTTTTATTTGCATTATGTAGATTATTTTTCTTTTGCCCAAAACATGAGAAAATGTAGATCTTGCTGAAATATGTGATAATCGATTTATACCTGTTTCTTCTCGTTTGAATTAAATATTTGATCTTTGAGTGTTTCTTGGCTGTTTTATTGAAGTGTGTGATCTTTGGGGCATTTTTTGTGTATGTGAGATAACTGTATATTAAATATTCATTATTTTTATATATTCAACTAAGAACTGTAATACGAAGTTACAACTGCTTCAGTATTCTCAGACATGCCTAAGCATAAATTATTTGAAATGATATATTGTTAGTATGTGTATAATCATTATATAAAAATATGAAGTAATTTCTTTATTTCTCCTCCCCCCTCTTTTTTGTTGTTGTTATGCTTTCATACTTGCCATAGTATAGCTTTGTGATGTTGAGAAAGTATGCATTACTGTAATTGAAGGTATTTTAATTTTTCACAATATCTAAATCCAGTTTTCCAGAGCTATGTATTGGACAATTATACTTATTTGATTTTTCCAACTTGTGTCATTTTTAAAGGATATATTTTGAATAATAAGCTTGGTTTTAGGATGTATTTATATATAGTTTGTGTATAAAAATGTTCTGTATTTTGGGTTTGCTGGTGAATTTGAAAGAGATTCTTAGTATTTTTATTATATCTCTGTTTATAATTATGTAAAATATTCTGCTATTAGCAGTGCATTTAGAATCAATCTTATTTAAATGAGTATTATTATGTGCTGATTTACTGAATTGTTTTAACTTCATCTTTTAATGTTAGTGACTGATAAAAAAAATGAAGAACGGGTATGCTTCATTTTAAGTAATTATTTTACAATGATTTTGTTAATGTTTGCAGTTTGTTAGGAGGTACTTTATGAAAAGTAAATATTTATACTTTGTTACACAGTAGTTATGTGCTGGCACGTGTAAAATAAATATATTCTGTTCACATTCTGTTGTACTTATGTTTTGCATTTATTTATGTATTTGTTAGTTTGATTTGTAAAAAAAAAAAAAAAAAAAAAAAAAACCACTTTCACACATTAAAATATTTTATATCCATAAATGAAGATTTTTTTCATTCTTTTCATTTTTATTCATATTTTTAGTGATGAATTTTTTTTTTTTTTTTTTTTTTTTTTTTTTTTCAATAAAAATGTATTAAAGTAATATATTTTTTGTATGAATATTTTGGTACAAGTCATTCCATTCCAGTTAGAAACTTTAGCCAGATATACTGATACAAATCAGATAATCTAGGTATGCATTCCCCTCCTTTTTAAGCTAATTTTAAATTTTCATGTTAGTATAAAAAAATTTAGATGTTTTCTAAACTGGTTCTCACTTGCATGGCAGAATATATTATTTTGTTATAACAGCTCAGAAACAGTTCATGAACTTAGAACTTTTCTTGGAATACTTAACTTTTATCGTTGTTACATAAAAGATGCAGCGAAGAATCAAGCATTGTTATATGTGTATCTTAAGGGAGCTAAAAAGAGGGACAAACTTAAAATCGAATGGACTGAAGAAGCTGAAAAACAGTTTGAAAAGTGCAAGAATGACCTGGTGAACACGGCACTGTTGTATTTTCCCAATTCTTGAACTACCTCTGGCGTTATTTACAGATGCTTCAGATACGGCGATTGGCTCTGCAACAATATGAAAACTCCTCGTGGAAGCCAATAGCATTTTTTTTTGTAAAAAATTAAATGATACTCAGCAAAAATATAGCACCTATGATAGAGAACTATTAAGCATATATCTTTCAGTTAGACACTTTAAGCATTATCTAGAAGAAAGAGTATTTACAATTTATACAGATCACAAGCCCTTAATATTCGCCTTTTGTCAAAAACTTGACAAAGCAGCACCTAGACAGGCTCGCCAACTTCAATACATCTCCCAGTTTTCGACTGATATGAAATATGTAAAAGGTGAGAATAGTATTGTGGCGGATACATTATCTAGAGTTATTGAAATTTCATCGATAGATTATGATAAAATAGCTGATGAACAAACTCAAGATGAACTGAAGAGTTTGCAAACCACTACTTCCTCGAATTTAAAGCAATGTTCTCTACTTTCGGGAAGATATTTGTGATGTGATACATTAACTAAACATATTCGGCTGTATATTCCTCAAGCTTTCAGAAAACACGTCTTTCAGCGAATTCATGGTTTATCACATCCAGGAATAAAATCGACTGTGAAATTAATGACATCAAAATTCATTTGGCCTAACATAAAAAAGGTGTACAGTTGTGGACAAGAACCTGCATTCCTTGCCAAAAAACTAAAATCAGTCAGCATACCAAAACAAAATTAGGTCAGTTTGAAGTAACACCAGGAAGATTTTCTATCATACATATTGATCTCATTGGACCACTTCCCCCATCTAAAGGGAATATTTATTGTCTTACTTGCATAGATAGGTTTTCGAATTGGATGGAAGCAATTCCTTTAGAAAGTATTTCAGCTGAGAATGTCGCACGAGCCTTTTATAGCAACTGGATTGCACGTTTCGGAACGCCAAGTAAACTCATTAGTGATCGTGGATCCCAATTTAAAAGTGATACATTACAAGCTTTGTTCAAAATCTGTGGCATCAGTTTACGACACACTACTGCCTACCACCCCTCGTGTAATGGCAAAGTTGAGCGCCTTCATCGAACATTAAAAACAGCATTAAAAGCCCACAACAACATATCTTGAACGGACACATTACCAACAGTACTTTTGGGTTTGCGTACTGCTATTCAAGAAGATACAAATCATTCTATTGCACAAGTAATTTATTCTGACCGGATATTTGTACATAAAGACTTAAAAAATTGTTCTCATGTGTTTCAGCGAATAGATTGGATAAAAGCACCTCTGGAACCTCCTTATGAAGGACCATTTCTTGTTATTGATCTCAAGGACAAATTTTACTATTAACATAAAAGGAAAACATGTTAATATATCCCTGAATCGTTTGAAACCAGCATATTTTTTAGCTGAGGAAAATTCCCAGTTGACAAAACCCCTGACAACAGTAACTTGCAGTGACCGGACTCAAATTCAGATGTGAATCAAAAACATTCTTGCACAGGCAGAACTATACGTTTACCTGTTAGATTCCAGGACTGACTCTAAATTCTTCTGATAGTGGTGAACACAAGCAATGCTAGTTACTACCTATTTCTCCATCTTTGTAACGTAACTTAGTTACTGGTGGGGGAGTAGTGTAGTGGCCTAGTTATTGCTTGAGAAATAATTACTTTTTATTTCATATATTTGTTCATGTGTTTAATTATTTTACAAAATTAACTTTAATATTTTGTTAATATTCATATTTATATTTCTTTAATGCTGAATGGCAGCAAGTAGTTCATATTTATATTTAAATTTCTTTATGCTGAATGGCAACTAGTTCTGATTCATGATTGCTTCTGATCATGAAATTCTGAATTTTTGGTTTCAAAACGTTGCTCGTAGGGTCGCATTTCGATAGCTGGAAAATAAAATGCAATAAACTTAGCTATTTGTTTATAATTTATGCTGTTCCTAATCATAAATTAATTTTAAACATTAGTAGCCAAGGCCACAATACACTATTGGCTGTGTATCACAAGATTGACGACGAAAGCCAAGTTGTTTCGCTAAATTTCATCTTGCTCCTATTGCGTACTGAATTAAGCCTGTATTAGTTTAGTTATTTACTATACCTAGGTTTATTTCTTGCACATGCTTAAAACTAATCTGTGTCTTGAAAAAATAAATTACCATACATACTTAAGGCTTTATCCAGAGCCGTAGCTTGATACCGCCTGGTGCAGTCTCTACAGGTCCTAAATTCTGCTACAAAGCGCCTTCCTAAGTTCTAAATTTTCACCACGCCTAAACTTTGGATTCCAGTGCTTTCCCTAAATCGTAAAAAACTTCTCATTTCTTAATTTTGCCGCTCGGTGCTTCCCCAAATTCCAAAAATTTCGTCTTCTGTAAATTCTGCTGTCCCGTGCCGACATAGTCTGCCGCCGCTTCTGGGTTTATGATGAATAACATATCGATTATTTTTAATTAAAATATCACTAAATGTAATCTTTTAGCCTATGAGTTTCATTAACAAAATCTATTTTTAGCATATGAAAAGAAATTTTTGTTGAGTTTTTCTTCGTCAACATTTCTTAGAGCATTTAAAAATCTATAATCATCGGCAAGCGTAATGTTAGCATAAAAGGTTGCCATACTCATGTTATTCAATTACTAATATAAAAAAAATTTATAGTCATCACTGCATGAGTTATTACTGAAGCTGTCATGTATTGATAAACATGCGGGAATTTAAACAAAATATAATAAATAATGACTCGCCATGTACGTGTCAGGGATGTAAAATAGGTGAATGTTTCGGTTTGAGATGTATGCCAAGCAGATATTCAGCTACGGAGCCAAATTATTAATCTCACAAATTTATCCTTACATGATTGTTTTTCCATAACGAGGTATTTTATTTAGTGCCTAAGTGAAATTAAGAATCGGAATTTTTAACTGAAAATCTTCACATGTTTTATTATGGAAGGAGAAATCAAATGCGCATGCGTAAAGCATATGAAAAAAATATTTGTGGCTTTGAAGTACGGATTTTTCATCATTCCGGATAATGGACGTCCGGATTTCGGACTTTGTACAGTATATATAAAGTGGTTCCCAAACTGTGTGCTGTGGCGCTCCGGGGTGCCGTGAAATATTAGAAAAGCTTCATAAGGTATTGAACTAAGACATTTACTCTGAGCTTCCAAAAAAGTGATAAACTACAAATAACTAGATATTTTGTTTGGTTTGTTTTTACTTGACCCTGCATAAAAGTAGAGTCGCCAATGCAAAATATTCTTGCGAACACGAGGCGGCAACGCCGCGCGTTCTCGCTCGCAGCTATGGTCATTTCTTCTACGGCAGCGGATGTTCATGTAACAGTAGTTAGTGCTTACATAGCTGACCCTTGTACTTACCAAGTCTTATTTCTTTATATAGATGTTGTAAGACCACAGATCCTAGATGATGTTTTAGCCCCTCTCCTTCGAATCGTCAAAGTAGCAGGAAACGACGGAGAAGTCGTGTGTGGTATGATAGACCTCACTACTTACCTGTAAACCGAAAAATTATAGAGACGATTGAAATTGTTATAAGAACGCACACAGGGGAATTGGCGCCATTTGAGTACGGACGTACATACGTGAAACTTGGCCTACCAGCGGCCGAACAGTAAAGTCGCTGAACACTGGTAGTTCGGTCCGAGGTTCGAATCCCGCGAACGGGCCGGCTACATAAGCGTTTTCGTGGTTTTCCCCATGTGTAACGTGTATACGATCCAGTTACCCTTAGAAAGTCCTCCACGAAGGCATCCCTTCCCTTAGGCAGATAGCCCTCGTGTGCTTTGCCATAATTAAATACACCAACACCATACGTGAAACTTTTATTTCGCCAAAAATACTTATCATGACCATACCAGTGTTGTCAAAAATCTTTTGAAGATTACTACTTACAGTAAACAGGTGATGGACGTAATTTTTACCAAAGTGTACCTCACCAGAAAGGATATGATTTTCGTGGCTTATTTAGATCATTTTTTTCGAGCAGCAGTTCCTCTTTTCAAGTCGGGCACTAAAGCAGTTGGTAAACAAATGCTACAAACAGGACTAAGCGTATTAAATGATGTATCTCAATGAAATAATTTGAAAGATTCCGTCAATAAACGCTTCAAAGAAGCTGGGCGCGAACTCACCGACAAAGCTGCTCTAAAAGTAAAGAACATGATTTGTTCTGGAAGAAATAAAAGATAAGACTTGCTAGAAAATCCGTCATTTCACGTTGAACAAAGAAGATGAGAACATCACCTGACATTTTTTTCTTGAGATGACTTCTTTTATTAGTAAAGATTTTCCAGCTTGTGTGAAATCAGAATTGGATTCGTTTCTAATACCTCCTACGCAAACGGCTATCGAAAAAGGACAGTATGTTGAATATCACCCTCTATCGAATATACGTAACGGCGGTCCAGTCGAATTTAACATTTTGGGTACTGAAGAAGACTATCTTGACTTAAGTTCGTCTTATATTTATGTTAAAAGTTAAAATCGCGAAAGCAAATGGATCAGCCTTAACAATCAAGGATTATGTATCCGCTGTGATTTTATTTTTACATGTACTATTCTTACAAGTAGATGTGATTTTGAACGAAAGAATCAGGTTTCAACGAATACGTATCCTTACCGTGCTTACATTGAAACATATCTGAACTATGGAAAAGATGGTAAGAAAAGTTTACACGCCTGTGAATGCTTCTACAAAGATACCTGTCTCACCGAAGTTAATCCATTGGCGGATAAACCAAACGAAGGTCTGAAAAAACGATTATAATTTATCAAAGGTAGTAAGACTCTAGATATGATTGGTCAGCTTCACTGGGATATTTTCCAGCAAGACAGTTTTTTACTCAATTTAGTGGATGTCGAAATCATCTTACAACGCAGTAAAGCGCCCTTCTGTTTAGTCTCACCCGAAGAAAAAGCAGATTATAATGTTATTCTCGAACACGCGTCCATGTTTATTAGAAAAGTGAAAATGAGTTCAGGGTCTAGGTCATGCGAAAGCACTAGAAAAAAGTACTGCCAAATATCCCATTGACCTAGTCTTATGCATAACATATTCCGTTTCACAAGGAAGTTGGTCATTTCTTCAAGATATTATTATGCTGGAATGAGATCTCACCCTCATCTCCGTTTTTAAAATACGTCATGTTTATCAAAAGTTATGTGTGATTCCTACGCGGTTAAATTCAGGATGAGGCTTACGCCAAGGAGCCTGACAAAACGTGACTTGCACCTAAGTCTTCTTCAAGATAGTTTCTTGGGTGTTATGCCGAAACGCCTCATCATCACCATCTTCTTTAACCCATTGTTACAATTATATGACAACTGTTAATTGTACTGGAATCAACAAACTTCTTGATTGAACTTTGGATTTTATTACTATGATTTAGTACAAATTCCAGTACCTCTAATTTATATGCCTTGAATCTTGCATGAACTGCACAATACTTTGCTTTGGCAAAACATTTAGTACTGGATTATGGAACATAAAGTATGTTCATTTACACTTAAATGTAAACTCTAGAGATCAGACTTGATTCTTTCATGACTATATACTTCATTTCAATAGCGTGCAGATTCTGATTGATCCTTATTGTTCATTTACTTGTGTTTTTCTATTATATATGACTGACATTTATCTATGATTTTCTACTTAAAAGTTTTGTATTTATTGTTGCCCCTGTTTGTTACTGTAGGCGGCTGTCAATTCCTGTCTTAACTGTTCTGGAAAATCTTAATATAATAACTTCAGATGTATTTCTTCAACGTATGCAATATATCCAAATAACTCTGTATATTGTACAAATATAAACTTTGAAATTTGACAATTAATGCCCGACTGATCTGTTTGGCCCCGACCTAAGGTTGTAGCCAGTTGATAGTAGATAGTTTTACCTCTGAGTAATATATTCCGTTTGTTGCCTTTAGGCTAACTTAGGTCGGAAGTTGCTCAGTAGGTCAGTGTTGTCTTTCTAATGCAGCTATGAACGATCAGTACAGTATCCATTCGTGTTTCATCATTATAACGTGAACTTTTTATGCGTGTATATCGACGAACACCCTATACCGGGTAAACCACTGGAACTCGATTTTGATTCGGACAATTACACAAGAGCTTATCATAGTCTGTTTTCAGGATTTAATCGAGACAAAGGACATTTAATCGAGACATTTATCAAGAATTTATTTTTCTGCTGGTCATGCCTTATACGCATTTGATTTGACATCGGATTTGTGCGACGATTCTCATCTGAACCTACAAAAAGAAGGCAATTTACGAGTAGAATTAAAGTTTTTGAAAGCCCTGACTATTTCGGTACTTATTTATGCTGAATTTAAAAATGTGATTGAGATAAACAAATCTCGGCACGTATGTAATTTCACGAATTAAATATGTTGGTGTATTTAATTATGGCAAAGCACACGAGGGCTACCTGCCTAAGGGCAGGGATGCCTTCGTGAAGGACTTTCTAAGGGAACTGGTTAGTATACACGTTACACATGGGGAAAACCACGAAAACGCCCATGCAGCCAGCCCGTTCGCGGGATTCGAAACTCGGACCGAACTACCAGTGTTCAGCGGCTTTACCGCTCAGCTGCTGGTCGGCTTGAATTAAATATGAATACAATTCAAATGCTACATTTCATCACCCCTTCAAATAGAGGTTTTCGATTCTTATGGTCACCCTCCCTCAGCATTTTAGATTTAAATGATTATGCATGTGTCTTGTCACCATTTATCATGGAGTTTCAAAACTGCAGAACCCTTTTACTGTGGTCATCGCCGGACCTACAGGTTGTGGGGAAACATTTTTTGTGAGGGATCTGATTAAATACCAGAAGGACATGTTTTCGATCGTGCCCGATAAAATTGTCTGGTTCTACGGGATACACCAACCCTCTTTACAAAGAAATGGTGGATGATATTACGTTCGTAGAAGGGCTACACAAAAAATTTCTCGAATTTTTAGGTATACATACTTTATTCATATTAGATGATTTAATGCAAGAAGGAACAAAAGATAATCGTGTAACTCAGCTGTTTAGTAGGAAAGTCATCACTTAAATTTAAGTATTATTTTTATAACACAAAATTGTTTTTCATAAAGTTAAAGAAATGAGAGATGTGATTTTAAATGCACACTATTTAATGCTTTGTTAAAATCGCAGAGTCAGATATCTCACTTGGGATAGCAATTCTTTCCTAGAAACTTAAAATTTTTTCAAGAAACTTATGAAGATGCAACTATGAAACCCTATACTTATCTGTTCATTGATCTGCGCGTCGATATACTAGAAGAATTACGTTTGCGCACAAATATTTTATCACACCAAACGCGATAGGTATATCAACCTAAGCATCATTAAACAGAGTTCATTTTAAAAGATAACAGCGACGGAACAACCTCAAAGACAGTTGCAACTACTTCAAGTTTGTCCTAAAAAATTATTGAAAGACGACCTGAAACGCGTTCTTTCTTCGTGTATATATATGTGCTGTGTATATATATAAGCCATATGTGAATGCTGTCTGAATACTTAAGAAAACGTACCTCTCTCAAAGCATCAAAAGAGACATCTTCGGATACATAAAGACCTTAAGAAAGTTGGCATATGAAAAATCTCCCATTCGTGAAAAACGCAAGTGGATTGTACAAAAAAGGAGTTTTCTTAATGCATTGAATCCTGCAGCTTTAAGTGCCATTACCATAATGTTAAATGGAACACGTTAAAAAGTACGTTTTAATACCCGAAGGATACATGATAAAACCTTCCGAAAAATATGCCAATGAATTAGATCACGAAATGTCACGCATTCTCAACAATTCCCTGGCAGAAGAGGAAAACGTCAACTTATATTATGAACTTTTACAAAAGAGACAAAAAAAATGAAAAGTAATTTTGAAGAATTTCTAAAATATGGATCAGAGAGGGTTTTGGAAAAAATTAAAAAATTCGAATTAAATGTCGCTCGTTATGAGGTCCTTTCAGGGAGCAGTTACATCCTTCTGAAATTGGCCGATAAAATGGCTATATTAAATATTCAAAATCCTGATGATGATAAATGCTTTGTGTGGTGTCTAATCACCCCACAACATGAATATTTCTTGGCGAAATACTCTTCGCCGCCTTTCTCACTACAAGCCTCATGAACAGAGCATTCAGTTGCGGAATGTCACCTGCCCTGTTCCTCTGCATAAAACTGCGTATTTAGAAAAATTAAACAATTTGTAAATTAACGTGTTCGGCTACGAAGATGATGAAGTGTTTACCCTGCACGTTTCTAAAGGCACGAATGAAGACTGTATCAATTTGCTACTGATCAGTAACGAAGATAAGCAGCATTAGTGCCTGATTCGGAATATGTCGCGTCTCCTAGGGAATGTCAGTAAACATGATGGTTTTCAATACATCTGCTGCCGTTGCCTCCACCGATTTCAGAAGGAACAGACGTTGAAGGAGCTCCTCAAATACTGCACTGAATATTCTATTCAGCATGTACAAAATGCCAGAAGGGAACAGTATACTTTCCTGCACAAACGTTCAGTTTCAGTATCGCGTGCCTTTTGTTATATATGCGGATTTTAAAAGCATTAGTGTGCCTATGGACAGTGTGAAAACATTTCGTTTACCAATAAAATTGCGTAACACCAATATGTATAGTCATAGTATAGTCGTGTGGGAATGCATATGTACTGATTGGTTCTGACGGTACTGTTTTGAAATCCGTGACTGTATACAGAGGTGAAAATGGCGCGGAACATTTCGTGCATTCTCTAATTCAAGTGAAAAAAGAGCTGCTAGGGCGGCTGACTCAAGTCGCTCCCATCATTTTGATAGAAAAAGACGAACAAAATTTCCTCTCACTACTCAATATTCTATTTGTGAAAACGCGTCGGGGAAGGACAGAGTGAGAGATATTGCCATATCACTGGGCAATACCGAGAGGCTCTGCACTCTTTTTTCCATTTGCAATACAGACTGAAAAAATGCATCCCTGTGATTTTTCACAATTTGAAGAATTATGATGCCCATCATATTATTCAAGGAAGGAATGTGATTAATCATGAAGTGTACGTAATTGTAACGAGTATGGAGGAAAATATTTCTTTCTCGTAAGTCAATCAGGAGGATAAAGTAAGTCAACAAATTAGATAGCCTTCAGGTTTTGAATACCTTCCTAGAAAAATTAGTGAATAATATGAAGGACGAAAATTTCCACATTTTTACCAAATAGTTTGTAGGGTTTATATTTATTTTAACTAACATTTATTTTAACTAACATTTATTTTAAGCTATCTTTCCTGTCAAGCCGTTACTTTACCCTAGAATTGCCAATGCTACAGTATGTAAATTGTAGTAGAACGCGCAGTTTATTCAAATTTAGCAGAATTAAGTTGAGTTTAAATAGAAGGAAAACGAGATTGTATGTGTGCCTCTTGAATCGTGAACGTGAAGGTTGCTAGGTAGAAATTTAAGAACCGCGCATTTCGGCCTGTGTGTCTATCTCGGCAATTTTTGATGAATCCCTCAACTGTTTAATTAGTAAGATCGCTGAATCTCAGCTGTATTTTAGAACGCGGTTAGGTTAGTTAAGATTTTCAGAGCCTCGTGGATAGTGATCTAGCTATTTATTCATCCAGTCATTATTTTTCAGTTTTACATTCTGTTTCTGTTAAACCGCCGGGTCGGCTTAGTTTGTAAGCGTCAAGTGGACGCAACTGTTATTTTTTTAAAGTGGAATAAAAAGGGCTTTAAACCCTTCTTACGTGTTTGTGTAAATTTACATTTCGTAGCAGTCACTACCACAGTTGCTGACAAGTTGGGGCCACACAATACTACATTCGGCGCCCGAACATCTTACGAACTCAGATGGCCGAAAATTGGATGGAAGCCCCTGTACAACTCCAATAGAAAGAAATGGCGAACCAGTTAGAAGGGTTTGGATATCTGGTCCAAACTATGAGAGCATTTATCAAGCCAACCGTCAATTTCGACGGAAAAAATTCGGTGGCGATATTCCTAGAAGGCCTCGAAAATAACTTCCAGTTATACCCGGTGCCTGAAAGACAAAAAGTTGCCATTGCCACATCTGCACTAAGAGGATAGGCCTCACTATGGTGGAAGAGTATAGGGAAATTTTTATTAGGAGAATTCGGAGGCCAAACATATACCTTTGAAAATTTTAAAATATCATTATTAAAGGCCTTCCCCATAGTGAAAGACCGAGCAAAGCTAGAAGCCGAACTTTATAATTTTTATCAACGTAATATGGAAGATTTGACGGACTTTATTCTGCGAAAAGTTAAGCTGACAAACATAATTATCCGAAATCTGCTGTCCAAGATTACTTGGAAATCCGGAATCCAAGCACCTTGCAGGAACTCTTCGAGTTGGCAGTCAAGTTCCAAAACCAACGAATAGCGGAAAAATCTAGAGGGGCATCGTATTCTCAACGTTCCCGAAGACAATTCTCAAATCAACAGACCGGTAACACAAATCGCTCTTATGGGGGGAAAGAGCTATCAGGCCAACTCATCGAAGCTCGAAGGTCAAGGGGCAAAAAGGAAATTTGAAAAAAAAAAAAAAAAACCGTCCGCGTAAACAAAAGACTGAAGTTGAAAAGAAAGCTTTAAACGATTAGAGGGGCCTGTAAAAGCGAGGGTCTAGACCCCGGAAGTTTCGCAAAAACCCTCAAAAATATACCTAAACACGGTCGTGGTAAAGAATTCACAATTACCAGTTATACAAGTCGTGGTTGGCGATGTACCAGTGGAAGCCCTCATTGATACAGGGGCAGAAGGTAATTTTATGAGTGATAAATTTTTCAATAAGAATTTTAATAGATTACGGTTATTTAAAAATAAAAACACAGATATTATAGCCGCCCAAGGAAAAACATGCCAATGTATCGGGAAATTATCATTAAGAATACAGATAAAAGATGAGAGCCTTAAAGTATTAATTTTTGTGGTGAAAAATTTACAGAATCCAGTCATCTTAGGCATGGAGTTTTTAAAGGCCGCGAAAGCCAAGCTCAATTTTTCAGGATAATTCGATCATGCTGGAAATGGATCGGAGGGTGTTGGAGCCAGTGAAAGAACCTCAGGTAGACTTGAGCCATTTAAGTGCCCATGAAAGCCAAGCCATCCAGCAAGTGGTGAGTACTTTTCAAACTTGTTTTCAGAACGGCCTGGTAACTGTCAAATTGTAACACATGATATACAACTAACTGCCGATAAACCCTGTAGGGCTAAACCCTACAGGTGTGATCAACAGAAAGAACACATTATTGAGGAACACATTAAAGAAATGCTGCAGAACCAGATAATAACGCCCATAAATAGTGAGTACGCGAGTCCAGCCGTACTATGTAGGAAAAAGAACGATTTCCCTCCTTCGGATAAAAGGGCTTGGAGGTTTGCTATCGATTACAGAAAACTCAATCGTATTACTAAGTTCCCGGTTTACCCTATGCCGGTGATAGAGGAAATTATTAGAAAGATTAAGTCTACGAGATACATGACTACGTTGGACTTAACGTCTGGCTACTATCAAATAGCTATGAGACCAGAAGATATACATAAAACCGCGTTTATCACAAAATCGGGCACTTATGCATTTTTACGCATGCCCTTTGGGTTGTGTGGGGCCCCGTCAACATTCCAGAGAGCTATGGACATTATTCTAAAGCCTGTCCTAGGAAAATCGACTTTCATATATCTAGATGATATAATTATAACGAGTAGTACGTTGGAGCAACATATTAAAGACTTGGAAGAGGTTTTTAAATTATTAAAAGAGGCCGGTCTTACAATTAACGCATCGAAATGAAAGTTGGCGACAAAAGAACTTAAATATCTGGGTTATAAAATTTCGCAAAAGGGTATAGAAACTCAGGATTCAAAAATAAAAGCCATCAAGAATTTCCCACCTCCCAATACCGCCAAGAAATTTTCTTCTTTCCTTGGGTTATGTTCTTATTATCGGTCGCTCATAAAAGATTTCGCGAATATTGTTGAACCTTTGTTAGTAATTAAAAGAAAAATGAAGTAAGTTTACGTGGACAGCAGAAGAAAATACAGCATTTGAAAAGTTAAAAGAAGCACTCATCAAAGCCCCTGTTTTGAAATTCCCGGAAGGGAACGAAAACCTGGAAATTGCAGCAGACGCGTCGGACTATGCCGTAGGTGCGGTTCTCATGCAGAATGGGCACCCTTTGGCAATTTTTAGTAAAACTTTAAATTCTACTCAAAGGAATTATACAGTTACGGAGAGAGAAACATTAGCCGTATTAATGGCTGTACAGAAATTTCGAGTTTATTTCGGCAAAGCGCCAGTAACAGTCTTTTCGGATCATGCGGCTGTTGGTTGACTTTACTCGGGGAAAAAACCTAACGCCCAGGTTAATAAGATGGGCTTTAAAACTTCAAGAATATAATCTAATATTTAAATATAAACCAGGGAAAGAAAATAATGTCGCTGACGCACTATCCCGAATAAAACTGGACGATGAAGGGAATGAACTCAAATGCGCTGTGTTAACTTCAAAAATTTTAGATTCTAGAGAAACAATTATTGCGGAATTGATAGCTGATCCTGAATTTGGGAGTATTTATGCTTATTTAAAAGACCCCGAAATCTTTGAACATACAGATGTCGCCGCAATAAGAAGTAGAGCAGAAAACTATGAAATAATAGATAATTTATTGTTTTATACGAAATCAACAAATGAAAACTTTGGGTATAGACCAGTCATCCCAGCCTCGCTTCGATTGAGCATTTTGAAGGAATTACACGACGCGCCAACATCGGGTCATTTAGGGGTCAGAAAGACTGGGTACGCGAGGCGGTATATTTCCCGCAATTATACAAAATAGTAACTGCGTATGTCAGGTCTTGCAATCAATGTGAATTAATAAATGATATCAATTACAGCCCGGCCGGTACTTAAATAGCATTCGCGCTACATTTCCGAATGAAATTTTAGGCATAGATCTTCTTTGTCCTTTTCCCCAGAGTGAGTTAAATAAAAATCGTTTTCTTTTAGTAATTGTAGATCATTTTTCAAAGTAGAAATTGTTGCACTTAAACACGCGTCAGCCAAAACAGTTGCAGATGCATTCTTACACAGGTACATTTTAAAATACGGTGCGCCGATAAAAGTCATTAGGAATAACGGTAAACAATTCGTTAGCCAAATTTTTGAAAACATTTGCTCTGGACTTGGCATACGCCATATCAAAATGTTCCCGTATAGACCACAGGAAAACATCGCAGAAAGAGTTAATAAAAATATTGTAAAAATAATTCGAAGCTATGTTAGCACACATCAAAAGCGCTGGGATGGCTACATAAATGAGTTAGCTTATGCTTTAAGAACAGAAAATCATGATACTACTGGAAAAACTCCAGCAGAATTATTTTTAGGACGTAAGTTAATTACGCCAGTAGATAAATTATTCTTTGTGCAACAAAGGGAAGAAGAATTTAAACAAAAAGATATACAGAAACTTATCCATCAGGCGATAAAAAACTCGGATACCGCAAGAAATAGACAAAAACTTTATTACGATCGAAAACTTCGTGTAGCAGACTTTAGAGTAGGTGATAAAGTGTTAAAGCGGAAATTTTCTTTATCAAGTGCCCCAGGAATTTCACTGTAAAATTGGCTCCGAAGTTTGAAGGCCCCTATGTAATACAGGATATCAAGGGAGTCGTATTGTACCTTCAGAACGAGAGAGGGGAAACCTGTAAAGCAAGTCCCGACCAGATAAAAAAATATTATAATCAAAATGATTTCTAAATCCTTAAAAGTTTCTTGCAGGACTCAAGCGCAAAAGAAGTGGAAATTCCAGAATAAACGCCGCCCGCTCCACCACCCAAAAAGCAGAGAACAGAAGAGGAACCTAGCCCTTCTACAAATCATTCTAGGGTCCCGAAAAGAAGGAAGGAAAATGGTTAGACTCTAGCATTCAAGAAGTGCAGGAAATCAACGCCGCCTCGTAAAGAATCTTTGGTAAACAGGAAAAGACCAGGTACAACTTCCCACAGTAGAAAATCTGCTTCGAGGAAGCCACTTCCAGGGCCAGATAGTCAGGAGCAAACAAGGCCGCCGTTCATGAGAAGAAAAAGACAGCAAGAGGAACTAAAAGATTGGCACCAGCAGAAAAAAATCAAGCAAGAATCCAGACCGGAGGCCGCCAAGACCAGCCGTCCAGGGGCCAAACGGAAAAGACAGGAACCCGAAGACTACCACCCCAAGAGGCCGGCGCACAGAGGGCGAAAAAGGAAAGTCACCTTGGAGGAAACTCGAAGAAACCAAAAGAGGAGGTTAACTTCCATGAATTCTGTAACTTGGGATCAATTCTGCCAGAAGAGGATGTCGGAGTTCCAAGCATCGAAAAGTCAAAGATAAGTTAAAATCTTCTATAAATTTTTCTTTTCTTCTGAAATGTTATGTGTAAATACGAAGTTCTATGTGTTGACGGAAGTTAATTTGTCTAGGTTGAGACTTAGTTTTGTTTTACTTTATTTAGCTAAAAATTTAGTTTCAGTGCCGCCAGCTTGGCGAAGAAAGCGTGAAGTAAAATTTTATTTTCTCTTATTCATCTTATCGTAAATTTGTAAAAATCATATGTATTAGAATTTTGTAAATATAGGTAAATACTTGAAAGTTATGTAAAAGTAGAATTTAGTCTAGAAGCATAAAATTTTAGATGCTAAAAGTAAATGCTCAAAAGAAACGAGTTAAAACCTAAGTGTTAAACAGTAGATAAAATCATGCTTTAGAGCGAAAGCCTGCATGTCAAGAGATGAATGAGGGGGAAATTTAGAATGAATGTGTTTTTTAGGGTTCTCCACCCACACTTGAATTTAAGAATGTTAAACATAGCTCATCGAGTTTCAGTATGTTGGATTAGGGTGTGTAATATTTGGTCGTTTGAAATCTAACAAATCATTGTGGTTAGGAGAAGTGTTGAAATACAAAAACACGAAGATTCCCGTTTGACACCACACATGGTGGAGAACCAGGGTAAAGTTAAATTCATGTTTGAATATTTGAATGAATGTGAATGTAAGCAGCTAAATAAGGATAAGAAAAGGATCGAAAACGAAAACATTATCGAGGGTTAAGAAAGTGTAAATCATAATGTATTTGGAATATACTGATACTTATTCCTTCCAGATGCTGGAAGGAAGAGAAAAAGATTGATTGATGAAGACCAAACAGCAGAGACGATCCTGTAAGAAGATATTGTATTCGAATCCTCTACAAAAACTATTGTAATTTTTTTTAGGCAAAAGTTTGTTTTATGTAAACGGAGCTCTTGAGTCTTTGGTTAGAATATGGAAACTTTTCAACAGGTCGTTTCTAGGACCTGCTTCCAAGTTTACCAAATTCTGGCAGCGGCAAATGTAAGGTTTATATTTATTTTAACTAACATTTATTTTAAGCTATCTTTCCTGTCAAGCCGTTACTTTCCCCTAGAATTGCCAATGCTACAGTATGTAAATTGTAGTAGAACGCGCAGTTTATTCAAATTTAGCAGAATTAAGTTGAGTTTAAATAGAAGGAAAACGAGATTGTATGTGTGCCTCTTGAATCGTGAACGTGAAGGTTGGTTGCTAGGTAGAAATTTAAGAACCGCGCGTTTCGGCCTGTGTGTCTATCTCGGCAATTTTTGATGAATCCCTCAACTGTTTAATTAGTAAGATCGCTGAATCTCAGCTGTATTTTAGAACGCGGTTAGGTTAGTTAAGATTTTCAGAGCCTCGTGGATAGTGATCTAGCTATTTATTCATCCAGTCATTATTTTTCAATTTTACATTCTGTTTCTGTTAAACCGCCGGGTCGGCGTAGTTTGTGAGCGTCAAGTGGACGCAGCTGCTATTTTTTTTAAAGTAGAATAAAAAGGGCTTTAAACCCTTCTTACGTGTTTATGTAAATTTACATTTCGTAGCAGTCACTACCACAGTTGCTGACAAGTTGGGGCCACACAATACTTCAAGTTTGCAAAGTAGGAAGGTGAAATGTAACGACATAAGAGTGTCTACCCTCAGGGCCGGCGCTAGCAGTTTCGCCGCCTCGGGTAAAGAGGTAAAATGCCGCCTGTTTATAACCAAAATTTAAAGAGATAACCTAAAGCCTTCCCACGCTTAATTATAAAATAAAACGTGAGCAAAAAATTGCTATCAATAATGTTGAAGTTTTGATTAGCAAAAAATACTAATTCATTAATTTATGTTTTTGGCACTAAATTAAAATTAGGGTTGCACAGAATAAAAGAAAAGTGTCATTTCTAGTGTATATTTATAAAATACAGATATTAAAAAATACTAAAACAAATTATAGAACCACTAAATATTAAAACTTAATTACATATTAAAAATACATTTAAACCGAGAGTTAAACTTAAAAGTGTTTTTTTCTCACTTTTTATTCTGAGAATTTTTTTATAATTTCTTCAGCATTAATTTCTTCAGCATTAATTTCTTCAGCCAGTTCATGTTCAATGGTTATTATTGTGAAGCTGTTTAGCGGATCCTTGGTAGTTGTGGAGCGTAAAGAATTTTCAATTAATTTTAATTTGGAGAAACTCCTTTCTCCACTTGTCACACTTATTGGGAGAGTAAGCAATATCCTTAAAAGTATACCTAGATTTTGGAGCAACAATTCGGGTTCGATATGAATTTTAAAATCTCGATTGGACTTTCTTTTTCATTTAGAAAAGCCAAAACCGCTATTATCTCGTCTGCCAGGTCCAGCACATTTATATGTGATGGATTCCCATGAGCTAACACTGTTTCTAGATCTTTACAATACTTTAGTACGCCGTTTTGAGAGTATTTAATTTTAGATGGTATTTTTAAGGTGTTTCGTACATTTTAAACCTTCATAATTTTTAAAGTACTCTAATTTTAAACTTGTTCATTACATTTTCCTACCATATACCTAACTTTTATTTAATTTCAGATGTAAATTTTAGCTTCTTTTCTACTTTTTAACGTTCTTTGTTTACAATATAATCTGAATTTTAGCTCATTTACTATATTTTCACACTATGTACATGACTTTCAGTTAATTTGTAGCTACTTTCATACGTTTTAACCTTTGTAATTTCATACAGGCTCTTAATTTCATTTTAATTCCTCTATTTTCTGACCTTGTATGAGCTGTACTGAAGTTTAGATGCTATTTTTAACATGTTTCGTACATTTCAAACCTTCGTAATTTTTAAAAGTACTTGAATTTTGAACTTGTTTATTACATTTTCTTTCAACATACATCAATTTTAATTAAATTAGGATGTGATTTTTATACATTTCTGACACTTGTTTTCTTACTAGTTTCCAGCATAATCTAAAGTTTTAACATTTTTTTTATAATTTTCGTTTCCCAAGTAGCACAGCAAAGTCGTAACGACGTTGCAAACTCGTCGCGAATGTCGTTGCAAAAACATTAATACATTGTCTTTAAGACGCCCAAATGTCCGCGAACATCTACTGTTTTGCAACCGTTGCTAAGTCTTTGCGGATGAAGTTTTTGTCGCATAGACGTCGATATTGCGTCTTTCGCAGGTGATATTTTGGTTATGAAAGCATCGTATTACGACGTCTTAAAAGACGACTAAATGTTCGAAAAATTCCCCCTTTTTGCAACAGTTGTGAAAATGTGGTTATTATGTCCTTGTGTTACATATTAATTTATGCAGAAAAATAAGCTTAATAATTAATATAGTTTTCTTCTTTTTTAAAATTTTGTATTCCTTGTATTTATCTAAAGTTTAAATAAATTATCATTTCTTGAAAACCAGAAGATAATACAATTTTTTCTCATTAGACTAAATATGCATAATTAATAATAGCCTTAACTATTTTCAGTACTTTAAACTATATTTTTTAAATAACTTAAATTCTAAGTTGCATTATTTAGGATTTTATCATTTTTTTCCCTTAAGTGAGAGTAATTATGAAGGTTGTTATTATAAATATACAACTCTAATAAGAGGTTTTAAGTAAATAAAACTCAATTAGACATAAATAAAAGTAAAGATATATATGTTGGTAAAAAAAAGAGAGTTTCTGATAGCAGCATTATCGAATTTATTTCTGTTTAATCTCAGAGACACTGAAAATTGTCCCTGCATGATAAATTAGAAAGCAGTTCTTAAGGTAACATAATCAGTATTTTACCCGAACTAAAGTATAAATTTATTCGCGTTTCACAGTAGAAAATATAACCATTAACTTCTATATCTCCAAAACATGCAAATAAAAGACAGTAAAAAGTAGTTAATAAATGTGATAAAAAATATACCTAAATCTAATAACTTCCCATATTCATATCTAAAATGAAATAATAACCTAATAAACAACACACATGACAGCACTAGTTAAGAAAAAACATAAATTAGTAATGTTTGAAAACATAAATTGCAGAAGGAAGGTAACGGGACTAAAATTTCCAATTAATAAAAAAATATTTGTGTTTTTTTAAAAGTAAGCAATTAAAAGTGCAATACTATGGAATGCAGTATTTACTAGTAATGATGTTTCTTAAAACCATTTCTTTCGATAATATGTTAATGTATTTACTTATTTTTAGTTTCTACATTTTAGAATAGTGGTAGATTTCAATGATTATATCATGCATTTTTTATAATCAATAACATTCCTTTTGTTACTCTACAGAAATAATTTAAATAATATAGTATACGATAGTAAGCTAAGTACGTGAAAGTAAGCTGTTTCGTTAAATAGCACAAGGTGAAACTTTTTATTTCTACTTATTATGAATTTCTTTGTTATCACAAGTACATAAAAAGTAAGCGAAGAGAATATAATATACTTAAATTTAATAAAAAATAAAACCCGATTTCCAACATTCATTTATTGAGATAATCTAATAAACATACATAACGGCAATTCTGAAAAAAAAAAAAAAAACCGCTAATTACACAGTATTCGGAAGAATAGATATTAAACGAAAAGTAATAAAATTGCAATTTGCAATCAATAAAAAATATTTAGAATTTTTTAATATTACACAATTAAATACAATATTTCATAGAAATGCTAATGTTTCCTTTACACAAGTTTTTCGATCATACATTAAGTGCACTGTTTAAAATCATTAACCTTTTCTGCATACTGTGCAAAAGACAATATACTATAGATTGTGCATTATTATTAATTTTAATAATTAATTAATTGCTTATGTTATGCATATATCTAATTCATCTTCAGCAGTCATATTAAGTACTGGTACCAGTCGAATAATTTCTTTGTATTTTGAAAATAATGAACATATCATAACAGCTTGAATTGTTGTTGCATCTGTATTGACTGCATTTTCAGCAAAACGAGAAAATGCCTTACCGTTGTATGTTATTTTTCCTTTTACATGAATTAATTGTGAAAGTCAGCAGGACGTTATAAACGAGGCACAAAGTTAGTGAGTTTATCCAAATATTGCACCGCTGGAACCACAGTGATTGGAGACAGACACTATTTCCACAGAAATGCTATTTCACGAACACTATATTCCACAGACCATTATAGACCACAGAGACACTATTTCACGAACACTAGATTCACGATTAGCATTGTGGCATTTTTTGCAGAGTAGATATTCACCCACAAAATAAAGACAAATTCAGCATTCTCACGATAATTTCACTCGTTGAAGGCAGTTGAAGCAAGTAGATACAGAACAATGAAAGATTCACAATGCGTTCTTTGATTGACAATGCATTTAATTTACTTTTAATATAAGCAATATTATTTATATCAGTCATTGCTTGATTCAATTTCAAACATGAAGTCTTTTCAAACGCCTTACACATGGCATATTTACCAAATTACTTGAAAGAACTGCTAGAATCTGAATTAATTGCGCAGTTGTTCGAATTTGGCAGCTAGCCAAAGCGCGCAAATCTCTAGATGTTCGTTTATATAAGCATCAGGTAAATAATGTACAGGTTTGCTTCTCCTTCCGTCATATATATTGGACAGCCGTGAATTCGTCTTTACTTCAAAAATAAGAAATAATGTCATATTTCAGTAGTGAAATAATTGCTAATATGTTATTTGCATTCATTTCTGAAATATGATTTTTTAAACTATATAAAGTGCATAACTTAAGAGCTTACTTTATAGATTAGTTTCATTTTAAAATATTTTGCTGTAATATTTATAAAAAATATTTTAAGTATTAATTATTTAAAAAAAATTTTAAACAATTATTTAGCACCTATTTTTAGTATTAATTAAATTTAATAAATCAAAAGTATTTACATTAAATTTACATTTCATTGCATGAATCTACCTCAGATTAATATATTTAGATGGAATAAAGTAATGAAAGTAAATCCCGAAGTAGCGCACGACGTTGCGAACTGGTCCGAGAGGTTGCAAAGTGGTCGTGGTAACTTTTACGACGTTTAAGACGCAAAATATTTTCCGTTGCATCTTTCCAATTTGCCAACGTTGCTGAAACATCAAGATATAACCGCTTTTAGACGTGGTCGTTTTAGCACTTTTTTTAGTTCATCAGCATTAGTTTTAAAATGAAAAAAGACTAAATCTGCCCTTTCAAGAATCTCAAGTCCGCATAAGATTTACTTTGCAAAGTTTCATTACTTTATTTCATCTAAATATATAAATCTAAATTAGATTCATCTAATGAAATGTAAATTTAATATAAATACTTTTGATTTATTAACTTTAATTAGCACTAAAAATAGTGATAAATAATTGTTCAAAATTTTGTTAAAATACTTAATACTTAAAATATTTTTTATAAATATTACAGCAAAACATTTAAAAATGAAACTAATCTATAAAGTAAGTTATTAAGTTATGCACTTTATATAGTTTAAAAAATCATATTTCAGAAATGAATGCAAATCACGTTTGCAATTATTTCACTACTGAAATATGACTTTATTTCTTATTTCTGAAGTAAAGACGAATTCACGGCTGTCCAATATATATGACGGAAGAAGAAGCAGACCTGTACAATATTTACTGGATGCTTATAGTATAAACGAACAACTTTAAAAAATCATATTTCCGAAATGAATACAAATTACATTTTAGCAATTATTTCACTACTGAAATATGACTTTATTTCTTATTTTTGAAGTAAAGACGAATTTACGGCTGTCCAATATATATGGCGGAAGGAGAAGCAGACCTGTACATTATTTACCTAATGCTTATGTAAACGAACATCTAGAGATTTGCGCGCTTTGGCTAGCTGCCAAATTCGAACAACTGCGCAATTAATTCAGATTCTAGCAGTTCTTTCAAGTAATTTGGTAAAGATCTGTAAGGCTTTTGAAAAAACTTACTTCATGTTTGAAATTGAATCAAGCAATGACTGATATAAATAATATTGCTTATATTAAAAGTAAATTAAATGCATTGTCAATCAAAGACCGCATTGTGAATCTTTCATTGTTCTGTATCTACTTGCTTCAACTGCCTTCAACGAGTGAAATTATCGTGAGAACTCTGAATTTGTCTTTATTTTGTGGGTGAATATCTACTCTACAACAAATGCCACAATGCTAATCCTGAATCTAGTGTTCGTGAAATAGTGTCTCTGTGGTCCATAGTGGTCTGTGGAATATAGTGTTCGTGAAATAGCATTTCTGTGGAAATAGTGTCTGTCTCCAATCACTGTGGTTCCAGCGGTGCAATATTTGGATAAACTCACTAACTTTGTGCCTCGTTTATAACGTCCTGCTGACTCACAATTAATTCATGTAAAAGGAAAAATAACATACAACGGTAAGGCATTTTCTCGTTTTGCTGAAAATGCAGTCAATACAGATGCAACAACAATTCAAGCTGTTATGATATGTTCATTATTTTCAAAATACAAAGAAATTATTCGACTGGTACCAGTACTTAATATGACTGCTAAAGATGAATTAGATATATGCATAATATAAGCAATTAATTAATTATTAAAATTAATAATAATGCACAATCTATAGTATATTGTCTTTTGTACAGTATGCAGAAAAGGTTAATGATTTTAAACAGTGCACGTAATGTATGATCGAAAAACTAGTGTAAAGGAAACATTAGCATTTCTGTGAAATATTGTATTTAATTGTGTAATATTAAAAAATTCTAAATATTTTTTAATTTATTGCAAATTGCAATTTTATTACTTTTCGTTTAGTATCTATTCTTGCAAACACTGTGTAATTCGCGTTTTTTTCAATATTGCCGTTATTTATGTTTATTAGATTATCTCAATAAATGAATGTTAGAAATCAGGTTTTATTTTTTATTAAATTTAAGTATATAATATTTTCTTCGCTTACTTTTTATGTACTTATGATAACAAAGAAATTCATAATAAGTAGAAATAAAAAGTTTCACCTTGTGCTATTTAACGAAACAGCTTACTTTAACGTACTTAGCTTACTATGGTATACTATATTATTTAAATTATTTCTGTAGAGTAATAAAAGGAATGTTATTGATTATAGAAAATGCATGATATAATCATTGAAATCTACCACTATTCTAAATTGTAGAAACTAAAAATAAGTAAATACATTAACATATTATCTAAAGATATGGTTTTAAGAAACAGCATTACTAGTAAATATTGCATTCCATAGTTATTGCACTTTTAATTGCTTACTATTTAAAAAACACAAATATTTTTTTATTAATTGGAAATTTTAGTCCCGTTACCTTCCTTTTGCTATTTATATTTTCAAACAATAGTAGCCCTTGTTTTTTCTTAAATAGTGCTGTTATGTATGTTGTTTGTTAGGTTATTATTTCATTTTAGATATGAATATAAGAAGTTATTGGATTTAGGTATATTTTTAATCACATTTATTAACTACTTTTTACTGCCTTTCATTTGCATATCTTGGAGATATAGAAGTTAATGGTTATATTTTTTAATGTGAAACGCAAATAAATTTATACTTGAGTTCATGTAAAATACTGATTATGTTACCTTAAGAACCGCTTCCTAATTTATCATGACAGGGGCAATTTTCAATATCTCTGAGATTTAAATGAAATAAGTGGGATAATGCTGTTATCAGAAACGCTCTTTTTTTACCCACATATGTATCTTTACTTTTATTTATTTCTAATTCAGTTTTATTTACTTAAAATCTACTGTTAATATTATATATTTATAATAACCACTTTCATAATTACTCTCACTTAAGGGGAAAATGATGAAATTTTAAATAATCGTAGCTTAGAATTTAATTTATTTAAAAAATATAGTTTAAAGTACTGAAAATAATTAAAGCTATTATTAATTATGAATATTTAGTCTAAAAAAATTTAAAAACTATAGTTTAAAGTACTGAAAATTATTAAGGCTATTATTAATTATGCATATTTAGTCTAAAGAGAAAAAAATGCATTATCTTCAGGTTTTCAGGAAATGATAAAATACTTAAACTTTAGATAATTACAAGGAATACAAAATTTTAAAAAAGAAGAAAAATATATTAATTATTAAGCTGATTTTTTGCATAAATCATTATTTAACACAAGGACATAGTAACGACATTTTCACAACTGTTGCAAAAAGGTGGAGTTTTGCGAACATTTAGGCGCCTTTTAAACTTCATGATACGAAGCTTTCACAACTAAAATATCAGCTGTGAAAGACGCAATAACGACGCCTATGCGACAAAAACCTGATCTGCAAAGACTTAATAAATACAGTGGATGTTCGCGGACATCTGGGTGTTTTAAAGACGACATATTGCAACGTTTTTGCAACGACATCTGCGACTAGTTTGCAACGTCGTTACGACGTTGCTGTGCTACTTGTGTCTGATGCGGACTTCTTGAGACGGCAAAATTAGTCTTTTCATTCTAAAAATAATGCTGATGAACTAAAAAAAGTGCTGAAACGACCATGTCTAAAAGCGGTCTTATCATGACGTTTCAGAGACGTCGACAAATTGTCAAAATGCAACGGCAAATATTTTGCGTCTTCGCAACGTTGTAAAGACGATGTAAAAGTTACCACGACCCCTTTGAAACCTGTTGGACCAGTTTGCAACGTCATGTCTTACTTGGTTTCTAATCATGCTTTTGATGTTATTATTTCAGCTAATTTTACATGTTTAAATTTCTTAAACTTAGAGATAGAGATAGTTTTCAATTAAGCAGTTTAACAACATTTAACTGTTATTCATATCCAATTCGTTGAATAGCCCTTGCTTAGTCTATATTTTGAAGCAGTATTTTAACTTGCCAATTCGATAATTTATCATTCTGTAGTAGTCTTACCATGACTGAAAACCCACCAGCGGCCGAGCGGTAAAAGTCGCTGAACACTGGTAGTTCGGCCCGAGGTTCGAATCCCGCGAACGGGCTGGCTGCATGGGTGTTTTCGTGGTTTTCCCCATGTGTACCGTGTATACGAGCCAGTTTCCCTTAGAAAGTCCTTCACGAAAGGCATCCCTCCTCTTAGGCAGATAGCCCTAGTGTGCTTTGCCATAATTAAATACACCACACCACTTACCATGACTGATTCTACTATTTTACTTCATTATTAACCTCATTCAAATTTTCAAACTTTAAAATTTCTTGCATTTTATGGTATTTCCTTGAAGTTTTTACATCACTTATAGCTGAATGCATGCATTTAAACGCCTCATTGTTACCAATGTTCAGTTTTGAATCTCGATTCTCATTAAGCTAGTTTGATAGATTCTGAATTTTTAGAATGAAATCTCAACTTTCATCTTTAATTTTAAAACCATATTCATTGTTTCATGTACTCATACAAAAATCTTTCTTATTATGTTGAACGCTTAATACCTTTTAATTCAGTATCTTTTGCTAATAGACTACATTCCATACCATGAATTTTAAGCTTTTAAGTGAAATGTCCTGACTAGCAAATTTTCATCTTATTACCTTTAGAGGTAATAACCTTTTTAGAGGTATTTACCTTTTTAGAGGTATTTATTACCTTTTTAGAGGTATTTTTTTTTAAAAAATAGACTACATTCCATACCATGAATTTTAAGATTTTAAGTGAAATGTCCCGACTAGCAAATTTTCATCTTATTACCTTTTTCCTACACTAAGTACGAGCATTTCTGACTTTATGCGCAACTTTAAATTGAAATTAACGATTATTTACGTTACATGTAGCAAAGAAATTCTTAAGATAAACATTTCCAGTATCGAATCAGAGATGAGCGACTATCGATTTTGCTCAATGGTTACCATTTGAAATTTTATTTTATTGATATATGCTTATTTTTAATGCATAATGTTAACACGTTTTTCGAACTTAGTTCAGTTCCAACTTAATTCACTAGACAATTTCATATATCTACTATTTTTTTAAATTTCTTAGACTAAAATATTCTTTCGTAAATGTCAGTTTTCATTAATTTATTTTCTTATGAACGAAATTTTGTGAAACACTGCCATACCTTTACACAACATATATCATTACCAATATACCTATATTTACAGAAGGAACCAAAGAAAGGAAGAGTGCCCAAATCTCCACTATATTTTCGAATATTTTAACCTTCTGCATCCCAAATACAGAAATTTCTTCATAAAATACTCATTATATCAGTTAAATATTCCTTACTAATACCCATTTAACGAGGAATAACCCATTTTAAATACAAAATTACACCCAAATAATTGTTGCATTTTTCTTATAATTGTACGCATATGTTTGCATTATAGGAACTTTCTACGTATTTTTGAGAAATGTAATCTAATTAATGTTGCTAAATATTACCTTTTCGCAAAGAGAAAAACTCCAAACACTATCTTAATCATTCAACCTGTTCTGCATTATCTCTTCGGTACAGAATACATATCTTAGAAATATTGTCTTAATTTAAGAACTAAATACGAATTAAGCATTTTCTACTGTAGAATATTTACTGTTTTATCCAAAATGAGGGTAGAACCTTTACAAAATTTAAGTTATCTACCCATAATTCCTAACAAGTTTTAGAAAATGTGCTATAGAAAGCAAATTATTTACCTAAAAATGAGTCTTAACAGATTCTTACAGGCTTCAGATTTGCTTTATCACTCGGAAAAATCTGAAGTTCACTTTATCTAGCCTTGCCACTATACACATAAAAACTACGAATCATTGTGAAGTGCAATTAGTACTATAGATACATTTAATACTGATTAAACTAATTTTAATTATTTTTTAATTAAAAATTTTAAAAGATAAGCATATTTATTCTACATATTATTAGATTAGTCACAAACATTACATACAATTGAATATCCAAGACCCACATGCCCACTAAAACATCCACCAAGAACAATAGGAATAGTGAAACTTTATGCATATTTCCATGAAATGTGAAATTTTGTAATGGATTAGTATAAAACCTGAGTAACAAATTATTTCCTGTAAGTAGTATACGGTTAAAAAGAGTATTTTTATTATAACTTATTAACCCTTAATAAGTAAGAGTAAGGCAATGAAAAAAAGTTTTTAGGAATTTTCCTTCATTTTCTAAATCTACCCTTTCATATGAAAGAGAAAATTCAATAAAACTCCCATTTTCCCCCTATGAAGTCATACCCATTTTTCCTAACAGACGAAAACCGGAATACTTCCCTTTTCTATAGATTTTGCTTTAGACTTGCTTTCAACGCAAAAAGAAAATGATTTTACTTAAAAAATAGGGTATCTTCTACTAGAAGACCTTGAAACGATCACTATCAGATCTATATTTATCACTCAGTGGTTCAGTTTCAAACCAAATTTTCACATTTTTTAATCATACGTGCAACGAGTTTCATCTCCAAATTAAATTTTATATGTCCGCAACATATTATTTCAGTGGCTTTCATACTCACATTGTGTAAAAGACTTCTAGTTTTGACTATTTTAATTTGTATTATTGAGAAATATATTGATTATTTTCATAAAACGTCATTTCAGAATCATATTTTACCACTCTGAAACTTTTGAATAAAACACTTTCAACCGTAATGACAATCAGATACTATATTAGTTTTATAAAAACATGAAAATTGTTTTCAGTTCCTCTTCCAGAGACACAAATAAATTCTGCTCTAGAAAGAAGATTCAACTTCTATTATAACTCTAGACACTATTTGCAAAAAGAAAGGACACTCTAGATGATAACATAGCATCATATCACCCATATATTTTTAAAAATTTAGATCAATTTCAGTAAGACAAATTATATACAGAGTTTTCAAATAGGGATATATTTCTAAAACAAACTGCCTAACATGCCGCTCTTTTACTTCTAAATCATTTAAATAAAACCAACCATTTAATAAAATATTTGAATTTTCAATAAAATTTAGTACATCTGTACAGTTATTTAATTCATAAAATGCCAAATATTGAAAATAATAAGAGTGAGAACATCACTATTTCAGATCTTAGGAAGAGATTTTCAATAATGAGAGTGAAAATATCCTGAATTTCATGAAAGATTTTTATCGTTTCATACCAAACGTTTCACCTATTTCGTAGATTCTTAGAACATATCCCAATCTTTTTCAAAGAATATATATCATTTCACATTAATTACGGAATGCCATACGAGATTGATTGCAGGTGTTTACTGAAGGACACTAAAACTTTCAAGAACAAAATCAAATATTTTTCATCTTTCATGAAAATTTATGAATAATAGGGATATCTCATAAGAGCTTGAAGACTTCGTGCGATGAAACAGTATCAAAAATATAAAAATATTTCGAAATCTCAATTCCCATGGAAAATTTTAGATATTCTTATATAAAGTTATATTCGAAGATATATCACTTCAGTTGATCACATGATTTGATACATTTCTGGTATTTTTTCCGAAAATAGAAGTTTATATCTTTCATATGCAAATTATTACATCGAATCAATTAAATTTTATACCAATATTACTTAACATTTTTTACTGTACAGAACTATTTTAAATGCCAGATTCAAAGCTCAACATTGATAAATTTGACGTAATACTACAATTACACAGTGCAAGCTAAAAGAGAAAGCAGGATAATTTACACTATATACACAAGATAGACTAGAATGCTCAAGTACCAACTTAAACAATACATTAAACTGTTCGAAAATTAATCACATTTTATATAATTGTATACATTTTCATATATTAAAGATATTTCACGTTTTTAGAAATGGAGCATCACGTTTTCCAAGACGATGTCAATCGTATCAGAATGAATCACCTAAGGCATGATGGGGGTAGTTATGGATCGAAAATTAAGAGTAACGTATCCTTCCTGGAGTGAATCTGGAGCGAAGTTAATGCAGTAGTATCACCGAAGCAAATGATAAGGGAAATTTATTTCCTAAAATATGCAGTTTTAGTTTATATCTAAGTACGATAATTGCTGGGTATTTTGAGTTTTTACCTCAAGCTAGGAGATTTTAGATTTGTATACAGGAAGAAGGTTTTAATTTAATTGTGCATGTATCAAAGTGATTTTAACTTTTAGTACAAAAATTTATATTGATGCAGTTCAAGTTGTAGCATCGAGAACAGAAGAATATATCCGAGAGTCGCTTTCTGAAAGAAATCCAACCACATCATGTTACAAAATTTCGGAAGAATTCGGTAAATTTTCTAGAAATTCTGAGATGAGGGATTCTGAGATAACCAAGTACTAAAGTTAAATAGAGTTACAACATATCAGTCAATAATTTACAGTACCATGTGAAAAGTTCATCAATGAACTTTCTCGAAAAGTCATTATGAGCTGTTCATAATCGAATTTTTTATTTTCCTAAATAAAATGCTGGGAAAACCCTCCCCCTTTTACAATGGCTTATTTCATCGAAATTTTCCAATTAATTATATGCTAATAATATAACTTAAACCTGTTTTAGCATACCCCAGTAGTAGAATGCGCCCTATTCACTCATCTCTTTCTTTGGCATCGGTTTCTCTAGAGGATGTCTGAATCATCGAAATTTGAATGCCACCATTCCGAAAAGACACTGTAATAACAATTCCAATTTTGCCTGATCCAAGTTTGGACCCGAGCTTGGAAGCATGCCAGCTTTTGGTAATAACCATATAGACCAAGGTGCAAAAGAAGGTTAAAAGTGACAGGTTTTTAACAATTTTAATATCAGTGACATATATCTTGAGATTTGCGAAACAATGGTATAATGAAAGATGGTTTTCGCAGTCAGCTCAATTTATGGAAAATTATTCTCATAATGTAGAAGCCTAACAATAGCTGAATGACTGAGATATGAATTTAGTATAACGTATAAGTTACTATAAAGATTTTGCATGGTTTTCCGTCGTGTATAAGAGGAATACAAACATATTTTCTTTACAAAATTATCCATGAAAGCATCGTTTTCTTCAGTAAAGAGTTATAATCGATTAATTAATGTAATTAAAAAACAACATCCATAAAATTCGCTGAATATTTATCAACTGTATGATTCAAGAGACTGCTGTCAGAAATGCAAGATTTAACAGTCTAAGGGCTGACTGCCAGGTCTGATGTTGGGAGAACGAAATTTGTTCCATTATAAAGTATGGCTATGTCATCTTTCTTTGCTGGTGTAATATTGGTCGATCCCTCATAGTGCAAAAGGGGCAATTTTTCACAGATGAGGCAGTGAAGTAGAGTTGAATATAGTTCGTTGTCCGACTACTAATGCTCGTTGGAATGGATAGATCCAAATGATTTCATATTAAGAGATTCTATATAAAGTCATAATGTTTTAATTATTTTAATGTAGGATTTATTTTCATGACTAAGCAATAACTCTCAGAGTAAGTGTGGAACAGTAAGCCTATAGCTGTTTTTCGATTAATGTTTTCATTGGCTACATATCTGCCGAACACTGTACGCGAATCGATGTATCGTACAAGTTCTTCAAATTAAATGAAACAGGTCTTAAAATTATCTTAACTTCTTTAAATTGTTATACATTATTACCTTTTCATATAATTTAAAGGAGGAAGAAATAAAAAGATGCAAAAAAATTGAAAATGAACTTAATTTCTTTTGATACAGGAAAAAGAACTATTCATCTAGATAACTGCAGTTCCAGATTCTGAAATCGAGGTAAATGGAATCCTACTGTGTGCAAATTCCATGTCTAGTGTACAAAAATACCGTTCTTAATGTGAGTGGGATAGAAGTTCGAATTACTTTGTATGAATCGATTTGGATTGCGTAAGAACAATCATGCAGCATTAGCAATATAAAGTGCTCCTTTTAAAGAAGTGGTTTGAGATAGAGGAAATAACCTTTAACCCCGAATAATTTTAAAATCCGAAGTCAGAAAGCTTGTCAGTTTTGGGAGGAGGGGCATAAAGTAAGTGCATTTATCTGAAATGGGAAATAAAGTACTCACGAAAATTTTGCATTATGCTATAAAAAGCAATTTTGCAATTGTTTATCTTTCATAACCAAATAACAAGCAGTAACAGTCATCGTTTATATGAACTGCGCGTTATTAGGTCGTATTTATTGAACATTGTGACTATGCGTGCAGATTTATCACGTGTAGTAAATATGCGTGCTTGAAAACAATCGATATTTTATCATTATGGACTAATGATCTGTCATATTAAGCACTCTAAAAAGCAGTTTTAAATCGTGTTATGAGCTTAGCAAGGGCATAACAAAAGTAGAGCTGAGTAGAGTAAAAAGCATTCGTTTCAATTTCCTTATGTTGATAATACATGGAGAGGAATTCGGAGCTATTTTCTAATGCTGATACATAGACAGCATGACGACTTATTATTTGAAATTAAGGAAAATTCAATTTCTGAAATATTACGATACTATTTCAGTGTTCTAGCAATTTACCTTTTAGGTTCCTCCCCCCCCCAAAAAAAAATTCTACAGTTTTTCTTTTAATCTCAGATTCTACATGTATAAGATACACAACATAATTAAGTCTCATTGAATTATTACGCTTAGATCTTTCAGATTTGAATCGAATAATACAGTGGTTTTGGGGGGCCTTGCGGTTCCATGCAGTTTTTGTAGAAATTGCGCAGGTCAAAATCAAAATTCGGAAACATTTCTGAGTACCATGTAGACTTCAAAGTTACATAAAGTATTGAATTAAATAATACTTTTTTATTTCCGTTGAATAAATAAATTAAAAATTTATTGATTCAGACAATAACAACTGCATTCGTGAGACTTGTGTTCAAATTAGTCTACGAGAAAGAAGTATTTTCTTCCCATTTTCTCCGTAGAGTGAAAGGAACATTGATATATTTTCAATGCTTTATTAATAGTATATACTTACCAGAGAATGTAAAGGTCTCTCTCTCACGCACACAAATTAGTATTAAGTGTTCTGAGAGTCATCAGAGTGTGAAGACCAAAGATCTAATACTAAGTGAAACAAATAATGACTCTGAGAAACGTTTTTATGTAATACATATGCATATTTTTATTAAAAAGTATTACGGTTTGCATAATATTATGTCTCCATATTCAGTAAGTATACAAAAGAAAAATATAAACATAAAAATGTTGTGTTTAAGATGCTTAAGGAACTGAAAGGAAACTTTATTTGTAATCAAAATCATGCTATTGTATGTGGTACGAAGGTTTATTCAAAGCCACTGATAATTCTAGCTATTACAAAAATAAAAATAATTTTATTTAAAAATTTTGGTATAAAACTATAACATACGAATATTTTTAAATAAATAAAATGCTATTCAAAACCTACTTGTTCTTCCTCTCTCTGTTTTATATTTCGTGCTAATTTCATTTTTCCTTCACCGATTTTAATACAAAACTTTATTTTAAAACTTATTAGTTTGTTTTGTTATTATTTTAAATAATTCATTTTATTTTTTAACCTGTCATCTTAGCTTCCTTTCGAAAAGTTCTAGTGTTTTTTATTTTCTACCTCAAACTATGCTACTAAGCCATTGTATTTTTCAGCCTATCGTATACCTTTAGATAAAACATAAAGTAAAATCTCACCTTCAGAGTTATTAAATTTAGAACATTGTTTTAAACTGGTACCGTGTTAGGCGTATGAAGTTTTCATTTTCTTAGATAAATACATAATGATTAGTACCTCAATATGAACAATTTTTAAATCTTAAATCGGGTAAATAATTTAAATCAATTCTGTTTTTAAATCAGAAAATATGTAAGTAATTATATTACTACAGGAAAGTCGAAAATGCTACTCTAATGAAAGAAATGACATGAAATCGAAAGAATTCAAAACATTTACGCTAATACAGGTTAATCAAAAAGAAAATAGAACGTAAAACAGAAAAATAAATCTTACTGAGTTTAATAACTCTGATTTGGAAAGAAAATTTTCAGAAAATCTTCCATATGATTTTCTAATGAAATTTTCAATGATTTGTGTCTTTTTATACAAAGTCTAAGCCAACATACTAATTCTGGACCGAATAGCTACTAAAGCAATATTTATGAGTTACATTATGATTTTTCCTATGACAATTATTTGCTATGAAATTTGTATAATATTTATTTTCATTAAAAGAGTATTTTTATCAAAGGCTTTCCATGTATTATCAACATAAGGAAATTGAAACGAATGCTTTTTACTCTACTCAGCTCTACTTTTGTTATGCCCTTGCTAAGCTCATAACACGATTTAAAACTGCTTTTTAGAGTGCTTAATATGACAGATCATTAGTCCATAATGATAAAATATCGATTGTTTTCAAGCACGCATATTTACTACACGTGATAAATCTGCACGCATAGTCACAATGTTCAATAAATACGACCTAATAACGCGCAGTTCATATAAACGATGACTGTTACTGCTTGTTATTTGGTTATGAAAGATAAACAATTGCAAAATTGCTTTTTATAGCATAATGCAAAATTTTCGTGAGTACTTTATTTCCCATTTCAGATAAATGCACTTACTTTATGCCCCTCCTCCCAAAACTGACAAGCTTTCTGACTTCGGATTTTAAAATTATTCGGGGTTAAAGGTTATTTCCTCTATCTCAAACCACTTCTTTAAAAGGAGCACTTTATATTGCTAATGCTGCATGATTGTTCTTACGCAATCCAAATCGATTCATACAAAGTAATTCGAACTTCTATCCCACTCACATTAAGAACGGTATTTTTGTACACTAGACATGGAATTTGCACACAGTAGGATTCCATTTACCTCGATTTCAGAATCTGGAACTGCAGTTATCTAGATGAATAGTTCTTTTTCCTGTATCAAAAGAAATTAAGTTCATTTTCAATTTTTTTGCATCTTTTTATTTCTTCCTCCTTTAAATTATATGAAAAGGTAATAATGTATAACAATTTAAAGAAGTTAAGATAATTTTAAGACCTGTTTCATTTAATTTGAAGAACTTGTACGATACATCGATTCGCGTACAGTGTTCGGCAGATATGTAGCCAATGAAAACATTAATCGAAAAACAGCTATAGGCTTACTGTTCCACACTTACTCTGAGAGTTATTGCTTAGTCATGAAAATAAATCCTACATTAAAATAATTAAAACATTATGACTTTATATAGAATCTCTTAATATGAAATCATTTGGATCTATCCATTCCAACGAGCATTAGTAGTCGGACAACGAACTATATTCAACTCTACTTCACTGCCTCATCTGTGAAAAATTGCCCCTTTTGCACTATGAGGGATCGACCAATATTACACCAGCAAAGAAAGATGACATAGCCATACTTTATAATAGCCATACTTTATAATGGAACAAATTTCGTTCTCCCAACATCAGACCTGGCAGTCAGCCCTTAGACTGTTAAATCTTGCATTTCTGACAGCAGTCTCTTGAATCATACAGTTGATAAATATTCAGCGAATTTTATGGATGTTGTTTTTTAATTACATTAATTAATCGATTATAACTCTTTACTGAAGAAAACGATGCTTTCATGGATAATTTTGTAAAGAAAATATGTTTGTATTCCTCTTATACACGACGGAAAACCATGCAAAATCTTTATAGTAACTTATACGTTATACTAAATTCATATCTCAGTCATTCAGCTATTGTTAGGCTTCTACATTATGAGAATAATTTTCCATAAATTGAGCTGACTGCGAAAACCATCTTTCATTATACCATTGTTTCGCAAATCTCAAGATATATGTCACTGATATTAAAATTGTTAAAAACCTGTCACTTTTAACCTTCTTTTGCACCTTGGTCTATATGGTTATTACCAAAAGCTGGCATGCTTCCAAGCTCGGGTCCAAACTTGGATCAGGCAAAATTGGAATTGTTATTACAGTGTCTTTTCGGAATGGTGGCATTCAAATTTCGATGATTCAGACATCCTCTAGAGAAACCGATGCCAAAGAAAGAGATGAGTGAATAGGGCGCATTCTACTACTGGGGTATGCTAAAACAGGTTTAAGTTATATTATTAGCATATAATTAATTGGAAAATTTCGATGAAATAAGCCATTGTAAAAGGGGGAGGGTTTTCCCAGCATTTTATTTAGGAAAATAAAAAATTCGATTATGAACAGCTCATAATGACTTTTCGAGAAAGTTCATTGATGAACTTTTCACATGGTACTGTAAATTATTGACTGATATGTTGTAACTCTATTTAACTTTAGTACTTGGTTATCTCAGAATCCCTCATCTCAGAATTTCTAGAAAATTTACCGAATTCTTCCGAAATTTTGTAACATGATGTGGTTGGATTTCTTTCAGAAAGCGACTCTCGGATATATTCTTCTGTTCTCGATGCTACAACTTGAACTGCATCAATATAAATTTTTGTACTAAAAGTTAAAATCACTTTGATACATGCACAATTAAATTAAAACCTTCTTCCTGTATACAAATCTAAAATCTCCTAGCTTGAGGTAAAAACTCAAAATACCCAGCAATTATCGTACTTAGATATAAACTAAAACTGCATATTTTAGGAAATAAATTTCCCTTATCATTTGCTTCGGTGATACTACTGCATTAACTTCGCTCCAGATTCACTCCAGGAAGGATACGTTACTCTTAATTTTCGATCCATAACTACCCCCATCATGCCTTAGGTGATTCATTCTGATACGATTGACATCGTCTTGGAAAACGTGATGCTCCATTTCTAAAAACGTGAAATATCTTTAATATATGAAAATGTATACAATTATATAAAATGTGATTAATTTTCGAACAGTTTAATGTATTGTTTAAGTTGGTACTTGAGCATTCTAGTCTATCTTGTGTATATAGTGTAAATTATCCTGCTTTCTCTTTTAGCTTGCACTGTGTAATTGTAGTATTACGTCAAATTTATCAATGTTGAGCTTTGAATCTGGCATTTAAAATAGTTCTGTACAGTAAAAAATGTTAAGTAATATTGGTATAAAATTTAATTGATTCGATGTAATAATTTGCATATGAAAGATATAAACTTCTATTTTCGGAAAAAATACCAGAAATGTATCAAATCATGTGATCAACTGAAGTGATATATCTTCGAATATAACTTTATATAAGAATATCTAAAATTTTCCATGGGAATTGAGATTTCGAAATATTTTTATATTTTTGATACTGTTTCATCGCACGAAGTCTTCAAGCTCTTATGAGATATCCCTATTATTCATAAATTTTCATGAAAGATGAAAAATATTTGATTTTGTTCTTGAAAGTTTTAGTGTCCTTCAGTAAACACCTGCAATCAATCTCGTATGGCATTCCGTAATTAATGTGAAATGATATATATTCTTTGAAAAAGATTGGGATATGTTCTAAGAATCTACGAAATAGGTGAAACGTTTGGTATGAAACGATAAAAATCTTTCATGAAATTCAGGATATTTTCACTCTCATTATTGAAAATCTCTTCCTAAGATCTGAAATAGTGATGTTCTCACTCTTATTATTTTCAATATTTGGCATTTTATGAATTAAATAACTGTACAGATGTACTAAATTTTATTGAAAATTCAAATATTTTATTAAATGGTTGGTTTTATTTAAATGATTTAGAAGTAAAAGAGCGGCATGTTAGGCAGTTTGTTTTAGAAATATATCCCTATTTGAAAACTCTGTATATAATTTGTCTTACTGAAATTGATCTAAATTTTTAAAAATATATGGGTGATATGATGCTATGTTATCATCTAGAGTGTCCTTTCTTTTTGCAAATAGTGTCTAGAGTTATAATAGAAGTTGAATCTTCTTTCTAGAGCAGAATTTATTTGTGTCTCTGGAAGAGGAACTGAAAACAATTTTCATGTTTTTATAAAACTAATATAGTATCTGATTGTCATTACGGTTGAAAGTGTTTTATTCAAAAGTTTCAGAGTGGTAAAATATGATTCTGAAATGACGTTTTATGAAAATAATCAATATATTTCTCAATAATACAAATTAAAATAGTCAAAACTAGAAGTCTTTTACACAATGTGAGTATGAAAGCCACTGAAATAATATGTTGCGGACATATAAAATTTAATTTGGAGATGAAACTCGTTGCACGTATGATTAAAAAATGTGAAAATTTGGTTTGAAACTGAACCACTGAGTGATAAATATAGATCTGATAGTGATCGTTTCAAGGTCTTCTAGTAGAAGATACCCTATTTTTTAAGTAAAATCATTTTCTTTTTGCGTTGAAAGCAAGTCTAAAGCAAAATCTATAGAAAAGGGAAGTATTCCGGTTTTCGTCTGTTAGGAAAAATGGGTATGACTTCATAGGGGGAAAATGGGAGTTTTATTGAATTTTCTCTTTCATATGAAAGGGTAGATTTAGAAAATGAAGGAAAATTCCTAAAAACTTTTTTTCATTGCCTTACTCTTACTTATTAAGGGTTAATAAGTTATAATAAAAATACTCTTTTTAACCGTATACTACTTACAGGAAATAATTTGTTACTCAGGTTTTATACTAATCCATTACAAAATTTCACATTTCATGGAAATATGCATAAAGTTTCACTATTCCTATTGTTCTTGGTGGATGTTTTAGTGGGCATGTGGGTCTTGGATATTCAATTGTATGTAATGTTTGTGACTAATCTAATAATATGTAGAATAAATATGCTTATCTTTTAAAATTTTTAATTAAAAAATAATTAAAATTAGTTTAATCAGTATTAAATGTATCTATAGTACTAATTGCACTTCACAATGATTCGTAGTTTTTATGTGTATAGTGGCAAGGCTAGATAAAGTGAACTTCAGATTTTTCCGAGTGATAAAGCAAATCTGAAGCCTGTAAGAATCTGTTAAGACTCATTTTTAGGTAAATAATTTGCTTTCTATAGCACATTTTCTAAAACTTGTTAGGAATTATGGGTAGATAACTTAAATTTTGTAAAGGTTCTACCCTCATTTTGGATAAAACAGTAAATATTCTACAGTAGAAAATGCTTAATTCGTATTTAGTTCTTAAATTAAGACAATATTTCTAAGATATGTATTCTGTACCGAAGAGATAATGCAGAACAGGTTGAATGATTAAGATAGTGTTTGGAGTTTTTCTCTTTGCGAAAAGGTAATATTTAGCAACATTAATTAGATTACATTTCTCAAAAATACGTAGAAAGTTCCTATAATGCAAACATATGCGTACAATTATAAGAAAAATGCAACAATTATTTGGGTGTAATTTTGTATTTAAAATGGGTTATTCCTCGTTAAATGGGTATTAGTAAGGAATATTTAACTGATATAATGAGTATTTTATGAAGAAATTTCTGTATTTGGGATGCAGAAGGTTAAAATATTCGAAAATATAGTGGAGATTTGGGCACTCTTCCTTTCTTTGGTTCCTTCTGTAAATATAGGTATATTGGTAATGATATATGTTGTGTAAAGGTATGGCAGTGTTTCACAAAATTTCGTTCATAAGAAAATAAATTAATGAAAACTGACATTTACGAAAGAATATTTTAGTCTAAGAAATTTAAAAAAATAGTAGATATATGAAATTGTCTAGTGAATTAAGTTGGAACTGAACTAAGTTCGAAAAACGTGTTAACATTATGCATTAAAAATAAGCATATATCAATAAAATAAAATTTCAAATGGTAACCATTGAGCAAAATCGATAGTCGCTCATCTCTGATTCGATACTGGAAATGTTTATCTTAAGAATTTCTTTGCTACATGTAACGTAAATAATCGTTAATTTCAATTTAAAGTTGCGCATAAAGTCAGAAATGCTCGTACTTAGTGTAGGAAAAAGGTAATAAGATGAAAATTTGCTAGTCGGGACATTTCACTTAAAATCTTAAAATTCATGGTATGGAATGTAGTCTATTTTTTAAAAAAAAATACCTCTAAAAAGGTAATAAATACCTCTAAAAAGGTAAATACCTCTAAAAAGGTTATTACCTCTAAAGGTAATAAGATGAAAATTTGCTAGTCAGGACATTTCACTTAAAAGCTTAAAATTCATGGTATGGAATGTAGTCTATTAGCAAAAGATACTGAATTAAAAGGTATTAAGCGTTCAACATAATAAGAAAGATTTTTGTATGAGTACATGAAACAATGAATATGGTTTTAAAATTAAAGATGAAAGTTGAGATTTCATTCTAAAAATTCAGAATCTATCAAACTAGCTTAATGAGAATCGAGATTCAAAACTGAACATTGGTAACAATGAGGCGTTTAAATGCATGCATTCAGCTATAAGTGATGTAAAAACTTCAAGGAAATACCATAAAATGCAAGAAATTTTAAAGTTTGAAAATTTGAATGAGGTTAATAATGAAGTAAAATAGTAGAATCAGTCATGGTAAGTGGTGTGGTGTATTTAATTATGGCAAAGCACACTAGGGCTATCTGCCTAAGAGGAGGGATGCCTTTCGTGAAGGACTTTCTAAGGGAAACTGGCTCGTATACACGGTACACATGGGGAAAACCACGAAAACACCCATGCAGCCAGCCCGTTCGCGGGATTCGAACCTCGGGCCGAACTACCAGTGTTCAGCGACTTTTACCGCTCGGCCGCTGGTGGGTTTTCAGTCATGGTAAGACTACTACAGAATGATAAATTATCGAATTGGCAAGTTAAAATACTGCTTCAAAATATAGACTAAGCAAGGGCTATTCAACGAATTGGATATGAATAACAGTTAAATGTTGTTAAACTGCTTAATTGAAAACTATCTCTATCTCTAAGTTTAAGAAATTTAAACATGTAAAATTAGCTGAAATAATAACATCAAAAGCATGATTAGAAACCAAGTAAGACATGACGTTGCAAACTGGTCCAACAGGTTTCAAAGGGGTCGTGGTAACTTTTACATCGTCTTTACAACGTTGCGAAGACGCAAAATATTTGCCGTTGCATTTTGACAATTTGTCGACGTCTCTGAAACGTCATGATAAGACCGCTTTTAGACATGGTCGTTTCAGCACTTTTTTTAGTTCATCAGCATTATTTTTAGAATGAAAAGACTAATTTTGCCGTCTCAAGAAGTCCGCATCAGACACAAGTAGCACAGCAACGTCGTAACGACGTTGCAAACTAGTCGCAGATGTCGTTGCAAAAACGTTGCAATATGTCGTCTTTAAAACACCCAGATGTCCGCGAACATCCACTGTATTTATTAAGTCTTTGCAGATCAGGTTTTTGTCGCATAGGCGTCGTTATTGCGTCTTTCACAGCTGATATTTTAGTTGTGAAAGCTTCGTATCATGAAGTTTAAAAGGCGCCTAAATGTTCGCAAAACTCCACCTTTTTGCAACAGTTGTGAAAATGTCGTTACTATGTCCTTGTGTTAAATAATGATTTATGCAAAAAATCAGCTTAATAATTAATATATTTTTCTTCTTTTTTAAAATTTTGTATTCCTTGTAATTATCTAAAGTTTAAGTATTTTATCATTTCCTGAAAACCTGAAGATAATGCATTTTTTTCTCTTTAGACTAAATATGCATAATTAATAATAGCCTTAATAATTTTCAGTACTTTAAACTATAGTTTTTAAATTTTTTTAGACTAAATATTCATAATTAATAATAGCTTTAATTATTTTCAGTACTTTAAACTATATTTTTTAAATAAATTAAATTCTAAGCTACGATTATTTAAAATTTCATCATTTTCCCCTTAAGTGAGAGTAATTATGAAAGTGGTTATTATAAATATATAATATTAACAGTAGATTTTAAGTAAATAAAACTGAATTAGAAATAAATAAAAGTAAAGATACATATGTGGGTAAAAAAAGAGCGTTTCTGATAACAGCATTATCCCACTTATTTCATTTAAATCTCAGAGATATTGAAAATTGCCCCTGTCATGATAAATTAGGAAGCGGTTCTTAAGGTAACATAATCAGTATTTTACATGAACTCAAGTATAAATTTATTTGCGTTTCACATTAAAAAATATAACCATTAACTTCTATATCTCCAAGATATGCAAATGAAAGGCAGTAAAAAGTAGTTAATAAATGTGATTAAAAATATACCTAAATCCAATAACTTCTTATATTCATATCTAAAATGAAATAATAACCTAACAAACAACATACATAACAGCACTATTTAAGAAAAAACAAGGGCTACTATTGTTTGAAAATATAAATAGCAAAAGGAAGGTAACGGGACTAAAATTTCCAATTAATAAAAAAATATTTGTGTTTTTTAAATAGTAAGCAATTAAAAGTGCAATAACTATGGAATGCAATATTTACTAGTAATGCTGTTTCTTAAAACCATATCTTTAGATAATATGTTAATGTATTTACTTATTTTTAGTTTCTACAATTTAGAATAGTGGTAGATTTCAATGATTATATCATGCATTTTCTATAATCAATAACATTCCTTTTATTACTCTACAGAAATAATTTAAATAATATAGTATACCATAGTAAGCTAAGTACGTTAAAGTAAGCTGTTTCGTTAAATAGCACAAGGTGAAACTTTTTATTTCTACTTATTATGAATTTCTTTGTTATCATAAGTACATAAAAAGTAAGCGAAGAAAATATTATATACTTAAATTTAATAAAAAATAAAACCTGATTTCTAACATTCATTTATTGAGATAATCTAATAAACATAAATAACGGCAATATTGAAAAAAACGCGAATTACACAGTGTTTGCAAGAATAGATACTAAACGAAAAGTAATAAAATTGCAATTTGCAATAAATTAAAAAATATTTAGAATTTTTTAATATTACACAATTAAATACAATATTTCACAGAAATGCTAATGTTTCCTTTACACTAGTTTTTCGATCATACATTACGTGCACTGTTTAAAATCATTAACCTTTTCTGCATACTGTACAAAAGACAATATACTATAGATTGTGCATTATTATTAATTTTAATAATTAATTAATTGCTTATATTATGCATATATCTAATTCATCTTTAGCAGTCATATTAAGTACTGGTACCAGTCGAATAATTTCTTTGTATTTTGAAAATAATGAACATATCATAACAGCTTGAATTGTTGTTGCATCTGTATTGACTGCATTTTCAGCAAAACGAGAAAATGCCTTACCGTTGTATGTTATTTTTCCTTTTACATGAATTAATTGTGAGTCAGCAGGACGTTATAAACGAGGCACAAAGTTAGTGAGTTTATCCAAATATTGCACCGCTGGAACCACAGTGATTGGAGACAGACACTATTTCCACAGAAATGCTATTTCACGAACACTATATTCCACAGACCACTATGGACCACAGAGACACTATTTCACGAACACTAGATTCAGGATTAGCATTGTGGCATTTGTTGTAGAGTAGATATTCACCCACAAAATAAAGACAAATTCAGAGTTCTCACGATAATTTCACTCGTTGAAGGCAGTTGAAGCAAGTAGATACAGAACAATGAAAGATTCACAATGCGGTCTTTGATTGACAATGCATTTAATTTACTTTTAATATAAGCAATATTATTTATATCAGTCATTGCTTGATTCAATTTCAAACATGAAGTAAGTTTTTTCAAAAGCCTTACAGATCTTTACCAAATTACTTGAAAGAACTGCTAGAATCTGAATTAATTGCGCAGTTGTTCGAATTTGGCAGCTAGCCAAAGCGCGCAAATCTCTAGATGTTCGTTTACATAAGCATTAGGTAAATAATGTACAGGTCTGCTTCTCCTTCCGCCATATATATTGGACAGCCGTAAATTCGTCTTTACTTCAAAAATAAGAAATAAAGTCATATTTCAGTAGTGAAATAATTGCTAAAATGTAATTTGTATTCATTTCGGAAATATGATTTTTTAAAGTTGTTCGTTTATACTATAAGCATCCAGTAAATATTGTACAGGTCTGCTTCTTCTTCCGTCATATATATTGGACAGCCGTGAATTCGTCTTTACTTCAGAAATAAGAAATAAAGTCATATTTCAGTAGTGAAATAATTGCAAACGTGATTTGCATTCATTTCTGAAATATGATTTTTTAAACTATATAAAGTGCATAACTTAATAACTTACTTTATAGATTAGTTTCATTTTTAAATGTTTTGCTGTAATATTTATAAAAAATATTTTAAGTATTAAGTATTTTAACAAAATTTTGAACAATTATTTATCACTATTTTTAGTGCTAATTAAAGTTAATAAATCAAAAGTATTTATATTAAATTTACATTTCATTAGATGAATCTAATTTAGATTTATATATTTAGATGAAATAAAGTAATGAAACTTTGCAAAGTAAATCTTATGCGGACTTGAGATTCTTGAAAGGGCAGATTTAGTCTTTTTTCATTTTAAAACTAATGCTGATGAACTAAAAAAAGTGCTAAAACGACCACGTCTAAAAGCGGTTATATCTTGATGTTTCAGCAACGTTGGCAAATTGGAAAGATGCAACGGAAAATATTTTGCGTCTTAAACGTCGTAAAAGTTACCACGACCACTTTGCAACCTCTCGGACCAGTTCGCAACGTCGTGCGCTACTTCGGGATTTACTTTCATTACTTTATTCCATCTAAATATATTAATCTGAGGTAGATTCATGCAATGAAATGTAAATTTAATGTAAATACTTTTGATTTATTAAATTTAATTAATACTAAAAATAGGTGCTAAATAATTGTTTAAAATTTTTTTTAAATAATTAATACTTAAAATATTTTTTATAAATATTACAGCAAAATATTTTAAAATGAAACTAATCTATAAAGTAAGCTCTTAAGTTATGCACTTTATATAGTTTAAAAAATCATATTTCAGAAATGAATGCAAATAACATATTAGCAATTATTTCACTACTGAAATATGACATTATTTCTTATTTTTGAAGTAAAGACGAATTCACGGCTGTCCAATATATATGACGGAAGGAGAAGCAAACCTGTACATTATTTACCTGATGCTTATATAAACGAACATCTAGAGATTTGCGCGCTTTGGCTAGCTGCCAAATTCGAACAACTGCGCAATTAATTCAGATTCTAGCAGTTCTTTCAAGTAATTTGGTAAATATGCCATGTGTAAGGCGTTTGAAAAGACGACAAGGTACCAGAAGTGGGCGCAGCCCGATACACCTAACCGAACAAGTTGATCTTATGGTCATAACTGGACACACAAGTCTTTATAAGGTATTTTCTCTCTCCTTCCTGCATAAGACACTGTGCCACAATCATGTCGCAACACGACACATTTCTTCCTAACGACAGCAATGACAACACCGAAGGTACCCCCAGTTGTCAAAGGATCCGTGATAATCTGCTGGCAGTACAACAAGAAAACAACGACACAGAATTACCCAACTCAGTGCACTGTGTCTATTTTCGCTGTGTCGATATTGCAAACTACAGGTACCGCTTAAAGTATGATTTTCCAACTGCACTCCGCCAAAGAATTACATGCTCTTCTAACAGCGCTTTATCAACTAGCAAGCAACGGTATAGCAGAATCTGCAGCAGCAGATCCAGCAGCAAATAACAGCTCCAAAGGAAAGCATATGCACCAATCAACACCAACTGATTACTCCCACCAATCAGATGATTGTCAACAACAGCACACTGAGACTGTCACCCGTTCGTGCGAGCATCCTAACACTACCCCACCGCAACCATCATACGCCCAAATGGCGAGCAAGAAAGCTAAGGAACCAGTCCTCCTCATTTATGCCAACGACGCCCGGAACGTCACAAAACTGCAAGAAAAACTGGAAGGTATTCTCCCTATTAACCAGGTGAAACAACAGATCAAGAAGATAATCCCAATTAAACAAGGTGGAATAGCAGTGCATTGTACCTCCGAAGACGACGTAATACAATTAGATAACCTACTTAAGCACTCAGAAAGGCCACAGAGATAATTCACACCAAAGTTCCCAAGATGAGAACTCCGAAATGTGCTATACATCAACTACCTTTGAATATAACAGCTGACGCCGTCTATCAAACACTCTAATAAGCCACGAATACGGATACTATAAACTTCAAGCCATTATTTAAACTCAAAGACACAAAGAATACAATAAAATGGATCATGGAGTGCTCTCCTACTGGATTCCAAAAATGCATGTGCTTCCGCTCCGTACACTTCGGCTGGCACACTAGCAGCATTTCAGAGTTTATAGGTGCTCATAGATGTTTTAATTATCAGGCCTTCAGCCATCGGTCTAAAGATTGCACATACCACCCTCATTGTGCATACTGTGGTGGAAAACATCAAGAAAGTGAATGTCGCACAGATTCTCCAACATGCATCAACTGCGAAATAAATAACAAACACCACGGTTCCCACTACGAATGCGACCATCCTGAATATACCAATTCCTGTTCCTTTTACAGAGAAGAGGTAAATAGAATTCGTAATCGCACACAATATCATGAGTAACTCCACCATGAATACCTAACACTCTCTTCCCATCACTTAATCAACAGGATTAACAATCGTCGCATTTGCGAAGATGAGTCCATCTCAGACCATCAAATAATTACTTTTGAAATCGCATTCGAGGTGCCGCACACTCAAACGCTACGTTATCTCATCAACCGAAATGCAGAAAAGAAATTTACTAAAGCTCTGAACTCCAAAGCACATATCATTCTACATGAAATTCAAAGCATCAACTCTCAATCAAGATGAAGCTAATGCATATGCCCCAACTCTTACCAAGCATATCCAAGAAATCAGCCATATGTCCCTTAAAACCAAAACAGTCAACCACAACACAAAGCCCAACTGGTGGACCAAGGAACTACGAGCAGAGCGCCAAAAAACCAAACCTCTAAGACGAAAAATGAAAAGGAGGACGACCGACAAGGAACGCAAAGCAGCATGGATTGACTTTAACGAGCAACGTGCAATCTACAAAAAGAAACTAATTGAAGAAAAACTAAAGTCCTAGACTACCTATTGTGCTAAAAATCAAACTACCTATGGAGCCCTTTACAAAATGACCACTTCCAAATTTATCAAGCTACTCAAATCCACGCAACAACCAATACATCACAAAGTAATGGCACGGACCTCACGAACACCACCCCCAACGGTATACTGGACCAAGTCTTCTTGAAAGACGACAATGCAGAAGATACGCCGGAGCAAAAAGAACTAAGAGCTTCCACACAAACACCAAACACACCAGATTACATTCCATTCACAAGAAAGGAAATGCTTCAAAGCGTAAAATCCCTTAACAACGCCAAAGCAGCAGGCCCCGACGGCATTAATAACCAAGTCCTTAAGCTCATCAACAAAGCATCTCCAGAAATTCTGCTCAAGTTTTACAACAAATGTCTCGCTCACCACTGTTTTCCCGATTGTTTTAAAATTGGACAAATAGTGCTCTTCTTAAAGAAGAACAAGAATCCAGAGGATCCAAGCTGGTATCGCCCGATCAGTCTTCTACCAGCTATTGGAAAATTACTCGAAAGACTCTTTATAAACCGATTGAAATAACATGTATTCAAGAACAATAAAATCAGCTCTTGCCAATTCGGATTTAAACCGAATAGCTTCACCATTCATGCCATCGATACAGCACTAACGCAAATCCAAGTTAACAAAGGCCAACAGCTACAGTCTGACCTGAAGAACGCTTTTGACTCCCTTTAGCCCTCAGAAACCTTCAATGTCCAAGAAACCCCTATCTTACAACAACTGACTACCTGCATAATAGAAAAAGCAAAGTACTCCACAACAACTCGGTCATCACACAGCAACAAGCAAGAGGATGTCCACAGGGATCGTGTATGAGCGCGGACCTCTGGAATTTCATCTTTTTTCATCTGGCCAGACCACACAAAAATCGTAGCATTTGCAAACGATGTAGCTTTCATCATCAACGGCCTCACCAGAGAACAACTCCAGGAAAACTGCAAACACACACGTCAAACTTTGAACGTTCTGTGCAAAATAATTAAACTACAGATTTCACACCAAAAATAGCAGGCACTGATTGTCCACAAACCGGGACGAACTATAGCTCGAAATCCCAAATTTAAAATAGATAGCTACAGGATCCAATGCGTGAAAACGATCCTCCCCCTTGACAACAAGTTCTACTGGATTTGGTAAGAATAAATAATAAAAAGATTCACCACTATGAAAATAGCGCAAGCTCTGAAGACAATGCGTGGTTACTCATGGGGCTTGAACCACCGAATTATGAAAATACTACTTACAAACGTGGTGAACAAGATCGTCACATATAGAGCCGCTATATGGGCAATACCTATGACCACCAGAAAGGTGCGAGCTCTAAACGCCATACAAAGACCTTTCCGTATAAATATCACCAGAGCATTCTCAACTACCTCCAACAACGCCCCACAGACATTGGCAGGTGGGCTCCTGATCCCAATCCAAGCGCAAATGGACGCATTCTCCTCAATAGTCCTCCAACTCAAACAACTAACTTTAATGATACAATATTCCACCCAACAGACTACGAAGATCAGCCTAAAAAGTACTTTCATCACCCACCTTTGAATCTCCAAAATCTGCACTGCATTTTTGACAACCCCCCCAACGGAATACACGGCTTTCACTGACGGCTCAAAGATCGAAAAAAAGGTTGGTAGCGCTGCAACCATCCAATTAAACTTTAGCTCACACACAGAATTGCAAAGGCACCTTAGAGATCTAAACAACGTGCACCAAGCTGAACTGACAGCAATCCTCTACAGTATGCAAGAGCTCCACCGTCTACCAACGGACACAGTCCATATTGTCAGTGACAGCCAATCATCAATTTGTGCTATTGAAAATCCCTGCACAAATTCACCAATAGCCCGACAAATACAAACAATTATCTATTCCAGCCAAAAGAACTTCGTTCTTACATGGACGAAAGGTCATAGCAATTGCGCCTGGAACGAAAGAACGGACTTCCTGGCAAAACAGGCAGCTCTCGAACATTCAGGCACTACCATCCACATGGCCACGCTCTGCACTGATGTTTACGCTAAAAGTGATGGCCAAAGAATAGTGGCAGAGACAATGGGACTAAGAACCGCAAGGCATAAAGACGCATTCACTTCTCCCATGTGTCGATACTGAGCGCACCATTTATAATTATTATCTCTCTCAGTATATCTCTGGTCATGGACCGTACCCAAAGTACTTCTATGAACGAAACCTTTCAGAGGCTGAAATATGCGTTTGTGGCAATCCGAGCGATCCAGACCATTATTTATTCCAATGCCCAATAACAGCAGACCATTATATTCGCCATCAGACAGCACCAGGAACAGACTTCAAACGCTTCCTGATAAAGCACCAGAAGGTTCACATTAGTATCAAAAACATAACTGACACACTCCATCGTCACGGCTTGGAACTGTGTGCACCATAACTATTATAAGTGATTCTGCTTGTCTGGTACAAACGCCAGTTTTCCAATGGGGGTGCCTTTATAGTCATTGCAATAGATTATCTTAGTGTATCAAGGTCAGTACTGATTTAGCACCTAGACAATACGACCACAGTTATGCACATCAAAAATGGCATAACTGGAACTAGTGAACTCAGATTTAATCCATGAACTGTGAACCATCCATGAACTGCTACACTGTCCCGAAAACATAAAACATAACATTAATATCACTATAACTTAACCAAGATAATAATGTTTAATGTTTTTCCATTCAATTCTATTTGTTTATTTGTGTACATATATTTATATTTATAATTTCACCATTAACTGTAATGTATGGTATTGTATTATAATGCCTTTGTCATCAGCAACTGTATCTCCCGGCCATGCTCTGTATCACAAGCTCTCTATGCCCTAATAATAACTTTTCAATTAACACCAATGAGTGGCGTAAGTGCGCCCTGTGGAGGTATTCTTCTCAAGACGGTTAGTGTGAAGGAGCGATACCAGTTCTGCCAATGGCGATGTGTTGGAGCTTCCCACAGTTAGTCCTGTCCTGCCCCTCATGCCTTCGTGGTGTAAAGGTAGCGCACTCGACGTGTATTTGAGAGGTCGTGGTTCGAGTACCGGCGAAGGCAATGCTTTTTCCTATCTTTCGCATAAAAAACCTAATGACACTACAGTGTGTCCCGAACTAAGAAAAAGGTGTTGGCAATAATTCGTCACCGCCAAGATTTGGCTATTGGGTCCATTAATCACCAGTCTCCCTTTAAAAGGGAGAGTATATAAGGTATTGTTTCTCGCCTTCTAGAATGCCTTCGGGTCTAACGGTAGCACAATCAAAGGAAGAGGTCCAGGTTTGAGTCCGGTGAGGGCACTGCATATTTTTCACGTTTCCTGCTTCAGAAGAACCTAATTACTCTGCAACTTTTTGAAGAAAACAAGTTTGCACTTACATAGCCGTAAGACAAACCACAAGATTCTTAATTAGCATTTGAAATAACAAACATATGAGAAAAGAGGTGAGATAATTAATATTTAATGATTCTCTTAACATCATTGCTGGCGATTAGACATAGAAATAATACTTAAAAATATAAAGCTTTAACAGTGGTTATTTGCGCACATATCGTTTTCTAATCAATAGAGCTACAAATTAATTAAAGAGTCCTTTCATTTGCGACAGAAACCCAGATTTTATTAGTGTTAATGATACCTTTTATCAGTTTCGTTACTTAACATATTTAATATTTTTAATCGGTGAACTTATTTCATTTTAATCGTGCATTATATTACACGAAGTCTAAGGATAAGGTGCGATGTAATATGTGAATTTAATTATGTTACGTTCTTTCATGTACTTAAGTTATTGTCTTATACGCTGGGAACATAAGAAGAAATTCTGTTCCTAGGATAGAGAAAATTTGGCAAGTTCTTTCATTTGAAACTTGTGACTGATATTACACAAAGAAATTGAAACTTTTAAAAATTGTGGAAATTCTAAAACGGATAGGAATGGCGAATTTTTTTAATGATGTCACACTTACTATTTAAAATAAGGCATACATTACTTAAAATTTCATTTGCAATAACTGTTAACTTAAAAATAGTTTGTTTGGTAACAACAACATGCCCTGCTCCACGTGACCCTAAGTGGTCCGTCCGCACTACATTTCCCCCACTCCTCAGAACCAGGCGCAGAGGTTCAACCTCCGCTATACCCAGTGGCCGAGACTGCCTATGTACAGATCCTAGCTAGTATCTTCGCAGAGTTCTCTACGTCGACCCGGGGGATCGTTGTAAGATGGAGACTGTTGTTGATTGCTGACTGTTGACGGTGGATGGGGCACCATCTGTTGGCCATAGGATAGTCAGTTTTGGCCAGCATCCTCCACTATCAAGAGGGAGAGTGCCCGTTAGCGAGGCAAACGTCTACAGTAGGCAAGCAGTGGGCACTGTATATCTGCAACTGATGGAAACTGTCTTTTTTTTTACATAACATGATAAAAATATTGGGAAAAGTTACGGAAACATCTATACAATCAGCCCGTTTTCTAGGATTCGAACCTGGATTGGGATACCGGTGTTTCGATTTTAACCATTCACTCATTGGAGGGAGGATAATGATAATACTTTGTAAGATTTTAATAGTAATGTATGATATAAATTACTAGCAAAATAATACAGATCTATAATAAAAATGCTGGTTACATAAACACGTCTTTCTGCATGATTGCATCAATTCCTTATTTTGCACTCTGATTCTGAAAATATTGAAAATTTAGCACTTTTTTTTAACAATCGGCAGTATTAATGCATACATCTGCGTCGACTAACGGGTTTCTAATGAGCGATAATGCTATACTTATGTTGTTAAGACACTGTATCTATAAAGTAATTATTTGTAGATATTCAATATATGAGTGTAATTATTCTCTCACGTAAAGTAGCAGAAAATGCAAATATTAGCCGATTATAATAAAACTAGAAAGCCCGGCTGTCATACGAAATATATATTATAAATTGTAATTAATGTTATATATATTATAAATTGTAATTAAAATTATTTGTACAAATGTGTCTGCTAATTACCCAGGGCAGGCGGCGAGGACGCTCCTTTGCTTACTGCCCCACGGAGTTTCTCCCTTCTACTTGCTTAATTGCTTAAAGTAGAGAGCAGTGAAGGAAACCACTGGCGGTACATTTCTTAAGAGCCCACCGCTAGCTCAGTAAATAAAGGTGATTTAAATAATAAAATGTTAATTCACATGTCAAAGATCTCTCTTTGTGCACAACATTTCTTGTGTAGATCTTTCCATCATTTTTAAGCTCGTCTTGCAGAGGACCATCAACTATTTTTAATTTCATGTCTGTTCTTTCACGAACTATTGAACCGGGAACATAAAGTTGGCCGTGTCCAAATGCAGACTCAAGTAAAAAAATGCCAACGCCCTTAAGCGTTTGGCCCTGAGACTTATTGATGGTCATAGCAAAGGCAAGTTTTACAGGAAATTGTCTATGTCTCCATTGAAACGGCAACCTTGTGCCCTAGCAACTTCACCGCATTGGCTAGTAGAGTTACGCAAGCAACCAATAAACTATCGGCGACAAACAGACACTTAAGTCGCACATATATATGGGGTGAAGTAACATCATCTCCTCCAAAACAAACGGCTGGCTCTCGGGCTTAGCGAAGCACACCGTTGAATTCCGCAGGTCGTGGCACGCCATTTTGATCATTCGCGTCTTCATGGGACTTTAATTAGCCGAGATATTAATTAAAAACTAATTTTCCCCTACGTTTTCTCTACATGTTCCACTTTCTTTCTTGGGTTTTTCCTATTAGAGTGATTTGGCTCCGTGACAAATTATTTTTTCTCGAATATCTACGGAACGGCGCCGAGTTGAAATTCGAGATCCGTATCCTCGGATTCCAAAAAATTCTCCGAATCCATCGATACAGTTCTCATCTTCGTACGACTTTAATTGGCCGAGATATTAATTAAAAACTGCGAAAACGTTAATTTCCGCCCTCATTTTTCCGAGTGGCTACAATAAACTATCGGCGACAAACACTTAAGCTGCTTATATGTAAGAAGTTGCCGGTTTTAGTAAAAAACTATCTCTTTTCTTGCTAGTTCAAGAGCTTGGAAACAAAAATTGGCTAATATATTTTAATAATAATCATTTTAATAACTTTTCTTTGCACGTTCCATGAATTTCTGAAGACTAACTAGACGACAATTTTATAGTCTGTACTACAAATAATAGTATAGTGAACAATTCCGAGTTTGTTCGTGTGACGAGGTCACATTGAATTAATTATTTACTACGTTATGGCAATATTTAGATATTTGCATCAGATTCCTTTGGTGACAGTTTCATTTTTTCGCCAACTTGTGTTGTAAGGTGAGGAACAGATTTCATCAGACAACTGTTGTAAGCGAAGGAAAGTATTGCATCAGACAACTGTTGTAAGCGGAGGAAAGTATTGCGTCAGACAACTAGCGTCTTCACTTCTGTTTGCCTGGGTAGCTGAAGGTATTTTGCGATTGGTTGCCTTCTGACGCTGGACCTTTTTTTCATTGGGCGGCAAAACTTAACTATGGAACTTTATAAAAAGGGTATTTTTTTGGTCTACGAAGGGAGAAGGAGGAGATTGTGAAGGTGGGAGATGGAAATGCTGCATAGAGAAAGACAGTAAGAGTGGGGTAAAATGCAAACTTTTGGCAGTTTATCGTGCAAGCTTTCTTTGGTCTCCCACTATGTATGAAGGAAGCGAGTTTCTTTCTCTTTGATGTTGTAGCTGCAAAATTTAAGCTAATCTCCTTTTTTCCCGGGCTTGGCATTTTCGTTCGGCATCCCGATGAAGAGTACCTGCATGTGTTTGAGCTGAAATACACCAAGTATTCGAAGGGCTGTGTGGAAGAATTGATCTATCTTTTTTTGTTCTGAGTGAGGAGGCCTCATATCGTCATGTGACATGCCGGATTACAAAAAAAAAAGGAATATATCTTCAGTATTGTTAGTATCCAATAAAGCAAGAATTAAATCTGTTTTCACGTGTTTGTCACTCTCTCGTCACGGCGGGCTATAGACCTGGATCTTGTCCTGGGGTAAGTTGCCACTATATTCCTGTTTATCATAACATGTGACATATACGTTTGCCACCACAACCAACGAAATAATCATTACCACACTTGGTGCCGCGCCCAACCGTTTCGTGTGCTGTGTCAATTACATTAACGTTGCATTGAACTGTATCTATTCTAAGACTGTATTTAAAGCAGTTGTATTTATGAATGTATTTAAAGTGAATATAGATTATTCACATGAATGATTCAAAGTCTAACTGAATGTATTTAAGATGAATATAGATTGTATTAATGACATGAATGATTCAAAGTCTAACTTAAGTCTTATGCTGCAGTGGTAAACTTGTTTGATATTATTTTTTTTAATTTGTATTATATATATGATTTATAGTATATACCTTTATTGGGCAAAAATTTGCATATTTATCATATGTGTCATTTCATAGAATGTTATTTTGTTTAATTGAGTATGCCTAAGACACGACAACAATCTCCTGAACAAATGGAAACTAAAACATTCACATTTAATATTGCATCATTTTCTGGTGATCCTGATACCGTTCGCTGGTTCACCAGCCAGATTAAAGAATATAAAACTCTTAATAATTGGAATGATAAAGTTGCACTATTATATCTGAAAAGTAAACTTGTTGGTGCTGCACAGCAGTTCTTTGCAGAATCGGCTGCTTGTCAAAATGTGACTTCCCTAGACGAGGCTTGTGAAAAACTGATAAATTTCTTTTCGAAGGATTCTAACTCTTCATCTAATTTAATTGCTTTCCAGACCATTCAGCTGTTACCTGGTGAGTCAATAAAAAGTCTTGCTCATCGCATTGAAACTTTGGCTCATGCTACATACAACCATGTTCAAAATAGCAAAGCATTGAACCAAATAAAATCTTTGCAGTTTCTAGCTGCTTTACCAATAGAACTCAAAGAAAAATTAATTAGTGAATCTACAGATAATTTTGATCAGCTTGTGAATTTAGCTCAGCAACATCATTCTAATTCGCAAAATTTGAAACTAATGCAAACACATTCCATTGCTTTGAATAGCAAAGATGATGCTATTGAGAGTTTAAAAAGTCAAGTTGAAAACCTCAGTCTTCAAATTGCATTACAGAATGAAAAATGTCAGTTTTGTAATTTAGATAAGCATCCCTTAAATCAATGTAATGCTGTTTTGTCTTTACGGACAAGTAATCCCACACATGCTCAAGATACAAATGATCACTGTGTAAATTGGATGCAAGAAACTCCCATATATCCTCCATATCCACTTCCATGCTTATACTGTCATAAATTTGGACATTCAATATCAGTATGTCGTGCGTATTTGGCGATGTGTAGCCCTCGTCAGAACCTGGTTAGAAGTTCGAGTAACTATGTTAGCAGTCGTTCTAATCTCACTAGACCACAGTTCTATAGCAATAGTACGCGACAAGGTGATAACTCAAATGTTAACAGATTTCCACCTTATGGTCGGAGACCAAATTATTATAATCAGCCAAGATACTGTACCCCTTTAAACGCAAGGGGAGTTCACAAGTAGGTGGCGATGTGACCTCTAATGTTTCAACCAAGTCATCAAAAACCAACTATTATACGAGCAAAGGATCGGAGAGTATTGAAACATATTTAAATAAGCAAATGATAATCAGTGGTAAACCCTCGAGTTCTATCAAAGAGTTTTTGCAACAATTTCATGTCAAAAGTAAAAGTAATTGTTTACCTATTGCGCATATAAATAATGTCTTTTCTGATTGTACTCTTCCTTTGATTCATGTAACATTTGGTAAAAATTTGTGCACTTTATTACTTGATTCAGGAAGTTCTGTGTCATTGTTATCAAAAGCTGTGTTTGATACAATAAGATTGGATACTAAAGTTAGATTTTTATCCAGACATGTTCAAATTAAAACTATCAATTCCAATTTACATTTTTCAGCCTGTGCAGAAATATCATTTAAGATAAACAAGCAGCATTTTAAACACTCTTTTTATGTATCTGATGCTTTTCAACAAAATTTTCATGGAATTTTAGGTTATGACTTTTTATTCAAACATGATGTCTTAATATGTGCTAAAAGTGCAGTTGCAAAATTTAATAATTTTGATGTACCTCTAATTAATATGGCTAAAGTAAAAAAATTATAATTGTAATCCTGTACCTTCAGAATGTTATGCAATTTTGAAACACAAAATTATGTTAGATCCTGGAGAATCGACAATTGCGCACTTAAGAGTCAATAGTCCTCATGCTAACAATCAACCTGTCCTTTTTCAACCAACTGTAAGTAAACACGATATTGAATTGCATCCTGCGATCCACACTCTAAACGACAATTCCTTCATTACTGTCATCAAAAATACTGGTTCGAACAGTGTTCATATAAACAAAAATTAGAAGCTAGGTCAAGTCACATCTGATATTGAATTTGCTGAGACCATACCTGATTCTGTAAATTCGGATACTCCTCAAAATGAGTATTGCAATCTTATAACTCCATCAAAAGAGGTTTTAGAAATAAGGAAACAAGAATTGTTACCATCTGACTTTGATCTTAACCATCTTTCTCCTGAACAAAGGCAGTGTTTATTGGATGTGTTAATCTCTAATTATGCAGCTTTTTCCAAATCTTTAAAATCACTTGGCTGCACTGATAGGGTAACCACACAAATTTGTTTTAGGTCTTCGAATCCCATTAGGACCCTCCCTTTTGAAATTCCTTATTCATTGCAATCCCAAGTTAAAGAAGATCTTCAGGAACTGCAGGAAGCTGGTTTAATTCATCGAAATGTTGCTGAATGGGCTTGTCCCATGCTGTTAGTAAAAAAGAAGCCAGATCCCAAATACCCTAATAATCCACCCAAATACCGCATGGCTCTTGATTTAAAATTGCTTAATTCTATTATTGAACATTCAACATATCCTTTTCCAAAGATTTCAACGCTTATAAACAACATCTCCACTTACAAGTACTATTCAGTACTTAATTTAAAAAATGCTTATTGGCAAATTAAACTTCCCGATCACTTGCAGGATGTGTTAACATTTACTACACCTTTTGGATCCTTTGCTAATAGAAGGCTAGTTTTTGGCTTAAAGACTGCCGCCAGTACTTTTCAAGCTTTAGTGGATACGCTTATTGATGAACTAAAAATGGACGGCATCGTAGGTGTGCATGCATATCAGGATGATATTGTAATAGGTGCTTCTGACTTTGATGATATGATGACTAAGTTGACTGCAGTTTTGAAACTTTTATCTAAGTATAACATAACACTGTCTCCTACAAAATGTGTCTTTTTCAAAACAGCTATAGATTATTTAGGATTTCACATCTCTCATAACTTAATTAAACCCATTTCAACTAATATTGCTAAGATCACTAACTTTCAACCACCTAAGACTGTCCGCCAGGTCAGAAAATTTCTAGGCCTTTGTGGTTTCTATAGGCATCTCATACCAAATTATGTCGAACTTACTGATATTTTGACACAATTGACCAGTAAGAAGAATAAATTTAAACGGACTGTGCGCAGAGCGTTGCATTTGAGAAATTTCGACATATATTCTTTTCTGAACCTTTTGTTATCTTACCACAATGGGACAAGGAATTTATACTGAATACTGATGCCAGTGGTCATGCTATTTCGGGAGTTCTTCTGCAGGAACACAACAATGAATTGCATCCTGTGTCATATTATAGTCGAACATTGTCACCATCTGAAAGAAAATACCCAGCTATAAAATTGGAACTTTATGCCATTTATCGGTCTGTTACTGCTTTCAAATCATATTTATATAATCGAAAGTTTACAATTTTGACTGATAGTAAACCTCTGTCGCATTATCAAAAATCTACGTTACTTGCTGACAACACGACTAGGTGGCTTATGGAGTTAAGTGAATATACTTTTGAATTTAAGCACATTCTTGGAAAATTAAATTCTCTAGCTGATTACATGTCACGTATGCAAGATCCTGATCATAATCAGCCAGTGTTGGCTGAAAACTCTGAAGATAACTCAGTTATTCTTCCGTTTGTTGAAACAAATCTTGAACGACCCCAAGTGAATGCCCTGGTTTCTTCTGGAGATCTTGCTCATGAAATTTATGAGTCAACGTTTCTTGCTGATCAAAGTTCGGATCCTTTTACTTCAGAAATTATCACAATTTTGAAAAATCCTTCCTTGCTTAATGCTGCAAAGGTACATAATTTCTTTATTAATGAGTCAAGCAAGCTTCTTATGTTTATTTCAAACAAACAAAATAATGCTGAGTTAATTGTTGTTCCACAAGCATTGAAATCTAAAGTGTTAGAAATTTCCCATATATCCCATCTTGGGGTGCAAAAGACTTATGAGATTTTATCGAAACGTTACTTTTGGAAGGGCATGTATAGTGACACAAAGAACTTTGTTCTCTCGTGTCATTTATGCAACAAATATAAGTCGTTCACTCCTAAACAAGCACCATATAAAGCCATCAGAATACCTAAGTACCCAAATGACTTTATTTCCATGGATATCGTCGGTCCTATAAGGAATTGTGGCCATGTTCTTACTGTTTTAGATCATTTTTCTAAGCATCTTGCTTTATATCCACTTAAAAATCTCACTGCTGAAACTGTTACAGGGCATTTATTACAATATATATCTGTACATGGACGACCGGAAATGATCTTGACTGATTTGGGTACACAATTCACTTCATTAGTGTTTGAATCAATTACAAAATCATTAGGTATTAAATTATCTCACTGTACTCCTCAGAGACCGGAATGCAATGCACAAAGTGAACGAGTTAATACTTCAATCAAAACTTCTTTACTTACCCTTCATAAAAAAGGTGTTTCATTTCAAAATGCATTGTTAATCCATCAGAATATTTACAATGGTACTATTCATCCTTCAACAGGCTATTCTCCTAATATTTTGCATTTTGGAAGAAACTTATCTTTAATTTTTGATACATTTCACCCTGATCCAAGGCCAGCTCAATTGGATAAATCCCATTATTTGTGTGATCTTCTAACACAGCTGAAATTAACTTATGAACATGCCTATGAGATGCTTGAGCGAAAACAAGTAGAACAAAATACTCGTCAACTGAAAAATGCCAAATTAAGATCATTCAGTATTGATGACGTAGTGTATCTGAAATCTAAGGATACATTTAAACCCAGATTTTTCTGGACCATTTTGTATTGTTTCAAAATCAAGTGATGTAAACTACACTATTCGAGGACTTGACAATGAGTTTGCTCAATCATTGAAAATTCACATCAATTGCCTTCGTTTAGCTCCAAAACGATTCTCTCACTTAGTTCAAAATCCACCTCCTGCTTCTCAAGTTACACATCAGTATAATCTAAGAAAAAGACAGCACGTTTAAATTTTCTTCTCCTCTTAACATAGTAGTGTATTGGAGAATGTTGATATATATGAAAAGTTATGTATTGTTAAGTAGTGTGTTTATATCTAATTGTACTAAATTTATTCTGTTGCGCCTCTTTTGTTGAATTCTTATGATTGTGCAGGCATAATCATTAGAGTTTAAGGCTTGATCACCCTTAAATATCAATTATAGATTCAACAACATTGTGCCTAACATATTAAAATGATTAAAGGTGTTTATTTTTCAAAATCTCTCTTGAGATTTTATACGCCCTACTTTTATCTTGAAACGTATGTGTTATACTACATATTTATAGCATGAAACATGTTTTGCATGAAAAGTTGGTATGTGAATTTTGTTTGTTGTATAGCATGAGAAGAATCGTATGTCATGATATATTTAATTTGGACCAATGGTTCGATGCATATTAACTTTATGCATATTTCGATGCATATTTCTGTGTTTGTGTATATATATATCCTCTTAAATGCTGAATTCTGTGAAAATAGAACAGAATGTAGGTTATGAACTATATGAATAATGTTCAAATTGTTTGACATCTCGACTACTTTTGTGGACTGTGTACTTATTTAACGCACACTTATTATCAATTATGTGCCTAGTTCTTCAATATTTTGAACAAATTATGTGAATGTGCAATGATTATATCACTTATTACTGAGTACACGTGTTACAGACTGTGCCTGAATACTCAGTACGGTAATTATGTTAAATTTATAGACTTTTTGATATTATGGACTCTAATATTTTTCATGGACTTTTAAAATGAATGCTTCCATTACTGTGCGTGATGCACAGAAGACTATCAATTGAACTTTAATCATCTGTGCTAACAGTATAAAATTGGATTCTTTGCACAATTATCCATATACTTTGGTGTTAAACGATAGCAATTTAACCAAGTGATCTCCATGTTTTAATATGTTAGAAATTGTATGTTTATTTATAGCGCATTTGATTATGTTATTTGTCTGGCATTTGTATACTATGTACTTATGTAAATAGCAATTTGTGTGTAATATTATGTATTTTTAACCAGCACTTTCACATGAATTGGCATGAGTTGATATGAGGCTCCCTCTTAACACTAGGAATGTGCACATAGGAATTTTTTTTTACCTTTTTTTTTTCCGAAGCAGGGGTGGATATGTGACGAGGTCACATTGAATTAATTATTTACTACGTTATGGCAATATTTAGATATTTGCATCAGATTCCTTTGGTGACAGTTTCATTTTTCCGCCAACTTGTGTTGTAAGGTGAGGAACAGATTTCATCAGACAACTGTTGTAAGCGAAGGAAAGTATTGCATCAGACAACTGTTGTAAGCGGAGGAAAGTGTTGCGTCAGACAACTAGCGTCTTCACTTCTGTTTGCCTGGGTAGCTGAAGGTATTTTGAGATTGGTTGCCTTCTGACGCTGGATCTTTTTTTCATTGGGCCGCAAAACTTAACTGTGGAACTTTATAAAAGGCGGTATTTTTTTGTCTACGAAGGGAGGAGAAGGAGGAGATTGTGAAGGTGGGAGATGGAGATGCTGCATAGAGAAAGCAGTAAGAGTGGAGTAAAATGCGAACTTTTGGGAGTTTATCGTGCAAGCTTTCTTTGGTCTCCCAGTATGTATGAAAGAAGCGAGTTTCTTTCTCTTTGATGTTGTAGCTGCAAAATTTAAGCTAATCTCCTTTTTTCCCGGGCTTGGCATTTTCGCCCGGCATCCCGATGAAGAGTACCTGCACGTGTTTGAGCTGAAATACACCAAGTCTTCGAAGGGCTGTGTGGAAGAATTGATCTATCTTTTTTTGTTCTGAGTGAGGAGGCCTCATATCGTCATGTGAAATACCGGATTACAAAAAAAAAAAAAAAAAAAAAAAGGAAATATATCTTCAGTATTGTTAGTATCCAATAAAGCAAGAATTAAATCTGTTTTCACGTGTTTGTCACTCTCTCGTCACGGCGGACTATAGACCTGGATCTTGTCCTGGGGTAAGTTGCCACTATATTCCTGTTTATCATAACATGCGACATATACGTTTGCCACCACAACCAACGAAATAATCATTACCACAGTTCGTATTATAAAGGAACGGTGTGAGGCGTCCAGTCCTCAGAAAGTTTCTTGAATTTGAAAACAGAAATGTTGTTGGAGATTTTGGAATACTTTTCAACCTTTCTGATTGAAAATAATTACTGTTCACACCATGTGTATTAGTAAATTACTATTTTAGAATATTAATTGCGATTAGGAATAATAGACAGTTCTCTGAGATAAGCTTGTTCGGATTTTAATATCAAATCGCAGGTAGTTGAAACGTAAAACAGTATATTAAATACCACATCACGTATATTTAAGCCTGTTAAATTATACATATTTTTTACTGCCAGTCATTTAAACTTATTTCGTAGAATTATTCTGTTTTAATTAAACGATCTCTCAAGGTAAGTTGAAAATGATATCAAAAATTGCAAATTTATTTTTGTAATTTTTGTAATAAGGGAGTCAAACTTTTTCTAATTTTATTTTTTCATAACGAGTATAAAACTTTTCCAAATATAAGTACAGGAACCGTGAAACACCATTAAAAGTTAGATTTTGTTATTTCTCATAATTCTTCTTTTTTTTTTTTTTAAATTGAGATTGCGAAAACACTAATATTTTCATCATTTTAAAACAAATCTGTAACTTGAAGTATATAACTCTGAACAACGGTTGCGAATGAAAAAGTCCAGTAAGAACTTTCACGCCGGGTATTGGAGTTTGTATATATGTAACTATTTGGTTCTGCTGACTGCAACAAAAAAGAGAGGTGCACAACTAGATGTTATAGCAGCCTCATATACAAAATTTCAATATGCTACGGCTAATCGTTTCTAAGTCAAGCGAGAATGTCACGACAAGTGTAGACAAGAGTATAGACGTCACGAAAAAAATCCACTTTGAATCCATTTGACAACCCGTATTGAAATAAAGAGTCCTTTTCTCTATCTGTGGATACAGACGTCCCCCAAAAAATGGCCAGCAGGGATTCATAGACAATCAACATGGATATTTCCGTTGAAATTTGGATAAGGTAAAAATGACGGGGAAGGGGAACTAAAAATACATATATATAGAAATATAAAATTAAATATAGAAATATTACCTTTCGTAGATGCTGAAGATGTTGATTCATTATAAAAAGCAGAATTGGCTGCTGAGGCAGATTAAATATACTTCTTTATTTTAGTAAACATGTTGCGGCCACAAACAACTTGGCACTCTAACTTGTGCCTATTTGAAAACGTGTACATTTATTATAACTTTGCGGTAAGAAGAGAAGCAGCTATGTCGAAGTATTGAAAGCAAGTAAGTTGTGTTCAGGATTAAATCTTGATTCGGAATGAGTTAGTTTAGATTCTCAAGCATTTGATTGGATAAATAATGCTGCTTTAAAGTTATTATTGGCTGTCCGAGGTTTAGTTCCATTTACATCACCCGGTTGCGGACATTTAGCCGACACGGACACTTAGCCGACAATGAGCCTCGCTCTTTTCAGTGCTTTCACATTTCTAATACTTTCACATTTTATTACTACCTTGCTCAACACATCATACTACATTCATTCCCGTATTAAGTCGTTTCGCTCCTCCCACTAATGAAATTTCCTTTCACTATCATTGTCGGTCATTATCCTTTTACTGTCATGTCAGGAAATAACGAGTATATAGACTGTCACTGTCATGCTAGTTTGGCAAGGAGTGATTCGCCGCACTCCTTGCCAGACTGGCACTACTTTTTTTTTCTGAAATGCTATTTACACCCTCATAATGCTATTTACACGTTAGGCATGGTATATTTATTTATATGGAATAATTCTTCGGCCCAGGAATTCGTGCTTCGTGGCCTGCTGTCACCTAACAAAATAAGGTTTGGTTTCGTTTGGTTTATGTAATTACAGGAAAGCCAGAGGGCTATCTGCCTAAGGGGTGGAATACCTTTCTTGGAGGACTTTCAAAGGAAATCTGGCTCGTATACACGTTACACATGGAAACAACAACGAGAAAATTCATACAGCCAGTCCGTTCGCGGGATTCGAAATTCGAAACGAACTACCAGCTCAGCCGGCTTAACAGAAATAGAGTGTCGTTTCACTTAATATGTAAAATAGTAATGATAAAATAGTAATGAAACAAAAAGGTATTAGAAATTTGAAAGCATTAGGAAGAGCGAGATTGGAAAATTAGTATCATTAACTAAACAAGAAACATTATTAATGATGTGAAAGTGTTCAAAGGAACCCAGTAGATTAAATGAAGAAGATTTACGGATAATTTTTATAGATCCAATATTAAAATGTAACTAAGTGAGCGTCTTACTTAGCTAAGAAAATTCTTTTTTACTTTCGAAAATTAATTTATATTCCCTAACGAGAAATTTCAACACTTTTTCAATTTGGCCAATATACATCAAACAGCACGATATATATCAAATTATGCTAAATTACACAAGAATTAAAAGCACATATGGGATCTTTAAGAAACGAAAAATGAATTTTACTGATAGGTGAAAAAATTACTTAGATATTGAACTTATGGAGAAGTCGAGAATTTTTGTAATTGCTAGTAAATTAAATGATTATTGGGTACGTGTCGGCTAAACGTCACTGTTGGCTTAACGACCTGTTGACTAAATGTCTTGACAGTTAAATGTCCTACAACTAAATGTCCTGACGGCTAACTCTCTGTGTCGGCTAAATGGCCTGTCGGCTAACTATCCGTGTCAGCTAAATGTCCTGTCGGCTAACTGTCCTTGTCGGCTAAATGTCTTCTCGGCTAAATGACCTGTCTGCTTAAGTGTCCGTGTCGGCTTAATGTCCTATCGGCTAAGTGTCTCGTCGGCTAAGTGGTTGTGTCCTAAGTGTCACGGATCCTACATCACCAGCGTTGTGTAAGAGTTCTATTACATGGATTAGTCTCGAAGTGACGAAAGTGCAGAAAGAGATTGCTATGTTTAGAACAGTGGAGGAGAATAATATTATGTCATATTGTACCCTAATTTTGCTTGTCAATAATTTAATTTTGATTAACATTAATTTTATAAGAGTACGGTTTTAAAGTAGTTGTTTTAAGTTGATTTTTTAATCTGTAACTGTTTACTTTAAAAAAGTTCGGTAATGTTAAACTTATTATCCTCTAAAGGTGAAGTTTGGTTTTTAACTTTTTAATTTTTGCTTGAAAAACGTAATTTAGTTTTAATTGGTTTTATCGTGTTTTGTTTTGGTTTCACACTTAAGGTTATTTCAATTTTAAAATTCAAAGTTTTTCTGTTTTATTACACTAATTTGGTGTATAAACATAATTAGTTTTGCTTTTTTTTTTTCTGTTGAATGATAACCCCTCTTTCCTGCAAACTTATGTATCCATATTTTCTGACTCAGATGGCATAATTTCGACTGATGTAATGTAAGAAATTTAATTAATTGAATACTTTTACTGATTAACTGTGTAATTAGGCTATTCGATGTTCTTTTTTTGGAAAATTATTTGGAGAGTTCTAAGAATTCTGTCTCGGATATTTAGCTTATCTTGTTATAAACAACCTCCCTTCCCTTTCAAGGTAACATTTCTTAGTCAATCGGTTTGCTATGTGTTTAATTTCAATATTCCTCCCCGTCCGCTAGCCTGGTTCGTCTGTATGTAAATGTATTACTGTGTCTGCTTTCTCAGGAGAAGATAACTCCGTTTCGAAGGCAACTTGCAAACTCAAGAGATGCTACACCAACAATCCGCCCTTAACTCGCTCTCAACAGAATCCCATACACAGAGGCTAAGAAAGCTGAATGGCTCACCGATTACTATGCTACTCAGTTCTGCATTAACAATATATCTTACACATCCACTGAAACTCTAGTCGTACAGACACTCTCTAGTTTCACAACAATACCCCACACAAACAACATTCCTCCAGTTCAGGTTTCGGAAGTCTGTGACTAACTTGAAAAATTGAAAACCAAGATCCCTGGACTTTATCAAGTTTCCAACAAGATGCTAAAAACATAGGCCTGCATATGTAACTCAAATTAACAAAAATTTTAAACTCTATGCTCAGACTTGGTCTCTACCCATCCACTTGGAAGACCAGGCTGGTATCCCCCAGGGGTCCTTTCTTGGCCCCTTTATTTTTAACCTTTACACGAATGATATCCCCCAAACACCACACACCACACTTTCTCTCTATGCAGACGTAATAATTGGGAACTGAAACTGCCTTTGTAAACCAAAACTTTTCTCTTCGCCATGCTTCCATCCTTCATAACTACGCACTTCAGCTTTTGCTCTCTACTGTGCTAAGATGTAATTTCGCTGGCTTGCTTTCTAACAATATTAAAAATGTAAATCTTCTGTGGAAAGGCACGACTAGAGTGCCAAATGATTGTGGCCACAAATATCAGCTGCAAATAAAAATGGAATTAAAACTGCCTCGACTGCCCAGTTCTTTAGATATTACCAAGTTAGCATTATTAGCATACTACGCAATCAAAAATCTTCTTCAATATGGGTCTAAGCACGCATCTACAGTGTTCAGTCTTTCCTTTGCTTTTATTATGACATATATATATATATATATATATGTCATAATAAAAGCATATATATATATATATATATATATATATATATATATATAATTGAAAAAGAAAATGTAAACCGAACTGGTAATTAGACGAAAGACCTATCTGGTCTCAAAAACTTTTGCGCATAATGCTGCAAAAAGATTTGAAAAACTGCCAAATTTTAGTGCTGGAAAACTTGCTATTGCTCGAAAAAAATTAATTAATCTGACATTTGTGTAATGGGAAAAGTTAACTCACATGAAAAAAAGATGGACGGAAAAAATAAATATATATATTAGGAAGTTACAAAAACATGGATTATAAATGTGAATGTATAAAAAGCCTATACATAAAAAAATTAAAATTAAAATTGCCAATGTATATATATATATATATATATATATATATATATAAATATTTTCAATTTTTGAATATTTTGATAAATTGTGATATGTAATACATTATTAAAAAATCAAATTAACATTGGCTTCTGCAACTAATAAGAATACATACTGGCATACAAAGTAATTAAAATTTGTTTCCATAAATGTGAGTTGTTGAAACTTGAACCTATGTTAACTAAATTTAATTCTTAGTCTTAAATTCTCATAATTCGCAAGTGGATGTTTCACGCTTAGTTAAAGCAGTGAGAGGAAATGGATTACCGAAACCATTTATACTGTTTTAAAGCGAACAACTTTATACATGCAGTTTAAATCTGGCGTGGGATATTTGCTTATTTAATTCATCTTGATGTTTTACAATATTTACTAAATTAAGGTAATTTGTCGTTGAAAAAGAAGATCTTGTCACGGTTAGATTCAGAAAAGCATTCAACCATTTTATCGAAAGCCATGCCAGACATTTGATTAAAAAAAAAAAAAAGTTTATTAATCTGCCTTTGTTAGTTAATGCTAATCACACGAGGTTAATGTGGAAATCGAAAGAGAGGACATTGTGAAGTACTAAGAGCATTAACTTATATTCATATTACATATAAAGAAAATGATGAATTTTGAACTGGTTGGAATTACTAGTGTGCAGGAATTTTACCAATTTCGCCATTGTTGGGCTTCAAGTGTATCTCTTAAATTCGGTGCGTTTATTAATGTAGCGTTTGCAAAGAATTACACATATGTTCAAACTTCAATAAACTTAACTAAGTTATACGTTTATTAGATGAAGCATGGAAATCGTTTATTATTAAAAAATTCTAAATATGAATTGCAAAAATATTGTGCGAAATTGAATGTACGCAGAATTTCTAAAGACTTACTTGCCTAAAGACTTACTTCACTTACTTGTCATTACAACTGAAGTAACGCAATTTTCATTTAGTTTTGGCATCTACAGATATTCTGAATAACTCAAAAGGCATAAATCGTCTTCTGAGATCGGGTCAAAGATAAACGACCCTGAAGCAACCTTTGCGACAGTTGAATCTGCTGAATCACTGGATTCATTTCAAAGGGACTGTGGTAAGATTTGCTGAAGCAGCCAGTCGCAGGAACTTCACCATGCTCGATGGCAAGCGGAACTTGATCACGTCCCATTATCATCGTCGAAGAAATAAAAACTGAATGGATGTGACCCCATTCGTTTAGCTCTGCAGATTCTAAACTAAAATTCGTTTTGCAATAGTGAATGAATGCACTCCATGCTTTAAAAAGATTTTTCGATTCCTTTTTCTTTCTCTCTTTTTTTTATCCCTTTTGGGAAAGATCAGCAAAAATGCGCTTCTCTTCCTCTTGATGATGACGAAGCTGAGAAATCCGAGTTCTTTAATTAATTTAAAGAAGGAATACTGATGGAGAATAATGCACTTTTCCAAAAATATCCCATTTAAGTGTTTCTATTTGTAGTATTTCACAAAGGAATATTTTAAAATAAGTTTTAGATATTTTACAGCGAAGAGACATATTTTCAGGCATATATTTTTAGATTGAGTTTATTGAAGGTAATTATTTGACAATGATAAGTTTATTATAAATTCAGCATAAACCTTGCATTTTTTAATATTTGTTGTTGAAATATGTTTTTAAGTTTCATTAATTTAAACTTAGAGGAGATTTTTAGATCTACTAAATTCTGTTCTTTAAAGGTTCGAGATAAATAAATGCGATAAATGTTTATGTAAACAAATATTTAGAATTCAGAATGTAACGGATATTTTTGCTTACGAGGTTAGTTTATTCTTTTTCTCGGATTAAACGATTAATTATACTTGGATAATATGTCAGTCTAATATTTTTATGTATGGTATGTGTTGTGAATAAAAATAAGAAAACTGGAACAACATGGTCTTCATGCGAGAATCGCGTTTATTCTTTAGAGTGATATAATATTATTTTTTATGATATTGTTGTTGAAATGAATTTTGTGGTTTAAGTGCGAAGAACTAAATAAAGGTAATACACAAATCGTTGACAAATTGCCACTTTGGACATAATATAAAATATGAAAGCTTTCAGATTTTCTTTTTTTTTTTTTTAAATTTTCTAATTGCTTTAACTGTATTTAGTGTTTTATATTTTTCTATTTTTTCAAATTTTAATTAAGATATTTTAAAATTTTGTGTCTTTGCCTTGCTGCGAAGTGAGAACTGAATTAATTGAACAAGAAATACTAGTATATCTCTAATGAAATTCGAGGAAATAAGTTTAAATGAAATGCAGCAAAAAATGCGTATAATTTAATATTCCGTAGAAGAAATCATGTGGTATACACATGAGATTTTTTAATACATATTTGCAGAGGAAGCAGGGAATCTCACAAAAATAAAAGATGTCATTTTGAGTTTTCTGAAAATGATCAGAATATGAAAATCACTGACCTAACTAAACATGTTTTTCAACAAGTGCTGTTATGTGTGCATGTGATATAAATCTAATTATGATTTGCTTAACATATATTAATATTATGCAAACCAAGGCACGATGTTCTAAGATGATCAGGCAACTGAAAGTAAACTTCATTTATAATCATGTTAAATTTGATCCAAAGGTTTTCTCAAAGCCACTGATAAATGTAGCCTATTAAAAAAGTAAAAGTAATTTTTATCTTAAAATATTAGCATACAATTTTAACCTGCACATATACTTAAATGAATCAAACAATATTAAAAATCTATTATTATTTCCTCACTTAGTTTCATCTTTTGGGCCTAATTTCATTTTTCCTTCCGTATATTCCGGCGTATAACGCGCACTTTTTATACAAAAAAAGATCGAAATTTGCGGGTACGCGTTATGCGTCGGATATAAAAATGACACATTTAAAAATAAGGAAAAAAAGAGTTTACAGATATTAGATATCTGTATATAACTATGTGCTTGTTTAAAGACACGACTTAAGAATTTAAAAATTTTTATTTTCGGATAATTTCCTTTACATAAAGCATATTGATTATTGTGCTTTCATTCATTCAGAGAAAACACTTGACTCCTAATTCCGCGAATTAACTCGCGTCAGAATTGCATTCTTATCCGAAATTATGTCTCTCTTTTCCCGAAACTCAAGAATAACATTCTTGTTCACATCTGCATTGAATACCTTTGCAACTTAGTCTCTGAAGCATTTCTCCCATACACATATTGTTCCTTATCGCTTGTCAGTTCAATATACCAATGTTCGAAAGTCCGAGAAAAATCTTCGATTGAATGATTTTGAAAGATAAGAGCATTCCATATGTATCTCTCGGTTTTCTTCTTAATGAAAAGAGATGCACTTTATACAGCGGATGTACTTAAAAATGTTAAAATATAATTTGAAATTATACCAACGTGTTATACATCGGTGCGCTTATATGTTGGAGTATACAGTAGTTAATTTAGTTTAGACACCATTTTCCTTAGCTATAAGAGAAGCCACGAGATTCTTAAACATGTGAGATAACTATAGCATTCAATGATTCTCTTTACATCACTGTTGGCGCTTAGACTTAATAAATATATATATAAAGCACAGACAGTTGCACATGAGTTGACTTCCGTTAGCACTACAGTTTAATTACAGAATCCTTTCATTTAAGGCAAAAAGTAGACTTAATTAGATTAGAAAGGTTTATATGAACGCATCTTTCCAAAAACAAATATTCTAATCGTCGATATTTTATGAATTCAGCAAATATCCTAATAGCTAAGTTGTAACTAACTAATTAAATCTAACTTAGTCTTTAACGAAAAAGAAAAGGCGAGGGAAAAGAAGGCTATGTAAGCAATATATATGCTAGTAATACCTGAGCAGAAATTTTATGGTCATTAAAAAAACAGATTGAATCTATTTAGGAATTAATATATTTATTAATAGAGTTTATTTTAACATATATCTGACACACGAATTTGTGAGGCATTTAGAGGACACTACCACTCATGATGTGAAGCCAAAACGTACAGAAATCGTTCTAGGGAATTTTAGATTGCTTTACAGATTGCTTAGAAATTTATGGCTAGCGGCGTGGAGTATCGCGCTAGTTGCCATCACATATCGTATGATCAAAATTTTCATGTTGAACGTGTGCGAGTGGTCATAGTAAAGTGACTCGAAAGATCTATTAATCATAAATTATAGCAATCTTTGTATTCTGTTGATTGGAAGCTATACACAAATAACGATTTTTATTCGTGAATAATACTCGTATACGCTGTCTATAAAGTCTAAAATATAAAAGTATACAATGTCAGACTTGGGCATAGTCTTTACAGTAAGACACTCGATGTGTGACTTATTGTCACCAATTTCATAACTTTCCGCCGACTGCGATGAGACGACATCAAATATGTTTAAATCGACTTCAATTTACAATGCTTGCACAGCGGAGTATCTATCGCCTCGGACCTCGAAGACTTAATTTTGGATAAAATCATTTAAATGCATAGATTTACGGAAAAAATTTCTTTTGATTCCTTTGATCTATCTATGTATATTATATATTCAAATTATAAATACATATTGGTATAAAAATCGAATACATAATAATCGTGGAACTTGATTGGATAGTTAATATTGCTCTAAAATTACTATTGGCTGGTTGGGTTTTAGTTCCACTTGTATAATCATAATTACATAAGAATCATATGACAGATTTTTCTCGAAATGACGCAGTGCAGAGAGGAGTTACTATTTTTAGAATAGGTGTGGTGTGGTGTATTTAATTATGGCAAAGCGAACTAGGGCTATCTGCCTAAGAGGAGGGATGCCTTTCGTGGAGGACTTTCTAAGGGAAACTGGCTCGTATACACGTTACACATGGGGAAAACCACGAAAACACCCATGCAGCCAGCCCGTTCGCGGGATTCGAACCTCGGACCGAACTACCAGTGTTCAGCGACTTTACCGCTCGGCCGCTGGTGGGCCATTTTTAGAATAGAGAAGGGAAATTAATTTACGCTGCTAATTTAATCTTTTACATATTCTTCATTTTTCTTACATATATTTATATATAGTAAGACAATGAAGGCCTTTTTTTCTGTGATTATGGGAACTCATTTTTTAATATACCAAAACGATTCAAAGTGAATCTGAATAAAAGGATCTAAACAATCGACTTTAAGGAATTTTATTCAGAGTATTGCGTTTTACATTATTCAGTTTCTAGCAAAGTCTGTAATTTTAATGATTTGGAATGTATCAAGAATTTGTAAATTATCAAAATTTATTATATCTTAATATGTTGCAAAAACCTGTGTGTTCTTAATGTGTTACGGAATGCAAAAATGTTAATCATAAAAGTCCTGAACGACGAAATAAACGTAATATTAATTGTTTTAATAAAACAGAGATTTAGTACTTTATATCAAAACTTTTATTCAGTAGCACCACTTTATTTGCAAGATAACACAAAATTCATCAAAAAATTCTTCTCTAAATAAATTAAAAGAAAATTGCGGTTGGAGACACTAGATACAAATATCTGCTTTGGTGGTGTAAAAGTTTAAGCCTTCAAGATTTATAGAACTGGCAGAATTAGTTTTTTCTAAAAACCGAATCCAGCAAGTATAGATGTGTAAACAGAAAATACTGATTTTTCGTTTTTTAACATTCGTGGATAATTTAAGCTTCATGGATCTTCAACCACTTGCAATGTATATGTTCTAATTATTTTTTTTTTAAAAATTTTTGAAGACATAGACAGAAAGTTTCTGATTTTATGTTCCTAAATACTAGTATAGTTTTAATTTAGGTCATATGATTTAGAAACTCCAAACACAATATATAGCTCGTTGCACTTAAAAGTAGCTATATTAGATAGGTAACTATAAGCGTGTTTGATTTCATAAAATTGGAAAATCAATAATTTGTTTTTAGACAATAAAAACGTTTTTTGAAATTCATGTAGGCAATGATTATGACAGACATCTTTGGGAAATTTAAATAGATACATTCGAAACTACTGCCGAAATATGAACACGATAATGAAAAAGTCAAATGATTACATTCGAAAAAAAAAAAGAAAAAAAGAAAAAAAAAAAAAAAAAAGAAAAAACTGCTGAAATGTAAACAACATTGTGATAATAATTTATGAAGAATGAGCAGAAAGTAAAATATGAATAAAAGTAATTTTTTTCCGATCCATAAAATTATAATAAAACAAAGATTTAATAAAGCCTTGGCAAGTGTACTAAGTTGCAACTAACTTGGCAAGTTAGATTATTAACTCAGGATAAAGAGCAAAAACAGGAAAAATTTAGAAACCTTCAAATTCTTAATTCAGTAAGAGAAAGTTCTTATTCTTCACTTTTTTAGATTTGAAATTTTCGATTTAGTTAAGCAATTAAAACTTTGTAAGGAAGTTGATTTTAAAACCTTTAATCCAAATACTAATTCATTCCCTCTTCTCTGGAAATAATTAGGTGGTTTAGAGCTTTAAGTAAATAAAAAACGTTTCTTAATTACTTTAAATCTAGAGCTGAGTTTTATTGCTTAAAACTATCTAACTTTAGATGAAAACATATTTAATTAAAATACTCTTTTAAGCTCTCTTACTTTATCGTCGGCTGAAAAGTCTTTCTGTATGACCAGTTTAATCTGTTGATAATCAGTTTAGAATCAGCATGAAAACTGTGCCGTCCCACAAGAAAGCCCAAGTGCAAATTAAAATGAATCATAATATTCTTTCCCTCTAAAATCCTCATTTAGAAAATTCATTTGTATTTCATTAACCATTTTCACCATTATTAGTGCCACGGAGTTCACAGTAAGCAAACACCTAAAAGAAAATGCATTTCTGTGATTTTGCAACGTGCAGTAACACGAAGTGGATGAATTAAAATATTTTTGGATTTGAGGAATTTTATTCTGCCCGTGTTTTAGTTACAGTTAACTTCACCAAGCGCACATGAGCTGGAACAGGAGTAGCAACGAATTCATGAATTTACAGTAAGGAGTAATGAACTCATGAAGATATTGAATTCTAAGGAGACTGCTACAGAAGGATTGGTGTTAGTTTTCAAAAGATTTAAAAGTGAAATTTGAAAAGAATATACTGTTCCATGTGTTTATCATACGAAATGAATATGCAATTCTTCCACAACAACTGGCAAAATCCTTGAGCATCCACTTGATTTAAAATATGAAGAAGAAACGATTTTCTCAAACGGTTTTGCTTAAAGCCTGCATCAATCTTTAGAGCCTTTAAACGAGTCTCAAATCTTTTTGCTAAAGAAATAGGCCCAAAATTATAGCTATTATTTCCTTATTAATGAAATAAAATTTTCTCATTGGTTCTATATCAAATAATGACATTATGGAATACTTTATTAATTTGTTACTTATCGTTGCAATTCTTAGTGTGTAGCCAATAATTTTATTACGCTGTCTTAATACAATGTCAGCTGTGCGACATAGTCGCAATAAATGAAATTTTACATGAATAGTAATACTTAAGCCCTTATACTTTTATGAATCTCAACCAAGTAAATGCATTACCATGAAATATAAATTTACAGACATATTTAGTTAACAAATAGTTTTTAAAGTTTTTTTACAACTTACTTATAATTCAAATATTCATGAGCATTTTGTCATGTGATTAATAAGAAGTAATAAAAATTACACATAAATATATGCAATAGAAAAACATAAATTACCATTAGTGAGTAAAAATTCGCAGGGGAGAAGAAACATATTCGCCGCATTAGAAGTTGCATCAAAGGAAACAAAAATGCTATCAAAACACGAGCATGTTTTGCTTCTTCAAAGAAAATTCTATAGAAAAATATGTATGAGTTTTACTTTTGATGGTGCCAGTTCATGATTGCGATGATAGCTATCGAAAACGTAGTGATACTTTCTAAATTTTGCAGATAAGAAATTCCAAGCATTGCAGAAGAAATTCTCAAATTCAAAGAGTATATTTTGAACTACTGGGATTAATCGACTAATTTATTTTCAATCTTTCATACTTAGCAGGGAAGGATTCGGAAGGAATTACAAGGTGTCAAGTACATTGAGCCACAGATGTAACGAAGTCTTTGAATCCATTCAACAAACACAGAAATTCTTTTCTATGGAAAATTACGAAAGGGAGATGATAAATGAAATATTCTATTCCAAACATTTGGCTAGTAAAAAACACTGGGATTATGTCAGCCTATTAATATTGATAGCTACAACCTATAGTTGTTGAAGTAAGTGATCTAATAAAAATACCTCTTTATTCGAAAATGGATGGGTCCCTTTAAACATGATGGCGCTAGGCTTCCTGTTGCAAAAGTGGTCGAGGACATATTAGTGAGGCTTGAATAGAAAATTTTGAAATGTTGAATGTAATAAAATAGTCACTCCAGACTATTATATGTTCTAGATGACGCAAAATGCTTGAGGTACAAAAATGAGTGGAAGAATTCATCGCATCATATAAAGAAATGTTCCCTGTTGCTGGAATTTGACCGCTGATTATACGACTGTAGTATAAAAAACTGTCGCCACTTTCTGTAATATTAAGACAGCGCATATTTTAGTGATTATATATATTGTTGTTTTTTTCTCAAATGCAGCTTATACATCAGCGGTTTAACAAAGCTTTTAACTCACGGAGGCCTTTTTAAAACCATTCGTCTAGCGGAGCTTGTTAGGCGCATCCTTTGTTTAACATGTTAAAAATGAAGACACAATAACACGCCGAACAAATACTATTTCAGAAGTCAAACAACAAAAATCAGCATTATATTTTCTAATTTTCACAGGACAAGTTTCGATGGTTTTACCGAACCATCATCCTCAACTGCAAAAGTGCAAATGGATGTTAATAATGTTTAGAAACTATGTTAAATCCACAGAGGCAACACTAAACTACCTTGTGAGGCAATCTATTTTCAAACCTAAGAATAGGCTAATTGAATATAAGACAGCTAACGAGGGTTATTTGCCTGTTAAACGTATAGGTAGTAAGGGAATATAAAGTAAAGATATGTCTAAACAATTGCACAGTGATATTAAGGGAATATAAAGAAAGGAGACATTCAAACAACTGCACAGTAACCATGAAGTAAAATAGTGTTTCAAAACGTTTAACGTTACCAATTTATTTTCAAATTCTGATTTTGTCTAAAAATAGCCGTGTAAAGAACTTATCTTATTCTTAACAATTATTTTTAGTTTACTTTCCTTTCCCTTCTGATTTCAGTTTCCTGCCGGAATTTAAATTTTAGTGACGTAGTATGCAAGTCTAAGCGTGTTGCAGAAACAGTATTAAGCTACGTTTCTAGAGTTCGTAAGAGAGTAGCGGAGTTAGTTCCGAGTTTATGCTGCGTGTCTCAAATTAGCTCTCTAGTCGGTGTGAGATGCCTTTAAATTTATACTGATATTTCTAGGCTCGGCTTTGCTGTGTGCAGCCGATTTAGCATTACTTAAGCTAAAGAACCATTCGTTAGCCATTCAAATTTATTAGTGATTGTTACATTTTTATTTTTGGTTAAATTTAAGGTAGCCACAAGTGTTGGTGAATTGTGAGCACCAAGTGAGTGTATCTTCTTATTTTAGTTCAAATAAAAAAGGTTCTTAAAACCTTCTTCTTCAGTATTCTATTCAAACAAATTTTCAACAAAACTATTTACTCACCCCACCATACAATGTTCCCCGGCGACAGCACCACATGTGACGAAGCGATTAACGATACGAATGCGAAGTTCGAAAGGCGAGTATAACACTTGACGATTTCTTGTACGAATGCTATTTTTGTTTCGACGAGTTCGCATCAGTGGTAATTTTGATCTGGATTTGGTATACAAAAATACATGACGACATCATTCATTTATATTTTATAGAAACACCAAAAAATATCACAGTAATACAGACACATCGTAACGGCGAAACTACTGTTACATAACGTAAACACACAGAAGAATTGTTTCGGCGCAATAGCACCCTCTTTACTATGAAAAATTCTAACACCATTATAACTTATATCAGATAACGGTCCCCAATTCGTTAGCCAGATATTCCATGATCTATGTGCAGGGCTTGGTATACACCACTTGAAAATGGTGTCTTATCGACCACAAATCAATATTGTAGAAAGAGTCAATCGCAATTTCGTTAAAAGTATTTGCGGTTACGTGAAAAACTTTCACAGACGCTGGGGTGATTCGATTCATTAGCTCGCGTTTACATTACGCAGAATGATACATGATACGACTGGAAAAACCTCGGCAGAATTATTTTATGAAGGAAAATAATGACAACCCTCGATAGACTATTTTTCGCGCAAAAGCGTGCTCCGGAATTTCAGATGTCGGATATAAAAAAATTAGCTGATGCAGCCATTAAATCTTTTGTCATGGCAAGAAGTAAGCAAAAACTGTAAAATGATAAAAGGCGGAGGGAATGAAATTTTAAAGCAGAGGAAAAAGTGATAAAACTGAAACCCAACGTATTCTGTGCTCCCGATGGAAAAGTAGAAAATTCATGCCCTAAATTTGAGGGGCTGTATTTAATCAAACGTATTCGAGAAACCACAGTAATTCTTAAAAGTGCCAATGGCGAAGAATCCAAAGCTAATACCGATCAGATTATAAAATATTACTATTGTTATGAGTTGATGCTTCTTAAAGATTTATTGCAGAGTTATAGTGATGCCGACGGAAATAGAGCTCTGAGCCAAAAACAGACACAGTTTCCAGATATGATTTCTGAGAGGAAAGCCAACAGTATTCCAGCCAAGCAGCATAAGAGACCTAAGGTAAACGCAGGAAAAAAGAGAAAAAAAAAGGAGCAAGTCAAGGGGTCAGGGGAAGGAGCAAATGAAAAGCAGAAACGAGTAGAACAGTCTTTAAGGCCGGTCAGCTAACAACAATGCTACCATCAGCGGTTGGCGGAAGCTCCTGCCACATTATCAACTCTATGCTACACCGCCTGTCTTTCTTCTTATTCTAAACTAACGTCGTATCCCCGTTAATCTATATTTATAACAAATCATTGTAATTGTTTATGTTCAAAAAGTATGTTGTCTACGAAGGATTCTAATGTGCCTAGAAATAAAGATGGTAATTAGCTGAACTTGGTTTGGTATCAGCATCTTCTTCCAGTCCTGCCACTCTGCTATCACGACTACGTTGTAAGATTCCTTTCTTTTAATTTACAGCTAAAGTTGAGGAACCTTAAGAACAGGTAAGCGAATAATCGCTTTTGTTCAGTAGACAGAGAACAGAACTGGAGAAGGGTTAAATACCCTTTATTATTCCAAATAAAGTTCGCAGAAGACTCCATCTTGGATACAATGAAGCCTTCACTCGGACTTGAACTCAAGAAACTAAGAAATAAAACTTAACTAATCTTAACTAAAAAGATATAGCCAAAGCTATCAAGATTCTAACAGAGTTGGCCCTCTTAACGCTAACTCACGGCGAAGCTATCAAGGGCCTAAAGTACGGCCGAGCGTAATAATAGATTGTGAGAGAGTATCGCCAAAAGGCTGATCAGAATCTCTGGTTCTCTAACGAAGTCAGTAGAACTTCACAGTTAAATACTTCTTCTCCTCAGTTGCATTCAATCGCGATTCTGAAAATACTTTCTGATCGGAAAATGTAAGCTGAAATTAAGGAAAGACTGGAAAGTAACCTTATAACACAAGATTAAGATAAACCTTATAACGTATTATATATATGTGTGTGTTTTTCAACTGTATTAATGTAAATGTTTGTTTGTTAATGTAAAGAATGTGTAATTTTGTAAAACTAGTTGTAACAATTTTCATAAATTCAAACTTAAAATTAGTGAAATGTAAAAGCTGGAGGGAGAAAAATTTAAAAGCTAGGTTAGATATGTTAACTGATGATTAGGCTCTCCGGCTGAACAAAAAGTTAATGCACTCAACGAAAAGATGTTAGTGAACATGATAACTTATGTTCCTTGAATTTGTATTGTTAAATTTCAAATATAAAGTATTCAAGTAGCATTAGATTGTAAGGCTGGCTCTTCGAATTTAAGTTAGAATTAAAATTTTTCGAACAGGTCGCTTAAAGACTTTTACTTTCAAACATTTAAATTCTGGCGAGAAATATTGTAAAGACCTTATTTTATTCCAACCCATCATTTTTAGTTTACTTTTCTTTCCCTCCTGATAACATTTAAAATTTTTAATAACGGAGTATGCAAATTTAAGCGTGTTGCAGAAGCAGTATTTAAGCTGCGTTTCAAGAGGTCGTAAGAGAGTAGCGTAGTTAGTTCCGAGTTTATGCGTAGTTAAAATGAGCTCTCTAGTCGGTGTTAGATACCTTTCAGTTTATACTGATATTTCTAGGCTCGGCTTTGCTGTGTGCAGCCGATTTAGCGTTGGTTAAGCTAAGGAGCCAGTCGTTAGCCATTCAAATTTATTAGTGATTGTTGCATTTTTATTTTCGGTTAAATTTAAGTTGGCCACAAGTGTTGGTGAATTGTGAGCATCAAGTGCGCGTATCTATTTTAGTTCAAATAAAAAAAGGTTATTTAAAACCTTCTTCTGCAATATTAATTCTTCAAAGACATAGCGACTATTCGCTACTTCGTCTTCGATATACAGTGTTGTTATGTATTAATTGCTATTATTTTCAAGCTTAAGTCTTCCTTACTATTTCAGTTTTGATCTGTAATTGATATGTAATTGATCTGTAATTTCCTTTAGTTGTTTAAAGTTGGTTGTAAGTTTAAACTGTAACTTTTGTAAACTTTAAAATTAAGGTTTGGTTGCTTTAAAAGTTTTTCTAAAGTAGTTTAGTTTTTAATTTGCGCTTAAGGACTTAAGTTTACTTGGTTTCTGACCCTTAAGGTTGTTTAACTTTTAACTTTAATTATTTTAAAGTTTTGTTTGCTGCACTTTTAGTGTGTTAATTTTTTTATATTAACTTAATTTTTTTTAACCCCTCTTTCTATTACAGCTGTCGAATACATATTTTCTGACTGGCGGTAAGGTAAATCAATAGTAATTGAAATTCAATCTGATTAATGAGTGGTTATGCTTAAAATGCTGCTGAAGAAACAATTTATATAGTGCTGACATTTTTTAATGAATGATATTGTTATGTAATAATTTAATTTTTAATGTCCCAAATTCATTTGTGCTGACGAAATAATACTGGTTCGGACTCTTTTCACATCCCAACCGTCGGCTTGGAATTCATTTTCAGAATCCCTTATCAGAGGATTACTGCACCCTGAAATTCTTTCTCCCAAACGAAAAACCACATGTCGGATGACATGTTGGATGTATACACCATCTGGAGTTTCACTTAAAGAGGACCCCGGTTGCTGTGACAGCGGTAGCAGGGAAAGGTTCTACAGCGAATTTGTGAGGAGGAGGAAATAATCGTTGGATAGGAAGCTCTACATGGGCGAGTTGAACCATGATGCGAGGCTAAATGGCCCACCTTGTTTTCGTCTGTGGAGATTGTTGACACGTCGATGTGGCCTTGGAGGCCGAATGATTGAACTGCGCTAACTGGCTCTTCTGGTAGTCGGGTAACCCCTTCCCGTGAAGATTTCTCTGTTTGGGTTGCCGGACTTGGCTGGTTGCTGTTCACCTTCTACGCCAAATTTTCAAAAAAACGTACTAGCTATTAAAGTGGCTGCGCTGTGTTTTCTGGAGGAGAGACGGAGAAAAGTTCTTCAAAATGAACGTTTTTCTTGACGGAGCTGCAGCGACAAGATGATACCTTCTTCTATCTTCTGCCCGGCAGATCCCCGAGAGCTGCAGGGAAAATAGGTCCACACCATAAGCTAAGCCGTGAGGAAATAAAACCTCGGATCCCTGATCCACTCAGAAAGGGCCTATGGGAAGGTAGACGTATCGAACCATCCTGAAGGAATTGCTGCTTTGGGCGGAAAATCGGAGCCAGACCTCGTCGTTGTCAGACCTCGACTTGGTTGATTTTATTTGTTTCGCTAACTTCTATCCTTTCTTTTCAACAGATATGCCCCTGCAAGTCTAGTAAAGATGCCTAAGTCCTACTACATATGTATTTTCAAGATCTTGTGTGAATAGTTCCATACTTCCCTTAAGGTTGTGGGGCCACCTCTGACCCTGTGTTTCTTTTAAAGGTATGTTTTATATTTTGTGTTCTTCAGCTAAGCTTATTAACCTCTTTGTAGAGTTGCGCGCCTCCAACCTGCACGCAACCAAGAGGTGACTGTTGAAACTGGAAAATAGACAGAGTCTTGCTAAGGGTTTAAGTCCCTTTTTATTAAACTTAAGAAATTAGAATTGCGTGCTCTTGACGCTCACAAACTACGCCGACCCGGCGGTAAAATAAAAATAAGAACCTGAAAAGAAATAATAACAAGACTCTAACTACGAGGTTCTCTAAAAGTAACTAACCTCACCGCGTTTTATAATACCGCTGCTAATTCAGCAAACTTTGAATATCACGTTGAACGCTTAACAGTTCTCCGAGGCAAGCCGAACCGCGGGGTTCTTCAATTTCTGGCTAACTACCTCCGCGCTCGTGAAGTAAGAACAGCACACCTCGAACTCATTTCCTTTCTATTTAACTCAGAATACTTCCGCTGATAATTTGAAACCTTGCGCGTTCTACTAAAATTTACATACTCTGACATTGGCAGTTCCAGGGAAAAGTAAGGCTTGACAGGAAAGATAGTTTAAACTTAAAATAAATGTTAGTTAAAATAAATATAAACCCTACATTTGCCGCTGCCAGAATTTGGAAAACTTGGAAGCAGGTCCTACAAACGACCTGTTGTAAAGTTTCTATAATTCTGAACTAACTCTCAAGAGCCTCGTTTACACAGAAAAAAATCTTATGTAACAAAAGTATACTAAATTTCTGTCGATACTTATATAAATCTCTCTTCTTACAGCAACTTTTCCTGGACTTCATCAATCAATCTTGTTCTTTTCCTTCCAGCATCTGGAAGGAATAAGTATCAGTATCTTTCTAAATACATTATAATTTACACTTTCTTGACAGTGAATAAATTTTTGTTTTTAAACAATTCGTTTTCCTTAGTTATTGCTTAATTCACATTCATTCAATTATTCAAACATTAATTTAACTTTACCCTGGCTCTCCACCATGTGTGGTGCCAAACGGGAATATTCGTGTTTTAGTCTTACAACACTTCCCCTAACCACCATGATTTGTTAGAATTCAACGACCAAATAGACACACCTTACTCGACATTCTACAACTCGATGAGCTACTTTAACATTCTTAGAAATTCAAGTGTAGATGGAGAACCCTACAAAACACATTCATTCTAACTTCCCTCTCATTCATCTTTAGACATGCAGGCTTTCGCTCTAAAGCATGATTTTATCTACAGTTTAATACTTAAATTCCAATTCATTGCTTTTAAGCATTTACTTTTAGCATCTAAAATTTTATGCTTCTAGACTAAATTCTACTTTTACATAACTTTCAAGTATTTACGTATATTTACAAAATTTCAATACATATGATTTTTACAATTTACCATAAAATGAATAAGAGAAAATAAATTTTTACTCTACTCATTCTTCGCCAAGCTGGCGGCACTGAAACTAAAGTTTTTATTAATACAAGAATACGAAGTTATTTTTATCTTCGGCCAAATTTTGGCTTTAACATAACAGAATTAGTCTTTCGACGAACAGAAAATGCTTGTTCTTTGCTTTTATACTTAAAGAAAATAATACTTTTGCCTTATCTAAATAAAGTAAAACAAAACTAAGTCTCAACCGAGACATATTGACTTTCGTCAAAACATAGAACTTCGTACTTATGCATATCATTTCGGAACAAAAGAAAAAAATTTTATAGAAGATTTTAACTTATCTTTGAGTTTTCGATGATTGAAACTCCGTCATTCTTTTCTGGCAAAATTGTTCCCACGTTATAGGTTTCATGGACGTCAATCGTCTCCTTACTGACCTCCGAGTGTCGTCCACATTAGTTTTTCTCTTGCGTCCTCTGCATGCTGGCCTCTTGGCGGAATAATCGTCGGGTTGCTGTCTTTTTCGTTTTTCTCTTGGACGGCTGGTCTTGACGTCCTCCGGTCTGGAGTCCTTGAATTTCTTCTGCTGTTCCTGGTATTTTCGTTCCTCCTGCTGCCTTTTCAGTTTCCGGAACGGCGGCCTTGCTTGCACCTGACTCTCTGGCCCTGGGAGCGTTCTCCTTGATGTATAATTTCTACTGCGATACGTTGTAGGTGGTGTTTTCCTCTTTACCAAGGTTTCTTTACGCTGCGGCTTTGCATTCTTGCTTTTCTTAAATGCTGGAGTTCGAAAGTTTTCACTTTTTCTTTTTGGAACCGTCGTCTGGGTTGTAGAAGGGCTAGGTCTCTCTTCAGTTCTCTGCTTCTTGGGTGGTGGAACGGTTGTCGTTATTTCTGGACCTTCTACTTCGTTTAGGCTTGAGTCCTGCAGCAAGAAACTTTTAAGGATTTCAAAATCATTTGGATTATAGTATTTTTTCACCTGGTCGGGACTTGCTTTGCAGATCTCCCCTCTCTCGTTCTTAAGGTACAATACGACTCCTTTGATTTCCTGAATTACATAGGGGCCTTCAAATTTTGGAGCTAACTTTGCAGTAAAATTGTCTGGGGCACTTGATAAAGAAAATTTCCGCTTCAATACTTTATCCCCAACTTTAAAATCTGCTTCACGGCGTTTTCTATCGTAATACACTTTTTGCTTATTTCTTGCCGTATCCGAGCTTTTAAGCGCCTGATCAATAAGTTTTTGCACATCTTTCTGTTTAAACTCTTGCTCTCTTTGTTGCACAAAGAATAATTTATCTAAAGGCGTAATTAACTTTCGGCCTAAAAATAATTCTGCTGGGTTTTTCCCGTAGTATCGTGATTTGCCGTTCTTAAAGCATAAGCTTATTCATTTATGTAGCCATCCCAGCGCTTGCGATGTGTGCTAACGTAACTGCGAATTATTTTTACGATGTTTTTATTCACTCTTTCTGCTATGTTTGCCTGTGGTCTATACGGAACCATTCTGATATGGCGTATGCCAAGTCCAGTGCATATGTTTTCAAATATTTGACTAATGAATTGTTTTCCGTTATTGCTAATGACTTTTATCGGTGCACCGTATTTTAAAATGTATCTGTGTAAGAATGCATCTGCGACTGTTTTGGCTGACGCGCGTTTAAGTGGAACAATTTCTGTCCATTTTGAAAAATGATCTACTATTACTAAAAGAAAACGATTTTTATTTAACTCGCTCTGGGAGAAGGGACCAAGAAGATCTATGCCTAAAATTTCATTCGGAAATGTAGCGCGAATGCTATTTAAGTACCCGGCTGGGCTGTAATTAATATCATTTATTAACTGACATTGATTGTAGGACCTGACATACGCAGTTACTATTTTGTATAATTGCGGGAAATATACCGCCTCGCGTACCCTTTTTAAAGTCTTTCTGACCCCTAAATGACCCGCTGTTTTCGCGTCGTGTAATTCCTTCAAAATGCTTAATCGAAGCGAGGCTGGGATGACTGGTTTGTACTCGAGATTTTCGTTTGTTGTTTTCGTATAAAATAATAAATTATCTATTATTTCATAGTTTTCTGCTCTATTTCTTATCGCATCGATATCTGTGTGCTGAAAGCTTTCGGGGTCTTTCAAATATGCATAGATATTTCCAAATTCAGGATCAGCTTTCAGTTCAGTGATAATCGTATCTCTAGAATCTAAAATTTTTGAAGTCAACACAGCGCATTTAAGTTCATTTCCTTCATCGTCCAGTTTTATACGAGAAAGTGCATCAGCTACATTATTTTCCTTACCCGGTTTATATTTTATTATTAGATTATATTCTTGGAGTCTTAAAGCCCATCTTATTAACCTGGGCGTTAGGTTTTTCCCCGAGTAAAGTCTACCAACAGCCGCATGATCCGAAAAGACTGTTACTGGCGCTTTGCCGAAATAAACTCGAAATTTGTGTACAGCCATTAATACGGCTAATGTTTCTCTCTCTGTATCTGTATAATTCCTTTGTGTCTGATTCAATGTTTTACTAAAAAATGCCAGAGGATGTCTATTTTGCATAAGAACCGCACCCACCGCATAGTCCGACGCATCTGCTGCAATTTCCAGGTTTTCGTCCCCCTCCGGGAATTTCAAGACAGGGGCATTGCTGAGCGCTTCTTTTAATCTTTCGAATGCGGTATTTGCTTCCGCTGTCCACGTAAATTTACTTCTCTTTCTTTTAATTACTAAGAGTGGTTCAACAATATTAGCGAAATCTTTTATGAAAGACCGATAGTAAGAACATAACCCAAGGAAAGAAGAAAGTTTCTTGGTGGTGTTGGGCGGTGGGAAATTCATGATTGCTTTTATTTTTGAATCTTGCGTTTCTATACCCTTTTGCGGAATTTTATAACCGAGATATTTAAGTTCTTTAGTTGCGAACTTGCATTTTGAGGCGTTAATTGTAAGACCGGCCTCTTTTAATAATTTAAAAACTTCTTCTAGATCTTTAATGTGTTGTTTCAACGTACTACTCGTTATAATTATATCATCTAGATAGATTAAAGTTGATTTTCCTAGGACAGGCTTTAGAACAATGTCCATAGCTCTCTGGAATGTTGATGGGGCCCCACACAACCCAAAGAAAATGCGTAAAAATGCATAAGTGCCCGATTTTGTGATAAACGCGATTTTAGGTATGTCTTCGGGTCTCATAGCTAGCTGATAGTAGCCAGACGTTAAGTCCAAAGTAGACATGTATCTTGTAGATTTGATCTTTCTAATAATTTCCTCTATAACCGGCAAAGGGTAAACTGGGAATTTAGTAATACTATTTAGTTTTATGTAATCGATAGCAAACCTCCAAGCCCTTTTATCCGAAGGAGAAAACTCGTTCTTTTTCCTACATAGTACGACTGGACTCGCGTACTCACTATTTATGGGCGTTATTATTTTATTCTTTAACATCTCCTGAATATGTTCTTCGATGATTACATCTTTTTGTTTGTCATAACGATATGGTTTAGTCCTACAAGGTTTTTCGGCAGTTAATTGTATCTGATGCGTAACTATTTGACAACTGCCAGGCTTTTCTGAAAACAAGTTAGAAAAATTACTCATCACTTGCTGGATGGCTTGACTTTCATGGTCATTCAGATGGCAAAGGTCCACTTGCGGTTGTTCCACAGGTTCCACCACCCTCTGGTCCATCTCCAGCACAACGGAACTGTCTTGAAAATTCAATTTGGCCCTCGCGGCCCTTAAAAACTCCATACCTAAAATAAGAGGATTTTGCAGATTCTTCACTACAAAAATTAATACTTTGAGGCTTTCCTCTTTTACCTGTATGTTTAATGATAATTTCCCGATGCAGTGACAGGTTTTTCCTTGCGCCGCTATAATTTCGGTATTTTTGGTTTTAAATAATCGTACTCTATAAAAATTCTTTTTGAAGAATGTTTCGCTCATAAAATTTCCTTCTGCTTCTGTATTGATGAGGGCTTCTACTTGTATAATTGGTAGATGTGAGTTCTTTACGATGACCGTATTTAAATGTCTTTTTGAGGGTTTTTTAAAACTTCCGGGGTCTGGACCCTCGCTTTCACAGGCCTCTCTACTCGTTTAAAGCTTTCCTTTCAAGTTCTGCCTTCTGGGTACGCGGATGTTTGTTTTCGAATTTTCGTTTTGGGCCTTGACCTTCGAGGTTCGATGAGTTAGCTTGATAGCTCTTTCCCCCATAAGAGCAGTTTGCATTTCTGGTTTGCTCATTTGAAGATTTCCTTCGGGTACTTTGAGAATACGATGTCCCTCTAGCTTTTTCCGCTATTCTGCGATTTTGAAACTTCACCGCCAATTCGAAGAGCTCCTGCAATGTGCTTGGGTTTCTAATTTCGAAGTAGTCTTGAACAGCAGGTAACAATCTTGGTAAGATTATTTCAATAATCTCCGCGTCGGGTTTCTTCCCATACAGCATATCCGTCAGCTTAATTTTTCGCAAAATAAAGTCCGTCAACTCTTCTATATCCCGTTGATAGAAACTATATAGTTCGGCTTCCAGCCTTGCTGGATCTTTCCCTATGGGGAAGGCCTTTACTAACGATTTTTTGAAATTTTCAAATGTATATGTCTGGCTTCCAAATTCCCCTAACAAAAATTTGCCTATATTCTTCCACCATAGCGCGGCCTGTCCTCTTAGTGCAGATGTGGCGATGGCAACTTTTTGTCTTTCAGGCACAGGGTAGAGCTGAAAGTGATTTTCTAGGCGTTCTAGAAATATCGCCACCGAATTTTTTCCGTCGAAATTGACGTTTGGCTTGATTGACGCTCTCAAAGTATGGACCAGGTATGCAAATCCTTCCAATTGGCTTACCATTTCTTGGTGTTGTACCGCGGCTTCCATCCGATTTTCGGCCATTTCAGTTCGATAAGTGTTCGGGAGCCAATGTAAAGTTGCGCGCCTCCAACTTGCACGCAACCAAGAGGTGACTGTTGAAACTTGAAAATAGACAGAGTCTTGCTAAGGGTTTAAGTCCCTTTTTATTAAACTTAAGAAATTAGAATTGCGTGCTCTTGACGCTCACAAACTACGCCGACCCGGCGGTAAAATAAAAATAAGAACCTGAAAAGAAATAATAACAAGACTCTAACTACGAGGCTCTCTAAAAGTAACTAATCTCACCCCGTTTTATAATACGCTGCTAATTCAGCAAACTTTGAATATCACGTTGAACGCTTAACAATTCTCCGAGGCAAGCACACAGGCCGAAACGCGGGGTTCTTCAATTTCTGGCTAACTACCTCCGCGCTCTTGAAGTAAGAACAGCACACCTCGAACTCGTTTCCTTTCTATTTAACTCAGAATACTTCCGCTGATAATTTGAATCCTTGCGCGATATACTAAAATTTACATACTCTGGCATTGGCAGTTCCAGTGGAAAGTAAGGCTTGACAGGAAAGATAGTTTAAACTTAAAATAAATGTTAGTTAAAATAAATATAAACCCTACATCTTAATAATTGTAATGGAAATAGTGAGTATCATGACTCTTTCAGAAATGTAACCAAATATCCTTTTCACCAAAACTAAACGTTAGTTTGATTTTACTTACCTTGTTGTAATTACTGTAATTCTTTTGCACTGAACCATAGCATTTGAACGGGTTACTGCCCGACATTATGCTTCACAACGCAACTTCCTGAAATTTAGAATTGTTTTATTGTTTATGTTACACTATGATAATTACTCGAACTCTTATGTCATGTGATTGATACAGTATTGGTTGAAAAGTTTTTATTATGTTACATATATACACACCATTACCTACTACAAATTTGGTATGAACATTGATTATCGAAATTACACAGAAATTATGTTAAGAAGTAAATAATACTTTTGAAATATATCATGTTATATTGTTTTTTATTGTTCAATAGAATAATACGGTAACAGTATATATTGTGTGCTTTTGGCTAAGGCTCTCTAACTGTTTCTACGCTCGGCCGTATTACGTGCCTTCTGATAGCTTAGTTGGTTAATTTAATATTACTGGCCAATTAGGTTAGAACTGTGTAAGCTTCGGCTAAATCTCTTTAGTTAGTCATTAGTTAGCTCTTATTTCTTACATTTTAAGTTAAGCCCAAGTGGAGATTTTGTTGTACGCTGTGAGAAAGAGACCGACTGTATATTTTTATTGGAGCAAATAAAGGGTAATTAACCCTTCTTGAGTTTACGTTTCTGTTCTTGGACTTAAGCGATTATTCGCTTAGCTGTTTCACTAAGTTCCTCAATATTTAGTTTAGTAGAATAAAAGGGAGGAACACTACAACACAACTATGAAATAATTTCTTTAAATTTTTCAATTCTAGTTAATAATCTTAGTTCCAATTCGTTTTAACCTTGAACTTTTAAGGAAATTATTTTATAGTTGTTTATAATTTTCGTTAGTAGACGATGCCTGTAGTTTGACTTCCTTCATCTCATTGTTATCGCCTAAGCACAGGCTTCTCTTTCATTATTTAGACTTCTACAGCTGAAGAAGCAGATTTTATGTTTACACTAAAATGTGCCGAAATTAAACAATGTGTAAGTAAATCGCTCTTTAAAGTGAGTTTGACTGAACCACTGAACTTTTTTTAGAGTTAATGTTTTCTCAGTGTTGTTTAAAAGTCCCTAATATTGAGCCATAATGGAAAACAAAATATTACATGAACGATTTAAATTATTTTACTATCATCATTTGAATCACTTAGTGGGGGATATTTAAATCAAGTAGTTGAATTTTTTTAACATTAGTTGTTTAACGCTTAGTTTATGAGAATAAGGGCAAGAGAGAAAATATGCACTTCAAAGTAAAACATAAAATTAGCCAAAGCAATTTTAAGTAAAATCTCAGCCCAACACAAATTTGTTTTTTGGCCTAATTTTAAGTAAAAAGGCCTTGAGCAGAAATGGATCAGAATGTTACTATTACATAGAAGAGTTGCCTATTATTTAAGTAACACACGAAAGGCAGAAATAATGTAAAACGGAACATTCAGTCTTCTAAAACATACGACTGAGAATAGAAAAGAAATTTATCACGAAATCTTCCTATTGCACATCATTTTTAAACACTTGGTGTGGTGATTTTTTAAGGTTTAATAATATGCAGTTAAGTACTCGTGAAGATTCAATTCAATTCTTACTCAAAAGACTTAAGGAATGAATTCAAAGATTCGCTCTCTGTTCTTTTCAACGAATTAGTATTCACCATAGCATGATTCAATTTGGTTCTTAATTTGAGAATTGAATTTGAAGCGCTTAACTATGACGAGGTTTTTATAAACCATTTAGAAGGTCAAACGATTCACTCACGCGATTTGAAGACGATGCCAGAGTTTCACACGCAATTTCTTCATTAATAAATAACGCCTTCATACAACGTTTCCTTTTTTTGAAAATTTTGTAAAGTTGAAAATTACAAAAGGACATGAAAGAAATATGTTTTATTCCACCTTTCTCTCGCAAATTTGGCTAAATTTCCACACTTAAAGCGAAATCTTGCAGAATTTTTAACGTACAATATATACATATATATGTCATATTTTGTCAATCGGGCACATGAGTGACGAAGCTTGGCATCAGAGTCCAGGCGTTGTTTAGCTGAGTGGAATACAGCAGAATGATGACGAAGAAGGATTTTGCTTTAAATTGCACATCCTTATTCAATCCAATGGCAGATAATCTTTCATTTAAATGGAATTTTCCTAATTACATATCAAATAGTGTTTTAAACTAAATAAGATGAAATCTAGGCTTTTGACGTCATGACTATTCTAAGAAAGGGAAGAAAAGATGAGAAGCGCAGCACAGATCTTAGCAGCAGAGGGAGAAAAGAGCTTCTAACGCAAAATGGCGCGAATTCGTTATTTATAGAAGCTGTTACGTAATAGGCGGGAATGTTCTCGAAAGTACTGGTTTAGGGGGAAGATTCTGAATTGCAGAAAGTTAATTAAAGGTTGCTGGTTCGCATAGAGCAAAGGCGTTGTTTAGATGCCAGCCTAATTGTTTAGAAGCTCTTCTATGAAAAATATTGTTCTAAGATTTATTCCAGATATTGCAAAATTTAATACTCTAAAGGATCTAAGTAAAAATACAGTGACTAAATTGAAATTATAAAATTTCATAAATATGTATCTGTAAATGGAATGAATTTACATATTGATTGTGTTTAAAATTTCCCTCTCTGTTTAAAGGAAAATTAGAATGTTTACGATATTCTGTTATTTCATTTCTTTGCATATGTAAGTAACACGTTTTTATGCATGTAAGTAACATGTGTTATATTTTACAAAGTATATAATAATGTGCTATTGTTGGTGTAGCTGGTAAATCTCACCAACTCCTAGACTTTAAGTTCATATTTTAGTTGTTTATTCTATTTAAAGTTATTTCAGGTAGTATGGTGGTAGTTCTACTGCTTAATGGGCCTGATTTAGGCATTTTTAGATCTCAATGTTTCTTTAATTAAATAGCTCCACTAAGCCCTGCTAAGCCTCTAATGGCGGTACAGGAAGTTCAACCAGTCATCCATACAATTATGCACCCATAGGAACGAAAAATGTTATATTTGCTTTTATCTGCAGATAAAACATAGTTCCAGTAAGCTTAGGGCTTATTTAGCATTGATTTCGCGAAGAAAAGCCTATGTTTTCTATTTTTTGCACTTCCAAAAGAATTTTATTTTAGTAGAGTACCAATGTAATCCAGCTGATCTGAGCACTTGTCGAAGAATTTTAAATGAAATTGAAGTAGAAATTTTTTCAGTAAATTCTGTAGAAATCTTTAACTCTCAAACGTGGATTTTTCACATATTTTTTTTTTTTTTTTTTTTTTTCTAATTATAAATCTCTGATCATGTTGAGTCACGTCGAATCGTCTTTGCTGGGCAACATCTTCTTATTTTATTTTGAATCCGATATTCTTCTGTAGAGCATTTTATCACATACTTCACCGTAGAATGGGATACATTTACTAATTTAGCAATATCTCGAATCGAATTTCCATCCTTATGTTAAAAAAAAAAGATCAATTTTCAAATGCTCTTCGTTGCTTCTTAACTGCATTAAATAAAATATAACAAAGTAAGCAAGCAAGAAATAAAGCCAAACAATTTTTAAATGTCACAAAAATGCAAACATAAAAAAAAAAAAAAAAAAAAAAAAAAAAAAAAACCGGTGGACGATAATTTTATTTATGAAATTTTACAAAATGTTTCTGTATACGATAACTTTTGTGGCGCGTTTCCTTACATTTTCAATTTTCATTTCGTTTGTGGTATGATTCTTTACATTTTTAATTTTAGAAAAGAAAATAAGTCAGTATTAAAAATGAAAATTTTGGTTTTATTCAAAATCACATATAAGATGATATTAAAAAATATTGGGCTCCATATTCGAATTCAATTCCGAGTTACAGCGTATTTTTTGCCAATTCTTAAATTATGCGAACACTTTTGGGCGAAAAAATGATCGGCCCCTATAAACTTTTAAATTGTTTTAAGTAATAGGAGAAAAACTCTGAAATAAAATAATAAAGGATATTTTCCCTTTGAATACATATTTTCTTAGATCTCCCTTTAAATATAAATTTGAAAAACTAAACAATAAATTAAAAAGAATAACGCTTTGGGCTGAAATGGAAAAGAAAAGATGCCACAAAATTAATCTGACATTTCCATAATTTCTAATTGAAATGGTCTGCAATAAATAAAAAACGAAATTTTAGGAAATTAAATTGAATATGGAAGCTATGCGAAACTCTAAAAATTGTTTGCCTTTATAATTGGAATTTTTGTAACATATAATCTTCGTTATTTTAGTGTTTTCTTGCAACGGCTTTGTCCCAAACAGAAACATCGTTACAAACCCGCAGATACTAAGCTACCGATTTGTATCAAAAGACAGGAAAATCTATTAGAAAATTGCTTGTTTACTTAATTAAGTAATTCTACAATTTTTGATATTATTAAGCATTGTCAGGAAGAGAATCTTATTCAAAACAAAAGACCTAGACGACCATCTACGTAGGTTATTTAATGGAATAAAACACTTTATTCTAAGGAATATTAAAAAGAGTCCACGACTGAGTGCTCATACACCTGCTGCGAAACTTCGTGAATTATGTGGAATATGTGTAAATCCAGAAACTGTAAGAAGAGTAATGCATTCTTCAGGATATCATAGGCGAATAGCAAGAAAAAAATTTTATGACAGTAAAAATAACCCGAAAACTTCGGCTCGCTTTCACAAAATCCATGAAACAAAAGGCACCCGAGTACAGGAAAAAAGCCTTGATTGCTAATAAAAGGAAATTTAACATTTTTCCGGCTCATATGGACCAGTGTTGGTGTGTAAAAAACCCAAAGAAGAATTTCCGAAGCAAAACGTAGTGCCAAGTGTTAAACACAGCGGCAGAAAAGTTATGGTCTGGGTATCTATGGCGCATTTCAGAGTTAGTAATAAAGAGTTTACAGATGGAATTGCGGATCAGTGTAAGTACCTTGACATCTTAAAGCGAAATTTGACATCGTCAGCACAAAAACTTAATATACAAAATAGTTTCAGATTCTACCAGGACAATGATCCAAAGCATAATGCGCTCAATGTTAGACGCTGGATCTTATATAACCGACCAGAAGTAATTAAGTTACCACTCCAATCGCCAAATCTTAATCCTATTGAACATATTTGGCAGGAACTAGAATGGAAAATTCAAAAACAGAACATATCTTCGTGACAGCAACTAAAAGCAGTGGCTCAAGAAAAATGGCATAAAATAAGTCCAGAAATACAAGAGAACTTGTGCAATCAATGCCCAAAATATTAAATGAAGTGATCAAGTGCAAAGACAATCTCACAAGGTATTAAGAAGCAAGAAAGAATGTAAGTTTTTGTCATTTTTGGCTGTTACTAAAAGTGTCCGATTATTTTCGTAAGAATATTTTTACTCCTTAAACAAACGGTATTAAGTTTTGAATTTAATTTTCATTTAATTTTCGTCTTTTTGAAAATGTATTTATTATAAAAATGTATTGAATTTGTATATAATCACACAAAAAAAAAATCCCTCTATTTTTGCTTAAATTTATTTTAGTTCTTATGTCCAATAAAGTTTACAAAAATTTAAAAGTGTCCGATCATTTTTGTGAGCCACTGTACATATATAAATGAATTATTTTTAAGTTATGCTTGTAATAATCCCCTCCTTAAAAAACTTCTTTTCTAGTAATTATTATCTTTCATTTCTTGAACGTTACTGTAACTGCAAAAATACAAGAAATATTTTAAATTTGGAAAAGTTGCAGACTAATGATTAAAATATACCGAAGAAGGATTCTAAATTATGCTGCTACTCCAAATATTTTTTCTAGCTAAACTATTAAAAAGAAAAGAAAAAAAAATCAGAACGTATTTAGAATTAACATCGAACTAGATGATTTGTTAAACGCTTTTATTTCCTCGCTAGGTATCGCAGGTTACCATTCTGCTCTTGTGCACTATTGCTGCTCACTACTGCTGACACAACTTTTTTTTGAAGCTTTTTATTAAGCATATTCTTTTCGGCTTTACACCTTATCAAATTCAAGAGCAAAATCATATTTAAAAACAGCATATCTTTAGAATTCCCAATAGAGTGTGAGAGGATTGTCATATAAGTTTTTATATTCTCTATATTACCTCTTAAAGACCTATCCACTCGCACAGCTGCCTAAAATATTATTTACTAGGTGTACCCGCCCGGCGTTGCCCGTGCATTTAGAAAATGCAGATAAGTGAATAGCGCAGGAATAGTAGTGTAGGACATGTAGACTGTCTCTCTCTCTTCCCCCCCCCCACAAGCTACAAAAAAGAAATGAATTGTAATTAATCGATTTAATGTATCGTCAAAACAGCAAACTAACGCTAGAATAAAGAAATCAATTGTTACAATCGAACGTTATTTGAAAACAAATAATAATATCAGTGAGTCAAAAAAACCGTGATTAATTAATTATAAATAATTTTTTTAAAATTTTTCTAATTCAAAAATCGAAAATCGGGCTTCGAGGTCTGGTGGCCAGCCCCTTTGTGCTTCCGTATAAAAAATTCCAGGTCCCTGCGTGCGATAGATTTGGCTGGAGAGCTCGGTCAGACAGACAGACAGACACATTACACTTGCTTTTATTATTATAGATGATGAAAAGGAAAAAGTGTATAATAATGTTAATGTGTCCAGATAATGTAATTTCATAAAAATATTGAATATTTCTAATTAGACATTATAATACATGTTTATTAAAGTCATTTAAATGGGAAAAACCTATTTTTAAGAACTCTGTTTATTGCTTTTAAGTCGTTCAGCAAATTACTCAAGAAGCTTGCAGATTAAATTTGAAACAATCTCAGGCTTTATTGAATGGTAACACGCTGGTGCATGTAAGATAAACGTATTTTATTTCCGGCCGCGATAACACATTGCTTTCATAAAGCAGATTTTGTTAATTAAAACTGAAAGATAACTATCTTACATTTTTTCCGAATGGCAATAGCCTCACTCACTGGAGATAAAATTGTTTTATTTCGAACAGCGTTGCTGTCGCTTAATTACTCCCCCTTTAGGTAGCCACAAAGCAAATCTGGCAACAAGTGTAAAGAAATAAGTTTCTCGATGCAAATGGCATCACTGTTGATGTTTAGAATTAATTTTGTTTTAGAGAAGTTCGTAATAAAATTCTAAGGAAGATCAGTAACCTATCCATTTCGAATATTGTGATAATGTATATATGTGATGTTTCAAGATAAAGGCCAGTGAATTTAACATTGAATTTATTGATTTAAGATTTTATTGATATAGAAAGTATTATTAAGAAGAACACCTGTTAGAACTACGTTTACGAAGGGCTAATTCATCAGTAACCTCTTTAAATAACAGATTTAAAATGTGAGAAAATTGAAATTAAATTTCCTTCTTAGAGGGAATTGCTGCAGATTTGGCTAAACTGGATGATAAAATTTGTGCTGCTTTAATAGACGCCAAATCTGAAGATTTTTATGCTGAATACGAGGAAACTGAAGAATATCGAGAAAAATTAGATGTAGCTTGCATTCATACTAAAGCATGTCTTGATAAACTTTATTTCTGTGAACCGTTGGCGACGAATGCAAGTGAAAAAACAAAATTAAAGTTCCCCAAAATAGAATTGGTTAAATTTGGCGAGGAAATGAAATACTGGCTCACGTTTTGGAGTCTGTTCAGTAGGATTCATGATGATGAGTCAGTTGATTATGAAGATAACTTTAAGTACCTCATTAAATTTATGACAGTTGGCAATAGAATCAAAAAAATTGCAAATAGATATTTGCCAACTGTTGACAACTATGTAAAAGCCATTGCTAGCCCAGAAACAAGGTTTGGTCGCGAAGAGCTATTTGTTGAGTATTATGTTTGCGAACTATTATCATTAGCAGTAAAAAATGCTATGAACGTGAATATAAAAATAAACATCATCAGAAATTGAAGGTGAAACACGAATTACTTTATCCAAAGTTGGTTTTAAATCAAATGAAATTTCAAATAAAAATCAAAAGTACACAAAAGACGGAATTTCTGCCTCGACAGCTAATGATCTAGTTTCAGGTACTAAAATTGTGAAACTTTCTTATGTATTTTGTGGCAAAACGCATTATTCTCAAGACTGCTTTCAAAGCCAGAAAATCTTTTGTGAGGGGAAAAAAGATATTTTAAGGAAAAATAAAGCTTTTTTTGCATATTTAAAAATCGGGCATTGTTGGAAAAAGTGTAAAGCTCAATGCATAATTAGTGAAAAGAAACATTGGACTGTGATATGTTCTGAATTGTCTAATGTTGATAAGAAAATTAATTCAGACACTTCTCACATTGATGAAAATGTAACGTTATCTAACCAAAGCCAAACAGAAGTTATTCCACAAACCCTGCTTTTATCCATTGAAGCAAAGGGGAAGAGAAGGACTATAAGACCTTTATCAAAGAATATGTTTAGTTAAGAAGGAAAAATTTTCAGCTGCAGGAGTGGCTCCTTCTCAACGTAGAGGGAAACAGCTGCGCTTGCGCGAAATATCTGTCTCCAAAGCGCTGAAATTCGAAGCCGGCGTCGAAGTTGGAAGATCACGTTTATCAATAATCCATAAAACGAATATAGTTTTAAATTTCTCTAAACTTTAAAGGAGAAGAAAATATTTTTTTTTTGCGCAAGTAAATTAATTAATGAATTAGTTATTTTGAGAAAAAAAAAAAAAAAGTGCGAAAATCCGAGTCTAAATTATTGCGAAACGTCAAAGAAGAAACGTTTTGCCAGAGAACGTTTTTTCTTAACACGTGTTCCTTAATTTTCTGTACATTTGCGGAGGGGGAAATTCTCACCGTCAGGTTCCGTCGCCAAATTCCTTGGCGAATTTTCCCTCCTCTTTCCAGCGGCGTAATAGCAAACTGGAGCATTTCCTTCTTTACATAGACATTACGTCTATAAACATTACGTCTATGGAGCCTTTCCTTCTTTACATAGACGTTCTTTGCCTTTATTTGACAGGGGATCACAAAGGTCGTATATTCTTATCTTAAATCTACCATGAAACAAATAGGACCACTCCTCAGAAAAATGAAAATTTAGCACATTTTGTGTTTGGGGAGATTAGTTCTAGAAAGCAACATAAATGCAGCAAAGTATCGGTGTGTAGTTCAAAGAAAAAATACTCTTATAAACCCAAGTTCTGATCCATCAAGTTACTTGTGAGCACACTTCTAGTGCTCAAGAAGAACCCTGGATGATTGAGTTACGAGATAAAGGCATTAATATTACTGATGTAGGAAGAGACGCACTACCTATAGCACTTATGACTGGAGCTGACTTTAACACCGGGAACGTTTTCCACTTATCGTCTGGTCTTGCTGCAGTATCAACACTGCTTGACTGGATTGTAGATAAACAACTACATTTCATCTCAAATTCTTCATTCATTAAAACCAGTATTCGAATGTCTAGTTCACAGCAATAATTTAGAGAATTTATGGAAGTTAGATGTTTTAGGAATAACTGATCTCAGTGAAAACAAGTCTAGTGTAGGATTGAAAATGGCTGTATTGGATCACCTTCGTAGGATCTTGAGAAAAATGATGATGGTAGATATGAAGTCAGTTTGCATGGGTCGATGTTCGAGATAGTTAACCAGTCAAACAGAGACACTTCTGAAAAGAGATTCCTCTCAGCCACAAAGAAACTGAAATTAGAAGAAAAATGTGTAGACTATAATGTGGTGATCCAAGATTCGTTACTATCGGGAGTGGTCGAAGAAGTGCCAAATAATGAAGCAGAAGGGAAAATACACTACTTTCCCCCATCGACAACTTTTCAAAGAAAATTCCTCGAAACCGGATAGATGAGTATTTGACCCGTAAAAATAAATTATTTTCCTTCCTAAATGACTGCTTAGCAAAAGGATCAAATCTTCTAGAGTTGCTTTCAGCAGTATTTCTTAAATTTAGAGAGAAGAGGATAGATATTATTTCACATAAAAGGAAAGCGTTCTTACAAATTTCCATGGATCGAGATGATGGAAATTTTTCTAAGGTTTCTCTGTGGAAGGATACTGAACAGCTTATGGAGAGATAATTCGACCCAGTCAGAAAATGTTTCCCTTGAATATATTTTCTATCTTCATCAGTTGAAGAGGATTCGGAAGAAGAAGGGAAATTTTCTTTGCTCGACAATCTCTTCCTGCCTCGCCAATGAACCAAAAAACTGTCGGGACAAGAAGCGGAAAGAATCTAAAAGTCACCTTTTAGATTTCTGGAATGAACTTTTAAACTGAATTATTATTTTTAAATAAGAACTTTATTGCATGTTTTTATTATGAATTGTATATTATTAATCGGAAGGTAGAAGAATTGTAGTGTATTTATTTCACCTTTAGGTCGCCACAAAGAAAATCTGGCAACAAGTGTAATAAAATAAATTTTTCGAAGCAACTGGCATTAAATTTAGAATTAGTTTTGTTTTAAAATATAAGTTCATAACAAAATTCTAAGGAGAAAATATATTAGCAATCTATTTATTCTTAACAGTTGCTACTGCTCGCTTTCAAATCATTGAATATGTTAATCAAAAATTTATTAAAGGTTTACAAAATATAAAAAAAAATCACGTGGACACCACATGATTTCCTTGTATGGGCTAGTAAATCACACACATTTTATGCTGAATTTCATTTAAACTTGTTTCCTCCCATTTCTTAGAGATATACTATTTCTCATTCAATTAATTCAGTTCTCCTTTCATGGCAAAGCAAAAATATATAAAAACTTAAAGCACCTGAATCAAAAATTTTAAAATAAAGTAAAACATAAAACACCAAATACAGTTACAGTCAAAAAAACAAATTTTACAATTAAAATTGGAGTTTCTACTCAGAAACAAGCAATTCGGTCAGCGGGCAAGAAGGTAGATACTTCGGTGCACAAAACTGAAATTTTACTTTTGGTCCCACTCGTCAAAAAGACATTGAAGGTGCAGAAACTGACTTAAATTCACTATTCTAGTGAGTTTAAATGTAAACAAAAGATCGTTAGGTTTAATTCGCAACTTACTCTTTTAAATTGTTGACAGTTCTACAACTATTTCATGCAGATTAAGTAAAGGCATAAAAACCTAAACCGGAACATAATTCCTGCAGTGTATAAAACCCACCATAATTCAATCACTTTTTAAAGCAAAAAATGCACAATTTACCAACATATAAGAATAAAAAAACTAAGCTCACCACGCCAGGTAACAGAGTGAGAATATATATATATATATATATATATAATTGGTGAAGCCGATTTCAACGAAAAAGGGAGATGATCAACTGCATGTTATAGCAGTCCCATATACAATATTTCAACGTTCTACGGTTATTGAGTTAAACGTTCTACGGCTATTCCTTGAGTTATGCGAGATGCATACATACGTAGGTATGTATGTATACTTGCATACGTATGTATATGTACGTATGTGTATGCACTTATGTATGTACGTACAGACGTCAAGAAAAAATCTCTTCCGAATCCATTTTACAATCCTTTTCGGCACAAACAGTCTTTTATTCTGTCCCTAGGTACAAGATGTCACGCAAAAACTTTGTTTAAATGGCTTTCAGAGAATGGATTGAAATGCATAATTTCATTGAAGTATGATACCCGAAATGTTTTGAAATTAACATATTTCCTTTACTTTGTACAAAGAAGTAATAAATAATAAAATAAATTCCAAATTTAAGCTTCCAGTGCACAGATATTCGGATGGAAGACTATGTAATTTCACACTGCAAAAGAACGTATATTTTTCGTTATATATTTTCTTTAAAAATAATACAGGGTGATAATATTTAGAGGCAACAATTTGAAAGGTGATACGCCATTTAAAGTGTTATGGATTTTGTATTTATTTAGCTATTTTTAGTAGAACTGTAATTAAAATTCTTTTATTTTCCCGTGCAATGCAGCGCGTGACGAGTTTTAAAAGAAAGCTACGCAAAAAAAAAAAAAAAAAAAAAAAAAAAAAAAAAAAAACAGGAGCACGCGCATTTAATAAATAGATATCTCCTAATTTCTATTTAGATTGAATAAATGTAACTGATTGCTGTGTTAGCTGCGATCGTAATTCTACACTTTTGCTTTCCAGATATCTCGAGAAAACAGAAATTACCAGACATTCTCGTGCACGATTGAAATGTTTTAAAAACCCGGAGAGAAACATCTCAGTTCTGTTGTTTACTGAGTTATTGTTGTTTACTTAGCTGCTATCGGATTAGCTTTCTATGCGCTGTGGATTGAGTTCTATTTAACGTTTTAGTAGTTTACAGTATAGCTACTGATTATGTTGCGTTATACTGTGGTATTGTAAGAATATCTCTGAGGATTATTTCAGCGTTTTGTTACATTTTATGAACCGTTTATCGGGTTTGTACATTCAATTTATTACGAACCCGTACACACGCAATACTTTTTGGTGTCAGGAGTGGGGTTTGAATGCCAATAACGAGAGCGATTGATGAACAGTTAAGGCAGTTGGTGGCAGCCTTTGCTGCATTTAAGAAGAAATGAAAGCAGGCCAAGATTCTGCTAAAGAGAAAATGGAAGCTGGCCAAGAATCCGTTAAAGCAGAGATAAAAGCTGTTAAAGGGGAGATGAAATCTGGCCAAGTTTTCGTTAAAAAAGAGAAGAACACCGTTCAAGAAAGATGGAAGAATCCGTTAAAGAGGAAATAAAAGCCGTTCAAGCAGGTATTGAAGCAGGACAAGAGGAAATAAAAACTGAAATCATCTGCATAGTAATACGCAAATTTTAGGCTATGGAAGACAGAATAGATGCTGCTGAAAATGGAGTTGGACATTGAAGAAATAGTTTCTTCTATGAAAGAACAAGTAGAAGGAAGAGTTTCTGCCGTCCAATAACAAACTGATGACAGTGTATCGGCAGTTGCCAAAGAAATTGACACCTTAAAGAAGTGCATAACGATAGCAGTAAACAATATCGAAGGTTTAAAATTCTACCCATGCCTGCTCGACCCTCTCTGAAGCTATCCACATATGTTGGGAAGACCTCTTGGCAAATGTATAGGACACAATTTTCTATAGTGGTGGAAGCGAATGAATGGGATTTCTAAACTAAGGCCTGTCATATCGCCGCTTCTTTGAGAGCAGACGCAGCGGAAATCCTTTAGACTCTTCCCGAAAACCAAATGCCTAGATTTCTAGGCTCTGTCCAAGGCGTTGGAGCTATCTTTGGGGAGAAGTGTTTAAAAGACTATAGCAGCCTTCAATTAAAATCGCGTCAACAGAAGAGCTTCAGGAACTTGGGGCGGATGTAGAAAGGCTATCTTGTAAGTTTGGCTTTCAGTCCAGGGATTGTACTGCCCAGGGCGTGCAGTCTTTGGGAAGGCGGCACTGTTACGGATTTTACAATTAGTTAGCTATTTTTAGTAGAATTGTAATTAAAATTGTTTTATTTTCTCGTGCAATGCAGCGCGTGACCAGTTTTAAGAGAAAGCTACGCCAGAAAGTTAAAAGTACAGGAGCACGCTCAATTAATAAATATATATCTCGTAATTTATATTTAGACTGAATAAATGCGATTGACTACTGTGTTGGCTGTGACAGTAATTCTACTCTTTTGTTTTCCAGAAATCTCGAGAAAATGGAAATTACCAGAACATTTTCGTGTACGATTAAAACGCTTTAATAAAGCCGGAAACATCTCAATTCAGTTGTTTATTGAGTTGTTTACTTAGCAGCTATTATTGTTTGTCGGATTAGCTTTCTCTGCCCTGTGGATTGCGTTTGATTTAACGTTTTAGTAGCTAGCATTTAATATAGCTACTGATTACATTGACACTGTGATATTGTAAGAATATCTCTGAGGATAATTTCAGCTTTATGCTACATTTGTTGTGATAAGAATAAAGTTTATTAACCTTTTATCGGACTTGTGCGTTCAATCTATTACAAACCTGTACGCACGCAACAACGCTAACACGACGTAAAATTCCATTTTCGGACTAATATTACTGTCAGGCTTAAAAAATGTAATGTTACAGCATACGCAAAACGCTTTTGCTTCGTAAGAATTTTGAAGAAATAAGTACGATCATGCGAAGCAAGGATGTTTAGGATACACCAAGCTGTCTTTATATTAAGAAGTTAGACTAGATTGGAAAGGAAAGAAAGGAAGCGGAAATCTCCCGAATCTCTCTGTGAGAAATTATTGAAAGTAAGGAGGCTCAAATATGTGGGAGAAATCAAAAAATTTTAAATAAAAGTTAATGAAAAAATTTTGAGTTTAATTAAAGATTTAAATTTATGTTTCCTCTTATAAGTTCGCACCATTATTTTCTTTTTATAATAAATGTTGCAATAAATAAAATATGGTACTGCATCACAAAATACGAATATTAAACTTGTTTAAATGATCAACTGATAAGTTAAAAACAATTTGTTATTTCAACTGAGAAAAACAGGTTATTAATGAAGATACAGATGGAAGAGCTGAAATTTCATCCTTTTATTCTATTTCCTAATTCAAAAGACATAAGTAATGGCTACAAGGTGGCAGCTTTTGATCTTCCAAGTCCCGAATATATTGAAAATATGGAAGTTCTGGCAATGCATCGGTCTCTACGGTTTCTAAATACAAGAATTTCGATCAAATTCGGGACAAAACACCTAATATGTGATGAAATAGGTTTAGTCTCGATTCGAAATAAAACGCTGGATAATCACTTAAACAATATCAGCCTATAAAATATCTAACTTTACAAAATATACCTAACCCTGCAGCAAAATTACTCTCATCATAATGAAAATGAATAAGTGATATGTTCTAGTGAATAAATTTATGTTAAATATCCGTAAGAAAAGCGCAAAATATGGTACTGTTCTGTTATCGGAACCGGATTGAGATGTCTCCTAAAACCCTATGATTTGCCGAAAAACTTGAAGCATAAAAATAATTTTCAAAATATTTACGATGCGGTTAAGTTGAAGAGAAATGACATAACAGATATTCGTAAAAATGTAACGTAAACAACTTGACAAAGAAATAATAATAAATAAATAAAAACGTTCGATTAGAGAATTAAGATTAAAGCAGAGATAGATATCATTTACAATATCTGAAAATGTATTTGCCTTACTGCTGCCACCACATAAATTCAATTAAATAAGAATCTAATTGGTTAGGGTCGTGCCGCGTTAACGTAACATTTCAATATTTTGCTAAGACAACCAGTTTTGGGATCAATAACAATAAGTTTATGATTGAGGCACAAATGCTCAATTTCAGCCTCTTTTTATTCTTCACTGTTATACTCTCTCTATATTTCTGAGTATGTTATAGTGCCATCATTAACATTTTCTTCAGTAACTTTAAGCAAAGTTTCGGCAGCGCGGTTAGGCATAGTAGCTAAAAAACATTCTTTTGTTTCTAAGCAAATCCTGCTACAAACTAACTAGAGCGGAATGACATGACCAACGTTGCTCTTTCGACGCGAAAACAGACTTTTGTCAGCTTCGATAATATTACTAGTATACGATCTATTTTAACTGGCAGTCTAGAAACTAATGCATGGCCATATACTTTCTTAATATAACTGTTCTAGTCAACAACAGATTCATATCAAGTTAATACTAACAAATTTCAATGGAAATTAATTTTAAACACCATGCATAAAGGAAACGAATTGCCGTTAAGAACTGGTTCTCAATCCTTCAAACGAATTTTGAGAACGCAGTTTTCTTCTTTTTTTCCCTCGGCATATCAAATCTTCATACATCCATGTCGGTACTTCCTTCAAACCAAAGTCGAGCTTCAATTTTTTTTTTGGTGTACTTTCGTTCAGGCTAAATAATTCCCAGTTCCTGAAGAAACTGAATGGAAGATGTTTGATTATTAAAAGTGAGTCCAAAATTTTCGTCCAAGATTTTGCTAATATGGCACAGTAATTTTAAAAACACGATGAGCCGTTGTATCTTTAGAATTTGCATTTTTGTTGCCAATTTTTAAAAGGCATTCTTTTACATTTGAGAAAAAAGTAAACATTGTATTGATTTTAAAAGGAAACATTAGTAACTTCATATCAACCAATCTCTTAGTGAGTTTAGCAAAACGCCGACTCCGTTCCTGATACTAAAACAGTATCCAAAATATTTTAGAAAATTCTTATAATAAATGCGTTCTACTTTATCATTGCTTTTTCATAAAAATATAATACAATTATCTTCCAATGATACATATTTTAAGCAAACCATCTGACGTTAAATTCCCAAACTTTAAATTTTAAGAATAATTATTGCTTTGTATGTTTATAACGTAAAAATTCTCTAGGCTGAACAACAATATTTTATACTTTATGAAATTTTTCGTTTGAAAACGTGCTTTAATAATTAATTACATTGGTATCCAAAAGCAAGCATGATTGATGCTTATGTGAATATTTAAGAAATCTAAGTCAGAATGGGGGAAAACATGATAAGCGAGTGTAATACGGTTATTCCATAAGAAAACAATGCAAAAGAAGGATATTAATCACTTTTATTATCCAAAGAAACAGTTTGAACGAAAACAGCGCAAACTATCACTTTGTATTTCAGTGAAAAAAAATTACAATAAAAATTATTTTTTAGTTTACTAAGGTGTGTGGTGGTCTCTGATAGCCACGTATGCTGCACACGGATTGCCCACATGTCCTATTAGAGTGTGGATGAGTTGTGGCTTCAAACAATCCCAAGAAGAGCTCTTTTCTGTTGTGGAGTTCGGTGGGTGCGGAAGGGTTGAAATTTGTCTCCCGAGCATATCTTACTCGTGATCAATAGGACAAAGATCAGGAGAGCGAGTTGGCCACTGCATACGCTGGATATTTTCGCTTTCAAGGAAGTTGTCTACGAGGATCTCACGGTGACAAGGTACGTTATTATCCATGCATATGAATCCAGGATCAACAGCGCCTTGAAACAGAAGAACATAAGGCTTAAGAACTTAGTCTTTGTGCATTTTATCAGTAATACACCCCATTTCAAAGACATACAGGTCTGTGTGGCCATCCAATATTACGCCTGCCCACACTATGGCTCCTTTTTGAAGGAAACTGATAGCTTCCTTCAAAAGGAAAGGAAGGAAAACTGATAGTTTCCTTTTCTTCTTGAAGGAAAAGAAAGGAACTACTTTGGAACATAAAACTTTGAAGGAAACTAAGATCGTTTCCATGATGTTCCTTGGGTGAAAACGAGTTCCACGTTCTCTACATATCATTATCCGATGAGAATCAGTAATCAGTGTGAACCAGAACTCGCCAATCAAAATCGGGCCATTCTTGCAAACTCCAGTGCTGATATTTCAAACTTCAGTTTAGACGAGCGTGTTTATGCTCAGGCGTGAGACGAATGCAAACGACTGGTCGTCTGGCGTACAGAGAGAGAGAGAGAGAAAACGGAGGACGTCGGCACTATCCCCTTATCAAACGGTTAATTAGCATAGCACCACGTCCACCACTATCTATAGTACCCCTTCAAAATACATAATGCCACCTGAAAGGTATTCAGCGTGCACGTCAAGACGTACAAAATAACATGTTATAGAGTTACAGATTAATATTCAAGGTACATTACTGATGCAAATATGACAGATGCAGAACTGATAAAAGGCTGATATAATACTGGTACTGATATTAATACTGATTAATACTGCTACAGTACTGATTCATTGATATAACACTGATTATTAATACTGATGAAATGGGAATGATTTTGCACAAGTCGGTAAATAAATCCACGAAATAATACGTTACAAAGAATAAAAAAATTGCGAATTAAAATATCACAGATCAATGTTCTACTGTTACATTACTTGCACATTACTGATGAAATATAACTGATACACTACTGATACAAGGCTGATATAATACTGATACAATACTTCACTGATATAAGACTGTTTTTATTGCTCATGCAATATATGCATGAGCAATATGCATATACAATACTTTACTGGTATTAATACCCATACAATACTTTACTGATATTAATACTCCTACAATACTTTACTGATATTAATATTCATACAATACTTTACTGGTATTAATACTCATACAATACTTTACTGACTAATAGTGATTAATTGTAAATGGGAATGATTTTGTACAAGTCGGTAAATAAAACCACGAAGTAACACGTTACAAATACTCAAGCTAATGCGAATTAACACATCACATATGCATTATCGACACATTACTGTTACATTACCGGTATATTACTACTGATGCAAATATGACTGATACACTATGGAAACAGGACTGATATAATACTGATACTGATACAATACTTACTCATGTACGACTAATAAAAGTACGCATATACAATAGATGCATACTGTTACATTACTGATACAAGTATGCATATACAATAGTTGACTTTTACAATACTTTACTGGTATTAATACTGACATAATACTGATTAATACTGGTACCATACTTTGCTGATGTAATACCATTATATTATTGATACAAATTTGCATATAATCCATACAAAGCATACGTTTATGGCAGCAGGAGAATTTACGCTTTCTGATGCAAGTTCATGCTCAGCGCAGACAGTTTGTCTATTAAATTGACAACCTTTGTAATCAGATATCTCTGCTTTGTGATAAATTTGCAGAAAGCCTGCCTGTTGGTACTTGGCAGCTGAATATGATCAGATGTCAATGGAAAAGTTGTCAATTAATGCTCTGGGGATCCAATATCTCCGCAGCAACAGAACTCAGTATGGCTGAGTCCGCGTTTTGCAAAATATTGCGGAAATGGACCATGGCCAGTGATAAATCGAACGAGCTGAGGGTTGGAAATGATACGGTCAGTGTCCACATACGCTATGTGATACCGCGTTCGTCGACCGGTTGAGCCCTGGTCCCATTCCTCTTGCCATAGTTCAATGGCCTTCAATCTCAGACATTTCTTTAGATAAGAAATAGACCATGGGATATTGACTTGAGTACCTGCATTGCCTGAAGCTGCCTCTTTGGCTAGACTGTCTGCAGTTTCGTTTCCGTAATGCCCAGCATGAGCTTTGATCCACTCAAGTTTAAGCTGATGAGGGAAGTGCACTCTTAGATCATGCTGAATGTTTTGGATGATGGGAGATGGATGGTCAGGATTATCCAAAGCATGCAACGACGATAGACTGTCTGTTTTTATAACTGCTTTTTTAGGTAGCGTAAGGGTTGTGCAATAGCAATCGCTTCACCTTGGAAGGCTGAATTTTGAGAGCGCATTTGACCTTTCCAATGATGTGTAACTATATGATATCGTAAAACAGCAAAAGCACTGCCTGTGGTTTCGTTAATTTTCGAGCCGTTTGTATAAATTTCTATTTGAAAAGGCAGAGCTGTAGTATTTGGCTGGACTTGGATGCGAACACCAATGCCTTTAAATGATGGATGGGTACGAAAATCAGGAGCCGGTATTTCACACTCTTCTGGAAGGAAATATTCATCAGAGAAGAAAGCTGGACGCCGTAACTGTTTGATGAGTTGCCTGATAGCCTCTTCTTCAATTCTAAGTGGAGGGGTAATAATCCCGCTAAAACATTGATTGCATTAAGGCTGTTGTGCGATAAGAAAGAGTTATTTTTAGAGCAAAGGGTCTCTGGATTGCTGACAGATGTCTAATTTTACGGCCCTGCATAGGGATTGCCCACACAGATGCTGATTACGTAATAATCTTTTTGATAACTGTCTTGAATAAAATTTTCTGAATATGTGGGTTAAGACCCCATTTATGCCCCTGTAGCTGCTTCAACCGTCCGGCAATTACCGATGTTCTGGTCTTGAGATCAATTACGTGAGGTATCCAGGTCATCTTTTCATCAAAAATAAGACACGGATACCTCAGTTCTTTCACAATTAGAATCCTTTGTTCATTGAGCATAATACGTGATCTCCGTACCAGTGACCCTCCTTTTTTAGGAATAAGCAGAACTTTAGATTTTTGATCAGCTATAGTTAGCTTTAGTGATATACACAGAGAGTGGAAGAACGTGCATGTATCATTGCAGTTGGATTGCAGTTCTTCACGAGATATTCCTCGCGTTATCAAGGCCACATCATCAGCCTATGCGTAGATGTTTGTATGTGTCAGCTGTTAAAACGTTGTTGAATGTTAAATTCCATAAGTGAGGGCCAGCACAAGAACCCTGTGGACTCTGGTGTACAGATAAGTGATAAATGACGGAGGACGTGGGCACTGTCCCTTTACCTTAATGGCTAATCAGTACAGCACCACGTTCGCCATTATCTAGAGACGCTAATGGGGTTCGCTGCCGTCCAACTGCCCGGGTCCCAGTATTTGTTGATATATGAGAAAAGTACATGGCCATACAGGGGCTTTTGTAACATGCTACTTTTACAAGACGTTACGTTACTAATGATTCAATTATAATACATTTAAAAACTAATTTTGCAGCAGTGCACTATATATTACGATACTGATTTATACAATCCATACATTACCAATTATACAATTTCAATACATTACAATACTAATTATGCAGTACACACATAGACTTTACAGTGTATGTTACAAAAGTGAATAATAGAAACATTACCAATTATACAATTATTATACATTACAATACTAATTATGCAGTACACACATAGAGTTTACAGTGTATGTTACAAAGTTGATGAAATTCTTCACAGACTTCTTTACAATACCTTTGTAGTTCATCGCGAGTTTAACGCTTTACTATGAATGCTACATCATCTGCATACGCATGTATGCTTGCATATTCATGCCAAGATGTCGCTATGATATCACTGAAGGTAACATTCCACAAATGTGGCCCCGCACAGGATTCCTGAAGGCAGCCCATAGTTTGCTGGTTTTCCAATATTCCACTATTATGGACAATGATGAGACTTCTGTCAGAGAGATAGTGTAAAAGCACCTTAAAGATGTTGCTGGGGCAGTTAACTGACCTTAAGGCTTCTTTTAATCCTGGCCACTATAGCATATCAAACGCGCTTTTTAAGTCAGTGCTGACTAGCGCCGTGTGATAGCCATGGTTACGGTTGTCATAGATGGCCTTTTGTATATCATTTAATGCATGTAAAATAGAGTATCCTGTGCGGAATCCATATTGGCGTGGATGCAGATAATTTCCAGAGTGTAGATGATGTCGAAGACGATTCATGATCAATATTTTAAAAAATTTCCCCAGGGATGGTAGCAAGCATAAAGGGCGATAGGACGATGGGTCTTGAGGGTTGCGGTTCCTTTTAAGGAATAATCCAACTTTGAAGGCCTGTGGAAATGTGCCTGTATGTAACAGTTTATTAAATAATTTAACAAAGAATGGCAGGCAAGCGCCCACTGCTATTTTCATTATTGCATAATTGATTCCATCAGGGTTTGGGGCCTTCTTTTTTGGTAATTGTCTTAGGACTTATTTTACCACCATGATGATAAAGTGGACATCGGATGGTGTTGGAGGTGTATTGTTGTTAATTCTTATTTGTGTGTGACTAGCTGTATCATCTTCCAGGGAGTCTTGATATATAACCGAGTTTAAAATACTCTGAAAAGTAGCAGCTGTTTGTTAGTTGGAAAGATCAGAGATGTAATTAGCTGAAATTGAGTAGGTTTAAAGAGTTTTTCTGTAGCTATCCTATGTGGTATGCCATAGACATCAGTAGACTCCGTACAGAATGTTCTCCAAGATTGTAGTCTGGACTGCACAATTAGCTTTTTATAGGCCGCTATTTCTCTTGGAAAAATCACATGTGTATTTGTTTGAATATTGTTCCTTCTTTCTTGCTTGAGACGACGACGAAAAGCTCTGCATTTCTTTTTCTGAATTTGCAGCTCCTGCATCCACCAACTGATGTTTTGTATTTTCTTAGCAGTGCGTGTCGGCAACTGTTCATCACTGACATTCTTTAAAATTTTCATTAAGTCATTTGTTAAGGTCTTCCATTTTTGCCGAATCATGTGCTTGAAGATTCAAGTAAGGCAATTTTCTCCTTAATGGTCCTTGTAAATGCACGTATTTTATTGTTTGGCAGGTTATAGCGGCGAACGATCATGGTTCTAGTTTGACTACTGATGTCAACGACGGAACATCCTGTAAAAATTTTGCCTCAAACCTCGACCGTGAGCGCTGAAACGATTTCTCTGGCGCAACTATCCCTCTGACTTTGCGCAGTTATTGCCAAATATTGGCCTCGATGAGTATTATTTTTCTCTTAGATGATCTTGTACTGTTCGTCCAGCAACATCTCCCTTACTCTAAAAGTGCTTGAGATCACACATTTAAGGACTTTCAGAATTTGAGACACTTCGGTTTGAGGTCGTCCATATTCCAAAATTACAATCATTTTTCCTTTAAAAATCATGTCATGTTGGCGTCTTTGTGCCATTCATCGGTTTTTTTGACCTTTTAACTCTGTCCTCAACACAACAGTTGCACATAACCTGCCTGATCTCCGTATAGCAAGTGAAGAGATTTTATACTCTTTCTGATGTTCGCACATGTTTTTGCTGATGCCGATGTCGACTGAAATGTTTTGCATATGCACACTGTTTCACCTTCAAACAATAAATCTCCACAAGTGATTTGGAAGCGTTTAATTAATATTTGCTCACGATGTTCTACCTTTTACGAATTATGCTTAACTTTTGGACACCAGTGTAACTATCATGCCAAAAAAATGAAGCAAATTTTGTCTCAAATAATGCTTTATTTTTTGAAAATTTTTTTTTTTTTTTGAATTTTTAGTCTTCTGAAAGAAAAGCATGTCTTTGTACACCTATATTCCAAAAGGAAACTCCATCGCAATAAGTTATCTTCCACTTGCTTGTGGGATGCTTTCATCGAAGACTTCAGAAGGAGCTCTTTCATATTCAAATTGTGTGTAAAGATTATGACAATTCATATTAAATTATTCCTATTTATATTATTCCTATTAAAAGCAAGGACAACCACAAGAAGCCAAACAGTTCTGCAGTTAGGAACAGGATCTGGTACGAATAATCAGTGTTCCTTAGTTTTAACCACTTTTAAAATGAGAACACAAATGAATTTCAGAAAAGTATGAAAGACAGATGAAATTGTTTTTCATTCCTCGATAGTAATATCGATTTCATGCAATAGTGAAAGCGGAACTTTTGATATTCATGTATGAGAACATGTATTAGTTTATGCACATTAGTCGAATGATTTATTTGAATCTTTGAGAATCGAGTAAAGGGACTTAAAAGCTACAAGGATAGTAAATTCTTGGCAACTTTCTCGAGATAAGGATCTGAGGTTCATCAAATGATGTCTACTTAGAAATCAGTAAGTTTTAGTTATAAGGATTCAACTATTTTTAGAACAAACTATAAAAGAGTTACTGCAATGCTTAAAAATGAGAATAGTTACTGCAGTTAATATAGATATTGAAAGTATACCAGATTTTTGCTATAAATATAAGTCTTAAAAATTGAGAAATAAATTCTTAAGACTTATATTTATAGCAAAAATCTGGTATACTTTCTCCAACCCTTTAAGGGGCGCAATGTTATGATTTTTTAAAACTTATGAAAAAGTAAGCATAATGACATACAATGGTCCTATAGACAACATAAATGAGTTTAAAAAATTTTTTTCGTCCCCCTTTATGGGAAGGGGACCGGTTTCGCCTTGAAACCAGCGCCCCTCTAGAGCATTTAAGACTAAACATTTGCTTATTTATCTTTATTTTGCTGAAAAGTATCTAAACGTAACCCAAATTGCAGATTATACTAGTAAATTACTGAACAACTAATGAAGTAAGTAATATTTGCATAAACACGCATTTTTAATTATAAATAAAAAATTTAAAACACGAAACAAAAAAGTATGAGACAAAAAGTTACTAATAATGCACTAAATTTCTTACATAAAACTATGAAATATTTTAAAAAATTATGTTAAAAACTAAGAAAATTATATGTAAAAATAAAATAAATTAAGATGCATACAATTATTTTACTATGAACTAGAAGCATGAGAAAAACGACCGCTAAGAGAAGCATAATAAAAACGCAACTGTGAGTGTTTTTCAGTGTGCTCCGTGTCTCTGTAAAAAAATAAGAAATGTTTTCCCTCTCTCAAAAGCTCCATAAATCCTCATCTTTGAAGGCACTCAAGATATAGTGCAACTGTTTACAGCAGTCATCCGAAAGCAATAAACACAACTGCAAAAAATCTCGCGACTGCGTCATCTGATCCTTTCTTCGATGTCTCAGAGGGGCGGTTATGAAATGAATGAAACAATAAAAACATTCAAAATTAAAAGGGTTCCATTACTTTTTTTGTGAACTAAGGACATTTCATTACTCATTGATGCCTGCTTATAAAACATATTGTGGAAAAATTAAAAATTTGTGGGTCTTTTGTTTTTAAAATGGGTCAAAAAGAGTAGTGTGGAAAAGAAGCTATTTTTGAATGATTCGCATCAATTAATGGATGCCCAGAAGGAATTGGTGCTGCCATCTGATATCAGCTTTAAGTAGTAATTTAATTTTAGCAGCGGTTTTGAGGAAAAAAAAACCAAATTTTCTAAATTAAAAAAAATGTTAAAAATGCGGTTTCAAGGCGAAACCACCGCCCCTGAAAGGGTTAACAAACTTCCATCTTTAAAGTCAAGGATAAGGCTTCACACGGGGGTCGGCGACGTGGGACCTGAAGCACCAAAAATTCCGAAAGTAATTTTAAAGTGCCCGCGATTCAAATATCTAAATTTTAAATTTTAGATATTTGGACAATAAACATTCTTAATTATAATGAATAATTTTAGTAAAAGCTCTTATTTCGTGTTCGACATTTTAACAATTATGCAATTAAACTTTTAAAGAAAACTCAGTATTATATGACATCTTGATAACCTACTTATGTAAGATGGTAAAACAATTTAAAATATTCAACTGTTGTAAACATTTGATTCTGTATCCGTTTAGTGAATTATTTTATGTCCCTGTTATTCTTGGTATACTCAGTCAAACCAAGGCAGGCTATGCTTTAGATCCGCAACATGTTCGTATATAAACCTATCATTTCATGAATATGTATTTCAAGTTTTAAACTCAGGACGCATTTGTCTTCAAAGTAAAAGATAACGAAAGATGCGGACAACAAAACATTTGCAATGGTTGATACTGTGAAAATAATTTCATTTCAGCTTATTGTTGTATTTCAAAAATCATTCCAGTGGTACAACAAATGTTATGGTGAAATCGTCATGGCAAACCAAATGGCACCAATATGTTATGGTGAAATAAAATGGCGCCAAAATTGTTTCCTAAAGGTCGGGTACCTAAAGGTTTCCTACTCTGTTGACATAACACTTAAGATTTTTTTTTTTTAACAGTAATATACTAACATCCATAAGCCCTGTACATTTGAGTTGTGTTTTCGGATTAACCCTGAAATCAATTTGAGAATGAGACGGGTGAAAATCATTGAGCACACACACAAAAAGAAATAAATAAACATTGACTGATCTAGAAAAGTGAGCCTATTTATTAAAATTTTTAAGAGTTACTTAGTCCAGTAATTTGTAAGCAATTAATATTCAATCAGTACTGTTAACATATTGATTTTTACACAGTGCAGAATTAACTTAGTAAGCAAATCATATTCAAGCTGAACTGTAAAATATTGCTTTCTACAAAATGCATACCTCTACAGAGTAATATTACTTCTATCTTAGACTCAATAATATCACACTATTATTGCTATTACATTCAGATAAATATGATTAGATAAAACTTTGGATAAATTAACAACACCCTCCCCGGGGAGAAAAAAAAGAATAATTAACAAGTTATACATTCCAAAAAAAAAAAAAAACATTTCACACAGAGAAATCAATACTAATGTAATTCTGGTTATTGCACATAGTAACTTTCTATTTTCAAAAGAATGATTTAACCGGGTAATATGTTAATTAAAATCAGCTATTACATCCTACAAGCAATTTAACTCAGAATAATCAATACCAATGTAATTCAGGTTATTGCACATAGTAACTTTCTATTTTCAAAACAATGATTTAACTGGGTAATATGTTAATTAAAATCAGCTATTACATCCTACAAGCAATTTAACTCAGAATAATCAATACCAATGTAATTCAGGTTATTGCACATAGTAACTTTCTATTTTCAAAAGAATGATTTAACCGGGTAATATGTTAATTAAATCAGGCTATTACATCCTACAAGCAATTTAATCCCTAAGAGGAGCAAAGAAGCTCAACTAATGACACCTTTACCAATCAATCTTCACCAAGAAAGAAATTCACAAGTTCAATTAAATAATTTAATGAAGAATAAATTTCCTTAACCAATCTGACTAATTTACATTCACAGTTTCAATTAACTAATTTAAATAATGATATATTTCCTTGGCCAATCTAATAATTTACTTTATGGACAACAAAATGATTTCATTAGAATTAGGTTAGTTTACTCAACTACAAAATTTTTAATTCAACTAATTAAGTTATTTCAATCACTATTAACTATTTTAGTAGTTAGAATTACTTATTAGAAATGTCTAGTAAACTTTACTATAAGAATTGCCTATTATAAATTTTTTTCTTTTTTTTTTTTTTAATATCCGACCAACAAATAAAAGAAAACAAATAAAAGGAACTTATCTTATGAAATACAAGCTGCAGATGAACAGGAGGAGGAGAAATGCCCTCATATTTAAAAATTATCAAGATGCCAAGGAGGACGGCTGCTTAGCGTAGTAGAAACAGAGAAGAGTTCAGGGGTGGATAGTTTTCCAAAAAGTCCGGCTATTTCCATTGATTTAAGAAGCACTACGGAGGTTCTCATTGATGTCCAATCCAATATTGAAGTTAGCATTTTTGTCGTGGGACACCGAAGCTAGCGATGCAGAAGACTCTTGATGGCGGCAATTAATTCTTAAAGATTTGGATTATCGATGTAGATGATACTCTATTCATGGAGGAGAGACTGAAATTTCTTCTTAACGGCACTAGAACTAGGCATCACTCTTCTTTGCATTTTCCTATTTTAATTATCTTTGAGTAACTTACATATTAAGGCACGGCAATGAGGAGCCTATAATTTAGTCGAGGTCATAATTCGTGCAACTAAGTCCCTCGTTCAAAACTCCAGGGCAAGAGGCCCGTAGATCCAAAGGCGGAAAAATGCATTTTCCGAGATGAAATTCTGCTGCCAACGAGACAGCTTCAGATGGTAAGTAGAAAGTGCAAAAAAGTGTAAAAAGTCAGCTCGTCCCCTAAAACAACCCGTTAAAAGGGAGAGCGCCGGACTACCAAGTTGGCGCAACCCATTTTTCGCCGAAAGTTGAAATAGTTGCAACCACAGCATACCCTCATGTTATCAAGCTCGCCAAAACCACTATTTTGAAACCTCAACGGAAAATTTATGTCGCCAAACCCTCGCCAAATAACCACCACCTGCGACCGGGGGAGCTTAGGAATTTCAACAACCCTGCAAGGGTCCCAACGAAAGAACGCTGAGAACTCGCAAGACTTTTCAACCGGAAAGAAGGCATTTCATCCCCCTTTAACTAAATCACAAGCGAAACGAAGAAAATCTACTAATTAAAGCTCATAACTGAAATGCAATTAAAGTTAGAAAAATGAAAGTTATGCCAAATTAAAGAGCTAATTTTTCTGCAACTGATGATATTAAATACTAAGAAATCAAATTAATTTTTGACATGAAAAACTGAGTTTATTACGCAGGAAAAATACTTATCCATTGTTTGCGTGTACAAGAATGAAGACGCAGTTCGCGTAAACTCGGAAAGCCAAAATATATTACACTAGAATTAATAGGCCCAAAAAGAATATAACCAAACTTGTGTAGCTCAAATTTTGAATAATTACAAATTAAAATTTTGATTTTTATGAATCACTTAATTAAATTAAATTCGCTACACAACATCCCTCCGATGATCGTGAAAAAAATGTTTTTGGCGAAGCCAAAAAATTTTAGGATCCACAGACAATGGAAAAGTTTTACATAAGTTACTAAATACGAAGAGGAAAAAAAAATACATAATGGTACCACATGTTAATCACAAAGAAGGACACGTATACCTATTTATAATTAATCCTACCATAAATCATGGTTAGCAAATATAAATCCTACCAAAACAATGGTTAGCAAATCCAAATCCTACCATAATTGTATGGTTAGCAAATCCAAATCCTACCATAATTGTATGGTTAGCAAATCCAAATCCTACCATAATTGTATGGTTAGCAAATCCATTAGTGAACCGAGTAAGAGGGTCAAGAAATGTCCCTGGCACACAACAAGCATACATCAAACAAAATAAAAATGTTGTCAAACAACATGTGACACACCCTAAAATAAAATGTGAAAAGTAAAATGTAAAATCACGAAACCCCCCCCAAAGGCAAATCAAGTGAAAAGAGTGTAAAAACAAAATATATGTAAATAAACAAACACCACTGAGTATATGAGTGTTTAAAGCAAAACAATTCAAGAGCTACTGGCGCTTGACACAAAATGTAAACAAACTAGTTCTTGCAATCACCCATTGAAGTGACAATATCAACTCAAAAGTACGCTTAAGGAAAAAGTGTACCGTATAAATCCTAAGTTTCCCTAACACACAGAATTTCACTTCCTTAAGAACTGACACCCCACCAACACGAGAGGGCAAATGAGTAAACACCGCGACTGTACAGCGCCGACTAAACTACTAATAAATTCTTGGCATAAGAAAACTAAAAACGAGTTGCACTAAGAAGAACAGAAGGCAATCACCACGAAGTGTTGGCTGGAAAACTATCTAGTCAAAAAGTCTAACCGAAACAAATCCCGACTACCATGGCTAAGGGATTTCAAGAGAGAGAGAGAAAAAAAAATTTTGAACTTAAGAAAAAGGAGAAAAGCGGGGACCAGCCCAGCAAAACCTCCAAAAAAAAAACAAACCTGGGCTATTGAGACTAGAAAGTTCCCAGCCAAGACAACTTGATCACGACCTCACATGCCAAACATGTAAAATCCAAATGCAACACTCGACCAATGATAAGCCAAGAAGACTACACAACTATAGAAATTGATTATAAAATTTAACTACAAGAATACAATTACCAGAAACAAATAATAATTTAACCAAAATTGTATACAAAACACACTATTTCTCAAAATATTTCATTTCACTTTTTCGACACAAAACCATGTGTATCTCTAGGCCTTAGATGGTAAGGTGAATCGTGTGATGAGTTCTCTACATTATCTGTCAAAATTGAGTCATCCTTTTGAAGTGTGGGAAAAATAATTCTCTCTGGTACCTTCGTGAGTCTGTCCACGTGTATCGTCTGAATCCGATCAGGATTTGTAATTGAAGAAATTTTATAGTTAACTTTAGTCAGTTTCTCAATAACCCTGAAAGGTCCCTGATTCAATTTAGAGAGTTTTCTAGCCATACCTGGCTGAACTACTGGAGTGTATAAATACACCAAATCTCCCACTTTTATAATTGTGCACCTGTTTATCATGAGAATTCTTTCCACGTAAATTTTCTTGCTTCTCAGCAGCCTCTGTTAAATTCTGATTGACTAATTTAAAAGCCTTTTGTAATCTCAAAACCAAATCTTTAGAATAATTGTTTGTGTCATCATAAGTTCTAAAATTGGTTTGCAATAATAAATTAATTGGTAAGCACAAATCCCTGCCATATAAAATAAAAGCTGGACATTCCTGAAGTGCACTATGACGACCAGTTCTGTGTGCCAATAAGGCAAAAGGCAGATGTCTATCCCAATCCTCCTGAGTTTGAGAAACTAAGTGGCTAAGTGAATTAATTAAAGTGGCATTTAATCTTTCTACTACACCATCAGACTGCGGATGATAACTCGTAGTAGTATGTTTAGTAATCCCCAATTTCTTATAAACTTCCATTATAGCTTGAGAAATAAAATTAGTACCTTTATCTGTAACAATGTGCTGAGGTATACCATGAGTTGAAATAAATTGTTCTAATTTCTCAATTATGGATATGGATGTAGTGTCCTGCAAAGGATAAGCTTCAGGCCATCGCGAAAAATAGTCAGTTACGACCAAAATATATCTGTTGCCTGCCGTAGTAACTGGAAGGGGACACACTATATCCATCGCAATTCGCTCAATGGGACGGGTAGCCATAGGCATTCTCATAAGGGGAGCCTTATGAGCAGGTCTATGACCCCTCCTCTGGATACAGGAGTGACAGGACTTAATGTAATTGTGCACCTGTTTATGCATACCCTTCCAGAAAAAAGACTTTTGAACTCTATGAAGTGTCCTGTGATAGCCTGAGTGTGCAGCAGTAAGAGAATCATGATGCTCCTGCAAAATTCTTAATACTAGTGTTTTAGGAACAACTAGTCTATCTTGTTTCTGCCAACGTGACTTGGGTTTCTTGTATTTGCAATACAAAACATCTTCCTTTACAAAAAATATCTGAGAATTAGGTGTAGGAGACTTATTATTCTTAAGATCAGTTACAATCTGTTGGCAAGAAGGATCAGAAGCTTGTTCTTTTTTGAATAAATCCAACAATTCAGGAGTAATGGAAGTTTGAATTAACTGTGTAACATTTACTGCTCTAGATAAATAGTCTGCTGTTAAATTTAATCTACCTGGTTTGTGAACAATCTTATAATCAAACTGGGATAAACCCATAATCCAACGTGCAATTCGAGAAGTGGGATCTTTAAGTTTTAAAACATGAGATAATGAAGCTTGATCAGAATATACAGTAAATGGTTTACCAAGAAGATATTGTCTAAAATGTGCTGTGGCCCAAACAACTGCCAAAATTTCCCTCTCTACAGTACTATAACGTGTTTCAGGACCTTTTAATTTTCTACTAGCATAACAAATTGGATGTTGGAAACTGTTAGAATCTTCTTGACACAAGACAGCACCCAATGCATAATTAGAAGCATCTGTACACAAGGAAAAAGGTTTAAGAAAATTAGGTAAAGCCAAAATGGGTTCATTCAGAAGTTCAGCTTTTAGAATATCAAAAGCATGCTGAGCTTCATGTGACCAATAAAATGGAACTTTATCTTTAGTGAGCTGAGTTAAAGGAAGTGCCTTTTGGGCAAAATTTGGAATGAACCTTCTGTAAAAGCCAATAAGGCCTAAAAATCGCCTAACTTCTTTCCTATTTTTAGGTGCAATAAAACTCTGAATGGTCTTTTAATTTTTATCATCAGGCTGTATAATACCCTTGGTAACTTTATATCCCAAATACGTAATTTGTTCTTTCAGAAAATGACATTTAGAAGGTTTAAGTTTTAAATTATGCTGTTTTAGTCTATCAAAAACTAACTTCAATTTTTCCAAATGTTCATCAAAAGTTTTAGAAGCAATGACAATATCATCAATGTAAATCCCTATTTTTAATGGTGAAAGATTGGCCAAAACTATAGACATCAACCTTTGAAAGGAACTAGGAGCATTTCGCATGCCAAAAGGTGTTCGTAACCACTCATAGTGCCCAGAAGGAGTCGAGAAACCACTTTTGAAGGTGTCATCAGGATGAATTTTCATCTGGAAAAACCCTGAAGTTAAATCAAGTGTGGAAAAATAATTCGAATCTCCTAACTGTTCTATCAATTCAATCATGGAAGGCAGAGGAAAACTGTCTTCTATCGTTTTCTCATTCAACTTGCGGAAGTCAGTGACTAAACGGTAGGTGTTATCCGCTTTCTTAACAAATAAAACAGGAGCACTGTAAGGGCTGTCACTTTCTTGAATGATGTTGGCTTCAAGCAGCTCTGCTACCTGTCTATCTAATTCATCCCTGAGATGGTAAGGTACTTTGTAAGGCTTTTGCCTAACCGGAATATTATCACGCAAGTTGATGTTGTGTAAGATGGTGTCACACCCTGTTAACTCAGTGACTGAGGCAGCAAAGATGTTACTATACTGATTGAGAAGGTGTGATAAATGTTGTTGTTGCTGCTCAGGTAAATGTGTAAGATCAAATTCACCACCCCAAGACTCGAAATCCTCCCCTGTTTCTATGGTGGTGTTGTTTACAAGTTCAGAGTTATGTGTGATGACATTCACAGGTTGGGCACTGGCCAATTTCATTCCTTTATTGAGATGTAGTGTATTCGGTGAAAAATTTGCAATTTTGACATAAAATTCGTTAGATGAAGAAGTCTGATTAACTGACCTGGCTATGGAAAATTGACTTTGAGCATGTTCTATTAAAGGTTCAATTAAGACAGTATCAGTAGTGAAATTTACAGAACGAGCAGTGAGCTTAATGATATTTTCAGAAAAAGGTGGTAATTTATGTTTGGTTACAGAGTAACAAAATGACTGAGAAACTGAAGTTGAGAAAATCTTATTACTCATAGCACTAGGCTGACTTAGATTCCATTTAAGAATTACATTTGATCCTAAGAGTTGAGAAGTGGAGAAATCCAAATGCATATTGTGGTCTGCAAGAAATTTAGTTCCTAATAAAGCACCATACTGAGATGAAAGAAGTGTGTCAGTAATTAAAAATTCTGTTTCAAAATATTGTTGTTGAAATTCTATTGTTAAATTCATTGTTTTATTTATTTTTACTTTTTCTGCAGCAATACCCTTTAAATATATGTTACATGAATCCAATGAGATTTTATTTCCAAAACATTGAATGTATTTAGCTCCTATGATGTTTACAGTTGCCCCCGAGTCCAATAAAAACTTTACTTTATTCCCCAAAATAGATCCCTCAACAATAGGCAAAGACGCCTCACTAGTGGATACTGTAAAAACCGATGGCACCTCCAAAAGGGTTTTAGGAGACGAAACGGAGACTGGTTTCTCCCCACCCTGAATTAGTTTAAATTAAAACTTGGTGCTTGGGGATTCAAAGCATTTGTAGCCACACTTGTGGTATTTGGAGCACCCGAAACAGCTGGTGTGGTGTTATTAGAATGTCTCCTGGCTGTTTGGTTATTTCGAAATCTCTGTTGACCCTGTCTAGAATGCTGATTAGGCACAATATTCGCATAGCAGTCCCTGCTAACATGCCCTATTCTGTTGCATCTGTAACAACGAGGCTGTATGGGTCTTGAACGAGTACCTTGTGATATTAAACTCTGCACCTGTGTTTGGAGAGAGCCCATCATTTTTGTAAGCTGAGCTATATTTTCCTGCTGCATCTTAATAGCTGTAGTGAGCTCTGAGTTGGTTACTGATGGCGGTGTAACTGCCTTCTCGACTGCTGGCTTAGCAGCATTCACTGCTCTAACCTCAGCTGTTGCAAAATCACTACTAGCATGGCTCTTAGCCCACATGTCTTCCTCAATAATTGCATGCTGTTTGGCAGATGCAAAAGTTTTGTGATTCTGTGGCAGCAACAAGCGTCGCAAATGCAACTGCAATCCTTCGATAAACACTGACAGAAGTAAATCCTGTCTCTGTGCTTCTGCTGCAGGATCACTGCTTCTTTCCACTGGTACAGTTTTGTACGAAAGAGCCTCTATGCGTGCTGCAAATTGTCGCACTGACTCGTGTGGTTTCTGAAAAGCCTGAATAAGAGCACGGATGTTAGAGTGCAAATTGTGCACTGAACTGAACCTCTCTTTCAACGCTTTCACAACATAGTCAAGACTGGCTTCTTTCTTTAACCTAGGATTATTCCTAATTAATTCTGCCGCCTCACCTGCCACCTTGACTCTGATCACTGTTAACTTATCTTCATCTGACCAACCCACATGAGTGGCAATGAGATCAATCCTATCTAAGAAGTCATTCAGACTAATTCCCTTGTCTGCACCTGAGAACAGAGGAACAGAATCCAGAGGATCAGAACCAAAAACTGATAGAGCCATTACTTCTTGACTCTCCTCCCAGTCTATTGCACTATTACTAGCCGCTCTGGCTGCTCGTTTTGACACTTTCTTTGGCATTTTAAACTGCGATCAGCAATTTCCAGCACATAAAGTAGGGATGTATCCCAATGTGTGATTTACACGCGTGCCTTTTAACCTTATGTTGCAAACATACAGTTGCAAAAGTGTGAAACAGTAATCCTCAAAATCAATATGTAAACATGCAATACAAAATTTTGCAAAAACAAAATACTTAACTAAACAGGTACTGCGTGAAAATGTTTGTGTTGGATACAATAGTTTTAAAGTCCAAATGTGTATCAGTAGTACATATCTGGTATGCAACCTCAAACAATAAGTATAAAATAAGCACAGTAATACGACCACTGTTTAGGCCTGTCACTGTAACTAACTAACGAGTAGGGTTTCAGTAAAAAGCCTAGACATGTGGAAGAAAACTTTCACATGAATATGCAATAGTGCACATGACAATCACCAGTCTCAAGTCAAAATTAAGTTCCACTATAAGCGCAAGCCAAAAGCGATGCAAAAATAAACAGCACAACAAAAATTGTTGAGTGCTAAAAATTTGGTTCGAAAGTTCACGGCACCAATAATGTTATGGTGAAATCGTCATGGCAAACCAAATGGCACCAATATGTTATGGTGAAATAAAATGGCGCCAAAATTGTTTCCTAAAGGTCGGGTACCTAAAGGTTTCCTACTCTGTTGACATAACACTTAAGATTTTTTTTTTTTTAACAGTAATATACTAACATCCATAAGCCCTGTACATTTGCGTTGTGTTTTCGGATTAACCCTGAAATCAATTTGAGAATGAGACGGGTGAAAATCATTGAGCACTCACACAAAAAGAAATAAATAAACATTGACTGATCTAGAAAAGTGAGCCTATTTATTAAAATTTTTAAGAGTTACTTAGTCCAGTAATTTGTAAGCAATTAATATTCAATCAGTACTGTTAACATATTGATTTTTACACAGTGCAGAATTAACTTAGTAAGCAAATCATATTCAAGCTGAACTGTAAAATATTGCTTTCTACAAAATGCATACCTCTACAGAGTAATATTACTTCTATCTTAGACTCAATAATATCACACTATTATTGCTATTACATTCAGATAAATATGATTAGATAAAACTTTGGATAAATTAACAATACCCTCCCCGGGGAGAAAACAAAGAATAATTAACAAGTTATACATTCCAAAAAAAAAAAAAAAAAAACACATTTCACACAGAGTAATCAATACCAATGTAATTCTGGTTATTGCACATAGTAACTTTCTATTTTCAAAAGAATGATTTAACCGGGTAATATGTTAATTAAAATCAGCTATTACATCCTACAAGCAATTTAACTCAGAATAATCAATACCAATGTAATTCAGGTTATTGCACATAGTAACTTTCTATTTTCAAAACAATGATTTAACTGGGTAATATGTTAATTAAAATCAGCTATTACATCCTACAAGCAATTTAACTCAGAATAATCAATACCAATGTAATTTAGGTTATTGCACATAGTAACTTTCTATTTTCAAAAGAATGATTTAACCGGGTAATATGTTAATTAAATCAGGCTATTACATCCTACAAGCAATTTAATCCCTAAGAGGAGCAAAGAAGCTCAACTAATGACACCTTTACCAATCAATCTTCACCAAGAAAGAAATTCACAAGTTCAATTAAATAATTTAATGAAGAATAAATTTCCTTAACCAATCTGACTAATTTACATTCACAGTTTCAATTAACTAATTTAAATAATGATATATTTCCTTGGCCAATCTAATAATTTACTTTATGGACAACAAAATGATTTCATTAGAATTAGGTTAGTTTACTCAACTACAAAATTTTTAATTCAACTAATTAAGTTATTTCAATCACTATTAACTATTTTAGTAGTTAGAATTACTTATTAGAAATGTCTAGTAAACTTTACTATAAGAATTGCCTATTATAAATTTTTTTCTTTTTTTTTTTTTTAATATCCGACCAACAAATAAAAGAAAACAAATAAAAGGAACTTATCTTATGAAATACAAGCTGCAGATGAACAGGAGGAGGAGAAATGCCCTCATATTTAAAAATTATCAAGATGCCAAGGAGGACGGCTGCTTAGCGTAGTAGAAACAGAGAAGAGTTCAGGGGTGGATAGTTTTCCAAAAAGTCCGGCTATTTCCATTGATTTAAGAAGCACTACGGAGGTTCTCATTGATGTCCAATCCAATATTGAAGTTAGCATTTTTGTCGTGGGACACCGAAGCTAGCGATGCAGAAGACTCTTGATGGCGGCAATTAATTCTTAAAGATTTGGATTATCGATGTAGATGATACTCTATTCATGGAGGAGAGACTGAAATTTCTTCTTAACGGCACTAGAACTAGGCATCACTCTTCTTTGCATTTTCCTATTTTAATTATCTTTGAGTAACTTACATATTAAGGCACGGCAATGAGGAGCCTATAATTTAGTCGAGGTCATAATTCGTGCAACTAAGTCCCTCGTTCAAAACTCCAGGGCAAGAGGCCCGTAGATCCAAAGGCGGAAAAATGCATTTTCCGAGATGAAATTCTGCTGCCAACGAGACAGCTTCAGATGGTAAGTAGAAAGTGCAAAAAAGTGTAAAAAGTCAGCTCGTCCCCTAAAACAACCCGTTAAAAGGGAGAGCGCCGGACTACCAAGTTGGCGCAACCCATTTTTCGCCGAAAGTTGAAATAGTTGCAACCACAGCATACCCTCATGTTATCAAGCTCGCCAAAACCACTATTTTGAAACCTCAACGGAAAATTTATGTCGCCAAACCCTCGCCAAATAACCACCACCTGCGACCGGGGGAGCTTAGGAATTTCAACAACCCTGCAAGGGTCCCAACGAAAGAACGCTGAGAACTCGCAAGACTTTTCAACCGGAAAGAAGGCATTTCATCCCCCTTTAACTAAATCACAAGCGAAACGAAGAAAATCTACTAATTAAAGCTCATAACTGAAATGCAATTAAAGTTAGAAAAATGAAAGTTATGCCAAATTAAAGAGCTAATTTTTCTGCAACTGATGATATTAAATACTAAGAAATCAAATTAATTTTTGACATGAAAAACTGAGTTTATTACGCAGGAAAAATACTTATCCATTGTTTGCGTGTACAAGAATGAAGACGCAGTTCGCGTAAACTCGGAAAGCCAAAATATATTACACTAGAATTAATAGGCCCAAAAAGAATATAACCAAACTTGTGTAGCTCAAATTTTGAATAATTACAAATTAAAATTTTGATTTTTATGAATTACTTAATTAAATTAAATTCGCTACACAACACAAACAATTTCAGATTTTCTTGCTAGGCTAGCAGAATTTATGAACAATTAACTATAGAAATATGTTTTCAGAAATGCTTTAGAAATAACGAAACAAATTGTTCGAAACGTACAGCTTTTACAGTCATATAAACTAATTCTAATTTGATATAATGGCATATTTGTTTTCCTTTTTATTATTACTATTATATACACTCTTTTGCAAAAAAAAAAAATCAAAGTACTATGAAGGAACTGGTTGTTTTTGATGAAATTGAATATGCTTATAGCTCATACACAGATAATAAGATGATTAAGGGGGCACAGTACCTTTGCGTTAACCGAAATAACGTTAAACACGACTAAACGATACCTTCTGATACACAAATAATATCATAATAATTTCTATTTTTTGCTTATAGATGTGAAACACACACCTTTTTCAACATTGTGTTCAAAAATAAAAACTTTCACTTCAATAATAATTTTCAAATTGTTGATTTAAAATACTCATGATTAACAGATAAATAAAAATCAATAAGTACGGCGCGCATCATAAAATTTAAAAAAAAGTATGCAGAAAACAATTTTTGGTCAAAATCTTTTTAGAATATATCTAACTTTAATTTAAAACCAGAATATATTAAAAAACTACTTAAATTTATAAAATGGTAAAACAATTTAAAACAATTAAAATTATCAAAATATTTCGATACTTTTTAATCAAAAATTTAAAATTTTTTATCAAAATATGATATTTTTTGGTTTTAACATGTAGATAATATAAAGATACACATATGATTCAATTTTCATGTATTTATCATATATAGTATGAAAGCAATTATGCGCGCAATCTTAAAATTTAACATTTTGAGAAAACTCAATTCAAAGTTTTAATATTAATTTTTCCTTATTTATATTTTAGTAACATTAATCAAAATGCTCCAGGTGCATAAGCAACTCCTTCTTTTAGCTTATTCATTTCATCTTGTTTCTTTTTCTTCCTTCGCTTAACTATACGAGCCTCTAAACTGTTAATCAGCGCTCGTTGCTTAGCAAATTTTAAGGGAAGTTCATCTACCTTTTTAGCAAATGTTTTGCTTTCAGCACCAGATGTCAATTGTAATTCCCTCATCAAAGATAAAATTGCACATTTTCCATCATTGAAGCTTGCTACAGCTAAATTTACTACAATTTCCACAATGGTTTTTGTAGAATTTGTTGTTTTGGGGCAAAATGTCCAAATCAATGAATTTAACGATTCATTCGCATTTTGCGTTCGCCCGTCAATACACCTTTTTAACAAGTCTGGGTGAAAGAAATCTTTAAAAATAGGCTTTATGACATCCATAACAGCCACAGGTACAGATTTTTTTATGTTTAAAATTTTTCAGTGCACCAGTAAAAAAAGCTTTTTTAACACCAAGAATCTGCTCCATCTGGACAAAAATCGTGAATTGCTTCGTTATCATTCGAGCGTTGGTGCTACTTTGGTAGACGGTTACACGGATTTTGGCGATTTACGTTGGCGCAATTGTTGGCGCGATTTTTACAATCGTCAGCCATCTTGGAAAACGCTGTTTCTACGCATAGTAAAGTATTCGAAACTTTAAAAAAATAAATATCGTTAAAAGTAATGGATTAATTTTTTGTTGAAAATGTTGTTTTTTAAGACGGCAGGCAAGTGTAAATAAATACATTTACTATGAGTATAAAATACTAAAGTAAAGCTATTATTACTTTCATATAGCGAAAAAAAGAATAAAAACACCGCTATAAAAACATTGTGCCAACGTTTATTTAGATTAAAATATTACTGAAATTGAATATCGAATTAAAAACCATCCTACCAACATTTAAAAGAATTAGAATATTATTAAATTCAAATACTTTAAAATACGTTATATAAAATATAATTAACATTAAAACATATGTGACAATAATTATCTCAGCAATTTTTGAAAATAGTGTATTAATTTTTTTAACAAAAATTGAAGTATACAATTATAAAATAAAAGAAAAATATGTACTTACTTTATTTGAGTAATTTAACCTCTTGTTTATTGATAAGTACCACAAATAAATCGAAATCATAATTGAATCGGCTCTTTTAACCATCTTCATCTGTTATCCACATATCTCGCACTTCATTGAAGAAACAATTAGCGAGGTTTCCTCAAAAAATTTAAAATAAATTTCCTCTGACGCTATTAACAATTTATAAATAAATCTTTGATTAGGAAACACAGGTTGGCTAAAATAAGGTCTCAAAGGGCAATTTTTTTATTCCAATACCAATAATTCTTGGTAATTACCAATAACAACATTCATCTTCGAAACGAAGATATTCATTCTATTTGAAATCTGACGAATTCGAAGAGATGAATAATAAAATTTTAAAATGGCGCGGTAATGCACAAATATTCAGTAATCAATCAAGGAGCTGATTACATCACGCATAGAATTAAAATTATTTAAATAATCATTCATAATAAAATCATTTTTAAAACAAATGCAAAATTAAATTGTACTTTAATATTTAACAGCCATAAATAATGTTTAAAACATTAGATTAAATTTACAGATATTAAAACCAATTACTTTTTAAGTAAGGTGACGTCATTGATTACATCATCAACAACATAAAATTATATAAAATATTATAAACAACAAAATTTTTATTTCAAATAAAATTGTAAAATTAAATTGATTTTTAATATTTAGAAGCCATAAATAATATTTAAAACACGGAAGTTATGCATAATAAAACGCATTATTTTTTTAATAAAATGACAACAAAGTATCGGTTACCATAAATAACTTATCCAGCAATGGGTTTACCATAAGTTGTATTACTCGCCAAAAGAAAAATCGCCAAACAATCGCCAAAATCCGTGCAACCGTCTACCAAAGTAGCACCCGAGCGTTTATGATACCATATAGCCCATATTGCTTTCTGCATATCACGATAGTTGTTACAGTGTTTTCGTATGGCATTACCATAATACGTAGTAAGTTGGTCGATCAAGACATCGGTAAGACGACCTTTACCACAAAGAGGTTTTCCGTCACTTAGCTTTTTTCCACGAAATTCACTTTTTAATTTTCTTAAACGTGTACCCATTCCTTTTTGAACATGACCAACACATTCTATTTTAGAAATGGGATCACTATATGTGTTATTATTCGAAAATGCTAAATAAATTTTACAGTCACCATCACCAATATAGTTCACATAACGAACACCATATTTTTCTTCTGATCGAGAAAACATTTCAACCATCCCGCTCACTTCCATCTTGGCAGATGATCCCGAATGATTTTTTGCACACACTTTCGCGCGAAGCCGTTTCCATTCTAAATAGTTTTCTGTTGAACGAAAATCTTTCGTAGTTTTACAACCTTTACAGTGCGCATTAGAAGTATATCTGTCTATAACTTTGCCTGTCTCACTGCCAATTATAGACGTCACACCGAAACGTGACGAATGGCCCCTAGTTTTCCAGGTGCCATCGCCACTAACTGTCAAATCCATGGAACCAGTCAACTGGACCTCTTCATCAGCTGCATTTTTCATACTTTTTTCTGCAACAGTATATGTAGCTGCATGTATATGACTTACAATCTTGTCATAAGATTTTTGTGCGACACGCTATGGTAAGTCCATAAGTCCACAAAAGGTTTTACATTATGCTAGTCTTTTGCCAATGCACCTCATGGCCAGAATAAATCGTTTATTTAAGTCAGAAGCATTCTGTTTTGTTCCAACCATCTTAGAGTTTTTGAAATAGGAAATTATTCCACAAGAACTGCATATAACATTGATTTTTATCGTCAGCACATAATTTATTTCTGAGTTTATATGTATTTTTTTATGGTATACCGAACAGCATAAACATTGTTCTAATGCTGAAAATAACAGTTTTTTATCGATAATAGCATAACCATCAAAATTATCATTCATGTTATCCACAAGTTCAGCTGATGCAGATGAATCGTTACCGATCTTTCTTGCTGATGCAGAAATGTTTAGGTCTATGTCAACATACTCACGCTTTGTATGTTGATTTCCATAATACTGATGCCTCTTCCGTCTTTTTGGTCTTTGACCAGATGCCCTTTCAACATTAACAGCATTCATTTTGCTTTTAAAAAAAGCAGTTTTGTTTTGTGAAAACAGCAATTCAAACTTTCAAAATTGAATGAAAACAATAATGCGTAATTCTAACTCGAGGTAAACAAACAGCTAACGGAAACGAAGATATAAAGATGAGTAGTTACCTTCCTGCTTCTCAAAAGAGGAGGGAAAATAAAAAATTGTGAGGCAGCAATCATAAAGAAAACATTCGAAAGGAAAGAAATATCGCAGCTGCAGAAATGGAACGTAAACAGTCATGTGTGCGTGTCCGCTCCTTTAAATGGCAATGGCTGCCCTTTTATCAGATTGTCTCTTGCATAAGGGTTTGCGTAAATGGTCATAACTAGAGAAATAATAGGAATTTTTCAATGCGGTTTTTTGCATAGTGCTCAGAAATGTTAATAGAATCAGAATAAATAAAAAACAAAAATTGATTTTTTGATTGCTTAAAGGTGCTGTGCCCCTTAAAAAATCAAGATTATAGTACCTGTTCATGGCTCGCAATCACGCATTGAGTGTTGAAATTAGTAGTTGGTCGAACCGCTCCTGGCGGCAATGAATGCTTGAATTCGTCGAGGCTCCTAATGTTATCCTGTGACACATTCTACCAGGCATTCATCAATTTGTACTCCAGATCTGCAATATGTTCTGGTGCCCGAATCTGGCGACCTACCATGTCCCAGACATGCTCGATTGGTTAAAGGTGTGGTGACCTTGCTAGCCAAGGAAGAGTATCAACCGCACGGAGACAGTCCAGAGATATGCGAGCGGTATGTGTACCTTGGTCGTTTGTATGTTCGATCAAGATACTTTTGCATACCAAATTTCGCCACGATCGCAAAAGTCCTTCTTGGTGCTTCGATGTTTTTGCAAAAGAATGATATTTGCAGTAGATGGGCATTGGGATGATGAAGCTTGATAATCTGATCACATCAGAGTCCGTGTGTAGTCGTTGCGAAGTGGAAGGCATCCGAATTAAAGACACAGCAGAATTTCATTTTTAAATACTACACATCTTTATTCACTTAAAATGGCAGATCACTATTGTTTTAGATTCTCCAAAATTACATATCCAATAATGATTTAAATAAGGTTAAATTTAAGCTTCCGACGTCATAACTATTCTAATAAAAGGAAGATGAAGGGACAGAGCAGCGCAAGGTCTTACAGCAGCGATGGCAGGCAGCAGTCTGACAAAAAATGGCCCGAACTCTACATTTATAGCAGCGACTTTCATAACATGCCAGAATGTTCTCGAAAGTACTGGTCTAGGGGGAAGATCCAGAAACTACGGAAAGTTGATTAGAGGTTGCCTGTTCGCTCAGAGCGAAGCCATAGTATTTTTTATATTTTACACATAGTATATGTATTTATTGTAGCCGTCCTATGATGCCGCCGAACATTCCTAAAATATCCATTCTAGTAAATAACTAACAATTCCTGCTCTACATGATGAAACAAGAATTTATTTAACTTTGTAAATTATTAATAATAAACTTTATTATTGTTATTAAAATAAATAAATAAACTTTATTATTGTTATTATTGTCTCATTATAGGTGAAAACCCATATATACATTACTTATACCTTATTCCGTCGTTGCCAAGTATATTTAGTGAATTTACTAACAAGCTAAAACTGAGAATTTGGCATATGTAACTAAGTAGCAGTTCACACCACATTTTTGCAATGTACTTTAGTATATAATGTGACCACTATTTCTAGTTTTCCAGCACACTTCTACCTCCATGAGAGAAAATTTCTTTCAGGTTTCTACTCTGTCAGGCCCCACATGGGATCACATCAGGAACTGGCAAGAGCAGGATTTTAATTTCCTGCTGAAAGCCAGTATAACCGCAAAGTTCCAAATAGTTTAATATTAGATTATTGTGTATACCCCATATGTATTTATTTTTTGCGTAACTCAGATTCTAATATCTTTTACCACTAACAAAAGTCGATTTCCATTTCTAACTACTTCTTACATTGTAACGTATTTCTATAGAACTCACTTTTATGTTAGATTTTTTTAGACAAGCCATTTATTTTTATTTTGGTTGTCTTTCCTTTTCGTGTTAACTGGTAACCTCACTGCCACTGACAAAAGATGGATTTTCTGCCAAGAATAGAAGATTTTCTCACTTTACTTCTCGTAATAATTTTTTCTCGCGCATATAGAACCTTTCCTTGTTTTTATTTTATTTTTTATATTCTAGTGGTTTATTTCGAAAATATGTTTTCTGTGGAAACTGGTTATGATTTTTTGTACAAATTTTATGTTTTCAATAGTCATTTTCAGATAATTCCTCAACAATATATTTTCAGTATTATTGGCGTTTCCTTTTTTTAATTGATGCAAGTTAACTCGTTTTCTGATTTTATATGTCTGCTTTCTTCTTATATTCTCTATGCCTATAAATTCTTTAGAAATTGCTCAAAACGTGGTTTTCATGATTTCAGCCGGTATCCTTTCGGAATTCAGAGCAATATACTGATTAGGTTTAGAAAATTACATCATAAATTTTATTGGCTTCCATTTCTGCTTTAAGCTTTGTTGAACCTGTATATACAAGTAAATGTTTTTTTGGTGTGCCTTGAATTCATATACTTTTTCGTTTCATATCAGATACTTTGCTTAAAATTCATTTCCGTCATGAAAGAAGAAAAACAATGTAGTGGTAGAAAATGATGAATCTTTGACTATTATGAGTCTTTTTTGAAGTATTTTTCCAAAGTTAACGATATAGGTGAGACACTAAACATTTTCCTAATATTTTGTTACTGATCAATAGCAATAGGACTATTTATAAAATATTTCCGGTTTGGTGGTGGTGGCGTATTTAATTATGGCAAAGCACACTAGGGCTATCTGCCTAAGGGGAGGGATGCCTTTCGTGGAGGACTTTCTAATGGAAACTGGCTCGTATACACGTTACACATGGGGAAAACCACGAAAACGCCCATGCAGCCAGCCCGTTCGCGGGATTCGAACCTCTGACCGAACTACCAGTGTTCAGCGACTTTACCGCTCGGCCGCTGGTGGGCCATTTCCGGTTTGAACAATGTCTTTTTTGACATTGTTACATATATCAGTGTTATTTATTCACATAATTCATATGTCTTGGCAGAAAAGTAAAATAAAAAATGAAACCATAGGTCGGATAATGCCGAAACAGCCTTATAATGGCTGGTGGAGCGAATCTTTCCTACTGTGCGAATATTTACACATGTACATTTATACAAGGAAACTACTTAAAATACAGAAAAAATACAGAGAAATTAAACAAAATGTAGTATCATTGTTTTCAAATGACATAATAAAAAACCTGAAAATCAAGGTAAGAATTAAAAAGCGATACAAGTGATTTAAATGATTTGTAATAATGTTTTGTAATAATCCTTTACTAATAGTTAATGCCATCTTAAATTACTTTTAATCAATTTTGTTATTATTGTCTTATTATAGGTGAAAATTGGATGTTATAAAGAAAATATTAGAGTATTAGGTTGATAGATAGATACGCAGCAGAAAAGTTTACCATTTTAACTCAACATTTTCACATTTTAACATTAGTAGGAAAGGAAACTCTGAAAACAAAAACATGTGAAATGAAGAAATGGAAGAACATTGTTCCTTGCGTATGGGTTCGTAATAAATTGAATGCACAAGTCCGATGAAACGTGAATACAATTTATTCTTACCACAAAAAATATAAAAGCAAAATGCTTCAATTTCCTTTGAGATGTTCGCATAATATTGCAATATCTCACTATAGTTATCTTTTAAACTACTAAAACGTTCAACAGAACTTAATTCAAAATAGAGAAAGCTAACTCGATTGTACCGTGAATTCGCTACAGTAAACAACAACAGTTATCCAAACAACAACTGAATTTAGAATTTTTCTCCAGTTTTTATAAGCTTTTCAAACAAGTACGAGAATATTCTCGATTTTTCTGGATAGCAAGAGTACAAATACGAGATACCTATTTATTAAAATGTTAGATGCGCGTGCTCCTGTGTTTTAATTTTTACGGCGTAGCTTTCTCTTCAAATAAGTCTCGTGCTGCATTGCACGGAAATATAAAACAATTTTAATAATAGTTCTATTAAAAATAACAAACTAAATAAATACAAAATCCCTAACATTGTTCCCTTCCCAAGGACTGCACGTTCCAGGTAGTACAATCTTTGGACAGGAAGCCAAACTTACAACTAAGCAATGCAAACATAAACATTACATTACAATAACAAGCAACATAAACAATAACTGCAATAAGTAACGCAAATCAAATCAAATACTATCAAATACTAAATACAAATCAAATAAAATAAGTGCATACATTTTACAAATTTAAGAAACAAAAAGGACCATGGTCTTATACTATTTACAATTATATACACTTCGTACTATGGCCATAGTAAGGTACTAACCTGTCGTAATAAACGACTTTAGGTTTAGAATTCGATGACTTACTGATCCGAACCACGACGTCGTTCAGCCTGTTTAGGACTGTGTACGGACTATCCCAAGGTGACTAGATCCCCGGCCCAGGTCCAACTTGCGAACACATACAGAGTTTGGATATATGTGGTCCAGGGGACCTCGTCCTCGCGGGCGCAACCTCCGCAGTTCTCGCCCGGCTTTATACAAAGCATTGGGTGGAACAAATCGTAGATATGAATTGAACTTAGTCAGTTTGCCTCCGGGCACCACTTCATCGGCCAAACGTACGTCGTAAAGTGCGCTCTGATCACTCTGTCAGTCCCCGTCACGAGAATTGAATGGGGTCAAACCCCTGGGGACTAGGTCGACGATCTCCAATCTAGTTCCACCACACGACAGTAAGAGTACGGTCCCTGACAGGCCTGAACCAACCTGAGTACAATACTCTTGTTCTAGTCCTGTGAAGTCAAATTATATACCCCCGTGTTTGAAGACTGCCTAGGTACAGATCCTAACCAGTACTTTCCAGGAATTCTCCTGAGTCAACCCCCGGGGGGAACTAATTTCAAACAGAGTCCTTTCTGTCGAGTCGGATTCCACAATGACACCTTGTCTCCTTTGAAATGATGTCCAGTAGCTCTGGTGTCGTATCCGGTCTTCATCTTCTCCTTCGCCAAGTTAACTCGCTCTCGTGCAAAATTATGCAGCGCTTCAAACCGGGCCTGGAGATCTTGAATATATTCCTCAGGCGATGAAGGCGAATCCGGAGGGCGACCAAACAAGAGATCACAAAGCAAACGAAGGTCACGATTAAAGAGCACCTGAGATGGAGAATAGCCGGTAGTAAAGGCATCGTTTGGGTTTTGTTAATGCCGAGTAGCTTGCCGAGTTTTTTATTACAGCCGAGGTAAAATTCCTTCCCTGATCGGAATGTAACTGAAGGGGCACTCTGAACCTGGAAATCCAGTGCTGTTATCATCACATCTGCTATTGTGACAGCCTCTTGATCAGGAATAGGACACGCTTCAGGTCAATTGGTAAATTAATCAGTGACAACGAGGATGTATTTTTTGCCATCAGTAGTTCGTGGCAGAGGTACCAAGATGTCAAAGGCGATACGTTCAAAAGGCGCTCGTACGTTGTAACGTTGCAGCTTTCTTCGGCTGCGTTTCTTCGATCCTTTTCGACCTGTACAAGCATCACAAAATTGGCACCACTTTTTCACATCATCCTTTGGATTACTCCAGTAAAAACGATCTCGAACTCTCTACACGGTCTTCATTATTCCGAAGTGGCCTCTTGCAGAGCTGCTATGTAGTTCTTTGAGAACATCCGGAATCCTGCATCTTGGATGTATTAGCTGCCATCGGAACGCCCTTAAATCGTCGGATTAAAATTTTCGGTATAAGACTCCATTTCGAATGTGGAGTGAGTCCCAGAGAGCCCAATATTGTTTTGCTGTAGGACTGTAGATCGAAATGTCCTGCCAGGTAGGTTTTCTGTTTGAAGATAATACAGTTCAATTATAGGTTTAATGTCGCCGTCTTCCAGCTGTTCTTTGCGGACTTCTTTGCCACGGCATGGGTCTCGATCAGCCGATGCTGATGTTGTAATTTGTCGTGCGACCGGACTGAGTAGCTCATATTTCGCTTCGATCCTGGAACGATATCGTCAGCTTTCTGGCGAAGGTCTTCAAGACAGAGCGCCGGCGTTTCCGTGTGATGATAACTTCCGATGATGGATAGTGGTGTCGCATTCCTGTAGTCTTTGTATCCATCTGGCTATTTGACCCTCAGGATTCTTAAAATTTAAAAGCCAGGTGAATGATGCATGATTCGTGGAGCACGAATTTTCTGCCTTATAGACAATGATGGAAATGTTCTAAGGCTTTGACTATGGCGAGCAACTGTTTCCTGGTGACACAGTAATTCCTCTCCGGTTTAGACAGGCAATTGCTCAATTAAGCCCCTACACGTTCTTCGCCGTATATTTCTTGGGACAAAACAGAACAGACACTTTAATTGCTCGCGTCCGTGTCGAGAATAAATGGTCTGTAGAACCGAAGATACGTCAGGAATGGAGCAGATGCTAAAGCTTTCTCGCATTCTTTTTTCCACAAGAACTTTTGCTTGTTCTCTGTCAGCTTGTAAAGGGGTGTTGCGATGGAAGAAAAGACCTTCATGAATCTCTTATAATAGGTGTAGCTTCTCAGGTGATGGACATTTTCGGGACGTTTCCAGCTTTAACGGCTGACACCCTTTCAGGATCCGTGCATAGCCCTTCAGCATAGATGACATTTTGTAGGTAAGTCACTTCCTGTCTGAATAATTTACATTTTGCGGGACTCAACTTTAAATTGGCTTCTTTCAGTTTCTGAAGCATTTTTCTAAGATTTTCTAGATGTTTTTCAAAACTCTTCTCAGCGATGATGATGTCGTTCAGATATATGAGACAGGCTTCGTAAGAGAGACTTTTCAAAACAGTCTCCATTAGGCTCTTGAATGTAGGCGGCACATTGCACAGTATAAAGGGTATCAATTCATCTGCCAAAGTCCTTTGTCCCGTAGCCAATGCCGTCTTTTCTCGGTCATCAGGATGTATTTCTATCTGCCAATACCTACTTTTTAAATAAAGTGTTAAGAACCACTTGCTTCCAGAAAGGGTGTCTAGAATGTCGTCAATTCTAGGAAGAGGGGTAACTGTCTTTCTTTGTAATTCAATCGGCGATATTCAACGCAAAATCTTGTTGAACCGTCTTTCTTTCTGACGAGGACGATGGGAAATGCCCATGGACTTGCTGAGGGCTCGATGACATTACCGTCTTCCGTATCCTTTAAAAGTGTTCGTACCTCTTCCTGTTTAGCAAGCGGTAGACGTCTTGTATGTTGCTTGATCGGGGGATGATCGCCGGTATCGATTCTATGTTGTGTCAAACTGGTTCGACCCACATCAGAAGACGAGCGGGAGGAAACAACTTGAAGATCTTGAATGACACGTTCTGCAGCATTCCTCTACTCATCGTTCAATTGCGCATTCTGCAGCAACTCCAATGTAATGCGCTCCGAAGACATGGCTTCTGGTGTGTTACTGTCTTGTTTAACACTGGTCATTGGAGTACATAATGCACCACTTAAACTTACTTAATAACTCTTTCCTTCTCAGTTACATTGCAACTCTCACCGGGATAATGGTTCTCGATTGGTCGAGTATGCTGAGGCTACTAGTAATCCTTTCGGGCTGTTAAACAGTTATTGGGATATTCTATGATGCCATAGCGGAAATGTCTATTTTCGGCTATGGATCCAGGAAGTAAAAACTCTGTTCTTGCTGGTATTGTGATATCGTTTTGAGCTATAATTTTGTGGATAGATTTTACTCCTTCATCATTAATTCCGAATAGGGCTTTGTCATCAGAGGCGGAATGCAGTTCGTTAATTTTAAATTCCAAAGAAAAACTGTTTTTCCTCAGAAAGTCCAATCCGACTATGCAAGGGTCTGTAATCTCTGTCATATATGACATGTGATGATAGGCGGCACTTCCAAACGTGATGTTAACGTTTACTTTTCCGTTGAGCGCGATCTTCTCGCCTGATACATTCTGAAGAGAAACGCAGGGCGGCGTCCAGATGAGTTTGCTTTCCATTTGTTGAGCCACATCTTTTCGAATGATGGTAACATTGGCTCCTGTATCGATGGTCATATTGCAAGTGACTTCACTGATACGTTCCATAATGAAAAGTTCATTACTGCCGCCACTCACTGCAGAAATCTGAAGCGCTTTAAACTGGGGCTTTTCATTACCTGGCAACCTCCGCCCCGCGAGATGACCACGAATTAGTTTCCCTCCTTCTTGCTAGAGGTGGTCTTAACTTCCGTGCCCTCGGGGCTTCTGCAGTTTCGCCGTATGTGTCCTTCAGCTCCACAATTCCAACATTTTAAGGTCGGTTTCCTGTCACTGATATTTCGTCTCAAGGCATTGAGTTGTCTCTCCATTAATATATTCCCGATGCAGCCCTCTCAGGAAGTCGCCAGGGTTGTGTTGTTCTAAATAGGTGCGGGTACCGGACGACACCCGATTTGTCATATTAAGCCGTCCGAGTGTCCGGGCCCTGTATTCACATGTCACCTGTTTATATAATCTAAATGTATATTGATGTATAAGTGTATCATTTTTACTACTGTATGTATAGCCACTTAGGATGATACACGATTACGTTTTACCATTATTCGTCATCTATCGTATAATGTACAAGTGCCATTTTCAGTATTTCATTTTCATTAATGTATAAGTGTTTAAGTGCATCATTTGCACTAATATACATGTACAGCCAAGTAAGGTAATACGCGAATTTGTGTAATCATTAATTGTCATCGTTCACACTGATGCACAATTTTCATTCTCAGTGTATCATTTCTGTCAACGTATAGGTGTGTATGTATCATTTTTATTGATGTGTACATAGCCCAGTAGAATAATGCATTATTATGTGTCTTCATTTATCGCCATCATTTATATTACTATGCATGTATCGTTGTCAGAATATCATTGCTATTAATGTATAAGTGTTTCTAGTAGTTTATGTATGTTCATACAGGATGACACACGATTACGTGTATTAATTAATTGTCATCTTCTGCATTAATGCGCCAGTTGCCTTATCAGTGTATCATTTCTTTTAATGTATAAGTGTTTATTGTTTGCATATCTCATTAACCATTTAGACTAATACACATATGCATCCAATGTACACTGCTCAAAAAAAAAAAAAAAAAATAAAATAAAAAAAAAAAAAAAGGACAGTCCTATATCTCCCGATCTACTGGGCCGATTGACAAAATTCAAATTGCGTTCTTCATGTCTCGAAAGCGCGACTTAGGATATATATTAGATTTATATATAGCACTATTCTAACATATGTATTTTGACACAAAATCGGACTTTTTCTGAAATAACATACCAATTTTTTTTACATATTTCGATTCTACGACTCAAATTACGCCTAAATATGAAATTTTGTAAAATTTGGAGCAAAATTTACGGAGAAATTCACAAATTTATGTTGGCACTATTTTGTCAGTTTGCGCCAAGAATAGTTCACTTGGCGAACTTCTTAATATATGGCAACCTAGTTTCCTTTCCCGTGAGAGGAAAAAAAGTCACCATCGTTCCTTTTTTCCAAATAATATTCTTTATATTGTATTTTTAATTATAACTTATTATTTTAAGTAATTTTTTCTTTTTCGAATTTCATTTTAATTGTTTAAGTTGCATGGTTTTTTTCGAATAACTGTTTTAAAAATTTCTATTTACCTATTCGAACTGCGTAAATAAAGGTGCAGCGTTTATTTTTTTTCAAATAGTTTTCTTTATATATATTTTTTGTCATAGTTATTATTTTAGGTAATTTTTAAATTCTTATACTTTTATTTTAATTGTTTGTGTTGCATTGTCTCTTCAGATAATTGTTTTAAAATTTTCTATTTATTCCTTCGAACTGAGCATTTTAAATAAATTTTCCAGAATTTGATTTTATTTATTTGAATTGCGTTTCTTTCGGAGGAATACTTTGTAACCCAGATTACGATGCGTTTGAAAACTGCATATATTAAAAGAGCAAATACAGTAAAGCATAGTTAACACGCCTTTCAATGTTCCGTTCAGAAAAGATATATACAAATAAGAGAGATGTATAACCGACATTTTAACTTAGGATGACTTGCATACACTGCTTTAAACAGTTTTATCATTGTGCCCATTGCTTTACACAATTTTATCCTACATTTGGTTTCTTAAATGTTATTCATATTTTAGTCAAATATTTTATTTTTGAAATCGTAAGAATCAAATATCATAAAATTAAAAAGTTTTAAATTTAAAAAAAATACAAGTACTAAATTTTACCAAAAATTTATTTTTTCTTCTCTTTTTCTTCAGGCATTCTACTTTATTCTTGCTCTTTTTCTTTAGGCATTCCGCAAGTATATTAAAAAGCATCCAACTTTTCGAAATATCTTCATATTTTTGACAATCATTTTAAATAAAGTTATCGCCTTCCATTTCATAAAGGCCCACAAACGGCCGAGCGGTAAAGTCGCTGAACACTGGTAGTTCACTCCGGGGTTCGAATCCCGGTGAACGGGCTGGTTGCATGGGTGTTTTCTTGGATTTTCTCAAGCGTACCGTGTATGCCAGCTGGTTTTCCTTTGAAAGTTCTTCACAAAGGCATCCTTCCTTTTAGGCAGATAACCCTGCTTTGACGTAATTTAATAATCCAATTCAATCCATTTCATCAATATTTGGTCAGAGCCTTTATTAGTCTTTAGAGGCTAAGCATTTTGAAGGTATGAGATGAAAGAAAAGACTGGTTTCATCAAGAGGTTTTGGTTTATTTAATTATGACAAAGCACACTAGGGCTATCTGCCTAAGGGGAGGGATGCCTTCGTGGAGGACTTTCTAAGGAAAACTGGCTCGCATACACGTTAAACATGGGGAAAACCACGAAAACGTCCATGCAGCCAGCCCGTTCGCGGGATTTGAACCACCGAACTACCAGAGTTCAGCGACTTTACCGCTCGGCCGCTGTTTCATCAGGAGGGGGAAAATCGCCTTTAGGTGACATTCACATACAATACTGGATAAACTCCTGAATCTTCAAATAATTCGACTGAGAAAATCATGGGATTCTCCATTTATGGTACGATATGATGTTCTATAACGTAATTTAAATTTATACAAGCATATAGTCTAAAACCAGTCGCTCTTCACTTTAATCTGCGATGATATCGTTTTTGTCTTTTCTGATAACACAAGCTCAATTTATGGTATTTGCTAGTGTACACGCCCAAGTGTTTTCTCTTTGAACGCCTAAATTCTTTGAAGTAACCTGAAAGTATATTCAAAAGCGTCCAACTTTTTGAAACATCTTGGTATGTCTAAGAGCCAAATTTTCCCTGCAAATTTTTGCTTGCTTTTCTCCCTAATTTTCTTCTTTCCTTCTACAGTTATTTTAAGTGCTCACACAAGAAAATTAAGATTTTTCGATTGCTAGATTTTCATAAATTTTGCATTCTTGTCAATTTTTTAAAATATCAATTGCATCAACTGTGTTTCAGCTGAAGACAGCTTTTCATTTTCTAGACATTTTAACTATAAACAAAGTATAGAGCAAAGTCCAAAGGATAAATATTTTAATTAAAAGATTTTTTGCTAAATGACAAAGAAATAAAACAGTCCAGCAGTGTTTATTCTTCACCACCGAGTAACCCGATTCTTATATCGGCTGAAACAATCTAAATCATATTAAAGATCATGTTTTTTTATACAATATATAACGCGAGGGAAAAATTAGCTTCTTAAAACATTTTTTCTAAGAAGATTAATATAAAAGATTATATTTATATATATACATATTTAAAGCTGGGACTTGAACCAAACTGTCAAACTTTTAAAGTTTAATTTACATGGTGGTTATAATTAAAGTTCCAATTTGAAATGGTCATAAAAGGAAAACTACCGGACCAAATGTTATCAAACTTGGGAATCGTGTAAAGGAGGTTATGAGAATTTATTTTCCGTGGGAAAAAAAGAGTTCAAAAACTCACCACCAGGGGGAAAATGGCGCTGTATACAATATTGTTAAATGAAATAAGACACGAAAACATCTGCTTAAAATGCGTTTAATATTTTGCGAAACGTGTTACAAAGCAGGTTCAATGTAGCATCCAGCATTTTCCTAAAGTAAGTTAAATCCTGTTACTGCATTCTCGACAGCAGCTCTTAGCATATCAGGAGGAATGTTACGGACATGTCAGTGTATCACATTTTTCATTTCTGCCAAATTGTTTAGATTATCACCATAAACAGTGCTTTTGAGATAACCCCATAGCCAAGAGTCACAGAGGTTGAGGTCTGGTGGGAAGAGGGGAAGTGTTGGCTTATAAGACTTTCATTCGTGAAATGTTGCCTAAGTAACTGTGCGACACACTTTGAGGTGGGGTTCAGCCCTGCATAAAAATCGTAGTATCTAAAATGCCACGTTACTGCAGTTCATGTATCATGAAACATTTTAACATAACTCTAAGTGAGCTGCAATCACAGTGGTCCAGCTGTCGACTGCTCTTCAGAGAAAAATGGTTCAGTTATAATACTAGCTGTCATTCAACACTAAACGGTGTGGAATGACTGCTATGCAATGGAATGCAGTAGGAAAATGCAATAGAACTAGATAGATAACATGAGAGATTTCTTTGGCCCAAATCGATTAAAAGCGTTTTGAATCAGTATCTTCATGTTTTAGTGCCGAATTCAGACTTCAAAAATTACTAATTAGCGATCTGTAAGAAAACGATTTCCAGATTGTACGCACTTGTGCGAGTGATTTGCGATCTCACATTTTCTAATCGCTAATTCGTGGTTTTCACGGACGAATTTCTCACTTACACGGATGGCGCACTCGACTTTTATCGAATTTAACGCCTTTAAATGGTAATTTGCCTACTTCAAAGTTTCTTAAGGGTATACAACATATTAAACCCGTGTAACAAAAGGTTAAGTTAGATTCCGACCCATATTTCGTTTAACAATATTGCATACAGCGCCATTTTCCCCTGGTGGTGAGGTTTCCAACTTTCTTTTTTTCGCGGAAAATAAATTCCCATGACATCCTTTACACGGTTACAAAGTTTGATAACATTTGATCCAGTAGTTTTCCTTTTATGACCGTTTCAAAGTGAAACTTTAATTATAACCACCCTGTATATTATTAAATTTTAATTTGAAGCTATGCGTTATAAGTATACCATGCGTAAGATTTTCGCTTTTATGGAAAAAATAAAGAATCGAAGCAAATATACTTAGGATATTAGACCAAAACTGAAAAAATTTCCCCTCCCTCCGAAAATAAAATATTGAAACTTCGATTATGAATTTATTGAATTATCGAAGTATTCAATTTGACTTATCTTCTAAGTCCTAGTTCCGACAACAATTCCGTCAAAAATTCCGAATTACTGAAGCTGAAGTAAAAGGTTTAGTATATATTCACTGTATGTTAATAAAGTAATAAGAGTGTAACAAAAAATAGATTATAGAATTTATGCTGATGCAACTATTTGTCTGAATGCACAACATGTAATGGAAGAGAAGGCTTGTAGAGATCTGTTTTTGACATGCCTCTAAAAGTAGATGTCATACTCCTTTTGTCTCTTCAATGTCAAAAAACTTTCCTTTGAGAGACCTTTAGTTTTGGGGAGGAAAAAACCATAAGACAAATTTGAAGAACATGCAGGACAATTGAGTACACATACTTATTTTCGGAGCACAAGCGGTTCTCCGATTGGTTATTGAATAATGAAAAGATGCATTTTCATGAAATACAAAACATTTGGAATACGTTTTCTGACTGAAAACGTAAGATTAAATGTCATCTGCTTAATTAACAGCCATTTACAAGTCAACTACTCGGGCAATTGCAGAATCGTTTTGATCCTAAGCTTGTAAGACAAACGTAATATCACTGGATTTAAACACTTCTTTAATCTTCCGAGAACGTTCCTTCTTTAGCTCATATTCCAAGAATATTAAGTGAATACAATTATTGCAAAAGAAATTGAATATTCATTTGCACTACGGCTTGGTAGTTTACTAACAAGTTAACAACACTTAAATTCTGCTTTTTGTGTCTAAGAATACAACAATATTTTAAATATTTACAAATAAAATATTAAATTGGAGATTTAATTGAAGCCTCACCAGTTGCCTAGCATTTGAAGATTGTTAAATACTAATTGTTTGTTGTGAAGTCTAACCCAGGCTGCATGGTTGGTTTTCGTAGTTTTCTAGGTTCTCTTTACAAAGTTTCTCTATGAAAGCATCTTAATAAAATAGTTCCCATGTTCATTCTATGTTCAAATAACCAACTAACCTAGTTTAAGCGCGATTTCCAAGGGAAGTTACTAGCAAAACCCGAATACTCATTAAAAATCATGTAGCTTGCCAATCGGGAGTAACATGAAAGATACGGCGCCTATAATTGAATTGCTGTTACGGTACGCTGTTTCTAAACTTAGATGGTCATTCCTTAATCAAATAGCCCACCAGCGGCCTAGCGGTAAAGACGCTGATCATTGGTAGTTCGGTCCGAGGTTCGAATCTCGCGAACGGGCTGGCCGCATCGGCGTTTTCGTGGTTTTCCCCATGTATAACGTGTATACGAGCCAGTTTACCTTAGAAAGTCCTCCACGAAGGCATCCCTCCCTTTAGGCAGATAGCCCTCGTGTGCTTTTCCATAATTAAATAATCCAATCCTTAATTAAATATAATTGATTTGTAACTTCTACTGGAACTGACGGTAAGAATTGAAGTGCAAATAAATAATATCGTGTGCAATCTTGATTAATATAAAATTTAAAATATTTGCATAGAAAAATATTTGCATTCAGACAGAAAGTTTTTTGAAATATTTGCATTCAGACAGAAAGTTTTTTGAAATATTTGCAATTACTTTATAAGAAGGATTTATTAATAACCGTAATAATTACTTATTATATTACTGATGATTAGGATTCAGTTCTTGACAATTACATTCTAAATTAGAATTTTAAGGATATAATGAAAATACGCTACGCACAAAAATACATTTTAGGATAAAAATGAGTTGTTTTTTTATGTTTTAAAATTTCTTAAATTCATTTAATAAACATCGTATGCTCATTGTTAATTGAATCCTGAATGTTGGGTGGCGTTTATAGAATTATTCTTACTTGTCCACAGAATCTGCTGACTGATCCAGCCATTAAGTAGCTGCAGATCATTTCTACATAACCATTGAACTTCCATTAATTAAGTCTCTAGAGGGCTGTATGTTTATATCATAAGACTTTTATAAAAATAATTATTCTAAATATTATGTTTCTATAAAAATATACTGTGCTTTAAAAATGTGGATGATAGTATCAGCCGCTGATTCAGCCACTTCAAAGCAACAGTTTGTTTAGAAATAAATTATGCAGTTAATGTCATAAAATTCAAATAAATATCAAACGAAAATTCTCAGTTTTAGACAATTCGATTTAAACGAAGTAAAGTAGCAGACGATAAAACGCCGAAGGTCAAAATTTACTCTTGCAAAAATTTACTCTTATGTTTTTTAAAAAAGGAAGATAGAGAGAAATTTAAAAAAAAAAAAAATAGTAAAAAATTTGAATAATATCATCTATAATTAAAAAAAAATAGCTTTTCATATAGTATTAATAAATATTTATTACGCTTCATTGAGGGAAAAAATGTTATATAATTAATTGTTCGTAAAATCTTACTTGAAATTGAAGGTTAAAAATAGCTGTGGCAATTCACTGTAACAAAAATCTATAGACCACATTTGGCGTTATTATCGCTCAAAAAAATGATGCCAAATTTCAAAACTCGAAAATATGTAAATTCGTGTATATCTTAGAAAGTTTTGAATAAAAAAGTCTAATTTTTTGCAGATATGCTTAAAAATACACCTACTTTAAGATGATGGTAAAAATTTTATAGGTTATAATTCAAAATTTTTTTCGAAAAATTTATAAAAATTATTTAAAAATAGAAATTAAAGAAATAAAACACAAAAAAGGGATAAATTTCATTTGGAATGAACCTAAATTTCGAAATGTGAGAGAAAAAATCAAAAAAGTTTAATAAAAAAAGAGATATTAATAAATATTTGCCAAATTCAATTAACATTGAGGAGCTAAAATTTTGAGAGCTAATATTTTAAAAACAACTCGTAGGATTTTTACAAAACTTGGTATTCTGGCATAATTTGAGACGTAGAATCGAAATATGGAAAAACATTGGTACGTTATTTCAGAAAAAGTCTGATTTTGTGTCAAAATACCTATGTTAGAATAGTGCTATATATAAATCTAATATATATCCTAAGTCGCGCTTTCGAGACATGAAAAACGCAATTTGAATTTTGTCAATCGGTCCAGTAGAACGGGAGATATAGCACTGTCCCATTTTTTTTTAGCAGTGTACCTATACCATCCAATGTACCCTATGTATGAAACTTTTTATTAATTGTATTACTGAAGCATATGAATACGCCCTTGTTTGGCCACGACAAAACCTCATATTCTCCATTAATATATTCCTGATGCACCCTCGTGTTGTTCTAGATAGGTGCGGGTACCGGACGACACCCGATTTGTCATATTAAGCCGTCCGGGTGTCCGGGCCCTGCATTCACCTGTCACCTGCTTATATAATCTGTGTCATCTTGTATACATCTCCTGTATCTTGCATGTATCATCCTGTACATATCTTAAGTACTAATAATATCTTAAGTATTGCGTACTGTATTAAGTATAGTATTGCGTATTGTGTCATCATATTGTACTAAATTTATAGTTGATAAATGCAGCCACATATAACTTGGCGGAAAAAGAGGGCCTTGAAAACCTTTTACCTTTTAGAAAATGTTGTGCCAGGAAGGGAAGCAATTACAGGTGACAAACCGAAGCTCATGCATTTCAAGCTGATCAGTTACTTTACAGTCTAGATACACTTCAGTCCAAAAGCATATATTCACTTTGTGAACACCTCCACCATATCGACATATTTAAGAAAAGGTGGGGTGAGAGTTTGAAAAGGTAGCTGTTGAAATTACCGTGATTTGTAAGGTATTGTGTGAACTTATCCTAAAATACTTATTTTTAATTAGATTTGTCGACGAAAAGAATTGTTTAATCGACAGGGCACTTAGACTTCCAAGACACCCCAGATTTTAATTCTCAACGGTACTTGCAGCAGAGTTGTTCTTTGAGACGATGTTGCAAGTCGTATTATAATGAAGGCATTTATTTATGTATCATGCAGTTATGACAATTAAGCATTCAGGGAAAAGATAAAAATATTTTAAGAGAAAGAGCTGAAAAATGTTACGTTCTATGAAATCAAAATAAAGGAAGAAAACTATTCAGAAAATCCCATTTATTTTATGTATTGTTAGAATTTAGTACAGAGATGCTTTATAGACCATTCTGAATGTTTTAAACATTAGCTTTAAGATTTATTTAACCACCGGTAAGTTGAATGTTAATTACTTTGTATGCTTTCTGTTTTTCTAAAACGTTTCACCAGAATGCAATTTAAATTAAGCTTAAAAGTATGCCAGAGCAATATTTGTGTACGCTTACGTAAAACAAAATGAAGTGTTTAGCTGTAGAGCCCTACCGCTGCATTTCGCAATTCAATAGCCTGATGAATTTCCTAGATTTCTGTTAAAGATTAGAGGTAGGTGGAGGAAACCATTTCAAACTAAAGCTTATATATGTATGGGAATTTAAATTGTATTTTTATCGCTTTAAACAACCGTGTTATTTTGGAATATTGTAAGCAGGCGTACATGCTGTTCTTTAATTTAATCTTCAATTTAATTTGAATCGAATTGCGAGTTATAGAAATAAAATTTTAATTTAGAGTTTATCTATTATTTATTGAGAGTTATATGTAGTCAAAACTATAGAAACTGAAAATATTTGGTGGCTCCTAGATGAAATTCTTGCCTTTTTTGCAACAGGCATATAACTAAATTGTATAACCGTCAGCGTTCCAAGAAGAATTGATTAAAATGATAAAAGAAACATAGCGGAAGCTTTTAAAATTGCTGATATTAAAATAAATTTTCGGAGTAGAAAGGGCTTTAAAAATAAACTAGGGATTTCCAGGTTGATTTAAATATCATTTATTATTTCTATGAAATGTGAACTCTATTGCGCTGAATCAAGCCTGTCTTTGCGGTGGCGGAAAATAGACTCACTGCCTTTCTTACTTCATATAGAACGTACATAAACAATTCTAACAATTGGTGGTGGAAGAAGAGCAGGAAAGAACTCGTTCGTTGGCAATCGATAGGGAGCGGAAGATCAAACAAGCGCCAGAAGACAGCCAAACTGGCGCACTACACGAGACCGCAACACAAAGGGAAATAATAAACAAACATACAAGAAGGAAAAAAGGAAGATTACCGGTGAACGTCGCTAAGTTATGAATAAAATATATCAGACAGAGCAGGAAAAGAACAGAAACAGTGAAAAGTTAAGCCCATATAATAACTTAAGCCTTCTTTCGGATTATTGTGCTAATCTTTTGGTTTGCATCTTTTGTAACCTATTTCTGCAGCAGACCGTAATGCTGACCATAAAAATGAAATTAAGTAAATTAAAAATTACCCGAATCCGACGAATGGGGGGTGAATATGAGAGACTCTTCTTGCATTGTTTAAAGTTTAGTCACTTCAGACAATGCAAATTAAATAGTTTGTCTATGAAGAATTGCCATTTCTTTCTCTACTTATTTTATGTTGGCTTAAGTGCCTTCTAATTAACATAAAAGTGGTTCTTAAGTAAAAAGGGGAGCTATATTTTCAACTTATTGTTAAAATAAATTTATTGCGGAAAATGAGATATGAGGATTAAGAATGTAAAATTCTGAGCTTTAACGTGCGCGCGATCATTACATTTTAAAGAAGAAAAAAATCAAAAATATAATTATAAAAATTTATTTAGAATTATTATTATTGAAAATCTTATTAGGCAGAGATTTTTAAGCCATAGTTGCTGAAGGGCAGAAGGTCTGATAGTTAACAGCCATCTGTGCAGTTGTTAAAGGAAATGAAACAATTAATAATTAAAGAGATTTATTAAACTGCGTTAGTGCTCAAAATGATAGTTTTTAAGTGTCTGAATTAATATAATTGTTATTAATTACAATATGCGCACCTTAGCACAGAGTTGCAATAAAAGTAAAGAAATAGTATTTGATTTGAGAGCGATGTACGACGCATTATGAGCACTTGGCATTTTCTTAACTTACTTCACTTCCTTTTGTAAATGTTGTATCCAAGGAGTTGATCTAAAAATTTTAAACTTTCCCCAAAGGTCATGAGTTAGGGTATTTTATTAATAATAATTCGCAAATGAGAACTTCATTTTGCACCTTGATTTTTTTTTCCGAAAATAAACCGTGTCCACTAACATCCTTATCCGGCCTTTCTTTTCTCAACTGTTGGTTTCAGACATATACTACTTCAAGTTAAGTAAATCTTTTTGAATGACGCAACACAAATACTCATGTTTTGGTAATTTTAAATTTAAAGAAACCAATTTTGTATAAAAATTGAATCTAAAATTTTGTATGTTTCTCTAGTTATTATTTAGCAAAATAGTGTACTGTTATTAAAAAGTAAACGCAAAAAGTGTGTGTACCGTGCGACAAAAAAAAAAAAAAAAAAAAAAAAGACAGAGATATTTGATATTAAAACTAGATATATCAGGCTCTTCAGAGCAGTACACAAATCGAAGACGATATATTTGCATGTGTACTTAACTAAAATAAAATATAAATTTAAGACAAGATTAATGACTTTTAGAGATCAAGTAAGAGCACGTCTAGGCAGATGATTGGTGAAAAATAATAATAAATGTAATTTTCTTCTTCAAAATAAAGATCTTTCTTATCCATAGTGTGCTACAGAATTAATTTTTTAGAACGCACTACCAGACTTCATTATTGGCATAAAGTCAACTAATAATATTACTTGCATTAATTAAAAATAAACAATAGTTGTATTTTAGTGCATTTTTTGCACGATTACCAGGTTATGATTCTAACTTCATGATAATAATAATGATGCATTTTTAGACTGAAAATTTACAAATGGTCTTATATTCAGCATACCAAATATAACAAGATTGTAAATTAGAAACATAAATGAAAATCATTTAATGGCATTTGGGGGCAGGGAATTAACCTATGATTAGTCTAATTTATTTATTAACCGTTCTTTAAAATAAAAGTAAAAATGACCGTAAGTTTTAAAATTGAATATCTCAGTCAATTTTTGTCGTAGAAAAGTCAAACATTTTGCGTTTAATTTTTTATAACGAGTACGACAGTTTTCTGAATGTAAATAAATATAAGGGCAAGTGGAGCGTATAAAAAGTTAGATTTTGTAATTTTTCCCAAAATTGATTTCTGACAATTTAAAAATTCCAAATTCGAATATTCACGTCATTTAAAACAAACATTTTTAGCCCAAAGGGCGTTAGCCCAGAAGGGCTATTAATTTCGTTTTGGCATTTTGCTTTGAAAACTTTAAATATTGGTTCACTTTTCAAACTGTTGCAACCAAATATTATAGCCCTGTATCATACTTAAAGAATTTAAACAATGAAGATTCTGCATGAATGTATATATATTTCTCGCATTGTGATAAAACGACGGTATCAAATTTTGTGTACGTTTCCACCCGAATATGGGCATCGGGAAGCCCAAATTTGGAATTTGTTTTATTATCTATTTAATATTTTGTAAAAGTTTGACGAATTTTTGTTTAAGCGACTCAACTATTTCAAAGAGAGCAATAGCAACATTGTACAGAGAAAAAACCCTTTTATCTCCAACGCACGAGACTGTGTACTGGGAATTCTAAAGATATGCTCATTTAGAAATTATTTTACGATATTGCTGTTGAACTAAATTTTATGATTTAAGTGCGAAGAACATGTTATTTATTAAATAAACTTTACAAAAACGAACCTTTGGAGGTAATGTAAAATCTGAAAGCTTTCAGATTTTTTTTTATAAATAGAAGTATATGTCTAGGACCAGTGGTTACGGAAATAAAAGCCGAGTAAGAATCTTCGTGAACACTGTATATATATTAACTGTATAGACACATTTCAAAAGCATGCGCTGTGTTTTAAGATATAATGAATGACACATAATTCTGAATAAATATACAGGGTTTGGCTGGTTGGAGATTTAAGTATAGTATTTTGCATTTATCCATGCTTTGCATTTATCCATGCTTGAAAAATAATTTCTTAACTTTTCTGAACTTTCTTGGGCTATCATCTAAACAACATAAAACTGGAAAATCACTGTTTTGAGAAAACAGTGAAACTAATTTTAAAAGCTATTTTTTTCGAAACTCTTTGGGAGAAATCTAATTGTAACTTTTGAGTATTTACTCGCGTATTTTCACGTACTTTTTTTATAAATTTTATCGCATGAAAATGAGAGTGAAAAAGTATGCGATTAATTTAATTTCCGAAGCTGACAGTTACAATAACAAATAAAACATTCAGTAACAAAAAAGTAAGTATTCATGGAATAACTTTCATAATTTCATCTTTAAGAGAAACCTACATTCTAATAAGAATGCATGGTATACATTAATCTTACAATATCTTGTAACATATCTTTATTTCTTCTTCCATGTTCCTTAAATATTGTCCTTCTCTAACCTTGTTGTCCGCTCTTATTGCTGTCCACTATTACTTTCCAAGCTCAAATAATTCAGTGCTGCTCGGACTGCGGTCTGTGTCGTTTGCTCCAACTTGCAACTTGCACATCATCAGCATCGTTGTCATCGCCTTCGTCATCAGTAAGTCTGTCTTTTCACGTGCGATAATATTCTGTAGCATTAAGATCATTAGATATCTCCATTTTCTAAAAGATCTTCACTATTACTGTTTCATCAGTCAAAGTCTGTGCACTCAAAATCCAGGATCAAATCAATTAGTAATACGAAAATGAACACTATAATAGATGAATCCATTTTAAAATTTAGAGAAACTCGCTTTCTAAACGCCTTCAGGAAACCGAAAATTACCTGAATATTAAAATATTTTTTCTATGGAAAAAGGATTGGATTATTCAGTTATGGCAAAGCAAACGAGGGCTATCTGCCTAAAGGAAGGGATGCCTTTCGTGGAGGACTTTCTAAGGGAAACTGGCTCGTATACACGTTACACATGGGGAAAACCACGAAAACGCCCATGCAGCCAGCCCGTTCGCGGGATTCGAACCTCAGACCGAACTACCAGTGTTCAGCGTCTTTACCGCTCGGCCGCCCTATGGAAAAAGGAAATACGCGAAGGAAAACGTACGCGAGTAAATACGATAAACCTTTTAGAAATTCCCTGTTTTGAAATGAGATACATTGCAGCATTATGGGTAGTTGGAGATCGATTTAATTTCGCTATAACATTTCGAGTCGTTTGTTTCTGGGTGATATCTGTAGTAGCTAGATTTGCAAATATGTACACCAATGCCGAAGGTTTAGATAAATTAACTTTCAAAATCATATCATAAATTTATTAATTTCGACAACATTTTTCAGATTTTGAGTCATGTCTTTATTGCGCCAATGCGCGTAGTCTTGCAGATTTCCCTCTTTCACTGGATAATTACAGTAGTGATGTTTGTGAAATATTTAAGATAACTGCAACTTTGACACGAACGTAGTATGGCATCAAAATCCGTAATAACCTAAGCGCATACACACACTTTAGTTGTCACGGGAATTTCCAGCTGCAGATTATACTAATATATGCATTTTTTAAATAAAGTTTTATAAAGTTATGTATGTGTATCCTCATTTCAGTATTCTATATTCAGAAAAATAACCTGCATAATACATTTAAAAAGAGAGGGAAAATGCGGGTTTTGGCTTTGACATGATGCTGACTACTTTCATTCTTATGTATCAATAAATGTTTTCTTACTTTGTATACAGAACTTTAGAAATTACATAATATTTGTTCTCACTTATTTCCTTACTTCAGTTGTTTCAAAATTACAAGTTTTTGATGTCAGGAAACCAGCTACTACGAAAACAACCACTACACGAAGACATGAAAACAACAAAACATTTCGTAAAACAAGAAAAACGAAAACGAAAACGAAAACGAAGAGAAGTGAAAACTTTCCTTAAAAACCACCGTTTAAGTTTACTGAAATTACAAAGTATGGTAATCAGGGTAATCACTTTAAATTACGGCTCAGTAAAACCAACCTTTTATTGACAAAAATAAACAGTCCTTGACTACAGGGCTAAAATCAGGAGGTATCATAAAACAGAAAATTAGAAATTAGGTGGTCACGATCTCATAAAATAAACGACTGGCAATCTAAAGCTAAAATGACTATCACACGTATAAAGAAACACCTACAAATAGTTGCAATAATTTTCACTAGGTTTCGAACCTTAAAATAAGAAAGAGGGGGTTGAAAGCCGCTGCTCGCTATCATGTTTTTCATTATAAATATATTCTCTTAAACAAAGTTAAGTAAGAATAATAAAAGCATTACTTTATTGCACTAAAATGCATACACACGCATACAAATGCAGGCACATGTTCTTATACATGCGTATACACATATATTAATTAAATATATTTCAAGCAATTTTGTTGATGGGAAACTTGTAATATTCGAAAAACCAAATTGCAGGATCTTCGTAACAAAATTTACCCTCACGTTGATAAAATGTGTCTTTAATATTTTATGATACTTACCAAGACAGCATCACTTTAAGCAAATGTATAGGAAATACTTGTTATATTGGATGTAAAAAACACAATTAAAATAGCCTACTTTTATGAAAATACAAAGTGAAAAAATACTGATAAACACTTTCAACTTGAAAAGAAATTTCATAATTTATATGAATGAGAAATTTTTTAAAACTCTCATTAATGTGCAGCAATGGATAATATCAGTATATGTTCACCAGATATTTAATCTTACTTATGAGTTCATGAATAATATGCGTTTAAATATTTAATGACATTCTTCGGAAATACTAATATTATTTTCAAAGAATGAGACATAACACTAATAAAATGCTCATAGCATTGCCTCAAACTATAGTTATAATAAATAATAGAAATAAGAACGAAATTCTTTAAGTGTCTTTGTTGCAGAGTTTTTTTTTTTCGGGGGATATGGAGTGTAAATGTGATGTTTCCGCAGCGAAAGAATTTTAATATTTAAAGTTTAAATGCAGATCAAGTCACAAATCGTTTAAATTATTATTTCTAGGGACCAGACTAATGAATTATAAAATTCATAACTACTAATTAATCGCGTCATGGAATCTTCAAATTTACATTATCACAAGCTGAGAGGGTCTTGCATGCAAGATTAAACAATATCTAGCCATTTTAATGAAGGCGGGAACTTTTAACAAGAGGAAATCCCGTCTCCCGATTTCCTCTTCGAACTTATCTTATCCGAAAGTTCTCTGACACCGGATGTTCGGAATTAAAGAAAAAAGAGGAAGATTCCAAAATCCATGACACAATGCATCACAACCATAGTTTGAAAGAGGATTTTTGCTGAATAGAACTGCTGAGTTGGAAAAATGAAGATGGGCGGGAGAAACAGAATGGAAAAATAGACCTTCTCAGAGGAAAGGAAAAGTGATGCACCCCATTGCAAGAATCTCTTTCTCTGAGACGATGATGGAGGAATGATTAGAAATAGATGCGATACCCGCGGCCGAAGCATGTACAATAGGGAAAGGGAGAAAAAGTAAAATGATGTTCGATCCTTTTGAGTCGGTAAGAAGTTTGAGAAGTAGGTAGTTTAAGATTTTTTTTTGGTAGGGGAAGGAATGCAACTATGGTTACTTTTCATATTTTTGAGAAGGTCTGAAATTACAAATCTGAGAAAAGGAATAAAATCTGAAGCGAAATAGAGGTATAAATCAAAATTCTTGCAAAAATGGAAAGGGGTGTATTATAGGAAATTTCTCATAAGAACTTAAATTAATTTTTAGAAAAAAAGAATTCTTTCACAGAATTTTACAATATTCAGTTTTATTAAGTAAAATAATAAATATTCGTTTATTTTTGTAGCCTGTTGCTGTTTTCTTGTAAAATAATTTACGAAATATTCCTTTGTAAGTACAGAAAACTCCATACTTAAATTTAACAGATATTTGAGACAAAAATAAATTTTAAACATTCACATGATTATTGTCTCATTTAATGTCGTTTTAAAAGTAGTTTGTAAGGGTTTTTCTCCTTTCTTATCGCTTACTTTTGGGACGTAATTGATAGCACGTCTGGCTGGCAATCAGAAGGTGCGGATTTTGGATCCCGGCTAAAGTATTGCTTTTCTTTTCATGTTTCCTACTAGAAAAATTGTACAAACGACAGCCAAACTAAAATGCGGTGGCCTACGCGGAATAAATTTCTTAACCACCTGGAATTGACAACTGCTTCCCATGCCGCTAGTTGAATTTTCAATGAGGAGAAATATGAGGAATTTTGCCTTCTTCATTGACGCCTTCGTGATGTGACTGGAAGCACGTCCAGCTAGCAGTCGACAGTTTCGGAGATTGAATCTTGGCGAGAGTAGTGTTTATTTTTCACGTTTCTTACACCAAAATAAGCATAATGACTACACGTTTATTTAACCAGAGGAAGAGTTTCTTTTGTGCTGTCAGCGTTCTTTACGAGGAAGATTAACTTTATGTATTTAAAGAATGCTATTTAATCACTGTTGGTTTACTGGTATCTATTTAATAAAAGATTTCATATCATCGATTTGTTTTGCCTTATTAATGTATATATTTTAAACAAGTGAAATTTCAGAGGCTATTAATTCCGTAAAATTTATATTGGTTCTTTTATTTATTAATTTTTTTTATTTAAGAAAGTAAAAATATTTCTTCAAGAAATGGGGCTAATTTAACTAATTATTAATTTTAAAATTAGTGAATTTCAATTTAATGTTATTTTTATAGAAAAGATTTATGCATATCAAAAAAGGTGTGTTAGAGATTTTTTCTTTTAACTTCCTTGTACGAAGTAAAAAGGAAGTAGTGTAATCGCGAAACATTTCGGGTATCATGTTTCAAAGAAAGTATCCATTTTGACCGCTATCGAATGCAATTTAACAATGCTTTTGCGTTTAACAATGCAAGGACAGAATAAATGACTCTTTTGTCCGCCCCCCCCCCCCCCAAAATTTATAAAACTGATTTAAAATGAATATTTAAAGAGAATATTTCGTGGCATCTGTGCATATGTACACTGCACACACACACACACCATTAAAAAAAAAAAAAAAAAAAAGACAGTTCGATATCTCCATTCTACTGGGCCGATTGACGAAATTAAAATTGCGATTTTCATGTCTCGAAAGCGCGACTTAGGATATATATTAGATTTATATATAGCACTATTCTAACATAGGTATTTTGACACAAAATCGAACTTTTTCTGAAATAACATACCAATTTTTTTATATATTTCGATTCTACGACTCAAATTATGCCTAAATATTAAATTTTGTAAAATTTGGTGCGAAATTTATGGAGAAATTCAACAATTTATGTTGGAGCTTTTTATTCAGTTTGTGCCAAAATTAGTTCAGTTGGCGAACTTCTTAATGTGTGGCAAATTATTTTCCTTTCCCTTTTTACGTTGAACGTGATAGAAAAAAGACATCATTCGTTCTTTCAAATAATGGTCTTTATATATTATTTTTAACTATAATTGTTATTATTCTAAATATTTTTTTTCTTTCTCGAATTTCTTTTTAATTTTTTAAGTTGCATGGTTTCTTTTGAATAACTGTTTTAAAAATTTCTATTTACCCATTTGAATTGCGTAGTTTAAATGAAAGGTTGTATCGTTTATTTTTTTCAAATAGCTTTTCTTTTTTCGGTCATAGTTAATATTTTAGGGTAATTTTTAAATTTTTAGACTTTATTTTAATTGATTGTGTTGCATTGTCTCTTTAGATAATTGTTTAAAATTTTCTATTGTTTCATTAGGACTGAGTATTTTAAATATATTTATTAATATAAATTTTCCAGAACTTGATTTTATTTATTTGAATTGCGTTTCTTCTGGAAGAATACTTGACCCAGACTACGATGCATTTGGAAACTGCATATCTTAAAAGAGAGAATACAGTAAAGCACAGTTAACATGCCTTTCAATGTTCCGTTCAAAAAATATATATATATAAATAAGAGAGATGCATAACCGATAGTTTAACTTAGGATGACTTGCATACATATTCACATTTTAGTCAAATATTTTAAATTGAAATCGCAAGAATCAAATATCATAAGATAAAAAAGTTTTAAATTAAAAAAATACTAAAGTTTATGCAAGTATTTTATGCAAAAATACTAAATTTTATTTTTTCTTCTTAATGCCTTGCTCTTTTTCTTAAGGCATTCTGAAAGTATCTTAAAAAACATTCAACTTTTCGAAACCTCTTGGTATTTCTGACATTCATTTTAAATAAAGTTATCGTCTTCCATTTCATAAAGGCCCACAAACGGCCGAGCGGTAAAGTCGCTGAATACTGGTAGGTCGCTCCGGGGCTCGAATCCCGGGGAACTGGCTGGTTGCATGGGCGGTTTCGTGGTTTTTCTCATGTGTAACGTGTATACCAGCTGGTTTCCCTTAGAAAGTTCTTCACGAAGGCATCCCTCCTTTTAGGCACATAGCCCTGCTTTTTCGTAACTTAATAATCCAATTCAATCCATTTCATCAGTATTTGGTCAGAGCCTTTTTAGTCTTTTGAGGCTAAGCAGGTACTTTTCCGTTTTGCCGGCGCAAACGATAAAGTCGCCAATAATGGTACAACTGACGCCAAACGGAATATCTTCGATGGTAACCTTTCAGGCCTCATTTTCAAAACAAGTGGCAACCATTTCTAATCACATTTATTGTTTCTTTCAATACTGGCATACAATTACATAGAATTTTTACAAGACTAGCTACATTTTATGCCCTAAGACTATTCCGGTAATTAAGTCAATTAGAATTAAATCATACCGCCCACCCGAACGCAAAAGTATACGAGTAGAAAAGGAAAAATCAAGAGTTAAATTCATCCATTCTAATGAGAATGCACTACCGAAGTGCACTACGGTTTTACATAATTTCTGAGTAAGCTAGTCGTATGAATTGAAATAATTCTTGCATTTAAATTTGTATTCCAAATTAAAATTTAACTCGAAATTAATGTAGATAATTACTGAGAGAATTAGATTTTTCTAACGTAGTTTACGTGAGATGTGATAGATCACTTGGGGTTACGTGATACGAACCGGCGAATCAGGATGTTAAACCATGAAAGTATACTAAATTCTTAAATTAATGTCTTTTTACAAATTTATTGTCGTTATTTATTAGCATTTTACAAAATTTTTAACCATATTAAAATGTTTATGTCTTCAAAATAAAAAATTCTTAGACCTAACATTCGTTAACATTTTGTATGTGTATACTGTATGTTGTCGCCAACTAAGTCTGCTTGGCGAGATTTGCGCCGGCGAAACGGAAAAGTACCGCTAAGCATTTTGAAGGCATGAGATGAAAGGAAAGACTGCTTTCATCAAGAAGGAAAACGTCTTTGGAGAATATCCATATGCGTTACTAGATAAATTCCTGAATCTTCAAATAATTCGGCTGAGAAATCATGGGATTCTCTATTTATGATACGATATGATGTTCTATGACGAAATTTAAATTTATACATCCATATAGTCGTGCACATAACTCTGAATCTTTGAGATCAGATTCACATTATCTTGTGCCATCAATACAAGGACGTTGCGCTGTATGCCAGAAGAACACTAAAAACAAATGTTTTGAAAATTAAATGTTTTGAAAAATAAATGAGTGCGAGAAAAGACTGCATCAGAAATGCTTTCCTAATTATCAAGGACAGCAGAAAAAAGACTCAGAACATAAAAAAAAAAATATTATTTTTTGTCTTTATTTCTTGTTCCAAAAATGTTGGTAAGTATCTATTTTTACTTGTATTATTTAACTTTTTATTCATGTGATTCCTTGCAGTGTGAAATATTTTGTATGGAGATTATTTGTTACTTCTTTATTCTACAACTCTTTTCTTTGTTTCAGTATAAACTGCTAACAATTAATGTAAAATTTCTTCTTATCAACTATGTAATTTTTGTTTAAATTTATTACGAAAGCTTTTTTCTGTGGAAGCTTCATATCTTTTCCTAAGAAACTTTGGTGGAGTAGCTTTCCGGTTCTAAAGATGTAGGCTTTCTGTTTTTCTGCTTAATCTATGTTACTTCCGAATAACGTTGAGAAATTCACATGTTAATGTTGAAAAAGTGCAGACAAAAATGAAGCTTCGAATTAGAATATCGATAATCATGTTTTACCAAAATAATATAAAAAACTGTTCTCTGCCAATATTCCATTTATGGAACATGTTACAAATCATTAAAAAAATTTAAATTGTTTTTTCTTTTTTCATAATTCTTATATTTGAGTTTTAAACCGATTTTTCACAAAAAACGTTTATTTTACTTTCTCATCATAGTGCGGCGTGTAAAAAGACTACACGAGAGAAAATATCTACTTAAACCATTCTTTCTAAGAGACTTAATGTAAACATTTATATTTATATATATAGTTTTTTTAAAGCTCGGAAATGACCCAAACTGTCAATGTCCTGTTTGCTTAAAAACATTGTGAAAATAAACATCAGACGAACTTTCTCAGTTTTCGACAAATTCAGTTTAAATAAGGTTGAAGTAAAGCAGCAAACGATAACACGGCGAAGGTAAAAAATTACTCTTACAAATATTTAAAAAATGAGGAAGAAAGAAAGAAATTAAAAATCTGAATAATATCATCTATAATTAAAAAAAAACAGCTTTTTATATAGTATTAATAAATATTTATTACGAATCATAAATTTCATATAATTAATTCTCCGAAAAACTTTATTTGAAATTTAAGGTTAAAAATAGCTGTAACAAAATCCATAAACCACATGTGACGTTATTATCGCTCAAAAAAATCTGATGTGTGTACCACACGACTTCCTTTTGTGGAATATTAAATTATACCCATTTTTTCTTGCATTTCATTTAAACTTATTGGATTGAACTAAATCCATTTCGTCGATAGCGCATAAACCACAAAAAAAAAAAAAAAAAAAAAAAAAAAAGCACTCTTTAAATATTCACTACATTTGTTTACCATAGCGACACTCTCGCCCTAGGTTCACTTAGCAGCGTTATATTTCGATCATATTATAACTCAGAATGCACAAAATTTATATCATATTAAGAATTATCTAATCGTTGCCACATGTTCTATGCAAATACTATAATAAATCTAAAACGATGTATAAAAGAAATTAAGCAAAGAACGACAACAACAACAACACAAACGAAACAGTTTTCACAGACGATTCAGTATTTCTCATTCAATTAATTCAGTTCTCACTTCGCGACAAGGCGAAAATACATTAAAACTCAAGATATTTGTATTGAAAATTATGAAGTAAATCTTAAAAACTTAATTTCCTCGAATAAATTCCAGAATGGATTAAGCATGATTTAATTTGCAATAATAAAAGAAGGCGTTATCTTTGTTATTGGGAAGCTTACTTTCCCTAGATTGGCAACAAATCTACTATTCTGCTGTTTCAAAAGTAAATTACAAGCAATGGCCGCCATGGAAGAAATTATTAGTCTTAGCGCCACTTAAACAACTTTTAAATTATTGATAATTCTAAAAATATTGCATGCAGATTTACTAAAGGCATCAAAACCATAACCGGAAGATAAGAAAAACCTAATTCAGTCATTTTTAAAGCAGAAAATACACAATTTACAAACATATAAGAATAAAAATAAACTGAAATCTCTGAGCCGAGTAACAGAGTGGATATATATATACATACTTTTGATGCGGCCAATTGCAACCAAAATACGAGGTGCACATCTACATGTTATAGCAGTCCTACATACAAAATTTCAACGTTCTGAGGCTACTCGGTTTTGAGTTATGCGAGATGCATAGAACATGCGTACCTACGTACGCTTAGACGCCACGAAAAATTCTCTTCAGAATTCATTTTAAATTAGTTTTACAATTTTTTTCGGGAAAAAGAGTCCTTTATCCTGTTCTTACGTTCAGATGTCACGCAAAACCATCGTTAAATTGCATTCGATAGCGCTGAAAATGGATATTTGCGTTGAAATATGATACTTGAAACTTTTCGCGATTACAATACTTCCTTTTTACTTTGTGCAAGGAAGTAAAAAAGACGCCAAATTTCAAAATGCGCCAACATATAAATTCACGTATATCTTAGAAAACGTTGAATAAAAATTGTAATTTTTTGCAGGTAGGCTTAGAAATACACTTACTTTATGATGATGGTAAAAATTTTATAGGTTATAATACAAAACGTTTTTCGAAAAAATTATAAAAATTATTTAAAAATACAAATTTCAAAAATAAATCATAAAATATGGGGAAGTTTTATTTTGAATGAACCTAAATTTCGACTTGTGAAAGGAAGAATAAAAAAAGTTGAATAAAAAATGAGATAGTAATAAAAATATACCAAATTCAATTAACATTGAGGAGCTAAAATTTTGAGAGCTAATTTTTTAATCAATTTTGAGTCATAAAATCAAAATATGGAAAAAAATGGCATGTTATTTCAGAAAAAGTTCGATTCTGTGTCAAAATACCTATGTCAGAATTATGTTTTATATAAATCTAATATATATCCTAGGTCACGCTTTCGAGACATTAAAAAGGCAATTTTAATTTCGTCAACGACTCAGCAGAACGGGAGATATAAAACTGTCCCTTTTTTTTTAGTCCAAAGGGGCTTTGTCTCTGATGGACTATTTTTTTTCGTTTTGCGATTTTGCGTTGAATTACTATAAATAGCCGTTTCACTTTTCAAAGTGTTGTCAACAAATGGTAGAGTTTTGCATTATATTTGAAGAAATTAAATAATGAAAAATCTGCATACATGTATGTCTATTTCTCACATTGTGATAAAACAACTGTACACAGAGCCATCGAATTTTAAATGACGTAATCCTCCTACGAATATGGGCATGTGGAAGACCAAATTTGAAGTTTGGAATTTGTTTTAATATCGATTTCCTATTTTGTAAAACATTAACGAATTTTTGAGTAAAAAAACTCAACGATTTAAAAGGAGCAATATTAACACTCTACGGCGGGGGGGGGGGGGAGAACCTTTTTATCTCCAGCATGAACTGTGTATCAGAAATTCTAAAGATATGCTCATTTTAAAATTATTTTGCGACATTGCTACTGAAATGAATTTTATGGATTAAATACAAAGAACATGAACATTTAATAAATAAAGATAACACACAAAACATTAAGAAAACTCCCCTTTGGACGTAATTTAAAATCTGAAACCTTTCAGTTCTTTTTTTTTTCCACGCAGTGTACGTAGGTATTTCGCATAACTCAAAAACGAGTAGCCTCAGAAAGTTGAAATTTTGCATGTAGGACTGCTATAACATGCATATGTGCACCTCGTAATTTGGTTGCAATAGGTCGCACGAAAAGTATATAAACATATGCATACATATATATCCATTCTGTTACTCGGCTCAGTGAGCTTTGTTTCTTTATTTTTATATGTTTGTAAATCGTGTATATTTTGCTTTAAAAATGATTGAGTTATGTTTTTCAGTTTAAGATTTTTATGCCCTTAACCTACATGCAATAATTGTGGAATTACCAAAAATAGAAAATTGTTTTAAGTGTGGCTAAGCCTAATTTTTGATTACCATGGCGGCCATGTTTGTTTACATTTGAAACTTAGCAGAGTAGCGGATTTGTTGCCAATCTAGAGAAACCAAGCTTTACAGCAACAAAGGTAAAGCCTTCCTTTATTATTGCGAATTAAATGATGCTTAATCCATTCTGGAGTTTATTCGAGAGAATAAGTTCTTAAGATTTACTTCGTAATTTTTAATTTAGATATTTTTAGATTTTATGTATTTTTGCCCTGTCGCGAAGTGAGAACTGAATTAATTGAATGAGAAATACTGAATCGTCTGTGAAAAGTGTTTCTTTTTTGTTTGTTTGTTTAATTTCTTTTGTACATCGTTTTAGATTTATTAACGTATTTGAATAGAACATGTGGCAACGATTAGATAATTCTTCAGATGATATAAGTTTTGTGCATTCTGAGTTATAAAATGAATGAAATGTAACGCTCTTAAGTGAACCTAGCGTTAGAGTGTCACTATGATAAATAAATATAGTGAATTTTATTAAAGTGCGCATTTATTTTATTATAGTTTCTGCGCTATCGACGAACTAGATTTAATTCAATCCAATAAGTTTAAGTGAAATGCACGAATAAATGCGTATAATTTAATATTCCGTACAAGGAAGTCATGTGGTGTACACATCAGATTTTTTAAAGCACAACTATGCTGCATTTTGAGAAAGAACATACAGATTTTCTATAAAAATCTTCTTTTAAACATTAAAGATTTCCATTCCCTCTGACAATTTTTTACGTTCGACAAATATACTAAAGAAACAGTATAAAGATTTGCGAATTCTTTATTTTCTTGCATTTTTGGATAAATAACACTTAATTTTAATCATTCACACTGAGATAGAAAATTGAATTAATATCCTTGTATCAAAGATCTAAAAGAAATGTTTTTAAAATTATGAGTTTTAGTATGTAACTCATTTATTTCCTTTCTTCAATCAGAACAGAGCAGAGATTAGAAATCTCCAGCACCATTAATTGATACATATGAATGTACGATTAAAAGGCACTTTAGGGGATAAATTATTTTCTAAAATGCTATTTAATTGGACTTTCCTGCCTAATAACTTGTAGAAGTGTAATCTATCTCTGGCCACGAAATAATTATACATGTACTAACAGGCAAAGCATAGAAATCTACAAATATCCATAGTTCTAAATACATCGTTGGTTAAATTTGGGCCCGAAAACTCTGTTGCAAAATACTTATCTAGAGACCTTTACAATAATCCGGAACCCCGAGAGTTAAAAATCGTCCTAACGAAATATAGCCTGAAGAGGAACTGCAATTGTTTTTGTCTGTTTTATTCTGACGACCACAAATCCAGTAGCTGTCGAGTAGATAAAGGACCTGAACAATGATGGATGCATAGAGATTCGATTGTCAAAAGCCAAATTTGTGTCTTCATGGTAGATATCGGGATATGTGTAACTTAATATAATTCAGTTTCTTTAAAATACTCTCCATTAAGGCTTCACGTAAGCTATGTTCAGACATATGCGAGCGTGAAACATAATGCTTCGTCTTGCATTTAGCCCAGTATGATGCAGCTGTATTTTGAAACTCACTAAAATTATGCTCTTTTGATCAGCATACTCAGACATAATCCATGCTCAAATGTCTGAGAATGCTGATGTCTGAGTATGTTCAAATGTCTGAATAATGCCAGGAAAGGTTTCGAGTTTGACATCTCACCATCGCAGTGGGAGCTTGATTAGAAATTCAAGAAAGCTACTTGTCAGAGATTTGCAGATACTTTTTGTACTGATATACTGTTTTAATTTATTGTGAAGTACAATTGAAATATTGAATAACTTTTTCACTTTTTCTTTGGAAACTCTCTTTGTACAAATTTGTACATTCAGATTACATTTTTGATGCTCTAATAACTTCTGCATTCATTACTTTCCGCTCGAAAATTTCTGAATTCATTTTATAGTGCATAAAATAATTATAACTTCTGAGGTCCAACTTCTGCATTCATTACTTGCCGCTCGAAAATTTCTGAATTCATTTTATAGTGCATAAAATAATTATAACTTCTGAGGTCCAACAAATTTGTATTCGACGACTAATATTTCTTCTCGTACAAATTCATAAAAAAAACACGAGCCCTCCTCTTTATTTATTTGGATAAACTGGCTCTTTCGATGGTAGAACTAGATTAGAGGGTGATATCTGAAGGAGGATGCATACTTTTCGAGCCATTTTCAAGCAGCTTATCATTCAGACCTCAAAGTACCGTAAAATTCGTAATCTGGGGCATTCCCGATGTATGCAAAGCTTTTCATTGCATGCTGCGCATGAAAAAGAAGTACTAATTAGAAACATGTCAAAGTGCATAGTCGAACAACATATATCTGCTAATTTTAAAACTACGCAGTAAAAGAGCAAAATATGATATATTGCACAGAGCTTTCGGGAAATCCATACATTCTCGTTCCTGTTATTTTAAGTTATATATGATGGTGATATTTTAAGTTGTGAAATGGGTAACTTAAAAAACAATATACGCGATTACATAAGCTTTTTTATGTTTATCACCTGTAAGAAAATTGACTACGAGAGTGATAGCCCTACATCTTCGTGAAAGAATTATCGGAGCAAACACGAGCTCATCAGTCTAAAGCACATCTTTGTCATCTGGAAAAATTTCCTATTATTTTACTACAAGGACACCTTGATCAGTGTAATTGTCAACGATGTTGGCTGCCGTATCGTGGAGCCTATGTTGGAATCTCGTAGAAAATTTGTATGCTTCTAAGCGTATAGTGTCTGTGCGATAGAGGGGGTATTTAAAAAAATGACGAGCTAAACGTTCTGTCGAGTTTATTTGATAGTAAAGGAAGAAGGGCGAAAAAACTAAAAGAGAAACTAGGATCCGTCCTTCCGGGTAAGTTTCATCAAAAGTGGGATGGAGCTATAGAGTTAGGGCAAGTGGTACTATACCTGTGAGAGCATTTGGTGACGTTTTGATGTCCCACGGACTTCTTCCTGTCCTGTTTTATCATAGGTGCAATGCTTAAGGTCTAGTAACTAGGCTGTTTACTTTAAATCATAAGAGTTATGCTATATGCAAAAAGGCCTTTCTGGATCGACTGAAGAATGAGCTTGGCTATATAAGGGAAACGGTGTGCGGAAAAATGTCACCCGGAAAAAAGGGAAACGGAAAGAATATCCCCGGAAAATAAGGAACGGAAAAAATGTCACTCGGAAAATAAGGAACGGAAAAGAAGGAACTCTAAAATCTCGCCAAATAATGTCGCCGATTGGAGATAGGGAAACCTGATAAACGGGCAGGGTTATAGCGGGCTCTCTTGAGGGAGGTTTTAAGGGTAAGACGTTGAGCTGGTTGCAGCTGAGCAAGGTCATTTCGATAGCAGGTTTTTCCAACTTGCCTGCGGGAAAACTGTATGTTCTCCCCCGTGGTTTGCTTCACCCATTTCCTTAAAGAAACCGACCCACCTCACCCAGAAGGAAAGAATTCACGGGGAGCAAATGTTTCTCCTCTGTTAAATAATGATTGCCGGTCTTTAAACTAAATTTCATCCATCCCTAACTGGAAGCTAACAGCTTGTTCACATTAAAATGTTGATAAATGACGAATTGTCAGTAAAGACGGCACAGGAAAGCTGCTAAACAGAACTATTGGCGTAGTATAGTCTGTTATTTTTTATTACGGTTTAACGAATCTAGCAATAATATTATATTATGCATTCTGTTATTATTTAATCTATCCGTAATATGAAATATAATTTTCTAAACACTAACGGTTTATCATCAGTTAATTTATAAAACGACAGATATTTTATAGTGTCATTTTTTTTCCACTTTAACGGTTTATCATTAGGTGGGTGTTTTTTTTTTTTTTTTTTTTTTTTTTTAAAGACCAAAGAGACTTTGATCCTGGAGGACTATTCTTTTCGTTTTGCGATTTTGCGTTGAATCACTATAAACGGCGAATCACTTTTCAAACTGTTGCTACCAAATGTTAGAGTCCTTTTATTCGAAGAAATTAAATAATGAAAAATCTGCATAAATATATGCATATTTCTCGCATTGTGATAAAAAAAACAGTACATACAGTCATCGAATTTTGAATGACGTAATCCTCCTGCGAATATGGAATCTGGAAGCCCAAATTTGAAATTTGTTTTATTATCTATTTCATATTTTGTAAAACTTTAACGAATTTTTGATTAACAAACTCAACGATTTAAAAGCGAGGAATGGCAACACTGTACGAAAAAAAATTATCTCCAGGGCGCGGAACTGTGTATCGGAAATTCTTCTAAAGATATGCTTTTTTAAAATTCTTTTGCGACATTGCTATTTAAATGAATTTTATGGTTTAAGTGCAAAGAACATATTTAATAAATAAAGGTAGCCCACAAAACGTCCTCTTTGGACGTAGTTTAAAACCTGAAACCTTTGAGATTTTTTTGTTTGTTATTAAGTTTTTTTTTTTTTTTTTTTTTTTTTTTTTAAATATGAATGATGGCCACTCAGCCGACTTCGACTTGACCAGAAGCAGTTGTCACTTTATTATGCAGTCACCTAATAGGTGGGCCACCTTTGCCTCCTATGAAGGGACGGACAATTAGAACTATGCATTCCCCTGTATTCGAACCCAAGCCGTTAGGTATCGCAGTTGGCTCCCCTAACCACTACACCGTCTGGGCGGCATTTATCATTAGTTAGTTTATAGAATATTATATTCTATACTAATTAATATAGTTATTTTTAAATAATTAGCTAAACCGGCTTGGCTAGTTCCCCCCGCCAAATATTTACTTATTCGAGGAAATAACTTAATTATACGCATTAACGGTAACATATATTTTACACTATATTTATTTTATATTAAAATTTTTCCTATATATAAATAGATACTGCCATACACGCAATCGAATCGGCTTAATGTACTTTCATTTATAGAATAATGCACTTCCGAATGTGAACAGTGAACTTTCTTCTGGTGATTATCTTCCTATGATGATCAGTATTTCTGAGAACTTGGACATCGGTGCTGAGAGCTATTTCTCTAATTCGCAAAAGCCCAAAATCTTACGAACCTGTGGTCATCTTAGAAAGGGTTTACTGTACTTTCCGTCCCTAACTCTGGCAATTTATTGGTATGAAAAAATTTCTTGTAGTAGAATATAATCCATTCATGCAAGCCCTGTTATAAGAATAATTTAATAAAGAAGCAAAATTATCATTTTATTCAAAATTGCATTTTTCGAGCGAGGTTGTAAAGAGTTCTGACTTTCTTATCGGTTAAATGTTGCTATTTCTGACTTTTAACTTGCTAATTTAACATTTATTTATTTATTTATTTGTTTAGCCCAAAGGGGCGTTAGACCCAAAGGGCTATCACTTTCTGCGTTGATTCACTTTTCAAACTGTTGCTATAAAAAAAAAAAATTATTGCCATGCATTATATTTAAAGAAACTAAATAATGAAGATTTTGCATGAATGCATGAATGTTTCTCGCATTTTCAAAAAACAACAGTACCTAGAGCCATCCAATTTTGAATAACGTAGTACTCCAAACAAACATGAGCACTTGAAATTCCGAATTTGGAATTTGTTTTATTAGCTATTCCCAATTTTGCAAAACTTTAACGATTTTTTAATTAACAAACTCATCGATTTAAAAGCGTGCAACGGGAACACTGTACGAAAAAAGAAATGTATCTCCAGCGCCCGAAACTGTGTAGTGGAAATTCTTAAATTTTGCGCTTTTTAAATATTTTGTGATATTGCTATGGAATTGAATTTACTGTAAAGTGCGAAGAACATTATATTTAATAAATAAAGGTACCACACAAAACGTTAAAAAAATCCTTTTGGGCGCAATATGAAATATGAAAGCTTTCAGATTTTCCTTTAAATAATGAAAAATCTGCATAAATGTATGTATATTTCTCGCATTGTGATAAAACAACGGTACATAGAGCCATCGAATTTTGAATGACGTAATCCTCCTACGAATATGGGCATGTGGAAGACCAAATTTGAAATTTGGAATTTGATTTATTATCGATTTTATATTTTGAAAAACTTTAACGAATTTCTGAGTAGCAAACTCAGCGATTTAAAAGGGAGCAATGGCAACACTCTACGGGTGGGAAAAACCTTTTTGTCTCCAGCGCGCGGAACTGTGTATCGGAAATTCTAAAGATATGCTGCGGCATTGCTATTGAATTGAATTTTATGGTTTAAGTGCAAAGAAAATGATATTTAATAAATAAAGGTAACACACAAAACATTAAAAAAACGCCCTTTGGACGTAATTGAAAATCTGAAAACTCAGATATTTTTTTTTTCCCCCAGTGGCGTGGTAAAATGAATCATTAAAAACGAATCTGAGCTTCTTAATTACATTTTGCAGCTTTAGAATGATACCGCTAATTTGATTATCCAGAACTCGAAATATTGGATAAATTTTAGTTAAATAAAATTCAAAATTAATGCGAAAGAATTTGTTTTAGCAAATTTCGTGAGATAGATTATGTTCTGCTGTTCTGTAATTTTTAATTAGGACCGTAAAAGAAATGTTTCTTGACGAAGAGGTGAAAACTGTTGAAAACAGTCAATTTCCTATGAGAAAACTTTATTATGACTTTGGAGATTAAAAAGTACATATAAATATTATAGTTCTAATTTTTCATGTTTAAATTATTAGTAAGAAATATGGTTTCTAATGCAGCAATTGTAGTGTAATTCTAAATGAACTATTTATAACATTGTTATCAATGAAGCAACAATACTATAATTAAAAAAAATGAATGCAAAATTCTATTCTTATTGTTTTGAGCTCAAGTTCTATGTTTCAAGAGCTTTCAAGTCTGAATTAATTACTTTTCAGACTTAAAATTGCAGTATAACCTTTGTATTTAAAATTTTGTTAGCAGTTTCTTAGCAGTTCCAAAACAAATATCATGCAGAATTTTAGCAGTATTAGAAAAGGACACAAAAAGGGCTGACAAGGAAACTTCCTATCTTTTGGCTTTTTTAATTGTTGAAGTGTATGGAGTCAAAATTAAAGCTACTAACAACCAGTTTTTAAGGTTGTTATTAATTAAAACAGCTGTAATTTTTAATAAGCATCATGTTTATGAGGAAATGACAATTTTTAGAACTTTGGAAAGAGCTGGGCGGCAGAATTTTGAAGTTGTAAAGCAGGCACCGTGCGGCAAAACGTCTAGCGCCGGCCTTGAGCATCATTTCAAGTCTTAGTAAATCAGCTTAGAATAATTAGAACTGATTTATAGGAATTTAGCAAAACTGCGCTACAGTAACATATCATTGATAAAAGTATATCCCAGGAGAAAATATTCTTATTATTATACTATAATGTTCCCTTAAAAAGAATGTAACATTTAGCAATCATACTTAGTATTGCCGATTTTTCAAGAAACCAAAATTCACAAGGTTTTGCAAGCGAGTACACCATTCAATACTTTACAAATGAGTCGCACTTGATCAAACAAACCATAGGCTTATACACAACCGTCCAGGAGTAATTTAGTTAGGTATTTTTTTAAATGTTAATATGCAAAATATAGAATTAATACTATATATGCATAAATTTTAAACTTGAGCCTTCTTCTTCTAAATTTTAAACTTGAGCCTGGTGTAGTGGTCTGCACGCTGGGCGCGTATTCCAGAGATCCGCGGTTCGATTCCCGGAGAGGGGGTTGCTCATTTTTCAAATCTCCTGCTTCCATAAAATATCGAATGTCTCTGCAATCTAAGTGAAGAAATATTCGACATAACAGACATTTAACTTTTTCTTATAATATAAATTTTTCGTGGGTACAATTTTACATTGAGCTGAAAATAAGTTTATGTATTCTGCAGTAAAAATTTACATTCATTCAATTAATTATTTATGTGTACTGAAAATTGTTTTTTTTTTTTTTTTTTTTTTTTTTTTTTTTTTAATTTTATGTAAAGTTTATCTGGCGAAATTGAATTTAGAAATTTTCTGCATTGGCTATAATTTTCTTCCTTCTGCAAAGATTGGTATTTACGTAAACGAGACATATTTTGTCGAATGCCGTAACAGCATTGCCGTATCCTTTTGTGTTAATATATTCAAAAATTTTAATTATTACGTAAATTACAGCATTATATGTTACATGAAGGGGATTAAATTTAATCCAAATTCAAAATATTTACATGTCTTTTCACTCATATTTCTAACAATTTTATTTTCATAGGGAAAGTTACCAAACACTGATGATATAATAAAATTGACAGTAATTTGTGTTCTATATTCTTAAGCAGAATACATAATGCAGCTCATCAGCGCTCCAGCGGTCTCCAGGGCCATAGCTAGAAGGGGGCAAGGGGGGCATCTGTCCCCCGGCGCAGAATCCAAGAGGCGCCAAACTGATATTACGACATTGTATAATTAAATGTTTTCCATCCTTGGCAAGCAGTAAGGTGCGCGAAATCTTCAGTTGTCCCTGGGCTCTGAAAACCCTAGCTACGACTCTGGCGGTCGCTTAACACTGATAGTTCGACAGGTGCTCAAATCCCAGCAAACAAGCTGGTTGCAAGATAATTTAGTTATTTCTTCATGTGTAAGGTAAATACAATCAAGTTTCCCTTTCTCATACTTCGTTAAGTCCTCCACGAAGGCATCCCTTCTCTTAGACAGACAGTTCCCGTGCTTTGCCATGATTCAAATAACCACCAAAGAAGAAATGAGGAGAAAATGCAGTAGATACTAGCTATTCAAGGGATAGAACAATTATTAATAGATGTAGAAGAGCATTTTTGAAATCATTTCTTGAGTACCAATTCCAGGGAGTTCTAAATCACCGAGAGTGCCTTTAATTGAGTCTGAAAATTGGATTGATGGAGTTGAATTTTTTGAATTTTAAAATTTGCAATTTGCTAGAAAAGACGAATTTTCTGCTCAAGTGCTTGCAACAATACTGAAAATTCAAAATTTGCGAATCTATGGGCGACGTGCGTCATTAATTACATCAAATGCTTCTAATAATTCTTCTAATAACTATTTTAGAGTTTAACATAAAAACTCTAAAATTGCAGGGACTGTAAATAATCTAAAGATATTTAGAAATACAACAAGATTTGACAGTTGCGGAAAATTGAAAAATATACTATTTATCATAACAGATGAACTGAAAATAATTATAATGTAAGAAAGAAAAATGTTCTCCTTTCTTTTTGTTTATTTTCACAATTTAAAAAAAAAAATTATATAAATCTAAAATTTGGTTACTTAGGGAAATTGCTATAAATTACGCATATAACAAATCAGTGCGAGAATGGTTTTGTATACGAACTGCGACTGCAACAAATTTCAACCAGTTTTAACCAGCTTCAGATGTTAAAAAGTTACAGAATTAAGATCTTATTGTAAATGCACAAAGTTTAAATCTTGGCATAAAATTAAATAACTTGGGCATTTAAAGCCCGAATATTGGAAAACATCATAATTAAGAATTTTTAAATTTTTGCAATAGCATACGTACAAAATAATGATCAACAATTGATTCAAGGCTTTCATACGAATACAATAATCCGAATGGAATGTAAAAGATTATTACTATTCTAATTTATATTGAAAGTTGTTACACGACCTTGAAAAATCAATATTATAATTTATAAGGCAAACATGCAACTGAAATTATTAAATGCCACAAAAATGCAAATATAATGAGACTTTTCTAATGCGACTACTAACGGCCGCTTCAAGCGATCTTTAAGCCACTTATATAAATGGTTGCATTAGAAAGGCAAATGTATAAAAGCTTGTTTATTTATGTTGTAGGAAACACTTTTAGAGTTCGCCGTCATGAGATTCTCTGTACTTATATGTAAAACAGTTACAAATAATACGTCTTACTAGAACGCTCGGACATATTTAGGCTTCTAAAATGATGTCAAAAATTTCAAAAGGGAAATCTAACAGAAAAAAATCCTGATTTGGTTAATTTAAAGCAGTTAACACAGTTTATGATAAATAAAACATTAATTAAAGCATCACAGGCTTCAGTATGAGAAAAAATTAGCATGATCATCAAATCAGATTATTTAGGTTATGGCAAAGTACCATAAGATTATCTGCCGAAGTGAATATGGATGCTTTCATGGAGGACTGTTTATAGCGGGTAGTTGACAAAAATTATTTCATACGTCTGATAGAAACTGACTCGTATTTATGTTACACATGGAGAAAAACACGAAAATTTCCTGGTAAGCAGCACATCCGATATGATTTGAACCCCAGTCGAACTACCAATATTCAACGATTTTTACCTCTCGGCTGCTAGTGGTCAAAGGCCATTTAAGTTATTCTCTGAATTTCAAAGTTATCGGTTTATGCTTTATTACACAATTATTCATGCTCATATTTTTGGAAACAAAAGATATATTAAAAACTGGAATTCTAGATAACCAAGTTAAATAATTAAATTTATTTAATTTTCCATTTTGATACGTTTTACGTTATGAATACGAAAAGCTCCCACGTATGACTTATTTGGAGCTCAATTTGGAGAGTAGAATGAATAAGCTTCTTTAATTTGGTTTGATTTACTTAACTATAACAAGGCGCATGAAAGGTATCTGCCTAAGAGAATGGTTGCCTTCGTGGAGGGCTTACTAAGGAAAACTAGCTCGTAACCACGTTATATAGGGGAAAAACCACGAAAAGCTGCTTTGCTAGGAATCGAACCCAGATCTAACAACCAGGGTATTCAGCAACTTAACCGCTCGGCCACTTTTAAGTTTCCATAAGCTTTACACGATTGTAATTAATATAACTACTATAAGTAAAAATCCTTTCTAAGATATCCATCAGCCATCCATCAGATTTCAGTCTATCAGCGGCCGAGCGGTAAAGACGCTGAACACTGGTAGTTTGGTCCGAGATTCCAATACCGCGAATGGACTGGCTGCATGGGCACTTTCGTGGCTTTCTGCATGTGTAATATGTACAAGAGCCAGTTTCACTTAGAAAGTTCTCCACGAATGCATCCCTCCCTTTAGGTACATAGCCCTCGTGCGCTTTGCCATAATTGAACAATCCTAATTCATCCATGTTTCTAGTTATTTTTGGTATTCTGTGAAGATGACCACCCTAGAAAGATGATATTTAGTGCAAGCGTTTGTTTATAACCATAGAAATGCCTGTCACTTTTGGAAGTGATCGTCTTAAGGAGATGGTCGCCAATCGTTTATGGGCTACTAGATGGTCCGGCTCTGAGTAGGTTACGCATTGGTGCATTGTAAAATGCATTAAATCCTCTCTAATACGATCATCCACGTTTCTAATTATTTTGGTCTTTGGTGGAAGTGGTCGTCTTAAAGAGATAATGCTCGGTACAAGTGTTAATTTCTACTCTGAGAAATTATTTTGGAAGAGGTCGCCATAAGAGGGTTCATTGCATATTAAGTGTTTAAATCCAGATCGCTTGGTTATAGGATCCAATTTAATTAGATTTTAAAATTTTAGTAAAATAAAAAATCTGAAAGGTTTCAGATTTTAAATTACGTCCAAAGGGGCCTTTTTTTAACATTTTGTTTGTTACCTTTATTTATTAAATATCATATTCTTCGCACTTAAAACATAAAATTCAGTTCAAGAGCAGTATCGCAAAATAATTTTAAATTGAGCACATTTTTAGAATTTTCGATTCACAGTCTCACGCGCTGGAGATAAAAATGTTTTTTCTGTACAACATTGCCATGGCTCGCTTTGAAATTCTTGAGTTTGTTAATCAAAAATTCGGTACAAAATATAAAATCGATAATAAAACAAATTCCATATTTGGGCTTCCAGTTGCCCATATTCGCAGTAGGATTACGTCATTCGAAACTCGATGCTCTAGGTACCGTTGTTTTGTCACAATATTTGGTGGCAACAGTTTGAAAAGTAAAACGGACATTCAGAGTGATTCGACGCAAAATCGCAAAATGAAAACATTAGTCTCTCAGGGACTAATAATTTTGGACTAATAATTTTGAAATAAACCTCTTAATTTTAATAACTGCGCTTTTCTTGTTTTCAAACTTAAGTGCAAAATTAAACAATTGTTTCCTGTGCAGATGCGTTACTTTTAATTAAAATCAAATGAGAAAAAAAAATTATGCAAAAATTAATTAGGTAAAAAATTTAGTCCTATTCTTATCGCAAACAGTAACTTGAAATTGCATCTACAACTGTTTCTTATACCAAAGCTCAGGATGAATTAGTTTTCTGTTGTGCGTCAATAAATGTTTCACAAAACCGCAGCTTAAGGCTATAACTACATGCGGTGCCAGGAGAGTAATTACTAAAGACCTGACAATGACCGACGCTGGACAACCCGCCTTCCCCCCTGGCTTCCATCGCGAAAACTTCCCCCTCTAAACAACGCTCTATTTTTAACCTTAACGAAGAAACCATGGAGGTAGGCTCCATGGAAGAAACAAGCAGCCAACACATCTTCTTGCTTCTACTCGCACGTGTTCCGGTTATCCGAAGTTACGTTTGTTGAGATAAAACTTTTATCACCCAGCTTGGCGATCTTTCTAAACATGCCTTATATTTCCCATTGCAAACGAAGGGTGACATTTTTTCCGTTCCTTATTTTCCAGGGATATTTTTCCCGTTTCCCTTTTTTCCGGGTGACATTTTTTCCTACAACCAAGGGAAACTAATGCTACGATAGGAGTCAGTCATTCTTTTTTTTTTTTTTTTTTCTTTGCTATCAGAAACTTGTACAATGTTTGTTCTCGGGAACTTGTTGCATAAATTTGCTTTTTTATTTTTCAATTATTGATTACTGAGTAATTTCTTGAGGTAGTTTCCTAAAATAGCCTAAATAGGTTTGCAAAAATTAATTTCATTACTTGATTTCATGAATATGAAAGTAATAAGGAAAATAGATTGATAGAATTCTAAAACCTGGCCGAAATTCTCATAATGTAGCCTTCAGACTGGCACGATCCAAAACACTTTTGCCCCCTCTTTGACTTTTTCCTAATGAGAAAAGTCAGTCTGGATGCAGTAAAATTTACATGTTTGTCAGACGCTATTCCTTAGTAGATGGGTTGCTAGATTTGCGATTTTTTCAATGATTATTTTGCTTTCATTTAAATGAAGTTCTAAATAAATAGTGCACTGGAAATGCATTCAGTGCACTATTTATTTAGAACAAAATGTATGCAGTGCTTACATTTCCTTTACTATTTCTGATAAATCTCGCCAATAATTTGTGAATTTTATAATTTTGTTTTCACACTTCATTTATATTCGCTTATTTTGTATTGGAAATTAGAAAAGGAGAACAAAAGTTTAAAAAATATAATAAACACGAACTAGCTTTGTATGTCTGCAGGTTGGAATGCGATTTTTAAAAACAAAGTTTCATTAACAAAATAATGGTAATGACTAATTTAATGAAATAACAATAATAAATTCATTAATAATATTTATTACATAATAGAAGCACTTCGAAAGAGTTAACAGTTCTTAAGGGTTTTATGCTCTCCAAAAAAAAAAAAAAAAAAAAAAAAAAAAAAAAAAAAAAAAGGGGTCAAAATAACATCTAATCATTATTCATAAGTATAAAAAAGAACTAAACGATAAAAGCTGTTTTACCTATTTTCTAGAAGGGCATTAAATCTAAAATATTAATCTAATCATATTTGCTATGATTAAAAAGCATTAAATCTGGTAAGCTTAAACAGCGTGCAAATTCGCTGACGTTTTAATCATAACAAAAAATAGTACTAAAAATTATGAGACAAATTATGAAACAGTGCTCTAACGTTTGAGAAAGAGATGGCTTCTATTTGATTTTCAAGTATATTGGCTCGAGACGAAACCTGCGGTTGTCGCCAAATGTAGCCAAACTGATAAGAAGAGGGAAACAATGCGTAGCCAGCGGCTATTCTGAGCAGCGACAATGGACCTCCCAGAGATTTACAGAAAGGCGATTCTCTAAAATAGGGAGGGCAATGCTGGTACGACGCCCCCGGTCGGTATAGTGGTTAGGGAAGCTGACTGTGATACCGAAGGGCCTGATTTCGAATCAAGGAGAAGACATGGTTGTAACTATCCGTCCTTTCATAGGACGCGATGATGGTCCACCTATTAGGTGCCTCCATATTAAAGAGACCACCACATCTGACTTTGTATAGGTTAATGGGCTGAGTTACACTGTAACTGGGCCCACCAGCGGCCGAGCGGTAAAGTCGCTGAACACTGGTAATTCGGTCCGAGGTTCGAATCCCGCGAACGGGCTGGCTGCATGGGCGGTTTCGTGGTTTTCCCGATGTTTAACGTGTATACGAGCCGGTTTACCTTACAAAGTCCTCCACAAAGGCTTCCCTCTCCTTAGGCAGATAGCCCTCAAGGCTTTGTAACTGTTCGCAATCTGCTACTGGAAAAAAATGCTGGTACGACAGGTTGTACCACAACCGGCGTTAAAGAAAGTCATTTTCCCGGTACAACTGCTGTAACGCCGGCTTCAAAAACTTTTAAACAATATTTTGTCTTTCGAATAGCGCAAAACTTTATACGATTAACTGTGCAAGAAGTGGCAATTTTCTGTTTCTTTGGCAAATTAAAAACTTTAATAGTGAAATGAAGCAACAAATTCTTATCGAAAACTAGAACGAAATGAACAATGGAGGTATCTAATGCTTTATAAGTTTCTTCAAATTCATGTTATAAAGAAAAGTAATTTTAAGCTATTTCCACGATTGTACAAAATAGGGAAACAGAGTTTTTTTAGAAGGCTTTTAAAACTACAACTGAAGTAATTTGACTCTGACACTGATGAAACAAATTATTTCTGATGTAAGATAAACACTGTCTTTTCAAATTTAACTAAACTTTACAGAAAATTTAATAGAATACAAATATAATCTCTATTATAAGTTTCATTCAAATAATTGATGTTTACGAAACGACAAGCAAAGGTGAAGTTAACATGGGAAAGATGACAGTTATCTCTCTATGGCACCCCTTTGACTGTGGTAAAGCAAATGAAATATCTTGGGGTTTTTCTCGACCGTAAATTTTCTTGGAAGCAAAACTTAACTTTTATATATCAGAGAAATGTGATAGATTACAGCGTGGATTAAGTCGTACTGCACGCAACACATACGGTATTAATTACAATGTTCATTCACTCATCTATAAACAAGGAATTGCACCCTTCATTATGTATGGCTCTAAAGTCTGGGGTATATCACTCAAGAAGAAGATAAATTATAGATATTTACGACGCGTTCAAAGGCGTATACTTCTGTGGGTCATATGTGGATATCGTTAGCTATGAGTCTGTTTATGCAATTTCTGGCTTTCCTCCAATTGACATTGCCATTCTTCATGCTATTGCTTATAAGGAAAATATTTCTGCTTCTGCTGTCTCTCAGTATGATTGTATTTTACCTCCATCTGATCTTCCTCATCCTTCAGAAAGAAATGCTGTTAATTTTATTCAGTTTAGCAATAAAATAGTAGATGATTCGCCTGTAACTTGCTATACTGATGGCAAGGTTGGTGTCGCATTTGTTGTCTTCAAAAATGGTCTTGAATTTGAGCACTTTCAATTTAGGATTAGAGATGAATTTACCGATTTTATAGCTGAACTTTTGAGCTTAAACTTCGCCATCAAATGGGTCTCTGAACAAAATAGTGCTGTTTCAGACTATCTCATTTGTACTGATTCCTTTCATCCTTGGAGATCTTAAAATGTATTTCTTCTTCTAATAATATCATTATCGAGATTCAAAAAGAACTGAAAAACCTAAAAGATAAAAATATTTCGGTTGCATTTTCATTTGTTCGAGGTCATACAGGTGTTTTTGGGAACGAACGAGCCGATTTCCTTGCTAAGCGGGAAATTGACACTTTTGTCAATATTCCTAATTCCTTTTATAAGAAGGTCATGTATGAGAGTATTGTGGAGTCGTTTAACCACGAATTCATTAATTCAAATAAAGGGAGCTTAACAAAGAGATTTTTCCCTTCTATCAAGATGAGATTGTCGTGTCATCACTTCTTCATAGACTATAAATTAACCCAATTTCTTACTGGCCATGGAAATTTCAAAAGTTATTTGAATAGATTTAAGTTGAGCTCCGAGTCTGTCTGCGATTGTATGCTCGCTGGACAGGAGAATGTTGAACATGTGCTTCTTCTATGTCCTAAATATAAGAACGAAAAAAAAAAAAAAAAGTGTTGAAACTGGAACTGAAAAACTTAAATATTAACTGGCCTCCAGAATTTTATCAATTTATTTCTGAGAGAAGGGCTTTTAACACTTTTTGTCAATTTATTGTGAAACTTTGTAATCATCCTTAATTTTATTTCAGTTTTTTTCTTCAGTTTTTTTCTGTATTGTGTTTCATACTTACTTCTGTAGGCCCCATGTGATACTATGTGGTACATGGGAAACTTATTGTGTTTCTTTGATTTAAAAAAAAAAAAAAAAGTCAGAGGATCGGTTTCTGTGTGCAACAAATTAAGTGTTACCAATATTTGTATATTTATTTATTACATATAATTTAAATCCAAATAATATAAAATTCTGAATTTTTATTGATGGCCAATTTTTATTCCTTGATATATATCTAAAATATCAAAATAATCATGCATCAGTTTTAAAACTAATTGCATGTTAACTATCTTGTTTACTTAAATAAATATAAAATAGTAATTTGTATTTAAAATATAGATACAAAAGATCTCTAAAGGTAATCCACAGTAAGAAAGTAAAATCTGAAGATTTAATAAATGCTTAAAATAAAACCAAATGGAATTTCATGATATATAATATTATTAATAATTTCTGGGGAAATACGAAATAAAATTTCTTTTCAAATTAAATGAAAAATTTGAAAAATCAGAAATATTAATCAAGTCGTACTTCATTTCTGTAATCTACGTATAAATAATGCCACAAGGAAAATAATCGCAAAATCTTGTTACTCATTGTATTTTTAATAGTGTATCTGGTTTACTCATCTTGGACCCTTTATTTATGGTAAGAAGTGTCAACTCGTCTTCAATATCTTTATTTTTCTTCTTTGCGAAATTTTATGCTTATGTTAACAATGGCAGTGTCAATAACACGTAACATATTATAAGTAGGCTACAGTTCTACCAGTGCTTTGCTACCTGTAATTTGCTGCTACTCTTATGCAATTATCAATCAAATAGGATTGTGATTATCAACGAAAAGCCCCATATGTTAAAATTTATTGATATTGAAAATGTAAAGTAATTGAGATTTAATATTGTAATATGAATTTTGAATTTAATCTTGTCTTGTCCTTATATAGTTTAACAAGGAAAGTGCAGTTAAAAAACATACTCTGTCATTTTTTAAATAGAATGTTCTGGAAATAGTGTATAAGATTCCCATATTCGATTCCCCCTCTTTGTAATGATATACCTTCATAGCACTGTCATTTCATAAAGAAGATAGCTTCTTGTTAATTGTAAAATTAAATTTTTAAACAATTCATGTAGCTACAAATAGTATTATAAAAATACATTTTGTTAAATGAAGCATTTGCCAAACACTTCTTATTCTGATAGTTAGAGCATAATAAAAATACTTAAAATATTAAAAAGTACAAAAATTATGAGATTAAAAAACTGCTGTTTGATTCAGTTATTCAGATTTTAATTTACACTACCTAAAATAATTTTAATTTAAGTTGTAATGATAATCCCACTAACTATAAGAATTAGTCTCTCACAAGTTAAAGTCTTATATTTAAAATTATCTGTTCAAAATGACAAAGATAAATGGTTAAAAAAATTGTTATGATATTATTTCACTGTAAATTAACGTCACGTGGAGACTTGTGCATCTGTTTATTAAAGAAATATGTTAATTATTCGAGACAAAGTTGAGAATTTACAATATCACTTTGCACACATGGCCTGCACAAATATTTACTTCAAGCAGCAATATTTTCTATCTTATCAGGACATAAAATAAGTTACTGAAAGCAGCTAATATTTTGAAGAAGCCTTTAATGAAACTAAATAAATCTGAGTGAAGTATTAATTATCATTTACTAAGTAATTTTTCTTTTACAGCAGTGTAAAAATATTTTGAATAAATTACCGCTTTGCTTTTATAAATTGCTACTCGAATGGAAGTTTTCTATTTATCTACACAAGTTTTAAAAACTTTAATGTCTTGAGAAATATAGGGAGATTCATCATTTCAACGGTTTAAAGTATTTTTTCACTGCCGAGCTTAAAAAAATTTCGGAACTACTTCAAAATATCTGAAGAACATTTTATCATGGAATTTCAATGACAACAAATAACTGCTAATCTTTATTTTAGAAATAAAGTCCCTAAGAAATAAAGTGATATGAAGTGGTTCTCAGAAGTTTAACGGATGAAAACACCTCAAATAAATCTTTCGGAGGAAAGAAAAAACGCCATTAGAGCAATCCGAAACATTCGCATTCATTAATAAGCTCCAGCAAATTAATTCTCTCAAAGAAGAATAAAAAACTATGTTTGGAAGAAATGGCGTAAAAAAGCCTTTGAAAAATATGAGCTTAGAAAAAGTAATAAGACGCCGCTTGAGCTGTTTTTGCAATGAATGTGTTTGCAGTCTGTCTTTTGTTTTCTGAAGCGCGCAATCATTAGGGGAAAGAAATACATCGAGTTATTCGTTCGCTATTTGTTTCGTTTTAATGCCGCATTATGACAAATGTTTTATAATTTTATGTTTAAAAAATTAGCTCTAATCTCTAACAATTAATTAACTACGGTTTCGCATACTAAACATACTTCAGAAACAAATTTATGAAAAGAAATTTAAGGAAAAACTTTACATGCATTGATAATGTAGAGGTATTAGGTATTTTGTAGAAGCAGGAAAGATGAAAAATTAGCGACGCCTTCACCGGGAATCGAACCGCGGACCTCTGGAATACGCGCCCAGCGTGCAGACCACCACACCACGAAGGCATGCCAAGAAGGAGGGAGAAATACTTTATATACTCCCCCTTTTAAAGGGCGACTGGGGTTTTTAGGGGAGCCAATCGCCAAATCCTGGGTGAGGAGAGTGAGTGAGTGAGCCGCTATGATCGCTTCCGACCACAGACGTGAAATAAACGGAATTATATATAATCACGGTGGGGAAAACTCCAAAGTAACAATGCTGAATATTATTTACTAATAACAGTTTTTATAGTTTTATAACTGCAGACAAAAAGCGTTATTCTGGTTATCTGTTTTAAATTCTGACCATTTGAAACATATTATTCACGGTTGTTTCTGCTTACGCAATGTCTTGAGATTTTCTCTATTTTACCAAGGGCTACTCTGATTTTGAGTTTGTTAAACGTCCACATTGCCCAGGCACAGTTCGCTGGTTTCTTCAAGTGCCAGGTTCTTGTATGCACACAATGAAAGTAATAATGGTCCGTGTCGTCTTCCTCTCCACATTCGCAAAAAGGAGTATCCCTAAGTTTGAATCTGTTGAGGTATACTGGGAATGGTCCATGACCTGTCAAGAACTCTGCTAGGCTGACACAGTGAGTCTTTATTTCCATGTTAATTTTGGGCAGTAAGCGATATGTCCTTCGTCCTGCCTCTGCTTCTGTCCATCTACTTTTCCAATTTTGCATCAGACTTGTCAAAGTTGTTCGCTTAATGTGAGACCAAGCAAGTTTAGTCGGTCGTTCTTATATATCCGTACAGATGGCTGCCTGCTTGGCCAGTAGGTCAGCCGCTTCATTGCCTTGAATCCCTGTATACCTGGATGACAAGAATCATCATTCAATATCCTTTTAGTTCGGGCGCCACTGTAGAGACATTAGGTCATTTGGAAGCAGGAAAGATGAAAAATATGCAATGCCTTCGCCGGGAATTGAACCGCGAACCTCTGGAATACGCGCCCAGAATGCATACTACCACACCACGAAGGCATGCCAAGAAGGCGGAAGAAATACCTTATAATATGCACTTTACAAAGTCATTTACATAACAGTGCATTAAAACACATCTAAACAACTATATGTTTTTATTATAACTCCTAAAATTTTCGAGTTATGCATATAGTACTTTATTTTGGTTAACATTCAGAAGCCCTTACTTTTAGTATGTTGTTACCAAATTACCAAATTCTTTTCCTCAAGATCATCTTAGGAAAGTTTTTCGTTTTATTAAATTAATTCTTGGTGTGTTGGTGTTGGTGTATTTAATTATGGCAAAACACACTAGGGCTATCTGCCTAAGAGGAGGGATGCCTTTCGTGGAGGACTTTCTAAGGGAAACTGGCTCGTACACACGTTACACATGGGAAAAAGCACGAAAACGCCCATGCAGCCAGCCCATTCGCGAAATTAATTCTTGCTCTCAGTAATGGTGAATTGACTTTTCAGTAGAATGACTACCTGATTTTTGATAATAATATTTCAATCTGTTTGGCTTGAATTCAAATTTCAATTTCCGTAAATTTGGCTTAAGAGCTCTACTTAAAAGTTGTAAATTTCATTGTTATTTTTAGTCCAAAGGGGCAGTTTGCCCAGATGGTCTACTAATTTCGTTTTGGCATTTTGCGTTGGTTCACTATAAAGGTCGGTTCACTTTTAAAATTGTTGCCACCAAATATTAGAGCCTTGTATTAGATTTAAAGAAATTAAATAATGGAGAATCTGCATAAATGTATCTATGTTTCTTACACTGTGATAAAAAACGGTACCTAGAAACATCAAATTTTCCATAACGTACGTTTCCACCCGATTATGGGCATCTGGAAGCTCAAATTTGGAATTTGTTTTGTTATTTATTTCATATTTCGTAAAACATTTATGTATTTTTGATTAAGAAACTCAACGATTTCAAAGCGAGCAAAGGCAACACTGTATGGAATAAAAGCATTTTTATCTTCAGGATGCGAGACTGTGTACCGGAAGTTGTAAAGATATGCTCTCATTTTAAAATTATTTTGCGATGTTGCTGTTAAACTGAATTTTATGGTTTAAGTGCGAAGAACATGATATTTAATAAATAAAGGTAACACACAAAATGTTAAAAAAACGCCCCCTTGGACGTAATTTAAAATCTGAAAAGCTTTCATATTTTAATATTTTCTCTTTAATATCTTGATATGTTTTTTTACTTTTCTCAAAATAACATAACATTAATGAAATGAAAATTTAGTCAATTATTTAAGGTTCTAAGGAATGGGATTGCTTTAAAACTAAACAATAAACTACATATTTCAAAGAAAATTTTACTTCCTTTTGTATATATTTACTCAACTCCTTTAATAGATTTGCCTCAGATTACAAAGGCCTTAGGAATGTCATGGAATTTGTCTGCAGACTGCTTTTCTTATTTAAAGATACTTGACATTGAAGACACATGAATGAAAAGAGATGTCTTATCAACGATACGTAGCATCCTTGATTCCTTAGGTTTAATTAGACCTGTTACGACAAAAGCTAAAATATTTCTACAAAACCTTTGGCTTCTAAAAATAAATTGGAATACACCTGTTCCTAAAAATTACTTTGAAGAATGGAAGGCATTTCTGCATAGTCTAAAAGAAATTCTGTTGGTAAGACTAATGAAAGGAATATTAGAAGCCATATAATTCCCATTATCAAAGTGTATTATTTCACTGATTCGTCAGTAGTGTTATCATGGATTAAGAAGGAACCTCATCAACTAAAGACATTTGTTGCTAATAGAGTATTTGTTATTCGCAGCATGACTGCTCTTTATGAGTGGTACTATCATGGAGGTAAGAAAGGAAGGAGTGGCCAAACCGGTACTAGAAGTGAAGCACTGCTTCGAAGCTTCGGTCACCAGATGGGGTGTTTTTTGTTTACATTCAGAAACTCGCTTGACAGAGCTCTGATAGTATTTCGACACACGACAGTTCTATACAAGTCGAAAACGGGACACTTCCGCATAAAAGAAACATTCATAGTATGATGGATAATAGCAATTTGTATAGTTTAGCGACATTTACGCAAAAATCACATCTTGGTTATTTTTCGATAACTAACAACAGCGATTTTGATTATGAATTTGTTTTATAAAATTCTAAGCTGTTGAACTACAAAAATATAGATTTTATCAAAATGTTATGCTTAAAGATTGAAAAATACCTCACCGTACCTTTAAAATTGTATACATTTTTCGATACCCTTAATAAAGTATTCACTACTTTTATTTGTTCCAAACGCAAAAATATTTTAAATAAAATAAATTTTTTTCACATCCACATATTATTGTAACATGTACTTTTTAAAATCAGTGTAAATTACTTTACTCGAAAAATATAGTGAATGCACGGAAATTAAAGATTTCCACATGCCTGAAATGAAAAATATGAAATATGTATGGATACTTATGCATGTGCTTCCCAAAAGCGTGTATCTGCCTTTAACAAAATACGTAAATATTTATTAAATTATTTATAAATGTATTTGAAATGGAGGATTTATTGATTCATAAATAACTGTGAAGAAATCTAATTATTAAATGCATCTAAATTTATACTGATTATAGATATTATCTAAATATATAATAACCTTAATATTGAATTGTAAACATAAATTGACATCTTGTTGACAAATACGTCATAAAACTATTTAAGCAAGAATTGTTCGTACTGGAAAGCAATCTGTTAAAAGGAACTGCTAAGCAATTTCTATGAGATGCGTACTTAAGTAATAAAGAAGAGTTTTGAGATATGTATTGTTGAAATTAAGGGTAAAAAATGCAACTGTAATTAAAAGAATTATTCCCCTTACATTTTATAATAACTCACTAACAAGTTTTAAATAATATTTTTAAAAAATTCCTTATTTTATTCCATTCCAGAAATATTCAGATAAAATTAAGTACTATTTAAAGTATTTCGCTATTAAAATAAAAGGTGCTCTAATTTGAAATGGACCGAATAGAGCATTAATTATAAATCGACTTATATTTTTCGATTTAAAAGATGCCTCAGAAGCTAAAAAATCATGTCATATTTGAGAAAGTATTTTAGGAAGAAGTTCTATAAATAGAAAAGAAATAATGCATAATTTTAATAATACAATAAACTTTGATCTTAAATTTTGTAATCCTTAACCGAATCCAATTGCATTACCTTAAAGTTTTTCCTAATGTAATTAACGAAAACTTGTCAAAATATTTCAAAATAAACCATTCTGAGCAAACTGTTCTGTGAAAATTATAGCATTTAATTCCGTTCAGAATGAAATGTTGTTTAAAAATATATTCTTTTCATATACTTAGGCCTCTGAAGTATTGTAGAAAAAGAAAATATATACATTTATATGCATATTTACGACGTAATTACAAAATATTTACATTCGATCGTGTCAAAACCCACTGAACTTCAATGGTAAATGACCCAATGTTTTGGTCCCCAAAGAAGTCATCGCCACTGCTTCAAACCAGGGTATGGGGAAATCAGTTTAGGGCGACTCCATCTAACTTCCTACCTCCATGGGTACTATGTTAGCACTCATAATAATCCAGCTAATTTCATATCACGTGGAGCTAAACCTTAAGATCTTCTTCATAATGATTTATGGTGATTCTTCATAATGATTATGGACCAGCATTTTTGACTAAGGAGAGGCTCTTGGCTAAGCCTTGTGAAGTAGTTTCATCTGATATGGCTGAGATGGAATAAGTGAAAGAACTCAAGGATAATGACGTAGCTAATCTAAATGTGAACTCCAATTCCCTTGTTTTAGATCATATTCTTAACATTAGTAATAACTATATTCCTATTATGCGTATGTTAAGTTTTGTTTGCAGATTTATAGCCAATTGTAAGGAAAAAAAAATTAATAGGTCCTCTAACTGTTAAAGAATTGGATGACACTGAGAAAATCATGATCAGGTATGTGCAATTACAGTATTTAACAAGGATATTCTATCCTGAAAAAATAAGAATTGTGTTTCTTCCAAAAGTAAGTTAAATTTTTATGTCTATTTCTAGATAATGATTCTCTTCTGAGAGTAGGAGGCAGACTTGCGAATAGTAATCTTAATTATAACCAAAAGTTTCCTTATGTAATGCCAAAAGATCATGTATTTACTACATTAAGTTTTCAGTATTACCATGTTAAATATTTACATCTTGGTGCGCAAGCACTATTGTATCAGGTTCGTAGTAAATTTTGGGTTATTAAAGGTCGAGATACAGCTCGAAAGGTTGTACATGAATGTGTAACATGTTTTAAGGTGAAACCAATTGTATGCGAACAACTTATGAGAAATTTGCCTGGCGAAAGAGTTAACCCTGGGTTTGGATTTAATACTCGTGGACTCGATTTTTCTGGTCCATTCCTCATCAAGTATAAAAATCAGAGAAAAGGTAATTATACAAAAGTGTACGTTTCTATATTCGTATGTTTAGCTGCTAAAGCGGTACATTTAGAGGCAGTAACTGATTTAACCACAGATTCATTACTGGCTCCTATTAAAAGTTTTTGCTAGACGCGGAAAATGTAATACCATAATGTCAGATGATGGTACTAATATGGTTGGTGCAAAATCAGAACTGAAAAAATTGCATAGCTTAGTCCTTAAATCTAATTCTGACATAGCAGATTTCCTAACATCTGAAGGTATAAATCGGAAATTAATTCCACCTAGAGCACCACATTTTGGTGGCTTATGGGAAGCAGGTATTAAGTCATTTAAATATCATTTTCAACGTACAATCTGCAGTTATAAATTGACTTTAGAAGAATTTTGGACTGTTGTCACACAGATTGAAGGTATTCTCAATTCTCGTCCAGTTTTACCTTTATCAACAGATGCGAATTACTTTGAAGCCTTAACGCCGGGTCATTTGTCAATTCGACTCATCTTAAAGATAATAGACGTTCTAAATGGCAAGTTATTACCAAATTCATTCAAGTTATTTGGAAATATTGGTAAACTGATTATTTAAATCATCTCCAACAACGAACCGAATGGTTTATTAACATAGAAAATTTAAAGGCGCGTATGTTAGTTGTGTTAAAGGAAGATAATTTTCCCCCATTTAAATGGTCTTTAGCTAGAATTGTAGAAGATTTAATTGGTAAAGATAATAAGGATAGAATTATAGAAGATTTAATTGGTTAAGATAATATGTTTTAATTTTGATCAAATTGAGTTCTTAAAGTGAAAACATCAAATAGTGTGTATATTCGATGTATTAGTAAAATTTGTTTATTACCTATCCAGGATAATAATGCTTAGCTTACATTATTATGTTCTTATTGAAAATTGTGCTTTACATTAAAATAGAACTGTTTTAAAGAGTAAGTTCGATTGTAGCATAGTGAACGCGTATGTTCTTAAAATGTTTATATTATTTTATATTATATTCATAATGAAAGATTATCTATTAGCTTTCATATTGTACAGCAGAATTAGTTGTTCTTGAAATGTTAAATTGTATGTTTGTTCGTAATTTACGTTTAAAAAATTTAGAATTTCAACGGGCGGCGGCATGTTAAGTTAGAATACAGTGCCATCTATTGGATATGGAAAGAATCTCTCACTTGGACATCTGGATTCGGCTAAGCAACATGCCAGAGCATGTATTAGAACTGAATGTAGATAATTTCTGTAAATAAATTAGTTGGTTCTCTAATTATACAGTCCGCTCATTAGTTTAGAATTATATAATCATAGTACAATTGGGCGCTCTAAGCGGCAAGGCTAGAATACTAATACTGTCTAATACTGCTTTAGTACTGAATTTTGGGATTGCAAGATTACACTATTGAAGTTACTTGGTACTGAAATGCTCTTTCGGTGTATGGCCTTCCATGTAGTGTGTTATAGATTGCTGCGGCTTTCATTTTTCTAATCTCTCTTTGGGGGAGGTTTCACTGCAGCGAGTAGGATGCATGCATTGTATTTAAATTTGTTGCTTTTGCAGTGTTGTAGAACTTACAGTTTGTCAGCTTACATTCCGGAATGTCAGCTCTGCATTCTATAATAGCGTAGTGATCACCACAAAAGGCATAATACCTTCTATATTTGCACGTGATTTGTAAATGTTCGAAATCTTGGTGTCGATTACACCGTCTGACTCCACAGAAATTTGCTAAAGGAAGTGTGATCCAACTGAAGGTTAGTAATCTCTTTTCTATGCATGTATTGAGGATGGCAGAAGAACATTCAATGATCCATTTTATAGTGCTGATGAGTCTTCCCTTTGTCTTGAAGGGAGGAGAATATAGCCTCTTTCTCTATCTGGAGTTGATCCGTTTCTCTGATGGGGTGTTACATGAAACATTATTGATTGACATCTTTGCTTCTTTTGTCTTCGGTGTTTTAATTTTGATAAGATTTTTGATTTCCTCTTTTTCATTGATGGCTTGGATTACTTTTTAAGGTCTTAATTTTTTTTGCAGGATACAACCAATCCTACGTTTTTGATTGTGCAATCTTGTCGAATTTCACGTTAATCTTTCGAGAGGGACCAGATGTGTAGTTTTTCATTTATTGCGCATTCTAAATCTTTTTTGGGTATAACAAGATCGCAGGATTGCTTTTTCTTGGTGGTCTGACTGTGAGTTCTTCAAATGATTCTTTCCTTGCTTGTGCATTATAGTTGCTGTGTAGCGTGTCCTTCATATAAGACCAGTTTGAGTTGCCTTGGTGGTATTATCTTGTGAAGCTTGATCAGGGACTTGGCAGCTGAAGATTTTCGATGACGCGCAGTGCTGCGGTGCTCTAGATCTCATTTTTGTTACAATGTCTTTAAGTTCGTCAAGCGTTTCTTTAGTTGTGACGTGAAATGATTCGTTTAGAGACATTCTTTACCTGATAGAAACAAACATGCGTCATAAAGCTTAGTTGTTCTTTTATGTAGGTCTTGACATTCTTCTGCAGCCTCTAATGAGGAAAAGCGTAGTCGATGTTCTGAAATTACCGAGACTGGGAACGTTTGAAGTATATTAGGTTGTTCCATATTGTTTTCTGTCTGATATGCAATCCCTTGACTATCAGTGGTTTTTTAGTATCGCTGGTGCATATTTTATAGTCGTAAGTGACATAATGGCACTAATAATTTGCAAAAAATACGTTGAAAATATTCACTATACACTGACGTTATATAAACTGTTACACAAGCTAATTGTTAGAGTTACGTACAAGCAATTACACAAGCTAGTTAGTTTAGTGCATGTAGTAAGTAGTGTTGCAATAATGGGATACGAGGGATTGGGCATCAGTTTAAATGGAACAGTTCCGAAATGTCCTTATTTCCAGCTAAAGGTATATCTTTCCACCGAGTTATGTGTTAACCCCGGACAAGAGCAGACTTTGGAGCTACGCAAAGTATGCCACAGATCGAATGAAATTTGTTGCATGTATTAACAGTTCGCAAACTGAAGCCTGCGTTTTCATATACCATTTGAGATAGTATAGTCTTTATTCGTTAAGAGTCGGAAATGGTTGGATAATGGAGGTAATTTAAAAACATGTGGCTTCCGTGTATGATGAGAAAAAGCCTAATAAACTCAGAAGGTTAAGTAAACTGTGCGATCCGTACTTTTTATACAAATAAGGTGCAGCCCCCACTATACGAGAAGATATGTATGACTTCGGCCTCACGGCTGTAAATATCAGGCTACTGCAAGTTGTTTATTTTTCCATTTGTCAGAATTTTCTTCCTTCTTGCTCATCACTACAGCATCTGTAAAAGTTTGAAAAGATACAGGAATAAGATCCTCAACGTCTTTCAAAAATATATTGGTTGGAGGGTGACATTTTGCGTCGTACACTTCAGATCGCGCATTCTCAACGATAATAGCAGCTTTTGTTAAAACAATTCTTAGCCTTTATTCATCCTCTAGCAAAATTTACAGGTATTATAAATCAATAATAACTTTGTAATCTGCAGCCTAGAAACACACAATATAAGGTATATTAGCGGTTGCCAATATATATATTCGCCATATTTCTCAAAGAGATGCACGTTTTTCGGATTAGAGCGAAAGTCATATTCAGTCTCATTCATCAGTTCGTCAATTGTTAAACTGTCATTCCTCTACACTGTTTTCAAAGAAATGTGAGAATTTTATCCATTGTTGCTACCACATCGTCTCTAGATCTGTCAGTTTAGCACAAAATGTAGCCTACAAAATTAGTCTAATATATAATTATTTCTCAAAACTAGGAGGTCCACCAACCATGTATCTCACTAACATTTGTTAATTCTATTAATGTGACCGAGGAATACCAAAATAATTAAATTCATAAAATAATTAGTTTCAGGCATATGAAGTTGATATCAGGGTATTACCGCACAGTTAGGACGGCGCTCCTTACTTTTCCCATGATCCAAAAAGTGACCATGTTCAGCGCGCTTTAACTGTACAACAGATTGTCCAAATATTAAACTTAATATACCCATTTTGCAGGACATTTTGTCTACTTTAATACTGTATAGAAGTGTAATCCGTGAAACATCCTTAGTGTTGGAGACATAAGCATAAACCTGAGAGAGAAAAACAAAATTTTGACGTTTCTTTTTCGAGTTTCCATGTAAAGGTGGCATCTGGTGAAGTGGCAGACTAAGAATTCAGATTAAGCAATTCCCTTCCCCTCAAAGAAAGCATGTAGAACGGGTTAAAAAAACTTCCTATACTTTTTTTTTCTTCAGCATACTGTTTGTTGACTGGACGAAGAGAAATTTAAAGGAATGGAGTTCAGTTATTGTACACGGTTTTCTAGTTAATGCTCTTTGCAATTCTTTCAAGTTTTTAATACACTTCGTACATGGCAGCCAACTCTGTTTTTAATCATACATGATGACGAATATCTTTATTGCTGAATAAATTATTTCTTACATTTTAGTACATTTGATTAAAATAGTAAAACCGAAGAAGAATTTTGTCCATAGACGTTTCTGAAGGAAAAGTAATAAAAGAAAATCAAAGTTTCTCAATATTGAAAAAATATTTCTTTCTAATATGAGGTAAGAATAATTCAATTTATTTAAATTTGATCTAGAAATCTGATATCCTAATCATTTAAAATAACGGGTTTGCTAGAAACTGAGGATTTGTCAGCTGTTGCATAGTAACTTTGAAAAATTTATTTTTGATTAACAATCAAAATTTTTCAAATTACAAAAATACTTATTTGGAATACTAGCCTTCAATTTATCCAAAGGGATCAAAATGCTGCGACATTTAGTTGAACCGTTAAATAAAGATTGGTAATAAAAATATCGAAGTTTAGAAAATTTCTTGTGTGGATTTCTTATATTGTCTTTGCCAATCGTATACCTAGACGAGAACAAGGTGTTGAAAATATAATTTCGAGATCTGACATAAACAGACAGACCAAATTAAAAAAAAATTACGTGAAAAGAAATTTGCAAGAAACCTCGAAACATATGAGAGCATTTTTGACGAAAATATTTTTTGAGCATCCTCGCGGCAATAGTTAATTGGGAAGTGTCTGAAACAATCATAAATTGATCTTTTCAGAAAAAAGAATCATGCATTTTTCTGTTACATACCTTCCTTTTTATCAATATGAATGGATGACATTGATAAAAAGGAAGACAGATGGATTCTTGTGGACAGATGAATTTACTTCATTACTATTGTTGCTTTGTTTTTATTTTTGTGGCCATCAAGAAGTTGCTCGTAAGTTAACAACATGACTTTATTTCCTAGCTCACTATCTATAAATAGTTTTATCTACATAGCTCGCAAATGAATAGTTACAAAATCAATTAACATTTTTCATGATTTTAGCATTCGCCTTAGGCGAATACTACAAGCATGAAAAATATTGGTTACTTTAATTGTCTTAATTAAAAATTGATTGCCTTTCTATTTAATTGCGTTAAATTTCAGTTACAGTTCTTTGTGTTTCCTAAACTCGCGAGACCGCTGAATACTTTCATTTTACCTGTGTTCGAGTCTAGGTCTAGCAAGCTGCATGGTTGGACATCGTGAAGTAACGTGAATATAAGTTCGTTTTCCTTAGAAACTGCTCTACGAAGGCATCTCTTCTTTTATTTTGATAGCTGTCGTGTAGTTTGACATGTTTAAGTAACTTAACCTTACCTTTTGTTTCCTATCTTGGGAGTTTACTGGAAATATTTAAAGTCTTGTTTGAATGTTTCTTTAACAGCATATGAAGAACAACGTTTACAGGAGACAGCAAATATATGGGAAAAAACATAAAATGAGAAAAGTAAAATTGTTTCCTCCTCGCATTTTGTTGTACATCTTTCGATTTGTATTTGTGCTTTAAATAACCGATTGCAATATTTACAGTAAGCTGAAACGTTTCGAACAAATACATAAAATGCATGAAGTATTAATTTAAATCAATATGCAATAAAATCATTAAAGGACATATTAGTGAATAAAATTACTAGTATAAGAGTGAATAAAATTCGGGCAAATATAACTTAGATTCTGTAATTACAGAGGACATTTACACATTTTTAGAACGATGTTGATAAACAATGGGAAAAAAAGGAAATGTTTTAAAATAAACATTTCTAGCAACAGCTTTTTATATGAAATAAGAAACACATTGCCTGCTATTTAAATGTATTCTACTATCAAAATGTTTCATTAATCAAGCTATGGCTTGAAGGATACGCTTTTGCGCTTTACGGAAAAAAAAAAAAAAAAAAAAAAAAAAAAGAAAAAGATCCTATTCTATAGTTGCAAAATGCATGGGACTAAAACTTTTAAGCGCAAAATATGCAATATTGTTAATAAAAAAGGGAAAGGTCTGTCAATCATTACTTAGACATATAAGAAAGAATCCAAGCTAATATTCGAAAAAGAAACGTACTACTTCTAATGTTTTTAAAGTAAATCTTTAGTAACAACAGAAAATCTGCTGACTCGGAAAATCAATTGCAGACTCTTTAACTATGTCTATAGCAACAATCAATAAAATAATAAACTAAGATTTAAAACTTTAAAAAGATAAAAAATGTTATGGTTACCATCTTTTGCCGAGTCTTGTGGCTCAGCGTCGAATTAGAATCCTGTACGAAACTAGAGGAGATAAATGGAAATAGTTAGTGGCCCTTGATGAATATGAGTTTGTCTATATGACTGCAATAATAACCCTTGCTCTCGAAATAAATGCCTATTTATCCTCTAAAACGAAGAGAAAAAAAATATAAAATCCTAGTTCGTCGAGGGAAAGAATGTTTCAGTAAGGAGTTTATGATTGTCGCAGGATTCTCTTACAATGGGGGATTAAAAATGTTAAATTTAACTAACAAGTGAAAGTTTTACGGCCTATATTTAAAGTAGAAATTTAATTTCTTTATCCCAATGATTTTCAAAGAGTCAAACTTCATCGAGACAAAGCAACAAATCATATTTCGAAAGGTACCAGTGCAATCCTTGAAAAATATTAAGACTGATACAGGTATCGCATATATACGTTTTCAACATATTCCCGCTAAATCTCGTGATTTTTCATCTATGGATTATTGTGCCTCAGGTGGCTTTAAAAGATAGTTTTCTATAATGGAAATCACGATGCAAACTGAGAGTTCTGAAAATATTTTATCGGTTCGAACATATAAAAAATATTCTTTACGTTTTAAACATTAAGCGGCCCAGAATTTATCACTAAACGGGTGATCATTTAGCAAAGTCTAATCCTGTAAGATGTTGGGAAGTTTACAAAAGTGGGAGAACGTTTTTAGAATTTCACCAAAATATTCTTGGTTTCATTCTCTCCTTGTCCTACAAAAAAAGTGTAAGAAACGGTTCCTGCCGAAATCATCGAGGAGAAAATAAGACGTCGTCGTACAAAACATCATGGGAGAAAAAAAGAAAGCAGAAAATATGGCAGTTCAAAAACATAGCGCTACAAAACATTACCGTAAAATAAAGGGATTTAAAAATTTCGCAGCTTAATACATCGTCCTCGAAATTATTCTGGTAAAAATTAAATATTTCGTATTAAATATATTGATAAAATTTATTTTATCAAACGAAACACTTCACAGTTCTGAAACTTTCCACAAAAGTACTGGTACATCTCTTCACAGTATCACAGAATATAATCTTTATTAACACTTCAAACTATTAAGAAAGTTAAACACAAGGCAATGCAAAGTGCATCTAAAAAGGCGCAGTGTCTCAATACTCTGAGGTCACTCTGAACTAAAAACTACTCCAAAACTGATGCTATCCCCTATCTGTAGTTTTACCCCGGTCGCAAGAAACCTTTATCACTTCTCGAAATTACCAAAAGGCATATGAGGGCGGGATACGGTTGAGGATCAATCTACGTTGAGGATCAATAACAATATCCATTACAGTTATACAGGGACCGGACTAAATTGTCGCCAAATGGCCGTCAAGTCTGGCGATTTCTCGCCAAAATTGGAGTTTACAACAGTAACTTATGATAGATTATCTTTCTTGCATTGAGTTACGAGAAAACAACTTTGGTGGAACTGTAGCTTTTATTTGGATAAATAACAGTGAATTATAATGGTTTGAAATTGAAGCTTCAGGTAAAAATATTAATGAAACTATCACAAATAATATAATATACGTTGATCAATATTTGGTAAATTAGGGATTTTAAAATATTTTTGATTAAAGTTGTAAGGATCTTAAGTTTTACTAACGTTTATTTTATTTTAAATCTTTACTATCACTTCTTATTTTCTACTTCCGGCCAGAATTATAAGCGTGAAGGTTTTTATGCAAAGTTTGTCTGGCGAACGCCAAGTATTTAAGTGTGGCCTTTTTGCCAAGCAGAAGAGAGGAAGCAGTGAGTTCAAAGCAGGCCGCTTACCTTAGAAGTTACGCAGTTGCTATTTGCCTTCCAGGCCAGAGGTTTTAATCCTCTTGATAAATTAAACGTATTGTAGTGTTCACAGTCTCTGTGCTACATACGCTTCCTGTTATTATAAGGCCAATCTTACACGTGTATTATTCTAAAGTTAAATTAGAGTTTAGTTTCATTTTGATATCTTTTACGTTAGACCCCGAGTGGAGGGTCATTGTATTCCGAAGTACGGAAGTCATTGTATATAAAGAAAAATAAAGGGTTTTGTATACCCTTCGTCTGTATCCTGTCTACTTACTACAATTAGTGAACATAGCTTTAGTAAGCTCTCTGTTCTAGTCAGGTCATTGTATGTTTCCGAAGAAGGTTAGAAGAAACATTGAACCTGATAGTGGCGCCCGACGAAGAAGAATAACCATGGCCGAGTTTCAAGAAGAACCTGTGCTGCCTGCAGAAACGGCTCAGAATCCAGAAATGCCAGCTGCCGCCCTGGAAGGATTTGGGTACATCGTCCAGACCATGCGCGCTTCGATGAAAGCAGAAGCAACATTTAATGGAAACTCACCGGTAACCAGTTTTTTGGAAAAATTGGATGACCACTTCATGCTCTACCCCGTGCACGAGTTTCAAAAAGTTACCTTAGCTACCAGCGCTTTGAGGGGCCAAGCGCTTAACTGGTTCAAATGTATCGGCAGAAGTCTCTTGGGTCAAGCAGGAAGTCCCACCTATACTTACGAAAATTTCAAGACTGCCCTACTAAAAGCCTTCCCTGTTGTAAGGGATCGTGCGAAATTAGAAACAGAACTTTTCAGTATATATCAACAAAGAATGGAAAACCTCTCGAGCTTTATTTTAAGAAAAATTCACATTTTCATGGAACCGTCCGGATCCTGAAATAATTCAAGTGATTTTGCCGAGGTTACTACCCCAAGTGCAAGACTTTATTGAATTACGAAATCCGACTACACTGGAAAAGTTATTTGAGCTAGCAATCCAGTTTGAAAGTAGAAGAACGGCGGACGTCGAAAGAAGACGCCAATATCAACAGCGAAACCAATTTGGTACGCCAAGACTACAGCAAACTCAAGCACATGGCTACGGAGAAAAAGCGAATCAGTGGGCAAGGAAACCCGAGCATTCAAAAACAGCCGGCGAACGTCGACAGTTCAATAGCAACCCAGGAAAAAAGTCTCAAGGCCAGTGGAGAAAGAAGGAAAGCACGGAAAGGAAAAATAATTTAAACTAAAACGGATTTCTGCTGACGAGAGGGTGCGGAAATCCGAAGGTCACGAAAATCCCTCTTCCTACAAGTTAAATACAGTAATGGTGAAAAATTTAACTCTTCCGAAGATTGAAGTCTTGGTAAATAATATCCCGGCCACCACACTCCTGGATACCGGCGCGCAGTGTTCCTGTGTGGCAGAAGTCTTTTTTAGAAAGTATTTTCGCAAATACCGCATATATAATGCGGATAATACGACAGTATTAGCGGCGCAAGGAAAAGAATGTAAGTGCGTAGGTAAAGTACCTTTATATATCCGTATCAAGGACGAACAAGTAAAGGTGATGTTTTTTATAGTAAAGAATTTGCAAGCACATTTAATCCTAGGAATAGACTTTCTCTCAGACGCACAAGCTACACTGGATTTTAATGAAGCGTCCCTTAGGCTGACAATGAAACCAGTGCGTGTAGAAAAGGTTGAACCGCCAAGGTTAAATCTTGACCACCTGCCTAATGACGAGCAAGATAGAATCCGACAAGTGGTAAGTGAATTTGCTTCCTTATTTAGTGATATTCCAGGATTTACTCAGGTTACTAACCATAGTATTGACACCGGAGATGCATTGCCGGTTCGTCAAAAACCATACCGGTATGATAAGAATAAGGAAAAAATTATAGAATCGCATATTACCGATATGCTACGTAAAAAGATCATAACGCCCATCTCAAGTAGTTATGCTAGCCCGGTGGTTTTATGTAAGAAAAATAATGATTATCCTTTGGAGCATCCAAAAAGGTGGAGATTCGCTATTGATTACCGTAAATTAAATTCCATAACGAAATATCCGGTATATCCGTTACCGATCATAGAAGAAATTTTAAGAAACATAAAATCAACCAAATTTATGACGACCTTAGACTTAACGAATGGTTATTTTCAAATAGGGGTCAGGCCTGAGGACGTGCCTAAGACTGCTTTTATAACCAAGTCTGGCACTTATGCATTTTTGCGTATGCCGTTTGGCCTTTCAGGCGCCCCAGCAACATTTCAGCGATGCATGGACATTGTGTTAAGACCTGTTCTTGGAAAGTCCACATTTATCTATTTAGACGATATCATTATTACTAGTGATAATCTCGACCAACATATACAGGATTTAAGACAGGTGTTTTCTTTATTAAATGAGGCCGGTCTAAAAGTTAATGTCGAAAAGTGCAAATTTGCAGCCCCTGAATTAAAATATTTAGGTTACAAAATATCGCAAAAAGGGATCGAGACAGATGAATCAAAAATAATCGCTGTACAAAAGTATCCGACTCCAAACACGGCAAACAAGCTCTCTTCTTTTCTAGGACTTTGTTCATATTATAGGTCCTTTATAAAAGATTTTGCGGCTATCGCTGAACCATTGTTAAAATTAAAAAGGAAAAAGGCAAGATTCTCGTGGACGGCCGAAGCCAATAGTGCTTTCGAAAAATTAAAACAAGCATTAACGCAAGCCCCTGTGTTGAAATTTCCTGAAAAGGATGAAAATTTAGAAATTTCAGCGGATGCTTCGGATTATGCGGTAGGAGCGGTACTTTCGAAAAATCAGCAGCCCGTGGCATTTTTTAGCCGAACTTTAAATCAAACACAAAGAAACTATTCCGCGACCGAGAGAGAGGCACTTGCAGTTCTGTTAGCAGTGCAAAAGTTCCGAGTCTATTTTGGAAAGGCGCCGATAACAGTATATTCTGATCATGCGGCGGTAACTAGATTGTACTCAGGGAAAAATTTATCCCCAAGGTTAATAAGATGGGCACTCAAGCTGCAAGAATATAATCTGGTAATCAAGCATACCCCCGGAAAGGAAAATATCGTAGCAGACGCCCTATCACGAATTAAATTAGACGAACAGGGTAATACCGTAAAAGTTGCAATGCTTACAGCGTGTACAATAAATTCCCGAGAAACTGTAATAACCGAACTGGGTAAGGATCCTGAGTTTGGAAGTATTTATGAGTATTTGAAGGATCCTGAAAATTTTAGCCACCAAGATATTGTGGCGATAAGAAATAGGGCGGCCCATTACGAACTAATAGATGGTCTATTATTTTATACAAAAACTACGAATTCCAACAACGAATTTCGACCTGTTATCCCAGCTAGTCTTAGATTAAATATCCTGCAAGAGTTCCATGACAGCCCTTTAGCTTCTCATGCTGGTATTCGAAAAACTATCCAACGCGTACGCGAGGCAGTCTACTTTCCTGAACTGCAAAAGTTAACAAGGGCGTATGTCCAGTCCTGCCCAACATGTCAAGCCGTTAATTATATTAATTTCCACCCGGCCGGGTTTCTAAATAGTATTAAATCCGAATTTCCAAATGAAATAATCGGCATCGATTTATTGGGCCCTTTCCCAAAAAGTCAGTTAAACAAAAGTCGCTATCTCCTTGTTATGGTTGATCATTTTAGTAAATGGACCGAAATTGTTCCCTTAAAACGAGCCTCCGCGAAATTAGTTACCGATTCTATTTTAAATAAATATATTTTAAAATACGGGGCGCCCCTAAAAGTTATATCGGATAATGGTCCTCAATTTGTAAGTAATATATTTGAAGACATGTGCCAAAAACTGGGCATACGTCATTTGAAAATGGTCCCGTATCGGCCGCAATCAAATATAGCGGAACGGGTCAACAGAAATATAGTGAAAATTATCCGTAGTTATGTTAAAAATTTTCATAAAAGCTGGGATAACTATGTCAATGAATTTGCTTTCGCCCTTAGGACCGCAAAACATGATACAACGGGAAAAACTCCTGCTGAGTTATTTCTAGGCAGAAAGATTATAACACCGTTAGATAAATTATTTTATGTGCAACAAAGAGCCCCAGAATTTAAAATGGGTGATATAGAAAAACTAATTAAGGAGGCAAAGAAGAATACTGAAGTAGCACAGAGAAAACAAAAATTGTATTATGACTTGAAACGACGGGGAGTAACTTATAAAGTAGGGGATGAAGTACTAAAAATTAAGCATTCACTTTCTTCAGCACCAGAAGATAAAACTGCCAAATTTTTTCCACGATTTGAAGGACCATATGTTATAGAAAAAATAACTCACGCTGTTGTAGTGTTAAAGGCCAGAAATGGTGAAATCTGTTCCGCAAATATTGATCAAATTAAGCCCTACTTCGATCGTAATAAAATGCAAATCTTTTCAGATCTTTTGCAGGATCCGGGACGGCAGACACCGCAGGTACAAGTTCCGGAGGTGGGAAAACGACAAGTACAAGGGCAAGCCAATGAGAGACAGAAGCAAGTGAAAAGAAAATTGCCCCGCGGAAAAATTGAAGGTAAAAAGAAAAAGAAGCCGTTCCACCGTCCAGAAAACAGAGTTCACGAACACCCCCCAGAATGAAGAAGGTTGAAGGACGACGTATGTGAAGAGGACCAGGAGAAATGACGGCAACTATAACCCGGCTTTAAAACGGAAGATCGACTCATCCGACAGAACTCTCCGCAGCAAAAGTCGCCGAACTGCGGAAGGGCCATCAGCGGCGGAGGAAAAAGTACAAGAAAAATTTGAACGGCCAACAACGAGGTCCAAGCAGGATCACGACAGAAGTTTCCCGGTTCCACCAAGACCAGCTGCCTTCAAACGGCCAAGACCACAAGCAGAGGACAAAAGGAAGGTGTTCAAGGGTGGCCGTACTGGTGAAAAACGGAAGCTTCCAGAGGAAAGCACTGAAGGGCGAGCCCGTACAAGAAGGAGGATCAACAAAGCTACTATCTGCTATACCTTTAAAGACTGGGCCCAGAAAAGGATGTCCGAATATTACAAAGATAAGTAAAATTTTATGTTACTTTGCAAACTTAAGTTAATCTTTCATTCTTACTGCAAGTGGCAGATTTCAAGAAGTTTTACCTCATGCGAGGTCTACCTTTATCGCCAAAAGGGCGAGAAATGAGTTGTGACCGATTTTCTTATTATGTTTTTAAATTACTCGTGCGTAAAACTAAAGTTGATGTATAATAGCGTTGTGTAAAGACTTAAATCTTGCAAAAAGTTATTGTATAAATTTTATTTAAAACATTCTAGCAAGAAAGAAGTTTTAGTCTGAAAGACTTTTTGAAATGTAGTATTATTTCAATGTAGAAAGAATTGGCACTTGCTTTGAAAAGAATAGAAGTTAACAATGTACTACTAATGTATGTTTTCAAATGTGTAAAATTAACGGCATGTTGATATGTTCTTATATACATGTGAACTGTTATTTTAAATGTTAAAAAATACCGTGATATGGTAAAAGTGAAAGTAATGTTAAAAATTTGTTATTCGTGTGACTGTAAAGATTAAATCATGGCGAATATGTGGTAAAGGTTGAATGATGTAGTTAGGCTCTCTGACGCTACACTTTAGAGTTAGCCACTTTTAGAATAGTACCTCAGGGTTTAGAGTTGAAAGTAGGGTGTGTTAAGAGGTCTCGTTATGTTGAATTTTAACACGTTAGTGTTTTGATTGTAGGAGGAAGTGTGGCACACGTAGACAGAAACACATTCGTGTTTGGTGTTCTTTTACAACACATGTCAGAGAGCACGGGGAGAGATAATTAAAATAGTCATGAATGAAATAAGAATGTCAAGAGAAGTATATTCTATATGTTATTTGCAATGTCATTCTGTAACATTTCATTAAACTAGTTTTCCTTCCAGATCTCTGGAAGGAACCAGAATTGAATAAAGCTCCTGTTTAGATGCAGTACAGATGAAAAAAAAAAAGATTGTTGTAGATCCTGGGAGCTGCTATTGTAACAAATTTCTTTCTTTTAAATTTTCTAGTTTCTAACGAAGTTATGATTGTAAAAGGTTGGCCTCGCGTTAGATTCTAGAGCTAAAAGTTTTCAACAAGGTCGTTTTAGACCTCAGTTTCAAACTAATTAACTCTGGCGGGAAGTATGTAAGGATCTTAAGTTTTACTAACGTTTATTTTATTTTAAATCTTTACTATCACTTCTTATTTTCTACTTCCGGCCAGAATTATAAGCGTGAAGGTTTTTATGCAAAGTTTGTCTGGCGAACGCCAAGTATTTAAGTGTGGCCTTTTTGCCAAGCAGAAGAGAGGAAGCAGTGAGTTCGAAGCAGGCCGCTTACCTTAGAAGTTACGCAGTTGCTATTTGCCTTCCAGGCCAGAGGTTTTAATCCTCTTGATAAATTAAACGTATTGTAGTGTTCACAGTCTCTGTGCTACATACGCTTCCTGTTATTATAAGGCCAATCTTACACGTGTATTATTCTAAAGTTAAATTAGAGTTTAGTTTCATTTTGATATCTTTTACGTTAGACCCCGGGTGGAGGGTCATTGTATTCCGAAGTACGGAAGTCATTGTATATAAAGAAAAATAAAGGGTTTTGTATACCCTTCGTCTGTATCCTGTCTACTTACTACAATTAGTGAACATAGCTTTAGTAAGCTCTCTGTTCTAGTCAGGTCATTGTATGTTTCCGAAGAAGGTTAGAAGAAACATTGAACCTGATAAAGTCATGAACAAATAAAAGTTGTGAAGAATCGTAGATACAACTTTTCAGTCATTTTAAAGCAAAAAGTCATTTTGTAGCCCAATCGTATTCAAATAACATAATACATTTTGAGCATGTCCTGCACATCGACATTAGTCGAAAGAGTATTTCCAATATTGGTCTGAAGAAAGAAGCAAAATGACTAAATCAACCGTAAGAGCTTCACTAAGCTGCAAAGTAATAGTGAACTAAATTGCAGTAAATGTTTCGATGCCATTAAAAGTAACAAAAAATCTTTTAAATAATGTTCGCACTAGTGACAAATACTTCAATTTCTGAATAATAAGTTAAGTTATTAAAATTGCTCTTAACTCACTGTAGTTTTTTCGTTAATACTTTCTTTATTTAGATTTGTTTCATTCATAGGCACTTATTCTAGTACATTTTATTTTCTGTTGTTAAGTATTTTTTCAAGATTATCCCGGTTTGAGCCAAAAAAAAAAAGTATTATTGTAAGCCTAGTCATGAAGTTAGTACAGTGGATATACTTCGGCAGATGCGTAGGACAGATTTCAGAAGCACATGCATTTCCGTACTCAGAAGCATCTGGATAATTTCCCTTGAAGGAAGCTGAAATAAAGTTTTTCTTGAATTTTAGACCCCGTGTTTTAAGAAAAAGGTGAGGAAACCTTAGAAGTATTTGAAGAGTAGTGGAGTATTAGAAGTAGTGGTTCAATTTACATCGAACACTGGTTTGTGTTTCATCCTTTCGGAGCTTGTAGGTAAATGTCAGGGATTTTGACTGTACTTCAAGCATCTTGGCAAGTTACTGTAACAAATTTAGCCATGGACAAAACTTGATTAATAGAGATAAGTGAAGCTGGTTTGTGGAACTTAAATTTTTTGGGACTATTTTGGAGCTACGAGAGGAATCATCAGTTTCTGCCATCGAGGTTTGCTTGTACTCAGGAAGAATGAAATCGAATTGCAATTTCTCAGCAACCGGCTTTACTCTATTTCTTCAACCATGTCCTGAAAATAATGGTAAGGCTGTAATTCAGTTGTATGTAGAAGCATCCTCGTACAAGAACTGGAGTTCGCGAACTGCTCGTTACCAGACATTTTGATAGAAAATAAAAGTCAGAACATAAAAGCAGAGATAATGAAAAAACAAGCTTCGAAAAAATGCCTACATCGCTTATCAACAGCAGTTTTCGAGATGATGTGGTCCTAAAAAACTCCGACCTCGTATACGTGCAACAGCAAGCTACCATTTTTTTTTAAACTTTATGAACGGTATTGATTCCAGTATTAAAGAAAGTTTTGGGCAGTAACATTTGGCGTTGTTTGACTAACATTTCTCTGCTTTCTTACCTATGATAATTACTATTACTTAGAATTATGTGAAAGATAATGTATTTTTTCTCTCTACCTTGAAAACAAAGGAACTACATGATTCTCCAAATACCGAGTAGGGCGCTATTTATGAAAATTCTATGGGTTAATTTAAATTTGATATTAACTAACCTGATAATTGTATAATAGATTTCGAATGTGAAAAAATATAACGAATTAAATAATTTAGAGACTTTGTTCTTCAAGAACAGATTCATCTTTGTTTTAAATCATTTTACTTTTTAAATTTTTAATATTGGAAAAGGGCTGGATAATGAAAAAAGAAGTTGAAGAATAAAACATTCTTTGAAGGAAAAAATGCATAATTAAAAATCCTAGTTTCCGCAAACTCTTTCTCATAATCAATAACAATCGATATACTTAGAAATATCATGCAATCCTAGAATCTGCTTCGAAGTAAATATATCGTGCAGCTTGCGAGATACTCTATGAGAAGCTTGCCAGACGACTAATGAGATATATTCTGTTGTTGGAAGGATACAACACACTAAAAGGAGGGCACTTGTAGAACTTCGACACACGACCGACCATTTGATGAAGGTCATATAACTTGACTTTGAACGAGCCATTTATTTGTTCCTGGGGAATAAAGAAACAGGTGGAAAACGGTCAATATCTAAATTCTGCTGCATCTCTGGCTAATTTGGATTATATTCTTGGTATCTTGAAGCAAGATATGCGGATTTGAAATATTTAACAACGTATTTCCTTGAAGTGGCTTTTTTTGTGATGAGTGTAGAATATGCTATCTTAAATTTATTTACTTAATTAACTTGCGTACATAATTACTTTCAGTTACTGATTAGAATTAAAATAGTGCATCATGTGCCCTAGCAGAAACAAAAAATACTGGGATTTAAAAATAAAGAAGTGTCGCTTCGAATTATTGCTGCATTCTGTGGAAATGCTGTACAGGTTTAAAAAATCATTTTTATCCCCAGCGCGCGAGACTGTCTGTCAGAAATTTTAAAGATATGATGTTTTTAAATATTTTGTGATTTTGCTGCTGAATGGAATTTAATTTTTAATTTTTTAATATTAATTCTCAGCTATAATTTTCAAGTAAAACCTCTTTCAAAGAAATAAGAAGTAAAGATTTAAGCTTTCGCACTGTGAAGCTCTGGTCAGTAGGCGAGACGAGGAATCCAGTGATGTCACATTTCTCCCCAATTGAGTTCGTATTGTCATCGTTCTCCTCAAAGGGATGACTCAGTCCTTCTCCTTTTTAGCCGTGGAACCCACCACCGAATAAACGATGACTCTAGTCCTGTGAAGACTGATTTTGTGTCCCCATCGTCGAGACTGCTTAATCGCAGATCCTAGCGAGTAGCTTCCCACATACTCACCTGAGTCGACCCACGAGGAGAGAAAACCCGTTCGTACAGATATCAGGCAACAAAATGGTCTTGGTAGATTAGGAAACAGTCTGTAGAGACGTTAGGTTACTTGGAAGCAGGAGACATGAAAAATGAGCAATGCCCTCGCCCCTTGAATCGAACCACGGACCTCTAGACTACACGCCTAGTGTGCAGACCCCCACGCGATGAAGGCATGCTAGAAAAGCAGAAGAAATACCTTATATACTCCCCCTTTTCAAAGGGCGAGACTTGGGTTTTTAGCGGACCCAATCGCCAAATCCTAAGGTAGAGAATCATCTTCCACCACCCTTTTTATTTCGGGCGCCAGTGTAGATACATTAGGTTAATTGGAAGCAGGACAGATAAAAAATGAGCAATGCCTTCGTCGAGAATAGAAACACGGACCTCTGGAACACGCGCCCAGCGTGCAGACCACTACACCACAAAGGCTTGCTAAGTAGGCGGGAAAAATACCTTATATAATCCTCCTTTTTTTAAAGGGCGACTAGGTTTTTTAGGGGACCGAATCGCCAAATCCTGGGTGGGAGGACCATCATCCACCACTCTTTTAGTTCGGGCGCCACCGTTGAGACATTAGGTTATTTGGAAGCAGGAAACATGAAAAATGAACAATGCCGTCGCCGGGAATCGAACCATGGACCTCTGGAATACGCGTCCAACGTGCAGATCACCACACGACGAAGGCATGCTAGGAAGGCGGGGGAAATACCTTATAAGTCAACATGGAAATTTCCTTCAAAACACGAAATTTTTCGCGATTACAATACTACCTTTCCTTCGTACAAGGAAGTAAAAATGCATTGCTCACATGAACAAATAAATGTAATCATAATACTATTTCTGAAAAGCAACAGGCATTAAGCATACATGTTACCGCGAAAGACCGAAATTGGAGAATGTCGACTTTCACCGGAGAATATCAACATTCACCAAATACGTCGGTGAAAGACCGAATATTTCACTACATTCTTGTATATTCGGACCCTCACCGGTGTATGTAGACAATCACAGATATGCTCTGGTGAAAGTCGAAAAGAGAGGTCATAAAGTGCCATAATATTTTAAGTTGTTGCAATAAATAAGATTTGAATCACATAATTTAGTAAGTTTTTTATTACTGTTATTCTATTTTCTCATTTAGAACGTACTGTATAATTAAATAAGTTTTTAACTTCTATTATTTTTCTTTCTCATTTTGAATGTATTGTGTGTTTTAGGTTCTCATGTTCTTAAGTTTTAATTTCAAGTCTCAAGTGCGTTTATTCTCGACTGAATTAGGGAGAAGAAAATATAATATTGTTATATGTTCAACATTCACCATTAAGTACCTGGTGAATGTCGACATTGACCGGTGTAAGTCAGAAATAAGAGTATTTGGAAAATATTTCGGACATACACCAAGAAACTATGTGAATGTTGACATTCACCGGTGAAAGTCGACATTCTCCAGATTTCAGTGTTTCACCGTAACATACACACTGATTCCGCCCAACAGCTGCCGAGCGGTAAAGTCGCTGAACACTGGTAGTTTGGTACGGGGTTCGAATCCCGCGAGCGGGCTAGCTGCATGGGTGTTTTCGTGGTTTTCCCCACGTGTAACGTGTATACGAGCCAGTTTCCCTTAGAAAGTCCTCCACGAAGGCCTCCCTCCCCTTAGGCAGATAGCCCTAAGGTGCTTTGCCATAATTAAATACACCACCACACACTGATTCTAATTCATATTTAATTAATGTTTAAACGTTAAGTTTTATATGTGTTCAAAGTGTGCAAACTTAAATAAAGCGCCTTGTAATAGGAGGACTATGATAGGATATTCCATACAGCTTTTTAACTCATTACAAACGAATTAAAGTAAAAAATGTTAATTTTGCAAGCTGCTTAGCACTTTTAACTTTAACACGAGCAAAGTTTGGCATTAAATTTACATCATTATTATGTACTAGAGATTTAAACAGGGGCTGTATTACATATTTTTGAATTTAATAATATGCTGCACGAACCTTCTGGAAGGTTAATGATCCTTCTGGGACATAAAACTCATTATTATTACTATCATATTTTAATCATTTTAGAATTTGAAGTTGGAGCATAAAAGTAGTGTATTAAAATAATTCAGAAGTTTCTGTTACAAAAGTCCATCTGAAAGAGAAAATTTTGCATTAAAAGGTGAGCTATATTTAAGAGTAATTTGTTTCCCAAATACCAGACTGAAGTTGAATTTTGTTTAATTTTATAACTTCTGTACCTTTCTTTCATCTTTGTTCAACCTGTGATTAGTTGTAAAAGAAAATTTAAATTTTACATCAGAAGATTCATTTTTGGAAAATTAAAAATCTGGCAGTGCAATCTTTAAGGACATTTGAAAGATGTATCTCAACAATTTTAGCCGCTTTCTGTGATGTTGTAATGAATTTTGGCTGTCATGCACAATGGAATAACGGACTTATTTTAATTAAATTTCTTTGAGAAATTAGTAGTTTTCAAAATCGTTAAGGCATGCTCATCAAACGACAGTTTCATATAGCATAGATTATGAATGAAGGAAGTTTGGAGTTCTCGGAAAATTTCATTAAAAAAATTGATAAATGAAAAATAAAACTAAAATGCAATCTGGAGATTTATATTATAAAGTACAACCTCTAAACAAATTGTTACTAATTAAAAATTTCAAGAAATTAAAAGCTATTAATAATTAAAGAATTTTAAACGTTTTAAAACTAGAGGAAAAAACTCGGTATCAGTTACGGAAGGTATGGCTTTAGAAAATCATTTTATTTTAATTGCAACAACTTATAAATCCATATGATTAACTTATGTGATTAATGATGTTTATCACAGGTGTCGCAAAATCTGATTTCTCTATGACTATGAATGTATGAGACATTTACATCTCTGAAGAACTGAGTTCTTGATGAACCACGTTGATTGCTTGTGATTGGCAGAGCCTTGGTTTAAATGATCTGCAACGTTTTCGTATGTATTTAATCATCGGTTTGCAGAAAATAGAGCAACGGGGAGCTTTTTACTATAGTAGTATATACGACTTCTAGACTAAGGTCAGACAGCAAAAATCATGCAAGTGTTCATTCCTTTTAAATAAATAAATAATCTCTTCTTTCCATCTGATAAAGCTAAATTTTTATTGTTGACTAAAATTGAAATTTTAATTTCAAAGGCTTCTGCATTTCCTTTTTGAAAACTAAAAGGATTTATAAACATAAATACCATAATATTAAATAAGTACTTTATTGTTTGAATAGCATAATAAAAAATATACACAGAGTTTTGCAAAAATTACATTAAAATTACACGATTTTATTTCCTATGCTGATGGCAGTATAATAAAAAATAAAATTATAAGTTTATCAATCCGTAAGTTATTAGGATGCTTAAAAGACTGTTCATAACACTTATGATAAATACTTGTACTTTAAAATTTTTAAAAATATATGTAAAAATATTTCAAATATTTTATACTTGTAAAAATATTTTAGTTTACTTTAAAAATACTTGTAAAAATATTTCTGGTAAAATAATATAAAAATATATATTATAATAGAATTACTCAAAAATAAATTTTTATATGACTTGCTTTGTAATCTGATGACTGATGCATATGTAGAACATATAAGCGATAATATAGAATATAAATTAAGGAACTCATGCATCGTTGGCCCACTCTAGTGTTTATGCTCATTACTTATAACATTATTAATTTATTTTATTATTATTTAAAACACGTACACCTCTTCGAATTATTTAAAATTGACATTAGACTCTTAACTAGTACTTTGTATCCGATGAGTAATTGTTTTCTGTTAATACTTACAGGCTACTTGATTGCTTCATAGTTCCTCAGTTTCACATAGTTCAGTCGTGTTCATTCATAATTCATTAATTCATCGATCCATTCACAAATTTCTTTATAGCTCCTTAAATAGTTTTATTTTCTGTACTGTATTAATTTTCACGTTATTTATATCAATAAAAGAAATCACGAGAATGAGTTAACAGTCAGTCTAAATTTAATCGATCGAAAAAGGTATTTGGGATCCACATAGCTGGAATTCCAGAAAATTGAAATCCAGATAAATAGAGTTCTCATACATTGCGAATATTTTACAGATTGTAATGGAATTTTAATTTAGAGATTTTAGAAATGTGATTTTGTCACTGACTTCTTCGAAATTTATGCTTAGTATTTCGCCTAAGCTTTATGAAGAGGAAATGAATATATTGTGAAATTGCAGTGCTTCTTCGCCATAGTATGCTCGATAGCTCTAGATTAAAAACTTCGTGATAAGGCTTGCGCTTTCTCTTATATAATGTAACATCAAAGGCTCAGTAATTCTAAACTCTGCCAAAAAGTCGCCAATCTTAACTACCATGTTACGACATTTTGGTCCAATCCCTGCATGATTGTAACTGGTGTTCAAAGTACTCTGGATGTTGACAAATCGCTCTGCGACTTGGATACTGAGAGATCACTCTGAGTTACGCATTGATATTGTCTTATATTTAGCGTTCTATTATTAAGGCGTTTTATATTGTCTTAATAGTTTAAAGTAGTAATTCCTGACTGTGCTCGATCATACTGAGAACAGCTATATATATACTTTTGTGAAAAATTCAAGGAATTTAAAGTGTTTCTTTTGGGTAAAATAAATTTATCAAATTATCATCAGCTCTGCGTGTATTCAATCCTTTACAAACCTGTACGCGCGTAACAATTTTTGGTGTCTGAAAGTGAACTGAAGGCAGATGAGAAGAGTGATAGATGAGCAAGTAAAACAGCTGGGGATAGGATTTGCTGCATTACAAGAAAAGATGGAAGAAAGCATGCACTTCGTTAAAGAAGACAGGAAAGCGGGCTGTGGAAAGATGCGAAGGCCGTCAAGTCAGTTCAAAAGAAAAATGAAAGCAAGGAAAGAGGAAATGAAAACAGAAATTACTGCCATAATAGAAAACAAATTCAGGCTATGGAAGGCAGAATATACCCGGCTGAAAATAAAGTTTCAGAAACTGAAGAATTTCAGAATTAAACTGAAGAATTAGTTTCTGCTGCCGAACAACAAGTCAAAAAAAGACACTTAACAACAAATCGGAGAGAGAGTTTCTACTCTAGAATAGCCAATCCATGACAGAGTTTCTTCTGTTGCCAAAAACGTTGAGAGCTTAAAGAAATGTATGCAGACAAAAGGAATGCTTGAAATTTTGTCTGTGTCTTTTCATACCTCTTTAAAACTATTTACTATGGAAAAACTTCGTCTTTCCTATCTCGCTGCTTCTCTGAGAGCAGACGCAGAGGATATCCTTCAGACTCTGAACGAAAACCAGAGTCTAGACTTCAAAGCACTACCAGACGCATTGGAGGTGCTCTTTGGAGGGATATCTTCAAAAGATGATAGGAGGCTTCAGATGAAATCTCGTGAAAAGAAGCCTACAATAACACTCTAGCAGTTCACTGTGAATCTGAAAAAGCTGGGTCATTTTGCCTTTTCAGACTGGCCAAAAGAAACAAGGGATATCCTTTCCCTTCAGTACTTCATAGATGTTACCCGGGATCTTGAGATACAGAAAGCCTTGAGAATATCAAGGATCTAAAAAGATCTTTAGCGTACGCCAGGAAATTTGGAGCAATCCACTAAGCAACCTGTAGAGATCACCGTCCAATCAGATCTGCTTGTGTCTAGGAGCCAATGATCGACGACTTCTCGTCTAGATGATGTAACCAGCCAAATCAGTGCCTTAAGGCGGAGTAGGAATAGCAAAAATCCGGCAATAATTTGAGTCGTAGATTCGAAATATGTAAAAAAAAAAAAAAAATAGCATGTCATTTCAGATAAAGCCCGATTTTGTGTCAAAATACATATATTTGAACAATGCTATATATAAATATAATATATATCCTAAGTCGCGCTTTCAAGACATGAAAAACGCAATTTGAATTTCTTCAATCGGCCCAGTACAACGGGAGATATAGAAATGTCCCATTTTATTTTTTGCGCCGTATACATGTAGACATACATTAAATACATTGTAGTGTTGCGTGGCCCCAACTTGTCAGCAACTATGGTAGTGACTGCTATGAACTGTAAATTACACAAACTCGTAAGAAGGGTTTAAATCCCTTTTTATTCCACTTTAGAAATAACAGCTGCGTTCACTTGACGCTCACAAACTACGCTGACCCGGCGGTTTAACAAAAACAGAACTGTGAAGCTAAAAATTAATGACAGGATGAATAAACAACTAGATCACTACCTACGAGGCTCTGAAATCGTAACTAACTTAACCGCGTTCTAAAATACAGCTGAGATTCAGCAAGCTTACTGATTAAGCAGTTGAAAGATTCAACGAACTGCCGAGATAGGCACACAGGCCGAAAGGCGCGGTTCTTAAATTTCTACCTAGCAACCTTCACATTCGCGATTCAAGAAGCACACATACAATCTCGTTTCCCTTCTATTTAAACTCTACTTACTTCTGCTAAAATTTGAATATACTGCGCGTTGTACTACAATTTACATACTCTGGCATTGGCAATTCTAGGGCAAAGTAATGGCTTGACAGGAAAGATAGCTTAAACTTGAAATAAATGTTAGTTAAAATAAATATAAACCCTACAACATATAGTACGATTTTGATTGTAAAACTGGTGTATAGGTAATATTGGCTTCCGAAACTTAATATAATTTATTAAACAAAGCAAACATTGGACATAACATACATTAAACATAAATAGAATTAAAAAATTGTGATAGACGGTGCATATTGTCACATGGATGCTGCAAGTAGGTGAGCATAACACGGTGCTACGTACATACGAGATTACACGGTGTGCTTATTTTACTGTATATATTTTATATTTATATGCCTTTTTGAGGCCCTATGAGTACAGTGGTATTAGCAGGGTCATATCAGAAAGAATACAGGTACAAGGCAAGATACAAGTGCAGGCAGAAAGCAGTACGGGAAAATGTAATGACGGCAGGAAACAAGACACAGACATAGTAATGTAAACAGAATGCATAGATGTTCACTATGTCTTACTGCAAGGTATGCCAGGTCGTTAAGGTAACAAGCTGTTATCAATTAGCACTCATGATAAATAATGGCTTTAGCACTGATGGGAGCTTAGCTCGGATCACTGAGCGGAGATGACTCAGCACATTACTCCTAGCACAGATTGCAAGTAGTTGCACTTTGAAAAGTAGTAACCAAGTACAGTTAATTTTACGCAAACAGTATTTTTCACAAGCAGAACAGTAGTAACTGATCACAGTTCACTTAGCATTGTTAAGGTGACAAATTCTAATCAGTTAGCACAGATGATTAATAAAGGCTTTTAGCATTTAATAGTTTACCACTAGTTGTAATATGTGGATATATAGCCGTAGGAAAGATATATTGAGAGAGATAATAATTATAAACGATGCGCTCAGTATCGACCCATAGGAGAAGTGAATGCGTCCTTCTGCTTTGCGGTCCTTGGTCCCATTGTCTATGCCACTGTTCTTTGGCCATCACTTTTAGCGTAAACTTCAGCGCGGAGAGTGGCCATGGGATGTGAATGGTAGTGCCTGACTGTTCGAGGGCTGCCTGCTTTGCCAGGAAGTCCGCTCTTTCATTCCCGGCGCAATTGCTATGACCTTTCGCTCATGTAGGAACGAAGTTCGTTTGGCTGGAATTGATAATTGTTCGTATTTGTTGGGCTATTGGTGCATTTGTGCAGTGATTTTTAATAACATAGATTGATGATTGGCTGTCACTGACGATATGGATTGTGTCCGTTGGTAGTTGGTGGAGCTCCTGCATACTGTAGAGGATTGCTGTCAGTTCAGCTTGGTGCACGCTGTTTAGATCTCTAAGGTGCCTTTGCCATTATGTGTGTGAGCTAAGGTTGTATTGGATGGTTGCAGCGCTACCACCCTTTTTTTCGATCTTTGAGCCGTCAGTGAAAGCCGTGTATTCCATTGTGGGGTGTGTGTGTGTCAAAAATGCAGTGTAGATTTTGGAGATTCAAAACTGGGTGATGAAAGTACTTTTTAGGCTGATCTTCGTAGTCTGTTGGGGGGAATGTGGTATCATTAAAGTTAGTTGTTTTCTTGAGTTGGAGGAATATTGCGGAGATTGCGTCCATTTGTGCTTGAATTGGGAGCGAGAGCACATCTGCCAGTGTCTGTAGGGCGTTGGTAGAGGTAGTTGAGAATGCTCTGGTGATATTTATACCGAAAGTGCTTTGTATGACGTTTAGAGCTCGCACCTTTCTGGTGGTCATAGATATTTCCCAAATAGCGGCTCCATATGTGATGATCTTGTTCACCACGGTTGTAAGTAGTATTTTCATAATTCGGTGGTTCAAGCCCCAAGAGTAACCAGGCATTGCCTTTAGAGCTTGTGCTATTTTCATAGTGGTGAATTTCTTATTGTGTAAGTGCCGAATCCAGTTGAACTTGTTTTCAATGGTGACGCCGAGGTAGTTAATCGTTTCACGCATCGGATCCTGTGGTTATCTATCTTAAATGCTGGATTTCGAGTCATAGTTCGTCCCGGTTTGTGGACAATCAGTGCGTGCGATTTTTGGTGTGAGATCTGTAGTTTTATTCTTTTGCGTAGAGCGTTGAAAATTTGAAGGGTGCTATTGCAGTTTTTCTGGAGTTGTTCTCTGGTTTTTCTATTGTGCAGGTAGTCAGTTGTTATTAGATAGAGGTTTCTTGGACATTCAAGGTCTTTGAGGGCCTGCCTGACAGCAGGCCACCGGAGGGGTCAAAAGCGTTCTTCAGGTTGAGGCATAGCGACGTAGAGTTTAACTGTTGGCCTTTGGTAACTTGGATTTGCGTTAGTGCTGTATCGATGGCATGAATGGTGGAGCTGTTCGGTTTAAATCCGAATTGTCAAGAGCTAATTTTATTGTCTTTGAGTACATGGCATTTCAATCGATTTATGAGGAGTCTTTCGAGTAATTTTCCAGTAGCTTGTAGAAGATTGATCGGCGGTACGAGCTTGGATCCTCTTTATTCTTGTTCTTCTTTGAGAAGAGCACTATTTGTCCAATTCTAAAACAATCTCGAAAACAGTGGTTAGTCAGACATTTGTTGTAAAACGTGAGCAGAATTTCTGCAGATGCTTTGTTGATGAGCGTAAGGACTTGGTTATTAATGCCGTCGGGGCCCAGGACTAATGAAAACTTTGCATGGATTTAGACAGCGCTTATACTGGAGTAATGCAAAAAGCTAACTTGCAGAAGTTGTGCTAATCTTGCAATGCCTGAACGGACAGCAAAACGAACGAAGAAACGAAGCCGAGGGACGCAGCAATATTATAATGTAGAAGCGCTTTTGAATACATCGCCTTCGATTTTCTACAGCTCTTCTAATCATATTGAGTTCTACATCTTCGCTGTCGCCAAGTTGACTCACTCTCGTGCAAAACTGTGCATCACTTTAAACCGTGCCTGGAGACCTTGAATGTACTCCTCAGGCGATGATCTTTACCACAAACTGCTGATGGCGGCAAATACACCCACGTTGTCATTAATTACTTTACAAAGGGTTCTGAAGTGTATCCTATCTCAGATGAAAAGTTTCTCATGATAATAGAATCGAAGATGCAGCATTAGATTTCCAGGATTAGAGCTTCTCTTCAGTTACATTCCCGTTAAGAAGGGAACTTTATTTCGGCTGTAATTAGAGAACTATGCAAAATACTCGCCTTAAACAGAACCCAAATGACACCTTTACATTCACAGTCAGAAGCGTGTTAGGGACAAATGAATCTTTAATAACTTCTCGCCGATGTTTTCCAGAAACCACGAGGACTGTGACCGGAGTTACATCTGTTCTTAATGGCCTATCGCAGTACTGTCCATAAGACTACTGCCTATTCACCATCCCATGTGATCTTCGGTAGCGACCTTCGTCTGCTTGGTGATCTGTTGTTTGGCTGCCCTCCGCATGCACTTTCATCGCCTCAGAAATACATTCAAGATCTCTAGGCACGCTTTAAAGTGATGTACAGTTTTGCACTATATGTAGCCAAAAGATAGGTGAGGTTATGCCACTCACAAGAAAGATCCTAGAAAAAACAAATAATCACTGAAAATCAATTTTATGATGAGGAAGAAGTTAAGTTACTTCTAAACCGAGCAGCCGTTGATCAAGAAGAGAAAGAATACCTGGTTCAGGAAGCGAAACAATGCACGCCTCTAGAATGAAGGGCACATGAATTATAAACAAAGCGGCTTGAATTGCAAAATCAAGAAATAGGAGCTAGAGAGTGACTGGCGAATATAGAAAAAGAAAGAAATTGCTTCTGCGTCAGTGAAAGATGTAGCTGTAGCACTACAAGAAGAGACGAACTGTAGTGTGGGAAAATGCAGTGGAGAGGAAACTGATCGATCTTTAGACATGCCAATCAAACCGCATCATAAAATTATACCAAAAATCCTGCAATACTAGCCATTCAAAATAACATAAGTTCATTAATTGCCTGCTGCTGACCTACTCATAAGACTAAGCTTTGCCCTACAATTTATGTTCGCAAACGAAGTAGTCACATTCGGGGCCATGGAATTCTTTGGATGGCTGAAGATAATTTCCATTCCCGAGGTTCCGTCAATAGTAAAATTATAGAATACGGGCAACGGATAATCCGTTCCTACTGTCCTAATTTCTTCTTCATTTTAAAAAGGTCAATGGTCAATGTATGTCGCCGGCTTAGGGGAGCGTTTATCGTCATCCCATAACGATAAACGTATATGTTTCAGCAGATAGGTCCTCCGGGTATTTTTACTTATATAGTAGATGGTAAACAGTATGAATCTCTGTTGTGCAACCAGATTATTCTAGCACTTGTAGAGCATACTTATGTGAGCAGCAAGATTTTTATGCACATGGCGCTACTTTGTACATTACAAGACGAATGAAGCAGCTGCTGAATAACCCTTTCGGAAATGACAGAATTAGCGGCAATTTTTTTCCAACAGCTTGCCAGCTACGATCACCTGACTTTAATCCTTGTTATTTTTGGCTTTGAAATTACCTGAATGTTTTTTACAGTGGTGTGATTGCGAACTTAGCTGAATTAAGGATACGCATTACGCATCACATTCACAGCATCAGAACGGATACATTGTTTTGAAAATCGTGACAGAGAATGGGCAGCACATTGAATATTTATTAAACAAATACAGGGACAATTAAAACCGAATCACTCATTTCGTTTCATACAATGTTTGGCCTAGATACAATTAAAAATCTATTCTTTTGAGAAAATTTCGACCTATTTTTTTCTTTCATCAGGCACGTTTCCATTGCTTCACGGATATTCAGACCAAATTTGAGGTCATTCTAACTAGTGGTTTTTTTTCTTACAGTCTTTTGAAAGTGGGACCACTAATTGTAATTATTCTGTGCTTTTCATACTCTTTGCTCATTTGAAGAACATTCTTCTTAATTGTTTTTTCGGCTCTATTGTAGAATTGGGTGCCCCTTTGATTAGCGACAATTTTTTAAAAATTTTGGTGATGAAACCTCACTTCTTTTTACCATGATAGTTTTAACTTTGTTTTAACTTCCTGATTTTATTTAAATGAAAATAGATTGAGGTGTACATGGACAAATTTAAGGCAGTGCGCAATGCCTAGTTTGTGCAGTTCTACGATGTTTTTTCAAGTGAAAACAGATCGATGTGTACATGGACACAGAGTTTGTGCAATTCTTTGACTTCTTATTTTCGTTTTGTGTAGCGGCCATCTTGAAATTGTGTCTTCCTTGCACCGATCTTGGCGTCATAAAAGAATCGCTAAGAAACAAGGGGCACCCAATTGTAAACTTTTACCGTTTTTTCTTTTCTTCCCTTTTTTCTTTGAGGGTGATTGGAAGGGCGTAAATAGGCCTGCTCCAATAAAAGCAGTGAGCATTAATCTTCAGTTATCTTAATTTTAAATATTAATGCAATGCAGCTATTTTATAGAGCAGTTAATTAAAAAATGATATAGTACAAAAAATTTAATTTTCCTGAATAAACATTTCTATTTGTGTCGCATCACCTTGTTCTGCTTTCTCATTATTTCATCAGCTATGGTCTTAAAAATATTTTATTGACTGTATTAACACTCGGTTTAGAAAATAATGAAAAGTAATTACCATATTTGTCTGAAAATTTATTTTTCTTGCGCCGAGTTTAAAAACAGCTTAACAGCGTGACAAAAAATTTTCAAAAAAGCGGAGGATTTAATTTATTAATCTCCTTCGTGAACAGAAGTGCATTTTTAAAATCTTTTTTAAAAATGTTTTTGACTTTCTGCTAGTTTTAAGAAATTTTCTGGCAGTAGCTTCATATTACCAGCATGTCATTCATCTAAGCGTACCAATCAGCGGCTGTTACAACATTTTTCATAATTCTTTGAGACCATATTTTTGATTAAATAACAGGAAAAAACCTTTTGTCGAAGTCGTTTAAAACAGCGAACTTAAAAGTCTGATTTAAATTTTGGAATGACAAGCAGGTAATTATGCTGAATATGTTATAATGATATATTTGAAGTGCAGTCTTCAAAATTTGTTTTGGGAACAAGATTTTGCCTAAACCTCAAAGAATTGTAATACCCAATTTTCTTTGAAAAATAAGTGACCTAGTGATTTTATTACTGTTGCAAATAACTTGCAATACCCTTAAATTTCTAAACTTAGTCTGTTCTTTTCTTTTGCATTAGCAATACTAAATCTTGTACATTTCTGGTTTTAACGACATTTTCATTTACAGAAGAATACGTGGAATTGCGTCTTCCTTTCTTCTTTTTAAACTGACTTTGCCAGCGCAAGCAGACTCCTCGTGTTTTAAGTGCACTGACATACCCTCTGACAGTACGATGCTGACATTTTCGCATGCATCGTCTTTCTACTGAATTGGTGTTTCATTGTATTGATCACAAAAAAAAAAAAAAAATCCTTTTTAAATGTTTCATAGCTGTATGTTGAAAAATGAATTTGTGGCTGAAGTTTAGCACAGTAGTACGGAAACGGCATTCATAAAAACGATTACTTTCCATTTATTTTGATTTTTAATTCCCCAATCTTGATTTAAAATATTCTCATTGTTACCTGCGCGACTATTTTATTGCTAATCATATGTGAATGTAATATTATGATAGTTATTTTCTTTATTTTTTTACTTTTTAGAAAATTTAACAAACTCGTATAAGTTAAGAAGTTTTGTTCTATATATTTTCTCCTATAGTGTCCTCAAATATCCACCGGTTTCCATACTAGAAGAAGGTATACCTAATTTAAGTAACTCCTGTTTTTGTTGCAATAAATTACTTGCACTGAAAAACTTCGGAAAATTTCAACTACAGTCATCCTTGAAACTTTGCTATGTATTGAATGCGTTTTAGTATAGACTATGCTAATTACACATACTAAAAATTCGAAGTAATCAATGCATTCGTTTTAATGATGTCGAGGCGTAAAAAAGATGACAAAGTGCCTCGCTTTTGAGTTCTGGTTCTATTTTCATAATGAATATTACTGAAAGCGAATGGTGAGGCTTTAAATGCAGCGCTTAGCTGTATTTGTGTAAAATTTATTTTCTGTGACAAAGAAAAGCTTTCAGAATCTGGAAACAGCTGCGTGTGTGACTAGCATAATATTAACATGAAAATATTGGTTTGGTGAAAAATTAGACCGACAGTTTGGTTACCAACTGCAACTACAAATTTACTCTTTTCAAGTTGAATAAAGACTAAGAAAAAGGCGTACTTATCTCTCTCAATAGTTGTGGGAAGTGTCTAACATGCTTTTGTGTATATTACACTTAAAACACTGAGATTTGTCAGCATTATTATTTGGATCAGAGTTCAATAGAAATCAAATTTTTTAGCACACATCTAGTTCCTTTATATTGGTTTGCAGACCCATTTCTAATTTCCCAAGATTCCATCATTACACACTGTTATTAGATATAAAATTTTGTTCTTCTCTGATAGATTTATATTGAAAATATATTTACTTATATGTTGCCAGACGTTTACGTTAAGAGCTAAAAGTTGTTTTGATGTGTTTATAAATAAAGAATAGTATTAATGTTTTTTAAATTTAATTTTGTTCTGAGCTGATATCACAGAAGGTGAATGTACAGAATGTTATATTTTTAGCAGGAAGAAACATAAAAAGGATTTGGATGTGGTTAGGACATGAACTCCCGTAAATTCCATACCAACGAGATTTATGTAAACTATCACATTCAGCTGTGAATTGTTTTTAAATAAAATCTAATTTGCTTGTAAACTTTTGTACTTTGTTTGTAAATTCAATGTTGATTATAAACACTATTAATTTTTATTATTAAATTCTCCCATACAATGGACAATGATAATTATACGTGCTCATGAGCACATAGGCTCCTGACTCCAAATTGATCTTAATAATTAGAACTCCGTTTCTTTAAATGACTTTAATGTACATTTTCTAATTCGAAAATAATCTTTATTAAAGGTTTTAGCAAATAGAAACAATTATCAGAGAAACAAAGTGGAATTATCTTTTTGTTGAGATTCCAAAAACAAATAAAACGATATTAATCATTATTTAAAATTTCTGCATAAGTTCTGTATAAGTTCCCTTTCCAGTAACTAAGTTACGGTAGAGCATATAGCTTTATAACACACTATTTACAAAAAATACTATAGATACATGTAAATGCTAACCCGAAATCACACAGGAGGTTTTATTGTCCGTTCTTTTCTTGACTGTTTTGCAGGAAGCTTTTTAAATTTAAAGGAGGTAAGCCTGTTGGAGGTTTGATAGGTTGTCTTTTTGACTTCGTTGATCGCTACGTAGTAATGTTTGGTATTTAAAAGAAATATGCAGGTTTTAATCTATCAACAGACACTGTAACATCATTGTGATTGATTTTTTATAGTAAAATATTTTTTCTGTCAATCACTTGACCATCGTAAGGAGGTTCTAATTGCTTTTGACTCTATCTTCGCGAATAAGCACATGTGATGTTGTTTTCAAGTCTTTAGGGACGAATATGTTTTGGACATATTTATCGGATACTGATCTTGATCCAGTTTGTTCCATAGTTTTTTAGCTGCTGGACAAAAATATCAGGCGGTTTAGGAGTTGTGCTGTCTTGGAAAAATTCTCCAAATAATCGTATATTTTGTCCATAAACCATTTGAGCTATGACGTATACAATCTTCTTGCATAGCTGTGCGTAGGCCCAGAAGAACAGTTGGAAGTGTTTCACTCCAGGCCAGGCTTTGTGCCATAAATGCGGTTTTGAGAGATCTATGGAGGCGATGGACCTTCCCATTTGCTTGGGAATGGTAAGCCGTTGTGTATTGTAATTTTATTCCACACATTTATGATAGGTTGCTGAACAACTCTGAATTCAAAGGCTCTCTACGATTTGTGACTAGGCGACATGGCGTAGCAAATCTTGAAATCCAGTTAGAATAAAGTGGTTTGGCAACTGTGTCTGCTGAAATGTTCTTAATCGGAATCACTTCTATCCAGTTAGAGTACCAGTAAATGCAAATGAGATAGTAAATATTCTCCTTTGATGGTGGTAGGAGTTCAATGAGATCAATATGCAAGTGACAAAAATCTTTCTGAGGGCAGTTGAAAATCACCGAAACTTGAATTTTTGTGCCGATTAATTTTACTTTTTTGGTAAGCCATGCAAGATCGAGTCCAAAGCTGCACACCTTTACGGATACTTGGCCAAATAAATTAAGTCGATAAGAGCTTTACAGATGACTTAATGCCAGGATGGGCTGCGTTATGCATTTGATGAAGTATTTCTTGCGATAACTGTCAGGGATATATGGTCTGATATTATTCGTTGAAGGTTCACACCACAAAGATTTCTCAGAAGATAGCGGATGCTGCTTGAAGTTAAAGGGAATTGCAGATGTCTTCAAATTTTGCAATTCTTTATCCATAATTTGTTCATCTTCAATTTTATCATAGACTTTCAAAGAAATTTCTTCAATTCTAGATAAAGTATCTGCAACGATATTGTCTCGACTTTCTGTATGCTGTATACCAGTTGAAAATCGGGAGATGTATTGTAAATGTTTAAGTTGACGAGGTGATTCTTTTTCTGGCTTTTGTTTAAATGCAAAGATTATGGGTTTATGGTTTGTGAATATTTTAAAAGTTCTTCCTTCCAGTAAAAATGTGCAGTGTTCGATGGAGAGATAAATTCCTACTAATTCTAAGTGCTATAATGTTTTTCTGCTTCGTTTAGTTTTTCTGGACTAAAATACATTAGGTTCCCACATTCCTTATCTTCGAATTGTTGAAGCACCGCTCCAATCGCCAAGTCTGAAGCATCTGCATATGATGTCAGAGGTAGTTAGTTCATGATTCGGAAATGAGAAGACTGTTGTATTGACTAAATCATTTTGCATCGCTAAAATTGTTGCTTAGCTTAATCTGTCCACAAAATTTTCAGTTTATCTTTTTCCCGGTTTCCTTTAAGGTAGTCGTGAAGCAGAGATTGGTTTTTTGGTGCATTTTTTAAATATCGCCGTTAAAAATTGATAAGGCTTAAGAATGTTCTGAGTTCGTGAATGGTTGTTGAAAGGGTTAATATTCCATAATCGGGGTGAGCGCCAAACTTGGCGAGAGGTTTTTATTTGACGGGATTTTGATTTGGTTGGGGTTTCCGGCTGTATGTTTTCTTGCGGAACCCTAGAGCTTTACTTCGGTAGTTGTAAGAGTGCGAATTTAGTGTAGCCAGAAGAGTTTTTGAAAATTTAATTTTAAAATACTGTGTTTGTTTTTAAAAGTTTTACTGTTTAATATTATATTTATATAAATATTTCCGGAAGGTTAAGCTGTTGTTGGTGGGAGAATGTTGGATTTCAGATGACGGGAAGTTTATAATTTATGAATGTTTTCATTTAATTTTATTTATTTAATTATTTTTTTAGTTTTGCTTCTTGCATGTGGCAATCGAAAGATGTGGAATACTTAAAATTTTGAAGTTTTGTTCGAAAGTTGTTTAGTGTGTTGAATTCCACGACTTGAATATTTTAGTGAGTTTAAAATGCATCCGCTATTAGTGAATTTCAATATATTTACTATTTAGTAGCAAAGACAGTATTTTTATATACAAAGCTGATGCACGTTGTTTTATCATTTAATCAATTTCATTTACCCATAACATACTGTTTGCACATAATAATCGCTGTTTACCACTGTAAACAAAAATTTGCTATTCTGTTTACGTTTAAAACTGACTTCGCAGTGCTCTGATCTGATAAGTGTATATATTTATACATTCAATAATTATTTACAAGAATTGTTCATTCTACTATTTTATGATGAATTACATAAATAGGACTATGTTTTTACTTGCAAAGCTGCTGGACTTTGTTTTACTCATCTATTATTTCATCATCTCATTTTACTATTCTGTTTACATAAAATAACGGCGTTTCACTACTGCAAAACTTAAAAGTTACTATTCTGTTTACGTTTAAAAATCACATCTTAGTGCTTTCATTGCCGCCAAAAAATTCGCGAAATTTTGAAGACCAAAATAGTTTGGCGCCAACTTACCCCGCTTATGAAATCTTAGCCGTTGGAAGTTTGTAATTAACAATTAACGTAATTTTGTTACTCAGCTTCTAACAAAGGGTAAAAGAAAACTGCTTAAAGATTTTTTTTCCATACTTTTACAACGAATATTCTAACCTGTTTTTGGCTTTCAGTCTTTCATGCGACTTTCATTCTCGAAAGAGGCTTATCCATCAGTAAGATCTGACAACCATTTTCACTTAGTTTGTCAATTCTTGAAATGAGAAATGAATCCTTTACACGTTTGTCACCAATGACAGTACAAATAATAATACATATAATACACATATTCAAATATTTTGAAAACTAATTAGCGTGGAGTAGTAAAAACTCACAATTTTCTCTTGTGAGAAAGTACACGAAAAAATTTCAGGTGATACTACCAGTTATTCTAATTGATTTCTCAAGTCCTGCCAAGAAATATCACATTTTTCTGCCGAACGAGTAATTAGGTAGGTAGATGAGCATCCAATCTCGGAGTTCCGCGGCCTAATGACTTTGTTAAGAGGCAATCGCAACGGGCATACGTGACATAATGAGATTTCTAAGTAAGAGTCATCTGTGGAGGTTTCTAAAATTAATATCTCGAATATGGATTCCATTATGGATGAAATAATTTTAAAGAGTTCTTGAGAAATAAATGAATGGGCGTCAGGTATTTTAACAGGAGAGGAAGTATTACTTGCTTATTTTAATCAAACATACCATAGGATTTTGATTCGAAGCAAATATTAATATGTTTGTGTAAGTGGTTTTCTCTAGCATTGACCTTATCTCGCTATGCTCTGAACATCTGGAGCAATATTTATTTCACTGATATTTGAATGAAAGTTGTTTTCAGTTTTACTACCAATATTCTCTGGATCCTCTTTTAAATAAGGGTCTTTATCCCTGAGGAAATCGAATGAACATTTTTTATTTATAAAATCGATTCACTTTATATATTATTATATATTATATCCACTTTAAAAATTAATGACTTATTTCTCCTAATTTATTTAAAATTAAAAATCCGAAATCAGATTTTTAACTAATGAAAATATTAAAAAAGAAAAGAAATAAAGAAATGAAAGATAGAAACATAGTTATACTCCTCTCAATTCTCTTACTGAATGGCATCACACTGTGTATAATATACGTATATATATATATATATATATATACACATATACACTAGTTTCCAAAAGTTAAGCATTCATTGCAAATTAACAATTTTCGAAAGCGTAGTTGAAAGCGTTATTGACTGAAAATTCTTGCGAATGCAGATTGGGCAAACATTGTATGCTACAGTCTGAAACGATTAACTGTTCGACCATATGCTAACTAAGCAATCGTTGAAGACGCCAAAATTCTGAAGGATTTGAAGTAGTTCATTCAAGTGCAGGTCAACAATTTTTTTAATTGCGTAGGATAACTCCTGATAATGTTCGTGTTTTGCCGGATGCAAAAAGACAAATGGCAGATTGTAAGCGCTGGATTTCTGCCGGGCGCATTGAAGCAGGACAGTCAATGAAAATTGTTCGTTTATTCGTCGTTGATCATTCAACAATTTCTTGAATGTGGGAACACCTGCAAACAAATCAAACACTTGTCCGAAGATTTGAGCCCGATCGGCTATAGATTACTATCCTTTTTGATGATCAGTATGTTGCTGCAATAGCTAAGCGTAATAGACAAGAAACCTTAGCAACTATCACATCTCTTGTTGCAGCGTCAGTTTGGTAATAAAATATGTACCACTAATTTTGCACCGAAGACTTCACGTGAAGGAGCAGTACGTTCGAGTACCAAGGTGCTCCACTAACCGCCCAGACAAGATAAGCAAGTTTAAAGAGCGTTTTCAACATTTCTGCTGCACTGTCTCAGACCGGCCCAAAGCCATGCTCAGAAGCGAGTTCAGATTTGGCTTGAAATCAGATGATAAGCGTGTAATGATCTAGAGAAAACGAACCATCCTGAATCAGAATCGGGATGAAATTCTACCCAACACTGTGATGCTCTATGTTGAAGCAGCTGGTTTTGATTTACATTTCGTTAATAATAATAGTCGTCCCCATCGAGCAAACATTATTAACCGGAATAGCTTCTGTGATGATTGATTACCTCATTCAAAGCATAGTTAATAGCTGTAAATTTTTGTGAATGTCCGTCGTGTTCACATGCTTTATTAATATAAACTTTTAATATCAACTTTGTTTGTTACTTTTTACTGTAAACATCAATTTGTTAAGAACCCAAGTGTGATGTCATCATATAATTTTTGAAAATCAAATATCATTCATATCTTTGTACATAATACTTATTTCCTTTAAAGCACAAACACATTTGCTACCTTCATGTGCAGTTTGGTGTTAATCAAAGCTTTGCGTTTCCATTTTTGATGATTTTGCCAGTACGCTCTTAAATTTTATAAGTATGTTTATATATGTTAATGCAAAAACAACAACAACAAAAATAAAGCAAATTAAAATACATTCTATGCTATCTTCCTCTGATTAATATACTTAATGTTTCGAAATGCCCATTCAGGTGCTTATATTGGTGACTGCTATAGAAAGACAGTACTTAGGGAGGAAAGTTGCTATGTTAGGGCTTCTTCACAACTAGAGCGCATTTTGAAACGTAGACAGCCTGTGTAATCTATTTTCTTTTCTACGTCGAAAAGCTTGATAATTAAATCCACAAATATCGAATCGGTGGGTGCAGGTATCGAATCGGTGTTAGTAGTTTGTTGAGAGTGATGGTTGCGTAGTAGAATTATTGAGCGTCATAGGAGAATACTGGATGTAAGTGATATTACAAAAGGTTTTAACATGAACTTTCCTCAGACCTCGCAGGACAGATGAACAAGGCATGTATGTCAAAAAAAAAAAAAAAAGCGAGATGAGATAAGAAGTGATGACTTAACATGATAAGTTCCGCGTTATATCATTTGGATCTACTTAGCATTACATCCGTTACCAAGCGGTTGATTACGATGCGATACATTACTTTGCGCTAAATACGGAATCTCACGCTCTAAGGGATTTCTATTGCCAATCCTCTGTTTCGTACAATTAAATCTGCGTCAGCATGCCGTACATTAACGCACCTTTTCTTCGATGGACAAACCACAGCTATAGCCAGTACGATAACGTCAGGGATAGCTACTACAATAACCAGGATATTAAATACATGGGGATAGATTACAAACACTCTACGTAGTCCTGTGTTCTACTAGGAATTAAATAGCGTTGCCCTTCTCATCGGTTTCAGCACAACGCAGACTCATGGGGGAACGCACATTTTCATACAAGTTAACATTACATTTTGCCAATGATATTTAACAAATTATTTAAGCATTTATGAGCAAAGGATGTACTGAAATGGTTGCAATAAACTGCAATCAAAGGTATAGTTATATAGATCTACTTATAAATGGTTATATTAAACTAGAGTTGAAATTAATAGTAACTTAGAGTGCTTCAAATACAGCCTGAATATGGCATTCACCAATGTGCTCATTTTTGAAAGCTCTGTAGTGTTTCAAGCAGTGAACAAATGTAATTTTCATAACCAGGATATTAAAAAAATATATAATGAAAGAAATTACTTTATTTGTAAATTCATTTAATGCAGGACAGTTTTGTAACAGTTTGAGTCAATAAATCTTTTATATATAGAAATAAAGTGCAAAGACATAAATATTAAAAAATTAAAAATGCGAAGATTTGAAAAATTCTCCCACAGCTGAAAGTCAAAAGTGAGTATGAATAAAGAATTTTTTTTATGTATAAAACAATATTTGCAGAAAAGTAGGAGCAACAAATATGCAGTGATGCTTAGAGAAATGCAAAATACCCTTGGGTAATATAAAATTATTGTTTTGAGCTATAGATGAGTACTTATGGATTCACTGCAAATTGACACGCGAACACTAATGGGAAGCTCAAGTGACCAAATATGAAGTGTCGTAAGAAAGAAATTAGGTCTAATATCAGGTCTGAGTTCCATATGGAGTTATCAAAATACAGACTGCTCTTCTTGGGAATAGCAGGGCATATTAAGGGAATACTAACATAGGAATATAAATTCCCAAAACGGATACGAAATAGAGATAAGTAATGATTGCGGAATGCAGTTGTTTGGATTTCTTTCATCATAGGAATTGGGCGAAAGTATTCGCGTATTTACTGCTAGACGTAATTGCGGAAGAAACGGCAGTTGTTTCCATTTTCAGAGATGAAAACTAAATGTGCACCAAGCTAAGGGATTCTAAAGCCATTTGGACATTGTGCCTCAGGACACAAAAAGTTGCTCTTTATCTGAGTCAAATAAATTCAACTAATTTTTATTTTTTCTTCTCTATTTTGGTTCAAGTCAACCAGAAAAAAAAGTTAGAAGCTTTAGCTGCTCTCTTTTGTGATGAAAGTCACATTTTATTCAGTTCTTCTCCTGTGTATCTAAAAAGTGAGTGTGCATTCACAAATGCAAAAAGAAATCCAAAGTCTCGTTTCCTTTCATTTATTTATCAAAATGTTCGCATTTTTATAATTACTGCGAAGCATTTATTGCTGCAATGCAAAATTTTTACGTTGTAAGTGCAGAAAGATTCGACATTAACTTTCCTATATCTCTATAATTTTAAAATACTAATATATTATTACGAGACAAGATGTGCTGTAGGAACATCTGTAATCTATAAACGCCAAATTATAAGATAAAACCTAGAAGAATTTAATATTTAAGTTAAAAAAAAGCTAAGAGAAGTGTTTAAAAAAGTAAAATTAGAAATTCGTAGGATTAAGACGAAAGTTCACTTAAATATTGATACGCAGATTTCAGTTTACACCTAAAGAAATTTTTAACTTTACAGTTACAATAGCCTATTAATTAAAGATTCGTCTAAAAATAACAGTTTAAAGAAATAGAACATATCAAAAATTTTAAATTAACTGTTCGAAATAGCAAAGGATAATGGTAGAAAAATCCTAGAATCGTAGTTATTCATAAAATATCGATATGTGCATATTTTGTTTGATGGAGGATGTCTTGTCTGATATTTATTGAATAAAATGTCTTATTTATTCAAAGTGTTTCTGACTGTTCATTTCACTGCGCATCTAGTGTACGATGCTTGCAACAAGTATTTCGCTCAAGTGACAAAGTTATGTATTTAGTAGGATGCCAAATTCTATTCCTGAAAACATGAAGAACTCAAAAACATTTATTTCGAATGCTTATTTATAACACTGGAACTTGTTATTCTTAAATTTTTCCTCTGCAATTTGTAATACATTTATGATTTCAATGAAAAAAGCTGAAATGAGGCGTCAGGTCTCCTGTGGTAATACAGCACACTGTAAGCCAATATGCATATCTATTTAAATATGCGCATTGTATATATATATGAGAAATAATTTAAAGTACACAGCTTCTAAGTTACGCGGTATGCTGTACTTTTTTGATTTAAAACAAAGAAAAACAAAATAACATAAATATATTAACAAAGAATTTATTTGCACTTGAACCTGAAAATAATAAAAATTCAAGGTAAATATTCCAGATATTTGTAATTCAGATAGTTCCAAACCCCAGTTTAGTTTCAACAATTTAACTAATTCATACATTAATATATATTGGTTTAGCTAAGATATGTTAGGTAAAGGTATTGAAAATGTCACAATTATTTAATAGAAGTTTCGTTTTTAAGTAACCTGAAAAAATAATGTCCGTGCTTTCAAAGAGTAGGAAGTGCATATTTTATTTTCATTCAACAAGACTAATATTGAATTATATCTAATTGTTGTTTCTCCGTTAAAACAACTAAAAATGTTTTTTTTCTTGTTTATTGATTGTTCGCTAAGTATATACTGCATAATTTCATTAAAGTATGAAAATTATATTTGGATCATTCTTTCGAGGTTTAAATTTATTTCAATTACACTACTTTGGAAAACTTAAGCAACAAATACATTTTTCAATACAGACAGCGCTCGGAGTGCAAGGCAGCTTAAACGCAGAATAGAAGGAGCGTTTCCAAACAATTTATCCCTAAAGTGACACTGGTGGACCCAGAGTTTATCAAAAAAGTTGAAGAATTTGTTGATTCTTGAATCTGTGCCCCCTTAGCAACCTATACCTGATCTCGCTACTCTTGATGAAATTCAAAATATAATACTTCAGCTGAACATTAAAAAAGCTCTGGGCTTTGACGGAATTGCCAACAGCATGTTACGTAACTTATTTTCCAACACTATCGCCAAATTTATTGGTATTATTAATGGCTGTCTGACTTTTAAGATATTTTCCCAATCCTTGGAAAAATATCAAAATCTTTGTTCTTGTCATGCTTGGAAATAACAGCACCAAAGTGGAATGTTTGCCCTATAAGTTTGCTTTCCAGTCTCTGCAAAATTTATGAACGCATTTAACTTAAAAAGGATGTATTCGTAACTTTAGCTTGGATGAGTACAGATTCAGGAAGCAAATGTCTACTTCAAAGCAACTAGTCAGGCTAGTTGAATTTACTACGACTGCTCTGCAATTTAAGAAATGCATGGCACTTCTTATGATAGACGAGGCGAAAGCATGACCACGTCTGGAATAACGGGTTGATCCACAAATTGATCAAGATGAACTTTAGGCGCGAAATTATTGTCCTCCTCAATTCCTTCTTCACTGACTAAACTTTTGGTGTTAGTAAAGGAAATGTTTATTCAGCCTTCAAAACATCACTGCAGGAGTGCCCCAGGGCTCCTGTCTTGCGCACATTCTCTACCAGTTTTACGTAATCGATTTTCTCAGAGACAAACTGGATCATAACTCTATGTTAGCTTGCTATGCTGACGATATGGCGGAAGCCGTGATCTCCATTCAACCTAATAATGCCATCTCCAAACTCCAAAACTTTGTTTTAGATATTGCAAACTTCTACAGAAAATGGAGAATCAGCATAAATGGCTCAAAGTTTAAGCACCTATTGGATGGAAGCACAAGATTCGGAGTATAACATTGGGCAACCTGTAAGTATTCAGGGAAAAAGTGAACTCTGTAAATAATAAAAGTTATCTAAGGGTTATCTAACTGACGGCTCACATGCACTTGCCATATTAAGAAGGTCATAGGAAAAGGCCTGTGGCTTCGCCAACCAACTTTCTGTAGTTCTAGGAAATTAGTCCGGACTGTATCAACAAAAAGAAAAGGATATACCTATGCATTATAAGGCCAATTCTATACTGTGCATCTGCAGTCTGGGACTGAGCCTCAAAGGCAGACTTTAGGTAACAAACTTTTACAAACTTCAGGTAGTGCAAGATTCTGAGAAAATGAAATGAGATGCTCATTACCTGATTAGAAACAAACTGATCCATGATGACTTGAAAACTGACTGTAGTGTACCACACTACTAAACTTAACAATCTGTTCTTCAAAACTGGACTTAGCTGTGATGCTGCAAAGTTTTCAGAGTTCTTAGTTACCAGTTTATTCCGAAAGGTAATTTGATCAGATCATTTGTTACTCATATGCTTTGAGATCACTTCGCAAGCTAGCTCTGACTGCCAATGTTTACCTAATTTCTTTGCGTAACGTGATTTTTGTCTCTTGTGGCTTTCCATTAGACTGGACAACATGCAATACAAGAGACAATGGTCTCCGCACTTTTATCTCATTTTCTTGACTGTTCTTCGAGTTTTAGTTTCTTGGATGTCAGCTTATCGAATTCATGTTCCTTCAGTTGCTTAATTTTCTTATCCAGCTTATTAAAGCCGCTTATGTGACCAAACAAGCAACCCCATAATCAGTATCCGCTTTTCCACGCATTTGTGTCCAAGTGAATGTGACATTGTACGTTTTTTCATGGTTACAAGAAAGCATCAAGACGCCTTCATAAGTGGTAGAATGTTTGCAAAGCTTGCAGAGGAGCATAGTTTTACGTCTGCCACACAAGAGTTTGGAATTTATAAAAGTATTACTTCGCAGACTTGAAAAGCTTTCTAAACGACTTCCTTTCCTTTTGCTTCCTTTGACTTCCTTTCCTTCCTTTACTTTCACCTTTGCTACTGTAACCTTTAGGGACTACATTGTACTCTGTAAAACGAATTTTATGTCTCCCAGTGAATTTGCTGGGGAATTATGGCTAAAATCAAAAAAGTTGTTTACATTTTGCACACTTGTGTATATGCGTCTTGAACAAATCTTTTGTTCAAAATATTTCTAGAATTTCTCTCTGTTGTTATTTAATTTGAAAAACGAAACAGCTATATTCTTGAGTTTTTCCTGAAAAGAAATGAAGGTTTCCAACTGGGAAAAAGTGTTAGGTTCTTTAATCTGTTTTGATAGATTACTTATGTGCTGATAGATTACTTATGTGCATGTCCGAATATTTTTCTTTAGGTGATGATAATTCTTAGATAAAATTAGATGTGCACATAACGTAATAATAAAATAGATTGACAAATACAGTAGATTTAATTCATTTCTTCCTTTTCCCTATTTTGAGAACTGCTTAAATATTCTAGGTTGTAACCTCCTGCTATCAGACTGTAACACAAAATAACTACTGATATAACAGTTAAATATTAGTAATAATTTTAAGCAAAGCTCTGAATATTTATAAAAATATGCGTATTAGTTAACTCTCCTAACTATTCAGAGTATTTTTAGGAATTACTTAATCTTTCCTTAATTTGTAATTGCACACGTGACCTGATTTAAAGATTGAAAGAAATCTGATCGAAAACTCAGATTGTTAAAAGAAAATAGTTCTTCGTTTGTTTCTAAGCTAATTAGAAACCGAGATATTAAGGAATTCATAAAGACTCGAAAACAGGAAAGGGACATTTAAATCACCGAAAGTGCGCATTCAAGGGTTTAAAAGAATGTAATTACTATTCTTCAGAGTGTATATAAAACTATGTGAGCAGAAGCTCTTTTAAAAGTGCTTATAAAGAAAGACACAAAATGCAAACAAATTTTTAATGACAGTTTTTGGAAATTTATACCGATGGTTGCCACTGTGGAATTACAAACTCTTAAATTGGGGACATATATAGCTGTTATACACTTTAACAGAGGGCTTTTAGGCTTACTAGGTATTTTAAATTGTATAGGTATGCAACGTGGCGAATATGCAGCTGATAGATTTAGTAAGCTCGGCATGGAGCGTATAAGTAAATGAAAATATCACTCACTACCCAGAGTAAAAATTGCCACAAAAACAAATAGGCTGAATATAAACAGAAAAACAGATAAAGTTGAACAAAAAGAAGGTATAACCTATAGATATGGAAAGTTTTAGGTATCTAGGTCGAGGTTTAATAATAAAAATAAAGCATTTTAAACTTTAAATGCATTTTTCTCAAAATCTATTTTTTCTAAAACCTGGCTCATTTGGTGCAAGATAAATAATCAAATTTTGTAAATTTTGTAGGTATTATTTAATTACAGAAAAAAAATTCAAGCTTGTATCTACAGCAGATTTTAAGAAAAGGTACATCACAAATGGCCAATTTAACATTGTCGGTATAGGGATTTCTGATACCCCTTAATTACTGGGACATATATCGTACATGCAGCCTCATAGCTGCTGTCATTTCATGAGGCATAAGCTTTTTCCTTGCGCTGTTTAATAAATTTTCTTATTCGAAGAAGATGCCCTTTGACGTGACACAAGATATTTAAATCTATCTTTACATTAAAATGTACATTTCTGTAACAGAGGAAAGATTTTAAGCAATTTTCGAGTTTCTTAATAATTTGCATCTTTATTTCATAGATGTTAGACGTATATTTAGGCCAGTTTCTCTGCACTTTACATTACATTATGTTACATTATTGATTAATTATCCCATTATTATTTTATTATGACATCTATCAGTCACAGTGGTACTCCAAGTTCTTTAATTTACTGTCAACATGGTCTGATAGATTAAGTTTGCAAAGTGCTTCTATTTTTTTAGGATTTAATTTATTACTCTAATTACAGTTTTGTTGCTTAGAAGAATGACCAATTTAAAAAAATAACCAAACTTGTTTGAGTTTATATTTTATTCTTAAATAATTGATCTAAATGATATAACTTTAATTAAAACTAATTTATAATACATCGTGTCAATAACTACAAAGTTTTTTAACAATACTGTAAATAATAAAAGATGCTTCAACCCGGCACATTATATACCTGGAAATAGATTTTCTTGGTTGTGTTATTCAAATTTCTAATTAATTTAATTTATAACACATCTAATTTATGAGATGAATCACATACTTCACTGGTAATTTTTTCAAACATATGCAATTTTACAATAATTAATACATAGTGTCTCTAACTCCACAGAACGCCATACGTGCTTTCAGTACAAAATAATTTTTATTCTCTGTCCAAATAGAAGTTTCGTTTATTTTCGTATTTCATTCGGAAGTAGGAGACAGAAAGGATTTATAATCCCTTCATTTGGATTGCTAATCGTGTTAGCGCAATGTCAAGAGTATTTCGCTTTGCTAATAAAGCATAATAAACGTCAGGCCATGGACAGTCTCATTTAGAGCTGGCGAACTAACAGAACACATGTTAAAGTAATATGTTTCCTCTCTCATTAGTAGAAGTTTAGGAATATCTTTCTAAAAATTTTTTTTAAAAAAAAGGAGAACGTAGGTTTCATTAGATGAAAGAATGGGATGGCTATGACTTTAACGTTGCAGAAAGATCAGTTGACTAGAACAGTGATATTCATGTTAGTGTTTCATGAAAATTTATTTGTAGGTATCTGTTTTGTTTTAAAAACATTTAAATTTCTGTTAAAAGTATACTAGTTTCAATATATATCATAGTTATTAGTATTTTATTTAAGTTTCAATAATTCTATTTTAAGTTAATAAAAATGGCTTAAAAGTGCATGATCATATTTTAAATATGTGTGCAGTATTGCAGAACTTAATGTGATAACGTTTTATGAATTGAATTGTCTAAGAACTATATCACACTTTAAAAACATTCTGGAAAAACAATTATTTAGTGCAACGCTTTTGTTTTCTCACGTGATATGAAACAGTCAGTCACAAATTAACAGAACTAAACATTAAGAAGTGTCAATTTTTAAAATGTGAAATCAAATTTTTAGGTCATCAAATTGAAGATGGGAAATTATATCCTTCTTCTTCGAAAACAAAATCAGAAATTAACTTGTCGGAGCCTAATTGCGTAAAAGATGTTAGGTTTAACTGGTTATTTCAGAACATTTATACCTAATTATTTATTGATTGCAAAATCCCTTAGTAATTTATTGCAGAAAGAATCTACACTTAAATTCGAAAATTATGAATTTCAGAATTTTAACAAATTAAAACGCAGCTCTTCGTCTGAACATCTTTTGTAGATTTATAATCCGAAAGCAGAAACTGAAATACGCGCTAATGCTTGTGGTTACAGTGCGTTCCTGTTACAGGAATCTCTAACGGATAATCAGATGCATCCAGTTTATTATATGAGAAGGAAAACGACTGATAATGAATGTAAATATTCGAGCTACGAATTAGAAGCAGTCATAGAAGCTCTCAAAAAATTTAGGGTACAAGTATTAAGCATTCCATTTAAAATCGTGACAGATTGTAATGCATTCAAACAAACTATAACCAAGAAAGACATTTGTACTAAAATATTTAAATGGGCATTATTGTTACAAGATTATCATTACACAATCGAACACAGATCTGGTATCCGTATGCAACTTGTTGACGCTTTGAGTAGAAATCCTGTATGTATTGCAATTCAAGATGGTGAAACAGTTAAAAATATTCAAGCACAAGAAACTGAAGAAAATATAAAAGCTATAAAAGAAATTTTAAAATCTATGCCGAATGAAGATTATGGCTTAGAAAATGACGTGCTTTACCAAGTGGTGAATGAAAATGACGCTGTCAGTGATGATTTAGTGCAAGAGGAAACTCAACATATCACAATCATATTTGAAGATATCTAGAAGAAACACCACTGAAGAAAGGCATTCTGAAGAGAAGCACTTTCAGGTTGGTTTGGTTTGGTTGGTTTATTTAATTATGGCAAAGCACACTAGGGCTATCTGCCTAACGGGAGGGATGCCTTCGTGGAGGACTTTCTAAGGGAAACTGGCTCGTATACACGTTACACATGGGGAAAACCACGAAAACGCCCATGCAGCCAGCCCGTTCGCGGGATTCGAACCTCGGACCGAACTACCAGTGTTCAGCGACTTTACCGCTCGGCCGCTGGTGGGCTACTTTCCGTGCTAACTCCACGAAGAAAAACTTCAAGAACAACCCTACCAAGACTCAAACAAAAGAAACTACTCAAAACTCAGAGACTGCGAAGAACACCGAAGAAGAGGAGAAGGCTGAGAAGTCTGTTGGAAACTCTGATGACAAAATGCTGTGATTCATCATTTATTTATTCGCTAAGTTTTGAACATGTTACGATGCACTCCTCGAGTTATACGTTCTAATTTCGCATATGAAGCTATACCAATAGTTACTTTAAGCCTCGGAAAGAGATAGCAGCAAGTTCTTACATATAAGATTTTACAAATTTTATGTGTAAAGTTGATATGCTCAGCTGGGTTTTGAACCTTACTTGTTTTCTTCCGCTACCTTATCTAATGAATATAATGTTGTGATTAGTGTTCAATAATCTCGAAGCTAGACAAAACACATTTTGGAAATCGACACATAACTTTTTCCTTCATTTTGCAGTGCACTTACTATATTCTCCAATCAGGTCTCTGATTTCTGAGAAGAAAGCTTTGTCATCTTCCTTAGAATAAATTTCAAAGGCTTTTTCTCCTGTTTGCACTGTCTTCTTAGTTCTCAGGATCACAGAGATAATTCACGTCGTATTTAGTTATGAGATGCCTCAGTCTTACCAGTTTTCATTTATTTATGGCTACCAATTCTGAAGAAGCTTGCATTCGATTTCGCTTTACTTTAGGTGTATTAATTCTATAGTAAGTGAAACAGGCGTTTTACGCCTTTATCAATAAGTATGTCTCCAAATTTGTGGAAAATATATTTCAGTGGTTTAAGGATATTCGGTTAACAGAAATATTTATAGTACGCAAAATCAAATACTAATTGTTTAACTTATAGATAAATTATTTTTACGCTAAATCAGGGAAAATTATGGATTATAAATACTTTATATGAATAATATCGCTTATAAAGCATCAAGTGGGCAATGCGAGTGAGAATCAGTTTTAAATGACAGTAACCCTATCTCACCAAGACTATACTCAACAGTTGCAAGTCAAGAAGTAGATTCTCGGTGACACAGTTTTCATGCGTTCTTCAGTTTTGGACTTTGTTATCACTTGAAACGACTGAATTATAAACTCTTAGTATCATTAATGCAAAAGCCTAAAATAATATCATATTTTTATCTATGTAGAAGAAAATTTCTAAAAATATATTCTTGAAACCAAATAAAACAATAAAATTTCACAGATAACAAAAAATAAAGAAAACAGCAATAAATTAATATAATGTAAACTATACATTATACGCGTATTATGACTAACAAGATCAGAATATTATTACAGAACATTTAACTCCTTTAAAGAGACATAACGCAAAATTCCTTGAATAAATATGATGTAAATTTATAACAACGAAAAGAAATTGGCATATAAGTCTCATTAACGCTGCAAGATATGTAGCTTTAATATATAAATCAATTTTTTTACAAATAAAATAAAAGCAAAGATTTTACAAAACATTTAAAAATTAATCAGCCAAAAGTAAATTACAAAGGCGAGCACTATTTTTGCAAGCTTTAGCCATTAGAATAAATCTGCACTTTCTTTGGACATAATAACTACTTCACCGTTTCCAGACATAGAATCGACCTTTTCCTTGCATAAATCAGCATCTATTTTATCTTGTCATGCTGCAATTATCGTGTTCTTTAGTTCTGTGATGATGTTGAGGTTATTTTATCTAATTCACTTGGCAGTATCATCGGAAAGAGTGTTTGAATATGCGTCATTACAAAGCGGAGGAAGAATGCCCACACCCATACTTTTATTCAGCTATATATGTATATTTATATAAACTTATCTATCTACAATTAATCCACTAAATTAAATATTTCAGATAGTAAATGGGAAAATGATTTATCCTTTCTGAGCTTGGGGTTAATGTTGTAAGAAATTTAAGACTAATCTGTGACGTGCTGTGTTCTAGTGATTTTTATAATTCTGCCTTAGCAATTTCATATGATAATGAAGGTTCAGTGTTTTCAAAATTCTCGTGCTTTTATGGAATAGTTATATCTACAAGCCTGAGTACTGTACCAATAAAATTTACTTTTGTAAGAAAAAGGAGGAATGCAGCAAATAGTAGTATATGTGTGCATATAAAATCATAAATAGCTTCAATTAACTTTCTTTAAAAAATTAGGTATTTGCCTTCTTTTTCTTTTGAAAGTTTATACTATCAATAAATTCTATTCAATAATATTCGTACTCTAAATTCTAATTTTATGAGCCAAAATACTACAGGTTGTGCAACTCTTAGTGACACAGTATCAGATTAATTCAATCCTTTGGTTTTAAATACCTTGAGCTAATTAAAAATGAGTGTATCGTTTTGTATTTATTATGCATTTTCACACATGGTTTAGAGACAGTTATGAAACATATGATTCTGTAAAGGTTTTTACATAGCAGCATATGCTATTTTATTTAATTCAACATAGTATCTCTGATTCTCTTAATGACCAATCTGTCTATTGAAAAATAATAGCCTGTCCTAAGAGTTAAAATATTTAAACACACACAGCTTTCAGAAAATACGTAGATTAGCATAACAACGGTTATATGAATAAGTAACGACTGAAAGGCATAAGGGTGTGTAAATATAGTTTAGTACAATAATTACGAGTTAAGCTAGATGGTCGATAGCCCATTCAAGAACTTTAGGCCGTGATGAAATTAGATGCCATTTGAAGTCAGACATATCGTTTCTCGATAATTTATCGATGATAGAAAGAGAGATCCTACGGAAAGTGTGCCGATAATCGATATATAGTTAATCAAGGAATCATTATGCGTAGAATAACATGTACACACCCAGAAGTAGGCTATTGCTTCCCACGAGTTCGAGTATTTTAATTTCTTTTCAACATAAACCATTATTTCATATAAATTATTGCTATAAATACCTGAAATAGATCGAAACATTTTCTGCTTTCGATGACTGAAATAAATCGCAAAGCTTTCAGCTTTCAAATGATAAGTACAATGCCATAATTGAGAATTACAAAATGATAGATAATCGTGTTTATTGCCTAAACCATCTGTGCAAGGAAAAACGCTCCTTTTAAATTCTTGATTGTCTAAAGAAAGTTGTATATAGTTATTTGTAATGCTCACAGATTTAGTTGCTTTACTGATGATAAAACTCATGGTTGTTTAGAAAATTTTCGTAGTTATTTCGAAAACGTTTTTATAAATATTCAAACTTTGCTTTCGCCAGAGGAATATTGTTTTTAGATGCTTGAAGCAAAAATTGAATTAATAATTTAGTGTGTGATTTTAAAGAAAGAATCAACAGACCTGATTTATGAAACGAATTCATACGAGCGTTCATACGTATGAACGAATTCATATGTTTATGAACGTTCATTGCACTTTTTAAGGTTTCCCATATCTGAGAGAGTACCACAGAGACCAATGAAGCCTTTAAAGAAAACATTTTTTTTAAAGTGAACTTTTAACAAAATAAAGCTACAGATAACCACAGCTTGTGGTGATGCAAGTAACTAAGAACAGCGAAATTAAATTTGAAACATTTATCAGTTGTCTAAGACTACACAGTTAAATACTAAGCTACAATTTGAAAGCGCGTTAAGTTTAAAATATCAGCGGCGAAAGATACAAAGCCGAGGTAGTTATATTTAACTATAGCTGGCAGAACATAACCACACGACGCTCATGCCAGAAAAACTTTTTCTGAAGAAAAAATTCTCATTTTAAATACGCAATAAACTAATTTGCATTCTGGTGAAGAATATGTAAAGAACTTAGAGTAAAGGTCTACATCATAACTTAGTAGTTTAAAGTAAGAACTTTGCATCTTTCCCCCCTAAAATTTAAGTAATCGCAAACAAAGGTCCTTAATGACTTTGATTCTATTTTAAATTCTAAACCTAAAACCATAAAACAACCTCAGACAAGCTTTACAATCCTAACTTTAAACAACCTTTACAATCGTCTAGTTTAATGTATATATTTAAATTAAAATTACTACAGGAATCGGGATTTTCCTTGGCAAAATTTCATACAATAACTCTTTAGTTGATATCTCATCTCTTTATCCGAGAATCTGGAAGGAAAAATAATTTATCAAAGAAATATTAAAATTTAAGCATTTCAACCATTCACAATTTCAGAAAACATTCTAACATTTTGCTTTCTCTAAATTTAGTCTCTCACCCCTAATCTTCTGCATTTTAATGCGTGAAATTTTGTGTACATTTGTGAAACTTCAACTACCTATTAACCCAAATCCTACATCGTTAATAGCTTAAGCACATTCAAAATAGCTAGACCTAAAACATACCCTACTTCAGGAATCTACACCTAATGTTCTACGCTTAATTTTCATGAATTCTATAAGTTTTTACTAGAGAGTCTGCTTTTACAGAGTAGGATTTTGGCTAACCTCGATTTTAATTCGCATCGATTACAGTAACTGTGTTATCGAAAGCACACTATGCTAGCTTTTGATTTAAATTTACAATACAAAACATCACAAAACTTTCAACTTTTACAAAACAATTAACGAAACATACTTCATGTAAATCATTAAAATTCATTTACATGGTAATTACTTGCTTCAAAAGAATTACCCAGTTTGAACATTACATATAGAGAAATTATTAATACATATGTATTTCAGAATCATGCTAACATTTTACTGAATATAGTCGTTTAGATTAAAATGACATGTTTAGCACTCATAATAAAAATCAAGATGGATGCATATTTAATCTAATAAGTTTCTTTGTTGAATAAAACTAGGATATTCTCGCTTGAGGTATAAATAGCAACTATTATACTAAAATATTAAATAAATTGAGAAAACAAATAAAGCAATTTTTTCAGTTATCTTTGTTTCTTTAGAAATCTTCTACGCATTTCTGAATGAATTCCTTCCAGGACGAGATAGCATTGGTTATGATGAATACGGATTTTCCTACTGAGTCGATGATTTCCATGGTCTTTCGCTGGTCGCCGTTTCTCTGAATATTGCCTTATCCGCATACATTTTAGCTGGAGCTGTGAAAATTCCGGAATAGCAGACCCTTTCGTCGATAACGGATCTGCTCTGATTCGGCTTGAACTTTGACAGCTGATCTAACTCTGTTCTAGTTGCCGTTAGCAGCCTAAATTCTAGCTTGGTTGAACTTAAAGTTTCCCGCCTTTGTAAATCTCTTTCGTTCCTGGCCTTCTCTCTCTGGCTCCTTTTTTTCGATGATTTTCCAAGAGTCGTTGCTTAGTACTCCGTTAATCGCCACGTCTAAGAGATCTTTGTACTTTCTTTTGGCTTTTGGATACATACCTTGTTCTTTCGTTTCTTGTTGGTACTCCGTTTTCTGTAGCTTTACTCTTTGCTGAACCGTCAGATTTCGGCTTTTAATTTTCTTTCTTTCTGGTCTCCTTTACTTTTCTTTGGGAATCTTCAACTCTGGCCACGAAGGCTACACCTAACAAATTCTTAGCTGGTTCTTCGTTGCCCAAAGTCACTGATTTCCGTAAAGTCGGTGAACCCGTCCTAGCAGTGCGCTTATAATATGATTTGGTATTATCTACATTTGCTTTCTCTGATCATTTGCTCATTTTGATCTCTGCTCATTTTGATCCTTAAAAATTACCTTATATCATGGTGTTAAAATTATCTCAATCTTTCAAATATGCGCAAGTGTTCTGAAATTTCGGGTCCGTTTGTAGTTCTGAGACAATTGTTCCTTGTGAATCGAAGATTTTAGAAATTAACATGACACATTTTTCTTCCTTCCCCTTATCATCTACTTCAATTCCTGACAGAGCATCCGCTACAGCATTTTTCTTTCCCGGGAGTGTGTTTAATTATTAAATAGTATTCTTGCAATTTTTCAGCTCATCTTTTGAAGCTGAGTGATAAATTCTACTCGAAATATAAACGAACAATTGCCACATGGTTCACATGCATGCTAACCGACTCTTTCCCAAAATAAACTCGACATTTCAATACCGACAACAGGACTTCTGAAGTTCCTGTCTCTGTTACTGTGTATAAGTACTTTCCTCAAAATCAAGCGGCTTTTCGTCTTGCATAAGAGCGGTTTCTAAGGCGAAATCCGTTGCATCTGAGAGATTTATAATTTATAATCCGCATCAAGAAATTTCAAGATGGGATCTTCGATTAATGCCGCTTTACGTCTTTCAAACGCTGTGTTTGCTTCTGCCAATCAAAAGAAGCTCCCTTTCTTATTTTTCTAAAATTTAATAGAAGATCTGCTATGTGAGCGAAATCTTTGATGAAAATCCTACAATCGGAGCATAAACCCAAACGTGAGGCCAACTTCTTTGAGGTATTCGGTAACGGATAATTTTTTAGAGCTAAAATTTTAGAATACGTCCTCCAATCCCATCTGAAATGTCCTACAGCCGCGGTGAAGAAGTTCTTTGGCCTCGAAAGCCGAAATTCATTCAAAAAAATATTTAGCCGAAATTCACCCTTAAACCTATTTCTTTAAAAGCGAAAAAAATCTTGTAAATATCGAATGTCTTTATCAGTTATACTGCTAGAGACTGTTATAGCATTTCACCTTCAGTTCACCTTCGTGCAGTCGACGAGATATAGTTTGACGGATCCTGCAGTAGCAGAGAGATGCTACGCCAGCTGTCGTGCTGTTAGTGGTCTACGGTATCTCGCATACAGAACAGGAAACGATCGTCTGCCTTTGTGGAAATCCTTCAGCATCCAGACCCACGCCTTCTACAGGTGTTTTGAAACTTTTTGTAAATATTGCACTGCCTATTGACGACCCTACAATGCACATTCAGCTCTCTCGCAAAAGCGGATTGGCTTGCACCAACCTGCAGTATGCTATCAACCTTTTAACTCATTTTGTCGTGCAAATGGTGTCTATGACTCATGCTTTCAGCTTCCTTTATCTCAAATTACAGGGAACTATCGCTTTGCTTGCCAACTGATGTTTAGGTTCTCCATGTCCCTTTTTAAGGCGTTGTGGTGTGACTGCAAGATTGCGTTTTATGCTAATTTTGGTTGCCTATTTGTATTCGGCGATGCAACCTCGACCTCATATTTTTATTAATTCCGCTTTTTATATTCGAACCTTTTCTTTTAGCGTTTGTTGCTTATATTTTGAGCAAGAGTGTATATTCATGTATATATATATTCGAAATTTAATGTAATGTGTTTGTCAAATGTCAATTAAAATATATCATATCGTGAAAAATTTTATATTTATTTTTCAGAAAAATTAATACAAAGTTGCCGTAAGTTGTTCTGAAAGCACAAAAAATGAACATGAATCCAAAAGTTTTGATTTACGTTATAAATTGTTAGCAGAAATTTGAATGGTACTTTTCCGTTTTGCCGGCGCTAACGATAAAGTCGCCAATAATGGTAAAACTGATGACAAACTGAATATCTTCGCTGGTAACCTTTTACGCCTCATTTTCAAAACAAGTCGCATCCATTTCTTATCATATTGATTGTTTCTTTCAATACTGGCATACAATTACATACACTTTTTACAAAATAGTTAAATTTTATGTTCTAAGACAATTGGAGGTAATTAAGTCACTTAGAATGCAATCACACCGCTCACCCGAAGACGAAAATATTGAAAAGGCAAAATAAAGTGTTGAATTCATCAATTCTAATGAGAAAGCACTAGCAAAGTAAAGCACTGTGGTTTTACATAATTTCTGAGTAAGCTGTTCGTACGAATTGAAATAATTCTTGCATTTAAACTTGTATACCAAATTAAGATTTAACTTGAAATTAATATAGATAATTAGACAGAATTATATTTTTGTAGCGTAGTTTATGTGAGACGAGATCACTTGGAGTCACGTGATACGAACCGGCGAATCAGGATGTTGAACCATTAAAGCATAGTAAATTCTTAAATTAATGTCTTTTTACAAATTTATTGTCTTTATTTATTGGCTCTTTCAAAATTTTAGACGATATTAAAATGTTTATGCCTTCAAAATTAAAAATTCTTAAAACTAAGTGTTCACTTCCACGCCTGTCGAATTAATTTCTACCGTTTCGTTGCCCTGCGTTGGCAACACGCTTTTGAGATTTGTCGTTCGTAGAATTCGGTCGCTAAAAGCGTAGCTGACCTGTAACTGTTGTAATTCCTATTTTATACTTATCTGTACTGCTGAATTATTACTAGATGTTTACGTGTGAATGTTATATTATTAAATGTCTTCAGTTTGATTTAAATACACCAAGAGTGTTGAATTTATTAAGGATATTTAAAAACGAAACTGCGTCATCCATGTCGGCGCCATTCTAATACGAGGTACGTAAGCAAGTTTTTGGAGGCACCAACGAAATTCAGGCGGAATTCGTCAGCAGTTCAAGTACAGATAAGTGATTTTTATTTCGATTTACATCTAAAGTTGATTCTTGAAGTTTTATATCTATTTTGTATTGATTTTGATTTTGAACTTGAATACTTCGATTACTTATTATGGATCAAGCTACTGTCATTAGATTGCGTGGTAGGGCAAAAGCGGCCTTCACAAGGCTTCAGAATACTATTTCTTCCGATTTATCTAAAAATGAAGTAATTTTGCATTTGGAGCGCTTGGAAAGGATTTATTCAGATTTTGATAAATTTGATGCCCAATTACCAGAAGAACAGTCAGAAATTGAAGATTTTGAATCGAAGTATTTTAGTTTGAAACTTCAGTATCAAAATTTCTTAGATGTATTAAATGTGGCTAATGTGCCAAATGTTTCAGGAAATTCTAATATTGATAACTTTAAGTTACCTAAGTTAAATATTCCTATTTTTTCGGGTAACTTTAATGACTGGATGAATTTTAAAGATTTGTTTGTTGCAACAGTGCATAATACTTCTTTATCGAATATACAGAAATTTCAGTATTTAATCGGATCACTTGCTGATGAACCAGCTTCTATAATTAAACATATTCCGTTATCAAATAATTCTTATGAAGAAGCACGGGCAAAATTGCTCGCTAGATACGATAAAAAGAAACAAATCGTACAGTCGTTAATTAAAACATTTATGGATCAAAAATGTATTTCACAGGTTGATAATGTTAATTTACGGCAATTAGCTGATACTTCCGATGAAGTTATCAGAGGTTTAAAAGCTCTTGGTGATGAAGCAACTTCTAGGGATCCATGGTTAATATTTATGTTGCTTCAAAAGGTAGATTCAGAAACTCGAAAGTTATGGGCACAGAAAACAGCGGAAGATGATTTTCATACATTAGAATCATTTTTTGAATTTTTAAATTTAAGGTGTTCTTCTCTCGAAATTATCATAATTAAAGAAGCGAAAGCTAAAGTTTTTGATAAAAGTAGTAATGTTAGTTCTAAAACATTACAGAATTCTAAATTTAGTAATACTAAATGTTCGAAATGTAACGGACTTCATGCGTTATATAAATGCGTTAAATTTAAGAATTTGGATGTTACTGCTAGAAAGAACTTTGTACGAGGATTGTGTTTTTTATGTTTAAATTCACATCTAATCAAAAATTGTAATTCACAATTAAAGTGTAATTTGTGTAATTCAAAAACACATAATAGTTTGTTGCATGAAGATATTAAAGCTAACAACGTACAGCTTTTAACAGCGCCAAATGAAAACGAAAGCACTCCAGAGAGAATTTCGAATGAATCATGCGAGGGTCAAGGTCAGGTAGTTGTCAGTAATACGATTCAAAATTGCAACTCGGCGATTTTGCCTACAGTTCTCGCACTCGCATTTTCGTCCAGTGGCGAAACTATCGAAATTAAATTATTGTTGGATTCCGGAAGTGAAAGTACGTTTATTTCTGAACGAGCTGTTCGAAGATTGGGATTAAAAAGAACAAATCAAAGGTTACTTTTGCGTGGAATTGGCGGAGTGCCAGCTTCCAAAACTCGTGGTTCTGTTGATTTTAAAATTCAGTCTCAAAGTTAAATAAAGAAGTAATTGATGTTAACGCATACATTTTGGATAGGTTAACTTTGCCATTGCCGGAACAAGTCATTAATGTAAAGCATATAGAATACATTAAATCTATTCCGTTAGCGGATCCGAATTTTGCTCAACCCAAAGAAATTGATTTGATTTTAGGAGCTGATTATTTTTTCTCCGTTTTAAGACGTGGCCAAATATATGGTTCGTAAAATGAGCCTGTAGCTCAAAATACAATTTTCGGTTGGGTGATTGCTGGGATTGTCGGAAATAATAAGGAAGGTCCCAAAACAGCAAATTCACACTTCATAAAGTTAGAAGATAATATAAATAATGATTACGAACTTAAGCGTTTCTGGGAAATGGAGGATATTGTCGATGTTGGGAAAAAGGAATTTCTGACATCTGAGGAACAATTTTGTGAAGCGCATTTTCAAAACACTCATTCTGTTAATTCAGATGGGCGATTTGTTGTAAAACTTCCATTCTATAAATCGCATTTGAAGTTGGGTGATTCAAAACCGGCAGCAATTTCTAGGTTGCGTTCCATGGAACAAAAATTCAAAGATAATCCGGAATTTGAAAAACAGTATAAAGATTTCATACATGAATATGAACAGTTAGGACATATGACTGTGGTTAATGATGATTTATCTAACAGATCGGATATAGAAAAGTTTTATCTACCTAATCTAATTAAACCTTCTAGCACAACGACAAAATTAAGAGTAGTTTTTGATGCATCCTGTAAATCTGAAAATGGTATATCATTGAATTCTCTTTTAGGGGTAGGTCCGAAATTACAAAGAGATATTTTTGAGATTTTGATTAATTTTCGATTTCCTAAAATTGTTTTCACAGCCGAGGTGGAGAAGATGTATCGTCAGGTGATGGTAGAACCTGAAGATCAGAATTATCAATTGATACTTTGGCGATACAATTCCAGTGATGAAATGCGTACGTACAAGTTGAAAACAGTTACGTACGGTCTTTCCTCTGCTTCATTTTTAGCAACTCGATGTCTGAAGCAGGTAGCTTTAGAGTCTAAAGAGGAATCAGATGTATCTCGTATATTGCAAGAGGATATGTATATGGACGACTTATTGTCGGGTGCAAATACAGTTGATGATGCAGTATCTGTCTGCAAGAAAATATCATCAATTTTACATGCACGTGGTTTTTATTTGAGGAAGTGGAATTCAAATTCGGTAGAATTCTTAAATGAATTTAAGGAACATTGTTCATTGAATTCTGATTTTGAGATATCTCCTAATTCGAGTTCGAAAGTCTTAGGACTTTTTTGGAATTCAACTGCTGATACCTTCAGTTTTAAAGCTACACTGCACATCAACGCACCTATAACAAAAAGACGCATATTAGCAGAATCTGCTCGCATTTTCGATCCTTTAGGTCTCTTATCTCCTTGCACTATATTGATTAAAATATTCTATCAAAAACTATGGTTAGTTAAAGGCGACTGGGATTCAGTTGTTCCCCAGCATATCTCAGATGATTGGTTAAAATTTCAAGAGACATTCAGTCAAATCAATAATTGTGAAATTCCGAGATGTGTCATACTTACAACGGACAGTGTTATCCAACTACATGGATTTTCTGATGCATCTTCGCAGGCCTATGCAGCAGCCATTTACTGTCGCCAAATATGCAATGCTACGGTTAAGGTTAATCTTTTGGTATCAAAGACTAAAGTCGCGCCTATAAAGCAAGTATCCATTCCTCGATTAGAACTTTGTGCTGCGTATTTGTTGACCAGATTAATGCGATCTCTATTGAATATTTTAAAGAAGTTTGATTTTGAAATCTTTGCGTGGACGGATTCCAAAGTAGTTCTGTCTTGGCTATCAGCTCATTTACGTAAGTGGAAAACTTTTGTGGCAAACAGAACATCTCAAATCATAGAAGTGATACCTATTAAACATTGGAATCATGTTCCCTCTAAAATGAATCCTGCAGACATTGCTTCTCGTGGTATTAAACTTCAACGCCTACCAAATTGTACTTTGTGGTGGAATGGTCTACCATGGTTGCGTCAGGAAGAGGAAAAATGGCCTAAATATGAATTAAAATATGAAGATGATACTGAAGTAAAGGCCGAACAAAGATCTGATCCTATTTTTATTTCTCATATACGTGAATCGAATGATTTATTAGTTAATTTGTTCGAGCATTATTCTTCGCGTAGTAAAATTATTCGTGTTCTGGCTTACTGCCAAAGATTTATTACTAATTGCAAGAAGCATCATGTTACTCAGAAAATTTCACGTAGTGGTATTAACTCCAGCTGCCTTATGCCGCTAACATTTTTAGAGATTCGAGTAGCAGAAAATTTCATTATTCGTTGGATTCAGAATCATTATTTCAAAGATGATTTACAATGTATTAAAGAAGAGAAATCTTTACCCAAGAAGAGCCAACTACGTTCTTGGTATCCATTCGTAGATAAAGATGGTCTCTTACGGGTGGGAGGACGTCTTCGAAATTCATCTTTAACATTTAACATCAAACATCCTGTCATACTTCCTTCTCGACATAAATTTAGCGAATTACTAGTGAGAGAACTTCATATTACTTAAATTCATGCTGGTCCTTCTTTATTATCACACCTCATCAGACAATCTTACTGGATAATTGGAGGAAAGAAACTGATACGCAGTTGTGTCAACCATTGCTTAATATGTCATCGATTTAAAGCTGCTTCAAATCCGCAATTGATGGGTGACTTACCTGAACATCGTGTGACTTTGGAACGACCTTTTTACGCATCTGGTGTGGATTACGCTGGTCCTATTACCCTGAAATTTGATAAGGGTTGTGGTTCTAAAACAACGAAAGGCTATATAGCTCTGTTTGTTTGCTTGTCGACTAAAGCTGTGCATATAGAAATAGAAGCAGTCAGTGACCTGACGGCAGACTCGTTTATCGCTGCACTTAGACGTTTCATTTCACGTCGTGGTGCCCCACGGCACATTTACAGTGACAACGGTACCAATTTTGTGGGAGCGTGCCGAAAACTACAAGAACTAAATCATATTTGGTCTTCCTTGTATGCAACAGAATCGGTTTCCCGAGAACTAACTAAGTTATCTATTGAATGGCATTTTATACCGCCTGCTTCGCCCCACTTCGGAGGAATATGGGAAGCCGGCATTCGCTCAGAGAAATTTCATCTGAGAAGATTATTGAAAGACACTCTTTTAACCTACGAAGAGTTGTCAAGTTGTCAACTGTCAACGCTACTTACCCAGATCGAGGCTATTTTGAATTCACGTCCACTTACTTACGTGAACGATACTGATATTGACTCTATTAATGTTTTAACCCCTTCTCATTTTATTACAGGTGATAATTTAACTTCCTTTCCAGAGACACATCAGACTGTTCGCACAAGGAGTTCTAGGTGGGAACTTGTACAGAATCTACGTCTGGGATTCTGGAAGCTATGGAAAAAGGAATACTTGACTTCTCTTCAGCAGAGATCCAAGTGGCAGTACAACAGATCCAATCTAAAAATCGACACGGTCGTTCTTATCATCGAAGATGGATCTCCACCTCTAGCTTGGCCTATAGGACGGATCATCGATGTCCATCCAGGCAAGGACGGCTTAGTTCGCGTAGCCACTGCCAAAACTAAAACTGGTGTTTTCAAGAGAGCAATTAATAAACTTTCACTAACATTTGTTAACATTTTTTATGTGTATATTGTCGCCAATAAAATCTACTTGGCGAGATTTGCACGGGCGAAATGGAAAAGTACCATTTGAATTTTTAAAATAATTACAACTCAGAATATTATCCAATGTTAAAAGGCTTAATTTTTCATACATGGTCAGTATTCCAACAAAACAATATTTGTATGACAGTCTTCCTTCTATATGACTAATTTTCCTTTCTTCTATTTAAAAAAAAAGCATTTTTATCCGTACTAAATATGTTTATCATCTTAAATATTTCATATATATAAAATACATTTATCATCTCACATATATTCACTTATATCATAAGGTGTAAAAGCTATTATCTTTATATTTTCCAACATTGCTTAGTTTATCGAACACACTTAATACTTTTGCAAAAGCATCGAAACAGTGCTGTATATTGGGTAATAATCCACAAAATGGTTTATAATATGAAAAAATGCTAAGGGTTTACAACAATGCATATCTCGCTTTAAAGTATTATCTCGATACTGAAAGGCTTGCAACTCCTTAATTGTTCATACTTTCAGCTTAGTGTTGTCTATACTTTCAGCTTTTCCGGAATCCAAATGCTGCTTGTCATTCGCTTCTCGTTTCGTAATTTATTGAGCCAAAAGTATATAATTTTTAATGTTTTGTTTTTTCATTATATTCTGGCAGGTTATTGTGGGAGTGTCAATAGCGGAGTAAGTTCAACTTTTATCCTCGTCAGATTTAATCGTCTTCATGAAAAGTTTTGAGTTTTTCATCGATTGTCAAATATTTCCTTTTGCAGACATGTCTGGATAAAACATCAGCTTTCAAAAATTATGACAACGCAAAACTGCAAAAGAACTGAAGTGTAGAGGGAGCGGAGTTTTTAAAAGAGTAGAGTATTTATGTGGAAATTGTCCCTGAGAAAGCATTCCAGGATTATCTTGAAAACCGATTTTCGTTGCTTTCAACCGTCTTATCTGTAGCGAGAAACTTCTCTTCCGACTGTCAGGTTCGAATTCCCACCATTAAACATGTCATTGAGACTAGCAAATGTCAACAGAAGCAGAAAAAAATGAGAAATATTATATTTAGATATTGCTGAATAATAAATGCATGGTTTTTGGCTTCTTAAAGAATTGTTTGGATTTTTCATTAGAAAGTAAAAACGCCGTAAAAACCGTTATATCAGGCATTGATTGTGAACTGATTAAGTGAAAAACAACAAAGCTCTCTGAAAAAGTAGTTATCACTTTAAAAGGCACGTCAAAATATATGTGCATTAAATAAAAGTGGTTTAGTTATATTATAAATTTTTATACGGCAATATCAATTATTTTACTTGAAGGTGAAAGCATGGAATACTACATTTTTTGAATAAAAAAGGGGTGTTAGGTAATTATATAACGTAAATATATTTCAATATCATCAAGAATTAACCATAACAAATTTCATTATCTCAGAAAAATTATAAACATTACAGAAGTAACAATTTCTAAATTCTTAGAAAATTGGATTAATTTTGATGAAACATTTGGTACTTTAGTTAGTGATTTACTTAAAATTTCAATGAATGTGTGGGGAAATGTAATACTTAGAGACACCAAACATGCAGACCACAAAAAATTGTCTTTAATTCTAGGAATTGATCAAACAAAGGATTTTTACTGCATTTCTTCTCTTCGTGTAGCCCCTAGATGTATTTCCTGAATTCTTAATGCTATCAGAAGTATAGTCTCTACGAAACAAGACATGATATTAATATACTTAAATCAAATGTGTTCTTATATAATGGCTGTAGCTAAAGCGGATGGTGGAATGTTCCTTAATAAATTTGTAGAAAATCAGCGCTTCGGAAAAAATTCATTTATTTATTTATTATTTTTTTCCCAGTTTTTGTTTGCTTGCAAGTTTATAAGAACACTCTCCAATGAACATCCGTTTAATAAAATTAGTCTTATTCGGAAACATCACTACGCTTGCTCTAATGATTTTAATAAACGGACCGAAGCAAACAGAAATTACCTTAAAGGTACTATATTCACATCTCTGCCTTGTTACATACGCGTATTTAAATAAAAACCGAAAAGTAATTGCTAAATTAATGCTCTCTGTTCCAGGAAATAACTACTTTTACTTCCATCTTCGAGGAATTTGTGATATTTTACCCAAAAGTGTTCTTTTTAGCTCGAAATCTGTTTAGTAATTACAGTAGTGCAATCTGTTTAACTTAAGAAGACAAACATAAATAAATAAGAGTTCCTTTTCAGCTCAGAATATATATTTATAAAAAATTCTGTAATGGGAAAAATAATAATTGCGTTTCAATATAATAATAATTGCGTCTTTTCTGCCCTTTTAATTACTTGTTTGACATACTTTCATACGAGAAAAGTGATGGAGTGATATAAGTGCTTTTAAAAAACTTGTTGTTTGAGATGCGTGAATAAAATAGCTTTTATTCGCCTTAGACTGTGGCATACTGTCGTTTATAGCATTTAATATTTAAATAAAATAGCATTTTTGTACACATTTTTGTACTAATAGTTTTTATAAAACTTTATTGGATTTTGACCAGACGTTATTGGATCGTCTATATTTCTTTACGATTTAACCACAATAATCTCTCAAAATAGTAAAGTATATTTCAGCTGATGCTATGAGAAAATTGCTTATTTTAGTTATTAGTAAAATATAAAGCAGTATTATACTTGGACTTAAAAATACATTATCTTTAATAATTGTTTTACTTAACATTTTTTGAGCGTAGTCCGTTTTATGTGTCTAAATTCCATCAATAATGTATAGAATCGGTACTTACTGTCTAGGAATATGATGTTTGTAAACTTATATGTGGCTGTCTAGGGGCTAATAAACTAGTCCGATTTATGAATAACTTGAATATTTAATGAAACATGAATAGTTGTTTCAGACTACAAAATGATTACATGTGTAGAAAGATGAATTTACATAGATGATATATACAGATGAAGAGAATCGACTGTACTTTACATGTAAACATCTTTCAATCGCGTCAACGTCTTAATGGCGGAATCGTCTGACTTCTATCCTCGGAAAAAAGTAAAAGATTATTCTCACAGCTTGTCGCGTCATCCGATTATAATGAACGATGCCATCCCACAATAATATATACTTGTTACAAATCCCTTCGCTTTTTTATTTACTCTAGCTGTTCCTTCTCCCTTATTTCCCATGCTATGTTTTCCCCTTATTTTGACATGAGACTACAAGTTTCCTTTCGTGCAAGTATTTTAGGCTACCAGATGACCGGAATTTCTCTTAATGACTTTGACGTCTTTCTCCTTCATTATTAAATTTATACCTTAATACATTTACTTCATTATTACATATTCCATTGATTTCTGCAATATGGAAAAACGTTAACAATGAAATAAATCAGTTGTTATAAACTTGAGGTAATTTTCAATTATTTTCATAGATAGCCTGAAGGGAAAAAAGATTTTGACTGAAACAAATTGATAGAAAATAAAAATTATTTTATGAAATAAGCTATACATCACTATAGTACCGGACATAAAATCACAGCAGTATGCTTATTTTGCATTGCATTGACTAAAATAATTTATGATGTCATTTTTTTTTAGAAGACTGTAAAGAAGTTAATAGTCTTAAAATTTCTTCAAAATTCTTCAATGTAAAAATACTCATTTTGTTTGATCTGGTGAATACTTTATTTGAGAAGTAAGAAAAGAACAACAGATATAAACTCTTAATTCTCATTCTGTAAGTTATTACTTGCACGAAACGAATATTATAAACAGCGAAATATCTTATGTATTATTGTGCTTGTTCATAGTGATAATTTTGTAACCATTAATATTCGGATTTAATTTATTGAACAATGGTATTTGTTTTACATAAAAAGGCATATATGCTCAAAAATGATATTCAGTAAGAAAAATTAACGGAATTTAAAATCAATTCAAAACGTTCTATAAAGTTCAGCATTTAAAAGTTATTATGAAAAAAAATTAGTTAAATTTTATTCTTTGAAATTACGCAAGTTTTTCTTAAGTTTCTTATGTAATTAAATATTACTTCACTCCCTTTTTACTGGTTGTTAAGCTTCAGAAGAATTTATAATGCCTTAAAAATTTAATTCCTAATACCTATCGATAAAAATGGGATAATGTAACTTCGTACTCCGTGAGAGTAGACGTTCTCCTGCTCCGAAAAGCACAAAATATTTAATAATAATAATAATAAAAAATAAAAAGGTCAAATATCACCTTAATAACCTTCTCTCTCGGATTCATTTCCAGTTACTTTCAGAACGAGTTTTTAAAGAATTAATGAACAACTTACTCCTTCCCTAGATCATTTTAAAATTCCTTATAATAGATTATTATAAAAAAGGAAATTCCAGATTTAAATTATGTAGCTTAACAAGAAATTTTGCTATTAGCTACAATCTAGGGGAAGGATAGGAACGTTAATACCTGATTAAAAATAAACAAATAAAGATCAGAATAATAAATAAAACTTAAAAGTTAAAAAAGGATGTTGAAGCAGAAGCTATCTATTTCTTCTTTTATTCTCTCCCTCAGAGAAAAATTTAAAAAACATTAGCAGTATCCTCTAATTTTTTGGCAATAAAATGATAGAAAAAGAATGGTACCTTTATCTGGAAAATTAATTTTCAGATGCTCGGAGGTCAGACGTCATTGCAGTAGAAAATAATAACCTTCATATATTTAATATTTAGGTGATATAATGTTCAAGAGATAATAACAGTATTAAAATTCATAATAATATTTGACTGATGTAAAAAAATAGATCCTCGTCTACACCCTTAAAATAAAACTTATGTTTGACAAATACTTTATTATCCAAAAATGCATTTTCAGAGTACAAAACTTCATACAACACCAAATATTTTCATTCATTCTTGGTGGAGTTAGATGAGGCCGAATTCAGAGAAAATAAGGTATTCAATCAGCTTTCAGTTCAGCAAATAAGACGCATTGGAAACGTGCACTTTTCTGCAACAAGGAACTGGTCTAAAATAGCTATTAGAGTTGAAGTGAGAGGTGGCGGAGGACGCGGACACATTAACGTGACATATGGACAGAAATTATACATATATATGCACTAACAACAAATAAATGAATTACATATAGACATAAACTTCACATTTACGCGCATAAAACGTATATAAAGGAAAGCATTTAGTCAAGCACTTATATTAAATGCATAAACACATAAATCACACGTGAACACATCAAACACATATAAGCAGAGCAATTAGCTATTGCTTGTATGATAGACAGATGATAATAACACATAGTGTTTCCAAAACATTAAGCCTTATATTATTAGTTAACTTCTATGCTAAATATTGTGCCCTTGCAAAATAATGCTAGCGATAGCACATATAAGTATAGATAGACTGAACTGACATACAAGAACATACAGAGATACATGAAACACGATATACTTAGTGAAATTGTAATATTATGACTTTAAATTATGATGAAAATATTAGTAATTTGTGAAATACGCAGTAGGGAGGCATAATAGATACGAAAGATGAAATCCTCGCGGATATTGGAATGGAAAACACAAAAGGGCGGTTACAAGAATGCTATAGTGTGGAGTGTATATTAATTAGAAAAAGACACAAAAATATGCATGTCAAGAGACAAAGCACTATCACATATGACACTGACCTGTTGCTGAAAAAAATCAAATGACAGTTAGGAGGAATGTTTATTATACGTAGTAAAGTAATACACATTGCAGAAACAATCTCTTGCTCTAAGGTTATCAGACCGCTGATTGTGATGCAAACAGTTACCGTAGCCTCTGAGGTAGGAGAATACAACGCTTAACGCATGCTTTGAGATTAGTTGTGGGCAATCGAATGAGGCAGAAAGCGGGAAGTAGTGACATAATAATCTAGATGGCCATGGTACCCGCAGACGCATGTACAGTAAACCCTTGCTGAACGCAGCGGTTACGTCATTAACACATTGTGCATACGGCAAAATCACGTTCCGCAAAGTTTGGTCTCTATGAGAAAATGGGTTTAGATTAAGAAAGTACGTATAATTAAAAAAAAAAAAAAAAAAACGTATTTAGGCCACCAGCGTCGGAGCGGTAAAGTCATTGTTAACTAGTAGTTCGGTTCAGGGCTGGTAGCGAACAGGCTGGCTGTATGAGAGTTTTCGTGATTTCCCCTCATGTGTAACGTGTATACGAGTAAGTTTCCTTTAAAAGTACTCCACAAAGATGTTCCCCTTCTTAGGCAAATACACCTCGTGTGCTTTTCAGTAAACAAATGAACCAAACCATAATATTATTGCAATTAAAAGAGAAAAATTAAACAAATGTTAATTGAAAGGATTTTTATTACTGATTAAAAATTAGGTACATGAGACAATTTTTTTTTAATTATCTGAGCACGGGATAATGCCTCACGCAGCTCAATAAACGTTTGACGTCAAGGCGTGCAAAAACTTTCAATACCTCTCATAAAGTGTCTCTACTTTCTTTTTTCATAACAAAATCAGACAATTCCTATGCCTTTTTTTAAATTTGTTAAACTCCATTCACGTGAAAGGCTGTTCATTTTATTCACAGTCGCTGCTGTCACCGTCAGCTGGTGCTACAAGATCATCCAATTCTTCATTTGTCATTTCCCGATCATCATTCTCGACCAATTCTTTGATGACTCCGTTTTCCATATCTGGAAATTCTTTCCCGATTATTGCTTTCGAAATTCGTATGATTTCCCTTGCTTCATATTTCAATTGATGGAAAGAAATCCTATAATATTAAGGACAACTGCTGGCCAGCGCTGACGAAAGCAAGCATTTATTATTGATGAATTCACTTGTTCCCATGCGAATTTACTTATTTCTATGCAATGCCTCTGGTTAATTGTTTCAAAAATGCTATTATTGTATGATGCTTTCCTGTTTTTGGTGCTTTATTTCCAGAGATTTAAAACTGCTTGACGTAATAGGATTTGATAGGTTTATGATTTTTGATCCATTGGTTGGATGGAGGAAGTGGTGTTTGGTGGAATGAATGAAACCTCTACATTTGGATGCAATATTGTGAGAGCTTCAGTACTGTGTCCTGGAACATTATTGAGACCTTAAGAGCCCAGAATTTGCTGTTCCAAGCATTGGACGTCTTTAATGAACGAATTTTCAAACCAGGTATTAAAGAGGACTGTCGCAACGCAGCCGACATTCTACAGCGTACCGCGTATAATTGAGGTTTTCCTTTTGAGCAAATTAAATAGAGGTGATTAAGATAACTCGTAAATGCAAAATCGCGTTCCCTAAGTCAGCGTTCGGCAAGGGTTACTGTGCGATTTCAAACCTAGAGTAATTAGAAGGGAAAGAAACATGGCCGCTGATATAGAAACAAAGTTGCAGAACTGGATAAAATCGGACCTTGAAGACTGTAAGAATGTAATCGTTAAGTTCGTCTTCCCCGCTTGCTGGTGTTCCATTCATCAGCCATTTATAATCATTGCGCTTTTTTTTATTTTCAGATAAGAAAGGAGGTTCTTCCAAGATATGCTGGAATTCATTACCGCTGCTAGCTGCCTTCTTGATTAGTATATCCACTTTCTCATTGACCTAAATTCGTATTGTGCTTTGACAAGCGGAAACTGATAGGGGGACCTACATTGTCTCTTATTCATCCCTGGATGTTTGTGATAAGTAGTGACATATGATAAGGATTACATATAGCATGCAGAACTGATAGCATATCTGTGTTAATGCGAATTGCATAAAGATGCATTTGTATAGTATCGGCAATTGCTTGCTCTATTACCAGCGCCTTACTCAAAAGCCACAGTTACGTTCGGATTTTGATCGTTCGATTTCTAATGCTTGCGTCATCTTTGTGAAGGAAGGCGAATCCTATTGCTACAGGATTTTGGAGGGGCAAAGTGACGTTATGTTTACTTCGCTTGTGTATACTCTTTAAACAACGCCTTTTTTCTTCGGGTTTTTGCTTAGTTACGGACTCTGAAAATTATGGACATGAATTCTCATGACGATGTTAGGAAAATTATTATAGTAAAAATAAATCCAGTAGAGATTAAGCTTGGCGTATGTAATTTTGAAACCTATTGGAGGAAATAAAGTTAAATGGTTTTTCGAAACTGATCAGAATCGATTTCATGACAAGGTTAAGAAAAAATCTCCGGAATTAAACACATCCTTCCCTAAAAAAGGAATTCTGTTATCCTTCTAAAATGTTTAAATTAAATTCCTATAGAAGATCTTCTGAAATGATTTTTGAATAAAATACTGAAGTCGAATCCAATGAAAATACAAGTATATGTAGAGTTGCGTTCACTTTAAAACTTTCAGTATAAGAGGCATGTATAGAGAAACTTGTGGTTCGTTCACTTGAGTTGTGGGTGGTTCACTTGTGATTCGTTTGTTCATTTAAGTTGTGGGTGGTTCACTTGTGATTCGTTCGTTCATTTTGTCTGTGGGTGGTTCACTTGTGATTCGTTCGTTCACTCTCCGTCAAGATAAGTCAAACTTTAACTGGAGTGCATTTGAAATGGATGATTTTCTTACCATCAATAGTTTTAAATGTCTTGCATATAACCATTGTGCTGACGAACGTACTGATGCAACAGCCTGTTTTAACTGTTCTGGAGAACATAAATCAGAAAGCAGCTAGAAGAGGAATGTTTCAGTTTGTATAAAGTGTATCCGTTTCAATCATAAAACAGATAATGTACGTAAAACGCGAATGACTATTTTCAGAGTATACTACAGACTATTTTCAGAGTGTTGTCCTAGTGTTCTAGAAGTGTATACAGCTAAATCTAAATCTCCGGTAAAACAGTTAATTTTAAATATAAAATCCGACAGTATTGGCTATGCGATGGTACAGAAGACTTATTGTTACAAGAGCCATGTCTCAAGATATCCTGCTATCCTGCCACTTATACTCTTTATTGTGATCCTAATTCGGATAATATAAAGGCGACAATTTCGATTACGTGATCTTTCACCTTATCTTGATTATAAAATTGCAGATTACAATCTGATCACTTTGGATATTGTTGCTGGTCGACTGTGTCGACCCATTTTTTATACTATTTTGAGTTTTCAATTATTGATTTGAATCTTCATAAAATTAGTCAAAGTTTATGAAAAAAATAATAGACTGTTGTATTAAATACACTGGCGAATCTTAATTATAATTTACTCCCTATTCAGACGCTCGTGGATACACTGAGTGAATGTAGTTTTTGCTAACAGTTTCTTCATTATTAACGAAACTTATGGACTACGTTTCGTGAAATTCAGTGTTCATGCTACATTGATGTTACAGTCATTGTTACAAAACTTCTTCTCCATGTTATTTCGAGTCGGTGTCTGGCTGAAGATGAATCTTGATATGGTGATAGAATTCGAATTTTATCTCCATATGGTCTTGCGGCATACTTCAAACGTTCCATTTAAAATCTTTACTACAAAGAAAGCAAACTGGCTTCATATTCGGGATTATTACTCTTCTCGAATCAACCATATCTTTGGCATTCTTAGAGGTTGTACTGATGGTTCCTGCTCAAATCTAATTGTTGAAAATTTTGGTTCTGTTCTTCTATAAGTATCTTAATTTTTAATGGCTGTTAAAAATTGTGGCGTACATAATGTTCCTTGGTGGTCTATTGAAATTGGTTGCGTGAGGAATAGGCTGAAATCTTCGTGTAGAGTCTGAGCGAAAATATCAGCGTTATAGAAATCCAACTCTCGGAAAATTGTACAAATTCAAATATTTCGAATGCAGAAAAGCATATAATCAAATGCTTGTTGACGCTAAATGTGGCTCCTGGAAAAAATTTCTTTCGACCATTGATGTTCACAAGGTGAGGAATAGAATTTTTACGTATGGCGATAAAACAGAATTCATGAACAAAATTGAAGTAACTGGTATTCTTCCATCTACGGGAGAGACACTGAAAACTCTCTAGATGAGACAGTAAATGCAGTGCTTCAGAAATTTTCCCTTCTGGTCCAGAGGAAAATAATAATCATTTATATAAGGAGTACCTACACTCTGCGTGTACTGCTTATTTTTCTGCCGTTGATTCTTCTTTTGCCTGTGATGAAGTCAATACAATTATTTCTGTGCTGGAATCAAATAAATAATCTGTTCCTAATTCTATATCAAATGAGAATATTAAATAGTTTCATTTGATGTTTCCTTCTCTTCTCCATAAACGTTTTGCTGTTTATTTACAAGTGTTTGTTTCCAAGTGCTATTTTTCCAAGTGTTTGGAAGCATGCTCAGGTAATACTTATTTCTAAAGGAAATGAGTCTAGGTAAGTGCTGGGAAATTTTCTGTTAAAACATTTTCTAGTATCTGCGCAGAGAAGACTTTCTTTCTGTTGAACAGCACGATTTTATACATCAGAGGAGTACTGAAGGCGCTAGCTTACGTTTGAATAATATTGTTCAGAGAGGAAAAAAGGAAAATTTGCACACTACTTTGGTTTTGTTTTATGTAAAATGCGCTTTTTTTTATGTGTGGTGGCCTTGCATTCTTAACCTTCTAAAAAAAGTGAAGCTTTCAACGAATATTTTTTCACTTGTTGCTGACTATTTAAATGGTAAGACTGCCAGATTGCAACTTGGCTCGGTTTTTGCCATCCGTCGCCTTGAAAGGGTTTCACTTGAGACTTATGTTTTGGAACCTACATTACTCTGTACCTAAGTTTTGGAACATTATTGTTAATGCCTCCTCTCAAATGTTAAACATCTTTCTGCTGTGATTCTATAGGCTTTATATGATATCTTTCTTTGCTTTCAGAATAGAGATTTTCCTTTTCCTTCTTTCACGCACAGGAGACTTCAAAACTCGCCTCCAACTGGAAAAAAGGTTTTAAATTGGACTTTAGTTTTAAAGTTAAAAGTCAAAGTCGCATAATTTTGCGAGTTATTTGAAGATATCGCACTGCAAGTTACGAGTCTGTTATTGCAGTTTCTTGTGTTTCCGAAATCGACATTGCCGTTCTTCATAATAGGTCTTTTAGGGAAAAATCACTCTGTTTCTTCTGTCTCTGGTCAGGACTAAGTCTTGCTTCGATCTTCTTCCTCATTCCTCACCTTCCTCATCCTCCGAAAGAATGCTGTACATATTATTGAATTTATCAATACAATCGCGATAATTTCCCTGTAACCTGCTATACAAGATTATATGTCTATAATGAGATTAATTTGTAAGAAAATATTGTAGCTCATGAAATCCAATTTTTATGAATTTTAGAAGGAAACGCCATTTTTCTCCACTTGCTTCCCCCCCCCTTTTTTTTTTTTTTTTTTTTTTTTTTTTTTTGTTGTTTATTTACGTATAACTTTTGACATGCCTTTTCAGGCTCCTATTCGGTAAGGTGTCCAGTGTTTATTCGAAATAGATTTCAACATATTATTTTTTTATTTTAAAATGATTTCTTGTTATATATAAAAATTTTTTCGAGTGATTCCTTTTTAATACATAAACAAATATACTTTAACAGCTTCGAAAAATAAATTTCACTCAAGATGAATATGCTACAATATGTCGAAAGTATAACAATAAAAAATGTAGTTCAGAAAAACAATAAAAAATGTAGTTCACTAAAATCGTTCAAATGCTTGAATTAATCTCTTCCGTGTGTTTTTACTATATTTTATTACACTATAAGTTATTTCTCCCGCCTTCGTAGAATGCCATCGGGGTGTAGTGATCAGCACGCTCGACGCATATTCGAGAGGTCGTGGTCGGGTTCCGGCGAGGGCGTTGCTCATTTTCCCTCTCTCCTGATTCGAAGTAAACTAATGTCTCTACAACACTTTAGTAAATATTAAAAAATATAATAAAGAGTAATAATAAATATTACTCATTTTGAGAGAATATAATATGATTTGCTGTAGGATCATAAAAAGAAATAATAGAGAGAAAATAATGCCGAGACTAGAGAAATAAGGAAAAGCGTGTAGGATTTACTGCTTAAATTGAAACTTTGTCTTTTATAAGAGTAAATTTCTTCAAATAGATGTAAAGTGTTTCTCCCACTTTCCTAGCCTGCTTTCGTGGTGTAGTGGTTCTGCACACTCGGCCGCTATTCCAGAGGTCCGTGATTCGATTCCCGGCGAAGGCCTTGCTAATTTGTCATCTTTCCTACTTCCAAAAAATACCTAATGTCTCTACACAGATTACCAAGAAGATAAGAAAGCTATGTACGAAACTTAAATAAAATGAAAATATATTTCTAGGAAATGTAAATAATATTTTATCTGATATTCCACTTCTTCTAATTCATAGCTTATGTCTTCTAACTTAATAAGTTTGATCTTTTGTGACGAAGCTAAATATCCTATTTAAGTCAAAAATAAGTATATTGATTTCTGTACTGTGTGAAACGTTTTTTAACAACCGAAATGTATTAATAATGAAACACATTTAAATGACACAACTATTTAAAAAGTCATCATAAAATTTTAAGGATTTATTATACACAGTTGTATAGTATTTAGTTTAATAACCCATTAAATTCTGAGTTGAACTTTATAGGGTTACACTTAGTCTAGTATTGCTACTTTAGACCTAGAACACTAACAGACGTGAAGTCAGTTTTTGCTATGTCTGAGAAAAATGACAGAAATCTAAAATATAGTATAATAACCTTTTACTTTAATTAGGTCTTGGAATATAAAGGCACACTCTTGTGCTACAATAACCGAAACTCATGGTGATGCAAAAGAATAGCCCAAATTTAAATTAAATGCTGAACAGTATTAGAAGACTACACAAATATCTAAATTAGAAACTGGCTCAATATCTTTACCGGACCAGCGTGTCAGAATTAAAGTATCTGTTGCAAGAGGCCACAAAGACGAATATTATTAACTGCTTAGAGCTGTCAGAAACTAATCACGTAGGGCTCAGAACGCAGAAGCACTGTCTCTCTCTCAAATATAAAACCTCAGCTTAAATAATAAAGGCCAGTTTTGATTCTGGTGAGGAATACAGAAACAAGAAGTTATGGTAAAGACTTAAATCAAAATAATTGGCTAACTTGCATCAGATACCCTACTTGTTTCTCCACCAGAATTTAAGCAATCGCAATGAAGATGTTTGATGGCCTTCTTAAGTTTCATATTCTAAATCTGCAACACGAGCTAACTTTTACAATCTGCAAGTGAAATGTCTAAAACAATTAAAGTTACTGAATTAAAATTTTTTATAGCAGTGTGGATTTCCTTTATGTCAAAATTATTTAGTTCATACCTTTCCTCCTGCCAGGAATCTGGAAGAAAAATAGTTTAGCAAGTAAATATTATCATTTATGCTTTTCAACATACCATTTATAATTCCATCGAAACGTTTTGAACATTTGGCTTCTTCAAAACTCATTTTCTCACCCTGCTCGTCACCATTCTAATGCATGGAAGTGCGTGTGAAAATGTGGCGAAACTATATCTCAAAAAAGGACAAACTACCTGATAGCCGAAATAATTCATTGTTATTAGCTTAGACAGTCTAGATCTCAAGAACACCCTATTTCAAGAGTGGATATTTAAGAGTGTTCTAAGCTTAATTTTCATTAAATCTCTGAGTGCTGGCCGAAGAGCCTAAACTTTCAAGTGTTGAAAATCATTACCCTAGCGTTTCTGTTAACTCATTACCATTTGTAGCCGGTACTTTAAAATTATCATACCCAACATCAGAATACCTAGCTGTTACAAAATAATTAACGAACATACTCTATGAAAAAAAACTTAAAATTCATTTACATTCAATAGCTTACATAATTGGAACTTAACGCTTCAGTTCTACTGAACTTAGCGAGTGAAAAGGACAAACTATCATTCTCAAATCCCAGTACCTCAACTTAAATACTCACAGCTAATTTTCCTTCTGGTGAGGAATACGAAAAGAAGAAATTATGGTAAGGATCCAAATAAAAATATCTGGTTATTAAACATAAGATATCCTACAAATTTATTAGGAATTCTAATTTTCATTGACTCTCATCAGGATGTAAATGAGATACGCGTATATAAGAACAAAATTTTTGACAGTTAGAGAGAGAGAAAAATCTGGTAGCGACTTTATAACCTTTCTTTTATTTCCTCGACCAACATTGAAACTTATGTTATTCAGCCCTGTTGCCAGCCAATTAGCGCATTTAATTAGAAGAGAGGCAATGTTTGTTAGGCATTTGCACTATTATCGATATCATTAATTTACTTTGAATTGTTATCCATGTTTTATGTTATCTGAAATCTCGAAAGTACGTAAAATGTAATTGCAAGCTGAAACCGTACATCTATTAAGTTTAAAGTTTTAAATAAAATGCTTATTCTAAACCTTATTATGACTCAATTGTTATTTTCATACAAGAGGCGATTAATCGCCTGACAGTTTTAGTAGGTTTTGAATTAAACTAATTAAGGGTTGGAGCTCCCACAAAATAACCGTATTAGTTTGTTCAAATGATACTTACCTAGTGAAAATATACGTTTTCCAGAGTTGTTTCAAACGAAACTGTTAGCCTTACACTTCCCCTGTAGAGTGATTTACATTACATCCACACATACAAACTGTAAAAGTAAATTACTGTTTCCTGTGTAATAAAAGTCCAGTCTGCTTCAGGTTGACGAGTATTTCTCTCTGTAACAGTATTAGTTATGTCTGTCGTTAAGCGAATAATCTACATGGTATCCACAAGAAGAAATGAGGAAAAAAAAAGAGCTGATGTTAAGTAAATATAATTTCCAATTACAGACTTTGTGAAGTTGACATCCACATCTAAATTATTATTCCAGGTAAAATTGGAGGCATAGCGTTTCTAAAGTAGAAAACTATGCAATCAACGGATTACATAAAAGAAAATGCTTCTTGTTATTCTGGAAATGTTGGAGGCGGGCTTATAATTATGTAATGCATTTAGAACTTTCACAGCTCATAACCATTCTATAAACTAAGTAATGTAACGAATGAATATCGTCAGCAACTACCTCTACCAACAATATAGAGAAAATGCTCAGTTCAACGCGAACTGCAGAAGTGAGCTGTTCATAATGTTTGAACTCGCGCCCTAAACTTTATTATGTAATTCCATGTTCTGTTTATCGTTTTCTATATGTTAATGTTAGGGGTTAATAAAATGTTATTTAAAATTAACTCCTGATTTTTTAAGGAGATAATACAGTGATTAAATAACCTTTGATTGGAGTTTTACATAATTATAAATAGCATTATTTTGTAATAAAGGCATAGTGATTCATCATAACTGTATTTCATAAGCCTAAAGATTCCTTATAGAGAAGCATTGTTATTACTAGCATAAGTTATGCTTGTAACATAAGTAAAAGTTCCTAAGCGTTTATGTTATGTGTCATGATATGCTACTTTATTCATGATTAGGATAAAGCTGAAAATAATCGCTAAATTTATGAAAGGGATAATGGTAATTTAATTTCGAATTAATTAAATTCATTGAATACGACTAGTAAAAGATTCAAAAAGAACGTAAAAGAATGAATATGTAGCAGTTTTGTGTCGTCAGGAGAGCAGACATTTACTCTTGAAGCCAGATTTCAAATAACTAATATAAAATTTGAATTACATAATGGTACAGTCCTCGCATATAAGAGTATATTTATTATAAGACTTATGTTTCTAGCAATTTATTTGCCTGTCTAAGAGACATTACAACAATTAGATATGGTAGACAACAGTCTATTTTATGCGTTTTTGCTTGTTAAATAAATATTAAAATTTTCACTTAGCGATAATTTACGGTGAACAAGTATCACATCAGTGTCATTTCCTTCTGTTTTATACTCGCGTTTCTAGAGGACTAATTTTTAAACTACTGGGCTTACTGTAAGTACTTAGCATATAATTTCTTCCGATATTACATTGAAATTCGCATATGAGTCGTTTAACACTTTCGTGTTTTTCAATCGCTTAAATACTTCTTTTTATTTTTTGAATTTGTAATAGGATCTTATTTTCATGAATCTCTAATGGAAACGTTTTGAATCTGTAGTCTCTTTCTTCGATGTGTTTGACTGTAATCTGAAATATTCATACAAATTTTATCTCATTTCATTTTTATTTCTACACAAATATGCCTTTTCATTTTTGCGAGTTTTAACGCCTTTCTGATCCATAACAACAGCTTACTCTTGTAATTTACAGATTTAACGGATTATCTATCTTTAAATTCGAGCGCAATTTTTAGCTCAAAAAGGAAAAATGGTTTAATAATATTTATCAAGATATGTTCGAATTATATAATTGATCACATTTTTAAAACTCTGCTATAATGTTTATCATATTTTCTTTTATTTCTATGCTTTCTATGAGTAAAAGCTTTATTTTTAAGAACGTCACATTTATGTAAAAATTTTGAGCATTTAAACAGAAGAATTACAGATAATACAGCATTTTTTTAATCCACGATTATTTGTTCCAGATTCTCAGTAAGCAGTGATCAGTAAGAGTATTCTCAATATTGTCAGCAGTATTAAAAGAAAGCAGACCCAAAGAAATTGAATGATTATGAGTGTCCCAAAGAACAGGAAAAAGGTGTCATTTGTGCCGGGATGACCAACAGCAACACTGCAGAGATATTGAAGTTTTCACTGGAAACTATACAAAGAATTAGGAAGCTTATGGCGGATTCAGACTTTGATGCACAAACGGTCAGCTTCTAGAAAAATACAACATGGATCTGAACACATAAAGAAGAAGAAACATTTCGTTTCAAATATGTTTCAATTCAAAATTCATCGAAAATGATTTCCACATAAATCCGAGAGATTCTCAATGGCTCAGCATCAAGAAAACAAATATTCGAGCAAGACCTCAAAGAATCTGCCATGCCCTTCAACATTTTATAAAATAGAGAACCTTGAAATAAACTTTCTAGAACCTCGATAAAGGCTGTGACTGATGCTGAAGATAGCTTCACTGAATATAATCAAACTACACAGTATTACCTTGTTCTTGCTTTTGGAAGTTTCGGTGAATGTTTAAAATTAAAGCTTCTAGATATGTTTTGCTTAACGTATTTTATACACCAATTTGGCACGTTCAACATGTTTTACAGTTTTTTAATTCTAAATTATAACTCCAGTCTTAAATTTCATATTTGATGAAATTTGAAGTCATCTTAAAATTATTCTAAACTTTTTAAATTTTATATAGTGTTCCTATTGCTTAATTCTCACTCTTCAAATCGAAGAATCAATGTTAAAATCAGTTTTTAAATTTCCTACTATATTCCTGTTTTTTTTGTTTAACAGAATCCTTGGATCGTAAATGCGTTATTAGGATACCTGACAAACATTTGTATCTAAATATGGCTATTAAAGGAATGGCTAGGTATTGGAAGGAAGTTGTAGATGATTAAACAAGTCATATAATTGATCAATAAATGACGATCGTTCTGCATAATACGTTCCGTTTTCTAATATAATAACTAATTACAAGATACATCTTTCATGTTATTTGTTATATTTTATTAACTTTCATATGCATTGATAATAAGATTGTGATGAAGAATATATTTAAAATGTTGTAGAAAAATGTTGTTCTAGATGCTTACACATATATTAAAAAAATTATAGCATTATGTTTAATAAAAATTAAATTGTTCGTTGATTCACTTAATTTTATGCATATCTTACACCCCTGAACTTCAATTCAAGGTAATATATTATTCAAGTAATAATCTCAGTGGAAGAGTTAAATGTACCTTTTTGAAAGAATTAAAGGCATTCATTCCCTTTGGTTTTGTGCAGAATTTGTAGAGTCATTAGGATATTTTTAAAGCAGGAATGATGAAAAATGAGCAATGCCCTCAACAGGAATCGAACCACGGACCTCTCGAATACGCGTCCAGCGCGCAGATCACTACACTACAAAGGCATGCTAAGAAGGCGGGAGAAATACCCTATATACTTCCCCTTTTAAAAGGCAACTGGGGTATTTTAAGAGACCCAATCGCCAAATTCTGGGTGTGGAGAATCATCATCCCCCCAACCTTTTAGTTCCGGCGCCACTGTAGAGTGATTAGGTTATCATTAAAGCAAGAGTAATGAAAAATGAGCAACACCCTCGCCGAGAATCGAGCCACGGACCTCTAGAATATGCACCCAGCGTGTAGACCACTATACTGTGAAGGCATGCTAAGAAGGCGGGAGAAATATCTTCTAAATTAATGAGCATATAAATGTTTGATAATCTGAAAACCCAGGTTATATTCCAATAAGTTCTGGATCAGTCTATTAGCATGAAGACCAGAGTTGGATTCCCAGCGATAGTACAACCAGTTTGTCAAGATTCTTTCGAACTAAACTAAAAAGCTAACAACATAATTAAAGAAATTGTTAAATTACGTTGTTAATTTTAGTTTTTATCAACATCATTAATCAAATTAATTAATTAATTCGTAAATTTAGGATAGTAATAATTAGAGATGTTAAGCAGAAGTGCGATTCATCTTATATCTCGAGTCTTAAATTTCTTTCATGTAAGAATAACAGTAATAAAAAATCAATTAATTCTAGAAGCTTTTAATTTGAGGAAAATTTGAAATATGTGTTTGATGGAAAATAAAGTTAAAAATCCGTGTTATATATTAGAAATACACAAATAAAATCTAGTCAACGCAGTATGTAAGTAGAATCCTAAAAGTTTCACATCTTCAATATAGTTTGACAAAAACAGTTGAGTAACATCCAAGCATCGTTCCGTTTCTTCGCAATTATTTTAAATAAAAAGTGTGTAGAAGGATTTGTTTAAGTGTTAACGCAGATAAACTCTAAACGTTAAATTCTCTCTAGAAAACTAAATGGATAACACTCAGGGTTGACATGAGGGGATCCTAAAATAGCAGCAGACATGCTCTTTTTTTCAATGATTGCTTTTACTGTATGCCAAGACATCTAATCCTTTCGAAGATTCGAGTTAAACATTTAATGGTCTTTTGAAGTTTGAATTTGAGAAATTCGGTTGATAAAAAGGGTAAAAAATTTAAGCTTTCGAGTTTCGAATATTTCGCAAGATTCGTGAGATTCGTGGAATCGAATCTCCCTTCTCTCTTATTATGAAAACAATTAAAACTGTAGAAATATATTGTGAAATAATGTCTGTCCAACAGTTAATATCTCTATTAAAGTTACAGCTTCAAGGGCAAAACAGTATTTTAACCTTCTATACGAAAATCCCCTCTGTGTAAAAATATGAGAACTGTAGTTTCTAAATTTAAAAAAATAGAATTTTATATTAAATCTTATAAGTTGTACAACAAAGTGAAACATATAAGGAATATGCGGTGACAATTTTTTTCTTAAAGCGTTTTTAAGAACTTGAATTTAAACTACGAGAAGAATTTCTTATACAAAGACCACAGGTGAAAATGAAAACATTAAATTTGCATTAAATCCGATTAATGGCTAAAGTCATTATCAGTAATGGATTTTTAATTTGGTATTTCATCGATTCGAAAGCACCCTAATGGAATTTATGGATTTTGCAGAAACTTGTCGTAAACCTGTATTTTATCGCTTTGTGTCGTAACACTTTTACGTGCGTTAAGTAATGAGCGGGTTCAACTTGATGCGCAGCTGAAGCATTTGATTTCTTTTGACGTCCGGAAGCAAAGTAATCAAATAATTCCGACTTCTCCAATCGAGATTTCGTATTCAGTGTTTTTATTGACTTATTCAGTTTTAATGTAATAAGTAGGAAGATTTTCGAACGTAAGGAGCACTTTTTCTTACCGCATTAATGGCTGTGTCATTTTTGTAGGATTTCAGAAAATAATGATAAAACTTTGCTTTCAACAATATAATCAGCGGAAAATTCTATTCTGATTTCGCTTTGTAATAAAATAATGATGTTTCACATTTTGAAATGCACTCTGTAATTTTGAGTATTAATCTAACGTTAGATGCTAAAAGCATACACGACATCCTAACACCGCAGGAATTTATTTTGGTGTTGCTTACATATAATGTAATTATGATTTTTAATATTTGTTTTTATAATTAGATATATTTCTTGAAAACGAGGTAGTAAAACAGTTATTTGAAAAGCCATTTTTTGTAAATGAATTTGTATTTTCTAATTTCGCACAGTAATCCATAAATTTTGGTATAAATTATATTTTTAAGATTGATGAAGAATTTAGTTTTCAATTTAGATTACTTCTGAAAAATTCTTCTGAAGAGTCTAATTTATCTTTATTTTACAAAAGTGTAACTAGATTATTAATATATACTTTCGTCAGTATAATATTAAGCGACATTCGATAGGTGTAAAATCTGCAAAATATGCTCAAAAGATTGTGCTTAAAATATTTTGATGGGAAAAATTCAATTGGTTTCGCAGTAAAGTACATTCAGTTAATACGAAATGCAACACAATCCGAACGTAAGTACAAACATTATCACTAGATAAATTGTCCAAGCGCTTCACTCTGAAAAATGAAGCTATTCTCAATCACTCAGTTCATTAGGATCTGAACGGTAAAGTCGTCGAACACAGGTAATTCGACCCAGGTTCTATTCCGGGCGAACGGTCTGGCACAAGTGTGTTTTATTGGTTTTCCTTCATGCATAACATGGATGCTAGAAAGTTTCTATCACAAAGTCGTCCATGAAGGTATCCCTCCTTTTAGGCACATAGCCCTCAAGTACATCAATCATGCACTTGAGTGCCATAATCAGCCATATAAACCAAACCAAACACGTACAGAAGTCACGCATCGTGACTTTTGCTGTTAATTTTAGAGTTGCTGCAGTAATACGTGTGCACAGTCTTTCATACCCAAATGTTAAATGAACAGTTTTTTTAAGAAACCACATTAAAACTGCTGGACATAAATGCACCTTATGCGTTTATTGAAACAGAAATATGCATAATATTTCTGATGCATGTAAAATATTAACCTAAAACTGAAAGTTATACTTGAATTATCAGTATTACGAAATAGTGAATTCAGTTTTTTAAGCAGTTCTTACAGGCTATCATTGGGAAATATTCATTAATAGGTTGTAATGATAGTTTTATATATGTCATCCTTCTTCGTAAATTCCTCTCTTCGGGCTGTCTTTAATGTGTAATATCATAGATTTCAGTTTGCAGAAAAAACGTGTAGGTAGTCCCAGTGTTAAAATATTGGAAAATTAAAAAAATATAAAAATGCAAACTTTTTAAAAATCTTGATTCTAGTCTTCCTATACTGATTACAACTTAAGACATTCCTTCTTGGCGCGCAGTTCAAAACATTTGAGCTGAGTATTCCTGTGAAAGAGAACTGATACGAAGAAAAAGCCGTTTCAATTAGTTTGTTATTTTAAAAATCAATTGCCTAGCCATTCAAGATAACAAAAATATAAAAGAGCTGTTAAAAAAACTTTGCCATATGATGTGATAATTTGCTATGATATTGCTATGGTACTTGCTATGATACTTTACTATGACACATTGTTATGATATTAATTCTTCTTAGCATCACATGGCCAGGCTTAGATTTATTGAAGAAAAGACGTAGATGTGCATTTACTTCCCTTTTTCTCTTGTGAACAAAACTATTTCCTCCAAGTGCAATACTTTTTGTTTTGACAACATACGAACTTCGTGTTTTTAAAACAATAATCAGCTCTTCAATATGTTGAATACTCTGTTGCTGTTTTAGTGTTTTTTTATCAAGAGGGGAAATTTTTAGGAATAAATTTAATTATTATTGATCAGAATATGATGGTAATAAATGTTCTGAGTGGATTGGGTGTTTGATAACCAGTGATTTATAATTTATTTAATTTTAATTTACCCTTACTTCGAATTTGGGGTACCCACGTTCGTAAAAACCAAGCGCTGTTAGTTGTGTCTTCCTTGAATTGAGGACTTTTTATTTTTGTGAAAGCATAATGATTAAAAGAAATTTGTTTGACCCCTCTGGAAACCTAAATAAACATTATTTACTTTCGAAGGTGAGTCTATTGAAGCGACGTCAGTTCTGTTTACATTAGTCGCAAAGGTAGACATTGAATTCTTGGAAAAAATGTAAAACTCTTTTGAATGCACGTAGTTCTCTTCCTGTCTTAAATTCGATGCTCGTTGAAGAAATGCGTTTCATGTAGTTTTTTTCCTTAGCACATTAATATCTGAAACAGCTTATATACTCGATATTTAAGAATTTATAGTGTATCTAATATACTGAGTAAATAATAATAATTATAGTAATCCATTAAATCCGCAATCCAAATTTATTTAATTGCTTTACTGAATTAGAAATTAACAATTTTTTATAAGTTATGAAACTAAATACAAGGTTTCGCAATCCTGTTGATTGAGAATTAAAGAATTAAAATACATCTAAACACTACCCTTTTCAACAGCTTTAACAAATTCTCAGATAGTTTTCCCTCTTTTTCGTCTTGGATTAGAATGCGAAAATATCTAATATTGGGACAATTTTCTTTCCTTTTCGAAGCCTAAATTCTCTAGAGTAATATTAATAACTTTAACTACTTGAATAACGTTGTTAGAGGGATTTGCTAATGGCAATGGAGCAGTAAAGATTCTGAATATGACATAAAAGGAATTTTCACGAACAATGATTATAAATTATAATGAATAAGGACAATGAATAAATTTTGATTAATTTCTTTCATTTCCAAAGTGACCATCCTTTAAATTATCATGTTTTTGTTTTGATAACTTTATTTAATAATATTAACATTTCAGTGAAGTTGGAAAAGAGAGACCATAATGAATTATAAGGAATAATGACATTATAATTATTATAAATATAATTATTATGAATTATAAAGATAAGCCATCATGTTTTTCTTTATAATTCATAATGACAAGAGATAATATTTTCAGTTTCTGTAATTGATTGTCTCCATCTTCTATGTTTCTGACATTGACAAACACAAATGTTTCGTTTTCAAAGCCCAAAATTTCATTTATAGAATTTTTTAATAAATTTTACTACGGAGATTCTTTTAGTTTAAAGCAAATGCACGAAATAATAAGATCTAATTGTATAGCAAAAAGAAGAAAATAATCTACTTCTTTCACACCTCAGACTTACAGAATAACTATTAACGTCACAATACTCGTTCTGTTCCCACGGAAACGATTTGGAAAATCTAGAAAATATCTTTCCAAGAATTTTCTTGCTACATACTTTTTGTGTAATTTTTCATTCGCCGAAATATTTTGTGCAGAAAAACGTGACAAATCGTCTTCTATAAACTTGGCACTAGAGGAGAGAGACATTTCTTTTTTTTCTCGCTGCAACACAATGAGATCTTGAAGACTTATTTTAGCTAAAGTAGAATAGAGGTTTAGAAGTCATGTATAAAAATGGAAATGGACTTTTCCCCCGTGGCTGCAATGCTAACAAATGATGATGTGAAAACTTTCTTTGGAAAGGCAGAACTGACTCGTTTCATTATTTCTTAAAAAGTGAATTGAAAATTACTTTTGAAATATTTAGATCTTTCCCGAATTATTATGCAGAACAGAATGTAAGAAATATTAAAAATTTATAAATGTCTTCAGAATAGCAATAACAAAATCGAATGGCGCAAGGAAGATTTTATTTTTCTGCTACGGCACAACTGGAAATACCACCAAAAATTATATTTTTATAAATTCGTATCATTATTGTGTAATTTTATACATATGGAAGTTATATGAAAAATGTAGATATCAGTTTGTATACATCTCAGCATGTATTTCCAGCTATAAGTTTTATTCAAATAAGTTCGAGGAATTCATCAAAGCAATTTCAGCACTTTGTATAAAAATGCTCTATAAATAAGCAATAAAATGTTTTGTACGGTCCTTGTGAAGCAAAAGAGACCAGTTAGTAAAATATATATTTGTATTTCATATATTAATACGTTTCTCAGCTTTTCGTGACAAATTTATTGACATAAAAATAAAGAGAATCCATTCTACCTTAATAATTTCTCAACACATAACAGATCTTGACTCTCGAGGAAAATCCTTTGAGGGAAAAAAGATTGTTTTTTACTTAAAAAAAAAAAAAAAAAAAAAAAAAAAAAAAAAAAAATGGTTTCAGGCTGAAAGAAACGTGATTCATTACTAATTTGCAGCAGGGCCAAAAAAGCTATTCCTTTGAAATATCCCTATGAAATTTATATGCCGGTGTATGGAATTTTTGCATTCAATTCAAAAGGTAATTTTTCCCTTCTTCCGCACGGTTTCGTGACTTAATTGGAGACACACTCGCCGCTTACCGCTTATTAGACAGGCCCTCGGGCACTGCGAGCAGTGCCAATTTCTTCTATTTCTTGACTTCGAAAAAATTATAAATGATTCTACAAGTGGCGCCAGAAGTAAAAGGTGGTGGATGATGCTATGGTGGTGTATTTAATTATAGCAAAGCACACTAAGGCTATCTGCCTAAGGGAAGGGATGCCTTCGTGGAGGACTTTCTAAGGATGATGCTATGGAAAATTGTTATGTATTATTTTGTTGTGTACAATTATTACATATTATTTTACTGTGCATAAGGTATTCTTAGTAAATATATTATTTTACTGAGAACAATGAATATGTAATGTTCGTATTTAAGAATTAATGTATAATATTTAGTATTGTTTAAACATTTCGTTGAATTACGGCAAGCTTTTTTAAGTTTGGCTGAAAATGTCTTAGAGTTAAAAGGGGGCTGATGTATTTTCGTTTCTCATGAGTCGGTTTCTTGTGTAGGTCAGGGGTTGGACTGCCCAGCTGCATTTTCCCCTTATTTTTCTCGGAATTGACCATGTAATTAGGGTTCGGAGGAGAGAAAGTATTTCGGCTTTTTCTGAATTAGAGAACTAGGTGACATATTTATTACCTACGGATGTCACAAGTTTAACTGAATTACGATTGAAAACATTGTTCTGTTGCGCGGGAAAGAAAGGGTTTGTCATCTTGTAGAGAGCTCTGAATTATTCGAACTCTTGAGGCTATTTTTTGCCTCTGTTCTTGTTCGCTAGAGGGAGGTCCAAGTTTTGCTTATGATTCGCTAAATTTTAATTTTATTAATTTTTGAGCCAATAGTGAATTAGAGGTGCTTATATTGTGAGAGCCAACCTAGCTTTCAAAAGCACGGTGGGAGGAAAAGAATTTTTGTAAGAATTTTGTGAGATTTGGTCCAGTTTTGATCTACTTTTGACAGGAGCGTAGCCCGGCGACCCCTTGTGGGCGACCGCGGTTGCGGTTAATATTGTTTATCTCCGAGGTTCTGGCCGTGGGGACCGGCCCGACCTCGTTGCGGGCTCCCATCGGTTGAACTAAGACGAAATTGGCTGAAGATCTGTGCTAAGTCCAGCGTTTTAATCATGTCTGCGCGTTTTCCGCTTGCGGAAGAGTTGAGTCTGAATTGCTCGCGCTGAAGTTCCAGTTTACTTTGGAAACTTTGGAAAGAGAGAAGTCGTCATCTCCTGATGTCTGCTGTGGTCTGTTGTCTCCTGTTGTCCATCTCTTTCCATTATCTTCAGGGGAACTTCGAAATAAAAGGGAATGCTGACTTTTTATTTGAGTTAAAATGCTGCTAGATGGAGGAACTGTGAAAAAAATTCCCTTTGTGCTTCCCGTTGAACTGACTTCAGTATCGGTTTTCCTGACAGCGATGCAGTTTTGGCAGTTATTGATTCGATGTTTTATGACTGGATCGCAGCTCTTCGAGTCCCTCAGACTTGTGTTATGTGGAATTTTGTGAGTGTACATTGTTATTTTCATTTTTGCCTTTTCTTTTAATAGGTAATTTTCAGGATTTTGGAAGTGTTAAATTCTATATCTTTTGCTGAAATTTTTATGTAGATTAAAATTCAAATATATTGCGATTACTCAATCAATTAATAGTTGAGAATGTTTTATGAGCAATTAATAGTTGAGAATGTTTTATGAGCAACTAATAGTTGAGAATGTTTTATGAGCAATTAATAGTTGAGAAAGTGTTATGAGTAATCAATATTTTAGAAAGTATTAGTTTCTTTTTAATGTTTAATTGTCATGAAATTTAATTCTTGAGTACATGTTTAAAAGATTAATATGAAGTGTTTCACTATGATTTTGTACGACGTGAATAATGTTAACATTAAGATTGAAATAATGAGTAAATTTTAAGATTATGTTTTGTAGGGGTAGTCTGGTCAGCTATCTTAAATTATAATGTGCGGAAATATTCAATAAATGTTTTATTAATTTAATAATGGTGTGTTTCTCTTGAGTTTTAATTGTGTTCTACTGTCGGTCACCCATGTGATCCTTACGGAAACATGGTTACACTCGAACCTGGGTAGTGGAAAAAGTCTTAAGTGTTTGTGACAATACAATCGGCTTAATTAATTTATTTTGATTTTGTGAGTAGACTTCTTTGGTGTGAGATTTATTTTACCCTGGTGTTTTGAAGAGTTCTGTGCTGTATTTTAAAGGCATTGGGTTTATGGCTATCTCTAGATTTGTAATGAAATTTATGTGTTTTCTGGTTGGAGATCTAAATTAGCTTTATTTTAGTGAGAGATAGCGTGTTAATGATTTTGTTATGGAAATGATTTTTCACATTTTGGTTTTGCTAAATAATCTTTGATTCTAACAAAACACCAGGGATAAATCGTTCACTTTCTTTGATATAAAGTGTTAAGTTTTTGATTCTGTCAGTAATAGTTTAGTTTAGTTTAGTTAAAAAAAATTTTTTTTTAAATTTTTTATGTCGTGGCACCAAAGAGTAACAAGTCAGTTTAAAAGTTGAGTGTAAAAGTAATTTTAATGATATTTTTTTTTCCTACGTATCAATGATAATACGTCACCCACAGGATTTGGCGATTGGGTCTCCTAATCCCCCTATCGCCCTTAAAAAGGGAGAGCATGTAAGGAATTTTCACCCTTCTTTCCACATGCCTTCGTGGTGTATTTGAAAGACTACTTGACGCGTATTCGAGAGGTCCAGGTTGCGAGTCCTGGTGAGTGCAGTTCCCGTTTTTAACGTTTCCTGCTTCAAAATAACCTAATGACTGTACAAATTTAGGAAAGAAAATTAATATTTTGCTTTCCGGGACATCTGTGACCCGGGGACATCTGTTTCCGGGACATTCTGTGAAAATTGAGATTTTTCACAGAATATAACACCTTTTCTCCTTATTGAAAGTCTCTTAAAAATGATCTCTAGAGAGCCTTGAGAATTCTGTATTGTCTAAGAATATTATTTAAGAAAGCAAATCCTGTAGCCAGATTCCTCGAATACATATGTGCATATCTTTTACAAAATGTCCTTATACGGCCGCTATATTCAGAACCGTTGGTTGACATACACTTGGAATTACAAAGCTGTTTAAATGATAAATAACAAATGAATGACAACGAAGATAATGACAACAAAGATATTTAATTTTAAAATTTCCGGCTTTGGCATCAATTTTCAGCTTATCTAAAAGTGTTAGTTAAAAAGTCGATTAGAATTATTCGATGTTGATTTTCTCTCTTCAACAAAACTTAATGATCTACTGTGTTACGTTTTGCTAGTGTGCAACATTCTTTAATCCATAATTTTGTTACGGATGTTAGCCCGAAAGAATTTTTGCAAGTAATTTATAAGTTTTAAAAATGTTTTAACATATATTTATTTAGTTTTAAATTATAAGTTTTTGCAAATTTATTAGTTTAAAAATATCTTATATATTTTCTTACCCAGATTTATTATGTTATTAAAATTATAACTCAATACTCGTGCAAAAATTCATTAAACTAGAAATATTTTTGCTTTTTAATTTATTCGAACAATGTTGCGAGATTGCTGTATGCGAATATTTAAGTTTGCCACTGTTTCAAAAACTGGAATTCTTTGAACTTATTCAAAATGATTTCCTTTGCGATCAATACTTTTCAGGATAGTTTACATAGAAATGCGATTTTATTAAGATTAGATTTTTTTTAAAATTCATATTTAATTTCCAGTTAAGCAAGAATACAGACATTTCACATTCAATCTGTGTATGACACATGAACAGGATTTCAAACTTTGTATAGTCTTAAAAATAAGACCGGGTCTCCTGGTCTTTAAAGTCTTAAAAATAAGACTTAAAAAAAGACCGGGAGACAAAATAAAATGTTACATTTTCTATTTTTCAGAAACTGACTTTTCAAATTTAACGCCTTCGCCAGGAATCGAACCACGGACCTCTGGAATACCGGCGCATTGTGCACAACCACTACACCACGAAGACACGCTGGGAAGGCGGGAGAAATACCTTGTATAATCCCCCTTTTAAAAAGCGACTGGGGTCTTTAGGGGACCTAATTGCCAAATCCTGGGTGTGGAGATTCCTCATCCAACACCCTTTTAGTTCGGGTGCCACTGTAGAGACATGAGGTTAATTGGAAAAGCCGAAGAGATGAAAAATTAGCAAACGCCTTCACCGGGAATCGAACCAAGAATTTCTGGATACCGGCCCAGCGTGCAGAACCACTACACCACGAAGCACTCTAGAAAGAAAGGAGAAATACCTTATAACCTTATTATAAACAATTCGTTTCCAAAAGTGTTTATAAACAGCTGAGCTTAATATACGGCGATTTGCATATTACAAACCGTGATATCACTTTTAAACGTTTCAAGTATAATAATAGCTATCATCTAATTCATTAATTAATCCAAATTAATAATTAAAATTAATTAATTCAAAAATTCATAATTAAAAATTGACCAGAAAATGAAACTCTTTACGCAGTTTTTGAGCTCTCTGTTTAATTTTTATAAAATTTAATTATAATTGCATTGCTCATGAAATTTTAAAATCTCTTACAAACAATTCTATTTGTGTTTGTATTCACAGTTTAGTAAGACTGTTGACAGCTTTATTGATAAGCGCCTTTCACTTCAAGAACGTTTTTTAGAATTTTCAGTCTAGATTTGATTAATGACGGCATGTCATAACACTTTTTCTGTTCTGTATATTTGTGTTTGTATTCAGTACTTAGACTGCTGACAGCTTTTACAATCAGCAGCTTTCAGCTCAAGAATTTGTCTTAAAATTTGCAGTGTAGATATTATTAACGATGGTATGTCGTCAATTTTTTTTTTGTATCACTTTGAAAGTCAGTTTCTTTAGTTCTTTTAGCACTTTCATTGTCGGGTTTGATACAAATTGTATCAACATTGTTGTAATATGAAACCGCATATTCTAAAAATGTATCTGTGTAACTTCTGTTACTGATGCCTGAAATAGTATTAGCTATAATTTGCAATTTTTCTTTTGAAGCTTTTTCTACATAAAAGCCATATTTTCGAAAGCAGTGTTTTCTGGCTTTAAGATATTAACACCTGCATTGACTATACCATGCTAACCCCTGGACTGACCGCATTTGGCAGAAGTACCGACTTACTTATATCCTAAAGTGCTTAAAGTTTTCACAAAATTAAGTTCTCTTCACCTTTTCTTGAACATCTATTCTGTAACGATGTTTGAAAGCTTTTAAAATCCTCTATAACTAAAGGCTGAATGTTTGAAGTTACGAGTATATTTGCAGTAAAAAACAATAATGTTTTCAGTACATCTCCCTAATGTTAAACTATCACAAAAAGTGTAGTTCTAGTAATTCCTAACTTATAATTGTTCCATCTCCTTTCTCTCCACTTCTCAAAATGTGATGCCACTTGATTTATTTAATTTCATTTTAATTAAGTTCTGCATTTCAGATAACACATAAAAACTGAAACTTAATATCTTTTACTTTATTATGCTTTAAATTTTGAATTTGAGGTTTGTTTTATTTAATTATATGCTTACATATTTATAAAAATTATTATTATATTCAATAAATATATGCATTTATTTTAGATAATACCACCATATGTTTTTGTTAATACTTTGCAAAACTTTCTATTTCTTGCGTTCGCCGTCACCAGAATTCATATTAAATAAAATTTAAATAGCGAGCAAATACATAATTTAGGAAAGTTCTACAGCCGTGAACCATTGCAATTTAACACGTCCGCATAGCTGATCTATATACTATTTGGTGAGAGAATTCTTGTACTTGTTTGGAACCCCCAATCGAGGTGTCGAATTGACAGATGGAAGAGTGGGGTTTTTTATCTCCTGCTTCAAATATTGAGTTCTGCTTTTGAAAGTAGTGGCGGCTAGTAATAGTTGGTTTTTATTTATACACGAAGACATAGTTTCAATAAACCGTTTAATTAAGTTCTACTTCTTATCTGTTCACACGCAGTTTAAATATGCATATATTTAGTGCAAAGACAGAAATTATTTCAAGGTATAGAAGATAACATAGTGGTAATAAGATAGTTTATTAAGTTTAACCTCACGTATACATAAGAAAACTTTTTTTATTGATTTCGGTGCGCTTACGTGGTGCCTAAATTTAAGCACCGTTTCAGCCCTTTCGACTAAAGCAATTTCAACCACGCCTTAACTATTCTTTGCTGAGACTTTTCTGTTACAGAGCGAATTTATTCGTCTAAAGAAGATTAATTTCTTCCTCAAAATGTAAAATTTTTATCTATGGGAAAATTTTCCAATTCCTTATAAAGTAATCTATCCAAATCTCTTGAAACTAATTAGAAACAGTATGTTCTAAAATTTTCATGCCAATTTCAAATGCCCATGACATGCAGGGAGCACTGGCAAACTGAAAAACTGACATTTGCTCTCTTATAAGGAACTGGAATTTTTCTAAACAAATTTCTTACTCCATGCAGAGAGTGAAGCGATATATCACTCACTGATATATCGGCACTTTAAGGAGGTTTATAGATAAATACGCACGAAACTCAGAAGAAGGTTCAAAATAAACCTTTTTACTAGCACTTTAATAACTACATGGTGGTGTGTTGCAAAATGAGTCATCGCAGCTTGTGAGATCTCGCTGAAAACAAACTTAAAAAATAAAACTTAAATAGTTAAAGTATGCAGTTCATGCATCCAAGTCTTACTATAAGCTTTGGCTCAAGCTCTCTAAACACGCGAGCAAACGTGCTTAGCAAAAAGCTAAAGCCATTTAGACAACTCCAAGAGATGGGCGAATAGTACGAATACCGGCGAATAGTACGAATAAGTTTTATCTTAACTTATTCAGTATGTTCCTATATACTATAAATAAATTGCATCCTGATGAGAATAAAATTAGAATAAAATTAGTACAGATAAAAGTATTAAGATAACTTGCTAATAATCATAAAATTTAATGCTCTGATTAAAGTGATATGATTAATGCTGAAATGATTTAATGCTGCTTATGATTTCAGCTTATGATTCAGCTTATGATTTAATGCTGAAAAGTATTTTAATGCTGATGGTAACAAAACATTTTAAAACTGTGTAGATTATAATGATAGTTTCAGAAGCTAAATTAAGTATAAAGACTGGGGTAGCGCATATTAATAATTTGTTGCCCGATTGAAAAATTAGTAAGAATGTAGAAAATGAATCTTGTTCTTTATATTTTACTTTGACTTCAGATAAATTTGTAGAAGTTAAAATATCTAACAAATATCCTTTTTTGATTTATCGTTAAGTAGAGGCAAATCAAGATCAAATTACATATGAGCGTTTTAGATCTTTAAAGGTGAAACTTCTTAGCAAACGGATACTAGACACTTTAATATTATGGTATTCTCCTTATTTAATACACAAATCTTCTTTAATTGACATCGTAGTATTTGAAGAAAGTTCTTTAGGTAAATGAGATTGATTATGAAATGGAATCAGAGAGACTTTTCTGCATTCTTTCCATCAGATATGTTCCGGGACAAAAGCTGTACAATAATCCTCACACAGTTCATCGAATTTCCTGATAATAATTTGCTGTGCCCGACTGAGCACTATACCTGGAATAAAAAGGAAACATTTCCTAATTAATGCATTTATCTGTTGGTCGATTCGCACGAGTTCCGTGAAGTGCGTTAATCTGTGGAAAAGGAGCTCCAACTCATTATAAACTTAATTAAAAAGTGACAAAATGAATACCCTTGTCGGCAGAAGCATTACAGACCCAGTGTTCGGGTTGCAAATTTGATCCAAGATGTGAATAAGTTACGATGGCAGTGAAAGAGGAGTGCGAGAATATTCACTACATTGTCTGTATGATACTCCATAGAGATAAATGTGCTAATGATGACTTCAGAATTAATGAGACTAAGTTGCACTGTGGTAACTTGAACTAATCATGATATTTAATTAGTTTAAACCGAGTTTTAAATAATTCCCCTCCCCCATGATGTTCATTAAATTCATCAAATCACTAACTCCATTTAAAAGTTGTAGTAATGGTGATATTAGCTTAACTTTATTTCTTTAATTTTGCGAGAAAATGTTTTTGCAGTTATGTTTATTACAGCTTATTGATAAGATATACTCTTATTTTGAAACTTCCATACGATATTAAACACCTTTATATTAAAATTTCGATTAAATATGCGAAAGGAGCTGCATTAGAAGACTTTTTCAAATATTTAAATTTATAAAATGTTCATTACGAGTGGCTTTGGAGACAAAAAAGTTTAAAATAGCAAATGCAAATCTTAAAAATCATGTTTTCAGGTATTTTGAAATTTGATAGTTTAGTTTCTGAATTCTCTTTCATACAATTTTTCTTATAATTTAGACTATAAAAGTATCCATTAGTAAGCTTTTATATAAGTTTCACATCGAATTCATTCAGTCCAAGACTGTAAATTGAATCTTATTATATTGTTTCAGGCAGTTACTTGTCTTTATTTCTGTTGTGAACCAATACCACTTCGATTATTACCAGCGAATAACTGACTTATACATACTTTCGTTCCCTACAGTCGCGCAAATAAGTATAGAGGGTGATGTAGTACAATAATATTTATCTAAAGAAAAGGGTTTTGCGTTGTTTACGTATTCGTAATTTCAATGTGTAACTTTTAAGAGAAACATTACATTGTCTGTTTCTGACGATATAATTGTAATGCTTCATTTCTGAGGACAAAAATTGACTGTAGAATATCCTAAGACATCATATGAGTGAGAATGATCGTGGCCATGCTGTTGGGCGTCTCGAGGCAGGGAAAAGTGTTATTCGTATTGCCGCAGCAATAAGCATCACAAATAGTGTTATACAGCAGTTAAAGAAGACTGTAGAAGATAAAAATGCTCTGCGAAAGCCAGCTGATGCCAGCCGCATTCGCATGTGTGTGAAAACTGTTTATCAGCAATTAAATAACGTTGACTTATAAGAACGGAAGCCTGTGCAATGCATTTCGTTAAAAGCTGCAACAATGCTCCAAAGTTATATTTCATGACGAATTCCGCTTCACCATAAACAGTGATTCTGATTAACAGCTACAAAAGAGCGAGTTGGGGGATCTCGTTGCCATAACCAGAATGTATTGTAAAGAGATCACTATGGTCGAGTAGAAATTGTGCGAATGAGGAATCACGCGCCATGGCGGAATTTCTCTTCACAACGTTGGTATCACTGTAGTGTTTCATCGAAATTATTATACGTCTTGTTCGTTTTTTCTGTGGTGCAATTAGTCCATACTTTCTGTTCATGGTTTCAAAAGACAGCTGAAGTGTCTGACATGCAAGCGGGAAAAGATATTGAGAGCATGAGACGGGCTGCGTATTCCTTGAACTTAAATATCACAGAGCACGCTTGGAATGTATTAGGAAGACTATTGTTCAAAGAACTCTCCTCAAACCGTATAGACACTCCAAAATATCTCGAGAGACGAATAGAGTAAAAGCCCTCTAGCTCTACTAAACAGTTCAGTGAACAACATGCGTACGAGATGACAAATATCATTGTTCAGAAAGGTAATTCCTTATACGAGGGGCTCATAACCAGAGGGAAATTTAATAATTTCAGTGAAGGAATTCAGTCGGCATTTCACATATATCTTTCATTTTAGTTTATAGATGCAAAAAAAAAAAAAAAAAAAAAAAAAAAAAAAAAAAAAAAAAAAAAATCCTGTTATTTATTTTTGTTTAATTTATAAAGAATATTAACAAGAATCTAAATTAAAAAAATGTATATTGTTGCGTGCGTGCGGGTTCGTAATGAATGTACATAGAGTTTAAAGATGATAGCTTGATAAAATTTATATTGCCAAAACAAATACTTTACATTTCTGAAACTTTCCAATAAAATATTCGTACAACCTTTCTGAGTATCACAGAGCACTAGCAGTAGCTGCACTTAAAACTACTGAGAATGTTAAACACAACGCATCTAAACAGCGAAGTTCACATAAGAGCTATCTCAATACTTTGAAGTAGACTCTGAACTGAAATACTGACGAACTAATGTTTTGTTTGGTCTTATACAGTTTTTCCACCAATCGCCGAGGACTCTCTAGTCTCTAGTTTCTAAAAATTACTGGAAGTGCTGTATAAAATCTTTCAAGAACTTCCCTTAAATGCATCCTCATGAAGGCTAACGAAACGGAGAAATGAAAGTACATCCATATCAGAGTAGAATGAGTTAATTAACATAAATCATAAAAATAGAGTCTTTGGAAGTTTGATTGTGGGAAATATAAAGCCTACTTTAATAACAAAATACACGATGGAGATCATTTAATGATGTTTCATTACCAATTTTATTCATCAGATAATCACTTATCTAGAATTTCTATATTTTCTACATTCTTAAATGTCTTAAATGGAAGTTCGTAGAAGTAACGCTTTGGAGAAGTTTGAAATAAAATATATTATTTGACTGCCTAAGCCGCTTCATTGAACTGGCCGAGCAATTATTTGCAGGTAATTAAAGCACCCTCCAAATTGCCTTGTATATTATATTAGGTCAAAGCCAAATTGTTCTACTATCATTTTGTAAAACAAACATGGAGCACACATCTTTTTTTAAAATGAATGTCCTCTTCCGATTTCTTTCGTTAACCGCACAAGGTTAAGTTTTCATTTAAGTGAACATTCATAAAGCAGAAATATCTCTTCAAAATGGGATTTCACCGTTTAATTGATTGATGTTTTCGTATTGCTTAAACATAGCTCTTGTTCCTGGTCGGTGCAGGTATTACCTCTTTGTCAATATCATAGATGGATTCAAAAGATATTAAGAACATATCTGCCAATTTCGCCTAAACTCAATGTCTTTTGTTTAAATTAGTAAAGCAAAATGTTTATTTTACTACTAGGAAACTTTAATATAAAATATAAACTAAATATAAAATTTTAGATTTTAAATTTTCAGAGTCCTACCATTCCGCACTGTCGAAAATATTTTTCATAAAATTCTCTATTATATTTTAGAATTGGAAGTTATAAGAAATTTTCTTTCTCCTTCCAGCATACCTTCGTGGTATAAAGGTAGCACACTCAGCGCGTATTCGGGGGGTCCAGATTCGAGCACCGGTGAAACAACTGCATATTTTTCACGTCTCTTGCTTCAAAATAATCTAAGAACTCTACAAGTGGCGCCCGAAGGAAAACGTGGTAGATAATAATTCGTCCCTCCCAGGATTTGGCTACTGGGTCCACTAATCCCCCGTCGTCGCCTTTTAAAATGTGAAATATATAAGGTATTTCTCCCTCCTTACAGCATGCCTTCGTGGTTCGAGTCCCAGTGAAGATATGACATATTGTTCACGTCTCCTGCTTCAAAAAATCCCAAAGACTCTATGAAATACATATATACATTCAGTATCAAAGGAAGTAATGCATGTAGTCATAGATTTCGATCCTCTTATTTATATTTTCTTGCTATATGATCTTCTTAAACAACCGGTTGACATAGAATAATGATATATTGAGGTTTGAATTTAAAATTCAGCTGAGCTCTTCGAATGTTTTCAGTTATCCTTATCGACTCCATTTAAAATTTCACAAAGCTTCTTTTTTTTAAAGTTTTTTCTTCATTTGACTAGGTACTTAAAATATTATGTAGAGTACTTGAAGGAAAAAATGAGGAAAGGAATTATTTACTAGAGTAATCTTTAAAAATATTATCTCCGCATATACGCAATAATTGCATGGAAAATCCTGGAAATCTCACGCGGCTAGTTGACTCACTAACTGTCAAGACGACATATTAATACATCAGAAATTGGCCCATACGGATACTCACTAGCTTTATGTTTTACCATCAGTTCTAAGTCTGGATGTTTAAGAATTTTTTTTAAACAATTTCTGAATAATATTTTCTGTACGACGGAAAAAACTCTGTTATTTTTTTTTAAATCCTAAACAACATTTTATTTAAAAATTTACTTTTAATGCATGAAATAAAATTTTAAACAAAAAATAGGAAAATACATTTTAATACGTACATTGGAAAACCTAAATCCTGTGTAAATGTCATTTATACTATTATTATCGTTCCTTAATTTTTCGAATACTAAGCACATTGCCCCATAACAGTCGATTTTTCCAGGTCGTTATCCATGTATTCGCGGTTTGTGTTTTCAGCGTACTGGTCAATAGGTAGGAAAGTGCATAAGATTACTGAATTTTGATAAGTGCCCAGAGATAAGTGTTTCCATGGAATAAATGAATAATTTTCTGACTTGTAAATTGTATATTAGCTATGCCCTCTTGAATGCATTTATGATGTTTTCTAACAAAAATCCCCAAGTGCATCATTGTAATAAATTATCTAATTATATATCTTTCTCACTCAGTGTAAATGACGGATGTGATTTTCATTGCTTTAATGTATTTATGCATCATGTAAACCAAAAAAATTAAATATCTATCTTAAAATTCTTTTTTAATGTAAATTACTGTAACGTATCGCGTAAAACAATCCCGTTTAGCCGCTTATCTTATTAAATTCAAAAAACAAAGCATATCCTAAAGTGAGATACCGAATAGTAACACTAAATGGGAAATTTCACCAAAAGGAATTATTTTTGACATCAAGAGAGTCAACAAGAAAGATAATAACAATAGAATTAATAATAATTAAAAAAAATAATAAACTGCTGACAAGCATAAATTCTTATCAAAATAGCAAATATTTTTGACATGCATTTTCCCAAAAGCATGTTTGCGCAAGCTTTATCCCAAGCGCCATTCTCCGAGCAACAAACAGTATGATGTCATAACTACAACCAGCAGGAATCCTCGGCCATCATTGCTTTTCATTGCGATGCTGCTCATTGCGCCAAAAATAATTCGTTTGCCTAATAAAGCAAAGCATCGGCAACGATGCAACGAAAGAAAACAAGGGGAAATTAATACAAAACAAAGAAATTGAATTAAATATTGAATTGCTTTCTCGCGCTCCCTCTGTCGCATCATTCCCAGTACAATCATCATCACTCTTTTATATTCCGCCTGCGAATGAGAAAGAGAGTAGGGTGAGCGGGTTGGGTGACAGTGCTAGATAGCAATGTATAGGTCTTCTCGGATTCATCTCAAGCATTTGATGACTTGTTTATGGGATGCGAATACGAATGCCAGGAAAACCCAATTCACAGTAGCAATAAATAGCATATCTAATAAAGATTTGGGTAATTTATTCATTAGGAGGCTTACAACAATAATATTTTCTCGTCAGCATGGCTAAAATTGTAACATTTAAGTAGAAAGAAAGAATCCTAAATTGTCTCGTATTCGAATTCTAATGTGAATACTAGATGTCTCCTGAAACCTTCAAATCTCGAATCTGTCTAATTCGTTATACAATTTTAATAATAATAACAACAATAACAGAATTTTACTTTTTAAGTAAATAAAATCTGAAGACTTCATTTAATGAAAAAATGACTTATCGAATATATTAAAATGCAAATAAAATTTAGTAAACGAAGTACGTAATCAAAAGTCTTGAATCTTTAAGTTCATTTTACTAGTATAATTTGACGAAAAATATCTGAATAATAGTTCAGTTTTTCCCATATTTCACGAGTCTACTCAAAGCCGATGAAAGGCGATACTCGTTTTTCAAATGCCAATGAAATCTCAAAAACAATATACTTGTTTTAACAAAAGCTTGCGTCACATATGAAGAAAAATATTTTTTCTGAAGTTTTGCGGTAAAGCCTTTTAAAGTTAGGGTTCAAATGACGAAAACATTTCCAATCTCCGATCCCTACTTTTAAGAAATGAGGGAAAATAACAAAGATCATTAAATCGAATCTATAAAAACTGGTTTGTAATTTCTTTCATAAAAAGAAAAATTCTTCAAAATAGAACAGACATCTAAAATTCCTAGAAAGGGCATCTTAAGGTCCAGGTTGTTCTCGCATCTAAAATCAATAGCTTTTCCTAATTACATCTTTATTAACAGAACCAGAAACTATCACAAGAAATCTAATTTCTTCGAAGCTATCTAAATGAAACAGTTAATAGTTCTGTTCAAATCGGGGCATAAAAAAGGTAATATGACAATATAGCGAGTCTAAAGATGAACCTCTATATTTGCAACTGGGAATCTGCGTTGTTTAAATAAGTTATAAAGCAGGAGACAGGTTGTGCCCAAGGTCCAGAAGTCAGCTTGCGGCTAGTGTCCGGTTAAGACAATCTTGGATCCTAGGCGCACTCAGTGTCTTTATAACTCAGTTTCTTGGATTTCACGGACAAAAAGTGATATGTGCCCCTATAAAATTTGGAGCCCAGTCCTGAGACTTAAGGGCGTAGTCTTTAGTTGGCTTATGCCGAAATGAGAAGAAATAACCGCTTTAATCGTCATTAAAAAAGAAATTAAGAAAAATTAACATTTTTGGTACAGATAACTTGCCTTATTCGCTTGGGCTACCGAAATAAATTTCTGACTTGTTCCAGTTATGTATTTAAATATTAAAGCAGGAACTAAAAGAAAAACAAGGCGACCGGATCTGCCACTTCTTACCTGCAATAAGCAATAAATTATAAATATGTTATTTGGCAAATATTCCTTATAGTTAATGTAATGAATGTATGTGACATGTCTATCTCAGCTTTCAGAGAACGGTCAAGGCAGTATTCAGCTTTCAATAGAAAATACTTTGTAGGAAAGCTTTGCATTTCGAAGAGTATTGTCACGAATTGCCTATTATTTGAGAAATGAAATTAGTTTGTTTTCTAGGTTAGTAACATCATTTGAAAAGATGTATTAAAAGCAAACAAACGCTTAGAAACGAAGAGGTAGAAATTATAACGTCATCCAAAGAATAAAACAGAAAATGAAGGAAATTATGGGATAATATTTTCAAAACTTCAGGAGAATTGGATAGCAACTACAATCATAAAATAAAGTTGAAAAATTTTTGCTCATGCAAAATATTTCAAGAAAACATGTTTAGGAAACTAAACACGTGTTTTGGTAATTAAAGTTTAAACAAAAATTAAATACCGTCAACGATTAGTTATGGAAAATTTATTTGTATTTCCTTTTCATACGCAAGAACGTTTTTTCTTCAATATAAAGTAAATTTGTAGATTCTACTCACATTTATTTCTAATTTTAACCAGGCTTTTAAAAACTATTTCAATAACATTTTCTTTTTTATGGTTTGCATTTCTTTTCATTATTCCTCTAGCATGTCAACATTATTCCTGCAGGAATGGTGGAAATCGTGTACCTTAACGTGAAGAACCTATTAAGCCATAATTTTTCCTCGAGGAGTTTATCAAAGGAAACGCTCGCAGACTACTGAAAAGAAAACACAGGAAATAGTAAATTAAATTTCTAAACTAGAAAAATATAGATCCTGTGGTAGAACATCTCAAGTGAAGTTATATAGCAGCTGTGGTCAGATTAGACACATTAACGGTTAACAATGCGCTTTCGCAAAATTAGTTAAAATTTTTTTGGTCTCCTGTAGAGTACGTTTTACTTTAACCTTTTTGTACATTGTAGATAAAACGTCAATGTTTCTGGGCAAAAAAATGCTGTTCCTTTCATACTAAATATGTTTATAAAAATAAATGATGGTTTTTATAACATTTTTTGAAAAGTTTTTTTTTTTTTTTTTTTTTTTTTTTGAGTAGATCTCATAGAAAGCACAGCCAATCAAATAATTTTATAAAGACGCTTCAGTCTTCTAAAAACACTAGACTGTATAATGGAGTCAGAAGGTAAGATTATTATTTTATTTTTATTGGTATAAGTATGTATTTTTTAAAATGTTGCGAAAACGCAAAGTCAGTTCAAAGCAGTGTGTATATAATATACAGAGATTTTTCGTAGATAGTGGTAATTTCGATTGTAGATGCTACAAAATAACTGCTACAAAATAACGAATATCCTAAAAAATGGTTTGAACATTGAAAGAAGCATTATAATTGATGAAGAACTGGATAAAACCGAAAACCTGGCTAAGGTTCGTCTCTAAATACTATTTTAAATGCATATTTCATGCTGTATGAGATTTGTTTCGACACATCTTTCTATAGATGGGCAAATAATGCCTGATTTTGGCAGACATTCAAGCAAAATGTATCTCAAAGGAAAACCAGTTCGTTTCGAACAGAAATTCTGCAGTTTTGTGTTCCTATGAAATGCATTGATATCATTTTTATATATATTTAGGAAAATCTTCAAAGAAGATGACTGATCTTGGACTAGGTAAACATGTTAAACCAGATCTTTTAAGAATACTGCAAGTTTCTTCAAATCATTATGCATATATCAAAAACTTTTTTACGTCTCACGTGCTCTTATCGGAATTAAATAAGTTTATGTGGCTGGAGCAATCCTTGAGTACAGATTGGGAAATGTTCTATTATACCTGTAAACAAAATGAAAAAAAAGACCGTTGAACATATGACACTGCATATCATAAACAGCATGGCATCGCAGTAATTCGAAGGATCGACAGTTCCGTCATAACTATGAAACTATGGTACAATTTATCCGCCTTTAGTGATCAAGAGGTTCTAAAGAAAAGAAAACAAGTCTGTATCTGTAAAGTAACTTAAACTCACTGGAAATTACAACAAATATATGGATGGCGTGGTCCCTCTGGACAATTTTATTGCGATGTATATAGTGCAAGTAAAAAGTAAGAAATGATGGCTGTCTATGTTTACGAATTTATTTATGTAGTTGAATATAATGCCTGGAAACTTTATAAGATTGGTGTAGACCCCCAAAGTTTCTCTGTTAAATTTTCAAAGAAGTATTGCACTGGGATTGCTAAAATTAAGAAAAGAATATTCTGCAAATTTGGAGTCTGCATATACTGATTGTGTTTGCCGGCCGGCTTTCTTTCAGAATTGAACCACAAGCGAAAAGAGAAAGAATCTTACAAATCACGTTATGGAGAAACACAACAAAACTAAAAGAGGCAAATACTGTAGTAGTCAAACGATAACTATTTGTTATAATGTTATGTGCCTTTCTATAGGTACATAACATTAGCAAATGTTTCAAAGCGTCATAGCATTTGCTAACTTTCTACAGCAAATGTTTCAAAGGTGTTCTTGCATCCCAAATATAATCGGCTTTGACTGACGTTGCGTTTTCGCAACATTTCGTATCTTGCACAAAAAAAAAAAAAAAAAAAAAAAAAAAAAAAAAAAAAAAAATCCTGTTACACTTTTTTCTCTTAATTAGACTCTAATACATCAAAAATTAACTTTGTTTATTTCCTTTAAGTGAAAGGTAGTGCAGTGGCATCTGTCAGGTTCTTTTAACAGTATCGCAACATGAGGCACTAAATTTGCTTATAGAAAAACTGTGTTTTCTTTTCAAGCATTTCCAAACACATTGCACTTTCTAGCCCCCCCCCCCGAAACTAGAATCAGTTTGTTTTGTAAATGCAGTTCTGTCTTGCTCTAGGTGTTGTTTGCATGTTGAGACTCAGTTATTCTTTCCTCTGCTTCGTAATGATGTAACAGACATAATTTATCATTGTCGGTTACAACGACAAAAAGGCATCTTTATCTCATAATAGCCTGATTTTGAACGATCAAGCAACTTGTGATGATTAGGGAGTGCTGTAGTTTCTCTTCTTGATTAAGATTTTAAGGTTTCATGAGCTAAGTTTCATGTGAAGGAGAGGTAAGGCGTTACTATAAGAAAATACATCTTGTGGGCCAATTTGAAATGGATTAAGTTATATCTTGCAGAATTTTTCCTTCTCCAAGCTTGAAAACCATATATGTACAATTGAATTTTTTCTGCACAAGTTCAAATATCTTGAACAGCTTTAGTAGCTTTAGAACCATGAAAAAGAGCGAAGAGAAAAATATATTAACAATGGCCATTTATTCCTGGTTGGCACTATATCGTCACATGTCAGAAAAAAGAAATTGTAAATCGCACCTTAGAAAGGATTGTTCAAACGTTCCTGGCGAAGCATCAAGCTATGAAAATTATATAATAATACTATAAAAAGTTTTTCATGTAATTTCAAACAACTTTAAAAAAGGACTGAATTTATCTTGCAATTTGATATGTTAAAAGAAAATCGAATGTCCCGCGAATTAAAGTTTTAGATAGTGTCCCAAAGGCTGGAATGTTGAGTTTGAATAATAATATAAAACTACCTTGGATGCGGACATTATGCAGAATATGATTATCTCGATGCGGAAATTTAATAACAATAAAGTTATTGAGATTATAATTATTCAGTCATACTTTCAGCGATAGTTCTTTCAAAATTATTCAGAAAGTATCTTCAGTTGGTGAATAAATTTCCTTTAAGGTTTCCACATCCATCAAAGTTTACGAATTTTAGATAATGATTTGAACTTCAATCAAATTTTTACCAAAAAGTTTGAAAACTTATCTATGTTTTTATTTCTGTTTTAAAGCTATGAAATAAATGCACTACGCTTATTACGAAAATTTATTTATTTATTTTATTATCCTCTGTCTATAGCTCCGAATGCTTTTCTCCTTGAATAATAAAGATACGTGAAAGTCGCCTTTAAATCAACACAGTTTTTTTTCCCTTCGAAACGAATACAAATCTGTGCTTCAAGTTTAGATTAAGATTAATGTACTCTGTTCCTATATAGATTTAAAACTGTTTCGTAACTTCATTGACCTCCTCTGTCAATTTTTCTTTGACTCTTTCTGTATCATTAGCCAATTTTTTTACTTATTTGTTCGATTCTTACTGACAAAATCAATCAAAGATATATAAAATTCCCTCACACTGACCCTAATGTAATTAAAACACATTTCAATTTATGTTTCGAAATAAAATAACTAGAGAAGCAAAATGTTGGCACATTCTTTAATGTAACAAGTTACCCTATTTAGCTTAAAATTGTCGCAACATATGTTTTATTTGCTACGAGATAAAAGACAAAATAAAATTGCGACGCTTGAAATTATTGAGTTATTAGCAAAAGCTTTTCCTGGTGCTTTGTCAGTCGAGTTTATAACTTCTTCCCGTTTAAATATAAATTAATTGGTATCTGTGGCTGATTTGATACTGATGCAAACTTAATCAATAAACTGCAAATATTTATAAAAACATATTTGAGTCTGAGTAAAATTATTTAAATGGTTTTACAAAACTGGACGAGACTAGCTGCTTCGTGAAGGATAGGTTTAGAGAAACTAACATGTATTAACTTATAGAAATGGTTTTGGTTTCGAGCAACTTGTGCTTGCGTCAAAGTAACTGTTCTTTCCTGTATAATGAAATAACAAAGATGCAAGGTCTGCATAAACATGCAAGCTGGCTCTGCCACGTGTGAAAAGTTTTGAAGCAAGCTATCTTACTCACTCGTTAAATCGTGAGCGTTTAGTATGAATTATTTAATGCATCTTTTGAATTGTAACGATATAATGCTTAATAAGAATAGGAAAGAATGAACTCGAGCACATCGCTTAACGGAACAAACGGATAAAAGACCAAGATACATTTATTTCAGTGAATTTTCAACTACATATAACGTAGTTATTATAGCAATGCATACAATAATGTTTCATTAAAATTTTATCATCTTAATTTTTATAAGAATTACATTTGATAGATGAAGCTTCATCCATGAAATCATGCAAAATAATTCAGATAAAATATTGAATGTGGCAGTTCTCATCATTGCGCACTTCTTAATCTAAGCCGTATGGCTCAACCATACCATCTGTTTAGGGACATTTGGTGCATGTTATCGGGAAAGGTGTGTTAAAACTGTCGTTCTTGGCCTGTTCGTTTGGTTTCAGATTGAGAGCGATCTTTGAATGTCTGGATTTCCATAACCAGCTGAGATATGAAGATCTCAATTCAAACTGAAAGTGACCACCTGAATTTTACCCATTGGCTGAGAGTAAAAATTTTTTATCGATAAAGCAATATCAGATTGTGATTCAAGTTTGTATGAATTCCTCAAAGTTTACTCTCTTTCAGGGTAGAAAAAGAGCTTTGTTAAAGTATGTTAATGTAACAGCTCTATAAGACTGAAGTTGAAAAGCAGAAACATATTTAAGATTAGGAGATAAAATACCTGCTATAGGATGTACGTTTGACTATTAATTTTACGTAGTAAAATTCTCTTTGCACCTTACAAAGACTATAAGCATTTCTGAGCTGATTGTGCTTTGTCATAATTAAATTCATTGTAATTCACTATTTTTAAATATTTGCTAACTTACGAATCATCTGTCATTTTGGTATTATTATTTGAAGCTGAATTATAAAAAATATACTTGCTTTTAAACAATTCTTCCATTTCATTCAGTGGTTTCCTTTTCGTACATAAATAAAGATAATGTTGTTATATGCGATCTTAAAACTTCTTCGCCTAAATTTTTTTTTTAAAAAGTGTTAAACCATTTTAGAACCGGAGAAGATACTTTAATTTTTCAATGGTGGTACTCTGAGAGTGGTTTAAAGGTGCTCTGCGGTTCTCTTGAATCTTAGTCTGTAATTAGATACCAACTATCAAATATAGGGAATATGACAACAATTTTAGATTTATTTGGGATCTTTGCGGTCTTTGCATTTGTTTAGTGTCTGATCAATACCAGAGGTTTAGGTTATGCATATAACGGAGTTTATTTTGCAATATACTTAACAATAGCTTAACAATATGCTAATTTTTCTAAAGTAGTTTAATATATTTAAGAAAAATTCAATCAATAAGCTAATTTACTTAAGTTAATAAAAATAATTTTAGAAAGAAATATGATTTTTATATTGCTTTCATTAAACATTAATAGTTTGTCCATATATTATATATATTTTTACGAACTTACAGCATTTCTAAACTTTTCTTCAAACATGCCTAAACTTTAAGTTAGGAAGCATTTAAAGCATGAGCTATATGCATTTAAATAATATTCCTAGCTCTGTTTTTTAATTAAAAGAAAAATGATACTTCATTATACTATTATGGAGTAATGTACATTATTAGAATAAAATGTTTATTAATGAAAGCATAATTCTTCAAAGTATTCCCTTGAGCTTAAAATGCTGACTCGCGATGCTAAATGAATGATACAGTATAATTAATTGTCTTCTTTTCAGAATTATTAGACCGTAACTTGTACTTTTCATATGTAAAAGACTAACTTCCTACGTAAAAGAGATTGAATCAGACACATTTCGCAGAACTGAGGAAAGAGCACTTTGCTCAGCTATCTAATCAGCATTCATTATTAAGTAAGTACTTAATACTTCTACTTCTTGCTCGTATAAATTTTAGATGTTTAAAGAAGTGGTTTAATACCATTATCTGAAGGAATCATTACGAGTGGCCTTGTTCCTTATTTGAATAAAAGTCTTCATTGCCCTTTATGTGCGTATTTTGAAGCTCAAGTGCTTTGAAATACAGTAAAACCTCAGTTTAATGTTCCCGAAAAAGGATCACCTTTTCCCTATACCATTCCCTATTTTTTATTCTTTGTAACTGAATACCATATCCATCTGTTTTCGAATTATTATTTTTCCTTGATAATCGATTCTAAATTATGGTCCCGATGCAACATTTCTATACTGATTATTTGGAGAAAATACTTGGATCGATATACATATTTATTATCGTCCATATAAATTTATTTGTTTTACTTAAACATCTAACAATAGTATACTAATGCTTCGCATGTGGTCCTTAGATGCGCATCTGGCATTATAAGTGGAGTTTCGGAATGCTATATCTTTGCAAATTGTAGTAAATATATTTCTGTTAAATTTCAAGAGTTTCAGTGCTTTAACAGTTTGAATCATTAAGGTTTTTGTTCTTATGTGAATTACGATAAAGCTATCTGCTTGTGAGAGATGCCTTCATGGAGGACGTTTTAAAGGGAGCTGGCTCCTATACGCATTACACATGGGGAAAACTACGAAAAACCAATGCAGCTAGCCCGTTCGCGGGATTCGAACTTCGAACCGAGTGTTCAGCGACTTTAAAGCTCGGCCGCTCGTGGGCCTGAATCACTAAGGAGTTAGGAGTAAGAAAACAAAAGTGGGCAAAAGATAGTGTTTATTTCAGCTAAACTTTCGAATTTCTGCAAAGAATAAGGAGAGAATTTTTCGCCTTACTTATGGGCAGAGTGTAAGCGACGAGCCTGTTGAAAGTTTAGCACCCTCTGAAAATGCAGGAGGTTACCAACATAGTAATATTTAATCAAACATATTGCTGTCTTGGTGGTATTCTAATAAGTCTTTGCCCGACTCAAATACATTTTGAAGAAATAGATCACAATAAAATTTTAAGAAGCAGTATTTATTACAACTTAATCGATGTCATATTTAATACCGTGATGAATTTATACAATTTTTTAACTGAGGTAACACTTTGATGTGATGATACAACTGACACCTTTAATGATGAGGAAACACTTAAATTTACTTTAATATCTTATATTCCTTAGGAAATTAAAAATGCTTAGCCAGAAAGTATAACAAATAAATCCACAATTTTGATATTTTAATGCTTTTTAATGTAGACATCAGATTTTTCTTTCTTAAACAATTCAGTATTTTAAAAATTCATTTGAAAAATAAATGTCTTCATAAAAATGCATAAAACGGTGCTCTGTGAACAAACTAAAGAAATAACATACGCTTCTTAAAATCAAAAGAAAAGTAATGCACAGGAAAATGTGTGGCACAAATAAGAAAAAAAAGCAAATGTATTAACTTTTATTAGAATTATAATGTCATTGTGTGGATACTGCGTTGGAAAGAAAAATAAAACAAAAAAAATCTTAATATTCAATACGTTTCCAATAAAACATAATAGTTCATGAAATATATATAATGCTTTTCTTTCAACTATTCATCTATGCCCTTATATTAAAGTTGCAATTCCCCAAACTCAGCTGAGAATTGCCTCAACTTTTTTCAAGTGACTTCTAGAATGAGAATTTTGTATATTTCCTATACTGTTTTTTTAGCACTATCTATCTTTTCTTTTGAAAAGATATTTTACTGCAAGGTGACTCCATTCTTAGATTTTAAATACCACAATCATTTATTTTCTATATTAAACAGCTCCAAGTTACGCATGGATAATTTATTTGCATATTAATAGCCCGTAATTTATATAGAATATATAGAGTTCTGCTGCAGTTAGAAGACTGCTGCATTAATGTCCGGCATGCATTATTAGAGTGGAAGCGTAAATATCTCTTTAGTTGGCGATAAATGACTGAGTCTGAAGAAAGTAAAAAATAAAAAAATAAACACTTTTTTTAAAAAATTAATTCGCAAATAAAAAGAAAAGCAGTGTTTGTGCAACAGACGAGCCTTCGCTACTTGCGGGTATTTAAATAAATTCAAATGTAGGTAACGTACTCGAAAACAACACATAAAAGGGACTACTTAAGCTGGCTCAAGAAAATTACCGACGCGTATTTTAAATGTCGGCTAACAAGAACCTAAAGCCGGAATATCAAGCTATCAAGCTGGCGAAAGTAAGTGATAACAAGACGAGGATGCCAAAAGTTCTAAACATTTAAATTTTCATCTTAAACATAGAATAACTAACCTGCATTCTGGTGAGAGCTATTGAAAGTAAAAGTTACTGTAACGATCAAATCATAAAACATGGGAGATTAACATAAAACTATTTAGGGTTGCTATTGTATTTAGAAACTAATGTTTTTCAGACCCTACAAGACAAATAGTAGCTAGTTATCGGTATGTCTCCAGAACTGATAGTTACAGGAAAAGGTTTAAAATAATATTTTCCCTTTAGTTGGAAACGTAAAAATAACTTGTGCGGCAGAAGTCCTTCACATGTTGCTATGTAAACCAAGCAATAATAGACAATTAGGACGGTGAGTGCCATGTCAGTCATTGGTGACTGACACTAAACTTTCCATTCAGGCCGCGTCAGTCATGGGTGACTGACATTGAACTTTCGGTTCAGGCCATGACAGGCACCTGTGATTGACAGTGATAAATACGGTATAAAACTAAAAAAATTACATTGTATTAATTACATAGTTTTAATGGATTTTACTGAAACACGTTAAACTTAAAAGTGGTTGTTTTTTGCAAGTGTCACAAAATGTGTTTTAGTCAATTTTCTGGCTATTTTCTCTATTAATTGTGCCACATTTTCTTCACAGCATAATGTGCAATATCTTCGCATTTTAGTGACTTTTCCACGCTTTTTTCTAGTTTGTGTCGTGCGCTTTTAGTAGTAGTTGCATTACAGATAGATGGTATTTCTTCATCCCGGTAATTTGTGAGGTGACATTGAACTGATTCAACTGATATTTTAACTTTCTAGACTAAGAAAGATTTTTGTCTGCTCTAGACCAAGAACCACAGAGAACTGAATGCATATAAATATAAAAAAATTCTTATCTTAGAAGTGTTCTTGGCATTCCTATACCACAATACCAGCTCACTTCTAAGCAGCATGTGTGGCCTGAAGGAAATTTCCTTATAAATGGGACTCAAGGAGTTGAATTCAAGTTTGGATAATGTAGCCAAGGACTAAACATTTAACAGAATAAGAAATAAGTTAGTTCAGTTACTTTACAGGCGCTTAAAAGCTTCTGGTGCCAGAAGCCTCCTCCTTCTAAGATTCAAAACCCTCAGCATACATCCAGTCAAAGCTAATCTGCATTCTGGTAGGAATATGAGAGGAAGAAGTTACAGTGAGAATTAAAATCACAATAACTGGTTGGCTAGCATAAGATATCTCGCAATCTTAACTTAAGGTATCCGATTTCGTTCGGGTACCATTTTTTTGAGAAATGGTTTTTATTTTAACTATAAACGTATTAATTTGAAGATAAGCATATTAAGGAGTGAAAACAGCTTGAAAGGTAATGCTAAGTAATTTAAATTTTGAAAAATAATGAAAAAAGTGATAATTTTTGCTTAAATTTTGCCATTATGGCAACAACCACGGTGAACAATCTATACATAAATATACAGTTTTTTTAAATTTGTATTTATGTTTACACTTGTTTTGTATGCAATGAAGCAAAATAATTAAGAAATATTCATATGTTCTTGAAATATGTCAAAATATATAGTATTAACTGCATATTTTCCTATTATTGCATCCAAAATCTAAGAATAAAAAGTAACAATTCAACTATTAATAATAATTAATAATAATTAATATTTCTAAAACCTTCTGCTTCAGAGCATGCATCAGATTATATGAAACATGCATAGAAAATATCATGTAGTTTTATTCATAAAATTGTGAGTTATGGCTGTTACCATTGGCTATATTTACTGAAAAAAACATTTTTCAGAAAACAAGTTTAAAGTTTTCATAAAACAATTTCTTAGTGAAAAAAGCATCCCTGATAATTAAAATCCCCTTCTTTGTAAATGACACCTTGTTTGTTTTTTCACACACATTGCGCTTTTTCTTTCGAACAAAGCGTAATTTATTTCTTTGGGTTTTTGTAAAACTTGCGGAATGGTGCCTAGAATCATGATTTTGCACTTTATCAAGTTTTAGAATTCCCTGCTCAGTGTAAAATTCAGAACACACAGCTAATCTTGAAAATGCTTCAAGCAAACTTATAAATCCATCATTAAATAACATTAAATAACAACACTTACATTTGCTCCAAACGTTAATGTTCGCGAGGAACAATTTGCAATAAAATGCTATTAAAACGTTCTTTGATATTTTGAGTTTTGCCATGTATGCACTTTTTTAATAACTCTTGTTTATGTAGTCAACTCCATATATGTAGGTTTAATTAAATTCAAAATATATGTTGATATACCAGAGGTTTTTGGCTAATTTTTTTTCTTTTCTGCAATCGCACATTGATAGTTGCACCAAATCGTTGATTGAGGAGGGCATTGGCTTCGAAGAAGAGCTACAATGGAACAAGCAGCTAGTACAGCCTGCTGCATCTCAATTAAGTTTCCAACATTACTTCCCTAATTCTGTACAATTGCAATCTCTAATTCTGTAGTTTATCAATAAAAGAACCAATCAGTTTACCTTTCCCTTTCAATCCAGGAGTGGAATTTTTTATTTTTCGTAGTCCACTACTAACCCTTTTCTGTACATGTCCAATGCATTCCAGTTTGTTGACCGAATCTTTACCATATATATTTTTCACAATTAAAACCCCCTTAGACTCTCCATCCTCATAATACTCCGTGTACTTCAGTTTTCGTAATTTAAAAGATCATTCAAAAAGCGAATAAACACCAACTCCTTCCATACCCGAAGCTGCTTCTTTATAATTTGCAGAATAATTATGTTACGCTATATATATTATGAACTATATGTCGTGAAGATTGCATTCCATTTTGTTTAGTTTGTTCCAAATGATGCAAAAATGTGACATATCCTTCAAATCAAGACAGCCAACGCTAATCGACAAAGCAGTAACACATCCATTCAACATCGAATACCCTCTGCGCCAAACTAAATACGAAATTAAGGGAAAAAGCAATCGCTAGATTCTTAAAATGTATTACAAAATATCTAAACTTGTAAGGATCTTAAGTTTTACTAACGTTTATTTTATTTTAAATCTTTACTATCACTTCTTATTTTCTACTTCCGGCCGGAATTAAAAGCTTTAACTTATTTATGCAAATTTGTCTGGCGAAAGCCAAGTTCTTAAGTTGTGGCTTTTTGCCAAGCGAGAGAGAGGAAGGAGTTGGTCGAAGCAGGCCGCTTGCCTTAGCAGTTTTACTCGGTTGCTGGTTGCCTTCCAGGCCAGAGGTTTAATCCTCTTGATAAATTTTAAACGTATTGTAGTGTTAACAGTTCTCTGTACTACATACGGCTTTCTGTTAATATACGGCCAATCTTCCACGTAGGCCCTTGTTTATTATTCCAAATTTAAGTTAGAGTTTAGTTAATATTTTTATATTCTTACGTTCAGACCACAAGTAGTTGGTCTCTGTATTCCGAAGTACGGAAATTATTGTAAAGAGTGAAAAATAAAGGGTTTCGTATACCCTTCCTGTGTATCTTGTCTACTTCCCACATTTATTGAACATAGCTTTAGTAAGCTCCCTGTTTCGAGTCAGGTTCTTGCATGTTCCCAAAGAAAGTAAGGCGGAACATTGAACCTGATAGTGGCTCCCAACGAAGAAGAATAACCATGGCCGAGTTTCAAGAAGAACCTGTGCTGCCTGCAGAAGCGGCTCAGAATCCAGAAATGCCAGCTGCCACCCTGGAAGGATTTGGTTACATCGTCCAGACCATGCGCGCAGCGATGAAACCAGAAGCAACATTTAATGGAAACTCACCGGTAACCAGTTTTTTGGAAAAATTGGAGGACCCCTTCATGATGTATCCCGTGCACGAGTTCCAGAAAGTTACCTTAGTTACCAGCGCTTTGAGGGGCCAAGCGCTTAATTGGTTCAAATGCATAGGCAGAAGTCTCTTGGTTCAAGCAGGAAGTCCCACCTATACTTACGAAAATTTCAAGACTGCCCTAGTAAAAGCCTTCCCTGTCGTAAGGGATCGTGCGAAATTAGAAACGGAACTTTTCAGCATATATCAGCAAAGAATCAAAAATCTTTCCACCTTCATTTTAAGAAAAATTCACGTCTTCAAACTCTTGTATGGAAACCGTCCGGATCCTGAGATAATTCAAGTGATTTTGCCGAGGTTACTTCCCCAAGTACAAGACTTTATTGAATTAAGGAATCCGACTACACTGGAAAAGTTATTTGAGCTAGCAATCCAGTTTGAAAGTAGAAGAACGGCGGACATTGAAAGAAGACGCCAATATCAATAACGAAACCAATTTGGTGAGCCAAGACCACAGCAAAGTCAAGCACACGGCTACGGAAGGAAAGCGAATCAGTGGGCAAGGAAACCAGAGCATCCAAAAACAGCCGGCGAACGTCGACAGTTCAATAGCAATCCAGGAAAAAAGTCTCAAGGCCAGTGGAAAAAGAAGGAATGCATGAAAAAAAAGGATTTAAACTAAAACGGATTTCTGCTGACGGGTGGGTGAGGAAATCCGAAGGCCAAGAAAACCCCTCTTCCTTCAAGTTAAATACAGTAATGGTGACTCTTCCGAAGATTGAAGTGTTGGTGAATAACATCTCAGCCACCGCACTCCTGCATACAGGCGCGCAGTGTTCAGGTGTGGCAGAAGATTTTTTAGGAAGTATTTTCGGATATACCGCATATATAATTCGGATAATACGACAGTGTTAGCTGCGCAAGGAGAAAGATGTAAGTGCATAGGTAAATTGCCGCTATACGTTCGTGTCAAGGATGAACAAGTAAAGGTTATGTTTTTTATAGTAAAGAATCTGCAAGCACATATTATTTTAGGGATAGATTTTCTTTCAGAGGCACAAGCAACGCTGGATTTTAATGAAGCGTCCCTTAAGCTGACGATGAAACCAGTTCGAGAAGAAAAATCGGAACCGCCAATGTTAAACCTTGATCACCTGCCTAAGGAAGAGCAACAAAGAATCCGATAAGTAATAAGTGAATTTGCTTCGTTATTTAGTGATATTCCAGGATTTACTCAAGTTACTAACCATAGTATTGACACCGGAGATTCAAGGCCAGTTCGCCACAAAGCATACCGGTATGATAAGAATAAAGAAAAAATTATAGAATGGCACATTAGCGATATGCTACGTAAAAAGATCATAACGCCCATCTCAAGTAGTTATGCTAGCCCGGTGGTTTTATATAAGATATGCTACGTAAAAAAGAAGAATTAAGAAATTAAGAAATTTAATTAAGAAAAATAATGACTATACATTAACACATCCAAAAAGGTGGCGTTTCGCGATTGACTATCGTAAATTAAACTCCATAACTAAATATCCGGTATATCCGTTACCTATTATTGAAGAAATTCTAAGGAACATAACGACTACCAAATATATGACGACTTTAGACTTAACGACTGGTTATTTTCAAATAGGGGTTAGACCGTAGGACGTGCCTAAGACTGCTTTTGTAACCAAGTCTGGCACTTATGCATTCCTGCGTATGTCGTTTGGCCTTTCAGGGGCACCGGCAACATTTCAGCGATGTATGGACATTGTGTTAAGGCCTGTTCTTGGAAAGTCCACATTTATCTATTTAGACGATATCATTATTACTAGTGATAATCTGGACCAACATGTACAGGATTTAAGACAGGTGATTTCATTATTAAATGAGGCCGGTCTAAAAGTTAATGTCGAAAGTGCAAATTTGCAGCCCCTGAATTAAAATACTTAGGTTACAAAATATCTCAGAAAGGAATCGAGACAGACGAATCAAAAATAATCGCTGTACAAAAGTATCCGCCACCAAATACGGCGAAGAAGCTCTCTTCCTTTCTAGGACTTTGTTCATATTATAGGTCCTTTATAAAAGATTTTGCAGCTATTGCTGAACCATTGTTAAAATTAAAAAGGAAAAAGGCAAGATTCTCGTGGACGGCCGAAGCCAATAGTGCTTTCGAAAAATTAAAGCAAACATTAACGCAAGCCCCTGTGTTGAAATTTCCTGAAAAGGATGAGAATTTAGAAATTTCAGCGGATGCTTCGGATTATGCGGTAGGAGCGGTACTTTCGCAAAATCAGCAGACCGTGGCATTTTTTAGTCGAACTTTAAATCAAACACAAAAAAATTATTCCGCGACTGAGAGAGAGGCACTTGCAGTTCTGTTAGCAGTGCAAAAGTTCCGAGTCTATTTTGGAAGAGCGCCAATAACAGTGTATTCTGATCATGAAGCGGCAACTAGATTGTACTCAGGGAAAAACTTATCCCCAGGGTTAATAAGATGGGCACTCAAGCTACAAGAATATAATCTGGTAATCAAGCATACCCCCGGAAAGGAAAATATCGTAGCAGATGCCCTATCCAGAATAAAAATAGATGAAGAAGGTAATACTGTAAAGGTGGCAATGCTCACAGCATGTACAATAAATTCCCGAGAAACTGTAATAACCGAACTGGGTAAGGATCCTGAGTTTGGAAACATTTATGAGTATTTAAAGGATCCTGAAAATTTTAGCCACCAAGATATTGTAGCGATAAGAAATAGGGCGGGCCATTACGAACTGAAAGATGGTCTGTTATTTTATACAAAAACTACAAATTCCAACAACGAATTTCGACCTGTTATCCCAGCTAGTCCTCGATTAAATATCCTGCAGGAGTTACATGACAGCCCTTTAGCTTCTCATTCTGGTATTCAAACAACTATCCAACGCGTACGCGAGGCAGTCTATTTTCCTGAACTGCAAAATTTAACAAGGGCGTATGTCCAGTCCTGCCCAACATGTCAAGCAGTTAATTATATTAATTTCCGCCCGGCCGCGTTTCTAAATAGTATTAAATCCGAATTTCCAAATTAAATAATTGGCATCGATTTATTGGGCCCTTTCCCAAAAAGTCACTTAAATAAAAGTCGCTATATCCTTGTTATGGTTGATCATTTTAGTAAGTGGACCGAAATTGTTCCCTTAAAACGAGCCTCCGCGAAATTAGTTACTGATTCTATTTTAAATAAATATATTTTAAAATACGGGGCGCCCCTAAAAGTTATATCGGATAATGGTCCTCAATTTGTAAGTAATATATTAGAAGACATGTGCCAAAAACTGGGCATACGTCATTTAAAAATGGTCCCGTATCGGCCGCAATCAAATATAGCGGAACGGGTCAATCGAAATTTAGTGAAAATTATCCGTAGTTATGTTAAAAATTTTCATAAAAGCTGGGATAACTATGTCAATGAATTTGCTTTCGCCCTTATGACCGCAAAACATGATACAACGGGCAAAACTCCTGCTGAGTTATTTTTAGGCAAAAAGATTATAACGCCGTTAGATAAATTATATTATGTGCAACAAAGAGCCCCAGAATTTAAAATGGGTGATATAGAAAAATTAATTAAAGAAGCAAAAAAGAACACTGAAGTAGCACAAAGAAAACAGAAGCTCTATTATGATTTGAAACGACGGGGAGTAACTTATAAAGCAGGAGATGAAGTATTAAAAATTAAGCATTCACTTTCTTCAGCTACAGAAGATGAAACCGCCAAATTTTTTCCACGACTTGAAGGACCATATGTCATAGAAAAAAGAACTCACGCTGTAGTGGTGTTAAAAGCCAGGAATGGTGAAACATGCTCCGCAAACATTGACCAAATGAAACCATACTATGACCGTAATAAAATGCAAATATTTACAGATCTTTTGCAGGATCCGGCACGGCAGGCTTAAGCTCCAGAGGTGGAACAACGTCAAGCACAAGGACAAGCTATTAGGAGGCAGGAGCAATTGAAAAGAAAGTTTCCCCGTTGGAAAATTGAAGGTAACAAGAAAAAGAAGCCGTTCCACCGACCAGAAATGAGAGCTCACGACCACCCCCAGAATGAAGAAGGGAGAAGTACGACGAATGCAAAGAAAGCCAGGAGAAATAACGGCAACTATAACCCGGCTCCCAAACGGAAGATCTACTCATCGACAGGACTCTCCGCAGCAAATGTCGCCGAACTGCGGAAGGGCCACCAGCGGCGGAGGAAAAGATACAAGGAAAATTTTAACGGCCAGCAACGAGGTCCAAGCAGGAACGAGAGAGAAGTGTCCCGGTTCCGCCAAGACCAGCGGCCATCAAACGGCCAGGACCATAGGCAGAGGCGAAAAAGAAGGTATTCAAGGGTGACCGAACTGGAAGGAAAAGAAAGCTTCTAGAGGAAGGAACTGAAGGGCGAGCCGCACAAGAAGGAGGATAAATCAAACTAGAATCTTCGCTACCTTCCAGGACTGGGCTGAGAAAAGAATGTCCGAATATCACAAAGATAAGTAAAATTTTATGTTACTTTGCAAACTTAAGTTAATCTTTCATTCTTACTGCAAGGGGCAGATTTCAAGACGTTTCACCTCATGTGAGGTCTACCTTTATCGCCAAAAAGGCGAAAAATGAGTTGTTACCTATTTTGATATTATGTTTTTCAATTACTCGCGAGTAAAACTAAAATTGATGTATAATAGAAATGTGTAAATAATTGAATACTGTAAAAGTTATTGTATAAATTTTATTTAAAACATTCTGGCAAGAAAGAAGTTTTAGTCTGAAAGACATTTGAAATGTAGTATTTCAATGTAGAAGAATTGGCACTTGCTTGGAAAAGAATAGAAGTTAACAATGTACTACTAATGTATGTTTTAAAATGCGTAAAATTAACGGCATTTTAATATGTTCTTATATACAATGTGAACTGTTATTTTGAATGTTAAGAAATACTGTGATATGGTAAAAGTGAAAGTAATGCAAAAAAAAAAAAAAAAATAAAAAAATTTTAAACTTATTCGTGTGACTGGAAAAAAAAAAAAAAAAGAGAGAGAAAAGTATTGTGAATATGTGTTAAAGGTTGAATGAATGTAGTTAGGCTCTCTGACGCTACACTTCAGAGTTAGCCACTTTCAGAATAGTACCTCAGGGTTTAGAGTTGAAGATAGGGTATGTTACGATGTCTTGTTATGTTGAATTTTAACACGTTAGTGTTTTGATTGTAGGAGGCAGTGTTGAACACGTATACATAAACACATTCGTGGTTGGTGTTTTCTTTTACAACACATGTCAGAGAGCACGGGGAGAGATAATTAAAATAAAGTCATGAATGAAATAAGAATGTTAAAGAGAAATATAAATATTCATGTTACTTGCCATTTAATTGTGAAACATTTCATTAAACTAGTTTTCCTTCCAGACCTCTGGAAGGAACCAGATTTGAACTAAAAGCTCATATTTAGATGCAGTACAGATGAAAAGTGGTTGTCCATGGAGCTGATAATGTAAAAAGAAATTTTTTTTTAATTTCTAGTTTCTAGTGAGAAATGTTTGTAAAAGATTGGCCTCGCGTTATATTCTAGAGCTAAAAGATTTCAACAAGGTCGTTTTAGACATCAGTTTCAAACTAATTAACTCTGGCGGGAAGTATGTAAGGATCTTTAGTTTTACTAACGTTTATTTTATTTTAAATCTTTACTATCACTTCTTATTTTCTACTTCCGGCCAGAATTAAAAGCTTTAACTTATTTATGCAAATTTATCTGGCGAACGCCAAGTACTTAAGTTGTGGCTTTTTGCCAAGCGAGAGAGAGGAAGGAGTTAGTCGAAGCAGGCCACTTGCCTTAGCAGTTTTACTCGGTTGCTGGTTGCCTTCCAGGCCAGAGGTTTAATCCTCTTGATAAATTTTAAACGTATTGTAGTGTTAACAGTTCTCTGTACTACATACGGCTTCCTGTTAATATACGGCCAATCTTCCACGTAGGCCCTTGTTTATTATTCCAAATTTAAATTAGAGTTTAGTTAATATTTTTATATTCTTACGTTCAGACCACAAGTAGTTGGTCTCTGTATTCCGAAGTACGGAAATTATTGTAAAGAGTGAAAAATAAAGGGTTTCGTATACCCTTCCTGTGTATCTTGTCTACTTCCCACATTTATTGAACATAGCTTTAGTAAGCTCCCTGTTTCGAGTCAGTTGTTTGTTCTTGCATGTTCCCAAATAAAGTAAGGCGGAACATTGAACCTGATAAACGTAGTACGATGGTTTATAATTTACAAAAGTCTTGATGATAAATAAAGTTTTTAAATAGGCATGTCTATTTAAATGCTCACTACCGGTCCAGAATATTGGAACTTCCGGTTTATTCCGTTACAGAAAAATGCTTATAACTTCAGTTCTAATTAACATATCAACAAGCAAAAAATTGTATTTGATAGCTAAAGATTCTTTAAGATAATGTAATAAAGTGAAAATCGAAATTATGTCCGAAAATCAGCTTTTGTACGAGGTCAGATACCTTAAGAAATGGGTTAAATAAATAAGATAGAAATTTATAACACTTTTGAGGACACTTTGTAGACCAAATTTCTCCGTATGCAAGAAATTGCGAGAAACATCTATTTATATAAAATATGAACTTCATTAATTAAAAAAAGGATTTCAGTTTTAGTTTAATTAAAAACAATAATTAAAAGAAACATTTTGGAAGTTAATATTTTGTTAATGTAAAAGATATCTTTAAGAAATTAAAATTACCCCTCACTATTTAAGTTAAGATATCTAAAATGCATGCATTTTTTAGGGAAAAAAGAAGCATCCTTAAAAATAATTCGGTTATTTTGAAATTATATATGTAATTTCCTTCATATCAAATAATCATATGATTACATTTTCAGCGCCAATGAGTGTTATTTTTGATCATAGCGCGCATTTTTACTGTGCAACTAGCATCATATAAAATAAGAAAGGACGTTACCTGTACTGCAGTTCCATGGAGACTATATTGCAATTCCCTGATATGCAATCAATAACGTCATTACAAATCGACGACTTCGAAAGCGGATTAATTGTAGAGATGCGGGAAGCGGGCTTGTCATACCGGAAAATAGGCTGCCACCTGCACTGTAGACATGGCTGTACAAAATGATAATAGTGATTTCTGTAAGGTACTCATCTGCGGAATCATGGTTCAGAAAGGCAAAGGTGCAGGAATTCGAAGTAAGACTGAATGAATGTGGTACAGGCTAGAACTGTCCTAACGGCAAATCATTGTCCACTACGATGTACAGACTCTTACATACCAGTGGCATCTTCCGCCATCTCATAACGCTCGACTGAGGCAGAATTCCGCCTCACAGCCTCCTCTAAGGTATCTGCCTTTGACACCACAACATCGACGTCTGGAGTGATGTCTTGGCCGATCACGGCTACTAGCCGACTGGCATCACATAGCATTTAGCAATGAATCCTAGCTTCAGTCTTTGAGAAGATGCCTATTTGTGGTAGGGCCACAATCAATCAGCTTTTGTTTTACACAGACACACAGCCATTTCTCCTGATGTGATGATGTGGGGGTTCTATCTCTTACGACAGCCTAGTAATCTGTATACATCTTTAAATATCTACGATATGTTGATTTGCATCCTTAGACCGTTTGCGTTACTTTTATTGCCTGCTATCCTGGAGCAAATTCTCAACATGATAATGCAAGTCCTCATAGAGATGGCATATCTCTGGACTGTCTTTTTCGAACTGTTGATATACTTCCTTGGCCAGCAAAGTCACCAGACTTTGCTGGCTTTCATGTTCGATTGGCGCCAATCGAACATGTATGGGATATGCTAGGCCGTCAGATACGGGACCTAAACATATCGCATACCTAAAAGAAAATTTAAGGGTTTCCTGGCATGATATATCGCAAGATGTGATCAGGAATCTTTGTCAATGTTTGCTTAAACATTAGCAAGCATGCTTGGCCGCAGCCATTTACTGGTTTGAAAATTTAATGTGCAAACTGGTAGCCACTGATGGGTCCTATGGCCTCAAATTGTTAATAATTTCATTACCTGTATATGGCTTTTACGCATATTTAACATAAATAAAACAGTTTCTTTCTTTGTCCCGTTTATTGAGGGGAGCAAATGAATGTATTATCTGAAAAATTACCGGCAAGTAATAGAAGATTATTATATGTATTGTTTCTACAGATTGCATATAGTAATTTATTTGTTTGTTTGTTAGTATGGAATTGTTTTAGCTTAAAAAATTTGGTTATGCGCTATGTTGTTAAATTTTTGACAGATTCATGAATTCCATTGTCTGTAAATAACTGCGATATCCATATGTGTTCGAAATTAAAAATCGTTCATTAGATTACTGATCAAGCGATATAGAGAGAGGTAAGATGCAATTTGCGATGATTAGACTAACTTTATTATTTTAGAGCCTTACACAAAAGAGAGGAAAAAACTATAATAAGAGCTAAATCGGGAACGATTTGTAGAAATATCTAGGTGTATATCATGAGAGAGTTCCTAGAATTTTCAAGTAAGGAAGTTTATAGAAAGTTTAAAAAATATTTAAAATTTCATGTTACTCGTATATATATGTGTGTGTAGGATTACTTTCACTAAGAACATAGTAGAACACGACTTAAACATAATTAACTGCTTTATTTTACTAATATGAAATAAAACGAATAAAAGAAAAATAAAAGTGAATGTTACAGGTGATCTCACAATTAATGTGATTCCAAACAGGATTCGATTAATGATGATAATTCTAATACACTATCAGTTTCTAAGAGTTCTACAGGCACGTCTGCCTTTTTATGGCTAACTCGATGTAAGCATCTTGGAGAATATGCAGGCTGTCTTCTGCTTCCATCTGGAAGCTATCCGGCTCTGCGCGTGGAGCACGTCTTAATCTCAGCAATTCCAGCGGTCGTCTGCTGCTCTGAAAGCTGCGAAAACTGTGATGAAGTCATGCCTTGCTGAGAAGAAGTAGTCGAAGAATATTTCTCCACATTCTCGGCTGTCCTGCAGGACATCGTCTCCGATGTCTGTAGAGTGGGCATCACTATCATCATGAGGTACCTAAAAAGAGAATAAGAAAAAAAAAGAGTATCAGGTCGTTAGATTTAAGTTCATACATTCATCAATCAAAGAATTTATGACATCTTCAAATTCATCAATCCATTTATCAACATTTTCATGTGCGTTACCAGAAAAAGGATTAAACTTTCAATATCCGAAAAACTAGATAAGGTTTAAAATAATCTTAAATTGGAAGCTGGACACTGTTATTTACTTGAGACTCATTAAAACCAGGATTGTCTCTTTGATTATCATTAAGCATATTACTTCAGAAATTTTATTAAGAGTTTCATCTTCAAAATCACTATTTTCTTCACGCAAAATATTTTCAAATAATACAGATAAACCACACAGAAAAGAGACGATTCGGGTTATTACTTCCATTTTCGAACCCTCTAAATTTATTTATGCATAGTACATTACAAACTTTAAATTAACTCATTTAAAGAAAAACTATTTTGTACTGTATCTATTTTCTTATTAAATTCTTCAGAATCTGGTTTAAATGTAAAGCCAGAAAATTCACATAAATGTTCCCGGTTATTTCGGTCTCCTTCAGTACTAAAAATAAGCTTATGCAAACTTTTGATTTCAGAACATTTACCCTTCTTTAAAGCTGCTCCCAATTCTGGCATTTCTACTACCTTCATATTGGAAAGAAAGTTTTGTACTCACCCTACAGATGATCGTCTTCAATTGGTAATCCAAACACTTTGGAACAGTAATCCAACGTCTCGTAAGAACAGTCCACTAAATTCACATTAAGTCAATACACAGTTCAACTTTAAACACTATTCGCACACTTTCGAGTTCGCGTTTCGAGAACTTCTACTTTCAAGTTCTACTTAGAACACTAATTTTTGGCTTCGCGTCACGGTTTTTCGCCATAAATTTGTCGGAATATTTTCAATAAAAACATACTACTACTTAAGCATTAACTGCTTTATTTTACTAATATGAAATAAAATGAATAAAAGATAAATAAAAGTGAATGTTACAGGTGATCTCACAATTAACGTGATTCCAAACAGGATTTGATTAATGATGGTTATTCTCGTACATTAACAGTTTCTAACAGTTCTACAGGCACGTCTGCCTTCATATGGCTAACTCGATGTAAGCTTCTTGGAGGATTTGCAGATCGTCTGCTCGCTTCCATTCTCGAAGCTATCCGGCTCTCAGCGTGGAGCACGTCTTAATCTCAGCACTTCCAGCGGTCGTCTGCTGCTCTGAAAGCTGCGAAAACTGTGATGAAGTCATGCCTTGCCGAGAAGAAGTAGAAGAATATTTCTCCACATTCTTGGCTATCCTGCAGGACATCGTCTCCGATGTCTGTAGAGTGGGCATCACTATCATCATGAGGTACCTACAAAGAGAATAAGAAAAAAAAAAAAAAGAGTATCAGGTCGTTAGATTTAAGTTCATACATTCATCAATCACAGAATTTATGACATCTTCAAAGTCATCAATCCATTTATCAACATTTTCATGTGCATTACCAGAAAAGGATTAAACTTTCAATATCCGAAAAACTAGATAAGGTTTAAAATAATCTTAAATTGGAAGCTGCACACTGTTATTTACTTGAGACTCATTAAAACCAGGATTGTCTCTTTGATTATCATTAAGCATATTACTTCAGAAATTTTATTAAGAGTTTCATCTTCAAAATCACTATTTTCTTCACGCAAAATATTTTCAAATAATACAGATAAACCACCCAGAAAAGAGACGATTCGGGTTATTACTTCCATTTTCGAACCCTCTGAATTTATGCATAGTACATTACAAACTTTAAATTAACTCATTTAAAGAAAAACTATTTTGTACTGTATCTATTTTCTTATTAAATTCTTCAGAATCTGGTTTAAATGTGAAGCCAGAAAATTCACTTAAATGTGCCCGGTTATTTCGGTCTCCTTCAATACTAAGAATAAATTTATGCAAACTTTTGATTTCAGAAATTTTACTCTTCTTTAAAGCTGCTTCCAATTCTGGAATTTCTACTACCTTCATATTGGAAAGAAAGTTTTGTACTCACCCTACAGATGATCGTATTCAATTGGTAATCCAAACACTTTGGAACAGTAATCCAACGTCTCGTAAGAACAGTCCACTAAATTCACATTAAGTCAATACACAATTCAACTTAAAACACTATTCGCACACTTTCGAGTTTGCGTTTCGAGAACTTCTACTTTCAAGTTCTACTTAGAACACTAATTGTTGGCTTCGCGCTACGGTTTATCGCCATAAATTTGTCGGATTACTTTCAACAAAAACATAATACTACTTAAGCATTAACTGCTTTATTTTACTAATATGAAATAAAATGAATAAAAGATAAATAAAAGTGAATGTTACAGGTGATCTCACAATTAACGTGATTCCAAACAGGATTCGATTAATGATGGTCATTCTCATACGTTAACAGTTTCTAACAGTTCTACAGGCACGTCTGCCTTCATATGGCTAACTCGATGTAAGCTTCTTGGAGGATTTGCAGGTCGTCTGCTCGCTTCCATTCTCGAAGCTATCCGGCTCTGAGCGTGGAGCACGTCTTAATCTCAGCACTTCCAGCGGTCGTCTGCCGCTCTGCATGTGATGACGTCATGCCTTGCTGAGTAGAAGTAGAAGTAGTCGAAGAATATTTTTCCACATATATGTAAGATAAAAAATTGCAAACCAAAATTATAATTTAAAATGCCTCTTAATTGCCCATTTTTAATTTGGGTACTTTGTCTCTAGTAATAACTTTCTCTAACCTGCGTCATATCTGAAATTCCGCATTATGTTATCTTGAAACTTCATCATTCCCTATAAGTTTCAGCCAATCAGATTAACGATAATTTTACTATAAATATTACTATAAATATTGCAATCCTACCGCACTCTCTTTCTCTGCTTGTGCTGAAGGATGTCTCATGCCTTGCTGCTTTTGTTTAAAAGTAATGCGCCATCATTAGAATTGTGGGGCGCAAATTGCCCCTCATTGGGAAGTGCCACCAGTAATAGAGGTATATTTGGAATATCAAGTGATTTTCGTGATTCCTCAAAAGTTTCCGACTGCCAAACTAAATTTTATCATCACTGTAAAAAATTGGCAGTTGCAGTATAAAAGGCCTCCGTTCCTATGGGTAGAGGCAACTGGCCTTTTTGAACTGTTCTGTCATTCCATTACTTAAAAAATTAACTACACTCCATTATATTAAAAATAATTATTATTATATACGAAAAATCTGGTAGTCGACAAAGTTTATGTCACTTCATTCTTATAATGATTAGAAAATTCTTTCCTGGAATTCAAATTTTTAAACAAAAATTTCTCTGTTAAAATAATAAGAAACATCTGAATATTATTAAAAAAGTATTTAAACAATAATACAAAAATATATTAATCATGTTAATAACGTTCCATAAATAAAATCTTTACTAATCTTTTAAATTTGTTATTAAACATAATTAGGAAAATCAAATTTTTGATACCATAAAATTCTACTCTTCATAAAAGGATGCAACATTTTAAAAATTCTGTACAATACGAAAAACAGCACATCTAGATTTTTAATATAATAACATTTATTAACAATAAGATATTTTTAAAAAATGATATTTTAGTTGCACTAAATAAAACCTTTTGTTTAAAAAAAAGTCCATATCATAAAACTTAATCAGAAGTTGATGAATAAATCGTTCAAGAAAAATCATTCCCATTTTTCAATTCAGCTTGGACGAGAAAAGCAACTTTGAACTAACTTTTAATGAAGAAGTTTGCTAACGCATAAATTTACACGCTGAATAGCTGTAGTAATAAATTATTCACAGAAAGAACGATGACATCGATAATCATTAGATTGCGTTGTTGAAATAAACTCGAAACCTTCGGACACATTAATTCACTTTCATTATTCTATATTAATTTTCAAGAATTGATTTCTTTTCACTTTAAATATTTATACTTTAGGAACAATGATTTTGCTGATGGGAATACTTTTCCACGGCACACTTTTTAATCACGAGAAGACCGTTACTCTTGATTCTGGAATCAACACATTTCGCTGACGTCATTTTTTTCAGATACTTTTATCCATTGGAGTTAGCATTCTGTCGACTCTTTACTGTGATGATACAATTTTGTTTGGCATTCGGAAACTTTTGAAAAATCACAAAAATCGCTTGATATTCCAAATATACTTTTATTACTTGTGGCACTTCACAATAAGGGGAAATCTTCGCCCCACAATTTTAATAATGGCGCATATTACATTTTAAACAAAAGCAGCAAAGCAGGAGACGTCCTTCATCCAGCAAGCACAAGCAGAGAAAGAGGGCGGGGTAGGATTGCAACAAAATTTATAGTAAAATGTTTCGTTAATCTGATTGGCTAAAACTTATACGCAAAAGTTTCAAAATGACGTGGCACGCAACATGTTCTCCAAATAAAATATATAAACACAACAATAATTTTTAAATTACATTGTTTTACCAGAAAACTATTAGTCTTGGAAGTAAAAAATAATCTTAACCATAGGCTAATAAACATATGATTACGGGGTTTCTAACAATGGTAGACTTTGAATAAAAATTCTCGCCTGTAAGGAAACTAAATCTTTCTTATATATATAACATTTCTATATTAATGTAATTCCTATACTGAAGATATGAATTTTTATTTAACTACTGCATGACAGAGAATATTATCTAAAATAAGTTTTAGATTTTAATGCATATGATTAAAGCCATTTAAAATTATTTTAAGCACTTTATTTTATATAATTTGGTATATAAAATAGGAAAAGGAATAAAGGAAGAAAACCAAGGCCACTGAATGTACAAAAATTCGTTGTTTTCAATCTGGCATTTAATTATGTTTATTTCATTTAAATATATATTTGGCTTAGAAATACGATCACATTGTAGGATTCTCCACTGTGTATTTCTAAGTTACAGTTGAAAGTGAAGAATCTTAAGAACTAGTAAGAGAATAATCGCTTGAGTTCGTGAGATACCAAACAACAAGTAAGAAGGTTGAAATAACCCTTTATTATTCCAACTGAAGTTTAACAAAACTCCGTCTTGGAGTTGTATAATACAGCCGACACTTGGGCTTGAACTTAAGAAACTAAGAATTAAACTAAACTATAACTAAAAAGATATAGCCGAAGCTATCAAAATTCTAACAGAGTTGGCACCTTAACGCTAATTGACTGCGAAGCTATCAAGGGCCTAAAGTACGGCCGATCGTAATAATAGCTTACGAGAGAGTAGCCTAAAAAGTCGGACGCTTGCAGCCAGAAAATCAGGTATCTCTCTCCCTAAGACTGTAGAACTTCGCGGTTAAATACCACTCTTCTTCATTAACATTCAGACGGGATTCTAAAACTACGTTCTGGCAGGAAGTGGAAAGTTGAAATTAAGAATCGATAGGAAAGGAAGTTTAACTTAAAATTTAACTGTTAATAAAATTAATATAATCCTTACAACTTCATCACTTAAAATGAGAGGTCTACTAACAATGAAGGATTAAATCTTATGATTTAAGAATCTTTCACAGTAACAATTACTCCGTATCTAAAAATCGAATAATTTTTGAAAAACCGGCAAACATCGTCAATTTACAAAATTCTCAAATTCTCAAAAACATTATACAAATAAACATTATACAAAATGCTACAAATTCTCAAAAACATTAATTTGGAAAGGTATTATTTTTCTATTTGTTGGTGCAGAGATAAAAATATTTTCCCCATGATTAGTTGTAAATTAAACAAGGATTTGTGAGAAAAATAAAAAAGTAGTTCTATGGAACATTGAAATCATTTTTGTGGATACTATATTGTAATCACAACTATAAAAACTATAAAAAACTATAACTATAAAAAATTGCAAGAGGATCGACTCGGTAGAAAAGAATCATAATGAATTTTAATTTTTACTCAAATAAACAAAGAAGCTAAAGTAAACCATGTAAAACAGAAAACGTTTCTTCACCTTTAGAACTAATTCTTTTTAATTTAAATTAATGGCCTGGTGTAACTGCATTTAGCAAATCTAAGAATGAATTTCTTATAATATTTCACAGAAGAATTTAAAATTTTCAAGCTAATTGTATAACTATATGCACATATTTAGTATAAATATTTTTGATACGAGCGACATGTAATGTTTTAAAATGTTTGCAAGAAATTCCGAATGCTTTAAGTAACAATGTTTTTTAGTGTTCATGCATTTTCTTTATTTTGGTAACATTGTTACAATACATATTTAAGAAATGTTGTTTTGTTCATAGATAATTAGCATAAAAGAAGAGCGTTTGTTATGAGACTGAGTTGGTTGGTACATACGATCTAATAAAGAAAGATTGATTATTTGCAAAACAATAACAAGTAATTTCAATTTTATGTAAAACGTTTTAGGCTTAATTAATTTGCAAAAGGTTTATATTATACATTTTAAATGTATATCAGGCCTTAGGAAAGCATCATTTCGAATCCAATCAAAATAATACAACAGAACGTGATGTTTAAGACCAATGATTTTAATACACCATAAATTTTGAATTTAAAAACGAATGCTACTCTATTTATATTTTATTGTGTGCTCCCCTCGTATGTCATGATCAAAATTTTATAGTATTTCAGGAAAGAATGTTTTATTTGAATAGAAATATTTCTTGAATGCATGTATCATTTTGTAGAAAGAACAGTAGTGGAAAGAAAATGTTACCATTGCAATATCATAAATATTCCAAAAAAACGTAATAAATATTTTTCCAAAATTTTTTTTCCTAAGCATATAAAATAAGAAAATATTGTACTTTCTAGGGAAAAAAAGAATTTCTCATATAGGATGTGTTTTAATGTTATTTTTTCCATTTGCTATATTCGCAAAAGAAATTTAAATGTTGTTAACGGAAGTAGGATGTCCCCAAATGTCCTTGGGTGATTCTGCCAAAGAAATAAACTTGAGCTATAAAAATACCATTAGTACAATTGCTCTTAAAAACAGACATTTAAAACGCTTTGTAAATCTAAATTTTATACTTAATGAGTAGAGAAATACTTTAAACGTTTCGGGAAACTGTTCTACTTTTAATAATTTATAAATCTGAAATTGAGAGAGTTTTGAAATCCATTTCCATAATAAAGTGACAGCAACAGATGACTAGGGAAATTTACAGCAATAATAAAAGTTCCTATATTATTAATTATTTCTCTCCCTGATTCAATCTAAATATCTCGGGAATGGGAAAAGCATATGTCCAGTGATTTGCCGGAGTTTATTAGGTGTTCTCAAACGCTCAACGTATAATTAGTCTGAGCTGGAGAAATACCTGAGTTTTCAATAGAAAATCCTAATTTTCCTCCCCCATCAAAGTGACTGCTAGCAATCAGTGCTACAAAAGAAGTAACCGCAGGAATTTTTCCCTTCAGGAAGTTCTATTAAAGAACAAAACTGCCCCTGTCTTCTTCAGAAAATAGCTTCACGTGTGTGTAGACTAAAAAGGGACTATTTTGGTTTCGTTCCATTTGTATCAGACCCAGTGATAATTGCGATGCTTTAAAAGTTAATTGGGTGTCGACACCACAGTATACTAGTACAATAGGCTTTCTACTTTACCGAGAGGAGAAATACAGTGTAAGACGGGAAAACTTACTACATTTCAACCGGTTTCAGGTTGGGCTTCTTGGACTTCATGCGAGTGTAGAACTTCGGTTCTACCATTCAGTTCCGTTTAGCTACCATTTAAAAGGTTAAAACGAAAAGATTCGGTCTCTTAAATTCAAAACGCGGCTGCTAAGCCACAATTTTATTGCATCTTATTTGTAGGACACCTAGTAAAAGCTGCACTATATTTAAAGTTTTCTTAACCTTTCTTTTAAATTGACGAGCTTTAAAAGAGTTTTGAAAAATTATGAACCATTAATTGTCCTACTAACTGTTTTTGTTAATGGTGAAAATTCAGAATAAATTTTAAAATAATTTAAACTATGTAAAAAAAAATACCATCCTCCTAAAATATACGAAGAGCACTTCACATATCATTTTCTGTAAAATATACAGAGAAAAATCAATTTTCTTCTATTTAATATGAAAATATACTTTAAACATTAAATTCCTTGACAAATTGCAGTAGTCTTTTTCACTTTAAAAATATTCAGTGAAAAGAAAATCGAGTTAAATGTCATTGTTCCTATTCTTTTATTATTGTAAAATATGAGCTCACTTTTATTTATTTATACAGCTTATCAAATTTGAACAATATAGTGTCACTTAGGATAGTCATTTCTTTCTGCATGTGAGTTTTGACCAGTATTTAGTTATGACACCCATAGATCAACACAATTCTGGGAGATAATAGACTGAAAAAGGAATTGATGTTTTAAGCGCTGCGTTACGAATTTTAAGAACTTCTCTTTCACGAAATTCCACTCATCACCGATTTAAATATCCTTTAAATGATGAAAATTTTATCATTTCTTTCAATACCAAATTTTTCCATATTTTGTCTAAAGAGTGCTTTTAATTTTTTCAGAAACGTTTAACCCGTTGGAGTTCATCCCAAACTATAGGAAGCACTTGCAAAAATAGGTATCTAAATCTCCAAAATTACATAAATCTGTTAGCGGTAGAACTTACGTTGCTGTATTTAATGAATAAATTATTGCAATGCTGAGAAGAAATCCGTTCCTCAGCTTTCATTAGCATGCATCTTATTAAGGACAAGTTCCCTTCTAAGATGGAAATTTCACTAACGAATTGTGTTCTTCAACTTAATATGTTTCACAAACAATAATCAATCAACAAATGGACTGTATTCCTACACTTTTATTAAATTACACTTGTCAGCGATGCGAAATAATTGATACAAAATAAGCGAGCCATTCTACATGGCTGTCACAAACACAATTCTATCAATCAATAAATCTTGTTGCCACACATAAAGTTCAAAACTAAAAGAAGAAAAACAAAGGGAATTTACGCTGTTTGCAACAATAAAATGAAGCAAACGATACTCACCTAAACAAATTGAATTAAATTAACTCCATTTTTTTCTTGTGAAACTGCACAGAGATATACACCTTTTGAAATGAAATCCATATTATTAAAGTGCTGGTAGGGGTCTGTGCATGAAAGCATAGATACAGTTCTTGCCTAAATTGAAAACAAGTGATAACAGACTCCCACAGGAAAGCCATAAAACTTCGATAAAATTAGATGATCTGCTCCATTCAATAAAGCCTGTTATTTGATCTGTTACTATAAGAATCACTGTTTGAAGCAAATATCGGTGCTGCGATGATCTTACTTAAAGATTTTGGAGAATATTAGCAAGATGGAAGCTACGCCAGAAAATATCTCATAACTGTTAACATTACATAACTTTATTTGATGTTGTTTTAACAAGAAAATATAAATCCATCGAACGACAGAGGGATCACCATCCAAGATGACTTAGGGTACTACTGTGTATGGGTTAACTACTTAGGGTATTCCAATTATTATTAGAAAGGAGTTTCCCTCAAAGTATTTTATAAAATATTAGCTTGCAGTTTGAGTTAAAAGTAACACTCTGAATAATGATTATTGGAGGAGTTAAAGCAAGAATCAGAGTAACATTAATAAATTTGCAAAGCTGGTTTCGAAGCTTTAAATATAGAACGTTCTTGTTCAGCTGTAGAAGTGCGAATGAAGATTCTATATTTCTGAAGAAGGAGGTTCTAAATTTAAACCTTCGAAATTAGTCTTGAAAACTTATGAATATTACTCTGATTCTTGTTGCTTTAACTCCTCCAATAATACTAGCATGTAATGTTTTGAATCTGGCAAAAAAAATGGATTTCTATCGAAAATAAGATACCATTGCCCTGCCAAACTCTTTTTGAGTCTTTTTTCCTATTACCTAAATGAACAAACGTAACGATACTAGGTCGCTGAGGGAAACAGCTGAAAATTAGGTTTTGAGGAAAGGTGCTTACTAGCGAACTCCTTTAAATTCTGCTTTCAGCTGTTGCCTTGTTTAGACATTTAAAAGAGAGTGCTTGCCAACCATCCTTTACCTGCACAGCTCTCCTTGTCTTACGTGACTCTAGGCAAGCTGGTTTCAATGACGAATGCATACATGGCATTTAGATTATTGCAGTGAAACTGTGTAAAATATTTGAGAGTTCACGAGGAAATTTCTACGTTGTCAAATGCTTGTTTATCTGCCAGCAACAATTGAAGTTAATCATATCTTTAATTTCTCATGAGAAATAAGCTGAAAATATAAAACTGGAAAGGACTGGAGGAAGCTAAAACAAGAAACATATAAAATATTAATTATTACATTGTAAAGACATTAGGTTATTTCGAAGCAGGAGATGTGAAAAATGAACAATGCCCTTGCCAGGAATTGATCCACGGACACCTCGAATACGCGCCGAGCGTACTGACTACTACACTACGAAGTCATGCTAAGAACGCGGAAGAAATATCTTATACCAAAAGCGGAAAGGCTTATCGAGTAAATGAAGAATAAATAAATTTTAAAACACGAATCCTCATGATGATATTTAATGTAAGATTAAATACTGCTTTTGTTAACAGCTTCTTTTGCTACAGTTGGAACTTTAACTGTTTTTGTTACAGTTGGAGTCTCTGAAAAACGGGCAAGAATAAACTTAAACCCACTCATGTGACTGGACATATTTTAAAGATTTCTATTATAGCCATAATTTCTCTAACAAGCTAGCGATCGTAAGACATTCACTTCAACATTTATTGTACATACATAAAAAATATCCCGAAAGTCCATAAAATTATCATTTTCATATATTACTGAATGTGTTTAATGCTTCGATAATCTGTTAACCAGAGAACATGTTTGCACTGTTCGTGACCATTTATATATTATTAAAATATTTTTAAAACCAGTGTTATAAAGGTTTCGCTTTCTTTCATTATGCGTTTGTTCAAATTATATTACCTACACTAGTTTGTTCTAAACAAAAACAGGTCTAGTCAAAAGCAGGGAGACACTTTTGCATTAATAACCAGTTTACAGGTGCAATTAAATACGCTTCTTATACATAAACAATTATTTATTAAAACGGCTCTAATTCCATTACAGCTGAAAGCAACAGCAGTATAAATTCTGCGTTTGGCAGTTTTGTTGTCAAATAAATTTTCATTTGAAGCCGGAGAATGCTGAAAGAATTCAGAAAAGTTAAGCTAATTTAAATATGTTTATGGGAGAGGGGGCTTATTTAAGAAAATGATTTACCTTCGGAAATTTTAAGATCATTGTTTGTTCAAAGTCTATGAAATATTTAAACATTTCTCTAGTTTCATTGTTATTTTGCTTAAATTCATTTCGGGTTTCCTTTGATTTATTTTCGATTGTTGGCGCACGTAATGACGGCTATGTGATATGTCGGCTCAGCGCAGGAATGTAGTAGGTTCTACTGATGATGCCTGAATTGTGCTGTATAAAGTGTATTCTATCTGCAAGATAACTGTTGAGAACTTCATATAAGTTGCCTGCGCATCTGGAATCTTTCAAGGCAGGAAGACTGATTGGCTACTAAAGAGTGCCGAACACACTGCGTAGATTTTATCTGAGAATCATGGCATGGTAACCATACTTTTCACAGCTTAAGACACCTTGCTTCATATCTGATAGTACATGCTTTTTTGAATTTCTTGCCTCTAAGCCATATTGTTAGTTTCAGGTAGCTAATTCCATTTGCACAATAAGTACTTTATGATTGACGATAATATTTTTATAAACCTTGCTTAGACAGACCTTGCTTGTGGTCCTGATGCTGTGTGGGCGTGTGCGAGAAAGCTCCTAACGTCCAATCCCAGTAAAACGCCATGCATCATACTGTAAGTGGAATCATCTAAATGATGATAGAAATAGCTTTGCTTGGACACTAATAAGCATATAGGGTACTTAATGAACACTTATCGTCTTTTAGATTTTATTTTCATTTTGATTACTCCAGGGCAAAACTAACAAGGATTAAGGAAGGAAATGCTATTGAAGTGCCGTGCAACAACTATAATTCTTAAACTAGTATTTTAAGGCATCTGATTGTCATCCACTTCCAGTCTTCACATTATCGGGTAGTTGGTGCTCTTCGGATTATTTAAAGCGAAGATTTGTGTTTGCTCAGTGACTGCGCACGTTTTTATAGTGACTTTGTAGCGTTGCGCGCCTCCAACTTGCACGCAACCAAGAGGTGACTGTTGAAACTGGATAAATGACAGAGTCTTGCTAAGGGTTTAAGTCCCTTTTTATTCAACGTAATAAATTACAAGTGCGTGCTCTTGACGCTCACAAACTACGCCAACTCGGCGGTAAAATAAAAATAAGAACCTGAAAAGAAACTAAAGACAAGACTCTAACTACGAGGCTCTCTAAAAGTAACTAACCTCACCGCGTTTTACAATACCGCTGCTAATTCAGCAAACTTGAAGATCACTTGAACGATTAACACTTCTTCCAGGCAAGCACACAGGCCGAAACGCGGGGTTTTTCAATTTCTGGCCAGCTACCTCCGCTGTCGTGAAGTAAGAACAGCACACCTCGAACTCGTTTCCTTTCTATTTAACTCAGAATACTTCCGCTGATAATTTGAATCCTTGCGCATTCTACTAAAATTTACATACTCTGGCATTGGCAGTTCCAGGGGAAAGTAAGGCTTGACAGGAAAGGTAGTTTAAACTTAAAATAAATGTTAGTTAAAATAAATATAAACCCTACAACTTAATGAAGTGTCCCTTTTCGACCAATTTTTCTGATAAATTCAATTATATATTCAGATCTATGATTCTTATTACCAAAATCTCTATAGCCAAGATAGGTCTTAGTTGCCTTCATTTTGATCTAAATTTTGTTATAATAGTCCAATGCGGTGAAACCTCATGTTTTTATCTATTGGGCTAAATAGCAGCACCAGGCCTGTTGTTTCGACCCGACTTTTCCTTGTCCGCCATCTCCTTACAACAACAAGCTAATCTTCTACAAGGACAAGGTTCCAATATGCATGCGCTAGTATAATACAGTGCTCCATTTTTTTAAACTCCACTTTAGTCACATCTCATCCATGTACTTTATTTACACCTTGGAACTGTGACTACATTCATTCATTCGCACTTGATCCTTGTACCAATAGCTTCATCACAGCCCAGCGTAGTTTTTTGAATTCATTGTTCTTAATCTCATATCCATACTCACTTAGTATTAGTATTATATTTTAGATCCTGAATTCCATAGTTTGACTACTACCTGTCTTATTATTTTTGCCAACTTGTTTGATATAATAACTACACTGGTGTGCAAAACTTAAGCAACAATGTAAATTTTAATCAGATAGCCATGGAATTGTAGAAAAGGGGTTCTTGCGTTCAGTACAATGAACACACAATTCAATAGAAGGTTCATGCGTATGCAAATGTCAAGAAAAAAAGGTCACAGGCTACATGAGCGTACGCAAAACGCGTACGGTCGGCGTGCTGAACTCGAGATTACCATAAAAGGAAGGATGGAGATGCAATTAAAGATATTCGCTGCAAGTATAAGGAGTTCTTTCGTTAAATATGACTACAAGAAATGATCTGGATGACTTCACACGTGGAAAAATGATCGAAAATCTCAAGTAGGGGCGAAGTGTGACCAGTATAGCTGAAGAGTTTGGAATCAACAAAGTGGCGTTTCGCGCGTTTAGAAAGCCTTCCATACCATAGGTACAGCTATTAGAAAGGTTGGTGATGTTCGTCTCAGGAAAACAATTGCAGGAAATAACCGATATATAGTCCTGCAGACGAAAAGAGTCCGAAACCAGTCAACAAGCGCCACAGCTCAACAACTGTGAACAGCAACGGGCGACAATTGTCGTGGTTTACTGTGTCCAAACACCTTCACAAAGGTGGCCATTGCGCCTGCCCTTTTGAACACTGCATCCGCTTGACAGATGGCCATCGGCATCACCGTTTACAGTGGTGCAAGGAGCGCAAAAACTGGGCATCTCATCAATGGAGTCGTATCCTCCTTACGGGTGAGAATCGTTTTAATGCCACAAGCGATTCTCAACACAAATTGATTTGGAGAGAGGTCGGGAAACGGTTTAATCTCAGTAACATCACGGAAAGAGACCGTCACGGTGTCATGAAGATCTCGTCTGGAGAGGCATTATGCTGAACGGGCGGACGGAGCTCCATGTTTTCGACAGAAGTTCTGTAACCGGAGATCCTTTTCGTCAGGAGGTGGTCCTTCCCCATGTGCGTCTATTCCGAGGTGCCATTGGAGTAGACTTCGTTTTTATGGATGACAATGCACGGCTACACCGGACACTTGCTGTTCAGAAGCTACTGAAAAGTGAAGATATCACTCGAAAGGATTGGCCAGCTTGCTCCCTTGATTTAAACCCCTAAGAACATGTGTGGGATGCTTTGGGGAGACACTTGTGACACGATCACATCCTCCCGGGAACACCCAACAATTGAAACAAATGCTGATTGAGGAAGGGCACTCTTACCTCAAGATCTGTTTGAAAATCTGGTGCTGAGTATGGAGAGACCGTTCGAAGCAACCATTGCAGTAAGGGGAGGGCATATACCATATTAAGGAACACCTGCTTGTTGTTCTTCCTCTTCTACAGACAATCATGTGTAACGAAACTATGAGTTCAATAAAGCCTGTTTTTGTTTGATTCCCTACTGTATGCATTTTATTCATTCTTAGAGAAATTATGCTTTCGTCATCGTTTAAATACAAAATGCTGTCTCTTAATTCTGAATTTCATATCTCTCAGATGATTTCTCGTGGAGGTTTTCCAAAAAGAACACCTGTTGTTTAAATTTCGCACACCAGTGTACACTGGTGTTCAAAAATTAAGGACGAGACGACGGTTTTTTCAATATAACTTTGTACAAAAGCTTTCCAAATCAACACATTTAATACCGTAAGATCCCCAATACGTAAGGACATGAGTAATGTAAGCAACACGTACTAAAAGAGAAATCAGAGGGATAAAAAGAAGCTTTATTGAAAAAGTAGCATGGAGCGCAATGCGACTGAAGGCCAAAACATCACAGAGATGGGTGTCCAGCAAGACACATCCGGTCTTTAATAGGGGATATGATCTCCCCTGACTGCGTCTGCCCATGCTGAGAACGAGGGTGTCAACGAGTTGTTGAGGCATTGCTGCCCATTCGTCTTGCAGCGCCAATCGAAACTCCGGAATCGTTACTGGTGGTAAGGTACGAGCTGCCAAGCGTCTGGCTAGAAAATCCCATACATGCTCGATGGGATTGAGATCCGGAAAAAGTGCCGGCCAATCCATACGTTCAATATCCTCACTCTCTAAGAGCTGTTCGGCAGCTACTGTGCGATGACATGGTGCATTGTCGTCCATGAGAAGGAACTGCGGACCCATAGCGCCTCTAAAAAGACGCACATATGGAAGAAGAATCTCGTTATAATAACGGGTCCCGTTGACTGAACCTGCGTCAAAGATGTGAAGGTCTGTACGACTACCAAGCATGATGCCTCCCCAAACGTGAACACCGCCACCTCCATACCTGTCCCTTTCAACGATGTTCGAGGGATGATTGCGGCTTCCCCGCTCTCTCCAGATGAGTATGCGATGAGAATCGCTACTCAGACTGAATCTGCTCTCATCTGTAAAGAGTACTCGTCCCCATTCATTGTCTCTCCAATTCCGGTGTTCCCGGCACCACAGAGAACGCCTTCTCCGATGGGCAGGGGTTAGAGGTACACACCGTACAGGGCGTCATGCAAACAGAACACCACCGTGCAGTCTTCTGGCCACGGTACAACGCGATATCGGTCGTCCAGTCGCCTGTGTCGTGTGTCTAGCGATTTCTCCCGCTGTCTGCCGCCTGTTTCTTCTGGCCTGTAAGGCAATATACCGGTCATCTGCGGGTGTGGTTCCTCGTGGATGACCACTACTAAACCCCGGATACCTGTTCCTGTAGTTTGAAATTGTCTCCAAAGTCGTGAAACGATGCTGTGAGCAATTCCGAACTCTGCAGCCACACTTGTCACACTGCGACCTTCCTCCAACTTCCCAGTGATTCGACCTCGGGTAAAAGCATCCAGATGTAACAGATTGATTATTCGCCATTTCTCGCTGAGGCAGCAACTCGGTGTGATTTTAACTGCTATACGGCGTGCAATCTCTTTGCCAGAAATACAGTTCTTACACCGACAACATGCTTTATACTCAGACACTCCCCCATTACGTCTACCTGCATATCTGCGCATGTGCTACCGTACATCACCTTACTTAATCTCCTGATTGGTCTTTCTGTCTGCTCTGCCTCTTCGTTCAGCTGGTATGCTAATTTTTCGACTTCGTCCTTAATTTTTGCACACCAGTGTATTTTACATTCGATTTAGTATTAGTTTATCTCCTCTATACAGTATGTTTCTCAGTAGCTAATATAAGAATTTTATAAGTCCTGTCCACTGCTTTAAGAATTCTTCCCCTAAACAATGCTAGAAATTTAGAAACTCTTTTTAATCAAACCGTACTCTGAGCTGCTTTCTTTCTTTATTTTATCCCTAGAGCCACCAAACTCTAACAGTACGTAGCTCTCATCGGCTTCGTTCATACTCAACAGCCCCCAATTATTCTAAGCTCTCTAATTCTTGCGTAGGAACCGTTTTAATTACGTTTAATTAACACTGATTTAATTTTATTAATCAATTTCGAATTCCCTATCAGTTATAGTTCTCTCTAACAAATGTTTCCCAATTCCCCAATTTATTTCTTTTCGCTAGACATCTCAATAGTTTACCTAGTTTAGGAGTTATCCAATAGTTTACCTAGTCTAAAACCTCTTCTAGAGATGCGAAATCGTCTTATTGAGACTCACAACGAGAGTGGACACACTTGAATCTCCTCCTTGCTCTTCAGCTTAGTGTATAGTAGAATGCGAGCGTGCTTTATGTAAAATGAGTACAACACTTACCGAGTACCCCACATTTACTTCTTAGAATTAAACCAAAAAGACCTAGACAGACAACTTACAATTAAATCTCAGCCTGAGATGCTAACGCTAGTGAAAATTAATGTTGTCTTTGTAGCCTAACCTTTTGAATTACATTCATTCTCAAATTATCTTTACTCCTTTTTAGTACTTATCTTCAGTAACATAGACTACTCTTTCATTCGAAACACAATTTCAAGCATACAAAACACTTAAAGTAATTCAGAATTCAAATATTTTTACATAATCAATTTCTTACTTTACTCCGCTGAAAAATAAGCATAGATTAATTACCTGAACGAATTTCTAAGACTTTCAGTAACGAAGTTCGTTTTCTTGACATCATACAAACATTTTCCTACCACAATTTCTACGACCAAAGTTAACATTTCATTCAATTAAAGTGAAGATTATTTGATAAACTTTCTCGCTTTTTATAAACATTTAAAGCTACTTGCTTAATACAACAATTTTAATTAACTTGCATAATAACAGTAATTCAAAAAACAATTCTTTTTAGCTTTTTTTTTTCAAACACGAAATTGTAAGTTTTTTGCTAAGTGCAAAATTGTAAGCTTCTTGCTAAATACAAAATTTTAAGCTTTTTGCTAAATTGAACAAATCTTGTCCTCTTCCCGAGGCAAAACTGACATAAATATTTTCAACCAACTTCGTACTAGATTTTAAAATAAATTTAAATAGAGTAATTTGGACTTATCTTTTGTTTGGCGTACTCTGTCATTCTCTTTTTGACAAAGTCTTCCCACGATAGAACTTCATTGAGGCGTCTCACCCGTATCCTTTCGTTCGGCTATGTTCTACTTCTGCGTTCGCTGGACGCTTTCCGGTTGTGGCTGAGGAACCTCCTTGGACTGTTCGGGGAATATTTCGCTGGACCTCCGTAGGCTCTCCTCCGTTTCTTAGGTATTTCCTTCTTTTCAACGGCTCCTCGTTAATGGACTTTTCCTATGTGGAACTTAAGGTGCTAACTTATTCTTGACTTCTTTCCTTAGTGGACGACGTCGTAAGTTCTGATGTCTCAAATGTTGTTTCCTCTCCATTTGCTTGTCGATCTTGTCTCCCCTTCCTTTCTCAGGGTCTAGTCTCCCTTTACTTTCTTAGGACCTTATTTGTCTTAGTGGCTTTTCTATTTTGCGTTTTTTCATACATCTAGGTTCTTGAAGTTGCAGCTTCTTTCCATCCGGCTCCAAGACTCTGTCTTCATTCCTTTTGGTTCCTGGAAGAACGAGTGATGCTGTTGAGGGCCTTTCTCCCATGTTTGAAGTTTCCTGCAGCAGATCTTTAAAAATAGGGATGTCGTTACGATCATGGTATTTTTTCAATTGATCAACATTGGCAGTGATCTTGCCCTCTTTGCTTCCTTTTAAATATAAAACTGATCCACAAATGCGTTCCATCACGTAGGAACCTTCAAATCTCGGGAAAACTTTTGACACTTTTTCGAGTGGGACGCAAGACAATGCATGCTTTCTTTTCAGTACTTTATCCCCAGGTTTAAAATTAAACTCTCGTCTTTACTTATTATAGTAGAGCAACAGTTTTTCTCTAGCTACATCTGAATTTTTGATTGCATTATTATTTCGTTTTTGGATGTCTTTTTGTTTAAATTCTGCCACCCTTTTCTGAACAAAAAATAATTTATCTAAAGGGGTAATTATCTTCCTCCTCAAAAAGAGTTCACATGAGGCCTTTCCTGTGGTCTCATGATTGGCCGTTCTAAAGGCATACGCCAATTGATCTACACAGTCATCCCAGCGTCGGTGATACGTTTTTACATAGCTGCGAATGATTTTAACTATGTTTCTGCTTACGTGCCCGGCAATATTTGACTGCGGTCTGTACGGGACCATCTTAAGGTGGTGAATGCCAAGCCTTGCACACGGTTCCTCGAAAAATGACTAATGAATTGGGGGCCTTTATCTGATATTACCCTAAGCGGTGCACCATATTTACATCTTGGCGAGAGACGTAAGGAAAATTTGAGAAGTTGAGAGCAGGAAAACTTAAAATAAATTAGTTTTGTAAAATAAGAAAAACCCTACAGGTCAAGAGCAGATAAAGAACAGGACGAGTTCGAACAATCTAACTGTGTTAAAGATGAAAATGGTCAGGCTTTCCCAGATGACAAATTGGCAGTTAATGATCTTACTACCCATTATCAATCATCAAGCAGGCTTAATTTTACAAGTGATAATAGATCTACTTTGAAAAAAGCCAGTAATATCATCCATGGCTGTCGTAGCTCCGACTTTGGAGACCCAAGCTGAGTCAAACAGTTCTCCTTGCGAGAATTACTCCTTGCGGTGGCCTTTAGAAATCTGAAAAAAATCCACTGACTCCGATGATGGCATTCACGGACAAATGCTAGAAAATCTTGGCGAAAGAGGCAAACAAAAACTAATCGATGTCATCAATATGTCTTGGAAGAAAGGTAGATTACCTACTGAATGGAGGAGAGCCTTGAATATTCCAATCAAAATCAGGCAATAAGGTATGTACACCAGAAGATTTCAGACCCATAGCTCTGATGTCTACAGTCTGCAAAATTATGGAGAAAATGATTTTAGTACAAGTCTAGTATTATCTAGATTGTAACAAATTAATACTCAGCGAACAATATGGCTTTAGAAGACGCCATAGCACTATAGATCAAGCTCTGTATTTCTGCCAAACCATAAGAGACGCTCAGAACCTTAAACCTACTTATCATTTGACTTCACAAAGGCCTACGATAAAGGTTGGAAGCACAAACTGGTTTTAATACTACATGACAATCTTAACCTTCGAGGAAATACTTTATAATGTTGCGAGGCCCCAACTTGTCAGCAACAGTGGCAGTGATTGCTTTGAACTGTAAATTACACAAACTGTTAAGAAGGGTTTAAATCCCTTTTTATTCCACTTTAGAAATACAGCTGCGTTCACTTGACGCTCACAAACTACGCCGACCCGGCGGTTTAACAAAATAGAAAAGTACAGCTAAAAATAAATGACAGGATAATTAAATAACGAACTCACTACCTACGAGGCTCTATAATCGTAACTAACTTAACCGCGTTCTAAGATACAGATGAGATTCAGCAAACTTACTGTTTAAGAAGTTGAAAGATTCAACGAACGGCCGAAATAGGCAGACAGGCCGAAACGCTCGGTTCTTAAATTTCTACCTAGCAACATTCACGCTCGCGATTCAAGAAGCACACTTACAATCTCGTTTCCCTTCTATTTAAACTCAATTTACTTCTGCTAAAATTTGAATACTCTGCGCGTTCTACTAAAATTTACATACTCTGGCATTGGCAATTCTAGGGCAAAGTAAAGGCTTGACAGGAAAGATAGCTTAAAATAAATGTTAGTTAAAATAAATATAAACCCTACAACTTTATCATGGATAGAAGACTTTCTGAAGCAGACATATTAAGGTAAAAGTTAATAAAACTATCTCAGAGTCTTATAAGCTTAGCCAAGATGTCCCCCAGGGATTGGTTTCTTAGCCCTATGTTCTTCACCATGTATATGGCTGGTTAGGAGAAAGTGCCTTCCTCGGTTATAATATCAGATTCAATATTCCTTCTTACTTTCTTTGGGAACATGCAAGGACCTGACTCGGAACAGGGAGCTTACTAAAGCTATGTTCAATAAATGTGGGAAGTAGACAAGATACACAGGAAGGGTATACAAAACTCTTTATTTTTCACTCTTTACAATAATTTCCGTACTTCGGAATACAGAGACCAACTACTTGTGGTCAGAACGTAAGAATATAAAAATATAACTAACTCTAACTTAAATTTGGAATAATAAACAAGGGCCTACGTGGAAGATTGGCCGTATATTAACAGGAAGCCGTATGTAGTACAGAGAACCTGTTAACACTACAATACGTTTAAAATTATCACGAGGATTAAACCTCTGGCCTGGAAGGCAACCAGAAACCGAGTAAAACTGCTAAGGTAAGCGGCCTTCTTCGACTAACTCCTTCCTCTCTTTCGCTTGGCAAAAAGCCACAACTTAAGTACTTGGCGTTCGCCAGACAAATTTGCATAAATAAGTTAAAGCTTTTAATTCTGGCCGGAAGTAGAAAATAAGAAGTGATAGTAAAGATTTAAAATAAAATAAACATTAGTAAAACTTAAGATCCTTACATACTTCCCGCCAGAGTTAATTAGTTTGAAACTGAGGTCTAAAACGACCTTGTTGAAAACTTTTAGCTCTAGAATCTAACGCGAGGCCAATCTTTTACAAACATTTCTTACTAGAAACTAGACATTTAAAAAAAAAAATTGTTTTTACAATATCAGCTCCATGGACAACCAATTTTTCATCTGTACTGCATCTAAACAGGAGCTTTTATTCAAATCTGGTTCCTTCCAGAGATCTGGAAGGAAAACTAGTTTAATGAAATGTTACACAATGAAATGGCAAGTAACATGAATATTTATATTTCTCTTAACATTCTTATTTCATTCATGATTCTATTTTAATTATCTCTCCCCGTGTTCTCTGACATGTGTTGTAAAAGAAAACACCAAACACGAGTGTGTTTATGTATACGTGTTCATCACTGCCGCTTACAATCAAAACTCTAACGTGTTAAAATTCAACATAACAAGACCTCGTAACACACCCTATCTTCAACTCTAAACCCTGAAGTACTATTCTGAAAGTGGCTAACTCTGAAGTGTAGCGTCAGAGAGCCTAACTACATTCATTCAACCTTTAGCACATATTCACCATAATTTGGTCTTTTTACAGTCACACGAATAAGTTTAAATTTTTATTTTTATTTTTTTTTTTTTTTTTTTTGCATTACTTTCACTTTTACCATATCACAGTATTTCTTAACATTTAAAATAACAGTTCACATTGTATATAAGAACATATTAACATGCCGTTAATTTTACGCATTTTAAAACATACATTAGTAGTACATTATTAACTTCTATTCTTTTCCAAGCAAGTGCCAATTCTTCTACATTAAAATACTACATTTCAAAAGTCTTTCATACTAAAACTTCTTTCTTGCCAGAATGTTTTAAATAAAATTTATACAATAACTTTTACAATATTCAAATATTTACACATTCATATTATACATCAACTTTAGTTTTACTCGCGAGTAATTGAAAAACATAATACCAAAATCGGTAACAACTCATTTCTCGCCTTTTTGGCGATAAAGGTAGACCTCACATGAGGTAAAACTTCTTGAAATCTGCCACTTGCAGTAAGAATGAAAGATTAACTTAAGTTTGGAAAGTAACATAAAATTTTACTTATCTTTGTGATATTCGGACATTCTTTTCTCAGCCCAGTCCTGGAAGGTAGCGAAGATTCTCGTTTGATTTATCCTCCTTCTTGTGCGGGCTCGCCCCTCAGTTTCTTCCTCTAGAAGCTTTCTTTTTCCTCCAGTTCGGTCACCCTTGAATACCTTCTTTTTCGCCTCTGCCTGTGGTCTTGGCCGTTTGATGGCAGCTGGTCTTGGCGGAACCGGGACACTTCTTTCTCGTTCCTGCTTGGACCTCGTTGCTGGCCGTTCAAATTTTCCTTGTATCTTTTCCTCCGCCGCTAGCGGTCCTTCCGCAGTTCGGCGACAATTGCTGCGGAGAGTCCTGTCCGATGAATAGATCTTCCGTTTGGGAGCCGGGTTATAGTTGCCGTTATTTCTCCTGGCTTTCTTTGCATTCGTCGTACTTCTCCCTTCTTCATACTGGGGGTGGTGGTGAGCTCTCTTTTCTGGACGGTGGAACGGCTTCTCTTTTTTGTTACTTTCATATTTCCAACGGGGAAACTTTCTTTTCAATTGCTCCTGCCTCCTAATGGCTTGCCCTTGTACTTGTTGTTGTTCCACCTCTGGAGCCTGTGCCTGCCGTGCCGGATCCTGCAAAAGATCTGTAAATATTTGCATTTTATTACGGTCATAATATGGTTTGATTTTATCAATGTTTGCGGAGCATATTTCACCATTCCTGGCTTTTAACACCACTACAGCCTGAGTTATTTTTTCTATGACATATGGTCCTTCAAATCGTGGAAAAAATTTGGCGGTTTTATCTTCAGGTGCTGAAGAAAGTGAATGTTTAATTTTTAATACTTCATCTCCTACTTTATAAGTTACTCCCCGTCGTTTCAATTCGTAGTAAAGTTTTTGTTTTCTCTGTGCTACTTTAGTATTCTTTTTTGCTTCTTTAATTAATTTTTCTATATCACCCATTTTAAATTCTGGAGCTCTTTGTTGCACATAAAATAATTTATCTAACGGCGTTATAATCTTTCTGCCTAAAAATAACTCAGCAGGTGTTTTGCCCGTTGTATCATGTTTTGCGGTCCTAAGGGCGAAAGCAAATTCATTGACATAGTTATCCCAGCTTTTATGAAAATTTTTAACATAACTACGGATAATTTTCACTAAATTTCGATTGACCCGTTCCGCTATATTTGATTGCGGCCGATACGGGACCATTTTTAAATGACGTATGCCCAGTTTTTGGCACATGTCTTCAAATATATTACTTACAAATTGAGGACCATTATGCGATATAACTTTTAGGGGCGGCCCGTATTTTAAAATATATTTATTTAAAATAGAATCAGTAACTAATTTCGCGGAGGCTCGTTTTAAGGGAACAATTTCGGTCCACTTACTGAAATGATCAACCATAACAAGGAAATAGCGACTTTTATTTAAGTGACTTTTTTTGAAAGGGCCCAATAAATCGAAGCCAATTATTTAATTTGGAAATTCGGATTTAATACTATTTAGAAACCCGGCCGGGCGGAAATTAATATAATTAACTGCTTGACATGTTGGGTAGGACTGGACATACGCCCTTGTTAACTTTTGCAGTTCAGGAAAATAGACTGCCTCGCGTACGCGTTGGATAGTTTTTCGAATACCAGCATGAGAAGCTAAAGGGCTGTCATGGAGCTCTTGCAGGATATTTAATCTAAGACTAGCTGGGATAACAGGTCGAAATTCGTTGTTGGAATTCGTAGTTTTTGTATAAAATAATAGACCATCTATTAGTTCGTAATGGGCCGCCCTATTTCTTATCGCCACAATATCTTGGTGGCTAAAATTTTCAGTATCTTTAAATACTCATAAATGTTTCCAAACTCAGGATCATTACCCAGTTCGGCTATTACAGTTTCTCGGGAATTTATTGTACATGCTGTGAGCATTGCCACCTTTACAGTATTACCTTCTTCATCTATTTTTATTCTGGATAGGGCAACTGCTACGATATTTTCCTTTCCGGGGGTATGCTTGATTACCAGATTATATTCTTGTAGCTTGAGTGCCCATCTTATTAACCTTGGGGATAAGTTTTTCCCTGAGTACAATCTAATTACCGCCGCATGATCAGAATACACTGTTATTGGCGCCTTTCCAAAATAGACTCGGAACTTTTGCACTGCTAACAGAACTGCAAGTGCCTGTCTCTCAGTCGCGGAATAACTTCTTTGTGTTTGATTTAAAGTTCGACTAAAAAATGCCACGGGCTGCTGCTTTTGCGAAAGTACCGCTTCTACCGCATAATCCGAAGCATCCGCTGAAATTTCTAAATTCTCATCCTTTTCAGGAAATTTCAACACAGGGGCTTGCGTTAATGCTTGTTTTAATTTTTCGAAAGCACTATTGGCTTCGGCCGTCCACGAGAATCTTGCCTTTTTCCTTTTTAATTTTAACAATGGTTCAGCAATAGCTGCAAAAGCTTTTATAAAGGACCTATAATATGAACAAAGTCCTAGAAAAGAAGAGAGCTTCTTCGCCGTGTTTGGGGGCGGATACTTTTGCACAGCGATTATTTTTGATTTGTCTGTCTCGATTCTTTTCTGAGATATTTTGTAACCTAAATATTTTAATTCAGGGGCTGCAAATTTGCACTTTTCGACATTAACTTTTAGACCGGCCTCATTTAATAAAGAAAACACCTGTCTTAAATCCTGTACATGTTGGTCGAGATTATCACTAGTAATAATGATATCGTCTAAATAGATAAATGTGGACTTTCCAAGAACAGGCCTTAACACAATGTCCATACATCGCTGAAATGTTGCCGGTGCCCCTGAAAGGCCAAACGGCATACGCAGGAATGCATAAGTGCCAGACTTGGTTATAAAAGCAGTCTTAGGCACGTCCTGAGGTCTAAAACTTATTTGAAAATAACCAGTCGTTAAGTCTAAAGTCGTTATATATTTGGTCGATGTTATGTTCCTTAGAATTTCTTCAATAATAGGTAACGGATATACCGGATATTTAGTTATGGAGTTTAATTTACGGTAGTCAATCGCGAATGGCCACCTTTTTGGATGTGTCAATGGATAGTCATTATTTTTCTTACATAAAACCACCGGGCTAGCATAACTACTTGAGATGGGCGTTATGATCTTTTTACGTAGCTTATCGCTGATGTGCCATTATATAATTTTTTCTTTATTCTTATCATACCGGTATGCTTTGTGGCGAAATGGCATTGAATCTCCGGTGTCAATACTATGGTTAGTAACTTGAGTAAATCCTGGACTATCACTAAATAACGAAGCAAATTCACTTACTACTTGTCGGATTCTTTGTTGCTCTTCATTAGGCAGGTGTTCAAGGTTTTACATCGGCGGCTCTGATTTTTCTTCTCGAACTGGTTTCATCGTCAGCTTAAGGGACGCTTCATTAAAATCCAGCGTTGCTTGTGCCTCTGAAAGAAAATCTATTCCTAAGATAATATGTGCTTGCAGATTCTTTACTATAAAAAACATAACCTTTACTTGTTCGTCCTTGATACGGACGTATAGCGGTAATTTACCTATGCACTTACATCTTTCTCGTTTGCGCAGCTAACACTGTCGTATTATCCGAATTATATATGCGATATTTTCTAAAATACTTCCTAAAAAAATCTTCTGCCACGCAGGAACACTGCGCGCCTGTATCCAGGAGTGCGGTGGCTGGGATATTATTCACCAACACTTCAATCTTCGGAAGAGTCAAATTTTTCACCATTACTGTATTAAACTTGAAGGAAGAGGGGTTTTCTTGGCCTTCGGATTTCCGCACCCTCCCGTCAGCAGAAATCCGTTTTAGTTTAAATCATTTTTCATTTCCATGCTTTCCTTCTTTTTCCACTGGCCTTGAGACTTTTTTCCTGGATTGCTATTGAACTGTCGACGTTCGCGGGCTGTTTTTGGATGCTCGGGTTTCCTTGCCCACTGATTCGCTTTGCTTCCGTAGCCGTGTGCTTGACTTTGCTGTGGTCTTGGCGCACCAAATTGGTTTCGTTGTTGATATTGGCGTCTTCTTTCAATGTCCGCCGTTCTTCTACTTTCAAACTGGATTGCTAGCTCAAATAATGTTTCCAGTGTAGTCGGATTCCTTAATTCAATAAAGTCTTGTACTTGGGGAAGTAACCTCGGCAAAATCACTTGAATTATCTCAGGATCCGGACGGTTTCCATACAAGAGTTTGAAGACGTGAATTTTTCTTAAACTAAAGGTGGAAAGATTTTCGATTCTTTGCTGATATATGCTGAAAAGTTCCGTTTCTAATTTCGCACGATCCCTTACGACAGGGAAGGCTTTTACTAGGGCAGTCTTGAAATTTTCGTAAGTATAGGTGGGACTTCCTGCTTGACCCAAGAGACTTCTGCCTATACATTTGAACCAGTTAAGCGCTTGGCCCCTCAAAGGGCTGGTAGCTAAGGTAACTTTTTGGAACTCGTGCACGGGATACATCGTGATGTGGTCCTCCAATTTTTTCAAAAAACTGGTTACCGGTGAGTTTCCATTAAATGTTGCTTCTGGTTTCATTGAAGCGCGCATGGTCTGGAAGATGTAACCAAATCCTTCCAGGGCGGCAGCTGGCATTTCTGGATTCTGAGCCGCTTCTGCAGGCAGCACAGGTTTTTCTTGAAACTCGGCCAGGGTTATTCTTCTTCGTTGGGCGCCACTATCAGGTTCAATATTCCTTCTTACTTTCTTTGGGAACATGCAAGGACCTGACTCGGAACAGGGAGCTTACTAAAGCTATGTTCAATAAATGTGGGAAGTAGACAAGATACACAGGAAGGGTATACAAAACGGCATACGGCATTATTTTTCACTCTTTACAATAATTTCCGTATTTCGGAATACAGAGACCAACTACTTGTGGTTTGAACGTAAGAATATAAAAATATAACTAACTCTAACTTAAATTTGGAATAATAAACAAGGGCCTACGTGGAAGATTGGCCGGATATTAACAGGAAGCCGTATGTAGTACAGAGAACCTGTTAACACTACAATACGTTTAAAATTATCACGAGGATTAAACCTCTGGCCTGGAAGGCAACCAGCAACCGAGTAAAACTGCTAAGGTAAGCGGCCTGCTTCTACTAACTCCTTCCTCTCTTTCGCTTGGCAAAAAGCCACAACTTAAGTACTTGGCGTTCGCCAGACAAATTTGCATAAATAAGTTAAAGCTTTTAATTCTGGCCGGAAGTAGAAAATAAGAAGTGATAGTAAAGATTTAAAATAAAATAAACGTTAGTAAAACTTAAGATCCTTACACTAAGAATTGGAATATTTGTAGACGAAGTTGTTCTCTGGAGCTCTAACACCAATATATTTGAAATAGAATCGAAACTCAATAATTTTCTGACATCCTTGTCAAACTTCGCAGCAGAATTGAAACTATGTTTTAACCCAGACAAATAAATTGTCACTTTCTTTACTACAAATAAGCACATTTACAAATATCAGCCTAAGTTGAAGCTTAATAATCAGGAACTTACCTTTGAGAAGCATCCTAAATGCCTGGATATTATCCTAGACCCCGAATTCACATATCACAAGCATACTGAATATATTCTTCTGGAAAGTTCAAAGCGAGTAAATATTCTTAAATACATTGCGGGTAAGGACTGGGAAGCTGACGTGTGTACCCTCAAGATTACTTATTTGGCACTCAGTCGTCCGATACTCGAGTTTGGGTTTCCAATTTATCGTTGTACCTCTGATTCCAACCTAAAGAATTAGTAAAAGTTCAATTAAGTGCTGCCCGTATTATTACTGGGATGTGGCACAGCTGTCCTATGGAAATAGCCACTTTGAGGCCGATTTATAGCCTCTTCAGACTAGAAGACAACTAGTCCTGTTAAATACTTTAACAAACTCTCTACTTATGGCCAAAACAATAAAACTTCAACGTACCTAAATAAATTGAAAAACCGACAAATACTAAAGAAAAACTCTTCTTTTGGCCTAGGTGGTTTGGCCTAGATGAGCCTGCTGTTTTGCAATGTTAAACCTCATTCAGTTTAATGCTTTTTAAACCCATCCGCCCTCGGATTCAATTTCGTTGTGACTTTTCCACGCCTATAAATAAGAAAGATTATAATACTGTCCACCTTAGACAGTTGGCCTTGGAGGTAATAGACAATATCCCCAAGAATGCTACCAAGATTTTCACAGATGGCAGCAAAATTGCTGACTGTGCAGGTACGGTATCTATATTGAGACCCTCGAGGGAAAATGACACTCTGTCGACGTAATCCAGATTACTGCTCAGTCTTCAGAAATGAACTGATAGCAATCAATTTAGGACTTTAGGCAATACTAACCAAAAATAGTTCTGAAGATATATGAATATTATCTGATAGCCGCAGCTCACTTCAACATCTTAGTAATTGGATTTATGTGGGCGATAAGACTACTATCTCTGTCTTTAAAAATTAGGGGTACAAAAACTACACCTAATTTCTTAGCATCACAATATCTATTTTCAGTGGATCCCATCCCATGTGGATATTTATGGCAATGAAATGGCAGACAAACTAGCAAAGAAGGACTGTGGCCTTTTAGCTTCCTCTTTTTCCGCCCTTACCTATCTGGAATTATATTCTCTGAAAACATAACAAATCTTGGTGGAGTGTTTGGTGCCTCCACCCATCTCTGGTATCTGGGCAGCAAGCATGGTTGGACTCTAACCCTTGAGTGTGACCGGTGCTCCCGAAGTGCATTCTCACGTATTCCCTGCGGTCATATTATGAGCTTCTCTTTCAAGGAGGGCATGGAAATCTTTGCCACATGCACTAAGTGCCGAGAACATCAGGCGTCTGCCGAGCACATATTTAGTTGATTGAGTCTCTCTAAGGAGGATATTTACTCCAATCCCCTCGTTGTGCTCGACTTTCTTAGAGTCAACGGGCTTTTGTACCTTGTCCGACTTCTTCAAAAACCGGAGGAAAAGCAACAACAACAGTACCCTCCCTCAACTATTAATCTTTTATTTAATCTATTTTTTATCCCTCCCATTTCTCCTCTCTTAACAAACGTAGCGGCTTAATTATTTTGCATATTACTTCTTACCTTGATCTGCATCCTTTGATACTTATGATTTAATCGTGCCCTTACCCCACAATTTCCATAAACTTTTAATTGCATTTAATTAAATTTTAATTTTTAATTTTCTTCCACCCAGATTTAAGTATTATTCTCAAACCAAATTTAAACTATTTAATATCTACCTCCACCCATTTACATACGACTTTTCATTTTTAATATCTAATTATTTAATTAATTAATTATAACTTCTCAATCTTGACACAGAAACTCAAGAGGTTTGCGACTGAATTCATCAACTCCAATAATCTGATTTTCATAATTAACCAATCCATCCTACAACATTCGGCGACACACGAAGCCAAGGCTGGATAGATCTCCTAATCACGTCATCACATCTAGCAAATAAGATTCACAACAGACAAATTCGAGATGATCACAGCGAATATGATCATAAATATTTTACCTTTGACATTAGCGAACCGACAATAAGCACTATAATAGCCAGATTCAAAATAAGCAAAGAAAGACAGAGAAAACATTTGCACAACACTTGAACCAATATGCAGAAGCTATGATACACCTAATCAAGCACTGCAGCGCTAAAGAAGATGGATGTTAAGGAATCAGGTTCTCTTCCGTTAATCTCAACGTCCTGGATGTCTTTTGCCAGGTTAAAGCATTGGTTTTTACCTGCACAGCGAGAAATGTAGAGATAACTCAAACATCGTGATGGCAGCGACGTTTCATTTTAACTCCTATTAAGTAGTCATTTTCTTTAGTTCTTGTTTCCAGCATCATGAAGTGTGGCGCAGGGTAGTTAAGCAAGCGAATCACCAGAAAAAAGCTGAGCTCCCTTCCAATTGCACTGTGTTTTAGAGTGAAGGTTACCACATTCCAGAAAATTCCCAAAAGAAGGGGTATGTTCAGTACCCACGAAAAGAACAAAACAATACAAAAATTTCTACTTTTATGTTATTTCAATTCAACATCTTTCGACCTTGACGCCAACTGAGCTAAAAAAAAATAATCATTTTCGCGCGCTTTCTAACCCCTCAGCAACCAGATGTGAGAACCAGATTAAACCACGTAAGGAGCTGTATACCTTAGAAACCAAGATTTTTGTAAAAAAACTCCATTTTGTTTCCTTATGCTCGATGAAAGTATTATATCTTATGTTTACCAAACTGTTTACATTTGGTTCCTACATTAATTTTCCTACGTTTACATTTGGTTCTGTGTTCATTCATTCGGGTCCTACGTTCATTTAAACCGGAGTTATGATACTTTATTTGACACCTTGTCCTCGAAGAGCATACCGGAAGTGCACAAAACGTAAATATTAAAAAGGCCGAAGTGGGTGTGTCAGAGTTGTTTACTTTATTTCCGGGGATTAAAACTTTATTTAATTGCATTTTAAAGACCAAAAAGTATTTTTATGATAGCAACAAAACAAAGTTCTAGCATGTTTTCAAGCTGTGTGTTATGAATTTACTAACGCATTTTCGCTCGTGTTTTGATTCTGTGTTTACATTGAGGATAAGCGTTTTTTTATTTATAACTGAGTAATATTCATTAATTTTTATAGATATAGACAGATATTGGTATAGATACGGTAAATTAGGTATAGATATTGGTAATTATACTGCAAACGAATATGAAAGGTTTGATGTTAACCATATCGACAATGCAAAACGACATTCCCTGATTTGGTTTTAAAAAGCAGAGATAAATTTTAAAAGCTGCGAAAAAGCAAAAAAATGTAAATTCTGAAAAACAAGAGGGCATTAGTTATAAATCAGTGGAAATTTCAGCTTACAAATTAATTAAAAGTAGGTAATCGAGTGTTTGAATTCTTTAAATACGTTTACCTCTTTTTTCATTTTTCGTGCTTTAATGTTAACAAGAAACACGATATCTTTAAAAATTATTATTGAAATCTTATGAAATTTGGTATACATGTTTAGAACACTTCAAGTAAGGAGGCAGACTATTAAATAATTAATAAATGCATTTTTTATAAAGTTATTATGTGTTAAACATGAATTTTAATGAGAAAATATGCTTTTTCTTTGTTGTATTACACATTCTAGCTTAAAATTTTTTTAAATAACTTTATAGCTTTAAAATAATAGTCTACCTCCTTGAGAATATCATTATGATGGGTTTGCAATTTACAAAATGTGGAAATATATTATACGTTTTTTTTAACACAGTGTTTCTAATTTACTGTAATTATTGCTGTTTTTTGCTTATTTTCTTACTTTACTCCAAAGATACAAAATTAATGGTCATTAAATAACTCAGCTTCTTCATTTTTTTCATCATTAATTACTTTAGAGCCAAAATTATATTCAAAAACTTAAAAATAAAAAAAAAAAAAAAGTGTTCGAAGGTATACAGTCCGCTTAAGTGGGTGACCTTGCTTGAAAACAGTTAAAAAGTAGCTTTTGTAAGCCAAAAAAATCCTCGTCATTTCAATGACAATGTATATTTATTTGCAAGTGATTTCTTAACTAATTGACGTATTTCAACAGGTATAGATTTACAAGAAAGACAGATGTTTACAGTATACATTTCAAATAGATAATCAGTAATTTGTATTTTTAAATTAAAATTTTACTCAAAAAATAACTTAAAAAACGCGTGTCGTTTAAGCTAAAAGTCGAATAAGTGACTTTTTAAAATAAAGAAACTAACTTAAACAAATGAATTATCAACGCCCCTAATTAGAAGGCTGATTAGTAAATTAAAGTGTGTAGCTGAATTTGGAATAACGTTTTAATGAATTAAATTAATTTGACAACACGACAGATGCTAGGTCCAAAAAAATCAAGACAAGGATTTGAACATCTTTGCTGTTTTCAGTTCAATGGCAACCGCTGTATGATGAAGTGTAGCATTATTCTTCAAGGCAAGAAAATCCCGTTCCACAGCCTGTTAGAGAGGCGCACATACACAAGGAGAATTTTGGTACCGTAAATGATCAACACAGCCTGAATCTTCTTGAAAAGATCTGGAGCTCCGTGTGACCATATAAAGCAGCATTTGTCCCAAATTTAGTACCACCGAAATCTGAAATCTCCAGGCGGGTAATATAAATTCTCATCCATAATCAGCGCTCGACTGTAAATCTAGGTTACTGCATCGCTTCCGGCGCTGAAGAAACTTCCTTCTCCTATTTGCAGGCATGAAAGACACAGCTGGCACACTAAAATGCGGCACTGAGAATTCGGTAGTATGTTGCATGTGTTCTGTGATTTGCTTTGCGATTACCAGTGAGCCAGAGTTTTCCATCCGAGGAAAAATCGATGTCAATAATGAGGAGAGATCACTGCAGGAATGGGACTATTAAGGCGTGGCCGTTTCGCAGTCGGGCCGTTTCACCGTCGGAACATTTCGCCGTCAAGACATATTTTTCTTTACACGACTGCATCATATCTTCCCGTATTACATTAAGTTGATTTAGTTTAATAATTTAATTGAATAAAAATTTTATATAAAATAATGTATAAGATGTTTTGTGTAAAGTTTTATACAAATAAAATCGTTACAAATGACATATCAATTTTAAGAGTAATGTGCTGACAAGATTCCAAAGTAATTCTGTTTCCAATTCAGATATCATAAAAGTATGAATTTCCTGCTTGTATGAGTGACTTCTCTGAACTAGCTGATTAAAATTTCAAGAAAGTTTAACGAATCATGTAAATATTGCGCCCGCATATTTTTAAAATCGGTAATATAACTTCTGTTATATCAGAGGTTTAGCCCCAGTTCGCTTTGATACTAACATAATTTTCCAACTACGTATATCTAATTTATTTATATTTCATACTTGTAAATAACTATATATGTTACAGGCAACCTTTATTAAGTTTACAAATGGTAAACATATTTATTAAACTAAATAGATTTAATACGTCAAGATATAATAGAGTCATGTAAAGAAAATATGTCTTGACGGCGAAATGGTCACGGTGAAATGGCGACGGCGAAAAGACCTAGACCCATCACTACTATCGATCTCTCTTCGCCTGTTAGACAAGATACCGGTCTCCCGTGGCTATGGTTGCTGATAGCCGTCCATTACTAAAATTTTAGACAGCTGTTTCTATCATTTAAAATGCAATCTCAGATCATGACATGATGGTATATACAATCCAAATATCCTCAGCCATACCAGATATATTCGGCTATAACTTCTCAATCATTCGATTCTATTAAACATAACCACACGGTGATAGGAGCTGGATGTCAGACAAACGTTCAACATGTGTGCAATAACGTCTTCTGAAATGCTAAATTTATACTGCCTTTGTGCTTTAAGTCTTTCATACATTCCCACATTACATAATTTTACGTATATTGCTGTTACCTAAAGTACCGAAACTAACTGATCTCCTGATTGACCTTTCGGTAAGTTATTTAAGGAGCTAAATCTAATAATTTTGAAAAGATTTTCTTAGAGGCTAATAATTCTTTCATCTCTGTAAAGATACGACAAAAAATTCATGTTAGATCTCTAAATTCAAAATAGTTAGTGTATAGCAACGGACAGTACTAATCCCCACTACGGCGATGAACATTGTATTCTAGTTGAGCTCCTATAAAAGAACTATAAGACTAGCAAACACTCCGCTTCCCCTTTCAGATGTATCTCTACGGAAGAAGATCACTACAAAATCATAACTGTCAGGCCCAACATGGGATTCACCAAACAACTGGCAAGACCATGCTAATACATCACCTGCTGAAAACCAGTATAACCCCAAATACACACTCCAACCAACACTCCACTCCTTAACTCTGGTTTAAGATGACAGTATCAAAAGAGAGCTCTCATATAACTGTTTAAAATTCTGTAAACAGTCATGTATTGTAAAACACCTATGTTCTTTACCATTCATGTTCCTCGTCAAACATGTATTAATGTCTTAAATAAATGTTTTCGCAAAATTCTGTGCACACTCTCTTTGGATTATCATAAAGAAGAGTTTCATCAACAACAACTAGCTTAACGTATTACGAAAAAGGGGCAGTTTTTAGTTTTCTCCAAGCAGCCTATCTCAGCATATAATCCTAAGAACAATTCGAAACACGTGATGCATCAGTTGTAGCAGAGTATAGACAATATTCAAATACAGACGAATGTCTAGCCTGATAGTTATGCCTGAATAATATATAAAAGCTGAATCTCATTTCTCTTGCAAACTAACCTATTTGCAAAGAACTCTCTTTAAAGTACCTAAAAATAAAAGAGAAGAACTTAAGTAAAATTTAAAATATAGATGATTAATTAATTCTATTATAAATATGTTCGATGAATACGAAAATTTTGCTAATACATATGAACAAATTTAAACAGAGGAAAATTATATACAAGGTCAAAAAATATCTAATGAATTAATTAAAAAGGGAATGTTATTATCCATGGAGATACTGCCTTTGCATATTCGTTAACACATGCCTTTCCATATTTATTGTACCATATGAAAACTGAATATTGTTGTGATACGTCATGAAAAACACCCACGAAGACAAATTATTCGAGAAAAACAAACATTTTTCCTCAGTGCAAGAAACGTTTTCTACACAACAGAAGGATTTTCCCGTATTTTTGAATTCAGCGTCATCGAAGCAGAAATGGTTTTAAAATAATTCTTTCGAAGAGTCCATAAACATATATTTATTTTTTCGACATTTCTCCGATGTTGCAAACTTTCTTTCGTCATAAAACTTCTGTACTTCTTTCGCCTGAAAGTCAAGTGCAAGTAAGGCAGGTAGGAATATTTTTTTTTTTGAATTCATCCACTTCTGTCATGGGAATAAAGCATTTGGTTTTTTTCATAAAGATTTCGAGAAAAAGCATTCATTCAAATATTTCTTAACTGCCAAGACAATACAAAAACTGTCTATAGGGTTATAAATTCAAAGACTAATTTTCACATAGTGTTCAATTTATACAAATATTAATTTTGCTTCGATGTTTTTGAATATTAATACAGAATTTTCATTAATTACTCATATTTTACTTTCGTATGGTTTATGTTTACCTTCTTTCATACTGTTATGCATTTAGATTTATTTATTATTTGAATTTGTTTGCATCTAAGATTATTGTAATTCTACATAATTCTTTTGTGTTAATTAATTATAGGTATAATAATTGAGTTTAATTTGTTTATTGTGCAGTTTGAAGACAAATACACTGCTGAAGAGTTTAAAAAGAGTTTGAGTAAAAACCTTATATTTTCGAGGAATGTTTTATTCCTATGTTTTTGAAAAGCAATATTTATTTGCTGTTGAAGAAAAGAGGTTTGTCTGATCGCCCTTAAAATCAACATTTTTCGAAATCTATGTTAATTCTAGTGGCTTAACACTGGTAGCTCGATCTGGGTTCAAATTCTGGTGAACGGCCTGGCTGTATGGGCGATTTGGGGGTTTTCGCTATGTGTAAAGAGCTTCTTCCACAAAGGTAACCCTTCTCTTAAGTAGATAGACTTTACCTTTATTCCCATAATCAAACAAATCAATCCAAGCGTTAACGTCCTAAACTGCGTGTGGCAGCTGAAATTTGTAAATATCATGAGGAGACACAGGAATATCACCTACTGCAATGTACTATGCTCTTGCGATAATTTTTAACGATAAAATGATGGTTCTTGAAACGTCTGCCCGACTGTTGTGGGAATTTACCCTGTTTTACAAACAGGTCTCTTTCATGTAGACGTCTTGTCATTCACGAAGGCCTCCCACCCCTTAGATAGATCATCTTTGCGTGCTTTGTCATGATCAAATAAATAAAACCAAGCCGAATGTAGAAGGACTCAAATTTAATTTTCCGGAAAACTTCAACAACATCCTTTCCTTTCTCTTCGCTTCGCTGTAAAACTGTAAAAATTCGATCAAAAACCATGTATAATTAGCTCTATTTAGTATAAGTTCTACAGTTCACTTCTGAACTTAGCAGCAATTGCCAAGTACTCTAAAACTATCAGTATTTGATCAATGACCAAATTTGCAAAAATATTATCCTTTATTGATTTCTAACGGTTTGAATTTTCTACACCAAGTGATTCTATGTTATTTCGTGGTTCACTAGTTAAACAGCACATTCGACACATTTCTCCATTTGTTTGAACATTATCGCGGGAATGTTCAATAGTGTATCAGTATTTTTTCACTCTTTCTATATAAACAATCTTCACAATGCTTTCAATACTTAGCAATACTTACATCAGGCTAGTGTTTATGTTTTTAATATTCTTTTATCATAGATTCATAGATTTATAACTGGCTCAAGTTCTTCTATTTACTTATTAAAATTAGTATGAAGAAAACGAATAAGTTTTCTTTCTCATAATAAATACATTCCAGAACAAAAAATCGATGCACTAAGAAGGAGTTGTCCTATGGAGATAAAAATTGGTGGATAGGAAGATCATGTACAGAATATAAAATGATTAAAATATCAGAACAATTAAATTGTTTATTTCAGAGTTTCATAGCTACGAAATAACGAGCTTAATAAGGTGTTGACCCACGTCTAGCCTGGATGCAAGCGGCCATACGGCATTCCATAGACTGATAAAGCTCCCGGCTCGTCTCCTGAGGTATTCCTTGCCAAATTTTCTCCAATTGTCGGGCTACGTAATCAACATTCCTTGGTAGATGCAGTCGCCTTCTCATCATATCCCAGACATGCTCGATGGGAGAGAGATCTGGCTGGCCAAGGAAGTGTTGGACAAGCTGTAACGGTTACAGCCGAAAACATCGCGGACGATAACGTCGCGGAGAAAACAACGCAAGGCGAAAACGTCGTGCTACAAAACATCGTGGGAGAAAACATCGCAAAGAGAAAACATCGCAGTTCTAAAACATCGTGGTACAAAACATCGTCGTCGAAAATAAAGCAGTTCAAAAACTTCGCAATTTAAAAACATCGTCGTCGAAAATATCGTGGTAAAAAATAAAGTATCTACAAATCATCGCTTGACGATAACATCGCGGACATGCTTTTTTCATACATGCTTTTCGAAAACATGCGTTAATAACTGTAAATGGATATTCCCATAATGATTTGTGAGCGCAAAATGGAAAGAAGGATACTTTTTACTTTCACATTTTTTTATTAACTAATAAATTTTTTCTGAAAAAGTAAGAAGGAAACTTAAGCATAGCAAATTAATGCAACTTATAGCAATTAATAGAATTTTAAACCGACATAGTTAACTAACAAAGGCCATTAATAAATAATTTTTTATAAAGTTTTTACTAGTAATTTTTCGTGAAAGTATAATCTATAAGTTGCATTTAATTTTCTATGCTTAAGTTTCTTCTTACTTTTTCAGAAAAAATTTATTAGTTAATAAAAAATGTGAAAGTAAAAATTATCCTCTTTACATTTTGCGCTCACAAATCTTTATGGGAATATTCATTTACAGTTATTAAAGCATGTAGGGAAAAAGCATGTCTGGGATGTTATCGTCATGCGATGATTTGTAAATACTTTATTTTTTACCACGATATTTTCGACGACGATGTTTTTAAACTGCGAAGTTTTTGAACCGCTTTATTTTTGACGACGATGTTTTGTACCACGATGTTTTAGGACTGCGATGTTTTCTCTTTGCGATGTTTTCTCCCACGATGTTTTGTAGCACGATGTTTTCGCCTTGCGTTGTTTTCTCCGCGACGTTTTCGTCCGCGATGTTATCGGTGGACACCACCGCTGTAACACAGTTCATAGCAACACGTGCCGTATGTTGTTTAGCATCATCCTGCTGCAAAATAAGGCCAGGTTGCTGCAAAAGGAACAGTAGCAAAACAGAATGTCGTCGACGTACTGCTGTGCTGAAAGTGTGGTTCTAATGACAACCAAATGAGGTCCAGCTATCACGGGAAATGGCATCCCAGACCATACTCCTGGTTGAAAGACTGTGTGGCATGCAATAGTGAAAGCAGGATCGGCACGTTGCTCTAAGTGTCTCCAAACACGTCTTCGATGATCTTCAGGACACAGTTGGAAGCGGGATTCGTTGCTGTGGTACGTTTCCAGGCAGTATCACTCCAACCTGATCGAGCCAAGTACCACTGTAATCTGGCTGGACAGTGTGCAGGCGTGAGTGGCAGATGGCGTAACGGTGGTACAAGCATAGATTTCGCTCTGTCAGCCGTCTGTAAATGGTCATGGTAGACACTCGTCGAACGTCATGGGTCGAACGTCTGATGATTGATATCGATGAATCAGGCGCTGTGACATCTGATATAACAATCACTCTGTCCTTCCGATCTGTTGTGGCTCTAGGTCAACTGCTACCATCATGACGCTGAAATCTTTCATTGTCCACCCATTCTTGCCAGCATTTTCAAATCGCCGCATTGATTCGACTCATATGTTGAGCAATTCTTCGATTTGACCAACCTGTCTCTTTCAGTCCAATGAAATGACCTCTTTCAAACTCAGACAGTTGCTCGTAATGAGCTCAAATCTTGCGGCGAGGCATTTTTTCAGTCGTTGAAAGGTATCCTAAATCGCAATGCAACAGAAATTTATAACAGTAGTTCAAGAACAGCTCCTTATATGTATCTGCTGGATGCGCAGTGTCGATGCGCATGAAGATCACACTATTTATTCATTGGACACCGAATTTTAATCATTTCCATATTTTGTCAAATCATTTATGCATACGAAATTTCAAAGCAATGCGATTATTTCTTCTTGCTGCATTTTTTTTTTGTTTTGTTATACAGTACATTTTATCTGAAAAAGAAACATTTGAAATTTATTACGCACAGCAATTACTATTGCAAGTGGTATCTAAAATGTATAAAACAGAGTATTTGACTGCACTGGTAGCTATGAAACCAATTTATTAAATGTCAAATAAAAGTAAACTTTTTTATTCAGTGATAGTTAGTTAATTAATGCATGTCGCGTTTGCTTACTAGAACTTTACTTCCACGAAAGCCCTCTGGCGAAAGAGACTAAAAGTAATTAGTTGAACGGCTGACGCGTCTAACAGATGTATAACGATAGACCGTCTCCGTATAAATTATGCTTGTAATCATTATAACTTGTAAATATTTTGTAGATATCTTTCATACGAATTAAAATTTCTTAAAAAGTTTATAGCTGTGTTTCGAAGTGAATCGAAGTTCATCATAGAGACGGATACCTACAAGAAGGGAAAGCAGGCAGTTCAGGGCAGCCCTATTTAGAAGGTAAGTGAACTTTCACTTATCTATTTAATGATCAAAAAATTTTAATAGTGCAAAGTTGATAAAATTTTTTAACATGGCGCCCGAACAGGGACTGCCAGTAACTGCTGTTTTCCTAATTATGAAACTGTCTAAATTGATATCAGTTATATAGATAATACATAAGCATAAATAATTAGTGAATTGCTGATACTTGTTGAATTGTTGAATATTAAATAATGACGGAATTCATCGATACATTGAAAAGGAAACGCGGCCACATAAGGGCTGCCGTTACAAAATTAATTGGCCGAATCGAAACTGAATTACCAGAAACAGAAGTGAATGCAGAGGAACTAGAAATTTCCCTAGAACTCTTAAATGAAAAATCGAACGAGTTAAAACAAATAGATGCCGATATAGAAAAATTAATAGACATAAATTATCTTGACCAGGAATTAAACGGTGTTGACGAATATCGTGAAAGAATAACTACATTTAAATACAAAGCTAACAAAAAATTGAAAGAAATTAATATAGAACAACAAAAATTTAGTGTGTTAAGAAGCACTGAACAGTTAAGTGAAAGTATTATAGAAAACGTTAAAATTGAAAGTCATAATGTGAAGCTTCCTAAACTTAGGATTCCGAAGTTTTATGGCGAGAGCTGCGAATGGCTGACATTTTGGAACACTTTTTCATCAGCCATACACCAAAATAAAACGCTTGACGCTATAAGCAAATTTAATTATTTGAAATCCTTTTTGGGAGGTACTGCTTATAACACCATTGACGGTTTCGATTTAACCGAAGAAAATTACGAAACTTCAGTTAAACTCCTCACAGAAAGATTTGGAAATAAAGATGTACTGATCAACGCCCATATAGATAAATTACTGAAAATAAGACCTCTAAAGGATTCTAATGACATTCAAAATTTCCGTAAGTTATTCAATTATATACAGAAACATATTCGATGTCTTGAATCATTAAATATGACCTCAGAAACATATGGAGCTTTATTAACACCTATTTTGCTGAAAACATTGCCCGCAGATTTGGTTTTGGAGTATAATAAAACAGTTCGGAAATCAAATTACGATTTGAATCACCTAGTGGAATTTCTTTCTGAACAGTTAGTTGCGCGGGAACGTACATTCCAGACGGTCCAGCCAAAGGCGGCGCCGCAAAAGCATAACAAACTGAGTGAAACCAGACCTATTGCGAAACACACAGCTTCGGAGTTGACGAACGCAAGTTTGCGGGGGGGGGACAAACACCATGTGTTTTCTGCGACTCTTCTGATCACGAGTCTATAACGTGTAAACAAGCATCTTTATGGTCTACTGAGAAAAAAAGGGAGAAATGCAAAGCGAAATTAATATGTTATCGCTGTTTACACCCACGGCATCTTAGTTTTAATTGCACTTCTAGAATAAGGTGTGAATTATGTAAACAACGACATGCCACTATAATGTGTTTTAAAAACGAAAACGGAGAAATTAAGGAAGAACAAATTGAAAATAAGGCCTTAACGAATAATTCATCCTATGAAAGCGTAATCTTGCAAACTTTAATTGTCAGCGTTGACGGAGATATTGAAAGCAATTTTATATGAATAATTCTGGATACCGGAAGTAGCAGATCATATATCAGCACATTTCTTGCGGAGAAATTAAAACTAAAATCTTTAGGTCAGGAAAGTGTGACTCATGGGCTTTTTGGAGGAATAGAAAAAAGGGAAAATCACAACAAGTATCTGATTAAGTTAAATAATCCAGAAACAGGATTCACATGCGAAATGGAAGTTTTGAGCCAAAAAACCATATGCTCACATATTCCAAAATTGGAGGATAGGGAATGCTTAAAGAAACTAAGAGGTTACAAAATTTTTCCCAGTGATGTAACTAATGAGAATTCTTGTTTATTTGAAAAACACTCTAACGAAATACACATGCTTGTAGGAGCAGATTATGCCGGAAAACTCTTTACAGGGGAAATAAAACACGTAACGGAGAGTTTAGTAACGATGAATACACACCTTGGTTGGACAATATTAGGGAGAACAAAGGTAAAGGGAAAGAATTTTAATGAAGTTCTTTTATCACTACACATTAGTGACAGAAAAATTTGTGACTTGTGGTCTCTTGATTCTATCGGAATAACTGAACCAGCTCTTTCGCAAACAAAACAAGAAATAGAAAAGGCTACAGAAAATTATTTTATCCGTACTTTAGAAAGAGATGACGCTGGAAGATATCAGGTGTCACTTCCATGGCTTCAAATTCATCCTGAGTTGCCAGATAATAGAATCCTTGCAGAAAAGCGTCTGAAGTCTTGCGTGAAAACCCTTCAGACTGAGAATTCCTTAGAAGCCTACGAAACTGTTTTAAAGGATTGGGTAGAAGAGGGAATAATTGAACCTATCGATATTTCGGAGGCAGAAAAGATCAAAGGGCATTATCTGCCACATAGAGCCGTGTTTCGGGAAAATTCGACTACCAAAATTCGACCAGTGTTCGACGCATCTGCAAAGGAGAAAAATTCGGTATCTCTGAACGACTGCCCGGAAAAGGGTCCTAATTATCTTGAACTGATCCCCAAAATTTTGACAAAATTTCGAGAGGGGAAGTATGGAGTAATTTCGGATATAAAAAGAGCATTTCTTCAGATAGGTGTGAACCCAGCGGATCGAGATTTTCTCCGATTTCTATGGTGGGAGAAAGGACAGCCTGAAAAACTGACTATATATCGGCACCGAAGGGTTGTATTCGGCGTAAACGCCAGCCCCTTTTTACTCGCTGCCACGATTAACTACCATTTGGAAAATGTACCAAAACAACATCAGGAAATAGCTTCAAAGCTAAAGAAAGCCATGTATGTGGATAACTGCGTAGCGAGCGTGGAATTAATTGAAGAATTAAACTCATTTATCAAAGGATCAAGAGAAATAATGGCTACTGCAAAATTTGACCTAAGAGGTTGGAAACATAATAGACTTAAAAATGAAACTTCAATTCTAAACCTTTCTGATAAAGATTATGAAGATGTTGTGTCAGTATTGGGATTGAAATGGGACTTGTTTGACGATACTTTGTCTTGTCACGTAAAATATGAAGAAAACCCTGTATTGAGCAAAAGATCTGTTCTTTCCGAATTGAGTAAAATCTTTGACCCAATTGGGTTAGTCCAGTTACTCTCATGCCTAAACTGATTCTGCAAGAGTGCTGGAAACAGAAAATTAACTGGGATACTAATCTGCCGAAAGATCTAGCAAGGAAATTTTTCACCTGGTCATCTTAGTTAAAATATTTGAAAGGCATCAAAATTCCTAGATTGCTTCCCAAAATAGACGAAAGTACCACTCTGCATGTATTTTCGGACGCAAGCAAGGACGCGTATGCGACCTGCATTTTTCTTAGACACAGCGGTGAGAGTGGAGTCACTTGTCAATTGATACAATCTAAAGCAAGAGTTGTTCCGCTAAAAGCACACACCATACCTCGACTAGAGATACTCGCTTGCACTATTGGAGCCAGGCTCTCTCATACAATAAGAGAAGACTTGAAACTAAAAGAGGTTCCAGTTTCTTACTGGACGGATTCCAAAAATACCCTCTTTTGGATAAAACAGAAAGAGAATTGGTCCACGTTTGTAGCCAATCGAGTAAATGAGATTCGAAAATTGAGTAACCCAGATCACTGGCATCACATTCCCGGAAAGTTTAATCCTTCGGATTTGCCATCACGCGGTTGCTCTGCAAAAGAATTGAGGAAATCCGAATGGTGGAAAGGACCAGATTGGATTTATCGACCTCCAGAAGAGTGGCCTATTGCAGATGGAGAACATCCTGACTTCGATATAGTAAATGGAGAGAGAAAACGAACTGTGGTTTCAGCGAGCAAAAACACGAATACAGATAAATTTAAACTTTTTGACAATATTTCAAAATTCGAAAAGATCATAAAGGTCGTACCTTGGATCTTTAGATTCATTAAAAATGCTACAACACCACCATCTGAAAGAACTCATGGGAGAATTTCAGTCGAAGAACTAAAAGGAGCTGAAACAGTGGTTTTCCGACTCATCCAACGAGAATCTTTCGAATGATTGAAAGATAAAAGAATACGTGCTCTAGAACCTATCATGGACTCAAATGGCCTTATAAAAGTGAAGACACGTATCTTTCAGAGAGACGATGATGCTGACTTTCGTTACCCAGTTTTACTTCCCTCAGAACATCCATTAGTATTAAAACTGATCAAATCTGAACATGAAAGGCTAAGTCACGCTGGAGTACAATTCGTTATGTGCGCTTTGCGTGAAAAATATTGGATCATAAAGAGTAGGAAGACCGTACGCAAGGTTATCCAAAACTGTGTACGATGTCGAAGGTTCGACTCTGATTCATATAAGATTCCTCAAACGCCACTACCTGAAGACAGAATAAGAGATGCTTTAATTTTTGAGATTATTGGTGTTGATCTGACGGGTCCCTTAATTTTAAAAGGAGGCCAAAAAACATGGATCGTCATTTTTACTTGCGCAATATATAGAGCAGTTCACTTAGAGCTAGTCTCATCTCTATCAACCGAAAGTTTCCTGCACGCGTTCAGGCGATTCGTCGCTCGAAGGGGTAGACCTGTCACTGTATACTCTGACAATGGAACCAATTTTGTTGGATCAAATAATTTGTTTAAGACCATAGATTGGAATTCTATCTTAGAAAATGCAACAGTTAAGAAAATTGAATGGAAATTTATTCCCCCTTCCTCACCATGGTGGGGAGGGTGGTGGGAAAGATTAATTGGAGTACTAAAGAGAATTCTTCGAAAGGTACTAGGAAAATCTTCCCTGAACTACGAAGAATTGTTGACAATCATTTGTGATTGCGAGAGCATTATGAACAACCGTCCTCTCACGTATTTGTCAGAAGACGTAAAGGATTTAAGAGCTCTCACCCCAGCAATGTTTCTAACAGAAATTCCAGAGACTGGAGTTCCTGAATTAGATCTTTTGGATTCTAAATCCATGAATTAAAGATACCTTTACAGAGCCAAATTGAGAAAAGATTTACGAAAAAGATTTCGATCAGAATATTTAGGGCAACTAAAACAAAGCTCAAAATTCATCCGCGAACCATCTTCTGTGAAAGTTGGTGATCTTGTAATTGTGTCCAACAACGAAAAAAGGATAAACTGGACCTTAGCTAGAATCGTGGAAATTTTTCCATCCCACGACGGACACATTAGATTAGTGAAACTGAAAACTGCACAAGGGGAGATTATAAGACCTACTAAGAACCTCATACCTCTTGAACTCAACTTTACACCTGAGTCGGATATACAAGTGAGGTACAGAACTCGACGTATGACGAAATCTCAAAAGACTTGAACTACAGGTCAGTTGAGGTCCATCCTCTGTTGATACTGGACCTCAAGGTGGGAGTGTCGCGTTTGCTTACTAGAACTTTACTTCCACGAACGCCCTCTGGCGAAAGAGACTAAAAGTAATCAGTTGAACGGCTGACGCGTCTAACAGATGTATAACGATAGACCGTCTCCGTATAAATTATGCTTGTAATCATTATAACTTGTAAATATTTTGTAGATATCTTTCATACGAATTAAAATTTCTTAAAAAGTTTATAGCTGTGTTTCGAAGTGAATCGAAGTTCATCATAGAGACGGATACCTACAAGAAGGGAAAGCAGGCAGTTCAGGGCAGCCCTATTTAGAAGGTAAGTGAACTTTCACTTATCTATTTAATGATCAAAAAATTTTATTAGTACAAAGTTGATAAATTTTTTTAACAATGCATTTATTAAATACTTAGGTTACGTCTAACATTTAAAACTTGTACAAAATATCTTAGCCTTTAAAAATGCAAAGAAATAAAAATTCTTTACAAGAACACAAAGTATGATAAAGAATTTTCACATAAATCCCGAGCAATAATGAAAAGAATTTTTTAATTTTATGATTAAAGTTATATTTATTCACTCAAAGTTATATTCATTTATCTTAACTATTGAATATACCAAAAACTAGTTTCAGCAATTGATAATAGCTAGAAATTATTCGAATGAAAATACAAATTATTCTATTAAAAATAGAATAATTTCTAAAATGGTAAAAATAGTTTTTCTTAAATTTTAATCTTGTTTTTATTCTTGTAATTTTCTGGTTATATGCTAGGTCGCACACGTATTAAGCAATTGAAAAGTTTTGCAATCAAAGGTAATAAGCAAAAAAATCGCACTTTCGAAATATCCTCCAACTATTGCTACAACATAGCAAAAAGAATGGATAATCCTAGGTGCTACTCATTTGAAACTTTTATTTCCAAATATCGTTGTGAAATCTTTGAAGACAAGTTAAAAACAGAATTTCATTGCAAATTACAGTTCTATATTTCAGAGCCATGTTTTTCACAATTGCTTTACTAAGCTGCATTATAGAAGAATTTACTTATTTTATGCAAAACATAAAACAATAATTAATCTTTGAGAAACTAGAAATTTTAATATGGAATACGTATAAATTGCGTTTCCCGTGTATGTTATTAATACATATCTAATTTTTTTTTCTGAAATTTGTTCCAGTTAAAAAGTGCTTTGAGTTCTGTTTGACGATATATTAAAACTAAATAAGTTATTTAATTTATCAACGGATATTATTAAAAAATTATCCAATAATATTTATATTTTATGAACTGTTCTCTGTAAAAACGTTTGGTACCACTCAAAGAAAATACACCTTTTATGCAAATAATAATGCATTAATGAGTATCGGGAAACGGCAGACCGATTAGTATTGATTGAATTTCATACAGCTTGACTGAATTGGAAGACGTATCAGGTAAATCCATTTTCTCCGCAAACTTGACAACTTAACAAGGAACATCTCTCAAGCAGTCATGCTACTGAAATAGGAAGAGACAATTTCGGCGAAAATACTTCTAGAAGATAATGAAGACAGATGAATTGCGTAGCCCAAACGTAACCTTAAGACAGTGTCTAAAAGTCATTTATCCTACCGTTCAATCTAAAACCTAATACCTGTTTCCAGAAAATTGAGTTAAAGCAAGGTCTCTTGAGCTTCTGGTACAACTAAATACGAACTATAAAATAATTTATACAAAGACCGGTAATACGAAGAACTGAATTTGAATGAGTAGTTTCTTCACGTATTTTCCAAAGCTAACTCAAGATAATTAAGACACAATAATACGCCGAATAAATACTAATTCAGAAGACAAACAACAAAAATCAGCGTTATATTTACAAAATTTCCACAGGACTAGTTTCGATGGTTTTACCGAACCACCATCCTCAGCTGCAAAACCGCAAATGAACAAGATATTTGGTATTTATAGGATTCCTTGCCAGTGTGGTTTAATTTACATTGGCCAAACTAAGAGAGCCTTAAAATTTCGCGTCAAGGAACATGAGGCATATGTTAGAAAAAAGGAAACACAGAAGTCTTCTGTTGCGCAACATTGTTGGTCCGAAAATCACACTTTCAATTTTTCTGCTGCCAAAATTATTCAAGAAACATCTTCCATTGGAGAACTGGATTTTCTAGAGGCATTTCACATTCATAAAAATCTTTCTGTTCTAGTTAACAATCCTAATTCCGATCAAAATTTGCCTTCGGCCTTTAAAGAAATTATGTTTTAGTTCTGGTTTCACCAACAGATGGGGCCACTTGCTTATTCTTGTCCAGGCTTTCTTATCTTATCTAATCATTTTTTCCTATATTGTTCATTTGCGGTTTTGAAGCTGAGGATGGTGGTTCGGTAAAACCATCGAAACTAGTCCTGTGGAAATTTTGTAAATATAACGCTGATTTTTGTTGTTTGTCTTCTGAATTAGTAACTCAAGATAATTTGGAAACCATGTATTAGGTTTGACTGAATATATTTTATGATGGCAAAGACCTATAGCGTTGTGCCTACTGGATGGCTTTGAGAAGTACTAGGTTTGTAAAACTGTCTATGATTTAGATATACACAAAGAAGTCCAGAGAAGCTAACTCTCTCAACTGCCTTTGCTAGAAATGAGAGGAACTGCTCATATGTTTTAGCTCTAGCCAGTCAGCCATCGGTGAGCCAGTCTAATGTAAAATGCCTTTCTTAATTAAAATTCTAAATTGAAAATTTGAAACTTTAGGATCTGTTTTACTACAACAAATAGACACTAGTGATTAAAATAATAGTAAAAAAAGTTTTAGAATAAGCAGCAAAATGTTTATAAATTGATTTGACATTGTAAAAGTAATGACGATCCTTTTTCTATTTTAAATATCAAATATGCATTTGATTCTGAATGACGATCATGATCTAGAGTACTGCTCTCTAAAGCAGGGTACGCCAAAGAAGTAGGTTTATGATCACTTGTGTATGATTATGCATTACGGGAGTACAAGGGTCTACCATTTGCCGCCGTGCCTAGTTTCCTAGTGTCTGTCAACATCATGATTGCATCGGCGTTAAGGCGCATACATATTACATTATGCTTAATTATATTATATTACGTTATTACATTATATACGATTACATACTCGTAATCATATAGGGAGCATAACTTTTGATTATTTTCGTCTTAGATGTACGCGATCAAAAATGTTTCAAGATCATTAATCTAGATTAAAGTGTTTCTGAAACTATATTCAATACTTAGGAAATGCTATTAATCTTTGGAGTTAATCAGAAAAGAAGTAATATTCAAATAATACCAAAACACTTTTAACGTTATAGGACAATTCAAAGATATAAAATCATGATAGGTAAAAAACACGTGCAAAATTAAATAAGTTTCACAATCTACAGTGCATTAATTTGATACGAGATTCAAGCAATTTATAAGTCAACAGAGTAAGCGAATAGTTTACAGTTTTATACAAAAAATAACTACATATATCAAAAATAATTTACTCATTGCATATAAAATCTCCAGCACAAAAATTTACCAAGAATCGTTTCTTACTATGTTTCAGACGATGTTACTACTATTTCTTATATGTTACTACTATTTCTTACTATGTTACATTATTTTATTACGTTTCTTACTTAAATAAACGATATATCGCTGCTTGTGGAAAATATGGATGCAGACATATAAGCCCAGTTCAGATTAGTTCTTTTTTATTATCACACATTATGTCTTATTTAAAAGTTTATGAAAACAAATTGCATAAATTACATAGTTTGAATTCATAACTGTAACAGATAACACTTTAACAAATTTGATTTTCGTTAGAATGACGAGCAATTAAGAAAACGTAATGGAAGGCAGAAATTTTACCGCCGCTGAGCTTATCGTAAATATGTAGATAAAACTAATATCAAAATGAGCATTTATCTTATGATTTTAAGGAATTTTATAACGAAATTGGGACAATAAATGACTTACCACACAGATTTATAGACACTCCCGCAAATATAACACTGAAATAAATTAATCCATATCGATCTTTTTTCTCTTTAGTAATTCAAATATTATGTGGGTTTACACAAAATGTATGCACATATCTAAGGATGTCACCTGAGCAGATAATGCAGGAAACAAAAAGTATCAAAATATCTTTAATTATCAAATATAATCACAAAAATCTCTAGACGGTTAAAAAAAATAATAATTTTATCCATTTGGTTATAATTTAACACAGTCACATTTAGAAAGTTTTGATAAAAGCCATTTTTAAATCTTTAACATATTACGTCAATTGTTCCACCTACGTGTAGATTAAAAGCGTTAGGAAAGTGTTTCAAAACGTTTATAAAAACAGTATACCGTACTGAAGTTAATCGAAAAATGAAAAGTTGAGAACATATTTATCATCAGTGGTCTTTAAATTTATTTGATCATGAATTCTGACAGCTGGACTTTCATGATGCTATTTAAGCCCAGAGCAAATGACGTCAATTTAACAGCATAAAATATTATTAATTAATTATATTTTAATTCTATGAGTACAAATTTCCCATAGGTAATTGCTTTAACCTATTAATGTTTTCTAGGCCTTATTTAGCTGACAATATCATATTCATTAATACACGCTTTTTTATGGTGAGATCCCAATAATTCACAATTTGCTGTTCTTCAAAAGGCAAGTCTCAAATTTTAATCATTTGCTTTCAAAATGAAAAGAAACAAACATAGAAATAGCAGTTAATTTAGTCTTTGTTTATAAAATCAAAAGATGACTTATAAAAATCAATCTGAGTTACATCAAACGATGCTATGATTGTGTTGTTACGACACGATTATCGATAACTGACGTTCAGTCGCGACGCAAGGTTGACAGGATAGTACGTAAGTACCTAAAAATGTGACACTGCAAAAATGCTCATAAACAAAAATAAAATGGAATAAACAATGATATAGTATAAACCCAATTCCCGAAACTCACGTTTTCTCGCAATTTACAAAACATTTTTGGCGGTCTCTTCAGTTTCTCTAGCTTCAGCTTCTCTAGCTGTAGCGGAAATGCACAATATATGGTACACGGAATATTTTAAATTACATATTCTAACTGTTAAAAATTTTCCGATCACTGAAAAAATCAAAATAATATTATAAATAAGTATTTTGATTTTAAACCTCATGGTTTCTTGGAATGCTAAGGGAGATAATATAATAATCTAAAAGGTAACGAAATGTATACAGATTACAATGGCAATATTTCTAATGCAACGATTAATGCCACATTCCTGGCATTCTGCCGGACCATGTGTGCTATACTAGTGCAGGAAGATTTAGGGAGAAACGCAATACAAGATGGTATCAAAAAAGAGACTAGGTTGTAGGTGTTTCTAAAATTATTCCTTTTAAATATGAGATGAGCTGAGAATAAAACTCCCTGTTGCAGTCATTCATTTGCAATATCAGAGTTTATGTTATGCTGTTTACTCTTATTTTATAAATTCTGAAAGCCCGAAATTTTTCTATCTTTCTATTCTATTATTTTAAATAAACGTCTAATTATTGTTCAAACGTTATTCAGTATTTGAAACACTGTCGAAAGCTGCTGCCATAAAGGTTTAAATTATGACGAAGTGTAAGAATTGTGACGAAGAGTAATGTCCAATAACTTATGTTTACTGAATTTTATAGCTAATCATAGTAATGCATTTTAATATCTTCTGTTAATGTAGGAGCTTAACTAACCGTACTTGGAAATGTTATCTTTCATTACCCTTCCACTTGTAATGCTACGATTTCCTGACGAGTTGTCATTTAAATATTGTTTGAAAAAATCTATCTCTATGTTTGTGAATCTGCTTACGTAAGAAATCATATTTCAAAATTAAATGGGTTATTGATGTAAATATCATTATGTTTGCAATACGTATGAAGAAAAATGTATACATATATGCCATATCACCAATTTTATCATCATACGCAGATTACCCGATTAATGATACTCGTGATTCTTCATGGTTGCATCCATCAGCAAGTATGCAAAACGGTAACAATTTACAGAACGTTTCAGAACTGCTCCCGCCCCGGAAATATCACGGTGGTATGATTTGAGAGATTTTTATTGTGATCTGATAGTTGTAGGTTTTCAGACAGATCACAGCATTTTAGAGGGTTTTAGCGAATTTGAGATCTCATACCTGATCATTCTTGAAATCAAAAACAAAAGAAAATATTTTTGAGAAAGAAGTACAACGAGACTGGATTTATTTCAAGAATATACCCATAAAAAAGCCTATATTGATATGATCCGGATTAGTAGGCAGGAGTAATTTCATGCGATAAGAAAACAATATCGCCTCAAATAACATCAGAATTCGGTGCGCTAGCTTCAAATAACATGCTGACATCGAACATGACACCAAGCTTAGCAGGTCTTAACGTTGGATATATGATGACTGCAAAAGAGCAGCATGTCTGACCAAGTGAGTTTTAAACTGTTTCGGGAAGAATGAAGAATGTCTAAATTGAGAAACTCCACACATCCCTGGATCCCATACATCAACAGAATATTTTGCAGTGTGTGGTGATTCCATAATGATCTAAGGCAGCGGTGCCCAACCTTGTGCTAACCGATCGTTTTGTATGTGCTCGCCATCCCGGTAGGTACTATGAACAAAAAATATTTTAAAAATAACCATTTATTTATATTTCTTAATCGTTAAAATACGGTAAACATTTATAGTCATAAGAGATATCTTGCAAGACGTTATAAAATAATTGATTTCTGACTGATGAACTTGATAACGAACATGGATCTTATTGCTTCATTCCGATGTTAGATGGCTCAGCGGGGGAAAAGTACTTCAACGATTTGTAGAACTTCTTTCGTTAATAAAACAGTTTTTGGAATCCGGAAACGAAAGTTATAAAGAATTGGACGATAATAATTGGTTATCCGATCTGTATTTTCTCACGGATATAACAGCTAAACTGAAAAAAAAAAAAAAAAAAAAAAAAAAAAAAAAAAAAACTAAACGAAGATCTCCAGGGAAAAGAAAAAACCGTTTTTCAATTGACTGGGACTGTAACTGCTTTTCAGATAAAGTTAAATTTGTTGATAAATCAGATGTTCGCCCATTTTAAGAGTTTATCAAGTAATATTAATAACCGCGTGGTAATTGAAACAGAGAAATACTCGGAAAACCTAAATGCACTAAAAATTTTTTTGAACTCCGCTTCTCTGATTTCCATAAAGTTCAACGAATATTATTATTCATCTCAAACCCATTTGCAGAAATTAATATTTCAGATGTATCACATAAGATTGGAAATGGAAATGTGCTCGCGATAAGCCAAAATGTGCTCGTGAGAGGCCAACGGTTGGGCACCACTGATCTAAGGTTTGGTATGCTGGCATATATTAAGATTTCTGATACGTTTACAAATATATCTGACAGGTAAGAGCCTATATGTGTATTATATCTGATGAATTATATCCGTTTATGCTTTGAATTCATTTTGATATATCTGACTTCTTTTAATAGGGCAGGGTGCAAAAATACAAGGCGCCAAATCAAACACAGAAGAACACTCATCTGAGTTTCACATGACATTCAAGTCACAAAATCTCAGCATTACATATCACATACTGTATAACATACAAAGCACTGTGGCTTACCGACATCTTACTCCTCGGAATAGAACGCAGTTATGAACTGCTTTGCAAAACGTGTGGCCTTTATTGCCTATAAAATACTGACGCTTACTCGTAGAATATTTTTTTGGAAGCTTCACTCTTCTATGAAAGAAGCATTTTATTAAGCTAATTTATTTATTGCAGGGGGTTATTCACTTGAAACTATCAAAAAACTCTTTTCGAAAATGTGGCTTTTATGTAGAAGTAGATTCAGAGGAATTGCAGTTAATTTTTTAGACATCAGTTTATAAGGATTTTAAGTTTTACTAACATTTATTTTATTTTAAACTTTGTTATACTCTGTTATTTTCCATTTCCGCACAGAATAAGATTGAGTAGGATTTTTATGCTAATGAGTTTGAAAACTGTAAAAGGTATTTAAGAAGTGGCTTCTAGCCAAGAGAGAGAAAGCCGTCCTGCTGCCCTACTATGCGGGTGCTTTTCAGACTGTTCGTGTCTGCCTTTAAGCCAGAACTTAGTTCTTGCTGATATAATAGGCGTATTGTAGTATTTACATCTAGTTCACTATATACGCAGGTTCAAAAGACCAATCTTCGTGTTAACAGTCTGTGTAAAGCATTTACGTTTAATTCTTCTTTTATTTAGTTATTAAGTGCATATATGTTTTTTGCGTTTTAAACCAAAAGTATTGGCTTCTGTACTGTGCGAAATAAAGTGTAAAGTTAACCCTTCTTACCTTGTTTGCCTATTTAGCATACGCACGAACATAGCTTCAGTTAGCTCCCTGTTCCCCCGCGGGATTTCTGAGATGTTTCCCAAATCAGTTAGAAGAAACAGTAGTCCTGACAAGTTGAGATAAATTATGAAGGTTAGTTTCTTAGAGTATGTGCCAATTGACAACAATACTGACGCAACGAGTACAAATACTGACAATCGAAGTGTTAAATTAATATAAAAAACTGACAGCGAAAGTGATGCAGAAAAAAAGTATGACATGCCAACATCAATCGAATCCAGAAAATCACAATAAATTCTAAGAAAAACTCTTGAACAGAAAAGTGTTGATCAAAAAAGGTACTCGTAATTTTAGGAGTCGAGAATACATTTAAAAAACTGTTGTTGAACAATATGAAGCAAAGAAGAGATAGACTAGTTGTTTGTAAGAAATGAAACTTCATCAAAACAGAATTATAAAAATTGTTTGTTAACAATTCAAACCTGAATTTTAAAACTGCGTAAATAGTTCAATTATAGCATTACTTTTTAATTTATATTTTAGGATTATTAATGAACTAATTGCTTGCTAATAGTTTACTTGAAAACTTTTAAATGGATATCACGACTTTCAATACAGGAATGGCCGTCTATTAAACTCAGCCTCTTAGTAAATTCAAATACGTTTGGAACGGAAGTGATTTTAATAAGCGTCGGATACTGTGTACTTACGTGGTATTTATGCAAAATGGGAACGTCACTATTACGATAATATTCATTATTGAATTAATATTCATTCAATTAAAAATATTCATTATTTTTAATTTTAAACCTACTGTCTCCTTAATTACTTTATACATAATGTTACCTGACTGTGCATTTGTACATATAAATGAAAGGCAAACTAATTCAAAACGTTTCTTGATTAAAAATACGAAAGCATCCTTAAAATAAATTATTTTGGTACCATGGCTTAAATCTTCTTTTAAAGCAAAACATTTAAGTCGAAAGAAAGAAAAATAATATTGCCATATTTGGAATGAATAAACTGAGATCCTATTTTACTTTATTTCGTTTCTTTCTGGGGCGTTTCTAAAATTTATTAATTTTTTTAGACTATAAATAAAAGATCTAAGTTAATGTATTTTCCGAATGGAATGTAAATATCGAAATTTATTCAAGGAAAGAAACTAACATAATATATGATAAAACGCTGAACTGCGCTGGTGATGAGTCTTCGGCCCTAAGGCCTTTACTCCAAAATAAATGCCCCTACGGGTTCGTCATAGCAAGAAAATAAAATCCATTTAAAAGTAAAAAGTGGAACATTTAATGAGTATTAGTTGCACTAGCTGGTGCTATTAATAGCCAGGCCAAAATTGGTGCTTGGTGGAGAATAAAAAAAAAATTAGAATTTTTTTTTGAAATAAGTGTGAATCAAATAGGCGTAATAAGATGATCGAAATTAATGTGAAAACTCTAAAAAAGGTTATCTGAAGCATTAAAAGTCCAAATTTGAGTAAATAAAGGCTTTGACTTGAATGAGGATCGAACACTCGATGCACTAGTCCATAGCCTGACGAGTCGTGCCACTGAGCTAATATTGCTTGCTCTGTTTCTGCATAGTTTATAATAAGTTATACTACTTTAAATGCATAAATGATTTTATGTTTAGATGAACTTGTTTCTTTAATTTTCTGAGCTATATTTACGATGCTTTGGAGTAATTTAGTAGTAGCTAGATCTTTGAAGATGGATAAAATTTCTGCTAAGTCTTCTTATCTGTTATTACGGGCTTTAATTTTTCCGCTTTACAGCGGGCGGTTTTCTGAGCTGTCTTGATTCTCTTGTTGATTATTAAAATTTGGGAAGTTATCTATTGAAGGTGGGGAAGGAGGAATTTTGGGTTTTTCTGTTCTGTCTTCTATTTTATCGAATCTGCGTTGATATATTTCACATCCTCCATAGGAACTGACGTGTGATTTAGAGCAAAAATACATTATGTTTCTGATCAGGTTTTGCATGTATTTGATCGCTGATTTTCTCCACATTTAACACATCTGACTTTGTTGTAGCAGCTGCTTTGGGAGTGGCCGAACTCCTGTGCAATTATGGCATTGTATTGGCATTTTCCTGGGAGTGTATTTCTCGACAATGACATCAAAGCTAAATATTCTATTACTATTATAAATAGCTTCACCTTCTTTATTTCTGGTTAATTCTGTGAAGAATATCGGTAATTTAATTAGCTGATTCTCAATCCTCTTATAAATTCTTTGACTTTAAGAACAGGAAATTTGCATTTTTCTAAATCATCAAATATTGCTTCTTCTGTAATTGGACTGGGAATGTTCTTTAATATTACTTTGTTGTTATTATTGATAGAGAAATTAGGGAAGTTTAATTGTATTTTCTTGAAAATTTCAACAGTGGTGTGATAATCTTGAGTGGTAGTGGTTTTAAGAAAAATTTTGTTAGCTTTCATATTTACTTCGTAAACTGCTTGGCAAGTTTTCATAAGAACGTTTTCTACTTCTAGTCAATCAGATCGTTGTTCAGTGATGAATATGGGGTGGTGGTGGATGTTCGTAGTATCGTTTGGGGGGTCTCAGATTGTTTTTCTCTAGTCAGAATTTCTTCTAAAAGCGTAGCAAATCTGTTTTTCTGAGGAATTTCAGATATTGCAGTAGTTTTAATCGGTGATTTACAAGTTTAAGTCGGCGTCTGCCATTCCGTCTGTGATTTTGGGGGGTCCTGAGTTTCAGTGCAGTTCTGAAGTTTGATTCTCATGGTTCTGAAGTTTGATTCTCTGAATTTTTATTAGGAGAATAAGTTATCGGAATATTTTCGTCAGAGATAGGCAGGCTTAAAGCTGTTTGGTGGAGTTCAATTTCATTATCTACTTCGAAGAGTATTTCAGGATCTAACGAGCATAATCTTTCTGTTTTAGCAATTTTATGGATTTTTCGCCTTTTCTCTTCTAATATTTCAATTCTTTCTAATCTCCATAATGGAGAACCTGGTGGATATTTAGATGGACTATCACTCGCTTTCTTTGTGCCTTTCTTTCTAGTCATTGCTTAAGTAACGCCGTAAAGAGTCACCATTAAGACAAAAAATACTTACGAACAATTCAAGTTGAATCAGAGTAGAACGAAAAAACCTGATCTTGTCTCTTCGAACTCAAGTGATCAAGATGTGATAATGGTGGAAGCATGTTCGTTCAAATATGGATGAAAAATGGATTTTACGTATGCTGTGACTTACATTATTGTCTAGTACCGGTTGAATATATTATAGTTGGATTTATAAATATATAGTTCTTGTTTATTTTGTTTTCGCATAAAGTACACTGGTGTGCAAAAATTAAGGACGAAGTCGAAAAATTAGCATATCAGCTGAACGAAGAGGCAGAGCGGACAGAAAGACCAATCAGGAGATAAAGAAAGGTGATGTACGGTAGCACATGCGCAGATATGCAGGTAGACGTAATGGGGGAGTGTCTGAGTATAAAGCATGTTGTCGGTGTAAGATCAGTATTTCTGGCAAAGAGATTGCACACCGTATAGCAGTTAAAATCACACCGAGTTGCTGCCTCAGTGAGAAATGGCGAATAATCAATCTGTTAGACGATATCGGGATGCTTTTACCCGAGGTCGAATCATTGGAAATTTGGAGGAAGGCCGCAGTGTGACAAGTGTGGCTGCAGAGTTCGGAATTGCTCACAGCATCGTTTCACGACTTTGAAGACAATTACTATTACTAGCTATCCGAGGGTTTAGTAGCGGTCGTCCACGAGGAACCACACCCGCAGATGACCGGTATATTGCCTTACAGGCCAGAAGAACCAGGCGGCAGACAGCGGGAGAAATCGCTAGACACAGGCGACTGGACGACCGATATCGCATTTTACCGTGGCCAGAAGACTGCACGGTGGTGGTCTGTTTGCACGACGCCCTGTACGGTGTGTACCTCTAACGCCTGCCCATCGGAGAAGACGTTCTCTGTGGTGCCGAGAACACCGGAATTGGAGAGACAATGAATGGGGACGAGTACTCTTTACAGATGAGAGCAGATTCAGTCTGAGTAGCGATTCTCATCGCATACTCATCTGGAGAGAGCGGGAAAACCGCAATCATCCCTCGAATATCATTGAAAGGGACAGGTATGGAGGTGGCGGTGTTCTCGTTTGGGGAGGCATCATGCTTGGTAGTCGTACAGACCTTCACATCTTCGACGCAGGTTCAGTCAACGGGACCCGTTATTCTAACGAGATTCTTCTTCCATATGTGCGTCTTTTTTAGAGGCACTATGGGTCCGCAGTTCCTTTTCATGGACGACAATGCACCATGTCATCGCACAGTAGTTGCCGAACAGCTCTTAGAGAGTGAGGATATTGAACGTATGGATTGGCTGGCACGATCTCCGGATCTCAATCCCATCGAGCATGTATGGGAGTTTCTAGGCAGACGCCTGGCAGCTCGTACCTTACCACCAGTAACTATTCCGGAGCTTCGATTGGCGCTGCAAGACGAATGGCCAGCAATGCCTCAACAACTCATTGACACCCTCATTCTCAGCACGGGCAGACGCTGTGAAACCTGCCTAGCAGTCAGGGGAGATCATATCCCCTATTAAAGACCGGATGTTTCTTGCTGGACACCCATCACAGGGATGTTTCGGCCTACAGTCGCATTGCGCTCCATGCTACGTTTTCAATAAAGCTTCTTTTTATCCATCTGATTTCTCTTTAATAAGTGTTGCTTACATTACTCATGTCCTTACGTATTGGGGATCTTACGGTATTAAATGTGTTGATTTGGAAAGCTTTTATACAAAGTTATATTGAAAAAACCGTCTCGTCCTTAATTTTTGCACACCAGTGTATAGTAGAAAATTTTCACCGTTAATGGTTGATAACATTGGTTAACAGCATCATATGTTACAATACCTTCACTTCGCTGCGGTGAATACATTTATTTATACAGATATTTAGATGTTAAGGCACTTACTTTATTCGAAGTGGCCACATTTTCAAAAGTACGCTAAAATTTGGCAACCATGAGCATAACAATTCTTCAATTTTTAAAAGTGCGTCATCATTTTCATATGAGTTCTTTTTTCTGTATTCAAATTCCAAGAATTTTTAAAAACAAATCGTGTTATGTTTTACTTTAAACCTACTTTTGATGGTATGAAAATTAGGATTTTAGTCATTGACCTGAGGAGCGGAGCAAATGCAAATTAGTTAGATTTTTAAGAGTGCGCTTAAAACTTCATTTGATAGTTACTGGAATTCTAACGATGGAGATGATCTTTTGAGATGTGCTCTGATGTAACAAGGTCAAATTCGAGTATTTTGCAGTGTTTTGCAAGTCTCCGTTCTTCAGCCTACATGAAATATGTAAGAAGAAAATAAATGAATTTCATTCATGATAAATAAATTGAGATTTCTGTAAGTTCTATTGAAGATGTACGACAGCAAGTCTACAGAATTAGTCCACTGAATATCAACGAGGGAACATACAGGTTTGTGGTTCTTCGAGCCGGAGATACAGTGCTGTTGTTGAATGGGTGAATTTCTATATATTTTGTAGTTACTTAATGGAATTAACAAAGATTAAGATGAAGAAGCGTACAGCCACGACTAAATTAACTTAAAGACAGAATTACCGTGAGTTACGACTCTATTGATTACGCTTAGTTAGAAATTTTTAAATCTAAATTAAGCAATCTAATGACTGAAATGCTGGGTATTTTAAGTAACATTTTTGTAGTTTGTGAAGAGAAAGATATTTTGAGTTTATTGAAGAACAGCAAAGTACGCAAGATACTGTTAATGAGTTTATATTTAATTCTAACCAGAGTTAATGTTAAGAATATTAAAGATGTCAACTAAATTTTATGATATACCTAGCATTCGCTTACCTAAGCAAACTCTGCATGTATTTAGTGGTAGTGCTAAAGAATGGTTATAATTTAGTAACTTATTTAAAGAAACGTTAGAGAATAATGACAAATTACTGTCAGGTGCATAAAAATCGCAATATTTAATTCTTTCTTTAAAGAGAGATGCGTTAAGAAATGTTCAGTCTTTAACCATCTGTGATAGAAAATTTGAAATCGCATGGAATTTACTGCGTCAAAGATTTTTCATATAAGAGAGAATTACTTTCATCATTGTTTAAATCATATATTTATCAAATGAAAATCCCAGTTAGCTATTCGCCTTCGTAGATACCGTAAGATAATTTGTGTGTTCTTTGCAGATTTTGGTTTTCCAAACTAGAAAAATTTACGGATACTCTTTCAATGTTAATAGCACACGTAGGTTCTTCTACGGAAGGAAGGTGGGAAAGAACTTTTGAGGAAGAGGAAATATCAACCCTGAATGACTTACTGAAATTCTTAATATCTCATGCTAGAATTCCGCAAGCTGGTAAACAACAAAGTGTTAAAAAACAAAAGGCCAGATGTAAATTAATCTCGTTGGATTCAGAGATTCGCGCTCAATGCAAGTAGTGTAAAGACTGTTATTCAGTAGTGAAATGTAATAAGCGTTTTTAATTTTGAATGTTTAGGATCATGTTAATTTTGTCAAGAAAGGCAATCTGTGATTTAACTGTTCAGTTTCAAATCATAAAGCTTTGGAGTGTAAGTATCCATATATACAAATTGTGTTTTAAAACTCAACATATTTTACTGCATTTCGAAAGAGTTCTGAATGAACCAGGAACGCGTAATAGATTTACGAACAGTTCGAATGCGTAAACGGTTAAGCCATTGTTACCCAGAACGGAATCTAGTGCTAAAGCGGCTAAGTCAAGGAAGGATTTAATAACTTCTATTTCAGACTTTTAATCCTGTGTATCAGATTTTAAGTTTCAGCGTCAGGTTTCATTATGAACTGTTATTATTAAAGTGTTAGATTAATGTGTTGAATACCAATTGAAAAGAGGCAAATAAAGAATTATTTATCTGTTGAAAAACTCAGTGAAGTTACTTTTATGATTATTAGTGTTGTATAAAGATCTGAATTTTCAGAAATATTATGTATAGAATAGGGTAAAGCTTTGAAAATGTGAAGCAAGCATTTATATTTTTTTATGGTTCTTAGATTCCTAAGGAATAACGCGTGTAGGTGGAAGGCTCAGAAATGCTATAATTGCAGCTAATCAGAAACATCCTCTGATTTGCCAAAGAATCATGATGTTACGCATTTGATTATTATGTATTATCATGAAACGTATTTCACGCAGCTACTCAACTACTCATTTCTGTCATATGACATAGATTTTGGATTGGGAGTGTTTCAGATATTTTTAGAAAATGTTTAAGCCAATCTGTTATTTTCCGTAAATTTAGAACACAAAATAAAACTCAGCCAATGGGACATTTACCTGCTTCAAGAGTTCAGAGCTAGTTTCGTATAGGAGTTGATTTTGTAAGACCATTTAACGTCAAATATCTACGATACGAGTTTGATATTAATCGTCAAATATCAAACTCGTATCAGAGTTAAAATCTGTAAGTTTTATGTACTCTGTGTATTCGTTTTACCACCAAAGAAATATATTTAAAATTAGTTGGAGACCTTTCAACAAAATCATTCTTTGCCAAACTTAAGAGGTTTATAGCCCGTACAGGCAAAGCGTGAGAAATTAATAGTGATTCTGCAACGAAATTCTTAGGACCTAATAATGAGCTAAAGAAAGCTTTATTTACTGTTCAACACAATGAACACCTTCAGAAATATTCGTCGTGATAGACAACCAACTCTCCAGACGAGACAATAAATGCTGGGCTTCAGAAATCCTTCACTTCTGATTCAGCGGAAAAGGATAATTATTTACATAAGCAATGCCGTTGCTCTGCGCGTACTGCTTACTTTTATTTTGTTGATTCTTTGTTTTTCTATAAAATTAATACAGTTATTTCTATGCTTGAACCAAATAAATTACCTGTTCCTGATTCTGTATCAAATGACATTATTAAATAGTTTCACTTGACGTTTGCATCTCTTTTCCATAAAAGTTTTAGTCTGGACAATGGTAATTTTCTACGTGTTTGGAAATATGCTGAGGTGATACTTATTTTTAAAGGAAATGAGTCTAGTGTTCTTCCTTTCAATAACCGTACATATATGAGCTTAGGTCCTGCTCTAGGTAAGTGCTAAGAATTTTTTTTTATTAACAGAACTTGCTTGTATCTGTACCGAGGAGAGCCTCTTTCTGATGATCAATACGGTTTCACACCTCAGATGAGTACTGAAGACGCTCTGAATGATCTCAAATTTACATTGCCATTCTTCATAATACTGTCTTCAGGGAAAATTTCTCTGTTGTTTCTCTCTCTGGTTATGACCGCATTTTGCCTCCATCGGTTATTCCTCCATCGGAAAGAAATGCTGTTAATATTATTCAATTTAGCAACAAAATCGCAGATGATTTTCCTGTAACTTCCTATACTGATGGCAGTAAAATTGATTGAAAAGTTTGTGCGAACTTTACTTTATTCTAACCAATTATGTTTTAGTTTGACTTTCCTCTCCTTCTTGATTTGTTTCCGGCCGAAATGTAAATTTATATGACGTAGGTTTGCTAATCTAAACGTATTTCAGAAGCAATATTCAAGCTGCGTTTCAAGAGTTCGTGATTAGTAGTAGCTGACGTAGTTCCGAGTTTATGCTGCGTGTTTGAAATTAGCTCTCTAGTTGGTGTTAGGCAACTTTCAGTTTATACTGATATTTCTAGTCTTGGCTTTGCTGTGTGCGTCCAATTTGCATTTAGTTAAACTACGGAGCCATTCGTTAGATATCTTAATTTCTTAGTGATTTATTACATCCTTATTTTCTGTTAAATATACGTTAGTCACAAGTGGTGGTGGTTTGTGAGGCCCAAGTTCATGTTTTAATTTAGTTTAAATAAAAAGGTTATTTAAAACATTTCCTCTGCAGTATTTATTCTCAAAAGACATAGCGAGTATTTGCTATTTCGTCTTTTATGTAGAGTTTAAATTGTATACTACCAAAGAGAACCCACAGACTCTATAAGTTGGTTTTGCATTTGTTATCTTCTGATATGGTTTAAATTTGAGCGCTTTCAATTTTTAATTTGAGGTGAATGCGTGGTTTTTGTAGCTGAACTATTGTCTTGAAACTTCGCCATCAAATGGATCACTGAAAAAATAGACTCTCTCGTATGTATCGATTCCTTTTCATCTTTGGAGACCCTAAAATATATTCGTTCTTCTAATAACATAATCTTCGAGATTCGAAGAAAACTTATCTATTAGATAAAAAAACATTTAGGAAACTTTTTTATTTGTTCGCGGTTATACGGGTGTTGCTGAGAGTGAGTGAGCCGATTGTCTTTAAAAAACTGACCCCAAGAACTAAACTGACATTTTTGACAATCTACCTAAACCCTTTTCTAATTATGTCATTAGAGAAAGTATTGTAAAAACGTGGAATCAAGAATATATCTGTTCAAATAAAGGGAATTTAAATAAGAAATTTTCCATTCATCAAAATGAGATTATAATGTCTTATTGCTCTGGAGAATGGCCAAAGATTACAGCAAAAGTTATGCTTGTATATAAGCTACCATTTCCAAGATTAATTACTTAAGATTACTGAGTATGCCCAATAAGCAAATGAATTTCAAGCAGAAATATGTATCTAACACATTGTGTAAATGGAATTATCCCAATTGTTAGAAAACATTCGGATTATTCCCTTCATGACTTATAAGTTATTTCTCCCACCTTCTTAGCATGCCTTCGTGGTGTAATGGCCAGCACACTCGGTGCGCATTCGAGAGGTCGGAAATGGGAGTTCCGGCGAGGGTACTGCTCATTTTTCATGACTTCTTCAAAAAAAATAAATTCTAATGTCTCTAAGGTGACGCTCGAACTAAAAAGGTTGGTTCATGATGATTCTCCGCCACCAGGACTTGGCGATTGTGACCCCTAATCCACAGTCGCCTTGTAAAAGGGAGAGTATATAAGGTATTTCTCAACCATTCTTAACATCCCTTAGTTAAGAATGGTGTGCTGATCCGAGTGTGCTGACCATTACAGCACAATGACTCCTGTTTAAAAAAAATTCCCTTTGTCTCTACAACTTAACAGTAATAACATTAAACCAGTTTTACTTACCTGTAAAGTGCCATTCAGTTTCACCTACAAACTCACAATAAACATCACTTATTTGCTAATTTTGTTTATTAATAGCTACTAGATTAATTTCACTAATTTCTTGATTATGTCTATATGAATTCCATAGCCACACCAAAAGTGCCGTTCATACTTTGAACATTCTTTACCGTGTGACATTACAGAGCTGAGCACGTGCAGCACTGAAGAATCTTATTTCATCTTCATAAAGAACTATCATGACAGAAAAGATACGTTGGAATATTACGTCGGAGTATTCGTTCTTTAAAGCATCCGTATATTTTTCTGCAACCATGAAGAGGTTGCTTGATATTACACCTGAAGCATTTCACACAGAAGCACATGTTGGACGATAGACAATGCCGGTCGAAACGTCGTTAGGAAGACATTATGTTTCCATGAAATGAAGTTTTTCTTGCTTATAGTTGATGAATGGCAGATCTGTAGAATTTCAATCATATACATTATAGCACTGTTAGCTCCAGAATCATCTTCTACAGAAAAATTTGCAGATTTGCTACCATACATACACATAAAACGTGCGAAGAAGAAAAGTGGCGGCGAGGACGAGGCAGAAAGCCAATTCCCTTACAACGTGCCGTGGAATAATTCGTTACAAAACCGATTCGGTCAGACTTTATGCTGTTGCGCTGAGCGATGAAGATTATTTCATTGAAGTAGCAGTGTAAAGGCACACATATTTTTTTACAAGTCATTAAAAGACCCAATTTCTTATTGACCATAGAAAATTTTAAAATGTTCTCAGAAGATTTAAGCTGGATTAAGAGACTTTTTGTGATCGTAGCCTTTTGGTCAGCAAAATGTTGGAAATATGCTTTTCTGTGTGCCAAATTTGACACTCAAAGGAAAATCTTAAAACCGGCTCTTAAAAACAATAACATTACCAGGCCTACTGGTTTTTATCAGTTTATTTCCGAGAGAAGTGTCTTTACCTATTTTGTAAATGCATTGCAAATTACAGTAATCATTCATTTTTTTATAAAATTTTTCTTTTTACTGTTTATTTTTTTATATTGTGTTTCATACTTCCTTCTATGATATTTGTGATCTGTGTGGTCATGTGATCTTCTGTAATACTTCTATAATACCATGTGATACTTTATACTAAATGGGGAATTGTTGGTATTTTTAATGATAAAAAACAAGCTATTTTATAGTCTCTTTAAATGAAGTATCATCCTAACTTATATTTGATATGCAAACGGACAGTGTTATTGTAATATACAAATATATATTAAATTAATGAAAGCTGCAAATTGATAGGTGGTAGATTCCTTTAATTTTTTATCTTAATGCATGAACTTAGTCCTTACAGAGGGAAGGAAAATCTAGACCTATTAATTGTTAACTGGATTTTCTATATATAAATTTGTGTATGAAACTTACTTGAATTTCTTACTAACTAGTTTATTAGAATCTTTCTGTAACTACCTAATTTCACCTACTACACAGCAACTGTTTGTAACTACAAATAAATACACGAAAATACCAAATTAGAAATGTTGTATTTGTCTCAACTACACGTGTAATTACAAACGTTAAGGAATTTATAATTCAGAATTAACATGTAACTCTGATTGTTGGATTTCTTAGGACGTAGTGAGCAAGTGACTTTGAATATTCACAATGCCAAATGTTATCTGCAGTTCAAAGGTATTTAGATTGCAGTCGTTGGGATGTCTCTTAGAGTAATGAGTAGAAAGGCAGCTCGTCGGTTGGTGGAACAAAGGATTATCGTTAAGTGTTAAGATACAGAAGGGATCGCAAGCTCCCAAACGTTAACCAGGTTGGGTAAACAATGTGGAAATCTCCAAGTATAGGTGGACAGATTGTCCCTATTACATTCCATATTTATCCGTGAATATCCAGAATGTTATCACAACTGTTTGAGAGTGGATACGCGCCTAGCCAAAACCCTTATTTAAAGTGGAACAAGTAGCTAATGCTTAGAAATTGCATTCTAGACTTCGAATAACAGCATCTTTCAGAAGTATATAAACATTCTATTTATTCCATCATTCTATTCCTCTGGTCAAACCTGAATGCTCTAGTGCTTTACATAAAATAATTTTAACCACAGATTATATGCTAACTGCTGCTGGGAGAAACGATTACCTTGCTTGTTTGCTGAACTTGTTATGACAAAGTACACGAGAACTATCCGCCAAATGGTAGGAATACCTTAGTGGAAGCTTCTCTAAAAAGGATTAGCTCATATTGATATTACACATGAGAAAAATAAGAAAACATTCCTGAAGTCAACCCATTTCCGAAACACAAGTGTTTTATTCACTTCACTATTAGTAGACAAAAATGTGTTAGAGTTCGCACGTTTAAAAACACAATTAACCATTGCTATACTATATGTCTCGTAAGGAAAGAGGGATCCTTGAAAACGTCTTTCTTTAATTCTGCAATTGCGTAGCGTTTTGAGGTTTCAAGAAAGAGAAAACTATTTGAAGTAATGAGAAATAAATTTGTCTTTCGCGCATAGTGTGACCTGTTTATTGTACGAAACTTCTTTTATGGTTTCCTATAAAACAACAATTTTCTAAGGTGAAATAGATTATGATGAGCTTGAAATTGAAAGGAATAAATATATAAGAGAAAGACAGTTTTCACAATTTTACTTTTAGCCACTATTTCGGCAGAAGAGAAGCCCTATGCAGGAGAAAACTCGAGCCTTTTAGGAGTCTGGTAGTGAATCACGAGTTAAAATGTTACTTAATTTTTTTTAAAGTATCTGAAAACTTTCCTTCCAACTTTCTGTTAGAATTAAAATTTCTGAAGCCATATAAACTTTTAGAAATATTGAAAACTCGGATCCGTAGGAATGAGTGTCCCGATTAAAAGGATGATGGTATTACCAGATATATTAATTATGCGAGTAATTACACTATAAGGTATTTCCCTCGCCATCTTAGCATGTCTTCATGGTTTGATGGTCAGCTCACTCGACACGTATTCGAGAGGTACGAGGTTGAGCCCCAGCAACGGCACTTCTCATATTTCACGCCTCTTAGCATCAAAAATGATACTCTCTCTACACTGGTGCCCGAACTAAAAAAGGTGGTGGATGATTCTCCGCCACCATGATTTGGCGACTGGGGATTAGGAGACCCAGTCGCCATTTAAAAGGGGACTATGTAACGTATTTCTCCCGCCTTCTTAGTATCTTTCCTGGTCAGCACACTCGACGCATATTCGAGAGGTCCGAGGTTCGAGTCTCAGCGAGGACATTGCTCATTTTTCACGTCTTTTAGTATCAAAAATTCTAATCTCTCTACAACACGATCGGACATTTTATGAATTTAAAGAAGAAAATATTAGCAATTCTGTTAGTACATTTTACCTTTAAATACTTCACATGGGAGGAGGAACATTATTACATATTAGTTTAATTATAAAATTCGTTCAAGATTCAAGAAAATATGATTACATATGTTTTATTGAAAATGCGTGATGACAATGCAAAAAATTAAGGAATCTAGACAATCTACTCTGAGACAAAGAAATTTTTGCAAGTTTGTAAAACTAGTTCGAAGCATTAGACAAGGGATAAAAAGCCTTGAAGACTGCTAAGAGCTGATTTCATCTGCTTCAAGCAAAAGAAAATTTGATGTTAATGATTTTGTATGGTATTGGTTTTGTTTACTTACAATAACAGCATTGTTACAGGATTAGCTGCGCAACAAGCGCCTAAATAATCACTCATCGTATATTGTACGCTATAAAATAATCACTCATCGCTATAAATAATCACTTGCAATAAATCTGAGTTATTGTTTGTTTTTTCCTTTGCATTTAAAGTTTTTTATAATATAGTTAGCAATTCAAATTTTTGCTTATCTGTATATATTTGAAACGGATTTGATTTAACTAAACAGCACTAAGCAACAACGTCTTGAGCAAATCAGCTGCTAAAGAGAATAAAAGACTAAATGAAATATTTTCTCTAAACTAAGAATTTTTCCCCCGACCTTACTTATCTTTACAATATATAAGTCTTGGATTTAGCGAAAAATAAAAAAAAATAGCGCAAATGAATTTTGGAAAATGATTACAATATTAATTACCTCTTGTTGCCTTTATATGCTGTTAATTTCAAAAGGAAATTAAAGAAGATAAAATTTTATGCTAATAAATTTATAAGAAATTATCGCCTTTCCCCGTGCATGCTATCATGGTGTAACTGATAGCATACCCATATAGCAATCGGATGACCTATGGTTCCAATCCTAGGGAGAGTGCAATTGACATCTCATATCTCCTGACCCAAAAATTTAAACAGCTTCACAGTTGAGCTACCAGATAATTCGACGCCACCTGATTTGCCAAATGGATCTCGTTCTCTCTCTCCAGGCTTCCTTCTTTCAAATAGAGGAATACGTGAGGAACCAATCTCATTCTCACCCGTGCCATCTGTTATGGTGTATAAAGTTTAAATATCTTCTTTCCATCATAAACTGTAACGCAGACTGGCATCGAATTATCGCTAAGTCTAAATTAGCAGCTGAAACTTGATAAGAGTGTAAAAGACTCTTTATTTAGAACTAAATATGAACAAAAGGCATACTTTGTGCTTGCAATTCAGCCAATCACTTGTAGCGAAATAACTTAAATATAGAAAAAAAAATAAGAGTTAAATTCAAATAAGCTAGTAATATAAGGCTACACAGATCAGTTTAACGCTAAATTCAAAACTTAACCGGTATGAATATCCACTTTTGAATATATTGTCCGAGGCTGAAAAATGCAAATTTTATTTTATCTAGCAATTTATAAATGTGACCTCGAGAGGCAGAACTGGGTCTGTCTTACAATCTAAAAACCTCATCTCAAATACAGGTGAAACAATTTGCATTCTGGTTGGAACGGGGAATGGAGAAGAGACAGTTAAGATCCAAAACATAAAATAACTGGTTAGTTAACATAAAGCAGCCTTACAGAGTAATTTTTTATATTTTCCACAAAAATTCAAATAGTTTTACAAAGTGACATGATACATTTTAGTAACAATTTTTATGAAATATAAATTTTTACTCTGTACAAAGAAAATTTTACTCATAAGATTTTCTTTACCCTTCTAAAGATCTTCTACGGAGATAAAATAGCTTTTTTTAACTCCAAGGTTATTTAAATATGAAAAAGCTCTCGAGTGCTTATTGTCTAAGGAAAGGAACGTCTTCGTGTAGGACATTCTAAGAGAAAATGGATCCTATTTAACGCTACGCATTACTATACGCCAAACTGCACCTAACGGAAATATGAAACCTCTTCCATCCAGCAAAACAGGAAAGAAAATATGTCGAGTTTAAGAATTGTATGTTCAGTTTCATTTAGTAAAATAATTTGAGATTTAAGAATTCTGTAGATGGATATTCTTAAATAATTTGAATATCAAGAAATAATTGTATACCTGGATAGAGGCTAGAGACGTATATATGAGTTGAACATATGAGGACCATTAAACCGACATCATAATTTAACTTTTTCAAATCAATTTGTGTAATATATTTGAATAAAACTGTAGGTTTCCTACTTTTTATCTAACAGCTAAATGGGTGAACACTTAAGAGAATAATCGCTTGAGTTCATGAACAGAGACGAAAACACAAGAAGGGTTAACTACCCTTTATTTCTCAAAATAAAAACTTAACAGATGGCTCCTTCTTAGAGCGTACAGAAAAGCCTTTATTGAGCTTGAACTCAAAGCAATAAGAAGTAAAACTTAACTAATGCTTAACTAAAAAGATATAGCCGAAGCTATCAAAATTTTTAAGTAGTAGGCCTCTAAATTGGCGAAGCTATCAAGGGCCTGAGATACGGCGGAGCGTAGTAATAGCTTAGAGAGAGTGCAGCCAAAAGGCGAACGCGCGTTAGTCAGAAACTTTGGCTCTCTAATGAAGTCAGTGGAACTTCGATTTAAATACCGCCGTCGCTCATTTGCATTAAAACGCGACTCTAAAAGCAGATTTTGGTAGGAAATTGATAGCTGAAATTAGGAAGGACAGGAAAGTAGCTTTAACAAAAGATAACTGTTAAAACTTAGGAAAAACCTTATATCTTACCCCACCAGAATTTAACTACTCGAAGAATAAGGTCTCACAACGACCTTGTTTGAGAGTTTAAATTCTAAAACTTCTAAAACTTTAAATTCTAAAACTTGAATGTTAAACTTCTAACAATGTGCATTCCCAATCAGTTCCACCATTAACTTTTCTGTTTAAGGCCAACTTTATAAAAAAATCTGAAGCTAGACTATAACTAAAAAAAAAAAAAAAAAAAAAAAAAACTTACAAATTTTTACAATTTGATTGGGAACAATCATCTGCTTCTTCTTGAATTTGAATATGCTGTTCCGTTTTGGTGCTCCCAAATTATTTGGAAAGAAGGCTTATTAGTTTAACAATCACTTCCAATTCCCTTACAATTACTCTTTATTGAAATTCTTTGACTCTCAAAGTGTTTTCCATTCATGCATGTTTTTAACTCTTCTTTCCCCACGCTCTCCAGATATTTTTATTCTGAATGAACTGAGTGTGTCGTTGTAATGTTACAGCGAATACCCGATACCACTAATCTACCATTTGTTAAAACTTGACATTTCAAACCACAGAAAATTCACTACATACAAAGCTACACCTAACGTCTGCGATGTTTTCGGCGGGCACCAATCATCCTTGCTGTAGTACGATTTCCATTGTCTTTCGCAAACTGAGTGACTCTGCGTTTGAAACGAGCATTGTGTTGTTTAGTTTAGCAGGAGCGATACTTACTACTAAAAAGAACACTAGATCAACTACATTTGAATTAAAACCTTGAATGTTCACTTCAAAATCATGGCTTCAAATGGCTACAGAAAGAGAAAACATCTGACTTGTAATTCCGCGAATTCTTTCGGGTTGAAATTTCATTATTACTTCAAATTATATCCCTCTTTTCTCGAAACCCTACAATAGTATTCTTTTGGGCACTTGCATTGAATACAATCTACCCTCTTTGCAGGAATATTTACTCTCGCAAACATTTAACCCACACACATATTGCTCCCCTTATCGCTTATCAATGCGGTATACCATTGTTCGAAGTTCTACGACAAATCTTTGAATAGTGATCTCAAAGATAACAGCATTGCACATTTATGTTTTAGGTGTCATCATGAAGAATTGGGTGTGCGTTATACGGCGAATATGGCTAAAAATTAAAATATATAGTTTGAAATTATAGATGCGCGTTATACGCAGGAAAATATGGTAAGTTTAATCAAATGCAATATAAAAAATATGCCTGAAAAAGTTTTATTTGTAAATCTTCTAGTAATCATTCGTGCTTTTCTTTGAACATGATTCAAAATAGAAATCTGATTTTAATATATTGTACCACTCTTCTAATATTATCGAAAGTTTCGAAAATCATAAAATATTTTGGATTGAATGGTAAATTGCTTGTCATTACGCAGAGTTCATAGCTCAAAATTAAGAAAACTGGAGCATCTGTTCTATAAAATGATTCATGATTTTAAATGTTACTACAAAATTCTCTACATATAATAAAAGAAAAAGTTTGTCTGTGTGTGTGTGTGTCATTTTGAGACATAATGGGCTATAGGAAAGCGAGATTTTACTCTACACACTCCATTTTCACATCGTCATGAAACGTAGCCCCTTAGGTGTTTTACGAACTTAAAATAAATTTTGTGTTTCAATAAATCGATTAAATACGAATTTATTTAACAAAGGGAGCTTAACACCTTTTCAACGGGATTTTTTCTAAAAAAGTTTATTTTTTAAAATGTACAGTTTATTTTTCTTTGATTTCTGGATACGTTAAACTTTCATCCTTGCGACTGCTTTTGCAAAAAGAATATTGAAAAAATGATAATATTTTGTATTTTTAAAAATTTTTTAAATGAAGCTTCCGAGTACACTTCTCACATCTCACATCTTTAAAAATGTGATTTTAGCAACAGTTTTCCTGTCTAATTGTTGTTGATAGATTTTTGATGAAATCGCATCCTTTTGAATAGTTTCATTCTTTTAGAAATATGGGTTTGGCAACAATTTTTCATCGTATTTTTTATGTCGCTGTTTTCGAGAGATTGGCATATTTCATTGTCATATATATATATATATAATACGTTTTTATTGACTTTTTTTTATAAAGTTTTTCTGCAGAGTAAACGTTTGCGCGGAATTTTATGTTTTTTGAGTTGCTTTCATTTTATTTTTTGCTTATTTCACTGTTTGTAAGATACTGAAAAGTTTTGCATGATTTTTAATCTTCAACGGAAAGTTGGTTAATTTTTTTATTAAATAATTAATATTTGTATTAAGGGATATAGCTTATTTCATTGTAACTTTTTCTCTTGAAAATATAAGATAAAATATCATTAATTATACTTTGCTTTTTAGAATGGTTTGTTTTGGTATTCTCTTATGTTATTTACTGCTCATTTCACTGTTTTTAAGATATTGAAAAGTTTTGAGTGATTTTTTTAGGAAACCTTTATTAAGACCTCCTTTATTAAGATTTTGCAAAGGGGAGTTGGTTAATTTATTTATTAGGATAATTAAAATTTTTATTAAAGGATATTGCTTATTCCATTGTAATTTTATTATACGTAATAATTTTTTTTTATGAAGTTGTTCTACAGAGTAAAATTCTACGCAGTTTTTAAATTTAACGTTTGGTGTTCCCTTCAGCCATTTTTCCAGTACATTTAAAAGCCAGACGAAGGCTGGCAGCGAAGCTGCTAGACACTAATAATATTTGTGCGACTTAAATTGTATTGATAAAAGTTATTACGTAATTTTTGAGCATATTTCACAAAACTGTAATTATTAGTGTATTAACAATAGATGGCATAAAAACAAAAATAAAAATTCACCAGTTTAGAACTTAAATCTGCCTATTTCAGACTTAAACTATATTTACGCATTGACTAATTTTAATAATACTTGTAGCATTTGAAATAGAGAGTTAATTACAGAGTAGGAATAAATGTATTTGTTCATTTCTGACTTATAGCTTCATAAGCAAAGGAGACGCAAAATTATCCACACATATGTTAGAACGAAATGAAATGTTAAGAGCAGTGATCAAGTAAATCAAGAAATTATTTTAGATTGCGAGGTTTTAATCAAATGCATTAAAATGTAGGAGGGAATTATTTAGCTAATAAAATGCGCTTGGTCCATATGTTATTAAAACAATCTTGAAGATGCTAATAATGGCATGTGTTGAAATCCTACTTACGGATTATATTATAAAATTATCAAATTTAAAAAAAACAATGGCAGTAGTAATATAACGTTGATATATATAAGAATGTTCAATTAAAATTCTCTTTCACAATTGTGATTCAAAATCCCTCTTTATTAGAAGCTCTACGGTTTTATTTTAAGTCAAATGTGACAAAGAATATTATGATAACCCAAAACGTCTTTTTATATATTTAAAAATCCGTGTATTTTAAAGCCGCTTTGTACTTATTTTGTCTTATACATTTTTTTATACAGTGAACAAAAAATTATTTAAAAAAATTTGAAAGTTTTCAGATTTTATATTACATCCAAAGTAGCATTTTTTTAACATATTGTCTGTTACCTTTATTTATTAAATATCACGTTTTTCGCACTTAAACCATAAAATTCAGTTCAAGAGCAATATCAGAAAATAGTTTTAAACTGAGCAAACGTTTAGAATTTCTGATACAGAGTCTCGCGCGCGGAGATTAAATTTTTTTTTTCTGTACAACGTTGCCATTGCTCGCTTTCAAATCGTTGAGTTTCAAACTCAAAAATTCTTTAAAAATTTAAAATTATGAAATCAATAATAAAACAAATTCCAAATTTCAAATTTTGGCTTCTACATGCCCATATTCGCAATAAGATTACTTCATTAAATATTCGATGGCTCTATGTACTCTTGTTTTATCACAATGCGAGAAATACACATACATTTATGCAGAATTTTAATTATTTAATTTCTTCAAATATAATGCAAATTTCTAACGTTTAGTGGCAACAGTTTGAAAAGTGACAAGGGCATTTATAGCGAACCAACGCAAAGTCGTAAAACGAAAACAATAGTCCTTCAGTGACAAAGCCCCTTCGGACTAATAAAGGTAATACTTGTATGTGAAGTAATAAAATATTGCTTCTAAACAGAGCAGTAAAGAATACGCTGGTATGATCTTTTTTGTCTGACCTATCTGATGCCACAAATTTGCATTTAATTTATTTAATTTCTTTTTGGTATAGAAATCCCATCTCAAGAGAAGAATTCTAAAATACGCCGGGATTCGATAACAGCTTTAAAATTTCCAAAACATTTCGGATTATGCGATAATATATGAATCAGAACACTGCGAAAACATGTTTAATGAGAGGAATTACACATTAAAAAAATTAAATTTATGTCAAAGATGACAGAAATCCTGTGAAATACTGAAGTGTCGTAACAAATGTATATATCTGAAAACTGGCACAGGAGAAAGGAGTAAAATTAATTTCAAGATTTGACACAAATGTACCGAAAAAAATTAATAAATGAAAAAATAAATAAACTAAAAAAGTTTAAAAAAACGGAACTCAACATCACCGTATCAAAATCCACATTATGCCCTTGAAAAATGAAGGTATTATCATACTGAGTGCGGAAATATTACGCTATTCTCTACTATTATAAAAATCGGAACATAAGTTGCAGAATTTATTATCAGATTTATTGCGATTATTGTATTATTGCTATTCGCCTAACATATGTTTGTCAAAGCTTTAATTTAAATGTCTTTCTTACAATTTGAATTAATTCAAGTTCTTTTCCTTGCTTAAGAAAGTAAGATTTGTTATAACTCACCACGGAACCGAACGTATGTAAATTAATGCACCTTAAGAGCCTCGGCAGGAGAAAAGAATTAGAAAAAGCTGTTGAAGGAGAAGAGGCTAATGACTCTAGATGACACGGAACTGTCTACCGTCAGCGTAATTGAGAGTTTAGTAATGTCTTACGGTTAGAAACAGGCCGAAGGATTTAAGCTCAGTCCATATGTTAATGAGTGAATAATCTGTTAATTTACCAAGTGTCTGAGTGAAGAATCTTGCAAGTTCCTTGGGATTATGTTCTGTGTTATCTTGACATGTTTTCTTTATAACCATGAATTTTGCTAAAGAAAATCAATGTATTATTTTATGATATTTTGTAAAAATTTGAATTAAAATAAAAAATAGGAATTTTATTTTAAATTTGTGTCTTCTTACATATTATCTAAAAACATTAAATTTTAATACGCATTCGGAATTTCATTATATTTTGTTATTCAGTTGAAACGGTAGATAATAAAAATAATTTAGATAGATTAAAAGATAGATTAAAAGTCCACAAAAACGAATTCTATGAAACACATATTTATGTCCAGGTAAATTCTTTAATTTCAGCTTGAGTGTGTAAACATTGACAATATTTATAACGAAGACAATTTCTAGACGACAGGTGATAATTTTTCCAATAGCTTTTATGAGACGATAACATTTAAATGAACCACTTCTTCTTCATCTAAATGTTAGAAAACCGTCCAAAAGCTACATATTTTCTTACTGTAGAATTTGAAAGAAAATTACATTTTTAAATAAATTATACGCGGAAAATATAATAAAGTATATATATATTAAAAATAAAGCATGCATGTATAATATATATATATATATATATGCATATAATGAAAACATAACTTGATACTTATCGAAAAGACTTAAAATTCAAAAAGACTAAGAACTTCGCAGTCGAGGCGGTTTTAATTCCATTTTTTATTTTAAATTCACATTTGTGGCCACAAGTCACTTGGTACTCCAATCGTACCTATTTCCAGAACAATTTTGATACTATTGCGATAGAAGCTAACCTAGATGTTTGTAGCAGTCTATTAACGGGAGGAACGCTTAAGCGAAAAGAGAGGGAGTGTCGCTGTAGTAATGCACAAGTACAAGTACAAGTGACGGGGGACGTGGGCACTGTGCCTCTACCATACTGGTTAATCAGTACAGCACCACGTCCACCATTAACTAGAACAGCCCCAGATGTCAAGAAGAGGACACACTGGCACCTTGGCGATTTAGTATGCATTGATTATATTTATAAATACAGGGTCTTATGCATTGTTCACGATACATGTTACAAGATTTCCTACGGTGACCTTGATAACAATTATAATTACCCGCACGAATTACAGTTACACATATTGTTACATTGAATAATACTTTGACAATGCATGTTTTAAACGTACTTCAAGGTAAGACTTAAAATATACCTTGAAGTACGTTTAAAACATGCATAGAAATATGAACAGTGATACGCATGATATAACATTGATTATATACATTACATATATATGCAGTAGCTACTTAATACAATACAGGGTAAATACATAACATTATGCGGTTCAGGATCCATTAGCACATAGTAGAGAATACAGGACTCGTCGCAAAATGTTATGATCATAGTGATTTGTCTTGGATATATAAAAGCATCTATAACTTGGATTACACTAACATTACACATGTATAAATAAGTCAAGAAATAGTGATACAGGGATAAATAAATATGCATACATGAAATGCATGGTGGAGACGCATTATGCATTAAGTATATAGTACATCCAGACGTTACACTAATTGGAGTAATTAAATTAATTCATAAACATGATTAAGCACGCATACTTAGAAACATATAATGAAGATTATAATGTTTTGACTTAGATAAATAAGGTCACCTATATTAGATATATATACAGGGGTATACATTTGCATGAATAAGTGCGTAAGCATACGTTCGATACACATTGAATATGCATTGCGCATTGAGTATATTGTATACAGCCTAGGTTAGTAAGTTATTACACACGTTGCGCTTTGATACACGTTACAGATATAATTATTATAAAGAGTTCACTTGAATATACAGTCATCTATTAGATACACATTACACATACTGGGGTAGATAAATAAATACATATATATGGATATAAGGTACACATACATTTGGTATGCATTGAATAATAATAGAAGATTTGACTTAAATAAATGAGGTCACCTACATTGGAAACGCATTACACATGCAGGGGTAGATAGATTAAAAACGTATATGTGGATGAGTAATTACACATACGTTATTAAATACACATACGCTTTTAGATACACATTGGGTATAGGTACACATTGTTATTAGATACACATTGAATTTGCATTGCGTATTGAGTGTGTTATATACAGCCCGTATTTTGAGTATATTATACAGCTTATTGAGAATATCATGTACACGGGATACACATTACACATACAGGGGTATATAGGAAAAAATATATAATAAACATATGCATAGATGAGTAAGTACGCATGACACTTATAATGAATTAACTTCGATAAATAAGTCTCCTACAGTGGATACACAATAGACATACAGTAGTAATGCACGGGAAGAAGGGAGAGAGGCATAAAGTTTTGGTTTGCCATTAATTTGATTGGGCAAGAGACATCTGCACTAAGGATTACGTAAAATCGCATGAGTAATTTGAATGATGCAGTTTAGAATTATGACGCTATTTCTAAGACAGAGAGAAGAAAGCCGCAAATTAAATAAGAAATAAAAGAGGTTATAGCCAATTAAATTTAGAAGTTTGCTTTCATATTTTTACATATATATATATATATATATCTTAAATATATATACATACTTATATATATATCTTACACACACACACACACACACACACATATATATATATATATATCTTAATATATATATACATATATATATGTAAAATATATATAGCAGAACAGAGAATTGAGACTAAAGTTTTTGACTAAGTTTTTTTCAGTTAATATTCAAAAGGAGTTTCGTATACAGTTTCAATTATCTGTTTCGACGAAACGCGATATGGAATTAGCTGCATTCAAAAATCACTATAAACTTCCCCTGAAGAGTCGGTAATGAGATTCGAATTGGGCTAATTTACCATTTACCGCTTTTTTGTTTTTGTATTTTTGTTTAAGTCTTATGTCACACTTTTATTCTATTGTTTAAAGTTTGCCTTACCTTGAACAACATATTACTTACAATTAGATCTGAATTTTATTTGTAAATATTCTAATGATGATATTGTTTATTTAATGTTTACACTTTTCATTGCGCTTTATTTTACTTATGTTAAGATTTTTTTCATTGGAACCACTGTATCAAAACTACGTTTTAGCGGAAGCACTAAGAATTTTCTTTTTACCTTGTTTTGTAATTTTTGCAGCTCAATGTGCAAAAGTTCTTGACCACAAAGGTCTTTTTTAGTTTGTTCTCCTTTCTTTAATTATACATACATATATATATGTATATATATATATATATATATATACAAATATTTTACATATCTTATATATCGTACACACACACACACACATATATAACTGTTCATATGCAGAGAGGGAGAGAATTAAAAATTGCAATTACTGCTGTAATGGTGCCTTTTTACCAACAGAAAAGTATGAATAGTAAGCTTATTTCACAAAGAATACCCCGGGAAATGTGGGTGCTTTAAATGCAGGCATGTCGGAAAAAACATTTTACTTTCTTCTTAGTATGGTCTATTTTAAAGTAAAAAATGGGGAAGAAAGAATATTTTTGGTGCATTTTAAAACAAAGAACGAAAGAAAATTAAGCTATGCAAATTTCAGTTACATAACTTAGGTATTGTGTATGCTTATAGGGTTTTCCGTTATCTGGTAAAAGTTAAATAGTCTAAAACTCGATAAAAATAAGATAAAGATAAGATATAAAAAAGCGAATTTTCTCTATCTTTGGAATAACTGCATTGACTTGGAAATGCTTAAATAAGGCTTTTATTTAAATAGAACTTAGAACACCTATGCTCGTTCTTGTGCTGACAGAATCAATCAAAGTAATGCAAACAAAGGAACAGTAAATTTCAATTTAAAACGTAGTATAGTCAAAATAACGTAGTCATTTTGTTGCGTAGTCTTTGACTACGCAATTAAATTTTAATCTAAGATGACTCAACAACTCTAACGGGGATAACAAATTCAAATGTTGTAGAGGCATTAGGTTAATTGGAAAAGGCGGAGAGATGAAAAATTAACAACGCCTTCTCCGGGAATCGAACCACGTACCTCTGAAATACCTCTTCAGTATCCTGACCGCTACACCACGAAGGCGGGAAAAATACCTTATAATGTCGCCAGCAATAACGCAAAGCCCTATAACTACAACGTGTCAGAGCTGTTATATGTTAATGTAACGTGCCTGCAAAAGGCAGAAATACGTTCTGTTTTGCAATCTAGAATCCCCAGTTTAAGTACTAACTGACTGATTTGGTGAGGAAACGGAAATGAGAAGTTATAGTAAAGTATGAATTTCTAAATAATAGATTAATTTAAATAATAATAACTGTACAAGCTTTTGATAATAAAATTATAACTGTTTATTAATTTCTAATAAATCTTCACTAAGCGAAGCCTCGGCAAATGCAACACAATATATCTGTAAGAAAGCAGATGTTTCAATGTGAATTCAAAAGCTAAAAGAAAAAAAAACTTACAGTCTTGTTCTTACGATCAGGTAACGCCATGTATAAATAAAAAAATGAAACTGAAGTAAATAAAGTTGAATAGTCAAAACTAAAACTTTGGAAGTAAGATGTCCGTACCACATACGGGCAAATCAGGCTGCGCAAAAATAATTGATCTTATAACGGAACGGGACAACTTTTAATTGGTTAAATCGACAGGGATGGGATTTGATACGTATTCCTATTGGTTACCAGTACACATTTTTATCAGACTCTCAAGTTTGTTGAAGGATACGCCTAATTGAAATTTTTGATAGATTCAACACTTCAGTCTCTAAACTTCCAATGAGTGATCTCTAAGGTATTAATTTTCCATTTCTCTTATTAACTTCAAGTTATAATTCATTTTATTCTTTTTAAAGATAAAGAATGAAAAAGAAATGAACTAAAATGTATACATTTCCCCTATTGTAAACTATCTAGAAAATATGCAAATTATTTAAAATAAAAGGAGGTGAAGCCTAAAGTCTGTGACGCAAAGTAAAGTCATATTCAAGAACACATATACTTTGTAACTCAAGCAATATAACCAGCAGCAGAAACATACTTGTCTTTCCTCAGGCATTTGAATAAGAAGATAAGAAGTTTCTCTCTAGTCTACAATAAGAATAAAATGTTTGAAATATTGTATTGAATTACCTAATTAGCCTGATAATGATATCAAAAGAAGTCAATACGTTTTGACCAAAAGAAAGGTTTTGCTTCTATTCTTCATGTAGGAATTTCACACCTTTCAGCTGACAGCGCGAATTTTCGTAGCTCCATCTGAATTTCCTAGGAGAATCCCATGGGCGAAACAGAGGAAGGTCTGTTATACCTTTTTTTTTTTTTTTTTTTTTTGCACCAACTCCTCTAGAGAACTTTACATTTTAAGTACCCTTTCGCTGCAAAACTCTATACAATTACAAATATCCATGTTTTCTCCTGAATACGGAACGAGAACCAAGACTGACTGACATGACAGCTGACTTTTCTACTACTATGAAAACATGGCAGTAATTCATATGTTTTCAGTGTCAACTTCTACAAACTTGCAAGTAGGCATACACACAGGATGAGTCATAATCATACAACCCCCCAAAGGTTATTGTGCAATAACTACAAAAGAATTAAATTGTAACAAAAGAATTAAATTTCAGTACATAAAGAATCTGCGGACCTTGGCTTCTTATAATCCTTATCACGAAAGGTAGATTTAGTTACTAAGTGATATGAATTTTTCGCAAAACTGATTTTTAAGGTGTAGACATGCTACAACAATGACTAAAACACAATCACGGTAAAATAGCGAGTACTTTATTTATCTGCAACGTAAAATAATTAAATATCACAGCGGAAATTAAAAAGATGGATAAGTTGAATTTTTTAGCAAAGATGCAGTCTTGTATATTGTTTATTAAGGTATAAAGATAAACGAACCATTATAGCTTTTTTAAAGAAAAATTACATTAATAGTATATGACAAAAAATTCAATACGAGACTATTAAGGTAGATAGACCTTTCGGGTTTTCTTCAAAATTTATTAAGAAAATAGTTTTGGAATAGAGTACTTAGAGCTCAGGAAATAAGCCCTGACATTTTTAATAGTTTCAAGGTTAGAATTACATGTGCTTATAGCCAAGATAGCTTTTAGTTTTTTTTATTCGTTTAAGAGGAATTTGAGAAACCAGAGAATGAGGAAGTGAAACATAAGGGATAGATGACATATAGTATAAGATTGAAAGTTACCGAAGAAACTTCCCTTTCTTTTGAGGAAAAAGATCCTTCTACGGTCGATATTTTATTTCTCCTTTGGTGTTGCTCTCATGATGAAGAATGAAGCAGAGCAGGGAATGAATATGGGGAGAAATAAACAACTACCACATATTTTACCTTGTAGACATAAAACTGACCTTCCTTAGAAAAATATAGTGATACTTGTGTAGCTCATTAATTATAGTTTGATACATATGCATTTTCGTAGCATTTTACGAATTAAATAAGCTTAAAACAGGTTAATTGACAAAATTTTTTAAAAACTGAATAGTGTAATAAGTTTTTAAAAATGTGCTTTGAGATACAGACCTTAGGTTCATCATTTTCAGTAATCGTAAATTATTTAGTCTGCATTATGTCGACATTTTCGAACATTGCGATATTAATATACTCAACTAATATATTCATTTATTCCTCACCGGCCTATGATTAAAACTTCCTCTTTTTGTATAGTTAACTTAGCGAAGAACATCGAGATATGAAATGAATTACTTTATGTATGAAATACAATTTGGTCTGAATACATAACTAACATTATCTACTTAGACACAATTCAGTTACTTAGCATGTGTCAAAACAGCAGATTCGTTAATGTTACTAGTGGCAACAGCTATTGGATCTAAATTATTTTGATGTTATTATAATTGATGTAATTAATTAAGCTTTAGAAAAAGGAAGTAAAATAGAATAACTGCAAATTTTACTTAATTATTCACCCTGTTGAGCAACAGTATTCATTTGTGTTGGATAAATAAAAATACAAAAGCGAATATAACATGGAAACTGGGTTGTTTTGCTTTCCATACACTTTCTGTGAATCAAAGAAGTAAAGAGATTCTCACATTTGCGCTCATATGTGTGTTTCTCGGTTACACTTTAAATCCCTCCCCGCGGTTTACCCTCATGGTCATGTGATGTCGGCCATCGACCAATAGAAAGAGCCAGCTGTTGAATCGGCGGTCTGCGTTTGCGAATGTGAACAGCAGTCGGCATTCTGCGGCCGCCGCTTTCGGATCTTTGCCTGTGTGACTCCTAAAGGCTCCGTAACAGTGACTGTAGCTTTGCACTGAGAAAAATCCTCTCCTCGGATAGTTTCATGAAGACTCTTGCCTGAGGTAAATAATTAATCCACAACTCGCACACTTTATCATGTCTTCCTAAAGAGTTTCAGGGGTAACTTTCACAATGTTAAAAAACTTTTATATCGTATTATTGAATGAGTAGTCAGGGCGAATGCCGGTATTAGTAAAAAAAAGCGAACATTGAAAAATGCATTTCAGCAAAATAGAATTGAAATGTCAGTATTCACTTGTCGGAAATATTCTCAGAACTGTTTTAGCATTAAAAATATTAATTCAAATTAATGTTTATCTTAATCTTAATTTATATGCGGAAAAATAAATACCCATTAAACATATTTAAAATCCATTTCAAATTTATGATTAATGATTCGTTACAAATAAATGCTTTTCGTAAAAAAAATTTCCTTAGTGTTAGTTTCCTTTGTGTTCTGTTTCTGAATGATACAAATGTCGTAACATTCATATATTCATGAATTGTCCGTTTCGCCTCAACTTCTAGTACAGTTTGCTAAACCGCACTTTTTTGCCTTTTCTTTTTGTGGATTACTTCAGCACATTTTTTTCGTTATAGCACTTCTAGACTTTATTAGAAGTTCTTCAGTTCTAATCTGTAACCTTACAGTAATTTTAAGCACTTTAACTTTTTTTGGTTATATTATTAAAATTACCGGTACTCAAGAAATAATCAACAATTTCTTCTGTAAGATGCTTTTAATTAAAAGATAAAATATTTTGCATAAAGTTTTTTAAAATTAGAAACACATTTTTATGGTAGATACAGACAATGTTACAGTAACAGAGGCGAAGTTTAACTATTTGAATTGCTTTCATTTTAGTGTACTGAGTTTGCATTTATGATTACTTTTGTTTAATGGGAGTTATTTCTCATACATGAATGTATTTGCAAATATATTTACTTAATAGTCACATACATATCATTAAAAGAAAGAAAATTGCATTTTTATTTATGCCATCTATTGACAAAGAGAGTTATTGATGTAAGGTATAACTTAGTTAAATATTTATGTTTGTTATACTACAGAAAATAACTGAATTGATCTAACTGAACTGAAACTGGATTATTTGTTACCCCGTTTTCATAAAATGACATATTTTCCATTACAAGCAGTATGGGTTTAATTTAAACAGGAAAAACAAATATTCTAGAAATTGCTGTAATGATATTAACTACGTAAACTGCATATATGCTTTTACTAATCACGTTAAAAATTACACTAAAAAGGAATTTTACATATGTAAAATTTACTATTGCTTTCAGTTTGCTCCATTTTACAAATTTTCATGCCATTTTTCCCGCAAAGTAATAAATAATGCATTTCATAATTCAAAGAAATTATGTTTAAAATTAACAGCAGTAATATAGCATAAGATGAAATACTTTATTTAGAATTCACAATTATTATCTCCGTATTAAAATAGAATTACATACGTATTAAAATGGAAGTAATGCCTAATTGACTTCAACTTTTATTATCTGTTGAATACGGAGAAGGTGAAATTATTGAACATTCAAAAGCAGTTAGCAGAACCATGAGTTCGATTTTTTTTAAATTGGCTGATGTTTAGTTTTCTGCACTATATATACATAAAGAAATATTTAACGAAATAAGTACCACTTAAATTTTCCGTAAAAATTAACTAGTTACTTGAAAATTAATTATTATACTATTATAACAAGGATTATTAAAAGAGCACACTTTTAATAATTTAAATTGTTAAGGAGATAATAAATGAGCATCTAATTTACAAATATGAAGAGTAACGATGGATTTGTAACCACACAACAAGATTAGCATTGGCATATTATTAATCATACATGTTTCAGTTTGAAAAATATGACATAAGACTTACGTCCAAGTCAGATATATTGTCTTCAGAGGCAACTTGTTCTTTATGTTTAAACAAAATAATTCTTGACATAGCAGTTTAGTTTCGCCATGTATGAGTATACTATGATGAGTGTGCGATGTTGGGAGGCCCCAACTTGTCAGCAACTACTACCCCAACTTGTCAGTACTAGTGACTGCTATAATCTGGAAATTACACAGACTCTTAAGAAGGGTTTAACTCCCTTTGTATTTCACTTTAGAAATCCCAGTTGCGTGCACTCGACGCTCACAAACTACGCCGCGTAACAATCTTAACCGCGTTCTAAGATACAGCTGAGATTCAGCAAACTTTCTGATTAAGAATTTGAAAGATTCAACGAACTGTCGAAATAGGCACACAGGCCGAAACGCGCGGTTCTTAAACTTTCTACCAAGCAACCTTCACGCTCGTGATTCAAGAAGCACACTTACAATCTCGCTTCCCTTCTACTTAAACTCAATTACTTCTGCTAAAAATTTGAATACTCTGCGCGTTCTACTATGATTTACATACTCTGGCATTGGCAATTCCAGGGGAAAGTAAAGGCTTGAGAGGAAAGATAGCTTAAAATAAATGTTAGTTAAAATAAATATAAACCCTACAAGTGTATTAAAAATAGCAATTTATTAACATCATGTGTTTCTAAAAATGTCGTGCTTTAGATGGCAGTTTTATTTCAATATATTCCATTTCAAACTAATTAAAGGAAAATGTGTTTTCTGTCAAAAGAAATGGCAAATAATAATAAAATGTCACTGAAATGTAACGACCTAAATGTGAATATTTTGAAGCTGAATACGTGGATTTCTGATGTGTCGCGCTATGTAATTTTAGTTTCGTTGCACTATAATTAAGTTAAATTAAGGAATGAATTAAGCTTGAAAATATGTTTTTAGAAACCAATATTGGGAGAAAACTGGATGGCGCTATCAATGCTTCAAAGCAGTCTTCAATACTATAAACTCAACCCTAATGAAAAACTTGGAATCCTTGATGACTCTTAAAGGGAACAAAAAATTAAAGTTTTCGAAGAATTAAAAAAAATCTGAATAAATTGCATGCCATGAAATAATTTGACAGGCATTTTTTATTCAATGGCCAGGCTTGCGCTGTGTTGTCATTGAATGTTACAGAACCTTGCAAAAATTAAACTTAGAAATAGAGCTCCAAAGCAGTAATATTAAGAATAATTACAATACCTTAATTTCACTTTTTGCAAGTGATGCCTATTAAGTCACCCACATAAGTTTAATATACGAATCCACTCCAAGAGAAATTAAATTATTAAGTAAACAATTTACATAGTGTATAAATTTTAATTTACATTGTAAATACATATTTCAGAATTAACGATATATATAGTGATGAAATTTACATTTAAATTTTAGTTAGTGTATAAACAATACTTAGCGGTAAGAATGCAAAGGGGCTGAAATAAAACTAAACTTTGCTATTATGTATTAAACAGTAATTTAGTCGAAAAGATTTTGATATGATTTTTCAACTAAAGATTTAGTTACGCCAAGATCATAAAGTCTTTATTTGGGTTGGAATTCAAACACACTGCTGCTTCTTATGTATAAGATCATATTAAATGATATTTTTTATTCTTCTCTGATGTTTTTAAAGCATAAAAAATTAAGTAAACTGATTCAAAGTTTGTGCTTGGGATCCTCCATTTATGATTAAAGTATGCAGCCGTTATCGAATGAATAAGTATTTGAATATGGATAAAGTTACCTTGAACGAATCTTAAGAAAAAAAAATGAAATTACGGTAAAAACTGAAATTACATTTTATTTCGCTGAGTATCAAATTACTCATCTTTCAATTACGATTTTACTTATTAATCAACCGCAAGATGATAAATTAAACACAATTTCATCTGCAGTGTTTTTTTTTTCTCTTTTTGGTAAGCGCTGGTTAGGATAACAAATGCATTACAATTTTAGCCATCTAAAGACATGTAAGTAATACTATTTTAAGGAACCTGTCACAACGTTAAGACTAAGATGAAACCTTTCAATATTAAATTTGCTTTTACATTATTCAATTATTTTATAACATACTAAAATAAATCACATGTGACTGGCACTAATTCCGTTACATTACGCTAAAAGAAGAATTGCTCCGTTTACCTTTAAAGGATTATTATAAAATAAGAAAAATAAGGCACGAGAATTGGGAGAAGCGAAGCATCACATCATCTGTTGAATACGGTATGCATTAGCTTATGAGAGAATTTTAATTGCCAGCAAGTGAAGGCTCGAACTTTCTTTCAGAATAGACTTGGTTGTGAAGTCAAGAGCTACCAGTGCGCATTTACCTTTAAAGGTAAACGCGCATTAGCGTTTAATGAGCTAACTTCTCTTATAGCAGAAGGATTTATAGCGAAAGCAGCTTCTTATTAGTTTGTAGCACAGTTCAGGTGCTGTATCATAGGATGAAGTAGTTCTGTATATAAGAAGCTTTCTTCTCTCTCAGTCACAGGAAAAGCTGTGAATGCTAATTAGTAATTCTAAGTAAGGGAAGCCCAAATCAGAATTTGTAATCGACTTCTTTAGAAAAATAGAAACTCTGAAGAAAACTAGAGGAATTAATTTAAAGAGAGAAAAGTGCCTTCTTACAAATTCAAAAGTGAGACATGACTTTCAATAATTAATGGAGAATATTTGAAATATAGAATAGCGAAATGGAGAATATATGTTAATATACTTTCTTCCCATGATAGTCCTGATCATGATTCCAAATACATATAGCAAAATCAGATTAGTGTGTTTATCAAAAGGATACAAGAGGCAGAACATTTTATGTACTTTTATTTCTTTTTCATTCCAAACGTTCTCATGAAATAAAAAGTAAAGAGGGAATAAAACAATCGTTAACATCATTTAAATTTTACAAACAAAACCAATCTCCTCCTAAAAGCATATTCTTTATTTCCTGACGTACACAAATTTCCAGACTGCATCCTACTTGAGTGAAAGAAGTGTGTATAGTACAGTGTCGCGTAAGATTATATTTTCCATGCGAGGAAAATGTATTAAACTTCATTGAAGTAATCAGATATATTTTTTTATCTATGAAATTTCGTGTCTTTTAGATTACATGCCTTTTGTGATAAGTGTGCTTCCTTTGAAGAATTACTTGATCTGTGAATTACATGAATTTTTGGTATATTCAATATATAAAACAGCATTATACTTCTAAAAATAAGAGAGATTAAGAACTATTTTAATTTTATAATATTTTCCCCAAAATATTACATTGAACTAACTCCTAGAATTATAGATATTAATTCATAAACGTCCTATTTCGGGATATTCTAAAATGTATTTTTAGACATTTATTGATTTATTAAAAAAATATTTTCCGAAAACAACTACGAGCGCCTGAAATTTTAAATATTAAAAATTATAATTTTTACTATTTTTTTAATTAAATTAAGATAATTTTGTTTTAATCATTCATGAAAATAATACTACTAAAGTAGTTAATAGATAATGTCCATTTTTTTTTTTTTTTTTTTTTTTTCAAATCCTTATTTTGTATGTCTTAATGGAAGGGGTTAGTTCATTTCACTGTCCGACTTAAAGAAACAGTACGTAGATTAGTATACCTAAAAAGCTCAGCCTGTAAAACGGTTTCTTTGGCGCTGATAATACGTATGGTAAAAAAACAGCAAACAGGTTCTACAACAAACAGGTTGACCAAGTTTTTTCGAATATTTTTTTCATAGCTTTTACTATCAGCAAGTATTGTGTTAAAGATGATGGAAGGAATTCTTTTGGAAGATGTAAAGAAATCCTTAGTTTAGCCTATAATACAAATATTTCCGAAATTATTTAAAAACCCAAAGTTTTAAATGAGGATACATTCCTTTTGTATTATTGCCTGAGCAGGGGTTCGTTACAGATAGAGTGCACACTGGATTGATAGCAGTTAGATAAAATTTATTTCATCAAAAAAAAAAAAAAAAAAAACTTCCCAATTCTGGGACTTTCCGGAAAAATATTCATACAACTGTTCAGAGTATCACAGAGTTTAATGAGTAATTACACTTCAGATTATTAAGAAGGTTAAACACAAAGCAATTCAAAGCGCATCTAAAGAGCGAAGCTCACACAGAGATGTATCAATACTCCAAACTCACGCTGAAATAAATAAAAACTACTCTCCTAGGTCTAATATAATTTTCTTCCGGCCGCTAAGAAATTTTTAGCACCTTCCACTCCTCGAAACTACTGGAAGGCATACGAAGGTCGGATATGGTTAGAACTACATATAGCATAAATTAAAATTGCTCAATTACAAAACTCATTACAGTTTTCTAGAAATCGGACCAAAATGTCGCCAAATTTGGCGACACATCAGCTTGAAGAAATCTCGCGAATATAATGGGATAGCCATTTACTGAATTTTAAATAGACTTGCCCTTGTATTCTTATATTTCCGATGAAGTTTTGCTTCTTCAGATTTTCATGTTACATTATACAAAAAAATACGGCGACCAACCTGTACAGTGGTTAGCGCCGCTGTCTGCCGAGTCCTGTTTCGAATCCCAGAGAAGGCATGGATGTTTGTAAATGTATATTGTCGGTGCAGCATGCCGGCACTCTAAATATGGGCGAGCCGAAAGTCCTATCGTGTAGTTTGATGGAAGGGGAGAGAGGGGAGAAACTCTCGGACCCGTCCTTCAGAGGTTCTCTCCATCAAAGTTGGGGACAGAACTCAACTAAATCGTGCTGTCACCTGTTAAGCTGCTCAATGCTGTTGCCAACGTCAGGCGCATCTTACGCTTCTTGCGACGAGGAATTCCGTAGGTTTGGGCTGAAGTTACTGTCAGACAACTCAGCATAAGTAACAACAAAAAAGCAAAATATAATTTCACTAAAATTATTTACATATGTACAAAATTCGTAATATTTCACCCTTCCAAGGAATGCACTCACGGGCAGTACAATCCCTGGACAGGAAGTCCATATTTACAACTAAGGAAACTCAATACAATACTAAAACAATGTTGTTGTCGTTGCCGCGCCTTATCTCACTTCTCTGGCAGTAACATCAAAACAAGCTCATGAGATTCACTGTGACAAGGAATGCAAGACTGCCCTTGTCGTTGGCAAGAGTCATAAGCGTCATACAGGTGATAGTACGAAATAGCAGAGTTCCGCCCCCAGTTTTGAAGGAGAGGAACTCGGAGGGGAACGGTCCAAGGGTCTTCCACTATTCTTCTTTTTCATCAACCACTCGAGAGGGCTTTCGGCTGGCGTATATTTAGAGTTCCCCCATGCCGCACAATCAGTATACATTTACAAGCATTCATATATATCAGGCTCTTTGGCACCGCAATCAGCGTCGCTAACCCCTATCTCGGTTTGAAAGCACTGAAACAATAATTTAAATAAAAGACTTAAAACAAATCAAATGCTATACAAATAAATAAATGCATAAATTTACAAATTTACATACAAACAAGAGTATGAACTTAGTATAATATTTACCTTATACAGCTATGGAGACTGCGTACAGTGGCCATAGTAACGGGCTAGCCTATCGTAATGCAAGACTTTAGGCTTAGAATTAACGAGTTACAAATACAAATTACGACATCATTCAGCCTGCTTAGGACTATATAAAGACCTTCCATGATGACTGTAGTTTAGGAGAGAATCCTTTTCGTTGAATCGGATTCCATAAACACAACTTGTCAAATTTGTGGAATCGATGTCCTGTAGCTCTCGTGTCGTATCGGATCTTCATTTTGTGTGTCGTCAAGTTGATTCGCTCTCGTGTAAAATGACCATCACTTTAAATCTTTCCTGGAGATCCTGAATGTACTCCTCAGGCGAGGAAAGCACATCCGGAGGGTAACCAAACAAGATATCATAAAGCAGGAGAAGGTCATGACCGAAGAGCGTCTGAGATGGTAATCTCGTGGACTGCAGCGCAATAGGACATTAAGAACAATAGTAACATCTTGTCCCGTTCCTGCTGGTTTCTGGAAATCACCAGCAAGAAGTTAGGGAGGGTACCATGACGTCTGACTGGGGATATGAAGGTCTCATTTGGATTTTATCGGTGCCGTGTAAATTGCAGAGTTCTTTGATTACAGTTGAGATAAAATTCCTTCGGAATATAGCTGAAGAGACACTCTAAAGCTGGAAATCCAATGCTGTATCATTACCTGTGCTACCGTGATAGCCTCTTGATAAGGAATACGATACGTTTTGGAAAGACCATTTTGGAAAGTAATTAATTACAATGACGATGTATATGTTGCCATAAACAGTTTGTGCTAGAGGACTTATGATGTCGAAGGCGAGGCGTTCGAAAGACGCTCCTCTATTGTACCGTTGTAGCTTCCCTCGGCTGCGTTTCTTCGGTCCTGTACGACCTACACGAGCATCGCAATGTTGACAGCACTTTTGCACGTCATCTTTTGCATTACATCAATGGAAACGCTTTCGAAATCTTTGTGAAGGGAATTTGGGATGTTCATCCGGAAATATTTCAATATTATTAACATATGCTCAATTAAACACTAAACAACGACTACTCAGAAGCTGATGTTGTATCCAGTCTTACGTAGTTTTCTTCTGGCCCCAGAGAGATTTCCAGTACCTTCCACTTCTTGAAATTACTGGTAGGCATATGATGACCACATGCGGTTGCAATTACACGTAGAGATCGATTACAATTATTCAGTTACAATACTTACTACAGTTAATCAGGCACCGAACTAAAATGTCCCAGATCTTTGCTAAGTTTGGCAACGTTTCCGTTACTTCGCCAAAACTGGCGACAATAATTAGTTGTGAAAACCATCGCCAGCTTGGCGATATCTCACCAATTTAGTGAGATAACTATTTACTCAACGTTAAATATACTTCTCCCTGTATTCTTATTTTACCGGTAAAGCTGCTTTAGATTTTCATGTTGAATTATTTACATTATTTACATTTGTACTATTTACATATATACAAAATCCGTAGCAGTATTATATGAATATATTATTATACATAACTTTTTATTATTAAATCGCATTTGTATAAATTGTGTTTTAGTTGCTTTTATATTTTTATGTAGTATTACATAATTGATGATGTCTGTTGTGGTAAAAATATCTGTATGAAAATCTTCTTTGCACAGAAATGTAAATGTTATCAACTACGTGCCTGGATACCGGAATGTATGCATGTCATGAATTTTTACCTTGATATATGTAATAATTTCTGCTATTAAAACACATTTGTATTAAATGAGGATTGATTATGTTCTTAGACATATTAAAATATTGATTTCTGTCAAGAAAATATCTAAACACTTTACACCACAAATAGAACGTGGTTATTTAATAAAGACATGAGAAGTAGTTTAATGCATACGATACTTGTCACACTTTTGTTTATCTTCTGTGCTGAACTTTTTTTGGATGAATGTCATCAGATGCTCAAAATGCAATACAACACTCACATTTCTAATGAAACGTTTAATCATGATTTTGTGAGATTCCCCTCCCCCATATTGAACTTTTCCTTTACTTTCTGTGACCAAATTTCGAAAGCAAAACGCTTTTATTGTAAATAGTAAAGAAAGGTAAATACAATAAATTGCCATATTTTGTTTTGTGTAATCCCAAACATTCTGCTGTTTTCATGTTTACTTTTAATTATTTTGCTACCGCTGAGTTTATTACTGCTATAAATACGGAGTAAAAATTATCGAAGCCGGCGTTTAAATACGATCCTTTCTGCTCATGCTGTATAATTCTAGCATATGTTGTCGAATAAATTTTGTTTCAATACGGTGCTGAGAACGGCTAATCCAAAAGTTACCTTTCTTTTATTATACTTTTTTATCTTAAAAAAGGAAAAATATCTAGTCAGACTACTCGTAAAATTTGTCTTATATATGAAAAAGGGCACAGTTCTGTTAACGCAGTTCGAATGTAGTTGGAGGAGTATAGCGTGGAAATCTCATGCTCGAAGATGAGGCTAATCTGGATGATCATCCTTTGTATGTTTCGGCACTTTAAATGGCAGTTATAAATGTAAAAATCGAAGCAGAATTTACGAATCTTCGAGGCGGTGTCTTTGTTCACAACAATACTCGACTCTGCATTTCGATGCAAGTCACAAAAACTAACAGAGTATAGCTGAGATGTTTTGTGTCATCCGTCTCATATTCACTATATAATGTTCTCTTCGAGTTTCATCTTTACAGTTCATTTTAATATTCTTTCAATGGTATGAGCATCCCTTCTTTAGAGACTGTAGTAGGGCATCGATAAGAGTTTAGTAAATAAAGCTTATGCCGCTTTCAAAAAGAGAATTCTCAAACTGCCAGAGAGATGGCGAAACGTAATTTAATGAAATTGTTCTTATGTAATTCATTGAAGGTTTCTCACGTTATTGTACTGCTTCGTTTTTACTTATCATCAAAACGCAGCTGGGCGCTTCGGATGACCAATTGTTTACGCTGATATACGAAAAAAAAAGGATAGTTCTGGACTCTGTTGCACGAATATCAATGATGTTAGCCACTTTGTAAAAGAGGAACTTTTATAATAATGCTAACATATCAACCACTACTTGTGGTGATGCAACTAACATAAGAGTCGAATTCAAACTTTTAAACGTAGACTAGTAGTCAAAGACTACACAATCAAAGCTGAATCTAAGTTGGCTCAAAACTCTAACCGGAGTAACAATACACAAATGGGCAGCAACAAGGAGAGCCGATTAATTACAAATTTAGCAGAGCTAGCAACAACTATGCAACGTAGCCACGAACCGCAGAAACACTCTGTGTCTTATAATGCAAAAACCTTGGTTTAAATACTCTGTTAACTCATTTTCATTCCTGATGAGGAAACACAAAAGAAACGTTAGGCTGGAATTATAAATAACCAGTTAATTCAAATAATGACCTTATAACGGTGCAACGACATCTGAAACGTTAAGAATTGCCAACAAGGCAGCCATTTATTTAGTTTATCTTGACACTACAGAAGATTAATCAGCTTTATACCAGTATGTTAAACGACACATGCGGATGTTTAAAAGATATGACATCATCGCTTTTGAACAATTTCTCTTTGGATAAGAGCCTCACGATAGCCGTACCTCTGTGTTGAGACGCGAAGGTAACGAACGTTGGAAGGTTATTTTTACTGACAACCCAGCACTTGTTCTGAAAGTAGATGATGGCATTGGCTACACCCCATTTACCTCTAGTCCCCATACCCGGTATCTTGATCTCCCACTGTTGCATTATTAAGGTTTTGATGCTATTCATGCCAATCTTCGGAACCTCAATCTTCCACCTTTCAAAAGGATAACACGAGACCGCATGGTGCCCACGCTATCTCATGTTACTATCTAGGCTGGCGTTTCTCTAGAATTTTTACCGATTTGAAATGTCTGCTCAATGATTTGTGAGCGACTAACACAACATCACCTGTCAGCTTTCACGAAGATGAACTATGGTACAGAAGTGAAGCCGCATGCATTGCAGTATCCGTATTTAGCACCCGAAGCATACTCAACTGCATGTTTGAACCGTGTGCCAGCTGCTTTTTCTGGTAGAGCGGATGTCCAGGATACTCAATTTTGCATCTCGAAATTCTCTGAAGTGTATATCATTTCTTCTTTCCTTGTAATGCATTTGTAAAGTAAATATGAGTCTAATAGCTTTCTTTCCTGGTGTAGCAATTTTAACGGCCAGTAGTGTATACAAATATATAAATTGTATGCGGCTAATCGTATTCTTTCAGAAATGTTACTACGTGTAAATTTACGAACGAGAATGGCAGTAGATATATATATATATATATTCACATATATATATTCATATATATATATATATATATATATATATATTCACATATATATATATATATATATTCACATATATATATTCATATATATATATATATATATATATATTCACATATATATATTCATATATATATATATATATATATATATATATTCATACTGCCATATATATATTGTGTTTAAGAATCAGTAAAGTGAAGAGCAACACCTCATTCGATTTCTAATAGTGCTCACATATATTTCTTTTCATTTTCTCTTAACATTATTGTTAAAGCCATCATATCCCTCACTTCGAGAGGGTCCAGATTTAGTCCTTTTCTTTAAGGTACAAAAGTACTCTCCTTTGTGAACCTAAACTTTTTTATTAAAAACGATGAAATATGACAAGGAAATACCAACGAAAAGTGGTTCAATGATCATAGCGTAGTACATTATAAAAAAGAACACAAATAATAAAACTCGAAGATTCTAAAATGAAACTTCTGAAATCTTTGATAAGACATAATCTAAAATAAACTAAGATTTAGGTTTGATGAATGTGAATGCTATTAAGGCATTATAATTCCCCAGTTGAATACATAGTTCATATTATTTTAGCGGAATCAAAATTAAAGGCACGATTAAAGTATCAGTAATAGTTACGGAAAATTTATCTCCTTTTTAAGATTTACGTTTTTTAATACACTGAAATAATGCACAGTGCCCAGTATAAGTTAAATTCTCTTATACATTTTCCAAGAAATCTGAAATAGTTTTCTTAAAGAGTAGGCAATGAATTTTTTTAACAAGAGGAAAAACGAATTCATACAATTTTGGAATGAATAAAGAAGAAATTTGTGTTGAGTGTAAGATGATTATGACTGATTTTAACGGAGAAAAGCTCTTTATAAAGATAACAGGTAAATGCTTTGTAAAGCTTTACAATAAAAGTAGAAGACAAACTTGTATGGTTTTAGCCAATGACTTTTATATCAGTAGAATTCCAGTCATTCGGACTTTCCTCCTCCAAACTTTCAGTCGCCTGAATTGCTTACTTTTCTCATCTAAGGAAAGTCAACCTTTATTTAATTGCTTTTGTTTATTTGGTTTTTATTACTTAAAATAAATGTTGAAATTATAAAAGAGTAGAGCAGTGGTCTTAAACTCAAACTGCATGGGGGCCGAATGCACGATCTAAAAGTCGCTAGTGGGACAACACTTTTTTCTCCCACCAAAATGAAAAGACGTTTTAACAAACTATATTTTTTGCTAAATATTTATAATTAGTTATAGTAATAACTAACAGAAATAATTTCAATTTATGTTTATTTTCTCTATGAAATCTAGTATGAAATCTTGGTAACTGCAAGTAAATTATGTTGTTAGACTTTGTCATTCAAACATATTGATAGCTAAATTGTAAATTTCTAGACTGATATTTATTTCAAATAATTTTAATATGTTGAAGAACTAACGACTAAATAAATTACAAATAAAAAAAATAAGCAAAATCGCAAAAAATAAGGGAATTACGGAAATTTCCCAGGTAGGACAAAATTTAAAATTAAATATTGATAACAATTATTATCTTTTTAAAAAAAATCTTTAAAGAATATTAATTGTGGGCAAAAAATAAAAATAAAAATAAAACTGCTGTGTACCAGAATAACATCACGTATCGAAGTTTACTCAAATGTTAGACTCAGTTACCACGTGCATGGCTCTAATAGCATTTTCTTGGAGATTATTTCGTATTCATATGTAATATTGTTATTTGATTTTTATAATAAACATATTAAACAGCAGAATATTATTTATTGTATTATTCCAGGGTATCATCCATAGAGACCATAACACAAACATTTCATAACAAGTTTAACAAGAACTGGACCATTTTATTTATTGGCAAATTCTAATTCTCAAAGAGGGGGAAAGGAATTTCCCCCTCACTTTCACGGTTATGACGAAAAAAAGTGGTTTTACAATCAGAAAAGTTTCCAGTGGTAAAATTGAAAATGTCGCTTTTAAGAGACTGAATATGTAATTTTTGTTCTGAAAAGGAATAAAGAAATGGTGGTCTCTATCTGAAAACGGGAAACTGTCACAGAAAATATTTACACAGGACACGTTTATTTAATCCGTTTATTTATATCTATTTTTATGAATTTTGCTTTGATCCTTCGCCTGGTAACCACTTCTAAAAATGACCAATATTTCATATAACCTAAGAAATTATGAACATTGAGCACTAACTCATTAAGACATATACCTCCACATATGGCCAAATGCCATATGATGAAATGCTGCGAATCATGGGTGGTCACCTTCATTGTAAATACAGACAGACAATCTTCTGATGGCGTTCACATCTCTAAGATGACCACCTTTAAAGTGGTCAGTATTACTGAGAACATAAAAACTTACCTCTCTAAGACGACCAATCCTAGAAGACCAAATCATGGAAGAATTAGTTTTTCCGTAAATGTGACCGCATTAGAGAGATGAGTTTCGATACCAGTGTCTATTTGTGCTCTCAGAACTGTTGATATATGCGTATGTAAATATGTGCGTGTATGTGTAAATTCAGTGAACCAACTCACGGCGATCATTTTCCTAAGACAACAGCCTCTAAAAGGGAACATTTTCTAAGGCTACCACCCGCAAAGAAAAAGCTTGGGGTTTGTGGTTGTTTGCTCAAGAGAGACCTCGTTGTGTATAAGTGAATGCATAATTATATGTAAATATCGATTAGTGTTTATTGTATTCGTCAAACGCTCATGAAAAATAAGCAAAGAAAAGAGAATATATTGTGAACCTTGTTTAAGGCGATCTTTCCTTTTTTAGGTGACTTTGATAGTTTTAAAGAGGTTATATTTAATGCTAATATTTATTTATATTGTTAGAATAATATTGAGGGCTTTCAAAGATGGCCGTCTTAGGGAAATGGTTGGGACGAGAGGGTTCGCGGCATCTTTTTTAATTTTAAACGTTCCTTTGGTTATAAAATAGTAATTACCTTAATCTAAGCAGTTATCAAATTAATAAATAAAATATAGATAAATAAATAAATAACTAAATCAGTAGACAACATGAATGCCAATGAATTTTGGTTACTGATAACAAATATTCATTTCCCTTAGCTTTCGTTTTTTACAATTTGGTTACTGATATCAGTTAGAGAATTCGTATAAACCCTAAGAAACCAAGCGAAGGTACAGTGTGACATCTGTCTTGATAGTATTGGTATCAATATAATTCTATTGCTCCCAGCAAGAAAACCAGTACAATTCAATATAAACCAACACGAACCAGTAGACAGTTCTATTGACAATAATATTGGTTGTATGGGTACCTGTTGACACCATTGAAAAAAGTCATAGTGGTCAATAGAAACCAGTAAATGTCAGTAAAATCAAGTAAAATGCTACGGATGCCTGTAAAATGTCTTACTGGTTTCTAGGGTGGCATTTTGATGCCAAGAAGGAAAACCAGTAGAACAGAAACTAGTAAACGTCAGAAGAAACTCATAGAGAATTCTATGGGTACTTATAAAAGTTTTTCTGTTTTCTATAGGGCGTTTTTAGAGCGGTAAACTTCTAGAAAATTACACTAAATAAAATAAAGTTTAATAATAAATATTTTATCTTAGTAATTTTTTGACCGTGAAAATCAATGATCTGAGTCCATCATTATCCTACTCATTTCGGATAATCGAGTCTGTATTTTATACAATAATGACTGTTGTTTGTAATAACTTCTGTTATGACAGATGCAGTGTTGAAAAGTTTAATGACGCTCTATTTAACGCAGTAATCTTTCCAAAGAAATCAAACATGCATCACTTGAACTATTTTCTTTCGTAACTAAATTCAGAAACTCAGCTTGCCATTGTTAGGTAATCAGCGAAACGATCTCATTATATCATATTTGGAGTTCTAATGTTCCACTTCGAATATTTAAGCAGCTGGATAAATTGTGCTAAAATGTGACACAATAAATGTAATACCATGATTTAACGCACTGAAAATCATTGATGTTCTTAGTATTTCATGAATTTTTATATGATTTTAAAATACTAAAGTGCCAGAAAATATTAATAAGCTATAACTCCTCGAGGCAAGTCCTAAAAGATGGCAAAAATCCAAATTTAAAAATTGAACATCTCCCTCAAGTTTCGTCAGACAGGAGTTAAATGTTTTGCATTTTATTTTTTATAATCATCATAAAAGTTTACTAAATATAATTATGATTGCGAGACCATGCAAAGCATCAGTTTTGTGATCTTTTTCAAAAGTTGATTTTTTAAATTTTAAAATGTCGAAACATGAGTATTTGTGTAATTTAAAAATAATTGGAACTAAATACGTTGCAATTATTTTAATGTTTACAGTGTGTGTCTACGATGAAATGCTGCGAAAATAAAGAACATGCAAGGACACGGTATGCGTGAAGAGACTCAATTTAATGAGGATTGAATATATTATTTATGCATCGTTATGGCATTTAACAAAAGGTTTTATGTACAGTCCATAAATGCATTCAAATATTATATTAGTGCGTAATTAAATTTTACAGTATACTTGATTATAACTGCACATTTTTCACGTTCTTTGGCAGACGTGTCTCAACAATCTTCCAACAGTTCTTAATTTACAAATGTTAGTCTCTCGCTGTTTTTTCGTTACAGCGAGCGAGACCTATCTGGATCACTTTTGTGAATACGGAAGTAGTAAATTCACCACAAGAAGTAAACCAGATTTATATAGTTTGGATACTTTAGGTATAATTGGAAAGAATAATGCTTTTTTCAATCAATCTAAACCCATACATATTACTAATTAATGCAACATAAGATTGTTATTTTCATTTAAATTACAAGTTCTTATATATATATAAGTAGAAAAAATAGAGAATATTTGAAAGATTAAAATTAGTAGCGAAAATTAATTCCCTTCTTTATACTAAACATAGTAACCTCTATTTGCACTGCGTCATTTCGAGAAAAATCTGATTCTGACGATGTAAATGGAACTGAAAGCCAAACTTTAACCAATCACGGATAAGTTGTGCTTTGTGCACGCATCTTGTATGAATTAAATAGCTAATAACTGCGTAGTCTCTCCCTTTTTCGCCTCTTCGCCTGCCTGCTGACAGCTTGTCGCTCAGACTCTGTTAGCTATTCGTCATTATTTAAAATGTAATTGCATATCTAAAGTTATGGGGCGCATTTAGTACCCCTAGTTTTCAACAGTTATGTATTAAGAAATCCATTATTCAAGAATAAATGATGTTGAACTATCAAGCTGGTCGTGCTTCTAAATTTTATCCGATTATCCATTACGCCATAATGTCCAGCAGTTTTTCCGGCCATGACTAAATGTGAATAGTTTTCTTCTTCCGCCAAAAGAACAAATTATTATCAGATATATATTATTTATGTTATGTTTTTATCAGCATTTGAACGTGAAAGGGAAAGAGATAATTAAATGACAGCTATTGAAAGTAATCCATTACATTTAAAAATTATAGGTACCTGAATAACTGGGAATGGAAATTCAGTTAATGCAGTCTTAGAATGCCGCGATAAAATTTTAGCTAACAGATTAAAGATTGAACTTTTGTTGTTTATTTTTAATCTACTGAAATTGCAGAGATGTTGGCCATTAAACACTTTTAAAAATATCCCTGTCAAAATTTATAATTCCGATTATTATGTAATTGCAGCTTGAAAAATAATAACAAAAATTGTTTCAATTCCCTTCTTTATTTTATTAGATTGATTTATACCTCCAACCAATCTACAGGGTGATTCTAAATTGTTTTTACAAATTAAGAGGGGTGATGGTACTCATCCAGATGAGCAATACCATAAAACATAGGGTCGCATTCTATTCTGAGAGGCAGAAGAGAGGAATATTAGAATTCCAATCTGAACCTACAACAGTGTTGGGAGAGCGAATGAACGAGACCAAATGTTGTACATTCAGTTTAGTGACAAACTCACAGAGAATGCACAAAATGGATAAAACCGAAAACTTGGCGTTCGAATGCTAATTAGACCTCAGAATTTAACGGCAATCACTTAAATGCACATCTTCGGTTGGCAAGGTCTCAACCTCGCAAATGATTGCAACAAGTTAATTATCTAAATTATTAGGTGCAAATTATCTATTAGGGGGAAAACTACCTTGATATCATGCATCAAGGTAGCAGTTTTTTCCTCTTAGCCATCATCTATCCTGTCCTCCTGCACTTACTGTGTTTCGCTCATTTACTTGAAGCTCCCTTCTATGGGACACGAAGTTCTGACAGCCGTAACGCAGCATGAACTTTTCATGCTAAACTCATCATGCAGCGGAAATTTGAGTTAGTTGAGAATATTCAACTCTTGATTAGATAATTAACTTGTTGCAATCTTTTGCGAGGTTCAGACCTCGCCAACCAAAAATGTGCATTTGAGTGTTTGCTATTAAAGTCTGAGTTCGATTTAATACTCGAACTCCAGGTTTTCGGGCCCACCAGGGGCCGAGCCGTAAAGTCGCTAAACACTGGTAGTTCGGTCCGAGGTTCGAATCCCGCGAACGGGCTGGGTGCATGGGGTTTTCGTGGTTTTCCCCATGTGTAACGTGTATACGAGCCAGTTTTCCTTAAAAAGTCCTCCACAAAGGCATCCCTCCCCTTAGGCAGATAGCCCTAATGTGCTTTGCCATAATTAAATACACCAACACCAACACCAACACACTAGGTTTTTGGTTTTGTGCACTCTCTGTGAGTTTGTCACTAAACTGATTGCGCAACATTTGGTCTCGTTCATTCGCTCTGCCAACGATGTTTTCAGTTCAGGTTGGAATTCTAATATACCTCTTTTCTGCCTCTCAGATGGGAATGCGACCCTATGTTCTATGGTAATTATCGCTCATCTGGATGAGTACAATCTTAATTTGTAAAAATAATTTAGAATCACCCTATATATATATATGTAAGGGAGATAATGTTTTAGGTCCAAGTATTTGATAATGAGTTTTCAGTTAATGAGGACGAATTAGGTCTCAAAGCATGCTGTTACTGTTTTTACAATTATGTCTGTCTGTGTGTCTGTATATGTGTGATGAGGTTTTCGCCCACGATAAGTCTTATATTAAACTTTCAAAAAAATATCCATTCTCTGTACTTAAGTTTCTAAATTTGTATAATGAGTTCATAAGATTTTCTGTAAAACTAGACAATCGGAAGTGGTAATCTTTAAGTCCATAAAGGCCTGGCTATCGTAGCGGGGGTTTGGGATCGAGAAACGGCTATGAACTTAACTGCTCCGCTAAAGGGAAAAATGGCACCCACTAGTTTTACTTTATTGCAATATATATACACTGCGAAAAAAAACAGGACAGTTCTATATCTCTCATTCTACTGGGGTGATTGACAAAATTCAAATTGCGTTTTTCAAGTCTCGAAAGCGCGAATTAGGATATATATTAAATTTATATATAGCATTATTCTAACTTAGGTATTTTGACACAAAAATCGGACTTTTTCTGAAATAACATACCAATGTTTTTCCATATTTCGATTCTACGATTCAAATTATACTAGATATTAAATTTTGTAACATTTGGTGCGAAATTTACGGAGAAATTCAAAAATTTACTTTGGCGCAATTTTTTGAGTTTTTTCCAAGAATAATTCAGTTTTCGAACTGCTTAATGTATGGCAACTAATTTTCCTTTCCCTTCCATTATGCCGGACCGGAAGAAAAGGGACCTTTTTCCTATGTTTTTACATTGTGCATGAGCCGAAAAAAAGTTACTTCGTTCCTACTTTCAAATAATTTTAACAAAGTGTCTGAACCACATTTGCTGTTTTATCGCTTTCAACAAATATGCCAAATTTCAAAACGTGCCAATATATAAATTCACGTATATCTTCGGAAATTTTGGATAAATAACTGTAATTTTTTGCAGGTATGCTTAGAAATACGTCTAATTTAAAATGATTGTAAAACTCTTATAGATTATAATTCAAACTGTTTTTTTTTTGAAAAATTTATAAAAATTATTGAAAATACAAATTTTAAAAGTAAATCATAAAATGGGTGAATTTTGTTTGAAATTAACCTGAATTTCGAAATATGAAAGGAAGAATCCAATAAGTTTAATAATAAATATATACCAAACGTAATTAACATTGAGGAGCTAAAATTTTGAGAGATAATATTTTGAAAACTACTCATGCAATTTTTACAAAATTTGGTAGTTTGGCGTAATTTGAATTGTAAAATTGAAATATGGAAAAAAAATTGGTATATTATTTCAGAAAAAAGTCCTATTTGTGTCATATTAGAACATGTTATGTGTAATATATAGATATATTAGAACAATGTTATGTGTAAATCTAATACATATCCTAAGTCGCGCTTTCGAGACATGAAAAACGCAAGTTGAAATTTTGTCAATTTTTGTTGTACAACAAGAGATGTTCAACTGTCACCCCTTTTTTGCGCAGTGTACTAAATGTACAATGTACATGTAATGTTTTCAGTCAAACAATTCGATAGTAAGTTTTCAGTAAATAAGCAAGAATTAGGATCCCCATAACAGGCTTTTCCTACTTTAACAATGGAGATGTTTGTCTGTTTAGTGTCTATACGTCTGGAGCGATTTTTTAGTCCACGACAACTCTCATATGAAACCTTCAATATTTTCCTTTTTCCGAATTTAAGCTTTCTGCATTCAAAGACTTGATTACATTTTGGGTAAATATGGACAACCAGAAGCGCCTTATAGGAAGCCAAAAATGTCTTTCATGGGTAATGTGAAATGGTACGAGTAACGTACTTCAAGCTCTTAACAGGTTTCAATGAAGCACTATATTAAAATGTAGTTCAGACTGTTCAACTTGGATTTTTAAGACTTTGATATAAATGGAAATAACCTATTAGATTTCGGTTCATATTGATGAACGGAAGAGATACGTTTTGCTTATAAAAATTGTATTATGAGATACATTAAAATTTCTCAAATTCGATAGGTAGATGATTGAGAGCAACATATTGAATTTAATAAGCATTAAATGTGTTCTTGGAATTACACTAAATGCAAAGAGACTAAGTTCATTTTGAAGACGAATTATAGTTGTGAAGCAATTAATAGATTCAATCATCAGTCTTGTCTTCGTTCCATTTTTGCACCGAAACACGTTCCAAATAAACGAATGCTGCCACTAAATATTCTCGCTCTGTATTATGTTAAAAATATAATATAGCAAATATATAAAATATCCTGATTTTGAAGACTTTGAGATATTGTTGTTGAATTTTATGTAGCGTAAGTGCGAAGAATGTGATGTTCAATAAAGAGAGCTAAAATGACAAATAAAAGAGTTGGTCCTCTTATTAAGGAAACTGAACGCTAATGTCATAGAAAAAAAAATGTATGACAACAGTTAAAATTCTATCGGGAATTCTAAAGACATACTGGCCACCAGCGGCCGAGCGGTAAAGACGCTGAACACTGGTAGTTCGGTCCGAGGTTCGAATCCCGCGAATGGGCTGGCTGCATGGGCGTTTTCGTGGTTTTCCCCATGTGTAACGCGTATACGAGCCAGTTTCTTTTAGTCCTCCACGAAAGCATCCCTCCCTTCAGGCAGATAGCCCTCGTGTGCTTTGCCATAATTGAATAATCCAATCCAATCCAATCTAAAGACATACTACTTTAAAAAAATTTGCGATTGCTAAAAATCTTTAATTTGTGACTCTGGAAAACATTATATGACAACAGGATATACTACGATCGATGGGATGTTTTGAAATCAAAGCATGAGACGGATATGTATATGAATATGTAGAGTTATCAGTCTATTTCATGAGATAATAGACTAAGAAAAAATTAGTAGAATTTATAATAAACACTGAGCCATAAAATTTATAAACAAATTAGATTTTATTTATAAATTATCAAAACAGAATTAATGGTTTACTTAAAGCTCTTTGCCATTCCTCTAATTCGATGTTTAACCTGGAACTGGCGGGAGGTTCTGTGCTGGCCATACAATTTTTTTTTTTTTTTTTTGGAGGGGGGCTGTTTTAAACGCTGGTGTTATATTTACTTTTTTGAATTATTTAAATTTTGATTAGAGTTTTCTTACTAATCTATTGATGCTGCTAAAATTTTAGATTTCAATTGAGGTATTACTTTTATTTAAAATTACATTTATGATTGTTTTCGGTTTCAATTTCTGCCTAGAATTCAAATATTCAAATTGTTGATAATGGCGCATTAGCACTCTAACAAAAATGATAAATATTTAACTATAAATGTTAAACTCAGATTTAAAGTAAGCTTATAAGGTATTTTCTCCCTCTTTCCAGCGTGCTTTCATGGTGTAAGGGTAGCATACTCGGCGCGTATTCGAGACGTCCAGGATTCGAGTCCTGGTGACGGCACTGCACAACTTTAACGTCTCCAGCATAAAAAACCTAATGACTCTACAGTGGTGCCTGAAATTGTAGATGGTGGACGATAATTCGTCACCACCAGAATTTGGTGATTTGGATACCCTCATACCTAGTCGCCCTTTAAAAGGGGAGTATATAAGATATTTTCTCCCTCGTTCCAGCAAACCTTTTTGGTGCAAAGTTGCAAGAGGACATTCGGAGCGTATTTGAGAGGTCCAGGTTTCGATTCCCGGTGATGGCACTACACATTTGTCACGTGTCCACCATCCAAAACCTAATGATTCTACAGGCTTGTATTTAACATAGAATTAAATTAGAAAATATTTAGAATGCAACGAAGAAAGAAAAAGAGAGGAAATAATTTCTTTATTTGTTTTTGCCATACGTTTCTCCAATTTAAGACTATCTTTCAGTAATGGTTTGATCTCCCGAAGGGCTTCAATCCCAAGTAAAATTTTACTCGTTAACAGGATGTCAAAAGAGGAGGATTTAAAGGAAATTTTCGGTGTTCTTTCTTTCCTTAAATAAAGTGCCTGATTCAGTCTTTCCGAGCTCAGGAATGCTCTCCTTGAATCATTAGTCATTCGAAATGATCATCTGCTACTGAGTGATCGAGCCCAAATGAACAGAAAATCATCTAATTCTTTTTACCTCCCATAAAGGCGGCTGCAAATTGATTTTCTTTCCACTGTGGTCGTCGATGGAGAAACAAACCCATTAGTCGGTGCTTCGGTAAAAGGATTTCAAAGTATGAGAGCAAAAGTTAGGAGTAAAGTTTAGGGATTTCTCACATTTTTTAAACATTTCGGAAGCAAAAGCTTAGTATGTACTTGCGTTTATTGTACACTCAGCAGAAATGGTTTTTAGGCACTTGTTTTTTCTGTCATTCTACAGTTTAATTATTATGAAACACGCAAAACGGGAACATATAAATGTAAATTACGGTAAATAACAACTCCTAAATTTGATAGACAGAGTTCGAAAAGAATGTAGTATATTTTAAAAATATAATTTTTTCACAGTTTTCAAAGAACTGTTATGCCCTTTGGTAACCATCTACGAAGCTCTATGCAAATTGTAACTTCCGATCGAATAAAAAACGAAATTATATATATTTTATTTGTTTTATTTACTTCAGAATAAATCGTAATTGAAATGTGATGATAATAGACAATGATTTGGAATTCATTTCAGAAATTTATCAATCATTTATAAAAATGAAGTTATAAGAAATTAAATCAATAAATGTGCCATCACGCTTACCCTAAATTAATCAATGCTTCACACTTAAATAAGGAATCTGACTTCCCATGCTATTTTAATGAAAAAGCATTTTAAAGAGGTGTTTTAACGTTTTATTTATGCTATTATTATACGTAGAAAGTAAAGAATATGAAAGAATTATTAAAAAATAATTTACTAGTAATAGCTCAGTTTTGTTCTAAGTATCAAATCTTCGAACAGTGTGTATTGCGAACATTTATTTACATATTCGTATTTCTTGAGTGGAACCATGGCCATGCGTCTTGCCTTCAGTTTGAATTGTTCTAATGTAGCTTTATTCGGAAAATTCAAAAACGGAGTTAAAACTCAGCCAAAATCACAAATACCACATACCAGAATCCCAAAAGATCACATACGAATATTTTGTTTCTCTTTATACTTACTTACATTCATGATGTATACCCGTTAACTGCCGTGGGGTGTCACCGGTGGCCGGCACTCGACTTGGCTACAGCGCAGTGAAGGCCATCGGTGCCCGGAGACGCGACCAATAATAAAAATACATAATTAGAGTAAATATCAGTGCTGTACTATAATGGTTTGAAGAATAATAAATTGCAAAAATTTAAGAATAATAAATCGTAAAAATACATAATTAGAGTAAATATCTATACTGTACTATAATTGTTTCAAGAATAATAAATCGCAAAAATTTAAATAATAAATCGCAGAAATGATCTACACCGCCTCGGGGGTCACCGGCGAACCCCACCACGAAAAACACATTAATCACGATTACACAACTCATATCTCGTAGACAATATTTCAACATAATATACATCGCATAATAATAAATTCATGCTGGCGCCGTGGACAAACCACGTAAAATGCGCGCGGAAGTTAATGTGTTAAAACATCGAAACTGTGCTACTTTATGCAACCTGATTTGGAAAACGCTTCTCACAAAACAATACAGTTTCCTGTTTCAGACGTGGTGCCAACGCTATATCCTGAAGGCCTAACTTCACAAAACCAATTTTAGACCTAGAAAATGGAACTATTTTAAAAGTATACTGAATTTTCTATAACTCAGAAAGTGCACATTGTAGCATTATTATATTAGGAAAAATCCACGAGTAACGTCATAAGTGCTGATTAAGTAGCCTTTACCCTGGTTACAGACGGAAATAATCATTCACCTTGAAATGTTTCCGAATTCAGCAAGATCTGCTTTGACGAGTTATATCACTTTTAATTTATCTGTAAAATTTGTAATTATCTCACTGTAGTCATGCCTATATCAAGATGATGGGCCAAATTTGTTTTCCAATGGCAATGGGCCAAATATTAAAGAGTTCGATATTAAATGGTTTATAGCAAAACACATAAAGCAGTGTTAAAGTTACTTTATGCTATTCTGATTACTCTGTTGGCAAAATTATCAAAGCACTGATGAAAGGAAACATGTTTATTCCTTCAAAGATGCCAAATGTAGCCGCCATACTAATTAGACAATGAATTCTTACAATGGTTTTAAAATTAAATTATATTATACAAACTTCAGTTGGTTAAAGAAAAGGACTTATACTGAAGTGGACCAAAGTCAATCAATCTGTAAGATTTTATAATTAAAAGATTTTACACTATATGGCAAGATGTATTTTGATTTGGAGTGCCGGACAAAAAAAATTAAAGATGCTCTTAAAATCCTTTACAGTTAATTGTGAAAACAGTACGAGTAACAGAAACACACATTGACAAAGTTTAATTTTAATGTTTACACATTAATTAATATGTTAAAATGATTATTTTTGTAGCAATATTTGTATCATTTGCCCTTCCCAGAGTCTGAAATGTGAATCCTTTGATAAATAGATTGGGAAAGGTCCTTCCTCATGGTTACTCCGGTCCACGTCATACTAGTTCGCTCATACAAGACATCAATTTAACTCTTCTCGCGGAGATGGAATGCTAAAAGCAAAATATTTCTACTAGAAGTGATAGACACTGCAGAAGTTAAAACACGATAAATGCGCCAGATGAGAATATTTCTTAAATAATTTGAACAGCACTTGGATTCAAACTGAGTATCATGTAGATAAACTTTGAATTGGAAATAATTTTATGCATTGATTTTTGGTAATACATTGACTTTAATTAACGTTAAAACTAATATGTGAATTTTCGATTTTTATTTTTTTTTTAATTTCTGACAAATTATTTGATGAAGAAGAAAATTTTTGACAATTCTGCATAGTCCTGTCATAAAAGACAGAATTTTTGTACATCCAATGTTACATGATATAGTTTTTATGAAAAATAAGCTTTAACGTAATATATTGATTCTTATACTTTTAAAAAATACATAAATTAAAGAAACTGAAGAATTATGTAAAGGAATTAGTATTGACATGTTTGATTTTAGATCTGAAAATCTGAGTTGTGAATCAGAAATGATTACAGTTAAAAATAATAAATAATAATGATAGAAATGTGTAAAAATGGTGTACACGTATAATGAGATGTGACGAATAACTGATGATGTATAAAGATACATATTTATCTCTATTAGCTTGTGAGATTATCACGTTAAGTATAATAAGAGATGGTATTAATGACTTCTGATATAATAAGATATATCATTATATTATCTGTGCTAGTCTGTGAGGCTGTCACACTTATTAAGTGCATCACATCGAGAGTAAGTTTGTGGCAGTCTCATTTATACTACGGGAGATATTTATGTGATTTTCTCCTTGATGTCAAATGAAGAATACTGGAGTGTATTTCAAAAAGATATAGTGATCCATTTCTAAGATGGTCACTAACAGTTTAGTACAATTTTGGTCTGTTGTAGGGATGATCATAATAATGAAGCCTACAATTAGCGATGGTGGTTATCTACAGATGAATACAACGAACCTCTTCAGTATTGAAGTAATATTTATTCATTTACAGTAGTAATATAACCTATATTTAGTTAATTGAAAATGTCTTTACTTCTTTAGATTGGACGAAAATTTTAATATTGTACACAATGGCATAAAATAGCAATCCGTTTGATTTAGTTATTATTAAATAATGCTATGAGCTGCAAAAGACGTTTACATATATAATACTGGAATTCTATCTTTGAAGATCCTTCATGTAAAATAAAATTGAGCATATCGCTACCATTCACATTGCGAACGTAAAAAAAAAATTGAACCAACACATTTTCTGTAATCTCCTCTGAAATTTCTTGAGAAAAGATTACGAATTGCTGCTGTTGTTGCCAATCTTACTTGTCTGATAAAAGACAGCACAAGCTCATAGCAGTCATCTGGCAAGCAGTCAAATGCGCCCGTCGTTGGAAAGAGCCTTGAGCACCTCAGTTCTGCTCCCAGTTTTGATAAAGAGCAAGGTACAAGGATCGTCTTTTCCTCTTTCCCTCCCACCAACTTCTCAAAAGGTCTTCCGGCTCACTACATATTTAGAATGCCTCCATGAGGAACAGGCACTATATCTTTACAAACATATTCTCCAGGAATCGAACACAGGCGATTTGGTAGTAGTCACATTAAACACTATCCCGATTGGGCGACTTAACGAACTGAAATGCATCTGTTGTCCCTGTTGTGAGAGCAACAGCTTCTCGGAGACATTATCTCCGAAGAACCTCCACATGTCTTATGAGGAAATATTTGATCAAGCGTTCTCGAAGATCTACTAAGATCTTCAAATTCAGACATCCAATATACTGAAATAATGTTTTGAAGAAATGCTATAATTTGTCTTATAGTACGAGAGAAGATCTTGATGTAACCATGGGTCATTAGCACACCCCAAGAAAGGCATCCAGTATGTGATGACAAAGACCAACATTCAGGGTAACTGGCTTTGCGTTTTCGTTCTTAAACTAGTAAAAATCAGACACACAAAAGGACTCCAAATCTCACACTATACAGCAGTTATAGATATTGTATTAACAAATAAGAAAATTATGTTGCATAACTAACTAATAATCATAACTTCACTAATAATACACTAATAATACACTAACTAATAATCACACTAATTAATAATAATTATAAATTTCACCAAAGTCCATTTGTGGAAGTAGATATTATTTAACTTATATTTTGATGAATGGTTATTCTACCAACTCAGAAACTAAATTGAAAACTGCTGTTTAATTTAATAAGCATTGATATAATGACAACTGAACCTTATATCGACTAATTTAATTTTTAAGATACTGTGAAAAGAAAATTTTGGTGTTTCAAGGGCGACGAAGAAATGATTTCCTGTGATTACTGGAACAATATCGATTCCACGAACTGCGTCGGTAATACATACCGAGAGGATATATAATGTCTCGCTCTGTGTTTATAAGCAACATCATCTATGTGTAACTCGTTAATAATCAATATCTTGTGTGCAAAGCATAGAGCAAAAATGTTTTTGATTATTCTGCCTAGTTCGGAACCTCGAAGTTATAGCGACAATATACAACAACAAAAACAAAAATAAAATAATAATTATTATTTCATAAATGATCATTATTATTATTTTGAAAAATGTTTGCTACTTTTGGAATTTCCAATGTTTTTAAATTAACTAAAATACAATGTCATATAAATGCAAAAATGAATGAGTATATTATTTATAAATGAAACTTGAAAATTCTTCTTAAATTATTCATAAATGTCTTTTGCTCCCAGACATATTTGTTCAAAGCATAATTATTCAGAATTACCTTGAAATTTCTAGCATTAAGTAGTGAATAAGCGCATCTGAAAGAAGTTTAGTTTTTAGTGTTTGGTGATAGCCGTCTATTATTTGTAAGAATTATCCGCGTGTTTCATTTTTAATAAAAATTAATTGCAGTTTACTAAACATTTTCTCAACAAATGATATATATATGTAAAATCCTGAAAGTATGGTTATAATAAGTAGGATTAATGTATCTATAAAATAAATTTTAATGAATGGGTAATATGGTAATATTAGGATTATTTTCTTATGGCATCAGAACAAAATATATGGTCCTAATATATGGTGGAGAAATACGTTAAAAGAAAAAGAATTATAGTTTTAAAATAAAGCAATAAATTTCAAGCACTTTTATTGCTATTTCAATGTAATAAATGAATGGAATTCTTCATGTCTTCAGATATACAGAAATATTTTAAAGGTAAACCTCTTTGAAAGCTGAAGATATATAAATTCAGTTTCTGAGAGATTTTTTCAAAGCTGTAATGTTGCTTCGGTAATCCTGCTAAATCTTTCACACTGAATTATTTGAAATTAAAATTTAAAAAAATGTTAAATTAACGATTTGTTTAAACGCGTTGATCAATGAAAATTATTTTCGGAGAAAATTTATCAGCACTAAACAAAAGATAATTAAATATTTGCTCCTGAAAATTTAGTGAATTTCCTGAATGGCAGTAAAATATGTCTACTTAAGAAATTTTAATGCATTTTAAGTTGTAAGACAGATATATCATGCTGCATTGTTGGATGATGACATCCAAAATTTCTGTCCATAACACATTAAATAGTTTAAGGTTTCGAACTCTGTTTAAAGATGCACATGCGAAATATGAAATTAGTCGCTCTATCGAATGTTACTGATTCCAGTATCTTTTCTGTGTTCTTAAGCATGTCGAGTTCAAACTTGCGATCAAATTAATGATACCTTACAGAAATTTGTCTTATTCCAGACTTTTAGAGCGTTTTTTTACATTTTTCAGAATATTAGACGCGATTTTTATATTGCGAGGTTATATTACTTATATTACGATTTTATTGAAAAATTTTACAGTCAAAAGGGATTTTGTTGATCCATATACCGTTTACAGGAAAACGAATGAGAAGTCAATTTTAGTAGGCAATCAACCTAAATGCTTCTCAACATTTAGAACTTAAAAATGCAATTTATTTATGATTATAACTATTCATTTCTAATTAATTTCGAAAAATTGGCAAAAGCTGATTTTAGTTGTCATGATTTCATGGAAATTAAATCAAGAGTAATTAAAAATTCTATCGAATTCAATCACAATTGTTATAATTTCATGACAATTAAAACAATTTAATTGTTCAAGATGCAAAGAATAATAAAAAAATGAATCTTCCTCACTGAATGTTTAGTCCGAAGAACGTTAATCCAGAAAAGCTATTAATTTCTTTTGGCATTTTGCGTGGAAAACTTTAAATGTCCGTTTCACTTTTCAAATTGTTGCCACCAAATATTATAGCCCTGTGTTACATTTAAAGATATTAAATAATGAGAAATCTGCATAAATGTATGTATGTTTCTGCATAAATGCATGTATGTTTAAGTGGAACTTTTGTTCCAATCACTTGTACGCATTTGTTTATCAAGAATGGTGACACTTTTTACTGGTCGCCTGTTGTATTATTGAGAAACAGGAATTGTGGTGAATTTTTTCCAATTGGTATTTACATTTTTCTTAATCTTCTTTGGGATCGAAGTATTTTTGTTATAATTGATAAATTTAAAGATTCTATGTATGAGAGAGAAATTATTTATCCTCCATGGAGTCCGATCAGAGGGCTCAGATTCCTGCGCCAGAGGCAACTGGCCGCCAAAGCAATCTCACTTATCATAGTCAGCTTTCCCGGAAACTTATCCCGAAGCTACTGACACTAAGCATTAGTAAACAGTCGACTGACTCTCTCGCGAACGGCTAAGTACCTCCTGTTTCAATCTGAGAGAGAGGCCAAATCTGTGTGTTGGGGACAGTACCACGACTTTTAGCTATAAGGACTCTCTCTTCTAGCCTAACACGCATGGCAAACTGATAGGCGATTTTCTCTTCATGAGACAAAGGAACAAAGGACACTTGCGTACTAGCCTCCGAGAAAGAAAACCACAAGTTAGAAACATTGATAAAGGAACAGATTGTAGAAACATTAGGTTATTTAGAGGCAGAAGATGGGAACAATTAGCAATGCCCTCGCCGGCACTCGAACCATGGACCTCTCAAATACGCGTCGAGCCAACTGACCACTACACCACGAAGGCATGCTAGGAAGGCGGGAGAAGTATCTCGTAAGATAACATGAGGGGGGAAAATGAAAGAGAAAAGAAACACTGACTGGTTCTGCGGGATCCTGACCCTATCTTACCAAGAGGGTGCTCTCTTTAAAAGTTAAGGCACCTTTGGATTGCCATTATTGTACTCTTAAAGAGTGAGTCTCTGAGGCCCGAAAGCAGAAAAGGCTATGAGAAATGTGGTGGCACAAAGAGATGGGTGTGTCTTCACTAATGTGTTTGATATATTCGTTAAACTCAGAAGCAATTTAGGGTATAGAAATGTAAGTCTCTAGTCTTCAGCGAAAACAGAAGGTTTCAATATTTCTTTGATTTAAAGATGTTGGAATTTCTCCATATACTGATTAGGTAGCTTTCAATAACAATTATCAGATTAGGATCAGCTGTGTATATGTTATAACAAAGACCAATATACTTTATTTTCATAAGGAAAAGATTCTCTCTCTAATTACAAATGTACATTTAAGATTAAAGTGAAGAGTGGTTGATCAAGAAATAGAAAATTCAAAATAAGAACAAAATAGGAATAAATGATAATTCAAAAATTAAAATCCGGTAAAAGCGTTTAACATCCTGATTTGGAACTGATTACTAAATATTTTCGGCATTTTATTATCATCAAAACATCATTTCTCAATCGGAAACCACTACAATGTTGATTACCGAAACATTATTACTTATGACAAAAAAAATTGTAAAAAAAATTACAAGTACGTAAATTCCAGATTGTATTTCAGCAATATTCATAACATACATATTAATATACGTAGAAACAAGGACATTCCTGTTGAAAATGTACACTAGTATTGCTTGGAAATTAAAATTTGATGCTCAAGATTCTCGCCTATTTTATATCTTTTTAGATACTAAGATTTTGAGGAAAGGTATATTTAACATTTTAATTTTTATGATAAAATCTGAATTTACTTTGCTTTGGAATAATGCTTAATAATTCAATTAAGATAGGCAGAAAAATCAGAAATCGTTAATAAAAATACAGAAGGATCATAAAGTCTGCGCTTCAAACCAGCATTTGAGTGTCAGGTCTTCTAAGTTGGCATGCATATTAACGGAGCCTGTAGCCTTATATTAGCTGGTCAGTAGTCATAATCTTAGTCGGTCGACTGATAACCTGTATAATGGATGCCTCATATCAACTGAGTACTCCGCCTTTTCTTTTAAGGTCAGTTCTTAACCAGACGCCCACCTAAGATTGCCTCCTACGTGATCTCAGCCAACTTTGCCCCGGTCTACTGACAGGTATGTTTTGTAATGCTCCCAATGTTTAGAAGCACGTGACTAATATCTTTGTAAATAAATGCTAATCACTCAGCTGAACCTTCAGAGATTTTCAATAATTTTGCAATTTTTCTGGTTCACTAATGTTCAAAATTAGTCACAATGAGTATTTATTCTTAATTAATCTATAATATTAAAACATTTATTGATTAGAAGTTCCTTATAAAAAACAATTCCTCGGTATGATGAAGTAAAAGATATTTGCTCTGGGAATAATAATAATTCTTGCTAAAAGGAGTTATTATTAAAGATGTCAATAGCTACGATCGAACGCATAACATATATGGTGTACTTAATACAATTGGCAGGATTCATTAATAATCACATCCATTAAGCTTTCAGGTTAGCCGTGTGTTATATAGGCGGTGAAAACCGATGCCGATAGAAGATTAATTTTTGTATGGTTAAATATTACCCAATGTCGAATAAAGATATTTCACCGGAGACATAAAAATAAAAGTTTCTTATCTATCAAATGTTCAGGCATCGGAATTTTTGAAACCACCTCAATGAAAATTACGTTTTATCCTTTAACAGCTAATTTGTTTTATGAGTTTTGACATTAATTACGATACGATTTATGGTTGCTTTGATTATTACTTTTTTTAATTCAATTCTTCCTCGTTTCTACTATGTTTCATGATGGAGCATTAAGGCTATAAAGTTTCTTAGTGTTTCCGAGTTTACTGGATTATTTTTTGTTCCTTAAGAGATAGGAATTATGCTACTCTTCTTATCGTCTCCTTAAAATATACTTTTCTCAAAGATCTTTAACATACTGAAGAAAAATTATATTATGCTTTAACTGCAACCAGTTTATTAGAGAAATTATAGCAATGCATTTAGATTTTCTCTTATTTGGAATGGTGCTTAAAAATTCAATAGGTCGCAAGTAAAGTTAGATTTTTTTTCTTTTTAATGTCATAAATTTTATATCTGTTTGCAATGCTGTAAATAATTACATATGCAACAAAACATTGCATTGCTCTTTGGGATGTTTCAGAAGTTAATTCATTTTTCAACAGAAGACTATGTAGAGTTCCTCACTTTGGAATTCTAAGTTAATGTTGGAAGTGAAGAATATAAGAACTGATAAGCGAATAATCGTTTGAGTTCGGTGGCAAGAAACAACGAGAGAGAAGGGTAACTAAGCCTTTATTATTCCAATAAGATTTAACAAATCTCCGCCTGGGAGTGTACAAGCAAAGCCCGCACTTGGACTTGAACTTAAAACACTAAGAATTAAACTAAAACTAAGATTAACTAAAGAAGTATAGCCGAAGCTATCGAGGTTCAAATCGAGTTGGCCCCTTAACTTATTTGACTACAAAGTTTAGCAAGGTCCTGAGCACGGCCGAGCGTAATAACAGCTTTGAGAGAGAGTGGTCATAAAGGCAAACGCGCGTAAATCAGAAACTCTGATTCTCTCTGACTCAGTAAGTAACTTCGTGGTTTAAATACCGCTCCTCCTCATTAAATATTCAGCAAGATTCCAAACTACGTTCTGGCCGGAAGTAGTAAGTTGAAGTTAAGAATTTGACAGGAAAGGAACTTAAAATTTAACTGTTAATAAAATTAACATAATCCTTACAACTGTATTGATCATTCGTAATTTTATGACATAAGTTTTGAGAGCGATATGTGAAATGCAGCTGAACGTTCGTATAACAGTTATCTATACGAAAATATTTCAAACTCTTTATGATCAGCATAACGTATTCGAAGTACAATTGAAGCAAAATAAAATTTTGATTAGCTAAATTTTATTGAACGTAAAAAAATAAATTCTAATAACAAATACGTAAATTATAAAACATTTCGGTCTTAGTATATTTATAACGGTATGTTAGATAATTTTTAAAACTAACATCATGCATAAATCACTTTTTACCATTCTATAAGCAATGTATTTTACAAGCTCTGATATTTATACATTTTTATTGCGAATTTTTAGTCATTAGGCTTTTCTTGAAGCAGGAGACCTGAAAACGTGCAATGCCCTAGCTGGAATTCCAACCTCTCGAATTCGCATCGAGCATGTTTCCAATTACACTACGAAGACATGCGGAAAGGAGAAAGAAAATATTTTATACCATCACTAATTCTGTCTTTAAATCAATTTCGCTTTTTCCTCTGTAGTGTTTTATGTTAGAATAATGCACATCTGTTAAGTATTCTTTGAGATAGAAAGTTGTTGAAGGTATAGGTTCTGAGAGAAGTGTATGCGGCAGCTCTGTTTGGTTATCCTTATTGCTGACAATTTTCTTCTATTAAAACGCTAAGAAATTACGCTGATTTCTTGAATGCTACGTATTTCTTTTGAATTTATAAGACCAGTTTTGAAATAATTTTAGGTTTCGTGATATACATTAAATTACATGTTCGTTGAAAAACTTCACCTTCATTTTATACTTCATTAAATCAGTGATCTCAAAATGCCCTGGACTGCATGCACGATCTTAAAGCAGCTGACGGGTCAGAATTTTTTGTAAAAAAATAAATGTTTTTTATTAACAAAATGAAAAATATTTTAAATAAATTTTAAATTTCGCGTACTAAGTATTTTTAAACTCATACAAAGTAATAAAAATAATATAGGAAAGAAAAAAATCAAAGTTATATTTATTTCATACCTAAAACCTAAATTGTGGTTCCTGCAAGGCAATTTTAGGGTTACAGTTAATTCAAATATAATGAGAGATAAATATTAAAGTTTCAGATTAACGTTTATTTAAAACAGCTCTACATGTTTAATTTATCTGAACGAAATAATGAAAACTTTCGTAACATTTCAGCGAAAATGTTTCAAGCAGGACAAAATTTGAAAATAAATAATAACAACTTAATCTCCTTCTCATATTTATTAATTTTTTTCCAACGCGTAAATAAAAATGCATATGTTTGTATATAAATAGCTATAAATTTCTTTTCTTTCTTTCGGCGTCTTGACACTTGATGAAGTTTTGATTTTTATAAAGTCTGCAGCCTCGAAGAGAAACTACTAAAAATGATCCTCATCACTGATTGTAGATACTCATCGGCTAATCGAGTTTTTTTTATTATTAATTTTCAACTGCGAAGAAAAAGCTGTTCATATTTTATGCAAATTAAATGTGTCGTTTTAAATAAATCGCTTTAAAAAGTAAAAAAAAAAAAAAATAAGAACCGGGAATATTGCTATTCAGTCACTTAGTTTGCTAATCAATAACATAAAGATAAAAATTGAAAGTTTAATATCTTACGCTTTACTATGACAACACGCTGTTGCGTGGAGGTAGTAATTAGCTGTTTGAAGCAATGGCAACACTGAGCTTTGGAATAGCCAAATTTGTGGATTTAAACTGAAAGGTAAGTGTCTCACCTTTTACCCAACAGTCTGTGGCGCTGGAGATAAATTTATTTTATTTCGAAGTGTTGCCACATCTTCCTTTCAAACCGCTTAGTTCGTTAAACAAAAATTCGTTAAATTTGTGCAAGATATGAAATAAATCAAGAACAAATTCGAAATGCAAAATTCTGTCTTCGAAGAATCCATGTCCGAGTGCAAGACTATGTGTATTAAATAGGTAGTTCTATGCGCTGTCGTACTTTCGCACTGCAACGAATATACATATATTCGTTACAGATTCAGCACACTATTCAGCGTCAGATGTGCTAATCGCAACCGCTCAAGGACAATACGAAAAGATTGCAACAACCGGTTTCTCGCTCTTCTGCTGCTGGCATTCGAGGGTGTAGGACGGGCTTCGGTCTGTCCTCTCCCTGGCCGATGCGATGTGCCATTTTTTCTGCTTCTCTTTGCTGTTCCTTCGATGCTGTCTGCTATACATGAAAATCCTTTTTAGTGAGATTTTTACATGAAGACTCAAGAAAATAATTACTCCTATTTCCTGTACATCGTTGCAGAAAATAATTTTTGTTCAGCTTCGTCCTCCTCTTGAGAACTCTTCGCGCGCACGTGTTTGTGAGATCTGAAACTTCCTGATTTAAAGAGAAAAAATCAGAAATACCATGATTAATCAAGTACGCTTAATGACTGCCATCAAAATTTGATTGCTCCTTTTACACCAAGACTTTGTGTCGAGCTGATGGAGAAAGATTGATTTATTCTGAGTGCAACTTTAATTCTTGTGATGCGCATCACTCGTGCTTGATGTTCAAATTTATTCGTCTATCAGGTTGATAATTTTATTTATATTAATGCTTATTTTAATATCAAAGATGAAGAATAAAATATAATTGATTTGGTAACATACAGTTGTCATACTTTGGGGTAAGTACTTTGATAGCATATTTCCTTCTAGATCACACATTTTGATCTGCACGTCAATATTTATGGGTTATTGCTACACAACGCGATTTACTGAGTAAGCAATTAATTTGATTTACATTTGCTAACCCTTTGATTCAAAAAACGCCAAGTGACTATTTTTGGTGCTCAAGTAATTCTAATTCACTACACTTAATTCTAGTTCCTTTTTACATTTAACACCGCAACACTCCATCTATTATAACAATACGCGTAATAGTATTCATAGCATTAATGATAAATGACCAACATAGGTCGAAGTTATTTTTCCATTGAATTATTAAACTTCAGCCAAATTTACTATTACTGTTACGGAAATATATATATATATATATTTGCGAACAAAAGACGAAATCTGAAAAGCAACTTTAAGGTAAACTATGAAAATTCAATAAAATGTCGAAGCTTAGAAAGTCCACTACCAATTAATTTGAGGTTTAAAATATCGCGAAACCTTCCTACCAGAGAAATTATGTTGATGCTTTAAAAATTATGTTAATGCTAATGTTAATCATTACATACATACAACGGTGATGCAAACAAAAATAGTAGGTTGCTAATGCATATTACATTACGTATTCCTTAAATTGATACTTACCTTGATAAACCCATAAAATTATAGCAATATTTTCAGAGCTGCTACACTAGGACTGCCATTTAATTTTGGAATTCTTCATTTTGTAAAACCACATTTCATGTATCCCGATTTTCTCCTTTGGAAAAAGGATCTTTCGATATGGGAATTATTTGTTGCTAAGCGTTTAAATTTCAGATCACAGAAGTCTAGCAAATGTTTCTTAATATTAATTAAATTATATAATCCTTTAACGAGTGAAATTTACACTTTGATTGATCCTTCCCTTCAAAGGTAGAAATATGCCTAGAAACAAGGAAATAAGATCCAACATAATAAGTTTTGTATTATATAAAAACTCTGTTTTAAAACTATAATGAATAAGTTTAAGACTTAAGACTATAATGATTGTCATTTTTCACAATAAATTAACATATCTTGTTTAGAAATTTGTGCTAGTGTCCTATGATTCAAAATTCAAGTTTGTATCTATAAGTAGAAAAATTTCGCAATTAGTTTTGAAGAAATTATAATGCAATATTTATCTATTATTAAATAACTCACTATATTACAATCATTCATATGTGAAACGTAATACACCAATTACAATGAAAATAACATTAAAAAAACATTCGTGCATTTGTTGGTTATTACTCGTATTATGCGTCGCAAACTCTCTGAAAATCCTCTCGAATACGTCAACATCTTCAAAGAAATTGATACACTAATTATGATGACCTTTTGCGATATTAGAAGCAAACATTCAAAGACAATTATCCAACTTTGACATTTATTTCAATGCTATACAACAATGGTTTTAAACTAGCAGCTCCCGGACTTGAAGCAATTATATGTGCTCGACGAACACGTTTCAATTACGTGTTTGTTGCAAATACGATACTTCAAAGATTTCAAGATTTTAGTTACTTGACGTCCGAGCCATCATTTTTACTTCCATTAAAAACGAACATCAACAGCATACAAGAAAACGTATGAATGAACCTAATTAAGTTATAATGATAGATATAAATCTTATTCAAGATTAGATATAATATATCTATGTATATATAAATCTTATTCAAATATCTGAAGATACAGATTTTATTAACGATTATTCCTACTTATGGAAAAAATATAAGCTCAGTTATGAATTTTTACAGATTTTTTTCATTTAAGAATACATTTATATGTGAACAGATTTTTCTCAGATTTGAGAATTAGTAAGAAAAGAACCCGACTGACCGATGAGCGTCTATGATCTGTGGTGAAGGTAATTTCTAGTAACGCCTGTGTAAGGCCACAAACTTTATTAGAATCATAACGTCATAAAGCGTTATGATTTATACGCTTTATGATTCATAAGCTTATTCTGTATTATATTATAATCATTATAGTTTATTATAGATTTAGTCCGAAGTGCCAAGCTATAGTGAGAAAAAATAAATTTATGATGATTCCTTATATAATCATACGTGTCTTTAAGCGTCGAAGAAAGATTTAATAATTAAGAAAAATATTAGGTTGTTATTATTTATTTCTACGTTTTTTCCCATTTAAAAAAGAAATATTTTCTATTTTAAATGAGATAATTTGATAATTTTTTCTGAAATAAAATAAAATTTTCGAGATTTCTTTATTTTTAGTTAAAATTAAAATTAGTCTAGATGTTAACATGTAATTAAAGTTAGTCTAACTTAGCATAGCTTATATAACCATGTTAAAAACCTTTCGAAAGAAATATCAATCTAAGAATTTAATATTTAGCTGTCAATATACACTCTTAGACACACACACACACAATAAAAAAAAAAAAAAAAAAAAAAATCTAGGCACCACGACGCACCGAGAAGATATAAAGCAAATTGGACACAAATTGATATGCATACAGGTTTCGACGGAAAACGCAAAATTTTACATTTTGGCGGCCAATGATTGGTTGTCGCTACAGCGCATCTGATCTGCGCAATTGGCAGGAAGAGCATTATGATTCCAGGTCATAAATTCCTCACGAATTTAATTCCTTGTACTCTGGTAGATAGTAACTGTGCCTCGCATACAGGTGCGCGAACGATATGCGCAGATGCCGGAATTTGAGAGAGGTCATGTAGTTGGCCTCAAAGAAGCCGATTGGTCTTATCGGTGAATAGCTCGACATTTGAGCAGGAGCGATGCCACTATTAGACGATGCTGGCAAGAATGGGTGAACCATGGCCGCACACAGCGTCAAGAAGGAAGCGGTAGGCCTACAGAAACGACAGAACGTGAAGACCGAGTAATCGTCAGAGCCGCACTCACAGCTTCAGATGCATCATTATCATTGATTGTACGTGCAAAGTGCTTCAGTGACCGCAAGGACTATTCATAGACGGCGCATGGAAAGGGGACTGGGGTCACGGCGCCCCCTGCGCCGACTACCATTAACCTCTGTACAACGTCAAGCCAGTTTGCAGTGGTGTCGGGCTCATTCGCACTGGAATGTCACTGATTGGAGTAGAATAGTTTTAAGTGATGAGTCCCGCTTTGAACTGAGCCCCGATGACCAGCGAAGGCGAGTCTGGAGACGCCCCGGACAGCAATGTGATACCAACCTGACTGTCTTCCGGCAGACAGGCCGACAACCGGGAGTGATGGTCTGGGGTGCTATTTCATTTCAGATTTATGTATTATTCGCGCCCTTCTGGAAATAACTGGTGGAGATTTCAGGTCTGCGTTGACTCTTCCATCGGGAATAGACTGCAAAACCGTTATTTCGTTTGCCTTATCCATTTCTAAGGGATAAATATTCTGCACAGGTCTTACTATGTCACCGTTCCTTATTTTTACTTGAACAACACGAACATGTCCATCCTTCCGTGGATACAGCTTAATTATTCTTCCTAGTTGCCAATCAATCCGTTTGCTGTTTTCATTCCCAACCAAAACTATTTCTCCTAACTTTATTTGTCCCTTGACTTTACCGGCTTTCTTAGAATTTTTAAGTTGTCCTATGTATTCAGCTCTGAATCTTTTTCTTAAATCTTCTCTGAGTTTCTGGCGATACTGCCAACGCTTATTCAGCTCTGTTCCATTTATGTGATCAAATACAATTGTAGAATATTCTACATTGTCCCTTAAAACATATTTGGATTTAAAGGCTAAATCTTGAAAGCCTTTCGATATGTATGTCAAAGGACGGGAATTGACAACATTTTCAACTTCATATAACACAGTGAGTAATTCTTCGTAATCTAGGCTTGTCCTGCCTAAAATACTTTTCAACATGTCCTTTATAATTTTAATCTGTCTTTCTCACCATCCTGCCCACCATGCTGATGTAATACTTGGTCGTTCTCTCCGAGGTATGAATTTTCTCAGGCTTTGCATAAATGCTTCTGTGGATATAATAGCAACAATTTCAATGTGTATTGCTCGATAAAAAGCGCATGTAAATATCACTATCCATGCCTTCTTCTGGCCTCGAAGGTATATGGGTTCAGCTAAATCGACACCCGTAATCTGGGAAACTGCAGAGTCTGTTGCTTTCTTCTCTGGTAATGGTATGGGGTTTACGTCAAAATTGGTTACTTTAAATCGTCTACAGCAACCACAGTTCTTTATTACATGACGAACTGTACGCCGAAATTTGAGAATCTAAAATTGTCCTCTCAGAATTGACATTAAGGCTTGAATACCTGCATGGGAAGTTTCCTCGTGTTTTTCCTTGTTTAACAGGTTGGTTATAACATCGTTGGGAGGAAGAATTATCGGAGATCGAAAATTTCCACTGTCGTTTCTCCGAGGGATGTTTGTCGTAGTTCGCATCAGTTCTTTCTCATCCACAAAATGTTGCAATGATTCGATTTTTTTGTCTTCATGAGGTTCAAAACTTTCTTCTTGGATTAATTTTAAAAGAATATTTTCTGCTTCTGCATATTCTGAAAAAGTAATGTTACCGAAAATACGATCTTTAGGTAAATTTCTGGCACTTTTGCCGAATCGTTTTATCCAAGCTATCATCCTTACTATCTTTTTATATGAAGAATATCTGTTTTAGAATAAATCCCTAGTATTTATAACGTTAGTAGCTGTTATGGCACATTTTCTGATCTCCGAATTTATTACAGATTCGTCAGTTTGCACTAGTTCATAATAAGTGTCGATCCTTAAGTTATTCTTCAGCATTTCTGGACCGTTCCACCACTGAGCCTTCACTAATTGTCGTACTGTACATCCTCTTGAAGCTATATCTGCTGGGTTCAGTGAACCTGGAATGTGATACCAATCCTTTATGCTACTTAGTTTTCTAATTTCGTTCACTTTATTGGCCACGAATGTAGCCCAAACAGCTTCTCGTTTAATACAACAAAGAGCATTGCTGGAATCTGTCTAGTAAGATGTTTTAATATCCGTTAGATGTAAGTCTCTTCTTACCACTGCAGTTAGTCGAGCACCAATTAGGCAAGCTAATAATTCTAAGCGAGGTATTGTTGTCACCCTCATTGGATCTATTCTGGACTTAGCTTGCACTAACTGACAATGTACGCCTTCATTATTTTCTATTCTAATAAATATGTATGTTGCATAGGCCATTTTGCTGGCATCATAGAATACGTAGACTCCATTTATCAGATTCATAAATTTGAGAGCGTTTCGCAATCCAACGAGGAATTTTAATACCATTCAATTCAAGAATTTGAATATGCCATAAATTAAACTTCTTCGAAATCTACTCTGACACTTCTTGGTCCCACGAGAGGTTTGATCTGCAACATTCTTGTAATAATAACTTTTAATAATTTAGCAGTATGAAAGAAAAAGATAATCCAATCGGGTTGAAAATCGCTTGTGCTAAGGATAAAATTTTTCTTTTCGTTACTAATGGTACTTCTTGAGCAGAAATTTTTTTTCTGTCACAAATGAGAGTTTCTTTACGTCCCATACAAGTCCCAATACATAAATACAATTTGTTGTAGTTTCGCTTACCTTTAATGAAGGTTACGTTTTTAAGGATTAATCCAGGTTTCTTTTTCAGGTGTATTGTACTGCCAGTCCCGAAGCTCTAGTTTAGCATCTGACATTATCCGTTTTTCCAACTTCTTCAAAACTGTCGAAACTGGTCACGCAGTTATCGACGTAAAATGATTCTTTCAATTTCCTGGCCCTTTCTTGAGTTTTATCCTCCACATTATGCAAGCGATATGCTATTGTAGCACCTAATAAAAAAGGGCTTGGTGTTACTCAAAATGGTACTCTGCAATGTCTATAGATCACTAAGTTATTTGGATCGCCATCTTCATACCCCAAGAACCTCGAATAATCTCTATCTTGGGGATTCAAATTTATCTGCAAAAAGGCTTGACGCATATCAGCTGTTACTTCGTATCTTTTCAATCGAAATCGTAAAAGTATAGAAGGTATCAGTTCTAACAGATTGGGACCCTTTTCTGATCTGATTTTAGTAGTTGAAGAATGCTTTGTTACTGGATGATGCGGTAAATAGAGTCCGACTTGATTTTGCAGTGGAACTTCTACTATAATACCCTGTAGAATCCAGTCCTTAAAAACTTCTTGATAATCATTCAAGTGACCGTTAGCTACAGGTTTACGAACAGTAGTCAAAAGTCTTTTTTCAGAGAGTTCTTGACAATTAGAAATTGTTAGATGTGTTTCCAATCACGGCAGCGATACTGTATATCTACTATCTTCCTCTCGTTTTATAGTTTCGCGAAATTTATACAACGTAGCCGCTTACAAGTCTTGTCTCTACAAGGTTTCTAGCTTTAGATACAGGTTCCGTACAATGTAGTAAATACTGATATTTATTTTCGGGGTCAATTTCCTGATCTTCATGAATTTTTTAAACTGGCTCCAAAATCCCAACCTTTCTTTTGCCTCTCTATTAAACTTTCTTAATTCAATTTTAGGAAGTTTAAATTTCCTTTTAACAGCTTCATTTTTATCTTTAGGTAAAATATTTTCCTTTCACTAAAGTTCTTTCCAAGTGTAGTTACTTTCGTTTTAAAATATATAAATTTATCATTGTATGATTTAATAGTTTCGATTTCTTTTTCAAATTCTTCATTAGAACACTTGCTATCTTTATTATTCAATAACTTTAATACCTGTTCATGCAAAGTATTTATCTTTTGTCATTGATTATCAAGTTGAGCGGAAAGAACTGTAATCTTATCTAAATCTAATGTATCGATCTTTAAACGTTCATCTAAATTATTCGCAGTCTTAGTAAAATTTATTTTTAAACAACCTGTAAATCGTTTAGGTTCTTCCATAATTGAAATCAAAAGTATTGTTCTTACTGTCCGTAAACCAAATTCTTAATAAATAATTCAATGTTCAACAAATATTCATTATAGAATCAATCATTCAAATTTTAACAGTAATATTCTCTACTTAAAAATAAAAACTCAAAAGTCTCTATTTCACTATGGCGTTTCGGCTTCCCTGTTCCGAGTAACTCAATCTCACTACAGGTCGACTCTACCTTTGGGCACGTCGTGGAGGTTCAACCTCCACTATTACCCTCCAGTAGAGCCGCGCACCACCTGGATATGACACCAGGCAGCACCGGTCGTCTAATGCTCCTGCCAGTCTCTATTTCACTGTAATAAATTTTGAATTAAAGACGGGTTCAAACACCGGTTTTGGACGCCGGGTTCAAAATTAATTTGTAATTAATTTTGAACCCGGCTTCCTATCGCGGACACCATTTTGTTACATTACGTAAAAATACAAAACATCAAATTAATAAATCGAATTTACTTAATACTATAATTTGGACTTACTATAATTTGGCAGTTCAAAGCAGACATTTTATAAATTTAGCTCTTCCTCTCTCTGTTTTTGCTTAGCTAATAAATTAAAAGTTATTGGTTTTAATTAAAAATTTAAATAATATAAGTTAGGTAATAATTATCATGCAGAAATTACGTTCAGTCTGACTCCAAGTCTGAGTCTGACTCCAAGCTATCATTCCCAAGCTATCACCAAGCCCGTGTCTGACTCCCTGGTAGATCTTCACAAATCCAATAATGTGCAGCTATTAAAACAAACTTTGTTACAGTCTATTTATAAAACATATACATCACCAAAAATTTGTTACAGTTCTTCATTTGTTTTCACATAGGACCATTTTTTTCCATTACTCAGTTCTTATCTGTTTATTTTTATCTGAAAAACAACTGCATTGCTCGAGCGCTGTTAGTCAGCGCCCTCTGTCTATCAGCTCGTGGTTTCGTAACATGGGTGGTTTTCGTGGTTTTCCCATTTGTAATGTGAGTACGAACGAATTTACCTTAAAGCGTCCTCCACTAAGACCTTCCTTTCCCTAAGCAGAGAATCCTCATGTGTTTGTCATATTCAAATAACCTAACATCAGTAATTACAGTGAGTTTAGGAATAGGTGACCTTATAAGGTATTTCTCCCGCCTGCTTAGCATGCCTTTGTGTGGTGGTCTGCACGTTGGGCGCGTATTCCAGAGGTCCGCGGTTCGATTCCCGGTGAAGGCGTTGCTCATTTTTCATCACTTCTGCTTCCAATTTACCTAATGTCTCTACAACCTAACTAGTTTTAAAAAAGTGAAAATTTGTCAAGGAAGTAGGGTTCCAACTATCAATTTGTGACACACATTAGAGGAAAGTGAATCACATTTGTTGTCAGCTGTGACCTAGTTGGAATACATAAGCAGCTGTAGGTGGTAAATAATGTGGAAATTTGTAGGCTCAAAAACATTTAGAAATTATGTGTTAGATGAAACAACGATGTTTTATAATCCCACACAGAGTCAAAACTCGATAATTATCTAAATTTTTAATTAAAACCAATAACTTTTAACTTATTAGCTAAGCGAAAACAGAGAGAGGAAGAGCTAAATTTATAAAATGTCTGCTTTGAACTGCCAAATAGTTAAAATAATCCAACAAGCGTCTGATAATATCAGAAGTTTATTTCATCAACTTATTAATATTTCCTGCTATAGTGAAGAGAATATTATATTTTGAATTTTAATAGATAGTTCCACTTAAGAAACTGACAAGGACCTATCTTACAAGCCAAAAGATCTAGTTTAACAGAGAAAATAACAACTGAAATTTAAATATAAACTGGTTGTAACAGTTAACTATAGAAGAATGTGTATATTTAATTTCTGAAATGTGATTCGATTATTACTACTATAATATTAAAGAAAATATATTTTATCAGAATCTGTAGTATTAGCACATTATACATCATTATTCACATAAACGGAAAAGTGTCGTAAAATAAATCTGTGGTAAAATAAAGCATTATTTTCCTCTCACATTTTTAAGGCATTTTCTTCTCCAAAATTATGCGAGAAATCTTTTGTGCGGTTACAGATATTCCTTCCAGTTATACATTTTTTCTTGAAAAAAAACGAAACAAAATTCTTACTTTCAAAAGCTTCTGGTCCCCTTCATTCTATAGAATTATGAATATGGAATACTGTGCATTGTTTCCAGACAAACAACTTTTTAAATTCTTTTCTTAAGATTCATTTCAGCCTTAAGCAGCTGTGTCTCCTAGCATACAGAAGAAGATTAAAATCACACGTTGTCAGTAAGTGTCAAAAACAGCTGTTTGCCACTTAAAATATTTTGAAGTTTTTGAAAATATTTAGATGCAAATAAAGAGTTAAAATAGCATCCTGTCAGCATAAAATTAATTACTTCTTTAACCAACCTGTAATAATCAAATTATATTTATGGCCAATTTAATTCCTAGACAAATTATATGCAATTCATTATCTTTATTTATACTATGTCTTTTGATTCAATATGAAATTGCTCAGTCTTTACCAAAATAATTTATTTTCATTTAAATAAAATACGTAGTTTTTTTTTTTTTTTTTTTTTTTTTTTTTTTTTTTTTTTTGTAGAAACTGACTAGTCTGTCTGTGGTTCTCAACCGTTTTGAGGTTCTGTAACCATTTCTTTAGTACCCGAGATTTGACTGCTGATTAGGTACTAACAGCATGTTTGAGTTGCAGAAAGTTATTCCTTTATTGAAACACAGCCTTTATGGTTACTTGAAAACTTATAAACATTAATCGACCTGCAAAAGGTTTAATCTAACATAAGCCAAAATTATAATTTTTTTGTATTATTTCCTACAGATCCTTAAATTCTTCTTATTTAAAAAGAATATTTTTTCTTATTCTCATATAATATTTTTAGTTACAGATCTGCATTCGTTTGACGCATCATTTCTTGTTAATTATCATCCTGAATAGTCTTCTCAGAAAACCACCCAAAACAAGCTTTCAAAGTACAATAATTTTCCATGATACAATAGATTTTATGCAAAAGTACAAAGCATCCTGAATCATGAGAGATAATCTCGTTGTTCTATTCAGTGCCCTGCTTCAGGAATATCACGGAAAATTTCTCTGATTCTTTGGACGTTATCGGATTTTGCAAATGCGGTTGAAAAAACTTTTTTATTAGCTCCGCTTTTAACGGTCATAATAACAGTTTTGTAGATCGGAAATGCATTGGATAGTTACGTAATCCTGCTTTTAGTTATATATTTTAAAGAACTCGAGAGGTCCACAAAAAGAATGGCTTCTGAACAAATATCTGAACTTCTATACCAACTGTAGTTTGCAGTTAAATGATATATAGAATGAAATAAAAATCTTCTGAGAAATTTTTAACATTTATAACAAAAATATTGTCGAAAATAAATACGAAGAAGAAAAATTTATAGATAGGAAGTATTTGAAAAAGTACTATTAGCGGTACAGAAATAATATAAGAAAGCGTGAGAATTATTTTACCTAATCAAAATAAAAATATAGAAGACTGGATAGTTTAGGAATTAGAAGTATGTGAAATTATACTATGTCTTTGCTTAGACTTACTTTGCACATGGGAACTTTCATTTATGAAAGCACTATGCTTGTCGTTGTGAAACAAAACTATATCGGCGAAAAACTATAATCTTTACAAAATAATCTACTTTAAAACAAATAATTGCACTGTTAGTGCTGCCCAAATGAGAAATATATGAACTATTTACGAACTCAGTTTAATTTGTGATAAACCTGTTCTTCTTTTGCTCTTTTTGAAATTGATGTCTCGAGAATAACGTCGCGAGGTTTCTAAAATACGAAGCTCCTAATACTTGAATTAACAGTAAAAAGGAAAAGGATTTCTCTCTCTCTCTCTCCATGATGATAATTCCTTTGCGTCGTCATAAAATGAATTGAACAATTACTCGATGAATTTGAACATCACGGCTAGACATTACAGAAGCGGTAAAATAATAAACATTGATTCTTTGGATTACTACAAGGTTTATAACGTTTATAGTTCCTTTGCGAGAGATACGAAAGAAAAAATACAGCATTAATTCAACATTTATACAGACTTAGCATGACTATCACTAACATATGGTATTTATTTAAATAATAAGCTCAAAATCATAATTCAGAATAAAAGTGTGAAGATTATTCGAAACCGCGGATTATTTGATATAAATTTCTTAAAACATTATTAAAAGTATCTTAAATTAAAAAGAACTTAAATGTGACCAAATACTGTCGAATTGTTTTGGCCAATTTTTCATGCTGAAATCTGGCAAGCACTCATACTGAGGAAAAACCGTAACTTTAAAATTACTATTGCGTTGCGTAGGAAATATGTAATGAGCATTGAATGTTATTCTTTTCATTATAATAGACAAGTGCTCTAGAAAATAGAAAGATCGTCAATTACTCACAATTATACTTTATTTTAGCAGTAATGAAATGTATGCTTAAAGTTTTAATATTTTTAAAAATGAATTTAATAAGCATGCTTTTTCTTTTAGTGTAATAATGTGGGTTATTCACGTAAATATACAATGAACCTACAAAATTTTAGGATTGAACAGTTTTCAGTTAATCCAGACAAACAGTAAATCGAAAATGTATTGGAATGACTGCTAAAAAATTTTAATTTCCTTTTAGTAAAATATTGTCTTTGTTTGAAAAAAGATGGAATATAATGAATTCTTTTATTTTATACTGGAAATATTTAAATATTTCCTGTAAGCAGTTTAACAGTTGGACAAACAGAAGCAAGAAACTTTTCCGTACATATTGCACTTTTTCGCAAGTAAATTGTAGAAAATCAAAGAGTCACTGTACACTAGCGAACTATCTTGTGTTTCCTGAAATGAAAGCTACCTTCAAAGGCATTTTATAAATTTAAGAACGTTTTAGAAATTTAGAAAACTGCTACAATTCATATCTTAGTTTTTATGAGGTTGACATTTTTTAAATGGGAGAAAATTTCGAAATATCCGTGTAACTAACGTCTGTCCAATGCAGGGTGAATTGCCTGTCTTAGCAAAGCTGCTTGTATGCAGAATGTAAGGAAACGGAATCATACTTACTTTAAATACCACCAATTTTCTGAATCCGCCATGCAACTGATTTGTACATACAAATGTTCACCAATTTTATCCACACTAAAAAGAAGTACTTAGAGATTATATACTAAGCATTTGAATAAATTAAAACGTGCATCCAATATAATAAAAAAAGATCGTATTTACATCTCTATTGTTATCAAATATCAATGCAATAAAATCAAATATACAATAAAAAGAGATTTTAAAGTGAGATGTTTTTCGCCATTGACATTGCATCTCTTCATTAGTAATCCTTAGTTTTAATCACGTTATAAGGTATTTCTCACGCCTTCTTAGCATGCCTTCGTAGTGTAGTGGTCAGCACGCTCGGCGCGTATTCGAGTCCCGGCGAGGGCAATGCTCATTTTTCATGTCTCCTGCTTCCAAAGAATCCTAATGTCTCTACAACATGTTAAATTCTGCTTAAATATATGCATAATTTACATAACCTTTAGTTACTATCAATAAAATCGAAATTTTGTTTTGGTTTTTAAAATTTGTTATATCCGCATAATCATTCAAAAGTAGCATAAACAGTAAAGATTAAAATACATCACACGATAATAGTGTTAAAACAATAATTTCATACATTTATTCTTTTACGTGGGAGAAGTTTTCAAACTGTTATTACTTATATAGAAGATGAAATGGTGAATTTTAAGTTTGCTAACTTTGAAGAAAGGAATTTTCAGTTTTTGTCTCAAGCATGTAGACATAATTCTCCTGTGCGTTAAGATTAAAAAGATTTACGAACAGTACAAAAAATGCTGTCCATGGAAAGCAAACTACCTCCCCCCATTGGAATTTGGTAATCCTCCGCTAACTCTACTGAGCCTTGTTTGTGGGTGAAATAAACATTTTTATGTTTTTGTTTAAATCATTATATTACTAACTTTACAGTAATTTTTTTCCTTCTGTTTTGCTTTAAACTTTTTTTCATCTTTCTATACTTTAATGTGCTATTCAGCATACAAAATTGCAAGATTTAATTCGTAAATCGTAACAGTTTATGCTTAATACGTTTTTCTTCGGGAAAAATGGCAAACAAAGAGCATTCGGCAGCCTTTCTTCTCTCTTTACCATCGAGTCTGACAGTCTTTATGGCGATGTATCCAAACGTTTCATTCAAAAAACACATTTGAGCTATAACAAAACAATTTAAAATGAATTCCAGGAAACTCGTGTTGCTTATTTTACCCAAATTTTAATAAAAGTGCAAAATTCGGACGTTTATAACTGATTTTTAAATAATCGTCATCATGCTTCTATATGAAAGATAGTCAGTGATGAAACAATTCGCTTTCATTGGCAAATTGCCGGTTATCGTCAGATTGATTATATGATTTGAAGATGAATAACAGTCAAAAAATAAATTTGCAATGTAATAACTTTCGCGCCGAGACCTTATTGCTAGCGTTAAAATATGGATATTGCATAAAATTTCACGAAGTCACTTAACATCATAATCCGGGATTTTCTTCTTACAGTTTTCAGTATGATAGTTAAAATACATCAGTTCTAAAAATGCGTTACGGTCCATTAACTTCTTTCTAATGCTGTGCTTGCTGGGATATAAAATATGTATACAGCCCTAAAGTCAAGAAGTCACACATTTACTTTCATATTTCTAAACTTAGAAGCATATATGCCATCAAAGCCATCACTGTTACAAAGGAAGAATAAAGTAAGAAAGATATATGATTCAACGGAAGCATAAAGTAAATTTTTCTCAACTACTGGCGTCTCACCATTCATACATATACGTATACATTTTTCAGTCTACTGGCCCTATGTATTACTACCGGAGGGCGCTCCTGCAGTCTTTGCTACTACCGATTAAATGACTTAAGAAAACTCTTTGGTTAAAGCCAAAAGGAATTCTTTTCCCGAAACTCTTGCTTTGACTTCTCTTTCAAGTAACTTCGAAGTCTGAACGAAGCGAAAAGATATAAAAAGATATGTGTTATATCGTAATTAAATGGTTAAATTACAACGTGGTGACAAAGATTAACTCGCTTTATGTTTCAACTTTCTGAATTCAACTTTAGAACACTTTTGTCTTAGAGTAAACGCGTTTCAGTGATATGCTAATTAAATGTTAGAACAAACAGTTTTTTACATATGTAATAAAAATTGCAATAGACATATATTTAAATGCTTAAAAATGCTATTTAAATGTAATGCAAATATAGTGGCCCTTACGCTGTAAATCTATGCTTTCTGTTTTAGCTTTACTATTAAAGCTTTTGCAATGCTACACATGTTTCATAATAATTAAGCGCCTCTGTTGCACAGAATCATATAGAATACATCTTGTCTGAAATAATGGATATACAGATAATCTCCTTCAGTGTTGTACTTGCTATTGTATTGTCGAAAACTACAGAAAACTGCTATAGTATTGGTGAGCACTACCGAGATATGCTTGTTTCCTTGAAAACATCTCGGACGAAAACGTCACGAAGAAAACTAGCGAAAACGTCGTAGTGCAAAGCAAGGGGGAAAAAGAAAGCAAAGAGGAAAAAAAAATTACAGTTCTAAACTTCTTAGTACAAAATATCGGGGTCGAGAATAAGTCAATTAAAAAACTTCGCAGTTTAAAAACATCGTCGTCGAAAATATCGTGGTAAAAATTAATGCACCTACAAAATCATCGCATGACACGATAATATTGCACGTATGCGTTTCAGCCTTTAACCACTTGCGCTAAAAAGGCGTGTCACGCACATCGAGATGCTTTTGTCTCAAACCGCGTGCGACGTGAACACCACGTCGATAGGCATTTATCGGAAAAATGAAAATAACGTGGTGCACACGTCGCCTAACTATGAGATTGTTTATTTCTCGAGTTACAGTTCTGGATTGCACTCGCAGACGCGGAGCGGCGTAAATGTGACACTTTACCGCTTGTTATATTGTAGCGCACGGCACCGCCACCGTGAAGTTTAGTCGTAGCGCAAGTGGTTAAAAATTCGCATATTCACGTAATGATTTGTGAACACATTTTAATTGAAGAATTATTTCAAACTGTATAGTCCATATTTTTGAATAAATTAACAAAATTTTGCTGAAAAAATAAGGAATAAATTTAAGCATTCAAAAATTGAAAATGAATAGAAAAATAATGCTATAGGTTCAGTTTTTAACATAATTTTAAATTTATGTGTTTAAATAATATAGGTAAATCATTAATTAATCTCTTTCATAAAGCTTTACTGGTAGTTTTTCATGAAAAAGTACAGTCTGAAAAAGATTAGAAAAAAGAAAATGAGTACCTGCATGTGGTTACATCTCCCAAAATTGTTTGATTGACTATCAAATTATAAAATTCTGTTAAATGCCATAAATAGCATTAATTTTATACTCATTTTCAGTTTTTGAATGCTTAAGTTTCCTGTTTAATGTTTCAGAAAACATTTACTACTTTATTCAAATATTAAAGTAAAAATATTCCTTATTTCTTCTTGCGCTGGCAAATCATTGGCAGAATACGCATTTATAACTTTTAAAGCCTGAAAAACGCATGCCTGCGATGTTATCGTTATGCGATGATTTGCAGATGCTTTATTTTTTTATTACGATATTTTCGACTACGATTTCCTAAACTGCGAAGTTTTCTCTTTGCGTTTTTTTCTCGTACGATGTTTTCCCCTCTGTGCTTTTGCCGACATATTTCCGCCTGTAATAAGGTATGCTATAGTGTCGATGAAGCAGATACATAATATACTCACACACAGTCTTCTGTAGTCTTGCCGTTGTCTGTTGCAAACACTGTAACAAAGATTCATAATTTGGAACTTTCTAAGTCTCCAAAGCATTAGAAAGTTTGATACGAACGTGATTATGCAGGGTTTCTACTGTTGCAGCAGTACTTCCCTGCAACCTGAGATGTTTCCACAATGGGCATGGTGATGAAGTTTACATCAGTAGATCCCAAGATGGGATATCAGCATTCAAAAGAAAGAAAATGACCCAAAAACATGGCTTGGGGAAGTGAAGAATCTGCTGGTGATCTTGGAGAAGACCAGTACTTCCAAAAGCCGTTACCCACTGAATATCGACCTGACGATCTGCGGATCTGTAGGTCTATGCTCTATCCGTTCGGGAAAAGAAACGAGCCTAAATAAGCTGATCAATATCCGCATTCTTAGCCAATAATACGACAGAGATTTCTACAATAAATAAAGCATAAAATGAACTAAATACTTCCAGGTGTTTTTTTTTGTATGTGTAGATATTTCCATCATGATACAAATGAGAACGGCGACCACTTTAACTACTTTGGCCTAATTTGAGGAGCATCTGATATCGCAAATGATGAAATCTGATGATTTAAGAAGACATGCAGCAAGGATTTTAACATAACTACTCTAAAATGTGTTATGTTATGGTAGAGAAAATAAAATCATGTCGTATTGTGTAAATTAAGCAAACTCAAATTTTGGATTAAAGCGAGGATTGGGCAGAACAATGCACATATCGAGATATAGAATTTTAAGCTTGTAATCTACTTTGGAAAAGAATGTTACAATTTTGGCAGATACTTGTATTACCGCTCTTCTTCAAACCAGAAGACATTTCTCGGAAATCCATTTAGCGAAATATAGCCGTATTTGCACACGGCAGCCGCAAATATTTTACAAAGTTTGATCAAAGTTTTAAAATTTAAGCATTATTTTCAGAAGCATACGGAATAATTCAATTCTGTTCGGGAAAATAACCCAAAAGTTTAAACAGAATATTCATTCTAGTGAAAATATGAGATGAACAATATGTATCTTCATAAACGTGAAAACATTTGAGCAGAAAATAAAGAAGTACTTATTTTAACGGTAAAAATATTGCTTAAAGATTTTACCCGTATTTTGTTTTAAAAAATTATTAAGTCATGTATTTATTATGCGCGTGATGTTTCCTGTTGTCTCTCAAGTATCAAAATAATGATTGGAATACTTAAAAGTATTTCTTGATATTTCACTGAGCTGCGTAATGTTGTTTTCTTGTTTCCAGATATGGAGACAAAAGTATTGGCAGTTGCGTGTTTTCGTGCAGAGCTGTAACTTCATAAGCAACTAGAGGAGAGTCGAAAACTTTGTATTCCCAGAATGATGTCTCTTAGTTTCAGGCAGTTAAATTGCCGGTTGCGTTATATTAACACGAACTTATCTTACATGAGAAAAATCAAAGAATCATTTTTCGTTTTTGATTAAACATATGATCAAATTTTAAATAATTGAAAAGAAATTTTGAATAGTAACATCAAATAATAATAGTTTCAGAAGTCGGGAACTTAGTATGAGACAAAAGATTTCGAATGTTAATATTACTTTTCTGGAATGATTTTTTTCTTTTGCTAATCTCAAGTTCAGTGCTGTTCTACGATTCAACAGTCTCTGGGGATCACAACTAGTTATTCTAATAATATCTTTGGCATAGAAACTACTAGTGATGCGTCCGCACATTAGATTATGTTTCAAAGACACTCTTAAAATTTGGTCTCCTTTACAATGTTCTAACTTACGGCTGAGAACTTAAGTTGCTGAACACCGGTAGTTCGACCTGGGCTCTGTTCCAGGCGAACGTGCTGGCTGCATGGGCATTTTCGTGCTTTTCTCCCTGTGTAACGTGGATACCAGCCAGCTTTCCGTAGAAAGTCCTCCACGAAGGCATCTCTTCCTTTAGGAATACAGCCTTTATGTACTTTTCTATAACCTAATAAAGCATACCAAATCAATCCTTTACAATGTTCTTTTGTTCAAGGATTTGCATCAAGCACGTTTTTTGCTGCATATAAATATGAGAATGGTGATCGTCTTAATTACTACTTTATCCTTTCCATGATTTCGAGTGTCTGATGGTGCAATTAATAGAATTTGATGACTTGATAAAACTGATGATTTAGTTTCCGGAAACAAACTATGCTGCCGCAATTGAAAATGGCGATCTTTATCGTTATCTAACATGTATGGACTAAAATATTGATCTATGGGCCATAATTTATTTCCACAACCATCAGAAACCAAATAATAGAATTAAGTTAAATAATTAAGCAACATTAAAAAATAATTAATTAATATAATAAATTGATTAAGTTAAATAAATTAAATAAGTGAAACAATCAATAAAAACGCTTATGAATTTAGAAATAGTGTCCAATTTTAGATGTGATCTTCATGATATAACTCACTGTACATATCACCGAAATATACATTGTTATGCTGCAGTCAGCGGATTCGGTTGTTCATCTTGATTATGTAGAGTGGAAATTGATTATTCAGATAGTTAGAAAGACCTCATTTCATTTCCCTTAATATCAGTTTTATACACGGAATAGCTTTAAAGTTTCTATGAGCTCAAACAGCAACCAAAGGCCTCTAAAGTACACTATTACGTTTAAAAATACATACAATCATGCCTCGCTAGTAATCGAATATGACCGCTGAATACTCGAAATTCTACACTATTATTATTAGTATTAAGAAATCCTATATAAAGTGCTGTCCAAATCCTAGCTTTCTTCATATGTAACGTGAATAAAAGCGATTTCCCTGCGAAAGTCTTCTACAGAAGCAGGACAAGACTAAGTGTGGGAAGCACCAATACATCGTCATTGGCAGAACTGCTGTCGCTCCTTCACTCTAACCGTCTTGAGAAGAACCCCTCCATAGGGTGCACTTACACCACGCATCGGTGTTAATTGAAACGTTATCATTATGGCATAGAGAACTTGTGGTATAGAGCTTGTAGTACTTGTGGTACGGGAGATACATACACTTGCTGATGACAATGACATTACAATACAATACCATACATTACAGTTGATGGTGAAATATAAATATATGTACACAAATAAACAAATAGAATTGAATGGAAAAACATTAAAAATTATTGTCTTGGTAAAGTTATTGTGATATTAATGTGATGTTTTTGGAACAGTGTAGCAGTTCATAGATGGTTCACAGTTCATTGACAGTTCATGAAGAGTTCATGGATTGAGTCAGAGTTCATACTTTACAAAAGCAGACTTCGAGTGTTTTTACATATTCTACATATTCATATTACGTAGCCTAACCTAAATATATATATAATTAAATAATTGCGCGCTTTAAATATATGATTTAAAAAACTTCCTTGGTTAACAAAAAGAATAGTTCGTGACAGAACATGTAGTTTTCTCTTCCAGCTACTTTCGTGTTTATGGAAACAGACAACGGAATTAAATGATGTGCAGTATGTTACCTTTGAAAAATGCTACAAAAAGAAAAAAAAACTTCGAATAAAAATTAAATTTTGTTAACAAGTACTTCAATGTAGGACAGTTAACTAATAAAAAATTGTTCAGCAAAATACTGTCTTTTTAAAGACACGAAGTAAAGTAAAACGAAATCTTGCTATAAAACTGATATTCAAAATATAACTCACAAAATAGAAATAACATTTAAAACACATTTCGGTCTCCCATTAAGAAAGGCAGTGAATAATACACTCAGTAATACCTCTGTTAAGAAATACACTCAATTCCTTCTCCTATTAAGAAATGCAGTAACAGTTTGCATTTCGACAATAAGTACAGTGAATTCGGTCATGCCGAAAATTTCAGTAGACGCCCAGTTCTAGATTTGAACAGTATTTCTTCGAAAGCAAATAAATACCTGTGCATCATCTACAGTCAAATTATGTAAGGATAATCTCCAAAGAAAGTTAAAATATTTATTTGCAATATTGGGGGTCTTAAGTGATTTCACTCTAATTTGTATATGATTGAAAAAAGTAAATTAAATGTATTACGTTTGACATAATAATATCCAGCCTCAACAACAAAATATCTCCCGTTTGCCAAAAGTTTGTCTCGAACAGGCTTCAGTAAAGTCCAAATATTTGACATAGTTTAACTGTAGCAGCTGTAGTGTAAATTATTTTCAGCCTAAAAGAAATTATTTTACAAACCTTAAACTTACACCATTCGCCAAAACACACCTAACTGCAAAGCACAAATAAAACATTCTATAATTCTTACTGTTAATTATAATCAATGTTTGTCGTGACATTAAGAAAACTGCAGTTAATTCCATTTTCCTTCAAAGCGTCATGTAGAAGAGACGTATCTCGTAAAATGTTTGAAAGTAATCCGATATTTTTTCTTATTTTCATTATATGTTCAAAAGCTAAAAATACTGGTCGGCTGAAAATACTATTTACAGTTTTAAGGTGAGAATCAGAAAGTATAAGTTAATGAACTCTCAGCTCACTTTCATAAAACTTACCAGAGTAGACATTTTATGAATGTAAACATTACTAGCAGCAGTCTTTCAAAATAAGGAAACAGATAATCTTTGCACCTCGGTGATGTATGTATTGGTGATAACATTCGAGTCTCATTATTCACGTAAAAATGACAACAAAGCAGCTATTATTTACCCATACTTGCATATAGCTTAGGATTTAAATGACAGTCGAATGTTGATTGGACTTGTAATTTAAGTGATTAATGGTGTTTGCAAAACGCAGTTGTATAACGAAAGTGTGGCTGTAATGGTTTACGCCAACATAAAAGTTAAGTAATAAAGGTATTAAACAAACTATGCGCTGGGAGTCTGAATAACTCGTGAGCAGTTTTTGACGGAATTTACGCATACTGTTGAGCGTTAAGTGTCAAAGGCGAAATAACTGCATCTCTGAAATGCCAAACAGCAGTATAGAAATAAATAGAGTTGTCCTAATTTAAAGCTGAAAACATGAGAGAACAGACAGCGTTTTTTCACAAACGGGAACTATTACAAATTATTTAACGTAAAATGTTTCAATAATAAATAATTAGCAATCAATTAGTATCGTAAATAATGCTGAAATATTTAACTAATCGATATCTGATGGCTTTTTAAATTTTCTAAAATCGAAAGCTAAGCGTATTCAATATTTTATTTCCTTTACAATAGACGCCGCTTAAAGTGATGTCAGTTAATATTATCGTTCGGATAATGTTATCGAAATGCCGAGGTTTCACCCGTTTGTATACAAAAACATGCAAAATATGTCCCTTATTAGCAATCCTTTGTTCGGCTAAGATGATCAAAAGTTTATAAAATAAATCTTCTCCAGATAAGTTCAAAATTGATAATAAAAATTGCCAAAGGATAAGTCGCCACACTGCTTAGTTTTATTTCAAATTAGGCAGAAAACAACCTAGTTTGATGCAGATTTTCAATAACTCTATCGATATTGAGAGCTATATAATACAGGTACCTCTTCTTCGCGAGTAAATAAAAAAATATAACAGAACAATATTTTTTACCTAGAAATAAAAATTATCTAAAAACGTCTACGCCAAGCTAAGATTGCTCTTTCGCTTAATTTTTAAATTTTACACCGAAAAATACTCTTCCAGTGAGGGATCGCTTCCGATATTAAGATTGAGAGATACAGGATAAGTGAGATAATTTTCAGAAATTATGAAGAATTCATAAATTAACTCTTGCATCACGTATATTGTAAACCGTTATTAGAAAACGTTTGCATTTTTCTAATTAAAACTGTGAAAATACATATTTATATGTTTCTAATTATATCTGTGTTATATTCCACAGTTGTTTTATAGGATATTTTCCCTCCTCTTTTCATCGTAAGATCAATAAATTATTCTATTTGGTAGAATTAATAACAAGACAGAGGATATTTCATATAATTTATTTAATGAAATTCGAAAGTATTACCCAGAATTGTTTAGGCTTTTATGCCACTGCGAGTCTGGTCGTAGAATGAGCCATGTTTGTAAAAGCCTTTGGTAGCTGTTTGAACCGACTGCGCAAGAGCGACGCCTTGACTTCATTGTCCGTTGGAAACCGCTGTTACTCAATACTTTTTTACTTACTATTTCCAATTTTAACCTAAGTTCCTTTTTGACTTGGCTGTATGTAGTCTAGCTTTGTCATGCAACAGGATTGCATCGCGACAATATTTACCTGGATATTTAGATTTGCATGCTTTTCGGAACTTTGTTAACATTTGACAATACTGCTGAGTATTGACTGTAGCTCCATACTCCCGGAATTCCACGAGGAGACGAACTTTGCGATCCAAGAAGAAAGAAAGCATTATTTTGCCAGCACTAGCGTGAAGGGTCTTGAACGTTTTGGGTGGAGGAGATCTGTGTGCTTCCATTTAAAGTTTTGTTGCTTCTATTCGGGCTCAAACTGGTGGCACCAACTTTCGATACCAGTGACAACTGCTGAGAGAAGGTTGTAACCCTGCAGCAATTACAGAGACATGGCTATACTACAGGCCTCTTTTCTGCTGTCAACGAGAACCTATTGCGCACACATTTCGTAGAATTTTAACGCGTACGCAATGATTGCGTGAACCGCAGAAATGCAAAAATGTTCACTATTACACGATGGTCTTTCTAGATCAGCTCATCCCATATCGCAACATTCTGGTCTGTGATACGCTTCGGTGCTCCATTCCGCGTGTCATACTGAACTGGCATGCGTCCTTTACGAAAGCGCTTGCTCAGTTCCTGAATTTTTGACAGGGATATACAATGCTCCCAAAATCCTTTTCATTCGTCGATGGATTTCGTGATCTCTTTTAACTTCTGCTGTAAAAAAGCGCACAGTAGCTCGTTGCTCCTCTGGGGATACCTTCACTACGCGCGGCAGTTACTCAGTTATCATCCTTTTATCATTGCTTGCATCCACTGCCGCCAACTAGCGAGTGAAAAGCACGCGATAACTTTTCGTCACACCCACAATTCTGTCTCATTATTTACTGACTGTACCTAATAACAATTACCATTCCGTACAAGTCATAAAAATAACCAGGGACAAACGAAATTGCATTAAGCGGCACTTAGTGTACAAGCAAACATAAGCTATATCTAAACATTTCTTTTCATGAAATGTGTTAAGAATTAAATGTGTTTTATTTCCACGAACGAAAGGTTATTTTATTTTTTATACCGTAGCAGTTCAAGTACCTGTTGCATTTTTTATTACAATTTTTTGTTCCATTCGTTTTTGAGTATGAGGTGATACATTTTTTTATTATTACTATCTCGGTGTAATTGCTTACATTTAACGATTTCACCAGCTGCGAATAAAGTTCAAATGCCGCGAAGAATTAAAATCTAAGAATTTTCTCAGAATCTTTTATATCATGAGCGTATATTGCTCATCAGCGTAACGAATTGAACATTTTAAAAATAAAATTTGTCTATATTTCGTAATTACATTTTATAGCATCTAGTATAAGAACGTGAGCCAAAAGTTAACAAAATGCCCATGACAGATTTGTTAGTAGAGATTATGCATTATTTTTTACGTACTTCTGAATATGTATCTCCTACGATATAAAGTTAAGGTTAGGCGTCATTTCCATGACTTTAAATCTTTAAAACCATCTTTTGTTAGAATATTCAGCAGCATCTGGCTGCGAGCCGTCCCAGATTTTATTTGCGGAGCTAATACTTTTCCTTTTCAGTTCCATACTCATTTAGAGAAAGATGAAAAAATCAGAGGAAGACAAATCTAGTGAATTAGAAAAGTGAAGTAGAAGTATCATATTATTAGAAATTAATATGTATGCACGGCAAGAGCAATCCTAGCACAGATTTGTCAGAAATTAAAATCATTTTATAGAGTTAAATTAATTTATTTAGGTAGTAAAACAGGGCTGCAGACTTGCTGACATCATGAATCTTTTGTTTACGATCCGATTTACGAACTCATAATGATCATCATTAGCTGACACTTTTCCATTTATGAAATGGTTTGATGTTTAAACCAGTTGCAGGTTACCGTTTGGCCAAACTGCTCGTGGAAACTCAATAATTCAGAAGTGGAAACCTTGTAATTTCTCCGGAAAATCATTAAACACTTTGTGACTTTCTGAAATTTATTAAAAAAATAAATTCAAACACACTGTTCTTTCACATCAGTTGTTTCCTATTTAGATGAAATCGCATTGTTATAAAAGAGACCCTAGAAAATCGATCTGGATTAAATAGGAGCACAGAATAAATTTACAATGGTTATAGCTAATGCCGTAAAATAAGTAAATATAACATGGTTTTCTGGATGTTTTACGTTTCCATAAACGTTTGGGTTCCTCGTATTTGATAGCATTACTGGGGTAAATATATAAATTTTAGTCTTTTAGCAATCATAAATTGTAATCAAACTTTAGATAGACTGACAGCGAACTTTCGCTAAGTCTAAAATAACAACTAAGATTTGAAAAGGGTGAGAAAGACCTTTCATTAAAACTGGTGAAAAACAGAAGACACACCGGGTGCTTATAACTCAGCCAGCATTTATGACGAGATAGGTAGTTCAAATTGAAAGTATGCTAGTAGTCACAGACTACATAATTCGATTTAACACCAAACTGACAAATTTACCCGGGATAAATATTCAAACAACAGCAAGATCGAAGCCTACAAATTGTATCTTAGCTAGCAGCAACTTAGTAACGTGGTCTCGTGAGGCAGAATACGCTCTGTCTCACAATCTAGAAACCTTAGTTTAAATACTCTCGAATTAATTTCCATTCTGGTGTGAAAAATGGAAAGAAAAGTGACTTCTAAATAATAATAATAACTCATTAATTAACATAATAAAAACCATACTAATAAAATATGTTTCTAACACCGTATAAAGTTGTCAGTTTCAACATCTTTATTCTAGCATGTTGGATGCCCTGTTGTCTCCATCTACAGTCTGTAAATACAGAATTTAAACAACTCTTCGATGCTTTTATTATTTTAAGCTAGTGAATTTTGTATCCTGGCGAAATAAAAGTGTTGCCAGTTGAGTAAAATATTTATCGCAAGTTTCGTGGGCAAGCGATGCAGGGAGACAAAAGGGTATCCGTGACTTGAAATCTAAGTACTTTCTTGAAATTTATATTTGAAATTTAAGACTTCGTCTCCATCTAGTGATAATTTATGAGGAAATAATATCACAAAAAATGTATTTCCTTGTCATTTTGAATAGTTATTTTTAATATTTCCTTATGTAACTTTATGTTTAATAGCTTGAATTCCTCAACGGATTAGTTTTGATATAATACACTAATCTCATTTATTAAGCTTAAAATTGTTCTAGGTTTTAAACTGGGATCACATTTGAAGTTTATACTGGATTTTTCAAATTTTAAGTATGTTGCTAATTTTTTAAAAATATTAAATGATAAAATCTTTGAGTGTTAGACTTAAGATCTAGATCCGAAATTCTCAGAACACAATTTAGTATTGCTAGTGTTATTATTTTTATTTATTCGTCTGCAAGATAGTCTTTTTATTCAGATGAATTCGTAAGGATCCTAAGTTTTACTAAGGTTTATTTTATTTTAAAACTGTACTATTTTCTACTTCCGGCCAGAATTAAATGTGTAGGCAACAATTATTATTTGTCATAATAACTACAACTACTTCTACTAGATAATAACTACTACTTTCACTTCACCTTTAGTTTCAGTTTAGTTTCTAAGGTTGTCATGCCTGAAGTCAGTAAGGAGTTAGTGAGGGCTACAAAGAATAATAAAGATGTTATATATGGAAAATATTGATTCTTGCTTTTTGATTTTTGCTATTTAAATTATTATAAAAAGAACTTAGCAAGCAACCACATACTTGGTGACCTCGGAATTATTGATAAAGATGTCAGAAAGTGAACAATCGGCGATTAAAGCACGGGTAAGTGTTAAAATACCTCCCTTGTGGGCTGAAAAGCCAGAGATATGGTTTTATCAAGTAGAAGCACAGTTTTCTATTTGTGGAATAACTGCCGAGGAAACTAAATTCAACTATTTAGTTTAGCAATTGGAAGCAAAATTTGTTGAAAGTTTATGGGATATTATAAGTGACAATAGCAAAACCAAATATACTGCTGCTAAAGAACGTCTCTTGAACACTTTTAAAGAAAGTGAAAATAAACGTTTACAGAGACTGCTAACAGGCATAGACTTGGGAGACAGTAAACCTAGTCAACTTTTACAAAAAATGCGAAATCTTGCTACCGATGTCATTTCGAATAAAGTTCTTAAAACACTATTTCTGCAGAAAATGCCAGATACTGTGCGCAATATTTTAATCATTAGTGATGAAGATATCGAAAAACTAGCTCTGATGGCGGATCGTATCATCGAAATGCAACCAAAACAAGAAGTATACTGTGCCAGCAGTATTGTTTCTCCAGGAACAGATGCTATTGCTGAATTACGACAACAAATTGCAGCTTTGGATAATAAATTCGAAAAACTAACTGTCACAAGAAATTCTCGTTATCGCTCAAGAAATAGCAGTCGATCATCTAATAATCGATGTAAGTCTCGGAGCCGTTATAACCCTAATGGCAAGTACTGTTATTTCCACTTTCGTTTTCGAGAAAAGTGTTTTCCTGATAGATGCAAACCCCCCTGTGCATGGAAAAACAACTCCCCGGAAAACGAAAATCAGCAGTAGAATTAGCGGCAGACTCTGCTGCTGTAAATAAAGAAAATTGCCGTAAATTCCGCTTATTTATCACGGACAAAAAAACAGGTTTACATTTTCTGGTTGACAGTGGAGCAGAGATAAGCCATATTCCTCGTACTTCTAAACACAAACTTATTAGTGACTATAAATTATATGCTGCAAATAATACAGAAATTGATACTTTTGGTACAGAAGTTTTAATTCTTGATCTTGGTTTACACCGAGAATTTCAATTCCCATTTATTGTAGCAAAAATTAGTAAACCCATATTAGGTGCAGATTTTTTAAATAAGTTCAATTTATTGATTGATATAAAGCATAAAAGGCTAATTGATGGTGTGACGAACCTTGCAGTTTATGGTGACATCGCACCCATCTCTATTAATGAAACTGTAAATACAACGGGCAGCTTATGTAAATATTCTGATTTATTTGCTATGTATCCTAGTATAACAAAACCAAATTTTCTTATTTCTACTGTAAAGCATAATGTGAAACATATTATAACTAAAGGTCAACCTGTAAGTTGTAAAGCAAGACCATTAGACTCTAAACGGTTGGAAATAGCTAAAAGAGAATTCAAATATATGCTGGACAATAACATCATTAGTCCGTCCAGTTCAGAATGGGCAAGTCCCCTACACATAGTGACAAAAAAGACGGTTCTTTCCGCCCATGTGGGGATTACAGAAGACTGAATGATTTAATTTCATTTCACCTTTAGTTTCAGTTTAGTTTCTAAGGTTGTCATGCCTGAAATCAGTAAGGAGTTAGTGAGGGCTACAAAGAATAATAAAGATGTTATATATGGAAAATATTTATTCTTGCTTTTTGATTTTTGCTATTTAAATTATTATAAAAAGAACATAGCAAGCAACCACAAATGCTTTAACTTGTTTATGCAAATTGTCTTGCTAACGTCCAAGTACTTAAGTTGTGGCTTTTTGCCAAGCGCGAGAGAGGAAGCAAGCCGCTCGCCACTGTAGTTTTACGAGTTTACTCTCAGTTGCTGGTTGCCTTTAAGGCCAGAGGTTTAGCCCTCTTGATAGTTGCAAACGTATTGTAGTTTAAGCAGCTCGGCGTACTACATACGTACCTTTTTTTAAATAAAGGCAAGTCTTAGTGCTAGGCATTTGTATACTAATTCAAAGTTAGTTTTTTAGTTAGAGTTTTAGTTAGTAGTTTTTATATTCTTACGTTCAGACCACAAGTGGTTGGTATTTGTATTCCGAAGTTCGGAAGATCCTGTAAAAGATTGAAAATAAAGGGTTTCGTATACCCTTCCTGTTTGTGCTGTCTACTTCACACCTTCTTGAACATAGCTTGAGTAAGCTCCCTGTTCTATTCAGGACCATTCATGTTTGCAAAGCAAATCAAGAGAAACACAAGTCCTGATAAATTTACTCATATCAAAATTTTAATGTATTATCTTTATACCATTGCGTATTCAGAATCAAAAAACGGAATTCTAAAATGGAAGTTTGTGTTTTAGTTAACACTGCAAATTTAATTTCATCAGTTTTCAAAAATAGTTTCTCAGAGTTATTTAACCGTTGAATTTCTTATGAGATTTTAGACAGTAATCTGACATTTTGGAATGAAAATTACTTTTTTAGTTGCTTGAATTGAACACAGGATGGTTGTTGTCATAAGAATCTCTTTAACACGTGAAGATGTCAAAAGACGTGTTTTAAGAAGTGATAAAGAAAATCGGCTCACCTTTTTGTGTACATATGCAGTTAGTAATTCTGCTGGAAAATGAATCTGAGAGGAAAGTATCGGAATTTAATTGTTTTGTCGATTACCGAACAAAGTGAACATTTTTGAAAGGAGTGAAGCAATAGGTTTCCCATATAGTAGAAGAACTCTCAGTTAATTAACTTAAAAACTCAACACTTAAATAAACACGTAAAACTAGAACCCAAAAGAATATTAAGAATATGTGCACACATGATATGAATTTTGTTATGAATATACTACTTTCATATTCTTTTAAGAATAAACGTTTTGGGAATCATATCCTGTGGAAAACATGAAAGCGTTAAAATATTTAGTCGAACTTGTATGTTTCTTAACAAATTCATTTTTAATCATCGTGTTCAATGGCTGAAATATATTGGATCATTCGTAAAGTTAAGCGCTTTTTTTCAAATCAAAGCATACTTTCTTATTATTATTTTGTTACTGCTGCCGAAGAATGATCTATATTGAAGTCTATATGTAAGAAGAGTCTTTTCTGTTCTTGTTACTTAATTCTTACATGTATTGTTGAGTAACTTTTTTTCCCCAGTGAACTGCTAAGAATGAAGAACCTAGAAGTTCATCATGTTATGTGAGCTCTTTTATTTCTTAAAAAGCAAAAACGCTACCCAGGCTAAAATTTATGCTACTTTTGAACAAAAACACGTTTGTGATGACACAGTTTGAAGGCGGTTTAAGAAATTAAAGCACGGAGATTTTAGCTTCGAAAACGATATCCATTCTGAATGAACATCCAGTGGAAACAAGGAATTATTATTTAAAAAAAACAATTGCTAAAAATCCGCTATTGCTGAAACTATTGCTTTTAGTTTTCATGAACTATCAGACAGTTTAAATATCGCAAAATTCACAATACAGGATAATTTGAGGAAAAATCTGGCAGGCACGCTGCTACGAAGTATGGGTACCTCATATTTTAACAGAGCAGAATAACATACTTGCTCAACTTTTGGCATGTGATTCTTTGCTGAAAAAAATAAAGAAGATCCTTTCCTGAAATGTCTCATTATTGGAGATGAGGTTACTTCCCGGTGTGCAACGCGGCGACTGTGAACCAGATTTCCTTAAAAAATCTGGCTGTTAAAATGTCACTCTCCTCCTAGAACAGTCTTAGTGAGATAGCTTTCAGAGATTTAAATATTTGAAATTAAACTGTAGAGATATTCAGTTATTTCTAAGCAGGGGAGAGGAAAATGAGCAATGTCCTTGCTGTAACTCGAACCTCGGACCTCTTGAATACTCGCCGAGTGTGCTGACCTTTACACCACGAAGGCATGCTAAGAAGGCGGGCGAAATACCTTATATACCCCCTTTTGAAGGGCGACTGGGGATTAGGGGACCCAATCGCAAAATCCTGGCGGTGGAGAATCATGATCCACCACTTCTTTTACTACGGGCATCATTGTATAGACATTACGTTATTTTTAAACAAGAGACATGAAAAATGAGCAAAGCCCTCGGCAAATAAAAGGCAGGAAGGCAGGAATGAAAGGCAGGAAAAATAACTTATAAAACAATCAAGAAACAAAGAGATATATTATTAAATATTAAATTAAGAAATGTGTTTACAGCTCTTTAATCTTTCATTTTACTGATCAGTTATAATTTAAAAGAATATGGAGTCGAATGGCAACCCTCTGAAAACTTTAAAGGAACTCTGAAATTTGTGAAATGAGGAGAGAACAAATAGAGACAATCTTTTATCTCATGCAGTGGAGTCGCCTGGAACTTGAACAACCGAATAAATTTGGACAGATTCTACTGAATGTGTCATAACGTCAAAAGCATATTTTTCAATCTTTTATTATCTATTACCGTTACATTACCGGTTACTATCGATGTCATGTAATCTTAAAGCCGGAAGTTAAATTACGTTCTAAGATACTCTGTCCATCAGGAGGAAATTCGATCATCTCGAATCCGCGGGCTTAATTAGATATGTAAATTAACTCTGTCCAGACTACTTCATCTTCGTCAAAACTGTCTTCAGTGAATAAAAACGTACGCTCTTCGTTTTGTTCAGAAACGGTAGGCAATGTTATTGGGAGACTAATGGCTCATGCTCAGGTCAAGGATGACAGGCACAACGCTAGATTGGTGGCGAAATATTCACAAATATTCAGCCTTTAAAAAGTAATAATTTAATGCAGTTATTCAAATTATTTCTACAGCTTAAAACGATAAAACTTTCTGATAAAGTTTTGAAGCAATCATTATACAGCATAAATGCAATATTTTTAGATTTTCGAAACAAGTATTCTTTTTGATAACACTACTAGATTCTCTTTCGTACAATTACATGTCAAATAACGATGAAGTTTAGAGCAACCTTTATAGTCATGTCAGAATAATATTAATAGGTTCCTTATGTATTTGATCATGTTCTAACTTCTTCTAAAAGAGACTGAATATAATTTAATATGGATGTAAGAGATGTTTTTGCGGATACAGCAGCTACATTCCTGTGTAACCTTTAAACTTCAGATCGCCATTTAGCACTAACAATGTTTTTTAGTTCATAAATGTGGATCACAGGTATATTTAAACTGATCAAACGGCATTCGGTGATTATCGGACCAGTAAAAGAATGTAAAGCAATAATATATTAATACATAGGAAGTGCAAAATTTAATCCCAAAAATGTGTGCAATCAATACATTTACACTGCAGCAAAACTCTCTGTTGAAAGATAGGTTGCATGAATTTTACATAATTTATAACAAAGAATATTTTAGTAAATTGCAAAGGTATTTAAAACTTAAAACGGAAGCGAATGGTGTTAAAATCGACTTTCTTGCATTATATTCAGAAGTATAAATAATAACAGAAAAGGAAAATAGTCAAATAATTCAAAAATCGGCAATAGTCAAAAAACAAAGTGTGATGGGGACACCATATGACTTCCTTGTACGGAATATTAAATTAAACGCTTTTTTTTTGCTGCATTTCATTTAAACATATTTCATTAGAGATATATTTCTCATTCAATTAATTCAGTTCTCACTTCGCGACAAGGCACACATAAAACCTCAAAATATCTTCAAGGCAGATTTTTTTGGTGCACAAAATTAAAAGTTTCCTTATGGTCCCACTCGGCAAAAAGACACTGAAGTATAGAAACTGATTTAATTCACTAATCTGTGAAGTTTCAAATGTAAACGAATATGGCTGCTATGGTAACAGAAAATTAGGCTTAGCTGCCCTTAAACAATTTTTTAATTGTTGATAATTATAAAACTAATGCATGCAAATTACCTAAAGGCATAAAAACCTTAACCGGACGATAAGAACAACATAATTCAATCATTTGTAAAGCAAAAAATCTGATGTATATGTTACGGTGAAACACCGAAATCTGGAGAATGTCGACTTTCACCGGTGAATGTCAACATTCACATAGTCTCTTGGTGTATGTCCGAAATATTTTCCAAATACTCTTATTGCTGACTTACACCGGTCAATGTAGAGATTCACCATGTACTAATGGTGAATGTTGAACATAAAATCCTGGTGGTGGAGAATCATGATCCACCACTTCTTTTACTACGGGCATCATTGTATAGACATTACGTTATTTTTAAACAAGAGACATGAAAAATGAGCAAAGCCCTCGGCAAATAAAAGGCAGGAAGGCAGGAATGAAAGGCAGGAAAAATAACTTATAAAACAATCAAGAAACAAAGAGATATACATTTAAGATTACAATAACAATATTATATTTTCTTCTCCGTAATTCAGTCGCGCAAAAATGCACTTGAGACTTGAAATAAGAACTTAAGAACATGAGAACCTAAAACACACAATACATTCAAAATGAGAAAGAAAAATAATAAAAATTAAAACTTACTTAATAATACAGTACGTTCTAAATGAGAAAATAAAATAACAGTAATAAAAAACTTACTAAATTATGTGATTCAAATCTTATTTATTGCAACAACTTAAACTATTATGGCAATTTATGACCTCTCTTTTCGACTTACACCAGAGCATATCTGTGATTGTCGACATACACCGGTGAGGGTCCAAATATACAAGAATGTAGTGCAATATTCGATCTTTCACCAACGTATTCGGTGAATGTTGACATTCTCCGGTGAAAGTCGACATTCTCCAATTTCGGTCTTTCACGGTAACATATACCACATGACTTCCTTGTACGGAATATTAAATTATACACATTTTTCCTGCATTTCATTTAAACTTATTGAATTGAATGAAAACTACTTCATCAATAGAGCATAAACCAAAATAAAATAAATGCACCCTTTAAAATTCACTATATTTATTTAGCATAGCAACACTCTGGCGCTAGGTTCACTTAACAGTATTACATCTCATTCATTTTATAACTCACAATGCACAAAATTATATCATCTGAAGTATTATTTAATTGTTGCCACATGTTCTATTCAAATACTATCCTAAATCTAAACCGATGTATAAAAGAAGTTAAATAATAAAGAAACAGTTTTTCAAAGACGATTCGGAACCGCTTACCTAATGCGCATGCGCTACTCGTAAATATTCTCCTCTGGTCGAGACTCTTAACATTTCTTTCTCATAAGATCTCTCCGAAAAACCAGAAGAAAACTGTTTATTTCCCCTTCCCATTTTCATTTTTTTAACTCCGTTTTCTTATCATAATTTCCAATAGGATTTACTTGTAAAGCAAAATCATTTTTGCCGGGCTTCGTTTAAATACATATCTGGAATGAATTAGGAATGTAGTACGTATATCTGCGAAAACAGATTATTGCTACATGCGAGGGGTTGAATAAGTAATGTTTAAATCTAATGATAATGGTCTTCGGAGATATGGGACTTCAAATTTCATATCATGCTAGACAAGATGCGTTATCAGAGTGTTAATAATCTTGTTAGCTCTTTTATATATGTAATAAGATATTCTTTTGTCTCTGTGAAGTGATTTGTTACTTCAGTAGTTAAGAATGGCTACATATTGCTAGTTTAAAACAAGGCTGTAAATTATCAATAACTTTATCTGTTATCTTACGTGCATGAAAGAGACGTATGGAAACATGTTGCATCTTTTAACTTGCATAAAAGTGAGAGAATTCAGACATAATTTTTGTGACAATTCAAAAGCCTTTGTTGTTTCGCTAAGATTCGAGCTAGATAAAAAAAAACTGTGTTCTCTCCTGTGTAAATGATTTAGTAGATTTATATAAAAATAGCTAGTAGCCTTCACTGTCTTTTAGAAAATGATAAAAAATATATATAAAGCATGTACCATTGCTAGTTTCCAAAACTATTTCGCTGTATAATTAAGTTTATTACGAACTTCGTACAGACAATAAAGGAAAACTGGCTGCATTTAACAACTTTTATTGTTATACTCGCAAATCAATAATTCAATTTCTTTGAAAGTATCTTTGTCGAGAGCGTATCCGAAATATTCCGGGGAACAGAATCTGGATTTCAGTGTGTTCTTGAATATGAATTTTCTCCATTCTTGCACATATAATTTTGCTAGATACCCACCATACCGTGGGTAACAGACACTAGGAGTGTTAAAATCTAGTTATTTCACAAATACATGAGAGCTAACAGGGAAAACAAAATTTTTATAGCATAAAAAATTGGGTCTGGTTCAACCTTTTCAGAAAAGGTAGAATGTACTGCATAAGCGATTAACCAAAGAAAGGCGTTTATAATTATTTAAGCATTCATAGCAGTACTTGTTATAATAATGAATTCGCAAAAGCCAATAAGTAACATAATCGTAAAAGAGAAAACCGAATCTTAAAAACTACGAACAAGCGTTCAGTTTCGTTGTCATTTTCAGCTAAAGTGTCACAGATATCTGCAAAAACATTTATTTCGAATGAAGATTACAGGAAATAAATAAAAATTTTCTTTTTTAGGTTATTGTGGATTGCATCATTTAGATTTTTAAATAATACGAGTATTATACAAAATAAATAGAAAGGAACTTAATAATAAATATAATGTATAAATAAATAAATTAAAATTTGAGAGTTCTAAATAAAAGTAAATCAACAGGGTATAATTTTTAATTGTTTTTAAGTGTTGCAAATGTTATAAATTTATGCAAATAATTACCCATAATTTTCTTTTATTCGTAGTATTTTATTGTATAAATATTTTTATTGGTTCAGAGTGATTTCGTATTTTTCGCAAACTTTTGCTAGTTCTTTAGTTCATTCTGCTGTAATATTGTGTATTTTGTACAACTTTTAATTTGTGGATAATGATTGCATAATTATGTATTCATTAGCGTTACCATTTTTTAATAGTTGTAGTTATATGAATATACATTTGTGTTAATAACTCAAGAAGATTTGGAAAGAAAGTGTGTTAAAATTTACATTTGTGAAATAAAACGGAACTAGAGCTTGTTAAAATCTACCAAAACAACTAGGTAATTTATGGGTAATCATGGTTATATTTTGGTAAGTTTCAGAAAAAAAAGTTTTAAAAACCTAAAACCGGTTTTTTTTTTTTTTTTTTTTTTAACAGAATATTTTTGGCTGTCCTTTTCTTTTGATCCTCTTCCTTTGGCATAAGTATAGATGGAACAATGATAAAAAGTCCAGTAATCAGAATGAAGTTGTATAATCAGTTTGTAGTCTATTATTTTATTGAGCTAGATCTTCAAAATCAGAAATATTAATTAAAACTCGGCAAAACGATCATTTTCGCCCTCATTTTTCCGAGTGGAAACAGTCTGGCAAGCTGGAAATGAAAATCTGCTCATTTCGAAGATTGTTGCCACTGCTCGTTTTCAAATCCTAGAGTTTGTTAATAAGAAATTTCTAAGTTTTACGATGAAATAAAAATAGCAATGCCAAACATTAAATACATTATTCCCGATACCAAAAATTCGTTAGAATCCATTTCGGCTATTCCCAGCCTTGTGCAACTATAATTAGCCAAAATATTAATTGAAAACTTTGAAAGCCCTAATTTTCGCATTCATTTGTCCGAGTGGCAACAGTGTCGCACGTTGGAGATAAAAATGCTTTATTTTCGAAAATTTTAGCTATTGCTCGCTTTCAATTAGTAGAGTTTGTTAATAAAAAATCTTTAGCAAAATCTTTAAATATAAACAAAAATGTCTATTTCTGTGCTTGTTTGTTTGTTTGCGTTATTGATTTCTGATCAATTATGACAAATGTTTTGCCACATTTAATAAACTCAAATTGAATGTAGGTGAAATATTGGATGGAACTTGAGCTTTTACGACCATTTGATTAGAAAGACGAAAATAATTAAAAACAGCTTGCCATTGCTGCTGATATAATGAGAGAGAATTAGCTTATTTTCTACCGAAATTCTTTATGTGGGTTCCATATCGCATCAGACTGAAAAATGTATGACTATGAATTGAATTGTTTGCATCGTTATTTGAGATAGATTAAAGAGGTATCGTTCTTTCTCTGTTGTTTGATGCATTACTCTCAATGTAACTTAACTGGCATATGATACTTCCGCTAGTCTAAACTATAATCGTAAGCTTTTTAGATGAGTCTAATTTATAAGCTTTAAGTCAAAAAGTGTTTAGACCAAAATGAAAGCTTATTTATTAAGCATAATTTAAATTTTACGATTAAAAGGAAATTGATCTCGTTATTATATATTTCAACATTTTGTTAATATTAACAATAACTTAACAAAGCGCTGAAAGCTGAAAACAAAAGTTCTTTACCTTTACACGTGATATACAAGCAGAACAAAGAAAATAGACAGAATCTCCAACGTACGAACTTTTTACGGCAATACAAATTAAACAGGTACTTGAATGACACAAGTGTTGACGAATTTAATGATGTTTAGGATCTGAAGTTTTATTTCATATTCTTTACCAGACAAAAGGTACGCAAAGTCATTAAGGAGAAACATAATCGGGACAAAGAATGTCTCTTCGCGATATAAACATAACTGGAGTTGAAATAATCTGTCTACGAGAAATCAGTCTACCTATTATTCTTGATATATTCTAACATTATTGTCAATGTGCAATACTATATTTCGGTCTTTCAGTAGTTCGCGATAAATGGTTTTGGACTGCCTGCAGAAGAAAGAGGACTCCTGGTATTAATAAGATTAGAGCGAGATGAAGAGGATTATAACAAGTCCACTTAAAAAAGTTTTCTACTCTTTTCTTAGTAACTATTTCTATCTTCAATCTTATTTGAGTAACAGCTTTTGTCATATAGCGCTGATTTCGAAATAATAAAGTAGCAATAACTGCATTAAGGATATATACTGTCGGTGAGAATATACAACGCAATCTTGCAGTTCCCAAGAGGTTTTGTATTTATAATGTTGAAGATATTGAACAAGAAGGCAATTCAGTAGCTTATTTAGTCATATTTTGAAGTAAAGATAAGCAACTATGTTCTTTTAGACGCTATTGAAGGGCAGGTGTTAAATAATATGGTTTATAAACGTTACACTGTGCAAGATATTACGAATATAGTTTTTAAACGTTCTCTTAAGAAAACTTAAACTGACTGGATTAGATTTATTAGATAATGACAAATAATATTGGGGTTATCTTCCAGCAAGGATAACTTCGTGAAGGATTTTAGTCATGTAGTAATACTTAATTCTTTTTTATCCCTCGTAGTCACATTGCGCATGAGAAAAACCCATCAAAACACCCGCGCAGCGAGTCCGCTGGCTCGAAATATGAAGCAAGATCGAATTACTTGTATTCAGAGGACTTATCCTCTCTGCTGCTGGTGACGCCTTTAAGGAGACATAGCTTCCTGTATTCAAGTCAATATACCTATTATTAAACTTGAAGTTTATTTCCTTACGCCCACCAGCGGCCGAGCGGTAAAGTTGCTGAACACTGGTAGTTCGGTCCGAGGTTTGAATCCCGCGAACAGGCTGACTGCATGGGTGTTTTCGTGGTTTTCCCCATGTGTAACGTGTATACGAGCCAGTTTCCTTTAGAACGTCCTCCACGAAGGCATCTCTCGCCTTAGGCAGATAGCCCTCGAGGCTTTGCCGTAATTAAATAACCTAACCTTTATTTGTTTACATTACATTTATGTAGTCTGTTATACGAACGTATGTGTACGTTTGTTACATTTTTTATTTCATTTTAACAGAATATAAACTTTTCAGACAATATTACTCGATTTAAAATCCTTCAGGCATCACCTTCCTTCAGACATTTTAAATCATCGCATACAAAACAGTATAATACAGTGGTCTTAGGCTCAAGTCGCATGCACGATTTGATAGCAGTTGTCGGTCCATATGCACGACACTAAATTTGTTGATATTGCCAGAATTTTCAACAAAAAGTCGAACAACAAACTAAATTTTAACTTGATTTCAATTCTCACTAACTAAATATTTATTAAAACATACATAAAAATAATAATAAAAATGCGAAGGGAAACGTTCAAGTTTATCGTGCTTATTTTCTGACTAACGTTTATTTCAGATAATTCTAAAATATTGAATTAACCAGTAAATAATTTGCTTTTAACAGAAATTTAAATAAATTCTGATAAAACTTCCCCAGTAAAATAAAATAAATAAATAAAATAAAAACAAACATGAGAATAATACTTACAACATAATCTTCCTTCAGGCCCTAAATTTTTTTATCTACAAGAGCAGAAAAATATATCAGATTATGCGTAAATATTGTATACATTCCTCTATTTTTTATTACAGCTTGACACTTAACTTAAAGGCGTTTCAAGTTGATAACAAAGTAGCCTTGGAGAAATATTACTGGAAAATATCATCATCACTTCATATTAGAACGCAGTGCGGCCACCCTAAGGATCGAAGCTCGTCTTATGACTCATCATCACGTATGTTAGATTCTCATTGGTGTAAAAGCAAGCTTTTACACTGCACTTTACATGACTTCGATGTAATAAGAATCTAAATCGTTTAGCGAGAAAGCGTAAAAGTCTAGCCACACAGGTTTTGTGCAGCATTTGTCCAGAGAGTGGTGGGACGGAGGACCATAAGTGTGGGACGGAGCACAAGTGCTTCAGTGCTTCCAAATATTTGAGAAGTACATTTAAATTTTGCAGTGGTATTTATGCATTACATTTAAATTTTGGGGGAAAAAAAGCTGTGAACCTTCCTTTATTATTCCATCCCAATTTTACTGAAAACATTTTGAATATTTTATGGTAATGAATTATAATGAAATCATTAGTAGAAATTTGCAGCATATGTATGCCATTAGTAGGTACCCTTAATGAAAGTTTAAAAATTAAAATTTCTTGAAAAATTAACTGAAAATGAATTTGTTTTAGCGCTTGATAACAAAATGTATAGCATATAAAAATATTCTTATATTGGTTAAATGTCACTTATATCTTCATCCTTTCTCTAAGCTTAGGTATGTTCGAATAAAAATGAGAAATATCGTTAATTTTTTTTAAAATTGATTAATTTATTAGCGATAAAAAAGAAAAAAAAATTCTTTGATATTTTCATGATTTTCGTCTTATATTTGTAAGGAACTACTATATCCGCCTTGCCTCCTCTTATGCTATAAATAATTATTAATTCAGCCTAGCATTGGTAGATCCATGTTTCGAATCTCATCCGAATTTTCAAGATGTCAGCTCTGAAAAGCCTGATAGTTTCCACAATAGCATCTGAAGTGAAAGTAGAGTAAATAAGTATAGTAAAGAATGATCGTATTCCCCTTTGCATTCTTTTGTGGTGTAAGTGGTTCATACATCCAGCAATGTTTCGAATCATGCTGATTTTTCGAGTTTCCGGAATTTAAAGCTTAAATAATCTTTATGTAAAACATAAGTATATATATATATATATATATATTTATCCCAGCCTGTGGGCACATATAAACAGCATATTCTGCTGATTGATTGCTTGATTTGTTGTTAAGGTACATATTACCTAATTAACTGCCGATTCTATAAAATGAGGAAATACAGAATTATAATATATAAAGAATCATATTATTGATCTATAAAGATCTTGCTGTTTCCGTATACATAATTTTAACAGAAATTAGATATGCCTCGAAAATATATGGTTGCCAGAATAACTAGCCATTGTATCAGTTACTGTAATTGTATAACATAACATAAACCATGCCTAGCTTTGATTTGATTACACGTGCTGTATTTTAATCAGGTGCAGTTAATACTGCTTCAGCAATATACTGCTCTTTGTGTGATTTGCTAAACTAATTATATAGTAAGCGACACTGCAAATACGTTTCAGGTTAATATTAATAATGGTAGTATACAGTTGAACTACTGGTATATTATTTAGATAACATTGTTAGGCCTAAAATTTCTAAACACATGTATTTTGCGTTTCAAATAAATATTTTAACAAAACTTTTTATTTAAACAGAACTTAGAACATAAGTGAACTCTCTTGTGTTACAAATATCAACTACAGCTGACGTTGATGCAACTAAAGTAACAGTGAAATTAAATTTAAAACAGAGATTAATAATCATTGAATATCCAATTTAAGTCTTTCTCTAGGCTAGCTCAGTACCTCTACCAACGTAGCAAATTCAAATGTCGTCAGCGATATAACGCAATGGCGAATAATGGAAATTAGCAGAGTTGATCTAAATCATTTATATTCTGGTGAGGAAACGGAATGGAGATGTTATAGTAAAGGCTGAAATTATAACAAGTTATTTTAAATAATAGCATTATACATTGATTACAAAGATAATGTGAAGTAAACCTAGGTATTTAGACTTAAAGATACATATCAAATATTTTATATACAGTTCCCTAAGATAAAAAGGTGCTTCAGTCATGGCTGCAAACTCTAACGTAGCCTTCTATATGCAATTAACCTAGATAAACAATGTTTCAGTAATGGCTGCTAGCTGCAAACTTAGCTAGCTAATAAACTTTTTGAGACTGGCAATTTTTCAGTGGAACTGATTTTAAGAATCTACTGTTTTTCCTCCACGATCTTATCCAAGTACATAACAACAGTTTTACAAATGTAAATTTGATTCCACAAGGCACAGACTGTTTTGTTTTGAGACAACATACTACTGAATATTGCTAGACTACTAATATATTAAGCATATTACTGAATATTACTAGAAAACTATTGAAAGTTGTAATACTATTATGATGAAATACCAGGTAGTAACATTAAAGTTCAATAATTTCAGGCATTAAATGTGATTACAATTTTCTTTTGAGGCATTTCACTAAAGACTAGTTCTATGCTAATGGGTTTTTCAACTTCTCAAATCTGCTGAAGAGAACAAAGGGAAAGTATTATTTCTAATGTAATACCAGCTAATTTAGAAATGAAATTGGAAATTAAGGAAATGTAAGACGTTATTTTCTGAAAAATGTACACTGGCCTTGAAAAGAAATGCCTTGTTGAAAGCGATATTAAGGGAAACTAGATCGCAGCCACATTGCGCAAAAATTCCAAATAAAGACAAAATTAACGTTTCAAAGCAATCATAAAAGAAATTAGTAGGAAAGTAGGAAATTCTTAGGCATACTTACAGAAATAGATTTCGTTTTATTTTATAAGAAAATTTGCATTGGAAAATTCACATTTCAATTACACACAGTCCGGCTGCATGCTGCGAAATTAATTAAACAATTAAGCTATTATAATTAAAGTGGTTAACACTCCAATAGGAAAGTACATAAGAATGAAATAAAAACAAAGCAATTTAATAATATAACATAACAAAAAATATGATAAAATAAAACAAAAATAAATAGTTAAAAATTCTTTGATCTTTTTCAAGGACCAGCCGAAACGTTTTCTGGAGAATCATCGCTCATTACGTAAAACAAAAGTTTCTGTATAAAAACATATAACACAAAAATCTTGAGATATGCATAATTGAAATAATATTAAAGAATGAAAAGTTCAGAATATTGCTGATGTTTTAAGTAAGTAGAAAATGGAATCTTTCCTATTTCGTACATGCATATCACAGCGCAATTTCATTCTTTCACGAAAATAGTTAATTTTCGTGTTTGAGAAAGCAAGTTTCATTCCTCCATAATTAATACGTTATAATAACAATGAGATACTTAAGTACAAAATATCTCAGAATATTAGCTCTTACAAGTGTATCTGTCTTCAACTTAATTGGTATTCATGTTAGCAGCCATTTATTTCTTCGTAGACTGTTGGTTATGAAGTTTATCAAACAAGTTTTTTCAGGGTCGAATTTAATTATTATTTATAAGAAGAAATTGCGTTCTACATATAATGTCATGAGTCTTTCAAAGGTTTTTAAATATCTGTACGTCTCAGAGTAGACATAGATTTTCTGTTTAAGACGTGAAGGTATATACGCCCATTGATCATCATATTTTACATATAATATCACATCTTCACCTTTGCAATTTTTATATACTTAAAGTTAACAAGAATATTTCTTGTTCGTAGCTACTTTCAGGTAAAAACATTTTTAGAATCAGATATTGAATTAAATCTCGATTCATCATTAAACCTAACATCCTATAGTTGCATACTCTAGCTCTGATTTAATATTTACCAAATCTAGCCGGACCTCTTTTAATTATCAATGAAATGTAAATTATTGGCAATCTGGAATAAAACCCTTTATCATTATATCTTCATATGCAGTTTTCTGAGATAAGAAGGTGTTTCAATAATGGCTGCAAACTCTAACTTAGCCTTCTATATGCAGTTCAACGAGATAAACAATATTTCAGTAACAAACGCAAACTCAAAATTTAGCTACCTAATAAGATTTTTGCTACTGGCAATTTTTAGTGGTACGGATTTTAAAAAAGCACTTGTCCTCCCCCCCCTATGATCTTATCCCAGTACATATCAACAGTTTTAAGCTGATTACACAAGGCACAGACTGTTTGTCTTGAGACAAACGTCTATTATATTGCTTCAAAATTGTCCATCATCCTTTGAAATGGCTGCCTGCCCACCATCTCAAACATTCTTTTTAAGTGTACTTAGAAGTCAGAAAAGAGTATTTTGATTCGATCATAACTAAAAAATCGTGAGGCAAAAATATGTTGCGTTTAACAAACGCTTGACAAGACTAAATGACGTCGCGTACAGACAGATATCGATCTCAAGAAACATTTGTTTTTCCTTTTGTAACGCACTCTGGCTTCCTAGCATGAATTCCTACCAAACTAATAAGTTGTTTCTAGCTCTATTGTTACTTCTGTAATTACATACGTTACTTCTAAACTGCCGACAGCTCTTCATCTATAATATTTTTTTAAATATTATTTCGATACAGCATAAAGATATTTAAATTTAAGAAATGCGTAAATCAAGCACTCTATTAAGAAGTTTCCGTGGAAACGAATTTTATCTTTCTATATATGCTTTCGATGTTTTGGATAACTTTTTGCTGTTGTTTGAATTTGAAATATTGACATTGATCAAACTAGATTGTATAATTGAGAAAAGGTTCGCTGTTGTTCATTGAGTCAAAATCTAAATCAGATTGATTTGTAATTTCATGAAATTATTTTTATACATATCAAATATTTTGAATACAATCTTACATCAACATGCATAAAAATTTGAAATAAATGCGCATTTTAATTAACTAAAAACATTCATCATTAGACAAAGGCCATTCTTAATTTATTACTACTTGCAGATATTAACTAATAATCTGAAGTTTACAGCATGTAAATGTTATTAAGTCTAGCAATAGTAGGTAGAAAATTAATTTTATTATTATTGGAATGTGATGGAAAAAGATACATAAATTGTTACAAAATGAAAGAGAAAGCAATCTGCAGGAGAGGATATCTCCTTTGAAAGTAGGTCATTCTTATTTCATACCTTTATTGCAGTAATAAAACATACTACAATTTAAATTGTTATGTGAAGAATAAATGTTAAAATGCAAATTATGTATTGAATTCCTCCACAATCTAAACATTTAACATAATGGTTAAGTAAACAGGTTTCTGTTAATTTTAGTCCTCGCAAAATTGCAGACGCACTTGCACAGAAGTTTGCTGAAAATCAATAAATCAAACACATATTTTATAATACTTTAACACACTGTTATAGTCAAAATAAATATTAGCTTGTTGCTGATTCATTTATGTGCTTTTATGTAACAGCAGTTGCAAGTGTTATACATGAAGTAAGCTAGATAATACATTACAAGGTACAAGCGGATATACTTAGTAGTTTCTTCCTAAAGAGCATTCAATTAGAAACATATGTAAGTGTATATTATAAAAGGATGTTAAAAATGTTCTCAAAAGTGTCCTTCCTAAATTTTTTAACAATTACATTGCATTATGGAGTCATATAAAAGGTACTGGTGCTGCTTTATTAAATGTTAAATTAATTTAGATTAAACGGATTCACTACACATTTACTTAAAATAATTTTTTTTTGGCATTTAGTGTTTTTTCTTAAATATTTTGTTATTACCAAAAATTAAGAGAAAGTGATCTTGGTCCTAAGTTACATTTTTACACTGATTTTATGTCAGTATGTATAAATTGGAAATTTTCTACCTTCTTGAAAATCGATAACATTTTTAAATGTATTACAAAACATAAACTAAAGAATATTTTCATTTTCAAGTGTTCATACACTTCTTCTGTGCCTTTTTAGGAAAGACACTAGTACAATAATTAAATTTTTTTTAACCTAAGTAACTCACATTTACTGGTACGTTGCGTTGTGTTTGATATTTACCGGATTAACCTCTTTTGGCAACTGGTGATGTTCATGTGTAAGTTAAATGAAAAAAAAAACATACACTTAAGTAATTCAAAGAAATATGACATTTATTTAGAAAACAAGACATGTATTAACTAAAATAATCAAGTGATAAAATCAAATAGAAAAAATTATTTTTCCGGGAAAAATTTAAAAAAAAAAAAAAAAAAAAAAAAAGAATTCAACATAGGATTATATCTAAAATTTGTAAATATCACCTTTAATACAAATAGGTTTAACATTTTTCTATAGACCTATTTTCCCAAATTGCACATAAAAATTTAATTCTATTAAGTTTAACATATTTCTTAGACTCTGTTTCCTACTAGCCAATCTCAAAATGGTTTTCAATAGGATATTTGCTAATTTTTAGTATAACAATTGAATTTACACCCTCATTGCACAAAAAAAAAAAAAAAAAAAAAAAAAAAAAAAATCAATTATCCAAAGGAAAGAACAACCTTAACATATTTTCAGGAGGAACTTAAAATTCTCATAATTCACACTTGAGTTAATATCCCAGGATACCAATATTGCACAAAATTTTTTTCCCAGTAAATTTTACATTACTGTGGTACTATATGATTATTTTCTAAATTTTCGCTGAAAGTTAACTTATAAATTTACTTTTACTAACAATTTAAGTTTTCTCAAACTACTCTTCCAATAAAATAATAAAAGAAAATAAATTCACTTAAGAAGTAGCCTTAAGAAATTAAAATGGTCTACAAGACAGCTCAAATAATAATTTATCTGAACAATTAATATTACTTAATCTTATCCTCAATCAACTTCAATGATAATTCTACCACAAATGCAGAAGCTTTTAAGAAAAATTAATGTCTAAGATGTTTAGAAAATTAAGGAATTTTCAGAATTAAAAGAACTAGCAAATAAAATTAAGCTGAAATAAATTCAAGAACTTAGCTGCAGCAAATCAATCAGGTTATTGAAGTTATTGAAGCAAAAAAAATTATTTCATCAGGATTCCGGAAGGAAGAGTGGGTCATCATTCAGGAAGGTGTAGAGGCTAAAAGATGTCTATTTTTCATCAGGAATCCTGGAAGGCAGAGCGGATCATCATTCAGGAAGGTGGAGAGACCAGTAAATGTCTATTTTTCATCAGGATTCCGGAAGGAAGAGTGGATCATCATTCAGGAAGGTGGAAAAGTGTATATTTTCACCAGGATCTGTTGGAATCCATATTTTAAGCAAAAGCATGGATGACAGTAGTTGCTATTAGATGGTATGAGATCAAAACGTTGAAAGCTTCGTGGAGATTAAGTCAATTTACTCCTTTGCATAATGGCATACTGGACTCTAGGTGAAGGGAAAATACCCCTTTGAGGAGGAAATCAAAATTAATCTTTCGTCTTTTTTAATCTATTGGAGAAGTTGATAAGAAGTCATTTCAGAACGGAGTTCGATGACCAGAATTTTCTTCTTTTTTTAAAGCAGTTATTGAAGTCTGGTGAGAGCAAATGTCTCTCTGGGGTACGCCACGAAAATGAGCCGTCCGGTAACATCTTGGGCCTCGAGCAGCAGAGGCGAGCGATGAACCAATCTGCACGGACGAGAGCTAGGAGAGCAATTTAAGAGAAGCTGAAGAAGGGCGAATTCCTGAAAAACTGTACCTTTTAGATATGACTGGATAGCCACCTTGGCTAAACCCCCGCCCGAAAAGGTAAAAAAGACCCAGTTGTCGAAAACTGCCGCCTTAAGCCGTGGAAAATTTCTACTTTTTTTCGAAAGTTGAACTAAAAACGAACTGACTATCACGCCAAATTCACGCCAACCCAAGGATCACGCCTAGTGCAGCTACAGAGGCAATTATGACAAGTCTGGAATTTCCCCGGCCGGAAGTGACTTCCCGCCTCAACCGAACACGAAATTTTTGTTACCAAGTCGGCATTTTGAAACTTCATCCCCCCTGAATAGCTTAGGGAGTTTTTCGTTAATTAAATGGCTAGAACTTAAAATTAGTTAAAACTAGAACTAAGAAAGTGGTCTCAAATTAAAGAGCTAACTTTTCTGCATCTAATGATACTAAATATTAAGAGTTAAACTTAAATTAAGTCACAAAAATCCTAGTTTATTATGTGGAAATTGACTCAATTCCATTGTGTGTTTCAGCGCGTTTGCAAATAACGAGTAAAAGAAGTTACCAATCTTTCGTACAGAAAATCCCAATTAAAATTAAACCAAACAGTACAAATAATTAATAAAAGGAATACACGTTGTGTATCATAAATTTAGAATAGTTAATAAATTGAATTTTGATAAGCAGTAATTAAAATAATTAAAGGAATTTTGCTACACAACACAATAATGTTCATAAATAAACCTTTTAGTTTCTTTCTAATTTCTCAGAAAATACAGTACAGAATTTTATAAAATTTTGTGAAGATCTTGAGAAATATTAGATAATAATTTATATTACACAACAATAAAAATACTAATTATTCTTCGTGAGTAATGCTCACGACAGCTTTCAAAACTGACGTTGCAAGATGGCTCCTAAAAACAGCTAATAGGAAATACAGACACACCAGTCGCACAAGTGAGTTTTCATATTGTTTACAAGATAGCGAATCCCTACAGTAGCAGAGGTCATTATTGTACTAAATTTGTTTTTAGCTCCTGACTAATTCTTGTAAGTGTTGTTTAATTAGACATGTTGTTTAATTCCCCAATGCATCACAGATATATTCTATTTATTTCCAGTCTGGAGATCTAGTTGCCTGATACATTGGTTTAAAATCCTCGTTTGAAGGTATTCGTTCACCAATTCAACTCTAGGTGAAGGAACATTGTCGTATATTAAAAGCAACTGAGGGCCAACTGCTCTAAGGCTCTGATGTTACGCTGAAGTCATACTTAGGTGACTAGTTCCTAAGATCTCTTTTCTGCACCTTTTTAACTGTAAGGGTGCCTTTACTTGCCGAGATCATAACATTCCTGTCAGCACTGCCATCCCATCTGTGATGCCAGAGAAATTTTATCACGTCTCAAGTTTTTTTCCATATGAAAGAACGTCGAAAATCAGTACCTAGATTGAATCTAGATAGTTCGCTGAAGAGAATAGTTCGCTGTGTTGACCGACATAGGTTGGTTTAATAATTTTGGACTATTTCTAATACTCTTACTTGTGTCAAGGAAGGCGGAAGCTAAAATGAGCTGGTTATTGGCAAAATCCCTCTTTCACGACTCCTTCAGGAAAATGAAATTCTTGAAACTAACGCTCAGGTGACAGCAAGGATCTCCGGAGTGTGTTTCTTGGTTCTTCCTCTAGCATTTAGTTTTCAAGTGCAAAATACCAATGTTCATTTGCCATTGTGGCTCTCGGATGCCTTTGTTTAGGCGTTCTGTATGTGTGTCCTGCCGCTTAACACTATTTCAACAAACAACAAATAGCCAAATAACCGTAGGCGTTAAATGGAGCTCTCTTGAAACCTGAACTTGTTATTGCTTTGACTTAACCTATATTTATGATACTACATTGCATTCCGTCATCTAACGATCTGTAGTTGCATATTCTACCTCTGCGCTTGTGAATTCAACAAAATTTTATAACAAATACTATCATTATTTTTAATGTATATAAAAGTACGAAATAATAAGTCACTGTTTTTATATCTACTACGATCTCAGTGTCATCTAAGCTTAGTATTGCTATGACGTATTCGACACCAAATACTTTCTAATTTTAATTAAGCATTATTTACGAAATTCGAAAACACGTGTGTATTCCCTTAATTTTGAGCATTAATGTATGCAAGTGTATGTTGGAAAAAAAGATGTAAAATAAAAAATAGAGAATAAAAATACGCGTTTTTAAAGCAGAATTAGTCTTAAAATTTTAGTAATCAGAGAGCTAAGGTGTATGTACCCGTGAGAGAAACTAATTCAGTTGTGTACCTATTTAAAACGGTTAAGATTTTGTATTACTACAGTTTAAAATTTCGTATCTTATACAGTCTCACTACCTAATATTATGCTTAGAATATTCTGTCCCCGTACCAAGGACAGATTTTTGTATTAATAATGTCTAATCTGAAAGAATTGTGCCTTCAAATTCGAAGTCTGATCGTAAAGTAGCCCATACTTCTCGATGTATCTTCTTTTGTAGGAATGAGCTAAGTAGGGATATATGGTTAGTTACATTTTCTTATTTTGTTTTATTTTAATTTTGATTTACAAACCAAACTGCATTTGAAGTCAAATTTGCATAATATCACAAAATGCACAAGAAATATAATATCTGACATCCGATTCGTTTTCTGAATCCAGTATCGGTACATCATAACTGGAATAACATCCCATATTTAGATTTTGTTGGATCCTTGCTAAGAACATGTTTACGATTCAAGAAAGCAATTTTCTTTACTTTTTCGATCAATAACCAATATTATTGGAAACACAGATTCATAAAATACTTACTGGAGTAGACAGAAAAAAAATCAAAAATATTTTCGAACCCTGTATAAATATACAGCCATTTTATTTTAGCTCAAATACGATGGATATAAGTTTAGGGGACAGCGAACCGATACCAGAACTAAAAATGATAAAACGTGTTTTCATGATATATATATATATATATATATATATATATAGTGTTCACACGGAATTCTGAAAAAAACTTACACTAGAATGCTTTGTCAGAGGAAATAATTCTCTAACATTCTTCTCCTTCTACCAGGAAGGTATTTTCTTTTATCATGCCAGGTTTCACTGAAGGTTTTATTTCCAAAGTATATGCTGAAAACTGGGTATTATATCTTTGCGTATTACAAATGTTTTTCGATGTTAAGTGGGGCATTTTGTAAAATTTGAAAATGCTAAAAATATTCGAAATATAACTGAAATATACTGAGCCGCTGAAAATTGTAGAAATAAATTTCTATTATTTGTTGAGTGTCACATAAGTTCTGAACTATAATTCTTAGTTTCTAGGATTTTCGATAAATTATCGAATGCTAACTGTGATTGTATCGATTTATAAAGAAGAAATACAATGAGAATATCTGTTTGCTTGTGTAGTACTTAATACTCGTTCATTCGCTACGAATGAAACTGAAATGAAGTATTAATATCAGCTTACGGAAGTCTATTGAAATTTCACTTTTTTGAGCATAACAGTGCGCTTCTAAATGCTCTTGTAATAACTGAATAAATTTTGTTTCTAATTTTCAAAAAAGGTTGTAATGATCCAACCTAGAATTTACAGCTAAATATGTGGAAACTTGAGAACTGGTAAGCGAATAATCGCTTTAGTTCAATAGACAGAAACGTAAACTTGAGAAGGGATAATTACCCTTTATTGCTCAAAATAAAGTTCACAGTTGGTTCTTTCTCAGGACGTACAAAAAAGCCTCCACTTGAGCTTGAACTCAAGAATAGTAAGAAATAAAACTTAACTAAAACGATATAGCGTAAGCTATCAAAATTCTACAAGAGTTGGCCCCTTAAACTCTAATAAACGGCGAAGCTATCAAGGGCCTGAAATACGGCCGAGCGCAATAATAGCTGAGAGAGAGAGAGCAACCAAAAGGCGAATGGTCAGAATCTCTGGCTCTCTAACGAAGTCAGTAGAACTTCGACTTTAATCCCTACTGTTCTTTCATTTGCATTTAACCGCGATTCTGAAAACACACACTGGCCGGATATTTGTAAGCTGAAATCAGAAGGTATAGGAAAGTAACTTTAAATAAAGGTTAACAACTTAGGATAAACCTTACAGCTTTCCTGACCAGAATTTAAATACTCGAAAAATAAAGTCTCAAAATGACCTTGATTGAGATTTTTGATTCTAAAATTGAGATTTTAAATTCTAAAAATTTCTTAAGGTTGAATATTACACTTTCTAACACTATTTTATATTAAACAATTTTCAACTTTAAACTTTTCTGTTTAAGGCCAGCTTTACACGAAATCTAAAGCTATACTAAAACTAAGATAAAAATTATACAAAATTTTACTATTTTCACTGGAAACAAACATCTACTTCTTGCTGGCGTTTGAACTCGCTATTCCGTCTTTGTCTTTCCGAGTTATCTGGAAGGAAACAGTATTAGGTCATCTTTTACAAATATTTCCAGTTCCCTTACCACTACCTCTTTATTGACATCTTTTGGCCCTCACACTATTTTCATTCATTCATACTTAAACTACTCTTCTCCCAATGCTCTCCAGAAATTTTTTGACTGTTCTGAATGTAATATTGTTCTATTACCGCGAACACACGCTACCCCTAAACATCATCTAACATTGTTAAATTTGACTTAAATTTATGAGACTTCAAAACTGACAATTAAAATGTCTACTTTCAACACAAAAGTTTAACATATTTATCACATAACATTTTAAATTCATTTTACATCATCGTTTTAGTTTCTATATACTATTTAGTACTATTTAGTTTCTATATACTATTACAATATTGTCTTAAAATCTTATCTTTACGTTAACAAATTTCACTATTAAATGAAATCTTTCCGACTAAAAGATATTCACAACTAAATTCTCGCCAACTTGTGAATACAAAAATCTCTCGTCTAATCTTTGGAATATGGTAACAGGTAGTTTGGCGACATTTTGGTAGGCGATAAAGGTTACTACCTAGGACTTTGGGAATAATGTGAGAAGTACACGGTTCCGATTACGCATTATTTTGTGTGAGGGAAATGAGAGATCATGAGATATGTCATGTGACATTAATGGACGAATTATAGTTCTTTAATCGGAAAAGGGTGGAAATTTAGAAAAATATCTGCAGTACTACAGTATTTTGTATTAAGCTTTTTTGTGTGTTGTGTGAAAGAGTGTTGATTAATTTTTGGATCCCATGGCCCTATGTAAAGTGAATTCGAAATGGGTATTTGGTGAGATTGAAAGGGGTAGTAATAAGTGTTTTTTTAAGGTTGTGCGAGATAGAAGTAAAGATTGCTTATTAAGTTTTATTAAGCAGTATATTCTACCTGGTACAATAATCATATCTGATTGCTGGAAGTCATATGCATGTTTGGAGGATGAAGGTTTTCAACATCTTGCTGTGAACCATAAGTATCATTTTAAAGATCCTGAAACACTCGCACATACGAATACAATAGAGGGCACGTGGAGTGCTATAAAAAGCGCCATTCCGAGGCATTGTGATAAAGATAATTTTACTTTTTGTTTAGCGGAGGAAGTGTGGCGGAAAAATTCGCAGAAAAAATCATTCAATAATTTTATTGAATCTATAAGAAAAGTTTATCCGCCACGTAATCAAGATTCTGAACAAGATTAGGTAAGTTAGTATTTTTAATTATTTGAGGATATTATTTTTATGCATTGTTCTAAATGTAAGGAGTAAATAAATTAATATGGTATTATTGGAAAATTGTTATTAGCAATGATTTAGTTTAAAGTAATTAGGATTGTAAGCTAATTTTTATTAATTTAATGTATGTGCGTATTTATATTTTAAGTACTGTTTTTTTAATTTAATTATATTTTAATTTAATGATCGTGATTTTGTGAGTTATATGTTTGTAGTATTTTGGAATACGTTTGAGTAGAAGTAAATGTGCATGGAAAGAATTTAAATATTTGACACTAAATATTTGGAACCATTTTTAATGTTTGCGTTATAAATTGGCAGGTGAGGTTTATAATAGATAATTTAGAACGAAAAGTTTCTGGATATTTTATTTATTTTATACGTGCAAATGTTCATCCTTGGAAAGGGTATATACTTTTTCGCGATCAGGTAATTTCATATATGTGCTTTTTACCGAGTTTAAAGATTCACAAAATTTTCCTGCATTTTCGTGCAAATTTTTGTAATTTATGAGAAAATAGCAGTGTAGATGGATAAAGTCAAGAGTGTGCGCAATGCCATTTTTGTGCAATTCTGGGATGTTTTTTTAAGTAAAAATAAGTCGACGTGTACATGGTTACTGTGTATGTGCGATTCTGAAAAACGCGGCAAGGAGTTTGCGATTCTGCCCTTTTTCCTATTTTTGCAGTTAATATTTGTCATGAATAAGCAGTTTTGTTCCATAAAATTTCTAGCATAAGTGTAATTCGGCTAGCAGATTGTTGGAAAAAGTGTTGAGTAAATAAAAAGAAAAGAAACATGTCTTTACTTCGTGAAGACAAAATGGCGGCGAAAAAAATGGAGGGTTGCTGTAGCAGAGTTGGTCGCCAAATTTTCGCCAAAAAATCGCCAAGTTACCATAAATCAAAGATTAACCAATCTTTCTGTTTAAAAGGTAATTACAACTAAGTTCTCGCAGCTTGCGAATTGAATTTTTTTGTTTAACAGTATTTAGCAACTTTATACCATATGATATAGACTGAACTTTAAATGTAAAATAGGCAAAGAAAGAAATTTTCACTTATCTTTTTTTTCTTGTGAACTCCTCTATTCTTATTAGACAGAATTCATCAAAAGTAGGATACTTCAGGAGCTCCAGCTTCCTATCTCGGTTCTGATTGTCCACATCGTCCGTGGCGACCCTTTTCCGCTTCTTCCTTTTATCTATAAATCTGGGAAACTTCCGCACTGGCTGCGGATTTTGAAATTGAAGTTTTCGTTTCACCTCTTGAGGGACCTTTCGTTGCTGAGAGATCATCCATCTCAGCTTGGGTCTTCTTGTTTGTTGGACTGGCATGGTTCCCGTGTCGGCTGATACTTTATGCACCTCGGAACCCATTCTTCGGTCTGCAGCTCCTTTGACATATCTTGTGGTGGTTGTCTCCGGGAAACGCAGCCTGTCCATCGTTGACTCCCGCCCTCGTTGTTCCGCTCGTTTTATTTGGAACGTCACTAGCTGGCCTTTTCGTTTTCACCACTGGTACTGGTCTTGTTTGTGAATGCACTCTTTTGGCAGATGCCTTAGTGGGTATCGTTTCCTCCTTTCCGCTGAACTTGGACTTTTCGCTGGTTGGATCTGATTGGTCGGTTATCTCTCGGCTTGCTTCCTTTTTGCTGTTGGGAGATTCCAACTAGGCGTCTCATTTGGCGATATTCTTTGCTCACTTCCAGGATCTTGCAATAAATCTCGTAAAACTTAAAAATCAGTACGAGTATAATCCGGTTTTAACTGATCAATATTAGCAATTACGTGCTGGCCATTTACAGCCTTTAAAAAAAAGTGGTGTGTTTAAACTTTTCGATAATAAGAGGCCCTTCAAACCAGGGCTCAAACGTCGCTACCCTGTTTTCGGGTGCGGGTGATTCAGACTGTTTTAGTTTCGATACTTTTTGACCAACCGTGTATTTTACGTCCCTTCTATTCCTATCAAAATAAACATTTTGTTTCTGCCTTGCTACGTTGGAGTTTTTAATTCCTTCATTAATAATTGCCTGTATATCTTTCATTTTAAATTCTTCTTGTGTTTACTGTACAAAGAACAGCTTGTCTAAAGGCATTAAAATTTTTATTCCTAAAAATAGTTCTGGGGAGGGGGTCTTTTGTGTGGTATTGTGCTTTGCTGTTCTCAAGGCAAGACCGAACTCATTGACACACCTGTCCCAGCGGTCGTGGTAATTCCTAGCCGTATCCCCTAATAATTTTTAGAATAGTCTTATTTACGCGTTCCGCAATATTCAGTTGCGGTCTATATGGTACCATTTTTAGACGGCGTATGACAAGTCCTGTGCGAAGATTTTTAATAATACTACTAACAAACTGTTTGCCGTTGTTTGATATTACTTTTATTGGGGATCCGCATTTTAAAATATACATATTTAAAAACGAATCGGCAACTATTTTTGCTGAAGCTCGTTTAAGAGAGACTATTTCGTTTAAGAGATACATTTCGAAAAATGATCTACTATGGTTAACAAATATCTGTTTTCGTTTTTTTGTCTTTTTGTTTTCGCTTTGTTTTAGAGTAAGGTCCGAGCAAATCAATGTCAACTACATCGTCTGGAAAACTGGTCTTTATGTTATTTAAGTACTAGGCCGAGCTGTAATTAAAATCATCTATTAACCCTTTCAGAACGGGCGTCCCATATACGCATTCCCTAAGAACGTCTCTTACAGCCGGGCGTCCCATCCACGCATCAGTAAAGATCGCATTAAGAGGACGGGTAATACGTATACGCATTTTAAGGTGGAACGTTTTTCTGAAGGCCACTAGATGGCATCCTGTGTCCATTACTTTTGAAATGAACACAGTTTTAGGCTCCTGACCTTGAGTTTGATATATTCTGTATGACTTTCGTATTTCACTCATCAGCTGTTCAAGGGTGGGGGGACGGAAAGCGTAAACAGAGGTGGGCTCTTTAAATCGCTGCGTGCTAATGAAGACATTCTCGTATCTGATTTTATATCCAATTCCTTTTTTTATTCTATTTTTTCCTCTACTATGTACGGTCTTTTAGGGTTACTGCGCGGAGTTTTTTTTACGTTTTGCATTGCCTTCAGATATATATTTCCGTTCCTTCTTTATTTATTTAGGAAAGCCTCACCTCCAGTCTATTATGGCGGGAAGGCGCTATTTATCAGAGGAAGAATACTCCCGTATGGTTAGTGAACCATTTACTAACGCAAATGAGAATATTGATTCATTTTCTAAAGAGTTAAAAAGTGATACTTCTCTGTGCTTCGAGATTTACCACGCTCGTTTTCATTTTAAATTTTGTTACTTCTTACTGTAAATAGTCTTTATTGTGTTCTTTTTATTAATTTTAAACTTTATTGATGGATTTTATCAATTAAAAGTTTGGAATAATTTGAAAGCGCTTCTGAAAATTATTTTAGAAGATAAGCAATTTTTTAAGTATATTTTCATGTAAAATGAAGCAAAAATGTTTTAAGGGCTAATTTTAACATATATAAGAGCTCAAGTAATAATCTAAAATGATACCAAAAATTACGATGCTAGAAGCGAAACTTTTGTTTTTCTGATTTTTGTAATAAAATTAGGCGTAGCGATGCAAAACCTCCGTCCTGTACGGTGACTGCCTTCGATTCTCTTCTGTCCCGCACGAGCGTCTTAAACAAGGGTGCGCCTTCACGAAAAGGTTAATTGGCACAAGTGACACGACCTGACATACGCAATAACCACACTCTTTAATTTCGGAAAATAAACCTCTTCGCGGACCCTTTGTAAGGTTTTTCTGAGTCCTAGATGTCCTAAAATTGGTGAGTCAGCAGTTCAACTAAAATATTTAAACGTAGATTCCCATTGATCCCTGCCCGGTATTCTTGATGTTCATTAGTTATTTTTGGGAAAAAAGTAATTTATCAATTATTTCATAATGAGCATCCCTATTGCGAATAGCTATTAAGTCCACATATTCAAAATGTTCGGGGTCTTCAAGATATGCGTGAATTCAGGGTCCCTTTTTAACTCCTCAATTATTGTCTCACGAGACTCAATAACTTTAGCATAGTAGATCTGACTGTGTTCAATTCTTTGTCAACCTTAATTGTTGATAACGCATCGGCAACTACGTTTTCCTTTCCTGGTGTATGTTTTATAATCGAATTAAACTCTTGTAGTTTTAATGCCCACCGTATAAGGCGGGGTGAGAGTTTCTTCCCCGAATACAGGCGGCTGACTTCCGCAGGGTCCAAGTATACTGTTATAGGGGCAATTCCGAAAGAAACGCGGAATTTTTGTAAATCTAATAATCACGCAAGATCAACACCCAAGATTACTGAAGTTAACAAATCATTTACTACCAGAAAGCTGACTTTTTGTATTTCATTTTTAATTTGCACATGCAAGCCAATTTTTCCAATACAGACGCATTGTTTTCCTTGCGAGAGGAAGCTACACTGAGCTCCTGTATCCAGAAGGGCAGTAGTCGTGACATCATTTAGTAAAATATGTATCTCTGGCAAGGATTCAGGATTAAGGTAAAAAAAGACGTATTGAAAACTAACTATTCGTTGTCTTCCACCCAGAGAGTTCTAGGCCGTACAGTGTACAGCCTATTTCATGCTTGAAAACTGTACTGCATACATGAAAACTGTATATTGTGGTATAAACATACCGAGAGAGTTAATGAAATGAAATGTGCCGAAAATCTAGTGAGAGTCCATCCCTAAATGTACGTAAGTCGTTCCGGGGAATGTCAGATCAAACATCCAGCGCTGCGCTGCCTATGCTGTTAAAAAGAGGGCTTCTGAGTTAGAAGAACAGCACGCAACGGCTAAGAATAGAGCCTCTAAGAATGGAAACCAGACTGCCGTTACGGTGCAGAGAAGGCCCGATGATACGATCAAGAAGCAATAAATGCCCAGCAACCAATGATGGAGGAAGTGTAGTATCCAGCGCCCCATAATACGAAAATAGGGGGCCAGCCAGTCCATTTAATAACAGATTACCACAAAGGATGAGAACAGTCACAAAGATACATTTTCGAAGGAAGCTCCCGACGAAGTCTTGAGGTTTGTGAAATTAACGCTGAACCAAGACACATACGTGAGCTACACCAAAGGAGAAAAAGGCAATCACAGCGATTAGCCAGGGCGGCTTTCCATATGTAAGTTGAGATGGTGACCTGGAATGAATTCGTCATAAAAGGATGACCCAATACTGTAATAGAAGATAGCGTAGCTACAAACCGTATATAAGAGAGCATTTTCTTTATTTGTTATTCGAAGTGAATATTTATTAATTTATTTATTTTATTTTGAATTTTGGACAGTAAATAAAATTTTGTCTTTTTGTGAAAATTTTAAGCTAAATCTCAGTATTTATTTTGTGTCTTACCAGTTCACTAAAATTTTTGTTTCAGAATTATTTAAATTCTGATGGAAATGAACGTAGAACTTTATGTTAATTAACTCAATGATCTTATTAGTTTCCCTGTATATTTGTTTCTTCTTCTACTAACTCTCACTGGCTGGCAAGTTAGTTAAAGTATAAATAAGTGTAAAGTTCTTGAGCTTGAAAGAGACAGCTTTTGACATTTTTTGCTGAACATTGCTCTGTTTCACCTCCCTTCTGTTTGAAGTTTGAATTAATCGACTGAGTTTAAGTTTCATAGGCCAAATTTGCTTCGCAAATACTTAGGGTGGAGTTAAGGTTTATTAGTCCAAAGAGATTTGAATCCCGAAGGACTATTAGTTTCGTTTTGGCATTTTGCGTCGGACGGATAAATGTCGGTTCACTTTTCAAACTGTTGCCATAAAATGTTAGAGTCCTGCATTATATTCGAAGAAATTAAATAATGAAAATCTGCGTAAATGTATGTATATTTCTCACATTGTCATAAAATAACGGTACATAGAGTCATCGAATTTTGAATAACGTAATCCTCCAACGAATATGAGCATGTGGAAGACCAAATTTGAAATTTGAAATTTGTTTTATGATCGATTTCCTATTTTTTAAAACTTTGACAATTTTTGATTAACAAACTCAAGGATTTCAAAGCGAGCAATGGCAACGTTGTGCAGAAAAAAACATTTTTATCTCCAGCGCGTGAGTCTCTGTATCGGAAATTCTAAAGATATGCTCGTTTTAAAACTATTTTGCGATATTGCTGTTGCACTGGATCTTATGGTTTAAGTGCGAGGAACATGATATTTAATAAAGAAAGGTAACACACAAAATGTTAAAAAACGCCCCTTTGGACGTAATTTAAAATCTGAAACATTTCAGAATTTTTTTTTTTTTTTTTTTTTTTTTTTAGGCTTATGTCAATTGTAGTTCACATTCGGTTTGAGCCTGAACATCTTCTTCTAGATTTCTAGCAAGGGGCGAAATTCATCTCTTTATTATATATATGAGTGTTGTGGAACCATTGAGCTGATGCGTTTATAATTAGGTTTTATTTTAAAACTTCAGTTTAAGCTTATGATTACTGTAATTAGACCATAAAAGGAACAATAAGTCATGTGTATGTTTGTATGTTTTAACTATTTGCCACAGCAAATTAGTTTAAAATCATCATAGAAATTTACTGTGGACAGGGCACTTTTCAATGTAGTTTCTGAAACTTTTCCACAGCTCGCTAAAAGAATAAAAACTAGGTTGCTAAAAGAATAAAATCTAGATGAGGAAATATGTATCCATTTCACATTTTTACAAATGTATAGAGACTGGAAGGAATTCGAGACTGAAAAGTACTTGAAAACAAACTGTATTGTTATCGTTAGTCGAACATGAAAATTTTATTTGCTCGGACACATGTCTTCACCATTGCAAAAAAAGCATACGTAGAAGAAATACGTTTAATGCCTTGTGTTTCTACGCCAACAGATGATGAACTGTTGTATGTCTTTGCCCTAGAGGTTTTTAAAGGGCACGAATTGCAAAAACTTTCACTTTGCTTTCAACTGCAGTTAGATATGGGTATTCGATTTTGACACGAATCAATTTGTTAAATATTTCACCTTATAAAGGAAGATGTCAGATAAAGGAATGACGTAAATTCTTATAAATATATTTGTAAAATTAGAATGAACATGCATTCTCTTGCTTCTCATCAGAAACTTTCTACATAAATGTTTGAATCTTATTTCACATAAAGTGTTAGTTAATTAGGAATTTTACTCTGGGATATTAAAATTAATTTTATGAGATTAAATTGCTTGTAGTTTGCTATTATATAAACTTCATTCATAATACAATTTGAAACAAATATTTTAATTACTTATTTTTATCTTGCTGAAAGGAACGGAAAGCGTGGTTGCGATAAAAACAAGCTTTCTACTAATTAAGATACAATAACATGCCGAACAAATATTAGTTTAGAAATCAAACAACAAAATTCAGCGTTATATTTTCAAATTTTCATAGGAAATAGTTTCGATGGTTTTACCGAACCATCAGCCTCAGCTCCAAAAGCGCAAATGAACGAGATAAGATATAATGATTAAGTAAGGCTGATGGTAATGATTAAGTAAGCTGAGACTGATGGTTTGGTAAAACCATCGAAACTAGTCCTGTGAAAATTTGAAAATATAACGCTGATTTTTGTTGTTTGACTTCTAAATTAAGCTTTCCACTGTTAGCGATTTTAATTGTTAACGTATTAAAAGATTTGCAAATTTAAGCGAAATTCATACAAAAGAGTAATTAATTTTCGTAATTTATTTTTTTAATTTTTGACAAACAATATAGTCTTACATAAGAATTTTTTTAAAGATTTAGAACTAACCTTCTCCAGAAGTAAATAAATAAAAATAAAATAAATGATTAAATAAAAAAAAATTGTAAAATTTTATGCGCATGTCTTATCACTTCGAAACACATACGATAATTTACACCAACATGAACACCAAAACAGATTCACGTTGCAAACGCATTAAAATATGAATAATGAAAAACAAAGAGCCGAAAAAATTTTACAACCCAGAAATTGGTAGCCCGCGCACGCAAATATTTTGTTATACACATAAGTAATCAAATGTTTAGAATTTTAGCATTCTGAATGCTTGGGCTTAGAAAAATAATGGAATCTGGTGAAATTCCAATAGTAAGAGTGGGAAAATGTCACGGACATAATCGCTTATGTTCTGCGTGTCGTTTTGTAACCTAGAATGTTTGATTCCTAAAAGAGAATAAACAAAGGACACGGAGTACCATCAAATAGGACACTGTTTTATACGACATCACTTAAAATATGCTACAAAGACGTGTATGTTTTCAATGAAATATTTAAAGCTTTTCGAAAGGTTTAACTGTTTTGTTTGGTTTGAGTTTGTAGTAAACCGCAATAGCTAAACGAAATATTAAATAGATTTTCAGAAGTTTCGCTATTAAAAATGTAATTCACAAGTAATATTTTCTGAAAATTCCTATCTAACATTTGAAAAGACATTTTAGAAGTAAGTGAATAAATAAATATAAGGCTATTGTCTCCAGCTGGTAAATCTAAAGATTTACTATTGAAGAGATTAAAACTGATGAAAACACATTCAATTTTGAAACTTAGACTCCGTTTCTGCAATTTTCTTAGCATAAAATGTTATAAATAGAAAAATATTAAAATGGACATTACCGATTGATAAAAGGAGATCATCTTTTAAATGAAACTAAGTAGAGAATTGCAAACAATGTTTGCAGCGTAATTTTATCGTAACAATGAATAAATATTATTGATACAGACAGTAGGCTTGTAAAAACTACAGTTTATTCTCATAAATTAATGGTGTAATAAAGTAAATATTTAAATTAGTGAGAAAAACGTTAACTGCTTTTTCGCACAGCATTTTAAGCAATCACAGACTGATTAATATGAGATCTTACATTCTGCCCATTGGCAGACTTACCGAGAAAACACTGTACTGTAATTTAACTCTGTAAAGGAAATATCTCATGCATCGCACAGTGGTATACATTTTCCAAGCTAAGAGGATGATATAAGCATGATAACTGCATGGAACACTAAAAATTACGAATTATTTAGTTCATATTTCTAAATTGACAAATAATATTTATTGAAAATTAGAAAATGGGATTAAAAATTAGAAAAGTAACCTAAGTAAAGGAATTCTGCAAGTGTTATAAGTCAATTAAAATAAAAACTTTGCACTGAAATTAGACACTTAATTTGCTAACGTTGTCGTAATAGCGTAATAGCATTTTTGAAGGTACCTTACCATAATATATACATATATATATTCCGATGTATACATAACATTCCTGTTATTAATATATAAAAGACGGACAAAATGTTAACTTCTATGACTGAAAACTGATATACTTCTCTTCCATTAGAAGAACTATTTAACAGTCTACTTAAACTTCCAAAACTATTTCCTACAATACTCACCGTTTTAGACTTTAAAAAAGGGAAAATCTTTCTTCACTACAGTATATTTAATAATTACATTAAATTTAACAATCAACTTTTTAAACAAGTAAAAGGAATAAGGATACAAGTTACATTTATTACAAGTGATTTTGTAAATACAGCTAAGCGCTTTTGAAAGTGTTTGTTTTTTCCTGAGCGGAGAAAAAGTGATTTTTCAAAGCGAATTTTTAGATTCGATGATGTCAATTGACTTTACCTGAGCTAAGGTATAAAGATAAATAGGAAGATAACCTAATTTACCGTTAGTTTTTATGGAAGGAAAACTAAAAACCCAAACATTGCTCAATATTAAACGGAAAAATCTCGCAAATTTACCAATAGTGAAATACCAATAATGGAAGCATTCTAAGAATTGGTTACGTGTGAAGCCTGATGGAAGATAAATAAAGATTTGACAATAAATAAAGACAAGAAATATTGCCAAGGCAGTTCCAAACATTTTGAAAAAAAATAAGCTCGTTTCTATCTCCAAAATTATTTCCAAATCGCTTTGCATAAAGTTCCATAGTTGAGAAGTGTCATTTGGAGTACCAGAGCATTGTTTGCAGCGGACAGGAATTCTCAGATAGTGATTACAACACTGTAGTAAATGATTTTGTATACGTACACTACGTATCACACCTTCAAAGAAAATTACATGGATTCATTCGTTATGAAGAATAGTAAATATAAGCTTACCTTTGAAAGAAATGTTTCCGAAAAAAAGTTGTTTAATCATGCCTAAAACGTTTCATGTTGTAATTATTCCAAAGGGTTTGCTTTGTTTCTGAGACAGTCATTCAAATATGCTATTCTAATGAGCATTTGCAAAGTATAGTAACATTTATGTCTCGAATAAGCGGCCATTTTCACGCTGTCACATTTGGGCTGTCAAGGCAACTGGTCGCGTTTAATTATAGCACTCATGAAGGGCGTTTACATCTCATACGTGACAGACTTTACTGCGTATTTAAATATTCGAAATGCTGTCCTTTTTTGCAGAAAGAAGACAATGTTTATTTTATTAAAATAATGATAATATTTCCGAAGGAGGCTGCAGCTGAAATTCTGAGTAAAAGTAATTTGAAACTGCCCTCTTGAAATTTAAAATACTTATTAAATTAATATCGTAAAATTCCAATAAATGAAATATATGTCATTTTTTACAAAATTAGCTAAGATGCAGCGAACAAAAACTCTTGTATTTACAAAGAATAATTTTTAAATGGAAAATGCAGTATAAAATTTGTGTTGATGTAACAATATTTTGCTCATTACCAACTACGAGATGTTTCATTTTCGGAATCTTTTCCGTTGTAAGAAAATAAATGCTAAAAAGCGCCACACTTCCTTCACAAAGATGTATGTGTCAACGATATCTGTTGGACACTTATAATTTAAACGTAGTAATCTTCAGCCTAAGTGTTCTTATTTACAAAGCAAATGTTTACAATAAAACACTTTGGAAGTACGCTGTTCTTTAGTTTCTTAAGTAACTAATCCAAAAGATACGTTTCTGTATTTACAAAACGTTTACCCCATTCGAAATGAGCTAAATGAGAAGTTCTTGCTAGTGATATTAGGTCGGCGCATATATCTTTCAAGAGAAAAGTATATAGAGACATTAGGTTAATTGGAAAAGCCGGAGAGATGAAAAGTTAGAAACCGCCTTCACCGGGAATTAAACCACGGACCTCTCGAATACACACCGAGTGGGCTGATCATTACACCACGAAGGCATGCTATGAAGGCGAGAGAAATGCCTTATAAATCTCCTGATTTCATTTTTAGTGATCATTTGTAGAGCGAAACGGCAGAACAACCTTAACACGGTTAAACGACAAATTCCATTCTGAACGCCTTAGATTTGCTATTATGTCAACGTGGGCTAAACGTCTTTAGGAACCATATTAGAACTTTACTGAATTTTTGCTGATTAGAATATAGGCTGTTATGACAGCTAAAGATGTGCCAGCGAGCTATCAAAGGGTGCTTGGCACTATTTGGCCACTGAATGTGCGTCTGTACTAAACACAGATATAAATGCTTATAGAACTAATCAAATTTTAAGAATAATTTTCTGATAAGCAAAAAATTTTCTGATAAGTGCTTTGCCAAGACGCAGGACATCTAAACACTGGTATTTCGACCAAGAGAACAAGTTCTAGCTAAGGGGCTGAAAGCATGAGAAATGTCATGGTTTTCCTAATACAAAACATGAAAACGTGCCAGTTTCCTTTAAAAACATTTTCAGAATATATCTAACTTTTTAGGCTGTTAAAACTGCCGTGTGCTTTGCCATAATACAGATAGTAAAGTCCATTTCAGGATTGATTATGAGGAGATTATGTTTGCTTCACTAATGCAAAGCATACGAGTTTTCTCTTTTAAGCAGGATGCCTTCCTGGAGAAGATTTTAGGGAAAGAGAATTTAATTACGTCACACACGGATACGGCCAAAAGTTGCATATAGTCAGCCGTTTCAAACTCAGGTTTTAAATGCTGAGGGTAAAATACTTACGTCACTTAATTTTGTCACTCAGTTATCGGATCTCTGAATACTTTTTCGTAGCCATTGCGACTATCAGACATGCAGGCTTTAAAATTCAGAAAGCTTAAGTTGATGTTTGAGAGTACTTATTTCTCACTCGCGTTAAAACTGCTATATTCTGGTAGCAAAAATTAGAATTTGTTTACATTGCACCCAGTGACAAGGACATAACGTAAAATGAAACTTGTAAGTATAGAGGTTATGACAAGCTATTGAAGAAGATCTCAATTCAATATCATGTGTTTGTTTCCCGAGTTACTACAGTTAATAATACGATTTAATTTTGACAATGTTTATGAACGTGAATTTTATTTAAAATGCACGTTTACAACTTAATTTATTAAAAAATATTTAACTCTAGGGACATCAGTTCGCCATATATCTACATAAAACAGTTTTAAAAGATACGATTGACGTGAAATAAATTTATTCAAAATCTTTACTCTAGAGATAATATTGCATGGATTAAAGTTGCGTAAATTTATAAATATTCTAAATTCAGAAAACATTTTGGTGATAGAAAGATAAACTGCTGAAGGTTTCTTTCTTTTTTTTTCCCTTTTTTTTTGGGGGGGGAGAGTACAAATATAAAGCACTTTTCCAATAAGTCAGACAGATGGCTGTTTTGTCTTAATAAATCTTACATAAACTGTAATGGATTGCTATCTGTATTATGATTTGATCCATATAAACTTTGATTTAACGCGGGGGTAAAACATTTACTAATTCATAAAAAAAATAAGAAGGAAAGAAAGTTTTTTTAGACTTATAGGAGGTTGCTGAATTAACACGGTAAAGGAGAAAAGGTGTATTTTCTTGCAGGACAGTAACCTTTCTGGACACTCTGCTGTAGGGATTGATTCATAATAATGTTCACGTAAAACAAGAATGGAAGAGATTTTTCCTTAGCATTTTTTCCACGATAGCATTTCTTCTAAAAGACCAACATTCCTTCTATAGACCTTGCCTTTACCATATTAAGATGCCTTCGTAGACGACAATTTGTCTAAATTTGCAATGGTTCATCTATGCCTCTAACAGAGATAAAAGCTTTGATGTTTCCCTAATATAGGTATTTTTCGCTATATAAAATGAGCTGGAATTGAAAAGGGAAAAATATTTCGCATCAAACATGCTCATTTTCTGACTTCAGCGACAATTCTTCAGCATTTCTGCCATCGAAGTTGTTGAATATTTTTATCTCTATACATAGAAATAAATAATAACCCCATGATTGTCTTTTCAACTTTATTTATTAAGATAACTTTCTTCGTGCATACGCCACAGAACCACAGAACATTCAATAATAATCTTATCTTTAGAAATTAAACCAGAGTACTAAAAGTTGCCGCATATTTGCTGTATTGTTTCTTTAAAAATAATTTATAGTGTAATATTATATATCTTTACCTATTAATTATTGCAATTGATTATTTGCAATAACTTTGATAATAGTACAGTACAAATTATTATGTCCACTGGTAATGAAAGTAAAAACTACTGCTTTAAACGCCCAAATGAAAACAACAATAATAATACACATTCTAACTGTCTACTTGCAACTGAGTGTTTAAATCACGCGAAAGACTGGTCCAATTTCTGCTCTTGGTAATCTACAAGGATTAAAATCTCGGGGAACAGATTGATTCCTTAAGGTTTTAGAAGATCATACAGCCACGCATAATGTGAAAAAAGAAAAAGCATGTATAATGTGAATGCCTTCCTGTAGGAAAGCATTCCCATAAACAAGTATACCCTTTGCTTTTGCTGTACTACAAATGATTAAAATAAGTTCTTGGTCATCAAGTGTACAGGCCTCTTAAAACTTTTACGCTTTTCTCCGTACATAACATAAATAAGGACTAATTTCAATTAGAAAGCTCTCCCGGTAATCATTTCACCTTACGTAGATAGCCCGTAAGAATTATTATTTAAATTAATCAGTAATTCATGATTTCAGCTTTTGTTGTAACTTCTCCTTCCCGTTTCTACACTAGAACATAAATCGGGTAAGAGAGTATTTAAGTTTTTGGTTTGAAAGGCAGAGCCTGTATCTGCTTTTTCCGGCAATGTTGCGTAATTCTTGTCTGCTCTGATAACTTTGTAATAATTAGGCTTTTCGTTAATTGTTGCCTTCATTTAAATTTGATACCTCGGTTAGAGTTTTCGAGCAAGCTTAGATTTAAACTTAATTGTATAGTCTTTACTATCCTAGAGCTTAAATTTGAATTTTACTGTTACATATGAGGAGACATTAGGTATGTTTTTGGAAGCAGGCAAGATGAAAAGTTAGCAACGCCTTCTTCTTCTCAACGCCGCGGAACTCTCAATACGCAATGAGCGTGCAGACCACTACACCATGAAGACTCGCTAAGAAGGCGGGAGAAATACCTTATACATTAATTACATTGTTGCAAGTCTTGGTTTATACTATTAATGCAAAAAGTGGATTTATGTCCCAAGTTCGGTTAAAAAGGTTTGTTTAAAACTTTTCAAGTCTTTAAAATTAAGTTCGCAACAATTATTCACTTTATGCCTGTTAGGACTTCAATTTATACTTACAAAACTAACTAAATTCTATAACGTTATAATAAAATTCAACTGTTGAACAGTACCTAAAGTCAGTTTCTTTGTTCTTTAACAGTGTCTGAGTCGCTAAAACTTCTGAATTCTGACAGTATTTCTCTTTTCATACAAATAAGCCATGCGTACTTTGCCGTATTCAAAGAATCTAACCTAGCCATTCATTTACTCAGTGAAATTAGTTTAAATACTTATTTCTCCTTTTCTCTGGAGCTAAAAATTATATTCTCTGAAACTAATTTCTCACCTAAACTTTTTAGCATACTAAGGAATACTATTTTGATTTTGACTTTTGTTTCACAGGCAACTCATATGAAAAGTTATGTTTCTCACACTTTTTAATAAAAGGTATCACAAGATCAGAATTAAATAGCCCGAATAACTTTACAATTAATGTAATAGTTATTTTCATTTTATAATTAAACTTATATATATAGTTTAGCTTCATAATAAAATTAATTTTAGTTCATTTTAAATAACTTTACTAAACTATATTTCTCATTTCTTTGAGCTTCTGCGGAACTCAGAGTTTTACTCATTATTCAGTTGCTAAAGTAATTACATTGAATCGTATTTCGTAAAATGTGTACAAACTTACGTTTTGTTTACATTATTTCATGCTTAAAATATTTTCTCACTTCACAAGATTTTTTTAGTAAAAGGATAATTAATTAGGCCTGAAGTAGGTGACTTTTCTGTGTTTTATGTCAAAACTGGAGTAACTGATGCAAAATTCAGGGGTTCAAAATTAAATACAGATTCTTTCGCTGTAATATTTGCATTAACAGTTTCTGAACTGAAGACACACAATATACTTTTCAGAAAAGGCATTTCTCAGATGTGAAGTAATAGTCGAAAGAATAAGTATGTAGCTATAGAAGCAATGTATTCTGTATTTTAAAACTGATACTTGAACTGATAAACCAGTAAAATAAAAGCAATATTATTAGTTTTGTTACATGAGATTAATAATTTATTGTCCACCAGTGGCTTATCGAAAACACTCCTAAACACTGAGAGTTAAACCTGGGTTCAAACCTTAATGAACAATTTAGCTGAATGGACATTTGCTGCGTAACGTAATATGAGACGTTTCTATTTAAAATTCGTCCACGAAAGTATGCCTTCTGCTTAGAAGATAACCCTCATGCTATTTTGTTTAATTGATTTAATTGATTAAATAAAGAGCAAATCAAGTTTCTTATGTAAATAAAAGGCATTATACTGTAAGCACCCAAATTTGCTTTTCTAATGCTGTGCTTATTGTTTTGAAACACCAGTTTTTAGTTTATGAAAGATCCATTCTGATACCTTTTCGAATGTAGATACTGGCAACCAAGGTACGGTGATTTCAGCTGGTTTAGGAAAATGACCCTTTTTTGTAATCTTAATATACAAAATTTTCACAGGACATGAACTTTGACTTTAGTGCTAATCTTGATGGATGTTTGAAGGATCATAGTTTTCATTCTAATTTACGAAGATAATTTTGCTATAGAATTAATATACGTAACTCGTGTTTTTAAATTATCTAAGGAAGACAGTGTTTAAGATATTTCAATAAAAATATCCTAAAAGAAAACAAAAAAAAAAAAAAAAAAAAAAAATAGCCAAAGTTCTACACCTCATGCGTTTTATATTTACAAAATAATAATAATAATAATAGTTAGCTAAATCAAAAAACTTCTAAATTTTTTAACCATTGTCGTTATTAAAATCATTATCTTTATAACCATAAAAAAGGAATTGCAACTAGAAATTTTTTTGAAATAATTGACGTAAAATTATCTGATAAATACAGTAAATTGGAATGAATTATATCTTAATTTGTTTCCAAAATTAGAAAACGAAACAAGAAGAGGTAATGAGCTAATACATGTTTTTACAAGAGAATAATTGCTTTGAATTGTTAATGTCTTCGTTTAAAGGATAATCTGAACACCAATGTCTGTTTCAAAGCAATAAAAGGAAACTGTTTTCAGATGCTTTTTAGTTTTGGCTCCAACTATTAATGAAGAGATTAAACTGAAATTTCCTTTAAGTCTACAGTCGAATATAATAGGACGATGACTGCTTAAGGAAACAGTATTTCGGGTCAAGTAATATAAATCGAAATAGCCTCCGAATAGAAAACAATTATAAAAAGTATTAAATTTAGATTCTTTTATATAAACTCGACGCAAAAATAACCAAATTAATAACAGTTATTTTTCGTTAAAACTGTTATTTTCTATTTCGCTTTATTTTTAATTAAATATTTTGCCAAACGTAATCATCAAAATATATAGAAATGGATTTGTTACTTATTAAACTAATTATCCTAATCTGATTAGGAAATATGTTTTATTTGAATTATTCAGAACAAATAAGCATTCGTTATTATTTTCATTAACATTTAAAAGTTAGCATGTGAATTTTTTTGTCATTTAAGATGCTTAAAAATATGTAATTAGAATACTTAAATTAAATATGAAAGGAACTAAATACTTTAAAAGTATTTATTTACATAAGTATGCATTAATTAATCTGAAATGTAAAAAAAGCAGCATTCAATTTTTCATCTTTAGAGTTGTATTTTAGTTAGAATAGTGAAAAACTTAAATCTAAAAATAACTAACAATTCTAAAACTATTCTTTGAGTAAAAATGCGTTAATTAATCTCGAAGAAAACAGGATATTTGTGATACCTTTATATCACCAAGGAAGAACTGTTTTAGTCACCTGTGATATTTCATGAATCATGAATGTTTTTGAAAATATTGTGTCTGTTTTCAAATAAAACTAACAGTTTTAAAAATAGCCACACTATGTTAGTTTAATAATGCTATAATTATGCTTACGATTAACTAATTAGCAATAATTCTGAATAACCGCCACCTCCTTTTGATATCAAAAGGCAAAAGGGAATTTTCTTTTTGTTCTCAATTACTACTGATTTTTCGAGAAGAGTTATGAAATTGAAAACTAAAGTTTGAGCTTCAAAATATATTTTACATCCGGATAAATTTTTCGCATTTTTTTCGATATCTTTAATTTATTTCTGTAACATAAATAGAAAAATATCCGAATTTCATGCTAAGGTTTTACCAAATATATTACAATATTTAAATATTGGGTCATCCAAAAAATTCTTCGATTTTTTTCAATTCGGAGCTCGTTTTCTTCATTTATTTTGTTACTGTTGTCGCAAAGCTATCTTTATCGAAGCAGATGTTTAAATGCGATCGACTCCGCTCACGCTACATAATTCTCGCAAGTGCTGTGGCGTAAGGTTTGTGTCAGTGCAGTGCTAAGAATGAAGAACCCAAATGTTTATTTTCATTCCAAAAGTATCGTGTCGTTTTATTTTGAAAGAGGAATGCAAATTTGTCAGATTGCTTGTAAATTTTGTGCTAGATATGATAAAAGGGCTTTATCTGATGGGATAATTCGAAGGTAGTTTGAGAAGTTTAAGAGTGGAAATTTCAGCCTTGAAGATGATTCCCGATCTGGACTACCATGCTCTACAAACAAGAACCTATTAAAAGACGTTATCGCTGGAACTCCAAGTCATACAGTTTATGCGCAAACATAATAGAATGTAATAAATTAAATTAGACGATCTCTCACGCTTCCAGATGATATTGGTCATTCGTAAAGATGGTCATTTTAGTGAGTGGATGCTGAATACGGATGTCTATTTATATCCTGAAGTCTGTAATGGTTCGTCACTTTCAGGGCTGATCGTGTATAAGGTGTGATAGGGAGAACAGGATTCATTGCTTCCAGAATCCAACATTTTACAATTCACATTACCAGGTACTTTGTTATTTGACAACAGATATAAATTAATAATAGCCAGAAATAAATTATTCAGTCCCTATTGAGTATAAATTATATTTTTATCGATATAGCGACAGCATTTCTAATACCTAATATATGGGTATTTGTGGTTTACATAATTTGTTTAAATCTTCACAAAATATAATTAATACTCGTGCGTATCCTAAGACCCAGACAATTATCCTTAACATGTTATTCTTGAAAGTATCCCTTTTATTATGCAGACAGCCTAGCGTGTTTTGATAAAAACCTACATGATCCAATACAGAATGTCACAGGAATTCAGTTACAAAGAATCCTTTTGCCATTTTTCTACAAAATGGATAATTTCACCCTGTTACCAGAAATTAAATTTTAGATGACAAGGAGTTCTGCACAGCACGAAACAAATGATAGTCTGATGATGTTCATTTTGATACGTGGCGGATTTTGTAACACATCTCAACCACAGTTTCAGTAATTTCTGACAAGTGACTATATTATTTTATGTGAATTGGCATTTACATGATTCAACAATTGTAATATTCGTAATGTAATGTTCAAAAACATCATTAGATTTTGTTACCTGTTGATACACATTGCTGGACACATCGAAATTGATCGTTTCGTGCTTTAATGAAAAATGAAAAATGAGCAGTGCTCTCATCGAACTCAAAATCCTACTCTGGGAGTCACTATAGAGATTTACAAAGTAGGAAACACAAAAAAAAAGCAATGCTTTCGCCGAAATTCGAACTCGGGTCATCTGTCAGCTAGCCGAACGCGTTTCTAATTACAACATGCCATATGCTGTAAGGTAGGGAAAATAGCTTACAAATTATGTGTCATTGCAACTAAAGTTAGGCGGAACCTGCTTATTCTAGATTTGTGAGCGGGTGCACAATATGCTATGTTTTTCTGAACCTGACGAATAATCTTGGTAGTAGGAATAATGCCCCAGAGCCTTTAAGTCACCAGTAATCGTTATGAAATGAGTCTTTGATACGTCGCTATTATTTGCACCATTTATGTAATATCCTTATTGATTAAAATTGTTATCCGTTTGTTATTAATATTGGTAAAGGCTCATAAAACCATTTTGCAAGCACCATTGAAATTGCTCGGTGTAAAGCAAGATAAACATTTGCTCCGTGCGCAAAAATCTTTTAAAATACGAAACATTTAAAACTTGAGACTAGACTGAAACTGGTTTACGAAACGTTTAGTGTTTATGTTGGTGAATTTCAACAATTAAAATATTTCATAGCTATTTCAGAAGTTAACCGTTAAACGTGGTGAATTACAGAATACATCATTAAATTTTAATATTTGTCGCTGTTCCAACATTTACAGTAATATGCAAAAATGTGTAAATATTGTTAAATTGCTAAAATATTTATTAAAGCATATGAAATAGTTTTAATGATCCATTCTATTTTTATTGCTTACTCTTGTAATTAATAAACAAATTAAATCTTTTATTGAAATTCTTCAAATAATCGATATTTTTTCCTTCGTTCTGCCATGCCATTGTGACATATTAATTTGGCTTTTTGAAAATCAGTGCTCTTAGGGACGGAATAAAATTGAATCTGCATTAATGTGTCATTGATTTTCTGTTTTCTACAGCGCCGAAATATGCCGCTTCGTTTAACATATACTCGCTAAAAAAAGACATTTTTTAATCCTCTTCATCGCACTTCACTTCAGTTTTCATCCGGATTGCGTCAGTGTCGATTTGCCAATGGCAGAGCTGCGATTGTTGCTGACGAGGTCCAAATGGACAAAAATAATTTGACACTGCGTCCAGCTGCATGAAAAGCTTGTCTCGACATGTTTTTTGCCCGCAGCTAAGTGAATGTTATCGATTCCTGCCAACAACCTAATGACGGATATGAATATCCAGACACTTATTATCGGCGAGTTACGCTTAATTAAGTCTTTTAATCATTTCTTAAGAAGAAATTAAATATTTGTTCTTTTTCCTTTCCATCATTTGTGTTTAAGCGAGAGTGTTGTCATATCTAGATTCAAAGCATAAAAAATGCATTATTTGCAGCAATTTCTATAACGGGAACTGAAGATCGTTTTTATATCTAAAAGGATTTACATATATTGAGACCTAATCCTTTTTTTGGACTAAATGTTAAACATTGGTTATTCCTTTGTCTTTTGTAATGATGCTGAAAGCAACGTCTTATCTACATAATCGAATTTCATAGCAAAGTTGTAATTATGCACTTTAGAATCAAAGTTAGGGTGTATATCAAACAAATAATTACTGCTCAGAAATTTTAGTCTTTCTCAATTCCAAATAGTCTCATGAATTTGGATTAGTTGTTTTCTACAAAATGTATGAAGTGAAATTCTTCGAAAATTTAACTGGGAAACACCTCTGCTAGAAATGAATTCTCTGAAACTATTACTTTTGTTTTCCGATTAATGTATACTGTTAAGTAAGTTAGAAATAACTGCAAACAATCATTAGATAGCAAAAACGCTTCTTTGTCTTACATGAATATACTTCATACTTTTGAACCCAAGTGTGTAAGCAGTTTTGTATTATTTTTTTGGAAAACGTGAATTTGCTTAAGTCTTAATGGGATATGTTCTTGCCGTTTCCATTACATTTGAGATTATTTATGCATTATATATATATATATATATATATATATATATTCTGAATTTTAAGATACTTATTTTCTCGTTTTATTTTATTTGCAATTGTTCTTATGTCAAATATGCAAGATAGTTTTTTAGAACAATTTATTTTATTACTGCTTTTTCCAATTGATTTTGGATAAAATTCTGTGTATATACCATTCATTTAATTTCAAGAAAGTTAATGCTACATCAATTACTTCTATGTTTAGCGGATGATTGCAAGTTATAAACGGGCCTCTCTGTGTGTATTTGTTTCATAAATAAAAATAATAACAACATGCAGTTATAAGAAACTTGAAAAATCCTTATCTTACACGGATATTATATTACACGGATCTCAAATATTCATTACATCTCAGGTTAACAATTAACTTCGTTAAGTCATCAGGGCAAAGACTACATTAGAAATTAAGGTATCTCATGTTAAAAAAAGCTGTATGTCCTTACAGCTATATTTACTTCCATTAATTTAGTTGGCGTTAGTAATGAGCAGGGAGAGCGTTTTACATAAAGATCTAAAATTCATGGAAGAGCGCTATCAAGGATTTCGGAATGAATGATGGAGAATTGTAATTTGATAATGAAACCATGTTTCATCGGAATGAGTACGTGATAGAAAATCTCAGCCTTACATTTCTAACCTGATAAAAGGACGTGACATATATGAAAAGAACATCATATTCTGAAGTACAAGAAAGCATTTCTTTCCTTTAGTTGATCACACTCACCTGTTTTTTACAATTAAAAATCTCATTTTCATTAACTTCAGAAACCGCCAAATTATGATCCCTTCTCCAACCTTTGTACCAAACTCTATAATATTTGTTATTATAAGCCACTAAATAACATTCTTCACAAACCCCGCTCTATAATATGCATAACAATCGTCTGAATATATCATAATAATTATATTGTGTTCAGTTTTGTTGGGAAAAGAAAACTTAATCTATTAAGCTAATACATTAAAATAAAAAAGTTGTGAATGAAAAAAATAATTTCTTTCAAATCTAATTTAAAACAAAAAATATACTCAGGGATAATAAATTTACATATTTTCAGTTCTTTTATCGACTTATTTTTTTCCACGAAATATTTTAAGGACTGAATTTTTTTTTTCATTTCCTTTCGCATTACGATAACATATAATATTTTACCTATTTTATCGTATTTGTGTCATGAAGCTATGTTATGCACTGAAAATTTACACTCAACTGCAAAGTGACTTTGGGAGATGTAGATAAATTTTATAGCTTAAATGATTCATTAGAATTTTAAGTTTCATCATATGTCCCCTTCTTCAGAAGTTTCTAGTTCAGGAATACGTTGAATAGTACCAGTATAAAATGTAGTAAGTTTTATAATTGCATCCCTCTTAATTATCTTGTAATGTTTATATTTGAAACAACTGTGAGTACCATCAGGATTTATTGCATAATTTGAATCGCACTGGTGTTTTCGTTTTAAGAAGACATTTTTTTTTTTTTTTTTTTGTGAATGTTAAAATAAATTTCATTGAGAAAATAATTACAAATAAAACTTTACGCATATTTTAAAAGTAAAAATATCATATTTAAGCAAAATTAAAAGTCTAAGTCATAAAAACTAACATAACTGAATGAACTTTATTTTCTCTTCGATATATACACCCCTGATACTAATTTTGTGACACCAATTTAATCAAGTCTAGCTAGTCGTGTTATGACAAATACAAGCATCTGAAGTTTCGGTAGTTAAGCTGCTCTTCTTATTTAAAATGAATTCCATGTATGAAAACATTTGCTCGCATTTATCAGTTGAACAGAATACGTACAAAATTGGAAAAGCCAGTTTTGGTTCCAGAGATGAAATCTTCGTAGAACTTTGAAACATGACAAAATTATAATCTTTTCTAAATCTCTCCGCTATGTCTTGAAATTATCTGTCCATACCAGCGAATGTTGCCGAGGACTGTAATAGAACCTTACACATACAGAAGAGATTTAAATACCCCCAACAGTTGCACTGTTGAGAAAAAAGTATATTAAATTATTTAAGTGAAAATAAAAAGTGTTTTAAAGACAAGATTTTTATATCTAGTTGCCCTAATTTTTAACACCTACAAGAAAAACTGTTCGAGTTGATTATTGTTTACATTTCACGTATTTGTAGTCCTAACAAATAGGGAAGTATTGCCCTGTACGGGTAACATTTGTTGTAAGCACCTTGCTTAGGGTACAATGAGTTAAACGCACAGCTACGTGAATAGCTAAGTCTTTACTTCTTTAGTTAGGGCATATTTCTCATAGTAAATTTTTGCTGCCAATTTATTTTACCATTTTGGGCAGCTCATTTTAAATGTAAGATTTTTGGTTCTACATCTTTAATTCATAGGAAACCTTTCAGATTATTCGGCCTTTATTTGCTATGTTAAACTGAAAAAATCCTACCAAGACTAAACTAACAATCCTATGATTTTAAAGTTTTTTATTATATTTTTTAATAAAAACAAATTCTAACTGTTTGAAATTTCTATGATTACTCATCGAAGTGTTAGATTTATTTCAGAAATTATATTGAACTAACTATAAGTATAGAGAATATCTAGTACGTATAACTATGTAGTAAATATGTAGTACGTATAACTATGTAGTAAATATCTAGTACGTATAACTGTGTAGTAAATATGTAGTACGTATAAGTATGTAGTAAATATGTAGTACGTATGACTATGTAGTAAATATGACTACGCTGAGCACTATAATTTATAATGTACCTTAAATTTAAATTATTTCAGCAATCATTTATAAGAATTTTTTATTTAATTTTTTGACAGTAAATTCACCAAAGTATTAAATGAATTGAGTATGTTTTCAAAATGTATTTTATATCACAGGGTACATGAATGTGAATATAAGACGTTTCTCTTCATACTAACTTAAACATTGCAAATTATTAAGTTCAAATAAAATGAATTATTCTTGCATACTTTCTTTAGTGATTAGCATGTTTAGAGCGTCAGTATCGTACACAAAATATCTGTTTATTCTCTTTTATTAATTTAGTAAAAATGCATATGAACAGCACTGATTTGAGTTCAGGATAGATTAAAAAGTATCTTAAAAAATTTAAAAATTTGGGATATTCAAAATTAAAATTTTATGGCCTGGCATAATAACGCATCATTTCATTGACAAGACTAAGATCTTTACATTATAAAAAATGTGCTTATCACGTTTATAAAATGAATCATAAAAATTGAATTAAAATTTTAAACATTTTCCTTTACTAAATTTATTAAAAGATGTTTTTAATATAAAATAGACTCCGATAAGAAACTTTTTAGCACTTTGCTGTCAGTATATTACCATAGCATCAAAACCTAAATTTGATGTTAATTATAAATTTTTTCTGTAGTTCTAGTGTGCAATTTTTCACATAATTTCTTTAATTTTATACAGCAGCATAAACATTATTATACTGATTAGATTTCTCAATCTTTCTTAAGAGTAAAAAAGAAATGGAGAAATAAACAGTTCTTATTTTAAGACTGAAACAATTTTTTAGCTATATTAAATTTATAAAACCATAAAATTAATTTTATTCTATAAAAATGAATATTATATTTATTTTAGAACGGGAAAGAAAATATTTGTGTAATTTCTTCCTGGTCTGAACTTCAACAAAGTTAATTTCGTAGAATGTGGGATCTTCATAATTTCTGTTTAGTTTACATATCGCCTGCACGCGGAATCTCTACATTAGTTGTTTTCATTAAAATCCATTTTCAGTGTTACCTTTCATGTTCGCACTGTATTAAAGAAAGTGATGCATATTCGGTAAGGTGAATACATATAGGAATTATTTTGTAGAAATCATATCTCGTTTATTTTAAAATTCAAGTGTGTTCGAAGTTCATTTTCTCGAAACAAGAATTATGCAAAATTTAACTTAAGATACATCATAGATATGCAGGAGGGAGTATATTTGTTTGAAATTGTTTAAGTTTAAACTAAACTTCATTTAAAAAACAAAAATTACTCCACTTAAGTTTTCCTTTTTTTAGTTTACGTATCTTAAGCTTATATGAGCCATTTCTTCATTTTATTGAAAAAAACATGACTTTATATAGTCATGTTTACATTTCACGTATTTGTAGTCCTAACAAATAGGGAAGTATTGCCCTGTACGGGTAACATTTGTTGTAAGCACCTTGCTTAGGGTACAATGAGTTAAACGCACAGCTACGTGAATAGCTAAGTCTTTACTTCTTTAGTTAGGGCATATTTCTCATAGTAAATTTTTGCTGCCAATTTATTTTACCATTTTGGGCAGCTCATTTTAAATGTAAGATTTTTGGTTCTACATCTTTAATTCATAGGAAACCTTTCAGATTATTCGGCCTTTATTTGCTATGTTAAACTGAAAAAATCCTACCAAGACTAAACTAACAATCCTATGATTATTTCATAGTTTTTTTATAGTCCCGCGCTTACATTTCAAAAAGTTCTACTGGTTGTCCGAAATCTATACTATACATTTCTAGCATGCAATTCAAAAGGTTATTTTCTGACGTTTTAAGGGACTTTTAAAAAATGTGCTGCCAACCGATAATATACAAAGATATTTGCTATGAGACAAATCAAACTTCTATGAAAATTTGCACTCAAGTAAATTCTGAACCTTTCAAAGCTTATAGCGTTTCTCTCTAGAGCAATGCAATTTGATCTGATTTTATGGTGTAATTCATACAAATAATTGATCTAGTCTTACATTATCGGATAATAAAAGAATGTTCTTTTGCTGTATTTATTAAGGAATACCTTAATGTTTCATAAAGCTCGTTGCTCTTTCTGGCCAATATTCGTCTTTGGAATTCGAAATTTAAGTTGTGTGAGAAAAAAATCAAGCAAATTAATTTAATTCAGTCTTTAGCATAGTTTACTTATGCAAGTCCTACTTAGGCTTTGTGAGTGCTTTTCAGATCAACTCGAAGCCTTCAGAAAAAAGCATTTTGGAGCACCACCAAATTTTAGTTTTCGGGTTTTGATGGATTTTGATTTATGTTTTGAGAAGTTTTTCCGCCCAAAACAGCTTCCCAAGTATGTGAGTAATAGTTCACGTCTGAAAGGTACATGAGTCGAAATAAGTTAGGATTAGATTAAAAAATATCCCGATCTAAAGCTACCAGATCTAAAGAGCTCCTGATCAGCTGTGGAAAGAAAGAGTTATTTATACTTCAATAAGCTCTGAAGGACACAGTGCTTCTTCATTCCTCTATATTATTCCCCATCATAACAACAATTATTCCCCAACATAACAAGTCCAGGCTTATTGTCTTCAATATCCCATCAACAACAGTAGCAAAGAATTTGAAGGAAGCTTTTATCGATTTTACCAGTTTCAAAAAAGCGCAAGTTTTCCCTAGACCATCACTGAAACAGTCAGACAACACGAATAATTGGCTACTAAATATAATCCCGGACCACTAAAGCAGTCTAGAAGTTCGAGGCAGAAATCTAGCAGGTTTTTGGCTCTTAGGAAATCCTGTAACATATCAACTTAGCGCACTGATACAACTGGGCACCACAGTAGGTTCAGAGCACCACTGTAGTAAATGTGATAAATTAGTCTGCTGCTCAATCTGTGCAGGTGAACATGACTTCAGAGACTGAATCGTGGCAATGAAAAATTGTGTAAACTGCGTAAAGCACATTCCCTAGGAAGAAATAACCTACAGAATGGATCACGGGACGAACGAGAGCAAAAAGCAAAGCAGCTATAATAATGGTAATGAAATTTATGACAGCAAATGAAATTACAGTTGTTCTCATAAAAGAGCTGCCTCTGACGATGGATACTGTAACAGGTCTTGCTATGGCCTGGAAACAATTTTCTGAGTATATGCTGTTAGAATAATTCTTCGTAGCGATGCTCTCATTACCCTGCAGTAGATCAAAACCCACGTAGGTCACATGGGAAATGAAAAGACAGGAATCTTGGCAAAAGTAGCAATAACATACACGTTCTCGGTTTCAATCCAGAGTCAGCGCTGGTGAGAAAATTCAAAATAATTGCTGGCAAAGACAATGGATACAAAACCAGCCGGGCATATAAGTCATGATTATTTTCCATTAGTTTCACTAACCCTAAAATCGGAAAGTTAAATGCTGACCCAACTGTTATATTGAACACTGCACCTTACCAGCATATCTACATAGGTGAGGCCTTAGACACTCGGACCAAAGCTTCTACGGTAAAGTAATTTAAGACATTACTCACATGAATGCACCCTAACACAGGACATGCATCTCTCAGAACCACCTGAAAGTGGTCTGAGCACGAATAGTGGAAAATGGAAAAGGTCTACACAAAGCTCTCAAGGTAGTTGCATATATTAAAGCGTATACGAAATACATATCCCATTCTCATATAACGCTTAATCTCTAACGCACATATTTTCTTCACGTTTTCTAAACAGCTTTTTTGTAAATTGTATGTAAACATCTCTGTAACAGTATGTAAACATACTTGCATATATTATGTAAAACGTTTCCATAATTCCTGGCACAGTATGTGATTCTATAAACCTGGTATAAATAATCGTATAATTTATGCAGTGTCATTTTGAAGGTTATGATGTACTGTTTGCTTATAGCAACACAGGAGTCCAATGTATTTCTTTTAAGTGCATTGTATGCTCATGTAATATTCTCCCGGGGTTGGCCCTGGTGCATAGATAGCACTTTATTTCTTTACAAAGGGCATGCAATAACAGCTTAACCCATTAGCCGCTGGTGTTGCATTGTCGCAACGGTCAAAATAAATAGCGTATATAAATATAACTACCTAAGATATTTTATACCAGCAGATTATTTTGTGTAGGGAATATTATGAAGATTATTTCTGTAAAAAATACTTGCTTTCAACAATCATTTTGTTGATAATAATTAAGCTCAAACTTTAAGCAAAATTTAAGCAAAATTTTCGACCTGGTATTTTTGCTGAAAATATTTAACGAAAGAATTGCCGTCTTTATTAGTGATCTATTTTTAGTCAAGGTCACCGTTTATCAGAACATTACATCAGTCAGACGTTTATATTTGCGTTGGGAAGGAATGGAAAACAGGTGTTGCGTTGACGCAACGTCAGCAGGAAACGGGTAGTCAATCTCCTTTTTCACTCATTCCTTTCGATGTTCTGGTTCATGTTCTGTATGTTTAAAAATGCCTAGAACGAGGTATCTTACATTAGAAGTAGACCTTCAAAGATTTTTTGATGAAGAAACAGATGATGATAATGTTAATAATGACCAGAAGGAAACTGATATTGTTGTTGTTCCCCCAGAAATTGCACGACGAAGAAGAAAGGAATTGCACTTTCCTTTCTTCGACGAAGAAGACGAAGAAGATGACGACGAAGAAGAAAGTCTAGTGACGAAGAAGAAAGGAATGGCAATGTTTTAAATAATGATAATGATATTTTACCAAATGATACTGCTAGGCAAGTTGAAATTCACTTAAGAAGTAAGTTTCAGCCTTCTAAAAGCAGTTATAGTCATACTAAAAAGTTTAAAATGCAGAAGACTGAGATCTTGAAGTGGATAAAAAAGAACTGTTAGTTATGTCTCAGGAAGAACATGAAGAAAGAAATAGAAGAGAAATTATAAAAGACAAAACACAAGGTAAAACTAATGCGCAGATTTTCGATTTTCTTTTTAGTTTAGACATTTACTCTCTTCTCGTTGAACAGACAAATATATAAGCTCAGAAAAAAAAAAAAAAAAAAAAAAAAAAAAAAAAAAAAAAAAGAGCCCAGAATTTATTGCATTTGAAGCCTATATGAGAAGATTTATTGGAATATTATTGCTTACAGCATATCATTCTTTACCTCTAGAAAAAATGTATTGGTCTTTTGATAAGGACATTTCTGTTCCTGTTGCAAGAGAATTGATACCACGTTTGCAGTACAGGAATATGAAGCAGAATTTGCATTTGACAATAGTCAAATTGACAATGCTGATAAATTATATGAGGTGAGACCGTATCTAAACTTACTAAATATCACCGCTTTTTACTACTGGAAATATAAAGTCTATTTTAGATTTCAGACGCGAGAATGCATTATTCCTTTTGCAAACTCCTATTGAGAGTGTAGAATTAGCCAGAAATAGATCAGCAGTAGGAAGACCTAGCATTTAAAACCATTGCATGGAGATGGTAGACATTTTATCGTAAAGTCAGTTGATAACAAAAGACTTTGTTGTAAAGAGTGCCATAGCCACACTGTTTATAGACGCAAAGTATGTAATGTAGCTTTACATCATGATTGTAATCAAGCTTTTCATGCTTGAATCTTTCCAATGAAATAATCTGTATTTGTAAAAGAAATACAATGTATATTTTAATATTAAATTAATTACAAGTAAAATGATTTCTAGATTTATAAAACGTTATACAGCTAAAAAGTAATCCTGCGCTCCCCTCAAAAGAAACATCAAACGAGTACAATCCTACTCTCAAAAAATCCGTAGTCTTATTTTCATGAGAAAAGAAACATTCCTTGTAGTTTTGGCGGTTAATGGGTTAAGCATACTAACAGGCCTCTTGTATTCATGGGCGTGTACAATACAAAATGCGAGAGTTTTGCAAAGTGATGAAAACAGTAATTATAATCTTTAGTTTCTTAAGTATTAATCCTAGATGTGTACATGCACTTTTAAATTTTCTTGGAAACGTTTTGACCAAGAGTTCAAAAGCTGCAAGCTAATCTCCGCCAGGAAATACTCTCCATTATTTTACGAGCAAAACTCAGATATTCAGGAACGAATTTACTAGTTTGTATGAATTTTCAATGCAAATTTTGGCTTTCGTTCAGTGGTTTTAAGTTACAGATTCAGAATTAGGTATAAGATGGAAGTTATTTTTTGTTCAGATTAGTTATTTTGTCTTGAAAAAAATTGTTGCTAAATTCGTAGCTGGGACTTCAAAAGTATTTTTAAACACATTTTTGCAAATGTTTCTACAATGATGACGCATGGAAAATTTTATTTGTGACTAATTAATCATAATGAAATTGTGTTAATTAGAATAATTACTTTTCTTATATCATATAAAATATACATATAGGTAGAATTCCTATAGAACCCTTCAATGTATAGTGTTGAAAATTCTCCAAAAATTCCCTATTTTAATTTAGCTTATTTGTTAAATGTGCATTTGGAAGCACTCATCTAAACTCGTATGAAAGGAAATGAAGTTTAAAGTGGGAATAATGTTAAAAACATAATGGTGGACCACAGTATCACAAGGTGTTGAAAGTGTTAATTGTAACGATTAACACATTCGTTGCACAAAAGAGTCAAAAGCTTCTTCTTTTTCTTCAGCTTGTTAAAGACTTCTGCTGAAAAGCGATATATTTTACAGACAGAAAATAGTATGGAAAAGGACTCGAGATTTAGGTTTAAATGTTTTTAAAGTAAATAGGAATTCTTTCAGTGATTTTGGTGAAATCTGCTTCTTTTTCATTTGTACCTCGAACCAAACTTGATGGGAATGAATTCTGTTACAGGGTATGAGGAGAGTTTTATGAATTTTGTATTCACAGGGCCACTAAATGACTTCTATTTTATGATCTCTAACAGTACTTTATTAATACCTATGCAAATATACAAATAGTTCAATACATTTCTGAGACTCTTAGGAAAAACTAATATTATTTCTTAAAAATATTTAATAGATTTGCCTTTTAAGATTTTCAAATTTGAAAGATAAATAGTAATTTATTTTTTGCTAAATTAACGACACAGGTATGCAGATAGTCACTAATTTGGTAATTTATTTTAACAATTTTTCAACTAAAGCAATGCAGCATTATATATATTATGTAAAAATAATGCCTTAAACCTTTTTATGAAAACTAAACAAAATAACACGTTTGTTGATGGATTTCTTGGAGTAACAGTGTGTTTCAATTTTTACCTTTCATGTGGAACAACGTAGACAAATAAGATGAAGTCAATTTTTATCTATTTAACGAAAACAGGGAGAATGAAGATAAAAGTTTTCCGTTTCAACATATGGCTGGAAAAGCATCAAAGTTCAAGAGATTTGAAAATATGCCAAGTTCTAAAGCAGACTGTAATTTTACTAATGTTGTTTTAGTGGGGCATAAAGATTTTGTTGTCGCTGGAATACATTTTAAATCCTTCCCAGAAATGTTTGCTCACTGATCTCTTTTTAAATTACTTAGCAATTCTAGTTTCCATCCGTTACGAGAAACTGACAGAAAAGGTTTCAGCAAGACAATATTTTATAGACAAATATAAATATCGTTAAGGCTGTTCTCTGGAATAAATGCATAGAACGTCTATTACGCTCTTTCTTATTCAGAGGATAAATGTACATCCCTTAGGAATATTTTACAGACATATCAAAAGAACACTTTTTCCCAATTTTTCAGGTTTGAAAAGTCCTTTTGAAGAAAGATTTTTGTCGCAAAAAGAAAAACTGTTGTGAAATTTCAAAGACTGGTTGCTGCATTTTGAAATAAAGGAGGAGGTGTTAGAGAATTTAATTTGATATTCATTTTCTATGTATACAGCAGAACTACAAATTGTCTGAAAGTTCAGTCCCTGAACCGATGTATAATACTTGTATTTATCTAAGACTTAACTATTTTTTATACATTTCATAAAAATAATGTATCCTACTTATGAAATTTTCACAAAACATTAAAGAAGAATTTTTATGACTCTCTCGAACTGAAGCTGAGGTGAAATGAATATCATAGAGAAAGTATGGAAGCAACAACTGCTAACCTTCAGAGCTATCATAAAGCGTTCTCATCGCGTGCCGTGTTTTCGTTTTGCTAGAAACTTCGCATTAACTATGAGTTCGAAATTTTCTGTCTTACCATAGAGATCACTATTTACTACAATTCAAAAAATACCTCTCTTCTAGAAAATGGGGAAAGAGGTTATCCCCTTGGAAAAAGAAGAATATCATGTGTGATTATTATAAAATTCAATAAGAGTAAATCGCTGGTTGAGTACTAATTGTCATTTAATCCGGGAGAAAAATTATAAAAACAAAATTTATTACTGCTAATTCCACATAGAAAGGCTCACTTTTCAATGTAAATCAGTCTTCTTAGAAGAATCCCCCAAAATTTTTAAAATTTGAGGGTGTTTTTTCCTTCTTGCATATTTGAATAAAATTCAGTCCTATATGATCCAAATAAATAATTCAATTTAATTCACTAATTAATTCTAACACATCCATATATTTTAAAAATGGGAAATAAGTTCCCTGATACGATCCTTTCTCAAGAAAACTAAACAGTCAGGGGCAATCCCGAGCAAAAAATGGGTAAACCTATTTCTAGTCTAAACACACACACAAAAAAATTACGCAAAAATGTTTTTGAGTTCTAAAAAAAAACTAGTAAAAATAAATGACCTATGTTGCATATAATTACAAAATGTTGACCAAATATTAAATTTATTAAAATTTTTCCTTAAACTCTGATAATGGCACACCAGAGTAAGACGTAACAAAAAGACGTACATTTGTAACATCTCGCATACGTTGCAATAATATTTCGTGTGGAAAGCTTAATTTGGCTTACGAATTCTGAGCTCTTTATTAATGAACTGAGTTTGGTGAAGTAATTTTGGACAAAAGAAGAGTTTTGTTTGGACTGATAAGAAAGATAAATTGTTAAGAATTCAGTTGAAATGATAAGAAAAAATTTCACTAAGAAACACGAGACAGCGCATTTCAAAATGGCGGAATCAGTACTATTAAAATTAAACTACATATTAATAAATTATTTCTGGTTAAAAGTCAATGAAATAGAAAACAGGAGTACACTCAAATATCTTAATTCAATATCACTGCTATTAAGATTTTTGAAACAGAAGTGGCTAAATTGATACCTAAAGCTGCCAGATGCATATACATTAATATATATTCTATTTTAAATATATATTAATGTATATGCATCTGGCAAATTTATAAAATTTATAAATATAGGTATAAACTATATAAATCTCAAATATCATTTATACCTCATGCTTTATTCGAAAGCTTAAATTTGATATTCAAGAACCTTTTTTTCAGTTCATTGTCCGTAAGAATTTGTGTAAGCAACATTAGCTTATGTCGGTATGTAAATTTAATTAGTTTTAGTAGCTGTAAAGTTAAACTATCTTTTTTTGTCAAAGAGTTTTTTTTATTGTAGTTAATAAGTTGTAGATTTAGAAAATCCATTTCTGAAATATTTGTATTCATCTTTTTGAGAGTTCAGCAAAGAGGATAAATTTAGAATTTTTGAAATCAATATGTATATATATCTATATATATAAATTAAATATATATATATATGTGTATATAAATTAAATAAATATATATATATATATATATATATATGTGTGTGTGTGCATGTGTGTGTTTGTGGGTGTAATATAAACATATGTAAAAGATAAATCATAATCAAACTACCAATAGCCTCTTAATGCTTAATTTCCCCTCTTCATTCTTAAAATAGTATTCAAATTCTTTCCGCACTGCGGTATTTCAAGACTAATCTATGTCATATCACTCTTACACAATAATAATAATAGGGTAAATGGAATAGTAATTTTACAGCCAATAGTAATTTTACAGCAGTATTAATTATTTAATCAAAATTGAGAACCAAAACTACTCAGTCTAAATTAAGATTTCATCCTAAACACAATGCACTTGCTTTCTACTTTTCGGCCTAGATGGACTGATGCTTGCTGCTCTATTCTTAGTGCTTAGCAATAAAAAATGTAAACATTTTGAAGTAGGCACAAATAGTGTTCCATGCTGTTTGTGGCCGCAACCTGCTTAATGAAATAAGAATGAAAATTTACAATAGATACAATAGATTATTATATACAATAGATTAGGTAGGTAATTGTAATAGATTAGAGATGATTTATTACATAGATATAATGATCCCACATGCAGAAAGATACGAAAACGTATTTTCGCATTCACACATCATCATGAGCGCAATCTGCATCCAGCCTTCATAACATTCTTCAAAATTTGCATTTAAAACACACAATGAATCATAAAGAAAGAAGTAAGCGACAGTTTCCTAGCACATAGCAAGTAAAACAGAAGAATGACTACTCATTCAGTAGAAGCGTGGGAGAATGTTAAAAATTTCAATTCTTTAATAGAAATCTTGCTCTGTGATTGAACAAAAAGTGTCTACATTGCACCATATTAAGCAAGATGGTATGAAATGGATTAATTTTGACGTGACTCGCTTTAAATTAATATAGTGTTATAAACAGTTACCATTTTTAGATAGTATTGCAAACAGTTACTACATTTAGGTGAGAAAGGGAATATGTCCTAAGTAAATGAAGAATATAAGGGGAATATTGCCAATATATATAATGAATTAAAAAATAAAATATTTTTATTTTGCTTATTTATTTATTTCTGGCGAAACATTTTATAGTGAAAATAACTTTAAAAAGAAGGTTCAATACGTCTTAAATTCAAATTTTATTTTATAACAGTAATAGATGGCAAGCTAGAATACGTGTAAAAAGGATTCGTTCATTTAATCCAGAACACTAAAGCAACTACCTAGTTACTGAGGGGATTTCTTTCCTTTTCTATATATATATATATATATATATATATATATATATCAGAAAAATATATATTCTATACATATGCGGACATTTTCAGTTCTTTATGTTTCTCCTAAAAACGTTTTCCTTTTCCTTGTGCGAAGAACGGGTAAGGCTCTGTAGAAAATATTTTAAGCATACAGCGAAGAAAAATAATGGTTATTTCTGATTATCTGTAACCGCCTTCCGAAAAGTCATCTATCCCTCTAGCCACCATTATTTCGTCAAACTAAGACGCCAAAGACAACAGCCAAGTTAAAAAAAAGGGCGCACAAAACTTAAAATCTTAATAAAAACAGTAGCCAATTAATGAAATTAAAAACGCAAGAAACAACCTAAAAGTACTTTTTTGCTCGGCTCTTCGCCTATTAGTTCTTACATCAAACGACACATGAAAATTGCGCAAATTTGGCATTGACGCACAAATTTGTTCCAGAAAATTTGACCGTTTACAAAGTACAAGGTCCATAGAATGTTAACTTTCTTATTCGCTGCTATTAGGCATAAAGTTATATTTTTGAAAAATACAACACTTTATTTTCATCAGCAGGCAAATAATCAAATGACGATTTCTTCTATGAACAAAAATGGACTCAGTGCAACAAAAATACCGTCAGATTTCAAGGCAGAAATCGATGTCCGTCAGATGCAAGCGCGTGCGCATAACTGAGTCGCATATATATGTATACACATCTATTATTATATAGGTATAAATATAGATACAGATAATTTGGAAAATGGTCAAGTGTTGCCAGTTTTGCAGTTTTGGCTACATAGATAGCTTTGCTCTTAAATACTTTTCTGGGGGATGCAGATAATCAGAAAGTACGGAAAAAATATGTGAATTTTGCTTTAAGGCAGAAGTCTTCAAACTAAGGCCTACGAGCACAAACCATCCGATATGATAATGGTTTTCAAAAATTTTATAAAATTTAAAATAAGGAATGTAACATACATATTAACAATTTCATACAAAACCCAATCTATAAATACATGGTCTAGCATGTACATTCTTTTTAAAGTATATTATAATCATTGTGGCCTGCGGAAAAAAAAATATAATTCTGTATCTTTTGTTTTACTGGGTCGATTGACGAAATTCAACTTGCATTTTTTATGTCTCGAAACAGCGACTTAGGACATTATATAACCTATTCTTAGAACAATATTTCTAATTAGAACAAACCAACAATGCATTGTTCTAATACAGGTATTTTGACACAAAATCGGTTTTTTTTCTGAAATGACAAGCCAATTGTTTTCAATATTTTGATTCTATATCTCAAATTATGTCAAACTGCCAAGTTTTGTAAAAATCGCACAAGTAGTTGCTAAAATATTAGCTCTCAAAATTTTAGCTTCCCAATGTTAATTGAATTTGATATATATTTATCAATACCTCTTTTTCTATTAAACTTATTTGATTCCTTTATCCAAAATTCGAAATTTAGGCTTAACCCCAATATAATTTGCACATTCTTTTATGATTTATTCTTAAAATTTGTATTTTTAAATATTTTTATATATTCTTCGACAACATTTTGCATTTTAACCTATAACATTTCTAACATCGTCTTAAAGTAGATGCATTTCTACACACATCTGCAAAAAATTAGAGTTTTCTATTAAAACCTTCCCAAAATATACGTGAATTTACATACTGGAGCGTTTTGAAATTTGGCATATTCGCTATAAATGATAATAACGCCAAAAGCGGCTTAAGCTGTTTGTTACAATTATGTGAAAGTATGAACGATGACCGTTTTTCCGCTCGTGTACAATGAAAAAAAGGAAAGGAAAATGAGTTCCTGTAAGTTAAGAGGTTCGCCAAGCGAATTATTCTTGGCGCAAACTAAAAGAAAGCGCCAAGATAAGTTTTTAAATTTCTCAGTAAATTTCACACCCGATTTTACAAAATTTAATATTTAGGCATAATCTGAGTCGTATAATCGAAATATGGAAAAACACTGACATGCCATTTGAGAAAAAGTCCAATTTTGTGTCAAAATACCTATATTACAACAATGCTACTTATAAATCTAATACATATAGTAGGCCGCGCTTTCGAAACATGAAAAAGTAGTTTGAATTTCATCAATCGGCCCAGTGGAACGGAAGATATGGAACTGTTCCATTTTTTTTTTCGAAGTGTACAATCGCTTGTCAAGTTACAATGCGTGAAACATAGTAACAATCTATTAAAAACTGTCACTGTAATTTTTACGATAATAAAGGCTCCGTGTGTTATCTTTACTTTATAGTAATATTCTAGGTTCATAGAAATTGTAAGCAGCGACTTTTATTAAAATTTTAATTTTTGTTCTATGTATGTTGTAATTTAAATATTGGAGATTTTATTTTGACACAAAACTTGCCCAAAATATGAAATACCTATGAGCAAAAGTTTGCACCTGATGAAAACATAAACAGAATGCTCTAATGAATTGCTACAGTGGGGATGTAAATCCACTTGAAAGAAAAATTACATTACAAACTACTGAAATCTTTGATATACTGGGACAAGAATATTTTTGCAAACGTTTTAAGAAATTTTTGTTAGGTGAAACTGCATGAAAGACTAAAAAATGTCTCTTCTTTTTATCACAGTGGCATAGATCCGATCAAAAAATATGAAGTCATGTGTATGCTCATCATAAGTACATCACCATGGTATGATGAACTAACTAGATCTTGTCCCTCGAAACTTCATGAAACACCCAATATGGCCCATGGGTTAAAATGTTTGGAAATCCCAGCTTTCAGGAAATAAAATATTATTTCCTTATTTAATTTTCGCTAAATAAAAACGAATCGAAATTTTGAATCTCGAATTCAAGCATCATTTCGTGCAATATCGTTTCCTGTGAAATCATTGTCCTTAATTTCTGATTTCTATCAACAATGTTCTCCTTATGTGATAATTTCATGAACATGCAGCCTACTCGCGGCGCATTTGCAACAAAGGTCTTAGGGAAATTATCTCATGACTTCTTCACCTAAGTCACGATCATTTGCAAATAGAGGTTAAAAAAGTCTCCAAAGTCTTTCCCTCCATTCTATTCTAATTATTTTCTTCCTCCTTTCAGCATGCCTTCGGAGTGTATCGGTACCACAATCCCCGCGTATTCCAGAGGTTCAGCTTCAAGACCCGGCAAAGTCTTGCCCAATTTTCATGAAAAACCCTAATGACTTAACAAACTAAAAAAAAAAAAAAAACACTAATGACTTAACACTATTTTCACTAGAGGCTTCCGTGAGTTAATGGACCTTGAGTGATGTATTTTGTGCAATTTGAAGAGTCTGGTAATCAACAATCATTCATCCAGGAATAAATAGTCTTTCCGAAAGCAGGTTTTCATATCTTTAGCCAGGGGAATACTGGACCACTATTAGAACAGCATTAAAGTTACCTCGTAATTTTAATGCTCGACATATCGAACATTAAAAGCATTTTGCTTACCTCTTAAAATAGGATTGGAAATGTCTATTGTATCAATAAAACACTAGAATGCAAATGCGCATTTAATAACTTCGTTGTCTTCCAGCTTGAAGAACGCTGTCACTTATCTCAGAGAAAGTTACTAACGTTGAAGAAAGCCATTCACATCTTTGGTTGTGATATTTTGAATTCGGGGATATATCACAGAATTGCCGTTGCAAAGGCAAATGCTTGAATATCAATCCTGCAAGCAACCAAATTCTTGACCTCCTGTGGATCAATGTCTGTACACCATGGTGCCTGGGCCTATGGCCCTACCGCAGATCGAAAAGTGGTGCTGTTCTTAATTATGTAAACATAACAAGTTTAAATTAGATCCGAAAATGATTTAAAAGGTGTTAAATAATTTAAAAAATTAGAATCTATTAAAATTTTGAAATAAGTACTTAAAAGATGTAAGGTGTGCATCTGGAAAACATTCGAGCTGGTGACTAATAAATTGTAATAGGATATATAATTACACTATAGCAAGAGTGCGACACTTAATGATTTAAATATCAGTTTTAAGGGAAAAATTTACAAACACTGGCAAATAAGAACAAAATGCAGCATGTAAAATTCAAAAGAACAAGCAGTTCAACTGAGAATATGTGAACATTAAATAAGGTACTAGAATATAACACAAATAGGGGAACATAACAATTTTTTCTATTAGAGATTTTATTTATATGTTTTATGAATTGGACATTATTAATTAGTGTTGTTCATGAAAATTTCCTCAAACAGATTAAACAAAGCGAACATTTTGTCAATAGGATTATCTACAGACTGAATTTCGGCATTTTAGCTGAAATCTTTCGCAAAATACTAGCTAAGAAAACTTTGAACATATCCTATATTTCCTTAACTAATTTGAATATTTATGCGAAGAACCAAACTCTTCTGTGAACAATTCATTCCCAAATTATATTTCCAACTGAAGAAATAATGGCTCCCGATACGATTTGCACTTGCGTTTCTTACCATTTTTCTCAATCACCATCTGACTGAGGTTGTCATACTCGGATCCCCATTTTCGTATCATTCAGAAATGCAACTTTTGTTTGCAAAGAGTTTTAAGATTCTTTTCACATGCGACCTTAACAATTCCTTTCTTGTACTCCAAGAAATAGCTCTTTTCTGTCCTCTTCTTTAGAGAATACAATATTATTTCCTTTAAATATATTACTACTTCAAAGGTTAACTGAACATAATGACTCATAACTAAACTTATGAGACATAAGTGTTAAGAATTATGGACTACTAGGAACACAAACTTGGAGGCACAAATTTCAGAAAACATTTCATTATTTCATACCGCTACATTAAGTGTGTCCATTACAGTACACTCTGTACTGAAATATGAACATTTTTATTACTCCTTCTTATTATTCTTGTAACTTTATTATTTTATTGAATAAAAGCATTATTTCTACAGAACAAAATTTCATATATTTCTAAACTCGCCATGTTTAAAATTAAGAGCATATTTTTATTTTTTGAAATTTTACTTTGAAGTTTTTCGTAATACATGCCTATACAATCGGATAGTATTGAAAAAATTAGACAAACATTGGATATTTTATAATTTTTTCACAAAATTTAATTCGTTTTTGATACTTCTGTTAGAATCTGAGACACTGAATTTTCTACTACGATGTTGTCTTCTAATATTGTTTGTGTTTGTGTGATTATGGCAAAGCCTCGAGGGCTATCTGCCTAAGGGGAGGGATGCCTTCGTGGAGGACTTTCTAAGGGAAACTGGCTCGTATACACGTTACACATGGGGAAAACCACGAAAACGCCCATGCAGCCAGCCCGTTCGCGGGATTCGAACCTCGGACCGAACTTCCAGTGTTCAGCGACTTTACTGCTCGGCTGCTGGTGGGCCCTTCTAATACTGATTCGACAGCATATCTACATTAAGTTTGAGTTTAGAGATAATTTCAAATGAATAAGAATGAGAAGTTCAATCTACTGTTTTATTCAGTATACAGTTTCCTTATAAGGAAAAGGATATTTGCAAAAGAAGAAAATAATTGAAGATTTTTGTTCCTGTGTCACATTTGCCAGTTTTTTAAAAAATATTCAAAAAGTGTAAAAACTAGTAATAACTGATAAAATTTCCATTTAAAAAATAAGACTTATGTGTTTGAATTAGCGAAAACATTGATTGGTATCTGATATTTTCTACTCGGAAATTAATTTCCTTTGATATCAATATTTCACCCAAGTTTTCATGACCTCGTAAAATGTTAACATCATATCTTTATCCAGCAAGAAATGGATAGCCTCAGCAGAGTGCCACTTCATTTTAATATTCATATTAGCTTTTAATCTGATGATTTTATTACCTGTGGTAGTGTTAATCAAAATATTACATTAGAATTTATAAATTTTAATTATGTAAAGTTTACGATGTATCCTATTTATCTATTTCTTTAAGTCTCACTATAATGCAACAGTGGAATATTGTTCAAGTAAAGTGATTTCGGCTAGTTTTATTATTATTTCGTTTCATAAAATTTGAAATTAAGTATTATCACCAATATTGATTGCAGATATAAGGAAAACTAGCGTGCGAATCCACCATATGAGGAGCTGCAAAACGCATATGTTCTATTTACACCTGAGTAGAAAATATGTACGAATATAAATTAAATTAATTTATTATTTCCAAGTACAGTTAAACATAGAGATACGAGCACCTTTAGGCACAGCTTCAGTATAGCTCACCAGATATTTTATGTATGAATTAACAAGAGAGTATGAATTTCTTAGAGGATTTTTGATGGATTGTGGATTATTGAAGGATAAAACTTGTTGTGAAAAATGTAAGATACCATGCAAGGGTATTTTACATTTGGGAAAGCCAAGCAAAGGTGAGATTTTCCGGCATTGTTTTTAAAATTACATCCTTTTAATCTTAATCATTTTCATTAATCATTCCTTAATATTTCTTTCTTTTAAAATCGTGTATAATAGTCTTAAATTTATTTCTATTATCCACGATTTCTGATGAAATCATGATGGCCGCCATTTTTGAAACACCGAGTTTCGTCGAAAATCTGGATGTAACAAATTCACCAAACTTTGAAGTTGGGCTATACTGAAGCTGTTCCCCTCTCTATATACGAGAAATTCGAGATACGAGTAAAGTATGAGCGAAAACGTTGTTTCTAAATATGAGTATTGACTCAAATAACGAGCAATGAGCCAGGCTGCTAGTATGCGTGGTGCCATTTCCCTACGCGGGTTCACTCGGGGAATCCCCTCATCAGATCACTTAGTGTTCTTTGATCTACGTGTTCGTGCGCTTGTGAGTTAATTGTTTATTACAGTTAACGTGAAAATAATTATTTCATGATGCCTCCCACGAAGACTGTTACCTCAGATAATTCTGCAAAGAAAAATAAGAAAGGCATGGCCGTTGAAATTAAGAAAGAAATGATAAATAAACATAAGCATGGTGTAAGAGTGACGAAATTGGCGAAGACTTACGGCCTTTCGAAATCGACGATCTGCATTATTCTGAAGAAGAAGGAAGAAATTAAGAAACTTGATGCAGGCAAAGGAGTTACTGTTACTTCCAAGCACCGTTCAAAACTCTTAGACGATTTTGAGAAGCTGTTATTGGTGTGTATTAACGACAAGCAGATAAGTTCGGTGTTGAAGCTATCATAAAGGTTATATTATTTATATATACGGTTATATTATTTACCAGTGAAATTTATTAGAAAAAAAATGATTTTTTATGTGATATTTTTGGGATGCGGAACAGATTAACTGGATTTCCATTATTTTCAAAGGGGAAGGTTGTTTCTAGATACGAGAAATTCGCTATACGAGCTTAATGCTGGAACGAATTAAACTCGTATCTCGAGGTTCCACAGTAATATCCAACTCGTAAATAATTTTTTGTTGTCAAACAAGCGACAAAATCTTTTCACACTTTAGGTTACTACGTAAAACGTCATGATATAAATTTAACGTAATATAACAACTTTTCTCAATGTCAATAAAAGAATTAAAGTGGTTCCAAGGTCTCTTGTGTTTCTTACATAACATACAACGAACTATACTTTAAAAATAGTTATCCCAAATTTTAATTTCTAAACTAATGTAATCACTAAAAAAATAATCCTGGTTGCTACTTAAGTGCTACTATCTAAGTGCTTAACAAAGCAGATTATTATTTGTAGAAATCGCACACGAAAATACATAATTACTGTAAATTACTATATTTGCTCCTGTATTTTTCTCTCTAGATTTTAGTACAAGCTTCTGACATTTTTAAATATTCACATAATTTTTCTTTTCCTCAAAGCCTTCAGAAAGCGAATTCATTTAAATTTGAAAAAGGATTTGTCCACGTAGTGGCCGTTTTCGCATTTGTAGCAAAGACAAATCCCACACCTTGGTTTGCTAGAGTGCAAAAAGCTCTTTTCCAGAGCTCTCGCAAACCCTAGCAGACGCAACGTCTTAGCAGCAAAGAGAAATTATGAAGTTTACGCCAATCTAATGCTCTTAATAATTTTGATGGTTTATTGCACGTGGGAAGACAGACTCAATGATGACGAAGACGATGATGTCGATGATTTTCAAACTGCAGCAGAAGACACAGACAGCAGATCAAGCAGCAATTAATGATTTGAAGCCTAGGAAGTAGCAGTTGGCAGCGGAAGGAGTTGACGATATTCAAAATTTAGTGAAGGAAGAATGAAGATTGTAATGTTAATATAAAAATGCGTGATACCTTTATTTATTAAATATCATGTTCTTCGTAATTTGACCATAAAATTCAGTTCAAGAGCAGTATCGCAAAATATATTTAAACTGAGCATATGTTTAGAATTTCCGATACACAGTCTCACGCGCTGGAATTAAATTTTTTTTTTTTTTCTTTTTTTTTTTCTTGTTTGTACAACGCAGTTATTGCTCGCTTTGGAATCATTGAGTTTGTTAATCAAAATTTTGTTAACGTTTTACAAAAGATGAAATCGATTATAAAACAAATCCCAAATTTCAAATTTGGGCTTCCAGATGCTCATATTCGCAGTAGGATTACGTCATTCAAAATTTGATGGCTGTAGGTACCGTTGTTTTGTCAGAATGCTAGAAACATACATGCATTTATGTAGATTCTTCATTATTTATTTCTTCAAATATGATGCAAGAGGATGAAAACTGAGCTCAGTGAGCGGAGTAACAGAGTAGGTATATATATATATATATATATATATATATATATACACTTTTGGTGCGGACGATTGCAACCAAAACCAGTGGTGCTCAACGACATGTTATAGAAGTTACAAAATTTCAACGTTCTGAGGGTACTCGTTTTTGAGTTATGCGGGATACATACATACGTACAGATGCCACGAAAAAAAATCTTTTCTGAATCCATTTTAAATCAGTTAGGGAAAAACGATTCCTTTACTTTGTCTTTACGCATAGATGTCAAGCAAAAACAATAAAGCAAAACAATCGTTAAATAGCATTCGATAACCGTCAAAATGGAGATTTTCGTTAAAATATGATACCCAGAATTTTTCGTGATCACAATATTTCCTTTACTTCGTACAAGGATGCAAAACTGATGAAGTGGATTATTTTTATGCAAAGGGAGGAGATTTAACCCGTGAATAAAAATTCTTGCTTTTAATCTTTTTTGCCCTGAATAAAATTGTATGCAATCGTTTTAGTTTCTAATCGGTTATTTTAAGTTAAATCATTTCCTATTTTGTCCCTTCCATTTTTCTGCCCGAAAGTAAATTTCTAGCTTTCGCGGTATTCAAATGAGGTAGAAAGAAGAGAAAGAAAGGCTTTAGAGTGTAGAATGTGAGCGTATTCTGCCTGCTAATTTGCCCACGTTGCTAATTTGATTCTCTTTCTAGTATTCTCTGACGTTGTATTATTCTAACTATGCAGTCGTCAAGCTAACTTTTCTTAGTTTTAGTAAATTCCTTACTTGTGATTTAAGCCATACTTGTTGGCCTTTGAAAGTATGAGTGGCGCCTTCTGTTAACGTTTATGTGAGTTAAAAGAAGTGGGTCTTTCACACCTTTTCCCTGCCTCTGTGGTTCTTACAAGGCATAGTGATGATTCATTAATAGTATCTGAAATGTCTGGTACCCTGTACGTTAGTAAAAGAAGCTGAAATGTCGCAAAATTAAATTTGCTTTTGCAAAATTCAAAAGAATATTGCTTAATATATAATGGAAACTAAAAGATAAAATTTTTGTGACGAACAAGTTACTTTGATGTTTTAAAGTTTTCGTATACATGCTTTAATTTGTTAGTTATTAACAAGTGACTTTGAGTTTTAAAATTTTGATATTTATGCTTTAATTTGTATATTATTAATATTCAGGTTGACTTTGAGGACATTATACATGTTATACACAAAGAAAAAAATGAAACTCTTTCTCAATGAGGCAGAGAAAACTCAAGTTTATGAAATAGTTCCTTAGCATTTGAATATTCAGTCGAAAACAAACGCTTCAAACGTATCCAACATGATTGTGCGCCTTTAATAAGCAACGCTTTATGCAAAAGCACGAAATTTCACATCATGAGTAAAATTATTCATCTAGGATAGGTGAGATAAAATATAAATGAGGGCAAAATTAATAACAAGTGTTCTCATAATCGATAAAATTATTGAGCGAATTAAAGTATTTATGTCTTTCCTTGCAGAAAGGAACTAAAGTATTAATGAATGTTTTGTCGGGCTGATATGCAATGTTTTATGTTATTACCGACTATGCTTATTTTAAATATTCTAGTTTCAATAAGCAACAGTATCAAAAGTTAGTTATATATTTCCGAAATTAATTTTCTATCATTCGATTTCATTATAAGCGAAATTTCTCGCTTGTAAAATTCTCGCTTTTTGTCCAAACAGTAAAGAAAAATAAATGAAACATAGTAGGGATAAACATATACAATAAACACTGTAGGAAACCCATTGCATATAGCTATAAAATTTGTGTTGATAGCATGCATACGAATTTTACAGCCACATTTATACAAAATTTGTGCACGAAAAATCTAGCTCCAAACAACTGCTGGCCAGTACTTTTTAACAATAAAATAATGTTTAAATATCCTTTTGCGCGGAGTCTGTACCAGTGCGACAAAGATTTCTGAAGTAAAATCAAAAATAATCTTCTATAAAATGACTGTGCCATATCATCTAATTGGAAACTGGGGGTCGCAAATTATCACAACGATCACTTTGTGTATCGGCTACACGATGCAACAGATCACTCACTGTACGCCAATCTGCTTTTGATCTTAACCATCTACAAGAAGAGTTGTATCTCCGCGCACTACGTAGACATATAAGGTTAGTTCTATGCAAAACTATCACTGGTTTACATGTAGTTGATACCCTTATACAGACAAGTCTGCTTAAACTAATCTCGAGATCATCTTAGCAGAATTTCGCACAGGTGGAATACTGTGCGTTTTACAGATGTGCCATGCTTTGGTCTACAGACTGAATCTGGACGGTTATCGGCAGTGGTATTCTAAGTATCATTGCAAGAACATCCACAAAATGCTCACAAACAATGAGATGATCCAATAGTTAGTGCAGGATTCGCTATCGGAGTCTCCATTTCCCATCGATATTATGAATGCAAACTCTGATTCTTTTTCGAGATGTTTGTTTACTTCTTGAGGCAGGGGTGTTGATGCCAGTTTTATGTATGATTAAACACGAATTTACAAGACGTGCATTTTGTTCCGCTAGTTTATAAACATTCCTTAGATGAAATAAGCATTGAAGTCACTCAACTTGAACCCTATCAAACGTGTCTAGGACATCCTAGAATATGTTTTGTGGTCCTTTACGAATTAAGAAGATATCCATAGATGAATGAGTGTAAATACCCTAAATAATGACAGATAATTTCATTTTAAGCATGAATCTATACTGCTAGGCTTCTGACTTCAAGCTAAAATGATAAAATTGCATCTTTATTTCTTTTTAATATTATTTTACAAATCTGTTTCCAAGCAGTCTATTAGGCACTATTCTTGCCCAGGATAAAGTAATAGTACTTAGTCTAATCCCTTAGCTATTGGCGGTCTACACAAAAATGGTTCTGAATCAGGAAATATAAAAGGCTGCTAATCTGCACAAAATTCATTTTATTTGCAGATTTTAGTATTAGCTGTACGTACTAAATGCATAATGTTTTATAACTGCATTTAATTGATCAGAACTAAGGTTATACCGCTGTGCAATTATTACATTTAGCTCTAAAACTGTCCTCAAGCCTTTCCTCCAATTTTAAGAAGGTCAGGCACAAAAACTAGCTAATTGCTTATTAACTATGACTGCATAATTATTACTGACAGTTTACAATATTGAAAATGGAAGTGAACGTTCTCTTTACACTCATTTTGGTTGCAGAGTACACTCATAATATGAAGCAACAGCGTTTATTTCATTTTCTGATCTCATTTATTCTAGTTCATTTTTTTACAAATTTTTTAAATGGCGAATAGAAAACTAATACACTGGTTTCATGGTTCAGTAGATGGTACTGTATGTTATTCGTCCATTCTTGAGTAGCAATAGATCTATAACACGTAATAAAATATAATAATATTCATGTTATTTAATATATATGTCCAATTTATGTGGCATGTTTTATATCCATGGTTGTATATTAGTTAGGAATAAAAATGGTTCTCAAAAGCTCGCGAAATCTATAGTATTTTTAAAAAATTAGGAATCAACTAAATTCATAAGAAAATCATTAGCAAATATCCATACACTCTGTATTCTAGCCTGACTGTCTAAGATTTAAAAATCCTTTTTAAGGTACCCATGGAAAAACTCAGCCCTGACAGTTTATTATTTTGAGGGGAGAAAACGCTTAAAAGTCTTAATTATCTTAATTACGATAAGCAAGTTATTGCTCTGTAGTATCTAGAATAGCTGCGCGCCGAAAATATCGCTTTCGAAAATGTCATGGGCGAAATAACGCAAAGGAAAAAACATCGTAAGGGAAAAGGAAGCAAGGAAAAAACATTGTCATAAAAATAAAGCTGTTAAATATACCACAACTTCCACCAGCGGCCGAGCTGTAAAAAAACTGCTGAAGACAGTTCGGGTTCGAGTCCTGGTGAATGGGCTGGCTGTATGGGCGTTTTCGTGATTTTTTCCATACGAAACGTGGATTTGAGCCAGTTTCACTTAAAATGACCTCCAAGGGCATTCCTCCCTTTCCATGTAGTTCCTGAGGACGGAGCACGTAATAAGTAAAAAACAAATATATATCGCAGATTTTAAAACAACGTCGCAGAAAATATCGTGGTAAAAAATCAAGCACTAACAGATCATCTTATGATGATAACATGACAGAATGCGTTTGCTAATTTTAAAATTGTTAAATGCATATTTGCACTACCAATCCAAATTTAGAATAGAGATTACTTTTAATTCAACTTTATAGAATAGATGAATAAAATAATGAAACCTTTCAGTTAACTGCACAAGTTTGAAATTCTGCTAACAGCTATACGTAGCATTACTTTTCTACTTGTTTTCGGTTTCCGAATGCTTAAGTCTATTTCTTTCATTAAATTTCATTACTAAATTTAAAAATATGAAATTTAGAGATAAAAGTAGTCCTTAAATTATTAGACAAAGAAGCTTTTAAAATTTTAAAAGTCTGGAATTCATGCCTACAATGATGTCGGGATTCTAGGTGCTTTTTTTTTCCACATGATTTATACGAAATGCATTGTATACACTCTTTTAAAACAGCGAAGCTTTCGAACGATTTTATTTTTTAAAACAGTGTTTTATATCGGGATGTCTTAGAAATGTGATGCTTTTCCCTTCCTTTTTTTTTTCCACGGTGTTTTGTTAGACCATGTTTTTAACTTGGGTTGTTTTTCCCTCGACATTCTAGAAACGATGTTTTCGTCTGTAACCTTTAGCATATTGGATTTTGAATTGTATTAACCCACCAATCTGAACTTTAAACTCCCTTAAATGTTCATCTGGAATTCGCATTCTTCATTGCAGCCACACATTCAGAAAATATAATATTAAGATCTTTAACTTCTAAGTACATAGTTTATCATAAAGTGTAATAGATAAGCTAGGTAATTATTTTATTGTAGACAACTTCAACGTGTCAAGCAAATATCTTATGGCCGTCTTACATGCAGGACATTTCCTTTCTTGAAATAGCATCATACTTCAATGATCATCTCACGTGTGAGGATTTAATACATTTGGAACATCCCAGTACACATCACGGAGTATAGAGATCTTTACTCTGTCAATAATTTCATTAGATAATGCTCGAGGAATAGATTTGCATTATGATAAAATGTAAATTAAATTTCTTCTGTAGTGCCGTTTTTTCCCGAGTGAGTTTTTGCAAAAATTTGAATTTCACAGAAGTTTTTATTTGACATCTGCGTTTGAGCCATGTTTAATTTTCTGACGTAATACTCCCGTGAAGCGTTTTTCTCGTTATAACTTCGGGAACTCTTTATCGCATTCTAATGAATCTCACAAAACATACACCCCTGACATCATTTGGAATAATTCAGTTAGCTATCTTCATTAATAACACTGAAAAGTACTTTTTTCCATGAAAAGGAATTATCCTAATTGTTGAATTCTTCTGGTAACGAATATTTAACAATAACATTAAAAATATCTTTAGCTTCTTCGTGAGATACTACACAATACAAAGCAGATAGGAAAATCATTTATTCCACACAACACATTGTATATTTCCTTTTACTACTGTTATTTATCTTGTAACTAATTTACCGCTATGTAAAATCATTTCATTTCTTAAGCATAACTATTTCTGTAAACTAGATGACTGATTTTATTTCTTCGTAACATGTTTGACATTATTACTCCCCAATTAAGGTTGCTGTTCTATTTAGTCCGATGGCAATTAGCTTTACAGATTTATTTTGTTCTTTAAGAAGTGAAATTATGGATCATTCTAGTTTTAAAACTAGAATGATCCATAATTTCATCAGTAGTTTATATTACAGTAATAACATAAAGAAATACAAAGTAAAATTCTAATGTTTTAAAGCTCCCCTTCAAGTTTGCAGCTGCATCATGAAATTGAAAATTTTTCATCCGTGGGTTATTTTTGCTTGTCAATAGTGTAGTATAACTAGTACCTTGTTCTATTTCTAGATGTACTATTACAGCGTTTATCAGCAGAATAACGGGAAGACCCCGAGAACGTCTTTTTTCAGTAAGATAAGGACTCTTACATTTCAAGAAGGCTTGCGCGCTTACTTTCTTGTTGAAGATCATGTTCACTGGAATAAGCATGCTTCTCGAGACGACTTCTCTCTTCTTTCGTTGTGTCCACTCTGATCTGATATAATTGCAGATGATTTGTTCTTGTGACGTTACATCACATATTATGTGTTGTTTATCCGCTTGCTATGAGCTTTATCATAACTGCGAAAGGATATCACACATGTACTCACTGCTGTCAATCACGACACGTTTAGGGTTTCAGCAAATGGGTTGCAAACTTTCAGGAGAGAAAGAGTGCATCTAGATGATGGAAAAAAAAACATAGCAGTGCATGGTCTGAAACACTTTTCTGTTGCTGTAGTGATGACAAAAAGCACAAGAAAACAAGGATACGAACAAGACGAGAATAATATTCATTATGCTTAATGCGGCGGAAACCAAAAAATAAGAAAAACAGACAATCATCATCAAAGAAGCCTGCATCACGGTCCGGGTTCGATATTTCGAATAATTTTTAATGATGATAGTTGCCTGTTTTTGTTGTTTTCTGCTGCACTAAACATAACGAAACATGTTTTATCCCCTTGTTCATATCTTTCCTTATTTGTGTCCTCACTACCGTGCCAAGAACGCGTTGTCGAGCGTGCATTGCTATGTAATTTTTCATCGTCTGGGTGTACTCTATTTCTCCTGAAGGTTTGTAACTGATTTGCTGAAACACCCTCCATATCTTCTGTTTATTTGAAAAGTGAAAAAATAAATAAAGGCATTCTATAAAAATATTTAATGTTTTTACTTAGTTATATAAGGAAATAAATACACTTTTATTTAAATCAATTCGATTATAAAATTTAAAAGCACTTAAGAACTATATCTATTGTTTTAAATTGTTTATTTTTTAATCAATAACAGAAGGATTAAATTTGAAAGATAAAAAAACTTACTTTCTGCCGAGAGGCAACTGACTTGAATGAAAATTTAAATTCCACATTTATAGTGACGACACAAAATAACCTTTGAAGACTAATAACCCTTTTGGGATAATAAGTCAGACAGCGGCGGCAATCAGTTAACAGCGTCATTTATATAAGTCAACACTAGCTTCTCACATACTGAACATGCAACAAAATGAGTATGAAGTGAGATCACTTTTTGTTGAGCTTATTTATTTGCAATTTTCACTACTGATAAGGAATGTTCATCATACGTTTCACTTCATTTAGTAAACGTAATTTCTCGTTTTGTTCAAGGCGATGCCATTTCATTAACTTGTCCCATCTGCTTAACTGGTCAAGTGGAAATACGTATTACATGTACTCCATTTGTAAATCTACTCCAAATCTGCTTAAGCGGGTTTTTAATATTGGTCAATAATAACATGTAAGTAGAGCAAGTTTTCTGGTAACAGGTTTTTTCAAGTAGATGCATTAATCAAGTAAAAACTACAAATGAAAAAATCCATGCAAATAATACTTGTTGGTTTCAGGTTGCTGATTTAGCTTTGAGCATTTGTTGTTCGCAACATAACGTGTGACCTATATTCTGGAAATTAGTTGGTGTCCGCCGAAAACATCTCGGACGAAAACGTCGCGCAGAAAACAACGCAAGACGAAAACGTCGTAGTACAAAACTTCGTGGAAGAAAAGAAAGCAAAGAGAAAACATCGCAGTTCTGAAACATTGTGGTACAAAATATCTTGGTCGAAAATAAAGCAGCTCGAAAACTTCGCATTTCAAAAACATCGTCGTTGAAAATATTGCAATAAAAATTTAAGTACCTACAAATCATCGTACACATGCACTTTTCAGTTTTTAAAAGTTAAGTGCATTTGGGAAAGTTAATTATTTGGGAGTGCAAGAAGGAAACAGGGATATGTTTACTTCTATATTTCATACTTTTGAATGAACTAACAACTGTTTGCTAAAAAAAGTAAGAAGGAAACTTCAGCATTTAAAAATTGAAAATGAAAAGAAAGTTAATGAAACTTACATCACTTAATTTAAAATTTACATAGTTAATTGCGAATTTTATTTATTTTATTTAATAATTTTTATAATATAATTTTTAATGGAAATTACAGTCTAAAAATGTTCAGAAAAAGAAAGATAAATAACTGCATCAGGTTACCTCTATATAAATTTCTTAGTTAATTATCAAATTACTTTCTTTCACGTTTGTTAATCTGTTGTTCTTTTAATGAAAATTATATCTTCTTCTGTTTCCGTGTATTCTTAAAGTGTCGTTAACATTTCGACCCTCTTTCTTTCTTGCACCACAAAATCATTACGCAAAAGTGCATTTACGCCTTTTGAAAACTGGAAAACGCACTTTTGTGCGATGATATCGTCATGCAATGATATATGTAGGTACTTTATTATTTACCACGATATTTTCGCCGACGATGTCCTTAACTGCTAAGTTTTTGAACCGCTTTATTTTCGACTACGATGTTTCAGAACTGCGACGTTTTCTCTTTCCTTCTCCCACGATATTTTACACCACAACGTTTTCGCTTTGCGTTATTTTCTCCGAGACGTTTTCGTCTGCGAAGTTTTTGACGCGATGTTTTCGGCTGTAATCAAGTTGTTTAATACAATAAAGTTTATTTTGAATCTGTTCAGAAGAAAGAAATACGTTCAAATAATAATTCCTATTATGAATAATATGTTAAGAATCCTTCATGAGAAAGGTTGAATGCATCATACAGCAGGCTGTATAGCAAGATATTGAAATATCAGAATTTATTACACAGAATAGGTTCAGATGAAACTTGTACATGATATCCTAATAAAGATATGCAGTCTGTTTTGGCATCAACATACGATATTTTATGTGGCTTCTTTGAAGTGTTATTTTAAGTTCAATATTTTTTTTTACAATGAAAGTTTTTTTTTAACTCCCTTGTACGAAGTAAAGGGAGTATTGTAAGCGCGAAAAATTTCAGGCACTAAATTTCAACGGACATATACATTTGCCTTTTTTCGCGAGAAGTCAGTACGTATGGACATAATAAAGAGCTCTTTCTTTGAAAACTGGATTCAAAGGAGACTTTTTCTTGACTTCTGTACAAATGTACGTACTATGTATGTATGCATCTCGCATAACTCAAAACCGATTAGCCACACAAAGTTCAAATTTTCTATATGGGATTGCAATAACATCTAGTTATGCACCTCACATTTTTGTCGCAATCGGGAGTACCGAATGTGTATGTATACATATAACTATCGGTTTATCCAGCTTAAATTCCTTATCCGGTCTTGTTTTCACAGTAGCTGGTCGTAGTCACATACTTCTAATATTACAGAAATGTTTAAAAGACGAAAATATTCTTGTTTTGGCAATTTCAAATTTAAAAAAGAAAAAAACTAATTTTAGACAGATACCGAATTCTAAGATTTAATGGGATTTCTCATTTCCTATACTTATATTTCGGAAAGCTTTATGCCCGTTATGAAAAAAAAATATAATTAAAAACATCTGAAAGGTTCCAGATTAGACAGACAGTTTTTTCTGATACGCTTTACACACTAAGTAGACAGACAGCTTTTTTATGATTCGCATTACACATTAGATGCATTAATCAAGTAAAAACTATAAATGACAATAGCTATGCGAATAATACACAGTCTCATGGGCTGGAAATAAAAATGTTTTTTCTGTACAACGTTGCCATTGCTCGCTTTGAAATCCTTGAGTTTGTTAATCAAAAATTTGTTGAAGGTTTACAAAATATGAAATCGTTAATAAACCAAATTCCAAATTTCAAATTTGGGCTTCCAGATGCCCATATTCGCAGTAGGATTACGTCATTCAAAATTTGATCGCTCCACGTACCATTGTTTTATCACAATACGAGAAACCTACATACATTTATGCAGATTCCTTAAAAATTAAATGCCTTCTTAAAGCCATAAAATATGTATTAAATTCGCAAAATATTTTCCTCAAAAATAACTTTTGGTTTCTAACAATATTAATTTTGCCCATTCGTTTAATTTTTACAATGCAATTACTACAATGCTTACAACAATTATTTTTGCATTAACAGTTAAAGAGCTAAATTATGAAATTATATATATATATATACAGGGTGTTTATAAAGACCCGGACCCATTTTGATATTTAATAATTCATAAAATAATAAAGATAGATTAAAATTAATAACATAAATGGTTAGATAGACTCAAAAAGTTTCATGACCCTTGTCAATGAACTTCCACGTGTGCCCCCTTTGTCACACGGAGAATATCAAGTCGGTATTCAATTTTACCCCAGGTACCGGCAAGCATATCGGCATCCACAGAGGCTATTGCGGTTGTAATTCTGGCTTTTAGGTCATCAATGTTCGACATTCTCCTCCTGTAAACGTTGTCCTTTACAAATCCCCAAAGGAAAAAGTCCAGCGGCGTTATATCAGGTGATCTGGGTGGCCGAGGAGTTGGACCTCCTCGCCCAATCCTTCTTCCTGTAAAATGGTCATTCAAAGAACTACGAACGATGGTACCCCAATGAGGTGGTGCACCATCTTGTTGCAAAAAGACATGTGGCTAAAGCTCTTCTAGCTGTGGAAATACGAAGTTTTCCAACATGTCTAAGTATACGACTGATGAGATCGTCTTTTCTGTAAAAAAGAAAGCTCCAATGATTCGGTCGTGCATTAGTGCACACACACATTAACCTTTGGAGAATCCCTTTGTCCCTTTGTGACTCACGGTTTTCATGGGGGTTTTCAGATTCCTATTTGCGCACATTATGCAAGATTAACAATGCCAGAAAGATGAAAGGATGCTTCGTCGATGAACATAATGCGCTTCAGAAATTCAGCATCATCTTCTATCCTCCTTAGCATATCTGCTGCAAAGGCCATCCACCTAGGCTTATCGTCCGGTTCCAAAGCTTGAACTTTGTATGCATGCAATCTTAATTTTTTCTTAATAACCTTTTACACCGTCGAAATTGGCATATCCAATTCTCTTGCTGCTGATCTCACAGATATTCTAGGATTGTGTAAAAATGTCTCTCTGACACGCTCAACATCAAAATCACTTGTGCAGGGACGTCCGGAACGTTTCTTATCTGCGATACTTCCAGTTTCTAGAAAATTCGTTTTCCACCGCAAGATGCTGCTTTGGATGGAGGGTCCTTTTGGTAAATTCTTCTGCAATTTCTCTGTGCTTGCATTATGGATTTCGTTTCTATGAACCACCATAAAATCTGTGCTTTCTCTTGTGGTGTATGCATTTTCCTTAATATTCGGTCGAATAAAACATCCCATACAAAAGTACTAGAACAAATACATCGACAGTAAACATAACATTGCAATAGTTGCCAAAAACAAAAGAGAGAAAATTGCAATTAATAAGCAGACGATATTTAGAAAAGTACAGATATTTAGACTGGAAAATGAAATTATCTGAAATTAACCACGCACGCAGACGATATTTACAAAAGTAAAGATATTCAAACCTGAAAAGGAAAATTTATAAGTTATTCCATCAATAAATGCCATAAGTTTATTTATGTCTTCATTAATTTATGAGTTATTAAACATCAAAATGGGTCCGGGACTTTATAAACACCCTGTATATATATATATATATTTATATATATATGTGTGTATTAAGATAATAAATTGTGCTATCTGAAAATAAAAAGTTAGTATTTAACATAAGATTAAGTACGCAGAAAATGCGATTTTAAGGATAATGAGTCCCTCAGTTTCTGCAGTATCTCTTTTCATCGTTAAACAATCTACTCAGTTGCAAAGACAAATTGTTTGTCGCATTCAATGAGATGTGTTTAAGAATAAGGCCATAAATAAAAAATAATAAAATTTATAATTAGAAATGTTATTCCTAAAATAATTTGCATCATCAAGGTAATATCGCCTAAAAGCTTCCGTGAATTCTTGTAGTCGTATGAATATGAAAAAAAAAAAAAAAAAAAAACATTGAATGCAGTATTTTCTTCAATTTTGCTTTTGGTTATTAAGGATCAATACCGTTTCTTCAATAATAATTACTTTTTTTAGGATGCTTCCGAAGTTTCTTCCAAATAATATTCAGAGACTTAAAGACTTAGAGTTTTGTTTGCTGGAACAAAACTTGAAAATATTCTGATGACTTCATAACTGTGTGCCGATATTTTAAATTTTGAATTTTACCTCATTTTAGTTTCTTAGTCATCTAATTTATACTAAAGAGTATTAAATATTTTAATCTGTAAACTTTATACATTAAAAATAGTATCTTTAACCTGAATATTATGTACATTAAGAAATGATTAGAAAAATTGCAACAATGAATCAGTGAAATACAATAACAACCATTTCCTTGCGAAGCATAATGTCTCTTGGTTTTTAATATAATTATACGAAAGATATTTTTTATTTACATAAGAACTGAAGAACCTTATTATCATAAAAGATGTAATAAAATATAAAGTAGTTCCTTTAGAAATACATCCTACAATGTGAAAATTATAAAAATATATATATGTTTAAAAAGGAAAATATAAAACATAAGAGAATGCTTTGTTAAGAACGAAATATAATCGAGGAAATACAACAGGAATTCTGAAAGAAAATTCTAAAAGGAATAAAAGGAGAAGCGCTGTTTCTGACACACTTCATTTTTAGAGAACGTTGTAATTACTCTGCGGGGATTAATAATGGATTCTTGCGTTTCAGTGAACTTCGAAAGGCGCTGAATTACGGAAAGTAATTTGAGATATTAACGTTAATAAAGGCTGATTAATGAATAGCGTCATGAATGGGAGCGTACCAAGTTGTTTTAATCAGAGAAAAGATTAAAAGTCGTAGGGTGTTTATCGTTTCGCTGTAAACGTGTTATATCCTCATATCGCAGTCCTTATTTGAAGCGTGCTATATTTTATTGCAGATTTTTGTATAATAGTTAATGCTATATATGCGGTATTCATATTACTTGTAAAACTCGTTAACCTGTCTAATATGTTTTATCGTACGCAGACAGTATTAGGATTTTCGGAATCATAACATAGGAAAAATCAAACGTGCTCTAGTCAGGATTGAAATCAAGGGTTTTCGATCAAGGCAAGATGGAGTGTTATTATTGATTTCCACATTTTAATTCAGGCATCACTGGAGTTTTCAAAGCTAGAAAATATGAAAAGTCAGCTATACTCTCACCGACAGGATTCTAACCACGAGTACTCTGAGAGCCTTAACCATTTTTCACATCAAATAATGCATCCGAGAGTGTGATAATTCATCGCAAAAGTACAGCGATGCCTCGTCCAGCGATTGCAATCCATTCAAGAACATGTTCATCGTGCTTTACTTTATAAGGTACTTCTCCCGCCTTCTTAGCATGCCTTCGTAGTGTGGTGATCTGCCGCTGGGTACGTATTCCGGAGCTCCGCGGTTCGATTCCCGGCGAAGGCGTTGCTCATTTTTCATCTCTCCTGCTTCCAAAACATCCTAATGTCTCTACAACCTTGCTTATCAAAAGTTATTATTTGTTTATTGTTAACTGTTTCAAAACTCCGACTGAAAATGTCGATATATTGTAAATGCTTTTACGAGAATATTAAAATTCCTAGTAGTCATGAAAATGCTAAAATTATTCATTCATTTGATAAGTTATAAAAACTTAAAACATAAATAAGTATAGAATCAACATCTTTCGGTTCAGATTAACTTGCGGCTTTCCATGCTTTTATTTGAGGTGGAAGAATCATGTGTCTTTGATCTTCTCGAGCAGAACCTTTTAATTATTAAAGTAATACAAGTTTCAAAAGTTATCTAAAAGAGTTATATTCTCCGCTTCATTCAACATGATCCTGTAATTATGCATAGCACTGTCACTGTCATTAAAAAAATCTGCCACTTCGTTCCTAGCCGAAATTCCTCAGTCGTAGAGTGAACCTCTATCAACTTCCCCAGAAGGGTTCGAACCCAGACGAAATTCCTGGCGGTAAAGGAGTTTTCGCGGTTTTCCATGCGCAACACGCATACTAACCAGTTTCCCTTAGAAGGCATCCTTCCCTTAGGCAATTAGGCCTCGCGTACGTAATCAAAGAAGCCAAACCATCCTAATTTCTGACATCTTCTATAGTTGTAGGGAGCATAGATGCCGTGCTTTCCTGTCCTTTCCCAGATTTATTTTACACGTTGCCTAAAATAAAAGTGAAACGAGCATTCCATTTAAAATGTTAATAATTTGAGACAGTATTTACCCTCCATTCGTATATGGGCGATATACGCCGGAGTTATGAGGAATGTTCCTTTCTTTATTCATGTGAGGTACTTCTGTACTGTCTGCATTTTTGGCTAGAATCTTAGGATATTTATTTTTTCTAGCAGCAAGACATATGATTAGTGTTTCGGTTAAATAGGATGAATTCTTTTACTCTGTAATCATTTTGCTGAGACAGAAATGCATAACGTTGTTCTGCGTTTTTATCTAATGTCAAGACTTAGTGCATTTCCTTTAAATGCTACTTTATACTTTTCCTCCAAGCGAAACAGCTATCTAGTGGAAGAAAACCAACATATGGATGGGAAGTTTGTTTAGGATTTGGCTCACGATGACTGAAAAGGTTAGTTTCATAAAGTGTTTTTCCCCTTCTCCTTATATATGATATAAATGCCGAAGAACATCCAGCACGATGTCATTCTTCCTAAAGCAGATTTTTCTCAGTGACGTTTCATAATAAATACAAGGAACTTAACCCCTATAGAATAAAGTGATAGACTGCATTTTCCACCAGCAGCACAATGATTATTATTACTTATTTTTGTACGTTATATATTTCTGAGATTCATAAAATGTGATATAATTCGATCTGTTTTAAAAGTAATTGCTTAGAAATCAAATAGTGATAAGTAAACATAAATTTCCACACTCTGATTAATGATGTTCTGAAAAAAATGTAAAATAATTTTTCATAATACCGTTATCACTACTATCAAATAACAAAGAATCTGTTTGTATTTGTAAGTTTGTTCTTTGCACTAAAGAAAAACGTCGTCATCTAAGGTCACCAGATTTTGAATATGCAATATCTCCCACTCAAATCTTATGCCTATTTAATCAATTTTTTATTAGCAACCTCAATGATTTAAAAGCTATGCTTTACTAGTACTCCAGATAAAAGCATTTTCATTCTCCATGCGCCAGTGTGCTACCATTCGGCAAAGTGTAAGGTATTATGCTTTGAATTTAATCAACAAATCCGGCTATTTAAGAGCAATGTGTTGCCTGCTCCGGAAATAAAAACATTCTCACTTTCCATGTGCCAGTATATTGCTGCTAAAGGCACGAGCGTACCCCGTGCGTAAAACTTCATGGCAGAAACATACAATTTGTGAGACATTTCCGCTACTTGGGTGTGATTATAGACGACAGATTCTCCTGGCTCCCTCACATCAAGGATCTTAAAGAAAGGCTACATAAATTGTCTAATACAATGCGGAGAACAGCTGCTGCTAACTGGGGTGTCTCCTCACAGATGCTCAAAATATGGTATGCCACAGTCGCTGAGCGCATAGCTCTTCATGGCGTTTCTATATGGGGCGTCAATGTCACGATTAACATGCAACATGCATTGAACTCCGCGCAAAGACCATTTCTTCTGGGCATCTGCAGAGGATTCCGTACCTCTCCTACAACTGCATTAAATGTACTGGCTAGGCTTCTGCCGCTGCACTTGATAGTACAGAGCGAGAGTGTTGTGGTGAGGGTGATCAGATTAAAACAAGACGTTACTATTTGGAGTAAGACCTATGTATCCTCGGACTACGAGAATCATATTTCCCACTCTCCTTGCCACCCTGCAGACTTCGATATAGAAGCAAACTGTAATCCTCCAAGTGCATTACAATCCTTAGCCGTATATACTGATGGTTTCAAAGGAGAACTCGGGACTGGCAGTGCCTGGTGTGCAATGGAGGATGACCACATAATCCATTCCTGGGCTAAGAAGCTTCATCCCAGTAACTCGGTGTTTCAAGCAGAACTTACAGCCCTAAAGGCAGCTCTGGACTTTACTGCTAACAATAGCAGGTATAAAGTAATTTACACAGACTCAATGTTAAACTTGCAGGCCATACAAGGCGACCGCAGTAGACATCCCATTGTCAGAGACATACAAAAACTATTAATTTCCATTACTGCAAGTCTGAGGCCCCAGCTACAATGGGTTCCAGCCCATACGGGGATTAAAGGAAATGAAGCAGCGGATATGATTGCGAAGGGCGCAGCCAATGAACCCCACGTGAGTAGCATTGGTGTGCCCCTTCCGCACTCGTATCTGTAAACTACTCTCAAATGTGAACTAATGAAGCAGTGGCAAAACTACTGGGAGACAAGCACCACAGGCAGAAGACTTTATGATTTCCAACCAAAAGTTAACCACAATTTAAATAGCAGTTCTTCGCACTTCACACAGTATTTGACAGGGCATGGTCCATATATGTTCTATCTTCACAGATTTCGCCTAAGAGAGAGTGACCAATGTATTTGTGGCAGTACTGGTGACCCAGATCACTATCTGTTTGACTGATCGCACGGAAAATTCACATTTGAAAAGGCCAACTGCAATCAATATGCCAGCATGGTTCAAGAACACAATTAAGAATAAATATGCGCTCAGCCGCATTAGAGACTGCACTACCATTGCTAAAAGCATTGCTGACAATCTGGAGTGACTTCTTTCCTTGGACACCATGCCGTCAGCAGCCTGCTCTGTACATATATTAATTTACTTAATGTCTTGTGTTTTTTTGTTTGTTTTGCTGTTTTTAATTATATTTAATATTATGACTAATCCAGAACTCATTTAATGTATTCCACAATTTGTAATGTATTTGGTCATCTTTACATCTGTACCTGATTTTTATAGTACATCCTTCATATAGCTGTATGCCTAACATGTACGATAACAGTGAAATGTGTTCCGCTTAGTCTCAGCAGTCCCCACCATGCACCTTTTTTCCATGTTCTGGTCCTCACTTCAATGTTCCTCGTTTCGTGGCTAATCCCCGGAGGACACAGTACTAAGCTCTTTATTTATATTTATTCACGTATTTTTAAAATTCCATCGACGGGATCCAACAGGCTGAAAAGCACCTATCCCAGTGGGCCAGCTGTTCCATCGATGGTGAAAAGAAAGAAAGTATATTGCTGCTCGTCAAAGTTCGTAGCATTTAACTAATATTAATTTCGTAATAATCTTTAAGTTTCTACTAATAGTTTTTAACTCCTTCATGTGTTTTAGTTAAATAAAAATCCATTTAATTGTCTTTTTAATCGGGCTCGTGTTGATGATTTGTACGGAAGTTCTTCATTGTTAACTACATTTAATTATATTCAGTCATTCTTCTTACATCTTGTGTATTATACAAGGAGAAGGGGAAAAAACACTCTATGAAACTAACCTTTTCAGTCATCGTGAGCCAAATCCTAAACAAACTTTCCATCCATATGTTGGTTTTCTTCCACTAGATAGCTGTTTCGCTTGGAGGAAAAGTATAAAGTAGCATTTAAAGGAAATGCACTAAGTCTTGACATTAGATAAAAAAGCAGAACAACGTTATGCATTTCTGTCTCAGCAAAATGATTACAGAGTAAAAGAATTCATCCTACTTAACCAAAACACTAACTATATGTCTTGCTGCTAGAAAAAATAAATATCCTAAAATTCTGGAGAAACATTCAGGCAGTATAGAAGTACCTCACATGAAAAAAGAAAGGAACATTTCTCATAACTCCGGCGTATATCGCCCATATACGAATCGAGGGTAAATACTGTCTCAAATTATTAACATTTTAAATGGAATGTTCGTTTCACTTTTATTTTAGGCAACGTGTAAAATAAATCTGGCAAAGGACAGGAAAGCACGGCATCTATGCTCCCTACAACTATAGAAGATGTCAGAAATTAGGATGGTTTGGCTTCTTTGATTACGTACGCGAGGCCTAATTGCCTAAGGGAAGGATGCCTTCTAAGGGAAACTGGTTAGTATGCGTGTTCCGCATGGAAAACCGCGAAAACGCCTTTGCCGCCAGGAATTTCGTCTGGGTTCGAACCCTTCTGGGGAAGTTGATAGAGGTTCACTCTACGACTGAGAAATTTCGGCTAGGAACGAAGTGGCAGATTTGTTTAATGAAAAAAATACCTCTTTAAGGTACTTTCTTGATGTTTTCATGGTTACGTGAGAACGAATCGTCAGGTTTTACATATGTAGGAAGGAAAAATTATTAGTCCAAAGGGGCTTTTTCCCTGAAGGACTATTGTTTTCATTTTGCGATTTTGCGTTGAATCACTATAAATGTCCATTCCACTTTTCAAACTGTTGCCACCAACTGTTAGAAACCTGCATTATATTTAGAGCAATAAAAAATGAAAAATCTCCATAAATGCATGTATATTTCTCGCATTTTGATTAAACAACGGTACATAGAGTCATCGAATTTTGAATGTCGTAATCCTGCTGCGAATATGGGCATGCGGAAGCCTAAATTTGGAATTTGGTTTATTATCGATTTCATATTTTGTAAAACTTTAAAGAATTTTTGAGCAACAAATTCAACGGTTTGAAAGCGAGCAATGACAACAATCTACGGGGGGAAGAAAAACCTTTATTTCCAGCGCCGCGAAAATATGTACCGGAAATTCTAAAGATATGCTCTTTGTAAAATTATTTTGCGACATTGCTATTGAAATGATTTTATGGTTTAAGTGCGAAGAACATGATATTTAATAAATAAAGGTAACACAAAAAACGTTAAGAAAAGACCCTTTGAACGTAATTTAAAATCTGAAACCTTTCAGAATTTTTTTTTTTTTTTTTTTTTTTTTTTTTTTGTCTGCATATAATGAGTACTGTATCCCCCTATCATCAAATTATTTTATTGTACTCAAACATAGTAAATGAACGAAGTTCATGTAAAATATTTACAATGTCATGAATACTACAGAAATGTTGCTCGGCTAATATTTTTGCATTCTAGTAAATTTAATCATGTTGCTAACGAGGACATTTATCAGATATTTACCACTCATTTTATCCTTCTTCTTTAAAATTTGTTATTTTTTAAATAGTTTTTGTAGCACAAATACCTCAGATTAATGTTTAGATAATCATACCTATAGCCTGGTCCAAGATCTAGTAATAAAGAAACCTTGTAAAATTCAATCTCTAAACGTTATTTCTCTTGAACAACAAATAAAATAACATAAAGTGAAAATAGATCAAAATCCAAATAAATACTTGGATTACATTAAATTAAAAATAATAAGAATTAGAAAAAAATTGACATTAAAATAATCACTGCAGAGGATAAAATTTATACCAGAGCATAAAATAGAGTTTCGAAAGAGTAAAAGTCAGAAAACGTGGTGTTACCTTCTTCATACCTTCATTTCATATCATCAAACCCCTGAAAAAGACGTAATGAGGAAAACCACGTTTTTTTTCCTGTTCTTTTTTATGCTTTGATGTAGCTTTTGAAATATTTTGCTCTAAGCATTCATTTCCTTCATCTAGCTTTCACCGTACTGTATTTCGTTTCTACTATTCAGGGATAAATACATACATACGATTTAGTTTTAGAGAAGATGAAACCAGTTGCACAGCAGTCGCGGTAGTGATGCAAATAGCAAATAGTTTGAATATGCTGCGTACATTTAACGATAGAGTTGCGGACAAACGTTGTGAGTTCAACAAATAATTTAGTAATTCCTAATGACATATCCTAGTTTGAAGTAACATTGGGGGTGTTATAAGCGTCCACATTTTTTTGTTTACTCAGCTTATATTTTAAACAGTAGACAAATGCAGCAAAGCGAGAGATGTCGCTCTCCTAGCGCCGTAATAAAACAGCAAAGGGGATGCGTAAAAATTGCAGTGGTATTTATAAGCTCGGAAAATTTTTGTTTGAATTCTGGCTAGCGATTGTGCAGCAAAATACTGAATGACAGATCAGATGCCTTGAAGGGATTGTATTTGTATTTTAATTCAGAAATTTAAAAGACTATTGTCAAAATGCTATCCTTCATATTTTGTATTTTACATACCTACACTCACACACATGTGTGTATATAGATATGTAATAATAGGAAGGAAATGCGTAATACCTAGATATTTTAGATCAATATTGAAGCGAAAGAATTCTGATTGCGTAGTATGCTAATATGTTGACTTCGTAATATCTAAAAAATTGGCAGCGAGGCAGTTTTAATTCGATTTTTATTTGCAATTGACATTTGTGGCAACAGTTTACTTGGCACTCTAGTCGTGTCCATTCAAGAAAATTTACATTTTTTATTCTGTTAGGATAGGAAGAGAGCACAGCGAAATAGTAATTGTGGCAATAAAGGTAGAAGCTAAGTGCGCATTAATCCAATATGGAATATCGCCAACAGAAAGGTTTTACTTTAGGTGAGAAAAGTTTGAGTTCTCAGTTAGCTACGTCATCAGCGTAACCCAAGCCATGTGTCATAGATTGATATACAAATGACGCAGTGCAGGGAAGTTATTACAACTTTTAGAATACAGAGAGGAAATACTAAAATTAAAAATGAGGAATTAAAATCCTATTGTTAAATTGAATCAAAAAGCTGATTTACATATCTTTTATCTTACACACACACACATACATACACTGAAGTGACAAAAGTCATGGGATACCTCCTAATATTTTGTCGGTCCTCCTTTTGCCCTGCGAAGTGCAGCAACTCGACGTGGCATGGACTCAACAGGTCGTTGGAAGTCCCCTGCAGGAATGTTGAGCCATGTTGCCTCTATAGACGTCCGTATTTGTGAAAGTGTTGAAAGCAGGGTTGTGGGCACGAACTGACCTCTCGATGATGTCCCATAAATGTTCGATGGGATTCATGTCGGCGATCTAGGTGACCATATCATTCGCTGGAATTGTCCAGAATGTTCTTTTAACCAATCGCGAACAACTGTGGCCCAGTGACATGGCGCATTGTCATCCATAAAACTCCCATCGTTGTTTGAGTACGTGAAGTCCATGAATGGCTGTAAGTGATCTCCAAGTAGCTGAAGGTATCCATTCCCAGTCAATGATCGGTTCAGTTACACCAGAGGACCGAGTCCATGCCATGTAAAAACAGCCCAGACCATTATGGAACCACTACCAGCTTGAACAGTGCCTTGTTGACAACTTGGGTCCATGGCTTCTGTGGTAGCTGATGGCAGGGTTCGAGTGGGGTCTGCGCCACATTCGAACCCTAACATCAGCTCTTACCAACTGAAATCGTGACTCATCTGACCAAGCCACGGTTTTCCATTCGTTTAGGGACCAACCGATATGCTCACGAGCCCACGAGAGTCGCTGCAGTCGATGTCGTGCTGTCAGTAAAGGCACTCGAGTCGGTCTTCTGCTGGCATAGTCCAAGGAAGACAAATTTCGCCGCACTGTCCTATCGGACACGTCCCTCGTACAGTCTAAGCGGCACAGCGGCAAAATCTAAAGTGCATAGTTAACCACTATGAAAGCAAACGAAGAGAAAGGTTTTGGTTTCAGTTAAATTTTCAGTTCTCAATTATTTCGTTATCAGCGCTGCGTAGGCCATGCAAAATGGAATGACCTAGAAATGACGCAATCCAAAGAAGCCATTACTTTATGTAAAACAGAGCAGAAGAATTAAAGGGTTACCGTTAGTTTAAATTATAATTTTGATTTACATATTTTTTATCTTACATTAAATAAAAAATGATTTTTTACAAACAGAATATAATCATGCCTAGTATTTTCGCGCATTAAGCTGCTGAACAATTTTTGGTCTTTATGAAAAATTGTTTCTAAATTTCTTACTATATATAGATATATATATATAGATAGATAGATAGACATAGACATATATATATATATAGGGTTATATACATATATATATATATATATATATAGGGTTATATACATATATATATATATATATATATATAGGGTTATATAGATAGATATATAAGATAAAAATATGAAACTCAAAACTACTAACCTTAATTTCACTACGTGACCGTGCTATCTTAAAAACACTAATATGTGAATCGAAAATGCATTATTTGAAAACCAATCCGTTTTGCATTTATATAATCATACTGCAATACAGTAAACTCTCAGCCAATCCGATTAAATAAATTTTTGCCCTTTTATTCCACTGCTACTATTTCGAAAGCTCTCTTTTTTTCTCTACTTCCCTCGCTGCTGCTTATACCTTTTCCTTTGCCGCTTTACCTTGTCTCCATGGTCGGAGAGTGTAACTTTTCAAAATTGAGTGGGTGCATATGACATCCATCGTAATAATATATGAATCAAATACAGCTGTTTAATTTGAATATTCAAGTCATTATCCACACGGAAGTATTACATTTTATATACATATGTTGCAAATTATTTTCCGTCTTTCGCTTTCCGTTATTATTCACGGCGCGTTGACACAATACCATTTTACGCGGAGTAAGATTTTTAGTTTTGTCTTATTAATTAAATAAATACATTGATAAACAAGAACCGAGAGATTTAAAACGAATATAGTTAAATTCTTAATAATCTGTTGCTACGTATTTTTCTCTTTAATTAAAAATCTAATTAAACTTAGGCAAAAAATATTTCATTATCTTTTTGATGCAATTTATATTTAACACAAAAGGATGCTTTATAATCTATCTGATACGTATTAAAATACATAACTGATAGTTTATAATTTTATAAACATCCACAGAGTAATGTAATTAAAAATAGGCGTTTCTAATGTCGCGTATAATGTACCTCAGATATTAAACAGACGTGATTGAGCAACATCATAACAATTTTGTTATTTTTAATGTATATTGCATCAAAATAAACTCAACGTTAATTATAGACATTTGCTTTACAGTTAATAACTGTAATAACGTATTATCTTTAAAATATTTTAAAATGATAAGTTAGGGGATTTACATTTAAAGGGGCTAGATGATGATATATTTAGAAATTTAGAAACAAATGAAAAAACTCTTTGATTGGTTGCTTTGAATACGGGAAAGCCAAAGAGGGACATCTCCCTAAGTGATGGGATATCTTTGTGGAGGACTTTGTAAGAAAGACTGACTCGTATTTACGCAACATTTATAGGAAACCACGAAGCCTAAACAAAAGTCAACCCGTTTCCCGTTTTTGAATTTGTGTCCAACTACTAGTATTTGGCAGTCTTAATCACTCGATCATTGACTTTGAATAAGCAAAAAACGATGGTGTAAACAAAATATTTTTTTTATCATTAATTAGTTCGTTACACTGAGAGGAGAACGTTTTAAGTTTTTGCATTTTGAATAGACTAATTTAATACTTTTCCTTTCGTATTTCACAAAATTTTGTGTTCGTAACCAGAAAAAAAAAAAAATAAATAAATAAATAAAAAATAAAAAAAAAAAAAATTAAAAAAAAAAAAAACCGAAAAAAAAAACCACTTTCCCATACAGCGCTTAATAGATTCTTTTGAAATCTGTGAGGGGGTGATTTTTCACTTTTCTTCTTAGCAATAAAAATGAAAAAAGAAAAAGAGGAAAAAGAAGTTTTTTTCCCTTACACGAAATGCGGAAATTATTCAATGTGCAAGCCATCAAATTCCATGCTCTTTTATCGTTTCGTTCGACCTTAATCTTGATCGACTGCAAAAATAAGCCCACAGAAAAAGGAAGGAAGACTTAAAACAGCTCACATATATATATATATAGTTTAGTACGCAGAGAGAAGGGGTTATTTGCAAAATGCCCTTGCCTTCGCTGCATGGAAACAGTCGCATTTGTTCATATACATTTCAGAGCTGTCTTATATATCGGTAAGAGACGCATGTTGGAATGTAAGAAAGTTCGAGAGCCGCTACTAAAACCGCAAGTCCATATTTACATCATTTTGAAAGTAGTGAGAAAGTTTTGAAATGGAGAGAAACATCTGATAACTTCCTAAAAAGAAATGCAATAAATTAATTACTTTCTTTTGGACACAGAATAGTTTTACTTTAAACACAGAGGCAGAATTTTTGAACACAGAATAGTTTTATTTTATCTTTAAAAGTAAACATTTATAGTCAAAGAACGTGGCCAACGAAAAGGTTTAACAGAAAATAACTGACAACAGTTTTGTTGCAAATTTAATAAAAATTCCGTATATTGAAATGGAACTGTTCCATAATCAACATGCTTATTTACTCTGTTTTTCAAAATATGAGCTTTTTTTTTCCCTAAGCTATGATTACTTGCTGTGTAAATTAAAAATAATAATTCCATTGAACAGTAAGTAATTTCCTTTTCATTGCAGTTATAAACTAAGTTGTATTTGTCGAAACATCTAAACCATTTTGCATATCGTACATAATTTCCTAAATTATTAGTTCCTTGAATATACGTTTTGCATTACTTTTATATTATATTATTTCAAAGAATAGAACACGTGAGAAAACTCATATTTAATTTAAAAGGAAGCTTACTTAATACTTCCGAATCATTAATTAACTAGTTTTCTTAGCCCAAAGGGGCGTTAGCCCAGAAGGGCTATTATTTTCGAAATGGCATTTGCCGTTGAATCACTAAAAGCGTTCTATCTCTTTTCAAACTGCTGCCACTAAATATTATCGCCCTGTATTATATTTAAAGAAATTAAGTAATGAAGGTTTTTCGTGCTGTGAAAAAACAGCGGTACCTACAACCATGAAATTTTTATTAACGTAGTCGTCCACCCGAATATGAGCATCTGGAAGTTCGAATTTGGTATCTGGAATTTTTTTTATTGTCTATTTCATATTTCATAAAGCTTAACGAATTTTGAATTAACAGACTCAACGATTTCAATACGATAAACAGCAACACTGCTAGGAAAGAAACATTTTTATCTACAGCGCGCGTTACTGTCTATCTCAAATTCTAAAAATATGCTGTTTGTAAATATTTTGTAGCCCAAAGAGACATTAGCCCAAATGTTCTTGAAACGAGTATTTGTGTGTAAATCAAAAACGCCCTTTTGAGCGGAGTTTATATATACATATGCTTTTACTTTGTCTAGTAAAAGAATGGATATTTAATATATTGATAATTGATACTTGATTGTAATGGCAATAAACGATGTACTTTTATTTGAAATGCAAATAGCTAAAAAAGCATATGTTGTACAAAAAAAATATAGATCAGCCAAAAAATAGTAACTTTGCCCATTAAAATTTAAAAAGAAAAAAAATTGGGAAATGTCCGTAAGTTTAAGCAAAAAAAAAAAAAAAAAAAAAAAAAATACCGTAAAGCGGTTGCCTTTGACTGACTCTGATAATTTTATCCATATGTAGGAGCATAATATAACATTTTGATGGTTAGTATATCAGGTTCAATGTTTCTTCTTACCTTCTTCGGAAACATACAATGACCTGACTAGAACAGAGAGCTTACTAAAGCTATGTTCACTAATTGTAGTAAGTAGACAGGATACAGACGAAGGGTATACAAAACCCTTTATTTTTTCTTTATATACAATGACTTCCGTACTTCGGAATACAATGACCCTCCACTCGGGGTCTAACTTAAAAGATATCAAAATAAAACTAAACTCTAATTTAACTTTAGAATAAGATTGGCCTTATAATAACAGGAAGCGTATGTAGCACAGAGACTGTGAACACTACAATACGTTTAATTTATCAAGAGGATTAAAACCTCTGGCCTGGAAGGCAAAGTAGCAACTGCGTAACTTCTAAGGTAAGCGGCCTGCTTCGAACTCACGGCTTCCTCTCCTCTGCTTGGCAAAAAGGCCACACTTAAATACTTGGCGTTCGCCAGACAACTTTGCATAAACTCCTTCACGCTTATAATTCTGGTCGGAAGTAGAAAATAAGAAGTGATAGTAAAGATTTAAAATAAAATAAACGTTAGTAAAACTTAAGATCCTTACATACTTCCCGCCAGAGTTAATTAGTTTGAAACTGAGGTCTAAAACGACCTTGTTGAAAACTTTTAGCTCTAGAAACTAACGCGAGGCCAAACTTTTACAAACATAACTTAGCTAGAAACTAGAAAATTTTAAAAGAAAGAAATTTGTTACAATAGCAGCTCCCGGAATATACAACAATCTTTTTTCTTTTTCATCTGTACTGCATCAAAACAGGAGCTTTATTCAATTCTGGTTCCTTCCAGAGATCTGGAAGGAAAACTAGTTTAATGAAATGTTACAGAATGACATTGCAAATAACATATAGAATATACTTTTCTTAACATTCTTATTTCATTCATGACTATTTTAATTATCTCTCCCCGTGCTCTCTGACATGTGTTGTAAAAACACCAAACACGAATGTGTTTCTGTCTATGTGTTCAACACTTCCTCCTACAATCAAAACACTAATGTGTTAAAATTCAACATACGAGACCTCTTAACACACCCTAATTTCAACTCTAGACCCTGAGGTACTATTCTGAAAGTGGCTAACTCTAAAGTGTAGCGTCAGAGAGCCTAACTACATCATTCAACCTTTAACACATATTCACCATGATTTAATCTTTACAGTCACACGAATAACAAATTTTTTAACATTACTTTCACTTTTACCATATCACGGTATTTCTAAACATTCAAAATAACAGTTCACATGTATACAAGAACATATCAAGATGCCGTTAATTTTACACATTTGAAAACATACATTAGTAGTACATTGTTAACTTCTATTCTTTTCAAAGCAAGTGCCAATTCTTTCTACATTGAAATAATACTACATTTCAAAAAGTCTTTCAGACTAAAACTTCTTTCTTGTTAGAATGTTTTAAATAAAATTTATACAATAACTTTTTACAATATTTAAGTCTTTATACAACGCTATTATACATCAACTTTAGTTTTACGCGCGAGTAATTGAAAAACATAATAAGAAAATCGGTCACAACTCATTTCTCGCCCTTTTGGCGATAAAGGTAGACCTCGCATGAGGTAAAACTTCTTCAAATCTGCCACTTGCAGTAAGAATGAAAGATTAACTTAAGTTTGTAAAGTAACACAAAATTTTACTTATCTTTGTAATATTCAGACATCCTTTTCTGGGCCCAGTCTTTAAAGGTGCTGCAGACCGTAGCTTGGTTGATCCTCCTTCTTGTACGGGCTCGCCCTTCAGTGCTTTCCTCTGGAAGCTTCCGTTTTTCACCACTACGGCCACCCTTGAACATCTTCCTTCTGTCCTCTGCTTGTGGTCTTGGCCGTTTGAAGGCAGCTGGTCTTGGTGGAACCGGGAAACTTCTGTCGTGATCCTGCTTGGACCTCGTTGTTGGCCGTTCAAATTTTTCTTGTACTTTTTCCTCCGCCGCTGATGGCCCTTCCGCAGTTCGGCGACTTTTGCTGCGGAGAGTTCTGTCGGATGAGTCAATCTTCCGTTTCACAGCCGGGTTATAGTTGCCGTCCTTTCTCCCGGTCTTTTCCACATACGTCGTCCTTCTCCCTTCTTCATTCTGGGGGTGTTCGTGAACTCTGTTTTTTGGACGGTGGAACGGCTTCTTTTTCTTTGTACCTTCAATTTTTCCGCGGGGCAATTTTCTTTTCACTTGCTTCTGTCTCTCATTGGCTTGCCCTTGTACTTGTCGTTTTCCCACCTCTGGAACTTGTACCTGCGGTGTCTGCCGTCCCGGATCCTGCAAAAGATCTGAAAAGATTTGCATTTTATTACGGTCATAGAATGGTTTTATCTGGTCAATGTTTGCGGAACAGGTTTCACCATTTCTTGCCTTTAATACTACAACAGCGTGAGTTATTTTTTCTATAACATATGGTCCTTCAAAGCGTGGGAAAAATTTGGCAGTTTTATCTTCTGGTGCTGAAGAAAGTGAATGCTTAATTTTTAGTACTTCATCCCCTACTTTATAAGTTACTCCCCGTCGTTTCAAGTCATAATACAATTTTTGTTTTCTTTGTGCTACTTCTGTATTCTTTTTTGCTTCTTTTATTAGTTTTTCTATATCACCCATTTTAAATTCTGGGGCTCTTTGTTGCACATAAAATAGTTTATCTAACGGTGTTATAACCTTTCTGCCTAGAAATAACTCAGCAGGAGTTTTGCCCGTTGTATCATGTTTTGCGGTCCTAAGGGCGAAAGCAAATTCATTGACATAGTTATCCCAGCTTTTATGAAAATTTTTAACATAACTACGGATAATTTTCACTATATTTCTGTTGACCCGTTCCGCTATATTTGATTGCGGCCGATACGGGACCATTTTTAAATGACGTATGCCCAGTTTTTGGCACATGTCTTCAAATATATTACTTACAAATTGAGGACCATTATCCGATATAACTTTTAGGGGCGCCCCGTATTTTAAAATATATTTATTTAAAATAGAATCGGTAACTAATTTCGCGGAGGCTCGTTTTAAGGGAACAATTTCGGTCCATTTACTAAAATGATCAACTATAACAAGGAGATAGCGACTTTTGTTTAACTGACTTTTTGGGAAAGGGCCCAATAAATCGATACCGATTATTTCATTTGGAAATTCGGATTTAATACTATTTAGAAACCCGGCCGGGCGGAAATTAATATAATTAACGGCTTGACATGTTGGGCAGGACTGGACATACGCCCTTGTTAACTTTTGCAGTTCAGGAAAGTAGACTGCCTCGCGTACGCGTTGAGTAGTTTTTCGAATACCAGCATGAGAAGCTAAAGGGCTGTCATGGAGCTCTTGCAGGATATTTAATCTAAGACTAGCTGGGATAACAGGTCGAAATTCGTTGTTGGAATTCGTAGTTTTTGTATAAAATAATAGACCATCTATTAGTTCGTAATGGGCCGCCCTATTTCTTATCGCCACAATATCTTGGTGGCTAAAATTTTCAGGATCCTTCAAATACTCATAAATACTTCCAAACTCAGGATCCTTACCCAGTTCGGTTATTACAGTTTCTCGGGAATTTATTGTACACGCTGTCAGCATTGCAACTTTTACGGTATTACCCTGTTCGTCTAATTTAATTCGTGACAGGGCATCTGCTACGATATTTTCCTTTCCGGGGGTATGCTTGATTACCAGATTATATTCTTGCAGCTTGAGTGCCCATCTTATTAACCTTGGGGATAAATTTTTTCCAGAGTACAATCTAGTTACCGCCGCATGATCAGAATATACTGTTATCGGCGCCTTTCCAAAATAGACTCGGAACTTTTGCACTGCTAACAGAACTGCAAGTGCCTCTCTCTCGGTCGCGGAATAGTTTCTTTGTGTTTGATTTAAAGTTCGGCTAAAAAATGCTACTGGCTGCTGATTTTGCGAAAGTACCGCTCCTACCGCATAATCCGAAGCATCCGCTGAAATTTCTAAATTTTCATCCTTTTCAGGAAATTTCAACACAGGGGCTTGCGTTAATGCTTGTTTTAATTTTTCGAAAGCACTATTGGCTTCGGCCGTCCACGAGAATCTTGCCTTTTTCCTTTTTAATTTTAACAATGGCTCAGCGATAGCCGCAAAATCTTTTATAAAGGACCTATAATATGAACAAAGTCCTAGAAAAGAAGAGAGCTTCTTTGCCGTGTTTGGAGTCGGATACTTTTGTACAGCGATTATTTTTGATTCATCTGTCTCGATCCCTTTTTGCGATATTTTGTAACCTAAATATTTTAATTCAGGGGCTGCAAATTTGCATTTTTCGACATTAACTTTTAGACCGGCCTCATTTAATAAAGAAAACACCTGTCTTAAATCCTGTACATGTTGGTCTAGATTATCACTAGTAATAATGATATCGTCTAAATAGATAAATGTGGACTTTCCGAGAACAGGTCTTAACACAATGTCCATGCATCGCTGAAATGTTGCTGGGGCGCCTGAAAGGCCAAACGGCATTCGCAAAAATGCATAAGTGCCATACTTGGTTATAAAAGCAGTCTTAGGCACGTCCTCAGGCCTGATCCCTATTTGAAAATAACCATTCGTTAAGTCTAAAGTCGTCATAAATTTGGTTGATTTTATGTTCCTTAAAATTTCTTCTATAATTGGTAACGGATATACCGGATATTTCGTTATGGAATTTAATTTACGGTAATCAATAGCGAATCTCCACCTTTTTGGATGCTCCAAAGGATAATCATTATTTTTCTTACATAAAACCACCGGACTAGCATAACTACTTGAGATAGGCGTTACGATCTTTTTACGTAGCATATCGGTAATATGCCATTCTATAATTTTTTCCTTATTCTTATCATACCGGTATGGTTTTTGACGAACCGGCAATGCATCTCCGGTGTCAATACTATGGTTAGTAACCTGGGTAAATCCTGGAATATCACTAAATAAGGAAGCAAATTCACTTACCACTTGTCGGATTCTATCTTGCTCGTCATTAGGCAGGTGGTCGAGATTTACCCTTGGCGGTTCAACCTTTTCTACACGCACTGGTTTCATCGTCAGCTTAAGAGACGCTTCATTAAAATCCAGTGTAGCTTGTGCGTCTGAAAGAAAGTCTATTCCTAGTATTAAGTGTGCTTGCAAATTCTTTACTATAAAAAACATCACCTTTACTTGTTCGTCCTTGATACGGATGTACAAAGGTACTTTACCTACGCACTTACATTGTTCTCCTTGCGCCGCTAATACTGTTGTATTATCCGCATTATATATGCGGTATTTGCGAAAATACTTTCTAAAAAAGACTTCTGCCACACAGGAACACTGCGCGCCGGTATCCAGGAGTGCGGTGGCCGGGATATTATTTACCAAGACTTCAATCTTCGGAAGAGTTAAATTTTTCACCATTACTGTATTTAACTTGTAGGAAGAGGGGTTTTCGTGGCCTTCGGATTTCCGCACCCTCTCGTCAGCAGAAATCCGTTTTAGTTTAAATTATTTTTTCTTTCGGTGCTTTCCTTCTTTCTCCACTGGCCTTGAGACTTTTTTCCTGGGTTGCTATTGAACTGTCGACGTTCGCCGGCTGTTTTTGAATGCTCGGGTTTCCTTGCCCACTGATTCGCTTTTTCTCCGTAGCCATGTGCTTGAGTTTGCTGTAGTCTTGGCGTACCAAATTGGTTTCGCTGTTGATATTGGCGTCTTCTTTCGACGTCCGCCGTTCTTCTACTTTCAAACTGGATTGCTAGCTCAAATAATTTTTCCAGTGTAGTCGGATTTCTCAATTCAATAAAGTCTTGCACTTGGGGTAGTAACCTCGGCAAAATCACTTGAATTATTTCAGGATCCGGACGGTTTCCATACAAGAGCTTGAAAACGTGAATTTTTCTTAAAATAAACCTGGAGAGGTTTTCCATTCTTTGTTGATATATACTGAAAAGTTCTGTTTCTAATTTCGCACGATCCCTTACAACAGGGAAGGCTTTTAGTAGGGCAGTCTTGAAATTTTCGTAGGTATAGGTGGGACTTCCTGCTTGACCCAAGAGACTTCTGCCGATACATTTGAACCAGTTAAGCGCTTGGCCCCTCAAAGCGCTGGTAGCTAAGGTAACTTTTTGAAACTCGTGCACGGGGTAGAGCATGAAGTGGTCATCCAATTTTTCCAAAAAACTGGTTACCTGTGAGTGTCCATTAAACGTTGCTTCTGGTTTCATCGAAGCGCGCATGGTCTGGACAATATACCCAAATCCTTCCAGGGCGGCAGCTGGCATTTCTGGATTCTGAGCTGTTTCTGCAGGCAGCACAGGTTCTTCTTGAAACTCGGCCATGGTTATTCTTCGTCGGGCGCCACTATCAGGTTCAATGTTTCTTCTTACCTTCTTCGGAAACATACAATGACCTGACTAGAACAGAGAGCTTACTAAAGCTATGTTCACTAATTGTAGTAAGTAGACAGGATACAGACGAAGGGTATACAAAACCCTTTATTTTTTCTTTATATACAATGACTTCCGTACTTCGGAATACAATGACCCTCCACTCGGGGTCTAACTTAAAAGATATCAAAATAAAACTAAACTCTAATTTAACTTTAGAATAAGATTGGCCTTATAATAACAGGAAGCGTATGTAGCACAGAGACTGTGAACACTACAATACGTTTAATTTATCAAGAGGATTAAAACCTCTGGCCTGGAAGGCAAAGTAGCAACTGCGTAACTTCTAAGGTAAGCGGCCTGCTTCGAACTCACGGCTTCCTCTCCTCTGCTTGGCAAAAAGGCCACACTTAAATACTTGGCGTTCGCCAGACAACTTTGCATAAACTCCTTCACGCTTATAATTCTGGTCGGAAGTAGAAAATAAGAAGTGATAGTAAAGATTTAAAATAAAATAAACGTTAGTAAAACTTAAGATCCTTACAAGTAAAATAAAGAACTTTACACAAAATGCATGAAGTTTTGAAAATACGAAAGGAGCAATAAAACTAGATAGAAAGAAATTAGATTTTTAGTGATTTTTTCGGCAAAATATTATGAATACGAAATCACGTTATCAAACGAGGCATTTTGCATTTACTTTACGACTTTAACTATATAAAAAAACTTTAAAGAAATGCTCAGACTAAAGATATTATGACTTCTACCCAGTTTAATTGGAAATGAAAGGAACGTCCTCGCACCAATATAAAACTGCGCATTTTGATACAGTTTTTGATTTCTGAAATTACTTGGTTTCTTCAACATCACGAATTTCAGCAGAGGAATTGCAAATATGCGTGGAAAAAAAGACCTCTTGTTTAAGCTTCAGATTATAAAGGCACGTTATCTATTACTGCAATCGTTCCTCTTTTCTTATCAATCCTTACTTTTCTTTTAAAACAATATATATGTCTTAATAATGTTTTGATATTTTCCTGTGGTGGTAAGATTGTTAATAAAACAGCTATTTATAAAAAAAAATTCTTTACTACTTGCATGCGGAATGAAGGTGAATGACGTTTAGGGAGATTTATACCATTAATGTAGTTAATAAATTAATTTTGAAATATTAAAGTTCATAAAGCTACCGACTCCCTAATTTCCATAGCATTCCTTATAATTTGGCTCTTCCAAAACGTTACTATCTAATAGAAGTTCAGAAGTTTAGATTTAATGATTGTAACACCATTTTGTTAAATGCAGGTTATTTTATTATTGTTAGACAGAAATGAATATAATGCGGTCACAACACGACTTTCTTTAAAGCCTATTTATTAAATACTAGAAAGCCCGGCGATCATACGAAATGACCACTGTTCTAGATGTTATAAATTGTAATTAAAATGATTTGTGCAAAGGTGTCTGCTAATTCAAATTGACCCAGGCCAGGCGTCGAGGACACCCCTTTGCTTACTGCCCCACGGGGTTTCCCCCTTCTACTTGCTTAACTGCTTAAAGTAGAGTGCAATGAACCACTGGCGGTACATTTCTTAAGAGCCACCGCTAGCTCAATAAATAAAGGTGATTTAAATAATAAAATGTTAATTCACATGTCAAAGATCTCTTTGTACACTACATTTCTTGTATAAATCTTTCCATCATTTTTAAGCTCGCCTTGCAGAGGACCATCCATTATTTTTAATTTTACGTCCGTTCTTTCACGAACTCTTGAACAGGCAACATAAAGTTGACCGTGTCCAAAGGCAGGCTCAGGTAAAAAAATGCCAACACGCTTAAGCATTCGGCCCTGTGACTTATTGATGGTCATAGCAAAGGCACGTTTTACAGAAAATTGTCTACGTCTCAATTGAAACGGCAACTCTGCGCCGTGGCAACTTCACCCCTTTGGCTAGTACAGTTACGTAAGCAACAATAAACTATCGGCGACAAACATACACTTAAGCCGCATATAATAAGGATATTTATTTATTTCATTTTATTTGCTTTTTCATCGTTGCCGGTTGCATATTTCCTAATTCTATTATATACAGATGTTAAATTAATTTATTTATTAAATGTTAAATGCACGTGTTTTTGTAATTTTAATTTTCCGGCTTAGCTTTCTCATAATATTCGTTACGCGCTGCACTGTACGGGGAATAAAACAATTTACAGTTACGCAAGCAAGCAATAAACTATCGGCGACAAACACTTATATATAAGATTAGATAAGATTAGTTTTAGAACAAATGATATCAAATATTCTTAGATATTTACAACAATATACTGTTATTAAATATTGTTATAGATTTACAACACTAGCCTGATATTAAATAGTGTTAGATATGTATTGTTAGACTAACTACATATATAAACTGTTGTTTTGTATGGAGTTAGATTTTCGAAAATTATTTTCTTAAAATTGGACATTATTAGAAGATGAATAATTTCGTCATTTAAAACCCTTCTGCAATTGGGAGTACATGACTACCACCAAACACTTATATATATATATATATATACTCACACACTGCTGGCCGTAAAATTTGCAACACCATGAAGGAAAGCAAATACAAACAAAGATATTTATTGTACGTAAAGAGTATAGCATGAAGACAAAATGATTAAATTTGTAAGCAGTTTTGGGGTATACAGGAGCGCTGAAAGTATAAACAGCTACCATCCGTGGCATATAAAACTGCCCTTACCCGGTTAAGCAAGGAATCGAACTGGTCTTCGATGACAGAATCGGGCAACTCATTCCATGCTGCTTTATGTTTATGCCACACTTCATCAACCGTATTAGGCGGACAGGGATGGCTGGCCAGTCTCTCAGCAACCCATGGCCAGACGGTTTCAGTGGGTAGCAGTCGAATTACTTCATAGGATCATTTCTATAGTATGATTAGCGAGTTCACTCACCCTGTGTATCAAGGAAAGTCAGCACACGACGTGCAACGTGTGGTTTTGCACTATCTTCTTGAAAGATGGCGTTTGGGAACATACGGCACAATCATTGGATACAAGAAATAAGAAATGCACCAATCTGCTTTCAAATCGCAGTCGGTCCGAACTAGAGATGCGCGTGTCGTGTACACAATGGCTGATTGAACCATCACACCAGGTGCAGGGTTTCTATGCCGATATCGAATACAAGCATGAGACGTGAGGTCTCCTCGGAGCCTCCAGAGTCGTATACGGCCATAAGAATACTGCATGCAGAACCCGGACTCGTCTGAAAAGACCACATTGTTCCACTACTGTTCCACTGTCCTCTTTTAATTTCCAGGCCAGAATAAACGCGTTAATCTGTTTATGCAAATTGTACTCGCTAACGCTTAATATTTACGTTGTGGCTTTTCGCCAAGACTAGAGTTAGATGGAGAGCGAATGAACCTTCTTGCTACTGTATTTAACGCGAGCTTTAAATCAATTGCTATCCGCCTTTAAGGCCAGAGGTTTAGTCCGCTTGATATCTAAGACGTATTGTAGTTTTCCGCAGTTTTGAGTTCTACATACGTAATAATCTGAAAGACTAACCTTAGTGTTAGTCATCAGTGTAAAGTATTCGAAGTCAGCTCTTATTTAAATTTAGTTAGTTAGTAGTTCTTATTTTCTTACGTTCAGACCACAAAGGGTTGGTCTTTGTATCCCGAAGTGCGGAAGCACCTGTAAAGTGTGGAAAATGCTAATCATTTGCATGATCCAACCTCTTCTTCATTTCATGTGGTTTTTGACTTTCGTCAGATGATTCCTTCCTGGTGTTGGAATTTTAATGCAGCGGGAGAAATACCTTATAATATCATCTTATGTAAAGAGTCATATGACAGTGTATATGTGTGTGTGTGTCTAATGAACCAAACTTACAAGTAATGATGTTACAGAAATATTGATGGAGTAGAAACGTAGAATGTTTTATCATATTTGAAGAACAAACTTGGAAGCAGATTAAATATTCATCTTTATTTAGAAAAAGAAATGTTGCAGCCACAAAAAGCTAGGCACTCTAATTCGTGCCTAATTCAAAGCGTTTATATTTTTGTTAGCTTTGCGGTAAGAAGAGAAACAGTAAGCAGCAGTCCAGCTAGGACGAGGCACAGAAAACAAGTAAGCTGTGTGCAAGATGATATATTAACTTAGAATGAATCCCAATGCTTTTGATCAGATAATTAATATTGCTCTAAAATTATTAGTGGCTAATTGAGTTTTAGTTCCACTTATATTGTAGAGAAATTAGGATTTTTTTGAAGCATGAATCATAAAGAAATGATCAGTGCCCTTCCTAGGTCTCGAACCTCGAAGCTCTCGAATACGCGCCGAGTGTTCTGACCTTTACACCACGAGGGCATGCTATGAAGGCGGGAGAAATACCTTATATACACCCCTTTTAAAGGGAGACAGGGGATTAGGGGAGCCAATCATCAAATCCTGGTGGTGGAGAATCATCACCCAACAGCTTTTGTAGTTCGGGCGCCACTGCAGAGACATTAGGATTTTTTTGAAGCATGAAACATGAAAAATTAACAATACCCGAACTTCAGACCTCTCGAATACGCGCCGAGTGTGCTAACCGTTACACCACGAAGGTATGCGAAGAAAGCGGGACAAATATCACCCGCGCTATGTAATAGTCGTATGACATGGATTAGTGTCGAAATGGCGCAGAGCAGAAAAAGGTATTACTATTTTTAGAATAAAGAGGAAAAATACTCAAAATTAAAAATTAAAGAGTTATTCCTTATTTAAAGCATAATTTTGTTATCCTTTTAATGCTGGATTTTTGTAATAACTAAATTAAAATGTAACTAAAATAGGCAACTCATGCCTTAAAGCTCATTAATCTCATAATATCTTAAAACTAATATCTTAAAACTAACATCAAAACAGTTCGCAGATTGCAAATCATAAAATTAGGTCGTAATTGTGAGGCTTATAACTTCCTACTGATTGTATTATTGGAATCTTAAAACTTTCAATTTAAATATGTAAAATTACTCCTTTACTGGTTTTCCAAAATAAACGCTTTAGAACTCAAGATTCCGTTTTAAATTGCTTTACAAATCGTTGCTCCCCACAGTTTCAAAACAAAGACTAATTAAATTACACATTTCGATATTTTTCCACCATTTTCAAATTACTGAGTTAGTATTCTGCATGTTAACACATGTTGAAAAAAATGAGTTATAAATTATATAATATATACTGGTATAAAACTGGTATGAAAAGGCTTAACAAAAATTTGAAACCATTTTCTAACTCCAAGAAGTAAATATTTTTTTACATTTGAAGATGTCCGCAGCAGATTCTGATATCTTCATTACGTGGATACTTTCATTAGTTATCCCAAATATAAATAGCGTAACAAATGCAAAAATGGAATTGCTATACTTAACACTCTGTAAAACATGAATATGGATCAGCTGACTGCGTCCACGTCATACACATGTTTTTCTCTTTGCCTTCTAACATAAGATATGCTTGACATGAATTGAAAGAATTCGCATGTTTATGCATAATTGGTAAATTACTAAATGTTAGAAATATTGCATTACGGAGCACCTTACTCTTTTTACTAGATCGAGAAAGATAAACATTGTGAAAATATAAAGATTATAACATAGTTTGCATTTATAGGCTATCAAAAATTAAAAAAGGAAGATTTTGGCATGCCATTTTTCTTAAACATTATATCCTACTTTATAAGTCTTTGTTTTCCTTCACACATTCAAATCGATGGGGATATTCGTAATGCAGCGGTAATGCTCTCCGAAATAAGCTATTAGCTTAGTTAACAGGAGATCAATCAAGGTAATTCAACAATAAAGGCTCCGAAGCTCATTATACTAAATTATTTATTTAGTCATTCCTAATAGCCATTTATTCTAAAATGTAAAGGAAATCTGGGTATAAAACACAATTGTTTAAGTTAGATGCAAAGATTATTCTTTTCCTTCTATATTTAAGCTAAGCATTTATTTCACGGTGTTGAATGAAATAAAAAAGATGAAGGCTGCTTTTAATGATAGATAAATATTTTTCGTTGGAGCCCAGTTTGGGAAAGATGAAACTGAATCTTATTTCTCAAAATTCAAATTCCAGATTCTGCTGACGTTCAATCGAGTCCTTCCATTTAGACTAAAATGTTTCTCCTCGAATTTTCTTTGGACGTGCAGCGTGAATAAAACAGTTTATATTGTGGCGAAGTTAGAGGAAATAGGATTTTGGCTGATTTAATCTGATCACATATTTGAAATTGTGGAATTTTTCGTTCCAGTTTTATTTTTTGCATTTCTTGTGATCCTTTCCAAATGTCGCTTATAATGATAACAAAAATTTTTAAATGTAGTTTGATGTCTAATATGTGTCAGCTTATTTGCTTATGTTTTAAAATTTGAATAAAATCTGATTTTATTTCAGAATATTTTTAGTTAAAAATATTTCGGAAATGGGAGTAAAATATATTTAGATTTCTAGACCTCATATTTTGCCATATTGAGAAATAATAGTAAAGAAGCCTTTTCAACGGAATGAGGTGTAAAAATGCGTTCTGATAATTGAAGGAAACCATTTTAAAGGAGCAAGTAAAATACATCATGATAATATAAAATGGTTTTAAAATTTGCTTACAAGTTATTACGAATTTATTTCTTATTACGAATTACTGTTTACGTTTAGAACAGCGGTCTCAGGCAAAGCGTATATATATTTATAGATATATTTCCTTTTGGAAAACACAAAAATCATGTGTTTTAACTTGCAGCTTGTTCACACGCGACATTTTGAAAGAAGAATGAAGTAGCAAACAATATTTCTCATTGCAGACAATAAGCTGTTATCAGAAATTTTATTTCAAAGTATTTGCTTTGTCAAAATTCTTTACCAAAGTCTTTCTAAGAATATGCAAACATCCTTTTAGTAAATTTTATTAATCACGGACTGTTTATTTTCGCATAAGAAGAATAATGAAGTAAATGCAAAATCAGATTTTAGACAAATTAACATGCTTCTTTTCAAATAAACTTTTACTATTTTTAGTATTCCAAAGTATAAACAAACTATAACATTTCGAAGTAAATATACTTGAAAGTATTAAATTTATTCAGTTGGGATTATTAATTTAATGCCCCTACCAAAAAATATAAAGCATACTTTATTTTAATATCCGCTGTTAACTGATATCATGTTTCACGTCAGGTCTAAATTTACAAATGCCAATTATATACAAAGAGTGATCTTTATTACAAATCAAAACGTATTAAAAAGATCAAACTTTATACGGTAACGTATTAGAGAAGTTGAACAACTGAATTTATTATATTTTTATCTTTATTTATTTATTATCTTTAATAAATATGCTTGTAAACGAAACTGCAGCCGTATAATACATGATTGCTGGGAGTATAAAACTAAAAATTCTGAGATTTATAAATTTCTTTCTTTTTGTCGCTTTTACAATACCTTGAAATATTTTCTTACATTGGAAAAAAGACGGATTCTCTTATTTATTATCTATGCCAGAACTACCAAGAAGTAAATAAGTAAAATCATGAAATAAATAAGCTTAAAAGTAATAAGAATTTATATCTAACATATCCTCTTATAAAAATCAGAACTCTCTAACTGTTTCTAGCAGGAATAAAGTTTTCAGGGAGACTTTGCAGGGTTAAACGAAGGATGGTAGATTCAGACCACTTCGAATAACTTAAGTTCCAATAAACATTTTGCAACCTTAAATTTAACATTAGAATGGTCTTGAATTTGTATTCAATTTTGAACGGTACTCAATATTTAGAAGCTCTACTAGTAAAGCTTTCTGTTTACTGGTTCAGAGCTTTCAAATTAGCCATTTGAGCTGATTTTAGCATAGATACCTCTAAGCCACAAAATCCTCTTTTTTTAAAATTGGCATGTTAGGGTGGCATGTAACTGAAGCACATAATTATGTTCTTAAAACTTTAGAGTCTTCTTTTAAAAAAGACAGTAAATACATCTTTAATCTTCATTTCTGTTTATAATTCGTGATGTTTTCGGAAATAAATTCATCTAGTGCTCAATTTATATTATAGGTTAATCTTACTATAACAATTGTTGTTTCTGTTGAGTAGAATGCAAGGGTGCTTTCATATTTCTCATTACAATGAACTTCAAATTAGATAGTATCGCTTAGAATTACTTTCAAGATATATTATTTTCCAAGTTAATTAATCCTCAAATACATTGCCCTGATTAATTAATCAATACTTCGGACGGGATAAAAAGAATGGGAAATGATAGTCCTTGGCATAACTTATTTTTAGTGTGAAACTAGCAGTTCTTGCTTATATTATTTAATTAATATTTTCTATTTTACTATAAATCCTTGTTATCAAATATTGTAAATATATCTCATTTTTAAACATTCCCTTTTCCGCTTATAAACATGCAACCATTTCTTTCTGACATCGTTTCTTGAAGGACGAATCTTGTTCCTCTATTCTATCGCACTGTCCTTCTTTTTATGATTTTTTTAGCATTGATTTGCTGTATTAAGCCTGCATTGTATTTCATTTGAGATCAGTAAGAGACAATTCTTTATCCTGAAGTCCTTAAGTTCTTATTAAATATATTGATGGATGAAGATGCTTGCGAGTAATCTCGTACAGCTGGTGTGTCCAACATACAGTACGTGAAATTTAGTCAAGCCCATAAAGTATTTCCACTTAGTTCTTAGGATATTATTTGGAACTTAAAATAATTTCCATGTTTCAGTGTTTTTAATTAGTATTTTGGCTGATTAAAGTCGTACGAAGATGGGAATAGTCGAAAAGGCTTCCCACGAATTTTTGAAATTGGGAGCAATGTTTTTTTATATAGGCAATGCTATTTTTATTTCATCGTGAAATTTTTTATTAACAAACTCTAGGATTTGAAAGCGGGCAGCGGCAACAAATTTCGAAATAAAGCATATTTTCATCTCCAGCTTGCGAGACTTGCCACTCGGAAAAAATTACCGTTTTTCAGAGTTTTTAATTAATATCTCTGATTTTAGCTACTTTTGTTTCGAAAAATTGGACATCGACCTTTTCCAGGACCCAGAAAAGAACTATAGAAATTTCGGTGACGATAGCTATTGTCGTGACTGAGTTATAAGAGAACAAACAGACTTTCTTCTTTATATATATATGTAATAATAAAAGCAGAAGGAAATGCCGGAGCAGTGTCGATGCGTGCTTAGATCCATACTGAAGAAGAATTTTGATTGCGGAATATGCTAATAATGTTCACTTGGTAATATCTAAAGAGCAGTCTCTTCGGGCAGTCGGACGCTTTTAATTAAATTTTTATTTGCAATTGATATTTGCGGCCACAATCACTTGGCACTCCAGTCGTGCCTTTCCACAGAAAATTTACATCTTTGATATTGTTGAGATAGAAAGCAAGCCAACGAAATTAAATCTTAGCAGAATAGAGAGCAAAAGCTGAAGTGCGTCGTTTTGAAAGATGAAAGCACGCGAAGAGAAAAGTTTTGGTTTGCAATTCGGTGATTGGTCAAGAGGCAACTGCTTTAAGGGTTACGTAAGATCGCATGATTAATTTGAATGGCAAAGTTTAGACTTAAGCGCTATTTTTACGGCAGATAAATGAAGTTCCGAAATGAAATAGAAAATAAAAGATGTTATAGAGAATTAAATCTAGAAGTTTGCTTTCATATTTTTTATCTTATATATATACATAGTATCTATAATATATCTATATCTATATCTATATCTATATATCTATCTCTCTCTCTATATATATATAAGTGTGATCTTTTTAAAGTGACAGATTTGAAGCGCCCTGTAGCGCAATCTAATAGCCGAAATGTCCACCAAACTTGGTATTTAGACTAATCAAGACATGGAAAAAGGATTCCGTAAAAAAAAAAAAAAAAAAAAAAAAAAAAAAGTTAAAAATATCCCCACTAGGGCATTTTTGGCGCTCTTGTAGCTTACAATAACGTGAATTAGCATAAAACACGTATATCAAAGAAAAATGCAAATGTTGTGCGATGACAGCGCCAGTAATAGGGGCTATAAAAGCAAGTAGTAGAGAGGTCCGATAAATAATCTCAGCTGAAGTAAACGAGCTCCAGTGAACATGTCTCTCACGTTACCGGAACGTGCGTTACTGGTGAAGCTGTATTACATGAATCAATGTAATGCATCCGCAGATTTTCGGGAGTTTCGAACCAGAAAAAAATTACGAAAGCGGCCTTTATCGCTGAATGGTCTTAAGAAAATGATTAAGAAGTTCGAGGAAACGGGGTAACTGAACATTCACGCTGGGAGAGGACGTAAACCAGTATCAGAAGATGTAATAACTGATGTGGCAATTGCAATTGTCGAAGAATCTGAGGGAACCATTGCTGGTACTAGCAGTCCCCGGGGTGTAGCTCGACAATTGAACATGGATTATTCCACGGTATGGAGAGTTTTGCGGCGCGTCATTGGATTTTACCCCTACAAAATTAGCCGCTGGGACGAACTGAAACGATAAGCGAGTGACATTCGCTCTATCGTTTCTTGCCAGAGTAGAAATTGATGATGCTTTCCCATGGCACGTTTTGTGGGGAGATGAGTGCCATTTTTACCTCCTTGGGTCCTTAAACACACAAAATAGCCGAATTTGGGCTTCTGAGCAGTCCCAGACCGTGCACAAAATCCCATTAAATTCTCCAAAAGTCACGGTTTGGTGTGATTTCACAGCCAAATTCCTCATTGGGCCACTCTTGTTTTGAGACCATCACTCCAACATGATCCCAAACGTGCACCATACATGCTGCAAACGTTTTTTATCCCACAACCTCAGCAAAGAAACCGTCTCCAACAGAAAATCTTTATGAAGGATTGTGCTCCGCCACACATTAGTAATAAGGTAAAGCAGTTGTTGCGCCAAAACTTCACTGATGATAGAGTAATAAGGCGCAATTTTCCAGTTGCATGGCCGCCTCGTTTCCCTGACCTCACGCCATACGATTTTTGGCTCTGGGGTTATTTGAAATCTCAATTTTATGTTGGTGGAGTATCAAATTTCTCTATTCTAAAGGACAACATAACAAAGACAGTGTGGAATATTCCTCGTGATATGTTACATACGGCTGTGGAGAACGTTGTGCACAGAATGCACGGTGTCATGTCTGAGAACGGTGCTCACATTGAATGTAGTATAATTCCTCACCGGGGAAGTTAATGTAGTAAATAAACGTTAATAATTTAACTGTACGATTGTATGTCTTGATGTATCATGTCTTGATTAGTTTAAATACCAAGTTTGGTGCCATTTCGGCTATTAGATCGCACTACAGGGCGCTCCTAGCACTGTCACTTTAAAAAAGATCACCCTGTATATATATATATATATATATATATAACAATCAAGGTAGTTAGTACAATACTGTATGACCAATTTGGTCTAGAAAACATTTTGAGCAATATGCTGCAAAATATGTAAATTAGAAATTGTAGTAAGCTCGCCTAAAAGTTACCAGGAGCTGTGGCTCCAAAAAGTTCAACACATTTTAAAAAACAATGTCATTGAAGGGTGAGAAATTATGCTACACGAGAAAAGAAAATAAACACAGTAAAATACATATATATATAGATATATATATATATATAGTATCTATAATTGTATACATAAGTATACGTATATCATAATCGAGAGAAATTTATTTAGTTCGAATTTCAGTATCTTCATCGTGTTTAAAGCATAACGTTTGTCAATTCAATGTCATCAAATGAAATAAATCAGATTTGTTTCCACCGTCTAGAATGAAAGTAATGTGCGAGTTTCTGATAATTAGCCTTTAAAATTACTTATGAAATTTAACGAAATACTTTGTTGTTCCAGTTATAACAGTATACTAATTCAATATTTTTTAAAATGATTTTGAATTTGTAAACCGCAGAAGTATAAGTTTAATGTTATTTTAAAATTTATTTCTAATGCTTTCAATTTTGTTTTTGTATGCTTAAATTATTTGCATTCTTAATGATACTGAAGAATAAGAATAATGAATTGAGTAATTGAAGAATGTAAGAAATTTGTTGATTCTTCAAAAAAAATTATAAATGCATACAAGGTTAAAAACCTCCAAAATATCTGAAGGAAAATCCGAAACTGTTTCCTGAGATAAAGATAAATTTATTTGTTATTGTTCCGATCAAAGATCTTCCTGAGGATAAACATTTTATGTATAAATTAACTACATTTCCAGATTTTTAAAACCTCGAGACCTAGTTATTTTAAATCCACGAAATCGTCGAAATTGAAGATTGGAATTTATTAAAGGAAAAACTTACATTTCTAATTCAGAAAATATTACTTCTGATGACTTAGTGGCAGAGAGAGACTCTTCCCACTTGCAACATCTTCATGAATTAAGACAATTACTGGGCTTGCCTTCCAAATAATTGCTTCTATGCATTTAATATTTCTTACAAATCGTTGTTATTTTTATTTATAATAAGCATGTTTTGGGTTCATTGTGAAGATTAATATGGTGCTTAACCTAGACCCAATCCGCTACCAGTCGCTACAATGGAGTCGCTCCATCAATGCGCCCAAGCTAAGGATGGAACCTCACTTTTAGAATAAGGTAACATTTGAGTCTGAGTCGTGGGTAGAGTCGTAACTAGAAAGTCCCTAATTGGTTATAAAGCTGTCTGGTGACCGCAACATATGCATAATAGTCCTTACATTTACACTTAGGAAAATGTAAAAAATAAAGGTATGAAATAAATAAAAATAAAGGTATGAAATGAGATAAAAGTAAAGGTATGAAATGAGATAAAAATAAAGGTATGAAGTGAAATAAAAATTAAGGTATGAAAATACTGACTTTCGGACAACAATAACAAAAAAAATGACTAATATAATTAAAATTTAAGATAGCTTTCTTTGAAAACTCCCATACTGTATACAAATTCCTCAGAGAAAACATTTAAATTTGTACGTAACTGAAAATAAAATAACCCCATAGCAAAATGTGTTAATAGATTAAGATTGTGTTAATGGTGTTAATAGATTAAGTGACTAGCATTGATATCCAAACTGCCATGAAAAGCTTTGGCCAGTACAAAATATTGTTGCGTGCGTAAGGCATCGTAACTGATTGAATGCACAGAGGTCCGATGACAAGTTGATAAAATTTATTTTATGAAAAGAAATACCTCAGATTTCTTGGACTTCCCACAGAAATACTTGTACAGATGTTGATAGTATCACAGAGTGCAATCAGTATTTACGCTTCAAAACTATTTCGAAATTTAAACAAATGTAATGAAAAACGCATTTAAAAGGCGAAGCTTTCAAAGATATCTCAATACTTTGATGCCGCTCTGAATTAACAACTGAGAAACTGATGCTCTCTTCGGTCTTGTATAGTTTCCTCCCGGCCGCCGAAAAATTTAAAATACTTCTCAAAATTACTAGAGGGCATATGAGGGCCGGATATGATTAGAATTGCATAGAAAATCAAATACAGTTATTCAGTTACAATACCCATTACAGTCATGTAGGGACTGGACCATAATGTCGCCAAATGATCGCCAATTTTCCAATTTTAGTCACATATGGAGATTTCTCGCCAAATTTGTCGCAAAATATTAGTCGCCAAAACCATCACCAGCTTGACGGTAACTTGCGAATTTAGTAAGATAGCCATTTACTTAACGTTAAATAGACTTGCCGCTGTATTCTTATTTTTCCTGTAGAGCAACGTTTCTTTAAATGTTCATGTTACATTTTACAGGGGAAAAATGTAACAATTTCACATATAATATCATTCAAAGTGCTTATATATATGTACAAAATTCCTAATAATATTTATTAAAGTATTTAAGGATATCTTAATTTTTAGCACAGAATGGAAATGGCAAGATTCCATTTCAAATTCAAAACAGTTTTAAATGAAAAAGAAATCTATCAGCACATTATTTTGTATAGGGGACAAAAATTGAAGATGGATATATATACATATATATATTTATTAAAGACAAAGTGTCGAAGTAGCATTAAAGTTGATTAAATTCCCCTTCTATTTTTGTTCATTTTTCTTTAAATTTTTTGAAATGGGGTTTTGCTCGTTAGAAAAGTTTTGGTTTTATTTTTTTTTAATTCTTCGATGCATTTTAAGATTATTTGAAATTTATTAATTATGAAATTCAATTCTTAATTTTTGCTTAATATTAGTTCTAAATTTCTTACTTTGTGTCTTTAATGATAATTTTTCTGGAAGTTAATGCTGGAAAATACTAGGCATGTTTATATTTTGTTTTCAAAAGTATTGTTTTGTAATTATATATATATATATATATGAAAAATATTTTTAAAAAGCAAACTATAAATATTCCTATGTTTTTCGCTCTTTAAGCTGCTGAAAATTAACATTTGTAGAGACAATAGGTATTTTTTAGAAGCAGGCAAGATGAAAAATATGCAACGCCTTCGCCGGGGATTGAACCGCGGACCTCTGAATTACGCGCTGAGCGTGCAGACCACTACACCACGAAGGTTCGCTAAGAAGGCGGGAGAAATACCTTATACATTGAAGACATAAAGTAAGAAATTTAGAACTGGTATTTCACAAAGTCCAAAAATTTAATTAATTTCAAATAATTCTAAAAATGCAATAAAGAATTTAATAAATGCAAAACCCAAAACAAGCAGTACAAGCAATACTACAATTCAAAATATCTTTTAATGAAATTTAAATAAAAAGAAAAATATAATATTAAAATTAAAAATGAATATTGAAATTAAAACATAATGATACTCCTCTCAACCCTACAGCTGCTAAACAGCAGACACTATGAAAAATATTTAACTGCATTTACTGTATTACATGTAATACATAAAATCTAGTTTACATAGGACAAACTAAGAATAATCTTAACATTAGAATAAACAACCACATATCCCACATTAAAAAAATTTCAAACAACAAAAATAATAATAATTCAATACAAAAGAGCTTGAACATTTTTAAATTTACGATTTTAATAATATTACTGTCAAAATTTTAGATATAGCACCTAATCTTAGCGATAGACGTTTTAAAGAATCTCTATATGTTTTATACTTAGGAATGCTTATCCCTATGGATTAAACTTTTGCATTAATAGTAAATCTGTCTTTTATGCTACCATTTACGAACAATTCAGTCTTTTTAGTAGAAGAACGCAGAGGTACCACAGGAAATAGTAAAAAGGTTAAATCTTCTCTTAATACTGATATTCTACAAACAAAATTAAGACACACTTAAAGAAAAATATTCTTAATTACATCCATTCTCTACCTCACAGACATCTTTTTATCATTCAAAATTTTATCAAAGGTAAATTCAAAGGAAATAATCTCATTATAAGGATTTAGTACTTGATTTCATAAAATTCAAATTCAACTGTGCTTCTTCCAGAAATAAAAAACTTTTCTGTACCATTAACTTTCTACACAAAAATTATGATAATCTTCACCTTCATAGGATTTTTAAACAAGAACAAGAAAAATTTCCTGGAACGAATTCTGTAATTTCGGTTTGCTTCAAGTACAACAAAAGCTAAGTATTTATTTCTAGCCACAATGAAGAAGATTTTGCAGCACCATTATTTTGTAATAAAGAAAGTTTTCTGCCATATTGTTGACAAAGAGCGCAAACGTATTATAAAATTAAATCTAGACACTATTTAAGATCAAGAAATTAGACTGCTTATGAAAAAATGGAACGAAGTTTAGACCTATTAAATTCATTAGTGAATTACATTGTATAGAAAGTATTTCTTCAGATATTGATGATTTCATCTTAAAAATTAGTTCTCAACTTAGTTTAACTCCACATTTATTTTAAGAATAGGAATAATGAAATAGTTACTGAAAGCAAAAGGAAAATTGATAAATTACAAGGATTTAAACGAATTAAAAACTGGAAAAAGTTATTTCTGAAGTTTTGACAATTAAAAAAGCAATGTACCATAACCAAAATTGATAAAGCAAACAATAATTTAGGTATTTTATGAAAAAAAAATCAATAATGATATAATTGAAAATGAGCTAAAAACTGTTCTGCCTATAGTATCTGTAAAAATAAAGAAAGAACTGTTATCAACAAAATTTCTGCTTTTCACAAAAGGCGGAGAATTTCTCTTTCCGCTATAAATAACAGATTTGAAATCTTTAACAGTTTTGCTTGTTTAAAAGTTTTGGTTTTTACATTTATTAAATTCTTTGTTGTGTTTATAGGATTATTCGAAATTTATTAAATATGAATTTCAAAATTTTTGGTTTTTCTGAAACATCTGTTCTAAATTTCTTACTTTACGTCTTTCTACATACATATATATACATAGACAAAAAGCAATACACTTTGAGTCAAATCCACAAATACCCGAAAGAAATTAAATTCAAAAACAGTAATATTTCAAAATTTCCTATAAATATGTAAAATTACACAAAAATAAGAAGAATGAAAGAAATGTGTAATACAAAAAATACATAGGATAAAGATAGCGATTAAATCTGGTTCAAAATTATCAGGAGAAGGTAGATCAGACTTAATTTAATCTTTATCTCCTGGGAAAACCCACTCCGTTTCTGTTCGCCCAAAATTAGCTGATGAACCATTCTAAATTATTTAATTACAACAGTTCACCCAAAAGTTTTGAAATTCTCCTTGACACAGAGGCAGTGAATTAAAGAATGCTATATCCATATGTAAAATTTCAGTGTAAAATAAAGCAAAAGAAATTAATTAGACACTCTTTACAGAATTTAAAATTGGAATTAATACGTAGTAATACGAAATATACTGACAAACTAACTGAGAACATTGAAATCGTAAATTATTCAATGGACAAGAGGCACACCATTAGAGAACACATTCTTGTGAAAAAAATTCCAATGTCAAATAAAGTAAAAATATTAAGTAGACACTTTCCTCTAAATTTAAGATTAAAATTAAAATTAAAATTAATATTAAAATGTATTAATGCAAACTATACATACAAATTAACGGAGAACATCGAAATCATAACTACTATTTGGGAAACGAAGACCAGATAGCGCGGAAATAAATTGGGGATTTATTGTTTTAATATAAAAAAATGTAATACTATATATCTATATATATATCTCTATATATCTATCTATCTCTATATACATAATATATGCACTTCTAACTTTATTATATATATATATATATATACATATATATATTATATATATATATATATACAGGGTGTCTACTAAAGTCCGGTATCACCCCTTCAACTGCCGAACGGTTGCGGCTATAGTCAGAAGACTGGTGTTCAGGTTTAGTAAAGTGGCATGCGAAAGATAGGACATAGAAAGAAAAAGCTTGCGGGGTAGTAGCTAACGGGGACGTTTTCGGTAGATCGCGTTAGTGCTTAACAATCAACTGTTTAAAAACACATTTAGAGCACATGCAATTAAACAAGTATGAAACAGCAACTGAGGCGTCATTCCGAGTTTCAGATATTACTGCACAGGATAAGGAACAATATGAAGATTGTGAAATAATCAAAATTTCATGTTTAAAAGCTGCAGATGCATTATTTGATACTAGTTTTAAAATAAAACTGAAATAATGTCTGCTATTAAATATGTACAGCTTTCTGCAAATAAAGAAATAAGAAGGGTTGAGGTTGTAAGTTCTGACGTTACCTCACAACATAAAACTGACCTTTATCACTACCAATTATTTCTACCTGCAATTTGACAAATCGACTGATATAGTTGACCGTTTTTGCAAGAATAGGTTTTGATAATTTCGAAACTAGGGAGGAGCTGGTAAAGATCATACCGTTAACAGGACGCACTACAAGACAGGACATATTCTCAGAAGTTAAAGATCTTATGAACTCTGAAAATATTTCTATAAATAAGTTGGTGGGGTTAGCAAATGACGAAGCTTTCTCGATGGAATGCAGACAGAAGGGATTCATAACGTTAAGTCGTAAAGTCAACAGGTTTCTGAAATTTCTGTCTCACTATTGTGTAATACACCAGGAATCACTGTGTGGAAAGTTTTTAAGTATGAAAAAATGTAATAAAACAGTCATAAAAATAGTGAACAAAGTTAGAGCACATGCAATTTAGAGACGTTTGCTCAGAGCACTGCTTACTGAACTAAATTGCCAGTATAGTGGTTGAGTGCTTCATACGAAGGAATGTTTTAAGAACGAGGCGAATCGTTCCACGAACTAGAACATCCACTTTGGCATTTCTCTCAGACATCACCGAATATTTAAATACCCTTAACTTGCAGCTTCAAGTTAAAGATAATCGTGGAACAATTTCAGATGTTGCTTCTTTCTCAAAGCTGGAATAGTGGGTCACTGAAATTATTTCAGATTTGAGAATAGAATTCAACAAAGGCTTCCAAGATTTCAAAAGGATTTAATTTGTTGCACATTTGGTAGCCGTTTGGACAGATTAATGTTGAAGAGTTCTCTATTTGTGTCATGAAGCATTTTGATTTTCAAGAAGACTATGCTGCAGTGGAGTTAGAACCGATTGATTTTCAAAATGATTTTTCTAGCAGATCGTTTTCTTCAAGCTCTGAAAATATTTGATATCCTGTTCCTAAAGAAAAATACATAATTTTGGTCCAGGTTTGTCTCAAAGTGAAAACAATGTTTAGCTGTACATATCTGTGTGAGATTTCGTTTTCAAGTATGAAATTTATTAAAAATAAGTACAGAAACAGACTTACTGAGGAACACTTGGACAAATGTATTCGAATGGCAGCCACTACCTACTCTCTCAACATTAAAAAGCTTGTTGATTTCAAAAAAGGAGTTCCATCCTTCTCATTAAAGTTAATAAGTCTGATTAAAAAATTTATTATTATATTGGCTATTTATTACTAACTGCACTTCAATTTTATTTTTAGGCACAATTCTATTGCAGTTTTTTATATATAAAGTTTAACTAAAATTGATTTCATATTTACTAGAAATGTAAATTTATAGGCAATAAACAAATGTAAGATTTTTAAAATATGTTGGTAGACCTTTTGGTTGGTAGCTCACAGTAAGACTTATAAAAGGTACTATAGCTTAGAAGCTTCATAAGTTTGGAAACCAGTGTTGTAGAGCATCGTCGATTTAGTACGAAAACACACTTCGTGGACATGAATGTTAAGAAGAACACGTTTTAAACGCGCATTTGTTTGTTCACGATTTCTGAAACTGTGTCGTCACGAATGTTCAGACTTCTCTCTATCCGCTGAAATACACATCTAGACCCTTATTAGAATTTCTTCTTGCACGCGTTGTTGCAAAGTGAGTGGCACGTTTGCACAAGCATCTGTAATACACTACTGAAGGTGGAATGTTTGCGGAGGGGTCGCATATACCTGCTCTTTGAGATATCCGCACAGGAAAAAGTCCGTTGAAGTTAGAAGGTGTTTATCCCGTATTCATAGGATATCTTCGTAGTGTAATGGCCAGCACATTCAGCGCGTATTCGAGAGGTCCGTGGTTCGAGTCCCGGCGAGCGCATTGCTCACTTTTCACGTCTCCAGCATTGAAATAACCTAATGTCTCTACAGAGTCAGGTTAGGTGAATGTAGAAGCCACTCTTCGAAATCACCATCCCGCTTATTCGTTCTCCGAATTCCTCCATCAGCTACTGCCTCACTTGAGACATCTTGTGCGCAGGCGTGACGTCATGTTAGGACCATCCATTCAGACGTTGAAGCAACGGCAAGTTCTCAACAAAATAGGGTATTATGCCTTGCAGAAGTTCTATATATTGTGCGGCCGTTAACGTACCCTGGTAAAATATTGAGCCTATTAGCCTGTCATTATAAATTCCACACCAAACATTAATCGAAAGCCGTGTCTGATATCGAAGGTCAGCTGAACATGAGGAATTTTCCATGGCTTAGTAATGTGGTTCTGCCTATTGAACATTTAATTCCGCGAAAAGTATGCCTCATCCGTCCACACTGTATCTGACAAGAATGTTGGCTGGATCTGTATCTGGTCCATGACAGAGTTGCACCATGCGAAACGTCTGTTGACATTCTCGTCAAATAATGCCTGATTAGGTGTTGGTCTGTATGAATGAGCACAGTATTCATTTAGGATTTTCCAAACGTGACGCGAGAGGCCACAATTTTCAATTCTCTCTCTTGTGCTGCTGTTTGGATATGTGAGGCCGTATGCTTAGACACCTTCCGGTTGCACTTTCTGCCCTACCTTAGCTGGTCTATCGGATTGAAGTCTGCTGGTCACGCAGCCTATATCTTCCATAAACGTTTCATAACCGGTAGGATGATTTTGCATCAAGGATGTGGGCAGGAGAAAGTTGCTGATACAACCGCGCTGCCGTTAGTGCCTTCCTGCCACATTCACTGTAAAGTAGAATCATTTCTTGAAATTCGCTCCATGACCATGAGTTTCTCTTTTACAGCTGTCTCATGTGAACAGGTGTGATCTTTCATACACTATTTGTATAATTCACAGATTTGCACTCCACGTTTAAGGTGCGTTGATTTGATGTGTTTTGTAACATGATTGTTCACAATCTGCATATTGTCTACTATGTTTGTAAAGATAATCAGTACAAGGATGCACCCCTCAGGGTTTGAACCACAGTCTTTTCGATTGAGAATTACAAGCGATACCACTGAGCGGCGATGCGAGCTTGGTTTTCGTCCGAAAGGCAATCTTTTCTCCTTTTGTTCAAGTTTCGTGACGTCATACTTTCGGAAATCACGATGAAACAAATGTGCCCATATATTCAATGACATCAAATTCTAATGTGCATCTAAAACTTTCCTGAACCTGTAAACTTATGGGCTGAAGTCCCATCCTTCTAATACTATAAAGATGAAAAATGTTCCAGTGGGACACTATCTTCTAAGAAGTCAATTTTATATTCTTAATTACGTCCGATTTAATATTCTTAATTACATTTCATATGAACTTCTCACCATTTATAATGCCATCTAACCTTAATTTTCCATTAAGCGTTTCGTTCCATAAACTACACTAAACATTTCAAATTAAAACTTATGTTACACATTAGTAAATCTCAAACGAATATCATTGAATGATCTTAAATGGAAATGAAAAAAACCTAGATTAACTGGTTTAGATTTTAAGTGGTCCATCAAGGAGGGCTATAAATTTGTTTTTCAAAGGCTGTGAAACCTTTAAAGTAAAGTAAGTTTAGGGACCGATAAACATATATAATACTCGTAATTTTTACAAAATGATTTTTTAGAAATTTAACAATGCAGATGCTTGAATATCAACACGTTTGGCTCTTAAATCCCAAAGTTTCTCAAACTGAGATGTACAAGTATATTTTCTTAATTGTAATTTCGACATGACTTTCTCACGTTTACCCTGACTTCTTTTCTTTTAATATACATCTGACCCGAAATCAGATAGATCAAGAGCTGGCAATTGTCATATATACAGAACTGGAAAAGCATCCTTCTGTAAGGAATTTTTCATCCATAACCCTCATAGAGCTATTATATTTTTAGGACTAATGGTGGTATATGTCTACAACAAACGATTTCGAAAATAAACTCACAAACTAACAACTACCCATCCCTCATTTCTGCCTGGGCAACGGACGTTTAGGTCGGAGTGATTCTACCATATGATAATGGCCAGAATATTTGAACCATGGCAGAACATAACGTCAAGAACGGTTGATCTAGAAAGACGATAGAACGTAAGCCATGCTATTTCGTTGGATAGTCGGAACCCTTTTTGCTTGCTATATATCGCACTTATCGTTCGACGGTACGTCGATGATATTCTATTTTGCGTTACTTTACGCTTCCTTTCGTGATATCTTGAGCTTGCATTTCTAAATACTTCTCTAGCCAGCTAAACAGCCAGACATTTGTCAATTGAAGCACATTTGGAATCTGATGAATAATTACCTCTGATCATCTCAAGATGTTGTCGAGCAAACTGGACAATTGGATAATATTTGGAAAGAAATCCCACAAGAGATCATTTGTATACTCAACGAGTCAATGCCAACGTGTATAACAGCTTCCGTTATACGTTCCGATGCCAGAGGTGGGCCAACACCTTACTGATTTATTTATTTCAGTTTCTTTTCAATTGTTTTCTTATCTTAGAGTTCTTTATACCATGATACTAAGGACTGATACAAAGGTACTTAAATGACAATCTTTAAAGATTTTAAAAATATAATTGTTTCTAACTTTATGACATTTCCACTTAATTCGCACACGCTCTGCTCTTGATATAGAGTAATTTCGTTTTTTGGCCACAAATGTAACCAGTATCTTAGAGATATAAATATATTTTGATTTTGAATGCCTCACCTCTGAAGTGACAATCTCCATAGGAAACCAAAAATCATTTGAAGTTTTACAAGATCTAAATTAACTGAGTTTCAAAGGTTCATTTGTTAGACATGCTAATTATTTATCTATTAATTACTACATTAATCACTAGTGTAAATTTTCTAATAATTATTTCGAAGTTCTAAAATCTACGTTGTGTTTACCGTATTATTCGTAGTTTAGTAATAATGTTAAAATCATCAAATCTAGGTATTAGAAATTATGGAAAGTGATATAAAGTTTAAAATTTATTCTTAAATTGAAACTGGATCTCAAATTAAGTTATACTGAAGTCTGTAAAAGATTTCACTCGAGTGCAAATAATCTGTAATTTGGAATACAAATAATCTGCTATTGAAAACAAAATCTTTCTCTTCTGAAATAGCGTTCGCAGAGAATAGAAACAATAGGTGTCAAAATTATACAAAAAAGTTCTTTTTTAGTTTTCATTTATCTTCTGCGAACGCATAAATAAAATCGGAAATTCCTCGGATAGTAGTTTTTGCGTCTTAATAAATATAATCAAAAATCTTTTCATCCCTAAATTTCTTTTCTTCAAAGACATTCTCTCTGCTTGGATTTAAATAAGAGCAATGGTATCATATTTCAAAGCGCTTTCTTCTTAAAATGCATATGAAAAAAAAATGTATAAGAAGGAAGAAAACTGTGGCAACGAATAGAAAGGAAGATTAAAAAAAGGTCCAAAGCAGATATTTCTCACAGAAAAAAGCTTTTAGAATAAAGGTCAGGAAGGAAAGATTCGATAAACTGAATGCACACATTAAAAAAAGTAGTTCTTCATACGTTGTTGAGTTACTTTACATCTAGATAAACCACAATGCAAGGGCGAGTTGGAAAAATCAATACAGAGAAAGAGCCTTTAACGACAAAAATGTGCCTTCGGTGGAGGTCTAAGAGTGTCAATAATTCTTCATTGCGAAGTGCGGCTCAAGGAAAATAAAACTTTCTGGCAATTTATCACTAATTAGTACGTTAATTGGAGAAAATCAGACCAAGACATAAGAGATTGTGAAAAATAGTGCGACTGATTTGTCTGAATGAGATAATTAAGAGATCTGAATTTTACTTTTAGGTGGAAGTCGTGTTTATGTGTGGGGAAAGCTAGATGTTACCTGACAAGTTTTTGAAAGTGCACTAAAATCCGATTATCCGAGTTAATGAATGCATGTGCTAGCAGGGATAATCGGTAAACATGCATAGTCTAAAAACGAATTGGCGTGACATAAATATTTTTTTCAAGTTTCAAAAATGCAACATATATTAGCTGATGAAAGTACACTTTATTTAAAAAAAATAGCATCTTTGAAAATTGTTGTTTGAGAACGTTTTTGGAAAATACAGTACACGCTGCTTATTAAAATCACTCTCATTCCAAACGTATTTAAGTTTATTACGCGGATGAGTTTGTCAGGACTTGTGTTTCTCTTGATTTGCTTTGGAAACATACATGGAATGCCCTGAATAAGAACAGGGAGCTTACTCGAGCTATGTTCAAGATTTGTGTATAACAGACGCAGGAAGCAGGAAGGGTATACGAAACCCTTTATTTTCAATACTTTACAGGCACTTCCGAACTTCGGAATACAGAGACCAACCACTTGTGGTCTAAACGTAAGAATATAAAACTACTAACTAAAACTCTAACTAAAAGCTAACTTTGAATTAGTATATAAATGCCTAGCACTAAGACTGGCTTTTATTTAAAGGTAAGTATGTAGTACGCCGAGCTGCTGAAACTACAATACGTTTATAAATATCAAGAGGGCTAAACCTTTGGCATTAAAGGCAACCAGCAACCGAGTGAAAACTCGTAAAACTGCAGTGGCAAGCGGCTTGCTTCCTAAAACTCCTTCTCTCTCTCTCTTGGCAAAAAGCGACAACTTAAATACTTGGGCGTTAGCAAGACAATTTGCATAAACAAGTTAAAGTATTTAGTTCTGGCCGGAAGTAGAAAATAAGAAGTGATAGTACAGTTTTAAAATAAAATAAACGTTAGTAAAACTTAGAATCCTTACAAGTTTAATAAACAGCGTTTGTACATTGAAAACAATTATAGAATTTGGTTTTCTTTTGTAGCATAAACTAGTACAAAAACCGAACAGAAATTGGAAAGAATCATCACACAGATAAAAACAAGATATTCTAGCTGTGAAGAATCAGTTTAATAAGCGGTGTAGATGAGTTTAACAAACGGCATTTTAGTAAGTATTTGCTTAGGGTTTTGGAAATTTGAACGTAACAATCAGCTGAGTTTATTATTGGGTTTAATAAACGGTGGTGGATATTGTATCTCTTATCTTCTGTATCTGAAGTTCATTCTTAAGGACACTACAACAAGTACTAAGATAAAGCTGAGTACTAAGATAAAGCACCTCCCCATGGTTTATTCATCTACAGCTTAATATTCTGGTTTTGCTTCCAGTCGCGCCCAAAATATCTTCATCTGATAATATTCTGTAATTTGTCATTGCTCTTTTGAAGCGAACATGATGTTGATTTTGCTCCTTCAGCAACTATTCTGCTATATATCCTCTGCTTATGTTTTGAAATTATTAAACATAACGAATAATTCAACAAGTCCTAATACAGTAATCTCTTATTCGGTAGGATAACCTTCCCATTAGAAAATCAAGAATAAGTTTTCTTGAGGCACTAGTTAACGTTAGGATTTTATTTTCATGCCAAATCTTATCGTTTATTGCCCTTGCCTGTTCTTCCAGATCCTTCTGTAGGACAACCAGTACAGATTCTGGATAGAATGGACACTGATAAATTCATTCTCACTTGTGTACTATACGGATGTTAATAGGATTGATGATAAAGTTTGTTTGCTTATGTTATTTTTGAAAATGATGTTGAAATTGAGTACCACCAATTTCGCATTGGAAATGAATGTACTGTATACATTTCTGAGCTTCTGTGTATTAATTTTTGTAATTAAGTGGATAATTAGCTAGGATGGACGTGGTTCCAGTTACATAATCTGTACATATTCACTCTCTTCCCTGGAGTCCCTTAAAAATACCTCTTCATGTAATGATATTATTGTTAATATACAGCAGTCTGTCGGAGATCTGGAGAAGAAGGGTATTTCAATGTTTTTTACATTTGGCCGTAGTCACTCGGGTAATTATGGAAACTAGAGAGCTGATTGGCTTGCTAAAAAGCAACTAAAATGATATTAATGTTGATGTAAATATTCCAAAATCTTATTTAAAAAACCATTCAATGCTAAAATGATTGAGCAGTGGAACTGTGATTATATTTCTTCTAATAAGGGATCTGTTACAAAAATATTCTTCCCAACTATTTTTGAAAGACAGAAAAGTAAGAACTTGTTGCTCAGTTTTAAAGCTAAGCAATTTTTGTTTGGACCTGGTAAGTTTAAAATTTATCTTCAGCGGTTTAAGCTGACGTACTCCAATTTATGTTATTGCAATCTTAGCGTTCAGCAAAGTGTTTTCCGCCTGCTGCTCGTTTTTGACAGCCCGCTGCTTGATAAAACAAGAAATCTATTGAAATGCAGATTAAAATTAATTGGAATTCATTGGAAGCAGAAATGTTTGATTTGTATTTTCAGCTTCGGCCTACCGAGCTTTCAATAATTTTGTTGACTTTTATTTTGAACATTGTAAATGATTCCTTTATACATTTTTAATACTTTTGTATTTACTTTTATTTTGTGTTTTTTTCTTTGTGTATGATTTCATTGCATTATTGAAAATTGATTTTATTACCTACAATTTTGCCTTTTTTTACTTATGATTTGTAAGTATCGTGTGATACTTTGTGGTGCACGAGGATTTATTTTTATTTAAATATAAAAATCTTATCCATGGAATTAACTGTATTAAATACGTTTCTTTCCTTTCTTTTTTAACGTTTGATCCGAATATCAATACCTTATTAATCTGCAAATGAATAATCATTACATTTCTAATCCGGAGTGTAGTATAGATTAAAAGCTCATAAAATTAAAAGGAAGGTGTTCATTTTTACTTAGTTCGCACTGTAGAAATGTTTTGAAATAATGACGGTTTTGTGTCCAGGGAAATAATTCCTAAATTTAAACCAGCATCTGTGGTTTGAAGCTGGTTCCAGGTTTTAGCTTGATTCTACTCTCAGTGAAACTGGAATCTTATTTATTTCTGGCTGTTATATAACCGTTGTATATAACCGTTGAACGGATTGTTTGACAGGATGTGCTGTGCCATATGGATATTTTCGTTGAAATATGATCACCGAAAGTATTCGCCATTGCAATGCATGCTTTACTTTGTGCAAAGAAGTAAAAAAAGAAACAGATTTTGTCATCGCGCAGATTTTTACTCTGCTGCCGGCTACTGAAAGCGATGTAACTCTGTAACATGTTATTTTGTATGTCTTGTAGTGCACGTTGATTACCTTTCAGGTGGCATTATGTATTTTGAAGGTGTGCTATAGATAGTACAGTAGTACAAGCAATGTAACAGTAGAACTTTGATCTGTGATATTTTAATTCGCGATATTTTGAGTCTCTGTAACATATTATTTCGTGCATTTATTTACCGACTTCTGCAAAATCATTTCCATTTAATCAGTAATAATATTCAGTGTTATATCAATGAATCAGTACTGTAGCAGTATTAATCAGTGTTAATATCAGTATTATATCAGCCTTTTATAAGTTCTGCATCTGTCATATTTGCATCAGTAATGTACCAGTAATGTATCTTGAATATTAATCTGTAACTCTGTAACATGTTGTTTTGTATGTCTTGTCGTGCACGTTGAATACCTTTCAGCTGGCATTATGTATTTTGAAGATTGCTATATATAACGGTGGACGTGGTGCTATACTAATTAACCGTTTGATAAGGGATAGTGCTCACGTCCTCACTTCTCTCTCTCTCTACTTAAAGTGATATGCAGCTACGAATATTTTCCACATGAGTTGAGCACTGGAATTTTACCCGCCACTGCACGAGTTGGGTCTGTGAGACACAGGAAAAAGCTCCTTTTATTATTTGAGTCAGACTGCAACATCTCTATTCTGATGTACTTTTTTCCTATGTGCATATGACATCTAAGGATGTCAGTTTGTCTGTTCAGCTAGGTTCTGCGTTTGCGCATATAGCGAACATTAATATAGATTAAAAGCTCATAAAATTAAAAGGAAGGTGTCCTTTTTTACTTAGTTCGCACTGTAGAAATGTTTTGAAATAATGACAGTTTTGTGTCCAGGGAAATAATTCCTAAATTTCTACGTCACCTGATACTTCCAACAACAATTCCACAATTGTGACTTCTGAACCGCAACTGATTCATGTTTTGAGTAATAAAATTACTCTATCTAATGATGCCTCATCAACCAGACAAATTGTCATTGATATCGAAAATGCTCTGAATAAAACACCTTCTGAACGTCCAACTGAGATTACAAATGAACTTCATCTTTTATTTGCTAAAGCAATTAATCAACTTCGTGAACAAGAAAATGCACGAGCTGCTCAAACTATCAACGAGCTTAAAACTAATAATGATCAACTTCAGAAACAAATTCAAGACTTAAAACAATTCTGCGAATCCATACAAAATGGAGGAGCTTTTTCTAAACAAAGAAAAAGACATCATAAATGATCTACCGACTCTTCAGATAGTGAAAATGAAGACGGTAATTTGAAAATTAAAAATAAATTTCAACACTTGAAATCAAAGGATGATACCATGTAACTTGAAGAATCTGTGAATAGTATGGAGCCAACTATCAGTCAGCAAGGTACTAGTGCTTCTACATCCAAAATAAATAAAAAGAAACCATCAGAGAACAAACAATCAACAGAAGGATAGTCTCGTAATAGCAATAAAGTCCCACCCATTATAGTGGATAACGTGACTAAAGCTGACGAGTTTCTTGCTAATTTAAGCAAACAAACTGGCAAAAAGATTATGGGAACACTTAAAGGTGACAAATTACATATTGAGCTCCCTGATATTGATACTCACCGCTACGTCCGAAAAATAATTGAAAAAACTAAACTAAAAGCTCACACTTTCCAACTACCAGATGAAAAAGTGCTCAAAGTCGTTATCCGAAGTTTACCAACTACGATGAACACTAACTATATCGTCCAAGAATTAAATAACCAATGATTTAAAGTTAGCTATATAACCTTAATGCGTAATAGAAAAGAAAATAAGCCAATGCCGCTCTTTTTAATTCACATTCCAAAAACGGACTCTGCAACGAAAATCTTTGAGTTAAAAGACATCGGACATATGAATATTTCTGCTGAATACTTGAAACGAAAGCCGGGCCCATCCCAGTGCTACCGATGTCAGCAATTTTTTCATAGTTCGCTTCTGTGTACTAGAGATTGGTTTTGCGTACGTTGTAGAGATAACCATGAACCCAAAAACTGTCCTGTTGGCAGGAATAAACCTGCAACGTGTTATCAAAGGGCCACATCCGGCAAATTTCTCTCAGTGCCCAGCAAGACCTCAACAAAATAGATCAAAATTTACTCCCAGCCAACCTCCTATCAGAAATCCATGGAATCTGCATAAAGAAGATTTCCCTCCTCTCAGCACAAATCTAGAAAATAATCAAAATGCGCATATCGCTCAACCCCAAGAAGCTAATAATTCGCTCTCAGAAATTTTCAATCTTGGATCTTTAAAAACTATATGGACTTCAATAACCGAAGGCCTAAAAGAAATGAAAACACAAAAATCTGCTATTGACAAAATCAACATCATAGTTAACATCATTGATAAAGTCTGCAGTTACATTTAATATGCCTAAAAACGTCAATATTAGAAGCTTTAAAATTATTTTCTGGAATTCAAATGGTTTAAATAACAAAAAGGATGAATTGGGTGATCTTATTCTTGAATTACAACCGGATGTTCTGTTAAAACAAGAGTCTCACTTACAGCCTGCAAACAAAGTACTTTATGCAAATTATGCTACTTTCAGATCTGACAGAACTACAGGGCGAGCAGGTGGAATTATTACTTTCGTTAAAAGGAGTATACAGCATCAACTTAAATAAAATCAATCTACTTCTTTTGAGAATAATTCTATTGAAATTGAAATTGAGTCTAACAAATTCATAATCTCCAATATTTATATTCTACCGAATCATAGACCAATTATGGCTGAAATTGAACATCTTTTGGATCTCTAATTATTCCTCTCTTGTAGGTGGCGTTTTTAATGCCAAACATCAATGTTAAAATCCTGATGCCAGCAATAGAAAATGTACTGAAATTTTCAATTTGATCCAGGGTAAAAATTATATACATGCTCCTGATGAACCAACACATTTTGGTTACCATAGTTCCTCCATCATTGACTTTTTTCTTTCAAATAACCTCAGTTACAATAGTCAAACTTCTGTTATTCCTGCTTTATCTTCTGATCATAATCCTATCTTGCTTGAAATTAATATCAACTGCTTCCTTCCTGCATTAGGTCGCAGCATTGGAATTACCAACTGGAATAAATATTCTCAAATTCTGACAGAAAGTATACCAGTAAATCCTTGCATTAGCAGTAAAGAAGCCTTAGACACGGAAATTCAAAATTTTACCAACAGTGTTGAACAAGCTTTAAGTTCTGCTACCAAAAATTCATCAGTAATCATCCTTTTCTTCCTCTTCAGAATAACATCAGGCAAAATATTAAATATAAAAATCGCATCCGGAAATTATGGCAATCAACTAGAGACCCAAGAATTAAAGCTCACTTAAACGCTCTTCAAACGACCATTAAAAAGTATCAGAAAATTTAAATCTCAACGATGGAGCAACTTCTTAAACACTCTTGCTACCGAAGACAATTCCCTCTATGACATTGCTCGTATATTCAAATAGCCTTTCAAGCCGATTCCTCCACTTCATGGTTACAATGGATTTGTTTATTCTGATGAAGATAAAGCCAATACTTTTGCTGACATTCTTGAAGATACCTTTACTCGCAATGCTTCCCCAAATGATAATGATCATATCACCAAAGTCAATAGCATAGTATATTCTTTCCTTAATAGCCCTGGACCACCTAATTTCACCTTTCTTGCTTCTCCGAGAATTGTTGCTGATTTTATTAGCTCTTTAAAAACAAAAAAGCTGCTGGATGTGATGGCATTTCTTCCAAAGCACTCAATCATCTTCCAATTAATGCAATTACGTGCTTAACTAAAATAATTAACTCAGTTATAAAGCTCTCTTACTTCCCCAAAGTATGGAAACATGCAGTTGTTGTTGTCTTCCCTAAGCCTCATCAAAGTTCTATTTTTCCTGAAAATTATCGGCCTATCAGTTTACTTAATCAAATTTCTAAAATTGCTGAAAAAATTATTCTGTTTTATATTAATCGAATCATGCCTCCTAGCTCTTATACTCCTGATGAACAATTTGGATTCAGACATCTGCACAGCACCAATCATCAACTTCTCCGCGTTATCAATTACATTACTGATGTATTCAATTGCAAATTTCCTACCGGCGCAATTTTCTTAGATATTACCAATATTTGACAGAGTGTGGCACCAAGGACTTATATTCAAACTAATTCAGCTCAATTTTCCGAACCACTTTATTCGACTTATTGCCTCTTAATTCAGAAATTGCACTTTTGTTGTCAAAGTTGGAAACACCCTCTCAACTACTAGAAATATTACTGAATATGTCCCTCAAAACTCCGTTCTCTCTTCTTTTCTTTACAATATTTATACTCAAGACATTCCAAAAGAATCTCATATTACTATCGCCTTATTTGCCGAAGATACCGCTATCCTATCTCAAGCTGCAACCATTAATTCTATACAAGTTTTTCTACAAACCTATTTGGAGCATCTTAAAAACTGGATGACGCTGTGAAGAATTGCCGTTAACACTGACAAAACCAAAGCCATTATTTTCAGAAAAGGGCAAACAAACTTCCTTCCGCCTAATCTCATCTTCTTTGACGACGAAATTCAGTGGACGGATCAAGTGAAGTATCTCGGAGTCACACTTGACAAAAAACTCACTTTTCGGCAACATTTCCACGAAACTGTCAGGAAATTTAATATCTCAATAGCTACTATGCGTCCTCTCCTCGGCAGACATAGCAATCTGACTATCAACAATAAGCTTATTTTATACAAGTCCATCCATAGATCTTCTTTACTTTACGCCAGTCTGGTATGTGGACACGTCGCTAAAACAGACATAAAAAGATCGAAGTTATTCAAAATAAAACCCTTCGTGAAATTATTAATGCACCCTGGTTCATCTCAAATTCATATATTCACAAAGATCTTCAAATTGATACTATACAAAATTATATCAAAAACTTGCAACATTTTTTTTCCTTTCTGTACTTTTACATCCAAACAGCTGGATCAGCTCTTTGCGATGCTCACCTATTCCTAGAGCAAAACACAAATATCCTTCGGATATTCTAACCTAACATTTTGTTAATTATTTGAAGTACCTACTACCTTACTGATCCAACTTCTTTTCACATTGCTTGTCTATTTTCATTCATTTAATCTTTCTTCGCCGACTGATGGCTCCTAAGTGAAATATCCCATTCTACCATCTTGATTCTTCACATTTTCCTTTTGTTGTTCCAGACATTCTTTTATCTGATGCAGAGTAAAAGAGCGCTGTCGCGCGCTGTCACTCTCTTTCCATTTGACACAAGCATTATTCCTGATGTTTTATTTACATTCGTATCTTTAGTACATCATTTAACACGTGCATTGCCAAAAAAGCAGATTCTTTCAGACGGGAGTTATTTCATCGATTAGTCGTTTTGGGTCTTTGAGATCCAACCAGTCCAAATATGTAAGTATTTTCAAAATTTCATTTTATTTATCTTTTTTAAAATTTCAGAATTTAGACAACTGTGTGTTCTCAATTTCTGTTTTATGTATTTGCAAGACATCACAAAAAAATTAAATCTCAATAATACTAGTGATGTGGCCGCAGGCATTACCTTTGTTTGAGGAGTTTGTTCGGATTCCAAGATGATATGACTTTAGTTTCATATGTTCCAAATTGGAGTAAATCAGTGATACTCTTGTCATTCATGAATAGTGATAAAAAGTATGGATACGAAAGTATGGATAGCAAGAAACCTTGTAAAGTTGCGCGCCTCCAACCTGCACGCAACAAAGTGATGACTGCTGAAACTGGAAATTAGACAGAGTCTTGAGAAGTCTTCAGAAGTCCCTTTTTATTCAACTTTAGAAATTACAAATGCGTGCTCTTGACGCTCACAAACAACGCCGACCCGGCGGTAAAATAAAAATAAGAAACTAAAAGGAGATAATAACAAGAGACTAACTACGAGGCTCTCTAAACGTAACTAACCTCACCGCGTTTTACAATACCGCTGATACTTCAGCAAACTCTGAATATCACGTTGAAAGATTAACAATTTGCCTAGGCAAGCACACAGGCCGAAACGCGTGGTTCTTCAATTTCTGACTAACTACCTCCGCGCTCGTGAAGTAAGAAAAGCACACCTTCGAACTCGTTTCCTTTCTATTTAACTCAGAATACTTCCGCTGATAATTTGAATCCTTGCGCGTTCTACTAAAATTTACATACTCTGGCATTGGCAGTTCCAGGGAAAAGTAAGGCTTGACAGGAAAGATAGTTTAAACTTAAAATAAATGTTAGTTAAAATAAATATAAACCCTATATTTGCCGCTGCCAGAATTTGGAAAACTTGGAAGCAGGTCCTACAAACTGTTGTAAAGTTTCTACAATTCTGAACTTTTAAGAGCCTCGTTTACACAAAAAAATCTTATGTATCACATTCATTTAAGTATTCAAACATGAATTTAACTTTACCCTGGCTCTCCACCATGTGTGGTGTCAAACGGGAACATTCTAAACGTGTTTTAGTATTACAACACTTGCCCTAACCACCATGATTTGTTAGAATTCAACGACCAAATAGACACACCTTACTCGACATTCTACAACTCGATGAGCTACTTTAACATTCTTAAAATTCAAGTGTAGGTGGAAAACCCTACAAAACACATTCATTCTAACTTCCCCCTCATTCATCTTTAGACATGCGGGCTTTCGCTCTAAAGCATGATTTTATCTACAGTTTAATACTTAAATTTGAATTCATTGCTTTTGAGCATTTACTTTTAGCATCTAAAATTTTATGCTTCTATACTAAATTCTACTTTTACATAACTTTCAAGTATTTACGTATATTTACAAAATTCTAATACATATGATTTTTACAATTTACCATAAAATGAATAAGAGAAAAATAAATTTTTACTTTACTCATTCTTCGCCAAGCTGGCGACACTGAAACTAAAGTTCTTATTAATACAAGAATACGAAGTTATTTTTATCTTCGGCCAAATTTTGGCTTTAACATAACAGAATTAGTCTTTCGACCAACAGAAAATGCTTGTTCTTAGATTTTATACTGAAAGAAAATAATACTTTTGCCTTAGCTAAATAAGTAAAACAAAACTAAGTCTCAACCGAGACACATTGACTTTCGTCAAAACATAGAACTTCGTATTTACGCATAACATTTTGGAACAAAAGAAAAAAATTTTATAGAAGATTTTAACTTATCTTTGAGTTTTCGATGATTGGAACTCCGTCATTCTTTTCTGGCAGAACTGTTCCCACGTTATAGGTTTCATGGACGTCAGTCTTCTCCTTACTGACCTCCGAGTGTCGTCCACGCTATTTTGTCTTTTTCGTCCCCTGCATGCTGGCCTCTTGGAGTAGTAGTCGTCGAGTTGCTGTCTTTTTCGTTTTCCCCTGGATGGCTGGTCTTGGCGTCCTCCGGTCTGGAGTCATTCTTGAATTTCTTCTGCTGTTGCTGGTCTTTTCGTTCCTCCTGCTGTCTTTTCAGTTTCCGGAACGGCGGCCTTGTTTGCACCTGACTCTCCTTGATGTATAATTTCTACGTTGTAGGTGGTGTTTTCCTCTTTACTAAGGTTTCTTTACGCGGTGGCTTTGCGTTCTTGTTTTTCTTAAATGCTGGAGTCTGAAAGTTTTCGTTTTTTCTTTTCAGTACCGTCGCCTGGGTTGTAGAAGGGCTAGGTCTCTCTTCAGTTCTCTTCTTCTTGGATGGTGGAACGGGTGACGTTATTTCTGGACCTTCTACTTCTTTTACGCTTGAGTCCTGGACGAAACTTTTAAGGATTTCAAAATCATTTTGATTATAATATTTTTTCACCTGGTCGGGAATTGCTTTACAGATTTCCCCTCTCTCGTTCTTAAGGTACAATACGTCTCCTTTAATTTCCTGAATTACATAGGGGCCTTCAAATTTTGGAGCTAAATTTGCAGTAAAATTTTCTGGGGCACTTGATAAAGAAAATTTCCGCTTCAATACATCTTTCTGTTTAAATTCTTGCTCTCTTTGTTGCACAAAGAATAATTTATCTAAAGGCGTACTTAACTTTCGGCCTAAAATAACTCTGCTGATTTTCTTCCTGTAGTATCGTGATTTGCCGTTCTTAAAGCATAAGCTAACTCATTTATGTAGCCATCCCAGCGCTTGTGATGTGTGCTAACGTAACTGCGAATTATTTTTACAATGTTTTTATTAACTCTTTCTGCTATGTTTGCTTGTGGTCTATACGGAACCATTTTGATATGGCGTATGCCAAGTCCAGTGCATATGTTTTCAAATATTTGACTAATGAATTGTTTACCGTTATCGCTAATGACTTTTATCGGTGCACCGTATTTTAAAATTTATCTGTGTAAGAATGCATCTGCGACTGTTTTGGCTGACGCGCGTTTAAGTGGAACAATTTCTGTCCATTTTGAAAAATGATCTACAATTACTAAAAGAAAACGATTTTTATTTAACTCGCTCTGGGGGAAAGGACCAAGAAGACCTATGCCTAAAATTTCATTCGGAAATGTAGCGCGAATGCTATTTAAGTACCCGGCCGGGCTGTAATTAATATCATTTATTAACTGACATTGATTGCAGGACCTGACATATGCAGTTACTCTTTTGTATAATTGCGGGAAGTATACCGCCTCGCGTACCCTTTTTAAAGTCTTTCTGACCCCTAAATGACCCGCTATTTTCGCGTCGTGTAATTCCTTCAAAATTCTTAATCGAAGCGAGGCTGGGATGACTGGTTTGTACTCGAGATTTTCGTTTGTTGTTTTCGTATAAAATAATAAATTATCTATTATTTCATAGTTTTCTGCTCTATTTCTTATCGCATCGATATCTGTGTGCTCAAAGCTATCGGGGTCTTTCAAATATGCATAGATACTTCCAAATTCAGGATCAGCTTTCAGTTCAGCGATAATTGTATCTCTAGAATCTAAAATTTTTGAAGTCAACACAGCGCATTTAAGTTCATTACCTTCATCGTCCAGATTTATACGAGAAAGTGCGTCAGCTACATTGTTTTCTTTACCCGGTTTATATTTTATTATGAGATTATATTCTTGGAGTTTTAAAGCCCATCTTATTAACCTGGGCGTTAGGGTTTTCCCCGAGTAAAGTCTACCAACAGCCGCATGATCCAAAAAGACTGTTACTGGCGCTTTGCCGAAATAAACTCGAAATTTGTGTACAGCCATTAATACGGCTAATGTTTCTCTTTCTGTAGCTGTATAATTCCTTTGTGTATGATTCAACGTTTTACTAAAAAATGCCAAAGGATGGCTATTTTGCATAAGAACCGCACCCACCGCACAGTCCGACGCATCTGCTGCAATTTCCAGGTTTTCGTTCCCCTCCGGGATTTTCAAAACAGGGGCATTGATGAGCGCTTCTTTTAATCTTACAAATACTGTATTTGCTTCCGCTGTCCACGTGAATTTACTTTTCTTTTATTTAATTACTAACAAGGATTCAACAATATTAGCGAAATCTTTTATGAATGACACATAACCCAAGGAATGAAGAAAGTTTCTTGGCGGTGTTGGGAGGTGGGAAATCCTTGATTGCTTTTATTTTTGAATCTTGAGTTTCTATACCCTTTTGCGAAATTTTATAACCCAGATATTTAAGTTCTTTAGTTGCGAACTTGCATTTTGAGGCGTTAATTGTAAGACCGGCCTATTTTAATAATTTAAAAACTTCTTCTAGATCTTTAATATGTTGTTTCAACGTACTACTCGTTATAATTATATCATCTAGATAGATTAAAGTCGATTTTTCTAGGACAGGCTTTAGAACAATGTCCGTATCTCTCTGGAATGTTGATGGGGCCCCACACAACCCAAAGGGCATGCGTAAAAATGCATAAGTGCCCGAGTTTGTTATAAACGCGGTTTTATGTATGTCTTCGGATCTCATAGCTATTTGATAGTAGCCAGACGTTAAGTCCAAAGTAGTCATATATCTAGTAGATTTAATCTTTCTAATAATTTCCTCTATAACCGGCAAAGGGTAAACTGGGAATTTTGTAATACTATTCAGTTTTCTGTAATCGATAGGAAACCTCCAAGCCCTTTTATCCGAAGGAGGAAACTCGTTCTTTTTCCTACATAGTACGACTGGACTCGCGTACTCACTATTTATGGGCGTTATTATTTTGTTCTTTAACATTTCCTGAATATGTTCTTCGATGATTAGGTGTTTTTGTTTATCATAACGATACGGTTTAGTCCTACAAGGTTTTTCGGCAGTTAACTGTATCTGATGCGTAACTATTTGACAGCTACCAGGCCTTTCTGAAAACAAGTTTGAAAATTTACTCACCACTTGCTGGATGGCTTGACTTTCATGGTCATTCAAATGGCTAAGGTCAACTTGCGGTTGTTCCACAGGTTCCACCACCCTCTGTTCCATCTCCAGTACAATAGAACTGTCCTGAAAATTCAATTTGGCCCTCGCGGCCCTTAAAAACTCCATACCTAAAATAAGAGGATTTTGCAAATGTTTTACTAAAAAAACTAATACTTTGAGGCTTTCCTCTTTCACCTGTATGTTTAATGATAATTTTCCGATGCAGTGACAGGTTTTTCCTTTAATTCCAGCCGCTATAATTTCTGTGTTTTTGCTTTTAAATAATCGTAACCTATAAAAATTACTTTTGAAGAATGTATCGCTCATAAAATTACCTTCTGCTCCTGTATCGATGAGGGCTTCTACTGGTACATCGCCAACCAGGACTTGCATAATTGGTAGATGTGAGTTCTTTACGATGACCATATTTAAGTGTCTTTTTGAGGGTTTTTTTAAACTTCCGGTGTCTGGACCCTCGATTTCACAGGCCCCTCTACTCGTTTAAAGCTTTCCTTTCAACTTCTGCCTTCTGGGTACGCGGACGTTTGTTTTCGAATTTCCTTTTTGGGCCTTGACCTTCGGTGTTCGATGAGTTAGCTTGATAGCTCTTTCCCCCATAAGAGCGGTTTGCATTTCTGGTCTGCTCATTTGAAGATTGCCTTCGGGTACTTTGAGAATACGATGCCCCTCTAGCTTTTTCCGCTATTCTGCGATTTTGAAACTTAACCGCCAATTCGAAGAGCTCCTGCAATGTGCTTGGGTTTTTAATTTCAAAGTAATCTTGAACAGCAGGTAACAATCTTGGTAAGATTATTTCAATAATCTCCGCGTCGGGTTTCTTCCCATACAGCATATCCGTCAGCTTAATTTTTCGCAGAATAAAGTCCTTCAAATTTTCTATATCCCGTTGATAGAAACTATATAGTTCGGCTTCTAGCCTTGCTCGATCTTTCACTATGGGGAAGGCCTTTAATAACGATTTTTTGAAATTTTCAAATGTATATGTCTGGCCTCCAAATCCCCCTAATAAAAATTTGCCTATATTCTTCCACCATAGCGCGGCCTGTCCTCTTAGTGCAGATGTGGCGATGGCAACTTTTTGTCTTTCAGGCACAGGGTAGAGCTGAAAGTGATTGTCGAGGTTTTCTAGAAATATCGCCACCGAATTTTTTCCGTCGAAATCGACGTTTGGCCATATTGACACTCTCAACATCTGGACCAGGTATCCAAATACTTCCAATTGGCTTGCCATTTCTTGTTGTTATCCAGCGGCTTCCATCCGATTTTCGGCCATTTCAGTTCGACAAGTGTTCGGGCGCCAATGTAAAGTTGCGCGCCTCCAACCTGCAGGCAACAAAGTGGTGACTGCTGAAACTGGAAATTAGACAGAGTCTTGAGAAGGGTTTAAGTCCCTTTTTATTCAACTTTAGAAATTATAAATGCGTGCTCTTGACGCTCACAAACTACGCCGAGCCGGCGGTAAAATAAAAATAAGAAACTAAAAGGAGATAATAACAAGAGACTAACTACGAGGCTCTCTAAACGTAACTAACCTCACCGCGTTTTACAATACCGCTGATACTTCAGCAAACTCTGAATATCATGTTGAAAAATTAACAATTTGCCTAGGCAAGCACACAGGCCGAAACGCGTTGTTCTTCAATTTCTGACTAACTACCTCCGTGCTCGTGAAGTAAGAAAAGCACACCTTCGAACTCGTTTCCTTTCTATTTAACTCAGAATACTTCCGCTGATAATTTGAATCCTTGCGCGTTCTACTAAAATTTACATACTCTGGCATTGGCAGTTCCAGGGGAAAGTAAGGCTTGACAGGAAAGATAGTTTAAACTTAAAATAAATGTTAGTTAAAATAAATATAAACCCTACAACCTGAAATCATAACTTTTTTGTAATGAAACAAAAGGTGGTGCTGACTGTGTCGAAGAGAGAGTGGCATTTTATGATGTTGCTCGAAACACGAAGCGTTGGTATGTAGCAGCTTGTAATTCATATTTAATTTTCAAATCAAATGCATTTGATAAGGTTGAAGCCAGAAACAGAAGAATATTTTAAGAAACTGATGTTGGATTTGACAAAATGCCATATAGAAGAAAGAGCACTGTCAAGAAATATTCCAATGTACATTAATATTCCTGCAAAACAATTGTCAGGAGTAGTTGTAAAGTTGGAACAGCGAAATGAAACAAGGAAGAGGGGCCGATGTGCCTGTGATAGTACATAAAAACTCAAAACGTGTGTCAACAGTACAAAAAATATCTTTGTTTAGAACATGCCGCGAATGTAAACATGGAATATCAATCTTCGTTTTGAGTCAGCTATTCGTCTACAAAGGAAAATACCTTTACAAAATGCTTACTTTTTTTCAACTATTTTGTATTAAAGTTCACTATAATGTCTAAAAAGATACCTTTGTTGTAAAAAAAAATGTTCACAAGAATATTAAAAATTTATTTTGTTGATCTACTTTAGGGTTTTAGTATCATAAACATGTTTATCTAAAAGAAGATAAAGTGGTTTTAATTTTAAAATGATGCTAGTACGATATATCTGATGTAAAGTATAATTTGTTCTAACGGACTCAACCCGTGCATTTAGGGCATTTTTTCAAACCGTTGCAATCACGGATTAAAAGTTTATTTAATATTTATTGTCAGTAAACAAATACATTTTGGTCAAGTATTACATTCTCAATGGCAGGAGAAATTATGAACCGAAATTTCAAATTAGTATGGGATTCAAATCTTAATCATATTAATTTGTGTTACGATTTCAGAGACTGAGACAGAATCATCTGGTATGTGTTTTTCTGTTGTTTCCTGGAAGTTGAAATACATGTCTACGCATGCAATCTTTATGCGGTTTAGAACAACTGAATAGTAAATTAATAACTTTCCATTATCTGATTGGATAAAATTACTTATTTAAAGCAAGGTAACATTGTAAATCACCTTTGATCTTCCAACTTCTAACTGGATTTGTGGCGATAGAATACCATCAGGAGATTCCTTATAGTTTCATTTCATTTGAATCTCTGCTGAACGGAACGGGTTCTCAAGACTTACCATTTTATGCCTTTAACTTAAATGCACATGAGGGCAAGTATTAATTTTTTCCTAAAATGCAAGCAAGAGATTCTCGAAGATGTATTTTTCCGATGATTCTCTTTATTCGTTTAAAGATTTTAAAATTTAAACCTAGGTGTCAGTAACGTTGAAATATAAATAAATTAAAGACAGCTAGCTATTTTACAGTTTCCCATTACATTAAGAGGGCGGGCGTACATATGCAGTGCTCTAAAGAGAAAATAATGTATTGTTTTTTCATTTCCCGATACCAACAAATGTGTACCCAAAATTTATTGTGTTTCCCTTGTATACTTTTTTAATTTTTAATTTATTGCTTCATTAACAAAAATTTATCTTCAAAACATTCTTTCAGTTATTCCACGAGTAAGTTTCACTAAATTTATGGTAATTTATTCTTTCCTTACTTATTTTGTACTTTCAGAGTAAGAAATAGTTCTAGACGTATGCAAATTAGATGTCGGTAAAGAAGGGAAAAGAACGGATTAATAAAACTAGACTTAAATGTTTAATCATAAGGAAAGAAAACAATTAACCAATTTGAAGTTTCTTGGTTTTCAAATTAGGGCATTTATTTAACTATTGAAGATATCGTTTCCATGCATAAACTTTGTTTATGTGAAGAAAGAATATACTTTTAAATAAGCTCTTCAGAAATATTATAAAATGTCTGCAGGGATGACACGGAGATTTGAGAATTGTCGAAAAGAGGTTAGGAAAAAATTACAAAATAAAAGAAATCATCGAGGCAAATCATAGCCCTTATTCGCCTCCTAAAAATATAGGAATCTGAATTTTTAGACTTATATTGGTATTAGTAAGATATAATTGGAAAAATTCCAGATTATGTTAGGAAATTGAAAACTTTCCGTAGTGCACCAAATGGCTTCGGAATTTAAAATTCAATAAATAAATTTCATATAATGAAATGTTTCTTCTTAAACGAAATGGGAATTTTTCATCAAAAGTTTAAAAAAAGATTAGTTTGCAAAACTCACTGAAATGAAAAAGAAAGAAGTACGACAACAGAGCTAACATATGCATTGCACATAAGTAATTCAAAATGTAGTGTTTATGAATTTGAATGAGATTATTTTATGATCATTATACTTGGATCAAGGCCTACGTCCAAGACTTAGATAAATGAACCCAGCTATTAAGGGGCTCTGAATTTCTTCTGTAATTTTTATAATCTCATTTTTGTTCTTCGTAAAAAAAAGGGTTACTGAGTCTATTGAGAAAACAATGTGCCTAGGGACCCAGATTATCTAAATAGGCCCTAGCTCAAGGTGCCAGTGCAAGCAAAAATTATCTACATTATGACAGAACCTGAATATTTTATTTTAAATATCGTTTCAATCGCCGCCCAGTCGGTATAGTGGTCAGGGAAGCTGACCGCGATACCGAAGGGGCTGGGTTCGAATCCCGGAGAATGCATGGTTTTAACTGTCTGTACCCTTCATAGGAAAGGCGATGGTGGCCCACAAGTTAGGTGCCTCCATAATAAAGAGACCACCACATCCGGCCTTGTATAGATTAATGGACTGGGTTACATTTGTAATTGTTCATAATCTGCCATTGGGAAAAAAAAATATCGTTTCAATCGGATATTGTTATGTAGAGGTTTTCTACTATATTACAATATTTTCCTATACCAGCCACGTTACAGTATTTATATCTATCGTTACAACACATTAATGCAACTAAGTTACATGAATCATAACGCACTTTGGAGAATAAAGGCATTAAAAGTATTAAAAATGGTTTCATTATTACAGAAAGCTGCTCGCATACAGATAATATGTTTTACGTACTTCCGTACGTAACGTGAGGCCTCCTTAGATTCTTTACATAAGATAACAAATTATTAAATTATAAACTGAGTTTACAAACTAATTTCATCTGCGTATTTGAATATACACATATGGCGTTCAGTCACTAAACGTTGGCAGTGATGTTTGCGTACAGCATCATTTGTGCTTTAATTTTTCTGCTCAGTTTTACCGGTGGTCCGTTCAGGCTTAGCAAGGATCACGATTCAAGAGATTATCCTTTTTATTATAATCCTTACATATTGCATTATAATAATAATATGATCTTAGATAAGGCTTGATAACATCTGAGCATTCATTAGGATTGCATTGTACATACAAAACCGATTGCAATATTTTTTCAGAAAAAATATCTCATCCGTTAACAGAAGGCCGCCTATACAGATATTGATCAGTTAAACCATTTAGGAGCTCTAACTTATATCCGAATACCAATTTTGAATGTTAGAACGTCAAATTTTCCATATGAGGAAATACAAATTTCGTTTTTCGTATGAAAAACAAAAACTATAAAAATACTAAATGAAATATACTTCCACTCGAATGGGTGTAAAAAATGATACGACGGAAAATAATTATGAAATTTATTTGGAATTTCGTTATCATTCATTCTAAAGAACGTCAAGAAACATTCCTCCTAAAAAAGGGAAAAATAAGAGTATAGAATAAATTCATGCTGCTATATATATACAAAAGGATATATTAAAAAATAAATAAAATAAAAAAATTCGTCGATTACATCAGCGAACTCAACTTCAAAAATCTAGCCTTTTTCTCTTAAAACAACTTTTTTCCCTTTAACTTTCCTACGTTGCGAATAATTTTTTTTTTTTTTTTTTTTGATGTTTTATTTTTCTTTATTTGTTTATTTTTTATATTTTAAAATTTTTGCTGAGGCTACACTTTTTAGATACATTTACTTATCTAAAACGTCTTTCGGGGAAGAAAGATCACGTCCATGAGAAATCTCTTCGATATTGAAGATTTTCGATGAAATTCCTTTCAGGATCTGACCTTTCATTTAAACTCTTCTCGGAGCTTTTATTAAATTTGTTATTTATAAACTAGTCTCTTTTTTATTAACTTCGTTATTTATCATATAAAGGGAGTAAATATGAGAGGCGCGACAAATAAAACTTTGCAGAGATTCTTACCAAATATATCCAGTTGTATGAAATTGTTTCAAAAATAAAAGCAAAGTACATGAAATTGTGTTTAATAAAAGTTACATTTTTTACAGTTTTCTTACATAAAAATATATGATCAAACGTCGTTTGAACTGTGTTTTTGCAAACACCTGACTCAGACTGCCACATCTGTTTTTCATTATTTTTGCAGCATATTTCCATTACTTATCTATGTAACATTTTTGTTTTGCTTGCCTTACTCGAGAAGAAAAATCCTCTTACTACGTAGACGTGAGCTCTAAGTTTTATTATATTTTTATTTTACTTGTAAAAGAAATCATTTATTTCTCAAAACCTCTTCACTGATTGAGCTACAGTAACACATGAGATGAGAGAATAGCTTGAAATCTCTCATGTTTTCCTTTCCTTCACTTAATTGAATCAATATCCTTAGCGACTTCAGTTTCAGGATTGCATTTTAAAGAACGAAGTACAGTTTTGTTTCTAGGACTATTGTTATTTCTGAAAATATCTTAATGTTGCGCTTTTAGTTTGTTTATTTTACTTCGTTTGTCTATATCAACTGATATTCTACGATCGCATCAGTTTACAAGTTAGCAAACTTAAACCTTCTAAGAAGGGTTAGAGAATGTTGATTGGTTAAGATTAGAATTTTGTAAGAATCTTAATTCAGGTACGCTTTTGAGCATATAATGCATTATGTAATTCTAGAAAAAGTATTTTCAATACCGAATTTTAAAAAATGATAAGAAAGTTATAAAATATTTAGATATTATTAAAAATTTTGTTATTAGACATACACAGCCACTTATTCTAGTGAGAGATATGTAATACATTCAAAGTTCGGTAGCTGAACTTGATGGAAGCGACAACGTCATCTGGATGAAAAAAACTCGTCTAATTCTGTCTGTAATGTTAGCATTACGTTCGGCTGTAATATTGCGATATTCATCTCGACTTATCGAAATTATATTAACACAATAATATTTTAGCGTATATGGCATTCAAAGCAATTTTAATTTTTATTAACTACGACTGTCGTCCAGACGTTAGATTGGTTAGGGGAGTTTGAATCCCGGAGAACACATGGATGCTTGTAAACGAATACTGTCAGTGCTACATGGCGGCACTCTAAATATGCGGCGAGCCGAAAGTCCTCTCGCGTAGATTGATAGGAGGGGAGAGGGATGGGAAGCCCCCGGATCCCCCTGGGGTGCTATCTCTCAAAACTGGAATTGGAAAATAGGTCCAACCTCTCTTCGGAGTAGGCTCTGGCAACCATTGTTCCATATAATATAGACAAGACAAGAACAACAATAAATAACAACAACAACAATATTACTACGACTATTAAATCTGTTCATTTACAACAGTAATAGTGCTAAGTGTTTACAGAATCATAATTTGATTACATATAAGTTATCTAAATTAGTTGTATTTTATAACATATCAAGCGGGTAAACCAATGAAAAAGTAAAGGTAGAACATATGAAAAAGAACCCTTTTGGCATTTAAATCATTCCTTAAAACAGCGGTATTTAAAAGTAGTAAGCTTACTTTCTCATGTATCGTACCATACTTATTGTAACAGTTTTAATGATAAATCAACAAAGTCACGCGTAGTCAAATGAGGATACGATGTGAAATGTCTATCTGTCACACGCAAAAGTTGAATTAAAATCCTTATGTCTTGTGTTATAGTAAAACTTGTTGGGCCTCGTATGTGACATGTAAATGTTATACTACATTGCTTATGCAGTGTAAAAGCTTCAAGAACTGCATATATAATACATAACAATATATAATACATACATCAGTAATAAAGTCTATTTTTGCCAAGGCACTAGTCATATAAAGAATCTGTTTATATACATTTGTTTATCTTCTGCTTTAGAAGCCAGGTATTTAAAAAGAATTTTTAAATTGATTTAAAGATTGCTATTTTATTAAGATTTGACAGTTATGTAAGGAAAAATATACTTTTTGCTATTAACGGAAGTTTAAAATTTTAAGTCATCAGCTTAAGGACATCATTATTTCATGGTAGTCTTTTATTTGAAAACAAATTGTAGTGTAATGAATCAATCTTAGCTGGGAGAACGTTTTGTGGATACATAGTGGAAGCTGTAGAATTATTTATAACAGGGAACTTAGTTGGTTTTTTTGCCAGTTCATTGCATTTGTCAGGTGTCATTAATATGAAAAACGTATTTAGCAGTCTTTACCATCTTTTAGTAAGTTATGTTACGTTACCATGTCTTTTCCATCCAGATAATCTGGTAAAAAGTGCTATTGCATGAGACGTGAGATCTTTAAATATCTTCCACATAGCATGGGAAAGGTTGGGCTCTGTATGTTATGATGCAATTTGACATAATATCCTTAGTTTTCAGTTGATAATTCTATTGCTTAAGTTGCTGAGCGATTACCAAGCAATAAATGCATTTCTCAACAATTTAAATCTTATTTAAATTTTTTAATAATTTATGTAGCTGATGTAACTTAAAAACGAACTGTTTTATAACACAAAATTATTTATAGAAAAGGTACCAATTTTTAAAGCATACTAGAGCAACCTGAACCATATGTTATTCATGGTTGGAACTGAGGCTAGGAATGCAAAAATACAAAATAACAGCCAGACGACAAAAATATATGTATTTAATTTATTTTTCAATAAATGTTTAAATAAACGATCTCCAAACGCATTAAAATCCTCTCAGCGCTTGTTGAGACCGCTTATACCGCTTGTTGGAAATCCTAGAAAATACAGTCTTTCATGGCCACTAGCGGCAATAAAAGAAGTTTGGTGAAGGGTTTCTTAATAGGGGACAGAGGGAATCTTATTCAGAAGAGTCTTGAGAAGTTTACATTGTATGTCTGAGAATTAGAAGAATATTCAGGATATAACAATTTGGGCGACTGTAGTTGTCACGGTAGGAAATATCCAGAAAATGCATCCTTCCTTAGAAGAGGTGTTCAAGCATCTAACTACCTCCATTCTGTTGAAATCACTCTAGGTATCGGATAACCGGTGGAACATCTTGAAGAAACTCTGGCAAGACTGTTTCTAAAATGTACAGTAAATCCTCGGGTCTAGTCAGTTTGGTAGGATTTAATACCAGATCCTTTACGATAAGAAGCCAAAAATTGATTATGAGTCGTTTTATTAGCATCCGATTGGTGCATCTGCATTCATGTTTCACGAACCACAAACATCATTTAAGCTCGCTTATGAAATGAAATCATGTCTTCAGAATAATTTTGCGCCTAGTACGAATACTGAAACAATTAAACCTATGCTGTTAATTTCATAAGAATATTGATCTGGGCAGTAATTTGCATTTAATAGCATGATCGCTTACTTATTAACACAGGATTTAACTTTCTAGTTCTTGCATACTAAAATTTTAGTTCTCACACTGATAAAATATGATTAACATTTGCTGAGTATAAAAGTCATCAGGATAAAAAATGCTCCCGATGCTAAAAGACTCAGGTGTTTTGATTTAGAATGATGAGTTTCCTTTCACGCTGGTATGGATCTGGAATAAGCTACAGCATACATTCTTATCAGCCATCGTAGTAGCTATTGTTGCATAAAGTTTGTAAATTTCATTATGTGTGTTGTACCGAATCACATGAACTGATAACTTAGCCTCGGATGTTTATTTTCCTGCCAAATTTCAGGTACGCAATACGTGTTTTGATTATGCTAAGAATAAATGAGATCCACTTATTCAATTGGTGCTGAGTGAAGTGCAAACTTAGGGAACAAGATTGCCTTATAATTGAATTTTGCTGCTGTAGGAATTCTGATAATAACATTAACATGTAGTAAGATTAAATGCTAATAGTTCCAGCTTTCTCCATACTAAGGGTTATATATAATTTTTTTTTAAATTTTATTATACAAAATGCTATTATTGCATGCTTGAAAATATAATAGTGTAATAATAAATTCATTACTAGTAAGTAAATTAAGTTGTACGTAAGTAGATATTTTGTCACATATCATTAAGGGGTATCAGAAACCCCTATGCCGACAATGTTAAATTGGCCATTTTCGATGTACCTTTTCTCAAAATATGCTGTAGATACAAGCTTGAATTTTTTTCTGTAATTAAAGTATACCTATCTTATTATACTGAAATGATATTTTGAAGCATTTTGAATTTTAGAGTAAATTACAAAATATTTTGTTAAACATAGTAAAATTTAGCACCTTTCTCACGCAAAAAAATTTTTAAAAAGTTTTTTCTAAGTTTATTACAAAAAGCTCATTTCAGTAAATATTAGGGAACCTAATAAATAAGCCATAAAAAGTTTAGGTACCTGTGAGCAGTAGTTCCTGAGAAAAGGTACATCGAGTATAAAAAAATCACGTTTGGAGAAAAACGCGTTTTTATGTAAAATTCCTCATTGATCAAAGCAGTAGATTACAAATTAAAACTAGATTTTTTTACAGTTCTAGTTTTCATAGAGATTAAAGAATGGTATTTTTAGAAAGATAAAAGTATAGAGAATTTGAAAATGCAAAAATCCGAAATCACAATTTTTTGAAGATTTTGAGGTTCCAACACCCCTTAAGTATTTAAATACTCATACTCTAGTACAAGCTTCATTTTAGAAAGGCGAATTATGTAAAAAGATTATGTATGAATTTTGTTGCAACATTTTGGTGGAATTAAATTTTGGTTTGAAGTGCTTTGTTTAATTAACAGTTGTCTAATGGAATGCAATAATAACATGCAAAGCATTTTGTAATACGAAGTTTTCGTTTGACACTATTGTTAATGCCATTCGCTCATTATACATCAAAGCAAAATTTCTCGCTCCTGAAAGAGAGAGAACGTTTTTAGGTTTCTTATACTGTATTCTGAACATTTTTCTATAATCATTCCTGTCAAATAAAAGCAGATCATTGCTAATTCAGAAGTCAAACAACATTGCTGTTACTGTATTGTCAATATACACTTATCCATCTCATTGAGAGGTCACATAAGTCGCTAAAAAGCAGAAAAAGCTTTTAAATTTTTTATAAAACCCCAGAGGCGATTTTCACGTCCAAAGTTAAAATCCTGTTTGTAGAGCTATTTTATTTTAAATTCTTCATTCAAAGCTTTAACACTGCAGGCCAAAGAACTGAACGTTTAAGCTAGAACCAGCTACGTAGGCTAATTTATTGCTAATAACTGTACGTTTTAAAGCTCATCTATAATAATAAAAGCAAGTGTAATGTGTCTGTCTGTCTGTCTGTCTGACCGAGCTCTCCAGCCAAATCTATCGCACGCAGGGACCTGGAATTTTTTATACGGAAGCATTGGCCACCAGACCTCGAAGCCCGATTTTCGATTTTTGAATTAGAAAAATTTTAAAAAAATTATTTATAATTAATTATCTGTCTGTCTGTCTGTCTGACCGAGCTCTCCAGCCAAATCTATCGCACGCAGGGACCTGGAATTTTTTATACGGAAGCACAAAGGGGCTGGCCACCAGACCTCGAAGCCCGATTTTCGATTTTTGAATTAGAAAAATTTTTAAAAAATTATTTATAATTAATTATCTGTCTGTCTGTCTGTCTGACCGAACTCTCCAGCCAAATCTATCGCACGCAGGGACCTGGAATTTTTTATACGGAAGCACAAAGGGGCTGGCCACCAGACCTCGAAGCCCGATTTTCGATTTTTGAATTAGAAAAATTTTAAAAATTATTTATAATTAATTAATCACGGTTTTTTTGACTCACTGATATTATTATTTGTTTTCAAATAACGTTCGATTGTAACAATTGATTTCTTTATTCTAGCGTTAGTTTGCTGTTTTGACGATACATTAAATCGATTAATTACAATTCATTTCTTTTTTGTAGCTTGTGGGGGGGGAAGAGAGAGAGACAGTCTACATGTCCTACACTACTATTCCTGCGCTATTCACTTATCTACATTTTCTAAATGCACGGGCAACGCTGGGCGGGTACAGCTAGTAATTAATAAATTTGATCACATTTGCTTTTAAAGTATGCGACGCATTCCTTATTAAGATTTAATTTCAAGCCTCTAGAAGTTTTTTTTATTTTTTAAACTATTCATAGATGAAAATTTTAAAGGTATTATACTGGCTATAATTTTCAAAAAGGATCAAGAATATTATCAAAGAATCCGCGGTAGATTTCCGAAAAACATTAAATGCATCTTATTACAGCAGTCTAGATATGACATCATCTACGTCAGGATAGTGGATAACCCAGTATTTACAAAGACATTTAAGACTGCGGAGATATGCTAATTAGACGATGTTCTAGGGTTTTGCATAGTTGAAAGTCAGCTTAATGGCTCCTTATTATAATGGACGACCTCTCGGCAGTGTTAATTTTGTCTCAAATTCAAATTTCATTATTTAACATAATACCTATATAACGTGGAATTAGAAAATTTGTTGGTTCATATTTTGAAGCTTTAGAGAAATTAAAAGCCAATTTCAAAAGTACACTCCAACTTAGTAAGTATATGAGCTCGCAATGCATATTAATAAAACTCATCTGGTAAACTTCAACTCGTTTTTTGACTAAATACTGTCGCCAATTTTGCGTTTTTACTACGAGTTATGTAAATGTATATATTGCTTAAAAAGTTATCAGTGATTCTTCTTAGCTTAATTATTCCATCATCTCATGGACCGTGCCAGGATATTAAAATGTCTGAAGCTTCTTGTTCACAAATTTTTCTAACTAATCCTCTTGTACGAGTAACGTGTTCACTTTCTTTTCCTGTACATGAATGTGAGTCAGCTTACCTTCTAAAATTCTCCATGAAAGCATACTTCACTTGCAACAACCGTTTGAATAACTGCGACAAATGTCGATCTGTATTTCAACAACTCCTGCATCCCCTTGAAACATGCGTTATAAATTTGTCTTGGAAAATTTGAGTTAAAATGAGGCGTAAAATGTAGACCAAAAACTAGTTAATTAACCTCTTCACTCCCAGCGTATCATAATGATACGGCTCCGTTTCCTTGTGTGGACCCACCGTCTCAAATGTGATACGGGAGCGAAGCGTCAGTGATGGTCCTCCGTCTCATATCGTATCATATTTGATACGCTGAAATGGAACGTTTTAATTCAAACGTTTTAATGTGCATAAATTATGCCAGACTGCTGCGAAAACTTACTCAATAAAATCTCTAGAGTGTTAACAATTTTGTGATGAATATTAAGGAAGTAAAAGGAAAGAAAGTAATATAAAGAAGTAAAATGCATGAAGCTAACAACCGACGCTCATAATTTAGAAACATTTCAGGCAGCGCAAACAAATTAAAATTCTTGCATGTAAATAATGGTTATAGGATACAGCAAGCACTGATATTTAAATTATTATTAAGTTTCTTTATTCATTATACATAATAATTTAAATAATGGAATATAATCTTTATTACTAATATTATACTTATTCTGAATTTTAATTTTAAGTATTACGATTTTCTATTTTTGCTATAAGAATGACATTGAAGAATATGTGTAAGAATCCGAGTACTTACAAAAACGCAGGTTTGATAGGAAATAAATTTGTATGTAAATTTAAAATTGCTAGATGAAATTTTTATAACTGGGTTTAAAAATTAAGTAATTTGGTTGGAATTCAGCGTGTACGAGATCTTTTAATTCACATTAAAGCCAGTATGTGGAGAAAATCTGTCATGAATTACTTTCATTCACATTATTTCTCTGAGGAATCCTCAGTAAATGCACATGTGTTAGATATGGTTATTGGAAGAATAGAATTCTAAAATAAAATAAAAACTTCGGAAATAATGAATGTATTTTATTTGAAACCTTTTTATAGAAAACTGTTATATATTTTTCAAACTACACTGTTAGCTGGGATGTGATGTTTTACGTAATAATTTTAAATGTAAATAAAATAGAGGCTAGAAACCAAGATGTATATTATTTAAAATACGCTATTTAAAATGACCTCTCATCTGACTCAAACTTCTACACTATGCAGAAAATACTCCTTGGATTTTTGAAATTACTTCTAACACGTATTGTTACAACAAGAAATTTGCGCCACATGGTCTAATTATTTTTGTTCATTTCAGTTTCCCTTTGCTACGTATTTTTATATTTATCGCAGGCAGCTTAGCATATGTTTACTTCCGAATCTACATATACATTAATGATCTTTTGATGAACAAATCATGAATTCCTATTCACACATTTATTAAAGTTATGGCTGTTTCCATTAATGGATACGAATGATATTAAAGTAGATTCTTTTAAGCAGATAATTACAGGGAACTGAAGCATGAATTTAATTTTCAGGATGAATGAGAAAAAAAAAACCTCTAATGGAAGCCAATTTTATTTAGCTGTAAAGTTACTTCAGGAATAATACTGCATTTTAAGTCATGCACAGGGACACACATTTTTCGGATTTAGGTGGAAGATTCTTAATTTCTGTTTAACTTTACTATACTGACTCGTACCTAGTTTGTTTTTCAAAATTCACTTAAAATGAAAATTTCTCATGACATTTATGCAGCTTGTCCGAATATTTGTTATTTTTCATCCACATACCTGAAACGTCGTAACGGAAAAGTCGTTTCACCAGTGAAATACTATGACACACTATCGCTATGGTTATCTAAAAAATTCTACAGGCAGTATTAAACGTCGCAGCTTGTCCTTTAGCATATATTATCCAATGAAATTATGGTAAGAACAAGGGTGTTGTTTAATTTCTGCCATCGCTTAATGGGGTGTGTTCTATGTACTTCCAGAAATGATTAAAGAAGGTGTGATAATTGCGTTTGCAAAAAGAAGTAAAATACTGAAGTACTTTTGAAAAATCGTACCCTAAAGATTTTCTTGAATTATTTGGACCAAGAAAACAAAATACACTTGCAATGGGTACTTTTTGTCACTGTGATATTTTGATTTTAAACTGGCATTTTTTTTAATCTGCATGTTCATAAAAGTATACCGAAACTTTATACTAGTAAAAACAGAACTACCTGCATTTCCTCTGAGGAAAAATCTAGGTACACACACTCTTCGCAAAAAAAAAAAAAAAAAAAAAAAAAAAAAACGTACAAATCTGTATTTCCCTTTCTACTGGGCCAATTTTCGAAATTCAAAGATATAGAACTGTCCTCCCCTTTTTTTTCACAATGTACCGTACCTTCAAAAGAAGCAAAATATATCACTGTTGTTAGTTAGTTGCTGCACAAAAATGATTAAGACATTGTTTTTATTTTAAAAGATACGAAGTAGTAAAAAATGTTTTTTACATGCAAATATATTTACACTCTTTGCGTTTTATAATTAGCGATTGCAAATTCTGTTATAAATTAAACGCTATTCAATTTAATTTAAGGCTAAAATATTGCTTCTTCCTGTAAATTTGGGTCTTTTAAACAAAATTTTGTTATTATGGAAGTCTCCAAATTTCTTAGAAATGTCTCTCGATATTTGATTGCACTAGATTTTTTACTATTTTTCTGAAGATTTTGAATAGCTGTCACTGCCGTCAAAGTTAAACTTTTGCCCTTGCTGGTTGGTTGGTTAGCTAATTTGGTAAAACAGGAGATGGGTTTCTGTGAAAAAAGTGGGATACACTCACAGAAACTATTCTGTAGGACACAAGATCGTATTATTTTTTACACCTAGAAAAGCCTATAAAAAAAGAGAAAAATTAGTTTTCTTGAAAGAAAATAAAGTAATAACAACTGAAAATATGTAACCATTACCGAATAATATTAAGTCCATCAATGGCCGAATGCTTGAAACCGCTGGAATACTGATAGTTGCATCCTAGACCGAACTCAGGCAAACAGTTTGGCCATATGGTTGGTTTTCGTAGTTTTCCTTGCGTGACGTGAAAATGAGCCAGGCTCCTTTATAAAGCCCTTCACAAAGTCATCAGTTTAGACAGGTTTCCTTATAAAGTCCTCCGCGAAGTCATCCCGATAGCTCATATTTCTTTATTTTAACTGAACCAACTGAAAGAATTACTAGATCATCACAGTTTTTAATTCTAACAGCTAATATTTAAATAAGTAACTTTCTTCGAGTAACTGTAGTTCAGTGCAATATAATTAATGATTTAAAAAATTGCAATGATAAGCAATTATTTTAAATCTTATTTAAAAAGTAATTTTCTTCAAAAATTATTGCTTGATATATTATAGTTCATGCTCATAACGAAAAAAACAAATATAATTATTAAATTAAATAAAATTTAAAGAAGAGATGTTTCTCTGAAATTCTATTTATGGGTATAGTTTAATAAGAACAATATACAAACTTAATTACATTATAAAAACCGAAACGAATCTGTGGATATATCTCTCACATGCAAAATTACGAATTTAATCATCCATTTGCAATACCTTCAGTGGGATATGCGAAGATATTAATTTATTTTATTTTAATAAGATGCTAGTTAATCATCGCAGTTTACGGTCTGATTATGAAGTCAAATCTTCTTTTTAAAATATGCATGACTTATTTCTTATTTTTTGTGTATTTTTATTTCAATATTTACAGTTCAACAAAGTGTGTTTCCAAGCTAATAACGCTGTATTCACTTTTCAGCCTCAGTCTCATACATCTTTGGGCAAATTCTAAGACTTATAATGTATACAAAAACATTGATTTTAAATTATTCAAAGTTAAATTAAATGTTTTCTTTTGCCAAAATGAGCTTTACTAAATTTGAAAAATAAGGAAAACATGTGAATAATATCTAAGACTAAAGCAAGAAGCAATTCATATTACATCATACTAGAATCTAGCATTTCAAATAATGTTTTATTTAGTAACATTAAAGCGTTAAAACGACGATTTTTTGCATAAAATCGGCCACATGAATAACATTTTTATTTCTTCCATTAAAATAAATAAAAGTGAAATGAGCTAGATAAGATTAATAAAGTTCCAAGCGAAATAGGAATACTCGAACATCAATTGGTTGAAATGTTTAAGATATCGAACTGAATATGGAAATGTGAAATTCGAAATTTATTTCGATAAATCGAATTAAACTATTTTAATTAACCGATTTTTTTTCAATTTTGATTTTTCGAAACATGCTAGATATACAGTTGCTACGCAGCTTTTCGACTAGTGTTAAATATGCAAAAATGTGCATTTGTGTTTAATAGCTTTATATTCAGCAATAGATGCCTTTACCGGTAACGTGCACTTTTCTTTGGGAAAAAATAATAAAATTTGCCGTATCGCAATCTAATAAAATAGAGAATTTTTCACTCAGTCTATATATTTATTAAGATACAGAAATACAGAAAAGTATTAGATTATACTGCAATCTGGGACATTCTACGGAACGTAATCAACTCTGAAATATAGATACATTATAAAAATATTCTAATAAATAGAGTGATGATGCATGTGCTTCCTTCAAAATATATTTGCTTACGACTAGTAAGATGTATTCTATCTTAGAGAATAACGAATTGATACTATATCAGTTCCATAAGAAAAACGTTTGTTCGTGATATTTTATGTACCTAAAAAAAGATAGTTTAGGATATTTTGGATACGTATCTTCCACACGAGACTTTGTTTTTGGAAATACAGAATGTCAAATGCATTCATTTCAGAATGGGAGGACATTTATGAATGTATATTTAGATTATGCAATGCATGCATCTACGAACTTTCATGTTTCATTCTCTGAATTTAGACAAATAACTGAACGGAGGGTATTTGTCTGCGTCTGTGTACTGATAAATCGAAAATCAATATAAAAAAGATTTGGTAACATTTTGTACTTTTTTTTTGAGGGGGGGCAATTTGAAAATATCTGGCTGATATTCAGTTTGATGCCAGAAATAAATTATGCTCAGTAGTTTTTTTACTAAATTTGACTGGCTTATTTTTCTTATTATTCATGTTCGTAAAATTTCGACTTAATTATTTTCAGATAACGTAGAAGTTTATGTCTGGGTGATTACAGTGAATTTTACCTATTCTAAATCATTTAACATTTTTATACTTATTTAAAATTTTAGTTATTTAAAATTTTAGTTAGTATACAGCAGTTATATACGAAGTATTGTTTCCATTTTTAGTTTCTTAGATCTAGATTTTAGATCTTCGAAATAGAATGCAAGGAGTATATTTTAATATATAAAAACTAAATACAAGCTAATGTTATTTCCTCATTTTCATTCTTTGGTGTTCTCTGTAAAACGTTTGTACAAATGCATGTAGAGTGACTGAATGATTTCAACAGAATCTTGACTTTAATAAGGATTTTACTGCCTTTTAATATTAGAAAGCTCATCAGTTTTCGTAGATTTCCCCCCCCCCACCCAACATTTCTGTTTGTAAGCCTCTGCTAATTCTTTAAACTGATATTATCGTTCATGAACAACCCAATCTATTACATTGCCCTCTCGTGAACTTTACGATACTTCGCTATTTTTCAGAAGTAATTTTACCTTTAACTTAAATCTAATAGCATTTAATGTTGCATCTCGCAGGAGCATCGATTCTATTTGCTGTCTCTCTCTTCATACTATATACGCCATATAAACAGGATAGGCCGTTTCACTTCACACATTACTAATCCTAAATGTTTTATACATTAAGCCATTTATTTTGATTCCTACTTTTTTATTTTACAGTTCCTTCTACAACATTGAAAAGTAACCCTAGTTTTTAATGATCCTGAGTTTCAAACGAATAATAGAATTACATGTGGAAAATGGAGGAAATTATTCAATTTTATGATACACAAGAATGCTAATGATTTCTAAGCGTAGAAATATAAACAAAATTTGGACCCTTTCTGTCGCCCTAGAAATGAGAAAAAAATTCACTTAAAATCAACGTCAGTCTAAGGTTTCAAGGTATTTCCTCCCTCTTCATGGCGTACCTACATGGTATAATAGGAAAGTACGCTCAGTTAGCATTGGAAGATCCAGGTTTCTGTTCCGGCGAGGTCAGTGGACATTTTTTGCGTGTCTTTTAAATAAAATACCTCATAATCTCTACAAGATTACATATTGTTAAACTAAAGATACTGTTAATTTACATTTTTTTTAAATTAAACTTCGGTCATTTTGTAAAAGTAAAGGAAATGAGAAATTAATGCTAAAGATGAACTGTTAAAATTAGTTTTTATAACGAGGTAAATGTAATTTATAGCTATTAGCAGAAGCATATTTGAGGCATAAGAATGTAATTTTATTCACAAGGGTTAGAAAACCCAATGAAGTTAGATAAGTCTAGTTATAATCACTATGCGGTTTCATGAATAAATTTTAAAATAATTCCAATCATTTGAATACAGTTTGCTAATAACAAAAATGGATTTAATGCTATTAAATTTGAAAGGGATTAATGTAGATGAATCACAAATTAAAACTGTTCTACAATGTATAAACGATCATATTGTTTCAAATGCACTAGAAAAATACCAGTGCTATAATCATTCAGCTATTCGTGTTACAGTTAGTGGAATTATAACATGTTTAATGCAACCGACAGCATTTATTTTCCTCGAAACTTGAACTTGCAAGTTCAACATGATCTTTCGCTCCACACTCACATGAGCCAGCAAAAAACAAATTCTTCAAGTGAAATCGGAGATATTTGCCTTCTTTCGTCTTTCGATGAAACCAACTTTTCAAAAGCTAGGGCAAAATTTAGTTGATTACCTGTTCAGAAAATAATTTTTCTTTTCTGAGTTTGCATTTAGAATTGACAAGAAAGAGGAAAGCACAAGTGTATTTTAGTAATTAGCTTAAAATAAAATTTTGAAACAACAGAATACTGCTCAGTGAGTATACTATATGTGCATCCTTATGCTCATACACTTAGTATCGTCAATAAAAATGTCCCAACCACCATATGTTACATATATTTAAACTGCAATACATCTTCGTAAAATCAGTTGTCTATGCACTAATATCTACATTTGAAAAATGAAACCTTAAGATAAAGATAAAAATTTGGAGTAACATGTAAAGTAAAACTATCAGAATAGGTTTTCTATATTTTTTTTCTAAGCCTTTTTCATGTTTTTTCTCCTTTACCATTGAAATATAATATTTCGATGTTTTTCAAATTTTTAATGTGTGTTCTTTAAGACAACCCTTCATCATTTAAAACTGAAATGTATTTATTTTGGAGTTAGTTCTTTATTGAGCTAGCTGGCAGGCTTGTTTAAACATGGAATTCCGTGGATAATCATTACGATTTTAGACGTTTTTTTCCTTTATTTTTTCTTCCCGATAATAAAATCTAAAAAAAATCTATCTTTATGTTTTTTTTCAATTTTTCTTTTCAGAGAGAGTACAGATCAATAGATCATTGAATGGTGTTTTCCTGTCGATTACACACCAATGACATTCTCCTAAATCAAGATGCCTTTTATGGCACTGTAACCACTATTCAGCAGTAGATCAATATTTTAGGATCATCATCCAGAATGCTTGGTCCAATTTAACTTGGATCAAACATTTATTATAGAATTTATGTAATATTATTAACTGGAATTAGGAAAAAAACTAAAACACGAAAAGTAAAAAGAAATGTGACTGCTGCCAGTACCTACAAAATCATGTATTTAACAAACGTTAAATACATGATTTTGTAGAGAAGACTGTAGAAAGCTGTAATAAAACTAATAGGAGCTATTAAAAAACTAAGACACAATACAAAAGATAATTTAATAAATTCAGTTTTAGCTCTTAGATTGGAATCTCGGACATCTAACTGCAATTTTCTTTCATGTATTCCCTCTTTAATATTCTAAGAAATATCATTACATTTTATTAATTTAGTATTTAAAAGCCTCTTTTACATTTTTTTATTTGAAAGGCATATCTAAACATTTGCTACATGTCTTAAAAGAAGTTTTTAAACTATGGCTGAACAGGTTTCATTCATACAGATTTTTTTCCTCCTTCTTCTTTTTATACTGACACTAAGAAGGAAATTTTTAGGAGACATTTTCAACTTTAAACGTTCGATTACTGTTCGCTTTACTGAAAAAAGCATTTCAATATATATATATATATATGTGTGTGTGTGATTTTTTAGTACGCATGATTTTTTGCTATTGTTTAAAAATTTTTAATTTTTTTCCTAATCTAAAATTTAGTGATTTTTGGAATTCATAATTATATAATTATTTCAAAAAATATGATAAAAATACTTCTACCATTAGGAAATTAAACGGAAAATTTTAAATGCGATTTTATGCAAAGTTAGCTGGACTACGGATATTCGGATCTTCAGTTAATTGTATCGCTTGTTTTCACTTCTTCTGCTTGGCTCAAGTTCAGAACGGCAGTTGGACCTAAATTTCATGTATTTATATGCTTTAATTTCAAAAGTTTAATATGTGAGCTTAAATTTAATAACATTCACTTTATAATTGTTTACTAAATTTATAAAAAATATAATTTCAGTTTAATATTAATTGAATAAAATTAGGTGGTATATTTCAGTTTGGATAAAATGAAAGGACAATTTCTCTGTTGAATTCTAGTACGGCAAAACCATGGCATAATTCTAGGCTTACCTAGAAAAACGTATATACAATTATTTACTGGAGATGAAACAAATATGATATGTTACTTCGGCACAAGGCGATTCACCACATCAAAGAACGGTTATCGGTGTAAATATCAGCTATCTTATTTACTTCTGAAAGGCAGATTGATCGTATGAAGACTTATTTAAATCAATAGTCGTTTTATGAAATTCTAGTTTTAATTGCTTAAATGTTATGGATTTCTTGCAACAGGTTAAATATCATGGAACAAGCATTGTTCTGATTTCGTGTAAACTCAAGTCTCGTAGTTCTCAAACAAACAGTCTCTCATCTGAGCTTCCTTAAATATCTTCCTATGCAATGAAACACTATTTAATTGAAAATACTCTGCAGTATGAAAACCGTAAAGTGTCCTGTACGGAAGAGAAAGACATATAAATCCTATAACTAGTTGCTGTTCATTAAAATTAATTTCGACGACAATTTATTTCTGTTTAAATGTTAAACTTAATGATCAGATTAAATGTCAATCAAATGTTTAATTGCCCTGAACTTCATAGACAAAGGATCCAATAAAGGATTTATAAACCGAAACACAAAACATGAAGTCACATTCTCTTTGGTATAAATTATAAGCGCTCAAACCATTCAATGTTATTTAGTAAATTAGGTAAACTAATACGATCAGTTGTAATCATTACGTATTAACGATTTAGAAATTAACTCCAATGGCATTCCTTTGATCCTTTATGTATGAAATCTATGCCCAAAGCTGAGGAATTATATTAGCGTGATTTTAACTAATGTAGGTTTCATGAAATGATCTTCTTGTATTTATGGGAATTTGACGCATATCAGTAGGTTTTAGAATAATGTAAAGCCTGCTTGACACGTCCATATAATTCGTGGAGATATTTTATCCCTGTAGAGGTAGCTGATGACTGTGATGTTCATTTCAATTATGTTGGCTGAAGTTTGGTGTTTCTTAGAATTGGTCAGCTTGATCGGTGTTGTAATTGCCGACGCTGAATACTGCATCATCGGGTCCAGGTTCGCATCTCGAGACGGCATGGATGTTTATAAGTGCAACGTATCTGCTCTGCATAAACACTCAATGTATTAGCCAACCGAAATTCCTCTCGAATGGTTTTACTGCAGGGAAAAAGAAGTAATATACCTTCACATCTATCCCTCTGGGTAAAATTTCTCCTTCAAAATTTGGACAGAATTGCACAGTTATTACAAAGGAATATATCTGTAAAACAACTAGTGAAACTCTGGTATTTCTGCACTTGTACGTGTACCGGTTTCTCGTAGTTAGGCATCTCAGGAAAGTGGTCACAGCGAAAGATTTCAAATTGTGTACTGTTGAGTAGCAAGTTGCGATTTTTAAACTACATTTATATCTATGACGGTGTTTGAGGAAATACTGGATAAATAATGATGTAAAAGTTTCATATTTTATTTGAAGTCCTTTTATTATACTGTAAATATAACAATGAACATAAGAAACTGTTAAACAATATTTTTGAAACAGTTAAACGCTTCAAAATATTGAATGAGCTCAAACCGGATTGTGTTAAGAGTCAATAAATACTTATCTCTATTAGTTAATCACCTTTTACGGCAATGTGAAAACTTCGATTATTTTACCGCATACTAAATTTACAAACTTTTGGGTCTTCTAATCATCTCGATAAATTTTGGTTCTGTATGTTAAGACTATAAATATGCATACAATTTTATATGCCACCAAAATAATGAGCATCGTTTATGTAAAGTTTCCATAATGTAATATAGGAGATTTTTGATGCAGTGATAAAATAATTATCCTTTAAAATAGGGATAATACCTGTAGAATTTGAGCTGATAATGTTTCTCTCTGAGACATAAAATCGCTAATTATTTTTCTAGTTAAGAAGCGAGATTTTAAAAGTTGCTTTCCCCATTATATAAAGCCTGAATTTGGGCCTAATCCTCTTCCGAAGGAACTCATTAATACAAGTATGACATAAATTGAGGACAAGATTTGATGTGAGAATTAAATCATAGTTACTTCTCTTCTAGGTAACCACATAAAATGCATGCAGACAAGTTAGGAAGACCGGAGGCAAAACAAGGACAAATTATTAATTGAGCACTTCTTAACATCGAAATACCGCAATGTGTCTGTGAGTCTGGAGGCTTTATTGAAAAGTAAGAAAACTAATTTAATAGAGTGGAAAAATGGTACTGCATTAAATTTGTGGCTCAACATGGGTTGCTTCTTTCAGTTTCAAAAATGAAAATACAATTAAGTAAGAAAACACTTGATTTAAAAATCAGTTAAAAAGAAGAATTAATTTCAGAAATTTCTTTTCTGTATAAATACACTTTTGTCTGTTATTTCGTCAGCTTCTTGTGACATTTAATCAGAATTAATTATACTGATATGCACAGGAAGTGTGAAGAATGCATTTCACCGCTCATGCTACCAAAATTTATTTAAAAAAAATTTTAAATAAGGATTTTTTATATTTATTGAAATGAAAAGACTTTAATTATCTATTAAAATTTATAATAATGGTTAAACGTCAATATTTTGTCTGAAATTTTCAAATTATTCAAATTAAAATCTCAACTTTATGTGTAGATTTTACATTTTGCGTGTAAAGGAAGTCATAATTCGGATATACGATTTGTAGTAAATATTTTTATTCGAAAAAATTAAAATTTATACTGTAACTAGAACTCAAACGATTTCGTTTTATTAACATATATTGATTATGCAGACTATTTAAATTTCTTGAATTTTTGCTCGTAGATCCATAGTTAAATGTGAGTGGCAAAGCCAATACAATTGATTGAGTGGTTATTAAAATACTCCCAAGCACACGAGGGCTATTTGCCTAAGGAAAGGAAGCTTTCGTGGAGGATTTGCTAACGAAAACTGCTTCATATACACTCATGTCCATAAATTAAGGATAATTCGGAGTCACGCAGAAATCGAACTCTAAAATAAATATATCACCTGTAAAATCACTACACACATCTTCAAGAATCATATGCAAATTTCAGAAAGTAACCACATGACACCGATGGTACGTCACAATGACGAGAGTGATATATAAGAAATACAGGCAAAGAAGTAAAATTGTTCGCAGGCTCTTTATAAGCATTTCAGTGCAATAACCGAATAGTTATGACACAAAGGACGCAATTGGATGATTTTTTACGTGGTAGAATAATCGGTTGTCTGGAATGTGGGCGTCCCCAACTGGAGGTATCAGACGAACTTGGAATTGCCCAGAGTGTCATATCCAGGCTTTGGCAACGATTCCAAGATGATGGTAATGTGAGTAGACGTTACAGCACAGGTCGGCCCAGAGTTACAACGCCGAATGAGGACCGGTATTTGGCAGTTACTGCCAACAGAAACATGCGGAGCACAGCCTCAGACTTGTCTCGTCAGCTCTCTTCAGCCACTGGTACGACAATTTCAACGCAGACCGTGTACAGACGCTTAGGGCAGATTGGTCTATATGCTCGTAGACCTGTCAGATTCGTTCCACTTACTGCAACTCACTGTCGCCTGCGGTTAGCCTGGAGTAGAGAGCATGCATTGTGGACATCGCAACAGTGGGCTTGTGTGATGTTTTCCGACGATTCCAGCTTTAGCTTGCAGTCTGATTCTCGCCGGACTTTGATATGGAGAGCTCCAGGTACCCGTTACTACCAAGAAAACATCATTGAATGACACCATTACGGTGGTGCAGGAGTGCTCGTTTGGGTTGGAATTATTCTGGGTTCCAGAACTGACCTGCATGTTCAAATTGGAACCATGACAAGCCAAATCTATCGGGACGTCATTCTGGAACAACATGTACGTTTGTTTCGGGGCGCCATGGGCGCACAATTTGTGTTTATGGAGGACAACGCCCGTCTTCACCGTGCAAACATCGTAAGCGAATGCCTTCAATCGGAGGATATCACCCGTATGGGCAGGCCAGCATTCTCACCGGACTTGAATCCAGTAGAGCACGTGTGGGACATGCTTGGCCGACGAGTTGCAGCCCGTCAACCTCCTCCTACATGTCTACCGGGACTTCGGAGAACATTGCTTTTTGAGTGGTGTAATATCCCCCAAAATCATATCGATAATTTAATACTCAGCATGCCTAGGCGTTGTACGGACTGTATTGCATCGTCTGGGAGACATACAATGTATTAACAATCATACCAACCATGTAATATTTGTTTTTTCGTGAATATTTTTTTTTGTAATTTGCTCCAGGGAGAAAAAATCGCTAATTTTTTTAATAATATCAAACGTATAGCATCTTTTTTGCTCTTTACCTTTTGTTTAATAAATAAGCTTTACAAATAAGGCAAATTTGTTTTGCTTCTAACTCTTCTTTTGCCTGATTTTGCATTATCCTTAATTATTGGACATGAGTGTAAAAAAAAAAAAAAAAAAAAATATGCAGCCAACTCTTTTGTTTGTGTTCGAGCCGGGGACGAACTATTAATATTCAGTACCGTTTAACCGTTCGGCCATTAAAAAAACAAATTAAAGAAAGGGGCATATGGATTCAGATAACGTTGTTCTAGTAACACTTTAAGCATAATTTTAATTTCTAAATGAGAATTTTGTTGTTCCTTATATTAGTTATAAGGTATTTTCTCCCTCCATTCAGTATGTCTTCTTGGTGTTTCGGTAGCGAGAGATCCAAGTTCGAGCCCTGGGGAGGACGTTTCACATTTTTTACGTCTCCTGCTTCCAAAAAACCTAATGACTCTACATAATAAAGCAATTTGTTGTTAGTTAATCTTCTTACACTAGGTTTTACTGATTTGGCTAGTTGTTATCAGTACTAGTATATATTAGTAGTGTAGTTTCCGAAATAAACCATTTGTAGTTGTCCTTAGGAGTTTGTGCATACATTTGAAGAAACGATGATTGATGATACCCGTAACAAATTTGATAGTATGAGGATGAATATTTAGAGAACAAGGGAACATAATGCGGCAAGAATCCATACTGCTTAGAACACATCTATTTTAACAAATATGAAGCAATAAATACTAGTATTACTGCTTTTTACATAACTGTAGAAACTAATTACGCCTTTCTAAACACCAATATGTTTTCGTTTTGAAACTTGATTGAAATAGGAAAAAAGGAAGCAGATGATAATACAAAATAAAACAGGATTACATAACTGAAGTTGAGTTTACTAAGTTATAGTAAATTCCCAGAAGGCTATAGTCAAATCCATGGGAAAATAATATATTAAAATGCACTATATCTGTTTTTTCAAACATTCACTTTTTTGTACACACTTGAACTAAGTGCTGTATTAAATGGACTTCATAATTATTGTGGAATTACATTTAAAATCAAAATAACAACAGAATAATTAAATATCTATCGAAATGTTAACACATATAAAATACGTATTTCTTCAGTTTTAAGAGAAGATTACATATTTAACAGTAGCGTAAGTTGTAAGGGTAAATTTTGTTTCTTCCAGATTCAGATAAGAACTAATACGCGTTACATGTTTGCATTTAATGCACCAGAACTTTTACCATTTTGCATGTCATATCATATGAACGAGAAACAAGTCAGAATTTTATTTAGTTGCTATTTATGTTTCACAAGTAACAACCTTATTCCAACGCAGAATTTTAATCAACGAAGGACATAGTAACCAATTCCGTAAAGTAAGGTATTTTATCGATTGCCAATAAGTGTATGCATTCACTGTCTTATACTGATTAATTGTATTCAGAGTGTGGAATTATATGGATTACTTCATCGCGCACTTGATACATAGTGTTATTAAGTCTGTAAATTGTTATGTGAGACCAATATTTATCTTCTTATTTAGATTGAAATCAATTTATTCACATGTGAGTGGATAATTAATCTTCTCTTAAATGCTTGGGACATGGAAAAGCTCGTGTAACTAACGTAGATATGGACTGAGCAGTATTAATTTGAACAATGTAATCTAGCATAAGAAATGTGAACAAGAAGGAAAGTTAATATAATTTTCAGCCTGTATCTAATTTTAATTATTCGCATCAAACATGCACTTATCTTACAGAACATGAAAAAGTTTCCGTCTTTATCTGTGTTACGCTGACTTTAAATACGAACGTTTTATAGAAACAAGAAATCTATTCGAATTGTGTTCTTTACTGAAAAATGATCGCTCGTTCTTCGATAAAAAATGGCAGCGAAGAATTGCATATTTCCCCATGAGATAAATTTTAATCAACTATATTAAAAATCGCAAATGTTTTAAACAGTATTATTGACGCTATGGAAGTTGAATGATGCGCAGCCTAAAAAAATCAAACAACATTATTACGCGAGTAAAATTAAGAATGCAATACCAGCAAAAAATATTGGAAAGCAAAAGCATTTTTACTTTCTTCTGAGAAGTAGAAGAAGTACGTCAATCGCGAAAAATTTCGGGTATCATATTTGAACGAAAATATCCATTTTGACCGTTATTGAAATTATTTGAACGATGTTTTTGCCTCACATCTACACGTATGTACAGAATAAATGACTCCGTTTTCCAAAGTGGCTTGTAAAATGGAATTAAAATGGATTCAGAAGAGAGTTTTTCGTGACATCTGTACGTACGTACATATGTATATATATATCTCGCACAACTCAAAAGCGAGTAACCTCGGAATGTTGAAATTTTTAATGAAACTGCTATAACATACAGTTGTGCTTCTCAAATTTTGGTTCAAATCGGCCGAATACATGTAAATATATATAACCAAAAATATGTAAATATATATAACCACTCTGTTACCCGGTTTCGTGAGCTCAGTTTTTTTACTCTTGGTAAATTGCGGATTTTTTTTAAAAGCTACAGACTTAGGGTTTTATGTAACGGCTAAGGGTTTTATATCTTTATATAATCTGCATGCAAAAGTTGTAAAAATACCAAGAATTTTAAAAGTTTTTAAGCGGAACTAAACCTAAATAATCGGCCATTTGTTTGCATTTGCACCTCTTCTTATTAGAACAGTAAATTAACTCAGTTTCTGATCTAACTTCAACGTCTTTTTGTCAATTGGAACCAAAAGTAAACTTTCAGTTTTGTGCACCAAAAAGAAAATATCTAGCTTCCTTCTCCTTTGGTCTATTTGTCTGTTTTCGCACGCAATCTTTAATGTTAACTGTAAAAACTGTTTTGTATTACTTTTAACAGCATTTGGTGTTTTATTTTTTTCTATATCTTTCAATTTTTAATGAAGATATTTTGAGAATTTATGCATTTTTGCCTTGCCGCGAAGTAGGAACTGAATTAATTAAATTAGAAACATATATCTAATAAAATTCGAAAAAATAAGTTTAAGTGAAATGCAGGAAAAAATTTGTATAATTTAATAGGCGAACAAAGAAGTCATGTGGTTCACATCAAATATTTTATGAAAATGAACATTTAAACAGAAACAGTGATAAAAAGTACTCGTAATAATATGAATAAAAAATTTGATGTGTACACCGCATGACTTCCTTGCCCGGAATATTAAATTATACACACTTTTTTGCTGTATTTCATTTAAGCTTATTTGATCGAATTTCATTAGAGCTATAATCTCATTTAATTAATTCAGTTCTCACTTGGAGGCAAGGTAAAAATACATAAAACCTTAAACTATCATTATCAAAAATTGAAAAATATATAAACAACAAATAAAACAACAAATACAATTAAAACAATTAAATAACAATTTTTGCAATTAAAATTAGAGTTTCTACGCAAAAACAAGCAGTCCAGCCAGGGTGCAAGAAGGCAGATTTTTCGATGCACAAACCTTAAAGTTTACGTTTGGTCCCACTCGGCAAAAATATACTAAAGGTGCAGAAACTGAATTCACTGCTCTGCTAAGTTTCAAACGTAAATGAATATGGCTGCTATGGTAAAAAAATAGCTTAGCCGCACTTAAATAACTTTTAAATTGTTGATAATTCTACAACTACTGCATGCAGAATAACTAAAGGCACATAAACCTTAACCTTAAGATAATAGCAACATAATTCTATCCTTTTCAAAGCAAAAATTGCAGAATTTACTAACATATAAGAATAAAAAAAAAACTCAGCTCACGGAATCAAGTAACAGTGAGTGTGTATAGGTATATATATATGTATATATATATATATATATATATATATATATATATAGTTCTGGTACGGCTGATTGTAACCAAAACGTGAGTGCAAATTTACATGTCATAACAGTCCTATATACAAAATTTCAACATTCTAAGATATTACTCGTTTTTGAGTTATGCGAGATACATACATACGTACATACAAATCTTTTCTGAATCCTTTTTAAAACCTTTTTGCAACCCGTTTGGAGAAAAAGAGTCAAGTATTCCGTCCTTACGTGCAGGTGGCACGCAAAAACATCGTTAAATTTCATTCGATACCCGTCAAAATGGATATTTTCGTTAAACTATAAACTATAAACTATGATACCCGAAATTATTTCCGAATTATGATACCCGAAAAGTTTTCGCAAGTACAATGATTCCTTTACTTTGAACAAGGAAGAAAAAATAGAACAATATACGCAAAATAATATATTAGAATAGAGAATATGTGCACATTTGTGAGCCAAAAATAAATAAATAACCACTGTGTCGAAACTATGACTATCCTATGCGGGAAAACTTTTATCACGGTAAAATTTATGCATCAATCCTCTAACTGAAATTTCCATCATTATCAAACTTTCTATTCTAATTTGTCTATCATATGCTGTTGCCGATATTATGCTATGTTCATGTTATGTAATCTTAAGCAAAGCTTATGCAATTGTAATGCAGTGTGTGGATTCTGTTCAGTGTCAATTGTATGCAAGTCAGTCAAGCGGGTATGGGGCCACATCGGAAGAGACGTATTTGCTTTGTCAACTTCTCGTAAACTATTAAACAAGCTACAATAAGGAATACTATATGTGTAAATTTGCTCTCTATTGAAAAACTAGTAATTTAATCAGCAAACATAAAAGAGTGTACCAAACATGCATTCATACCAGTGTAGAGCATATTTCATACTAAATCTACGTGCGATGATTTTAGAAAAATGTTTTGCTCTGTATCCCATAGTTAGCATTATTTTTTCTGATAGTCACGAAATCTGTTTTTCCCGCAAATTTCAGTTTTAAAATTTTTGCATCATAAATAAAATTCGAAGTAATTGTAAGATTAGTATACTTGGAACATTAATTAATGAATATTGTTAGTTCTAGATAGAAATAATATATTTTAGGATGAAAGCGGATGTTACATGTTTAATAACATTCTCAAAATCACTACGATTAGTAAGAAATTTATAATCAGGGTAAAACCCAAGCCAGTGAGTAAGGTTCGCAATAATGAGAGAAGGTGTGGTTTTGTTTGTGTTCGATAGATGGGATAATTATTGCTTCTTTCAAGACGGAAAATATTGCAATTAAATTTAATGGCACTGCACGTGAGTTAAGCAGTTCGGTAATTGCTGAACCAAGTAATGGTCCAGGCTTTATTGATGATTTGGACCATCTATGTAATTTGTCACTGGGTTGATTACTTCAGTAGGTAATGCATACAGAAATTAAATTGGGTTGTGCTCCTAAATAGTATAAAATATGATAAGAAATATTCTATTTTGATTAAAAAATACTCTAATCAGCAAATTCTAGATCAAAAGACACGGCCTTTCAAATTTGTTTTAATTTTTCAATTATGTTGCCTATAATGAATATTTGAAGCTTTACACATGTAGCTTACACATATTAATTTTTTAAGGTAAAATAAAGAATAGAATTGAAGCGTTTCTTTACCGTTCAATTTTCCTTCTCTACATTTCTCTAATCAATTTGCAATAAATATGGCCCATATTGTTTAAATGTAACCACTCCAATAATAATGATTAACAACTTAAGTGATCAACATTCATTTAATTAATATTACTGATTGTATAGATAAAAGGTGCTTAATATAGATTTTAGTGATTAAATGTTTGTGCTCGAATTAAAAACACAATGTAACTTGAGTGAGTTTAGCTTAATGTTCTGAATCTTCTTTCATAGTCTGAAATAAATTCTTTTAAAGACACCTGATTTTCTGACAGTTTTCCTTTCTGTGACATGCGATGGGATTTAAGGACGACACTCCGGTAACGTGTGATTTCAAACTTTAATTATGAATAACGTGAGTTGAAAACACATATTTTATTATTATTATTATTATTATTCACTATATTTACAGTGAGTATTCATAAGGTCCGTGACATATATGAATACAATCTCAGAAAAGTTTTAGGGTGTTATTTTCACACCTGAAATGCTAATGAAATCTGTATCGATCGATCCTATGAAATAAGAATGATGATGCACAGTAGTTCATGCTATGGAGTTTTCGATAAAATTAACGGTCGTGACAAATCTGTCTTACGCTACGAACTAGATCCAAGTAAACATGGGCTTAAAATTGATCATTTAACATAGCAAGCAATCCCTTATATTAAAATAACACTCTAATGACCTACAGCTTAACATTTGGAAACAGATGATAATGAAAAATCAATTTTCATGAAGTTATAATTAAGATAGGGACAAATAAAGTTTTTGAACAATTTTAATTTTGGCATGATGGTGTCCAAAGGTCACCTAAAAGGAAAGGTAATTAACAAGGAAATCAAAGTTTTATATGAAATGACATATTGTGTTAAACTACATCACACATTAATGGTTACATATGGCAATAGGTATGTGCTCCTAAAGAAAAATAATGCAGATATTGTTAGCTTTTTCAGTACAACAGGGAGAAATTGCTAGATTAAAAGAGAGATAAGGGGCTTTAAAGATGGGAATTAAAAGTATAGGGTGTATATATATTAATAGTAGATACACAGATGTACGTTTCTAATTTCACACAAGAAAAATTTCTTAGAATTGGTTCCAGTGTTACAGGTTTTATCTAATAATTTCATATACCTGAACAGCATTAAGAAAAATGGGTTGACAGCTTTAAAAGCAAACTGATTTTTTTGATAAAATCTTTTGTCAAAACCGTAAATGATACCAGTTTTAATAAATCATAATTTAAATCAAATAATAACATCAGTTATGGTAAATGCTTATCAAGAGAGCTAGTGATGATATATATATACATATATTCAACCTCAGTAAAGCAGTAAGATTTATTTTTCCAAAACCAAAATTTTCTGTGCTCTAAACATTACTCTCAGCGGATACAAACAAAACAAATAGATCAGGAATTCTATAATTCTTGAGCAATCAATTACATTTCAACATCCAGGAGCAGAAAGTTTAATCGGAAAGTAGTTTTCGGTTTGACATAAACTGTGTTTGCTAAGAAAAATGGATAAACCACTTGTGGCACAGGATACCTTCGGCAAGTTGAATTGCTGCCATAATGTAAGGAAACCATGCGAGCAAAGAAAATAAATTCGAAGCCGACAAAATACTTTTATGATAGCAGAGGGAGTTGTACTAGTTTACCTTGTATAACACGTTACATTTGGAAGGGTCTTCCGGGATTTCGAAACTTACATTTCCGAAACACACGGTAGGAAAGGAGGGGAAGAAAGTGAAAATTCAGCATCGTCAAACAACTGAAGTAAAAAAAAATCCAAACTAGAGAATAGCCCCCTGTAACAAGACAGGAAGAGAGATAACTTTTGAAACATGATTGCAGTTTCGTAAATTTAGGAAATGGAAGATTTCATTAAAATAGTATAATAGGGACAAATTTAATATGCCAGTATAATATTAACCCTTTACCCGCCTAAAATATTTACTTCCAAATTTTTTTCTTTAAACTCTTAAAATTTTTATTCTGTGGCAACCTAGTCAGAAAAAGTATTATACCTTATTTCCGACCTGAATCTGATTCACAAGCTTTTTTTCATTAACAAATATTTACTATATTATATGTAATAAATTTAAATTATAGAATTATCATGTCTGTTTTCTAAATAATTTAGGTAAATATATATAAAATAATTAGAATTTAGAAATTAATTACTTGGTAGACGCATAACGTACTACACAATTATCAGGTAGTTTGAAATTCAAAATTCATTTGAATTTCATCTGTAGAAATTACATTTAAAAGCAAATTACAATACTTCTACTGGTAATCAAATAAGTAATTACAGAGTAATAGGTATTCGCTGAAACTATGTATTTTCATAATTAGCTTAAATCAAATTGCAAATGAAACAACGAAACCCTTACATAAAAGATGAAATACGAGAAATTTAACTAAGACTTTTAAAACGTTTTAATTAAGAACAGTCACACTTAGTGTGAGACATAACATGATCATAATAAATTTTTCAACCAAAATACGATATATTTTACTCCAGTTATATCCTTGCTTTATGTTGGATTCTAATATTATAAATAAGCATATGCAGAGGTGTTTTCCTTAGAGTTTAAGGATATTTTTTTTTATCTATCAAACATTTAAAATATTTGAAAGTAAGTCAAAAGCTGGGCAACCAGCGCTTTTATGCCGTAATACAGCAAAAAGAGAAACATTTTTTTTTAAATTTCCAGTTGCTAGACAAAAAGTTATAAAGAAATAAAACCTTATAAACAGAGGTTACAAACAGTAGAATTAAGAACGAAAAGGCGGAAGTATTTGCCTAAAGAGCGTTCTTGCCTCTCAGTATCTCAATTTAAGACCATGAAGAGCCCCACATCGGAGCAGGTGGGCCTTGTCCATTTCTTCTTCAGAATCACAAAGTGGTCAAATAGGATCACTTGAAATGCCTATGTGGTGCAGTGGGCGGCAAGGAAATCATGTCTTGTAGACAGGCGGAAAGCTGCAACTGCTTTGCGTCTTGGACTATCAGGAATAAGAAAAGGACTTGATATTCTCTAAATTTTGAAGCTGTAAGACTGCTTTTTCAAAACTTGCAATGGATAGTTAATAATTGTTTTAGAGCTATACATACGGCTACTACTGCATCATCAAAGTAGGTACCAATGTATCATGCAGTCGCAGTAAAAAAAAAAAAAAAAAAAAAAAAAAAAAAAAAAAAAAAACAGATTTGAAAACACATTAATCCCATCTTTAACCTGACAAACTGAGATCCAATAGTAAAATGTGAAGCCACTGAGTAGGTGGATATCTAGCCGCGGTGTCCGCCGATAACATCGCGGCAAAAACGTCGCGGACGAAAACGTCGTGGAGAAAACAACGCAAGACGAAAACATCGTGCTACAAAACATCGTGGGAGAAAACATCGCAAAGAGAAAACATCGCAGTCCTAAAACATCGTGGTACAAAACATCGTCGTCAAAAATAAAGTGGTTCAAAAACTTCGCAGTTTAAAAACATCGTCGTTGAAAATATCGTGGTAAAAAGTAAAGTATCTACAAATCATCGCATGACGATAACATCGCAGACATGCTTTAATAACTGTAAATGAATATTCCCATAAAGATTTGTGAGCGCAAAATGTAAAGAAGGATAATTTTTACTTTCACATTTTTTATTAACTAATAAATTTTTTCTGAAAAAGTAAGAAGGAAACTTAAGCATAGAAAATTAAATGCAACTTATAGATTATACTTTTCATGAAAAATTACCAGTAAAAACTTTATAAAAAATGATTTATTAATGGCCTTTGTTAGTTAACTATGTCAGTTTAAAATTCTATTAATTGCTATAAGTTGCATTAATTTGCTATGCTTAAGTTTCCTTCTTACTTTTTCAGAAAAAAATTATTAGTTAATAAAAAAATGTGAAAGTAAAAATTATCCTTCTTTCCATTTTGCGCTCACAAATCATTATGCGAATATCCATTTACAGTTATTAACGCATGTTTGCGAAAAGCATGTATGAAAAAAGCATGTCTGCGATGTTATCGTCATTCGATGATTTGTAGATACTTTATTTTTTACCACGATATTTTCCACGACGATGTTATTACGACGATTATTTTCCACGACGATGTTGTCCGCTTTTTTTTCGACGACGATGTTTTGTACCACGATGTTTTAGGACTGCGATGTTTTCTCTTTGTGATGTTCTCTCCCACGATGTTTTGTAGCACGACGTTTTCGCCTTGCGTTGTTTTCTCCGCGACGTTTTCGTCCGCGATGTTTTTGCCGCGATGTTTTCGGCTGTAACCCTAGCCGCAATGGTCTCCAAAGCGAGACAGTTCAAAACAACATCTCTCTTTTCATCGATGGTTTCGACTATGTCTAGCCTTACGTCGACATTAATCACCTTTAAAGGGTTTCTGGTAGGCGAATAACGAGGAATATACAATATAAGGAAATTAACTAATATATATTCCACATATATTGATTATTGTCGTTACATCTAATAAAGTTTAAGAGAATCATTAGATACTTGGAAACATGGCCACTAGAGCATTTTGTTTGCTTATTGACGAGACACTGTTTTGCTAGATGGACGATCTTTAGTCTAATGACATGCGAAGAGCCTTGAACCAATCACGTTACTTAGAGAGGCAACAAGTGCAAATTCGTAGGCATATACTGTGTTGAGAAAAGAAATATAAAAATATCTTAATTAAAGGAAGGTCACAACAAAGATTCATATATTCTTGTCGAGTGATAAACCTGTCACAGTTTAGATACTCATGCATAAAGATAGAAGCAATCATCGAGGCCGGTTGCATAGTTCTTTTGTTGTTGACATATGCATAAGTTATTTGTGTTGACCGTTGTTGACCAAGCACAAATAACTTGGCACACAAAACGCGCCGGTTCCTGAGAAACTACATCGATAACATATAGATTTTTAAATTATATCTAAAGCAAGAGCAGGAGGCTCTAGTAGGTTGGCAGCAACAAAGAGAAAGAGAAAATGTGACGTATCTACGTATCTCGTACAATGAAAGCAGAGTGATATAGTTTCAGCTTAGCTTTATTTATAGGTTTGTAAGGTATATTTTTATTTTATAACAGTTATTTTAATTCTGTTAACTTTTCCTATTGCTCCTCTTTTCAACTTTCAACTTCCTGCCAGAATGAGTTTTTAGAATCGCGTTGAAGGAAAATGAGTAAGAGATAGTATTAAAGGAGAGTTGTATTTACTTCGAGAGAGAGAGCGCTAGGAATCCTGAGTAGCGCACGCTTACTTTTGTCTAAGTCTCTCTAACTGATGTTACACTCGGCAGTATATTAAGTGCCTTTTAATAGTTCGTCGGCTAGTTTAAAACTAAGGGCCAACTACGTTAGAATTGTGTTAGCTTCGACTAAATCTCTTAGTTAGATATAGTTAGTTCTTATTTCTTATGTTTGGGTTTAAGCCCGAAGAAAGGCTGACTGAAGGAGTTGACTGTCCATCTTATTTTGAGTGAAATAAAGGGTAATTAAGATCTTCTTGAATTAAGATCTCTGTTATTTGAACTAAATGATAATTATCTTAACAATTCACTAGGTTCCTCGACATTTAATTTAGTAAAATAAGAGTGAGAAACTCTAGAGGTTAATTAATAATTTCCTGAAATTATTATTTCCTGGAGTCTTTTGTATGTGTATGCGATATTAGCCTTACATGGAATTCTATGACATTGATAATTTTGAAAATGGTGCAGTTTATACGGATTTATTTTAAGCAGTTACTAGTTCTAGGGTAGAAAGGGTAAATCGCCAAATCAAGTAGGATATTTACGAGCCTAATGCAAAGTGAAGTTAGAATTTTGATTTACCTGTTAGAAAAATAAAACGAAAAAAAAAAGTACGATATGAAAAAAATCAGTCATGAAATTTTGAGCTAAATAACAATTTTTAAATAACTGCGTGATATAAGTTTTGAGTATTGATAAGAATTGCAAAATATAAGTCTTAAGTATTTCTTTTTTGGGGAAATGAAATACAGCTTTTTACAATTTTACTGAAATTTCAGTAGTCAACCCGAAAGTATTAATATGCTTTTTACATGGTATATATCATTTGAGCTAAGCAATCATTAATTTAGTAAGTCCAAAATATGTTTATTTTTACTATAAAATAATTAGATTAAATTGTTTATTATTTGATAAATCTATGATGAATACAATAGAGATATGTGATATTCAAATGATATGACCAGCTCAATTTAGCTAAAACACATCCCTAAAAATAAAACTAAAAATAAAATTATGATTTTATATTTGTAAATTTGATAGTTTTTACTTTTGCAAACTAAATTATCAGCCAGTCAAGCATTTGTAAGCTTACATATTATCGTCGTTATTATAATACTTAATTATATCCTGCACACCATTGCATTTAAAAAAAATCTGATGTGTGCACCACACGACTTCCTTGTTTGGAATATTAAATTACACGCATTTTTTCTTGCATTTCGGTTAAACTCATTGGATTGAGTTAAATATATTTCGCCAACAGCGCATAAACCACAACAGAATAAATGCATTCTTTAAATTTCACACTATTTGTTTACCATAGCGACACTCTGGCGCTAGGTTCACTTAACAGTATAATATTTCGTTCATATTATAACTCAGAATGCACAAAATTGATATCATTTAAAGAATTATCTAATCGTTGCCAAATGTTTTATTCAAATACTATAATAAAGCTAGAATGATGTATAAAAGAAATTAAGCAAACAAAGCAAACAAGAAACAGTTTTTCACAGACGATTGAGTATTTCTCATTCAATTAATTCAGTTCTCACTTCCCGACAAGGCAAAAATACATAAAAGCTCCAAATATCTGTATTAAAAGTTAAAGTAAATCTTAAACACTTATATTCCTCGAAAAAATTCCAGAAAGAATTAAGCATGATTTGATTCGCAATAATAAATGAAGGCGTTATCTTTGTTGTTGCGAAGCTACGTTTCTCTAGGTTGGCAACAAATCCACCACTCTGCTGTTTCAAATGTAAACAAGGAATGGCCGCCTTCAAAAAAAATTATTAGGCTTAGTGGCACTTAAACAACTTTAAAGTTGTTGATAATTCTAAGAATATTGCATACAGATTTACTAAATGCATAGAAACCTTAACCGGAAGAGAAGAACAACATAATTCAATCATTTTTAAAGCAAAAAGATGTACAATTTACAAACAGATAAGAGTAAAGAAACTGAGATCACTGAGCCTGGTAAAAGAGTGGATATATATATAAATATATTTATATACGTTTGGTGAGGCCGATTGCAACCAAAACATGAGGTGCACATCTACATATGATAGCAGTCCTATATACAAAATGTCAACGTTCTGAGGCTACTCGTTTTTGAGTTATGCAAGTTAAGTACGTACGTACGTACGTACATACATACGTTCGTACAGACGCCACGAAAAATTCTCTTCAGAATTCATTTTAAAGCAATTTTATAATTTTTTTTTTGGAGGAAAAGAGTCTTTTATTATGTCCTTACGTACATATATTACGCAAAAACATCGTTTAATTGCATTCGAAAGCGGTCAAAATGGATATTTTCGTTGAAGTATGGTGCCTGAAACTTTTGGCGATTACAATACTTCCTTTTTACTTCGTACGAGGAAGTAAAAAAGCATTAATCAGCTACATTATTTTTGCTCCATTTCACCAAATGTTTAGGTTCCATTCCTTTTTTCGTCAAGAATATGGCCACATCCAGGGATGTTTTGGCTTCTAATGTTGTTTGACATATTTTTCATATGACTTAATTTATTTTATACGAATTTTATTAATTGTTCTTTATATATATACATTTTTAGTCCAAATGGACTTCAGTCCAAAACGGCTATTAGTCTTAAAACGGTATTTTGCGTTGAATCGCTTCAAATGTCTGAATTACTTTTCAGATTGTTGCCGCAAAATATTACCGTTTTGTATTATATTAAAGAAATTAAATAGTGAAGAATCTGCATGAATATTTGTATGTTTCTCATATTGTGAAAAAAAACAATTGCATCTAGAGTCATCACATTTTAAATAATATAGCCCTCCATTCGAGCATGCGCACTTGGCAGCCCATATTTGGACTTTGAAATTTGTTTTATTCTCTGTTCCATATTTTATAAAACTTTAAAGAATTTTTGATTTAAAAACTCAACACTAGCAACATTATAGGGAATAAAACACTTCTACTTCCAGTGCGTAAAATTGTCTCTCCGAAATTCTGAACATATGCTTGTATTTAAATATTTTAGCACAGTCTAGAGTTAGCCCATATGTTCTCGAAACGTGTATGTGTCTGTAAATTTAAAAAAGTCCTTTTGGGCATAATATAAAATCTGAAAGCTTTGAGATTTTTTTCTACGGTTTTTTTATTTATTTCGTTTACATAACTTTTATTATTTTACCAAATCTTTTTATCACTACATTTACGTTCATGCTACCAACAGGCTTAACGTTTGAATCATTGTAAAATGCTAAATCTAAATTGCATTTTTTTAGCATTTCATTAGATAATTTTCCTGAGAATTCATTATGCATTTCTGTTTTATTTTCTGCTTTGTTTACGTTCTTATTAAAAGACTCAGACTGATTATAGCCAAGCTGAAAGATTTCACTCGGAGTTGGGCTTCGGATATGCAAATTAATCTAGCTATTAATTTTATAGTTAAGGGAGTTTACATTTGGCCTTAATAAATTGTTCATTAGTATCTCATAAGAAAAGGCTATACTTGTATTTCCAGGGGTAGTAAGCTCTTGCAGAAGATTTCATGAGAAATGCAACTTTAGTATCTTTTTCTTTTACAGTTTCACCTGGATTTTGCATTTTGCAGTAATTGAATTTTCGATTTGCAACGTTATTAGCCTAAAGGGGCAATTTGCTAAGAAGGGCTATTAATTTCATTTTGGCATTTTGCTTTGGTTCATTATAAACGGAGTTTCACTTTTCAGATTGTTGCTAACAAATATTAGAGCCCTGCATTATATTTAAAGAAATTAAATAATGAAGAATTTGCATGAATGTATGTATATTTCTCCTAGTGTGGAAAAACAACGGTACATAGAGACATCAAATTTTGAATAACGTAGTCTTCCACTCGAATATGGGCATTTGGAACCCAAATTTTGTATTTTTACTTCCTTGTACGAAGTAAAATGGAAGTATTGTAATCGCGAAAAGCTTCAGGCAGCATATTTCAACGAAAATATCCACTTTGACCGCTTTCGAATGCAATTTAACGATATTTTTGCGTGATATCTGTACGTAAGGACAGAATAAAAGACTCTTTTCCCCAAAAAAAGCTAAAAAAACTACTTTAAAATGAATTCTGAAGAGAATTTTTCGTGGCGTCTGTACGAACGTATGTACGTACGTACGTACGTATCTCGCATAACTCAAAAACGAGTAGCCTCAGAACGTTGAAATTTTGTATATAAGACTACTATAACATGTAGATGTGCACCTCGTATTTTGGTTTCAATCGGCTGCGCCACATGTATATAAATGTATTTATAAATATATATACTCTGTTACCCGGCTCAGTAATCTCAATTTCTTTACTCTTATATGTTTGTAAATTGTACATTTTCTGCTTTAAAAATGATTGAATTATGTTGTTTTTATCTTCCGGTTAAGGGTTTTATGCCTTTAGTAAATCTGTATGCAATATTTTTAGAATTATCAACAATTTTAAAATTGTTTAAGTGCCGCTAAGCCTAATTTGATGGTGGCCATTGCTCTTGTTTACATTGGAAATAGTTGAGTAGCGGATTTGTTGCCAATCTAGAGAAACTTAGCTTCGCAACAACAAAGATAAAGCCTTCATTTATTACTTAATCCTTTCTGGAATTTTTTCGAGGAAATATGCCTTTAAGGTTTACTTCGTAATTTTTAATACAGATATTTTGAATTTTTATGTATTTTTGCCTTGTCGCGAAGTGAAAATTGAATTAATTGAATGAGAAATACTCAATCATCTGTGAAAAACTGTTTCTTTTCTGTTTTGTTTGCTTAATTTCTTTTATACATAGTTCTAGCTTTATTATAGTATTTGAATAGAACATGTGGCAACGATTAGATAATTCTTTAAATGATATAAATTTTGTGCATTTTGAGTTATAATATGAACGAAATATAATACTGTTAAGTAAACATAGCGCCAGACTGTCGCTATGGTAAACAAAGTGAATTTTAAAGAATGCATTTATTCTATTGCGGTTTATGCGCTGTCGGCGAAGCAGGTTTGATTCAATCTAATAAGTTTAAATAAAGTGCAAGAAAAAATGCGTATAATTTAATATTCCGTGCAAGGAAGTCATGTGGTGTACACATCAGATTTTTTTATTATTTATTTCATATTTTGTAAATCTTTAACTACGTTTTATTTAACGAACTCAACGATTTCAAAGCAAGCAATGGCAATGGGTGAAAAATGTCTCTCCAGCGCGAGAGACTGTGTATCAGAAATTCTAAAAATGTGTTCTTTTTAAACTGTTTTGTGATACTGTTGTTGAGTTGAATTTTAAGTGCGAAGAACATGATATTTAATTAGTAAATGTAACCCTCGAAGCGTTATAAAAACTCGCCTTTTGGAGTAATATAAAATCTGAAAGCTTCCAGAATTTTATATATATTTATTTTTTGTTAAATTTATTTTATTTTATTTGTTTTTGAATTAATCTGCAATATTTTAGTCTTCATATTTCAGAAGCATATGATTTTGAGAATGGATTATTACGTTATTGTTCTACCTACAGATATGCAGTTTTCTTCATTTTTATCAAATAAATAATGGAAGTTTATCTAAAAGAAATTAAACGCTCTACAAATGCAGGAAATCAATATTGATATTAAAAGCAATTATAAATTAAAGTGATAATTCTTATGATTTTTTCAGAGAGCTGCCCGAAGAATTGTCAATTATATTTTTAAATACTCTTCTTATTCTCTCTCAATATATATTTTAATATGATTTATATATATATATATATATATATATATATATATATATATATATATATATATATAATAGTAAATTACTTTTTCCTAATCACAATGAAAATAATTAATAATGTTTTTCTTGTGATTAATGAATGGCTTTCCATTTCATTTAAAATCTTCGGATTTATCCGATATTATAAGATTCAATTTATTTAATTGCATAACTCAGTAGTTGTCAATCTTCTTTTGTCTCACGCATCTCTTTCACCATTTCTAGATGATCATTCCCCCCCTCTCCTTTCCAAAGTTCGAAAATTACATACACATTTATTTAAATTTGGATTATTTATTAATGCGTTTGATGAACTAAAGAAGAAAAAGCATATGTTTGATTGGTTTAGAGCATCTAAAGCAGTGTTTCTTAACCTTTTTGGAAGAATGAACCACTTTAAAAATTTTAAATATGTCACGAACCTCTCTGTGAAAAAAATGCTTAAACATCATTTATTACAAAATATATTCTGTTTTATTATTTAATTATTTTAATATTTTTATTTCGATAGCATAAAAAATTTGAAGAAATTAAAATTTTTAATGTGAAGGCTGTTGCCGCTTTTCCTTGATTAGCAGATTGAATTGAGGGATGGTTTTCGACATAGCAACGCGCATATCATGTTCGACATTCAGTCTATTTCGATGTTTTATTTTTATTTCGACAAGTGTGGAAAATCCCGCTTCGCAAAGATATACTGTAGCAAAGGGAATAATAGCTGCCATAGCTCGTTTTACAAGCAATGGGTAGGCTTCTCTTAAAGAAGACCAAAACTCTCCAAGAGTTTTTGAATCGAAATCTATCTTTAACAAGGACTTTGTTTTCAAATCAATTAGCTCATTTTTGGCAAGGTTCATGTCAACGATACAGTCAATATCACAAAGAAAAGGATTACGAATCCACAACTCATCTTTTATATTTATTCCATCCGAATTGAAATATTTTTCAAATGAAACTTAAAGTACTTCCAGGTTTTCACAGATTTCATTTTTCAAGTTATTCAATAACAAACTATCTTTCCGAGATCCATTTTCAAAAAGCACTTCGTACAACATTTGAAAGTTTGCATATATCCCATTTTGAATTCTAATTTTCCAAAGTGACATTTTCAATAAAAATGCCTGTAGTTTCTCAGTGGCATCCATAATTGTTGTATCAGACCCTTGAATTGAAAGACATATATCGTTCATGTGGTTAAAAAAGTCTGCCAGGTAAGCCAATTTACATATAAAATCTTTTTTCTTGAAATATTCGAAGAGTGAGTTATCGTTTTCTTCTTAAAAAAGTGATACTTCTGTCTTCAACATGAAAATTCGTTTCAAAACCTTCCCTCGTGACAGCCAGCGCACTTCCGTGTGGTACAGAAGTACCTCATCTTCTGCGTTCATTTCTTAGCACAGAGTTTTAAAAAGACGATGATTAAGAGCTCTACTTCTAATAAAATTCACAGTTTTAATAACTATTGACTTCATTTAAGCTGGTTGGAAGAGTTTTTGTAGCCAGTGCATGTCTATGTAAAAACAATGTGTAAGAATAACATTAGGAGCCTCTTTTTTTACCAAATGGGCAAAACCAGATTTATTGCCAAGCTTCGCAAATGCTTCATCCGTACAAAGTGAATGAAGTTTTTGTTTCCAGTCAAAGTCGTGTTTGCAAAAAAAAAAAAAATTAAAATCGCTAAAACATCAACTGCTTTTGTAGTTTGCAAAAGAGGTTCACAAAATAAGAATTCTTCTTTGATAGTATCAGCAGACACGTAACGAACAAAAACAAGAAGTTGACTACAATTCGAGATTGATTTCATCCAGTTGCATACTAAAGGGAAATGGCGATGCTTTCAATTCATCGATCATCTGTTTCAAGATATTGCAATAAATTTCAACTATTCTTGAATGTATCACATCCTTGAACAATGGAATAGGCTCAAGTTTGTTTCTCTGTTCCAATCCACAAACTAATTCAAACACTTCCAGTGCACATAGCTTAATTAATGTCTCTCCAATAGTATGCGGTTTCTTACTTTTGGCAATACGATATGCAACTCTGAAAGATGTCTCAACCAAAAGTTTTTGTGAAATACCAAATCCAAGTTTGGTTAATGTTCCAGATTTTGGAAACTGGGCTTTCTTCTTTGTAAAAAATTCTAGATATTAGATGCATTTTCAGGATGAAGAGATTTGAGATGCTCTATCAATTTTGCCGGTTTCGTACTGGCGTTTGCCAAAACGTTTCCACACAGAAAGCATTGTGGCTTTTCAACACCGTCCGATTCCTTCATGCAGCAGAATCCATATTTTACATAATTTTCATCATACTTCCTTTTTTTGGACATTTTGGGTTACCAAAAAATCAAATAATCAAATGAAACATTAAGAACAAACATTAAGACACAAAAAAAAAAAAAAAACACTTGAAAAAAATTCTTTAATTACAACTTATGAAAAAGTAAATCAAATATTTTGTTTTAAAAGTTTGCAAGAACTTTGCGGAACTGATTTTAACGTCACTTTATTTCCAAGTGAAGTAAAATTAAAAGGTTACTTTGTGTTTCTAAAAATTTCAAATTTTATATGGTTTGCGAATGTTCTTTTCGTCGTATTGTGGAGGTTTCTATTATTGGGAAATGGCAGACAGACGGTTTACAGAGGTTGCCCGTGACAAAAAAAAAGTTTTTTTTTTTAAATATTGATACAAACATTTTAAAAATTAGGAGCAGTCGACGGACCCCCAAAATATTACCCATGGACCCCCAAGGGGTCCATGAACCACAGGTTGAGAAACACTGATCTAAAGGAAGGGATGCATTCGCGGAGGCTCGTATACACGTTACAGATGGTAAAACCACGAAAACGCCAATGCAACCAGCTCGTTCGCCTGAAATCGAACCCAGGTCTGGAGTATCAGTGTTCAACGAATTTTACCGCTCGGCCGTTGATTTGTAGGAAAAGTATAGTAAACATTGATAAATACAAAACTCGATTAAATTACTTTTTTATATTTATAAACTTAAACTAAATACTTAACAGGTAAATAATAGGCTTATTCCTCCCTTGAAACTATAAAATTTCTCCCTCCCTGGCTGATTTAATTGATGAAAAATTGCGTTCTCTCTCTCAGTGAAAACCGTGAAACTGCTAACAACGATGGATTTAGCAGTCTTTAGTGGGATTAAGCAGTAATTAAATCTTTATAAATTAGTGAGATCTTTTTTATCTAATAGTACTTTATTATAGTAGTGTAACCGTTAATGCTATTATATAGAAAATATTTCGTACTGCGTGGTTTAATAACTATTAAAACTCATAAGGATTTCATTAAACTGTTTTCAATGTGAAGGTTTTCTTTTTTATTTAAAAAGATACTTATTTTTCAGCTTATTAAAAAGTATGTTATATAGTATGTTATCTACTTTAGAAATAAATACCTTAACCTTATCTAATGCTTGCTTCCGCAGGTCCAGCGTTAATGAAGAATAATCTGCCGGAAAGAAGATAATACTGAAGTAAGTACAAAAATTGAATGTTTGTGAACTGCATATGTTCAGGTTTTATGAAAGTTATAAAATATATTTTACTAAGGAATTTGTGCATTTAGAAATAGTACAAATGAAGCGCAGAGAAGCTGGTAAAAATTCTGTCCATTGATGTAAACAATAAAAAGCGCAATCTGTTTTAAGATGAGGTATTTGCCTAAAAATATGATTTTTGATATATTTAAGATTACATATGCGATGTATGAAAAACACACGAGTTTGCTTTACCAGTTTATCCCAAGTTTGCACACATTGCAGAAAATATCTCACATATAATTATTAAATAATTTTAATAGAAAGATATTGATCATAACTGTGTGCAAAGCAGAAAGGGATGTTCACTCACTTGCTTCGCATTAAATGTGTTGCAAAAGTAAATATTGTCAAGAACAGAATTTTTAAGGAGTACATTCTATTTCGTTTTGTTTATTGAAATGACTAATATAAAAACATATTTATTATTTTTAGTATACTTTTAGCATTGCTGAAATGAGCTGAAGACAAAAATACTTTTTTATGGTGGAATTATTCAGCTGGCGGATATCTCTGGGTAGAAAACTGATCATGGCGTGTTGCCCTACAATCTATCTGAAACGTTTATATATTCAACTATGTTACGCCTTTTACAAAAATGGAAAAGAACACAAACGCCAAATAAAAATTTGTTTATTTACATCACATGCGACTTGCATTCCAATAAATATTCATATAAAATAGCAATTAATATTTTATAAAAATTAAAACACAGAAGAATACCCAAAAGGTTATAGAATATTAACATTTATTTTAACTTGTGATCAATTTCAAATTACTTAATGCTTCAAAGTCGACCCATTTTCCCATATGACTTCGCACGCACCTTTCTCCATCGAGAGGACTAAGTTTTTTAATAATTCTGGTTCTATATTTTACCAAGCACTCTCGATGGCCGCCTCTAAGACATTTACGGAAGAAACCTGCCTACCATTCATTCTCGAAAACTCTCCGAGACATAACACAGCACACATTCTCGATCGGGTTAATATTGGGGCTCATTAGTGGCCACTCAGGAACCATTTACCATGAATAAGTAATTTTTGATAGCATTGGGAACATTGTCATGCTGGTACACCAATTTTATTTTCCAATATTTTCAGCAAATGGCATAAGATGGTCTGTTAGTATTTTTATTTAGACGAATCTTGCCGACCATCTAGAAAAATGAAACCCATTTGCTCGTTAAAACGAAAGCTACCTACACCATAACAAATCCATCTCCACCATTCCTACTGAAATAGATCAGATTCTTTTCGTAAGTCATGCCAGCAATATGAATATTCGTCAGGACCATCTAGATTCCAATATTTTTCACCACTGAAAATTACAGAGATCCATTTATCACTATATGTCATGTGGTTACGGGCCGTTTGCAGTCTCATTCGTTTTTGAAGCTTTGAGAGCGGTAATGATAGAGCCACTTTTACGTGAATTATATAACCAGATTCCATCCCTATGAACACTGTTTTCGAATATTTGCAATCCACAATTCCTTGTAATTTGGCGAAACGACTTTTTCTGTGTCGAAGCCATTCCTTGTATTCGCCTATCGCTGCGACTAACCGTCACTCGGGGTATTCGTCAACGTGGTTTTGACTGATGTGACGTCTTACGAGACATTACACGATAAATCATACTTACAGATCATTTCAGAAATTTCAAAATTTCTTTAACAGACCTACCGTGCAATTTAAAGTTCTGAATCCTATTAACTTCAGCATCAGAAAGTTGCGCAGCTTTAGGAATATTTAAACGCAGTTCAAATAATCTTTTTCTTTTGCAAATTGGAGGTTTGAATGAGGATAATATCATATAAAAGGCTCAAATTCCTGATCATGATCGTTGCTAACCAGTTTGCAGAAATTTGCATTTGTCTATAAACATTTGGAAAACACATTTTTTCTATTCTTATTTTTTTCTAAAATAAAATTGATATTTTTGTTAAATATTTACTCATGTGCATGGCACATGCGTTTTTAATAAACATATCTGAATTAGGTAATTTTATACATTTATATTTTTCTTAAACATGTAATTTACTGAGTCTATAAACTTTTAAGACAGAGTGTATATAGGCAAAATTAGATATTACAAATCTGAAGAATAGATTTAAAATTTTTGGAAGTAATCTTAACAAATTAACATTTGTTATTCGGTAGCATTTAAAAATTAGTAAAGAAATATTAATCATCAAGTTTTGTAACACAATTTAATTAATGTCTTTTGGAACAAAACGCAAGATTCCTTCATTTGCATGCATAATTTTAAATTCAGTTTTTAATTTTTCGATAAATTAAGGTCCTTGTCACTTTTAATGTTGAAAAAGCTGTTACTTTTAAGAAATGATAATTATTCTGTACTTCTATCATTAAAACTGGGAATTTTTCTTAATTAAAAGAGCGAGTTTATCTGGACTTTCTAAGAGTCTCCTAAAAATAGTATTCATGATTAGCATAATTATAATAAAGCAATTAGAGAGAATCACTTTGTCAAGTTTACTAGCTAAAAATAGCATCAAAATTTCTGCTTATTAAAATGAATTGATACAAAAGTATTCACTATTAAACGGAATAATAGCCGATGATATTTAGCATCTTTAATCAACGTACTCTCAACATTTGCTTCTAAGGATCTTTATTTGTCCTTAACTCATTTCTGTTCAAATAGTTCATTACTGTATTTTTTGCCACAGTCTTCGATTATGCCTTAAAACAACTTCTGTCTTTTTATCAAAAGAGATACTCTGCTACTAGAAATAACCATTGTAACCTTGTCATTATTCTATCGCACCTTCTGTCAGTCACAAAATTGCTAGAATTCTTAAGAAATTCGATTTTCAGATCATCATGTACCTCATTAGAAATGTTCATCTTTTGAATCTTCAAAATCCTATCTCTGATTTTCCTTATTATAGAATTTCAAAGATATATAATTAGTCTGGTTTCGATAGTTAATCATAGTTAGGCAATTAAGGGGTGTTGGAACCCCAAAATCTTCAAAAAATTGTGATTTCGGATTTTTGCATTTTCAAATTCTCTACACTTTTATATTTCTAAAAATACCATTCTTTAATCTCTATGAAAGTTAGAATTGTAAAAAATCAAGTTTTAATTTGTCATCTACTGCTTTGATCAAAGGAATTTTACATAAAAACGTGTTTTTCTCCAAACGTGATTTTTTTATACTCGATGTACCTTTTCTCAGGAACTACTGCTCACAGGTATCTAAACATTTTATGGCTTGTTTATTAGGTTTCCTAATATTTGCTGAAATGAGCTTTTTGTAATAAACTTAGAAAAAAAAATTTAATTATTTTTGTGTGAGAAAAGTGCTAAATTTTATTATGTCTAACAAAATAGTCTGTAATTTACTGTAAAATTCAAAATGTTTCAAAAGCTCATTTCAATATAATCAGATAGGTATACTTTAGGTTTAATTACAGAAAAAAATTCAAGCTTGTATCTACAGAAGATTTTGAGAAAAGGTACATCGAAAGTGGCCAATTTAACATTGCCGGTATAGGGGTTTCTGATACCCCTTAAGTACAATTTTGATTTTAGTTCTCGAAAAAGTAGCCATAAAACTTCATCATGGGATAAAATGGATTTCCTTGATTTTAGTCAAATCACATTATTTCTAATCCATTTCCTCCTAATTCTTTCTGGTTTCACTTTCAGTTATGCGTTATCAAGAAATCGCTTTGAAAATTCAATTTCGGGATTCGGGTGTAATAACAATGTTACAAAGAGAATTGCACTTGAAGCAAAAGTCAAAAAATGAATGTTGCCAATTCGTCATTAAGTTCCCCAAGATAGCAAATTCACTTGCTTTTTTCTTCTATTTTATTAGACTGCGTCACATTAAAAAAACTGCAGAAAATTGCTCAATTATTATTTTTGTATCTTTCCTGCTTCAAAGAGAACAAAAAGTTTGTTTTATAATCTGGTGAAAATTTCGAAAATTTATATCTGATATATTTTTAAATTTTGAAAATTTAATACCATAGACGTAAAATAGTGTAAAAAAAAGTCTAACGATTTTCATAAATTCACCAACACTTTAGAAATTAAGTTACTGTCTTAATACGAGTTTAATTGAAAAGGTTATTTTCCTCTCTACTCGATAATGCAAGCAGTAAAATTCTGGTGTACTTAGGTTGTTCGTTAAACGAAATAAATACGAAAAATTGTTCGAACATTAAATAAACAAAATCTGAACCCAATTTTGAAAAGGATTGCTTCACCATATTGTATTATCTTTAATAAAAATTAAATTTGATAAAATTGATAAAAATAATTTGAACTCACTAGTTTATCAGGCAGTAAGTTGATCGATAACAGTATTCCAGTCACAATGAAACCCATGAATGAACTATATAAAAGCTTATAATAAAAAAGAACATAAAGCGAAAATATCTACTAGATACAGAATAATAACGCAAATAGCTCTATAATAATATAAGTGTGCCATTGTATGTTTTAAAACTACTATAATCAAGATTTCCGTTTAAATGGAAGCTGTTTTGATATATTAATTGTACGCACACCTGTTTGCTTTTTGTTATAATGCCATTATATATAGTACACCTTTTTAAGTTCAAGAAATGTTAATACAATATCGAAGCTATTAGTGAAGAGGAGTTACGTATGACGAATTTCTGCTGTTTAAGAAAATAATCTTTTTCATATATCAAAAATCAACTAAAATTCTTAATGTAAATCTGACTTTAAATCTTGAAGGTTAATTTATTTAAAAGTTAAATAATTTATTTCTGTGTGGATAAACTCGTAGAATATTAACACTTTAGAATGAAACCAAGACCAAAAAGGAAATAAGAGATATATAATGTGATTTCTCAGATTTCTCTCTTCAATCTCTTTTTAAACAATGCATTTTTCAAATATTCTCCTTGAAATCTGATGATTTTTCTTATGGACTGACAATTTACTTTTCTAATACGATATAGATTTGGTGTGTATCATATGCATATGGTCTTTGAAAGTATAATTAATACTTTTCTGGCATTAAATCAATGCCTTGCTCTTTATATGCAGGAATATAACTTTATGTGTTATTGTAAACAAAATTCTACTCACAATAATCTAATTATCCATTTATTTATCTTTTTCTTTTTTTTTTTTTTTTTTTTTTTTTTTTTTTTTTTTTTTTTTTGAAGAAGATAAAAAAAAAAGTCTGTTAAAAAACAACGAAACCTAAAGACGTAAAATAATATGTAATGATTATGTTAATTTTATTAACAGTTAAATTTTAAGTTTCTTTCCTGTCGATTCTTAACTTCAACTTACTACTTACGGCCAGAACGTAGTTTTGGAATCACGTCTGAATACATAATGAGGAAGAGCGGTATTTAATCGCGAAGTTCTACTTGCTGAGTTAGAGAGAACCAGAGTTTGTGATTAGCGCGCGTCCGCCTTTTTGGCTACTCTCTCTCAAAGTTGTTATTACGCTCGGCCGCACTCAGGTCCTAGTTAGCTTCACAGTCATTTAGAGTTAAGGGGCCAACTCGGTAAGAATCTTGATAGCTTCGGCTATATCTCTTTAGTTTAGATTAGTTTTAGTTTACTTCTTAGCCTCTTAAGTTCAAGCCCAAGTGTCGGCTTTTATTGTACACTCCAAGATGGAGTTCTGTTAAATCTTATTTGAATAATAAAGGGTTATTTACCCTTCCATCTTGTTGTTTCTTGTCACACGAACTCAAGTGACTATTTGCTTAACAGTTCTTAGGATTTTTCACGTTCAACAGCAACTTAGTTTTTACGAAGTGGAGAACTCTACACATATTTATTTGTTTAATGACTTTCACAAACAAAGCTAATGAAAAGTGTATTAATTTTCATTCTAATATTTTGCTTAGTTATACATAGTTATGCACCTTTTTGTAATAGGTATAATAAATTTTACCCAGTGTAAGAAGAGTAGTTAAAATAAGGAGGTTTTCTACAAAATTTATCTGCTTATAAAATCATATGCAATCGCTGCATTAAAAATAAAAAGTAATTGGTAATTGATAGAGTAGTTTTCGAAATATTTTGTTCATATATATGCATATAAGGAATTCATTAACAAATTAAAACTTAATCGGAACAAATTGACAACCTTTACATGACAAATTTCAATTTAAGCACATCACTTCTTCGTTTTGTATCACCTGCTATGCATTAACCGCAGAGCGAAAACTCTTGCCTCTGTGCAGGATTAACACAAAATAATCTGAAATTATAAAATGTTTACAATTTGTAGTTTATATTATTCTTTTATTAGTTAGAAAATGTTTTGCTGAACAACAACCATTTGCTGTTGGGTGTTTCAAATTAATACCTTTTCCTTTCAAAACGTTTATTCATCTAATTTAAGAAAAAATTCTTCTTTTTATGTTTACTTAATGTTTTTTGGATCAATTTTTCATTTGTTATTATTTTTCATATGTTGTATCGCTTCTGTTCACAGGTTTTAATTTTTTGACCTTGCCCTCTTCAGTAGTAAGTAATTTGTATTAGATTTTTAAGCTTTCTTACTTCTTGGTGATTTTGATGCTAATTTAACTCCGAGCTATATGGTTCCAAATTTTCATTTTATAATTTTTTCTTGTGTTGGATTGCTTCTATTTACATGGCTCGATTTTTAGATTTAATCTTTCAAAATAAAAAAAAAATAACTTTCATAACCTGTTTTAAGCTTGATTATTATTTGTTTATGTATATATATATATTACATAGAAAGAAAGAAATTTAGAACCATTTTTTTATAAAGACCAAAAATTTAAATTCATAAGCAATAAATTTTAAAATCTTATAAATGTGCATAATAAGGACAAACAAATGGTAAAACTAAAATTTTGCAAACAAGTGTAAAACACAAATTAAAAAAAAAAAAAAAATTAATGAACAAAACAGAAAATGAAAGAGGAGGAATTCAATCAATTTCAGTGCCACGTCATCAGGAGGAATCATTGAGACCAATTATAAGGTATTTCTCCCGCTTTCCTACCGTGCCTTCGTGGTGTAGTGGTTCTGAACGCTAGGCCGGTATTACAGAGGTCCGTTGTTCAATTTTCGGCGAAGGTGGTTGCTAATTTTTCATCTCTCCGGCCTCGAATTAACCTAATGTCTTTACAGTGGCGCCCGAACTAAAAGGGTGCTGGATGAGGTTTCTCCACACCCAGGATTTGGTGATTGGGTACCTTTAAAAAAACCAATCACCCTTTAAAAAGGGGAGTATATAAGGTATTTCTCCCGCTTTCCTAGCGTGTCTTCGTGGTGTAGTGGTTCTGCCCGCTGGGCGGGTATTCCAGAGGTCTGTGGTTCGATTCCCGGAGAAGGCGGTTGCTAATTTTCATCTTAACTTAATGCCTTTACACAGTTAAATCTCCATTCCATAAAATATCCTTGCTTTTTTATATCAAGAATCAGCTGATGAACAATTTTCTCTGTAGAATTTTAATTTTTTCTACTCTTTGAGGATAAGTTTTCACTTTTATTTAAGATTCTTTTTAGATTTAGAATCTTTTTAAATTGAAAGTTAATTTTCATGTTTTTACTTTGTGTTTTTGCCATTTTCTTTCGCTTTCGGGAGGGACAGAATTGTCAGGTGAACTATTATTGTTAAAATACATTGGATTGGTTCATCAGCTGATTCTGAATACAGAAAAGCAAGGATTGTTTACCGAAGAGAGATTTTAATTTGTTTCAATGTTTCCTCCTCCTAATGACGTGGCATTGAAATTGATTGAATTCCTCTTCTTTCTATTTCTTTTTTGCTCATTAATTTTTTGAATTTGGGTTTTACTTTTTTGAAGAGTATTAGTTTTAACATTTGTTAAATTCTTCTTTTGTACATGTCTAGGATTGTTTTCAAATTTATTGCATATAAATTCCAATTTTTTGCTTTTGTGGAAAATTGGTTCTGAATTTCTTTCTTTATAATTTACTGATAAAATTTCAGCAGCATAATGCGCGACAATTCTTAGAAGGATCATAAATTTTCCTTTAAAATATTATTTGTATATATGTATATATATATTATAAATGTTTATATGCTTATACTTTTTTAATTATTTTGTGATTAGTCGGTAAATCTTAAATAGTTCTATGAGAGTGTGTTTTGTGCTGTGGGGTTATTTAAAGTATTTATTTCATTGAAATAAATGTTTTGAAATGTTTTCTCTGAAATTAGGAAAAACATCTAGCTTGCTAGAGTTTAAAAATTAGAAGGTAGTTCTTACAAAAACCTTATCGGTAAATTTAGATAAGAAAAGATAATAAAACAAAGGAGGAGGGAAGTGGCATTATTTAATTTAATAATCATACAGTTATGGATTTTCTCCTGTAGCGTTAAATCTAATAAATAGAGTTTCCCCAATTATAGACATTTTAGGTACTTTTAACAATAAAAACTTGATAGAAATTTATATGAAAGCTAGGTTTACGGATTCCAGAAGTTTCATCTATAACAAAATGTATTTTCAAGAACATTGGAAGTCACTTTCGTAGTTCTATGTAAATAATGTAATTTGTTATATTTTAAAGCAAATCAAATGAGTAAGTGCTTAATCTACTTCTTCTTATCTTAAAACAGAGATTTCTTGCTTAAATGCTGAGAATTGATTGGCTTCTTATAATCTAAACAAACTATAAAGAATGGCGACGGTTACAAACCTATCAGAAATTACTCTCTAAATTTGTACCATTTTATATTTTTATGGGAAGGCAACAATATGTACTTCCATTAGCAAACTTACATTTCGCAATATATCTGTTTGTAATGCAAAAGTGCATTTTCAATAGTTTACACGATAAAGGAAATAATGTTAAATTAAAAATTGCTTGTAATTTTTTAAACTTTCTATGATTGCATAAGCAACGTAGCTGAGGGGAAAAAACAAGTATCGAACCTAGACTATTTGATCAACAGCTATTGGTGCAACGCTTATTGATTTCATACTTTAATTTGGTCTTCCCAGTCAGTGCTTTAAGACATTTATTATTATTATTTAGATGAGATTTTATCTTTGTCAGAACTGTTACGAAATGTACAGGCGCGGTGAGATAGCTTCTCCGCGAAACAGCTTTAGAGTTGCCATAAAATAGCAAATTTGCCACATTTGGCGAAAAATCGCACATTTGGCGACGAAATCGGCGACATACCATGGACGGATGGAGAACCTTCTGAAACGAATTCTTACCGCTTTAGCCCAGAATGTTCTCGAACACAAGTCGAAAGCTATATAAACACTGCAGAGTGCGAGATAGTTGGTCTCGAGTTAGTCAGTCCGTGTGGAGTCGATTGAGTTGACAGCCGGGCAGCGAGTGCCGAGTGGGCCGTCGAGTGCATCGAAGAGTCTGTTAATGTATCGCGATTAGTGCATCGTCGAGAGAGTGTGTTAAGCTCCGGGAACGACTGAAACGAAGAGTCGGTAGCTGTGCTCTGTGTGTCGGCGAGTGCATTGCGAGTTGTAACGTGGAAAGTCTCAAGAGTACACGGAGTTCCGAGAACGACCGAGCAGAGTCGGGATCTGTACTCTGGTGCTTTGCGCTGAAGCTGTCTCCACCGTTATTGCCTCACAGTGTGAAAACTGTGTCACTGATTGTTCTAGAGTGCTTATAGTAGATCTTCGACGACTGTAACGACGACTGTAAAAAGTATTTAGCCAATATTAATCAGGACAGCTCCAACTGATTAATATTGGCTAAATAAAGTGTGTTTCGATACTTCATCAAGTGTCGTCGTTATACACTCCAAATCTACGAACCTCGTACGAACGTGAAGGAAGAAAATAACGTAACAGAATTATTTTCCATTTCTGCAATTTGCATTCCTAAACTCAATGTTGTTTTTTAGTTTACATATTTTAAATAAATTTTTCAATATGGCAGTTATTTTCGTGCCTACAACTCTGTTATAATTTTATACTTTTTTTTTCCTTCAAGATTATATAAGGGTTTCTATAGAAGCAACAGAGGCTCTTAAACTTTTCAACAATCCCCAAAGGTACAGTTTTCCCGCTGTCCTCCTAACGTATGCACAACTCAGTCCTCAAATTATTTTGATACCTATTTTCTTTCTTAGCACGTTTCTCCCGTTTCTTTAAAACCTGAGACAACTTAAGTTTGCATTACAAAGCAGTACACTCCATTCATGTTAAAAATACCACTTAGAGAACAAAACGTTGCTTACATATGTCTTCAAACTTGTTTGATACTTCAAGAATTATAGCAGCTGTAGTTGCCTTTTTTGGGTCCAGCATAACTCCTCATTGCATACGTAAACATATTTCTAAGCTACTTTACAACACTTCTTGCATAAAAATGAGCTTAAGTAACTTTAAAACTGCCGCATATCATTGTCAAGCTGAAAACTTCTTTAATAAAATTTAAGAGAATACATTGAAACGTTGCAAAAAACACTACAACTAAGTATGGTTTTTTACGTAATCATACGAAATCAGCGGAAAGTCAATGAGAACACAAATGCCAATTTATTACCATTTAATATTTCTGATCCATACGTATTCCATAAAAATTTAATTATTCTAATGATCAAATTAATCTGTACCACTTTTGTCAATATTGTTTTTCAGTTTTCTTTTATAATAAACATGTAGACTGTTCAAAATGGTTACTATAATTTTCATTTCCTCAAATGCCTACTTTAAATATGTATCTACGATTATAAACTCCAAATGAAATATTACAATTACTAAAACAATCATGTGCTTTATCTAATCAAATACTAAATGTTTCATACTAATACGTAAACAAGTCATAGATATATGCTCAATAATGACTTTCAAGGGCCAACTCTAAATTCAACAATGTGCTACTTCATTCAGAAGGGAACCATACATTAATCGCCAAAACGAATCAAATGTTTTTCGCGACTTTTCTCTAAATTTGTTCTTAAAAGTCTTATAAAACACACTTCAGTAAATTATTTTCTTGCTCTGGAATGTAAACTACAAATCAATTATTTTTATGTATTTCTTGCTAACAGATTTACAATCTGTATTTTTTATCTATCACGAAATCTTGAACTCTAACAAATACCAACCACCTTCAAGAATGATGAATTTTTAAGGTCAGTATATGTCACGAATGAGAGGGAATTAAAGTGCAAGGCTGTACCAATTAAATTACTAATATGGAATTCAAAAATTAGACTTAAAATAATTTTTAATTTAAAGTTACCAAAAATTAAGTATAGAAAATCCTTTACTTTTAATAATACCCTTATTTTTAATACTTTCCACCTCTGTGCTAAGAATTATTGAAACCACATAACATTGAAAAGTGAAGTCGACCATAGTGAAAGGATTAAAATATACATTATTAAATATGTAAGCCTTGAAACCAGTTGTCTCCATTTTATTAATCAGCTTAGATTTCATCACTTTATTATTCAAAGATAGAAGATTTTTTTCTAAAATAAACTACGACCTTAGAAGAAACTTCTGAAGTGTATGAAAAACTTGCCAAAGCAGAGGAAATGTAAGCTGGAAATTTAAAATATAAAATTTGAAACCGGAAATTAAAAATTTCAGGTATAAAAATGAATAACTGTACAAATAAAAGGTAAACACGAAGAAACTTACAGATAATTCGCTTTTCTCCTTAAATAAATCTCATTTCAAATATGAAAAATCGTTTTGTTTCTACATTCTTTTAAAACGTGGAAATCAAAATTTTTAAAATCTAATTTCTAAAATCAAAATTTTAGAAATATACTGCATTGGGTTTTAACGGAATAAAACTGCAACTATACATATATGTATAATGATTAAAATATCTGGCACATAAAGGCAAACAAACGGCAACATATTTTAGAAATAAATGTGCGTGCGAAATGCCCCACTGAGTGGTATAGGAAGCTACATGCTACTACAAAAAAAGTTCTTAAACCATTGATTTTATTCTGAATGAATGATTTTTATAAGACACCATGACACTCATAATATAAAATAATAGTTATCACAAAATATTCATTCCAGAAGGCGTTATTTTTGAACGATTAGCATTGTATTGACTATAAATTTTTAGTAAAAGAAGATAAAACGTTTCTATATCTTCGTTTGGAGCAGCAAACAAGTAATCGCCAATGCGATTTAACTCAATTTGAAAACCACAAACTCCTAGAAGATTTTTTCTTTAAGATGTTTGTAAAGTAATGTTAAAAGGCTAGAAAGAATATTTACGACATCCAGTTTCGAGGTTAAGGTATGGCGTTTTAAATCTGGTGGCTTGAAATCACACGTGAGTAAATCGTAGGAAAAGGTTGTGCACTATAACATTTCTGTCAAGGTCACTTTAGTGAAAATCAAGAGTTTTGAAAAAAATTTGGCATTTAAATTACGGTTGAAAACAAGGTATGTAAAAATAAGCCATTATATTTACTTATGAAAAAGAGCTCGACTATATCTTCAAAAATCTAACCAAATATATGGTATCTTCAAAAATTTGCGATATTCCAAATGGCTACACTTTAAATAACATGAATAATTTTTGTCTCAGATATTACATATATCCATTAAAAGGTAACTCAGAGCTAATTTTGAAAACTAATTTCGTGCGTAAGAGTATTCGCATATTCGTCTTTGATTTTATAAAATAATTTATTGTGAATATATTAAGATGTACAAATCAAACCCATTTGCTTCAAAACAAACTGAAAAAAAATCACAAAGTTCCTAATTTGTGTCCCCAAGAATTTGCGTCCTTCTTTATTTTCCCTCAAATTATTTCCAGTTCTCGACAGCACAAGGACTAAATATTATTGAGATCCTTCGCTTTACAAGCCGAAGTAAGGAATATACGTCTTACATACTAGCATGTAAAAAGATACGATAATTAAATAAACGTCTGCTCACAGATGCAATTATATAGGGAGGGAGATGGAGAGAACGATTGTATGTTTAGCTGTTGCTCCGTCATACCTCGTTACGGGCAGAAACTATCCATCCCTACTTCTATAATCTTGTTAAACCAGTCTAGCCCCTGCGGCAAGTCGCACGAGATGTAATTTTCTTTTAATAGTTCCTCCCCCAAGTGTTCTTGGGGCTTCACGATGATGGATGTTAAATGAAGTTCTCGATGTTGTTACGAAAGAGCTCGTAAAACATGATCTACTGTTACAGCGGAATCTTGCTGGGTAAGAGGGATAATCTTATAAAGTATCTCTTTCGCCCTGTTAGAAGGAATGCGGTATTATCGATAGAATCTGCGAATTTATATATCAGTTACCGACTAATTAAGCTATTAAATGTCGCATTTTGAGCATGTAGTGTTGGTGAGATCTGCGTCTCAAATATATTTGCGTAATATAAAGTTTCAGAATGGAACTAAGGCTAAGAAGATTTCGAAATTTATCCGGAGTTTATAGACATTTAGCACATTGAAGAATTTATCATTAAAATTTAAAATATTAAAAAATGCACAAAAAATTAAAAATATAAAAAATCGCAAAATTAAGAGTAATTGTTATCTGAACTCAGTTTGTAAGTTTTACTTAATGATTGTACTTAGTTACAATGTTTTCTTCTCACGCGTGCGGGAAAACAAAAAATATTTCTTTCTAAATAATATCATGATAGACTTGATTCTTTGTTCTGTAAAAGTGCACTTTCTTTATAAACTTCTTCCCTTTTAGCGAGGACTGGTGTTTTCTGAAAAACGAAAATTGAAGTAACAATGTTGTGCAAAATTACGTATTTCATGGGTTCGTTAGAGAAACTTATTCTCAAACTTTTAAACATTGCTATTTATGTTTCTTTTTGTTTATCTGAGCCCTAACAAGCTGAAATCTGTATCTAAGCCGTATTTACTCTGAAGTTGCAATAGTAATTTTCTATAAAATTACGTATTGAATTATTAGAGAAACTTGCTCTCAAACATTGTTGTTATAGGCATTCAGATTATATTCATTGCGAGTTCAAACTAAATTTGTCAAATCGAAAATCAGGCAACCTAGCCACTACTGTTGAAAGGTTAATTAGCCCTTCAGAAATTAGAGATATAGAAATTAAAATATTAAATTCAAAATGAAGTCTTCAAAATGATTATAAGCTATTTCTCCCGCTTTTTCTGCGTGCTTTCGTGGTGTAATGGTCAGCACGCTCGACGCGTTTTCGAGAGGTCCGTGGTTCAAGTCCCGGCGAAGACACTGCTCATTTTTAATCTCTTCTGCTTCGAAATAGCCTATTGTCTCTACAAGGTAAAACCAAATCATAGGAACTATTCTTATGATATAACTGAATACGAAACTAACGCCTAGTGAAGATTTGTGTAGTTATTTTACACAAATCTCTAGAATAATTTTAAAAAATAATTGTTCAAGATATAACTGAGCATATGTCTCTCAGGATAGCTTTACGACGTGTGCAACAATAATTTATTTCATCTAGCAATACGTTCTGTTTTTCTGGGCCGAAAAACTGCTAACTGAAACAATAAACAGTGCAAGAGATTTCCTTAATGGTGTTCAAGAATCTAATTTGTTTCAGGTTTCATTCTAAGGTCTAAAACATTTTTGTCTAAATTAATCTTCGAATTTGGTTTAATATTTTGTTACTTTGTCCTATTAATATTTAAATTTACTGTACATAAACATGTAATAAATGTAAACACTATCGCACAGTTTTTTTACATTTGTTCTCAATCTTATCATCGTCCAAATCAAATCCAGCATTTTGCCATTAAATTTTAATTGATTCGAATTGCTTGAATTTATATTAATTCAAGAAATATTTCATTCTCATGAAACGAAACTGAAAGTCCATTTGATAATGCACTAATCCTGAGTATTCATAAAAAAATCAATTTTAGAATAAATTATGTGAAGCTGGATATTGTTGATTGCGGGCAAATATGCTGCGGGTTCTTTCTAATGCATATAGTTACAACGTTGTTATAAATATCTGATCTAAACAAACTAAAACCCTACTGGCAGATACCATAATTCAAAAGATGAACAAATTTCGTTTCTTTATTGATATAACTTTAGTTCCTCCCGCAGCGCTGTATTCACCAGGAATTATCATATGCATGAATATGATTTGTGATATTATATGTTTAGAGCTAAGGCAATTCAAGTATAGTCAACATTCGTATACGACCTACGACCATAGCCTACGATTCGTATAATACGATTTAAATCCCAAGGGAAATCACTGCATGCATGCTATTTTGATATTACTGTAGGTATTCTATTATCCAATTATACATGCAGGGTTTCCATAACATTCCTTACGGTGTCTTTATTTTCCAGTTACATACATACATTTCCAGTTTATATACATACATTTCCAGTTACAAAAATCATTTAAATATGACAAATATTTATATTATGGCATTATGAATTATTATAAAAACATTATTTCATTAAAAGTTGCAAGATTCACCTTTTATGTCATTCCATATATTTAGGATAATTTATATTGGTTTTAAAACATAAAACTTTATGTTTTATAAAAGTAGAGAGTGAGATATTTAAATTAATTCTAAACTAAAAAATAAATTATTAATTTTGATAAATGTTTCTGATTTTAAAAGCCTCAGTAAATATGCGGATTCATGCGAGTGTTTTGCTTAAAATGATAAAGACCTTTTTTTACCAAACTTTTGAAGAACTCCTGTTCTAAGAACCTGCGAGAGGTTTAATGTGGCGCATAACGAACTCGTAACATTATTTGCATAAAGAAAAACTGAGGAAATGTATTTAGTCTAATAAAGTTTTGAACGTTATTAGATCACGATCCTAAAATAATAAATTCGTATGCGATTATTATGACAAAATTTAGGTATTTGAAAATTCATGAATTTCTTGCGTAAAAATTCTTTTGGCATACAAAATATAACAAAATTGCAATAAAAGTATACTAGACATTAGTAAATTACACAGAATTCACCAGAAATATAGAAAGTTATTAAATGGAAAATCATTGAGTTTTGTATTATTCTAATTTATTATTTAACCATCCTCTGTAGGAAATCCAAAAGCATACCATTTTGGCAGAGAAAAGTCTAATGAAATCCCAAATTTTGAAATTAAATAATTCGATCCATTTGCATCGTACGGTTATGTAATTTTTTTTTCCTTTTGCATGTAAGGAAATGTTTTAATAAACATACGTATATGGACAAAGAAACCATATAAAGTTAGATTTCTTAATTTTTACAAATTAAAGTAGTAAACAACAATATTTGCTTCATTTAATTAATTTTGAAAATGGGAGTGTATGTATAAGCCATATGGTTGCTAAATTAAAGGCTGTCTTAAGAATTCTTATGTCGACGCTGTATATTGTAGCTTTTTTAAGTATTCTGCCACTGTTAGCAAACACATCAATAATGATGTGTTTACTATCTAGACTTGTATATATAACACTTGTATGCAAGTAGTTGTAAATGACAAAGTGCAGTGTATATTATGATCTTTGTATTTGTTAACCTACATAACATGTTTTTAACTATTCATAATTGCCTAACAGAACTTATGTCTTAGCCTCTCAACTGTGACTGATCTGTTGAGATAAAGGTTCCATTTAAAAACTGTAAACTGCAAGGTTACATTTAATCACTAATTTAGCAGGATGGTTCTCTGGTAAGCTGACGTCTCAGTAGAGTAAATAAAATAAAGTTGACGGGTAGCGTAGATTATGTTCAGAAGCGGAACGCATGTTCTGAATTTTTATGTAAATATTATTGTCTTCATTATTATAAACAAATAGGCCAATGGTTGCAGCATTTTAAATTTGCTGTGACGCTAGAGTCTCAGAACTTTTCTGTTGCGCCCAAAGCCGTCGCTGTGACCTACTTAACAGTTTACAGAATGTAAATGATCCTATCAGCTTGGTTAAATTAAAGAAGGTAAACAATAATGAAACAGAGATTTTAAGTTACAAGGAATGTGTGCAAAATATATTAAACAAATACGCATTTGAAAAATTCGTGAAGGAGTATATGAGCCTTTCTCATTCGAACGTATTTTCCAAATCATGCATTCAGACTGGACATAGCCGATTCAATGCCTACTGCTCTCTGATTTTTTCCAGATCTCTGCTATTTATGACTGCTATGCCGAATATTTGGCCTTCTAATAATATGAACCTAAATATGAGTTATTAATTTTTTAAAGGTTAATTAAAGGTATGAGATATTTTCTTCCTCTTATATGAGGTAATTTCTCCCTTTGTGGTGTACCTGGAAACACGTTCGAAGCGTATTCGAAGTCCGTAGTTCGAATCCTAGCGATAGGATTCGAATTTTTCACGTTCTTGCATCGATATAACTTAATGACTCTACAAAGGCAAAATCAATTTTTCATCAATTTAAAGTTATTTAAAAAATGATAAAATGCATTATTCTTTTTAATGATAAAATGCTCCCAAATCAATTTATTTTTGACAAATTTTATCGAATTGAGAAGCAAATAGATGAGTTAGAAAAAAGACAATTTGTATATTGTTTGTTGAATGTTCTTCCAATCATGGCAGTAATGCATTGATTGTGAGATTTTGAAATTACGTGTACTAAATATTATCTCTATGAAGATACAGAAATATTTCACAGTACTCATTTAAGCCACCCAGGGTTTCTCAAGTCTCCGCGGTGCGAAGTTTGGAGATCACTGTAATTATGGTATAGAAATAGCATTGCTATTGAGTTGTACAGACATTAGGCATTTTTTTAAGCGGGAGAGATGAAAAATGAGCAATGCCCTCGCTGGGACTCGAACCACGGACCTCTCGAATACGCGGCAAGTGTTACACCACAAAGACATGCTAGGAAGGCGGAAAGAAATACCTTATAAAGTTAACAGTCCCATTATGTAGTGTATTTATAGATCCCTGTATTTACGCTCTCTTTTTTAATGACCTGAATGGATAAACTGAATTTTAGTGAAACTGAATCATCTTTCTGGCGGCAGCTGTAACAATACTATCTAACTTGTATGATAATACACACTGTAAATGTTACATGCACTGGGAACATTAGCAATAAATTGAAGCGAGCCGAACTATATCCTAATAGATTTATTAAGAAAATATTAAACTCGTGTATTTTAAACTCTTCTTTTTCAAGGAGCTTTGCAGAGAAGAATGGAAAACTATACGTAATAAATTGCTTAAAGCAAAAATGAATAGAAAAATACATGCGGAATGTTTAATAAAAATAATGAAAAAAGTGTTCCATTCTTTCCGTTATAAACTTACGCATATTTATTATGATTCCATGATTTTTAATCACACATTTATTCAGACTGTAACGGAAAATATTACATATAAATTGCATAATGGCATTTGCGGAAACTCTTTAACCCTTTCCGGCACACTACCTTTTAAAGTTGGAATTTCGATTAATAATGGCAGGCAGTCTAATTAGGCCTAGAGGAGTACATAAGAAAATTTTGTGAAGATACCACTTATCGTTTTAATTCTGTGGGTGTGCCCGTAGTGGGCACACTGATTGAATAGAGCTTCAAAAAGAAAGCTGAAACGAGCATTGCTGGGAAGCGCGTAAAACAGTAAAAAGATTTTGCCTACAAGTAAAGAACACTAGATTCTGAATACCGTAGCATATTTAGCATTACCCAGGGTGTGCCACGGGAGGACCTGCTACTCTACACCCCCTAAAAACTCTTTTTTAGTTATATGATGATAACATGCGTATGAATGGACAGAAAAAGTAACCTGTATATGATATTTGCATTATTTACATTTCATGTTTACACTTTAGTCTATTTTTTTCATGGTTATACTTTTCGAAGAAAGCGGCACCACCTTTGGAAAAGCACAACCCAATAGTGCATGTTTTGCACATGTACCGGGATCCGTATCAGATTCACTATCTGAAAGCAATTCATGTAGCAATTTTAGTGTTTCAGAAATCGTCAGCCCTCTCCGATCCGTTTATAAAATAATTAAAAATCTGAAAACATAAACTAATATTATATCTAGAATTAGAAATTGTAAACTATAAAATAAAATTAAATAAACGTCTACAACTCAAAACTATTAAACGTAGCGCTAGCGAAACTTTCAACAAAAGCGAAAGAAAAAAAGAGAACTGCTCTAGTAGAAAACCCAACAGCTAACTGATAAAATTACCGCTCACCGTCAGAAAATCACTCCAACAATTTGTTAGTTGATAATCAAATGTCCCCTCAAAAAAAAAAAAAAAAAAAAAAAGGAAGAACAGGAAATGAAATGAAACACAGATGTGGACCCACCTTTCTGTTATCAAGGAACTGACCGATGAGATGCAGAGAAACAAAGAATACAGACTCTCAGTTGTCCTAGATTATCGGTGAGCCCTGTCTGGGCACACCTAGGGTTCGTCGTTTGATTTTAGGCAAGATTTCAAGGTAAAATTTAAGAGTAATGTAAAATAAGGGGATTAGCATACAGCCAAAAAATAAAATAGAAATTTATTTTCAAACAATTCCTTTTATACCTTAAAAAATATGAAAGATTTCTTTGAAAAATGAGGGTCATAAAAAACTAAACACGGCTAAAATATATGGACTGGTTTGTGTTGAGTATCAACTATAAATAAAGAAGGTTCAGATTAACTTATAGTAACCTATAAATCATTTTTCATTCAATATTTCTGTGCGTACAGAAGGAAATGTTTAGGTGTGCCTATACCGGGCACACCGCGCCGCAAAGCGTTAAAGCCTCAAAAGCCACGAAGATGAGAACTAGTGATTAATGTATAAGTTGATGGTATGGGAATGTTTGCAAACTGATTCAGTATTTCGTTTAAGATGGAAGGAATTGAAGTAATGGTAATACACATTTTAAGGTACATGTGCAATGAAATTAAATCAAGTGCACAAACATCTGTTTTAGCCTGAGTAAGCTCAATTCTCTCATTCATTGCCTCTCTACTTATTTTAAGTAAATTAAATACATAATTATTCTTAGCAATTGTATTCCTATCGGTTATTGCGGGGGAACACTTAACATAAACATACCAGTCGAGTTTTATCAGGACAATCAAAATGTTTCCTCCTCGGAACAAACACTTATCGAAGCCGATAAGTTTACTGCTTTGGCATCATTTTGTTTTCTTTGAAAGAGCCATTAAGAGTGAATAGAATGCAGGTCGGCTTGATTTTAAAGCATTTCGCTTGAACGCCCACACACCCTGAAGTACAAATGGGAGTTCTCTCAGCGGATGAGAATTAATCTCATCGGCGAGTAATGTTGGCTTAAGCTGATCGACATAAAATCTTACAGTTACTTGCTTCCTAAATCCATTTCAAAATCCCGTAAATGTCAGACTGAAAGGGTTTTAAAAGTTCATTCCTTACTTTTGTTTTCCATTTATTTATGACATTAAGCTTGAGATAACTTGGCTCTTATCGCCATAAATTTAATATCTCCTTATATTAAGACTATAAAACCATTGTTTGCTCTAGTCACTGAACTTCACCACTCGTCTGAATCTTCATTGATCATTTTAAATTCATTGATCATTTATTTCCTGACATTTTAAATAAGCGAAAGGATAAAATTTAGTGATAAGAAAAGTCAGCAAACGAATACAAGCTCTGCATTATTTTCTCTTTTCTCCTCTAAATTCTGAGTCAAAATAGAATTTCAGAGTATTTAAAAGGTTATTCAAAACGTCTGAAGTAAATATTAAGCCTTATTAATAGCTATTATGTTTCCTTTCACTTTTTAAAATGGATAATATATAAATTATTTTTATAAAATCATGTTAGCTCCTTATTAAAAGTTTCTTTATGCTTTATTATCGCGAAACTCACCAAATGTTCAAATGTTTATAAATTTCAATAAACTAAAATCTGAGAAAACTGTAGAAAAAGAGATGGAATTCTTTTTTTTTTTTTTTCTACTCATACGTTTATTACATATTTAATTTTTTAATCTTCGTTGACTAAGATAGACAAACAAATGCATACGAGAATTCTTGAGAATGCCTTTTAGAATGGTATGTTCAATCTTTTCATTTTCAAACGTGATTGAATAAATGAATGTACTTACAACATTTAATCTAGCATCGTCATTTGACAGCCATATTTTGTAATACAAAAGGGCATTTTGAAAACTATCTTTATTTTCACAGTGCAGTGTGTATTAGGGTAAATATAAGATCCTCATTCTTTATAATTAAACTGTGGTATTCTCAGTTCTTGTTGAAAAGTCAGATAGTTTAATATCATTAAGAACAGTATTCCAATGTATAATTTGTATTTTAGTTGTAATAATAATAGAAAAAAGTTTCATTCAGTGCAAAATGGAATATTTAATATTAGCACAAAATAACAGGGGACATATATAACTATATTTCTTGAGCTCTTGTTAAAGATTTACAAATTGATTTGACAACGTTTTAGTTGTATTTCAAATCTAATTGCTGTCTTTTTGACAGAAAACTTCAGGTATTAAATTGTAGTAAAAAATAAAACTCGCACAGCTGAATTGCCAAATCAAGCAGAATTTCAGTTCTGTTTTTAATAGAATAAATGTGAATACTTTGAGAAGCTATTACGAAGTTTCTCTTCTTCAGGGCTTAATTTTAAAGATGCATTGTGATGCTAAATTTATCTGAAATTTTTCGAACAACACATCGGAATCTAATTAGCAATAACTATTTCCTCTTAATGCTGTTTCTGTTATATTTATATTGTTGCGAAATGCCAGCTGCGGCGAGATAGTTTTTCCGTGGTTAGGGTGGTGGAGTTAGTGTTGCTCGAAAATGGAAGGGTTGCCTCATTTGGCGTAAAATAGCCCATTTAGCGAAAAAATCGGTGATATAGCATAGCCGGAGAGAGAACATTCTAGAACTCACTTTTAGCGGTTTTTCTCGGAAATATTCTCGAAGGTAGTTTAAAGCTATATATTCCGTACCCGTACGCGGAGAGTGAAGAGTATCTCGAATTTAATAGTATAGTAGTAACTTTAGTTCAGAACTTAGTTTGAGAGCGGTTGACCGAGTCGGGAGCTATACCTAGTGCTTTGCCGTGAAGCTGTCTTCATCGTTATAACCTGAAGACTGTGTTGCTGATTTCTTTCAGCGTGTTTATTGTAGTTTTTCGACGATTGTAAGTGTTACCGTCAGTTACTCCAAATTCATGAACCCGTATAACGCAACAATATATTTTCAAATATTATGAAAAGATTATTATTGCTGTTAATCACTGCATTTAGCTCAATGCTAATTTGTATATTGTACATAAAAATGTGTAACAATGACGTAAAAATGCACCTTAATGATAATAAATTTTAAAAAACACTTTTAGTGTTATTTATAATATGAATAATGGAATGTTTAATATGTACTCCTACTCTAATTCTCTTCATCTCATGGTATACGTACATAATAGCTTACAGTAATTGTATGGTTAAGTTTTGATCGGTATGTAAGCTCATTTTCGTTTATGAATATTCACAAAAATAAACTAAAATAGTACGAGGACATTATTTAAGTTCCAATCTTATTTTCCCAGATAAGTAAGTATTGGCATTTTTCTTTCTTATACTAATATGTATTTCAGAACATGATTTTGCTGTTGATTCGTAGAGCGATTGTTTATTTATCGGAGCAGAAAATACAGAAAACAAACGATTTTCTTGCCCGAATTTGAATTCTGAACCTTCCGATTACCAGCCGGAAGTGCCACTACGAAGACATGCTGTGAGGAAGAAGAAAATTCCCCATTTATTTAACAATATGAACTTCATTATTCTTATAAATTAAGATGGAATTTAATAAACTATGCTTTGAGCTGCATCTTGTATTTTATACATAGTTTAAATGTAATACTAAAGCTCGTAATTTCCCCGTCTTTATAAACCAATGTAAATTCGCCAGGAAGACTGACGGCATTTATCGTAAACCCATTTTTTAGCCAATGAATAGAACACTTTCACATCTAAAACCTTATTTATCAGATGCACAAGTTTATTTTATTTCATTATTACTCTTCTTAATCTTGGACACAAGCACCTCAGATACAAGATTAAGTACGGTAATAAAAAAACTTCCGTCTGGGATAGCGTGAGCGATTGTAAATTTACTGCTTTCGCGCAAGCTATTGCATCATTTATCAAGCTGAAACTGAAACTCGTGATAGAGATTGTATCCTAAGCTTTAGTATTAAGTAGCTGCCAAACTAGGGTGCCACTTCATTTTTAAATATTTTCATCTAAGAAATAATATGTCAGTTTTCCCTTTGTAATATAACACTTTCTCTAACCACGAAGATTTCTCTTTTGTTTTTTATGACAACAAATATTTCTATATTCTTCTCAATTTCCAACTATTGTCATCGTAATTAGAAACAGTAAAGCTTGACATGCTAGCATTGGAAGAATTCCTAAATAGGTATTTTTACAATTGCCACCTCGCAACCGTATGAATAATGATTGTTTGGTTTATGTGAATATGGCAAAGCTACGAGAGCTATCTACGAGAGCTACGAGAGCCTTTGTCGAAAACGTTCTAAGGTAAACTGGCTCGTATACACGTTACACATGGGGAAAACTACGGAAACGCCCATGCAGCCAGCCGGTTCGCGTGATCTGAATCTCGAAGTGAACTATCAGTGTTTAGCGACTTTACAGCTCGGCCGCTGGTGGAACCCAGATGAATAAAATAATATACTTAAAATGGATATAAAAACTTTCAAATAGAAGTAATCTAGTTAAATGCACTAAAAAGTACCGTCTCAGCTCACATAGCAGCTTCGATCATATGTGGGTAAAATGAAATCGTGAGCCTGATTAACAATGAAAATACATTTTTTTTAAAGTGTTGGGCGCTGTGCTTATGCTTTATGTTGCCTTGTGTTTTTATTTATATGTATTATTGACAAATATGTTGTAACAGTCATGTTATTTGTTACGTTTTAATGCATATAAAATTTTTAATACATATAAGGCTGTGCAAATTTAATTTTTCCTATTATTTTATATCACATTTCTCAGTTGAAAGAAAATAAAGTCTAATAACAAAGAAGTGTTATTAGACTAAAAATTAAATTTTCACATTCATCGTAGCAATGAAATCTTTGGTGTTACCTTGCTTTCTTTGTCATTCAATCCGTTGTAAAATTACATTTAGCTCGTTTTTATTTCTGCTTGATTAAAAAATATATTTCTTCATTACTTATAAGAATGGAGTGACAAAGGGGTTATAAATCCTTAATTTAAAAATATATCTTTGTTATGGCGATGCTGCATGATAATTAAGATCTTGATCTGTTCTTGAGATACTGCTAAAATTAACCACATTATCTATTGTCTCTGTACGTACAAAAATATTCCCTCTAATTTACACAGCAAAGGAATGCATCACGTCACTTTATTTGAAAATATTTAGATCTATCTAACGAAAGGAGATTAAATTCCGTTTGGAACAAACTTCTCTAGCAATCGAAAAAATCGCCCCAATTCGGTAAATGTAGTTAAAGATGCCCAGCGAACTTCAATGCGAAGATTTGTTTCCGATTTATCCAATGATGGAAAAAATCAAATTTCTACAATGAGTGCTTTGATTTTTAAGTAAACATATGTAAGGAGAAACCTGTAAAGAATTTCTTCAACATTAATTATGTTCGGGTGGAGGATTATTTTATTCAAAATTTGATGGCTCTAGGTACCGTCGTTTTTTAACAATGCGAAAAATATACATACAGTCATGCAGATTCTTCATTATTTAATTTCTTTAAATATAATACAAAGCGACAATCGTTAGTGGCAACATTTTGAAAAGTGATTCAGACTTTTAGACTGATTCAACGCAAAATGCCATATCGAGACTAATAACCCTTCGGAGCTAAAGCTCCTGTGCCTAACAACATAAGAACGACGATATAAAAAGCATAAAATAATTTTTAGTATAGGTAAAATAATGTGTAAAATAAATGTTTGCAATTAATTTATCAAATATCAAATATAAAATCAATTATTTTGCATCGTATTGCACGAAAAATTAGTACCGAACACTATTATTTTTTTATATGCAATATGGTGCAATCTATTTAAAAAGTGTATTAATTTTCTGAATGATGTCAAACAATCTTCAAATATTTTTGCAGTTTTAATATCTAATATAATGCATTAAAGCTAGAACAAACAATGTCATGTGCTTTAAGTCTTTGTATTGTTTTTAATCACGTTTGTAATGATAAAAATGTCCCCTCAGTACTAAGTTTTACTGAACTTAACTATCTCACCGATACGCTTCACACAAGTTCAAGGTCAAAGTTGAAGTATTAAGCGAAATTGGATTTTCTTTCTTCCCATTGGTTGTGCCTATACTACAATTGTATAAGTTCTGATTTTTCAGCATCTGTGGTATATATGGCTTTTTGAATACATGGATTTTTCACCCCAGTTTGCGCCTTGGAACCGACGTATTTTGTAAACTATATATTCGTTTGAGTCAACAATCTTGGATGTGAGGAATCCAGTTATGTCCTAGAATGGAATCAAGGACTTAGGTGGATTGTACTAACTTACCAATAGCAAGAAAGAGAATCAAACACCTCTTATTGCTTCAACGTCCATATACATAGAACCTGTGAAAAGCATATTGAACGACTGCCACCTTCGCAACAATAGTTCTAACAGAACTTATCCCGCTTCACATACTACAAGCTGAACAGGAGACTGTGTGTTCAAGAATCATTCAACTTAGCCGAAATGATAACTTTAACAATATCACATACAGTCCAGTGCAACATGAGCGACCCATAAAGATCTTACAGATAAAACCTGGACTAAAAGGATCAGGCACGTACATCCTAATCAACAATATGTAGTCATCTTATAATGCAAGAGACGCCTATATTATTATATTCACAGATGGCTTCAAAACTACTGAATTGGTACCGCCGTTTTCTATGGTTAATGGGAGAAAGGGAACTTTATACATGGAAAAAACATCTCAAATAACAACATAATATTTTCCAGGCTCAAGCATTAGCTATTACAAAATTTATCCAATAAATAATTAAAACAGCATCAGTAAATAAAATTTTCTACATCGATAGTATGTCTACTTTACTCGAAAGATTGAATTACAAGCATACTTGCCTCTTATAGTAAATATCCAACATTTTTCACAATATAATAATCAAGGGTATTTACAACTTATGTAAGTTGTAGCTCATGTAGATTTCATAGGTAACGAAGCAGCGGACAGGCATGCTAAAGAAGGAAAGTAGTAATTATGAAGCAGAGGAACTAAATATCCTAACAACTTCCTTCCGCCAAAAAAGAATTCTACATGAAAAGGCATAGAACAATTGCAAATAGACTGCGATCGAGGAGAAACTGGTAAGACGCACATAAAGTTTTATTCCTAAATCAGCACAAATAGACACATAACCATCTCATAACTAATTATTTCTTTACAGTGCATGGCTCCTTTCTAAGCTGTTTTCATAGCTTTTGCCTCTCAAATATAAGTACATGTGTCTTCGAATTGAATACTTCACCAGACCATTACAGACTATCTTTACTTGCGGCTGCCACTGATTTTTATCAAGTGACCTGCAATATGGACTCTTTTAAAAATCATTATCAAAAATTATTATTAATTATGAATATCTGCATTACAATCAACATTATTTCAGCTATGGGAATATTTCAGATATTTGTCAAACAGAATGAAGACCAGTAAAGTTCAAAAGAAAAATTACAACAGAACAAGTGTACTTTAAATGTTTTATAATTGATAAAGACTGACATTAAATGACTGAAATAGGCATTTAACTTGTAAGGTTCATCTTAAGTTTTTAACAGTTATCTTTAGTTAAAGCTACTTTCATGTCCTTCCTAATTTCGGCATACAATTACCTACCAGAATGTGTTTTTAAAACCGCCTTTAATACAAATGAGTGGTATTTAAGTCGAAGTTCCACAGACTTCGAGAGAGAGCCTCAGAGTTTCTGACTAGCGCACGTTCGCCTTTGGACTACGTCTCTCTCTATGCTGTTACTACGCTCGGCGGTATTTCTTATTTGATATTCAGGGGCCAACTATTGAGAAATTTCATAGTTTCAGCTTTATTTTTTTAGCTAAGCATTAGTTAAGTTTTATTTCTGATTACTTTGAGTTAAGCCCAGGTGGAGGCTTTGTTGAACGTTACTTTAATTACTTTAAACTTTTATTTAGAATAATAAAGGGTAATTAACCCTGAGTTTACGTGTCTGTTCCTCAGCTAAAGCGATTATTTGCTTAGCTGTTCATTAGGTTCCTACACATTTAGCTGTTAGAGAAAAGGGTGGAACTCCACAAACTATTCAACATAATAATTAAAATTTTACCTTAGGTTATGATAATTACAACATGGTCACTTTAAAACGAAATTTTTAACTATTTAGATATAATTTTACTTACAAATGTATAAATGAAACACTTAATGGATTTACATTTAGTCGAAGCAATTAAGTTATATTTTAATTTAAGTAATCGCAAATTTATAATTTATGTATACATTTAATGTATAGTTTTATATGCTTTAAGTGTTTTGTTATGTTTGAAGTGTATTGTATTTATATATATATATTTATATTACATACTGCATACACAGTATATATCTTATTATATACCAAATGTTGTATGATTTTAAATTCACTTCAAATATAAGTATGGAAGTGGCAGAAGTTGTATGATTTTAAATTCACTAAATTATTATTAACTTACTTTGCAGCAATTGCGCAAGTAGCAGAATAACTCGATTTCGTTGCAAAGTAAGTTAATAATAATTTATTTAATAAAAAAATATTAATTATATTATTTCTCAAGATACGTATAATATTGGACATTAATCTGTAAACACAAAAAATCTTGTATATGAAGAAAACTTCTTCCACTTCCATACTTATATGTGAATCGATTCTTAATGTACTCCCGATACAGCAATTAGGTGGACTTAGGCACCTATTTCTGTATCGGGACTTAGGCACCTATTGCTGTATTGAGACAATAGGATAAATACTTGCTTACCCCTGTTAGACATACATGGGGTATCATCATCTTCCGTCAATTGTCATTTATTTCCCTGAGTTCAGAAACACTTTACCTTTAGAACATGGAAAATAGTCTGACTTTCTGCACTTTGAAGTCATTATCAATAAACTGGTATTAATACTAAATGTCAAAGTTCTTATTGCCTCATGCAGCTAGACGTATGTTTGATAATCGAAGGCAAAAAACATAATAAAATAAATAAATGAAAATAACATTTATCTATTGCAATATTTGTAATTTTATTACTTTGTTTTTAAACTAGATGCGATTAAAACACGTTCATGTTATGCAGCAGTAAAAAGATTCCATGTACACATAAATATTTCAGAATGAATATTTTAATTTATTTACACATATTTCAGAATGAAAGTCCATTTTAATTTATTTTGTCAAATAAAAGGCAGAACTGATTGAAATCATTTCACAAATTATATAACATTCATTTTACAAGTGGATATTATTGATTTTAAGCTTATATTTACTATTTTTAGTAATCGTGACATTACGAGATATTCCAAATAATTATTATGTTTTTGAAAAAGTCTTTGTAAAATTTTGATAACGCATTTAGACATTTCCTTGACAGTTCGATGCATTTTAAGGAATATTTGAGAAATAAAGCACGTAACATATAGAAAGCATCTTTGTCTGCTATAAATTCTCGACTAGGTTTATCTTCAGCTGTGATGAAATATTCATGATATCTTAAAATTTTCTGCATTTATTTGGATACTTGTAAAACATATGCATATTTCTGTACAAAAGATGTTTCCAGCTTCAGAGTTAGTTTCACCCGCTGAAAGGGGGTAGTAGTTTTGTCATCTGCGTCATGAATATTAGCCGCACAACCGGATTTATCGAAATTTGCAGTACTCAAGCTCTAAACTGGAAGACGCGGAATAAAAACGGGGATAATTTAACAAAAATCCTTTGTTGCCATTTGTGGGTAATAGCATGACAAACTCAGAAAAAAAGAAAACAAGTGATATTATTCATACAACATACTGAATTTAATTACAGTAGAACTAGTTTCGAGAACGACAATGTTATTTCCCAGAGATGGGAATAACTAATTAACATAGAAGGAGTTAGCTGCAATTGTTCTTCCGCAAAGCACAAAATTTATTATCTGCTCAAGTGATTCAAGAAGACGTTATTTATTTGTATATACTATTATAAACAACGGGGAAACATACGTGAGCTATCTTCATGAAAGAAGGAATGCCATCGTGGAGGATTTGTAAGAGAAACTGGCTCGTGTTCATGTTTGAAATAGGGAAACCGGGTCATCAGCGACCAAACGGCAACGTCTCTGAACAGTAGATTAATTCGATCGAGTTCGAATCCCAGCGATCTGGATCTCTGCATGGGCATTTCCGTGGTCTCTGTGTAATGTGGATAGGATCCAGTTTTCTTTAAAATGGCACCTCATCCCTTAGGTGTATAAATTTATGATTATATAAAAACAGATAGATGCAACAGAAATAATTAATTTCAGTGTAGTCGAATGAAAAGTAAATACATTTCCTTGATTATCTACCTAAGAGATGAGGATTATCACACATTAGATGTTACTTATTGCAGCACATAATTTAGTAACCAAGTATAGATGTACGTCATGTACGTAAAAATGATACCCAAAATTATTTACAAATATATCAGAGCTGTTCAATTATTATTATTATTTATTTTTACATGATAAATGCATTACATAATTAAACACATTTCACAAACTATAAAATTTACTATTTCAAAATGAAACAAAAACTCAGTTTAGAAAATTGTTCAATCCAGCATAAAAATATTAGCTAAAAGATTTCTAAAATATAAAATTGCTACCCAATTTAGAGAGAAAAACGCAAGGGGAAAATTCAGAACAATCCACTTGATGCAATAAATACACTACACATTACATACAAATACATATGTACAAAAGAGTAACAAAATTCAAGATTACAGATTAAAAACCGAAACATATTTGGTTAAGAATATAAAAAGGTAATAATGGGTGTCCGCCGAAAACATCGCGGCAAAAACATCGCCGACGAAAACGTCGCAGAGAAAACAACGCAAGGCGAAAACGTCGTGCTACAAAACATCGTGGGAGAAAACATCGCAGTTCTAAAACATTGTGGTACAAAACATCGTCATCGAAAATAAAGCGGTTCAAAAACTTCGCAGTTTAAAAACATCGTCGTCGAAAATACCGTGGTAAAAAATAAAGTATCTACAAATCATCGCATGACGATAACATCGCAGACATGAGTTTTTCAGGTTTTAATAATTGTAAATGGATATTCCCATAATGATTTGTGAGCGCAAGGTGTAAAGAAGGATAATTTTTACTTTCACATTTTTTTATTAACTAATAAATTTTTGTTGAAAAAGTAAGAAGGAAACTTAAGCATAGAAAATTAAATGTAACTTATAGATTATACTTTTCATGAAATATTAAAAGTAAAAACTTTATAAAAAATGTTTTATTAATGGCGCCTTTGTTAGTTAACTATGTCGGTTTAAAATTCTATTAAGTGCTATAAGTTGCATTAATTTTCTATGCTTAAGTTTCCTTTTTATTTTCTCAGAAAAAATGTATTAATTAATAAAAATATGAAAGTAAAAATTATCCTTCTTTCCATCTTGCGCTCACAAATCATTATGGGAATATCCATTTACAGTTATTAAAATATGTCTGAAAAAAGCATGTCTGCGATGTTATCGTCATGCGATGATTTGCAGATACTTTATTTTTTACCACGATATTTTCGACGATGATGTTTTTAAACTGCGAAGTTTTTGAACCGCTTTATTTTCGACGACAATGTTTTGTACCACGATGTTTTAGAACTGCGATGTTTTCTCTTTACGATGTTTTCTCCCACGATGTTTTGTAGCACGACGTTTTCGCCTTGCGTTGTTTTCTCCGCGATGTTTTCGTCTGCGATGTTTTTGCCACGATGTTTTCGGCTGTAACCTAATAATGCTATTCATTTGAGACATCTAACACTTTTCATGGATTGTGAAGCCATTGCACGTTATTAAACTTAATATTTTGTACTTTTGGGCAATATGTACAAGTTCCGCGTTCTGTTGTGGTTTTAGCTCATTTATTCTACTATATACTTTTTGAGTTTTACAGATTTTATCGTTTCTAGGTAAACCAGTTTTGTTAGGTGTTCTTTTGGGAGATTAATTTTCGCTGCTTGTGTAGATAATTCAATTTTTTACTAATTGCTTTGGATAGTACACATGCTCTGGCATACAGCAGAAGAATGGTGCTTCGCTTGACGGACAGCAGGAGTCTTATGCTTTTCAGTAGCTCATGTTTACTGCTTTTGCCTTGTATTGGTGCAGCGATGAAGGCCAAATCACTAACAATTAGACTGATTGCCAGTTTGATAACTATCTTCAATGTTGCCAGCTCAACTTGAAAGACGATATTGCTGATATTCAGTCATTTAGACCAAGTGTTTAGTAGTTGACTGCTTTATAGAGCGTAGTAAGCAGTTCAAGTCCAAAACTTTGCACGGGAACCGATTGCGTACATAATAGTTTTGTTTTAGGTTATACAGGAAGTCTACGTGTCCTGGATGTCTCAGGATAAAATGTCTGTGCGACTCACCCATACCGAAATATATATCATTCCAAAATGTTGTGTTCTATTGCACCTTGGTGATTCTTGTGATTGTTGCTTCCATTTCTACTCTAATATATAACAGGAGAATTTCTGATAATACTTGAAGGGTTCATGTAGTTGAGGTTCGATAAACTCTGCATATGAAAAAGTAGTTGCGTGTTATTTTTGCACATTAAAGGTATCAAATACTTCCTTCTATGTAAGATGCTACCTCCAAACTGAGATATTGTGTCTCCAAACTGAGGCACTGCATAAAATATAGCTCTTTCTGTTATTTTCCAATTTCAGGCAATGAGGCAGTATTTATGCCAGCGACTTTTTTTAAAGGCAATATTTATGCTAGGTCGAAGAACAATTGAAGCTAACGCTTTCTATGTTAATTAGTTATTCTCATCTCTGGAAGATAACATTAAAAAAAGTCGCTGGCATATATATTTTCAGCCAATATTTATGCCAGCGACTTTTTTAATGGCACGAATGTAAAGCATACATGAATGCTTTAAGTGTGACTCCATGATCGGTTACTTCTATAATACACTTAATGGAACATCTCAGAAATTTTACAACTGGGTTGCGTTTTAGAACACTCTGGGCCTTGTCTGTATAAGTTGAATTTTACTAATAGAAATTTTATCAGAGTTCTGACTCATTTGGCAAAGCAAAATCAAGACTGCTGTACTTTTTACTCAAAATATTTTCTCTCAGTCGTAATGAGGATTACGTCATCAGTGAAAGCTACAAAATTTTGATACTTTCTACATCTTCAAAGTTCGAAAAGGTCGTAATAGCAAACTTGTTGTCCAGGGTCTACTCAAAACATAGATCCTGCGGTCATCCTCTTGTCAGCTTCTCAGCCATTTGAAAAATGTGCATTAGCAGTGAGAAGCAAGTACGTTGCGCAATTTAATTTTGGAGTTTAAAATTTTCACCCGGCGATTCTCACCCGGTGGTAGGCGTACCACTGGTGGTATGCAAGAGAAAATAGCTGGTACGCAAAGAAAGAAATTATTTTTTAACTATTAAATCCAAAAATTAAATGCTGCAACATTTTTTAAAACTTTTTTCTCTAACACTCGTAAATTATTGCAATCTGAGCTTTGTTCAAGGTCAGCACTCACTAACAGACTTTACCAAAATAATCCGTTTTTGTTTTCACAAATATTCCTTTAGCCATAGACACAACAAAATTTTCAGAAATGATGTTTTAAAAGGGGTAATAGAAATGGATGTTGTATTTAATAGGAAATAAAAATAAGTTCCTATAAAAAGATAATAGTATCTAATTAATTATTTTAAAGTTGATTGATTTTTTACCATGCCTACACTTTATGTTGCCACCATTTTTAAGCTCATATTGCTCTATTTTCACTTAGAATAATTTTTTTTTTACGTCGATCTGCTGTTAGAGACAGCAGGTCGACGTAAAAAAAAATTAAGACAGCAGGTCTTCTAACTCTTCCTGTTGCTTTGCTTTCCTTACGTTTCCACGCAATTTGAGAATATCGTCATTTGTTTTTGAAGAACTCGTAATATATTGTGCATTTAAATATTTCTGAAAAAATAATAAAACAAACCAACATTTTCAAAAATGGAAAAATAGCTAGGATTGACTAAGCGGAAATGTGGTGATTCACAGGTGATGGATCCGAGACAATCTACTAGCACTACAAATATTGAAAAGAAAAATTGTTTATTGAAAATAAATAAAAGTTATTTATCATTTCGGTTGACTTGGAATGGGGGTGAAACCGATCCTCAACTTCGATGTGTTGTTTGCTGTGAAATATTATCCAATCAAAGTAGGAAACCATTCATTTCTTGAAAGACATCTTCAATCTAAGCATATGGATTTAAAGGATAAATCTGAAGAATATTTTAAAAGGAAATTATATCGGAGTTCAAAAATAGTAAACAAGTAATGAAAGGTTTTGTTACTTCAAGCGAAAAAGCTTTGGAAGCTAGTTAGCTATGTTTTAAAGGTTTAATTGTTATGAGTTTAATTCTTGAGTTCAAGTTAAAAAAAATAATAATAATAAGCCTTCCCTTTTATTTCGAAGACCCTCTAAAGATAACGGAAAGGGATTGACAACAGGAGATGACGACTTTCCTCTTTTTCCATATTTTCCAAAGCAAACTGGAATTTCAGCGCGAGCAATTCAGACTCAGCTCCTCCACACATGAAAAAACGTCAGAAACATTCTTAAGACGCTGGACGTAGCCCGAGATCTTTTGCCAATTATGCCGAAATTTAAACGCGACGAGCTCGGACCGGTCCTCGCTGCCAGTGCTACGGAGATCACCAGTATTAACCGTAACCGCGGTCTCCCCCAAGGGGTCGCCGGGTAACGCTCCTCTCAAAGTCGATCAAAACTGGACCAAATCTCACTAAAACCTCTCAAAAATCTCCTCTTCTTCTCCTTTGCAACGGCATAAGAAAACTCGGTTGACACTCACCCAGAAACGCCTCAAAATCACTGTTGGCTCAAACCACGATAAAATTAAAAATTTAAACAATCTTAAAGAAACTTGGACTCCCTCTAGCCAACTAGAAAAAAGGCAATAAATAGCCTCGAGAATTCTCAGAAATTCAGAACTTTCTACAAGATGACAGACCCTTTCTTCCCCCGCAACAGAAGAATGTTTCCAACCTATAATTCAGTCAAAAATCGCCGCCTCCTTAGAACTATTCGCCTCTGAACGAGCAAAACCAGTGTTTCAACCCCCTCGAAAAGGAAATTGCAGCTGGCCGCAACGGACTCCTTCGTTAGAAACGGAAGTAACATGCCTCGCCCTTTTTTCTGAATGACACTCTTCAGCTAACTTAAAAGAGTTTTGCAGTAATTGAGTCACCGAAATTGAATTAAAGTTTAAGCAGTACTAAATACTATACATCAATTTTTAAATAACAACAATACAAATTCATTAAACACAGTAAAATAATATAATAACCAAGAATACATTATGCACAGCAAAACAATACATAGTAATATTCATAATTTTCCAATTTTCCATAACAAAATAAAGGAAGTCGCACATGAAACTAAATTTACTTACTTTTTCAATTCATTATGAAAATAGCCAAAACAATCCCAAAGACCTGAAAATCGTTTTGAATCAAGCTGTGAAAATTGTTAATTTTATTAAAAGCCGAGCTTTAAATTCAAGTATATTTCCGATTTTATGCCAAGAGATAGGCAATGAACATGAAACGCTTTTGTTAAATTCCGAATAAATTTAAATAGGCAACATTTTTAATCAACATTTTGAACATCGATCTGAAATTCAAATTTCCCTATGTGATTCGAAATTTGAATTGCAAAAATGTTTTGTATTACGATTTGTATTACGGTTGTAGTGTTTAGCATATTTAGATAATATTTTTGGAAAGCTAAATGAATTAAACTTCGAATAAAAAAGGTAAAGTGTTAATCTGTTTATCATTAGAGATACGATAAATGCAATAATAAAAAAAAAAAAACTCGAGCTAATAATCAAAGAATTGGATAATATTATTTTAACCTTTTTACGACGTTTAGAAAGTTTTCTAACCGAAAATAATTGAAAAATGAAAGAACAATTAGAATCCGACATTAAAAATCATTGTTTTCCATTGATATATAATTTCAACATCATTTTTCCGAGGATTATGAAAAAGAAAATCGGATTAGAAATTCGTTTTGTTCAAATGTACCTAAACTTTTATGTCATGAAGAAAAAGAACAATTGATAAAAATTTCCTGTGATCGAACTCTAACTGAAGTTTTCAAAAATAACACATTTGTTAAATTTTGTCTGAGTCGAAAAAAATGTAAAGACATTTGAAACAAAGTAAATTTTCATTGCCTTTTTGCACAATCTATTTGTGTGAACAAGATTTTTCTTCCATGTTCTATTTGAGAAATAAATGCGAACAAAATTAAAAGTATATCGTAATTTACGGTTAAAATTAAGTGAAATAAGACCAGACATAGGGAAATTGATCTCTCTTAAACAAGCCCGAATTTTGCACGAAATTTTAGAATTAAAATATTATAACTTAACTTTTGATAATTAAAATGGTAATAAATTTTTATTCTAATATTTTTATGTGTGTATATTTAATACAAATAGCGATTAGGTAGTAAAAATGGCAAAATATACATATTTTTTAATATTTCTATTGGAAAATTGAAAAATAATCATTGTAAGATATAGTGGCAATACTAATATTTTTCAATGTTTGTTTAGATGGTAGGCGTTAGTCAAAATGTTAAGAACCGCTGTTCTAAGCTCTTATTGCGAATATATCCTCTGCTAAACCTGCAGAAAAATAGCGTAAACAAATATAAAGGAACATGAGACTTCTAAACTTAATTATATTATTCAAGAAAGTCAAATTGTCGAATTTGTATGTGATTTATTGATAAATATTTGAAATATGAATTTAGAGAACAAAAATAATTCTTATTGCATTCAATGAAAACAAAGTTTTCTGAAATATTTTATGATATGACGACGACGACGACAACATTATTTTGTTATCTAAGTTTTCAGTAGCATTAAAATAAAGTCGAAACAAGCTTTTTTAACAAAAAGGTTTCATTTTCAGCAAGGAAAAAAGTCTTCTCTAAACCGATTATAAAGCTGAAGTCATTCATTATTTCACAATTTCTTCCTTTAAGGCGCTTATTTACACTCAGTACAAACTTTTCGAATGCTCAAAATTGCAGTTATATTGTTGAAGTGCTCTGTACCCTATTTAAGTGCCAGTATAAGAAATAAGCGAATGCAAGACATTCTGCATGATTATGCTTTTGTAAAATTGGCATGCAAAGTATTTGGCTATGCATATAGTATTTCTATCGTTGCAAATAGGTAGTATTGCCATTATGGTTGAATATCTGTTTTAAAATATTTCTAAGTAGTAAGCAAACAATTTATTACTTTTCAAACAAATTTATGTTTTTATTTCAGCTTTTTTTTACTTATCTTCTGCGTCATTCAATCAACAAAGGTCTCTTCAAATTAAAACTGCGCATTCAGTTATGCTAGTAATAGATGCGGATGCGTAAAACAGGATTGCGAAAATGAACGGAAAACAACGGTTAGCATTTAAAGTTTTCATGCCCGAATATTATTACGCTGAAATGTAAGTAAAAAGTTTTTAAATTGCAAGATATTATAACTTTAAACGGGCAAATGTAAACATAACTTTTATTTACGGTATACTGCAGATATCTATAAAAACGTATTTACCTAGTTAAAATACTAAAATTTGCTACAATGTTAGTATTGTTTGAGATTTTAAATAATTGCCAATGCATTAGCAATTAAGGTAGTACTTTCATCCTGCTCACATCCGACCCTCCAAAATCAGGTCCGGCATTCGAGGAAATGATTCGTTTACGAGCAATAAATACTTTTTAACATTTATTTTAAAACATTTAACATTTATTTTTTGTTGTTTATACAGTTCGTAGGTTTAATTATAAACATTTATGACATTAATTTCCTATTTATGTAACAAAACTTGTTTTAATTCCCTTTTCTGTTTCAAACATGAAACGTAACGAAAGTAAAAAAAAATCCCTAATAGCATACAGATTGTAGTCTTCTCTTAGTACCATTCGTTTCATTAAAATCTTACCATAGTTTCATTTATTACAACAGTCTTTTACACTCTGTCTCAATAACGACGCCAGGGAGATTAAAAAGCTGCGGAAATGACAAAGACCCTTTATAAGTATTAGTTTAGAATCTGGACTATGTTCCGCTAATTTTTTCTTCGGAAGTAGAGAGGTTTTATTTGTATTTATTTGCTTTAAGATGTATTTTCCTTTAACAGGAAAACGAATTCTTCATTTCTGTGATCATTGCGCACAAAGTTTTGTTTAACAGTTATCATCAGAATTTACATAACAAAGATCTGTCGCACAGTTAGTCGCACAATTAGTCGCATTACTAAATTAGTCGCACAGTTTTCGAATGCGGAAGACGCATTGATTGAAATATCATTCTTAAGCTATAAACTTAGTTTTAGGTAACCTAATCACTAATCTCATTGTAAGATCCAGCCGTGTCCGGTGCCGTAATTAATAGACTCAGATTTATCTTTTAATTTATTCACACCATCAACGTAAACTATTTACACTTTGTACAAATAGAAATATATAAAATAATAGAATTGTTAAATTTATAAAATTACCCACTGAGCACACTGAGCATTCGGCCTCTCCCACTGAAAGCCAGTCTCCAACTTACCCTTTTTCCGCCTAGAGGGCGCTACCTATTTTCAGGGTTACAGTTTCGGAGGACCAGGCACTACACTCATCAAGCCTGAAATCGAGTAAATAAACCAATAGAACTCTTAATTACTTGAAACTCCGGGTAACTGCATGCGCTCATTTCTAGCCTAGTTCAAGACTAAATCTGCTGCTAATCTATTAGCTTATTAATTTTATTTTTAAAACCAAAAACAGTATATTGTTCATTTTTATATCTTATAAAAATATAAACACATATTATTTCATGACATGTTTATTGGCTCTAAAAAGGAGACTGTTACAAAAACCTTATCATACATATCATATCATTTAGTTCAACACAATATTATGAAATAATCAGTTGGTAAATATTTATCTTAAAATTTCCAATAAAAAAACAAATATGTAATTTACATATAGCCGATATCTGTACTTGAAAAGTCTTTCCCGTATTTTGAGGATCAAGCTGAAAATGGGGAAAATGTTTGAGAAATATTTCTCTGTTTGGCCGGAAACGTCTGAAGGATGTCTGCAGATTCTCCTTGTAAAGGAGCATCCAAATGTAAGTGGAGATGGATTCACTTTGATCTGCTTGAAAAATCTTTTCATATTGCATTTTAAGTACGTTACCTGATGATTTCTCTGGGCAAGTGCACGATTAAGACTGGCGGACAAAGCCGGAAAGTTATCCACAGCAGTATGAAGCGGAATATCAATCACGGAATTTACAGACTTTTTTTACACATTGAGCCCGTTTCATAAATATCTCTCCTCTTTCGAATCTCATTTCGAATCTAATTTACACTTAAACAGCGCCTCCAACCGCTTTTAGCCAGTTGTAGAAGACCTCCGTCTCAGCTGGCTAACGGTCATTTTTCTACAAGGAGATGGATTCTGTTTCAACTTTAAAAAGTAAACTTTAAATTCGTACCCACCAATATTGACATCGAGTACCCATATAACATTCGCAATTTACTCTCAATCGTAATTTTACTGCCTTGTTTCTCGTCGTTAAGGAAATAATTAAGTAAATACTAATACATATCACGGTAAAAGGCACAGTCGAACCAAAATATGAATCAGTACTAGTAAAAGATACATGAAGAAATTAGTAAATATATATATATATATATATTACAAATGTAGTAAAGATACATGAACTAAAAACGTCATTAAGGGAAATTATCATATGTGACAGACAGTGCATTTTTTAATGTTTCACAAATAAATCGTATTCTCGACATTGCGACTTACCGAAAAGAACGCAATACAGCCAGTGCAGCATTTAAAGAGAGGGCATTATCCAGGATTATAAGGAATATCTTTAGGCACCCTGTTGATCTTCCTGCGTTTTTAGGAGTATCTCTGAATGTCATGAGGAATAAAATTTGCGATCGACTGATGAGAATACTTACTGGAGTCGTTGGTAAAATCGTTGAGTGCTGGTAGTTTCAACCTGGGTTCGATTCCAGGCAGACGGGATGGGTGCATAGGCGTTTTCATGGTTTTCTCCATGCGTAACGCGCCAGATTCTCTTAGAAAGTCTTCCACGAAGTCATCCCTTCTCTTAGGCAGCTAGCACTTTCCCATAACCAATTAAACCGAAAACGTTCTCAACTCATACGATTTTCTCATGAGAACAAATTTTCGTTTTTAGAAGCGTTGTTTGCGCAATCGCATTGTCCACAATTAATGACGAATAATTAGTTATTTTTCTATTTTATTTCTTTTGGTTAATTAGGTACTCAATTCAACTTTATTATTGGCTGAAAGACTGCGTTATGTAAAGACATGAATAACTGCAATATAAGTATGAAATGACAGAGATTAATTTTGATATGAAACACAGAACATCGTAAGGTATTTACTTATTTTATTTAATCAGTTATCTTTTGTTAAGTATCTTTAATGTCATTATCCCTTTCCGATTTACTCCCAGAATGCTAATTTTAGTTCGAGAGTTTTCAAATATTGTTGCTTAACTCTTTCCAATAGTACTTGTCACGCTAATGCGGGTCTGACCCAACTTGGGCCTTTTTTATATATATCTTTTGGGCTAACTTAAGATTTAACTTAGTTTTCATTTGAATTCTTTAAATTTGAGTTATGGCATAAATGCTGGTTGGTTTTGTAAGCATAAAAAGTTCTTTCTGTTAAACTGTTTTAGGTCTTGACAAATGGATCTTTTAGAAACTTCTTACGTTCTCTGTTTTATTAACAAGATATAGCGGCAATTTGCTTTAGCCTTCCAGAGTCTCGACTTAGTGTGTGCTTTTCATGAAGGTGAGTCTCCATAAATTTCTTTTTCTAACCATATTACTCATTTAGAATGGAAAAGAAACATAACCAGATTAAAAACAGAAGTTTAAGGGGGTATTTGAAATTAAAGTAAGAGCATATATGTTCAGGAAATCAGGTGCAGGAAATATAATATTGCAGGAATTCAGTATGGTTTGGTACTGTAAGGTGCAATTTGTTTCAAAGAATTTTACGCGTGCTTAAACAGAGGAATAATAAAGAACCTGCTAGAGAAAAAACACCCATGCGCGACTGAAAATAACATACAATGCTCAGGGTGCGTGACACCTGAAATCTTTCCGAAAATAGCACCTGTCCGGTGTCGATTTCCGAAATAGCACCAAATAGTTCTTTACATGCAAAAAGAGATCTGAAATTGACACAAAGCTTCAAGAAAATTTTGAGAATTTCTTAACCGACTTTCCACTGGCCATCACAACATACCTTAAAGGAAAGTTTTTAGGTCTCAGGTAAATAGAAGGAATAAATGCAAAAATACCACCAACCTGCTCATAAGTTGTCTTATTGACATTTTTATCTAAATATTTTAGTTATGAATCCAAAACATATCCAGGCTATTTTGATTTGTTAAGCACAAATATACCTGAATAAATAACTTTATACAACAATTTATCAAATATTTCTAACACTTTCAGCTGTTTATTTTTTGTTTTTTGATTAATTTTAGGTTAATGTTAACGAATGGAGTAAATTAAAATAAATGATGGATGTTACACATAGTGCTGGAAAAAAGTGTAAATTATAAAATACTTACACAAAGAGTGGCAATTCAAATTATGGAAATAGTTTTTGTTGATATATTTTAGGTAAATGTGCAGAGACATTAGGCATTTTTTGGAAGCAGGCAAGATGAAAAATGAGCAACACCTGTATTAAAACACCTGAATATAAACAAAGAAAATCAAAATTTAATTTAATTCAGTAATCCTTTATCGCTAATGATTCATTTCCACGTAATTCTCTAGATCTTACAATGATTCTGCTCATTATTTTACTTAGCAACTCTTTGGTGATTGGCAGCATATATGTAAAAACCCTATTGGATGTTAGAAAGCCCTGGATAACATTCGATGGAAGAAAGAGAGTCTATCGCTACCAGAAGAATCCATAATAACTTTAACAGCGATGATGTCACGAGTGACAAAGGATATTTGATTTAATCGAAAAATACAACTCAGCCGATTGAGTCCAAAAAAGACCTTTCTAGAGTTGTTGAAGAATTTAGAGAATCCAATAAAAAAGACAGCAGAAAACTGTTATCAGAAAAAACATAATAATGGGGACACTAAAATAATGAAACAACTCGTGTAAATCCTGATAACGTTTAAAACCAAAATACTTGATAAGTTTCAAAATCGAATTCTTAATCAAATTTATGAAGGTTATAATTATTAAGAAGGCAGACACGCCTTTGCAGGAAACAAGGTCAGATATTTAGCTGCTTAAATTGTCGAATACTCTGCATTTTAAATTCTGAGCTACTGAATTTTGATGATAAAATTTTGCATATATGTTTATTATTATCCATAAGCTCTTGGAACTTGCAGTCATGTTTTATTAATTGGCTGTCCCATATAGTACGATTTCTCGAGGTGATGATCACATGCTGACTAATTATGATGTAAATGTGAGGTACTATGAAAATTACGAACTTTTAACATTAGATATTTGGTACAAAGATTTTCATACAGAAGATTAGCCTGCAGAAAGGATATTAAACTTTAAATATAAGAAATTATTGAACTTACTGAATATAAGAAATTTAGAATATACGAATATTTTAATTATCGAAATCTTTATTATTTTAACTTCATTACTTTAACATTATGTAAAATATAGAAAGATAATATCTCATTAATATCTCAAGAGTAATTCATAATTCTAGGCATGATATTTTTGCACTTAAACATGCGTACACTCCAAGTCTCAGAAATGTGTAGCACTTTTATCCACCTAACGTTTATTATAAATACAAAAGTTTTAACTAGTATGCGTTTTGATTCTAATAACGAACTTCCTATAAAAGCACACACGTAATTTTGATATTAGTAGACAAAATAAAAATTTCTTCCTCACTTTGCTAGTGTAATTCGTCTCGAGTACCACTTTATCATCGTCATCCCAACCATCATTGTTTTTTTCACAGATAAGCCCCAAATTACTTCTACCCATTATTTGCAATGACATTAACCAAAATGAGTATCGCGTCACGTGATTTGGCTGGATGACAGTCCTCTTCCCATGAAAGTTATCCATATTTGCCAAACTCTTAATAAAAATTCGGCAAAGCTTAAAATACTTTTATGAAAATAGTTCAGATTACATACCTGTTTCACTTTCGTAGAATTCTAATTTTATTAAAATTGCTAGCGGAAGTACCCGATGCCAGTTAAGTTAGATTGAGTGTAATTCATCTAACAACAGACAGAACGACACCGCTGTAATCCTTCTCTAATAGCGATGCAAAAAATACGATTCATAGTCATACATTTTTCAGTTTGATGTGATATGGAATCCATAGAAAAAATTTCGATAGAAAAATAAGCTAATTCTCTCTCATTATATCAGCAACAATGTCATGCAGTTTTAATGATTTTCGTCTTTCTAATCAAATGTTTATAAAGGCTCAAGTTCCATCCAGTATTTCACCTATATTCAATTTTAGTCGATTAAACGTAGCAAAAAATTAATCATAATTGATCAGAGACCAATAACGCGAAAAAACAAACACACAAACAGGCAATCTTCTTCATATGTATACATTTTGTAAAATTTACAAATTTTTGATTAACAAACTCTACGACTTGAAAGCGAGTAGTAGCAACTCTTTTTAGAAATAAAACATTTTTATCTCCAACGCGCGACATTGTTGCCAGTCGGGAAAATGAGTGCGAAAACTAGCTCTTTCAGAGTTTTTTAATTAATATTTCGGTAGATTACAAACGTATGAAGATGGGAATAGACGGAATGGCTTCCCACGAATTTTTGGAATCGGAGATAATGTATTTAATGTTTGGCAATGCTATTTTTATTTCATCTTGAAACTTAGAAATTTCTTAACAAACTACAGGATTTGAAAGCGAGCAGTTGTAACGACTTTCGAAATAAAGCAGATTTTCACTTCCAGCTTGCGAGACTGTTGCCACTCGGAAAAGTGAGGGGAAAATGATCGTTTTTGCGAGTTTATAATTAATATCTTTGACTTTAGCTATTTTTTGGGGAAGAGGGGGAAATGTTTGACGTTGGCCTTTTCCAGAACCCAGAAAAGAACTGTAGAAAGTTTGGTGACGATATCTGTAGTAGTCACTGAGTTGTTAGAGAACAAACACACAGACTTTCTTCTTTATATATATAGATTATCAGATTAGCTAGTTTAAACTTTATGTATTAAACATTAATGCTAAAATTAAGCTATTCGCTAAACTGGAAATTTATTATTTATTTATTTAGCATAAAAAATTATAATTACATGCCAGATGCAATTTGAAACTTTTTCAATGAATTGCTCTAACCGCATTTGTATCGCATTGTTTGTCAACAGTCTTTCAGTCTTATTTTCAAGTTCGGAAAACTATTGGTAGCTCTTCTGATCCCCACATTTAAATTCAAGAGTTCTTAGAGTTTGCAGTGTTCCTCTGGATTCAGCTGAGGTTTACATGCAGTCACTTTCTTTTGTACCACTTTAACTGTCAGTTCCAGTTTTTGCGGGTTTTTAACTATGATATTGAAGTTAGTGTTTTCACATGCTGTCTCAATATTATCATAAACTGTAAACGTGTTCTGAAAACGAATATTCGTTATTTTCCTCATTTATGTCCAAAATAATCGGAATAGCATGCAAATCCTCTGTTGCTTTTTCTGAGAAAAAACACATTTTAAAGCAATTTCGAACTGCTTCCAATGCGTTGACTATGATATTTATAAACTCTAGCAAATATATCGACTTAGTTATCGCCTTCGAAGTGCTTATATTTTCACAAGATTCAATTCTGTTTATCCTTTTCTGAACGACACCTTTTCTGCAATTACATTTGAAAGCTTTTATTAATACCTTGGTATAATGGCTGAATGATAGAAGTCGTATGTGCAGAAAGAAACCCTAATTTAATATGTTACAGAACGATATCAGAGGGTTGGGCAGCACATTTATCTAACAGTAAAGCTACTGCGTTTATTCTTTTTCAGTTCTATGGCCCATTTCGGAAGGAAATCAGCAAAAATGTTGCTTGTCATCCATGAGTTCTTCTTATTATAATACGCTAAATGTAAAATCTTGATTTTTTTAAACATCAAGCTTTTCTACAATTTCCCAAAACCATTGGAATCTTTCTAATTGATGTGTCCGTAATTAAGATTAATAACACTACAACTCTTTCTTTTAGTTTCTTAAAACCAGTTGCTGTTTTACATTTAAACGTTAAGCTTTTATGCAGTAATTTATTAAAATATTAATGTTCTCCGGTAATGCTCTGTAAACTGTCCAGTTTCATCTGTATTATAAACTTCGTATGGCTTGTATTCTTTCAGAAGTTCGGGTAAAACACCTTTTATCCATTTCTCGGCCGAACGATGATCTGCTTCATGTTCTCACCATGTAGTTCTTTATAAAGTGAATCTTGATTTCTTGATTTCTTTATCAAGTGAATCTTGATTTCTTGATTTCTTTATAAAGTGAATCTTGATTTCTTGATAAAGTGAATCTTGATTTCTTGATAAAGTGAATCTTGATTTCTTTATAAAGTGAATCTTGATTTCTTTATAAAGTGAATCTTGATTTCTTGATTTCTTTATAAAGTGAATCTTGATTTATTTTAAACATATTATGAGCCATCCATCACTTGGCACAATTTTTTCTTCTGGCACTTAGCCAATTCTAGAGTTTTAGTGGTCAAAGTATATTTTTCATCTCATAGGTTGAAAGTATTCTAGATCAGCTGTTTCAACGTCTGTCGATTTCACATCCCTTTTGTGATTCATTGAAACATTTCCATTTTTAACTAGTTCTTAATCAATTATATTTCTTTGTTTAAGTAAATTTTACAGTGCTGTTTGAGAAATGTGCTGTAAATTTTACAGTGTTCTTGTTGGATGCATTTACCATAAGTGTCATAATCTTTCAGCAATTTATCCTTTTCTTTCAAACACATTTCCTTTAGGCATTTTCGACATGTTACAAGTCGCGCGCATAGCAAATCAAAAGCGCTCTGCCTGTAATTTGCTCAAATCCAAAATACTCTTTCTTGCCAGCAGGAAAGATTGCACTTTTGTCTCTCAAGTCGCCCTGTCACTTATTATAGTTTATCAATGCTTTCTTCTCTTTTTTCTTCAGCCTACAATGACTACTTCCCTTTTCCAATCAAACACTTGTAATGTAGTATAACACAACAAAGCATTTCATAATGCTTTCTGAGAACATCGTGTAGACTTAATATGTGTATGCACGTCCATTCCGTGTCAACTGGTGTTCGAGAAAGGGAACCAGTGTTAACTTAAGCATCACTTATTCTTTAGTCCTGGGAAATAGCCATTCATTTATAATCAAAGAATTTCTTTCTAGTGCCTCTATACGACTGCTTATATTAATTGAGATAAGTGTTTTATGTCGCTCCCAGCACTAGTGTAAACAAAGGGATTTGAATACAATGTCTGGCAGGAACTGAGGAGCTGTACCTAATAACTTACTTAGTTCTAACTTTACTGTCCAAAAGTTCTACTAAACCAGTTTTATTGAAGCACTACATAACTGAAACAGAAATAAATGCCACGCAAACAGCTTGTTCCGGATATGAATATTTAGACTTCAGCCACTTGCCGCCCAGACGGTATAGTGGTTAGGAAAGCCTGACTGCGACACCGAAGGCCCCGGGCTCGAATCCCGGAGAAGGCATGTATATAATTGTCTGTCCCTTCAAAGGAGGCAAAGCGGCCCACCTATTAGGTACCTCCATAATAAAGATACCACTATATCTGGCCTAGGAGTGGCCGATACTGACATAGGCAAGTGCCCGACATTGGAAAAAAAAATACTTTTGACAGTTTACGTTTAATAAGCGACGGAGATGAGTTAAATAAACTGCGATTTTTCTGTTTGTTAGAACAGCTCTCTCGCTGAAAATTTTAACTGCAGACTAAATAGATGTTGTATTCAAACCGCTAAAATTATTTCATTTCAAAGCTACCTAAATAAGCCATAGGGTCACATGCGGTCAGGAAGGATGGCTGCACACCGCAAAGAAACTGATTTAAATAGTCAGTTCAGATTTGAGCAATTAGTTTTTTAGAGATTGTATTTTTAGTGACATTAATGGCCTGCTTTGCTCTTTGCTTGTTCAGGAGAATCGACCTTATTTCTGTTTTACTGTCTGAACTATTTACGGCTACCGTGAGTTATAAAACATTATATTTAAGTACAGATCATCTGGCTTAGTTATTAAACAGAACGTCTAGATCGAAAATATATTGTATAATTAAATAAGATATAACATGTTTGATTATAGAGAAACACGCGAGGGTTAACTGCCTATAAATAGGAATGCCTTTGTGGGAGGACATTCAAAGGGAAACTGGCTCGTATGTACTTTACCTACATGGAGAAAAACCACGAAAATGCCCATGTCACCAGTCCGTTCGCCGGGATTTGAACCTAGATCTAACGAGCAGTGTTCTAAGATCTTATACTATATTTTTGTCTTGCAAATACAGTATTACATCAGCATTTTAGTGATTTAAAATTAATCGCTTTTAACTGCACTAATATTTTATATATATAATGCTTATCAGGCGCGTTTATTGCTTCCAACACTAAGAATAATTGCGCTTCTAAATTTTAGACCAGTGCGTTGAAAAAGAGGTGAAAATTCACAGTAATTCAGATTTTTAAAATCGTATATTTTCCTATTTCGATATTTCTGATAATAGACTCCAATTCTTTAACTAAGCGGTAGAAACTTTGATCGGCAGTGTATACGTGCATTCATATGATCCGTGTAACAACTCACGTGTAAAATATTAAAGTGTAAACGTAGAAGTTTCAAGATATTTTTGTTAGGATACCGGACATCAGTATTAGTATTCAATCGGAGCGCTGCATTGTGCTTTTTCTTAAAACACATTACTAAAGCTCAGACTTTCTTTAAACGTTGATATATGCCACATATTTTTACTTCCTCCTTCAAACTGAATAAGCATAAAGCAATTGCATATCTGCGTAAGCAAATTTAAACTTAACTTCTGAATTCACTTTCTTCTCCTTCCCTTCCAGCCTTCTTGGAATTTGGTTGAAAATATGATAGCATATATTAATGTTCGTTCCGCTCCGCTGGAAATACGCTTTCATTTTCAACTGATTGATATATCAAACAATGTTTTTATTTATTTTTCCACCATTCAGAAGTTTTACAATTCTTGCCAAAAATCACTTTAATATAAACTTATTAACATTTTAATATAGAATAATTAATATTTAAAATTGAATTAACAACATATCAATTAGTTTCGTTTAAAGTGTGCGAGGCAGGTATTTCAGTTACTAAATTCAAGTGTTTAATTAAAACATTGCATATAAGTTGAAGTACTCTTAAAGATCCGGAGAGTAAAATTGAAATAAATATTGAATTAAGAGATCGTAGTATAACTGAATGATAATAATTTGAAAAATTTATATTACATTATATAAAGTTGTTAGAGTTTCATGCTAAGGTTTATTTGTATTATGCATTCTAAGTCATCCGTTTGAACATTACTTAAGGCAGTGATAACAAACGGGTTTTCAAAGTATTTTGTAATTAAAATATCCTACATTCATATTTCGTAAACTATCTATATACCATTGACGTGAATACACATGCTAAACTGTTTCAGAAAGAAACATTAAAACAATCATATGTAAATGCATGAAGTGTGACTTTAATGCATCCGTGAGAAGTGAAGTGAAAGAATCAAATATTTGCCTAAAAGCTGCTATTCTGATAAATCTGTTCGAGAATAGTTAATCTGATTACTAACTATCTATTCTAGGAAAACTAACGGTTCAGTAAACGTATTACAACAATTTTTGCATCATGAAAGGAGTCAGACACGGTTGCAGAAAGGAGCCAGGCATTGCAAAACGTATGTCAGCTGCAAATTTTACTCGAAAGGTATGAAGTAAACTAAAGAATGATACCACAATGTCTTTGCTTTATCTTTGTAAGCTAAATATATAGCAAAATATATGGCTATGAGAGTAACATAAGAATTATTTGAGTTTATAATTTACATTGAACTTGAGAAAAGGGAAAAACGAAAGCACTGTATGATCTCTAAAATTTAGCTTATTAAGCTATTAACTATTCTTATTAATGATGTAGAGGCTATTAGGCATATTATTTTGGAGCAAAAATCCGAAAAGTAGGCATTGTCTTCACCATTCGAAAATTTAGATCACAATCAATCGGATTTTGAAACTGAAAACAGCTGTTGCTTTTACGATCACTTTATCAAATAATACTGTTGCGTACGTATACGGGTTCATAATGGATTGAATGCACACAGAACCGATGATAAAATTTATTTTCACAAAAGAAGAACTTTACAGTTCTGGATATTCTTTAAAAGTACTCTTTCCGCTCTTCTTAGTATGACAGAGTACAGTCGGTAGTTACCCATCTAAACTACTAGGAAAGTTTAAACACAACGCCAAGCAAAGCGAATCCAACGAGCAAAGCTCGTACGGAGATCTCTCAGTACAAGAAGTCAGCTCTGAACTCAAGCCTGATGCTCTCTCCGGTCTTATATATTTTCTGCTCGGTATCTTCCATATCTCAATTACTGGAAGGCATATGCGGTTTAAGTTACATATAAGGTCCAGATACGGTTACGGTTACATATAGGGATCAATTGTAGTTATTCAATTACAGTACCAACTGCGGTTACACAGTGACCGGAATAAAATGTTGCCAAATGATCGTCAAACTTTAGGACAAAAATTATTCTTCAAGACCATCACCAGGAGAGCCATATCTCGCCAAATTTAGTAAGCGAGCCATTTACCTCAATGTTAAATCGATCGAGATTTTTATGTTACTTTATGCTACAAAGGCTCTTCTTCTAAAACAGATGAGAAATTCTTTGAATTTTATAAAATTTACTTAAATGAAATGGAGTTTAATTGCACTATATCTGGTAACTGTTATTGTATTATATCTAGCAGAAAAAAAAAGCCAAACGTAAAGTGGAAGTAAAAAGACTGAAGTAAAACATATACTTTAATTTCACAAACAAAAAAATAATGTTGTTTTATGTTGCTATCACTTGTACTCATAATTGTACATTTGTATATTATCACTGGTTTTATGTGATTACGCTCCAAAAGATTTGCTGATCGCTGTTGAAAGGCAAAAATCTCTGTTTTCGCTTTGTGAAACAAATTATTTTTTTCTGAAATGTTTTTCCTTGACACCGTTTCCTTACATATGTAATTCTTAAAGCCTAATCTTGAAATTGTGCATAAGTATTCTACGTATTTGTCATATTCATGTAATTTCCTCTAGCAGTCTATCATAGGTATGCGGCTTGAAGACTTTCGCTTTCAAGTGCTTTCAGGGAAAGAATTATTCTTTATTATTTAACGCACATGAAACTCCGTATCCTGCTAGATGAACATGCGAAAGCAAATTGTTTATTAATAGGAGGTACTACGAAAAGATTTTCAATAGTAATTAAATGGTTCTTATTTCTGCAGAGTATTGGGGCTAGTGTCTGCACAGTACCCCACTTCTACTGTCATGTAAAACTCAGTAAAACTCAAACGCAAAATTCGAACTTCATCCCAAACGATCTTTGGGATAAAGTTCGAATATGACATTCTGACTTTCAACCAGCGTATGAATTCTTGAATCACTTAAAATTTTAGTAACAGTAGCATGAGATGAAGTTTCAGTATTCAGTGATGTTGGAGTCCTGATTTAAAAAACTGAGAATCCGAATATATAGATGAGGGTTAAACTGAATTTCAGACTCGAATTTTGAATGCTTACCATGTTGTTACATACATTACCAAGACTGATAATTTTTTATACATTAAGGACTCGAGTACTCAGGATTTGTTTTCAAACAAGGTGCCTAATAACATGATTGTAACATCTTTGAACAGAGGAATATTAATGCTGATTCCTTGTCAAGATGGGTAAAAACGCAGAACCTTATCCGATTCTACTTCATACTGTCGAAGAAAATTTTCTTTTGCGTAATCAAATTGTTGGTAAGCATGAAGAGTAGGATCTACAAGTCACTGTAGATCCAACTCTTTATGCTTACCATCTTTTTCTGCCGTTAATAAAATACTCGAAGAGCTCCATTTTTAAATGAGCTTTAATACTTTATACAAGTAGGCGATGATTTCATCAGCCTGTTTGCATTCTCTTACTAATTATTCAAATACTGTGCTACTTCCTCTTATTCGCAAAAGATGAAACTACGTTCTTCGTAGTTCAACGCAGTGCCACTACTATGATTGGCCGAATAGCGGTCGAGTAGTAAAATCTCTGAACATTGGGTAGTTCGGACCTGGGTTCGATTCCAGGCAAACAGGATGACTGCATGTTAATTTTCGTGGTTTTCCTCGTGTGTAACATGTATATGATCAATTTCCCTTAGAAAGCCTTTTACGAAAGCATCCCCCTAGGTACAAAGCTTTAGTGTGCTTTACCATAATCAACTAAACCAAACAAATACTAAGAACAGGCCTAACGATCTTTGGGATGAAGTTCGAAATCGTGCCATCTTGTAAACTCCTATGGCTTTCTCTCTGCCTGTATTTTACACCCAGTTAAAACAGTGAATCACCATCGATCGCCCACGAATTTTAAGTAAAGTGGAAACTGTAATAAGTGACTATAAACGGAATATCTCACAATAAAAGCACTAGAAAATGTTTGTAAAATAAAAACGGCACACATTCAACCTTGTATGAATGTCACACACATTATTACACAGCAGCCTTTTTATGTACTCAACCTATGTGCATAACAGCTGTCGGACACCTTAATTTCTTAATCAATTATACTATAAAAATCAATACCAGGGCTAAGAAAAGATTATAGAGGAAATATATAATATTCTGAATCATATTGCAGTTTATAATGTCCGAAACTCAATTTCCCTTCAGTATTATTAGTGTTTTCCGCTTTTTTAAACAGAAATTTAATCTGGAATATTTTATAAGCTAAAAGGGAGCAAAGCTAATATGTAATTAATATTAATTTATATGCAGATCATTTTTGAACGTTGCTAGGCCACAATGTAACCGCCATCAAATTTTATATGAAACCTAACTTAACATTAGTATAGGACTAAATCCGAAATTGTATTGGAACTGTAGAGGATGTATAAAATAAAAGTATTTTTTCTGAACTATTGCAATATAATTTCGGTTTTAGTACCCAAAAAATTAAAAGTGTATATTGGAAACTCAGGAATAGTTTAGTTGTCGAAAGGTGGGTTACTGTAAACTGCAGGAAATCAAGAATTAGGAGAGGAAAACTGGAGAAAGGTCATCATTCACATTTCATTGCTTGGTGAATTCGAGAAGATCTCGGATCCATCTCTTGAGATTGATGGAAAAGCTACGACTGACTGCTTAAACACCTGCTATTCTACTGAGCCTAAATTTTGGTATGCTTTCAAAAGTATGTTTGTCTCTCCAGACTCTGCAAAAATCTATTATCTGTGCTTTTGCTTTCATTACATAAGCGGAAATCCTCTTTCACCTTCTTTTGAGGCAGATTTAATACATACCTTTTCTAAAAGAGATCCAGCGTTGTGTATACTTTCGTTCAGTGGGAATTTACTTTTGCAGTATCTTATTATATGAAACGATTTTTGTAAGAAATAGACGTCGTTTCAAGTAAATGTTTTATGTTATTCAAATGAAGAAGTGTAACTAATTTTCAGGTCATAAAAATGACTATTTGGAATAAGTTAGAAAATTAAAATTCTGAAACTCAGACTTTTGTCTTAAATATGGAATTTTTTGTTTAAAGTTAATTACTTTTATATGCCTCATTTAAGAATATCATTAATTTTAAACTTAATCTAGCAATCTTTCAAGGCTGCGATTTTTCCGTTAGTTTTTTAAACATTCGACAAACTGTTGCATTACTGCGACACAAGTATTTTTCCAAATCTTAACAGCGAATGTGAAAAACCAATACTCAAAGAAATATATTTTCCTGAAACAGCAGAAATTAACGGCTCAGCTTATAGTTTAACTTGCAGCGCAAAGTCCAACAAAAGAACCATTTATTGATTGCCAGTTTCTTTTCGAATGCATTGGAGCAGACGATAAAGAAACTTTTTCTTTTTAATAACCTTTTCCAACTCTTGCAGAAAGAAGGAAAAATGCATTGTTCTCAATACGATAAAACACCCCTTGCGAAAAGAAAAATGCAGTTACCAAATAAACTTCGTCGTGCAGAATTGATTTTCTGTTTAAATTAGCCTGAAAATTTACACGGGCTATTAGGCAGAAAAGAAGTGGAAAGTAGGCTAGAATTGCATTGGTGGAGGATTTAGTTTTTAGTGCAGGACTTTGTGATTTATAAATGCAAGCTCTTGGGATTCATTGTGATTATTATCTGCACACTTTAAATTTTATTCACAATAAAAAATTTATAAAAACTCTACTTCTTAGAAGTACTTCACTTTTTACATTCATTACATAATGCTGGAAATGCTTCTGTAAAGAATTTAACAAAAGCAGACTTTAATCTCCTAATCAGGAAAATGTTTAAAAATGTAAAAAAAAAAAAAAAAAAAAAGATTATTATGCATTTATACATAAATAATTTGCGTTTTACTTGGAAGTTATTGCCATGTATAACACAGATTTAGTATCCGCAAGCTATTTTAGGTTTGTTTCTATTTTCTTATCTGTTGAACACATTTGCGCAGGGAAGAAAAAGGAGTACAGAGATTAAATACCAGCATGAAAAAAAAAGTCCACTTGAGTTTCTGAAAAGCAGGTAAAATATAGTATCATCATTTTCACAATTTATTGAAAAGCGAAAAAAGTTTATTGATTGTTACTTTGCATGTTATGTTATTGTTACGCTGGGATTGGACAATTGTTACGGAAATTAAGTCTTGGAAAGTTATCAAGCACAAGATTTTAATTTTATTTCAGTAAAAATTCAGTAATTATTATTCTTTAAATCTTATCCCAGAAATTCATTTCCATCTATTCGTTTTGAATATGCATAGTCAATAAAATGAAATATTAACTTGTCTTAACATTTAGATATTTAGCCTTTATAGCATCTTCTTTCATATCCAATTGGATCTAGAAATACCCTTGTTAAATTCTTAAAATTGTAATTCATATTTAAATAATAAAAACAAACAAAGGAAAATGGCACATCTCGTAATGGTCACAAAAAACAGTGAAAAGAAACGAAAACGGAATGCTTATTTAGCAGTCGCCAGCTGGCTATGAATGAAGTTGATTTTGTATTTATTCAGTTGTAATTAAGCAGATATAAATTTCATGTCAAAACCTGCAGGATAATCCCGATCTGAAAACTGGAAGTAGTTTTAAGTTCGTTACACAAAGACATCAAATTTGCTCTACTTTCAGTTAGGGAGTTTCTCCGAATTAGAATCTAAACACATGTGTTAATATTTTTTTACATATGATTATAAGGAATAGGAAATTTGCATCCTTGAAACTCAGAAATCTCAAAAACCATTCGAACTTAAATAAGTATTTTTAATAAGTATTTATTATTTCCCCATCATTTTGAATCTTATTCTATGAAACAGTTAAAATTTTAGTTACTACTCAGTTAGAGTTTATCACGTCAAAAAATAATGCGTTCAACATGGGGAAAGTGTATAGAGACATCAGGATATTTGGAAGCAGGCAAGATGAAAAATTAGCAACCGCCTTCTCCAGGAATCGAACCACGGACCTCTGAAACACCGACTCAGTGTGCTTACCACTCCACCACGAAGGCACGCTAGGAAGGCGTGCAAATAAAGTCAAATAAAGTAACCTAATTTAACATAACTAAGAAATCATTTTCATAAATGTGCGTTGTGAAATTTTTAGGGCAACATAAACCCAGTATAGAAGTTATAATTAGTCTAGTGTTCTAAATGATTTAATAAATTAAAACGAACAAATTAAATTAAAATAAAATATCTAACATTTATTGTAAGTAAAACATATTAGTGGTTACAAAGTTACATTTTTGTGGTTTATAATACATGGTGGCTTGCCTTAAATTTTGAACTGAAGAAACAACAACAACGAAACTTTGTTGAACTTATTTATAGTGCTACTAGAATGATATGGGCCCCCCTCAACTGTGTTCCTAAACGACAGAACTATATATATTAAAAGAATCGGAGTAAAAATATATACAATTTAAAAGTAACAATTAACGCAATAAGCACATGTCATTTTGCTAAGGTATTGAGCCAACAGTGTTAAAATAATTACAAAATATACTTTGTGTACACACGGAATTTCAAAGCAAACGTCTCTTTTGTCAGTCTGAGCGATAATTGATTCCTGTTTGGCTTCCAAGTCTGTGTACCAAGTGAAGATGGTAACCCTTTTTCTTCGAAACGGTTCCGAGAAATGTTTCTTTCGACGTCGTGTTCCGGCAGCAAATAGCGTATGTGATAGGAGTTTTACAAGAAATCCTGCCATATCTGTCGTTCAAATGTGATGATTATGCTCGTTCAGGACAGGGTATTACGAGCCTTCTTCTTCAACTACAGCAGCTGCCGCTCTGCTTCTCAGTTTCTGTCTCTGAGTCTCAGTCTGTAGAACCACGTCGCAGTCGCTTTTTCTTCATTGGGCGGGAACCTTGAACTTGGCGATGAGTGAGAATGGAACGGTCGCCCAACTCCAGCAGCTCTCTCTGTACGAACCAGAGATTCAGCAGGCAAAAGGGTCTTCGGCTTCCAGAAGTTAGCTAACACCTCCGAATTTTCAATGTAACCCGTCAAGGTTATTGCGAGAGGTCCGAAATCCGAAGTAAACAAACTAGCCTCGCCAAGGGTCCCATTTTAACATAGGGATACGCTTAACGGCCAAAAATTTCACCCCCATAAGTGTACCCTCGTAGAACAATTGTATGTTAGGCACCCAGCGAGTGAAAGGTGCAGAATATGTAAATACTGTAAATACGAACATATGGCCAAACGTTTGGCAAAAGAATTCAGGGACGCTGTCTGCCAGAGATAAGAAAAGTAGTTTCTCACAAGATTCTGAGAATACGAATGTTTGATCCTTTCAACAATTTGTTGGAAATTTAGTGTTACTATAAAGGCCTGAATTAATTATATTATATAATTTTCATCATAATTAAACAATTTATAAGTATTGAATTGCAAAATCTAGTACTTGACAAATTTAATTCAATCAAATACAAAGAATGTATTTACAGTTTAAATACTATAATTACACAGTTATTCGGATGAGTAATCATTTCTAAAAATTCACTTCTTCAACACCTTAGTCAACATTACCAAAAAAGTCAGAAAATATTGATTCATAAACTTAACCAGAAAAAAGCGTAACCACTAAACAAAAAGTTATTAAATTTACACACCAAACTAGTGTAACAAACAAAAAACTTTAAAAAACTAAAAATTAAACAACCTTAAGGGTCAAACCTAAAGAACCTCAAACAAAACAGTACAAATAATTTTAAAGAATAAAAAGATTAACGCTACTAAATTCAAATTTAAATGACAGCTTAAATAAAAAAATAACTTGAAACAATTACTTTAAACTGAACAAATAAAATCAAATTAATAAAATTCAATTACTGAAAAAACTGAATTAAGAATTAGTAAAAACTGATAAATTGAAATTAAGAAATAACATTACATTGCACTGAAGTTGTGAAGCTCTCCATCAGCTTCAACGGACCTTCCAGAACGTGGTGCATCTTAGAGATCAAAACTGCCGGATCGAAATTTTGCAAACCATTTTTGACACTGGCCTTCTGTCAATACATCTCTATACACATCGGATAATTTGTTTCTTGCTTGAACAGTGCTTTAATATTTTCTATAGTAAAAAGTAAAATATGCCGAAAATGTTGCTTTTCGCTTTCCATATTTGAATGGACACCAGCCAAAAATTACTGCGTAGAATCAATCAAACGTTTTCACAAACAAGCCTTGCTATATCAACTGTCAAAATATATAATGATTATGCGGCTGAAGGAGAAGTTATCTATGAAAAAATACAATTAAGCCCTCATTTCAGAAATATAGATGTATTTTTGAAAACTATAATGTTATAATTATTCCACATTAAACGTTGATTTCAAGTTTTAGTTTAATTAAAATCGTTTAATATTAAAAAATCAAAATTTTTCTTTTTTTCTTCCATTTATTTTTATACGTGACATTCGAAAGATTTGAGTGATTTGTAACCATCTGTGAAATTAGCTTCAAGAAAATTTCATATTCTTTCCATTTTTATTGATAAATTAACCTTAGTAAATAACTGCCAATGGAAAATTTTTTAAGATGCATTTAAATTTCTGTAAAGATACCATTGAAATTAAAGCTTGGTATTTACTTTTTCCTGTGTTATGTAAAGTGTAAAGATTAGTTAAGTATACGCCCGGCGAAAAATCGCCAGCAGCATAAGTCTAGCCTACTAGGAGACTGAGTTATATGGTTATATCGAAATGCACTAGGGCTAACTCTCTAAGAACAGGGATGACATCATAGGACTTTCTAAGGGATATTATTTACATTTATACTTACCGGAAACCAAGAAAACGTCTTTGCAGCTAATCCCCTTCACCTAAAACGGAACCCATTTCGAACTGTGTTCAACAAATTTACCACTCAATCACTGCCTGATTACCTGCTTGGAAAAAAGTTATATATGACGCTTTTGTATTATTCAAATTTGTATGTACCGCAATGAATAAATTTTTATTCTTCGTACATTTAGGCATGTGTCAACTTATCTTTCACAAATATTCATCATATTTGCAATATTATTGTAATTGCATAGAAATTTATTTATAAATAATAGATATTCTAAATTATTTCCATTTTTCTCTCGGTTAGATTTAAATCTTAGTTTCTTAAAACCTTAGTTTTTATTTCAAATCTCTCAGTTTCGATGCATAGAAAAGAATATAGGCTAAGTATGTCTCGTCAAATTTCGTTTCTTTACGTCTAAACTCTTTTCGATGTGAGAATGAGAAGGAAAAAAAAACTGAGTAATTCATTTCATTATTATGCGATAATACTTCGATAAAACTACGAAGAGAAAAAAAATTCATTTTTTTTATTCTTCATTACGGGAACGAGAATGTAATTGCCTAAATTTGCTAGATTTCCTACTTTGGAATTTTCTACAATACCATTTTTCTTCTTTCAACGTTTGTACTTTATGTAGAAAAAACATTCTTTTGAAAGAACATTTATTCAACACATTTTGAGCACTAACAGTGTTTAATTACGGTTGCGGTTAAGAAACCTAGGCATATTTTTTAGTAGCAATTAAATAGCTATGTTGAAGCGATTTGTTTCCATTTCACGGATCATTTATAAAAACTTTCTTTCCTTATACGTACTGAAACTTACTTTAATCACTATTAAACTAAGGATAATTTGATTATTTCTTTGCTCTAAGCTGTCAAAATATGGAATAAATTAAATTTATTTAACATAGTATATGTAACTGGAACAAAGTGTGTGTTACAAAAGCGTAATTCGAACCATTGTTATAGGTCAGAAATATTAACTTCCAAAAAACAAATATTTTTGTACTAATTATGTAAATATTGGAAACGAAATTTAGAATAATGCAATTGTTAATGATTAGAACCCGAATTATAAAGTTTTACAGCTGTTGTAAAACAACTTTGAGATTTCATAGGTGGTGCTTCTCATATTACATCCTCATTTATTTTCAATGCTTTGCATTTTTATTTTCCCTGTTTTGCATCTAAACTATCCAACTTCAACTTCACCTAGCCAATAAGACGTTAATCCATTTGCTCTTGAAACATCGTTCTAACACTATATATATTATAGCCGGTAATAAGCCAAAAGGAAGAGGTTATTAAAACTGCTTAAAAGTTGAGAGTCAAGGTGGCAAAACTGGTAATAAAATATTTAAAGATAGATAATGTAATTAATTATTTGAGCTGCTGCCGCAATAACCCGAATAAAAGAATATTCTGGTGTGCCTTAATAAGTTAAAATTAAGAAAAATGAAAAGGTGTATAGTACCAAAATACGCTTAACACATATTTTAATTGCGAAACACGTATTTATTCAGCCCCATAACTGTAGCAGAAATATTTGGTAACAAAGAACCTACATAGCACAGGTTAGAATCACTTTCACAAATTCATCCTAGAGCTTCACAAAAAGGAAAATCTTGAAACATCGCAGCAATCGCTTGTCATATCATATCTTAACTTCTGGCTAGCAGGAGACTATAGGACTTCATAAACGTAAAAAATGTCTAGCTATGTTTTGAGTAATTCCCATTCTCGTTCACGTGTATTCAAGACATATAATGTTACGGATTTTGTATTTAGTTAGCTAGTTATAGTATAATTATAATTAAAATTGTTTTATAGCCCCGTGCAATGCACAACGAGACGTATTTTAAAGGAAAGCTACGCCGGAAAATTAAAAATACAGGTGCATGCGCACTGAACGTTTAACAAATAGATATTTCGTAATTCTACTCTTGTGATTTCCAGATATGGCGAGAAATTAGAAATTACCAGAACTTTCTCCTACCCGATTAAAAGACTGTAGAGAAACATCTCAGTTCAGTTGTTTACATAGTTATTGTTGTTGATTATAGCGAATTCGCGGTGAGATCGAATTAGCTTTCTCTGCGCTTTGGTTGCGTTCTATTAAACGTATTATTAGTTTAAAATATAACTACTGCGTGATATTGGGCGAATATCGTCGAGGAAAAATTCCAGAGTTTTATTATAGTATTTATTGTGATAAGAATAAATTTTATTAACTTTTCATTGGATCTGTGCATTCAATTTATTACGAACCCGTACATACGCAACACTTTTTGTTGTCAGAAGTGGGACTGAATACCAATCACAAGAACGATGGAAGAACAATTAAGACGGCTCATCACTGCTTTTGCTTTATTCCAAGAAAAAATGGAAGCTGGCTAATCATCCTTTAAAGAGGAGATTAAAGCGGGACAAGAATCCGTTAAAGGAGAGACGAAGCCGGTCAAGCATCAGTTAAAGCAGAGATGAAAGCTTAGAAAGATTCCTTTAAAGAAGAAATGAAAATAAGTCAAGAGGAAATGAAAAGAGAAATTACTTACATAATAGAAAAAAAAGTTCAAGGCTATGGAATGAGGAATAGATACAGTTGAAGAAATTCAAGAAAGAGTATCTGCGGTGAAGTAACAAACTGAAGAAAGAGTTTCTGTTGTTCATTAACAAATTGATGAAAAGGGTTTCTGCTGTTCATTAATAAATTGATGAAAACGGTTTCTGCTGCTGTCGCCAAAGGAGCTGACAACATAATGAGGTGCATAGCGACAGCAGTAAGCAATTCTGGGGGTTTTAAATTTTCACCAAAGCCTGCTCGTCCGTCTCTGAAGCTATCCACATATGATGGAAAGAATTCTTGACAAGTGGATAAAACACAATTTTCTATAGTGGCGGATGCGAAAGGATGGGATTCACCAGCTAAGACCTGTTATCTCACCGCTTCTCTGAGAGCAGACGCTGCGGATATTCTTCAGACTATAGGGTGTGGGAACGTTCATAGTAGTATATTAAAAACACACCATAAGGCAGTAACTGTAATTTATTATTACCCCCTATGTCAATTAATAGTTAAAGGTATACCATTTACTAATGTGTAAGTCATTGTCCATTGCGTGGATTAATTTTTGAATATGATGCCTGTTAAATGATGCACCTTTGCACAACACATTCATCTAGGCGGCGTTGGAAGCTTGCCATAACTCGGCATAACGTATTCCCTGGGACATTCCCGACGACAGGTCTGATGAGAACCTTCAACTCAGGAATGGTGGCACAACATGTTCGGAAAACTTCTTGCTTCAGGTGACCCCTACGGAAAACGTATGTACATCAACGATCAGGTGAGCGAGGTGGCCAGGAAATGTCACCAAAACAGGAAATTACTCTACCTGGAAATGTCTGTCGCAATGGTCCGTCCATCTGGAACTTTCCCTTGACGTCCCACGTGTAAATGTTGTTGAAATAGACTTTGGGTACCAATAACAGAGTAGTTATTCTTGAAATAACTTTCAACAGCAAAGGCACAATGCTGTGCACTCCACCGATCCGTATCACTGTCACACTCGAAATGACAGCTCGTTAGTACACGAAGGCGGCAGGAGCTGGCACGTATTCATGCAGTACGTCATTGTGCTTTGGAAGTGAAATTACGCTATGAACGCTGCCGCACCCTGTAAAAGAATAGATTTCAAAGCTCTGTCCAGGGTGTTGGAGCTGCGTGTTGTGAAAGAAATGTTTAAAAGATTGCAGCAGGCTTTAGTTAGAATCCCACGGAAACACTCCAGGAGCTCGTCACGGATGTTGAAAGGCTGTCGTATCTCGCGCTTCCGGGGTTCCCGGCAGAAACAATTGCAGAGAAATCTTGTCGCTGCAATACGTCATCGATGACATTTGGGATCCTGAAATACAGAAAGCTTTTCGAATGGCGGATGTGAAGGACTAAAAAGCGCTCTAGTGTACTCCATAAAATTCGACGCAGCCCAGCAAGCAATTCGTAGACACCACCACACAATCAGAGCTGCTCAAGTCCAGGAGCCAGTGGGTCAAGTGATGGCTCATTTAGATGATTTATCTAGACAAGTCAATACCTTGATATGGAGAAGGAATGTGAACAAAATGGCTCTAAAGTGTTGGAAATGTGGTACTGAAGACCACATACAAATATAGAATTGCAGAATTACGGAATTGCAGAAAACCCCAGGCCACGGAAAATAAAACAGATGATTTTATCAGATACGTCAGTGCCTTGACAGGGAACAGGAGTGAAAAGAAACCAATTCTAAGGTGCTGGAACTGCGGTGTCAAAGGCCACATACGAAGGTACTGCAGAACACCCCAGAACATGGAAAATAAAACAGAGGATTTAAACAGACAATTAAATGCCACGGGGCGGAAAAGGAGTGACAAAAACTGCTGGAACTGCGGAGCTGAAGGCCACATACAAAGAAACTCAAGAACACCCCCCAGGGCACGGAAAATAAGACCCTTTACGAGCAAGGACCCAGGAACAAAATTAAGACCATATCGTGGAGCAGAGTTTAGACGATAGTGACAAACCCCGTTTTAAAGCCCTCATGATTTCTGCAATGAATGACAACAATGGACTATCCATCAATGGGCATATCGATGGAGTTATTTGCAGTGATCGTGGAAACAGGAGCTAATGTTACCATCATTTGGAAAGACTTAGCTCAACACTTTAAAGATAAACTCATTTTAAGCCATCCTATGTTTCCCTCCAGACTGCGTCTGGTGAAACAATTGACATAGATAGAAAGTTAAACATGAACATCACGTTTGGAAGTGCCACCTATTATCACACAGCATATGTAGGCAGGTATTACAGATCCTTGCATACTCGAATTGGACTTTTTAAGGAAATACAATCTTTCCTTGAACTTCAAAAACAAAAAACAGCTTTCAGCTTCAGAGGACTCATCATCAGAAGAGATCCGCACCTGGAAACGTCGACGCCTTGTTTGAAAGACCCTGCTCAGTAAGTTGCCGAAATTATACTAGAAAAGAAACAGGGAGACTACCGGCTATTCTCTATCCCAGATGCTCATCGGCCGTGACCTTCGTCTGCCTTGTGATCTCATATTTGGTCGCCCTCCGGATGCGCCTTCATCGCCTGAGGAATATATCAAAGATCTCCAGGCCCGGTTTGAAGAAATGCACAATTTTGCACGAGAGAGATTCAACTTGGTGACGAAAGAGATAAAGTACCGATACGACACTGAAGCTGCTGGACATCGATTCAACGAAGGAGACAATGTGTAGTTGTGGAATTCGACTCGATGGAAAGGACTGTGTCCTGACTGCCATTGATCTTATAATTGAATCTACCCATTTCAATATGAATGTATACGCTGCAAAAAGTGCAAATTTGTCTAAACTCAGTCTAAACTCAGTCTGTTTTCTTTGTTTATGATTTTAAAAAAAGGCCGTTGATCTTTTGGGCTGTGGCGGCAGCTAGAGTAGTACATCCTTTTCCGCTGTGGACGCTAAAATCCCCTTAGGTTCTGAGCTCTCACAGTGCCGTTAAAGTCACCTATGGACTGTCCGTACACGTTTCATACTCAGTCCTAAACATTATAGTCCGTACACAGTCCTAAACAGGCTGAACGGCATCGTAGTTTGGATCCGTAAATCATCGAACTCTAAGCCTAAAGTAGTTCATTACGACAAGTTAGCTCCTTACTATGACCATAGTACGTAGTGTATGTAATGTAAATGGTATTTGACCATGGCCCTTTTTGTTTCTAAATTTGTATTTGATTTGATTTGTATTTAGTATCTGATAGTATTTGATTTTATTGTAATTATTGTTTATATTGTTTGTTATTGTAATGTAATGTTTATTATTGGATTAATGCCTTAGTTGTAGGCTTAGCTTCCTGTCCAGGGATTGTACTGCCCGGGACTTGCACTCCTTGAGAAGGGTCTAGTGTTAAGGATTTCGTATTTAGTTGGTTATTTATAGTAAAATTGTAATTAAAATTATTTTATATTCCTGTGCAATGGAGCACGAGACGTATTTTCAGAGAAAGCTATGCCAGAAAAGGGAAAATACAGGAGCACGCGCATTGAACGTTTAATAAAAAGATATCACGTAATTCTACTCTTCTGCTTTCTAGAATCCTCGAGAAATCAGAAATTACCAGAACTTTCTCGTGTCGGATTAAAATGCCGGTGATAAACATCTCTGTTCAGTTGTTTTCTTAGTTATTGTTGTTGATTGTAGCGATTTCGCGGTGAGATCGGATTAGCTGGCTCTGCGCTTTGGAATGCGGTCTATTTAACGTTTTAGTAGTTTAGAATATAACTAATGCATGATATTGTGATATTGTACGATTATCTTTGAGGAAAAATTCAGCGTTTTATTATATTTCTTGCGATAAGAATAAATTCTATTGACTTTTTATCGGACTTGTTCATTTATTCTATTACGAACCCGTACGCACGAACAATAATCACACGAAAAGTCATGAGGATTTATCAGCAGAAATGGCGGTAAAAGTTATTTGTACTTCAGGAATCTTCCGCCTTGTTGTTGGATCTTTGTCAGCATCCACATACACAACACACTTACGTATTTCAGCAGTAATACATTTTGACGGATATTTTCTGCTTTACCGAAAGTGTGCTACTCTACGATAGTTTTATTACTGCGGATTGCTACTTTACATCATTAATACTATTTTCTAATACTTTTACTAATCGGATTGACCAGTGGAAAAGTAGATAAAACTCTGGCAATTTGAGCGGGTTACAAATTTTGATGAACGGTCTAATTTCAGAGGTATTTTCAAGACCTTTTTCTCATGTAACGTAAATACGAACAAGTGTCTCTTAAAAATCTATCTCGAAGTCTTCATTCCGTTTGTGCTGTGCTTTACTGTATTTAGTAAAATAAATGCACTTTGTAACAATAAGCAAGCCCAAAATGGAAATGGGCTCTGAAAATGATGCATAAAGTAATGAAAGTAGCATGTATTTAACTTAATCCTTTTCAGAAGTCGTTAGTGAGTAAAAAAATAAAACAAAATTAGAATTATATTGTTCACAAAATTTTTAACTTATCGCTTTATTTTACGATCAAATGATTTTTAATATTTTAACCGTGACAGTATATTCTAAATTTTAAAGTGTTTTTTTACATTAATGATTAGAATGTTTTCCTAAAGTATATTGACTGTTTATGTAATATGATATTTATCGTATTACAAAACCATAATAAGTTTGTATAATAATATGTAGAGATTTCATGCTAGTTAATGTGATTGTATAATTAAAATTTGTTTTTCAATTACTGGATTTTATACATTTTAATATCATACATAAAATGTATTTAAACACTATACAACATTGCACAAATAAAATATCGCAGCAATAATCAGGGCAACAATAGCACAAGCCACTGCATATAAATAAATGAGGTAATTAACTAGAGTAAATGAAACATCATAACAATCAGGATAGCAAACATGATATAAAGATAAAAATACGAGTTTTCTTAAGGAGGAATTTTCATTAAAAATAAACATATTATCCAAAAGTTCGAAGACAGAAACTTCCAAATCTTACGTCAATTTCAGTTTTCTTGTTTTATTTATTAATAAGGAATGTGTTAATATTTTTAAATATTAAACATCATTGTGCTTTAAGTGAGCCTAATATCTCTGCAATAATTTTCGAAAGTACTCAGTAAAACGATTAGTACTCAGGAGAGGAGCCTTCTGTACTTGGTCACTGAAGTGGCGCTGAAACAAAACAGATAGAATAATGATGGATATTCCATCTTCTGATTTACGGTATTCTCATTATCTATTCTTCTATAAACACCGTAATATCTTCCGGATCTTCATAAATTATAAAACTCGGTTGCAAATGTATAAGAAACTGTTGAGTGTCACGTCTTAATTAACTGGGCAGTATTAAAAAAGAGGAAACTTAAAAACTTTAATACAACTTTGTCATGTATAACAGTTCTTGGAAAGAAGACAAGCAGCTACAGCTCGAAAAGAACGAAGAAAAAGCTGAAATTCTCCTACAGTATATGAAGATTATCGTAGGTCTACAAAACTCTTCGTACAGTGAATTCCAAATTAGCAGTCACTTAGCAAAAAATGCAGTACTACGTCAGCTGAAATGACTGACCTCTAAACTGATTTCATAAGAGATCATTTAATTAAGAAGCTCTGTCAGAAAGATGCCAGTATATTTAAGAAAATCAGCCACCGCTGGTAAAGACAAACAACTGTTCAAGCGTACTCCAGGCTTGAGACCCTCATGAAGATCAGTTCCGAAATGTAGAAAGAAAGTTCCTTAATAAATCCTGGTACCTAAAGTAGCGTCGCTGTGGATATAAGGTTCAAGTTCTTTTTATTAATTAATAGAAAAAACCTCCTTGCCTTGCAATGCTACATTCTTACAAATCTTGATTTCTTCAAGTTCAAAATATATCTTTATTACAATGAGGGTACTTATTTGTCGGAGCAACCTTAGAAAGCTTCTGTCTTAGAAAACAGTTGCATGCTTTCATTAAATTGCCAGTATCTTTATAATGAATCACCGTTATGAAGGTTTTCTTCTTTGCATACACTGCATGATTACATTCATACATTTTCTCAAGGAGAATGGTAAGCCTTCTTGGAATATTCGAGAAGAATCATCCCTGGTGCTTCGAACACGCATTTGTTAGAAAATTTTAGAATGTTGCCATGAATGGAAAATCTCCAGATAGTGCACCCGTGGAGACACAATTGTCGCCAAAGCAAAGTGTAAGAGTCCTTTAGTCTGTGGTTCTATTCAAGATATTCAAATAGTTGTTACGTTAATGGAATTAGAATTAAAATTGCAAAATAATACTTAAAGCAGGCACAAGTTAACGTAATATGTGGCTTCATATTCAAATTTAAACAAAATGAATAGTAAATAAATAATAACTACTATTCAAAATAAATTAAAGAAGTGAGTTAAATTAGTAAAACTGGTTAGTCAACGAGACAAGATAAAAAAATAAATTACAAATAAAAAAGAATATTTTATAAGTTACAACATCATAAATATTTATATCAATCACAACGCCGTTAAGAGATCTCACCGAAGTTCTTGAAGACTGCATATAGCAGACGAAACCTGAACTCGTTAAAGATTGCATATTGCTCCAGGAAAAATATTCCCAAGACCAGAAGTATTTATCACATATTCCACAACATTAAACAAGAGACCCGAAATGCTTAGAAGTGGCGGTATACGTTCTCTTACGTCGTTAAAAGTATGAACCACATTGAAAAGCCCTTGCTAAGATGTTTGCAAATTAGTCAAGATGTCATAGCTAATTTTAGGATTCCACAGCCAGGCTTGACTTTCGGTCTTGAATTCTAATGCATTGACTAATGTATCGACTTGGCGTCTTATATTTCTTCTACTTCATCTTATTTATCGCCGCACTGGTCTTCATTCTTGTTACCGATGAAAGACGTATAAACCAGCTAGCTTTCAGAATTTATAGGTAATGGCCAAAAAATAAAGTCTGCTCAGAGGGTTAAAAGAGCAAGTCACACGATTGATGAGGTGAATGACAAGAATAATTTCCGGCTGAAAAAGTAAACTGCTCTTATAAACTGCACTCCTGTATGTTAAGAGATTAGAAGCCAAATATTGGTCGAGAAGCCAATTATTGGTCGCAGTCTCCTGTTATTCAAGGCGAAAAATAGCTCAATATTAATTCAGTTAAATATTTCGGCCTGTCTCTCCTGCTTCTGACTGTAAAGAAGTTTTAATGTTTTTTTCATTTTACGAACTCATATTTAGTTCTTTAGGCTGAAGTAAAACTAGTTAGAGTGAGTACGGAAAGGCAATTCAAATCGAGAATCAGAGTTCTGTATTAGAAGTTCTGCAGCAGTCGAAATTCTTAATTTAGTTTTATTTAAGCGTCCGGCAACTAACTAAAATAATCCGTGACAATTAAGATTTACTTGTTGCCTTCAATTATACGAGGTAATGTTGCTTTATTGTCTAAAGTGATTCTCCAAAATGGCGCTCTCACACTTGAGTGTTGTAACCTACGTCGTGTGCATGCTGAGAGTCCTTCAGACCTCCAGACGCATCATAGGATTTGCGCCTTTTTTCAAAGTTCTGATGACCTTCTGTAGGGATATGATGGAACTTCAATAGACAACTTGATACTTGAGACCATATCAAGATGAATTACTATCTGAAACTTATCCATCGCGAACTTTCGATTTTACATTAAGAAATCTACCTCTCTGAAGAAATTATCTTCTCTGCTCTTCTTTACTTGAGAGATATGACTATGATGGTATAGCATCCCTGTACCACATTTTTTGCTTATTTATTGTAAAACGAGTTTCATATGAAATATAAGGGACGGAAAAATATTTAAATAACAACAACACTAGGAAAAAATATAAAGTATACATTTTAATTTATTTTTGGGTTTATTTACTATAAGATATTTGAAGATATCTAGCAGTTTAAGAATTCGTTCCAGAAGGTTCTCCATCCGTCCATGGTATATAACCAATTTTGTCGCCATCTAGCAGTTTAAGAATTCGTTCCAGAAGGTTCTCCAACCGTCCATGGTATATAACCAATTTTGTCGCCAAATGGGCGATTTCTCATCAAATATGGCAACCCTGCATTCCCTTGCCATTTTATGGCAACCCTAAACTTGCTTTGCGGGGAAACCATCTCACCGCGCCTGTACATTTCGTAACAATATTCTAAATTTTCCGTTTAACGTATTACTCGTAAGTTTATATAATTCCTAAATTAATATAAGAATATAGAAAATCTGTCAAATATTGGGATATTTTGATTAAATTATTAAAATGGCTAAACGATTTTTCATTATTTTCATTAACAGACTAATTATTTGGCCCATAGTTTAAAAATACTTAAGCAGTTATTTATAGGTTATTTCCTCGATATAAAAGTCATCTTTAAAATATAGCATTTTTAATAACAGATAAAAGTAGAAAATTTTATATTTATATATATAGATAGATAGATATTTATGGACTTGGTATAATTAAGATAATTATCAGATTATTTTATTCAGCTTCCGATTCTCCATTTCTAAAGATAATTATCAGCTTATTTTATTAAGCTTCCGATTCTCCATTTCATCGAAAAGTAATTTTAAGAAGACTCCTTTTCTATTATTTATGAAGAGCCGAAAGAAAAGAATAAAAACAGTGCAAATCAAAGTGATTTTCACCGAAGTAATTAAGCTTCTTTTTAGCACCAGTTAAAGGTTTTTATTTCGTTTCACTCCCGTATAATGCTTTCAGCGCATCTTCTATTTGTCTGCTAATAGTACATTTCCTAGACTTGTTTAAATTCCCATCGGTGGGATACGGACTAAATACCTGGAAAAAAGCAGGCAGCAATTCCGGCGCGACACATTCACTTCAGGAGTAAGAGAATTGGAAAACAATTTAGCTTTTTCGTTAGCTGTGAATAAATTCTAAGAAGGAAAACAGACGATTGATTTTATTATATAACAAAGAGTAAAACGTTGTAAATCGTAATATTTTAAGATTTGTCGTCTCAGTTTTAATTTAATACCGTAATAACTATTTAATATTTTTAATTTTATAAACTGAAGGTTAATGTTGTAGGAAAGTAGACTTCAGTGTCAAGTTAAACTCAAATTCTTTACGGTCTAATTAAGAATAATATTTTAAATTCTTATAATTAAACTAACTGCACTCCCAAACAAATTTTAATAGCATAAATCTTCATCGACGAATATGAATCAGATAACTGGATATAGACCACTAACGTAAATTAATTAGTAAAGTCATTAGAACGTTTTGAAGCAGGAGATGTCAAAAATGTGCAATGCCCTCCCAAGGACTCGAATTCTCCAAAACGCGCCGAGTGTACTACCGTTACACCACGAAGGCATACTGGAAAGAGGGAGAAAATGCCTTATAAAAGCACCTCCTAGAACTTTACCTTTGAATTCAGGATGTTAACACTAATGATAAATAGAAAATAATTGGCATGAATAAACCCGAATCAATAAATAAAAATGAAGGAATGAAAGAAAACTTGTGAAATTGTGCAGTGCCTATAAGGAGCTAAATCTAATCCTTAACTTCTCAAGGACAACTGCTACCTTTCTGATGTTATGTAAGATATTTTCAATGAATTATCCTTACTATTTTAATTATTTTCTGAAAGCACATAGACTCAAATATCTAACTTTAGTTTAGTTTTTACTAGTGAGGTTTAAAGTAAAAATATTACAAAACAGACTTACTAGTAACCTTCACTTTAAACGAAATAATTGTTAAACAACCCTTGAAATCTAAAAAGTTAAATACGAGTATCAAGACTATAACTATGAATCGGCAATGATAATCATGCTGAAGTCTTAATTTACTAATGGAGTATGTTTTGATATTTTAGTCTTATCTGAGGCAGCGCTATTCCCTAACTGACAGCTTGACGAGTAGGCAAACAACGTTAATTTACACATTTATACGCTTTCGATTACTTTTACTGAAATTATGCTAATATGCTTTACAGTAAATTGGAGACATCGTAGAGTCATTAGGTATTTTGGAAGCAGGAAAGATATATAGTCACTTTACTTAACCTGTTCCGCCAAACTAAGTTAATGGCACTACAGGCTTAGGAAGTCATCCTGGTTGTTGTTAGCAATCTGACGGTTAGGCCGCCTATCTACATTTTACATTAATCTTTAGTTTCTCGGATATAATTATTTTCATTCACTTGCTTCATTATCTCTAAGATGCCCTTATTGCAATAACAGTCCGTGAACAATCTATTCACAGGATATGTGATGTAGTCGGAAGGAAAGAACTGCTGTCGAAGGTGCTCTGTCAGAGGGCAGGACAGCAAGTAATGACGTGAGTCCACGTCTTCCCCACGAAAACCGCAAGAATAGTGTTGACGTCCCGTCTGAGGAATCATCTGTAATACGCTGGGAATTTCCCGTGGTTGTTATAGGCCTGGAGGAAGAGTCGGTTGCATTTCAGCCTCTTTGAGAGTAGGCATTGGGAAGATGTTGTAAGTAAATCTTCATGTCTCTTCTTCTTGCCATCGTGTTGACCATGTCTCTTGGAATGCTGTCTTGAGGAGCCTTTTTGCAACTTCTGCGGATTGTGAAGATTGAAGTGTGAGCTGCTTGTTGAGTACCTAACCATAGTGCTACTACTTTGAGAGCGAGGTACTCGGCTTGGAAGACTGAGGGGTGGTTGCTTAGACGGAACTGTGCTGGATAAATTTCTTCATTGTTCGAAAAGAAGATGAACGCTGCCCCTACCCGTCCTGAAATTTTTCATCCGTCAGAGAAAATATTTCTTTGTTGTCCTGAGGGTGGCGATTTGCACCAGGGAAGGATGGGTAGATCTCCTGTATGTAAGAGAGGATATCTTGGAAGCTTTCTATGCTGGCATAGGATAGATATAATTCTTCTTTAGTGTGAAGGTCCTCTTTGTAGTGTAGAAGTCTGTAAATTGATCTTTCTAATTCTGCTTTTAGGTCGAGAGGGAGCGTGCCAACTAGAACCTGATGTGCGGCGTTTGATGTAGTGCTATACGCACTAGTGATTTTTAGGAGGATTAATCGCTGTATTTGTTGTAGTTTTTGACATATTCTTGCTGTGCCAGTCATCCAGACTGGGCAGCCGCAGAAGATCATGCGTTCAATTGAATTTAGGTATAGATGTTTTAACAGACGGCCCTTTTGGCTCCACCTGTCTGTGATTATCCTGTTTAGTTTATTGATGATTCGGTGCGTCTTATCTCGGATCCCACGTGATCTTCTTATCAAGCGAGAATCCGAAGTATTTAATGGTATCCTGGCGTTGCAGTGGGTGCCCTTCCCACTTTATGCGCGGCGGATTCGCATCTATTTTTGAGCCCTTTGGAAAGACTATCATCTGTGTCTTTTCAATACTGGAAAACAGTTTGTTGTCTTCTCTCCATTTCGTAAGCAATTTGAGTGCTGCGTCTGCTTTACGTTCTATTGTTGTCCTATTGCCTCCGTCTATTATGAGAATAATATCGTTGACGTAAGGTTTTATCTTGACATTGTCTCCAAAGTTGATGTTTAGCGCTGAGTTGGCATTTCATTTATGTTCCACAGGATGGGTCCAATATTAGACCCCTGCGAGGCTCTTTTCTGGTATTCATCGTAATATTTAGGGCGTCTCTTTTGTAGGTCACTTGACGTTCTGTGAGGTAGCTTGTGATCAGTTGGTAAAGATTCTTTGGACATCGCAGGTCTTTTAGTTTTGTTTTGAGAGCTGCCCACCATAGTTTATTGAATGCTGACGCTACGTAAAGCGATATTATACACGTATGGAGCTTATTTTGTCTGTTATTTAAGATGATGTCTTGAACACGGTTGAGGGCGTCAGTGGTGCTCCGCCCTTTGAGCAGGAAAGACGAAATATGAGCAAAGCCTTCGCCAGTAATCTAACCACGGACCTCTCAAATACGCGCCCAGTGTGCAGACCAACACGCCACGAAGCCACGCTAAGAAGGCGGGAGAGATACCTCATAACATAATCTAAAAATGTTCATATTTGGGGGAAAACGAATTCTAAAATTCGTTCATCCTTTCCATAACTCTATCTTTCAAATAATGTGTTCCGGTATTATGATAAAAAATGAATCATCATATCAACATGTCTTAAAACATGGAGACATACATGTCTTAAAATAGCCATCTATATCTCCATGTCTGGGTTAAAATAGCCGTGTCTTATATTTTTTCCCTCAAATAGTGTTGCCAATCATGATAATCTTGGTATCTGAAATCCTGCATTTCAGTGCAGTATTTAGTAAACAGTTCTTTCATACTTGCAAGTATATTGTTTTAATTGCTATACGATAATGTTGCACTTTAAAGATATTTTTACGAAATGTACAGGCGCGGTAAGATAGCTTCCCCGCAAAGCATTTTTAGGGTTGCCATAAAAATTGCAAGGAAGGAAGTGTTGCCACATTTGGCGGTAAATCGCCCATTTTTCGAAAAAAATCGGCGATATGCCATGGACGGATGGAGAACCTTCTGGAACGAATTCTTACCGGTTTAGCTCAAAATGTTCTCGAACACAAGCCGAAAGCTATATAAAACCTGCCGGTCCGCAGTCAGTCAGGGTTCGATCAAGAGACTGAGTCGATAGAGTTGACAGCCGGGCAGCGAGTGCCGAGTGAGTCGTCGAGTTCACCGAAGGAGTCTCTTAGTGTATCGCGGTTAGTGCATCGTCGACAGAGCGTGTTAAGCTCCGGGAACGACTGAACCGAAGAGTTGGGAGCCGTGCTCTGTGTGTCGTCGAGTGAATCGCAAGTTGTAGCGTGGAGAGTCTCGAGAGTACGTGGAGTTCCGTGAACGCCCGAGCAGAGTCGGGAGCTGTACTCTGGTGCTTTGCAGTGAAGCTGTCTCCACCTTCATTGCCTGACAGTGTGAAGGCTGTGTTGCTGATTGTGTCTGCGTGTTTATAGTAGATCTTCGCGCACTGTAACGTGATTTTGGAACTGTCCTCATTGGTGTCCGCCGATAACATCGTGGCAAAAACATCGCGGACAAAAACGTCGCAGAGAAAACAACGCATGGCGAAAACGTCGTGCTACAAAACATCGTGGGAGAAAACATCGCAAAGAGAAAACATCGCAGTTCTGAAACATCATGGTACAAAACATCGTCTGCGAAAATAAAGCGGTTCAAAAACTTCGCAGTTTAAAAACATAGTCGTCGAAAATATCGTTGTAAAAAATAAAGTGTCTACAAATCATCGCGTGATGATAACATCGCAGACATTCTTTTTTCAGACTTTAATAACTGCAAATAGATATTCGCATAATAATTTGTGAGCACAAGATAGAAAGAAGGATAATTCTTTTTTCATATTTTATATTAACTAATAAATTTTTGCTGAGAAAATAAGAAGGAAACTTAAGCATAGAAAATTAATGCAACTTATAGCACTTAATAGAATTTTAAACCGACATAGTTAACTAACAAATACCATTAATAAATCATTTTTAATAAAGTTTTTACTGGTAATTTTTCATAAAAGTATAATCTATAAGTTGGATTTAATTTTCTATGCTTAAGTTTCCTTCTTACTTTTTTAACAAAAATTTATTTGTTAATAAAAAAATGTGAAAGTAAATTTATCCTTCTTTCTATCTTGCGCTCACAAATTATTATGGGAATATCTATTTGCAGTTATTAAAATCTGAAAAAAGCATGTCTGCGATGTTTTTGTCACGCGATGATTTGTAGATACTTCATTTTTTACCACGATATTTTCGACGACGATGTTTTTAAACTGCGAAGTTTTTGAACCGCTTTATTTTCGACGACGATGTTTTCTACCACGATGTTTTAGAACTGCGATGATTTCTCCCACAATGGTTTGTAGCACGACGTTCTCGCCTTGCGTTATTTTCCCTGCGACGTTTCCGTCCACGGTGTTTTTGCCGCGATGTTTTCGGCTGTAACCGTCCTCATTAATATTGGCTAAATAAAAGTCTGTTTCGATATTTCATCAAGTAGTATGGTCATTATTCACTCTAAATCTACAAGCCCTGTACGAACGTGAATGAAGAAAATAACGCAACAATATAAATTTCGAGTCAACTTTATTGTAATTCATGACAAAGTTTTCTATCTAAATAAAAGCGACGATATTTGAAGTAATGATTTTCGTTGTCTTTTTCTACTCAGGGTGCAGTATTTTTCCTTTACATTTCTCATTAATTAGAATTTAAAATATTATATATATATATATATAATATAGCAGAGTCTTATCAATTTTCTCATAAGAAAAATCCAACGTTTTTTCTGGCAATAGGAGTCGTTTAACCAATTTAAAAATGTTATACTCTTTGAAGGAAAGCTGTTATTTTTTCTTGAATTCCAGTGTATCATTCCTATATATCATTGAGGGTATTTTCGAATTTCGCAATGAAAAAAACAGTACAGCAATGGAACTCAGCTTTTTCGTTGATTGTTATTATTTATTAAGCGACATTTGGAACAATCTAACTTCCACATGAGAATGTTTTTAACTTAAAAGCAAAATTATAGTTATAATAAACTATATTAAAACTATTTAATGCATAATCCGAGATTTTGCCTTAGCATTAATCTTTATTGGAAATCTTTATGACCCATTAATGAGAGTAAATTAGAAATATAAATTGTTTTGCATTAGTAAACTATCTTTAAAATGTGGAAAAAAGAACCTAAACCCAAATGTTTTTTTTTTTTTTTTTTCCATAATGCTGGAGTTGAGAGATTACGAATTTTCAGATATTTTTGCTGTAAAAGGTATGTCTATATGAATGGATACAGCGTATTTATGCTTGTTATCAAGGAGAAATTCAGGTTGATTTATTGCTCAAAATTTAACTTGTTGATGTACTTATGTTTTAGTTCGACGTTGGTTCTTCGTAAGATAAGTTTTTAAAAACTTGTAAACATATTTGGGTTATATAAAATGTATCATAAATAAAATGCATCGATGAGAAACGTTTTGACGTATATCCAGATTTGTTTATTTTTCTTTAAGAAACAGAAATTGTAAAATATTGGTTAGAAAAACTGTTCGAGCAACCTCTGAAAGGTTCCAACGCTGGTGAAATAGCCCTGGTGTATGCACACTGCAAATTGACGAAAACTGGCTTAGAGAATACGAGTTGTCAGAGTTAAATATCAGATAAAACCGTAACTAAATGTCTAGTATTTGTACACCATTGCTAAAGACTTGGCGTCCCCATTCATCATTAACTTGCGGGATTCTCACTTGTGTGTTTCTCAGTTATTGTAGAAAGTGAAGAATCTTAGGAACTGCTACGCGAATAATCGCTTAAGTTCGAGTGACAAGAAACAACAAGATGGAAGAGTAACTAACCCTTTATTATTCCAATAAGATGTAACATAACTCCGTCTTGGAGTGTAGAATAAAAGCCGACACTTAGGCTTGAACTTAAGGGACTAAGAAATAAACCAAAACTAATTTTAAACTAAAGATATATAGCCGAAGCTATCAAAGTTTTAATGCAGTTGGGCCCTTAAACACGAGATGACTGCGAAGCTATGAAGGGCCTGAGTACGGCCGAGCGTAATAACAGCTTTGAGAGAGTGAGTTGCCAAAAACGCAGACGCGCGCAAATCAGAAACTCCGATTCTCTCTAACTCGGCAAGTAGAGCTTCGCGGTTAAATACCGCTCTTTCTCATTATGCATTCAGAATGATTCTAAAACTACGTTCTGGCCAGAAGTAGTAAATTGAAGTTAAGAAGTTGACAGGAACGGAACTTTAACTTAAAATTTAACTGTTAATAAAATTAACATAATCCTTACAAACTGAAGTGAAAAGCGTTTAGTAAAACCAGTTACAGTACTAAAAGTCCCGAGCGTATGGCTAATGCAAATTTGTGTTCTAACATCCAAACTGAAATCGGGGAAGATTAAAGAATCATAATTTTTAAACTAATTGTAAGGGATAATTATCCATTTGAATTCAAATCCTAATTTAGTTATCTTCCAGAATTTTTTAATGTTCCTATACGAATTTCTATTCATATTATATGTTCTAATAAAAGCTTCACTTTATATTAAGCTTCACGTTGTGGGGCTCCAACCTTAATATAACAGCTATGCGTATAGGAACCTTGTGAACAGCTAAGCGAATATTCGCTTTAGTTCAGGGACAGATATGTAAACTCAAGAAGGATTAATTACCCTTTATTTCTTAAAATAAGCATTTAACAGTCAACTTCTTTCTCAGAGAATACAGAAAAGGTTCAACTTGAGCTTGAACTCAAGAGTACGAAGAAATAAAACATAATTAATGCTTAACTAAAAAGATATAGCCGGAGCTATAAAATTCTAAATAGTAAGCCCCTAAATATGAACTAAACTGGCGAAGCTGTCAAGGGCCCGAAATACGGCCGAAAGTAAGCTTAGAGTGAGTGTAGTCGCAAGGCAAACGCGCGCTAGTCAGGATCTCTGGCTTTCTAACAAAGTCAGTGGAACTTCGACTTAAATACCTCTCTTCCTCATTTGCATCAACCGCGATTCTAAAAACGCATTCTGGTGGAAAATTGTAAGCTGAAATTAGACGAAATAGGAAAGTAGCTGTAACTAAAAATAACTGTTATGAACTTAGGATAAACCTTACAACGTTATGCAAAAATGACTAGAATAAAGCTGAAATATTTATTTCGTTTTGAAACTAAATATATTTTGGAATGTTTGAAATGATATGAAGGTGAATTGCGTTAGTTTTGCGAGTGAAGCCTTTTACTTCTATTAATGTCTTAATTATAACACGAATTTTTAATTTTCCTCCTATTGTTCTTATTGAAGGGTCGTATAGCATGAAGCAACCTTCATATCTCAGCATTATATCTTCATTATTTCCCTTCAGTATTATTTAAAAACAAATAGCAACTTAGAGTGTAAGATAGATTTGACGGGATTCATTATGGAATTTCAAGAATTTTGTTGAGAATTATTTACATGACTTCATCTCGTTTCATATGTATTATACTACAGCTTCATAAAGCAATATAGTTAGTCGAATCAGATTTTGTATCCACCTTTGTGATCAGAAAGCCAGGTCAAAAACATTTCCCTGAATTCTGAACACCTTTACATATCTATAAATTCATAAAATCTGCCGTTAAGACTAAAATGCATCACAGCTTCTCTGCATTTCGCAGGACTAATCTGAACTCACATTACATCTCACTATTGTGGAAAATGCCCTGCAAAACTCCTCATTCAATTTACATTGCGCCGAGGAAAGCAAATTCCACGCTTTAAAAGCAGGATATGTAGCTTAGATATACATATTGGGATGGATCATATATATTCATACATGCATGCATGCTTGGTATGGACGAGCGCTTCTTGAGGCCTCTTGCGTTGAATGCAATTTCCTTTCGTGACGAAAGAAGGAATTTGAAATGCTCTTCCGGTATTACGGAATGTGGGATCTGTTTGTTTATTTTGCTCAAAGAATTTGTTTGGTCCCAAATGTATAATCCCGTTGGCTCATGAAAAGTGGCTGCAACAACAATCAACATGCTAGATAAGCCTACTTATGTATTGTATGCACAGATGTTGCTGAAAGGAAATATTTATTGTGAACTAATACTTCATGTTTTCTCGTCGAAGGGATTTAGAAAAGGTTACCAACACTATAAGAATATAGATTCAAATATAAAGCATCTATTTTTATGATTTTAAAAGCTATATTTTCGAATGCAAGATTTTCAAGCGTGCAAAATGCAGCATGCTTTCTAATAATTATAGCAAACATTTGCTTTCATGGTTTTAATTTTAATCTAAATACGCTTTATAATATCTAACAGTACCATTCATTTTTTTGGAATAAAATTGGAAGGTTCTTAATAACAAAGAACATGAACAAAGAATGTTTTATAAAGGTAAGGAACGATGCCTGAAATAATATTAATAGAGTCAAACAAAACAAAGTTTTTGGAAAAACTAGTAACTAAAGCAGAAGCGTTTTCGTCACTGTAAATGTATTGACTTCTTCAGCTGTAAACTAAATGAGCAATGAGCATCACAACCAGAGTATTTTCGATACCTTTATAAAAACTACAACGAAGCTCGCCGTAAAGAAACAACAATTAAAGAAATACTTAAATCACTTTACAGATAAAATATAAAATCAAGAAACAGAACTATACAAGTATTATTATTATGTTTGGGGGGGAACGAGATAAAATTAATATCGTTAAATTAAGGGGAGAAATTTTATAAATATCAAAAGTATCAAAGAAATCTGATACATCAACTGGGAAAGTATTTTGGATGATTTTAACAGAAGCAAAATGAGACATGCTGCAATTCCGATGTGTCGCAGCCGATTTATTTGTTTCATCTTTCCAAAAAATTTCCTTGCTGAGGTAAATAATGCTATAATTTCTTTAAATGCTATAAATTCTTCAAAAATTCGTTATTGCAACAATGTTTTTAGAGACAAAATCGCATTCTCATAAATTGTAGGAAAAAGGAAATGGAAAATCACACTTACGTAAACTACGCATTTTTAGAAAAATTTTAAGTTATTTTTGAAAAGAATAGAGTTTTGATATACAAGTGTTTCAGTAAATTTTACGGCCTGATTCAGTCCGTAGCTTCAGGAAAACAAAAGCATATGAAACACGTAGAAAAATGTAGTTGCAACCTACGATATCTACCTCAGTTGCCACATATGACTCAAAGTATCCTTTTCCGTTCTTATTTCAACCTTCTCGCAAGCTTTTCATAGTTAAATGTTTTGCTAGCAGTTTGTATTACATCTATTGTGAAGTTAAATATATTTCTAAACTTTGAAAAATAATTTCAGTTTCCTTTGGATACTTCTTGATTTAGGCTTAAAGTAACAATGTATTAAAATATTCAAATCTTTCTACAGCGATTTTACTTTAATTAGCTTGAAGCCTAACTTTAATTACTTCGACATAATTAAATTTGTTTCCTTTACAAAACTAATTGCAAACAATTTCACTTTAGAAGTTGATTTATCCCAAACGTGCTAGCTATTTGACTGGAAAAATTGCACTTCACTTCTGATAGCGACATGTTATCCAATTCATTTTCATTAGATAACACTTCTTTTCCTTCATCACCGTAATTTTATCCTTGTGTTCATTGGTGTTTTACTTTTAATTCGCTAATTCTGTGTTCCTATGTTTGCTATGATATCTGAATCTATGCATGAAATTTTTCTTATTTTCATTTTGCTATGACTTTTGAAGTAGAAAAGAAAATTATAATAATTACTTTATCTTGAATTGACATTTTTTCTCTACCCTTCCGCTTATTTTCTTCTTCCTAACGAATTTATTCTTATTTGGAAAGCTTTTTGTTTTCTACGTAAGACAGTTTTGCTTTGTTTCATGTTGAAATTCTGCTTTCCTTATCAATATGCATGTGTTTTTCTTTTCATCTAAACGCAGCTTTATGTGGTTTTCTAGAAGAAAATTTAAATTTATTTTATATTCCTAATTAGCTTTCTTTTATATGTATAGAATTTAGCGATAATTTGCGTACACTTTCAGTTTCACAATTTCTCAAAGTTTCAGTCATTTACCGTTATGCAGGCTTCACAGCGACTCCTGAAGTGTCGAACTATTTCAAAAATACGCTGTCTGTCACGAACGCTTGTAGCTGCCACAGAGTTTCTTACCACAAGGTCAGTAGTACAGTCAACGGGCGTCTCGCACACCATGAATTTCAGGGTTCCCTATTAGTATAAATTCAGGCTAGATAGTGGAAGCTTCAGGATGAGTTATCCATGCCCAATCCACATCTGGTAAACTTATTGCTCAAATAATTCCATACGGCAGTGGCAAAATGAGCTGGAACGCCATTGTGCTGGTACCACATTGCACGCCAAACTAAGATATTGTGATGACAATGATGAGAACATTGTCGATGTGATGGTTGTGGCACCATTAAGTGGTGGTGTGTAATTAATACTAAACGAAAGATGCTCTAGGCATCAAAAAGAGAGTCACATGTGCCCAGTAATTGCTGGCCTACACTAAAAATTAGTACATTGCGTTAATAACTAAAGAAAGAGAAATACATAAAACATTTCACTTACACACTACTTTGTTGCAGTGCTGTTCAATAAATACATTAATAATTATATCACTTAATTTATTTAATCATTCATGAATGAATATGAACTTATTTTTGGTAAAATATGAAATACAAGAACATTATCATACACTATACCTTACAATGTAGGAGCGTCTTTGATACACAACGCCTTTGACATCATGGGGCCTCTGCCAAGAACTGCTGATGGCAACAAATACACCCTCGGTTTCACTGATTACTTTATAATGGGGCCTGAAGTGCATCCTGTCTGTGATCAAGAGGCTGTGACAACATCAAAGGTGATACAGCATTGGATTTCCATGTGTGGGGTATCTCTTACTTATACTCCAGTCAAGGAAGGAATTTTATCTCGACACTAATTAAATAAATATGTAAACTACTCGACATAGACAGAACCGACACCTTTACATGTCTAGTCAGGCGGCATGGTAGAAAGGTTTAATCGAATCTTTAATAATCTCTCACTGATGGTTTCCAAAATCCAACAGGACAGGGACAAAATGCTGCCATAGTCCTTACAGGTCTATTATAGTGCTGTACACAAGACTATCTTCTATATCCCAACCCAGATGTTTTCAGTGTCGACCTTCGTCTGCCTAGTGATCTGTTGTTTGTTTGTCATCCGGATGCGCCTTCATCGCCTGAGGAATATATTCAGGATCTCCAAGCAGGGTTTAAATTGATGATGAATTTTGTCCGAGAGCGAGTCAGCTTGGCGACAGAGAATATGAAGAGAGGATAAGTCAAGAGAGCTGCAGCCATCTACTTAACGAGGGTAATAATATCTCCTTATGGAATCCGATTCGACAAAAAAGACCTTTCTCCTAAACTACAGTCACTCTGGGACTGTCATTGTACAGACCTGAACAGGCCGAACGAAGTCGTTGTTTTGATCCGTAAGTCATCAAATTCTAAGCCTAAAGTCGTTGATTACCACAAGCTAACCCCTATATATGGCCATCATTACGTAGTCCGCATAGTGTCTATAATGTAAATGGTATATGCGTATATATGTTAGTAAATTTATGCATTCATTTAGTGATTTAGTATTTGATTTGTTATATGCAATTTATTGAATTTATGTTAGTATTGTATGATTCATTTCATATTTCACTGATTTACCTTAGCTACAAGTATGGCTTTCTGTCTAGGTATTTTACTGCGCGAAACGTGCAATCATTAGAAATATCGCTAGAGCCTACTGGATTCTCAACTGTAGATTTTAATTTAGTCTCATTTTTGCTGCTGTTTTCTTTAACTTAATAATTCATACAGTTGTCGCTTCCCGCTGAAACGTACAGTTAAAAATACATAACACGATGCTATTTCATAAAGCATAATAATACATTATTCAATAAAACATAGCAACACACTTGTTTAAACCTAAGCGAACTAGATTAATACACGAACTATAGTACCGCAAGCCTTCTTTAGCCCTCAACAAGGAAATAATGACTCAAAACCTGAAAACCTGTGTTTTATATAATTTAAAGCACCTTTCTCAAACTATTTCTAATAATGTGTCCTGTGCGTGACTTTGATAAACACGTAGAGATTATGCTCTTCCTTTGCACAGAAAGTAAAGCGGAAAATAAAGTAATTTTTCTATTTTTAGAATTATGACTTTCTAAAATAAGGCTGCTGTTTCCCGCAGCAAAGTTGAAATTAGTTTTACCTGTACTAACAGCGTGGGATTTTGATGAAGACAGCTGGTGAAAAATGTTGTGTCAGCTGACCTTAGTATAAAAATAAGGAGCCGTCTTTCTTCTGAATAATTTATGTTGTGGGAGAAGGTGAAACTTAAGGGACTAAGGGAAGGAAAGCTAATAGTCACGAAGGCGTTTGAAACAGGTAATTCGATAAGAAGATACCTTTTAGGCATTAATAAAACTTAAATGGATTTTCTTTTACCAAATTAAGTGTGCAGATAGATGGTGATAGATTAGATGAGAATAAAACCATCTAAAACTATCCACATCATTGGCCGTACACATTTCGATGTGTGAGAAAAGTCTGGCAAACATATATCCCATTTAATGAGGGAAACATAAAGTTCGGGCTCATCAATTTTATCTGAACTCTAACACAATTATACAAAACTTTAAAACGGTTCATTTGCAAAGGCCTAAAGGCTTCTCCCAGAATGAGCAAGAAAATCAAATTTTAGGTCTAATTAGCTTACGTATTACTTGGTACGTGTTCTTGTCGAAGCTTCCATAACTTGGTGATGCAGGATATTTGAGTAGAGAGGAGTATTCGGAGTAGCCTGTTAGATACTGCGAATAAGTTTCCTTTGTTTGCGTTATTTTAATTTCGAGTAAACGTTTATTGATAAAAAAGTGTATTTTAAAATTAACATGAAGAATATAATCAAATTTCTATGGCATTAAGCTTGAAAATAAATACTGGAATATATATAGTATATATATATATACTATTTATATTCTCTCTATATATATATACTATATATATTCCAAATATATAGTATATGTATATATATACTATATATATTCCATATATATATAGTAGATATATGTCCAGTATTAATTACAGTATGGAATATATATACTATATATATAGTATATATATTCCATTATAATATATATATATGTATTTCTTCTTTTACGTTATGTTCCTTTTTTGATGAATATTTTTAGAGCCAATTCAAAATACGAATTTAATGGATTTTGCATGTTTGAAAGTTTTCATTCTTCTTGAAATATTACGAAATATTTCTAATAGAAATTTTATCTGCAATATGACATTCGTAATTTAAATTGGAAAATGGTAAATTATTACAAATCTAGAATGTTTTTATTGTAAATACCTCTGCGTCAGCTATAAATAAATATGCAGGAAAATAAATTAAAAGAAAAATACTATAGTATTTCCTAGATCATAATATGTTATCTACTTAAAGTTTACTCCTTAGTGTCATATATGTCAGCAAGTGAATGTTCAGCACTTTTCTAAATTAGTATCAGAATTTGATTTTTATTTTCATTTTTACAAAACTCAACTTCTGTAATTCAAAGACGGATTCTTCTATCATGCAACATATTATCTTCTGAGCTACACAGAGTATCGGTGTTGCAATATATTTTTAAATGCTCATTGTAGTGTTTAATTTGGAATTTCATTCCAAGTTGCAGCTACCCATTTTGACGATTTTGACGCTAAAATCTTCAAATTTCATTAGTTTTCTTCAAAACACTTCCGAGAAAATATTTCCATTGAAAAGCCGCCATATATGCTGCTTTTCTTGAAAATCTCTCAGTCACCAGTTGCATAATTTTATTTTATATTTCTCTAAACAAATGTCCATGAAATGCGTAAAGATTAAGCATGTTACACTCTTACAACGAATTTCATAGCATATATTCTAAACAATATATTTCGCCAGTCTTTCATAGTTTTTTTCACATACAGTTACATTGCTCTGCAAGCAACAATAACATCTTTGGAGAAATTTTATTCATCAGTATGATTTTTCGATTTAAATTTATGTACAGTCGAAGTTTTTCCTTATTCGTATGTATAATGCTGCTTTTTGTAACCCATTTTTACAATCTTGATTCGCTTAGCACTTTTAACGTTGAAGGCATATGCATTATGTATTAGAACAACGGTTTTGTCAGCATTGAAAATTTATAAAAACTAATAAATTTGCCCTTTAATTTGTTAGTGCGTATGAGCTAGTCCGCCTTAGAAAGCCCTCTATGAAGGCATCCTCCTCCCTAGGCAGATAGCCCTGGAGTGTTTTGCCACAATTAATTAAACCAAACCCGATCTTTAATTTGTTAAATAAAACTAAAATTTAGTTAAATTCTATTTGTCTTCAAGAATTTTAGAAATTGTTCGTGAAATATACACTCGGCGCCATAAGAGAGAACGTATTAGAAATCATAAGAAGGAATCTCATGCACCATCTAGCTCTATATTGATATTTTATTTCGCGTTTTTCAAGGGACCTCGAGGTTTTTTCTTCGTTTAGATGCTTAGCTATGGTAGGCATTTCCTCTAAACTCTTGTAATTTATAACGTAGTTTCTTCACAAGATTGAAATCTTCCTTGAAGACACTAAACCGTATGGTTCTTGCTTTGCACACAAATATGGAATTAGAATCTTATCAAACATGAAAATATCAACACCTTGCCACGTTCTTCTTCATACGAAATAGCTTCAGTGCGACTTAAAAGTATATTTTATATTAAAATATTTTGATGATAAAATAAAAAAAAGGGTTTTATAAAATAAGCTATTATTTAAATCTCATAAAATAATTAATGAACTAAAAGCAGAAATACAGTTTATCATGTAAGTCATGGAGGCAAAAGATTAAATAATTATCTTTACAAAATTCATCTATAGTTTTATATTACGCGCAATAAAAGCGTGGAGTTCCCTTCATAAACTGATACAGAAATTGACTTGTGATAATGCAACTCGGTTTCGTTATTTGGGATTCCATGCTTTTTTTATTCTTGTTATAAAATTATAGATGAATTTTGTAGAGAGATTTATTTAACCCTTGCTTCCATAAAAGTGCATAATTACATTTCGCCTTTTGATTCACTAAGGACTTTATGAATTTTGAATAAAAACTTATTTTCTAAACACTTTCTTTTTTATTTTCATATTTTTAAATTCTTTGACACGTTTCGAATCACGTTATTCAATTTAAAAATCGTTTGTAACAATCAGTAAGCACTGTTTTATTTTCATCAACCCTGTTACCTCTACCTCTCCCCCAAATTTCCAGAAATGTTACCAAAATTCAAAAATTGCGTTAAACTCTCATGTAAAATTCATTTAATAGATACGTATATTTCCTTTGTAACCGATGGTCCAAACAGTTGAACCATGAGCGTTTTAGTTTGTTCATCAAACAAAGATATGTCCAAAAATTGTAATATATGTGTATATTAATTTTTCGTGTTTTAAAAGAGGATGAAGAGGTTCTTAAAATGCTGAGAAAAATGTATGTAAATTTATGAAATGTAATTGAATCAATTTTGAAAGTAATATGTCAGCAAGTAATGTCAGCAAGTAAGGGCCAGAAAAGCCGATTCTCGATCCTTCTCTTCATTATCATTCTTGTTCAAAAACAGGACAAAGTGTTTTTTTTTATATATATATAATTTTCGGAATTTTCAAAACTTTATACCGATACATTTATTGAGGTTTAAATTGTAATCTCATAGACTTCAAACAACCAAAAAAATCCACGATTTTAAAAATTCGTCCAAAATTTAGAAATTAAGTTACAATTTTCATATAAATTTAATTTAACAACCTTTTTCTCCGTTATATTCGATGGTGCAAACAGTAAACATTTGATATTTCTAACTTGTTATCTAAATGGAGATATGCAAAAGAAATAGTTTAAATATTAAATAAAAATAATTCTAATTAAAATTTTGAAACAATTGCTTCACCACATTGAAACATCATTGACAAATAGCGTGCTTTCAAAATTTGAATTTGATACCTTATGAGAAACTAAGCTAAAACCGAGGACAAACTTCCGAGCATAGCAAAACACCAGTAAGTGAGCTCAATAAAAGCTTATAATAACAGTTATCATTATAAAAAGGAACTCAACGAAATGCAATAATTAACTGAAATGAAAAATTGCAACTTTACAGGCGAAGATTTCTAGCTGTCAATAAGTGACATTCCACGAGAAAATTGCAAAGAAAGAACATGATTATGTTCGTCATCTAATATAAGGTTTACCCTCTTTCTTGAAAAAACGCGTCTTCTAATAGAAGAAATACATTCATAAAAGTATACTTCTTTTAAAATTGAGTGGTATCATTTTTTTTGCATTGTTTCTTTAAAAGTAGTTTTCATGAACGAAATTTTGCGGTAAAAAAGGGAAGATGAGAAAAGACATATGCTGAGCTTGCAATTAGGACCTTAGTAACAAATCCCAATATTACTAAACATCTGAGATCTTTAATGGTGACAGAAAATTCCTTATTTTAAAAATTATTTAGGATTTAAATTTAAAATTTTTGTTTGCATTTGAGATTTTTTGTTCGTCACATCTTATAAATTAACGTATTTGAACATGGCTAGGTTTGTAAATAATTTGCTAAATATTTTCTGACCCTTCTGTCCATACGATCAATAAAATGTTTCTTAAGAATGATATTAAATATTTGATGCAAAACCAATTCTCAAAATCCGAAGAATGCACTCAGAGAAATATTAAAATTCTAACATTTGCAAGTAGCAAATTAAACTTCATTTTGCAATGATTTCAAGTGAAAACGAAAATTGCCCTGAAAAATTTAGACTACCATGTATCTGGAAATGCATAGTATCTTTTTAATTTGAGTTAATAAAACTGGAATATATAAAAGGTAAAGCATTGAAGGTTACGTCTTAGCAAGTGCAAAGAACTGTTTTGAGTGAATCAATATATATATATATATATATATATATGTAAGATGTTATACGAGGGCCATCCAGGAAGTAGATTACGTTTCCGTCTGTGTCCGCTAGGGGCGGGGCTAGCGCGGCCATCTTGGGGTCAGAGCGTTGCGCAGCTCAGTCTGCATCTAGCCGTGCTAGTGAGAGGTTCGTGCTGTGCTCCGTTCAGATACTGTGACGGTTTGAAATGTCTGCGTTAATTGAAAATCCCGCGAGCTGCGAGGTGCGCTCAGTAATAAGGTTTCTGACTGCAAAAAACTGTAAACCGATAGAAATCTATCGGCAGCTTCGTGAAGTGTATGGGGACAACATTATCACTGAAGGTGGAGTGCGTCAGTGGGTCATAAGATTTCAAAATGGCCGAACCAATGTTCACGACGAAGATCGAAGTGGGAGACCCAGCATAGTGACCGCCGAACTTCTCGAAAAAGTCGATGCTAAAGTCCGTGAAAATCGAAATTTCACAATAACGGAACTTTCTTTGAGTTTTCCACAAATTTCGCGAAGTTTGTTGCACGAAATCATCAGCGAAAAGCTTGGTTACCACAAGTTTTGTGCAAGATGGATTCCAAAAATCTTGACAGAGGACCACAAAAATCAGCGAATGGCTGCAGCGTTGAACTTTTTGGACGCTTACCATAAGGATGGTGACTCTTTACTCGATCGCATCGTTACTGGTGACGAAACATGGGTGAAACATGTGAACTGTGAAACGAAATTGCAATCAATGCGTTTTGATGACGACGCACAGCTGCAAGAAGAGGTAACGAAGTGGTTGAAAGCGCAGGCGGCCGAATTTTTCGACGAAGGAATTTCCAAGCTCGTACATCGCTACGATAAATGCCTTAATTTGTATGGTGACTATGTAGAAAAGTAGTATTTGAGTGTGGCTTTCATCTGTATATAATAAAATTTGTTTCCTATACTTTGTTTATTTTTTTATTCCAAAACGTAATCTACTTTCTGGATAGCCCTCATATATCAATATAATATATTTATATATATTAAAATCTGAAAGGTTTCAGATTTTAAATTACATCCCAAATGGCTTTTTATAACATTTTGTGTTTCACCATTATTTTTTAAATATCACGTTCTTCGCACTTAAACATAAAATTCAGTTCAACAGGAATATATCACAAAATAATTTTAAAATGAGCATATCTTCGGAATTCCCAATATACTGTCTTGCGGTTTGAGGTAAAAGTGTTTTTTCTGTACAACATTGCTGGCTTTGAAATCCTTGAGTTTGTTAGCAAGAATCCGTTAAAATTTTACATATGAAATCGATAACAAATTTGGGTTTTCAGATGCTGATATTCAAAGGAGGATTACGTTATTCAAAATTCGATGGATCTAGGTACCGTTGTTTTATCACAATGCGAGAAAAATATATGCATTTATTAAGATTCTTCATAATTTAATTTCTTTAAATATAAAAATATAATACAGGGCGATAGTATTTAGTAGCGACAATTTCAAAAGCGAAACAACGCTTGTAGTGAATCAACGCAAAATGCCAAAGCGAAATTAATAGTCCTTCTGGGCAAATTGCCCCTTTGGACTAATAATTAATATATGGAGAGATAGATACATATAAGATATTATATATGAAAGTATGAAAGGAGATCAATAACAAAATTTCTAACTTTAGCAACGGTACTTTTAATTCATGTTTTTAACTTGGTCATGTCCCCTTGCTCTCTCTCTCAAAAAAAAAAAAAAAAAAAAAAAAAAGGGAGATGTGAATATAAATTGCATCATCCGAAAATTAATATTATATTTATTAGTATGATCTTTCGTTTAAAGATTGAGAACCACGTTCTAACATTTATCATTTGCTAAATTTTCTTCTTCACTGCAGATCTATTTTAACAGCAGTTAATCAAAACCCATCGGTGCAATTATAACGTCATTTTTAACGTGCTTAATGTTGAATGACAATTTCATTCATTTACTTATGTTACATTTATTTGTTTCCGGAATATGAATGCATTTAGAAATTTAGAAATGTTTGCTTAGAAATTTCATCACTTGCAATCTATGGTTTTAGCCATTGCTTATGGAAAAATACATTCCACCTTTTTTCTGTCTAACAGTATCTCCCGAAAGAAAGGAAGTTTTCTTGAAAGGAAACATAAATATTTCGAAATTTATGTGAGCTTTTAGTCTATAGCAAAAACTCGTATTTCAGTGGTTTTCCTGTAACATTTCTATTTTTGAAACGAAAAGAATATTGGATGCATTTCGCAAAGATCTCTAAACGCAAACAAAATTCTTAGTAGTTACCCCAGCAAGCGAGTGCACGTAATCGATTGTTTGTTTCCGATTAATGTAAAACCCAATTTAGGAAGCTTGTATGTCCTCTTTTTTCGAAAGAGATTAAAAAAAAAAAAAAAAAAAAAAAAAAGAGGAGACTTGACCAGCTATTCCTTGTTTAAAATTAATTTATTGGATCTGATAGACTTCTATATTCATTCCTTTAGGAATCTGTATTCATTCTGTTAATTGTTGTAATTTTATTAGTTATACTGCTTTTCATACATATGCAAAAGAGGAATATGTTTTGAATAAGCTTTTAGTAAATACGTTTACTAATATAATTATTTGCACGGAAAGATATTCATTTTTACCCAGATGGTTGTTGAACAATGCAGAATTGAACTGAAAGAATATAATTAAATGTATTTATTTTTACTTCCATATCCGAAGTAAAAAGGAAGTATTGTAATCCCGAAAAATTTCTGGTATCATATTTCAACGAAAATATCCATTTTGAACACTATCGAATTCAATTTAACGATGATTTTGCGTGACATCTATATGTAAGGGTAGAATAAAGAACTCTTTTTCTTCCCAAAAATTATAAATCTGATTTAAAATGAATTCTGAAGAGATTTTTTCGAGGCCTTTTGTACGTACATATGTATGTATGTAACAAAACTCAAAAACGTTCATAACTCAAAAACGTTCTGAGTAATCTCAGAACGTTGAAATTTTGTATATAGGACTGTTATAACATGTAGATGTGCACCTCCTATTTTGGTTGCACAATCGGCCTCACCTAAAGTATACAAATATATGCATATATATATCCATTCTGTTACTCAGCTCAGTGAGCTCAGATTATTTATTCTTATATGTTTGTAAATTGTGCATTTTTTGCTTTAAAAATGATTGAATTATAGTGTTATCATCTTCCGGTTTTTATGCCTTAAGTTAACGTGCACGCAATAATTGTGGAATTATCAACAATTAAAAAGTTTTTTAAGTGCGACTAAGTCTAATTTTTTTTATGATGGCAGCCATATTTGTTTACTTTTGAAACTTAGCAGAATAGTGGATTTGTTGCCAGTCTATGAAATTAAGCTTCACAAGAACAAAGTAACGTCTTCTTTTATTATTGCGAATTAAATGATGTATGATTCATTCTGGAATTATCATTTAAGTTATTAGCTTGCTTTTGTGTAAAACTGTAATTTTAATTTTAAACATTTTAAGTGTTTTAACTGTACTTGGTGTTTTATGTTTTTCTAATATCTTTCAATTTTTAATGAAATTATTTTGAATTTTTATGTATTTTTGCTCTTCCGCGAAGTTAGAACTTAATTAATTAGTAGTGCACGCGCATTAGGTTAGCAGCGCTGAATCGTCAGTAAAAAAACTGTTTCTTTTTTATTTGTTTAATTTCTTTTATACATCCTTTTAGATTTATTATAGTATTTGAATAGAACTTGTGGTAATTCTTCAGATGATGTAATTTTTGTGCACTCTGAGTTATAAAATGAATGAGATGTAACGCAGTTAAGAGAAAATAGATCCGAAGTGTTGCTATGGTAACTAAATATAGTGAACTTTAAATTTAAAGTATTTAATATTGTGTATTATTAGTATTTGTATATTATTAGTATTTATTATTGTGGCTTATGCGTTATCGAAGAAATATTTTTAATTAAAAATTCATTAACTGTTACTTCAAAATGTTTAAATGAAATGCAGGAAAATTGCACATAATTTAATATTCCGTACAAGGAAGTCATGTGATGTACACATTAGATATTTTAATATATGTGTTCAGAATTATTCATAGGTACGTCACAACTGAAAACTTTGCAGCCCAACCTTCTTTCTTTTCGCCATCGACGGCACAGCTGGCCCACTGGGTTAGGTGCTTTTCAACCTGTTGAATTCCGTCTATGAAATTAAAAATAAATGCATAAATAAATATAAATAAAGATCATAGTACCTGCATTTGACCACGCTAAACGAGGGGCATTGAAATAAGGACCAGGACATGGAAAGAAGGTGCATGGTGGGGGCATCTGAGACTAAGGGGATCACTTATTATGGCACATGCTAGGCATACAGTTATACAGTTATGGTGCATGTTAGACATACAGTTATATTAAGGATATGCTATATAATCAGATACAGATGTGAACAAATACGTTACAAATTGTGGGATACATTAAAAGAGTTCTGGATTAATCATAAAATTAAATATAGTTAAAAACAGAACAAGGCAAAAAAAAGACATCCAGTAAATTAATATATGTACAGAACGGCTCGATGTCCAAGTAAAGAAGTCACTCTAAGCTGTCAGCAATGCTTTTAGCAATGGTAGTGCAGTCTCTAATGCGGCTGAGCGCATATTTATTCTTAATTATATTCTTGAACCGTGCCGGCATATTGATTGCAGCTGGTATTTTTAAATGTGAATTCGCTGTGTGCGGGCATTGAAACAGATAGTGATCTGGGTCACCAGTACTGCCACAAATACATTGGTCACTGTCTCTTAGACGAAATCTGTGAAGATAGGTCATATATGGGCCATGCCCTTTGAGATACTGTGTAAAGTGCGAAGAGCAGCTATTTAAATTCTAGTTAACTTTTTGTTGGAAATTATACAGTCTTCTTCCTGTGGTGCTTGTCTCCCAGTAGTTTTGCCATTGCTGCCATCCAGCTCAACTGTATTAACCTGCTTTATCGGGGTAAAAATGCTATGCTATAAATGCATAATATAAATGTATTCACTAAGAAAATTTAACTTTACCGCCGTCAAATGCGTACAAATGTATAAAACATGTCATTTTTGAATTTTGATGTATATCTTTTTTTTTTTTTTTTTTTTTTTTTTTTAATTTTGTTTGAACATTTCACATAAAAGTAGAATATGTAAGATTCAAAATATGCTTTATATGATGAAAGTGATGTAGATACATTAAGTGATGTAGATGCATTATCAAACTGCACGTCTTGATAGGGAAAACCTAAAATTAGAACTCGATATATATGTTTTATCGAACTCTAATTTTATGTTTTCCCTGTCAAGACGTGTATTTATGTAATGTATAAGTACGAATGTATTTACATACTTTATATGTAATTTATTTAGATAAAAAATGTCATACAGAGAAAATACACGAGTAAACATTCGACAAAAGAGATTTATATAGAATACTGTATATACTGGAAGGAAGCATAGCTTTAAATACACTTAATCCGAACTAAATCTTCAGCTTCCCAAATAAAATTTTCATGTAACATTTCAGGCGAATACAGACAACACATACGATAGACAACACCAGAGTCTATGTAAACTCGTACAACATGAAATTCTTTGATTGCCTTGAATTTTTTGATTATCTGAAAGAAAACAAGATAAAGTTATTAGAAGAAAATCTGGCCATTATCAAGACAAAATATATCCATTTATATATTTTAATGTTAACTGATGACAACTAGTACTATATTAACATTCGATATCATGCGACAAATATTCAATCTCAATTAACACGATTAACTGAAATTTTACATCTTCCTCTGTTTGAAATAATAATTTTTAATTTCTGTTACCACCAGAAATTTTACTATCATTGTTGAGTTTGACACCGTCTGATGTTTCTATCCAAAATAAATACTTAGTGTAAAACTTTATCCAGAAATCTAGACTTGTAAGAGCCAAACAAAGTGTTTTATATTACTTTCTCGTACAAAGTAAAAGAAGTATTGTAATCATGAAAAATTCCGGGTACCATATTTCAACGAAATTAACCATTTTGACCGTTATCTAATGCAAACGGATTTAAAATGGATGAAGACATATTTGGACTGCTATAATATGTAGTTGTGCACCTCCTTTTTGGTTGCAATCAGCCGCACCGAAAGTATATATATATATATATATATAATAATTTATTTCCTTAACAGTATTGATTAATTGATTATATTATCTCCTAAGTTTAATTAAAGTAGAATTATTTTAAAAGTGTGCATCCATACTGGTAAGTTATATTTTGAAAGATGTTTTGAAGTAATTTGAAAGCAAAATGTTAATAATGTTTTAACGGGGACTGGAGTTAAATCATCACGAAGAATAATACTACAATTGTAAAAGTAAAAATTAAAACATGTAATTATTGTCATTGATCGGAAATTAGTTGACTTTTCAAGGGGAACAAACCAACTTCCGTTCAAAGATCAATAATTGATAAAAATACGTTCTTTGAACGGGAGTTGGTTTGTTCCCCCTTGAAAAGTCAACTAATTTCCGATCAATGACAATAATTACATGTTTTAATTTTTACTTTTACAATTGTAATATTATTCTTCGTGATGATTTAACTCCAGTCCCCGTTAAAACATTATTAACATTTTGCTTTCAAATTACTTCAAAACATCTTTCAAAATATAACTTACCAGTATGGATGCACACTTTTAAAATAATTCTACTTTAATTAAACTTAGGAGATAATATAATCAATTAATCAATACTGTTAAGGAAATAAATTATTATTAACTAACTTTGCAGCAATTGCGCAAGTAATAATAACTTGTATTCGCACTAAATGGATTTAAATTCATACAACATATATATATATATATATATATATATATACGTACTCCATGAGCTCAGTTTTTTTTAATTCTTATATGTTGGTAAAATGCGCATTTTTTTCTTTAAAAATGATTGAATTAAGTTGTTCTTATCTTCCGATTAAAGCTGTTATGTCTTTAGCTAATCTGCAAAGACAGTTGTAGAATTATCAACCACTTAAAAGTTGTTTAAGTGCCGCTAAGCTTTACGTTTCAAACTTAGCAGAATAGTGAATCCAATTTCTGCACCTTCAGTAGCTTTTTGACATAACTTTAATTTTTGTGCACTGAAAAATCTCCCTTGTTGTCTGCTGGCCGTATTTCTTATTCTTGAATAGAAACTCTAATTTTAATTGTGAAATGTGTTTTTTTATTGTTTTAACAGTATTTGGTGTTTTATTTTTCAATTTTTAAGGAAGATATTTTGAGGTTTTTATGTATTTTTGCGTTGCCGCGAACTGAGAACAGAATTAATTGAATGAGAAATATATCTCTAATGAAATTCGAGGCAATACGTTTTAATGAAATGCAGCAAACAGTGCGTATAGTTTAACATTCCGTACAAGGAAGTCATGAGGTGTACAGATCAGTTTTTTTTACTGTAGCAGCCGTATCTGTTTACATTTGAAATTTAGCTGAATAGCGAATTAATCCTTTCTACACCTTCAGTGCCTTTTTTGCCGAGTGGGACCAAAAGGAAATTTTTAGTTTCGTGCACCAAAAATTCTGCCTGTTTGCCTATTGCTTCTTTTTGCGTAGAAACTGCAAATTGTTTTGAATGTTTTAAGTGCATTTGGTGTTTAATGTTTTTCTACATCGTTCAATTTTCAATGAAAACAATTTGAGTTTTTATGTATTTTTGCCTTAGAAATATATCTCTAATGTAACTCGAGGAAATTTATTTAAATAAAATGCAGGAAAAAGTGCGTGTAATTTAATATTCCGTACAAAGAACTAATGTGGTATACACATCAGCTTTTTTATTGCATGTAAACAATACAGAACGTTGCTAGATTTAAAACGTTTTCAAAAACTGACCGATTTCAATACTGAAACAAATCTTTAGCTATTGGATTATAAAAATTACACCATTAAAATAGCAACACGAGGAAGTAATAATCTGACGAACGTCAAACTCACTTGAAAGGAAGAAGAGGTTGGGATATGCAAATGATAAGTATTTCAACACATTTAGACGACGCAGAAGGAAGACACGACATCTGAAGCGTACTGCATAAAACAGAAGTTGTGTAGTGGATTTCTCATTCAGAAATAAGAAAACGAATAAGAAAACGAAATTATCACCAGCAGAAATTTACCAGCAGCAGTCCGAATTCGATAGAGGCAGGATCGTTGCCGATCGAGAGTGTGGATTATCATTCCGTGATATCAGTGGGTTGCTGATGATCATACTGAACGGCATGCAAAATCGTAACGCTCTCCCATGGCTAACGCCCAAGAGGACAGACATATTGCGAGGTCAGCCCTACAAAACCGGACAGCTACATTACGGATCATTAGTCAGGAAATTGGCATGTTTGCAGCACGCGCAGTATCCTCTCGTACGGTGCGTCGACGTTTGCAGCAGCGTGGACTGTCATCATGGAGACCATTAATTTGTGTTCCCTTGACAATGCAGCATAGAGAGAGTTTCGACTTTGGTGAGCCAAACGACAAGGCTGGATACAGAAGTGGCACAATGTCGTCTTTTGAGACGCGTCTGGCTTCTTCGTGCAGTATTCTGATGGCCGTATACGTGTCTGGAGTATCCGAGTAGACTTCACGTCGCCTGCTTGCATTCGATATCGGCATGTGATGGCTCGGGCAGCCATTCGGTACACGACAAGCAAATCTCTGGTTCGGATCGACGGTAATTTCAACGCAAATCGATACATTTTTGACGTCTTACGTCCAGTGGTTGTGCCTTATCTTCGAGGTATGGCAAACGCGATCTTCCAACAAGATAATGCAAAATCACATGTTGCACGTCGCGTTCTGACCTTCCTCGATACACAGGGTATTCGACTGCTTTCCTGGCCTGAACGGTCTCCAGATCTGTTACCACTTGTAAAAATCTGGTCATGTTTTGCTGAGAGACTGGCCCGCCACCCATCTCCAGCTAACGCGGTTGATGAAGTGGTGCATAGACTTGAAGCGGAATGGAATGAGTTGCCCGTTTCAGTCATCCAAGCCCAGTTTGGCTCCCTGCCTAACCAAGTAAGGGCCATTTTATCTGCCCGGGTTGGCAGCAGTTTCTACTCATTTCGCACCCCTGTAAACTTCCAAACTGCTTACAAATTTCATCATTTTGTCTTCGTGCCATATTGTTTAAGTACAATAAATATCTTTTTTGTATATAATTTGCTTCACGGTGCTGCAATTCTAATGGCCAGCAGTGTAGAAAAGAAATACATGGCAAATTTCTCGAATTCCCGTGTGGATTTTGAAAAACATGCGTTTTTGGTGCATTGTATCGATGTGTTTCAAATTACGAAATTTATTTTAGACATTTTTAACTGACAAGGAAAAAAAAATTGAAGAGGAGGGGGAAGAAAAATATCGATGTGAACTGTAAAACTCTAGTAATTTATCCTATTTAATTTGAAAAATAAACATACAGTAGAAAGCTAAGTAAATTTGGATTTTTTAAAACTAATTTCGAACGTCGGCTTTTATATCTAATTACTTATATTTTCATTTCGTTAGTTAGTAAAACATAAGTAATAATGGCAATGCAGTAAGGCGTTAGCTCCTTCAAAGAAATGCGCTTACAGGCCAATGTTGATTACGATTCACAGGTCTAACTCATAGATTCTTTGGCAATTTGTGACACATAGAAAAGAAAAATCACACAACAGCCAACCTGTTCAACCTCGGATAAACAACTGAGGAAGAAACAATGTTAATCATTTGCGTTATTCAAATTCAAAATATTCTCGTATAAAATTCAAAACATTTCTCGTATAGATGTTGAACGAAATCATCGCAATATTTCGGTTTCACATACTTTGCAAAAATTATCAGACAAAGAAAAACAGTTCTCTGGCATTTAGTCGGTTGTATTTAACAGGTCATATGTTTATTCAAATTTTCCTTAACCACCTAGTTTATATTCTGCTTGGCAGACTTGGCCATCTTATCAGGACAATACTACCCAGTATTAATAAAATTCCATAAAGATAGGGACTTCGTGTGCTTATTCGTTCGGGACATTTTATAGAAACATAAATACATATAAGATGTATCTTATATAAAGTTTAAAAATTAATGTGCAAAATCATATTAGAGTGCTAAGCGAATTGTGGCCACAAATGTCAATTCCAATCAAAATGGAATTTAATCCGCCTCGACTGCCCAGTTTCCTATTCATTATGGATTTAATATTCTACGTAAACATAATTCTTCCTCTTAAATACGCCATCAACATTTGCTACGTCTTTTTCTCCTTTTTATCACACACACAATTTAATTATAACAGTAATTAAAATCCTAATGTTCATTCCAAACATAGGTTTTTTTTTAAATAATAATAAACATAAGCGAAAATTTTGAAATTTATATCTTAGTTGTCAGAAAAGCCTTAGAATTTCTAAAACATGAATGTTAACAGAATGGGAACATACAGATAAAAATCGATTCATATTTTCAGCTGTAAAACTACACCCATTTAACATCAAATCTGTCTATATTTATGCAAAGATTTATCAAACGGATATATATATACTATTCCATACGTCTAATTTCAAAACAGAAAATTCAAAAAATGTTCTAAAAAGTGTAATTGTACATAAAGGAAAACTGTAATCTTGCAATTTGCAAGATTACAATTTTCATCTGTGTACAGTACCACTTATTTACTTTAGACATTTTTATTTTAATTTAGGAATGATTTCAAAGAGGATCTGAAACAGTCTGACAAACAGAATTTGAAAAAGAAATTGTCATTAAACTACTACTTTAAATAAAATTTAAATACATTTAAAAATTTTCATTATTAAAATTTGTTATTACATATTTAAATAGATAGTTTAAGATAATATATTTCTTAATTCTCTGAAATATATTACACAAAAGTCCGTATGAAATTTTAGATACTTCTGTAACTAATGTGGAGTCATTAGTTTTACCAATGCAGGAGATGTAAAAAATGCATTCATTCTCTGGGACTCGAGCAGCGGACCTCCCGACTGTCAGTAAGTAGACTGAGGAAAAAATTGGCACTGATTTAAATACAATATTTATGAAGGTGTTTAGATGCAACGCAAGTACCGTTTAGCAGATATTTTCAATAAACAAAGTTTATATCAATGTTATCGAGAATTTCCTTTTGAGGGAGATTAGAAATTGCATTCTACATAAAGTTTTCAATATACTTAAGAATAATTTTTATTTATTTCAAACTATATAACGTCAATCAGTATGACGTAAGAGATAACTCACATATCTGTGTCATTTTCCTTTTCGGAGAAAGGGGTGTTTTACTTTACTTAATCGAAACTGAATGTTAACCCACGTAAAACGTTAAAACGTTTAGAATTTTTGTTTTACTGTTTTTCGATTTATGAAAAAAGTAATGTCTCCAGTGGTACCTGAATCATTAAAGGCGGCTTCAGTGGTGGACTTGGGGCAATACTGAGAGCGTGCTTTCATAAACGTAATTTTTTTTTAAATTGTCACTTAATTTCCTGAAGAGAATTAACGTTACATGTTTACTTATGTTAACGTTACATGTTATATTAACACTCTAAATAAGCTTCTCATCCTCTGTAATTATTTTGATTTAAAAATACTCTTAAAACTGTATAAAGAACAAGAATATTTAAAAAAAATATTATTGCTTCAAATAATGTTGTTAAAATTAAACTCAAGGTTCTTGAATATGCAAAGATTCAGACCAAATGCAAAAGAATGTAGGAATATATTCAGTTTTCATTATCTTTAGATAAAAATGAAGATTCAAAATAATGATATTCTGAAGTATAGTCATTTTATGTCTTGAAAGATATAAACAATTCTCAATTGTCTGTAATTCAAATAGTGTCGGGTGAAGGAAATTACTTCAGTTGTCGAATACGTAAAAAAATATCTAAAAAAATGTACCTAAAAATTACGCAAAACATTACACAAACGTAATCTAAAATTGCTATGTTATCACATATTTTAAATCTATCCATTGTGATTAGCTTCTTCCATAGAAATTAAACTGAATGTTTCTTTCACATGTAATATGAATACAAACTACTTCCTTTAGGAAGTCCTTGAGTCAAGGCATTTCCAGAAGCAAACAGTGATTTTTAAGAGATGTTTCCATTTATTCTCTTAGAAAGTAGTTTTTAAAGAATTTTATATTCTAGTTTTTTTTTTCTTTATTTTACTTCAAAACTTCGCTTCTCCTTTTGGATTCAAAATTGAATATAATATGTCAGAGAAATTGAAATGTATGAGTACTCCAAACTTCGAAAAGAGATTTGATCCTACTTCTTTCCAGTCTGTTTATAAATCAAACTTTCCCAGCTGCCCAGCACCAAACATTTGTATATTATGAAGAAAATAAACTATAGATTCGTAACTGTACAGATGCGATCTTATGATCTTATGTGGAGTATAATAAAGCCGTTGATACGTTCAGGATGAAATGGATTTTGCTGGGTTACTAGCTTTTTTAACTTTGTTGAAGTCTGGTACCAAACTAAACAAACCTCCGAAACTAAATAAAACTCAGATTCATGGTATTCATTCTAAGAGAGAACTACATATTTATGAGTACATAATATTGTGCATATTTCATTTGCAATGATTTTCTGATTCTTATATAGTTCGTTGTTGTATAAGAGTATGATTAATCAGTGTTTTGGAGAAGAAATTATTCGTAAGCAGATCTGAGTTTGATTAGTCATTTGCAGTATGGCCGCATTTCATGTCGCATCTTTGATTGCTGTGAATGAACGGTCAAGATCAGAAAAACATTTTTATCATGCTTTTCGTATTAAAGAAATCATTTTTCTTGTGGATTTTCACAACGTATTATTTATAAGTTTAATATTATGCTCAGCCTACTAACAAATTTTGAAAGGAAACTGCGAAGAGTTCAAAATGAACATCTCATGGCCATTCAGAATATAGAAAAAGAAATGGTTAAATATATTGTCGTATTTAACATTGAACTGAAAAGATGTTATTTCCACCACATAGCAGACGAACTTTTGTTCCGGCTTTAACTAGCAATACTGAAACACTAAATGAATACGCCATAAATTAAATTAGCTAAACACTTACTGCACTTTCAGTCTGATGTATGGAACTAAATAAATGAATACGAATTGATTTCTGCGTCTCGCAGGAGCAACAGACAAAACGGAATTTAATTATTTACTACCGAGCAAGCCCGCCAAATGTGCGGACTGCATATTTGGCGTGCACGATATAAGCAAAGATAAGTTTTAATACAAACGTAGAAAATAAACTTTACACACTTTTCCGATTAATCTGTCCTTTATTCAAATTCAAAACCTTATAGAAAATATGATTTACTTTTTAAATGTTTCTATCGACATTTTAATCTGTCTTTATAATTTTCCTAGATCATATCACCTAGATACAAAGGTATGAGGCTTTATCTAAAGTAAAAGACACACAGCGCAGATGGCAACGATGACTAGGATTTATAGAATTTGCTACGCTGTACAATTTCGGATTTGAGAGCTTGCGTATCAATGAAAATTGATTGATGAATATTCGCTGACTTCAGATAGTACAAGAAGTGAAAATAATTTATTTCTAAGAATATTAATTTTATTTACTAATTTAATTTCTAGTTTTTCTATATAAAATATTTATTTATGGTATTTATTATTTCTCTATTTCTAGTTTTTCTATATAAAATATTTATTTATAGTATTTATTATTTCACTATTTCTATTTAGTCTTAAAATTTATTTCTGAGCCGAAATCAGTGAAGATGAAACTGTTAGTTTGTTCTACCTTCTGCGATTTGAAATGTATGCTGTTTCAAATATTCGTAGCTGTAACGTCTTTTCAGTCAGGCTAAAGTCTATTCGTGTTAAATAGAGAAAGAGTTGAGGTTAAGTTCCCTAAAGTAAAGTAAACAACACATGAAAGAATAAATATCTTTTTTAATTTCGGCCAATGAAACCTTCAAATATATTTTCTAAATACAGAATAAATTATGGGAAACGAGAGAAAACTTAATATCCAAAGAACAAATTAGATAGAAATTAATAATGGGAAAGAAGAATCGCCATGAAGTAGGTAAATCTGAAGGACTATAGTTTCGAATTATGGTAAACAGGTTCTTAGGTTAAATAGAATCTTCCTCTTCAGAGCTTCGGAAGTGAAATTATCGACCTTTAATCGCATGTCTGTCTATACGACAGCTAAAGGCAAAACTTTGAAAAGCTCTCGAAGAATAACAGAAAATAAAGCCACTGATCGAAACTCAACGATAGCTAGCAGATAGAAAAAAGCAAATAGGAAAGCCTTTCTAAAATTCTGATAATAGATGGAGATTATAATTGAAATAGTTAAAACATTTTTGTGTGTGTGTGAATGGGAAAAGCCAAGAAAGCAAATTTGCCAAAGAAAATGCTTTGAGTACCAGTAGCGGCAGAAAAAAGAATATTATTATGTTTTGACTAGCAATGATAAGTAAGAAACAGATAATGGGATTTTTTGACCAACAGGGTGATGAATGTATGCGTAAATTGAATAAAATTCACTCATAAATCCCCTATCATCTTTCCAGCTCTTTTGTTTCCTTCATTTTGCTTTGAACTCTATAAAATGTTTTATGTATTAATCTCGCGTAGGTGCACGTTTCTGTGTCGTAACTCTCTCACCTGAAGAGAAAAGTTCTGTCTTACCTTCGAAACTATAATCCTACAAATTTACTAACTTAAACTATTATTTTTTCTCATTATTAATTAATTTAATATTTAGAGAGAAACATTTTAGATTTATTACATACTACCTTAGGACAAGGAAAGAGATGATATAAATATAAATATTCTTTGTTCAAGACAATAGTAATAAATAGTAATAAACAAAAATAGATTTGCTTCATGCTCCAAGAAATATTTACACATTTTAGAAGTTTTTATTATATTTCTTAAGGTAAAACTAGAAGCACATTAAAATTTATAACGATCTTGAGAACATGCCGTATTTATATGTATCTTCTTATATATTGGCGGCTAAATCATTGCAGAATGATATTTTGGAGGTAAAGTACACAGTATCAGGACGTGTTTTATGTAACATATTGGTTAATCTGGGCATTAAAGGCAACAATATAGGCCACAAAAACCGACAGTTTCTTGAATAAATGAATGTCACTGAATGTAGTTAAGTTGCTAAAACCTGATTTACATTAGAAATGTTTTTTTACTAAGAAACGCATATAAATTACCCTACGTTCTTATTCCTTGAGGATATTTAATATTAAACCCGACATTGATTTCCAGCTACAAAACGAAAAGGAAATTTCATCGTAAAGAAAATTTTCGGTAGCTTTCCATTAACAATATTAAAAACGTGAACTTGAAAAGAAATCAACTTCAAATTTTATGAAAAAGACAAGCATTAAAAATGCATATTTCACCTTCATTCATCAGTAGTTATTCTGAATTCTTAGTACAATATGACGAGCCTATGCTTATCGTCTCCATCGTCAAATTCGAAGATCATATGGAAATACTGCTCATTATATTTGATGTTATTTAATTTTCAATGACACAGAGACAATATTTAGTCAAAAATCGTTTTCTTTATTATTTATTTCAGCAAATATAAGAGTTTAAACTATTGTAGAGAACAAAATTAAAAACACTACTTTCTTGAATTTCTGCAGAATTTATTATAAGCAAAAATCCAGTACCTTAATACTTTTCATAGTGGTTTATTATCATTAATATCGCCTATAAGCATCTCGTAGATTTCTGATAATCTGAGAATCAGAAATCCATCAGAGAGAGGTCCGTGGATCGCGGTGGCCACAAAACTGCAAAGTTACGGAAAATGACCCTATCTCCAATGTTCCATTGAGCACTTGTGGAACACATGTGGACTCATGTGAATGTTGTTTGTAAGAACTAAAAGATGTCATAAAACGTTAAGTTACACAGATTCCGCTTGCGATGTTATGCTTATTGTTTTCGCAATCTCCCGCTTGCACTATGTTATCGTCTGTGAAAGTGGACAAGTTGAAAAACTGAAATTCTAATAAAATCTTTTTCCCTTTCATTTCTTGTGTTTTCATTGGTCCTTTACAATTCCCTTCTCTTCGTCAATATTTCAAGCAGGCAAATGTAATCATACGTGTATTCTTCCAAGCCATTTTATGGATTTTTCAAGACTTTGATCAATTTGCGTGGGAGAAGAATGCATCTTGCCAATCGAATATTTCGAAATTTGTTCACTGTAACCGTAACCGGGAGAACTCTATTGTTTTAAATCATCCCAGTTTGGAGCGCATACCTTCAAATAACAACATCTGCAAATTCATTTCAGTTAACTGAGCGGATAACTCCCTAAGGGTTCGTATATCAAAGAAGCTGTTTTATGGTCACCCTGCGTATGTATAATAGCTGGTTTTACATGCTGTTGCCAAACATGTGAAATACCTAACTCCAAAAATAAGTTGCATTTATCCAGAAAATTTTGTCACAAAAAAGCTATTTTAATAAAAATGCATGGCAGTACTGAAATTGTTTCCGATAAACTAGTGAAATAACGATTGCATCATTGCAACGATTCAACTGTCATTTCACCTGTTACCGAGGTTAACTATGTTTATTAAACGAGTAAAAACGCTTTTTGCTTTATATGCTCGCTGTATTACAAACATCAAAGATCCAAGACTACGTTACGGCAGTTGAAGATCGTTTATAGCAATGGTGAACACGGTTCCCATCATTTGAAAACTGCATCCGAATGAGATATGTTGCGCGTGGGAGATTCTATGTTTTGTGTGGGGAGGCAGTATAAACGTATAAATCAAGGATTCAGTTTACCCACTTTAAGATCCATCATTGATTGCATGAAATATACCGTTCATATAAGGCAGTGTTTTCCCAAGCAGTTACAAAATGATGTGTAGATCGAGAATGGAGAACGTATACCAAGGATTATTACTGAAAGAAAGGCTACCAATTTCAACGACAGAAGACAAAGCTGAGCGTGTTACTAAATTGATTGATAACAACATAAAAATCGCAGCAAACAGGATTTCAGCTGAAATGGAATTTCATATAAAACTCTACATCATATCATTGCAGAGTATCTAACATTCATAAGCTGCTCTTATTGAAAATTTACTAATCTGGAGCAAATAGAGCAACACAAGGACAGTTACAAACTGCTCTGTCATTTTTGGATTCTTGAAAAACAAAAGAATTTGATAAATGGTAGATTTGCAACTGGAGATGAATGTTAATTAATCATTTTTCAACAGAAAGGGAATCGAAAACCTCCGGTTTTCATCTGCTTAGAAAAGAAAAAAAGAAAATCTGACAATCTGGGAAGAAGTTTAAAGGGGATGTCATTTCGAGATGTCAAAATAAAGGCGTAAGAATAGTAACTGGTAGAAAAGGGGGAATTCTTTTAACATGATATGAACAAAGTGAACAATTTCGGTTATTATATATATATTTTTTGCGGTATTACGGGTTCGTAATAGATTGAATGCACAAGTCCGATATAAGGTTAATAAAATTTATTCTTATCAGAAGAAATATAACAGAACGCTGGATTCTTCCTCAGAGATATTCGTACAATATCACAAGTTCACGCAATATAATCAGTAGTTATCCTTTAAACTACTAAAATGCTAAATAGAACCCAATGCACAACGCAGAGAAAGCTAATCTGATCACTAATAACAATAGCAATTAACTAAGCGACAACAACAACCGAGCTGAGATCCAGCTCCAATTTACGTGACATGCCGAAGTTAGCATGAAAATTTCATGCTGTGTTTCGGCTGTCAAAACTTCGTGTGCCATAGGAGGGCGCTTCAAGTGGAATGAGTGTAGTACAGTCTATTTATTATCTATTTATTAAATGTTAAATGCACGTGCTCCTGTATTTTTACTTTTCCGGCGTAGCTTTCTCTTAAAATATGTCTCGTGTTGCATTGCACGAGGAAATAAACAATTTTAATTATAATTCTAGTAATATTAGCTATCTAAATATAAAATTCATAACAGTATAAAAGCAGTTTTGGGTATCACACATTCATATAAATGAAAGAATTATGATATATGTTTCAAATGCTATTTCTTTCATTGCAAAAGCCACTAACCTTTTAACTGACATTCTAATAACAGTACAAAGATTTTTTTTTCTGTATTGCATAGCATGAACAAAATGTACCCTGCCATGTCGTGAAAGCGCATCTTTGATTGGAAAGTCTTTTTTTTTTCTATTCAAATGTGATCCAATATGCAGAAAAGAGAGTTAAAAAGAAAGTGAAACTATGTGGGCTTTTAATGAAGATTCTAGGGATTTTGCAGAATATTTTGCTATGACGAACATTCCCGCAAATACTTTCTACGGGAATTGCTTTTTTTCTCATCTATTAAAAAAAAGCAAACTTGAAAGAATATTTTCCAATATACTTTATATCCAGTCTTGTTGCACAAAATTCCTTAAATTTCATATTCACTAATATTTATTTTTTTAATTTAACATGTAAAGGTTTAAAAATGTTTTTCTCTTTTATTTCTTATTGGTTGTATCGTAATTCGATATGTACACTCCCGAAAACGAGGTAAAAATGTAACAGATAATAGGTGCACCTTTCAGTTATTTAATTTCCATTTTTAATAGATTTTTAAAATTTCATGCTATTGCACTCAGCTCTAGCTAAAAAAAAAGTATAATGTAATTTTCTCACCGCAGCGCAGCAAAACAATTTTGAACGTTATTAAATTGTGTCGTCTTGAGTTACGACACACTTTTAAAGACCATAGGATTTTAATTGCATTTCTGTTTCCGTCGATTCCGAGAAATTAATCTCATTGCATATAAAATTTTAATTATGCTTTGAATAATCTTGATCGTTTTCCTCCTTCATATGATTGGCAGAGCAAAATTTGTTTGAATCCAGTTGTTATTTGTATTATTCCTCGAAATATAAAACGCGTTGCGTTGTTTATTCTTTTCTTAAATTAGTCCCGGAATTTTTCCAAATACATACGTTAATTCTGAAATCTGCAAATAATACTGTTTGTTTATTCAAAAATATAGGTTTGTTATAAAAATCGCTACCCCATATGAACCTTTGACGGCCTATTCACTTAAAGCCAATTTTAGATATTTTTATTAGACGGTATGCTCTAGAGATTGTGATGATTAAAAAGGATACAGCTCAGTTTTCAATGAAAATGTTTCAAAATTTCTGATTGGCAACACTTACTTTTTTTCCTGCGCAAACTGATCAGCGAATGGAAAAACCATAAATGGCGTTGGAAAGATACACGTAAAACGAAAACTGCTGCCGTAAAACGTTTATAGAAAGGAGCATTGTAAACGACTCGTGATAACAAAAAACACGAGAGGGAAACACTTTTGCTCAATTTTACAAGTTTTCAATGGGGTCACCTTCACAGACGATAATGCAGTCCATGCGGGAGATTGCTCACAACAATTCCGAGTGTAATATTGCAGAGGAATTTGTATTATTTCACGTTTTATGGTATCTTTGAATTCTTACAGATCTTGTGAATCTGATTTGTACACGTGTTAGATTTCAGATTTTGTTAAATTTTAGATAACCTCAGAACAAGAAATCCATCGGAGTGAGATCGGCGGATCGCACTAGCCACCAATAAGCAAAAGTAACATCAGATGATTCTAAATCCAAAATGCAATTGCAACACTAACCGAACTCATGTGAATGTAATTTGTCAGAACTGGAAGATGCCACTAAACTTGAAGTTACACAGATTCATCGTTCGATGTTATCTTTGTTATTGTTGTCAGTATTCTCCCGCATGCAAAGACCGTCTGCGAAGGTGGCCACGTTAAATACTTGTAATTCCAGATCCTTTACAATGATTCTTTTCTTTCCAAACGTTTTACGCCGGCAGTTTTCGTCATACATCTATCGTTCTGAGGTCATTTATGATTTTTCATTGCGCTGATGAATTTGCTCAGGAAAAGTGTATACGTTGTCATCGAAAATTTCGAAACTGTTTCTGAGCTTATACGCCGCTATGCATTCATATATTGAAGAAGTTTATTAATTACTCTGCTGTACCAGTCCATATATAGATAATGTTCATATATCCGTGCATAATGTTCTTATATGTATTAGTAAAAGTACTTTTTCCTGAGTTAAAGAAATAAAAAACGTTCTAGTTTGCCATTTTGATAAATGTTTTCATCCAGCATGATCTTTGCAGTGAAAAGTATTAATGAGCTCTCGTCAGCGGTACTAGTTTTTAAAATGGAGCTGATAAATGTGTTCATGATTATGTTACTGGAGTTTCTTAAAATCTTACGTGAATCATACGGATTTAAAAAAACATGCCTAAATTACCTGCAAAAAGATTTTTTTCAGTTTTGTTGCCTTTTCTGAGAACAAAGTAGCATTTACCTAGAACTTCAAAACATAGATTCCAAGAAAATATGCCATTATCCGTAATCAGAATTTTAATTTGGAAAAACAAAATGTAGGCCCAAATGATAGCTAAATTTTTTTAAAAATGATACCGTTTTTTTACATGTAAAATAACTTAATAAAGAATAAACGTATATACATGCATGATGCTATTTTGATTTAAATTATGTATACATGCGATCATATATTCCTATGCTATATGTAATATGTATTTTACACTCGGTATTTTTCTACTTTATTTGTGGCCTTGTTTCGTTAACTGGGATAGGAACGAGCTCTTTTTTTATATTTACTGAATACAAATTCCTATGAAGCATTTTGTTGTTCTTATGATTACGTACATGTTTCATTTTACACATACGTACACACATATAATTATGTATCAAATCTGATCTTTTCTCTTTCACTTTAATGTGACTAATCTAATAATACGAAATAAATTTTTCCCTCCTCAATATTATATGAAGAAAGTATTGAATTATTTATGTTAGATAAAAAATATATTTAATTTTAAAATTTCTAACTCTGTAATTTACCAGCAGGTTCTTTTAATTGCGTGAACTTGATTAATAATAGATATTATTATCCTTTACAGTATGTCTGCAGTTTGAGGAAATGGTATTGCTTACAGTCCGCTAGTTCTCTATCTGTGCATTCAGTTATCTCTGTTAGCTTTATCTAGACGTATAATATAGTATATTTTCCGCCTCTTGGGTATGGTGATATTGTATAAAATATGGATTTCTTATCCAGTGTATTAGAAAACTTTGGATTGTTATTATATTTTTCGTTTTCTAATTGTTTTTGACAATATCAATAGTTAAAATATTCTCTAGGCTTAGCATTATTCGCTACATTCGGCTAATACTGTGGGCATCTATAATGAAATGGTGTACAAAAAAAGGAAATATTTATCTCTTATTTTTACAGATCCAGGTCTCGTGACAAAAGTGTATCTTAACTTGGCGTGCTGCAGTGCTGAAACGTTCAAATACACCTGACAATACAAATCGGTTTTTCATAAAGATAAATATTTACTTACACCGGCGTACAATATATAAGATACTAGAAATGCGATAAACTTCCAGATCTGAGGACTGAACTTTGAATAAAATAAAACCAGTACTAATACTTCGCTTTTGTTAGTAGATAAAAATAATGCATACTATTGCCATCTAACCAAAGCAATTTATAGATTTGAAAAAGTAGCATAGTGACAGCACTTGATATCTGGGTTAAAATGACACGCCAAATATGATTGTTGGAGTTGTGAATTTCTTTGCTCCCGATGTCGTGCAAAAGTAAGTTTCACCATGTGCCCGTTACAGTGGAGTGCTGAACGTCATTATTTGCCCGAGCGCATTTTGCAATTAAGCCTGACATGAAAAAACAATTCCTATAAAACTCGCTTTTTATCTAAGTATTTCGATTCAATGTTATTCACATATTATTTAAATTTATTTCTTATTACATAAACAGCAAATCCTATTACTTCAAATAAAAATAAAAATTAAAAATAAATTAAAACGCAATATAAGTAATAACGACAATATTTCCATATCTGAATTATTTCTACACAATACTGAAATAAAAATATGATACGATGAGCACACGGAGGGAAACTGAGCGTACCATGTATGACAAGCTGGGAACAAATACTTTGAGGGAACAAGAATCAGCGTAATGCTCATAAATTTGCAGGATTAGTTTCGAAGGTTTAAATATAGAATCTTCTTCAGCCCCAGGATCTATTGCCCAGAAGTGCGAATAGTGAAAGAGAACACTTGTGCTCAAGCACCAACAATGAGAAGAAGGAAGTAAAACTGTTAGCGTCTTCTATTGATAAAAATGAAAACAATTATGAAATACTTTCCTTAAAAGCTGAGAGTAAAGACAGACTGTATCTTTAAATAGACATGAAAGAATATGTAGGAATGTGAAACGTCTCAAGAAAATTCAATTTGTTAAGCGAAATGTTTTTGAACAACTTTGGTTGCAGAAAACTGGAAAATGTAATTTTGTTTACCAACAGTGCTTACAGTACAAGAGGAGATTTATGTATTTCATTGTTTCCTAACATTTGCCTCATTTTTCCCAGAGCGAAGTTTTAAGTTTGTTTTAGTTTGACTAACCTAAATTAAACCACGTAGGCAAGGAGTTCTATATATATAATTAGCTTTATAATTAGTTCTATTATAATTCTATATATAATACCCCAAGAGTTCGTATCCGGAATGGGATCTTCAAGTATGGTACTGCAAATTTTATTGGTAGAAGAAGAACAAAAGACCCGAAAGTTAATTTTTAAAAATGCGTGCAGTTTTATAGCTAATGGATGTTTTATAGCAGAAAAGAATTCAACAAAAGTCTCATAATTTCCTAAAACGACAGAGAAGGTTTTGATGTGTTGAGCAGAGAATTTGTTAATTGCTTGGTCAATAACGTTCAAGGGAAAGCTTCAATAAATATACTGTTAGGTTTTCTTTTTAGTGCATTTTGTAGTATCATTATGTCCTCACGTAGTTGCATAATTCCTTTACAGCGTCAACAAAGCTCATTTTATTAAACAAAGTCACACATGCTTCTACAATGTGTCACATGCTTGCTCAAATCGGCCAATTGCAGCACTTCTGGAAAGAAATGAGTGGAGCTAACGCGACGTGCAGGCGATGTGTGGGAGGAGAAGGTCATTTTTCTATGATAAAAAGAGATTTTAAGAGATACATGTGCATTTTAGGAGTAAAGGGCCGTGAAATACGGAAGCTGACAAATGAACAAATGGTGCAAGAAATTTTGAACAGGCCAGTATTTTTAAGACATGCTTTCTTTATAAATGTTCTGCATTGATATGCTGATAAAATGGTTGGTTATAATAGGCAGTATAGATTTAAAATCATATGCCGTATGGATTACCAATAATTTGTTTTCCTGGTTTGAGCCAGAATGTTATTTAAAAAAATTAAAACAACTATAGTAAAACTGTTATTTAGGTGTTACAAATACGGCATCTACTCTCCTTTATTATCCCCATTAAGTATATCTGATTAAAACAATCATAATAGGTCTTTTATGAAACATGTAGCAATTACAAATTGTTTAAGGAACATCAAATGTTCAGCAAACATGCAGAAATTATACAGCTCTCTGTTGGTAAAAAAGGCTTTAAACCCTTACGAAATATTGCCATTTATTTATAAAAATATTCCTTTTATCTTTATCACAAAATATTTAATTTTTCTGTTAAATATTTAAAAAAATCATAATAAATAAAGTACTCAACGGATCATACTATACTACTGTTTATTATACTGAAACAAAGGCGCAGTCGCAAAGCGCAAACAAGTCTTCACAAAAGCGCAATACACTGAGGCGGTACTGGTGATCACGAGTGTGTCTCTCAATTCAAACTCCCAAAAGAAAAGTCTAAAATCTAGAACACAGGTGCCTGCAGAGTTAACGCATCATCTTTTCAGTTTCTGCTTCCTATTTACTTTTTATGGTAAAGTTTTATTGAGATACGTTTGTAAATAATATCGATCATATTAAGATATTACTTGTAAAAGTGGTAATGAGCCAGACCTATCTCAGGTTGAATGAAAAAGAATAATCATGACTGTTGTCATTCAGAGAGACAATAATCAGCTTTCCAGTATGCCTAAATAAAACATCCAATGAGGCATAGTTATTTATCGTATTAGGAAAGGTGAACACGAGCTATGAAATACATATTAAAAAAGTAAGCAATGAGTTTACCTCAATTTTATTGCAATTAAAATTCGTATCGATGTCTTAATTTATACTACGTTCTGAATATTTCAAATATTTCTACGAAATATAAATAATCCTGCACTTGAAGTATAGACTACAAAGAACATTTCATTCGGTTAAATTTTTATTAATTTTTAAATTTTATTTTAACTCATTCACGTAATTGCATGTAAAAATTGTATGGCTTTATAAGAAATACGAGCACAGGAAGAGTCTCCAATACTAAGAACGGAAAAAGCTCATGCACATTGAAACTTTTTGGAAAAACAATAGACAAATTATTGTTCTATAATATAGCGCAGTGTCTCCCAGATGGGGTCCACATAATTCGTAGGGTTTTCCAGAAGCTCTGATCCACAAGATAAAATTTTATTTTGAGGGGCCATGATATAAACTAACGTGTTCATTATAATATATTATTTATAAAATAAATTGACCATAATAAAAAATCTGATGTGTACATCACATGACTTCCTTGTACGGAATGTTAAATTAAACGCAATTTTTGCTGCATTTCATTAAAACGTATTGCCTCGAATATCATTAGAGATATATTTCTTATTCAATTAATTCTGTTCTGAGTTCGCGGAAAGGAAAAACATCTTCATTAAAAATTGAAAAATATAGAACCCCCCCCCCCAAAACAAAAAAAAAACACTAAATACAGTTAAAACAATAAAAAAAAATTTTTTTTACAATTAAAGTTAGAGTTTCTACTCAAAAAAAAAAAAAAGCAATTCGGCCAGCGGGCAACAAAGCAGATTTTTCGATGCACAAAAAGAAAAGTTTAATCTTGGTCCAACTCGGCAAAAAGACACTTAAGCTGCAGAAACTGAATTCACTATTCTACTAAGTTTCAAATTTAAACAAAAATTAGGCTTAGCTGCACTCAAACAACTTAAAAATTTTCATAATTCTTCAACTATTGCAAGCACATAAACAAAGGTGTAAAAACCTTAATCGAAAGATAAGAAGAACAAAACTGAATCATAAAGCAAAAAATACGAAATTTACCAACATATAAAAAATACTGAGCTCACGGAGCCGAGTAACATAGCGGGTATATATATATATATATTCAAAATAAAGTAATTAAAATTAAATTAAAAAGGCATTGAGTTTGCGTTCCTTGGAGATGGTATATGGAAAGTTGTCTCATTATAAATTTTTATATAAAAATATATAATATATATAGTATATATGTATATATATGTTTACATACTTTTGTTGCGACCTATTGCAACCAAAAGAGAAGTGCACAACTACATATTATGGAAGTCCTATATACAAAATTTCAACGTTCTGAGGCTACTCGTTTTTCAGTTATACGAGATACAATCACACATACGTACTTACGTAAGTACGGAAACCACGAAATAATCTCTTCTGAATCCATTTTAAATCAGTTTTATAATTCGTTTGGGAAAAAAGAGGCCTTTATTCTGTCCTTACGTACGCCCAGATGACACGCAAAAGCATCGTTAAATTGCATTCGACAGCGTCAAAATGGATATTTTCGTTGAAATATGATACCCGAAATTTTTCGTGATTACAATACTTCCTTTGTTTCGTACAAGGAAGTAAAATTGAACTAAAATAACAGAAAATTCAGAAATCCGCGGTTAGAAGATACTTGTATTTTCTGAAACCTTCTTTAGTTAATGGGAAAAAATTATGTTCATAGAAAATTCTTGAAAAGAGACAGCACCAACTAGTCTAGAAACAGTGAGTCAGTCAGTTAGAGGTAAACATTTCCTTCTATACCAAGGAATATATATGGCTGTATTACTGGGAAAACTTCAACGTCATCCGTAAAATAAAATAAAAACACTAATTTGCAGTCCCATTTTAAAATTTTTTGAGCTTTTATTACATGATTAGCTTTTTAGTGTTCAATCTCTGAAGAATAAAGTTGAATATAATTGCATATATTGTAAATATTAATGTTATATATTATTTTCGCAAAATTTGAGCCAAGTATTGATATGTTAATATCATCAAAACATCAGCCGCAGTGATCTCATTAGTAGGGCTTGCGAATTAATTGGGATCCGATATAATAGCCGTACAAATAATATTGTATATACAGTTTGAAATAGTATATTCATTTCTTTAAAATTTATCTAAGTAAAAATATGTTTTAGTTTTTATAGGATAAAACTTTCAAAAATTGTAATTTGCATGTTAATGTTATGCTGGAATTTTTTAATTTTTATCTTTTAAATAGCCTACAAATAAATATTTCACTTACGGATATTAGATATGCATACATGGAGTTCCGCAAGCAAACTAAGATTGGGAATCATTAATATAGTGCACAATAGATGAGTTTAGAAATGCTTTTTTTGGTAAATAAGGATGGCAAAAATTAATTAAATCAACTAGATTTGTTATTAAAAATAATGATAAAAATAAATAAATGGCGTATATATTGCTTTTCAATATATGAATTTGAAGAATGCTGAAGTATTGAAAGGCAGAAATCTTCTTCAAAAGGACAAGCAAGAGTTCTTAAAATCAGTAATTTGCGATCTTGTATCTGTTTTCTGAGAATTTCCAACAACTACCGGAACTGACAGTTTCCCCATTTCTCACAGTTCATTACTGATTTTGAAACGTAACGCAATAACATGACAAGCAAAAACTGAAGAACTATAAAGTATCTAGCATTGCAAGTAGCTTAATAGGTATTTGTTCAAAATGAATTTTTATATCATACTTTGCTTCTCATAATCATAATGAGTTGTATATAGCAAGATCACGATTCATTATAATTCTTGAACAGCTAGTTTGTATCCAGCATATCATACATAAATTTGGGTTCCCATCATAACCTCGAGTATCAACTAATAAAACAATCAAATTAAGAAAGAAAATATATTTACAACATAATTTTATTTCCTGAAATGATAATAATAAAAAAACGCAAATTAAACACAAATTCTGTGTAAGATATTCTGTACCTGCAAAGTTGATTCAACATTATCAAAATGAAAAAGTCATACACATGCGCGCATATATAACGAAACGTGTATATAACTTATATTGCAAAAAAAAAAAAAAAAAAAAAAAAATTGCAGAACTATCAGGAATACAATTCGACGCCACCTCCACGTTTTCATCATCAATAATTCTATTGCCATTCAATATCTTGTAAAACAGCTGCATGATGTTATCCAGTTGCATATACAATTCTTCTTCCCCAAATCGATATTCATCACCAACCCATTGGCGGAATTATTCAAAAAATTTGGGAAAGCCTATAAGTTATTTGAGATTTTAAAAAAAAAGTCTTTGTCAACAAAAATAAAAAACGGCAAGTGTCGAGTCACAAATCTTCTTTCTGGATTCGGTATTTGCCTGGTTGTTAATCCCAGGACAATTCAAAAGAAAGTGGAACTTGCCTTTGTTCCGAAGGAATTCCCACGATAATTTCCCCAGGGTTTATGAACATCTGTTATGGTAGGTATATTATTGGAAGGGAAGCAAGATCTTCAGCTGAGTGCTCTTTGTTTCATGAAACTGAGTGGGTGGGGGGTTATTGCAATTTGTAATGGTTGAATCAATTCCTTGTTATTATGTAGAACAAAAAAGTAATTTATTATGAACGGAGATGACATTCAATAAAATTTGTCTACATCCATTTTTCAATAGACAATATATACTTGAAAATCAAAATAAATTCATTTTTAATTCTGAGAGAACATGTTTTTGTTCGGTTCTTATTATTTGGAAAAAGTTCTAAAAAGTTTTATTACAGTTGTTACCAATATTTTAGATATACTTCTTTTAAATTAATCATCTTTCTAGCACAAAAATTTACAGCTACAGTTAAGTGTGACTAGTTTTTCTCACATTGATGTAGGAATAAAAAATAAGCAAAATAAGTTAATGAAGATGACGAACACCTAATGTTTTGAATTTAAGCATATCCGCAAGAATATTTCTGTGGCATTTATAAATTGATGGGAAATTGCTAAAAGCTTTGAATATGCTGAAAACCAATAATTTGAACTTTTAAAAAAGTGATCACAAAATTTCATATGTAATAAATTTCATTAGCTATATCCTGATCACAGAGTTAAACCATTATTCGCGAAATAAACTTTATTTTATTTCGCATATTATTCGAGCTGTGAAGGACTGTTTTATTATTAAATTACTATTTCTTATAAAATATTTTCATTTTAAAGCAGCAATGGCCCCAGATAAGCAACTGGTTTTCCGGCGAACGGCATAGCTGCATGGATAACGTGAATACCCGTCATTTCCTTTAAAACGAGCTTTATAAAGGCATCCTTTCGTTTAGGTAGCCATGCGATTAGCTATAATTTAAATCAGAGGTTCTCAACGGAGTCGGTATTGATCCTTGGAGGTCAATAAGATTTTAAAGGGAGTGAATGATCGTCAAAGGGTTGACTGGCAGTCGATAGCAGAATATGCACCGAAAACCTAATTAGCATAATCAATGTCCGACAAACTAGAAAAGTAAAATTAGTAATAAAATTCATAATTAATTAATTAATTGGTATAAAGTTATATAATGTTTTACTAAAAAGTAAACAAAAATTATTTAATATATTTTTTAATTAATGTTTTTCTTTTTTAAATATGTACACTTTTTATGGAGTAAGAGCTTGTTTTTTCTACTCTTATATTGCACTTATTACATACGATACATTTTTAAAAAATATTATTGATTTAAAAGGTATATTAAATACTGTGTATTTTCTCTTATATTTATTTATATGATTTTTTCCATACTACATGACTTGGCTTTAAATAATCAGTTATTAATTTTATTAATAAATTTGTATATTGTTATACAAAAGTCAGTTGCAAAATTTAACAGAAGATTTTCACATTGACTTCCAACACACTGAAAGTTTGAATGCACCAGCATGGCTCGTAAAAGAGGTTAACTGCGATATATTTTATCTTGGTATTATTATGCAGGAAGAATAGATCGAATTGAAAGAAGATCTTCAAGCCCCAGTCTTATTCAAAATACAGGAATGCGCCAGGTTTTTAACTTAAAAGTAATCTTAAAGAAATATCTCAAAATTAAAGCTGTTACCGAACCAACGATATTGAATTTTTCCTTTTATTATCTAATGGAAGCAGATTTGAATCAATAAATAGTTTGCTAAGGAAAACTAGAAATAGAGACTGGAGAAAACTGTGCAATTGTATTATGTGATTTAAAGAATAACCGAAACAGTTTTATGGCGAATATTTTAAATATTTACATCAGTAAAGCACGTTAATTAAAACCTAACTTTTTGTGTAATTAGAAAGTGTGATTTTGTTTCTGAGAAGCATGTTCATAAAAAGTATCATAAAAAATGCCGCTCAGTGGTTAGAGGAGCCTACTGCGGTACCGAAGGCCCGGTTTCGAATCCCTGAGAAGATACGAATGTTTATAAATGTATAGTGTCTTTGCAGAATGGCTACCCCCTAAATATATGGCGAGCCGAAAGGCCTCTCGTCTGGTTTGGTTGTTGAGGCATGAAAGTAGGAAGTAAGAGGAGAGGCTCTAACTGGTTTTCACCATTCACTGCTTTGAAGCAGAGGCGAACCCTTCGTAGAAACCAAAACATTCAGTGACTTACCACTAAGGGATCAATGGATTATGATACGATCGGATGTAAACATTTTGCGATTACGTCGTAAATATACATATAAATGTGTATGTTCCTCAATGTTTGTTAATGTCTTATTCCTCAATGTTTCAGAGTCCTAAGTATATGAAAGAATGCATTTTTAAACGGCATTTCATTCTGAACGGAATGAAATGCTATACTTTTTCAAAAAGAGTTTGCCCAGAATAGTTAAATTTCATTGAAATATTTTCACAAGTCTTCGTTAATTACATTAGAAAAAAAAATTAAGGTAATTTGATTTTATTCAGTTTACAAAAATTACGAACAAAGTTTATTGTATTATTAATAATAAAATTACGCATTAATTTTTTTTTTCTATTTACAGAGCTTCTTCCTAAAATACTTTCTCAAATATTAGATGATTTCTGAGGCATCTTTAAATCGAAAACTTGAGTCAATTTGTAATTAATGTTTTGTTCGGTTCACTTCAAATTAAAGTTCCTTTCATTTTAATACTGAAATATGTGAAATATTGGTACTGTTTTCCATATACTTAACTTTCTATGAATATTTCTGAAAGTGAATAAAAAAAAAGGATTTTTTAATATTTTTTAAAACTTGTAACTGAGTTATTTTAAAATGTAGTGTATTCTTTTAATTATCAGATTTTTTATCATTAATTTCAACAATATATATTCTAAAACTCTTCTTTATTATTTCCTTAAGTAAGCATTTCATAGAATTTTTTTTACAATGCCTTTTAACAGGTTGCTTTCCAGTACGAACAATTCTTGCTTTAATAGTAAAACGCTTGCATAAACGTATTTGTCAACAGGATTTCAATTTATGATTACGATTCAATGTTAAAGTTATTATATATTTAGATAATATTTATAATCATTATGAAATTAGATATATTAAATAATTAGATTTCTTCACAGTAACTTGCATAGGATTTTATGAATGAATAAATCCTTCATTTAAAATACATTTATAAATAGTTTAATAAATATTTACGTATTTTGTTAATGGCAGAGGCATGCTTTTTGAAAGCATATGCATAAATATCGATATATGTTTCATATTTTTCATTTTCGTCATGTGCAAATCTTTAATTTCTGTGCATTCACTATATTTTTTGAGTAAGGTAATTTGCAATAATTTAACCTATACCCGAAAGTTTTACATAAGAAATATGTATTAACATAATTTGGATAAAAATTACATTGCATAAGTTTTAATACCCACTCAAAGGTCAGTTTCTCTTCGAAATTCCTCCACGATGGGATCTCTCCTTTTAGACAGATAGCCATTGCATGCCTTACTCTATTTAATGTATCCTAAAAACACGTTTTAGGATACATTCGTTATCAATCTTAAACCTTTTAGTAAATATATTTTGTCGGAGCACTTAATACCTCTTTTATCGATTTTACTCATTTTAATAATTCTCTGATAATATAGTAAATAATAACTATCCATTTCACATTTAAATATTAAATACATTGTTATCAGATCGCAATCTTGTTTGCATTTACTTTGCAATCTTGTTTCCATAATATTGCTTCATTCGCCGAATTCGCAAATGTATCCGTCTTCTGTTCCATACATTTGTGTAAACCTGTACATAATTTTACACAAATGTGTGGTTACAAATCAAGGAAAAGTTAACTTGCTGGCATATCTGTGTTTATATTTATTAATTTTGACGAGGATTGCAGCATTTGGTGGTGATTTTATTTTTAAATTCATCCAAATAAGTAAAACGTGTAAGCACAAAGTGATTATTTTTCAGTTATATAAAAATAAAACGATAAGTTTAAAATGAGCAACTATAAAGCCTCTCCCCTAAAAATGTTTGAAAAGTACATGTTATGTGGATGACGCATAACACATATGTGAATGACACATATGTGGATGACAAAAGAAATATTTTATATAAAACGTTTTGTCGTTTGGAACATGAAATAAAAGTAGCGAATACTCTATCAAGAGTATCGAAAGGCGTATATAATTTTAAATGTACCGTAAGGTATTTTTCATTCTTTAAGCATAACACTTTTGCTAAAATCTATATTTTTGTATTCAAATTAATGAATAAATCTAATAAACTATTTTTTGAAAGTTTTGCTACCTTTAAGTTACTCATGCGCAATTATTTGTATTATGATTACACACTGTATGCTTCATATTACAGAAAAAATATGAGGGAGTCAATGAAAGAAACCATTCCTTTATAAGGGGTCAATGTAACTAAAAAATCGGGAATCTCTGATGAGTAATTCAGTACCATACTACCAACCACTGATAAAAGATGTACAAGGCTGCTGTGACTGTCGTTAGGTAGCGCTGAAGCGCATAACTAAATTTTGTATACGGTTTGTGGCAAACTGTAGAGTTGCACTCTGTTTTGAAGAATTGTAGGAAGAACCGACTGAGTCGGTAACAATGATTTGAACTCTCGTTTGAAAGTAATTTAGGGTAGTTAAAATTTTGTATATAGTTTTAATCCGTGTGCTGATGACATATTGAAGTGACGTTATTGAACCGTATCTTGTGCGGTAAGAATTAACCTGCATTTTAAGTGGATTATTATGGCGTCCGCTAGACGATTGAAAGATCGGAATGCAAAATTTATCAGGTAAGCGCATGCTTATTTATAACTTGATATATTTTGATATAGTTTAAAGTAAAGGAAAATCTTGATAAATTGAAGTGGAAACGCACATTTTTGCGTACCGCTACTACAAAACTGTTAACGAAAATTGAAGCCATTTTAATGAAAACGTCGGAATTGACTCATGAACAAAACAATTGATCAGTTAAGTGTTCTCAAAGACCAGTTAATTGAAAAGTACGATGGTCTTAAACAACTTAATTCTGAAATCGAAAGTGGTTTATCCCTTGAAGATATTGAATCCGACACTGAAGTAGTTGAAGATTACAATGAAAAAATTATTCAATGAAAAAATAGAATTACTCGGTATTTAGACAAGAGTTTGAACTCTAACCCTAAAATTAATTCGCATGATTTTAGTGTTTTAAAGTACTGAAAATAGTGCTTCTAGTAATAATACTAGATGTAACCCTAACATTAATTCGCTTGATTTTAGTGTTTTAAAGTACTGAAAATAGTGCTTCTAATAATAATACTAGACCTAATTTTATGCAGCTTCCAAATCTTACAATCGAAAAATATTATGGTGATTGTTACTTATGGCTTGAGTTTTGGAGCCAATTTTTAAATGCTATATAGATAGTAGTAATGAGCATTTGACCTCAGTTGATAAATTTTGCTATTTAAAATCACTGCTAGGTGGAAGTGTAGCTAATGCTGTATCTGGGTTTTCATTAACTAATGAAAATTATAATTCTGCTGTCTCCCTTTTGAAAGAACGGTTTGGTAGAACCTATGTCGTTATTAACGCCCATATGAATAAGCTTTTGAATTTGAATCCAGTAAAACATTCCGCTAATTTAAGAGCTTTGAGAGAGCTCTATGACAACTGTGAAATTCAGATTCGTAATTTTAACTCTTTAGGGGTTGCATCTGGAAGGTATGGTAATTTATTATGACAAATTCTACTTAAATTACTTTTTCTACTTTATTACGAAAGAATTAATATCGTATTTAAAACCTCCAGTTGTAAGAAAGGAAAAATTATCGGCGCGCTTTAAGCAAAGCAAAAAATTTGACGTCGTCGAGGTTACATTACAGAACGTGAAAATTCGCGAGCGAAATACATGCATTGAGGCGTTGGTTAAAAATACAATTTCTACCGCGATGATTTATCACCATCCAAACTAAATACAGATGTCGAAAGCAAATTAAAGAAATGCGAGCTGTCTAATTGGAATACGTTACGTGGCTCTCAAGTACATTTATTGATAGGCGCCGTTTATCTCTGCCAAATAAACAATCCAGGCACAGTAGAAAAAATAACAAAATTGCTTTTTGAAGCGTGAAAGCTTATTTGGATGGTCACTTTGTGGTTCCATAAGTAATGATGAAAAGCGAAAAAATAAAAATGCTTCCGTTTTCAAGTTAGCTATTGGGAATGCAGAAGAGGAAAATTTAAAGAAATTATGGGACCTTGAAGCAAATGGTACTAGTGACGATGAATTTTCGAAAATAGATAAAGAAATCATAAATAAAATTGAAAACGATGACAAATTCACCACTAAAGTGAGGATGGTCTTTGATGCTTCTTCAAAAGAAAATCATTTGAAATCTTTAAATGATTGCTTATGGCCAGGGCCAAATTTAAACGCAAACATTTTAGATATTATTATCAAGTTTCGAAAACATGAAGTCGCATTCTATACGGATCTAGAGAAATCATTTCTCCAAACTGGCTTATGGCAGTTGACTCATTCAAAATTCTAAGATTTACGCTTGTACCAATCGGTGTTACTTGTAGCCCCTTCATTTTAGCTGCTGCTATAAAATATCATACTCAGAAATATAAGGAGGAACATTATAAAGTTTATTAAATGTTAGACACATGCCTGTATGTTGATGATTTAATTTCCGGTTCAAACTCAGATGAAGGGACGTACTATTTATCTTCTACTGCCGCTAAAATTCTTAAAGATGCTGGGATAAATTTACGGAAATTTAATTATAATTATAAGAAACTAAAAGAACTGTGAAAAGAAAATATGTTATGCAGTGAACAAGAAGATTCTGGTCTCCATTTGAAAGTTTTAGGAATATTATGGAATACAGATTCTGATACCTTTCAACTGGATGCTCAGCATCTTATAGATAACCTAGGGAATGTCAAGCCTACAAAGCGTTGTGTTTTAAAGACTATGCTAAAAGTTTATGATCCCATAGGATTTATAACCCCATTCACCATACGAATTAAAAGCTTATTACAGGAAATTTGGAAAAGAGGTTTGGCCTGGGATCATGAGTTAACCATAGATATAGAAAATGAATGAAGGATTTATGCTCTGAAACGGAACGTTAGAGAACGTTAAGAGATTAGAGATACCTAGAAAATATTTCCAACAAGAAATGAATTCGATAAATGATTGCAAATCCACATTTTCTGTGATGCTAGTCCTAAGGCATTTGGCGCAGTAGCCGATTTTAGGTACTTCACTAAAAATAATGAAATTAAAACAAGCTTCATCTGGGCAAAAAGTAGAGTACCTCCTGTGAAAAGAATTACTCTTCCCTGATTAGAATTAACGGGTGCCGTAATTGCCGCAAAGATGTCTAAGACTAAAAATGGGACTAGACTTTCAAAATTCGAAGATAAAATTTTGGACAGACTCAACAATAACACTGCATTGGATAAAAGGATCTGCTATGAATTGGAAGCCCTTTGTTTCAAACACAGAGAAATTCAATCCCTTACTGAACCTGAAAATTGGAACTATTGTAGCGGAAAACAAAATCCAGGTGATTTAGTGACACGAGATGAAAAACTGATAACATTTATAGGAAATAACGTCAAATGTCAAGGTTCAGTTTTGCTATCCCTTCCAGAACATTCATAGCAGTCAAAATTAGTAACTGAATTATGCGAAGATGCGTTAATTGAAAGAAAGATGAAACCTCAAATTACTCAATTATGTTGCACCGTAATAACGGAAGCAGTTTAGATGTTGAGAAATTTAGCAGTCTCAGAAGAGTTTATCGTATCACGGCATAAATAATGCGCTTTATGCATAATTCGAATAAAAGAAACTCTAAGGTCTCCGGTCCATTGACAGCATCAGAACTGGATAAGGCGGAACTGTATTGGATTAAACGTGTTCAAGAATCGGAATTTAATGTTGAAATGACCAATTAAATCCTCATCATTTAAAGTTGGTGACGTAGTGCTGACCCATGACGAAAAATTGCCGAAACATCTTTGGAAGTATGGCTGTATTAAAGAGATGTGTTTAGGATGTGATTCAAAGGTTAGATCCTGTGTGCTTCAAACACCAACAGGAATTAGAAAGAGACCCATTCAATTACTATATAAATTTGAACTGGACTTAATGGACTAATATTTGAATGGACAGGCCTAAATATTTTCTGCATGATTTACTTTATTCATATAATTCATTTGTTATTTTTATTATTAGATTCCAGCCTTATTGTATTTTGAATATTGTTTGCCTTTCGTATATAAGTATAATCTAGTACATTTTATTTTTATCCAATACTATATTATATATATAAAATAATATTTGAAATACCTAATTTCAAAGTGTTCAATACTTAACGATTAATTTACAGGGTGATCAGCGAATAAGCCCTGATTTCAAAATTAAATATTTCTGCAACAAAAATCGATAGAATTATGCGGTAAATTGTACATTTATTAGCAAAACTGTAAAAATGGTGTACAAAAGTTTAGAAAATTTAGTTACGAAAATCGTTAACAGATGGCGCTCTACACTGAAAACTCTTTCTCTGAAAGGAGTCAAAAAAATTAATTAAAAAAATAAAGTGAAGCAGCCTTCGCAATCAAAATACAATTTTTTCAAAATGTTCACCGTTCGAAACAATGAGGTGGTGTAAACAAACAATGAAATTTGACATCACGTCTTGCAATTTCTCGACGGAAATGGAATCAGATGCAACACCAATCAACGATTCAAGCTCATCTAGAGTAGCAGGATTGTTTCGATAGACAGCCTCTTTCAATGGGCCTCACAGAAAGAAGTCACAAGGACTCAGATCGGGAGAATATGGAGGCCAAGCTACTCTGTGTCAGTAAATTGAGGATAATCTAACGCAATTACTCTATTCCCAAAGTATTCATGAAGAAAGTGAAAAAATTTCATTTGTTCGATGTGGTCGAGCCCCATCTTGCAGGAACCAGTCGATACCTGGTCGATCCTCCAACGCTAGTTGACTGCTGACAAATTGTTCCAAAGTTGTAACGTAAAGTTCAGTAGTTATCGTTTCTCGTACGAAAAAGGGTCCGATAATGCCTCTGTCGCATACCGCAGCCCATGCCATAACTTTAGGCGAACGCAGTGCTTTTTCTTCACACAAATGACGATTTTCGGTACCCCAAAATCTCTAGTTTTGTTTATTAACGATTCCATTCAAATGAAAATGTACCTCATCTGTGAACCAGGATGCAGCTCACATCAAATCTGTCGTTGTCGATCATTGTTAGAATCTGATTCGCAAAGTCAACCCTTTGTTGCACAGCGTTCATGAGTTATGGCCTGATGACTTTGGATTTTGTATGGAAACAGCCGTAGGCTATTTTTAAATATTTTTTGTGTGCTCGTGTACTTCAAAACTGTCTCTGATGCGATCCGTCGGATGCTTTTCCTAGAATTTTGCTGAACAAATCCAGAAACTTTGGCTGCATCTTCAGGAGTGCTATAGTTTGCTTAGGCCCAACATTTCCCTTTCGATCATCAGACACGCTGCCAGTCCATTCGAATTTCGCGAAGAGCATGCGAATGGTTTTCGCATCGGGTCCAACTGGAACATTGAATCTGCTTTGAAAACTGCAACGTGCTGCTGTAGGACTGTGTTCTAATTGGTGAAATTCCAGAACCAAAATACACGTTGTTCAATGGAATACATTATTTCACTTTCTACGCTAGCCTCTTTTCACTAGCCAACAGTTGCACTGATCACTTTCGATTTCAAAGCACATTTTAAAGGCTATTAATAGGTCATTGCGATTAGAGCGCCATCTGTTAGCGATGTTCATAACTAAATTTTATAAATTTTTGTACACCATTCTTACAGTTTTTCTAATAAACGTACAGTTTACAGCATAATTCTATCGATCTTTGTTGTAGGGATATTTAATTTTGAAATCAGGGCTTATTCGCTGATCACCCTGCATTTTTGTATTTTGAATTAGTTATTTTCTTTTAATGATTTCATCCGGGGGCAGTGTGTTGTGACTGCCGTTAGGTAGCGCTGAAGCGCAGAACTAGATTTTGTATACTTTTGTGGCATCTCTATAGTTGCATTCTGTTTTGAAGAATTGTAGAAAGAAACGACCGAGTAGGTAAAATTGATTTGAATTCTCGTTTGAGAGTAATTTAGAAGAGTTAAAATTTTGTATGTAGTTTTAGTCCGTGTGCTGATGCGTTCACATGTTGAAGTGACTTTATTTAACCGTATCTTGTGTGGTAAGAATTATTAACCTGCACTTGAAGCGGATTATTAAAGGCATTGCCTGTTATTTGCATGAATCTGAATATATTTGTTAGCAAACAGATACAACCGAGAAATATGTTTCTGGATAAAACTTACAGCCTAGGTAATTTTTTTATTACTTTGTATTACTCTAATTAATGCTACATTCTTTAAAATGTACGCCGTATGTAGTTCATTTAAAATTTCTAAAGATATTTTTAAAGAATGCATGCTTATTAATTGCAGTTTTATAAGCAGATATTAATTTTATCCGTATTATCTGGTTATCAATGCATTTATTAGAACGGATAATCGGGATTTCGGTGTTTATAAAGACTTGTGAGAAAAATTCGTTGACTCATTTTATCGATCTTCAGCTGTAAAATTTCTGCGCAGTACCCAAGTCTTTGCGATCATTGCAAATGGCTTAGCCAAACACTACACTTTTTATGAAAAAAAGCATAATAAAATACGCCTTTCAAAGTATATAAATTTTCTCTGAGATAATTTTTCTCAAGCAAACTTGAGTGGTAGTCGGCTCGGTATTTCATTTCAAATACTGATATCGATTTTTCGATTTTCTGCGGCAAATCGCTTTGTGCTTAATTTATATCCGACGAAAACATTTTAAGGACCTCAAACATCTAGACACTAAAATTAAGCATACATAACGACTATGTTTTCGACTGAAACGGTTTACAGTTGGGGTTGAAACTAACTTTCATATCTTGCCTTTTGCTTTCTAGAAAAATATTTTAAGTGATTATTGGATTTCTGACGCATTTGGAGCAAAGTTCTTAAATAAAATTGATTCCTTTTCAAAAGAATAGAAGTAACGCTAACTTCCACACTTTTCCAATAGTCTCATTCTTTATATTGCAGTTACAATGGCTAAACTTCATCAATAAAATAATAGATTTTAAAAAATAAGTGATGTGGGGGGGGGATTATGAAATTTTAGTTTCGGATTAAAATACTTGACCATCCATGAATGTATTTCATCTTTCAAAGAGTTCACAGAATAAACCGCATCATAGAAAAAAGAAACAAACAATGCTTTAAAATCTAGACTTAACATGTGACTGTTCGATGAAATAGAGTTTCATGAAATATTTCACGTTCTCATTGTAAAACATGATTTTTCACAGAGTCAATAAATAAATAAAAATAATTGTCATTAAATAAAAAATTAGTTTTGCGAAATTTAAAATCAATATTGCGAAATTTAGATTTTCCTTGCGGCTGCGCAATGCTGAAGAGGCGTAAAGTTCAATGGTATTTAATCACGCGGTAAAAGCATGAAATGTATGAAGAATGTATCTTTCCGATATGCCTATGTCAGATGTGTGTTGTTCTGGTTAACGACGTAACTCGTAGCTGTGATTCTTTGAAGTTTGGTGTAACGATGTGACACATGGAATTCTGATATGGAAACTATATGTCGGAAACTAGAGTGGGGATAGAAATTAGTGTTCCGGACAGCATTTATTTGAAGTATAGCATGGAACTGTTGCTGTCAAGTACCTTTCAATATGCTAGTCAAGTTGATCAAATGTTATCTATCTTCTACCTTCATCACAGGGTCTAGGACATTTTGCCATCGTCATTTAGCCGTTGGGACGTTTCGCCGTCGGGATGTTTCGCTGTCGGGACGTTTCGCCGTCAAGACATATTTTTCTTTACATAACTGTATTAAACTCGTATTAAATTTATTTATGTTAATAATTCTGTTTACCTCTTGCATTTTTAAACTTAATAAGGTTGCTTTTAATATATATAATTATTTACAAGTATGAGATATAAAGAAATTCCACATAGTTGGAAAATTATTTCACTATCAAAGAGAACCGGGGGGCTAATATTCTGATACAAAAGAACTTATATTATAGATTTTAAAATTGTGCGGGTACAATATTTACATGATTCGTCAAAGTTTCTTGAAATTTTAATCGGCTAATTCAGAGAAAACACTCATACAAGCAGGAAATTCACATTTTTATGAAATCTGAATGGAAAACGGAATTACTTTGGAATCTTGTCAGAACATTACTATCTTAAAATTAATATGTGTAACGGTGTATTTGTATAAAACTCTAATTAATCTGATTAAATTAAATGATTAATCTGAACAGAGTTATTAGTTTGAATCAACTTAAAATAATACGGCAAAATAATACAGTCGTGTAAAGAAAAATATTTCTTGACGGCGAAAAGGCCCGACGGCGAAACGGCCACAGCGAATAACCCCATTCCCTCATCACACGCTTTCCCTCGCATGCCATAGGTTGACATATCCTGTTTATCTCTTTTGTTAAGCTCAAGGTAAGCGCGCATTAATGCTTATGTTTTACTTAAGCAAGTAAGCTCCTTTGGTTGGCAATCACGTTTTAAACTACGTATTACTACGAACCTCACCGAAAATTAAATCAACATTAACAAACACGGAGCAAATGTAATCTTTCAACTCAATTCTTTCGCATGTTTACGTTGTAGGAGTTTCGAAGTTGAGGCTATTCGCTAAGACAATACACTCATCAAATTGAGACCATAAAATACTGCTACATAATAGCAGCCTCGGCATTCTCCTTTTTTGTAGATATTAACAATAAGTTTTTACAAATAAAAACAAATCATAATTTTGTCTAGCATTTCAAAGAAATATCTCATGTAACAACTGCAATCATTAGCGGAGGAAAATTTATATTTGTTTTCAATAATTCAAAACTTTTGGATTTTTAGATAATCTTATTCCTTCAACCTGTTCTCTTGGGCATTTCCCGAAAGTTTTTCACTTGGATTAAAATTAGTTTATGAAAAGAAGCATCCGTGTATATTAAATTGACATAAATACTTCACTAGAGAGTCCCTTTTTTTTATTGCGTAAAATGTTTGCATATACTCCATCTCCTTCCATTAACTGAATTTGTTTAGACCATTTCATAGCTTCTTGTTTTCCATACCATATGTTGAATTACATCTGAGAGCTAGAATAATCCAGCGTTTCTCAAATGTTATCGAAGTTGGAACCATTTTTCATGAACTAGAATTTTGTTCAAAACACCATACTCTTAACTTCTTCAAAATTCATTTAACATTATATTGTTGTTAAAAGCTAATATAAGAAAATTTATATTTGTTTACAATAATTCAAAACTTTTGGATTTTTAGATAATCTTATTAACTAAAAATAAATAAATGTCGGGACTCATATTAATGAGAATATTGAGCCTGACGATTCTTCACATCTGTTCGATATTTGAATATACACCAATGTTTGTGAAAATCATGAGACGGAAGTCACCTCACCACATGGATGTGACGGATTGTTTAGCGTCCTCCCGTGTATTAGTACAACTCTGGAAGTGTGTGTTAGTACAATACGCTACATGAGCTGTGTTGTCTAGCTCCGTGGTTTGTCGCCGTTTGCTGCAGCATGAACTGTGTGCAAGGGTTCCTCTACGCAGGATTTCTCTCTCGCTGAATTACAGACGCCTCCTACTTCAGTGGGCACGGAAAAAGAGAGCGTGGCGTGTCCTGTGGCAACAAGTTCTTTTCTCTGATAAATTTAGCTACAATCTGGAGTACAATGATCAAAGAGTACGCGTCAGATGTTACAAAGCGGAACGTCCGCTCCCACAGTCCGTTGTCTAACGTCATACCGCATAAACGCCTGGCATCATGGTGTGGGCAGTTATTTTGTATAACTGTCGATCCCACCTAGTGCAGACTGCGGGCAGCCTGAAAAGTGATCGCTACATAACTGATGTTGTGGAGCTAGAGCCCCTCCCGTGCTTCGCGTTCCGGGCCCTGTATTTCAGCAGGATAACGCCCGTGTACATGTTTCTCAGACTGCACAAGACTTTTTTAGGAACAACAGGTTTCGCTTTTTCCATGATGCTCAATCCCCGTATATATCGCTGGTTGAGCATGTCTGAGATTTTATTGCTGAGTTAGTAGCTGGTGCAGCTGGTGGGGCACACACTGAGACTAAAATTTGGGGTCAAGTTGAAGACATATGAAATGCCATTCCCCAGGATTACATTTAGAACCTGTATGATTCAAAAGCACAACTTGTACGCGCTGTCATTGCACAGCGTAGCGGACACACAGAGTGCTGATTCTGACGTTCATTTTGTTCTTGCCTTGTAAAATTGATCGTTTATTTGTAACTATCAGTAATATCTAGAATAAATTTCATTCATTTCCGACAAACCTTTTATAGTGTTGCAGTTTTCACAAACATTAGTGTATACTCGTAAGAAGCACCATAATCAATGCACTATATATCTCGTTTTCCTTCTTTTATTGCCAAGTATGCAGTGAGCATTCTGGAGGAGGGTTGTAAATAGTTTTCGCTCTCCTTAGTATTTTCATGGTATAATGGACGTACGTTCGACTAACAAGGAGGAGGGTCGGTGTTACAATCCCAGCGAGGATATCGAGTATTGTTTATAGTTCCCGAGCTTTGAAATGTAGTAGAACGTTTAAGAAGTGACGCGGGAAATAAATAATGGGGTGAACGATAATTGCCAGCACCAGGATTTAGCGACTGAGTTTCCTCATTTGAGCATCCGAGTATATTCAAAAGTCTCGGAGCGCAGGGGTTTGAAAACCAGATTATGAACATTATTCATGCACCCAACAGGAATTTCATCAAAGACATGTGTAACAAACCTCTTTAACTGCACTTAAAATATTGCTTAAATGTAGAACAGATTTTGCTATTTATCAAAGTAATATACCAGACTACCTCAACCACTATAGGCAAATAATTTAAATCTTCTTTACACCCTTGGAATAATAGGAATACATAAATATCATTTCCATACAAATGGCTGCATAAGTGTTCACCGATATGGTGCGCCAATGTTTTACGATTCATGCAAGAGACGCTCTCTTGGAACAATTAAGATCCAACAATTCAAATCAACTACACTTATCTATTTTATGGTTGATTTCGAGTTACATTTTATTTGATCTAGAGGCCTGTGGTTTTGCAAGTTTTCAGAGAAATCAGTTAACCCAGAAGACCTTTCTCATAGCAAATTATTTAAAGTAAAGAAAAAGGCATAATGTTACCAAATTATAGCATAATTATTAGAAAACAGTTAAGAGGTGTCCCCAGAAACGTTGCATGTATGTGTACATTTAGAACATCATATATAGTGCATAGTAAATCATCAGTGACCAGCACATTATAAAATATTTACCTTCGCGGACGATGTAGCCTATATGCCATTGGCAGCATAATAAAAAAAAGCCCTTAAATAAAACTGATGAAATGCTCTACATTTTCTATATCCTTATGTAAGTCACATAAGCTGAAATCATCGCACCAAAAGACTGAAGTACTAGTGATTTAAAAACAAGGCAAGAAACGTCTTAAAACCGCAGCATTTGTCTTGTTTTCATTTAATATGGAAGACAATAGAATTAAAACAGTTAAAATAAAAGAATATCTTGATATTCCATCGACCCCCAAAAACCCTGCTTTTCCGACTATCAGAATATTAAACTACACATCTCAGAAAAGGACTTATACTAATTTCGTACGCGAAACTACAACTGAGAATTAATCCCCATCTAATAAATATCTATCATAAACGGTAATAATCAAAGCGATTAAATATAGTTTAACCATATGGGCGTTAGTCATGGATGTAAGGAAACTGAGGACCTCTCTGTTCATTAAAAATCTTTCATATTACAAATTACTTACGCCGCCCTTGGCATGCCATCTAACGTACCGCTGAACGCTGTAGGTGAACGACACATTAATGCAGAAACAGAAGCTATAGCTCCCCAAGATTATGTAACTGAATCAAACATTAGAGTACACAGGCACAAACCATCATCGCAAGTCAATACGAACAGAAAACACGGCCGCATTATGAATATGCAGCATCTTCTGATAATAGATTCAAGTTCCACAGATTTGAACAAAGAGAAAAATCTGAATACCTGTCATCATTTACAGACGGATTGCAAACTGATAACAAAATTAGTTGCGTTCTATACCTACAAATAATAAAGGCTTCATTGGGCTGAGACACATGAAAACACGCTTTGTTACTATAAGACTGATAAGCTGATTTAATTGTATTAAGAAAAGTGAATGCGCTTTGAAAAATATATGTATATTCAGTAATTTCTTAAAGTTAAAAACACTGGTTAATGGTCATGATAACTGATAGATAGTAGAGCAATATTGTACATATTCAGTTAATTCCCATTTGAAGCTATAATCCTACTTATAATGTACTTATGCAAATTAATATGTTTTAAAAAATAAGATCTTGTCGCTTGGGATGCTCGCGATGGAGAAGCGAAGATTGCCGGGCTGGTTTTAATGGCGTGGAACAAACACCAAACATTGCTTTTAAATCCGAAAAGTTCCGGTGCAGTCACTCCTTGATGGAAATGCTCCTATTTAAGGTTTATAAGTGAGAAACGTACCTAATGGTGATTATTTGCAACGATTTAGTGTTCCCTGTGATTTAGCATACGATTTACCTGCTTCTGGTGAAGAGATAAAATGGTGGATGTCAACAGCAGCGGCAGTGTGCTGTATTCATAAAGTTGTTTTACATTTTACGACAAATGTTTAAACAGACAAAGAAATTATGTAGAAAAAAGTATATATGAGTTCAGGAAAAGGATATTTGTTTCACGTTTAGAGCAAAATGAGTGCTACAAAATGACTCTGGTAAAAATATTTTGTCACCGATTTTTCATGCAATCAGTTTCGAGAGCCAGTTTCGCCTAGTGCCATAAGTGAGACTTGTAAAAAATGAGCAGTCTCTCTGTTAATGCATCAAAATCTATTTTCTAGTTAATGTTTTCCAAGCAGATCTATATCTACACTGTTATACATAATATGCACTCTAAAGTGTTTATAGTCACTATATATATAAATTTCTTGAATATTCGATTATTTGGTAAACATTTTCAGGAACGTTTTCACCTCTATAAAATCAAATGAATTATGAGCAATTTTAAAAGGGTTTTATTATTATATCAATCAACAATAGTTTTATCCGTAAAATAACAGGAGCTGATAAACGGGGAAGTGAAAGCCTCTGTTCTTGGAACATTTCAATTAAATATCGGTATTATGTAGATGTGAAACTGATATATTTTCAGCTATGTTACAAACTGAGAACATTATGTCATTTTCATTAAATTTCTTTGTAAATTAGAAACAAGCTATATGGCTTAATAAGAAATCTTAGACTATCATTTCCCTAGACAAGGAATAGTTTTAACCACTTTTAAAGATGGAAACAATACGTGTACAAAAGAAATAGAAAAATGACTAGACGCATAGTTTTTAATTTAGTATTTTGGCATTACAAATATCTTTAATCTATTCTTTCAAATATTTTAAACCATTACTGCGCATATATTACGTTGCAATGTCCTGATGACTTGGCAAGAGTTACGGCTGCTGTAAGTTCTTCCATAAACGCAAGTTCAGGTAAGTAAAAGTCCTTCCATCCATTCGTCAGTAGCATATTTCAGAATACTGTCATACGGGAAAGCATCAAGGTTTCGCATTTTCTTTCAAATTGAATCAATTTGTAATTATTCAGAAGCTAAACGCTTTAAAATAAATAGATACATTTTTTAATGATGTAAGTCTTTATTTTATTTTGTACTCACAAGCGTCTTTAGCTTCCTACAAAGTACCTACTAGTACTCACAAAAGTCTTTTGGCTAGTTACATTACGTAATTAATTTACGTGTTTTCATCATATATGCTATTTAGCAAGCGTTTGTTGTATTGCGCAAAATACAAAAAGTCTAATTAATCCACCAAACGGCCTGGCAATTAGCCAGTTTCCTTTCCGTTATTGTTTTGAATAAGAATAATATAAGAATTTAAATTTAAAATTTTAATTGTACTGCTGCAATTTAACTGCCATTAATTAATTATTTTTAATTTAAAATACATAGAACTGATAATTTTTATCAGTATTGTAGCTTTCTATCGTCATATATTCCATTACTATACAAAAGTATCTGGATTTTTCCCGTATTTTTCATTTTCAAATCAATGTAAGAAAATGCACATTGCGTCTATATATTAAAATTCAATAAAAGTTTAACTAAAATGAGATGAAAAATAAAATGTCAATGCAACTATTCTCCGTTTCCCCCCAGCATACACCAGAAAACATGCTTTCCATCATATGGAGGAACCTAGTTCTTCGAAATATAAGAAGCAGTATACATAAAATTTTGCATAATAATATAAATGCACTTTATATGATAATATTTGAGATGAATCGGAATGATATCACAAAGGTTTTGTTACAATGCAGAATTTGAAAGTGAATAAATTCTAAACTGCTTTATGCAGTTTATAAAAAAGAGTAAATTACAGTCTGCGCCTTCAAAGTTAAAAAAATTCTAAAATCGTGCTGCAAAAAATAATTCACGTAAAATTAGCAATCTATATGCTTTTATCTGGAATATTAATTTATTTTATGACTACGAATTTTCCCTTCGAATTCTTCTATCCCACAAATAACTTGCGTTATTTTCATTAACACTGTTGTCGCCATTAGTACGTAGTATGAGAATTCTCGAGAATTCATCACTATCTTCACTACCTTCACTAATTAATTCTTTTAATAAAATTTTCAATGCTGTGTTAAATTAATTTCAGTCTTAATCATATTCATTTGAATAAATATATCCATCTATGTTTTATTTATAACAAAGTGTTTAATTCTCTTCTATCTTTTTAGGATCATTTCCTCGACTCAGTTAGACTACAACTGCAACAAAGTGGAACACCTGCAAAAACGTTTGGTAAGAAGCATAGAATACTTAAGAGATTGTGATATTTTTGGAAATAGTTTGATGAATATCATTATCTGTAAGAGAATAAGTTTTGCAATAATTATATAATTTTTGTACTTAAATGAATAAACGTATTTCTCTAAAATAGCCACTTAAGTATTTTACATGTAGCGACAGATCCATCCTATCTTCATTTGAGTTCCATCCATAGAACTCATTCGGGTAAAATTTCGTCATTTTTTCTCAAATAATTAATCCAAGCATACTCAAGGTCGATTCTACTGCATGAGTGAAAAGCCTTTCCAAAGGCTTATAACGTAATTGGCTGGTGAAAAGATATCTTCAAACTAGCATGCACTTTCGATAAAAAGAATATGTATTCTGTTCAACTGTGCTCATTATCATTGTAACGAAATCATCTCGTTTGTGCTTTGATTCAAACTGATGCTCAATTTGCAACAAGATGAGAAGGTTTTATATATATACTTGTCGTACTCTGTTTTAAATTTCTTTCCTAACTGATTTTTTTTTTCTTTTTTTTTAGAATTTCATTATTTCCCATTCTTTTATTCCTGATATTTGTTTTATCTGAATGCAGATGCAAGTCCTAAATGAAATTATATTGCATTATAATTGAAATCAATTATTGTAATCAAATTAACATTTAAAAGTTAGTATAATTTGTTAAATGCGTGTCTGCGAAATAGCTAAATTTTAATCATTCTTAAGCAAGAGTGCTGTTTTGTAAAATCGCTTTCTCATATGTTAATGCTTTATTTAAGTAAAATTATTTAGCTTAATCATTAGTTTTGTTTTACAAATGTTTAGGTTCATTATAAATTTTCTGATGTTCTTTTATATTACTCTGCCTTTTCTGAAGAATGTTACATCATAAAAATTGAATTGAAGATCAAATTTTGTACTCTATACTTACACACAGTATCTCAGATAATAATAATTACTAACGGGCAAGCCCTCCAGATGAGCGGGCTGCAGACAAAGCAAAATCTTTAAGTTCTATATACCCCTGAAAAGCAAATGTATGAAAAAATTTCAATATGAAAGATATTAATTCATCTTTCCAAGCAAAAACCAATTCGTAAATAACTTTTTTTTATTGCCGAATCAGGAAAAAAAAAAAACATTTGACACTTCAGGTTACTGCGTATGACGTCATGATGTAAATTTAATATAATAAAAAACCATTTTTGCAATATTAACAAAAACATTAACTTGAAAGTAATGTATCCTGGCAATTATACTAAACTGAAACAAAAGAATTTCTAAAAGCAACTATTTATTTAAAATGCTGAAGTTAACGAACAATTTTCGACATACAGTGACGTCACATGCAATCGCATGCTTTCTTCAACGTCAGAATATGATCTTATGTAAAACAATTTTCGAAATAAGCATTTTTATCTCCAAAGCGCGGAACTGTTGCCACTCGGAAAATTGAGAGCGAAAATTAGTGTTTTCAGAGTAGTCGTACAAGGATGAGAACAGTCGAAATTGCTCCCCACGAAGTTTTGGAATCGGGAATAATATCTTTAATGTTTGGGAATGCTATTTTTATTTCACATTTTGTAAAACTTAATTTTTTATTAACAATCTCTACTATTTGAAAGCGAACAATGGCAACAAAAAAAAAAAAAAAAAAGCTTTCTCGAAGTAAAACATATTTTTATCTCCAGCGTGCGAGACTGTTGCCACTCGGAAAATGAGGGCGAAAATTATCGTTTTCAGAGTTTTTAATTAATATCTCCGCTAATAAAATTCGTACGAAGATGAGAAAGGTCGAAATGGCTTCAACGAAATTTTGGAATCCGGTTGGGGGGGGGTACCTCACTCGAAAATCAACTCCCTGCCGTTACGGAGGATATTATGCCAGAAACAAACCGACAGACATGCAGATATTTTAACAGTAAATATACTAGCATTAATTGTGCATCTTCATAAATGAACGGGTAACTTCATAAATGATTATACGGGTTTATACAATTTTTATACCCACCATAACAAATAATCAAATGTAAGTAAGGACTTTTAAGAATGCTGCAATCAATTAATTAAACATGATTTATAATTAAAGGGGAATACTCCTAATAAAATTCTTATATTTCAAATTAAATTATGAAAGCTAAACAAACATGATGTGGACGGCAGAATGGAATGAAATTGTCTTTACTGACGAGTCACGCTTCTTCCTGAAACACCACGATGGTCGGATTCGAGTCTGGAGACACCGTAGAGAAAGGATGCTGAACAGCTGCGTTATGCATCACCACACTGGTCCTGCACCGGGTATTATGGTATGGGGCGGTATTGGATATCACTCTAGCACTTCTCTAGCACGCATTGCCGGCACTTTAAAGTTAAGGAAACGAAGCAGATAAATTAAAAGTCTAAATGTTTCACTGGTAGAACTGGAATTGGCCTGTTTGATAGTGGCCAGTTTAACAATGGGCTTCTAAACGGTAGGACTGATGGGCGCATACTGCTTTCGTGAACATTCTAAATGGTGTGAAGCAAGATGTCTTTGCCAAGCTTGCTCCGCTCATAATTTCTCTGACCATTTGATAACTAAGACATGATCTCAAAATTTTTTTCTCAAACCTGCACCTTCATGTTGGCTGCGAACGTTGTATTAGAAACATCGGTAACAACTGTTAAACACTGGGCACGCTAGTCTGACTGAGCCATTGTTTTTGAATCATTTTTGTAGGGCTATTTGTAAACCAATGTAAATAATCCAATTCCCTAAATTGAAAAAAATGCGAATTCTTTAATTATTATATTTTATTGCACTACCTTCCTCGGGGTTCAGAGCATTCTAATTTGCTAATAAATAGAGCATTGACCCATAACTAGTCCCAAATGACCTAACAATATATCTTATATGTGCCTATGGATTTCGTATTTCCCATGAACTTTAGAGCCATTCTACGCGTCCATTTTTGCTGCAGATTTTATTTCGTAACAGTGAAGCAATCATCAGAAAACTTCGTACGTTTGTTTTCCTGGAGAAGCGAAAAAAAGAATGTTGTTTATATTACACAGCTGGGATAGTTTAGGAAAGGAATTGTCAGGACCTTCTCCTGCACACATTTTGCTTATAAGCTCTGACACCTGTTGTCTAGCTTCGTTCATTTCGCACTCCATCAACGCCTTTCTTTCTCGAATTCTTTAGCACTCTGCAGAATAATAACGAACCAACTGGTAAATTTTTCTCAAGCTAAACTTCGATGAACGAGGGTCTGAAAATCCACTACTGACATGTAATTTATCACATATGCTAACTTTGAGTTAGGTGTCTTGTCTTTTATTTTGTAACATTCAGCGTTTTGCATTTCACGCATAAGTCTAGTAAAAGTTCGCAAGATGTTCTGAAAAACTACCTATACTTACAAATTTTCGTTCGAAGTAAGGTTAATTGAAATAACTTACGTGCTTGTTATTACGAAGCTGAAAATCGGTAAGTAAAGCTGAATGACTTATAGGGTGTCAAACAATGTAAAACCTTGTTTAAAAATTGTATTTTTATGTCATCCAGCTCTTCAGTATAAAATTTTAAATTTCAGAGTGACCTTTAATTTTATCTCATAAATCTCAAAATTTCAGTGTAGTTTAAAGCCGTGCCTAATTCTCCAAAATACTTATCTGCATTACAGTAAGCAATAAATATTTTATCCAATAGATATATTAAAAAGGCCTATAAAATAAATGCGCATTTTCCGCACTTCTTATCTGAACGTAATACTTCACCAATACTTCTGAATAAATAAATTCAATAAGCAAAAAGTTGTTACATAAAAATAATGTTACAACTTTGTAGCAAAAACGTCCCAATGAAGAAGCTATAATATATTTAGGCAAACGACTGAAAATACGTTTCAAGTAAAACTGATAATAAAGAAGTTTCAAGTAAACTGAAGAATCGTCATGAACTTTCTTATTTCATGACGGCATCTAATTGTTATATGCATGAATTATAATTAAGAAAGTATGGTTAATAATATTTAACTATTGATATTAGTGGCATTATAAATTCATTAAAAAGCACATTTGATTAAAAAATAACGTCAGGTTTATTTTTGATATTTAATAAAAGATAAATATAAAATGGGAAGTAATGTGTAATTAGTACGTGATCCTTAAAGGGTACTCATAGACATGGTCTTATCACACGAAAAAAAAATTAAATTATAAAATATCTTTTTCTGGTGAAGCATAAAAAATATATATGAAGTAATATATAACAAATATTTATCATATATTTAAAATAGCACTTCCGAAAAATTTATATTGCCTTAATTACTTTCCAAGTCGAACGCACTTAACAATTCGAGTGTGAAATTGCCTTGGCTCTCGCAAATATAAGACATTTCTCAACCTGAAGCAAAAGAGCTTATTTTAGAAACTCTTTTGAGTAGATAAATGAGTTTATTACTGAATGAAACAGAAGTCTGAAATAGAACAGTTTACTGGATGATGTATGCATATTTATTTTTCCAAATACCAGAATACATTTTTTTTCGTTTGCATCATTCTTGAAATCTCTAATCAGAAAATTTGAATACAGTTTTAATATTTTTGAAAACGGTTTTCTTTTCCAGACGTGCTTTGATGTTAAAATGGTTTTTGTATTACCATACATAACCGCTTAAGAATGTCTGAAAATAGACCTATACCGGGTGATTATAAAATAACTCGCAAAATGCAAAGCGGATACAGGGGGCCGAAATAAACCAATTTTGAACAGCCCGTTTTGAAAATATCAGTTTTTAACCACTATTTTTAAATATATAATCTTATACGCTGTGTCTTGAAAAAGTAATTAATTCTAAACTAGCAAGCCTACCATACATACTAATTCAACTAAAATCTGAATATGAAAATTACGTTGGAATTTTTTCACCTTTCTCTAAGGGAACAGAAAGCCACTAATGATTGGTTGCATGAGATTGCTGACAACTGGTGGCTCGTTCAAATCTCAACGAAAGTGTTCAAATCTCAACGAAATGCCTCCTGAATGGAAGTTTTCGTGGTTCTCCAAAAGTATAAAATGAATATCAGATAGTTTCTGTTAAAATGCATTTCAAGAAGGTATCCCTTTACTTATACAGATAACCCTCGCTTGTTTTGATGTGATCAATTAAACAAACAACATATGTAGTTAAACCTATTTGCTGAAATTCAAATTGTTATCTAGCTGTTGACTATGTAGTATGTTTGACGTTATTTATTGTCATACTGAGCTCATCCACAAAATAAGTACCGTTTGAATGTTAAAAAATTAGCAATCCGTTTACATTTGTATTTTATTACATAAGCCTTTACACATGTTAAACTACTTTCCGCCATATGCACCATGAGAATTAAGGTGAGTCATATCTGGGCACAAATTGCAGCATATCCGCTTCTGTGACATGAACCAGTTCTGGACGTTTACTTTGATCTCATCGTCACATGCAAAGTATTGGCCAGCAAAACGGTTTTGATATTAGAAAACAAATAGATGTCTGATGGAACTAGGCCCGGACTACGAGGAGGGTGACAGAGTTGTTCGCAGCGAAACGAATCAAACAGAGTCGTCGTTACGCATGTGTGGTATGCGGTCACGCTTTATCATGAACAAACACAATACCAAAAATCAGGAATCCTTGCCTCTTGCTCTATGCCTCTCACCATAAATTCTTTAGTGTCTCACTTTAAGCTGTAGCATTGGTTGTTGTGCCTCGTTCCATTTAATCCACTAACAAAATTCGTTGATAGTCCCAAAGACCGTGCACATGGTTTTCTTTGAAGAATGAGGTGGCTTTGCATTTTTTAGATTTGGAGTATCAGTATGCCACCATTTCAGTGATTTTCGTTTCATTTCAGATGTCTAGAAAAAAATCCATGTTTCATCGCCTATGAGAATTCTTTTCAAAACATAAAATTTCCTTCTGTCACATAGCGCTTCAAAATTTCCAAGCCTATTCTCATGAGTTTCCATTTTTTAAAATGCTTTGAGAAATCAGAAATCCTGAATCGCCGATTGGAACGAGCATTTTCAATGATACGGGGCAATAATTCTTCGGTGATCTACAACGCGCGTCCACTGCGCTCCTCGTCGCGAACATTCTCCCTTTCTTCTTTAAACTTCTTAATACACTTTCACACCATACTTTCACCATACATCGCCTTCTCACCATCATCGCCTTCTCTCTTATCTGACGATAAATTTCACAAAGTTGAAAATTTCTCGCATTCAAGCGCGTCATAATGGCTGATCAAGCTTAGAATTTATTTTTATTCCATGTGATAAGACAATAACCTATGGTTGTACTTCAAAGATTTCGTACTAATTACACATTATTTCATATTTCGTACCTTTTAGCAAATATCAAAAAACATGAGGGTAATTTTTTTTATTTTTTAATTAAATGTGGTTCGTAATGAGTTTATGATGCCACTAACACAGATAATAAACTATTGTAAATTGAATAGAAATACGGTCTTAATTATAATACATGCACGTAATGATCACATGCCGTTTCAAAGAACGTTCATGATAATTCTTTACCAAAATACCTGAGTTTCTGATAACGTTAGTAAGTTGGGAATTTCTGATATCTTTCCAGTTTCGGTCGACAAACTTTAGAAATCATTTCTTCTCGACTAACTAAAAACACTGAAATTAGTCCGCATGCTTTAAAATAAATGGAAATTAAAACATATTTGAGCCTTTTTCGTGAGGAGAAATTTAAAGTATTTTAGAGAATAATTCAATGAATTATTTTATTTTCTGATAGGTGAATTTTTGACTAATTATTAAAGCTTTAATTTTAAATTCTTAATACGTTATTGAACATTTTATTTTATAGTACGATGGTCGTTCAATTCCCTTTACTTCACTTGAAGGAATATTTAGTTTTATAGTTAGTGTTTATGTAGAAGTGAGGGGGTTCCATCTATTAGCATTTCTATAGTTTAGTAGAAATGCATGAAAATATCTTTCTTGTACATATATTTTTATTATAATATTAGATATTTAATCATGTCTTAATCGTAAGTAACAATTATTTTATGTGTTATTTAAGTAAATATAAGCAACTCTTATTCTTTTCTTGTATTTTTTCCACAACTAGAACAGTTTCAAAACATTATTTTTGCTGTAAAATACGTTGTAATTTAAAACTTCTTTATGCAATCCTTATAATCGAAATTTTAAATTCATTCATTGTTATAAAAATTACTGAGTTTTCTGAAAACAATTAATACTATTCAAATTCAAAATTAAATTTTTGAGTACTTTATTCTGAGGCAAGGAAGAAAGAATAGCCTTTAGAAAGTAAAAACCTTTTGGCATACTGCCAACCTGAGGGGAATTGTGACGCTGCCATTCCGTAGCTTCAGTAACTAGCTTCATTTTCGTCTACTTACCTCAAAATGAGAAAAGTTAAAACGAAATTTTCTGCCTACTTCAGGTAGTCATTTACTACAGATGAACATTTTTTCTTCTTTCTTAGCGTTGTTATAATGATATTGCCATTCTGTGAAACTTAATTTGTAGCAAAATTAAGTACCCGGGGAATTTGAAACACTGTTTCCTACCTATTTATTTAAGACTTTGTCAATTTACCGAATAAACACTGAAGGGATTCTCGACAACCAAACAAATTCGATAAATTTTCGGATGAAGTTACTCCAAGTTTCAACTTCTAGAAGGTAAACGATTCCAGTTAAAGAGCAAAATGTAGGAAATATTTTATTAAGAAATAATTAAGGCAGATAACCCTAGTGTGCTTTGCCATAATAAAAATACACCAAATGCACCAGTTTAGAAAGGCAGAACTTGGTCTCATCGATTTCGCTGTGATGCACTCAATCTGCTGCGAGCATTATGTAGACAATTATGTGGAAAAAGAGGGCTAGTCAAACGAGAAGTTTGAAGTTCAAATCCATGAGGCGGTGCTCTTATAATTTATTATTATTAATTAATTCCTCAAGCATTGCCTTCCTTGTTTTAGAAGAAAATTTATTCGTGAAAACTATTTTAAGGCAATACACAAAAGGAAATATATCATAATATTTTAATTTGTTAATAATTTTATTTTACCTTATTGTTCTTTTCTAGAAATGTATTCAAAACTGATAGATTAGTTATCACAAAACTGTACAAAATATAAAATGTTAATACCGGGTGCGGTATAAAAAAATAACAACTTGCTGCACTTGAAATTTTTATCTTGAATAATATGCTTGTGTAACACAAATTTTAGTGAAAACATTTGCGGGTCTGTCTAGCCCCCTCCTCCGATATCTGAGAAAGAAGTTTGTTTGCGGTAATGATGTCAAAAACTTCAAAGAAAATCTCTCCCCCCCCAAAAAAAAATTTACTTGCGATAAAACATCATATATTCAATGTGACGATATGCTATTTTTTAACAATTTGAATTTTTATGATAAATATCATCTATCATTTATGTATAAATGTGTGGAAAGGTAAAATAGTTTGAATAAAATAAATTTAAAACTTTTATTTCGAAGGTTTTCGTATTACATATTTCTTATCTGTTAGTTCGATTTTTCATGAATAAATATTCTTTCAGAATAATACAATGCTATAGGAATTGTTGCATAATACTAGTAAATAAATAAATGTGTAACCGCTTTGTGCACTGAAATTCAAACTGTAGACTTTTCGTATGAAGCCCCATGCGCTGCCCGGCTTCCCTCAATTGTGTACAATTGTGAAAGCTATTTAAAAATGTAACCGAATTTTCTTGTTCATTTCTGATCAGTCAGGGGTAGGCGTTTGCAGATGCGTTTACTCTGAGTTCTGAGTTATCAAGATTATCAAGAATTTACTAAACAGTTATGCAAAATTTGTAAGCGAAATCAGTGGATCCAAAGTTGCTTACTTGCAAAGGTTAATCAGGAAACGATTTAAAGGTGTATGGCCAGAATAAATATGTAAATCAACTTAAATTTCCATGGTTTTCATTTAAAAAAATCATAGTTTCGAAATTTTGTTCTACATAGCCACAGAATAAAAACCACGATTTGCAATACAATTAACTGAATTTGAAAATTGAAGGAATTCTTTTATGGGTTCTGTCAAAATGTTAATGATAATAACTAGCTTTATTGTAAAAAAATTACGATGTCTGTAAAGGTAACTACTGTTAATACCACAACTGAGTCAATGTTTCAATTTATATTCTTCTTCTTTTGTTCATCAGAAATCTTTCTCTAAACTCCATATAAAATATCATGAATGAAGTGTATCGAATGCAATTAGATAATCTTTTAAATGTTACTAAAAATGTTTGTATTAATACTGAGATTTTCTTGTTTTTGATTTGTGGGTGTTAAATTACTTGGCTTCATTTGACATTCATATCTTGCTACTATGAAATTTCAGAAAGTTTAGACTATTATAAACTGCTATAATAGCTCTTAACTAGGCTTAATTAATAAGTTAAAAGCTTAATATATGAGGTATTTTCTCCCTTCTTTTTGCTTGATTTCGTGGTGTAACGGTAGCACACTCGGCGTGTACTCGAGAGGTCCAGGTTCGAGTCTCGGCTAGGGCATTGCACGTTTTTCACATCTCCTGCTTCAAAAAATCCTACTAACTATATAGTGGCGGCCGAATTAAAAGGTGGTGCTATGATGATTCTTCACTACCAGGATTTGGGAATGGATCCCCTAATCCCTAGTCGACTTTTAAAAGCGGGAGTAAATAAGGTACTTTCTGCCTCATTTCTGCATGCCTTCGTGGTGTAATAGTTCGAGTCCCGGCGAGGGCAGAGCTGTTCATCGAAGTCAAACAGAGCTTTGTTGACTACAAAGTATCGACAAAACTGATAGCGATACCGACCAAATAATCTCTCTTTCGCCAACAAATAAATAAATAAAGAAATAATTTTAATCTGTTGTTTGGAAAAAGAGGATTACAAGGCCAAAGAATTATTAACAATAGCAAAAGCAGTGATCAAAGTGACGAATGAAATAAGCGAAAGAATTTAATTTTTGTTTGTGGTTAATGACGTTTTGTTTCCGCTTAATTGACTTCTTATGCAAAAACAAGTGTTTGATATCCAGATATATTAGCAACATTAATAGTAGTTTCCAGTTAGATTCTAAAAAACCGAATTCTTTTAATTACTCCCAAAAATTTTGATAATCTTCAGCTGGTAGCGCATTCGTCCTTTTCTGAGCATTAATTACAAGTTGAGCTTTAAAGTCTTTTAAGAAATGAGAAATTACACTTAATGTCTAAAATTAAAATGAAAAAGATTTATATTTATATTTGTAACGAGATCCTATTCATTTGACTTCTGGTAGCACATAAGATGAATAATTTGAAATACTACCTGAGAGAAACATTTCAATCTTTTACATAATGTATAGTCTAATTCCACTGAAAGTATCAGTTACCCGTCTTCTCACTAAGTATTGAGGCAACAATGTTTTACGTTAGAATGCTATATTGAGGTTATAAAATTGTGCTAGGGGAACCCTGATTTCAAAATTAAATATCTCTACAACAAAAATAGATAGAATTATGCCGTAAACTGTACATTCATTAGCAAAACTGTAAAAATGGTGTACAAAAGTTTAGAAAATTTAGTTACGACAATCGTTAACAGATGGCGCTCTGCGCTGAAAACTCTTTCTCTGAAAGGAGTCAAAAAAAGAAAAAAAATAAAGTGAAGCAGCCTTTGCAATTAAAATGAAATTTTTTCAAAATATTCACCATTCGAAACAATGAGGTGGCGTAAACGAACAATGAAATTTGACATCACGTCTTGCAATATCTCGACGGAAATGGAATCACATGCAACACCAATAAACGACTCAAGCTCATCTAGAGTAGCAGGATTGTTTCGACAGACAGCGTCTTTCAATGCGCCCCACAGAAAGAAGTCACAAGGACTCAGATCGGGAGAATATGGAGGCCAAGCTATTCCTGTGTCAGTAAATTGAGGATAATATAAAGCAATTACTCTATTCCAAAATATTCATGAAGTAAGTGAAAAACTTTATTTGTTCGATGTGGTCGAGCCCCATTCTTGCAGGAACTAGTCGATACCTGGTCGAGTGCTAGTTATTACGCTAGTCATACGCTAGTTGAGTGCTGACAAATTGTTCCGAAGTTGTAACCTAACGTTCAGTAGTTATCGTTTCTCGTACGAAAAAGGGTCCGATAATGCCTCTGGCACATACCTCAGCCCATGCCATAACTTTAGACGAATGCAGCGCTTTTTCTTCACACAAATGAGGATTTTCGGTACCCCAATATTTCCAGTTTTGTTTATTAACGATTCCATTCAAATGAAAATGTGCATCATCTGTGAACCAGATGCAGCTCACATCAAATCTGTCGTTGTCGATCATTGTTAGAATCTGATTCGCAAAGTCAACCCTTTGTTGCACACCTTTCATGGGTATGGCCTGATGACTTTGGATTTTGTATGGAAACAGCCGTAGGCTATTTTTAAATATTTTTTTTGTGTGCTCGTGTACTTCAAACCTGTCTCTGATGCAATCCGTCGGATGCTTTTCCTAGGATTTTGCTGAACAAATCCAGAAACTTTGGCTGCATCTTCAGGAGTGACTATAGTTTGCTTAGGCCCAACATTTCCCTTTCGATCATCAGACACGCTGCCAGTCCATTCGAATTTCGCGAAGAGCATGCGAATGGTTTTCGCATCGGGTCCAACTGGAACATTGAATCGGTTTTGAAAACTGCGACGTGTTGCTGCAGGACTGTGTTCTAAGTGGTGAAATTCCAGAACCAAAATACACGTTGTTCAATGGAATACATTACTTCACTTTCTACGCTAGCCTCTTTTCACTAGCCAACAGTTGCACTGATCACTTTCGATTTCAAAGCACATTTTAAAGGCTATTGATAGGTCATTGCGATTAAAGCGCCATCTGTTAGCGATTTTCATAACTAAATTTTATAAATTTTTGTACACCATTCTTACAGTTTTGCTAATAAAAATACAGTTTACCGCATAATTCTATCGATGTTTGTTGTAGAGATATTTAATTTTGAAATCAGGGCTTATTCGCTGATCACCCTATATTACCTGATATTACTGTTGTACGCTGGTGAAATAAATTAAGAGAATTTGCTATTTTATCCATTTGCATGAAAAGAACTGAACTGAAAAAAAACCACTGCTTCTAAATAAAAATGCAAATCTTGTACTGCAAATACATAAGCGTACACGTGCGTGTAGGCGGAGCCAGCAGAAAAATAGGCTTTATAAGCGTGTGGAGGGTAAGACGAATTGCGTTCGCTAGCACACCTCAACCAATTTTTCGGTGTTATCTTGCAGCAATTGGTTAAATTCACATCGGAACAGTAAAAATGAGTAACCGCCAACGTTTAGATGATGGAATGAGGTGGGGAATTGTGGGGAGGCTAGAGACAGGCCAATCGTAAATCCAGATATGCAGAGAGTTTAATTTAACGCCCAGCGTCGTGTGTAACCTATGGAAACAGTTCCAGGATGCTAATCCATCGAGAGAAAGTCTGGGCAAGGTCGTCCAAGAGCAACGATGGCCGGAGAAGTTCGCTATTTGTCCAATTTAGCGAGGCGTAACAGAGGGGCTACAGCTTCTCAGCTCTCTGGGAACCTGTATGCAGCCATAGGAACCAGTGTAACACAAGGGTGACTGTTTCCAAAAGACTGAAAGAGCGAGGGTTGTTTGCCAGCAGACCGCTGTTTGCGTTCCGCTCACGTCTACGGACAGGAGAGTCCGATTAGCATGGTGCAGGTAGCTTAGCGATTGGAGTACTGAGCAATGGGCGACCGTTCTGTTCACCGATGAGTCCCGTTTTAGCCTAAACACCGATTCTCGCGGTACTTTCATATGGAGAGAGCCAGGGATCCGCTATCTACCCTCCAATGTCCGCGAAATCAACAATTATAGCGGTGGCGGTGTAATGGTCTGGGCAGCTATCATGTTGGATGGCCGCACACCTCTCCGCGTCTTTGTCAAAGGCTCTGTAACTGATGTGAGGTATAGGGATGAGATCTTCGAGCCCTATGTTCGCCTTTTCCGGGCAGCAATGGGCAGTTCATCTTGAATGACGATAACGCGAGGCCACATAGAGCTCTTCTGGTCGATGAATTTCTCGAGAGTGAGGATATTCGCCGGATGGATTGGCAGCCAAGTTTCCAGACCTCAATCCTATATAGCAAGTCTGGGAGGGCAAATGCAACCCCCCTCCGAGAACAATCCAGGAACTGAAAACAGCTTTGCTGAATCAGTGGGACCATTTGCCAAAGGCACTGATAAACTGCTTTATTTCCAGTATGATATCACGCTGCGAGGCCTGTATGGCTGGCTGTAAGAGGGGCCATACCCCCTATTAACCCATTTCTTTTGTGTCTTCTGCAACCGCTGTTTCAGAACTTGAGACTCCCATGAGTGTTACACACGAACATGTGTGTCTATTATAACTGTTGAATGTTTATTTTGTTTGTATTATATCAACCTATGTTCACACCAAATTTTATTAAAATCTGCCCAGTAGTTCTGGAGATCGTAGATCAAATACGAAAATTCTCTTAATTTATTTCACCAGTGTAGGTTCTACAGAGAATTCGTTATTTCAAAATAGTAAACATCTTTTCGTATTTTATTAAAAAGTAATGGCATGAATATATATAGATATATATACTATATATCTATATATATATAGAGAGAGAGAGAGAGAGGCTGCACTCCACGCAGCGAGAAAAGAGGATTCTTCTGTAATAATTAACAGAGACTAAAAATGTCAAATTCGACAAAATAAAATGAAGAAATAAATGTTTTTTGGTAGGTGGTGTGTACAAAAGACAACAACAATATATGTGCCAATACAATATGTGAAAGAAAATCAAAATAAAATATGAACTAATCTTCTTTACTAATCCCAAACTAGACTTATGAGCGTCTAGTTCGGAATACGAGGTTTTTTATTGAGTAAAAAAATAAACCTTGTTAATGAACAGATTAAAAATTTGATAATTTGTTAAATATAAATAACTAAGAAAGGGCTTAATAAGGTCTTGCACCATGAGATTTTGCTTTTAAATAACTGGCATTCAAAGTAAAAAAATGTGCACCTTCCAGCTGTATCCTGTTCAGAGAATTTAAGCTATTCACACAAACATACCCAGCCCTAAGCTATATATAAGCTAAAATAAACATAAAATAATTCCTTAAAAGTACATCATTTCATTTCTGAAATTAATATATATAAACATTAAGAACTTATGTGTTATTCTGTCTGCCGTGAAACTGTCGCCAAGCAGTGCGATTTGGCTACAGTTATGGATAAGCGTTAAGTAACAACACACTTCTTTTATGTAACACCAACTGATTCTCGACAAATCACTTTTTTTTCCATGATTTTATAAATTAACTGTTACTACTGTATTTTTTCTTATATTTTGAAAAAAGATTAACATTTGATACCTATCTTTTACACGCAGTTATCAGTGGATTATTTTTAGCATAGTTATGGTATCCTACCATTGAAGAACGTGTGCGTTAATAGACAAGATAGGTTGAGCCAAATATGTCCGTTGAAACGGTAATACATTGAACAACTAAGGGAAATTTATACTTACAGCTTTCTAAATGGAGCATCCTGAAAATTCAAAGTAGTAGACTTACAAAATAGTGGAAATCAACAATGAGTCGAATACAGATTTATTAACTAAAGAGGATTCAATTCCTTCAGAATTATGCAAAAATGGATGGTTAATAAATGTCGTGGTTGACTGAGTACTTCGTAAGTAGCAGTAACATTAATTTTATAGCTTTGTTCGTTCATAAAAACCAAAATATGGCTTATTGAATATCAACTGAAATTAAATCAAACCAAATAGCAGATGTTATATCGTGGGACGTTATGCTTGTTCATAATTGGTGCTAAATCCCGCTTTTTAGCGATAGATTAACAGTAGACAGGTTTATACGTAAGTAACGTAAACAATTCAATAATTAGAGCCAACTACATTAGTATATGTAATGAAAAATTCACATTAATTCTGCCTTTCATAGGATCCCCAGCTGAAAGCTGGTTTCGGGAAAAATAGCGTTTAGATGTTCTTTTATGGAAATATGCAACAGATCACCAAATCAGCGAAGCATTGCGAAATATCGCCAACTTGGCGAAAAATGTGAGCTAAGGCCTATCGACCGAAATTCTTTGCAGATTTGGGCTTCTAAATGATCTGCTTTCACTCTTTAAGTTTTGATCAGTTCAGAATTACCAAATATATAGCAATGCGCATTATATAAATATTAAAAAAATTGCATGGCTACAAGTTCGAATAAACTCAAATTCACGCTAAACTTATGGCATAAAATACGAGAACTAAACAAATAAATTAATACTCTAATTATTAATACAACACATACACACACACATCCCCACAAAATTCAAATATTTACAAAAATTACAATAATAGAATTACATGCATTTAGGGGATGAAATCTTTAATTTGATTTAATTGAGAATTTATAAAAGTACTTATTCATAGAGTAATATCGAAAGATATTTTTAATACAGCACATTACGTAGCTTATGTATAATAATAATTTGCGCGCAATCTAAATAGAATGTTTAATATTGTAAACAATGATTTACTTTTAAATTACTGCGTTGTTCTTATTCGCCCGAATAGCATCAAGAGGCAATTTACAATCATGAATCATTTTGTATCAGGAAACATTCCATCCTAACATCTATCACTCCTATGTGATCTATGGCTACGCTTTATCACCTCGGTACGCTTCTTGAAAATAAAAATCCCTCGTAGTAAAATTGCAAGATCACTTGTAGTAAAATTGCAAGATGACAGCAGAAATGAAAAGTTGTAAAGTAAATTTTAAATTTTCGAGTATACTAAATTCTTTTTACGTTATAATATTATATTTTGGAGTCCTGTTTCTTGATTGAGATATGAAGAAAAAATGTTAAAAGGACATATTTCAAACTAAACTTCTGTCATGCATTTTTAACTTACCAACCACCGTATTCTATTGCAGTAATTACCAGTAGTCATTCACATAATTTATTTAACTTAATTAAAATTTAAATTATTAAAAATAAAAAGGGGGTGCTTTAATTTTCATTTTTTAAAATGGCAAAAAAATCATGTTGGTAGCTCACCTCACTGAATATATTTATATAAAATGTTTTGAATAAAATAATTGTTAATCAGGGAATGTTGTTCATAATAAAATAAGTTTCTTTTGATAATGTTTGCCTGACTAAACACAACTTTTAAAGGTATTTTCTCCATCCTTCCAGCATCCCTTCGCGGATTAACGGTAGCACACTTGGCGCGTATTCAAGAAGTCAATGTTCAAGTCCCGGTGAGGATATTGCTCATTTTCCAGTCTCCTGCATAGAAACACCTAATAACCCTATAACCTTGACATCTAATTTTAGACCTCCAATTTCAGATGTGAAGCGAATGAGAAATTATCTAAAATTCTTTGATACTCATTTTTAAATAAAGAATATTTAATCATTAAGTGCTATGAAACTAATGACAATATCTAATCTAAAGCAAAAAATATGTTTTAAAAATTCATTTTCACCTAATTAAATATTAAATAATATTTAATTATCTTGTAATTAAATAATATTGTTACGAAATGTACAGGGGTGGTAAGATGGCTTCTCCGCAAAGCAGTTTTAGGGTTACCATAAAATGGCAAGATAAGGTAGGGTTACCACATTTGGCGAGAAATCGCCCATTTGGCGACATTTGGTGACAAAATCGGGGATATGCTATGGACGGATGGAGAACCTTCTGGAACGAATTCTTACCGGTTTAGCCCAGAATGTTCCGAACACCAGCCAAACGCTATATAAACTCTGCTGCTAGGCGGAGAGGTAGTTAGTATCGAGTTGGTGTCTCGTCTAGCGAGTCAATCCCTGCGGAGTCGATCCAATAACAGCCAGGCAGCGAGTGACGAGTAGGTCGTCGAGTGCACCGAAAGAGTTTGTAGTGTATCGCGGTTAGTGCAACGTCGAGAGAACGTGTTGAGCTCCGGGAAAGACTGAACCGAAGAGTCGGGAGCTGTGCTCTGTTTTTGTGTGTCGTCGAGTGCATCGCGAGTTGTAGCGTGGAGAGTCTCGAGAGTACCTGGAGTTCCGAGAACGACCGAGCAAAGTCGGGAGCTGTACTCTGGTGCTTTGCAGTGAAGCTGTTTCCACCGTGATAGTCTGATAACCTGAAGGATGTGTCGCTGATTGTTTCAGCGTGTTTATAGTAGATCTTCGACAACTAGAAAAAGTGACTTTGTAGCTATCCTCGTTAATACCGGCTAATAAAGTCTGTTTTTCGATACTTCATCAAGTGTTGCCGTTATTCATTCCAAATCTACAAACTCGGTACGAACGTGAAGGAAGAATGTAACGTAACAACTGGTGTCAGAAAAAAGGAACAATATTTAATATATGTTAATGTAAATTTTGTAAATATGTTTATCTGTATACTAGTTTAATGCATTCTGTACTTGTTTTATTTACTTACTACTCTTTTAAGGTAGTTTTGTATGGTTCTGCCTTACGTTTACCCTCTGAGTGGCATAGCTTGTTGCAACCCCCTTGTATTGCGCTGTGGCCCCGATTTATTCTTGCCAAGTATTTAAATGTAACCCTATATGTTTCTTCTTGTATGCCTAGCAGATTAGATTAGATTAGATAAGGGTTTGAAGCGAATCTCCGGCGCTATATCCAGATAGTTGTGATTTGAACCGAGATTAAATCTTCGGTAATAATGATATTTTTTTAATTTGTTAATAAAAGTTAGTTTAATTTCAAAGTCTCTTTATTTTGATCTGAACACGATTGATGAAATCTTACGCATCTTCATTTTTGCTGGCGTCCGCTACAGGATTGAATTGTTTCGATTCAAGGTAAGCTGTTTTATCATTTCTATGATAATTTATTGATTGATTAAATTAAACTGTTAACTTAAAATGACGACGAAATTGATACTCTAATTAAACGGCGTACTGGTTTGAGAACCCAGACAACGAAATTATGTAATAAAATACATACCATTCTTGAAAACGAATCAATAGCATTAGATGAAACGTTTGATCTTTTAAATATTTGCAAAGATCAATTGAATGAGAAATATGAAATTTTAAAGAAATTAAATTCAGACATTCAAGATCTTTATACCGGTGCCAACTTCGATAAAGAAATCGAAAGTACTGAAAATTATAGTGAGAAAATAATTGAATCACGGTACAAAATCGCAAAATTTGTAAATGAATGTAACATGATTAATCAAATTACTGCTTCTCAAAATACTCAATTAAGAACTTATTCTAGTGATTTAAACACTAATTTCGATCGTTCAGTGAAATTACCAAAACTTTATGGTGATTCTAGTTCTGGGCTAGATTTTTGTGGTCAATTTACTAATGCTATTAAATCAACATAATTAATAATAATCCAAATTTGACTCCCATTGATAAATTTTCATATTTGAAATCGCTAGTTGTCGGTAGTGCATATAATAGTGTTGCAGGTTTTCACTTACTGGAGAGCTGTTCAGCTATTGATTTATTAAAAAAATCGTTTTGGTTATAAACACTCATATGAATAAACATCTGAATCTGAAGCAAGTAAAAAATGCTGCTAATGTTAAGGAATTGCAAGAGCTCGATGACAGTTGCCAAATTCAAATTAGAAATTTAAATTCTCTTGGTGTTACAGACGACAGCTTCGGACATTTACTCTGTTCAATTTTATTGAAGTTGTTACCCGCAGAAATTGCTCTCGGTTTTAATCGTAAACGAGCTGACTCGGAAAACGTGGATGTAGAAGAGCTTCTTTCTTTCATTAAAAATGAAACTGAATCTAGAGAAGCCACAATCAACATACAAAGTTATAATCATCAATCTAACGTTAAAAAGAAAGATATAAAAGCAGTAATAATACATTTACTAGTAAATATAAGCGTGAGACACCTACAGCATCCGCATTAACAACAAATGTTAAAAATGCTTGCGTTTTTTGTTCCACTGACCTACACGATTCTAAGAATTGCAAGACTCTCTCTAAATTGCGTAAAGAAGGTCAATGTTTTCTCTGCTTCGAAAAGTATCATATTTCGACGAAATGTGCTAAATTTAATTCAGTTCCGTGTAAAATGTGGAATTCCAATTTTCATCATTTTTCCTTATGTCTGAATAAGGCACCAAAACCTCCTGTACCAGTGAAGGAAAATAATCCTGATTCTACTTCTACCTCAGTATCACATTGCAAAGTAAATAAAACCGAAAGTAGTAAAGAACTAATTTTGCAAACCGCATGTGTTTTCGTGGAGTCTGACACTCATTCAGAATCTGCCTTGTGCTTATTTGATGTTGGTAGTCAAAGATATTTTGTCGCAGAGCAGTTGGTATCAAAATTAAATCCTCCAATTATTCGCCAAGAAAATCTTCAAATATTTCCCTTCGGAACTTTTTTACAACAAATCAAATAATTTGACGTCGTTTCATTGAAACTATCCGACAAAAAAGATAAATGTCGCTGCATTTTTATTGAAGCATTAGTCACCGACATTATTTCTAATGCAGTAATTTATTGCCCTAGACTAAACAAGAATATTAAGAGCACGTTGCCGCCGTTCTATCTGTCTGCTGAAGAAGCTGACGGATCAAATATTAATTTGTTGATAGAAGCAGATTACTTTTATTAAATTTGTTATGACAGAGCGGTAATGAAACTTAAGAATTCTCTCTTTCATTAATCAGTTACTCGCTTTATGGAAGCTTTATGGAAGCAAAAAATGAAATAAGTACAGCTTCGGTTTTGAATCTTTCCATAACTAACTCTGAGCAAGAAGACTTGAAATTTATGTGGGAATTAGAGGTTCTTGGGATTGGACAATCACAGGATAGTAATATGTCAGAATTAGATAGCGAAATAATGAATAGATTTGAGGCTAAACTTAAATTTGTAAATAATAAATATGGAACAAGTTTAATGTGGAAGGATGAAAAATTTAAAGTGGGGAATAATTATAGAATAGCTAGAAGGCGTTTCGATGATTAAATCGTTTATTCGACAAAGATCAGGAATTATGCAAAAATTATAAAGCTATTGTTTTGGAACAAGAAAATAGTGGAGTTGTTGAAAAATGTCCTGATAAAATAATTGAAAATTGTTATTTTATGCTGTATAGACCAGTTTTAAGAGAAAAAAAATCTACTACAAATGTTGTTATGGTATTCGATGCGTCTTTTCAAGTAAAGCAATTAAACTCCTCGAACTACTGTTTATATCCAGGACCTAATCGTAATCCAAACATACTTGATGTTGTAATGAATTTTAGAACATTTAGTGTTGCATTTTGAGCCGACATTGAGAAGGCGTTTTTGCAAATTCTGATTACTGAAGATAATCATTTATTTAAAATTTTTATGGTTTAGTTGTAAGGATTATATTTATTTTAACTAACATTTATTTTAAGTTTAAACTTTCCTGTCAAGCCTTACTTTCCCCTGGAACTGCCAATGCCAGAGTATGTAAATTTTAGTAGAACGCGCAAGGATTCAAATTATCAGCGGAAGTATTCTGAGTTAAATAGAAAGGAAACGAGTTCGAAAGGGTGCTTTCTTGCTTCGCGAGTGTGGAGGTGGCTAGTTAGAAATTGAAGAACCACGCGTTTCGGCCTGAGTGCTTGCCTCGGCAAATTGTTAATCTTTCAACGTAATATTCAGAGTTTGCTGAATTATCAGCGGTATTTTAGAACGCGGTGAGGTTAGTTACGTTTAGAGAGCCTCGTAGTTAGTCACTTGTTATTATCTCTTTTTAGTTTCTTATTTTTATTTTACCGCCGGGTCGGCGTAGTTTGTGAGCGTCAAGAGCACGCATTTGTAACTTCTAAAGTTGAATAAAAGGGATTTAAACCCTTCTCAAGACTTTGGTCTATTTCCAGTTCTCAGCAGTCACCACTTTGTTGCGTGCAGGTTGTGAGCGCGCAACTTTACATTGGCGCCCGAACACTTGTCGAATTGAAATGGCCGAAAATTGGATGGAAGCTGCGGGACAACAACAAGAAATGGCAAGCCAATTGGAAGGATTTGGATACCTGGTCCAGACGTTGAGAGCGTCAATCAAGCCAAACGTCAATATCGACGGAAAAAATTTGGTGGCGATATTTCTAGAAAGCCTTGACAATCACTTTCAGCTCTCCCCTGTGCCTGAAAGACAAAAAGTTGCCATCGCCACATCTGCACTAAGAGGACAGGCCGCGCTATGGTGGAAGAATATAGGCAAATTTTTATTAGGGGAATTCGGAGGCCAGACATATACATTTGAAAATAATAAAAAAAAATCGTTATTAAAGGCCTTCCCCATAGTGAAAGATCGAGCAAGGCTAGAAGCCGAACTATATAGTTTCTATCAACGGAATATAGAAGAGTTGACGGACTTTATTCTGCGAAAAATTAAGCTGACGGATATGCTGTATGGGACGAAACCCGACGCGGAGATTATTGAAATAATCTTACCAAGATTACTACCTGCTGTTCAAGATTACTTTGAAATTAGAAACCCAAGCACATTGCAGGAGCTTTTCGAATTGGCAATCAACTTTCAAAATCGCAGAATAGCGGAAAAAGCTAGAGGGGCATCGTATTCTCAAAGTATCCGAAGGCAATCTTCAAATGAGCAGACCAGAAATACAAACCGCTCTTATGGGGGAAAGAGCTATCAAGCTAACTCATCGAACCCCGAAGGTCAAGGCCCAAAAAGGAAATTTGAAAACAAACGTCCGCGTACCCAGAAGGCAGAAGTTGAAAGGAAAGCTTTAAACGAGTAGAGGGGCCTGTGAAAGCGAGGGTCCAGACCCCGGAAGTTTTAAAAAAACCCTCAAAAAGACACTTAAATACGGTCATCGTAAAGAACTCACATCTACCAATTATACAAGTCCTGGTTGGCGATGTACCGGTAGAAGCCCTCATCGATACAGGAGCAGAAGGTAATTTTATGAGTGATACATTTTTCAAGAAGAATTTTTATAGGTTACGATTATTTAAAAATAAAAATACAGAAATTATAGCGGCGCAAGGAAAAACCTGTCAATGCATCGGGAAATTATCATTAAACATACAGGTAAAAGATGAAAGCATCAAAGTATTAATTTTTGTAGTAAAACATTTGCAAAATCCACTTATTTTAGGTATGGAGTTTTTAAGGGCCGCGAGGGCCAAACTGAATTTTCAAGACAGTTCTATTGTGCTGGAGATGGACCAGAGGGTGGTGGAACCTGTGGAACAACCGCAAGTTGACCTTAGCCATTTGAATGACCATGAAAGTCAAGCCATCCAGCAAGTGGTGAGTAATTTTTCAAACTTGTTTTCAGAAAGGCCTGGTAGCTGTCAAATAGTTACGCATCAGATACAGTTAACTGCCGACAAACCCTGTAGGACTAAACCTTATCGCTATGATAAACAGAAAGACCTAATCATAGAAGAACATATTCAGGAAATGTTAAAGAACAAAATAATAACGCCCATAAATATGCCAAATACATAAATAGTGAGTACGCGAGTCCAGTCGTACTATGTAGGAAAAAGAACGAGTTTCCTCCTACGGATAAAAGGGTTTGGAGGTTTGCTATCGATTACAGAAAACTCAATAGTATTAGTAAATTCCCAGTTTACCCTTTGCCGGTTATAAAGGAAATTATTAGAAAGATTAAATCTACTAGATACATGAATACTTCGGAATTAACGTCTTACTACTATCAAATAGCTATGAGACCCGAAGACATACATAAAACCGCGTTTATAACAAAATCGGGCACTTATGCATTTTTACGCATGCCCTATGGGTTGTGTGGGGCCCCATCAACATTCCAGAGAGCTATGAACATTGTTCTAAAGCCTGGCCTAGAAAAATCGACTTTAATCTCTCTAGATGATATAATTATAACGAGTAGTACGTTGAAACAACATATTAAAGATCTAGAAGAAGTTTTTAAATTATTAAAAGAGGCCGGTCTTACACTTAACGCCTCAAAATGCAAGTTCGCAACTAAAGAACTTAAATATCTGGGTTATAAAATTTCGCAAAAGGGTATAGAAACTCAAGATTCAAAAATAAAAGCAATCAAGAATTTCCCACCTCCCAACACAGCCAAGAAACTTTCTTCATTCCTTGGGTTATGTTCTTACTATCGGTCATTCATAAAAGATTTCGCTAATATTGTTGAATCCTTGTTAGTAATTAAATAAAAGAAAAGTAAATTCACGTGGCCACCGGAAGCAAATACCGCATTTGAAAGATTAAAAGAAGCGCTCATCAATGCCCCTGTTTTGAAATTCCTGGAGGGGGACGAAAACCTGGAAATTGCTGCAGATGCGTCGGACTATGCTGTGGGTGCGGTTCTTATGCAAAATAGCCATCCTTTGGCATTTTTTAGTAAAACGTTGAATCATACACAAAGGAATTATACAGCTACAGAGAGAGAGACATTAGCCGTATAAATGGCTGTACACAAATTTCGAGTTTATTTCGTCAAAGCGCCAGTAACAGTCTTTTCGGATCATGCGGCTGTTGGTAGACTTTACTCGGGGAAAAACCTAACGCCCAGGTTAATAAGATGAGCTTTAAAAATCCAAGAATATAATCTAATAATCAAATATAAACCGGGTAAGGAAAAAAATGTAGCTGACGCACTTTCTCGTATAAAACTGGCCGACGAAGGCAATGAACTTAAATGCGCTGTGTTGACTTCAAAAATTTTAGATTCTAGAGATACAATTATCGCTGAACTGAAAGCTGATCCTGAATTTGGAAGTATCTATGCATATTTGAAAGACCCCGAAAGCTTTGAACATACAGATATCGATGCGGTAAGAAGTAGAGCAGAAAACTATGAAATAATAGATAATTTATTATTTTATACGAAAACAACAAACGAAAATCTCGAGTACAAACCAGTCATCCCAGCCTCGCTTCGTTTAAGCATTTTGAAGGAATTACACGACGCGAAAACAGCGGGTCATTTAGGGGTCAGAAAGACTTTAAAAAGGGTACGCGAGGCGGTATATTTCCCGCAATTATACAAAATAGTAACGGCGTATGTCATGTCCTGCAATCAATGTCAGTTAATAAATGATATTAATTACAGCCCGGCCGGGTACTTAAATAGCATTCGCGCTACATTTCCGAATGAAAATTTAGGCATAGATCTTCTTGGTCGTTTCCCCCAGAGTGAGTTAAATAAAAATCGTTTTCTTTTAGTAATTGTAAATCATTTTTCAAAATGGACAGAAATTGTTCCACTTAAACGCGCGTCAGCGAAAACAGTCGCAGATGCATTCTTACACAGATACATTTTAAAATACGGTGAACCGATAAAAGTCATTAGCGATAACGGTAAACAATTCATTAGTCAAATATTTGAAAACATATGCACTGGACTTGGCATACGCCATATCAAAATGGTTCCGTATAGACCACAGGCAAACATAGCAGAAAGAGTTAATAAAAACATAGTAAAAATAATTCGAAGCTACGTTACCACACATCACAAGCGCTGGGATGGCTACTTAAATGAGTTAGCTTATGCTTTAATAACGGCAAATCACGATACTACGGGAAAAACCCCAGCAGAATTATTTTTAGGCCGAAAGTTAATTACGCCTTTAGATAAATTATTATTTGTGCAACAAAGAGAGCAAGAATTTAAATAGAAAGACGTGCAAACGCTTATTGACCAGGCGGTTAAAAGCTCTGATACGGCAAGAAATAGGCAAAAAGTATATTATGATAAAAAACGCCGTGAAGCAGATTTTAAAGTTGGGGATAAAGTGTTGAAGCGGAAATTTTCTTTATTAAGTGCCCCAGACAATTTTACTGCAAAGTTAGCTCCAAAATTTGAAGGCCCCTATGTAATTCAGGAAATCAAGGACTCGCGTCGTACCTTAAGAACGAGAGAGGGGAAATCTGTAAAGCAAGTCCCGACCAGGTGAAAAAATACTATAATCAAATGATTTTGAAATCCTTAAAAGTTTCTTGCAGGACTCAAGCGTAAAAGAAGTAGAAGGTCCAGAAATAACGTCACCCGTTCCACCACCCAAGAAGTAGAGAACTGAAGAGAAACCTAGCCCTTCTACAACCCATGCGACGGTACGGAAAAGAAGAAACGAAAACTTTCAGACTCCAGCATTTAAGAAAAACAAGAAAGCAAAGACGCCGTGTAAAGAAACCTTGTTAAAGAGGAAAACACCACTTACAACGTATCGCAGTAGAAATTCTACATCAAGGAGAACGCTCCCAGGGCCAGAGAGTCAGGTGCAAACAAGGCCGCCGTTCCCGAAAATGAAAAGACAGCAGGAGGAACGAAAAGACCACCACCAACAGAAGAAATTCAAGAATGACTCCAGGCCGGAGGACGCCAAGACCAGCCGTCCAGGGGAAAAACGGAAAAGACAGCAACCCTACGACTACCACTCCAAGAGGCCAGCATGCAGAGGGCGAAAAAGAAAAATTAACATGAACGACACTCGGACAATAAGGAGAAGACTGACGTCCATGAAACCTATAACGTGGGAGCAGTTCTGCCAGAAAAGAATGACGGAGTTCCAATCATCGAAAACTCAAAGATAAGTTAAAATCTTCTTCTTCTTCTTCTTTTTTTTTTTTTTTTTTTGCTCCGAAATGTTATGCGTAAATACGAAGTTCTATGTTTTGACGGAAGTCAATGTGTCTCGGTTGAGAGTTAGTTTTGTTTTACTTTATTTAGTTAAGGCAAAAGTATTATTTTCTTTAAGTATAAAATCTAAGAACAAGCAGTTTCTGTTGGTCGAAAGACTAATTCTGTTATGTTAAAGCCAAAATTTGGCCGAAGATAAAAATAACTTCGTATTCTTGTATTAATAAGAACTTTACTTTCAGTGCCGCCAGCTTGGCGAAGAATGAGTAAAGTAAAAATTTATTTTTCTCTTATTCATTTTATGGTAAATTGTAAAAGTCATATGTATTAGAATTTTGTAAATATACGTAAATACTTGAATGTTATGTAAAATTAGAATGTGGTCTAGAAGCATAAAAGTTTAGATGCTAAAAGTAAAATGCTCAAAAGCAATGAATTCAAAATTATTCATTGCTCAAAAGCAATGAATATTAAACTGTAGATAAAATCATGCTTTAGAGCGAAAGCCTGCATGTCTAAAGATGAATGAGGGGGAAGTTAGAATGAATGTGTTTTGTAGGGTTCTCCACCTACACTTGAAATTTAAGAATGTTAAAGTAGCTCATCGAGTTGTAGAATGTCGAGTAAGGTGTGTCTATTTGGTCGTTGAATTCTAACAAATCATGGTGGTTAGGGCAAGTGTTGTAATACTAAAACACGTTTAGAATATTCCCGTTTGACACCACACATGGTGGAGAGCCAGGGTAAAGTTAAATTCATGTTTGAATACTTGAATGAATGTGAATTAAGCAATAACTAAGGAAAATAAATCGTTTAAAAACAAAAATTTATTCAGGGTCAATAAAGTGTAAATTATAATGTATTTAAAAAGATACTGATACATATTCCTTCCAGATGCTGGAAGGAAGATAACAAGATTGATTGCTGAAGTCCAGGAAAAGTTGCTGTAAGAAGAGAGATTTAAGTAAGTATACACAGAAATTTATTATACCTTTTGTGAGATAACAGATTTTTTTTATGTAAACGAGGCTCTTAAAATTTAGTTCAGAATTGTAGAAACTTTTCAACAGGTCGTTTGTAGGACCTGCTTCCAAGTTTTCCAAATTCTGGCAGCGGCAAATGTAAGGTTTATATTTATTTTAACTAACATTTATTTTAAGTTTAAACTATCCTTCCTGTCGAGCCTTACTTTCCCCTGGAACTGCCAATGCCAGAGTATGTAAATTTTAGTAGAACGCGCAAGGATTCAAATTATCAGCGGAAGTATTCTGAGTTAAATAGAAAGGAAACGAGTTCGAAAGGGTGCTTTCTTGCTTCGCGAGTGTGGAGGTGGCTAGTTAGAAATTGAAGAACCACGCGTTTCGGCCTGAGTGCTTGCCTCGGCAAATTGTTAATCTTTCAACGTAATATTCAGAGTTTGCTGAATTATCAGCGGTATTTTAGAACGCGGTGAGGTTAGTTACGTTTAGAGAGCCTCGTAGTTAGTCACTTGTTATTATCTCTTTTTAGTTTCTTATTTTTATTTTACCGCCGGGTCGGCGTAGTTTGTGAGCGTCAAGAGCACGCATTTGTAACTTCTAAAGTTGAATAAAAGGGATTTAAACCCTTCTCAAGACTTTGGTCTATTTCCAGTTCTCAGCAGTCACCACTTTGTTGCGTGCAGGTTGTGAGCGCGCAACTTTACATAGTAATGAAAAGGACAACGTTAAATTTTTTAGGTTTACTCGTGCACCCTTTGGTGTAACTTGCAGTCCTTTCATTTTGGCAGCTACAATTAAACATCATATTCGAAGCTCGAAGTTGTTAAGATTTTAGATTCTACTTTATTTGTAGATGGCTTAGTAACGGGTTCGAAATCTAATGATGAAGCTTTCTATTTGTCGTCAACTGCTTCATGTAATTTCAAAGAAGCAGGAATAATTTTCGGAAATTTATTACTAATTCTGTTCATCTTAGAAAAATATGGAAGAAAAATAAATTATGTGATTCACGAGAAAGTTCGAACAATAGGAAAAAGGTATTGGGATTACTTTGGGATACCGATTCGGATACTTTGCATTTTGAAATGAAATTTCTTCCTGATAGCTGGAAATTTAATCCAACTAAACGAGTTGCTCTCAAGGTTATGTTGAAAATATTTGACCCCATAAAATTTTTTGCCCCTCTTTAGTTTGAATGCAACATCTATTACAAGAAGAATGGCAACGAGGTTTGGAGTGGGATACTGTTTTGCCCAATGATTTGAAAGAAGAATTTGAAGGCTGGATCTCGGAATTTGAGCATTTTAATGAATGTGAAATACCTCTAAAATATTTCCCTTAAATTTATGAACTTTACGATAGAATACAAGTTCGTATTTTTTCAGATGCCAGCCCTAAGGCTTACGGAGCTGTTGCCTATTTCTGTAACATCACTAATGATAATGAAATTCAAACCTGTCTAATTTGGGCCAAATGTAGAGTATCACCCATTAAACGTCTAACAATTCCTCGCCTTGAACTTATGGTGGCATTAATCGCGGCAAGAATGAGCAAATACATAAAAAGTGTTTTTTCCCATAATTTTGACATTTACATATGGTCGGATACAACCATAACACTACACTGGGTTAAGGGATCACATTTGAATTGGAAACACTTTGTAGCGAATAGAATTATGGAAATTCAATCTTTAACTGATCCCAAAATTTGGAATCATATCACGGGCAAAGAAAATCGAAGTGACCTTTTAACCAGAGGTGAAAAATTGAATAATTTCATCGAAAACAAGTTATGGTTTCATGGTTCTGAATGGTTGTCAATGCCAAGTCACATGTGGCGCAAACCCGAAAATATCGTTATTAATAATCATACTAAAGATGTTGCAGACGAAAGGAAATCTATTTCAAATTCTACACAATTGTCTTGTGCTGTTGATGCATTTCCAAACTCGTTACTAAAATTAGAGAATTTTAGTTCTTTAAAAAAGTGTACAGTATTACGCCATGAGTCTTAAGATTTTTAAACAACATTGATAAAAGGAAATTTAAAATTTGAGAACAACTCTCATCTTCAGAAATTGAAAAGGCAAAATTATATTGGATAAAACAGACACAACAAATTGCATTTAATCGTGAAATTATGTCTTTAAAACATGAAAAGCCTATTGATAAAGATTCATTGTTATACAATTTGAATCCAAAAATTGACGATAACGGTATGTTAGTCTTTTCGGGAAGATTTCAATTTTCTGAGTTTTCTCAAAAGGAAAAACATCCTTGGATTCTGCCGGGTGGAAATTTTACTAATTATTAATTAAGAATGCTCATGAAAAGGTTTTTCATTTTGGTATTTCATGCACCTTAGCTCATCTGTGGGGAAAATATTTCATAATTAAGGGCAGAAAACATGTTAAATCAGTGTTAAAAAATTGCATGATTTGTAAAAGATTCAGTGCATCTCCTGGAAAACAAGATATTGCTCCATTACCGAGTGATAGAATAATTGAATCCCCTCCTTTTCTGACGTGTGCTGTCGACTTCGGCGGTCCCATTTATGTCAAAGAAAAAACAGGCTCAGAAAAGGCATATATCGTGTTATTCACTTGTGCTGTCACAACAGCTGTCCATCTCGAGACAGAAAGTAATTTGAGCACTGGAACTTTGATATTAACCCTTAAACGGTTCATACCCAGAAGAGGACTATGTAAAACAATTTATAGTGACAATGCGAAAACTTTCATAAAGGCCGATTGTTTTTTAAAAGAAGTTTGGTGCCGAATTTCTCAACCTGATGTTCAGCAGTATTTCAGAGAAAATGGTATCACGTGGAAATTTATTATTCTTAGAGCTAGTTGGTGCGGCGGATTTTGGGAACGCATGGTACGTTCTGTAAAAACCCCTTTGAAGAAAATTCTCCGTAGATCATGCTTCACCTATGACAGAAATTCAAACCACGCTGACCGAAATGGAAGCTGTCATTAATTGAAGCCCTCTGACTTATTTTTATGAAGATAACAACGAACCTTTTCCGATTACTCCATCTCATTTTATGATTCGTAAGCGTTTAAATTCCTTGCCAGATGTCAACTATTCAGCTGAACCTAAATCAAACAAAATCCGGATAGTTTTGATTTGAACCGAGGTTAAATCCTCGGTAATAATAATGATATTTTTTAATTTGTTAATAAAACTTAGTTTAATTTGAAAGTCTCTTTATTTTGATCTGAACACGATTGATAAAAGTTTACCTTACGCATCTTCATGGCTTTATGGATCTATTCATAAAAACCTGCATTTAAACAGCATTTACCAGCTAAAATTTAAAATTTCTTACTTTAGTCTCTCTTTCAAAAAAGTTCCATTCACTAAGATGAACAATTAAAGAAGGTAAAGTCAGTCATGCTACTCACGAGGTTAAATATCAATTACCAGAACCATAAAGACAGATACGTGGCGTGTCGTCCATCTTAATTTGAAAGTATAGCAAACTTAAACTGAAGTGAAGGTATAATATATTTTTTTATTAATACATCAGCCTGATGGTAGTATAAGATAGCTGGATTAATTAACACAAAACTCTCCAATTTTATGTTCATATCTTGCACATTTTGTTTAAATTATATGTTACATACTTTTTGCGTAATTTGCTTATTTTATGTTAATAGGCAAATTATATATTATATGTTTAATGCGTTAATTACTTTGTAGAATTTATAATTCTAAGATAATTGAATTGAGAAATAAAAATTGGCTTGCGAAGAATAGAAGATATAGATTGTTGACACCTACCAGATTTGACACCTACCAGAGAAATTTTATCATCACATTTGTTGATTTCTCGCCAATTTGGTGACAAATTGAAAGTTACTGAAAACGCATATTCGAGATTCTAGGGCTTGATTTTCGAGGGTTTCCGTACAGTTATATTAATTTACTTTTAAACTGATGCAGTAGCCTGGCCAAGGGAAGCAGAGGGAAGCAACTTGGAAATGATGGCTCTTGAGCACGCTACCCAGTGAAATTCTCTCAGTGAAACTTTGTCAAGCGGCCGTAATTGCACTTCCATTGGGTAAAATGATTCGAATTTACCTTCGCCATTATCAGTGGCATATTCAAATTCTAATTATTGCTTTAAAATATTTCCAAGTCCAGATTGGAATGAAGCTGCGTGAACGCTTTCTGAGTCACCAAATTTTATTGCATATTTGAGTATGCAATTATATTGTTAACAAAATTACTTACTTCTGAGCAATCATCTCATATCTAATTTTTTTAATCTAGCAGCACAATCATATAAGAATCAGAAGTAAAAATATATACATCCATTCAATTTAAAACTATGTTTCTGTTAACATGAAATGCATAATCAACAAGATAAGATAAGTACAGTACTTCAAACCGGTTACATTCTCTCCGCACTCGCCGGAAATGTTCCAACATTTCCGGATGTAATGCAGATGTTTTCTGGATTTCCTTACGTGAAGGATTGTGCAAAGTGAATACAAAAGTGTTCTTCCTATGAAGTTTACACGAAAATAAGCTGTAAGACATGTGACCTTTGAGTGCTTTCCCGAAATTAAATAATATATGTTATGGAACGTAAGCTTACAATAAGGCCCGTGTTGAAAAGCTTACAGTAAAATTATTTTATGAGCATGAAACGTGCAATGCTTGGATATGGCTATCAAAAGTGTTAACGTATTTTCTATGGAGATTACGTACAAAAGTACGTTATCCGGGTTCATGTTTGGCGATTCAGTTCAAAAAAACTTCAATATCTTTCCTCCTTTACTGCAATGCAACATTTTTATGGAAAGAGCGTTGGAGCAATGAAGCTTAGATTTCGTTTTTTAGAAAATATCGCCTGTCATATTTCATCCGATTTGTTTGCTAGATGTCTCATCCTCTAACTCAACATTCCTTCGTTTTTGGATATTTCTATGGGTTTGAGTGTTTTAGACAATTTAAGTTTTCCAAAACAATGTGATGATCAGTCTATAATAGTTATCAAAACAGCATTTTTTTTTCAGTCATGCAAGGATTCGACAGAAACTCTATAGCAATTATATAGTTAAAACTAGACATATTTTCAAGAAAACTAGGTGATCGTTTTTATATTTCTAACTGAACTGATCAGTCAAGGAAATTTCTGGAAGTTTTTTTTTTTATCATAGAAATAACATTTTAACTGATATACAATGGCAAAACAATATTTATTTAAAATAGAAACTACCTTTAAGTAGTAGTGAAGTGTAAAACCTTTGAACTCTTAGTAATATCCTAAAGATATTTTTGAATTCAAGTAAATAGTTACTTAATCCATTTTCATTTCCTAGGTAATTTTATCAAGTTTGTAAAAGAAAATGACAAGTCATGAAAAATACTTATAGAATTTATTAAAAGAACATACTAAAGAGAAATGTATCAAGACCATGCGGTCATAATAGAAGTTTGCTAGACAAGTCTGTGATTTCTTTTGAAATAATTTTCCGGTTCACAGCACGAGTAGATGAAAGAGCGGTGATATGGAATGACACCGAGAGGAAATGGAAGGAAACTAAGAAGAAAACTGAGCTCAAGAATTATTTCTTACGGTATTTCTTCTTTCTACCATTTGTTTGGAGTTCTTCATAGGTTTCAAAATCTGTGCAATTGAATTTAAAGGTATTATGTCAACGTTAGGCAATTTATTAGTGTACAAAGAGGGTAATGAAAACCACTCTGTAAAACAAGTGTTCTCTTATACGAGTAAAATGTGAATATAAAATTGTAGGTAATATTGGAATCAAAAGGCTAAAAAGTCTAATGCCTAAAAAAATAAATATTGTTTTCTTTCCAAGCATACCTGTCAATTTCGGGCAGTAAAATTCCGGTTAAGTTAGCTTTACTCCACATGTTTCCTGCGCTTTAGGATGGCTGGAGATCGAAAATATTTATTTAACTGTTTGGGACGGTAATGAATCTTCCAAACTGTTGGGAGCTACAACATTACAATCAGAATACTGCCAATCCAATATATGGCATGGACTAAACATGGGGCCCAAAGTAGCACAGCTATAAGGTTACAGTTACAAAATGACATGGGGGCAAAATATGTGTCACATAGTTTAGCCTTCTTGAAGAGTTCTGTGGTCGAAATGAATGGTTTCAATAGTATAAGTCTGGACAGTTTGCATCTGCTTTCTGTAACATAAATATGTATGTATCTGTATATTTATAAATGCAAATACGTATGAGAGTAAGACAAAAATATGTAATTTAAATTGTAACATTTATTTGTAATAAGCTTCATGTTCTTATTTACATTATCTTCTCTTTTGTTCTTAAAATCATTAGTATACAGGGTTGTCATAAAAGATTTCCTATTATATGAAACCCTAGCGATCTATTCGTTCAACTAATTGAAATAAAGTCTAAGATATTATGTATTATTTGAAGGTATGTGCTCGAGATTTTGGTAACGTAAAATAACAGTGCTCTCACGGTTATGGTTACAGTGAAAACGTTTCAAAATTTTCGAATGGCAACGCTCATTTTTTCCTACACAAATTGATAAGCTCAATGAAAATCATAAATGACGTTGGACTTATACAAACATGAAGAAAATTTCCAGTTTAAAATATGTACAATGAAGAGCATCACAAAATACCATACAGAAAGGAGGTGCATTGATGCACTTTGCATAACTGCACGAGGTCTATTCTAAGGTGAACTAGCTATTATACGCATTAACCTTGAAGAAAACCACGAAAACTCTCATTGTAGCCAACCTGTTCGTGGGGGTTCGACCCTCGGACTGAACTACTAGTGTTCAGCCGCTTTAATATTCGATCGCTGGAGGACTCAGTTGAAGTTATACCAATAAATTAGTAATTGATAATAAGAATTGGTAAGAATTATTACTACAGGTCAGTTGCATACTGCAAACTGCATGCAGTTTGGATGTATCGAAAACCACAGTCCTCAAACTTATGTGCTCCATTCTACGGATGTTTCTTTACCGATTTCAGTGCGTTTAGATGTTGCAAACTGGAGACGATCAACAACGTGTTGAACGTTCTCCTCATCAAATACGATGAAGTTAGGAGGCAGCCGCTGCGAATATTACGGACAGATGCGGGGCATTTCTCTTTAACTGGAAACGTAAATTTCAAGAACTGCGCTCACTGGGCTGACGAAAATCCTCACCATGTGATACCAGAACATTTGCATGAAGCTAAATATAATGTGTGGTACGGCATGGAAAGGGAACTCATTTTCTATCCGTTGTTCTTCGAAGAGGTCACTTAAACAGGTATGAAAATATGCTGCATCAGATGTATTCGCTAAACAACAATGCTGCAGAATTACGTCAATTCCAGAACTACAGCAATGAAATTTCGTTAATAACATTCTATCAATGCCCGTGACCACCGTGATTCCCCGACCTTACTCCAATAATTTCTGCTTCTGGGGCTGTTCGAAATCGAAAATCTGCAGATCAAATCCATGAGAGTTGTCAGAACTTAAAGGTGCCACAAAACGAAGTTAAACACTTCTGCGATGTTACGTTCGTTTATTGTCAACATGCGATGCGTTATCGTCTCCGAAAGCACACTGGAAACTTATAATTCCAATAATTTTTTCCCCTCTTATCTTACTTTTTCATTCCTCCTTACAATGTAATTCTTTGTAGATGTTTATCTCTGCAATGTTCGTGATACGTGTGACGCTAGAATGCCATTTATGATTTTCAATGCGCTGATCGATTTGCACAAGCAAAAATAGTGAGATTTTCCATTTAAAAATTTCGAAATGTTTTCAATCTAACCATGACAGCTCTGTTGTTTTAAATCATTACAGTCTCGAGCGCATACTTTCAAATAATAGTATCTGAAATTTCACTTGTAGTGGTTGAGCGGATACACCATTAGGGTTTTATACATCGGGGAAGGTTTTTTTACGATTACTTTGTACGACGACGAAGTGTGGAACATGTAATTTTGCAAAACTTCAGTTACACGATAACAGGAGCCTGTTTTAATTAAAATACCCAGAATATAAAATAATATTTGTTCAAAAAATATTTGGAAAAAATAAATTCAGGTAAAATGATTTATTAAATTCTTAATTTACTTCTACAATGTAGAACATAATTAAATATCTTCGATAAACATCATCTATTTATGACCGCAGTTTTATTTTTAACAAAGGGATATAAACACGCCGAATGGGCTTCTTAGAGATCCTGAAATGTCACCTAATAGCGATAAATTTCATAATTTGATAACTTTTTTGCTAGATTTATTAACAATATGTGAATTGTTATAAATGTAAATTTAATACAAAATTATACACTTATTCGTATAAATATATAACATTGCACAAATCTTCTGTAATGTTAGCAAATTAATATAACAAAAAATGTGGAATAGTAAAATAAATTAATGTTTACAGTTAAAAATAATTGCAAAAGACAGATATCACTATTCAGCAATTAAGCTCTAAGGGGGATAAATTTAATCGACTAAATCTTAGCCATATATATGAATTCATACAAAATATTTTTCTAGGAATTTCACGTAAAAAAATAAATGATCATATACAAATAATGAACTTATGAAAAGTATAATGTATATATTAGATGTATAAGATCATAAAAATGATCTTATACATATAATGATGTCATAATACTTATAATAAATAAACCTTAGGTATCCTTACATTTATAGTGAAATACACAACGCAACCTGTAATTTGAAATTAAACAATTTTTGTCTAATCTTCGCCCTGTACTAGTTGACATTTTAAAAACTAAATTCTTGACTTAAGATTGAATTGATTTTCTTCTAGGACCTTACACTTATCAATAGAGTTTTCTTAAGCCGATCATTAGGGATTAACAAACTTTATCCTGCAAGAAAGTACTTCCGTCTAGGTAATTTCTTTCGCAGTGATTGCTTTAGAACGAGTCTAGTTAAGAATTGCAAGAAGGGGTAAAAAGAATTTATCTACGACTCAGGCGGAATTAAAAAACTCTTGAGGATTTTACACGAGGTTTTCTTCCTTTACTATGCAATTTTCACTTATTGCACTTTTTTTGTTACATGTAATGAAAACAAAAGTGTCATTGTTTAACTGAATCCTAGCCTACAGGTACATAGAAGAATTTGAAACTAAAATGTCGTGAGTGAAATTAGGAACTAACAGAAATTTTCGATTTTATTGGAAATTAAACTAAAATGCCAATAAAATCGGTTTACCAATAGTTTAACAGCATTTTTTTAATCCCTTACAGATACTGAAAATGTAGCCACATAGTACAGAAAATAAACGTTTTATTCAAAATATCAAAAATTTTAAAAAAGCATGAGGATATATTGCATTCTAAACATGAATGGTGTATTACACATATATACTATAATTCAAGATTTTATGCATGCGGGCAAAGTGTTACATATATTCGCATGTACAAAAATCAGAATAAGCACACCTTTCTTTCTATACGACTTCAAAATAGCGTGCTACTTAAAAGAGTGTTTTAATATTGTTCCAAGTTCCAAGTTACACTTATGCCGAGATTATGAAGCATTCTGCTTGATGTGTTCCGGCTATCATCAGATGTTTGCTCTTTGGGCGCTGAAAAGAGAATAAGTTTGAAGTTGAGTCCAGAAGAGCAGGAGCTAATGGCGAAGGGGAGTGACCAGTTGTCACGTGGGCTGCAAGCTGACTTTTTTTAATATTGTTACGGATTTAGTATTTAAATAGCTAATGTTAGTCGAATTATAAATTAAATTGTTTTATTCCCCGTGCAGTGTAGCACGTGACGAATATTAAAGCAAAGCTAAGCCAGAAAATTAAAAATACAAGAGCACGTGCTTTTAACATTTAATAAATACATAAATATCTCTTTTTGAATCTCAGAATCTTTATTTATAACATGGCCTAGTATGCATTGCTATGCATGTACTTATTTTTTACACGGTCACATAACACATTACAAACTTTCATTTCATTTGTAGTATGTGTCCGTTATCAGTTTCGATTGCATGCATTTTTGTGCCGAACTTCCGAAAAGTACACTCATTATAACACAAGTATATGTGAAATGCAGCTTTAAGAATTTTAAATTGACGACGCAAAACCCATTAATATTTATTTAAAGAATTTAATTATAACATTACTTTCAAACAATTCGAAATGAAATGGAATGGCATTTGAGCAGTTTTTGTAGAGTTAAATTCAATTACCGTTGTTTTATGTCTTGTGCACATTTCAAATATCTGGTACATCAATATGTAATCCGAAATTAAGTAATTAATGTATCACATATTGTAGAATTTTAGCAACAATACGTTCCCTAGAAGAACGAAAACTTTTTGTTGTTAGCAAAGTAAGTATTTACCGAGGATGCATCAATTTCAAGCTACTAGTGTTTTTTGTATCTGTAAATCTTTAATTTACATACTACACTTTCAGTCTGTTTACACAATTCTTTAGCTGCAACGTTCCGCTAAATATAGAAAATGAAATTTCATCTCTGACGGTAGCTGAAAGTGTCAAAATTAAGTTAATAATTATTGCTTTAGAAACTTTAATTAATAACAGTGTTCTAAAATGAAGGCAACTCTCAGTTTAGCTCGTCATGACCTTCTAAATTACTTTTGAAGTCATTCGTACCCACTAGACAGCGAATGCAAGAATACTTAAATTTAATTAACTTTCAAGCCGTAATGATTTTTGAAGTGATACCTCTATTTCCGTTTCGCATTAAATTATTATTTTGAATACGGCTGAGATGATGAGCAAATATTTCATCACGGGCGCAGTTTTATGACTTTAATTCATTTTAGTTTCTCTTCATTTTGTTTTATTTACTACTTGAGAAAATTACACACATAGGTAAATATTTTACCAAGCATTTGCTATATGTATGCTGTTAAATGTTAAAAGTTTTGAAAAAGTTAGTAACAGCATAAAATTAAATTGTTAGAGTTCCGAAAGTGTAGAATCGTAAGGTTTGGGAAGTACTTTAATACATTTCATAAAGAAATTCCACGAATTATTTCATTTAAGCAAATAGTAGAACTTGCTATCTGTTTTAAAATACTTAATTTTTGCTATGTCATTTCATAAATTTTTAAAAACATCTTTGCTAAAATAACATTTAATATCTCCCAGAAAATAAAAATATAGGTGAAAAATAAACTATTTTACAAAATCTAAACTCGGGGTTTCGTTGATAACGTGGTTCCTGAAAGGGTGAATTGAGAATATGTTATTACAACTAGAGAAAGGTTTCGCTGATATCGTGTCCTACTGGGAAAAATGGCAGTCCAATTACTGAGAAAAATTCAGTGTCGAACTGTACAGAGGCGAGAATTAGTTTCTATTCAAGATTTCAAAGAAAGTTCTGGTGACAATTGCTTATCAGCGATAAAAATGCCGAGATGCTGATGCTATCTCTTGTTCTTATGGAACTTATGGCAAAATTAATACGAATAATTACAATTTCCTTAGACGCTCTGATTCTCAAACAGTTACCAATTTTCTCGTAGTATTTTCTTTTGTTTCTTCCTTTATTGAAAGGTGTAAGTTTAACAATTATATACGTATTTATGTGAGTGTTGGGTATAGTAAGATGCGCAGCACTCACATAAATATCAAAAACTTTTATTCCGTCAAAAAGAGGGATAACAATTATTTAATGAAATAAAAGTAACAATCAGACTTTAATCAACAGAATGGTACCTCAAATATGAACTATGAGCGAACGTTTAAATATCACGGCTTTACAGAAAAACATTGCGATATCTAAGAAAATCTATTAATATAAGTTCGATTAATGTGCAGAACCTCCGTTTATTCTGTTTATATGCTTACAACTTTATATGTTTATATGCATATTTTTTCTTTTTCTATGCATATTTTTGGTAAAGTTTTGAATATTTTATTTATATACATGCTTACAGCTTCTCACATTTGTAGTAAAGCTTTGAATATACCACATTTTTGGTTAATTCCTCGTTCGAATAGGAGAGTATTGAATAATTCCTTAAAATTAAAATTAAAGCTTCATTTAAAATAATAATGGTTTGCAAAATTAATGCAATGTTATATTCTTGTATGTAATTACTTTCACTTGCCTTATCGATTTCTGTTTTTTCAATCAAAAATCATTTCAATCCAAATGTTCAAAATATTACTTTTGTGTGGACTAGCCCATTATAAAGCTCACTGAACATTGGTAATTTCTTAACCTTTGATTCATAACAGAAGGAATTTGCTGAATTAATTTTTATTGAATTTCTTCTGTGCGTAATTTGAAAAAGGTAGATTGGCCTACAAAATGTCCTTTCTGAAAGAATATGAAAGTCCTTTCCGAAAGCATATCATATATTTCCGAAAGCGAATAGATTTTAAATTCTCAAAATTGTTTCCCTCCGCGAAATGTGTTTTAAGGAAATATATACTTATTTTATACTAATATCTTGAGTAGTGTAATCTAATGTCATAGAAATGTAAATATTCCTAAATAAATTTAAAGTGATATAAAATCACAGAGACATTTTAAATGTTATATTGTTTAACATTTTGTCGCTCATTTAAACCCTCATATTTTACAAAGTTTCTAATATATCAATTATATAACGCATAAAATAAATATTTAAACAATAAAACATAATAATAACAATAAAATATTAACAACAAACGAGAAAATACCTTTATTTTCTGATTTAATCCCAAATAAAATACTAATCTTATAGTTTATATTTTCGTATTAATACTTATTTTATTCTTATATTGACGTAAGACAAATTCCTTGTTAACCTTATTCCGACTGTAAACGAAAGCACGTAGTATGCTTGCTTGTCAGTAACTACACATTTTTTTAAAATTTTCTGTACACAAAACTCTAATTCTATTTATGCAAATTACTTTAAAAATGCATGTCGTCATTAACTGATGAAAGAAGTAGAATAGGATTTTATTATGAAACTGTTTATATATTAGGAACGAATATTCCAAAACTTACTATTTATCCAACGTAATATTGAAGAGACATTAGGTTTTTTAGAAGCAGAAGTAATGACAAATTATCAATGCCCTGGTCGGGATTCGAACCTGGACCTCTCGAATACAAGCCGAGTGTGCTAGCCGGGTACAACACAAACGCATAATGGAAGGATGGAGTAAATACCTTATAAACTATTCTTTTAAAGGGCGACGGGGGGATTAGGGGACCTATTCGCCAAAACCTGGTGGTAAAGAATCATCATCATCACCTTTTAATTTGAGCGCCACTATAGAGTCATTAGATTTTATTGAAGCATGCGGCAGACGTGAAAAGTAAGCAACGCCCTCGCTGGCACTCAACCTGGATCTCTTGAATACGTGCTGAGTGTGCTACCATTACACACCGAAGGCATGCTTGAAGGATGCTTGAAGCGTGCTTATAATATTTAGGATATATACTTTCTCTGGTATAGGAATATATTATTTATTGAATTATCAGACGATATACATTCTGAATACTTTGGTAAATAAAATCACGTTATATTTATATTTCAATATTTTTTTAATTGTGTTGCATTTAGAGACATTAATTCGCTTTCAGCCGCTAAAATTTAATAAAAACGAGGCAAGATGTTTATATCTAGTAACTTTCAGCAAATCTTCTGTTATACTTTTTTTATAAAATCAATTTCACTTTAATAAAAACTTGAATAAGTCTCCTTAACTAGTATCGCAAAAAGTTAGAAACTTCCTAAACTATTACCAGACAGGCGTAGTTGTTTAAATTACTTTCCTCTAGCTGAAACTTCAATTTTGGTACTTTTTATCGAATGAGAGATCAAAAGATAAAAAATATTGATTGCAAGATATAATTCTAGAAGCTCCGGAAATTTGTTTTTAGAACTTTACTTAAATCGGAAAGTGCCTTCTGTAGGTTTTAATTCTTTTAACTGTTTCTTCATCGGTTATAAATTCGAAAACTCTGGTTTATAAAACTTAGTAACTGATCAGCCTATCTTGATAATATGTTTGAACATATATTCAGATGACATGTCATTTTACGAATGAGAAATTTATTCCTATAAATGAGAAATTTATTCCTATATAATTATTTTGCAAATCGCTATCATTTGTCAAAAGATGAGAATTTAGACAATTCCATTCTTTACCTTTTTTATGACTCATACAGTCAGATCTAAACGTCATAACCGAAGTATTTAACGTCTTCACATATTTTTTTTCGTTCATCGAATTCCTTATAATCTTGCAATCTTACACAATGAAACGAAATGGAAAATCCAAAATTTTGATTAATGAGTTGTCATGTACAGAAAGGATGTTCTACTTCGTTTCCAAAGATTTATGTCGATGAAGTTATCCCGGACTAATGAGTAACTGATACCATTTTTACATTATTCAATACCTAGCAACAAAAACATTCATTTTTCTGCACTTTCTGACAGAGCCGTGCCTAGATATGCACTACTGGAAAATGAAATCCCTGCACCAATAAGAATAAATAAATTTAGAGGAAAAAATGTATGAAAAACATTTGTCTAGGTAATAACCTTATTTTTTTAATATTTCTAGGTCATAATTTTTCACGAAAAGCGCCATTTCAAATGTGAAATGGTGGTGCATGCTGTAGTCATCACGTGTTGTATGAAAGCATGCGTGAGTGCATGCACCATACGTCATTTTGGGGGAATGGAGTTATATACCAGTTGAACTTAGTCAGTCAAATCAGCAACGTTCCCTGTTGGTTATGGAAGACGCTGAATTTCTCGTCCAATCATGTCCCATACGTGCTCTGTGGGAGAGAGAGAGAGATCGAGTAATTTCGCCAAGGCAACATGTCGACGCTCTGCAAAGTATCTTGCATAACAGCAGAGGTATGGGGAACATCATTATTCTATTGAAAAATACCCCTGGGGTATCATTCAAAAATGGCAACACAATCCTCGCTTTCACTAGTCTGACTTGCTATTAAGGTGTGTGGGATTAACGACAATAATTCTTCCGTTATCGTAGCCAATTGCTTCTCAGATCGTAACTCATGTTGTAGGTCCAATGTTTCAGACACCGTGGTTCAAGCTCTCACCTGGCCTCTTTCTAACCAACATACGGCCATCACTAACTTGAGAACACATAACATATCCATTCCGCCTTCCAGTGAGCTCTAGCTTGACACCAGAGAAGTCGCAAATGGGGTGACTTTGAGTTAGGGGTTGGCCACTACATAGGATCGGGCTCAGAGCTGTTCTTCAAGTAATCAATTTCTAACAGTTCGCTGAACCAATATGGTACCAATAAAAGCTCGAGTATCTGCTCCAAGTGCAGTGCAGAGCGTCAAAGACATGCAACGAATACGGCCATTTTCCTTCTGAGTGGTGGTACGTGTACGATACGACCGGACCCGGCATTCTTGACACAGCTATTTCTCGTGACCGCTGCTCCAAAACCCATGCACAGCAGATACATCCCTGATAAGTCTTTTTTCAACATAGTGCAAAGAAAATCCAACTTCTCGTAGGCCTGTTTCCCACTCTCTTTCAAACTCAGTAAGCTGCTGATGCTGCCTTTTCTTTTTAAAGACATTCTTATTATTCTCACAACCTCGAATCCAGAAGATTATTTACACGAAGTTTACAAGCATTTAAAGTAAATGTGATTTATATGTTTATAGCGGCCCTACTAGCACCACATTCATTGATACAGAACAAAATTCGAATAGACATTATCTTTCAGATGTCTAAACACGACTTTCAAATTTCATTTAACAACTATAATTCCTTCTTGGTGTTGGGATTTCATTTTCCATCAGTGTAGTATTTGTCCATGAGGTAAAGACGCAACTATTACGTAGGAAATAAAAAAAATAAATCCTTACTTTTACATTTAACTTTTTAAACTGATTTCTTAACTAACTTCTTCTTTGATGCCGTGACAAAAAAAAAGCCCCTCTAAATAAAACTAAGTACTGAGTACTCTCTGAAAATAACAGATGGAGATGGGCAACTGGAGATGACGACTTCCCTCTTTTCCATATTTTCCAAAGCAAACTGGAACTTCAGCGCCAGCAATTTCAGACTCAACTCTTCCACACGTAGAAAACGTCAGAGACATGATTAAGACGATAAACCTAGCCCCAGATCTTCAGCCAATTACGCCGAAATTTAACAGAAAGGAGCCCGCGACGAGCTCGGACCGGTTCCCGCTGCCAGTGCCACGGAGAAAAACAATATTAACCGTAACCTCGGTCGACCCAAAAGGGGCGCCAGGTAACGCTCCTCTCAGTGTGGATTAAAACTGGACCAAATCTCACGAAAATCTCCAAAAATGTCTGTCTTCTTCAACCGTGCAACGGCTTAAGAAAACTCACCAAGAAACGCCTCAAAATCACTATTGGCTCAAACAAAACTAAAATTAAAAAATTAATCGCGGAATACAAAATTAAAAAATTTAACCTCAAAATTTAATTTTAAAGAAACTTGTACCCCCAACTAGCCAACTACAACCAGGTGATAAACCATTACGAAATTTCTAAGCAAATTCAGAACTCTCAGCAAGATGACAGACCCTTTTCTTTCCCACGCAAAGAGGAATGTTTCCAACCTATAACTCTGTCAAATATCGCTGCCCCTTAGAACTATTCACCTCAGAACGAGCAAAACACATGTGTTCCTCCCCCCCCCACGAAAAAGGAAATTGCAGCTGGCTTCGTGGGAAACAGAAGTAACAAGCTTCGCCTTTTATTCTGAATAACACTCTTCAGCCAAACTTAAAAGAGCTTTGCCGTAATTATGTTCAAAGTTTAAACAATACTAAATATTAAACATTAATTCTTAAATAATAACAATACGAATTCATTAAACACAGTAAAATAATATAATTACTAAGAATACCTTATGCACAGTAAAATAATGCATAATAATTATACACAACAAAATAATACATAACATTTTCCATAACACAATTTCTCTAGTCAAATTAATTTATACTTTTACGCTTCCGTATTCAACAAGTATAACTATTTAAAATCATAATAAAATAATTTTTAATCAGTAATCTATTCAGAAAAATATTGCATGTACTGATAAATGATTTAAAATATTTAAATGAAAATTTAAAAAAAAAATAATTTTTATTTATAAATATCAAATAACATTGAAAAATGTAACTTGAAAAATGGAATTAATTTAGAAAGTGCTACTCAAATATTAATTTTTTCCCTTTCTTTTAAAATTATCTTTCTTGCTTTTAAAGAAACAAAATTGTGAATAATTTTCCGTCATTCCATTGCTGGCGAGGGTACAGATGGTTTTCAGCGTTTGCCAATGCGAAAAATCTTTACACTTTTACACAATTTTTACACTTTGATATCAGCAATAGTAATTAGCAACGAAAAAAAAAACTCATAACGCAATTTTTGAAATTAATTACTATTCAACTAAATTGTATTCGTCAATTATTATCTTCAAAGGATCTAATCGTGCTTTGGTAACTAGAATTATTAAAATGGGGTGTCTATTAAAAGTCGACATTTTGTTATAAAATGTCTCGAATTTAACATAGTTGGATACTTCCGACACTTTGCTTAATTTTTAATTTTTCAGTTGTGAAATTAAAGCTAGCTTTAATTGACAGAGCTCTGTCACTCCTTTTACTTCTACAATTAAGGAATAGTTTTCTCAAAAATTAGTTCTCTTATCCATTAATTCTTTGCAGTCTGATTTATTATTCTTTTTTAACTTTAATTTTTGTTTACCTTCAAATTGTGTTGATATTTTCATCTTTAAATCCAAATTTTCTTTTTCCTTGGAAATATTTTCTATCATTTTCTGTAAAGAAAGAAATAATCCTTCCATTACGCTTGCTTGTTTAATTCAAAGACGTTTTCAGCATAGAAGGAGATTGTATAAAGGAAGAAATGCATTCGGAGATAAATTCTAAGGGAAACAGGCTTGTATTTACATTGTAGATAGGTAAAGCTACAAAAACACTCTATGCAGCCAATCCATTCGTAACGATTCGAATCCATTGATTGCATATCCACCTCTCTATTTAGTGAACAGCTTTAGTTTTTAATTGCGACGTTTTACTTCACTTTTATATTTCTTGCAACATTTAAAGTCCATGCCGAGAAAATGCAAAAATTTTTAAACTCATTTGTTTCTCCATAAGTGTTAGTTTCAGCCTATTACAGTAATTTATAATTTAATGCTTTATATAAATTCGTAGCATTTATATAAATTCGTTGCATTTATATAAATATTAAGGATCAGAACGGGCTAAAAATTATATAAAGCCCATTATAATGATTTCATTTTTATTCTTTAAGCATTAATTTAATTTAAATCATTAGTAATCAACTAAATTTTTTATTCGGCTTGGTTAACTGATTAATAAAAAGCCCTCAAGTGTTCTTTGTCCAAGGGAAGGGATACCTTCGTGGAGGATATTTCTAAGAGAAACTGACTCGCATTTACATCACATCGTTAAGAACACGAAAGCCTCCATTCAACCCAATTATTCGGAAGAGTAATGAACCGTTCGAATTAGCAGAGTTCAGAAGTTTCATTCACTTAACTACTGGTGTGCAAATAAGTGTTTGATAGCAATTATTTCTTAAGAATCTTAATTATAATTAAAAAAATCTTCTTAATTAGGTTTCTATTTTGATAAAAACGTTAATTAAAGATTTGCATAATTTAATTCAGTTACTCTTTCAAAACCTAGATTATTTACTATCAGTATTTATCAATATTTGGGATCCCCTCAAAATATTGGCAAAAATTACTTTTTTTTTTCAGTCTCTGATATCAAAAGTTTAAAAATTAAGCTTGTGGATGGTTTTGCCCGCTGCATTTGTTTTAATTCAAGGAAATAAATAGGTAGTTTGATCATTTGATCTTTTTTTTTTTTTTTTTTTTGTAAACTCCTTTACTATGAGAATCAGGAATTCTCTGTTTTCGAGATCTTGAGAGAACTGTTTTGTAATCTTTAAGTGTAGAGGTTTGGAGGAAACGTTTTCGGGCTTTCATAGTAGACTCGTACACGTTTTTATACGCTTCCTGCAAAATTTTACCAATTGTAAGCCAATCTGTATTTTAATCTGTAAGAACAATTGGGGAATCTTCTCACCCTTAGAATTTTCATTTATGTCCATTTGTTGTCTTTGCGTGATTTGTTTGGTTTAAGATCTTAAATTTATTACTTTGCGGGATTTCTGTATTCGTAGAAGTTCTTGGCTATCTTCACGTTTTAGTAGCAGTAATCCATTGGTTATTTGAGTCCTTTTCAGTAGAAGAATTTGTCTGAGGGGTAGGTGTGCTTAGTAATTCGTTAGTAATAACTTTTGAAAGGTTGGGAAAATCATTTTTATATTTATCGACGATTTCCTGAGCATTTGGTGTTTTAATCCTTCTAGCTTTTGGAGAAGCAGTGCTGTTTTGCTTATAGCCTAGGGATTATTGCTTGCCTTTTCAAGATCTATGCCGAAGGTGGGTATATCAGATTTGGAAGAAATAACTGATTCACTATCCCTATCCATGTAATCGTTAGTTGCAGCATGCAGGAATTGTGTCCCTATCTTGAAATGAGCGAACTGTATCTTATACAGTTCGCTCATTTCAAGTTCACTTATTGGTCAATTTTACACGAGAAATGGTGAACAATAGTCAGTAATAAACAATAAAGAATCTCCAATATTTTTTTTTCTTTCTGGAATATCTTTGTGAATTTTGCAGCTAAACGCATGAAGCGTTTTTGTTTTAACTTACAACAACAGGAATAGTATTGTACAAACTTGACTTTTTTTTTTTTTTTTTTTTTTTTTTTTTATTCTTCTTGGACTTTATAAAATTTTATGTTTGCAAAAGGTCTCATTGGCATGTTGAAACTGTTTCCACAAATTCTTCTGTCCCGTCTTAAGAATTTTTATAATTGGAAGTATTTGTCCAGAAACAGTCGTAGATACAGTCTATAATCACCACTTTCGAGTACCATTTATACAAATTAAGGCAATTAGATTTAAATACTTCTGTGAATATCCATGAACAATTTGGAACTGTTAACAACTCACCTGAATTATATGACCCATTATGAGATATTTAGTCATTTTACAAAATAACAGCAAAACACTAATTAAGAAGTCAAACAACAAAAATCAGCATTATATTTTCACATTTGAAAATATAACGCTGATTTTTGTTGTTTGACTTCTGAATTAGTATTTGTTCGGCGTGTTATTGTGGCTTAATTAACAACAAAGCAATCAGAATATTTCAACTTTTCGTGATATTAATCATTGCTATCATGCTTTAATGTTGGTTCGTTCAGCGCAAATTATCCATATTACAAACTGATCTGTTTGTCATTTCACGGATGCTTTCTTGAATATTCAGAGGCCATGTATTTTATTCTAATCACACAAATGGAATTCGAACGTCTATTTAAACAGGCACCTTAATCAAATTTTTATTCAATCCCATTATTCCGAAAAACGAAACGAAAACCAATTCCTTTTTTCCATTTTAGTCAATCAGCCCACAAAATTTAAATATCATTTTTGATGCCTGAAAAGGCTAAATTAAGATATATGGAGTTCTTAAAATTATTGCTTGACTTAATGTATATTCAAAGATTAGATACAGATTTTTAATTTTAGTTAAAAATAGGAGTCAAACAAGGTAAACTTTTATTTTGTTCTAGTTTTCTCTACGTGATAAAATTTTAGGTGAACTCTGTAAAAAAATAAATATATGTATATATAAAACCTTTTTGACCGAATTAGTAAACTAAAAAACTTCATCTCTATAAGATTACAATTTTAAGATACGATTAAAAATTTTAAGACTAGATTAAAAATTAGAGGATTAAAATTTTTTCTAGACCGCCTGTAAAAATTTATCAGGAAATATACTTTTCCTTATGCGAATCTACTTATGTGAACTTTTCATATATTTCTTTCAAACTCTAAAATTTTGTTTTGTAAACACAAAAATTTTCAATTTACATTTATAAAATGCTAAAATCTCTAAATTTCTTTATTACGAAATATTATTTTTTACAACGATACGTAAAGCATATGTCGGTGATACAGTCATCCCTACCAGTGCACTAAACGTCTTAGCCGGTTTTTCCCCTCTACCTCGTTGCATCAAGGAATACTGCCATAGTTCAGACACTTAGACCGCGATGGACTGTAACGGTGTGCAGTGCATACGATTATAGTCCATCATGGCATAATGGTGTGCAGTGCACAGTGCATTTCTATGGCATATATAATAAATATGGCTGTACATTTAATAGTGTGCACTGTACATCATTATGCTTCAATGGGACAGGGAATGCATCAGCACTGACTACGAGCGCAGTAGCCCAGCAATGCTCTGTCACCCAGCAGAATTCGATCTTGATACGAAACTGAAAGCTCCATAAACTTTCGAATCATATGCGGTATATACTGAAAGATCAGAGAGGGAACAGGCCACAGATTTTGGCTTTTGTGTGATGCGAGGCACAAGCAGTGAGCACGAAGACTAAATTATGTTATTACAGTGTTTCAGTCTGAGCCTGAAACATTTAGAGAAGTAGTTGACTACATCATTCTATTTGCCATGAATTAACCATGTAATCTGACTTCGCGTGAAGTCTCCAGTCTATACGGGGTTGGAAAAGAAGGAATATCGTAATCAAGGAGATCCAGAGAATGCTACTCTCTTTGCCGGCAGCTCCAATGTGTTTGTGCTTACACGGACACGGACATGAAAAAGCAGATGAGATTTCCAAATTGGCAGCAACGGACGAATGTACGCGGACACTGTACATACCATGCCCGAAGTCGCACATAAAAGCGACCACTAGGGCCCTTTTCATGGAACAGTAGCAACATTTGTGGGACAACGACGACAAGTAAGAGAGTATATAATTACCTTAACAAGATCAGAGATAAATTATGTAGTGGTACTTCTGAGCTGGCGCAATTTCTGACTGGACATAGCACATACATAAGCTACTTACTTCGTTTTAGCTTCCGAGACAGTACGCCATGCATGTGGAGGCCTTGGAGACCCTTGACCATTACACTTTTAACTATCCAGAAACAACTGCTTATCACCATCGTATTCCATCAGCTGAAAATAAACACCTATGAGCAAATAATATTTGCTGCAAAACATGCGTGTTCAGACGTATACAGAAATACACTAAAATAGATCTTGGAATTTCCAATCGAGTAAGCAACTAGACAGCGGTCTACCACAGCTATGATCAGCAGCAATCAAAAATCGTTAACGTGAGCGGACAAACTGCGAAGTTATTAATTATTATTTACGTGTTTCGCCCTGACGTACTAAACGAAACGAAGGGACGCCTTCGTGGATGAATTTATAAGTGAAACTGGCTTGTATTAACGCGTTACAAATGGGAAAACCACGAAAACGCCCATGCACCCAGCCCGTTCGTGGGATTCGAACCTCGGACCTAACTACCAGTTCGCTTTACAGGGGGCTTTACCGCTCGACCGCTGGTGGGCTCAAACCGCCAAGTTATCAGAGAAAAGAAATGCCGTGAATTTGAAAAAATGCATAATATGCATATTTTTAAGAGAGTGGTATATCAGCACACTAGACAACTTTTCAAGTTCTGATCGAACTAATCTTTCGAAAATAAATTCTGCATAACAGTATTAATATATGTACAGTAAATGTTTAAAGTGCATTAGTATTTGAATACGAGTATAATAGTAGAATATAGGAATTGTCCTAATATTATAATTGTATTGTATCGTCATATGTATGCACTTGTACTAGTACACTAGTGTTTTGGTTTTGCATATTATTTTTAAACGTTTATCTAATGAATTATATCATATATTGAGCATATTATTACAAGCATTATATTAATTGTATATATGTTTATTGCCACGTATCTATTTTTAAATGAGTACAAGTATGTTTGCAACAGTTCTGTATTTCGAGACAACAGTAAAAGAAAGCTATGTTTTTTAGTCAAAAGAACAGCACATGAACTACCTTTAACTTAATATTTGAAAACAAAACAGAATGCTTTTAGCCGCATGGCTGACTGCATTCCTTACACTGTACTTTCGCAGCGCTTCAATATAAGGCAGCTCCCTGCATCCGGACTTGTGAACGAAAACTGAATCACTGGCAAGGCTCAAACAGGTTCATAAGTGTTATACCCAAGTGGACCAACTGCTCTGACGGTGGAATAATTCAAAGTGTTTTCCAAATCTAATATAAACATTAGATAATCCTGAACGAAAGTATTCCTTCCCTTTAGCAGATAATTCTCAGGTATTTAACCATAATCATCACATAAACAAACTTTTATGATTTTCGTAAATCAAAATTCCAGTGAATAAAGTATCTATAACGCTTTAAGAAGTTACACGCTAAACGTTTCATATCGTTATATGCCCAATTTTATGTAGCTATTAGAGTAGGATTTATTATACCGTATCTCATTATCTGTCACTTACGAAATTAAAGATTTTTCTATCGAGTTAGGAAGGAAACGAAGGAAAGATTGGTCATTTTGTCGATTAGCGTTTCCATTAAAGACCATTTTTACGAAATTTGTAATGTAATCATTGAAATATTTATTGCGTATAATCTTTGTAGATTTTGAGCGCAATGATATGGCACATTTTTCATTTAAGTTATTATAAAGAAATTTTATTTTGTGGAATGATAAAGTAGTGTTAAGGTTTAGGTATGGGAATGTTCCTCAAAGGGTTAAAATTTTCTATGAAATTCCTTACTTTGCTTTGAGAAACTTAACAGTCGGAAAGAATTAGCTTTTAAAAGGAAGCCGTCTTTTTTCAGTTACCTTGCAGGATGATATTTACGTACATGAAATCGAATAATTTTTATTTTGAAGCTAAAATAAAGGAAATAAAGTAATTCACGTGATCAGTAATTATCGCGTTTTCCCATCCGTGGTTTTGTGTTGTAAATAATAGTACTTTTAGCTAGCCAGTTGGAAGATTTGCGGTCCGAATTGCCATGACAGCATACATGATTGTTTCCGCTACTTGACTTGGAAAAAAAAACCTAGTACACTACGTACATTGGGATCAAACTAAAGTGGTGTGAATAGTAATTCTTAATTGCCTAGATTTCGTACACTGGTCCTTGCGCTTCTGCGCAGTCTCCACTTTTAAGTAAGGGAGAACATAAGGAATTATCAAGTTCTCCTTTTGTTTCTCTAATGATGTTAGAGATAACATACCCCGCTAGCAATCAGAAGATCCGTGGTATGAACCTCGGCGAGGGTATGGATGATTTATCGCGTTCAACGACTTCGATACAACTTACGTCTCTACAATGGAAACACATCTATGTACACTATTTTGATTAAAATATTTCGCATTTTGCATATGCCGTGTTTTCCTGACCCCTATTTCTGTTATTGCTATTTCCTTTGTTAGACAGTCCAGTTAAAACTTTTGAAACATTTACTGTTTAAATTTTCATTTATTAAATTGTGTGTATTGAGAAATGTTTTTCAGATTACTTTTACTTCATTCGTATGATCGTTCGTCAGCCACTTAAAAACTTTTGCAAAATTCCTCGCAGATTTCTTGCAGATTCGTCTTGGTAGTTTCTTTTTCTGCTTATTATATAAAATCGAAAACACAAAAAAATAATATTCAAAAACATTTTAAACAGCTTTGGATTACACAAACTTCTAATGAACTAGCTTCTTAAGGAAGGGATATTGACTGTCAAGCTCTTCAAATTAAGAAGAAAAACATTATATGTGCATTTATTTAAATATAATCTTTTGCAAAAAAAATCGAAGCACCGTGAAGGATGTGGTTGTTTTTAATGAAATCGAATATATGTATAGCTAATACACATATAATAAAATGATTAAAAAATCAAGGTCATAGTACCTGTTCACGACTCACAATCACTCATTGAGTGTTCAAATTAGTAGTTGGTCAAAACGTCCCTGGCGATAAGGCATGCTTGAATTCGTCGCAGCAAGGAGTGGTAGAGGTTCCTAATGTCATCCTGCAACACATTCTTCCTGGCATTCATCAGTCGTCGCTTCAGATCTGCGATAATTTGTGGTGCCCGAATCTGGCGGCCTACTATGCCCAAGACATGCTCAATTGGTGAAAGGTCTGGTGACCTTGCTGGCCAAGGAAGAGTACCAGCCGCACGGAGACAGTTCATAGATATGCGAGCGGTATGTGGTCTGGCATTATCTTGTCGCAAAATGGCCCCAGGATGACGTGCCATGAAGGGTAGTGCAACCGTCTGCAGGATGGTATCGACATATTATTGAGCTGCTAACGATGTACGGAGGATGACTAAAGATGACCTGCTGTCATAAAGAATAGCGCTCCATACCATCACGCAAGGGCTTATGCGTCGTAGAAATCATTGCTGCCAACATCTTTGCACAGCAGTGTCTGTACGCTGCAGGTGGCGGCTTATTGTTCGGTATGACCCTCCATCTTACCGCAACCCTACAATGCGACCACGTACGAAGTCGTTTAATTGTCTGTAATCCCTTCGATATCGTCGTAATGGCATCATTAGTTGCTTCTTTACGGAATTACAATGGCAGCAACAAAATATATAAATATTTCGCCTTAGCAGAGCGCGCTATTATCGCAATTCCTGTTCATTCCCCCCCCCCAATGGCCAATCGGTAAAGCCACTGACCTGGGTTCCTTTCCCATCGACTGTGCTAGCTTCTTGGGCGTTGTTGTGGTTTTTTTCATGTGTAACGTGGATACGAGCAAGTTTCATTTGGAAAGGGGTCTACGAAGGCCTATCTACCTCGTCTTAGGCATACAGACCTCGTGTGCTTTGCCATAAACAAATAAAGTGTCTGCTCAAGCTTAAATTCGATGAGAAGTTAACTGGCAAACCAAAGAATGCAAAATAAATCATCCCTGAAAACTTGTTTCCTGTAGAGTTTATTTTCAAAATTGTTTTTGACTAAGATTGTTTTCCAGCCTTTCAAATATAGAACTAGAAATCCCTCTTTGCCTTACGAAACATGTGAATAATGTTATTAATACGAACACATTTTGCTGTTCTTTCATGAATACATCATCTTCTTCATTGGTATTCTCTAAAACTGAAAGAAAGTGATAGTACTTCCGCATGTTAATTTTCTCCAGAAATTTGTACATTTTATTTAATTTTATTTATATGTAGATATTATTTTTCCATCTTATAAGAATACATTCAAATAAAGAGCATCTGTTTTCTCCACAAACAACTGAATACATTTTGCTCGCATACTACATCCCTGTCTTACCTGTGGCTATCTAAAATATGCCTTCTGATTTCATACATTTAAAATGCAAGTCATAAATTACCTATTCCACTCTCAGAATAAACTTCAAATAACTTTAAACCTCAGACAATTCCAAATTATATAAAGTACCCTTCAATCTGAATTTGTCGGAACTTAATGATATTAGACTAACATCCTAATTAAAAGGAAAATTTCAAACATTGCAGCCTTAAAGATAATTATTCAGGTACTCGCAAGTTCACCAAAATTTATTAAATAATCCTGACGAACATATGGTTTTGAATAATGCATGATCACTGAAATAAATATGATATTTTGCAATTTTATTTCTTATAATAAAATATTACCAAATATTAAATATTTTCTTACTTTGTTTTGAGTTTAATATTTGCGTATTTTTTCTCTCTTTCAGGAAATTTAACTATATTTTCTTCGTTTGTCTTGATTTCTGCAGTTCTAATTTAAAAGCTATCAAATACAAGGTGTACCGTAAATTTGAATACATTTAAGAAATCACATAAAATCAGTGAAATGGTGTATTAGAATGCCATCTGAGTTTATCACAGAGGTAAATTCCTTTTAGCATAAACGGCGTTTTAGTTCAATAATCTTTAATAATCATTCTATTTATAGTGTGACAGTAACAGCCCATCTATTGTCGAAAGTTCCAACTAAAAAATGTCTTGTGGATAAAAAGCATCCTTTTTTGTGATAAGAATTTAAGGGAAAATATACTCTAATAGACCAATTTAGTGATTTTTTTAGGAAAAGTGTGCAAATGTATAGGGCACCTATTAATTATTACGTATAGTATTTTGGGCAACTTTAAATATATAAGACAGTATTTAACTTATTTAATGGTCATGCTATCATTTTGATTTAAATAATTCTTACCGTCTGATTGCATATCGTGTTTTCTTTCACAAATGCTGCATTTTTTATTAACCGAATGTTTACGGCAGTGCATATAACTCTTCGATTGCCATAATTTTACCAGACATATCCGCCTGCCTTATAGGCTTCTGTATCACATTCTGGTAATTCTCACAAGATTTTAAAAGTTTTTATTATTATTATATTACCCTTTAGGTTTTTAAGTGTTAGCAGTAGAATAGATTTAAGGATGCCGGGATTGATTCTCCATTTATCGTTCAACGCTTTGAAGTTTTATTAATTAATTTTGCCATTAGAGTAATTTTAAAAGTTTCATATACTGAAAACAGAGATTATTCTTTCGTGTAATAATTCAAATATTTCCTTAGCAATATATTGGAAATAGGGTTATTGTTTGCCTCTAAATATGAAATCGAAGGGAAGAATAACAGTTATCTCGTTTCAAATAGAGAGCTTAGAAATAATTAATCTGAGATAGATACGTAAACTTATGTGCAAAATTAAGATAATCTGCAAATTATGTCTACTTTTACGAACGGTATTAAACTAAAGATACTAATTATGCGGCCGAAGAATTATACAAATATTTAGAGTCAAAGATGTAAGCTTACACATGCGTGTCTGAGAAGCTATGATTGTGGAGGGAATTTAAGCACACGAGGGGTTTTCGGTGATTTGTGTTCGTACTCCCTCACGATATACTTCGTGTTTCACGCAAGAGACGGATAAATTTCATGAGGTCTTAGGTAAAATGAGTAGCTACGAACGCATCTATGACGTAATAAGATGGAAAATTGTCTGTAGATTGGTGGGAAACCAAACACAAGCGCAGGTGGCTACAAAGCTCAATGTAACACTCAGTGTCTTCTGGAAGCAGTTTCAGGACACTAGATCCATATGAGAAAGCCTGGATAAGGTAGACCAAGATCCACAAAGACGAATGAGTATCCTTATTTGGCACTTTCAGCGTAGCGACACAGGACTGCTTCAGGTTCTTAGCTCTCCCGTTAGTTGTATACTGACACTTGAACCCGAGTTTCACACTCTACAGTTGCCCAAAGGCGTAAGGAAATAGGGCTGTAGGTAAGAAGACCTAATGCTTTATGTCCGCTCGCTGCAGTACACAAGAACGCACGTTTAGCATGGTGAAGACAAGACCAGACTTTAATGGAGTTCATGCTTTTACAGATGAGTCGAGAGTCAGCCTGTACTGATTCTCGGCTTACAATACCTGGAGACACTTGCATACTATCATTCCCTCATCAGGGAAAAGGATCATTACGATTGTTGAGGTGCAATGGTTTGGACAATCCCTATGTTGGACAGCTGCACACCCCTATATGTGTTTGATAAAGTCTCCTTGACTCGCTTGAGATATAAAGAGGCGGTTTGAGAAACCCTGTATTGGACATTGGTCCTGAGTTTCTGTTAATGGGTAATAATTCTAGTCGACATAAAATATATGGTTATTTTACTCGTGACAAATATTATTCTCTTTTCCAAGATGTCTTTAAAATAAAATGATCAGTTTCATCATAATTTATGAAAGACAACCAATTCTTAAACCGTATTTCGGATTCATGAATCGTTCTTGTGTCTGAATAGACATGTAAACTTAATCCGAATTCATTATACGTTTTTGGATTTCTGTATACATTAAAGCAATGACAAGTTGCAAAATGACTCAGATAAACATTGCTAACTCGAAAGGATCGTTTATAAAAACGATTAGTAACATATCAATACTTTAAAGACCACTACACAAAATATGTAGCCACTTAAATGTGTTACACCTTGATCTTATTTTAACTGGTAAATATTTCAGTTATACGCATTCACTACACTACAGTGCAAAACACTTCTCTTCTCTTGAGGTGGAAGGAGATTTAGATCGTTGTATCTGAAAACGTTCAGAAAATACATTTAATATGCACAATTTCTCCCAAATAAGACTTGATCTTTAGTTGCCTAAATCGTCCTAAATGTTTCACCGTTACACTAATTATTGCTCCAATTTTTTTTATTAATCATGGCTACCCAAATACATCAAAACTTTAAATTTTAAATAAAGTCCTAGACGGTTATGAATCTCATGTACACTCAGTCTTAAGTCTCATGTCATAAGAGAGTAAGTAACAAACTTGAGGAGGAAGGAATCGTATGTGATCTAACCAACAGAAAAACGTATCGAATAGAGGATGACGTTACGAATTTTCAAAGCGTCAATGGCTTCGTGACCGACTCTTTTGAAAATCTATAACACCATCCCAGTACCTGATACGTTTTTATTCTCCTATTGCTTGTCTCTCATATCACGCATAATTTCTCCCTCATCAAGTTTGTCGCTTAATGTCTCAGTTGTTACACATGACTATCCATCCTTCCAGTCTTCGCATCTCGCCTGCCTTCTGAGTATTTTAATAATCTTCAAATATCTCTTACATTACTAGAAAGATAGCTCGTGTCTTTCTATACAATTTAATGTATTCTTCTTCTATCTGCTTCCTAGAGAACTTGGATAGAACTAAAATCGAGAGAAGTTCTGTGTACGTTTACATACACTCAATACAAACATTTTGCCTTCAAACACAAAATGTCCAATCATATGTCCTTTAGCATTTTCCTACTAGCAAAGCTTAAGATTAATTTAAGACATATTGCATATCATTAATGTCCTATTAAATAAGCCAAAAGCGTGAATTCTAATGATGTTATATTCATAATTATTCCGAAGCTTATTGAAAAGCACCTCATGGTTTGAATTCGGAAAATAATTTTGAAATGGTACACTTATCGTCATTTTACTTTGATAGGGACTAAAGACTCAGAATGGGAATCAAACTCAGAATCCTCTTTTGATGGTTAACTGTTCTTATTTAATTAGTTACTCAGAGCTTTTAGCTTCCTTTTGATAACATCTGTTTAATCACTAAATTCGAGTAATATGACTTTAACTAATTAATCCAACCAAGATATGATCACTTGTGCATCTCCGAAATTATCTGAGAAATATTTATTGTTGGCTTGTACTAATTAATGCTTAATAAATTGCTTTATAAACTTTAGATACTCTCTTTTTCCTTTCTCGTTCTTAGTAAATAATTTTCCAGGTACATAGTCTAAATGTTAGGTTTCCTGAAATAGCAGTTTAGGTACTTTGAGAAAAACCAACTCCTTACATACATCTTCCGAAACATTCACTTGCATTCCTAAAAATCTAGAAAAAACTCCAGAGTGTTTATTAGTTGTACCTCTGCTGGATATATTGTTTTTTTTAGTACTACTGCGTACCATTCGTATTTGCTTCAGGCGAGAACTGTCACACTTAATCTTCCGCGCTTTCTCTATGAGCTGAAATCTCTTTCCTTAGGTAATACCATTTGTTATTTAAGCAGACAGAGAAGCCACACCGCAAAAAATTGCTGTTACGGAAGGAAAAAAAGTGTTTGGGGAAAAGCTATGGTTGTTTTTCTAGATTAGCTCCGCAAAATCAGTGCATAATTGCATCCATTATCTGCGCGAAGAGCCATTGCGTCATAATTATTTTCTAATACAGTGTGAATTTATTATTTGATTTATTTTTTCTTGGATTACATGTGGTCGAGAAAAACTTAAATGATCTTTGTCAAAAGGTCTCCGCAATCTCGACAGTTCAAGTATAGTTGTCAGATAGGAGTGAATTGTCAGATAGGAAAGGCTTTTAAAAACTATGGGGGAAAAGTATCAATCTGAGTTCGTCATATTTTAGTCTAATATTTCGCAGGATTTATCATTTCAGAAAGGTAAAGCAACGTGAAATACACTCATGCCATTAATTAAGGATAATGCAAAATCAGGCAAAGGAAGATATGAAGCAAAACAAATTTGACTTATTTGTAAAGCTTATGTATTAAACAAAAGGTAAAGATAAAAAAAAAGATGCTATATGTTTGATATTATTTAAAAAATTAGCGATTTATTCTCCCTGGAGCAAATTACAAAAAAAAGGCCTGTTTACAATAAACCAATATTACATGGTTGGTATGATTGCTAATACATTGTATGTCTCCCAAACGATGCAATACAGTCCGCTGAGGCATGCTGAGTATCAAATTATCGATCTGATCTTGGGGGATATTACACCGTTCAAAAAGCAATGCTCTCCGAAGTTCTGGTAGACATGTAGGAGGAGGTCGACGGGCTACAACTCGTCGGCCAAGCATGTCCCACACGTGCTCTACTGGATTCAAGTCCGGTGAGAATATCCTTCGATTGAAGGCATTCGCTTACGATGTTTGCATGGTGAGGACGGGAGTTGTCATCCATAAACACAAACTGTGCGCCCATGGCGCCCCGAAACAAACGTACATGTCGTTCCAGAATGACATCCCGATATATTTGGCTTGTCATGGCTCCAATTTGAACAATTTCTACCCCCAACGAGCACTCCTGCACCACCGTAACGGTGTCGTTCAATGATGTTTTCTTCATGGTAACGGGTACCTGGAGCTCTTCATATGAAAGATTGCAAGCTAAACCTGGACTCGTCGGAAAACATCACACAAGCCCACTGTTGCGGTGTCCACAATGCATGCTCTCTATTCCAGGCTAACCGCAGGCGACAGTGAGTTGCAGTAAGTGGAACGCATCTGACAGATCTACGAGAATATAGACCAATCTGCCCTAAGCGTCTGTACACGGTCTGCCTTGAAATTGTCGTACCAGTGGCTGAAGAGAGCTGACGAGTCTGAGGCTGTGCTCCGCCTGTTTCTTTTGGCAGTAACTGCCAAATACCGGTCCTCATTCCGCGTTGTAACTCTTGGGCGACCTGTGCTGTAACGTCTACTCACATTACCATCATCTTGGAATCGTTGCCAAAGCCTGGAGATGACACTCTGGGCAATTCCAAGTTCGTCTGATACTTCCAGTTGGGTACGCCCACATTCCAGACGGCCGATAATTGCACCACGTAAAAAATCATCCAAATACGTCCTTTGTGTTATAACTATTGGGTTATTGCACTGAAATGCTTATAAAGCGCCTGCGAACAATTTTACTTCTTTGCCTGTTTTCCTTATATATCACTCTCTTACACTCTCGTCATTGTGACGTACCATCGGTGTCATCTGGTTACTTTCTGTAATTTGCATATGATTCTTGAAGATGTGTGTAGTGATTTTACAGGTGATATATTTATTTTAGAGTTCGATTTCCGCGTGACTCCGAATTATCCTTAATTTTTGGACATGAGTGTATAAAAATCATTACAATTGAAAGAAATTTGAATCTGATATTTATCTGTAAACTTCCATTTAATCCTAAAGTAATTTTTCCCCATTAAAATGTAGTTTAATATCTTGTTTCTCCGAACTAACTGGATCGGAGCCCAGTCTGATAATACTGTTTGTTCCCTGTAATGACTTTTTCCCCTCTAAGAAGTGTTATTATCGGTTGATAATAAGGCTTTTTAGAGGGGGGAAAAAACTGTTTATAACATCGCTTCTGGGAATGCTGTAATTAGATATCGTTAAAATGTTAAATATACAATATTTATTTTTATCACAAATATCACTTATAAAATAATAAAGCAACGTCTAATGCATGAACTTTCTAAAATTCATGATTAAAAGTAATAAAACCGTTGCTTAGATGCAGCATCGTTTACTACACACATATATATACAAAACTTAAATGATCTTTGTCAATGTACAAAAATATATACAAAAAATAGATTTTACTGAATAACATGATATTGAACTAGTAAAACATCATTAACAACCAAAGTTCGCTTTGAAAATCCGCTTTCGAAATACTATCAGCAATTTAGTTTATCAAATAATAGAATAAAACAGCAAAATTTCGTTTGCATTGTCCTGCGAAAGTAAATAAACATATTAATTATAATTAATTAAGATTTTTTTTTGAAGTTTCTCATTTTGGTATACTTGTTCTTTCAAGGAATTTGGACAAGAAAAGTTAGCGATATCCCGACGACAATAATTTTCTGAAGTGATCAAGCATGTGATTAAAATACAGGGGCAAAGTATCACATCACTCACATCTACCAAAACAATGCGTAAGAAATCCGCTCGCGTCTCCTACATTTGTAGCAAAAGACTAGCAGAGATTTTAATGTATTTGTGCGTTAGAAAAAGATTACATTCGAGTGCTAACAAGTAACGTAGTAGGATACACATCATCATACCAGTGGTATAAGTATATGACTTCTGTAACTTTATGATAAATATGTTATCCACCTTTCAATCTGTTTTAGATCTTAAAATGAGATTTACGCACGGTCCTGCATGGGCGCTATGACTGTTGTGTGCTGATTCATATATATATAATATTCATTTATGTTTCTAGTAAATTTCATTAAAGCATATCAGGTTTAGAAATGATCGAGCAAACGTGAAATTTTTCTTAATTTTTTACTGTAGTGTACAATATCTTCTTCCTAATTTTAATGGTTCAAGTTAAAACAACACCGTTAGAGACATCACCAATTCTTAATCTTTAAATATATTTACTCCCTTTTTAACTTTGAGTGGAAGACACTACATTACACGCGTTTATTCTTTTTCTTTATTTTTATTCTTTGAGGCAGTTTATTTGGTTTATAGGTATGCTTCTATCATTAGGCTGTTGAAAATTAAAAGGTTGATTGAAATTCTTAGAACCACAATGCAGTTATTGTGGAGTTAAAACTTTATTTTTGAACATGTAAGTTCAAACAAGTATGTTTATAAAGGTTATTTGTCGTAGTATAATAGTTAGAAAATTTATTAAGGTGTCAAAATTAAAATTTTATTTAGAAAACTGGGCTTCTGGTTGAACGGAGTAAAATTCAAGTTTTAACACTAAAAATTTAAAACGATTTTCAAGCTGTTAAACATACACGAAAACTTATTCCCTAAAAACTATTCTCTAAAATGTAAATCCATTGATTTCCATATGATTCTCCCTACCAATTAAACGCAAAAGAAAATTTCTGTTTACAAAGATTATTTAACATAAACATTATTAGACGAGATTTGTGGATATTATAAAACTAAAATGATAGTAAACTAAAATCTAGTTCTTCTTTTCAATGAAACAATAGCGTTTAGAGCTTACTCCTTTTTACATAAAGATTACCATGTGATTACAATAATTATAAGTTTAAATTCACAGGACGTTCCATTTGGATGGGAAAGCTAACCTTCTTAATGCTTAACTGTCCTTAGCCAAGTCTCGATAGCTACTTCAAAACTCCGCAAGAGACTTCTGCAGGCACGGAAGGAATCATGAAACAAGTTGCAACAAGTGAAAACTGACTGTTGGGAAAACTTAAATCATAAGTATTATATGCTTTCAAATAGTTTTCATCATTTTGTAACATTTGAAGTACGTTCTAAATAGCAATAATAATAATATTTTTGGAAATAGGAATTATTTCTGGATTTGAGTTGTTTCTGTTTTATTATTTGAGAAATTTGAGTTAAAGGAAGTATTTACTCCGAACTGAGAATTGACATATTAGGAGGTAACCTATTTTGCATAAAAAATAAATTAATATCATGAATATTATTTGTGAAGTTTCTATAATGAATGGTGACTTGAAAGGTACCCGAAAGCTAGATAAGTTATAGATCTATTACATGTTATCTGATATTTCAACTTACTGAAAATAATTCATTTATTTGAAGGAATTTTAATTTGTTTGATTGGATATAATGTAATTTTTCTAATCGCGCACTGGCAAACGATAAAAGTTTTCGAAATTTGTAAACTTCATTTATGCATTTATCCATAAAAGTTCAAGAATAGCTATTAATGTAATGTTTTCAGTCTCGTATTGGATATACTAATTCACGTTAAACCGCCCGGAGACGAGACGTTAAACAATCAATATTTGTATTATTAAGTATATTCATATGCTGCGTGTTTAGCAAACCTAACTGCATTTCTGGATCACTTCGAAATAAAGGGAGATACGTAAATTATCTAATTGACTAGTGGTTTCCCATTTCAAATACTATGATAACTTGAAAGTTTAAATCATCGAATCAGTACTCAGAATGAATAGTTCTCGAACGAATTATGAATGTAATCTAGTTTCGTTTAATTCTGGAAATCATCCGCGAAGCTGTCGCGTAACCGTTTCCATAGTTTAGACGAAGCTCAACAGAAATCACGTGCGACCGACATTACGAAAACTGGCGACTACCAATGAATGCCTGAAACTCCAGTTTCAATGAAAGACGAAAGCATTTTGCAAATTTATCTGCTAATTGGAGATACTTGAAATTTCGCAGTCTAATCTGGAAACGATTGGCTAAGTAGGATGCAAATAGCAGCTAATGTTCTATTTTGTTCTAAATCCATAACATTCTCAAACTAAAATCATGATTTCCACATTAAATAATTACTTGCTACTTTTTACTAAACGCAACCACTTCAGAAAAAACGCTTATATAAAATGCATGTAACATTTTATGAAGAGGGTATAATGCTAGCAAAAAAAAGTGAACATAATTTCTTTTAAATTATGATAATAAACACTGGAATATTACTTACTAACAATAATGTTAGTCGACATATGACAATTAAAAATTCGTTGAATATTTATAATAGATTTCTATAGAAATTATTTCCAAATACAGAAAGTAACAGGAAAGTTACAATTGAATTTAATAATAGAATATGGCAAAGATAACAGTTTTATCTACACAGTGCATAATCGAAAGCAAAGTCTTTTGCCGCTAAAGACGTTTCCTAAGTGACTAGTCATTTAGTCGTTTTAATTATGCATGAATTGAAGCTAGTACTCGTTCTCAAACAATTCTTTTAAATATTAGGCAGTATTTCTTGTAAATACCCGTGATTGAAATAACTTTTTGTTTTCCATGTTCTTTATAATTACTTTATTGACCAGTTAACATTTCACATTCCAGCACGTATTGTATTGTTACGTTTTTTTATCTTACTTCTGACACCAGTTGTTACGTTATTTTCTTTCTTCACGTTCTTACGGGGTTCGTGTAGATTTCGAGTGAATAACGACGAGACATTATGAAGTATCGAAACACACTTTATTTAGCCAATGTTAATCAGGACAGCTCTAAAAACACTTTTTACAGTCGTCGGAGATCTACTATAAACACGTTGGAACAATCAGTGACACAGCCTTCACACTGTCAGGCAATAAAGGTGGAGACAGCTTCACTGCAAAGCACCCGAGTACAGCTTCCAACTCTGCTTGGTTGTTCTCGGAACTCCACGTACTCTCGAGACTCTACACGGTTCACTCGACGATACAGAAGAGTATAGCTCTCGACTCAGCGCAGTCTATGACGAAACTCGACGATGCACTAATTTGCGGTGCACTAAAATATTCTCTCGATGCACTCGACGACGACCTCGGCGCTAGACTTCGAGACACTCGCTCAATGACTGACTATCAGCTCGCTAGACGAGGCGCACACACTCTTGATGAGCGACACACTCTCCCTCTCGATGAAGCACACTTGCTGACTGCAGACTAGCACGGTTTATATAGCTTTCGGCTTGTGTTCGGGAACATTCTGGACTAAACCGGTAAGAATTCGTTCCAGAAGGTTCACCAACCGTCCATGGTATATCGCCAATTTTGTCGCCAAATGTCGCCAAATGGGCGATTTCTCGCCAAATTATGGTAACCCTAAAAATGTTTTGCGGGGAAGCCATCTCACCGCGCCTTTACATTTCGTAACACTATTATAAAAATTGCTACTTTTCTCGTGTTCCACAAAGCTGTGACCATCTTTTTTGTTATACTCTATGTATTCACTATAAATAATGAACTTCCTTCTTTACTGCGAAAATAAGGTAGGAAATTTTTTAAAATGGTTTTAGTGCTATTTGTGGCAGTGTTTCATAAATATCTATCTCAGAAAAGCCTGCCACTCGCTAAGGTTTTGTAAATACAATATGTAATTTTTGCATGTGGTTTCTAGAGTATAGTATTCGAATATAATGTTTGGACTCTCAGAAATGTTTTTCTTCCAAACTGCTCCTAAATATGCATATGGAATATTCTTATACACCTCCCCTACTCCTCAATAAGTAAATATGCTACTTACATCAAATGTCACCAACGTAATCAAAAGAGTAGATGTTTCCACGCACCAGCCACTTTTATCTTTCAATTTAAATGGCAATTTCTTTGTCAAAAGTCGAAGCTGTTTTTTAGCCTAGTTTTCCCAAAACAAATACCAGTGGTTGAAGAATTTACTTCATACTCTAGGGACGTTATCGACCGGCACATTTATTCCGTAAAGTGTTCTATATTTTCCCTATCTCGATTTTTACGACAGCTTTCCTCAACAGATATTTCACGCTAGAGAACTCTTAAAATGTGTATAATCCTCATTTCTAAAAGCAGAAAAACAAGACAAGAACTTGGTACTAAAGCATTAAACATATACCGTGTTCTAGTACACACATTAAAATCGATTTTGGGAAGAGGAATTTTTTTTCTTTTGTGCGTGTGTGTGCAGTAAATGTTTTTCTGTTTTTCACGGGGGGAATACTTTTCACATTTAGTAGTAGTAGTAGTAGTATTTTTCACATTTAGAAGTAGTGAATATGTTTCACCCTTATCTTGTTTATTTTTAATAATGTATGTTAAATATTATTATAAGGGTTTTAGTACTGAATTTATAACTATTTAACAAATATGATAATACAAACATAATACCACAAATTTAACCATTATTGTTTAAAGTGAGTACAGTATTAGAATTAATGCAGATGTCTGACTGAACCGACCATTTAAGACATCTGGATGAATATTTAGCTTAAGGTATAGCGAATGGCACATTTCAGGTATGAATAAATATTCAATGATGAGGACAATGCCGACTATTCAGTGTCATTAAGAAAACAAGATAATTATTATAGAATCTAAAAGAATTTCTAAAAAAAGACTATTTAATACTATCGGTTTTCTAACGAAACCTCAGGTAGGTCAGTATGAATTCCTTGAAATATTCTTTGACTTTACTTTATCAATCAGATCTAACCTGGTATATGAATAACGCTTTAAAAGTATGGAAGTCATAAAATTTGTGATATACAGATACGAAGTATAGTACAGTCATCTGATTTCGCATATGATGATATATTATGCACTAAATTCTACTATGCATCCAGGATATACTATACACGTTTTTATATTATGAATGCAGAACTACTTGCATCTGATATGGCTCATGCAATGCAGTTACATGCAAATGGTAATGTCTTACAGAAGTATTGGAAATGTCCTCGAATTTTCTTAATGAAGGTCGGAATCCTTGTCACCACATTTTTTTGACATCCTAGAATAAACACGAGATTCGCTATTGAAAACGGAATGAATATTAACAAGGAATATTAATCGAACTACACCACGTGTTCTGCTATCACAAAGATCAAATTCTCTGTATGTACACTAAAAATTATTGCATACTAGACGAAGCCATCTCCTGCTAGGTTAACTAACTATGCAGCCACCATCAAGACAAATATCGGCTAACTTTTCAAAAGGTGCTAAAGCATGATTAGTCAGTGTCAGTTTGCTCAAGACTAATGGCGTGCTCGATAAAATGACCTCAGTATACAATAGTTCATCAGAATTTTATATTAAAAGTGGAGACATATCACACAAGGGTTAGCAGTATCATAAAATGGACTTCATACAGATGTTTGCCTGTTTAAGTTTCCATTTAATAAATTAAGTCGCTTACAGATAGAAGAATGTTATAATGCGATTAAAGCATTATTTCGCAAACAACATCAGATAGGGTCGAGTGAACGACCAAAGACATGTAGAAGTAGTATAAAACTTTTGTGAATAGCTTAAGGACGTCTAAAATAGTTTTAGAACTCTAAAATGCTTTTGTATGGTAAAGGAAGATCTGCGGATAAAATTTTATTAAATGACGATGTCTTTGATTAACATCTCAAAAGAATAATAAATACGATTAATCGAAAGAGTTTTTATTTACTTTGGCTTGAAATCACATGTATTCCGTATAATTAACATTGTGAGATTGAGTCATGGAATCTCTCTCTCGAAAGGAGTGGTAATTTGAGTATCTCTAACATATTAGCAGAGGCATTACCTCTTTAAATCTTCAAATATGCACACAACTTGGACGCAGGACCAATAGAACGCTTGAGTTTACAGGCCAATTCAGGCTCACGTCAGAGAATGATTACTGGTATCCCCTAGATCAAAGAATGTGCAGTGACTCCTATAATATTGAAACACTGATATTATGAGCGATGCTAGAAGACGTTCGAGATAATCATGCATGAAAAGTAAAAAAAAATCATTGAATCTGTTTCAAAAGTCTTTATTTTTGCATTAAATTCATGGACATTGCAAAATCCTTTCTAAAAATATCCGAGTATTATTTAATGCTGCTCGAAAGGATACGGCTTCTTTGGCTGAAAACTCACTAAACGAATCAAAACAAAAATCCTCTGATACCAGGTTGAGTGAGAATAGTGGATATGGTGGAATCACTACTGACTATTGTAATAGCAGAAGTTCCACATTCCTTGCAGCTAACGCTGTTGCAATCTTCAAAGGGCAAATTACGAATCTGATTTTAAATAATTTTTCGAGAACTGTTGAAAAACAAACGCTTGCATATTATTCAAATGCAATGCATTTTGAGGCTACATCTCTGCAATGAAATTTGATCATTTGGGAATCAAAAGATGCAACATTGTTCTTTTCGTATTTCTTTATTTTGTCGTTTCCGTCAAAGAGTTTCATTGAATGCATTTTACCAAATCCTAGCTCGCTGTTTCGGGAGAAAGTAAAATATTATCCTCACACCTTCGTCATAATGCATCTTAAGGCTGGTCAGAATGCATTTTATCCAAGCATGCTTAGAACTGGTACTACTCAAATTATCGAAGTTTTACTTTGATCACTCTACATCACTCTGCACCACAGAAAACAAAGCGTATATAACTATAAGAAATAACGAAATCTCACAGTGTTTGCGAAAATTCGTGTTTTTTCAATTTTTTTTCGCAAACAAATAACAATTTGTAATTACACATTTTAAACATTTTCGTGTTTCTCATGCCACAGATTCACATTTCAGTAATACTGAGTTTAGAAATTATAAAAAATTGACCGAAAATGATAAAAATTCATTATATTCCAAAATCATGAATAAAATGTGCGAACGGAAAATATCTATTTATACAAATTTGTTTCTTTTATTTTCCTTAGCTTCGATATAGGCAACTTTCCAGGGTATGTCGATAGATTTTTTTTAAAGTACATTTTCGGCACAGCCCTTCTGTATATTCATATTTTGTCATCCATAACGATTTCTGAAACGCTTCCATTGAAACATCTTCTAAATATAAATTTTCACTTATCCGCGTGACATTTTTTCTTGTCAATCAGCCATCCACTAAGAGAAACCGATCTTGAACTCAAGGCGCTCATGAAGAATATGTTTAACATTCTCCACGCACATTTCTAGACTGTCCACGACAGTAGGTAGTCTGATAGGCGATCTTCACGGAGCAACATTTTTCTCGAGCGACATTCGCTTATTTTCATAATTCCAGCAGTTAATCTCTGGTTAAAACATAGCACGCCAGCAGCATACGGATGGGATTTACCTTTCAAATAAGATATTACAGTACCCTTTTAAAAACTTAAAGAAAGTTGAGTTCAAAAGTGTTTCCAGTTTAATAACGTGACAATGAACATTATGAAGTATTCACGTCCTTTACAATCCATGTTGTCATCTGGTTAAAAGTGTTTCCGAAAGAGGAAGCTGCGACATGTAACACACTATATTTAAAATGCAAGCTGAAAGAATGTGTTTATATTAAATACTTAACTTTCATAAATTCTGCTTACTTCAAAAACATTTGAATGTTCCGTGTATAAATGCTGACAGTATTCAAAGGGCCATTTTGTTAGGTAAAATTGGTAAAGTCATAGACGCATATATTGGTTTTGGAAAAAATATAAGTAACACACAAACAGATATGAGGTATTTTATGCCGCTTTTTCCTTTCTTCACGTTTCCTTTCTTCTACATGGCGTAAATGGTATCTCGTATCCAACTAGGCAGCTACAATAATGATTAAAACACCTATATAAGTACTATATACCTTATATTATATACTATATACCTTTATTATATTATATACTTATATATCACCTATATAAGTACTTCCTGTCTAAATAATTTTCATGAAAACTGGTATAATTCTCTAAGGAGTTATATTGTTACTATCGATTATTCTTTTCTAAAGTCTAGAACGTCCTCTAGCATTGCAGAAACAATGCTAATTTTTAATAACTGGATTTCCAAACACACCGCGCTTACCACTGGTCTGGTGGGTCAAAATAGCTGAAACCAATAGTTCGACCAGGAATCGAATCGATGAGATATGATGGGTGTCCGTCAAAAATATCGTGGCAAATATATCGCGAACGAAATAAGTTGCTATAAGTTGCATTAATTTTTTCCTCATTTACAATTTTTAAATGCTTAAGTTTCCTTCTTATTTTTCAGTAAAAATAATTAGTTCACTCAAAAATATGAAATATAGAAATAAAAATATCCTTCTTTTCTTCTTGCGCTCCCACATCAATACGCGCATATGCATTTACAACTTTTAAAACCTGAAAAACGCATGTGTGCGATGTTATCTTCATGCGATTAATTGTACATGTTTTATTTTTTACGGCGATTATTTTGAAGACGATGTTTTCGAAGACTGCGAATTTCTGAATCGCTTTATTTTCGACGAAGATAATTTTGTACAACGATATTTTAGAACTACGATGTTTTTTCGTTGCTTTCTTTTCTCCTACGATGTTTTATAGCACGACGCTTTCACCTTGCGTTATTTACTCCAGGATGTTTTCTTTCGCGACGTTTTTGCTGTAACATTTTCGACAGTAACCGATATGAGGACATTCCCAGGCTCAGCTCTTTATGCCAGGTGTAATCTGATACACAAATCAGAATCGTACGCTCGTTTAAAACACATATACCATTTATTTTTACAGAGCAAATACAAATTGAGTAACATATACGATGTGAGTTACTTGGTTTTAGCCTAAGGGCAATAGAATATGGGTTTCACTTAAGAATTGTCTACTGGAATTTACTGGCATTGCAATTGCATCCGCTTGAGGCAGACAGCAGCTAGCATTTTTTATTAATCAATTAACTGACCAAATCCATATTAGCAGCACGATAGAGAAATGGCGATACGTTATATCCCAGTGCTTCATGTATTTAATATTAGCAGCTTATTTCTGCCTGAGTTAAATTTTATAGCTAATAATAATTGTTAAGAATACACACGAAACGTTTTTGCTACACAAAAATTTTCTATTCATTTTACTGTTAATTAAACTCTCCTAATTATTCCTCAATTTATAGAAATATGTACACATCAAATGTTATATAAACTTATAAGGTTTTCATTAATTCATTATAAAACCTTTTGTAATTACTATAACAGCACGATCCTTTAATTTAATTTTTTTTTTTTTTTTGGGTTTAATTTCATGTCACAAACTACGCTCTCATATTGTTCTTGAAAAAAGCAAAGCGAATAATAGGTATAAAGCAAAGCGAATAAAATTTATTGTGAAAAAATTTAAAAAAAAAAACAAATCTGTAATATACTTCTTTCTATCATCAGTGCGTGGTACTGATCAATGTAGGGAAAAGCAAACCAAGAAAACAATTATTTTAGTTATAAACCTTACTTAGATATAAATTTCATTTACTTACAAATTATTAAAAGGAAGTTTAAATTAAAAGTTTTAATATGTTCCAGAATAAAAATTAAAAGTAAAATACTTGCCTTTGATCTTATGCCGATTGTGAAACGAATTTGGGCAATCATAAAAGTCAGAAAGTAAAGAAGAGCTAATGATTATTCAGTTACGAGATGTGAATCGAAAATAAAATTTAGCTTAATGTTGTAATCATTAAATATTAATTATTATATTAATAGCTAATATTTAATTTTGAAACATCAGAGAGCACAAGCAGTAAACTTCTAACTATATAGTAAACTTCTGAAATGATAATATAAACATTATTCTAAAATGTTTTATAATTCCCTAAATATAAATCTTACGTAAAAAATAGCGTCTCGCTTTCAAACAAATGCATTTATTTCCATCAAAAACAAAATCTAACCACGAGTACTATCTTTTTATAAACGTTTGTTGATATCTTTATCAAAGAATGAGAATTTCATTTCCCGTTATGTATCATTATTACGTTATTATGGGAATATGCTAAAATTGTTCCGCCTATTTCATTTTCAGTTGTAATGCATTAGGTCGAAAACTACAAAAACAGCAAATGTGATTTCCACTTGATAGAAACCATCTTAAAGTGAAAAGAAGCATTTCCTACTTTACAGGGAGACCCGATTTAGTTACGGCAATAGCTTTCATATTTTATCCTTTTTTCCGAGGGAGAAGAACTTTGTCTCTTCCTTCTTTCCCGTACATGAACAATATCGAAGTGGTAGCCTAATTTGCTTTGAAAAGAGGAAATGAAATGCCATAGTTTGAATGGCGGTATCATTATGCAACATCTTTCTCCGAGAGATATCCATTTTTGCTATTGAAAAACTTTTCTTCGATTGTTTAAAATATTTATATCAAACAAACGGTTTAGATGACAGCACGCTATGTTAAAAATGATGCACCATATTACTTTCTATCTAAGGAAAATGACAATATTTGGATGTCTACGTCAAACAAATTTATCAAACATTCGAATTTCGATAATTTTGTTTTTAAACGATAATGCGGTAATTTTTACATTTAACTTGAAACATTTCTTTATGATTTACTAGTTCCATAAACTACGCGTTCATTTTCATTTTTAAATTGTTGGAGTTAAATCGTTATCTACGCATGCACTACGTGTAGCATTTACGCTATAAACTAGAATTTCCAGAATTACGGATATGTAAATTCCGTAACAATTAAGTAATTTATGGATTCAAATATCATAATTAGATTTTTTTTCAAAAACACTGCATGTGTGATTGTGAAAAAGTCAGATTATATTATTCACTGTTCAAATATACTATACACTGAATTACAACTATATCCTAATCTAGTTAGTATAGGTACAAAAGTTTTGGTTATTATTTATAAAATTAACTGTATAGTGTAAAATAATTACTTCTAACTGGCAGGTGAAAAAAATAAAAATTGTAATACTCGCATGGTTGTACGCACTCCGAGAGTCAAACAAGTAGATCATCGATTTGTAGTTTACATAAAATTTTCTGGCAAAGTTCAGCAATTTAACAATCACAAATCACAACACGCATTTAAAGAATATTATGAGTTGTAGGTTAATTGAGTGATGTGATTTGGACGACTGATGTTTCAAGTATTATTAAACGATATTGATTCTTTATATGAAAGTATTAATTCTCGCTTAATTTTCGTCGTAAAGTACTCAAGCATAGAATAAAACACGGGAATTACCACAAAGCAACTGGTTAGTACAGACGGTGTTGCCAGTTGTTGAAGCGAATGAAATGACTATATTTACTTAATGAAAGGGGATTTCGCGATTCCATTACTGCTTAAATAATGAAAAGTCCCGTGCTCATTTTAATCCGTCCGAATTGTAGAAATAATCGTCCAAATAAAAATAAAGAGAAATGATTTAAATTTTTAGTTCAGATTACAAGATATCATTAATATTTATTCTTTAGATAAAAGATATCATTCCTATTTTGCCAACCCCAAAAAGTGTCGCCTTCACCTCCTCGTCAAGCTATGCCACTGCGCCATTGCAAAGCCTGAGAGTCGAAGATGGTAGAGATCATCATATACATGGAATATCAGAGGAGTAGTAGCTGTTGTTTCGTATATCCTCGTATCAAAGCCAAGATGTTACTGCTGACGCATAGCGTGTAAGCCCGTTAAATTTCTAAATTTGTCTTCAACTGTGTCTATTCTGCCTTCCATAGCCTCGAATTTGGTTTCTATTATGCAAGTAATTTCTCTTTTCATTTCGTCTTCACCTGCTTCAATCTTTTCTTATACAGCTTTTATATCTGCTTTAACAGACTCCTGAACAACATTCATATCTTCTTTAAAAGTTACTTGGCCAGCTTCCACCTTCCCTGGAACAGCTTTCATTACCTCTTTAATAGATTCTTGGGGCTATTTCATTTCTCCTTGACCAGCATCCTCTCCTTTGATTTTTTTCATCTGTCTTTAAATGTAGCAATGGCTGCCATGAGTTGTCTCAACTGTTCTTCCATCGCTCTTGTGATTGGCATTGAAATCCCACTTCTGACACCAAAAAGTGTTGCTTGAGTACGGGTTCGTAATAAATTGAATGCACAATGTCTATAAAAAGTTAATAAAATTTATTCTTATGTCAAGAAATGAAAAAAATGCTAAACTTTCCTCAGAGATATTCGTACAATATTACAATATCTCACAGTAGTTATATTTTGAACTACTAAAACGTTAAATAGAACACAATTCAGAGCAGAGAAATTTAATCCGATCTCAGCGTGAATTCGCTGAAATCAACAACAAGAGCTAAGTAAGCAACTGCTCTGAGATGTTTCTGTCCGGCTTTTATAAGTTTTTAATCATGCACGAGAACATTCTGGTAAAATCTATTTTCTCCATATTTCTGGATAGAAAACAGTACGATTACGAGATATGTATTTATTAAAATGTTAAATGCGTGTGCTCCTGTATTTTTACTTTTCGGCGTAGCTTTCTCTTTAAAATTCGTCGCGCGCAGCATTGTACGAGGAAATGAAACAATTTAACTACAATTTTACTAAAAATAGCAATCTAAATACAAAAACCTTAACACTACTTTAACATCAAAGAGATTACATTCTGCAAGTACACAGAAATAAATTATTTGACAAGATTTCAGAATTCTACTAAAATAATTACTTTAAGCAATTCAGTTCTTCAAAAGTAATCAAACAAACACCAACAGAGTTTTCGAATAAAAATTAAATACTATAGCGAAATCAAGAAATACCCATGATCGACAACAAAACTGAAAATATTCCTGACTGACATTCAGAGCATTTTGATATAACTGAAACAAGGACATTATTAGATCATATTTAAATTTGAAGTAAATTTCATTATATATACAGGTTACTTAAAGAACGGTTACCTGAGGAACTTATACTTGATCAACTTAAAAAGTTTCCTTTTACAGTTAAAAGATACGAAAATCTATTCTCTAAATCGAAACCTTAGCTTTAATCTTGAATTTGTGGTGCATCTGGGACAATAACATGGGGTATGTAATGGTTTTACCTAAATATTTAATAATAGAAACTTCGTGCCTTTACGTAGAACAAACTACCACCTAAACTTTCAATATATATTAATATTAATTTCCAGTAGTAACGGCAGTATGAGAAATGATAATAGCAGCATCTCGAAAATCTAGCAAATAACTGAAGTTTAGTATTTTTACTAAGCTTTATTCGAAGCTTTAATTCCAGTACATTTTTAAATTGTGTATGTTATAGCTAATGTGTCTAAACATCCTTTTTTTATTTCTCTCTTTCCCTACGATGTAAAGTATATTAAGTAAGATATCCATCATTCATAAAATATACTTTTGTGTAAGAAATGTTTGGGTAAATGCAGGTTAATATTAGTATTTTGAGTAAATTTATAATATTTTAGGCCAATGGCCTAAAACTGAAATTTCCTGCTGGCCGAATACACGATCTCAGAACTATCGACGGTCTAGACTACCATTTTTTTTTTTTTTTTTTTTTTTTTTTTTTTTTTTGACATATGAAAATTCTTTTGACAGAATTTAGCTTACTAAATATTTATTAAAATATCCATAAAAATAATATTGAAAATGAAGAAAATTTGAACTTATATTAATTTTCTATCTGAAACTTAAATGTTTGATACCTGCAAGGCATTTTTGTTGGTTACACTTCCTTATATTGATAGATAAATAGCTTAAACTGATTCATAATGATTATATATAAATTGATAAATAGCTTAAATTCTCAGGCTGGCATCTTTTTAAAATAGTTCTAACATATCATTGAATAACTTAATTTAAACTAATAATAAACAAATTATAAAAACTTGTATTTCTTTTCAGAGAAAATATTCCATGTGGTACAAAGTTTGAGGATGAAAGCATAATAATTAAAAATTTCTTTGTGTCTTACAGCAGATTGACACTTTATAGAGTTTCCATCCTGCTAAAGTTCGTAGCCTTGGAGAGAAATTATTAGAAATTATCTTCATCGATTATTAATATGCACACTTTCAAATAGTTCGTGTATTACTGGAATATTTAGGAAAACTTCGGCAGCCGAAGATCAAACTTAATTTGAGAGAAAGTTTACGTTTTCAACATGTTTAATGAAAGACAAAATTTCTGCATATAGGTGATGCATATTTCCAAAAAATATTTTCACTTCGCTCTATTTTCTTGTGCTGTTCTGATGAACAGCATAAAATATGTTCATATTTTCTAAAAAGCTACAATGTTATATTGTAAAATTCTAAATTAAGAGTAAATTTAGAGAGTTATTAGAATTTTTGAAGTGGGAAACATGAAAAACGAGCAATGATCTCGCCCAGACTCCAATCTTTACCTCTTCAATACGCGCCGAATGTGCTACCGTTACTCGACGAAGGCATGCAGAAAGGAGAGAGAACATACTTTATAACTTATAGCTTTGTAAAAGTTTAAAATGTTTTATCGTTTTGGGGCAAATGAAATTTCTTAAGAGCCTTCATATGCGCAGCGAGTAATGGAGATTTTATGAAATTTAATTTTCTATAATTTATTAAAGAAATAAATAAACAAAATAACATTTATTCGTTAGGAATCAAACTAAAATTTTACATATTGCGCACTTAGTTTATAGTTGCGCATGTAACTAGAGAGAGCAATGCGACGTTACTAAAGGACGTATCCTAGGATGAAGTAAAATAATTTGTGCAGTCATTAATAGTGAATATATTACCATCCTCTACAAAAGAAAAACAGTTGAATCAGTTTTATTCCATATTCTTAATTACCAATTGTAAAATACAATACCAATTTTAAATAAAGGGCATTTTTAAAATATTAAATATTCTGCTATTATACTTTATACCTGAAAATTGTCACGGCAGAGAAATGAGAGGATAGCTTTCTAACTTATCTTATATAACGCAAATAAGCATTATTATATATGAGAAAATTTAAATGTTGTATTTTTTTAATAACCCAAACTTTGCAAAACTTTTTAAGATATAATATTTCCTCCCGATCCTCACCCCACCAAAAGGTGCTGTAATATTTTTTCCTCTATGTAACTATCTCATTTGCTTATGACTGTATTTCTCTTCAGCGGGAATTAAAAAAGTGGGAAATTTTCACTCCTAAACCTTTCAGCGACAAATTGCCCTCGTCATTGGATCTGCTGTTCTATTCTGAGTTAATCATTTGCTGTCAGATTTGATCCGGTTATCGGAGCCTCACCTTTAACCACCCTCGCCACTTTCTTTCCAGCCACCTAATTGGGTAGACATAAATCCTTCTCAATTTCGCCCGTCTGCTGCTGAAACCCGTCTCGAATTGTCAAAGAGTACCAGTAACAATCAATTTAATCATGGTAATCGTCTGCCACGTGACCTAGCATGCCGTCCCTACGGCAAATTATCAGAAAGTAGTCCCTGATCTTAAATGTTATTGAAGTGCAGTATTGGAGAAAATCACAAGGAAGTGTAGAAATCGTCAGATTTAAGGAATATCTTCTTCCTACCGCTCATGCAATCACTGGCATTAGCCGCAGCCATGAAGCCAGGCAAGAGTGTGATAATCCTAACATAATTACAACTCAGGTACTTTGAGAAACTCTTCCTTCGACGTGACTTGTAGCCGCATATTTGACAAAGTATTATTCAAATCCCGCGCGGCGAAGAGGATATTATGCGACAGCTTCAGTGAAATTTTCTCTGTGATGATCTCGGTAAGTGTAATAATTAAATCAATGCTTTCAAGCTCATAAATTATAGACATTATTGGTAAAGTTTTCTCCTTTTTTTTTTTTTTTTTTTTTTTTTTTCGGATTCCCGTTATGAAATTTTTGCCGAAACAACGAAATTATAACAGGCAAACTAACGGACAAGTATGAACATAGAATATTCAAAATTATATCAGATTTTCTAAATATCAGATTGCACAATGTGTCACACAATTGATTGCACAATCAGACTGCACAGTATCGGGCATAATAATAACCATCTAATGAATTTTTATTTATAATTATAATCGGATATATTTCATTCCAATATTGTACTAATGTACAAGTTGTGTACATGGAAGCATTTTGTGAAATTTGCTACATTTGCTTCGGATTAAAATTTTGGAGTAAATAATTATTCAATTTCTTTACTCATTAAATTGCAACTTTATTTTTATACTACAGTATCAAAAATATTCAAATAAGTGTAAATTCTTCAAAATCATAAAAAGTGAAATGTCTGCTTGCTACACAAAAAGAAGTACATAGGAATTGAGAGAATTTAAAACAACTAAATTAATGATTTGGAAATAAATTTAGATTTCGGTCTCAAAAATTATATTCAGCTGTCATGAGTCAAAACGCAAAAAAATCTTGCGGTGATTTTTATCATTGATAAACCCTTTTCTATCTCTGCATTATAACGGAAACTATGTAATTCTAGAAAAGTAACAGAGCATAAAATTGCTTTAGAACAGACGAAGTAATTCTAAGATTAAATAAGTATTTCAACAATATATCCAAAAGATTTGATTACTTGAATCCTAGAGCATCTGATATTGTGTTAGTAGATCTTTTCCGACTCTCCTGCATTGGGGATTCATTCGTAAAATTCCCCCCTGAAAGGCTGCCAGATAAGAGATTACAACCACTGAATATTGGTTGTAATTTCTTGTCTGGCAGCCATTGAATGTTCCTCAATACTTCATTGAGAAAAAGTTGTCTAATATCAAAACTGCCCTTCTTGGCAAATTTCTCTTCCTTTTCACATAACATTCGTGTATTAAAATTTATAATGATTAATAAAAACAAACAGCTAACGAAATACTCTTCTCCTTATCTCTCGCTGATAGACACATACGAATCTCAAAATACCGTCCTAAACTAGTCGAGAAGAAAGCGTCCATGGGGAGAAGCAAGTTTTATTTTATTCACCCAGTAGCATGATTGAGAAATTAATTTCTAACAAACTTTGCTTCGGTATTAAATAATAATTCTGGTTATCATTCGCCAAATTGTATTTGGAAGAGGAAATTCCATTTGAGGGAACAATCTCGAAAGGATATATCAGTTTTGAAAGCTATGTCCAATGCTCTTTTTGGATCGTTCTTGGTGAATTATACTAAAAAACTTGGGAATCCATCACCATTTTTGGCATACAGTTATAACACTCCTTTTTTAAAAGAATTTAAATATATATTTTCACCTCTAGTTCTTTCTTTCAAAAAATGCAATAAATGTAATTTCAAGAAAATTATGTAACTGACCTATATTTTTACTTATTTTGTCAATAAACCGCATCAAAGTAATTTTAGAGCACTGCTGATGTTGAACTGCGGCAATAATTTCAGTCTTGTTGTAAAAATTGTTAAAAATGGATACTTACATTTCTAAGAAAGCTTCTTTTATAAATTTTTGTCAGAAAATTGTTTACGTTTTTTAGTTCAGATGGGCGTTAGCTCAGAAGGGCTATTAGTCTGAAAACCGCATTTTGCGGGAAATCACTTTTCAAATTGTCCCCACCCAATACTATCGCCTTGCTTTATATTTAAAGAAACTAAATGACGAATAATCTACATAAATGTATGTGTGTTTGTCTTATTTCGAAAAAACAACAGTTCCTAGAGTCATCAAATTCTGAATAACATAGACCTCCACCCCAACATGGCCATATTCAAGTCCAAATTTGAATTTAGTGACTATTTCTTATTTTGTAAAACGTTAATGAATTTTTGATAAAAATCTCAATAGTTTCAAAGCGAGGAATGGCAACACGGTTTGGAATGAAACATCTTTATCTCCAGCGAGCAAGACTGTCTATCGGAAATTTTAAAGCTATATAGTTTTTAAATACTTTTATGTGTGGTGTTACCAATATGGCGTTAGTTCAAATTCTCTCGAAACGTGTATGTGTCTGTAAATTAAAAAAGCGGCCGTTTGGGAGTAATATAAGATCTGAAAGCTTTCATTTTTTTTTGGTGTAACATAAAGCTGATGCTGCACCTAATTTCAACGTGGCACCTGATTTTATCGTGAGTCACTGCATCTACCTTTTTTGTGGGGTCTTTAAAAACAATTTTCAAGCTCTTTTTTAAACCATTAAAACCTCTAATTGTTTTTCAGGGCACTATTTTGTGCATAATCTGCTTTAGACATGTAATTGAAATTTAAAATGCTTCTCCAAAGTTCTGATTTCAGTAAGAACTTCGAAGCATTCTCTGTTATGCGACAACATTTATCATTCACTTTTGTAGAAAATAGTTTTAATGGATACTGATTTTTATGGGTACTAAAATGCGAAAGTACGAGTAGTATACAGGAAGAAAATTTGAAACATTGAGAGGAGGTATTTATATTTTGCACAAATGTATTGTTAAGAAAAAGAAAAGAGACATTTTTTAAGTGCGTTAATACAATGTTATCACTATAGCGAATATTGAATATTAAACAATGAATACAAATGTGTTATTTTACAAAGAATTAAAGAATACCACTATAAAAAATACCGAGGAGCCGATTAGTTTGCGTGTTGGACAGATAGCAAGCGGAAGACAGGTGGCGTACTTCGTTGCTCTTCCATTCTCTCGACGGATGAAATGGAAGGCTCATGTTAACGTCAGCTACGATACTAAAAAAGCTGCGATTGTTTATTTCTAGGACTCATGAATAATTTGCGTTTATGTATTTTAATTGTCTCAAGTTAGTTGTGATCGAGCAAAATGCACGATCGACCAGTAGATCGCGGTCGATTTGTTGGTCCTTCCTGCAGTAGACGATGAGAGGCATTTTTTGCATAAAGCATAAAATTCAGTTTATCTCATCATCAGCAGATCACAAATGCTATGCTTTGCTTTATTTCGAATAATTTAGCGTCGCTAAAACTAAATGCGCGATATTATTTGTACTTAGAAGTAAACTAATGTTTCTTGACAGCAAAAAAAAGAAGAAATATGTAGATAATAGGAAGCACGCCGTATAAAATTACTTTGAAGCAACATGAAAAAATATGCCATTATGAAGAGTTTAACCTTTCATAAGTATAATCTCAGAGAATTTTGATTTTGAATAGTTTTCTGTGATTTTTCGTATTCAAAATTTGCGAATTAAGCAATTTTTTTAATTAAGTAATTTTTCTCCCTTTCCCCCTCAGGTAATATCATATTTGATTTAGATCAAAAAATAATTAGTAATCTTAATAACATTAGACTGAACAGGTGAAGTTGGCCCTCTGCCTAATTAAAAGGACTGTAAGGAAAACTGAGGGCTTATATTCACGTTACACATAGGGGAAATCACCAAAACTAAGCAACCTGACCAGCATTCAGAAGTCACCACTCGACGACTGGTGGGACTATTAGAGGACAAGGAAAACGCAATTACATTCAACACAATCGTATCTAAAAATACGTTGCGTGAGGACTAAGAGTATTTGTATCGCAGAATAAAGTATGGTCAAAGATAAAAATAAAGGCGAAGATTCCTTCCTTAAAATTTTAAATGATATCACATACAGTTTCTCTGTAGGATAACCGTGGTAGTTTTTACCATCAGTCTTATTTGAAACAAATTTAACGGGCCTCTTCAGTACTATACATATGTTAGAAAACACACGAATCATTGCTATTTCTCTATAAGTGTTCTCAATTAAGTTCTTTATGGAAAATCTAATTTTGTTTATATTTGTTACTTTTAAAAAATGGTGATCTCTTTTAAAAGTAAAATATTTTTAGCAATAATTTGTGAACCCTCTAACATTTGCTGAAATTTACTTAGTGAGGAGAACTCTTAATTTTGAAACATATTTTAGATTTTCTGACATGGTGCATTCACCAGTTTTTAAAATTTTTGAAAGCTGTCTCAGGATATGCAGCAATGTGTTTCCGGGAGCTAGCAAATATTAGCAAATCACAGACGAGTTAATCATAAATTATAAAATTCTTAAAATGTTTTGTGCAATAATTATTTCCGCATGTTTTAAACTTTTAACGGACACCCAGGTGCATGAATGTAAAGCATTTTACAGTAAGCGAGTGACGGCATGGAAATTAGCGTATGATATTTGAAAGTAAGATAAATAAGTACCAAATTAGACTGTCAGTTCGTCTAACTTCCTTTCTATTGCATCTAGATTGCTAAATATTTTACAGTGTTATCATGACATCAAAAACGCCCTAATTTCAAGAATCAGTGGCTTGCGTAAAAAAATAAATTACGCAAAAGCATGGAATAACTTTTCGTTCTTAGTGTAGAGAGTAACACGTAACTTTGTTATCTACTATAAAGAATTTACTGTAAATAATGAGTTGATATAAATATTTACTGTAATGGAACTTAGTGATCGACGTAAAAAGACCAATTCTCAAATTAAAGACTTGATTTTATGGACATCTTCTTTATATATGTAAGCGGCTAAAGTGTGTGTCGCCGATACTTTATTGTTGCCACTCGGAAAAAAGAGCGCGGAAATTCACGTTTCCGCAGTTTTTAATTAATATCTCGGCCGATTAAAGTCGTACTAAGATGAAAATGGTATCGTTGGATTCGGAGAATACTTCGGAATCCAAGGATACGCGTATCAAATTTCAATTCGGCGCTGTTCCGCAGATATTCGAGAAAAAAGAATTTGGCATGTAGCCGAATCCCTCTAATAGGGAAAACCCAAGAAAGAAAGTGAAGAATGTAGGGAAAACGCACGGGAAAATTAGTTTTAAATTAATATCTCGTTCTTATATCGCTAATGAAAGTCTCATGAAGACTCGAATGGTGAAAATGGCGTGCCACGGACCTGCGGAATCCAACGGTGTGCTTCGTTAAGCCCGGGAGCCAGCCGTTTCGGAGAAGATGATGTTACTTCACCCCATATATATATGTATGCGGCTTAAGTGTCTGTTTATCGTCCATAGTTTATTGGTTGCTTGCGTAACTGTACTAACCAATGGGGTGAACTTGCCACGGCACAGGGTTGCCGTTTAAATTGAGACGTAGACAATTTCCTGTAAAACTTGCCTTTGCTATGACCATCGATAAGTCTCAGGGCCAAACGCTTAAGCGCGTTGGCATTTTTTTACCTGAGCCTGCATTTGGACAAGGTCAACTTTATGTTGCCTGTTCAAGAGTTCGTGAAAAAACGGACGTAAAATTAAAAATAAGGGATGGTTCTCTGCAAGGCGAGCTTAAAAATGATGGAAAGATCTACACAAGAAATGTTGTGTACAAAGACATCTTTGACATGTGAATTAACATTTCATTACTTAAATCACCTTTATTGATTGATGGTTTTTCTGTGCTCGAGGAATTCCACAAGTAACGGACCTTGAACGTCGAAAAAGATGGTGAGCAACACCTTGCCTGCTAACGACACGGCTTGGAACATTTTAGGTGGAAGTGACGACGCATGCTTCCACTGCATGCTGCCCCGCTTTGTCTCTGGATTATAGTGATGGCACCAGGTCTCATGACCTGTGACGATCCGCTCCATAAAAGCGAGGTCTTCCTGATACCGAAACAGATGTTGCCCCATACGCAGTTCCTTTTGCTGGTCGGTGAGGTGCTTCGGAACCCAAGCGGCACGCACCTTCCGATATCGCAACCTGTCTTGAACAACTGTCCACACGGTTCCATAGCTGACATCCATCTTCATTCGCAATGTGACACGCCGATCACTTCTCACTAGGTCGTCCACCTTGTCAATGAGATCGCTCGTGATGACAGTGTTTGCCTGGCCTGGTCTCGGGTCACTCCATTTCCTGACAGACTTGTCAGAGACACATTTCTTTCCGTAAACTGTCACCATCCAGCGATGAATAACTGCCGGTTTCTCACCTTCCGCTGTCAGAAATCAGATAACACCTCGCTGCTCTTCAGTCATCCAATTTTGCAACGCGAACGCCATCCTGTCCTCATACGGACTGCGCATCGTTTGGACGACGCTTTTGATAAGAGCCTCTGCTCTTTCCTGCGCATGCGGGCGCTCACGCATGCTCCGATCCCATTCAGAGACTCCAATTGCATCCCGAGATGTTTCGCTACGTTCTCCAATGGCGGAATATGCAAATATTTAACTGTTACGTTTTTACGTCGTTTCGTACCTTTTCATTTGATCACCCCTTGTATTTATAGTTAATTATAAAAATAAATGCGAAAAATTACATCCAAACACCTACAGTGTGGATTAAGTCGTATTGCACCAAACACATACGGTATTAATTAAAACGTTCATTCGCTCATCTTTAAACAAAGAATTGCACCCTTTATTATGTATGGCTCTAAAGTCTGAGGTATATCGTTTAAGAAGAAGATAAATTATAGATATTTACGACGCGTTCAAAGGAGGATACTTCTGCGGGAGAAAAAAAGAAATTCAAAGGAGAAATCTTCTGTACTGATGGCAGGTTTGGTATCGTATTTTTTGTCTTCAACAATGGTCTTGAATTTGAGCACTTTCAATTTAGAATTAGAGATGAATGTACCCTTTTTATAGCTGAACTTTTGTACTTCGCCGTCAAATGGGTCTCTGAACAAAATAGTGCTGTTTCAGTCTATCTCATTTGTACTGATTCCCTTTCTTCCTTGGAGATCTTAAAATGTATTTCTTCTTCTAATAATACCATTATCGAGATTGAAAAAGAACTGAAAAATCTAAAAGTTAAAAATATTTCGGTTGCATTTTCATTTGTTCGTGGTCATACAGATGTCGTTGGAAACGAACGAGCCGATTTTCATGCTGAGACAGCGACTAAACGGGTAATTGACACCTTTGTCAATATTCCTAATTCCTTTTCTAAGAAGGTCATGTATGAAAGTACTGTGGATTCGTGGAACCACGAATTCATTAATTTAAATAAAGGGAGGTTAACTAAGAGATTTTTCCCTTCTATCAAGATGAGATTGTCGTGTCATCACTTCTTTACAAACTATAAATTAACACAATTTCTTACTGACCATGGAAATTTGAAAAATTATTTGAGCAGATTTTAAGTTGAGCCCCGAGTCTGTCTGTGATTGTAGCCTCGTTGGAGAAGAGAATGTTGAACATGTGCTTGTTCTATGTCCTAAATATGAGAGCGAAAGAAAAGTCTTGAAATTTGGACTGAGAAATTTTAATATTAACTGGGGTCCAGAATTTTACCAATTTATTTCCGATAGAAGTGCTTTTAACACTTTTTGTCAATTCATTGTGAAACTTTGTAATCATCCTTAATTTTATTTCAGTTTTTTTCTTCTTCTTATTTTGTATTGTGTTTCATACTTACTTCTGTAAGCCCCATGTGATACTATGTGATACATGGGGAACTTATTGTGTTTCTTTAATATAAAAAAACCACCTAAGTAATCATTGACGCTTAAAAGTATCTGACATCTTATTAAAACATCATCGTAATTGTCTCTCTAGACAGTATTGTGCAACATTATGAATGATGCTCATGTTATTTGTGTAAAGAGAAGTATTCATGGAAAGGGAAAAAATCAGGTTTGTAAACTAATGTTCTCAAGTAAAAAATAATATGGAGATAATATGGTTGGTATACATTAATCTTCTGATAGATTTTTTATGTTATTATGTTATTATATACAGGTGATCATTTCTAAGGAGTAAATAACAGCTAACCTGAAATTTAGTTAGCATATACCATCAAAGAGAAAAGCACAAGAAAAAATCAATCTTGATAAATGAAGAATCGATGAAGTAACCTAGTTAGGTAAGAGCTGGTCTTTTCTTTTCTCTCTCGTTTTTAAAGAAAGAAAGAAAAGCAATCTTGAAGAGTGGAGAATTGATCGTGCTACGATACTGCACCACATTAACATTAGTTTGCTCTCCAGAAAAGATAAGTCTTGAAGAGTAGGTACATAGGTAAGCAATTTAAGATAATACGTTCTCGCAGTATGTCTAGGAAACTTGTTTCTGAAGCATCCCGTGCATACCCCGAGGTGTCTTTTTTAAAGGATACCTAGAATGATTAATAACACGAAGCCTAGATTATCTAATTGAAATAGTGAAAAAAAATATTTTAGTTCTTGGGGATAAAATAATGAATGCTTGAGAAATAGAAAATTAAGAGCGTGCTTCTAAATAACTGACTCACTTGCATGTCATAGGAGGAACAATTCTTAACCTTGAACACTTTAAAGCTATTTTTTTTAATTATTTATACTTGCTAACTGATCAAATACATTTCAGGGATTAACTTATTATCTAGTTAATGTGTAAGATTCTCACTAGTGTAATTCTCAGTTACTGTAGAAAGTGAGGAATCTTAAGAACTAGTTAGCTAATAGTCGCTTAAGTTTGTGTGACAAGAAACAGCAAGATGGAAGGGTAACTAACCCTTTATTATTTCAATAAGATTTAACAAAACTCCGTCTTAGGGTATGCAATCAAAGCCGACACTTAGGTTTGAACTTAAGAATTAAACTAAAACTAAGATTAACTAAAGAAATATAGACGAATCTATCAAGATTCTAACCGAGTTGGCCTCTTAACTTTACTTAATTACGAAGCTTATCAAGGGCCTAAGTACGGCCGAGCGTAATAACAGCTTTGAGAGGGAGAGTGGCCAAAAGACAGACATGTGTAAATCAGAAACTCTGGTTCTCTCTAACTGTGCAAGTAACTTTGCGATTCAAATACCGCTCCTCCTCATTAAGTATATTATATTCATTAAGTATTCAGAAAGATTCCAAAACTACGTTCTGGACGGAAGTAGTAAGTTGAAATTAAGAGTTTGACAGGAAAGGAACTTAAAATTTAATTGTTAATAAAATTAACATAATCCTTACAAATGTAATAAAAATATTTAATTACTTTACCAAAGGTGATCCATGTGTGGATGGACCTTTCAACAAGTTCATTAACAACAGAGCAATCGTTGTGAGAGTGGCAATCATATTATAGAATGGTCTGTTTATGTGAGTTAGAAAGTATGATATTACTGCAGTTGCATGATATTGCAAAATTCTTTAACATCTCATTTTATCGTTCCCTCAATTAGTGTTTCCCCTTATGTATTGCCATGTTTGGTTTCAGATGAAATGCATTATAAATAAAATTATTTACTCTTTCATTCTGGAACTGTGGTCTTACTCCATTGATCATTTGCAAGTATTTTTCATAACTCAGCATTTTTGCATGGATTGTTTGAAGCAAAACTGTGAAGAAATATACAAATAAATTATTTGAGTAACCTCCTCTCTAGAGAAGCAATTTACGCAATATAGTGATCCACTAAAATCTCACATATGATATACAACACCACGTCCGCGTTATTAGAAAGAATTCAAAACGTTTTCTCGCTGTAAATGTTTACAAACTCCTATCATGAAGAAGATATGAGTTCGATTATAGCAGAAAGCGCTCTGCATTGAACAATATGCAAAGCATTTATTTGTTACTGTATAACCGATATTAAGCCATGTAGACTCACCAGGAACCGCTAGAGTATTTTGCAGTGACCTCGAAGTTCAACAACCTCGAACGGCCCAGGGTTTCTAAGGAAACATTATGATGGTTTCTAAGGATTCAAGAAGGATTAAAATGAAGTTAGCTTCATTTTATTCCTCCATTTTCAGAGCACTTAAGCTTTGCTCCTCCAAGTCGGATCTTATCAAGAAATAAACTGCTTAAAAGCAGTAGCTTTTGATAAAGGCTTTTCACCTAACAGGATTTACCATGCAGTTAAAAAATTCTCATCTCAGCACATCAGAAAGGACCTTCTCGTTTAAAGAGATTGTAGTCGTTTTTCTTCTATCAATATAATTCCCAGTTCAACACTTAAAAACCACATTCCGGATATGAACTCCTGGGGTATATACAGCATTACTTGCTTGTGCGACTTAATTTATATTGTCAAACTAAAAGGATCATAAAATTTCACGGGAAGGAACATGAGTCATATGTTAGGGAAAAGTAAACATATAATTCGACTCTTGCCCATCAATGTTGGTTAGAAAAGCATTTTTTCTATTTTTCTGCAGGCAAAAGTATTGAAAGATAATCTTCCGTTATAGAACTAGATTATATAGAGGTGTATCAGATTTTAAAAAAATCTTTCAGTTCTAGTTAACAATTTCACTTAAACATCTTTATCCTCAATTTTTATGGAAATTATTTCATAGTTGCTCTCATTCCTTATTAATAGATGGCACTATTAGCTTTGATTCCTTCCTCATACTGTTATTGTCTGAGCGCACGCTTGTCTTCCTTCATTTGCACTTCTGCAACTGAAGAAGAGGGTACTATATTTAAACCTTCGTATTTAATCCTGTATATTTACGAATGCTAAGCTGATTCATTATGCTTTAGCATCTCTAATAACTGTTATTTGGCGTATTAATTTAACTTAGCTTTACTGATGCTTTACTCTTATTCTAATTCGGAAGTTTGATTACGTCAATTACTCATTTTAAACTTACTCTTTTAGATTTCTTGAGAGATTTTAGTGTAAAAAAAGAAATAAATTTAAGAAAAGTATATCAAGTATTTTTAATTATTATTAAAATGATTAATTTTTCATTAAAGTTAGAAAAGTTTTAAAAATTTTGCGTTTATACGTTCACTGATTTTATTCTACATAATAGCAAACTGTGCAGAAGTTTACTGAAATAAGACTGAAATGTTACTTTGATATTTATGTAGTCGCATCAGTGGAAGAAGGAAAGGAAATATTTATTTTAAAGATTAGAAACTAATATTTTTTATTAAAATTCAAAAAATACTTTATTTATCATTTTTTATTAATTTTTTATGGAAATATTAAGTTTTCTCTAATAGATAGGCAGGTATAATTTTTCAATAAATAAACTGCATTTAAATTTCTCTAGTGTTCTAAAAATTTTCGAAGATAATTTCTCGTTTCTAATTACCTCAATACAGTTAGATTATTAACAACATAAATGTAAGTATTTTTCATCAACTAATTCTGAGAACGAGTGACAAACGTAGTAAACTATAATATAGAGGAACCGAAAATTTCGAGATAATACAGTAATTAAATATGAAAGAATATTAGATTTACAAAGATGTTAAAAAACAGAACTTACGTTGAATCGCGTTTGAAAGAAGTTTAGGAAGAAAACAAGATGTTGACGATAAAAAGACAATATAGATGTATAGGTCTCACCTATAGGATTCCATAAGTCTTCCTGAAAGATATTTTTTAAAGCATTTTAGAGCTTACAGAGAACTTCAAAGCATTTTCTAGGGAGAGAAAAAATTATTTTTAAATAACGGAAGAAATACCACGAACTACTTTACATTCGATAAACACTTGGCAATAAATTTATAAACTATAAGCGTAAAGTTTTCTAAAAGGTCTTTTCGAAATGTGCAAATTGTCTTTTACAGAAAAACTGAAAGATGCATAAATATATTTGCAAAACTGGTCACCTCCAGGCTATATTCCCATCGCATTTCTTTGCATACGTATTTCTTTGTGTTTTTATACGTTTTCATCGTTATAGATCATATATAAAATGTATTTCGTAAAGCTAACAGTAAAGGGTGCCAAATGCGATCTATTCAATGCTGCTTTAAATATATGACATAGCTACCCAGTTAATATAAATCAACGCATCAGTCTGAAAGTTAAAAATATACGCAGTTACTACGTAGAATTAAATTTATATTTTGCTTAATGATCTGTTATTAATAAATAGTTATAAATAGTATAATTAATATTATTAAAATAGGATTATTACCTGTATAACATTCCTTTCTTGTTTTCAAGTTTGATTATCCCCCACCCCGGAAAAAAGGAAGGGGAAATGGAACAGGAAAAATTCCTGATTCTACCATTTACAGATTTCTCTTAATTGGAAAATGAACTTTTAATCTCCTACCGAAAAATAACGTACCGAAACATACCGAAAAATAACGTTAGTTGATCTTAGTTTATATCTTTACTTTAAAGATAGCATTTAATTAAGCCACCTGGAAATGTTTACTTTATATTTCATTTCGCTCTTTCTCGCTGATAAAGAAATTCGTTATCAATGGTGACCATTCTCTACTTTTCTCTCGTTTTTAGCAATCTTACTTAAACGCGGACTTCTTAAAGAATGAAATCTGTTCTCACAGACTGATAAACTGTCTGTATCTCTACGATTTCGTTTAAAGAATAATTTATTTTCTTAAAATAAAATATAAGAAAGCTTTATTAATATGGTAAAATTTGATAATATGAAGTTATACTTGTTTCAGTTAGCATTTCACTGATATGGTTACGACTTGTTTAATATTTTTACTTCATTGGGCAAAGTAAAGGAAGTATTGTAATCTCGAAAAATTTCGGGTATCATATTTCAACGAAAAGATTATTTTGACCTCTCTCGAATCCATCTGAATGATGTTTTTGCTTGACATCTGTATGAAAGGACAGAATAAGGGTCTCCTTTTCCCAAAACGATCTAAAAATAGATTTAAAACGGATTCAGATGAGATTTTTTCGTGATTTTTCGTGTACATATCTCGCATAACTCAAAAACGAGTAGACTCAGAACGTTGAAATTTTGTATATGGGACTGCTATAACATGTAGTTGTGCACCTCTCTTTTTGGTTGTGATCAGCCCCACCAAAATGTATACATATATACATATATATATATACAGACAGATAGTTATAGCCATATATAATTCTTTTATTAGGCGCAGTGAGATCAGTTTTTTCTTATATGTTGATAAATTGTGCATTTTTTGGTTTAAAAGTTATTGAATTATGATTTTCCTATGTTCCGATTAGGGTTTTCATGCCTTTAGCTAATCTGCATGCAACAGTTGTAGAAATTATCGACAATTTGAAAGTTGCTTAAGAGCGAATAAGCCTAACGGAGCGGCCATTTGTTTACATTTAAGACTTAGCAGAATAGTGAATCAAGTCAGTTTCTGCATCTGCAGTGTCTTTTTGCAGAGTGGGACCAAAAGTGAACTTGCAGTTTTGTGCACCGAAAAATATGCTTTTTTGCCCGCTAACCGAATTGCTTGTTTTTGCATAGAAATTTTAATTTTAATCGTAGAAATTATTTTTGACAACTTTTTAAACTTTATTTGGTGTTTTATATTTTTCTTAATTTTTCAGTTTTTAATGAAGATGTTTTTATCTCTTATGCATGCCTTGCCGCGAAACGGGAACTGAATTAAATGAGAAATACATCTCTAATGAAATTCTAGGAAATAAGTATAAATGAAATTCGGAAAAAAATCTGTAAACTTTAATAAACCGTACAAGGAAATCAGGTGGTGCCCACATCACAGTCTTTAAATTTGAAATCAGGTAAACGAGCGCAGTTACCAGTTGTATTCAAAATGGAAAGGATTAAAATGTTATAAAGCTGCTTAATACATCGAAGAAACCTTTAAAAAACATTTTTAAAGGCAACTTTCTGATTCTCAGCTGTATGAAAGAATGGTTTTCCCGTTGTTTCCAAAGTGAAATTTATGGCATAAATTTTGGTAAGAAATGTACACTGCTCGACATTGAAAATGCAAAAAGAAGGAATGGTCAGAAATTTATGCAAATTTTAGAGTAGACGCACGTCGCTGAGTTATGCGAATGATGTAAAATGTGCAGCTCTCCGACGCACTTGAAGTAAGATATAAGGAAAGGAACGTGCAGAATGGGCAATATTCGTGTCATTATTTCTGCCAGATGAATTATCGAAGAAAGATGGTTTTTGTCCCGGAGGATACGTGTAATAGGAGAGAATGCCGGGCCGCCGTCAACGGAGGCACTTCCAGGAGATAGACGATTTTACAAGGGGTATGGTGATCGGACTGAGAAGGGCGGGTTGGTCCTTACGTCAAATCGCAGCTGATACCCACATGGATGCGAGCACGATGCATCGGCTATGGCGAACATGGTTGGAACAAGAAAATGTGGGAAGTAGGAGCGGTGCAGGTGCAGCTAGAGTGACGTCAGCACGCGTGGATCGACGCATCCGTCGACAAGTCACTTGTACCGCAATTCTGCAGCATGTGCAAGATACTCTGGATGTTCCCATGTCAACCATAATCACTTCCCGTCGATTGGTTGAACGTAGCCTGCACTCACGACGTCCGTTAAGAAGACTGCAATAACCTCACACCATAGACGCCAACGTTTAGAATGATGCCGGACTAGAGTGATGTGGATGACAGAATGGTGAAACGTAGTGTTCTCAGATGAGTTACGCTTCTCTTTATACAGTGACAGTCGCCGCACACGTGAAGACAGATCTAATCCGGCAGTATTTGTGGAACGCGCCACCGCGCGACAACGTGGCATAATAGTATGTGGCGCTATTGCCTATGATCCCAGGTCACCTCTAGTTCGTATTCAGGGCACTATGACGGCTTAACGATACTTGGATAATGTACTGCGGTCGGTGGCAATCCTCTACATTCAGGGGCTACCTAATGCAATGTTTCACCAGGATAACGCTCGACCACACAGTGTTCGCATCTGCCAACATACTCTGCAAGGTATACAGATGTTTCCTTGGCCGCTATACTCTCATGACCTGTCACCAATCGAACATGTGTGGAATGTGATTGGACGCCGTTTGCAGACTCTGCACCTGCCTCGTTCAGAAGGCGAACCGTGGCAAATGGTTGAAAGGGAATGGAGAGCCATCCCTCAGGGCTCCATCCGCACTCTTATTGACTCTATGCCTAGAAGTGTTTCTTCGGGCATCGCTCTCCGCGGTGACCCTACATCCCACTGAACGACACCGTTCTCGCTGTGTATTCTGACTAGCATTTTGAAATAAAGATCACTTATTGCTGCTTGCTGTCTTTGTCTTTTTTACAAATTTCATTACTTTATGACCACTCCTTCTTGGTGTTGCATTTTCAATGTCGATCAGTGTATGTCTTCTTTTTTCAAGTACGGTGAATCATGAGCTGTTTTTTCGTGTGTGGGTGTGAAATTTCGCTATAAAGTATTTCAATTTGGGGAACCATTACCGTTTTACAGAAGATATATAATACATGGTACCACAATAGCACACATAGATAAAATAGCACACATAGATATCTATGTCCCACACATAGATAAAATGTCATGTTTTGGAAGACAGAGGAATAACTGACAGAGAACTTGCTGAGTATGGGAAAGAGTTAAGTATAAAATACCCTTTCTGTATTGAAACTACAATAAAATCAATTATTAATGTAAACATTAAAAGTACTATATTGAGACATTTATTGTCATATAAAGATAGCCTTCACAGTAGACACAATAAAGAGACAATAAAAATAGACTTAACTTTAAGACAGCTTTTGTGTGCCAGTTTCAGACACCATGTTTATTGAAACAATCAAGTCATAGTTAAATATCTTATGCTGGAAGCATTATCCTTTTAAAACTAACGTACAAAATACTTTCGTATTTGTAAAGTACTTTACATGAGAAGTAAAATCTCAAAATTAGTCAAAAGTACTCAAATATCTTTCTAACGTGATATAACACTGAAATACCAAACAAGATTGGTTCATTATGAGTTATTTTAGTTCTTGAAAGCCCATCATCGGCCCAGCGGTAAAATTACTGAACACTAGTAGTTCAACCTGGGTTCAATTTCAGATGAACTGCATGGCCGCTTTCGTGGTGTTTTCCCATGTGTAACGTGTATACAAGCCATTTTTACTTACAAAATAGTCCACGAAGTCCTGCCTTCGCTTAGGCAGATAGCCCTCGAGTGCTTTGCCGTAATTAAATAATCCAAACCAGTTTTTGAATAGAAACAACAATCCGGTTAAAATATATTTGAACATATTGTGTTAGCGACATAATAAATTACTGCAAATTCAATAATATGCAAACAATGCGAATGAGGGTAATTTATCATTATTTCTTAAATTACAATTTGAATGATTAAATAAAATGCGTAGCGAAAAAGATTTTAGATGGTGTTTCCTTAGATTCCTTTTCTAATTCAATTCAGTATAAAACTTGATTTATTCTGTCGTCTGTTAAAATACACTGCTACGCAATATCAGATGAGGGCATCAAGATGTTGCTATCTCCATTGCCATCCAAGATACTGCTAATTATATTTGGAGCCACCAATCTAGTCAGAAATATGCATTCGATGATAACTAGTCAAATCAGAATTTCCGACATCAAACGGCTTGAATATACTAGCTGTTGCTTCGTTAGTAACTCATTTATTTCTCTCCTCGAAAGAATCTTTATATACTATAAAGCGGAATTTACTTCAAAGTAGATATATTGGTATCTGGAGGCAACTGAAATTTATAGAAGCTTCTATAAAATAAAGTGATATCTTACTTATCTTGCCCTATAATTGCAGGTTTTTTTCATTGCAGAACAGAACAAAAATAATCGTGTTACGGAATTTTTATTATTTAACATATAAATTATTAAAATCTTCAGTAATAATGTTATGATAAATGGGTAACAATTATGATAATTTGAATGCCATAAAGCAAAATGTAGCTCTATATTAACTCTGAATATGCCGTAGATTCGAAGACTGTGTTGACTAATCTAGAGTCCTATGCAAAAGTTTTTACTTTTGGAAGAAAAGAGATTTTTACCAGGTTCCATCACTGACTGAAATTTTCTATAAAATTAAAATCATTTTGAAACCACTTCTTGATAATTTCGAAGTAATAAAGGTGCTGTTATAAGAACTTAAAGCATTTTGGCCAAATGTCGGGAGAATTTGTAACCCAAACTGTCACCACGAATTTTCAGATAATCCCTGAATCTAATCAACTTATTAATGTGATGATAAATAAGATGAGCTATGTCTTATATAAAATCTATTGTAATTAAATTTTAAAAAATATTTAAATACCTATTTAATGCAAACTAAAAAGTGTTTTCTATAAATTCATATTAGGGGTGAATTCTAATTCTTAAAATGAAATTTAAATAGCATTTGACTTTTAAACTGCTAACATCTTGACAGCCACCATTGGATAAACTAAGAGTGATCTATAAGCTGTAAACTAATAAGAAGCTGTAAAATAATGAAATCAGTAGTTTATTTATGGCAAAATTACTATTAAACCACAGAAGTCTTCTGTTGCCCAGCATTGTTGGTCCGAAAATCACACTTTCAATTTTTCTGCAGCAAAAATTATTCAAAAAACATCTTCCGTTGGTGAACTGGATTTTCTAGAGGCATTTCAAATTGAAAAAAATCTTCCTGTTCTAGTTAACGACCCTAATTCCCATCCATCTTTGCCTTCAGCCTTTAAAGAAATTATGTTTTAGTTCTGGTTTTATCAAGATGGCGCCAATAGCTTGACTCTTGTCCGTTCTTTCTTATCTTTCCTCATCTGATCACTATATCTTATCTCGCTCATTTGCGCTTTTGCAGCTTAGGATGATGGTTCGGTCAAACCATCGAAACTAGTCCTGTGAAAATTTGAAAATATAACGCTGATTTTTGTTGTTTGATTTCTAAATTAGTATTTGTTCGGCGTGGTCTTAGTTATAGTTCAGTATACATGCTGTGAAAAAAAAAAGATTCGAGATCGAGTTGTTGATAAATATTAATATCGCGGAATTATAAAAATACTTTTTTTGCTTTATTTAAGTTGGCAATCGTAATGTTACCCTCAGATTTACAGTTCTGAACATCAAAAATACTTTTTTTTCAATTAGGTTGGCAATGAAAAATTCCCTCTCAGATTTGCAGTTCTGAATATTTCCTTTGAAGATTCATAGGTAAACAAGGTAAGAAAATATTTTCTTTTACAAATCGATATCAATTTTCCATTTTGTTGTAAAAACATGCAACTTTTCCTGAAACTTCACGTTGTGCTGTGGAATTTTATTGATTTCGGCTCTTTTCAAGATGATGTCTTTTAAAATATCGAGTTTTCTAGCCGCAGAATTGTTGTTCATTATACAGATAGTGTAATAACTCTGAAGCAGTGTGCTATAATTAAAGCCTTAATTCACAAACTAGTAAAATTCTGATCGCAGTTTTAATAAGTGTATGTGATAATTTTATATACAATGTTTTATTCCGCAGGAATTTATTCCTTTTTTTCCAATGAGATTTTTATAAAATTTATGCGTTTTTACCATGCTATAAAATCGCTTTCTACTTCATTATTTTAAGGATTTACTTACGTAAACTAGTGACAATAAGTACTACAATATAGTTTGGAAATAATTGAATTAAATATATTATAAAAATAACATTACAGATTTATTGCTGTATTAGTCTATAATACAAACGATTTCCTCAATCATATTACGTTATTTAAAATATTTCCGCTACGTAAGATGGTATTTTATTTTTAACACAACGAAGAATCTTCAAGGTAATCTTGTTGATAATTCCTTTAATTATAAATAATCAAATGTTGGAATTAAAATATAAAGTCTTGCTCAGACTTGAAAATATGTGTTGCCTCGAAACTATGTGCTTTCTTCGAACTTGTTCACACAAATGTAACCCAAGGGAAAACTTATGATTGAACTCTTAAGGAAACACAAAGTTTGCAGATGGAAATTTAGAACTTGAAATGTTCTTTCGGTTATCTCCTTTAAGTTTTAAAACTCATTATGAATTTTATTTTGCCCAAAATATATGCAGAAAATTCTGAATATCTAAACTATTTTGCCTATGCCAAAATGCAGTTTATTCAGAGGGAAAAGGTCCTTTTTTCTAAACTCTGCTGATAGTTTATATAACAGGAATATATATTTATACAAGAGCTGTATTTATGTAAAGTACGTCATTGGTACATTGACTGACCCCGGAATTTTCAGCTATGCAAAGAAGACAAGCTGCCAGTACAAGATCTAAATTTATGAAAAATAGTGAATTAATAAAATAAAATTATGAAATTTTCTGGACTACAACACTGGAAAAAGAGAATAAATGGAATGGGTTAAAGCCACAGTTTTAGTCTTTCCATCATTCATCAAGCATATGCAACATAATGTAATACTGCCCTCTATGTGCTCATTTTCGCTTTCAGTAAACTGCCACAAAGCATGGTCGAAGTTCTGTTTTGCTGTCACTGAAGAGCTCTTAATTTTCAAAATAACTAGTGATGTCCCAAACTATAAAATAAAAAAGGTTAACTCCTTATCCAAATGAATATTTAATTTGAAGCTTATGGTAATTCCAGATAAATTGACACTAGCTCTGTAGGTAACGTAATTATTCTTTCTCGCGCAACTATTATAAAAATATGATTGTGAATATAACTGCAGCTCTCAAACCTCTAGTTATGCTAAATTAACTCTTGTTACATTCAGAACTGCGAGTGATTCTCTTATCTCCTGATACTTACTAGGTTCATTACTTTGGATATTCACTCTCTTTTATGATTTTTCGCTAGTTCTAATTCATTTCTGCACTGCAGATATAATGTTTCGTTCTGGAATTTCCATAAGAAAATTCGGTTTTTCTTTTCTGTCAAAATCCACGAGCATTTATTTATCATTAAGAGGTACTGTGAATCAATTCTCTATGAAACGGTCATTCACGGTTTCAGATGACTTTAGTCATCCGGTGCTTGTATTCGAAGTTGATGTGTGATCTCAGTGATTGTTTATTTCATCAAAAGTTCGGCGCCGTTTCGGTGGTATAGTCTTAAGGAGGTAGTCACTACCTGAGGGTTCACTAAAATATTTCACATACATGTCTTCTCCAAAGAGAGGCTAAGAAAAAATTGTACATGGAAAACTTCCAGTACCAGCATAAGAACAATATTTATGAGTAAGATTTTCAAAATTAAAATAATTAATGTAAAGTTCAGAATAAATAAACAAAGAAATTAAACTTTTATTGTTGTAGTTAGGAATAAAATGTGCATTTTAAAGAAAAAGAAGCTCCATACTATACCTAATTGCAGATGCCATTAAATATTTATTATGCTCCCGCAAACTGTTGTCTTATGACACTTCAGTCATTTACTTAGAAATTAATGAAAATACATGCATACAAAAAAGTAAACATTAATTTATTAATAATTTAATTGTACAGTTACAAGATTCCCAAATTAAAAAATTTTAATCATTCCAGCTTTCATAAAAAGGCAACAACTAACAATGATCTCTTTCGAGATGCGGGAGACAAAGTTAGTTGAGGCAACAGAATCTCTCTAAGGAAATACGAAATCTTAACAGCCAATGTCAGTAAAACTCTGAATTTATTCTTAATTTCCATGCGTGTTGTTCGTATGGTCATAGCAATACATCACACCAATTCAAAGCGAATCACGAATTACAGAAACTGCATTTATCATCTACGCCTTTTCTTCAAGCTCTTATCCTCGTGAAATTGAACTTGAATGTAAAGAACAGATAAGAAAATAAGAGAAGAAAATTTAATTCTTGCAAAAACAAAATCATCCCCAAACATTCAAGAACACTAAAGTTTTGCTTCTGCTAACCAAAATTAAAAATATTAAACTTTCATGTAAACGAAATAATGTAGTGATTGGCAGTGATTCGAAATACTCAAGCCACTTAACTAATGAAAATGTGAAGGAAATATTAATCTTGTTAAGCAAAATAAGCCTAATTAGTTAACACATAAATTTAAGAACACAAAAGGAATCTAAATTCATTGAGCAACGGCACATTTGCATGAGTGGCTTATTAAACTAAATGAAGTGAGTGATTAATTTAATAGCAGGAGAATTTGCAGGTGATACTCTGTGCATTTATTAAACTATTATTACTCTATTTCCTACCTCGCATGCTTATCGGAACATTGAGTTCTTGCAATAATCGTTCTTACTCACGTACTAATTATTCAAAATCTGAAGAAGTCAGACAATGTTTGTGAGATTTTAATTCTATCTGTTTACAGATATTTGAAAAAATGTAAAATACGCATTAGTTGAGAGAAAATATTGATTAACGTCATTAACAATGTACATCAAAATGTCTTGCACTTATTTTAAAATAAAACTCTTCTTTCCCCGCTCTCATCAGTAAATGGGTTGGCGCTGCTGCCGTATCTTTGGGGCTGGCTTGGGTTCGAATACCGGAGTAACTGTAAATCTTTATAATTATATAGCATCTGTGCGGTAATGAGGGCGCGTAAAATATTGGCTATCCGAACGTCCTCTGGTGAGGTTCCATAAAAGGGAAAGAAGGATGGGTGAATCCGTTACAGGGAATGATCCGTTACCCGCTATTCTCCGTCAAAACTGAGATAGAACTTTCCCTTACTGGGGGTGTAAAATCAGTCGCCCATTATAGTGCACTTTGGGCAACGTTCGGACTGGCTCCATGAGTTTATTAGTTTCTCCCCCCCCCATGTGTAGCGTAATATCAGTTTATCCCTCCATGGAAGCTTCCTTCACTTTGGGAGAAAGGCATCGTGCTGCTTTAATCAGTTAACCACCAATAACCTTCATTCAGAAATACATATTTATATTACTTTGACGGAAAATTTCTGTTTGTACGATTTCACATTTAAAAGCGAAATGTATAAACAAAAGCTGGAGTTTTAAAAATTAAAAATTATTTTTCAGTCGAGTTTTAATTTTAATTAATAGTAAAGATATAGTTCCATTTATTTCACAATAATATAATGTTATGAATTTTGTACATATGTAAATAAGTTTAGTGAAATTATATGTTAAATTGTAGCATTTTTAATAATGTAGCATGAAATGCTTGAAAGAAACAATGCTTTGCCAGAAAAATAAGACTAGAGAAGGCAAGTTTATTTAACATTGAGTAAATAGCCATCTCGCTAAACTAACAAGATAACGCCAAGGTGACGATGAATTTGGCGACAGATTTTTCTGATCCCTGTATAAATGCAATGGGTATTTTAATTGAATAACTGTAATTGACCCAATATATAGTTGTAAACCTATCCGGCCCTCATATGCCTTCCAATAATTTCGAGTAGAGAAAAGTACAATGGATTTCTTGGAGGCGGAGAAAATCCATATTAGACATGGAAAAGAGTCAGTTTCTCAATAGTTATTTCGGTTAAAACTGAATACGGAATATCTAAATATCTCCGTACAAGCTAACCTTTTTAGATGGACTTTACATTACGCTGTGTTTAGCATTCTTAGTAGTTCGCAGTATAACTATTGATTGTGCTGCTCTGTGATGCTGAGAAGAGTTGAACGGGTATTTTTTGGATAAAGTTCCAGAACTATAAAACGTTCCTTTAGGTAAAATAAAATTTATAAACCTACAACTGGGTACGAACCCATACGTTCGCAATTTATTTACTTAAATAAAAGCGAAATAATTGCAGGCTTTATTACATTATTTTCTTTTCCTTTTTTGTTATTAAAAATGTGGTACCTCTACTTTTCAGCATCCGGCAAACTGTCCAGTTTCTAGAATATTTTCGAGTATTTACACATCAACAGAGTAGCTTCGCACGCATTTACAACACATGCTTCTAGTTTCATGTGAATTTACAGGATTTACGTTTGACCGTAAGGGCATAGCTGAACATTATCCTCAGCCACATAATTTTCTATTTTCTAATAAAATTTCTTGTTTATTATAAAAAGTTACTTTTTATAATTACTTATGAATTTAAGAACATCCGTTTTTTACTAATACGCAATATTTTCGTCTTTATGTAGTGGTGCGGTGAATCAGAAAGAAGCAAGAAAATTAATTATTCGGTAAGTTATTCTGTAATTCGAAGTTTTCAGATTTCAATTTTTTTCTGTCTTAGAAAAAGTAGTTTTCAACATAAAACAGGGTTATTTTATTTTTAACGTTTGTTAACGATTCATTCTAATTATGCGCTCGTCAGCGGCCGAACGGTAATCTCCCTGAACACTGGCAGTTCGAGCTGGGTTAAAATTCAAGCAAGCTATATAGGCATTTCTGTGTGTTTTCCGTGTGTAACGAGCTACTTTCCCTTAGGAAGTCATCCATTAACTTATCCACCATTAAGCAGATAGTCCTTTTTTGAAAACAAAGATACTAATTATGATGGAAAATTTAATGCGAACAAATTTATTTGCAAACTGCAACTGGATATACTCGATTCGATAATTTGTGTTGAAGATATTACTAACAACATCCAAAAATAGTACAGATTTACTCTAATCTGTTGGTAAGCATGATGTGAAATGATGTCATGTCCCGAGATAAAAAAGGTTAAATAATATAAGTTATCGTTATTTCTTGGACTCTAGAAAACTAGGACACTCACTAGTACGCTGAAATCGATAATTTCTACAAGCAGCGGCCAAAATGGCTTTCGCTTGCCTAACATAAGCATATCCCAGCGGACATATTCGTCAATAAAGAGATAAAATATAGTAAATGTCCTTGGAAAAGAAGAGTGACAATATAATTTTTCACAATGAAAAATAATGCGGTGTCGTTCGATTGGGAAAGCAGACTGCTTTAGAGCATAGCCTTCTTTCCATTAATTAAGAGATGTTAGCATTTTCACTTTTTGTAGAACACATATTCATAAATACAGATACAGTTATCAAATATGCAGGAATTTAAGAATGTTATAGCAACATTCAGCGGGTACCAAAGCATATGAATGCTATATTTTGAAATCATATATTTCGTCCTATTAATTATTGGCATGCTGAAATCAAAATATTACAGGCAAGAAACAAATGTAATTATTCTTTGAGTATTAAACTTTGATCTTAATTACAGTGTTTACAATTTTAGTTATTTCCTTTGATTTGTGAAAACGTATCAAAGTAGCCACTGATATAACAGTTTCATCTGTGACACTTTTTTTTTTTTTGAGTCATTCTTATATTCAAACTTTTTTTATATAAATCTTCATTCATATATCATAAAAACAGCATAGTGACATAGTGAAAAGCATTTTGCTATCAAATGTAGGACTTATGAAACAAAAGAAAGATACCAGACTTGATTATCTGATTAACCCATTAACCGCCAAAACTACAAGGAATGTTTCTTTTCTCATGAAAATAATAAAAAATATTAAATTAAGCATTTATAACATAAATTTACATCGAAAATAAAAAAATGCTCTTACCTGTGGAAAAAGCGAGTGCTGCGTTCGCGCAACGTCAGCGGAATAAGACTACGGATGTTTAGTGAGTTGGATTGTACTCATGCGATGTTTCTTTCGAGTGGAGAGCAGAATTACTTTTTAGCTGTATAAACTTTTATAAATCTACAAATCACTTTACTTGAAATTAATTTAATATTAAAATATACATTGTATTTCTTTTACTAATACAGATTATTTCAATTGAAAGATTCAAGCATGAAAAGCTTGATTACAATCATGATGTAGAGCTACATTACATACTTTGCATCTATAAACAGTCTGGCTATAGTACTCTTTACAACAAAGTCTTTTGTTATCAACAGACTTTACGATAAAATGTGTACCACCTCCATGCAATGGTTTTTGAATACTGAATTTACTAGGTCTTCCTGTTGCTGATCTATTTTTGGCTAATTCTACACTCTCAATAGGAGTTTGCAAAAGAAATAATGCATTCTCGCGTCTGAAATCTAAAGTGACTTTATATTTCCAGTAGTAAAAAGTAGTGACATTTCGTAAGTTTAGATACGGTCTCACCTCATATAATTTATCAGTATTGTCAATTTGACTACTGTCAAATGCAAAGTCTGCTTCATATATTCCTGTACTGCAAACGCGATATCAATTAAGGAACAGAAATGTCCTTATCAAAAGACCAATATATTTTTTCTTGAGGTAAAGAATGATATCCTGTAAGCAAAAATATTCCAATAAATCTTCTCATATAGATTTCAAATGCAATAAATTCTAAGCCTTTTTTTTTTTTTTTTTTTTTTTTTTTTTTCTCTCTCTCTCTCTTTCTCTGAGCGTATATATTTGTCTGTTCGACGAGAAGAGAGTAAATGTCTAAACCAAAAAGAAAATCGAAAATCTGTGCACTAGTTTTACCTTGTGTTTTGTCTTCTATAATTTCTCTTTTGTCTCTTTCTTCATGTTCTTCCTGAGACATAACTAACAGTATCTTTTTTATCCACTTCAAGATTTCAGTCTTCTGCTCTTTAAACTTTTTAGTATGACTATAACTGCTTTTAGAAGGCTGAAACTTACTTCTTACGTGAATTTCAACTTCCCCAGCAGTATCATTTGGTAAAATATCATTATCATTATTTAAAACATTGCCATTCTTCTTCGTCTCTAGCTTTTGCAATTTCTGGGGGAACAACAACAATTTCATTCTGGTCATTATTAAAATTATCATCATCTGTTTCTTCATCAAAAAATATTTGAAGGGCTTCTTCTAATGTAAGGTACACCGTTCTAGGCATTTTTAAACAACCAGAACATGAATCAGAACATCGAAAGGAATGACTACCCGTTTCCTGCTGACGTTGCGTCAGCGAAACACCTGTTTTCCCTTCCTTCCCAACACAAATATAAACATCTGACTGATGTGATGTTCTGATAAACGCTGACCTTGACTAAAAATAGATCACTCATAAAGACGGCGATTCTTTCGTTAAATATTTTCAGCAAAAATACTCGGTCGAAATTTTTGCTTAAAGTATGAGATTAATTATTATAAACAAAATGATTGTTGAAGGCAAATATTTTTTACAGAAATAATCTTCATAATATTCCCTACCAAAATCATCTGCTGGTATAAAATATCTTAGGTAGTTATATACGCATTTCTTTTGACCGTTGCGTCAACGCAACACCAGCTGCTAATGGGTTAAGACTGCACATCCGAGGTCTATGTAGTAAAGCTCTGTCTCAATTTCGACTGACGATCTTCAGAGGAATGGAACAGATGATATCGGATTTCTCATTCCCTGTCACAAATTTTAGGCTAGATCTTACAGGTCGAGAGATCATAAATGCGAGCCTGTATCACAAAGACGCTGTAATTACGAACACGTGTATACGGTATTCGAACCGAAATTTAATGACATAGAATTCCCCCAGCCAGCAGTAATCCTAAATTCATAAAATACAAATTTGAATTTAATTTTAGATCCCTTAATCTCAGGAATTAGGAAACTTTGAAGCTGCGTCTACTTTTTTCATATACTTTGCTCTCTTTTATTCAAGCGGATATTTAATTCGCAGTTAGAAGCGTTTTAAAATATTTTCCTAACTGTGCCGAAACCTGCTCTTCACCTAATGGCCTTTCAAATTTTTCAAATGAGAAACAATGAAAATAATTTGGGTTATGGAAATAAAAGCTCCCTAAACAACCACCCAATGCCATCTAGCCAGAATTTTTACGAACCAAAATATAATTCGGTAGTAACATCTACTCGTGAACAAAATTAAATATCCTTTAGTCATTATTTAATTAGTAAATTAAAAAAATTGCCAACTAGCTGTTGAACGGACAAGATCGCTGAATACTGTTACCCTGACCTGAGTTCAACGCGCTCAAAGACTTTTCATTGTTCATCCCATCAACAAATTATGTTGCTCAATTATGTTTTCTTTTCATCAGCAATTCAAATATGGTCTTCTTATGTAAAGAAACTGAAGAGATATTAAATTTCATATCTGGACGGTAATGGTTCAAAATTAATAAACACCTTAGGTATTTCTAGTAACTGAAATAAAGTAAAGTACCATTTACAGAGGGTTTGGTGAGCTTTACGATTTCATCGATCAACTTTTGTAAGTACATATAAAACGTTGTTCCTAAATTTTTCACTTCAAAGAAGACATGAAAAACGTAAAAAAGTAACAATCGTGGTAAAAAATTCTAATGAAGCGAATTCTAGTTATTATATTGTCCTATCAATTTGGGTGTACATATATACACATATATATATATATATATATACATATACATATACATACACACATATATATATATATAATGTTGTATGAACTTAAATCCATTTAGTGCGAATACAATATATATAGCGTAAATCATATGCAAACGGAAAATAAGAAATGTTATTTCTTCAGAAGCCTGGGATAAAACTATGAAAAAAACTAGTAATAAAACTTAGTGAAAGTTCAAAATTTGTATGGGTGTTCATTTGATTTTACTTTTGCATTAGCAAAACCAGTTTAGAAAGGATTGGAAATAATACGCATGCTTGGAAATGCCAGTAAATTAGTTTTTCGGCAGACTCTCCGTCTGATCGGCCAAGAGTGACGTCGAATACCGAAAATTCCGATTTTGTATTGTGAAAATGGAAGGGAATGAAATTCTTTCTCTCTTGTTTTTTTAGGATGCAGGAAAAAAATCCCTCATCGCTTTTAAATAGGTCTTGAAATCTATCAGGATATTAAAGATAGGAAATACGTATAAATGCAGGTCAGTGGACAATTTTAGATTTGATAAGCGAAAGCTGACTTTTCAGATTTCCTTATAAACATAAAGCTGCGTTAAATTTTAACATTATTCTAAATACTTTCCTTCCTCATACACATTTAAAATGGTTTTACATCAACCTCACTTATAAGTCAAGTGGGTTGTAACACTTGTTGAAAGTACATGTTATAAAAATAATAATTATACATTTTTATAAAATATAGCACTATTTATTTTACATCTGCGAATCTTTTTTCTAGTTTTTCAAACGTAGTTTTGCGAAAGTTAACTCACATAATTATCACATCGAGTATACATGCAATTTAATGCAGCATTGCACGTTTACTAGACTCTCTGCTATTCAACATAAAAGAATGATGCTCACATATTAGTATTAATTTTCCATTAGTATTAATTTGCGTTAATTCCATTTTAAAATTCACATGCAAAATATACCGTAATTATAAAAATATTTGACATCTATTTTCCTGGAGAAGTCAAACAACAAGAATCAACGTAATATTTTTTTTAATTTGCAGACTGGTTTCGATGGTTTAACTATAGATCTATCTTCCTCAGCTACTTAAGGAGATAAAAACAGCTGATGAAGATGTTTCAGCACAGGAATTTTGGCTTCCCCGCCTCGTGAACTCAATCACATTACGGGTCCGCTCCCGCTTTGGGCACTTCGTGGAGGTTCAACCTCCACTTTTACCCCTCCAGAGAAGCGGCGCACCACCTGGAAACGTCTCCAGGCAGCACTGGTCGTCAATTGCTACCTGCCAGTCGCATGGGCAAGCCCGTCGCAGAAGGCCGTTACCCAGTAGTTAACCTATCGAAACTAGTCCTGCAAAATTAACAAATATTAGTCTTATTCTTGCTGTTCGATTTCTTCAATAATCATTATTCGGCGTGTTATCTTAACCTAAATCTATTCGTAATGGAAATTAATTGTTGACATCTACTTTTGAAGCTTTTCAATTTTTCCGAACAATTTCATGCTAGGTTGTTTTGGTACTAGAGCATTAATGCATGAAACATAATCCGGATATATTTCATGTATTTTTAAAATATGAATCCCTATGAATAAAGTTTTAGTTTCATCTAGAAATATTAAGAAATAGCACATATAGAAGATAGATAAATGGTCGTAGTCCTTGAGTTGAAAGGTATAAAGAACTTCTATAGTTTTTCTGCTTCTTGAATAGCTGTTAGATCAAGAAAAAAATCAATTCTTACTATATAAAACTTGAAGAACGATTTCATAATACAACAAGACCTGTGTACACTTAAAATGAAAGTTTCGTCATAGTTTATCCAGAATCAGCTGCAATTAGAAAAAAAAAATTCTCTTGATTCGCGTACCTGTGTTTTCATTAGAAAGCTATTATGAAAAAGAATTAAATTTTAATTATCTCTATTTTCACTTGTTCTGTACATGCATACTTTGATTGTTTGTATCACTACCTATTTGTTACGCTCATATAACTCAGCGTTTGTATAGTAAAGCGTTTCCTATTTTAGCCATTCTAATGAGTATTGCGTTATGAATACAAAAAGTGAAGTAAAAATTGCAAATGAACTAACAAACTTGGGGTTACTTCAAAAGACGGAAGACCTTCAAGTAGTACAAAAAAGCTTTCAACTCGCAAGCCGTTTCAATATTCATTTTATCTTAATGCTGCAACTCTGCATGATAAATATTGCATAAAATCAAATAAAATTTAAAGTCAATTAATAAATTCATTTAAAAATGTTCTGATATTGAAACGTTTTATAATCTACAGATTAGTTGTCCTATGATTCGGGACAATTACATTAGGTTACATTACGTTACGCTACCAGAATATTTAACATCCGTACGGCCCGGCAGGAATTCTCATTTCGCAAGGCATAAGATATTTATTTTTTAAACAAGAACTATGATTTACTGAATTTGGAGACTTAACAAGGGTTTTAACAACCGTTAGTAACTTTAATCTATATTTTGATTTTTAATTTTATCATGAAATGATGTAATTATGACAGTGGTTGATATAAAAACTAAAACCTTAAAAGTTAAATATATTTTGAATATTTTTATGATGCCGATTTAAATATTACGCCTCTTTACCCAAATTCGGCATAAACTCACTAATAAACTCTAAGGCGATATTATACATAATTTTATGATTATGGCCCTGCTAACAAATTTTTAATTAGATTTTGTTAACTAATTATCGTATCTTTTCTTGAAAGGTAACATTTCTAAGTCCACCAGTTACTTTTGTCATTATACCCAAAAGACATAGGAAGTATGAATAATTTTTTTATCTACTTCTTTGACAGAGGGAAACACACATTATTTTTTAGACTACATAAATCACTAATTTTTATTCTGAATCATTTTTAGGACTACCTAAAACATTTCTGTCTTTTCTACAGGTTGGAAAAAATCTAATTTGTCTGTGTTTTATAAGGCATACTAAACTTCATTACGGGGAGATTTCTACCGAGAGATTAACTCAGGATTGAATCCTGCATTTTAAAAGCTAGATCGGATAAAAACGAAACAGAGAGAATGCTCGAAATCAGTAAAAATAAGTTCCATTTACAAATTACCCGAGGATTTTTAATGTTGTTGTTTGTCTCTAGGATCTAGTTTTCTTGGCTGTCATAAAACGAAACTATATCTACTTAAGCGTTGAACCTTGCAAATTCTCGCACAGGCGTGAAGATAAACACAACCAGGGGAAGGTTTTAGAAACCTTTTATTGATCATAAACTACTAACAGACTGTATAGACTTATGTGCTTAAAAACAAAAGATCCACTTCTTGCGGTGAAAACTTAAACGATAATGTAACGCTAAGCATAAAACTAAAGAGTAATGCGAAACTACACAATTCAATTTAAACTAGCAGGCTGCCTTAGAAAACCTACACAGGATACTAACTCGATGGCAAGAGTGAGTTGCCGCTATTAAGATTAACAGCTGATAAAAACTAACAAACGTGCGCTCACAATAGCGAAATCGCATTCTCTGTACGTTTTCACTCAAATACTCTTGTTCACTCCTCTTAACTTACGACCCACCAGCGGCCGAGCGGTAAAGACGCTGAACACTGGTAGTTCGGTCCGAGGTTCGAATCCCGCGAACGGGCTGGCTGCATGGGCGTTTTCGTTGTTTTCCCCATGTGTAACGCGTATACGAGCCAATTTCCCTCCACGAAGGCATCCCTCCCTTTAGGTAGCCCTCGTGTGCTTTGCCATAATTAAATAATCCAATCCAATCCAATGCTCTTAATTTACACTCTTGCGAAGAAACGCTAAGGGAAATAAAAGAATTCAGGAATGGCTCATAAAATAACTACTAGTAAAAATGAGCAGAACCCTACGAGTCTACGTAATACTCCTGATAAATGAGATATTTACTTATAATTAAGATATAATAACTGAAATTAATTTTTTTTTTGTTCCTGAAATATCCACATAAATAAAGTTCAAAATATTTCGGACGTAAATTTAAAAGGCAGGTCCTTATTTTCACTTAAGATTCTAAAGCTAAATCTCAAGGCCTGAGATTTCTTTTATGTACACAAATATCTCATAGTTGCACATAATAATGCTTTATACTCACTGGAAAAAAAAAAGAAAAATGCCCTTTGGCAGTTCCGAAAGAATAACGTTCTGGGGGGGGGATGGCTCAGATAGTTTTAATCGGATCTCGCTGAAAGTAGGACATGAATAATGAGAATAGTTTGTTTTACGTGTCGAGGAGAAGTACCCAGACATTTAGGCAGTTCAGATATAAATTGGAAAGTCTAATATACATTACCATGAGCTTGAATGGTATTTGTTCTAGTGGTAAAATATGATAAGTATTTCATTTATGGTCTAAAAAATTAGAATCGTAATTCAGTTCTACATCCAGTGACATTTTCACAGCAAGTGTCTTTCGGTCATAATTAGTTTAGAGCAAAGGTATTAATATATAATTATTAATATATAATTAGTTTAGAGCAAAGGTATTAATATATAATTTATATATAGGAAATTAATATATAAATTAAAATAAGTGAATGACTTACACATGAAGTCATGTTATAGAAGCTTAAAGTTCAGTAATGGAATCATGAATCTCTAATCAGAAGATACGATATTTTCCATAGAATTTTATGCTTAAATTTTATAAATTTTTGAATGGTATCTAAAATATTCAGAAACAACTGAAGCGTATATGTAAACACTGAACTTACTAAATATTCAAAATTATGCACAAAAGGTGGGAGTTTTAATTAACTTAGAGCAGAATTTATTATCATAAACCTTAAAAAACTGTATGTCACGCAATTACAGAGAAAAGGAACTACCCATTAATTAGGTAATGGGTTTCTAAAAATAAACTCCTGCATTAATTAACTTAGTTCAAAATTTCTTCTAGCAATCATGCAAGATAAGTTAGCCTTATTCGAGTATCGGAATAGGAGAAACAGACTCATGATAAATAGTTAAATCCATGAGTACTTTTAAATTTTTAAGAAAGTTATTAAGTAGTACTTTTAAATAAGTACAAAAGACGAGTAAATGAGATTAACGCAAAATGAACTAATAATCTTTATAAAAAATTATTTTAGTTGTCAGATATGCATAACAGTAATGTAACCGCTTTTCTAAAAAAACAAAACAAATGTAAGGCACGAACAAAATAAATAGTTAGAACTATATCACATTACTTTAAATAGTGCACACCGTAATAAAACTAGTAAAGTGTAATGTATGCTTTGATTATGTTGAAATTGATTGAGAGTGATCCATTGAGAGAGTAGTCTACACATACGTAGTATATCAAATTAGATTTAATTTCATTAAGTGGGTTAATGGAACAAAGGTTTATGAAAATTAGCTGCTAAACTAGTTACGAATTATGTCATTGATTTATAAACTATATTTTGCTGTTTTGTTAAAAATATACCAAAAAAAAAAAAAAAAAAAAGAAAAGAGTGTAAACTATATTTATTTCTTACTCATTACATTTACAAATACTAAAAGACTATATTGCCTATATTAATAAAGTAATAAATTAAATAATATGTAAATTATTAAGAAAAATACACATTTGTTTTGAAATGTTCAGTATGGTAAGAAATAATCTATTTGAATGTGTAAAACAAATTAAATGCTTTATGGAATGACAAACATTTTTCAAAAATTACAAAATATAAAGATGGGTGATAGATTAAATATCTTATACCATGGGAAATAGCAGTATCTTGTAGTATCGTGTAGCCCCAACTTGTCAGCAACTGTGGTAGTGACTGCTACTAAGTGTAAATTTACACAGACACGTAAGAAGGGTTTAAAGCCCTTTTTATTCAACTTTTAAAATAACAGCTGCGTCCACTTGACGCTCACAAACTACGCCGATCCGGCGGTTTAACTGAAACTGAATGTAAAACTGAACAATAATGACGGGATGAATAAAATAGCGAGATCACTATTCACGAGGCACTGAGATCTTAAACTAACCTAACCGCGTTTTAAAATACCGCTGAGATTCACCGAGCTTACTGATTAAGCAGTTGAGAGATTCAGCAAAAACTGCCGAGATAGGCACACAGGCCGAAACGCGCGATTCTTAAATTTCTACCTAGCAACCTTCACGATCGCGATTAAGAAGCACACCTACAATATCGTTTTCCTTCTATTTAAACTCAACTTACTTCTGCTAAATTTGAATATACTGCGCGCTCTACTACAATTTACATACTCTAGCATTGGCAATTCTAGGGGAAAGTAAAGGCTTGAAAGGAAAGATAACTTAAAATAAATGTTAGTTAAAAATAAATATAAACCCTACAATCTTTCAAAAGATGTGATTTACCAAGCCATATGAGTGATAAAGAGCTTGATTACGCATAGTGTAGTGTAAATTAACCTACTGTTTTATAGCCCATCTTATTAACCTGGGCGTTAGGTTTCTCCCTGAGTAAAGTCTACCAACAGCCGCACGATCCGAAAAGACTATTACTGGCGCTTTGCCGAAATAGGCTAATGTTTCTCTCTCCGTAGCTGTATAATTCCTTTGAGTAGAATTTAAGGTCCTACCAAAAATGCCAAAGGATGCCCATTCTGCATGAGAACAGCACCTACGGCATAATCCGACGCGTCGGCTGCAATTACCAAGTTTTCGTCCCCTTCCAGGAATTTCAAAACAGAGGCATTGATGAGTGCTTCTAATAACTTTTCAAAAGCTGTATTTGCTTCTGCTGTCCACGTAAACTTACTTTTTTTTTCTTTTAATTACTAACAACGGTTCAAAAATATTAGCGAAATCTTTTATGAACGACCGATAATAAGAACATAACCCAAGGAAAGAAGAAAGTTTCTTGGCGGTATTGGGAGGTGGGAAATTCTTGATGGCTTTTATTTTTGAATCCTGAGTTTCTATACCCTTTTGCGAAATTTTATAACCCAAGTATTTAAGTTCTTTCGTCGCGAACTTGCATTTCGATGCGTTAATTGTAAGACCGGCCTCTTTTAATACTTTAAAAACCTATTCCAAGTCCTTAATATGTTGCTACAACGTACTACTCGTTATAATTATATCATCTAGATAAATTAAAGTCGATTTTCCTAGGACAAGCTTTAGAACAATGTCCATAGCTCTCTGGAATGTTGAAGGGGCCCCACACAACCCAAAGAGCATGCGTAAAAATGCATAAGTGCCCGATTTTGTGATAAACGCGGTTTTATGTATATCTTCTGGTTTCATAGCTGTTTAATAATAGCTCCAGATGTTAAGTCCAACGTAGTCATACATCTCGTAGACATAATCTTTCTAATAATTTCCTCAATCACCGGCCAAGTGTAAACCGGGAATTTAGTAATACTACTCAGTTTTCTGTAATCGATAGCAAACCTCCAAGCCCTTTTATCTGGAGGAGGGAAATCGTTCTTTTTCCTACATAGTACGACTGGACTCGCGTACTCACTATTTATGGGCGTTATTATCTGGTTCTGCAATATTTCTTGAATGTGTTCCTCAATAATGTGTTCTTTCTGTTGATCATACCTGTAGGGTTTAGCCCTACAGGGTTTATCGACAGTTAGTTGTATATCATATGTTACAATTTGACAGTTACCAGGCCGTGCTGAAAACAAGTTTTAAAAAGTACTCACCACTTGCTGGATGTCTTGGCTTTCCTGGACACTCAAATGGCTCAAGTCTACCTGAGGTTCTTTCACCTTTACCGGCTCCACCACCCTCCGATCCATTTCCAGCATGATCGAATTATCCTGAAAATTGAGCTTGGCTTTCGCGGCCTTTAAGAACTCCATGCCTAAAATGACTTAATTCTGTAAATTTTTCACCACAAAAATTAATACTTTAAGGCTCTTGTCTTTTATCTGTATTCTTAATGATAATTTCCCGATGCATTGGCAGGTTTTCCTTGGGCGGCTATAATTTTGTGTTTTTATTTTTAAATAACCGTACCTATTAAAATTCTTATTGAAAAATTTATCACTCATAAAATTGCCTTATGCCCGTGTATCAATGAGGGCTTCCACCGGTACATGGCCGACCAGGCCTTGGATGACTGGTAACTGTGAATTCTTTACCACGACCGTGTTTAGGTATCTTCTTGAGGGATTTTGCGAGACTTCAAGGGTATGGTCCCTCACTTTTACAAGCCCCGCTAATCGTTTAAAGATTTTTTTTCAACTTCAGTCTTTTGGGTACGTGGACGGTTTTTTTCGAATTTCCTTTTTGCGCCGTGACCTTCGTGCTTCGATGAGTTGGCTTGATAGCTCTTTTCCCCATAAGAGCGATTTGTGTTACCGATCGGTTGATTTGAGAATTGTCTTCGGGGACTTTGAGAATACGATGCCCCTCTAGATGTTTCCGCTATTCTTCGGTTTTGGAACTTGACCGCCAACTCGAAGAGTTCCTGCAAGGTGCTTGGATTTCGGATTTCCAAGTAATCGTGGACAGCAGGTAGTAATCTTAGTAAAATTATTTCAATTACCTCCGTGTCGGGTGTCTTTCCATACAGTATGTTTGTCAGCTTAACTTTTCGCAGAATAAAATCCGTCAAATCTTCAATATTACGTTGATAATATTGAAGATTTGACGGATTTTATTCGTTGATAAAAACCATAAATTTCGTCTTCTAGCTTTGCTCGGTCTTTCACTACGGGGAAGACCTTTAATAATGATGCTGAAATATTTTCAAAGGTATATGCTTGGCCTTCGAATTCTCATAATAAAAAGTTCCGTATACTCTTCCACCATAGTGAGACCTGTCCTTTTAGTGCAGACGTGGCAATGGCAACTTTTTGCCTTTCGGGTACAGGATATAACTGGAAATGATTTTCGAGGCCTTCTAAGAATATCAACACCGAATGTTTTCCGTCAAAATTCACGGTTGGCTTGATAGATGTTCTCATAGTTTGGACCAAGTATCCAAACCCTTCTAACTGGTTCGCCATTTCTTGCTGTTGGAGTTGTACAAGAGCTTCCATCCAATTATCGGCCATCTGAGTTCGTAAGACATTCGGTCGCCAATGTAATATCGTGTGGCTCCAACTTGTCAGTAATTGTGGTAGTGACTGCTACGAAGTTTGAATTTATACAGACACGTAAGAAGGGTTTAAAGCCCTTTTTATTCAACTTTTAAAATGACAGCTGCGTCCACTTGAAGCTCACAAACTACGCCGATCCGGCGGTTTAACTGAAACTGAATGTAAAACTGGAAAAATAATGACTGCTGAATAAATATCGAGATCACTATCCACGAGGCTCTGAGATCTTATTTAACCAAACCGTTCTACAATACCGCTGAGATTCAGTGAGCTTACTAATTAAGCAGTTGAGAGATTCAGCAAAAACTGCCGAGATAGGCACACAGGCGGAAACGCGCGGTTCTTAAACCTTCACATTCGCGATTAAGAAGCACACCTACAATCTCGTTTTCCTTCTATTTAAACTCAATTTACTTCTGCTAAATTTGAATATACTGCGCGCTCTATTACAATTTACATACTCTAGCATTGGCAATTCTAGAGGAAAGTAAAGGCTTGACAGGAAAGATAACTTAAAATAAATGTTAATTAAAAATAAATAAAACCCTACAATCTTTCAAAAGATGTGATTTGATGAATGATAAAGAGCTTGATTACGCATAGTGTAGTGTAAATTAACCTACTGTGAAACAAAAAATTGATATAATTAAAGTATACATTTTTAAAAGATGGATGATTTAAGAATTAATTTTAAACACTCCTATACTCATAAGATTAAATTTTTCACTGGTTTTAGTTTAGTTTTATAAAAACATTTTAGGATTTGCAGAATCCTCAAAAAAGTATAAAACATTCGAACTTGAAAATTTATTAATTTTTTTTTAAATATATAAAAAATAGTTATGAAAAATTAAGAAATACATTAACTGGATTTTATGTGAAATTTTCAATATCGTACATGCAAGGATGTTTTATGATATGCAGCTAAAATGTTCATAAGCATACATAAATAGATGTCTGCATTGCAAAAACAAATCTGAAAAATGGCAATATATACCAATTCCTGAAACTGGACTGAGTCCTGAAAACATCTCTCTCAAGAACACATGAGCAAGAACACTGGACTTCAGTGGCTTTGATATTATTTCTGAACATCAGAGATTTCTTGGAAAATCACCATGCTTATTATCACCAGATTTCCTGTTTCGAAAAGCAAAAAGCTATTTTTCAGAGAAAAACTGTATTCACACAATTCAATGATTAAGAAAAATCTTCCAAATTTATAGAATTTACCAGGATGCTTTTGAAAATATTCTAAAACATTCTGCATTGAAGAATTTTCAACCAAGTTTAGCTGTTGATCAAATTTCCAGTTAAAATTTAATTCTTAATTTGCGGTCCCACAAATATAATCTTATTTTATTTTATTACATTTAAAAATTACCTTATTTTGACACTTAAGTTAGTAAATTGTCTCGCAGATGTGTGAATCCTAGTTCATACATACGTATTGCTATAACAAAAGCTCGACTTTAATACACTGGTGTGCAAAAATTAAGGACGAGACGGTTTTTTCAATATAACTTTGTACAAAAGCTTTCCAAATCAACACATTTAGTACCGTAAGATCCCCAATACGTAAGGACATGAGTAATGTAAACAACACTTACTAAAAGAGAAATCAGAGGGATAAAAAGAAGCTTTATTGAAAAAGTAGCATGGAGCGCAATGCGACTGAAGGGCGAAACATCCCTGTGATGGGTGTCCAGCAAGAAACATCCGGTCTTTAATAGGGGATATGATCTCCCCTGACTGCTAGGCATGTTTCACAGCGTATGCCCATGCTGAGAATGAGGGTGTCAATGAGTTGTTGAGGCATTGCTGCCCATTCGTCTTGCAGCGCCAATCGAAGCTCCGGAATCGTTACTGGTGGTAAGGTACGAGCTGCCAGGCGTCTGCCTAGAAAATCCTATACATGCTCGATGGGATTGAGATCCGGAGATCGTTACGGCCAATCCATACGTTCAATATCCTCACTTTCTAAGAACTTTTCGGCAGCTACTGTGCGATGACATGGTGCACTGTCGTCCATGAAAAGGAGCTGCGGATCCATAACGACTCTAAAAAGACGCACATATGGAAGAAAATTCTCGTTACAATAACGGGTCCCGTTGACTGAACCTGCGTCGAAGATGTGAAGGTCTGTACGACTACCAAGCATGATCCTCCCCAAACGAGAACACCGCCACCTCCATACCTGTCCCTTTCAATGATGTTCGAGGGATGATTGCGGCTTCCCCGCTCTCTCCAGATGAGTATGCGATGAGAATCGCTACTCAGACTGAATCTGCTCTCATCTCTAAAGAGTACTCGTCCCCATTCATTGTTTCTCCGATTCCGGTGTTCCCGGCACCACAGAGAACGCCTTCTCCGATGGGCAGGCGTTAGAGGTACACACCGTACAGGGCGTAGTGCAAACAGACCACCACCGTGCTGTCTTCTGGCCACGGTAAAACGCGATATCGGTCGTCCAGTCGCCTGTGTCGTGTGTCTAGCGATTTATCCCGCTGTCTGCCGCCTGTTTCGTCTGGCCTGTAAGGCAATATACCGGTCATCTGCGGGTGTGGTTCCTCGTGGACGACCACTACTAAACCTCCGGATAGCTGTTCCTGTAGTTTGAAATTGTCTCCAAAGTCGTGAAACGATGCTGTGAGCAATTCCGAACTCTGCAGCCACACTTGTCACACTGCGGCCTTTCTCCAACTTCCCAATGATTCGACCTCGGGTAAAAGCATCCAGATGTCGTCTAACAGATTGATTATTCGCCATTTCTCGCTGAGGCAGCAACTCGGTGTGATTTTAACTGCTGTACGGCGTGCAATCTCTTTGCCAGAAATACTGATCTTACACCGACAACATGCTTTATACTACTCAGACACTCCCCCATTACGTCTACCAGCATATCTGCGCATGTGCTACCGTACATCGCCTTACTTAATCTCCTGATTGGTCTTTCTGTCCGCTCTGCCTCTTCGTTCAGCTGATATGCTAATTTTTCGACTTCGCTTTTATTTTTTGCACACCAGTGTATGTTGATAGTAATTTTCTAATAATTTAAAATAGTTCTTTCAATACAGTGAACTTACCTTGCCTATATAATGCTCAATTTGCCAATGATTCTCAGGAAATCTATTATTCCTGTCTTAATAAAGCCATTAGTAGATATTAGGATGAGGTAAAGATTGTAGAATTTAGATGCATCATTGAAAATTAGCAATAATGCTGTTAAATCAAAATTATTCTAATTTAATTATAACTAAGGGAATATTCGAATTAAAAATCACGGGAAAAAGTGTCATTGCGAATCTTCAGTAGAATGAGAGGTTTTAGCTAGCTTGTTATTTGCGTCGATATCAGAGGCACCATTAAGGATGGTTTTCACACCTGTGCTGCGTACGTCTTCTTGAGATTGCGATGGTGACGTTACGAATCGAATCACGATTGCATTGACGACCTTAAAGATCTAATCACTTTCTATTAAATAGAATCCTAACGTGATTAATGAGTGTTGATCACATAATAATCAAATTCAATACGTGATTAACTTAGAATCTGCATATTTCAAATATTACTGACAATGTTCGCAATTTCAGAGTTTAATATACAAGTTTAATATACTACATGAAATTTCCTCTCAGTTCGATCTTACCAGGAAACGAACACCCGAACCTGTAACCTAAGCCAATAATTTCTACCAATTCTCTCGATTGACTAGGTGAGTTACAGGTGATAATGACTAAAAGGAATTCCAAGTTCATTGATGTAAAGATTCCTAGAGAAATCATAAGTGCTCACGAGTTCTTTATAATGATCTCAATATTAAATGTGTTAAATATCACATCCGCAGAATAAACTCAAAATTATAAGTATGTATTTCAGAATCAAATGTAGAAATTTTTCTGCATTTCCCATCCTTATGAAATCCTACGCTCGCATCACAAACTATTCGGAAACTAAGTAATGTACAGTTTTTCCATCGTTATCACGTCGTAGCCTTTAAGATTGATCTGGATTCTATTGCTTTTTACAGCATTTGTACCACATAAAACATAAGTCTTCTTTTTCTTCGTCTCTTCATTTTTAAGAACTGTTTTGAAAGAGTTAATGTAAGCGAAGTACGTTTTCCTTGATATATTTCTGAAGTCTGATATACTTCTGTAATAAGTCTTAACTGATTTATAAATTCAGAATCTCAGTATAGTGTCCTTTATTCAACAATCAGTCTAATCTACATGCGGACTGCGGTGCTGTTGGTACTTTTTCTTTTGCTCAACGACCGATTTTATAATTTTCAACTCTGGGAATTCATGATCAATAGTAATCCCGCAATCCAAATCCAGAATATGCGATATTTGTCATGTGTCAAATATCGCATTTTAATGTATGTTATTTTTGCCCGATACATTTTTGATTGTTCCCCTTCTTTTGTAAAAAACATCCTATTGCTTACAGCTGCAAAAAAGTTCTAGTTGTGCTCATTCTACACGGCCTATTATTCCGTGGGTAAATGACACAAATAACTGACACAAAAATTATCAGTGCCGGGTATTAAAATCTATAGGTAAGGCTCTGTGAAAAAAAATATTTTTCTTTTATGATATCGTAATTCACCAAGTATTATTCAATTAAAAAATAAATATTCATTTCGTAAATAAAATATGAAACGCACTTTTTAGGCAAAATGAAATAGTTATTATACTTTCAAAAGTAAGCTGTTTCTGTGTCACCTAATACCTGAAAATGAACGGTAAAATTAAATATTCTGAAATGCAAATACATTCCATAATGTGTATGATAAACTTATTTTTGCTTAAAGTTCACACATTTTCAAATATATATAAAACTTAGTAGTTATGTCATACTTTTTTTTTAAAGTTAATACAAAGGTTTTGGAAAAACATATTTGTAAAGCATAATATCTGTCAATATGAAATAAATTTAAAATTTTGATTCAAATTCTTTATTACTATTAGCACCACATATTTTACTATTTGCAATTATTATATCCTCTTTATATTAACAAACCTAAAAATTCAGTATAACTTTCTTCGAATTCTAATTCAAATTCCTTAACATTTTCGAAAATTTCGCATCCTTTGAATAATTAAAAAATTGTAATGAAAACAAAACTTGAACTGCGTGTTTAATTAAGAAGAAATTTGATAATATAATTTTTAAATGCACGCTTTATTGAGAAGATAAAAATCAAATTTATTGTACGGTACACATTATTAAACTCTTGAATCTTGAAACTAATTTTCTTGTATAATTTTAGACAGAATATTTAAACATAACAGGTCAAAATAATAACATTTTTTCAAATCAAAACAAGCACATAGAAGTGATGATTATTTTAAAAATTCGCACAGATACTCGTAAATACTAAATACGGAATGTTTAAGTCAATTAGGAGTGTCTCACGCAAGACTATTCCGATGTGATAATGATGATTAAGGTCTAAAGGAATGCAACAATCACATTCCTTATGCAATGAAAACTTGTACTTTATGTCAATAAAATTATTATAACCCAACATTATGAATTAGAAGTTTAAGAGCTTCACATAGGATAGGAATCGAAAAATTCAAAAGGCTATGAAAACAGCAAAAAAATTCGCTGTTCTAAATCTCGGATCTCTTTTAGTTTGTGAAATCGAGGGTCTCAAGCCTATAATTAGACATTCTTATACTAGCAGGGCTTTGTATGATGTTTATTACATGCATCGCCCTTTCTCCTTTATTATGACACCAAGTTGTGTCTTTCACGGCATGCGTAATGAAATATTTGCCTTTTCATTCAGTTTAGGCATACTGACTCCCTAAATTTATAAAATCTCATATCAGTAGTTTGCCTTCGGAATTCTAGAAGTTCATAAGTCCAACAACCATGCAAGTTTGCTATTATTTTCAGGACGGCGAAGAGGACTCTTCACCTCATAATCTGCGCAAGTCTGAAACTACAGTGCTTCTTAACAATCATTACGGATGAAAAACAGTCTTTCGGTTGTCGTTATCAGCTAGCAGCACGTACTATGCGCCACGGAAAATCCTACTTTACTCGCATTTTGTTGCTAAACATTTCCAACGTGGCTTTTTTCATAGTGTAATGTAATAACACTCAAGAGAAGCGTTTTCTTTAATGGTCAATACTAGATGATAGTTTCAATACATGAGTTTCTGAATACTCGACAATGTATTTTGAAGCATTTTTGTGAAAGTATAGAAAGCAGTGAAAGCATATAGGCACAAGTTTATATAAAAACGCAGTATGTTATTTATTAAAATATTCATTTTGAGAAAGTGATAGGAATATCAAATATGTGTAAAAAACAATTCTTTCTTTCCTTTTTAGCCCAAAAGTGGCTATTAGTCTCGAAAGAGAATTTGGTGTTGGTTCACTATAAATGGCGTATGACCAAATATTATCACCCTGAATTTTTTAAAGAAAGTAAATAATGAAGAATCTTCATTTATGATGTTCTTCGCACTGTAAAAAAACGACGGCATCTAAAGTCATCAAATTTTTGATAACTTAGTCCTCCACCCGAACATGGGCAAATGAAAGTCCGAAGTTTAATTTTCGAATTTGTGTTATTATTTATTTCATAATCTGTAAAACTAATTTTTTGATTAACATACTCAAAGCTATGAAAGCGGAAAAGTAGCTACACTGTACGAAATAAAATATATTTGTCTTGGACAAGTGAGACTGTTACCATTCTATAGGTAAGATAAGAATAGGTAAGATATTTATCTTTACTTGTAAGATAAATGATGCATTTATATTTCGGTTTTAGTTAACAAAGTCAGTTCTATTAAAGCAATGTTTTGCCGCGGCCCGAACCAAAATACTTTAAAATTTAAAAGATAGTTTAAACATTAATCTGGAAGCTAACTAAGTAATAAACTTAGCGATTTGAAGCAATAAACACAGCACTTCGGAATAGTTGCTTCTTTTTTTATGTGATTGGTTTAAATAAATAGGTATTAAAATCATGATATGTCTAATTAGAAACATTCAATATATTTATGAAATTACACCAGCTGGACACATTGAAAGCGTTGCATACTTTTTCTTTTTATTATAAACATATTAGCGGCCAGATTTTAAAGAAATAATATAACGAATATAAAAATATATATAGCAATCTCTAACATTCTGTATGGAATTCTAAAAATATGCTTTTTTAAAATGTTTTGTGATTTTGTTGTTGAATTGAATTTGATGTGGTGCAAGTGCAAAGAACGTGATTTTAAAAAAATAAAGTTAATACATAAAACTTTAATAATACAAAGAGAAAAAAATGTTAGCCATCTTGCTAAGAAAACTGAATATTGATATGATAAACTGGGAAAAGACTGAAAAATGCATAAAAATGTATGCAAATACTTAACACTTGACCGAAAATTCTAAATATATGCTGTTACGCAGCGTTTACAATTCTGTGATTTTATTGTTGAAGGGTATACAACGTATATGTGAAGGAAACGATGCTTAATATTAAAGCTAAAGAGAGTTAGCAGGAGTGAGTGCAAGAGCAATCCGGTAAACGTTAAGCTTAATGAGACATAAAAAACTTTTACAAACCCTTTTGGACAACAGTTCAACCTGAAATCTTTCAGATTTTGTTTATTCATTTTTCTAGAAGTACAGTTATCACTGTAATTCGTGAAATTAACGACATGCTCAGCATCGATTGCCAAATTAAGTGTGTTAGGCTACTGATATATGTTGAAAGACAATATATTCTCTTTACCAATATTATAATCCATACAATATATAAAAAACATATTCAAAAGTTCTTTCTTATCATTTCCGCGTTATCTTTTAAAGCCGCTATCAAACCACTGAAAAGGTGCGAACCTAATAATATGCGTTAAGCGTCTTGATGATCAACTAATCTACTGTCTGTAGCAGAAAAATTTTGTTTGGGTGCAAAAGAACAACTTTTAGTGTTTTATCAAATTTTTAAAGTTGAAAGATTTAAACAGCAGCGTTACCAATGGTAGCATTTTTTATGCAAGTATGTTTTGAGGTCAACGTAACCTTATCTTCTGGTTTAAAATGAGAGCTATCCCGGTCTTCAAACACAGAAGGCGCAGGAAAAGCAAGCAAAAAACATATACTTCCAGCAAACCTACAGGGCACATAAATATCTTTTTCTGTAATGCATCATTTTGAGTCAGGTAATGGAAGTGCGCAATGATGTAATTCAAAGCCATGCAAGTTCAGCATTATTACATCATACATTATTAACAACTTTGAATTGATAGATCATAAATGTTTTAGACAGATATTATCAGGGTAAAAATTCGGTAGGATTCTAAGAAAAAATGTAGCACTTTTTTAGAAAAAATTGCATGGATTTACATGTATTTTCATGGTGCATTTGTTAACATTTTTAGTTATCAGTAGTAAGATGAGTGTTCTCTATCTAATGAGGGCATAATTTTAATTCCTTTTTCCTGCTCAAAAAACTCAGAATAGCCTTTATTATATTCAATTTGGGTAAATGTTGTCTTTTATTTGACCAAAAAGTATCATTGAAAGGTAATTTAATGAAACTCTTATTTAAAATCGCAAAATTACTCTCCAGCGGTCTAGCGGTAAAGCTGTTCAACACTTGTAATTCATTTCGAGGGCTCAAATTTAGGTGACCGGACTGTTTGCATGGGCTTTTTTGGGTTTTTCCCTCATGTGTAACGTGGATACGAGGTAGTTTCTCAGAAAATTCTCCATGGGATAACCCTTCCCTCGGCGAGTAATATTGTAGGCGACGCTGTATTAAAAAGAGACAGCAAAATGTGAATAAGATGATTTAAGTGACACGTTATAATTAGTAATAGCTAATCTTGAATAAGTACATTTGTTCAAAAAGATAAAATAAAAGTAAATCAATTAGAGACGCTTTACATCGAACGAAGTACACAAAATTTCTGTTAGATGCAGTATAAGTAAACTAATAATGTTTATATTAAACTCGTAATAATGTTTATATTATCGATTCATAATTTCATAGTTAAGAGTAACTTACAGACAAAGCTATCAAAAGAGGGAAATAATCCAAACGTTCTGTCATAAAGTATATCATAATTCGTATAGTATTACTGATTAATAATATTTTGTATTAAATTACGGAAGAAGCTATTAGAAGAAGGAAATTGCCCAAACTTGCACTTTTGTTGAGTACCTTAAAGAAAAAGATACTAATCACGAGATTTCACATTAGTCCATGTTTCGCAAGTCAATAATGAAAAAGTAAAAATTTACCAGCGGAGTGTATTAAAAGACTCAAAGAGAAACAGCGATAGTCTAGCTTTGGTGATTTTATGCTAACCCTGACTAAGCAATTAAATTTTGTGTTCTTTTGTGGTTTCATTTACGTATTTTTCCAAAACACTTTAATAACACCAGGAGTATGCAAACAGAGCTGATAATAAAAATGCAGATTCAGGACAATTAAAACATATAGCAGGTAGTAGCTAGTTTATTGCTGCATGCACCAATTTTTCTGACTACTAAACCACCTCTTATTGTATGGATTTCAAAGAAGTTAGATATAATGCCTAGATTTGCGTATTTTGTTATTTAAGCTTATAGACAATTAGTTATTGACCGATGAGTGTTCAAAATTTTTAGTTCGCAAACTTGTATAAATGTGGTTACAAATAAATATTTAATTATAGTTTTGCTTTGCTTGTTCGTTTATTTTTTATCTCTATAAGGTATGTGATAGCGATAATTTGTCCGGAAAAGTTTCTTATTTTGTAACATTATGGATTGTAAAAATGGTCTGTTGTTATTACTACTAACTCCCTATTCGAGTTTAATAATATCACATATGGACTACCTTCTGAGTAATCATATACGGGTTAATGCACTTCATCTTTGCGTGAAGTTTTGTCCCATTCCAATCCAGTTGTCTAATTGAAACGTCCTGATGGGGTCATTTCTTAATAATCCTATTGTATCGTACTCTTCTTTCTCTAATCACCAAACTGACAAGAATTGTTAGAGTTTAATGAGAGAAACATTATAGAACATTTTAGGTAAATTCCGCTTTGAAATCAAAAAGAAAAAGCGTGTAATATTGAACTAAGAAGTTCATTTTCTAGGAAGTTCATTTTTCCATGGCAATATTCCCGAATATTCAGTTATAAATTCGAAATATTTATGGAAAGAGAGTTAAATGGCGTCAAAAGAACAGTGATAGAATATTTTGAAAAACATTCAGACTTTATTTTCAGTGGACGTATTTTCCCATTAAATTGTGTGAAAAATGTAATGGTGTGTAAAATATAAAGAGATATTAAAAAATAAGCTATTAAAATTTTCTATATTTCTATTAAAATTATAGCAAGACATAAAAGTTTGGATCTCTTAACTTGCGTCACACGCCACGTTGCCACAGATATAATCAATAGATTGGTATGTTTCCTGTAACACATTTTATGTCTGCTATATGTAACTTTTATTTAATGTAAATGATTAAAAAATGTATTTATATGCTTCTTATTTTATTTCTATTATTCATATTATATAGTTTTAAGTAATATTGGTTCTTCCAATAAGCAATACAATGTTCAAGCCATATAAGCAATACAATTTTAATATAACTAATATAATTAATTAAGTATTTCTTCCGTTTTTACCCTTTGATATAATTTTATTTCACACTTCAAGGCTGCCTGCGAAATTGTTATTCAAGAGTTTGATATTATGCAATGTTGCTTAAGTTACTTTTCTTAATTACTTTCCATTATTTATCACCATTTCATTATTCGCCCCATTCGTTTTCATTATTCTTCTTAATTACATTCCTTTATTTATCACCATTCCATTACTGGTTCATTTGGTCTCTCCTTAGTGGCCAAATGAACAAGACCAGGAAATACTAGTAATTCAGTCCTAATTCGAATCCCTGCGAACGGCCTGAATTGCTTGAATATTTTTCATTCTCTTCGTTTCGAGGTTTTTACTTTTTCTTAGCGTAGTGTGACGTGAATGAAGTTCGCTTTATAAATTCACCTACAAAGGAAATCCTTCGTGTACGCAGCTAAGGCTCTACCTGCGTTGCAGCATTAATGACACATAAACCATCTCCTAAACTTATTAAGCTTTCAAGAAATGGAACCAGTTCAAGCAGCTTTTAATGCTGAAGAATGCTTTGAGATACTAATACCTGAGAATTAAATGAGCATAAATAGCATCTAAATTGACAAATAAGTGTTGATGGTATTTAAATCTCATTGAAAACAAGGTATATGAAAAAATGTATTACAATAATTTCATGCCAAAAGAAACAGCAAATTACCGTCATTCTGCTAAAAAGGATTCGGAAAATAGTAGTTACATTAAACTCACAGCAATAACCGAAATTTATTGTGAAACTAAACGGCGTAGTTCTTGCATCGTCAGACAAATTAGTCTGAAATGCAGTATCTGCCCGGTAATTATTCACGTCAGTTTTCATGGAATTTACAGATTTAATAAGATAAAAACTATGTAATTACAGTAAAAGGTTAAAGCGTTTATCCTTTGACGTTCCTAAAATTTTGAATAATTTAGCTTTCCACTTGTATAGGACTAAAGAATTTAAAATGTAAGAATGGTGTAAATTTGAATGTAAAGTACTGCTGTAAATTTAAATTCTCATATAACGGTATTCCGAGAATAATATCTGCTCTAAAACAGTTCTCTGAAACTGAATAATACATTATATATTTACAAATATGTAAATTAAACTTTGTTATGAGTAAAAAAAAAAATGTGTGTTTTTCCAAAGCTTAACAAAATTATACGAGACCCGCCTAGAATCTCGAAGAGAAACTTTCGCTTGAAAAATGAAAGGTCTATTAAAGTATTCCGGCTTTCCGTTTGGATAATAAGTAAACTTGGTTACTGTTAGCATGTAGTGACATTATGTAATTTTTTAGAAGCAGGCAAGATGAAAATTTAGCAACCCCCTTCACCGAGAATCGAACCACGGACCTCCGGCACAGCGTTCAGAACCACTACACCACAAAGGCACGCTAGGAAAGCGGGAGAAATATCTTATATACTCCCCTTTTTAAGGGCATTGAGTGTTTTAGGGGACCTAGTGACAAATCCTGGGTGTGGAGAGTCACCATCCACAAACCTTTTTTTTAGTTTGGGCGCCACTGTAGAGAAATTAGAAATTTTTTAGAAGCAGGCAAGATGAAAAATTAGCAACCGCCTTCACCGGCAATCGAACCACGAACCTCTGGAATACCGACCCAGTGTGCAGAACCATTACACCACGAAGGCACGCTAGGAAAGTGGGAGAAATTCCTTATAACTTAAAAGCAAGTTTCTTTGAAAAATATCGGAGACAAAGCGAATCTTTTGATCAATAATCTTTAGTGGATTATGTCACATAAATGAAACCTCAAAATATGCGTTAGGTATACTGAAATCCATTTTTAGAGCAACACAAAGAATTGTTTTCTATGGCTTTCCGTGTAATGGAATAATACTGCAAAATTCTGTAAAAGTTACAACAATTTCAACAAATAGCATTATTAGGTATCACAAAAGCATTCTCTGCATCATCAACAATAGCCTTTCAGTTCCTTTAGGGAGTATTATCTTTTTACAAATTTGTTCATCGTTCTTTTTCGAGTTTTGAAATTAAATGGCATAAGCTCCTTCCAAATACACAAAGAATCAAAATGATTACTAACGGCTATAAGGTGATAACGTTGGCGTGAAATTTCTATTCTAAAAAGTGGCTTCTCTATATAATATGGCTTCAAACACAATTCAATCAAAATATAGATTAAATTAAACTTCTATTATTTACTCAAACGCAATCCACTGCATTAAAAAAGCCATTTTGTGGTTAGATAACGTTATGTTTCTGCAAAGACCAACATATTTTTCAGGTAACCAGAGTGCGCTCAAATGTGCCAATAGTTTTAAAAATATTCTAGCTCGTATATCATCCTTGCGAGGGATACTCCAAACTCTATAAAGAACAAAGTCTTTTCGAGCTGTTTCAGAGGGCACACAGGTTTACCAAGTAATGATGAAGCTGAAACATCACCACTGTCAGCTACTACTCATATTAATGTGCATTACCTTTTACCACTATCCAGAAGAATTACCAATGTACCAAACGCAGTTAAAATAAGTTTGAAAAATAAATATTAAAGAGGCACTCCGAACCTGAAAATCCAATGCTGTGTCTTTACCTCCGTTACCGTAACAGCCTCTTGGTCAGGAATAGGATACGCTTCAGAGAGAGACGAAAATTCTAAAACCTTCAGAATCGCTTCCTCCTGTCGCTATGAGTTTCTTTAACCTGTCCTTTTGGCGACAGCAGAAACTCTGTAATCTATTTGGGTTTCCGCGGCTGAAACTCTCTCTTTAATTCCTTTTTTGGCAGAAGAATCTCTTTCTTCAATTTCTCCAACTTTTTTTAACCGCATCTATTCTGCCTTCCATAGCCTCAAATGTGTTTTCTAGTATGAAGGTAATTTCCCTTTTCATTTCCTCTTGAATAGCTTTAATCACTTCTTGGCCAACGTCCATCTTTTCCAGCTTTCATCTCGTCTTTAACGGATCTTTGCCCATTTTCATTTCTTCTTTGAGGCATTCTTAGCACACTTTCATCGCTCCTTTAACGAAATCTTGATCTTTTTTCATCTCTACTTTAACAGATTCCTAATCGCTTTCATCGCTACTTTGAATGTTGCAAAGCCTGACAGCAACTGTCTTAATTGCTATTATATCGCTCTTTTCAATTCTTCTGACGCCAAAACTGTTGCGTGCGTACCGATTCGTAATAGATTGAATGTATACAGGTCCGATTATAGGCTAGTAAAATTTATTTTATCAAAAGAGACACTTCAAAATTTTGGGACTTTCCACAGAAATACTCGTAGAGGTGTTCACAGTATCACAGAGTTCGGACAGTAATTACACTTCAAATTACTAAGAACGTTAAATGCAACGCAGTACGAAACTCATCTGAAGAAAAAAACTAACCCAGACATATCTAAGTACTCCGATCTCACGCTGAAATTACAACTCGCAACATTAACAGCAACAACTAAGATCAGTTGTTCTCTGTGGTCTCATATAGTTTACACCCGGAAGCCGAGATATTTCTAGTACTTTCTGCTTCTCGAAATTATTGGATGGCAATATGAGTGTCGAATTACGATTGCAACTAATATAATGAGTAATTATATTTATTCGGTTAAAATACTTATTACGGTGATACAGGGACCGGACAAAAATGTCACCTAATGGTAGTCAAATTTGGCGAGTTTTGGCGATTTTTCGCCAGGTTCACTTATAATAATTAGTCTTTAAAACCGTTGCCAGCTTGGCAATATCTCGTCAAATTACCGAGATACCCATTTACTCTATGTTAAGTGGACTCGCCCTTGTATTCTTACTTTTTCGGTATAGCTTTTCTCACTAGAATTTACATTACACAGAAAATACAATTTCCCATATGGGTGCACTAAAATCATCTATCTAGGTGTGAAATTCGCAAAAATATTATTGCGTGCGTCGTCTATATGCATACAGGACCGATGACAGCTTGACAAAATTTATTTTACCGAGAGAAATACTTAACAGTTCTGGAAATTTAGAGCTTTTGTGAGTATCACACAGAGCACAATCAGTAATTACGCTTTAAAATTACTAGAAACACTTAAGCCAACGCAGTGCAAAACGCATCTAAAGAGCAAAGCTCACCCAGAGATAATCTGAATACTCGGAATTCGACTCTGAATGAGAAACTGAGAGTAGATGCTCTCTTCGGTCTAATACAGTAGTTTTCTCCAGGCCGCCGAGAAATTTTTAGTACCTTCCATTTCTCGAAATTACTGAAGGCATATACGGTTATATGCCTTCCATTAATTTCGAGAAAGCATTAAGTTACAGCTAAGTACCGGATATAGTTGCAGTTATAAATAAGAATCAGTATCTAGTTGCAATTACATATAACGATCAATCTTATATAATTCCACAAATTTAATTAGTTATTCAATTACAGTGCCAATTACAATTATGTAAAGAGCGGACCAAAAATGTCGTCGAATGGTCATCATGTTTGACGTTTTTTGATGATTTCTCGCCAAATTTGGCGACAAAAATCAGACGCCGAAACATCGCGAGATTGGCGATATTTCACCAATTTAGCGATACAGTGGAATCTCTAGATACAAGTTTAATTTGTTCGAGCATTGAACTCGTATAGAGAGTTTCTCGTATCTAGAAACAAACATCCCTCTTGAAAATAATTCAAATCCAGCAAATCCGTTCCGCATCCCAAAAATCCCATTGCCATTTCATCTTCAGTCGACAAAACTGCTGTTTTTCGGAGAAGGTCCACATTAGCTCGAGAGAGTTTAGGTTTAGGGGTGGGGGAAGCATTAAGATTCGATATCTTTTGGTTTTTATAATTTTTTATATTTTTAAATTTTTTGGTATTTTAAATTTTTATGACATAGATAAAACACAAAAGCAAAAAGCGGAGAGGAAAGATTTTAGAAATAGAGAAGCTCATTGGCATGTGGCGCTAAATCAGAATATAGTAAAGTTTGTGAAAAAACTCGGAAATATCCAAGGCAGAAATTAATTCTGCGGGCATAATGTGATTTTTAAAGGAACAGATTGATAACAGTGCACAGAAGGCCACTTTTCAGTTGAACTTGAGTAGAAGATAACAATTTGGCATAGTCTGTGAGGAATAGAAATTTTAGAAGATAGAGACGTCAGTCCTTCACGGCGCGGGGACTGGAACTGAAGGGGCGGAATGGTGTCTACGCCTTTTAACAGGAGCCTAGATACCGTAAGTCTCGGTCCATTACGGCTCTTGAACGTTTTTGTGAAGTTGGAATACCGAGATCGTAGACAAGAAGTTTTTGAAGGGCTCGGTTATGAATCTGTTCAGTTTGAGGAACAAGGACTAACTGAAAGTTTTACTTTGGGAAAAGACTAGTAATGTTTTTATGTGAGTCTTCGCAGCTGTACTCCAAATGGTACATGCGTACATAAAAATGGGTTTGAATAATTGAAGTATAAAGAGCTTTGTTTCTGATAGACAGATGGCTCTTTTGAGCTAATAGGGGGTAAAATTGGGTTCTGACGCTCCTCTCTTTATTGAGAGTATTCTCAATGTGCAGATGCCAGAGTAGTTTCGAATCAAGTATCACTCATCGATACTTATATGAGTTTGACCAGGGAATATAGCCGTCAAAGAATTTTAAATCAATGGAAGGGTACGGGAGTCGGGAGCGTGTGAATATCATAGCAACACATTTAGAGACATAAATTTTGATTTTCCAAGTAGTGAACCAGTGCTCAAGGCTTGAGAGATAACTCTGAATGTTGTGAACCAGTTTATCCAATTGTTTGTGCTTGGAGAGGATGGCCGTGTCATCTGCATAAAGTGCTAGAGTGACGCTGGCTGATTTTTGTATGTCATTAATGAAAATGTTGAACAAAAAGGGCTCTAAAAGCCTACCATGTGGGACGACACTTAGAATTGGGCGGCACGTTGAAATGATAGAATCAACTCGTACTGAGAAAGAACGATTAGTGAGATACTAGTTAGTTAATTATGTGAATAAGCTGACCCGAAATATAAAGTCGCATGAGCTTGATTATGATTCCCATATGCCAAGTCTTCCAGTCGAGCTGGATCGGGAAACGCGCAAAGCATACCAACAGCCTTGCTCGTTGCTCGTTACTCGAGTCAATGCTCGTATTTAGGGATGAATGTTTTACTCATGCTTTCCTCGTATCTCCAATTTCTTGTATATAAAGGTATCTCGAGGTTCCATTGTACAGCCATTTACCCCAATGTCAAACAGACTTGCCTTTGTAATCTCATTTTTCCGACAGAGCTTCGTTTTTCAGACATTTTATGTTTTACACAAAAGGTACTACAATTTCAGTAAAATTATTTACAAAAATGCAAAATTTGTAAGAAAAGTAGAATTATCAAACACACCACTTACATTAAATATGTTTCCAAAAGTCTCCTTGGGAAGGAAGAAAGTTTAGCAGCCTTCTACATTAAGTTTTAACAAACGACAAAAAATTTCCTCAGTATCTTGAGCATTTTCAGCGGCAAAAATATGAGGTCTACACTGGTGTGCAAAAATTAAGGACGAGACGACGGTTTTTTCAATATAACTTTGTACAAAAGCTTTCCAAATCAACACATTTAATACCGTAAGATCCCCAATACGTAAGGACATGATTAATGTAAGCAACACTTACTAAAAGAGAAATCAGAGGGATAAAAAGAAGCTTTATTGAAAAAGTAGCATGGAGCGCAATGCGACTGAAGGCCAAAACATCACAGAGATGGGTGTCCAGCAAGAAACATCCGGTCTTTAATAGGGGATATGATCTCCCCTGACTGCGTCTGCCCATGCTGAGAACGAGGGTGTCAATGAGTTGTTGAGGCATTGCTGCCCATTCGTCTTGCAGCGCCAATCGAAACTCCGGAATCGTTACTGGTGGTAAGGTACGAGCTGCCAAGCGTCTACCTAGAAAATCCTATACATGCTCGATGGGATTGAGATCCGGAGATCGTGCCGGCCCATCCATACGTTCAATATCCTCACTTTCTAAAAGCCGTTCAGCAGCTACTGTGCGATGACATGGTGCACTGTCGTCCTTGAAAAGGAGCTGCGGACCCATAGCGCCTCTAAAAAGACGCACATATGGAAGAAAATTCTCGTTACAATAACGGGTCCCGTTGACTGAACCTGCGTCGAAGATGTGAAGGTCTGTACGACTACCAAGCATGATGCCTCCCCAAACGAGAATACCGCCATCTCCATACCTGTCCCTTTCAATGATGTTCGAGGGATGATTGCGGCTTCCCCGCTCTCTCCCGATGAGTATGCGATGAGAATCGCTACTCAGACTGAATCTGCTCTCATCTGTAAAGAGTACTCGTCCCCATTCATTGTCTCTCCAATTCCGGTGTTCCCGGCACCACAGAGAACGCCTTCTCCGATGGGCAGGCGTTAGAGGTACACACCGTACAGGGCGTCGTGGAATCAGACCACCACCATGCAGTCTTCTGGCCACGGTAAAACGCGATATCGGTCGTCCAATCGCCTGTGTCGTGTGTCAAGCGATTTCTGCCGCTGTCTGCCGCCTGTTTCTTCTGGCCTGTAAGGCAATATACCGGTCATCTGCGGGTGTGGTTCCTCGTGGACGACCACTACTAAACCCCCGGATAGCTGTTCTTGTAGTTTGAAATTGTCTCCAAAGTCGTGAAACGATGCTGTGAGCAATTCCGAACTCTGCAGCCACACTTGTCACACTGCGGCCTTCCTCCAACTTCCCAATGATTCGACCTCGGGTAAAAGCATCCAGATGTCGTCTAACAGATTGATTATTCGTCATTTCTCGCTGAGGCAGCAACTCGGTGTGATTTTAACTGCTATACGGCGTGCAATCTCTTTGCCAGAAATACTGATCTTACACCGACAACATGCTTTATACTACTCAGACACTCCCCCATTACGTCTACCTGCATATCTGCGCATGTGCTACCGTATATCACCTTACTTAATCTCCTGATTGGTCTATCTGTCCGCTCTGCCTCTTCGTTCAGCTGATATGCTAATTTTTCGACTTCGTCCTTAATTTTTGCACACCAGTGTATTTCAGGAACTTCTAATGCAGATGCAGTTCTCTTACATAACCGTAAAACTTGCTATTATCTTTAAAACTTATGAAGAACCATTCTTTATCAAAATTTCAACAGCACGAAAATAGACAAAATAAGTAATGATCGACATTGTGTTGAAGGAGTCATCACACTCTTGAGTCGAACACTTAAACGTTAGTTCCGTCTTAATTTAGAGAATTACTTTGCTGACCATCTGTCGTCGTCAACAAGCTTGCTTGTTGTTGTTATACTACCAATCTCTTAACGCCAAAGCGAAAGCGGTTGCATGATTACTTTTGGAATATTTGAAGCTAATAGTAAATTTTATTAACCTAGCCTTGGGGCGGGGGAAGGGGCAAGAAAAGACATTAAAGGGGCTTATGTGATCCGGATCTCACCGTTTGGTAACTGCACAATATTAATCTAAGTTTGCCAGACCCAGCCAGAGCTTAATGAATATTTTAGCCTATTTAGCGGTTATGTCTTGAGCATAAAATAAATCATACTTTCACTTCAACTTTTCCATCAATTTACACTGCGATTTGATGGAGTTCTACCAAAAAATTAGGTACGAAAGTATACATAACTCTAAGTAAATACATAACTCTAAGTAAAGTACGAAAATATACATAACTCTAAACATTTATTGTTATATTTTCTTTTAAATCTATTTAATTACATAAAACCATGGACACTGCAATTATCACCCTTTTACATTGCGAACACGTTCTTAATTTACATTAATAGTTAATAAACACTTAATTGCACAAAGAAAGAAAGCACTACTTCAATTCTGAATATATGATTTGCGTAGTCATAAATTTGAGACTAAATATTTATTTATTGTTTCAATTCTTAATATCATTTAATTCTATTTCCAGGAAATTAGTGAATTTCGAGAAAGATATAGCACATTTATTTTTAAGAATCAATTTTACTCGCGATATTTTCTCCGAAATTACACTAGATTCAAATACCTGCACATTAATTTTCAGTTTGTTGTAGTTGCGCGCTTTTGGTAAGAGTCTTTACTTGGATATGCATTAATAAATTAAATTTTCATATACAAGTCTTGTTGAACTTAATTATCGATTAACGAAGATGCTGTGAAATTGCATGCGTTATTTTGTTCATGTATCAGAAGCCAATAATAACGGACTGTACATTTTGATTTAAACTTACTTTCGTTAAGGAGTTAGTTAAATAGAATAAGTAGTTTTTAATTACACTCTCCCTCCCTGATAATGAAATGCCAAAATGGGCTTGTACATTAAATTATATAATTTTTTTGTGATTTATTTCATTTTTTTGCTACAAAATCTGTTTTGCGATCTCTCCGATGAGCCCACAAACTGCGAGCTGGAGAATGGGAAAATAGAATTAAGAAAATTGTACTTAAAAAAAGTTTTAAATGTTTTTAGAAATATTTTAATTTTCTCATTATGTTATTATGAAAATTCCCTATCTATACTAAAGGTGATATGTGTGTTGGACAAATTACTATTATGGTAAATAGCAAGATGGATAAAATTTAGAGCCAAATAGTAACTCACAGAGTTTAGTGAAAAGTTTGTAAGGTATTTCTCCTGCCTTCCAAGCTTGCGTTCGTGGTGCAGTGGTCAGCACATTGAGCCGGTATTTCACAGGTCCGTGGTTCGACTCCCGGGGAAGGCGTTGCTAATTTTTCCTCTCTTCTGCTTACAAAAATTACCTAATGTCTCTAGAAGTTTACATGTAATTTCCTTTTGGTATCAAATTACGTAGTGTGCAGTTTATGGCCTTTAGTTATATGTGTGTTAAATGGCGCCACTCAAACACTATACATAAATTCCAATTTACCATAAAACGACGGAAAAAAGAAATAATTAAAATAACTTCCAAGTTTATTGCCGCTATCTATAAAATAAGTAACTACCTACAAGCAGTTAAATATTTCAAATCACAGGGAAATAATTTGATTATATGCAAAAGTTCTTTCAGCACTTCCCACGCCATCTATAATCGAATCCAAGTTGAACTCTCACTCTTAACCACTCGGCATGTATCAAGAAGACTGTGTCGATATTAATGGCAAAAAGGGAGGAACTAATATGGTTGCAATAAAATATAAAAACAACGAAATTTAATTAATAAAAGGTAATCAGTCTTTTTAACCGCAACGTCATTTCTTTATTCAATAATGATTTTTTTATTAAATCTTAAATTCAACAAAATTTGAAACCATGAAAAATCATTTGTCTCCTAAGGGATGTTGGAAAACAAAATTTTCAAAAAACAGTGATTTGAGATTTTTGCATTTTCATTACATAAGAAATACTACAATTTTACATATAATGTTACTAAAATTATTTACATTTATACGAAATTCTTAACAATATTTAGGTTACTAAATAAGTCATATTATGTTAGTCATACTATATTTAAATGTAATAACTTTTTGTACATTTTGCATTAATTTTCTCATCTAACCACTTGAAACAAAGTAGAATAAGCTTAGCGTTAGATTTGCACACATCGTAATTGATTTCAGGCATAAATATAGGAGTTACAATAAAAAATGCTTTTTAGGAAAAGAGTTCAATAAAATTTCAAAACTTCAAAAATTGAGTAAACTTCAAAGACTGTTAGGTTATTAAAGATAAATTTATTAACTACATCTATAATGACGACATCGGCTACTTAGACATATTTTATAGATAGTGTATCATCATAAGCGTTAAAAGTTGGAATTAATTATAAAATATGTGCTTTATATGTCATACGTTTTACTGCTCCATCGTGATCGTTATACTGTGCTGTGAAATTTAGAAGCTCATAAAAATTTACCGACCTAATCATTTTTATGCCCTTAGTCACTTACTTTTATATATTTTTATCATTTTATTTTATTAAGCTACATATATGAGTGAGTTATAGGAAGTTCCAGAGAAGGCTTATCAATCTCTTTTTTAAAGACAAATATCTGCTTTTTTCAGTGTTGGTGGCATCAGACAGTTCATTAAGGACTGAACCTTTTATTATTAAAATTATACACATGAAAATAATAAACAGTTATTTTTAATAAATTTCTTCAGAACTTCTATACTTGGAACTTACTTCTATACTATTTACTTCCGTGTTGGAAGTAAAAGGAAGTATTGTAATTGCGAAATCATATTTCAACGAAAATATTTATTTGACCGCTATCGAATGCAATTTAACGATTTTTTTTGTGTGATATCTGTATGTAAGGACAGAATAAAAGACTGTTTTTCCCCAAAAAATCGTAAAACTGATTTAAAATTAATTGTGAAGAGATTTTTTTCGTGTCACAAACGTATGTATGTATCTGGCAAAACGCAAAAACGAGTAGCCTCAGAACGTTGAAATTTTGTATATAGGACTGATATAAAATGCAGATGTGGACCTCATATTTTCGTTGCAATCGGCCGCACCAAAAGTTTATAAATATAAGTATATATATGTCCACTCTGTTACTTGGCTCAGTGAGCTCAGTTTCTTTATTCTTATATTTTTTGTAAATTGTGTATTTTTTGCTTTAAAAATGATTGAATTACGTTGTTCCTATCTTCCGATTAAGATTTTTATGCCTTTAGTTAACCTGCATGTGGAATTATCAACATTTTGAAAGCTTTTTAGGTAAGGCTAAGTCAAATTTTTGATTATGATAGCAGCCATATTTGTTTACATTTGAAACTTAGCATAATATTATATTTGTTGCCAATCTAGAGAAACTAAGCTTCGTAACAACAAAGTAACGTCGTATTTTATTATTGCGAATTAAATTATGCTTAATTCATTCTGGAATTATAATTTAAGTTATTAGCTTGTTTTTACGCACAAACTGTAATTTTAATGGTAAAAACGTTTTTGTTTTTTTCAATTATTTTATCTGTACTTGGTGTTTTATATTTTTTTATATCTTTCAATTTTTTTAATGAAAATTGTTTGATTTTTTATGTACATTTGCTTTGTCGCAAAATTGAGAAATGAATTAATTAGTAGCGCATGCGCATTAGGTAAGCGGCGCTGAATCGTCTGGGAAAAACTGTTTCTCCTTTATTCGTTTAATTCCTTTTATACATTGTTTTAGATTTATTATAGTATTTGAATAGAACTTGTGGTAATTCTTCAGATGATATAATTTTTGTACACTCTGAGTTAAATAATGAATGAGATGTAACGCTGTTAAGAGAACCTAGCACCGAAGAGTCACTATGGTAAATAACTATAGTTAACTTTAAAGAGTGAATTTATAGATTTAATTCAAAATTTGTTAACTGTGTAAGGATTATGTTAATTTTATTAACAGTTAAATTTTAAGTTAAAGTTCCTTTCCTGTCAAAATCTTAACTTCAACTTACTACTTCTGGTCAGAACGTACTTTTGGAATTTTGCTGAATATTTAATGAGGAGGAGCGGTATTTAAACCACGAAGTTACTTACGGAGTTAGAGAGAATCAGAGTTTCTGATTTACGCGCGTCTGCCTTTTTGTCCACTTTCTCTCTCAAAGCTGTTATTACGCTCGGCCGTACTCAGGTCCTTGCTAAACTTCGTAGTCAAATAAGTTAAGGGGCCAACTCGATTTGAACCTTGATAGCTTCGGCTATACTTCTTTAGTTAATCTTAGTTTCAGTTTAATTCTTAGTCTTTTAAGTTTACGTCCAAGAGCGGGCTTTGCTTGTACACTCCTAGGCGGAGTTTTGTTAAATCTTATTGAAATAATAAAGGGTTAGTTACCCTTCTATCTTGTTGTTTCTTGTCACCGAACTCAAGCGATTATTCGCTTATCAGTTCTTAGATTCTTCACTTCCAACATTAACTTAGAATTCCAAAGTGAGGAACTCTACAACTTTTAATTCAATATTTTTAAATATACAAGGAAGTCATGTGGTGTACACATCAGATTTTTCTCGAAGTGAAACTGCTGAAATGATACTTCAACAAAAGAAATTGTAGCAATAATGATAACCAAATCAAATACAGAATCCAGTTTGGCTCTGACCTTTGAAATGTTAGGGCGCAATTCATAATCATTCAAATAAATAGCAGATTGTGATTTTTAGTGACTTTTACTTGCACATATCAAATAATATTCTTTAATAATGCCGTTCAAAAATATGCGTTCCTTCACTTGTAGTCTCAATTGAAGCGAAATAATAAATTATTCTACCCGACTGGTCTTGGTATTTAGATTACTCTAGATTAGAAGAATTAATCAAGTGATTTTATAAATCAGTGGATTAATCCCAAAAGTTTCAATCAGTTCTAGTCACTTTAGGACTTTGCGAATAGTTTTTCAAGTGACTTACGAGAAGAGTTTATTGTTGAAGGTTTGCAATTTGTCGTCGGCATAAAAATGTCACAAAGTGCCGCCTATAAACGTGGCCATTATTATATTCATAATATTTCAACAGTATAGATTTTTGGAGAAAATAAACTAAGTTTGTCCAATAGACTAGGAACACTCTTTTGCTATTTAGTTAGCTAAATATATATTAATTTAAATCTCAGAGTAAAACTTTCTCTCAAAGTAAGCAGCTTTATACAGATGATGGTAGGGTTTCTGTGATCTTCAGAAACAGCAAATACTTTATGTCTAAAAACCTTAGTATCTGAAGACTAGGATTCCTTTAGAGGAAATAGCATTTATTACAACGATGTAAGGAGCTGTAATGAAATGATAAAATACAAAAGATGTCTAATATTTTTTATCACTGCAATTGGCTTAATATGAAAACTGTGCTTCGGTAATACCATTCTCGCATATGTAATTATTTGGATAGTCTCGTTCTAAAAAAATCAGATACTTTTAATCACAATAAATTCACGAAATGTGAGGAAATTTTAAGTCAAATTTAAATTCATAAAATTTTCACAAATAATTGTTAAAAGGGAAGAAATAATCCAATTCATCCCTCGAAAGCTCTCGCGTGAATTTGAATAAAAATATAAACATAAACTTTTTCTTTTCTCTAAAATTCAGTCAAATTAAACACTCAGAAGATCTCAGACTCCTTCTGTCTTGTATATAAACACACAAAATCACCTTTTCAGCTGAATTACGCTGAACACGTGCATTTGTCGTTGGAAGTACACTGCTGGCCACCGTAAATGCAACACCCTGAAGGAAGCATGCAAATAACATGAAATTTACAATATGCATTATCGGAGGTGAGATATGCAAATGATTAGAATTTCAGCGCAGACGCACATCACGCGCGCCTGTAGCGCCACTTCAAAGCGCTATTTAAGGCTTGGAGTTTTCGACGATTTCAAGTTTGGCAATTGTGTTTTTCTTGTGTTTTTTTTTAAACGATCAATTATGCCTTGTAGTAAACAGCCTACCAAGAGTGTGGATTATCTTTCAGAAAAATTGGTAGTCGTGTTCAACGAAACCAAACAACTGTAATGCGGATATATGACCGTTGGATGCAGGAGGGTACGACGGACCGACGTGTTCGATCGCATCCACCTCAGTGCACCACATGATGACAGGAACATTGTGCGCATTGTAGTAACGGATCGCTCAGTCACATCACGAACCATAGTACAGCACATTCAGTCTCATAAACTTCGTTCAGACGGGGGCGTAAAGGGGATAAGTGGTTAAAGCCCAGCTCCGTTGCCAAGGCAACCAGTCTGTGCAACGTCACAAAATCTGGTTTAGGGCTCGTGGCATAGGGTTCAAAGATTTCAAATTTATGCCTAGTTTGGAATAAGCGTCGACCAATCAGAGCGAAGCTAAAACGAAGCGGCGTTCTACAGAGAATTTCGCTCTCACAAAACAAGCAGAGCGAACGCGGGAAATCAATCGAGCAGAAGAACAGAAGAATTGTAAACACATCCACGCATGCGCAAATTTAGCTTCTCTCATTGGCCACGGCTTCACTGCATTCTCGCAAGTGTGAACAGAATTCTCGTATTTTATGCCCTTTTGACTACGCCTGTATGCACTTTACGCCGCCGTGAACACAGCCTAACGCATCATCCAGTGTCTGCGCGTACCATTCGACGCCGTTTACAGTAGAGTGGTCTGCCCGCAAGACGTCCATTGCTTCGTCTACCCTTGACGCAGAACCACAGACGTCTCCGCTGCCAATAGTGCGATGAAAGAAGGATGTGGACGGTAGAATGGAATGAAATTGTCTTTACTGCCGAGTCACGCTTCTGTCTGCAACACCACGATAGTCGGATTCGATTCTGGAGACACCGTGGAGAGAGGATGCTGAACAGCTGGGTTATGTACCGCCACACTGGTCCTGCACCGGGTATTATGGTATTGGATATCACTTCTCGCACTCTAATACGCATTCCCGGTACTTTAAATAGCCAGCGCTACATCTCCGAAGTGTTGGAGCCAGTTGTCCTTCCTTACCTTCAGAGCTTGTCCACAGCCATATTTCAACAGGATAATGTGCGACCACACGTGGCACGCATTGTCTAAGGGCTCTTCGTCAATCGCCAGATTGAATTGCTTCCCTGGCCGGCTCGCTCTCTGGAACTTTCGCCAATAGAAAACATGTGGTCCACGGTTGGTTGCTGAACAGTTGACCCAGATTACATCCCAAGCTGCCACACCAGATCAACTTTAGCAACGTGTGAAAGCTGCTTGGTCTGCTGTACGCCAAGAACATATCCAAAGTCTCTTTGAATCAATGCCGAGGCGTGTGGTAGCGTTGATCTCCAACAATGGCGGCTACTCTGGCTACTGATTCTGGAAGGAACCACACTTCACAAAAGCTATAAATTTAATCATTTGATACTTAGTCAACAGGTTATCTACTAAATAAATTTTGTTGTGATATCTCTTGTCTTTCTTGGTATTGCAATTTGGGTGGCCAGCAGTGTAAATACCGTTTCCTCTGAAAAGAGCACGAAAACATTTTGCGCTGAGAAATATGTTTGAAAGTCCCCGCCTCGTGAACTCAATCACATTACGGGTCCGCTCCCGCTTTGGGCACTTCGTGGAGGTTCAACCTCCACTTTTACCCCTCCAGAGAAGCGGCGCACCACCTGGAAACGTCTCCAGGCAGCACTGGTCGTCAATTGCTACCTGCCAGTCGCATGGGCAAGCCCGTCGCAGAAGGCCGTTACCCAGTAGTTAACCTATCGAAACTAGTCCTGCAAAATTAACAAATATTAGTCTTATTCTTGCTGTTCGATTTCTTCAATAATCATTATTCGGCGTGTTATCTTAACCTAAATCTATTCGTAATGGAAATTAATTGTTGACATCTACTTTTGAAGCTTTTCAATTTTTCCGAACAATTTCATGCTAGGTTGTTTTGGTACTAGAGCATTAATGCATGAAACATAATCCGGATATATTTCATGTATTTTTAAAATATGAATCCCTATGAATAAAGTTTTAGTTTCATCTAGAAATATTAAGAAATAGCACATATAGAAGATAGATAAATGGTCGTAGTCCTTGAGTTGAAAGGTATAAAGAACTTCTATAGTTTTTCTGCTTCTTGAATAGCTGTTAGATCAAGAAAAAAATCAATTCTTACTATATAAAACTTGAAGAACGATTTCATAATACAACAAGACCTGTGTACACTTAAAATGAAAGTTTCGTCATAGTTTATCCAGAATCAGCTGCAATTAGAAAAAAAAAATTCTCTTGATTCGCGTACCTGTGTTTTCATTAGAAAGCTATTATGAAAAAGAATTAAATTTTAATTATCTCTATTTTCACTTGTTCTGTACATGCATACTTTGATTGTTTGTATCACTACCTATTTGTTACGCTCATATAACTCAGCGTTTGTATAGTAAAGCGTTTCCTATTTTAGCCATTCTAATGAGTATTGCGTTATGAATACAAAAAGTGAAGTAAAAATTGCAAATGAACTAACAAACTTGGGGTTACTTCAAAAGACGGAAGACCTTCAAGTAGTACAAAAAAGCTTTCAACTCGCAAGCCGTTTCAATATTCATTTTATCTTAATGCTGCAACTCTGCATGATAAATATTGCATAAAATCAAATAAAATTTAAAGTCAATTAATAAATTCATTTAAAAATGTTCTGATATTGAAACGTTTTATAATCTACAGATTAGTTGTCCTATGATTCGGGACAATTACATTAGGTTACATTACGTTACGCTACCAGAATATTTAACATCCGTACGGCCCGGCAGGAATTCTCATTTCGCAAGGCATAAGATATTTATTTTTTAAACAAGAACTATGATTTACTGAATTTGGAGACTTAACAAGGGTTTTAACAACCGTTAGTAACTTTAATCTATATTTTGATTTTTAATTTTATCATGAAATGATGTAATTATGACAGTGGTTGATATAAAAACTAAAACCTTAAAAGTTAAATATATTTTGAATATTTTTATGATGCCGATTTAAATATTACGCCTCTTTACCCAAATTCGGCATAAACTCACTAATAAACTCTAAGGCGATATTATACATAATTTTATGATTATGGCCCTGCTAACAAATTTTTAATTAGATTTTGTTAACTAATTATCGTATCTTTTCTTGAAAGGTAACATTTCTAAGTCCACCAGTTACTTTTGTCATTATACCCAAAAGACATAGGAAGTATGAATAATTTTTTTATCTACTTCTTTGACAGAGGGAAACACACATTATTTTTTAGACTACATAAATCACTAATTTTTATTCTGAATCATTTTTAGGACTACCTAAAACATTTCTGTCTTTTCTACAGGTTGGAAAAAATCTAATTTGTCTGTGTTTTATAAGGCATACTAAACTTCATTACGGGGAGATTTCTACCGAGAGATTAACTCAGGATTGAATCCTGCATTTTAAAAGCTAGATCGGATAAAAACGAAACAGAGAGAATGCTCGAAATCAGTAAAAATAAGTTCCATTTACAAATTACCCGAGGATTTTTAATGTTGTTGTTTGTCTCTAGGATCTAGTTTTCTTGGCTGTCATAAAACGAAACTATATCTACTTAAGCGTTGAACCTTGCAAATTCTCGCACAGGCGTGAAGATAAACACAACCAGGGGAAGGTTTTAGAAACCTTTTATTGATCATAAACTACTAACAGACTGTATAGACTTATGTGCTTAAAAACAAAAGATCCACTTCTTGCGGTGAAAACTTAAACGATAATGTAACGCTAAGCATAAAACTAAAGAGTAATGCGAAACTACACAATTCAATTTAAACTAGCAGGCTGCCTTAGAAAACCTACACAGGATACTAACTCGATGGCAAGAGTGAGTTGCCGCTATTAAGATTAACAGCTGATAAAAACTAACAAACGTGCGCTCACAATAGCGAAATCGCATTCTCTGTACGTTTTCACTCAAATACTCTTGTTCACTCCTCTTAACTTACGACCCACCAGCGGCCGAGCGGTAAAGACGCTGAACACTGGTAGTTCGGTCCGAGGTTCGAATCCCGCGAACGGGCTGGCTGCATGGGCGTTTTCGTTGTTTTCCCCATGTGTAACGCGTATACGAGCCAATTTCCCTCCACGAAGGCATCCCTCCCTTTAGGTAGCCCTCGTGTGCTTTGCCATAATTAAATAATCCAATCCAATCCAATGCTCTTAATTTACACTCTTGCGAAGAAACGCTAAGGGAAATAAAAGAATTCAGGAATGGCTCATAAAATAACTACTAGTAAAAATGAGCAGAACCCTACGAGTCTACGTAATACTCCTGATAAATGAGATATTTACTTATAATTAAGATATAATAACTGAAATTAATTTTTTTTTTGTTCCTGAAATATCCACATAAATAAAGTTCAAAATATTTCGGACGTAAATTTAAAAGGCAGGTCCTTATTTTCACTTAAGATTCTAAAGCTAAATCTCAAGGCCTGAGATTTCTTTTATGTACACAAATATCTCATAGTTGCACATAATAATGCTTTATACTCACTGGAAAAAAAAAAGAAAAATGCCCTTTGGCAGTTCCGAAAGAATAACGTTCTGGGGGGGGGATGGCTCAGATAGTTTTAATCGGATCTCGCTGAAAGTAGGACATGAATAATGAGAATAGTTTGTTTTACGTGTCGAGGAGAAGTACCCAGACATTTAGGCAGTTCAGATATAAATTGGAAAGTCTAATATACATTACCATGAGCTTGAATGGTATTTGTTCTAGTGGTAAAATATGATAAGTATTTCATTTATGGTCTAAAAAATTAGAATCGTAATTCAGTTCTACATCCAGTGACATTTTCACAGCAAGTGTCTTTCGGTCATAATTAGTTTAGAGCAAAGGTATTAATATATAATTATTAATATATAATTAGTTTAGAGCAAAGGTATTAATATATAATTTATATATAGGAAATTAATATATAAATTAAAATAAGTGAATGACTTACACATGAAGTCATGTTATAGAAGCTTAAAGTTCAGTAATGGAATCATGAATCTCTAATCAGAAGATACGATATTTTCCATAGAATTTTATGCTTAAATTTTATAAATTTTTGAATGGTATCTAAAATATTCAGAAACAACTGAAGCGTATATGTAAACACTGAACTTACTAAATATTCAAAATTATGCACAAAAGGTGGGAGTTTTAATTAACTTAGAGCAGAATTTATTATCATAAACCTTAAAAAACTGTATGTCACGCAATTACAGAGAAAAGGAACTACCCATTAATTAGGTAATGGGTTTCTAAAAATAAACTCCTGCATTAATTAACTTAGTTCAAAATTTCTTCTAGCAATCATGCAAGATAAGTTAGCCTTATTCGAGTATCGGAATAGGAGAAACAGACTCATGATAAATAGTTAAATCCATGAGTACTTTTAAATTTTTAAGAAAGTTATTAAGTAGTACTTTTAAATAAGTACAAAAGACGAGTAAATGAGATTAACGCAAAATGAACTAATAATCTTTATAAAAAATTATTTTAGTTGTCAGATATGCATAACAGTAATGTAACCGCTTTTCTAAAAAAACAAAACAAATGTAAGGCACGAACAAAATAAATAGTTAGAACTATATCACATTACTTTAAATAGTGCACACCGTAATAAAACTAGTAAAGTGTAATGTATGCTTTGATTATGTTGAAATTGATTGAGAGTGATCCATTGAGAGAGTAGTCTACACATACGTAGTATATCAAATTAGATTTAATTTCATTAAGTGGGTTAATGGAACAAAGGTTTATGAAAATTAGCTGCTAAACTAGTTACGAATTATGTCATTGATTTATAAACTATATTTTGCTGTTTTGTTAAAAATATACCAAAAAAAAAAAAAAAAAAAAGAAAAGAGTGTAAACTATATTTATTTCTTACTCATTACATTTACAAATACTAAAAGACTATATTGCCTATATTAATAAAGTAATAAATTAAATAATATGTAAATTATTAAGAAAAATACACATTTGTTTTGAAATGTTCAGTATGGTAAGAAATAATCTATTTGAATGTGTAAAACAAATTAAATGCTTTATGGAATGACAAACATTTTTCAAAAATTACAAAATATAAAGATGGGTGATAGATTAAATATCTTATACCATGGGAAATAGCAGTATCTTGTAGTATCGTGTAGCCCCAACTTGTCAGCAACTGTGGTAGTGACTGCTACTAAGTGTAAATTTACACAGACACGTAAGAAGGGTTTAAAGCCCTTTTTATTCAACTTTTAAAATAACAGCTGCGTCCACTTGACGCTCACAAACTACGCCGATCCGGCGGTTTAACTGAAACTGAATGTAAAACTGAACAATAATGACGGGATGAATAAAATAGCGAGATCACTATTCACGAGGCACTGAGATCTTAAACTAACCTAACCGCGTTTTAAAATACCGCTGAGATTCACCGAGCTTACTGATTAAGCAGTTGAGAGATTCAGCAAAAACTGCCGAGATAGGCACACAGGCCGAAACGCGCGATTCTTAAATTTCTACCTAGCAACCTTCACGATCGCGATTAAGAAGCACACCTACAATATCGTTTTCCTTCTATTTAAACTCAACTTACTTCTGCTAAATTTGAATATACTGCGCGCTCTACTACAATTTACATACTCTAGCATTGGCAATTCTAGGGGAAAGTAAAGGCTTGAAAGGAAAGATAACTTAAAATAAATGTTAGTTAAAAATAAATATAAACCCTACAATCTTTCAAAAGATGTGATTTACCAAGCCATATGAGTGATAAAGAGCTTGATTACGCATAGTGTAGTGTAAATTAACCTACTGTTTTATAGCCCATCTTATTAACCTGGGCGTTAGGTTTCTCCCTGAGTAAAGTCTACCAACAGCCGCACGATCCGAAAAGACTATTACTGGCGCTTTGCCGAAATAGGCTAATGTTTCTCTCTCCGTAGCTGTATAATTCCTTTGAGTAGAATTTAAGGTCCTACCAAAAATGCCAAAGGATGCCCATTCTGCATGAGAACAGCACCTACGGCATAATCCGACGCGTCGGCTGCAATTACCAAGTTTTCGTCCCCTTCCAGGAATTTCAAAACAGAGGCATTGATGAGTGCTTCTAATAACTTTTCAAAAGCTGTATTTGCTTCTGCTGTCCACGTAAACTTACTTTTTTTTTCTTTTAATTACTAACAACGGTTCAAAAATATTAGCGAAATCTTTTATGAACGACCGATAATAAGAACATAACCCAAGGAAAGAAGAAAGTTTCTTGGCGGTATTGGGAGGTGGGAAATTCTTGATGGCTTTTATTTTTGAATCCTGAGTTTCTATACCCTTTTGCGAAATTTTATAACCCAAGTATTTAAGTTCTTTCGTCGCGAACTTGCATTTCGATGCGTTAATTGTAAGACCGGCCTCTTTTAATACTTTAAAAACCTATTCCAAGTCCTTAATATGTTGCTACAACGTACTACTCGTTATAATTATATCATCTAGATAAATTAAAGTCGATTTTCCTAGGACAAGCTTTAGAACAATGTCCATAGCTCTCTGGAATGTTGAAGGGGCCCCACACAACCCAAAGAGCATGCGTAAAAATGCATAAGTGCCCGATTTTGTGATAAACGCGGTTTTATGTATATCTTCTGGTTTCATAGCTGTTTAATAATAGCTCCAGATGTTAAGTCCAACGTAGTCATACATCTCGTAGACATAATCTTTCTAATAATTTCCTCAATCACCGGCCAAGTGTAAACCGGGAATTTAGTAATACTACTCAGTTTTCTGTAATCGATAGCAAACCTCCAAGCCCTTTTATCTGGAGGAGGGAAATCGTTCTTTTTCCTACATAGTACGACTGGACTCGCGTACTCACTATTTATGGGCGTTATTATCTGGTTCTGCAATATTTCTTGAATGTGTTCCTCAATAATGTGTTCTTTCTGTTGATCATACCTGTAGGGTTTAGCCCTACAGGGTTTATCGACAGTTAGTTGTATATCATATGTTACAATTTGACAGTTACCAGGCCGTGCTGAAAACAAGTTTTAAAAAGTACTCACCACTTGCTGGATGTCTTGGCTTTCCTGGACACTCAAATGGCTCAAGTCTACCTGAGGTTCTTTCACCTTTACCGGCTCCACCACCCTCCGATCCATTTCCAGCATGATCGAATTATCCTGAAAATTGAGCTTGGCTTTCGCGGCCTTTAAGAACTCCATGCCTAAAATGACTTAATTCTGTAAATTTTTCACCACAAAAATTAATACTTTAAGGCTCTTGTCTTTTATCTGTATTCTTAATGATAATTTCCCGATGCATTGGCAGGTTTTCCTTGGGCGGCTATAATTTTGTGTTTTTATTTTTAAATAACCGTACCTATTAAAATTCTTATTGAAAAATTTATCACTCATAAAATTGCCTTATGCCCGTGTATCAATGAGGGCTTCCACCGGTACATGGCCGACCAGGCCTTGGATGACTGGTAACTGTGAATTCTTTACCACGACCGTGTTTAGGTATCTTCTTGAGGGATTTTGCGAGACTTCAAGGGTATGGTCCCTCACTTTTACAAGCCCCGCTAATCGTTTAAAGATTTTTTTTCAACTTCAGTCTTTTGGGTACGTGGACGGTTTTTTTCGAATTTCCTTTTTGCGCCGTGACCTTCGTGCTTCGATGAGTTGGCTTGATAGCTCTTTTCCCCATAAGAGCGATTTGTGTTACCGATCGGTTGATTTGAGAATTGTCTTCGGGGACTTTGAGAATACGATGCCCCTCTAGATGTTTCCGCTATTCTTCGGTTTTGGAACTTGACCGCCAACTCGAAGAGTTCCTGCAAGGTGCTTGGATTTCGGATTTCCAAGTAATCGTGGACAGCAGGTAGTAATCTTAGTAAAATTATTTCAATTACCTCCGTGTCGGGTGTCTTTCCATACAGTATGTTTGTCAGCTTAACTTTTCGCAGAATAAAATCCGTCAAATCTTCAATATTACGTTGATAATATTGAAGATTTGACGGATTTTATTCGTTGATAAAAACCATAAATTTCGTCTTCTAGCTTTGCTCGGTCTTTCACTACGGGGAAGACCTTTAATAATGATGCTGAAATATTTTCAAAGGTATATGCTTGGCCTTCGAATTCTCATAATAAAAAGTTCCGTATACTCTTCCACCATAGTGAGACCTGTCCTTTTAGTGCAGACGTGGCAATGGCAACTTTTTGCCTTTCGGGTACAGGATATAACTGGAAATGATTTTCGAGGCCTTCTAAGAATATCAACACCGAATGTTTTCCGTCAAAATTCACGGTTGGCTTGATAGATGTTCTCATAGTTTGGACCAAGTATCCAAACCCTTCTAACTGGTTCGCCATTTCTTGCTGTTGGAGTTGTACAAGAGCTTCCATCCAATTATCGGCCATCTGAGTTCGTAAGACATTCGGTCGCCAATGTAATATCGTGTGGCTCCAACTTGTCAGTAATTGTGGTAGTGACTGCTACGAAGTTTGAATTTATACAGACACGTAAGAAGGGTTTAAAGCCCTTTTTATTCAACTTTTAAAATGACAGCTGCGTCCACTTGAAGCTCACAAACTACGCCGATCCGGCGGTTTAACTGAAACTGAATGTAAAACTGGAAAAATAATGACTGCTGAATAAATATCGAGATCACTATCCACGAGGCTCTGAGATCTTATTTAACCAAACCGTTCTACAATACCGCTGAGATTCAGTGAGCTTACTAATTAAGCAGTTGAGAGATTCAGCAAAAACTGCCGAGATAGGCACACAGGCGGAAACGCGCGGTTCTTAAACCTTCACATTCGCGATTAAGAAGCACACCTACAATCTCGTTTTCCTTCTATTTAAACTCAATTTACTTCTGCTAAATTTGAATATACTGCGCGCTCTATTACAATTTACATACTCTAGCATTGGCAATTCTAGAGGAAAGTAAAGGCTTGACAGGAAAGATAACTTAAAATAAATGTTAATTAAAAATAAATAAAACCCTACAATCTTTCAAAAGATGTGATTTGATGAATGATAAAGAGCTTGATTACGCATAGTGTAGTGTAAATTAACCTACTGTGAAACAAAAAATTGATATAATTAAAGTATACATTTTTAAAAGATGGATGATTTAAGAATTAATTTTAAACACTCCTATACTCATAAGATTAAATTTTTCACTGGTTTTAGTTTAGTTTTATAAAAACATTTTAGGATTTGCAGAATCCTCAAAAAAGTATAAAACATTCGAACTTGAAAATTTATTAATTTTTTTTTAAATATATAAAAAATAGTTATGAAAAATTAAGAAATACATTAACTGGATTTTATGTGAAATTTTCAATATCGTACATGCAAGGATGTTTTATGATATGCAGCTAAAATGTTCATAAGCATACATAAATAGATGTCTGCATTGCAAAAACAAATCTGAAAAATGGCAATATATACCAATTCCTGAAACTGGACTGAGTCCTGAAAACATCTCTCTCAAGAACACATGAGCAAGAACACTGGACTTCAGTGGCTTTGATATTATTTCTGAACATCAGAGATTTCTTGGAAAATCACCATGCTTATTATCACCAGATTTCCTGTTTCGAAAAGCAAAAAGCTATTTTTCAGAGAAAAACTGTATTCACACAATTCAATGATTAAGAAAAATCTTCCAAATTTATAGAATTTACCAGGATGCTTTTGAAAATATTCTAAAACATTCTGCATTGAAGAATTTTCAACCAAGTTTAGCTGTTGATCAAATTTCCAGTTAAAATTTAATTCTTAATTTGCGGTCCCACAAATATAATCTTATTTTATTTTATTACATTTAAAAATTACCTTATTTTGACACTTAAGTTAGTAAATTGTCTCGCAGATGTGTGAATCCTAGTTCATACATACGTATTGCTATAACAAAAGCTCGACTTTAATACACTGGTGTGCAAAAATTAAGGACGAGACGGTTTTTTCAATATAACTTTGTACAAAAGCTTTCCAAATCAACACATTTAGTACCGTAAGATCCCCAATACGTAAGGACATGAGTAATGTAAACAACACTTACTAAAAGAGAAATCAGAGGGATAAAAAGAAGCTTTATTGAAAAAGTAGCATGGAGCGCAATGCGACTGAAGGGCGAAACATCCCTGTGATGGGTGTCCAGCAAGAAACATCCGGTCTTTAATAGGGGATATGATCTCCCCTGACTGCTAGGCATGTTTCACAGCGTATGCCCATGCTGAGAATGAGGGTGTCAATGAGTTGTTGAGGCATTGCTGCCCATTCGTCTTGCAGCGCCAATCGAAGCTCCGGAATCGTTACTGGTGGTAAGGTACGAGCTGCCAGGCGTCTGCCTAGAAAATCCTATACATGCTCGATGGGATTGAGATCCGGAGATCGTTACGGCCAATCCATACGTTCAATATCCTCACTTTCTAAGAACTTTTCGGCAGCTACTGTGCGATGACATGGTGCACTGTCGTCCATGAAAAGGAGCTGCGGATCCATAACGACTCTAAAAAGACGCACATATGGAAGAAAATTCTCGTTACAATAACGGGTCCCGTTGACTGAACCTGCGTCGAAGATGTGAAGGTCTGTACGACTACCAAGCATGATCCTCCCCAAACGAGAACACCGCCACCTCCATACCTGTCCCTTTCAATGATGTTCGAGGGATGATTGCGGCTTCCCCGCTCTCTCCAGATGAGTATGCGATGAGAATCGCTACTCAGACTGAATCTGCTCTCATCTCTAAAGAGTACTCGTCCCCATTCATTGTTTCTCCGATTCCGGTGTTCCCGGCACCACAGAGAACGCCTTCTCCGATGGGCAGGCGTTAGAGGTACACACCGTACAGGGCGTAGTGCAAACAGACCACCACCGTGCTGTCTTCTGGCCACGGTAAAACGCGATATCGGTCGTCCAGTCGCCTGTGTCGTGTGTCTAGCGATTTATCCCGCTGTCTGCCGCCTGTTTCGTCTGGCCTGTAAGGCAATATACCGGTCATCTGCGGGTGTGGTTCCTCGTGGACGACCACTACTAAACCTCCGGATAGCTGTTCCTGTAGTTTGAAATTGTCTCCAAAGTCGTGAAACGATGCTGTGAGCAATTCCGAACTCTGCAGCCACACTTGTCACACTGCGGCCTTTCTCCAACTTCCCAATGATTCGACCTCGGGTAAAAGCATCCAGATGTCGTCTAACAGATTGATTATTCGCCATTTCTCGCTGAGGCAGCAACTCGGTGTGATTTTAACTGCTGTACGGCGTGCAATCTCTTTGCCAGAAATACTGATCTTACACCGACAACATGCTTTATACTACTCAGACACTCCCCCATTACGTCTACCAGCATATCTGCGCATGTGCTACCGTACATCGCCTTACTTAATCTCCTGATTGGTCTTTCTGTCCGCTCTGCCTCTTCGTTCAGCTGATATGCTAATTTTTCGACTTCGCTTTTATTTTTTGCACACCAGTGTATGTTGATAGTAATTTTCTAATAATTTAAAATAGTTCTTTCAATACAGTGAACTTACCTTGCCTATATAATGCTCAATTTGCCAATGATTCTCAGGAAATCTATTATTCCTGTCTTAATAAAGCCATTAGTAGATATTAGGATGAGGTAAAGATTGTAGAATTTAGATGCATCATTGAAAATTAGCAATAATGCTGTTAAATCAAAATTATTCTAATTTAATTATAACTAAGGGAATATTCGAATTAAAAATCACGGGAAAAAGTGTCATTGCGAATCTTCAGTAGAATGAGAGGTTTTAGCTAGCTTGTTATTTGCGTCGATATCAGAGGCACCATTAAGGATGGTTTTCACACCTGTGCTGCGTACGTCTTCTTGAGATTGCGATGGTGACGTTACGAATCGAATCACGATTGCATTGACGACCTTAAAGATCTAATCACTTTCTATTAAATAGAATCCTAACGTGATTAATGAGTGTTGATCACATAATAATCAAATTCAATACGTGATTAACTTAGAATCTGCATATTTCAAATATTACTGACAATGTTCGCAATTTCAGAGTTTAATATACAAGTTTAATATACTACATGAAATTTCCTCTCAGTTCGATCTTACCAGGAAACGAACACCCGAACCTGTAACCTAAGCCAATAATTTCTACCAATTCTCTCGATTGACTAGGTGAGTTACAGGTGATAATGACTAAAAGGAATTCCAAGTTCATTGATGTAAAGATTCCTAGAGAAATCATAAGTGCTCACGAGTTCTTTATAATGATCTCAATATTAAATGTGTTAAATATCACATCCGCAGAATAAACTCAAAATTATAAGTATGTATTTCAGAATCAAATGTAGAAATTTTTCTGCATTTCCCATCCTTATGAAATCCTACGCTCGCATCACAAACTATTCGGAAACTAAGTAATGTACAGTTTTTCCATCGTTATCACGTCGTAGCCTTTAAGATTGATCTGGATTCTATTGCTTTTTACAGCATTTGTACCACATAAAACATAAGTCTTCTTTTTCTTCGTCTCTTCATTTTTAAGAACTGTTTTGAAAGAGTTAATGTAAGCGAAGTACGTTTTCCTTGATATATTTCTGAAGTCTGATATACTTCTGTAATAAGTCTTAACTGATTTATAAATTCAGAATCTCAGTATAGTGTCCTTTATTCAACAATCAGTCTAATCTACATGCGGACTGCGGTGCTGTTGGTACTTTTTCTTTTGCTCAACGACCGATTTTATAATTTTCAACTCTGGGAATTCATGATCAATAGTAATCCCGCAATCCAAATCCAGAATATGCGATATTTGTCATGTGTCAAATATCGCATTTTAATGTATGTTATTTTTGCCCGATACATTTTTGATTGTTCCCCTTCTTTTGTAAAAAACATCCTATTGCTTACAGCTGCAAAAAAGTTCTAGTTGTGCTCATTCTACACGGCCTATTATTCCGTGGGTAAATGACACAAATAACTGACACAAAAATTATCAGTGCCGGGTATTAAAATCTATAGGTAAGGCTCTGTGAAAAAAAATATTTTTCTTTTATGATATCGTAATTCACCAAGTATTATTCAATTAAAAAATAAATATTCATTTCGTAAATAAAATATGAAACGCACTTTTTAGGCAAAATGAAATAGTTATTATACTTTCAAAAGTAAGCTGTTTCTGTGTCACCTAATACCTGAAAATGAACGGTAAAATTAAATATTCTGAAATGCAAATACATTCCATAATGTGTATGATAAACTTATTTTTGCTTAAAGTTCACACATTTTCAAATATATATAAAACTTAGTAGTTATGTCATACTTTTTTTTTAAAGTTAATACAAAGGTTTTGGAAAAACATATTTGTAAAGCATAATATCTGTCAATATGAAATAAATTTAAAATTTTGATTCAAATTCTTTATTACTATTAGCACCACATATTTTACTATTTGCAATTATTATATCCTCTTTATATTAACAAACCTAAAAATTCAGTATAACTTTCTTCGAATTCTAATTCAAATTCCTTAACATTTTCGAAAATTTCGCATCCTTTGAATAATTAAAAAATTGTAATGAAAACAAAACTTGAACTGCGTGTTTAATTAAGAAGAAATTTGATAATATAATTTTTAAATGCACGCTTTATTGAGAAGATAAAAATCAAATTTATTGTACGGTACACATTATTAAACTCTTGAATCTTGAAACTAATTTTCTTGTATAATTTTAGACAGAATATTTAAACATAACAGGTCAAAATAATAACATTTTTTCAAATCAAAACAAGCACATAGAAGTGATGATTATTTTAAAAATTCGCACAGATACTCGTAAATACTAAATACGGAATGTTTAAGTCAATTAGGAGTGTCTCACGCAAGACTATTCCGATGTGATAATGATGATTAAGGTCTAAAGGAATGCAACAATCACATTCCTTATGCAATGAAAACTTGTACTTTATGTCAATAAAATTATTATAACCCAACATTATGAATTAGAAGTTTAAGAGCTTCACATAGGATAGGAATCGAAAAATTCAAAAGGCTATGAAAACAGCAAAAAAATTCGCTGTTCTAAATCTCGGATCTCTTTTAGTTTGTGAAATCGAGGGTCTCAAGCCTATAATTAGACATTCTTATACTAGCAGGGCTTTGTATGATGTTTATTACATGCATCGCCCTTTCTCCTTTATTATGACACCAAGTTGTGTCTTTCACGGCATGCGTAATGAAATATTTGCCTTTTCATTCAGTTTAGGCATACTGACTCCCTAAATTTATAAAATCTCATATCAGTAGTTTGCCTTCGGAATTCTAGAAGTTCATAAGTCCAACAACCATGCAAGTTTGCTATTATTTTCAGGACGGCGAAGAGGACTCTTCACCTCATAATCTGCGCAAGTCTGAAACTACAGTGCTTCTTAACAATCATTACGGATGAAAAACAGTCTTTCGGTTGTCGTTATCAGCTAGCAGCACGTACTATGCGCCACGGAAAATCCTACTTTACTCGCATTTTGTTGCTAAACATTTCCAACGTGGCTTTTTTCATAGTGTAATGTAATAACACTCAAGAGAAGCGTTTTCTTTAATGGTCAATACTAGATGATAGTTTCAATACATGAGTTTCTGAATACTCGACAATGTATTTTGAAGCATTTTTGTGAAAGTATAGAAAGCAGTGAAAGCATATAGGCACAAGTTTATATAAAAACGCAGTATGTTATTTATTAAAATATTCATTTTGAGAAAGTGATAGGAATATCAAATATGTGTAAAAAACAATTCTTTCTTTCCTTTTTAGCCCAAAAGTGGCTATTAGTCTCGAAAGAGAATTTGGTGTTGGTTCACTATAAATGGCGTATGACCAAATATTATCACCCTGAATTTTTTAAAGAAAGTAAATAATGAAGAATCTTCATTTATGATGTTCTTCGCACTGTAAAAAAACGACGGCATCTAAAGTCATCAAATTTTTGATAACTTAGTCCTCCACCCGAACATGGGCAAATGAAAGTCCGAAGTTTAATTTTCGAATTTGTGTTATTATTTATTTCATAATCTGTAAAACTAATTTTTTGATTAACATACTCAAAGCTATGAAAGCGGAAAAGTAGCTACACTGTACGAAATAAAATATATTTGTCTTGGACAAGTGAGACTGTTACCATTCTATAGGTAAGATAAGAATAGGTAAGATATTTATCTTTACTTGTAAGATAAATGATGCATTTATATTTCGGTTTTAGTTAACAAAGTCAGTTCTATTAAAGCAATGTTTTGCCGCGGCCCGAACCAAAATACTTTAAAATTTAAAAGATAGTTTAAACATTAATCTGGAAGCTAACTAAGTAATAAACTTAGCGATTTGAAGCAATAAACACAGCACTTCGGAATAGTTGCTTCTTTTTTTATGTGATTGGTTTAAATAAATAGGTATTAAAATCATGATATGTCTAATTAGAAACATTCAATATATTTATGAAATTACACCAGCTGGACACATTGAAAGCGTTGCATACTTTTTCTTTTTATTATAAACATATTAGCGGCCAGATTTTAAAGAAATAATATAACGAATATAAAAATATATATAGCAATCTCTAACATTCTGTATGGAATTCTAAAAATATGCTTTTTTAAAATGTTTTGTGATTTTGTTGTTGAATTGAATTTGATGTGGTGCAAGTGCAAAGAACGTGATTTTAAAAAAATAAAGTTAATACATAAAACTTTAATAATACAAAGAGAAAAAAATGTTAGCCATCTTGCTAAGAAAACTGAATATTGATATGATAAACTGGGAAAAGACTGAAAAATGCATAAAAATGTATGCAAATACTTAACACTTGACCGAAAATTCTAAATATATGCTGTTACGCAGCGTTTACAATTCTGTGATTTTATTGTTGAAGGGTATACAACGTATATGTGAAGGAAACGATGCTTAATATTAAAGCTAAAGAGAGTTAGCAGGAGTGAGTGCAAGAGCAATCCGGTAAACGTTAAGCTTAATGAGACATAAAAAACTTTTACAAACCCTTTTGGACAACAGTTCAACCTGAAATCTTTCAGATTTTGTTTATTCATTTTTCTAGAAGTACAGTTATCACTGTAATTCGTGAAATTAACGACATGCTCAGCATCGATTGCCAAATTAAGTGTGTTAGGCTACTGATATATGTTGAAAGACAATATATTCTCTTTACCAATATTATAATCCATACAATATATAAAAAACATATTCAAAAGTTCTTTCTTATCATTTCCGCGTTATCTTTTAAAGCCGCTATCAAACCACTGAAAAGGTGCGAACCTAATAATATGCGTTAAGCGTCTTGATGATCAACTAATCTACTGTCTGTAGCAGAAAAATTTTGTTTGGGTGCAAAAGAACAACTTTTAGTGTTTTATCAAATTTTTAAAGTTGAAAGATTTAAACAGCAGCGTTACCAATGGTAGCATTTTTTATGCAAGTATGTTTTGAGGTCAACGTAACCTTATCTTCTGGTTTAAAATGAGAGCTATCCCGGTCTTCAAACACAGAAGGCGCAGGAAAAGCAAGCAAAAAACATATACTTCCAGCAAACCTACAGGGCACATAAATATCTTTTTCTGTAATGCATCATTTTGAGTCAGGTAATGGAAGTGCGCAATGATGTAATTCAAAGCCATGCAAGTTCAGCATTATTACATCATACATTATTAACAACTTTGAATTGATAGATCATAAATGTTTTAGACAGATATTATCAGGGTAAAAATTCGGTAGGATTCTAAGAAAAAATGTAGCACTTTTTTAGAAAAAATTGCATGGATTTACATGTATTTTCATGGTGCATTTGTTAACATTTTTAGTTATCAGTAGTAAGATGAGTGTTCTCTATCTAATGAGGGCATAATTTTAATTCCTTTTTCCTGCTCAAAAAACTCAGAATAGCCTTTATTATATTCAATTTGGGTAAATGTTGTCTTTTATTTGACCAAAAAGTATCATTGAAAGGTAATTTAATGAAACTCTTATTTAAAATCGCAAAATTACTCTCCAGCGGTCTAGCGGTAAAGCTGTTCAACACTTGTAATTCATTTCGAGGGCTCAAATTTAGGTGACCGGACTGTTTGCATGGGCTTTTTTGGGTTTTTCCCTCATGTGTAACGTGGATACGAGGTAGTTTCTCAGAAAATTCTCCATGGGATAACCCTTCCCTCGGCGAGTAATATTGTAGGCGACGCTGTATTAAAAAGAGACAGCAAAATGTGAATAAGATGATTTAAGTGACACGTTATAATTAGTAATAGCTAATCTTGAATAAGTACATTTGTTCAAAAAGATAAAATAAAAGTAAATCAATTAGAGACGCTTTACATCGAACGAAGTACACAAAATTTCTGTTAGATGCAGTATAAGTAAACTAATAATGTTTATATTAAACTCGTAATAATGTTTATATTATCGATTCATAATTTCATAGTTAAGAGTAACTTACAGACAAAGCTATCAAAAGAGGGAAATAATCCAAACGTTCTGTCATAAAGTATATCATAATTCGTATAGTATTACTGATTAATAATATTTTGTATTAAATTACGGAAGAAGCTATTAGAAGAAGGAAATTGCCCAAACTTGCACTTTTGTTGAGTACCTTAAAGAAAAAGATACTAATCACGAGATTTCACATTAGTCCATGTTTCGCAAGTCAATAATGAAAAAGTAAAAATTTACCAGCGGAGTGTATTAAAAGACTCAAAGAGAAACAGCGATAGTCTAGCTTTGGTGATTTTATGCTAACCCTGACTAAGCAATTAAATTTTGTGTTCTTTTGTGGTTTCATTTACGTATTTTTCCAAAACACTTTAATAACACCAGGAGTATGCAAACAGAGCTGATAATAAAAATGCAGATTCAGGACAATTAAAACATATAGCAGGTAGTAGCTAGTTTATTGCTGCATGCACCAATTTTTCTGACTACTAAACCACCTCTTATTGTATGGATTTCAAAGAAGTTAGATATAATGCCTAGATTTGCGTATTTTGTTATTTAAGCTTATAGACAATTAGTTATTGACCGATGAGTGTTCAAAATTTTTAGTTCGCAAACTTGTATAAATGTGGTTACAAATAAATATTTAATTATAGTTTTGCTTTGCTTGTTCGTTTATTTTTTATCTCTATAAGGTATGTGATAGCGATAATTTGTCCGGAAAAGTTTCTTATTTTGTAACATTATGGATTGTAAAAATGGTCTGTTGTTATTACTACTAACTCCCTATTCGAGTTTAATAATATCACATATGGACTACCTTCTGAGTAATCATATACGGGTTAATGCACTTCATCTTTGCGTGAAGTTTTGTCCCATTCCAATCCAGTTGTCTAATTGAAACGTCCTGATGGGGTCATTTCTTAATAATCCTATTGTATCGTACTCTTCTTTCTCTAATCACCAAACTGACAAGAATTGTTAGAGTTTAATGAGAGAAACATTATAGAACATTTTAGGTAAATTCCGCTTTGAAATCAAAAAGAAAAAGCGTGTAATATTGAACTAAGAAGTTCATTTTCTAGGAAGTTCATTTTTCCATGGCAATATTCCCGAATATTCAGTTATAAATTCGAAATATTTATGGAAAGAGAGTTAAATGGCGTCAAAAGAACAGTGATAGAATATTTTGAAAAACATTCAGACTTTATTTTCAGTGGACGTATTTTCCCATTAAATTGTGTGAAAAATGTAATGGTGTGTAAAATATAAAGAGATATTAAAAAATAAGCTATTAAAATTTTCTATATTTCTATTAAAATTATAGCAAGACATAAAAGTTTGGATCTCTTAACTTGCGTCACACGCCACGTTGCCACAGATATAATCAATAGATTGGTATGTTTCCTGTAACACATTTTATGTCTGCTATATGTAACTTTTATTTAATGTAAATGATTAAAAAATGTATTTATATGCTTCTTATTTTATTTCTATTATTCATATTATATAGTTTTAAGTAATATTGGTTCTTCCAATAAGCAATACAATGTTCAAGCCATATAAGCAATACAATTTTAATATAACTAATATAATTAATTAAGTATTTCTTCCGTTTTTACCCTTTGATATAATTTTATTTCACACTTCAAGGCTGCCTGCGAAATTGTTATTCAAGAGTTTGATATTATGCAATGTTGCTTAAGTTACTTTTCTTAATTACTTTCCATTATTTATCACCATTTCATTATTCGCCCCATTCGTTTTCATTATTCTTCTTAATTACATTCCTTTATTTATCACCATTCCATTACTGGTTCATTTGGTCTCTCCTTAGTGGCCAAATGAACAAGACCAGGAAATACTAGTAATTCAGTCCTAATTCGAATCCCTGCGAACGGCCTGAATTGCTTGAATATTTTTCATTCTCTTCGTTTCGAGGTTTTTACTTTTTCTTAGCGTAGTGTGACGTGAATGAAGTTCGCTTTATAAATTCACCTACAAAGGAAATCCTTCGTGTACGCAGCTAAGGCTCTACCTGCGTTGCAGCATTAATGACACATAAACCATCTCCTAAACTTATTAAGCTTTCAAGAAATGGAACCAGTTCAAGCAGCTTTTAATGCTGAAGAATGCTTTGAGATACTAATACCTGAGAATTAAATGAGCATAAATAGCATCTAAATTGACAAATAAGTGTTGATGGTATTTAAATCTCATTGAAAACAAGGTATATGAAAAAATGTATTACAATAATTTCATGCCAAAAGAAACAGCAAATTACCGTCATTCTGCTAAAAAGGATTCGGAAAATAGTAGTTACATTAAACTCACAGCAATAACCGAAATTTATTGTGAAACTAAACGGCGTAGTTCTTGCATCGTCAGACAAATTAGTCTGAAATGCAGTATCTGCCCGGTAATTATTCACGTCAGTTTTCATGGAATTTACAGATTTAATAAGATAAAAACTATGTAATTACAGTAAAAGGTTAAAGCGTTTATCCTTTGACGTTCCTAAAATTTTGAATAATTTAGCTTTCCACTTGTATAGGACTAAAGAATTTAAAATGTAAGAATGGTGTAAATTTGAATGTAAAGTACTGCTGTAAATTTAAATTCTCATATAACGGTATTCCGAGAATAATATCTGCTCTAAAACAGTTCTCTGAAACTGAATAATACATTATATATTTACAAATATGTAAATTAAACTTTGTTATGAGTAAAAAAAAAAATGTGTGTTTTTCCAAAGCTTAACAAAATTATACGAGACCCGCCTAGAATCTCGAAGAGAAACTTTCGCTTGAAAAATGAAAGGTCTATTAAAGTATTCCGGCTTTCCGTTTGGATAATAAGTAAACTTGGTTACTGTTAGCATGTAGTGACATTATGTAATTTTTTAGAAGCAGGCAAGATGAAAATTTAGCAACCCCCTTCACCGAGAATCGAACCACGGACCTCCGGCACAGCGTTCAGAACCACTACACCACAAAGGCACGCTAGGAAAGCGGGAGAAATATCTTATATACTCCCCTTTTTAAGGGCATTGAGTGTTTTAGGGGACCTAGTGACAAATCCTGGGTGTGGAGAGTCACCATCCACAAACCTTTTTTTTAGTTTGGGCGCCACTGTAGAGAAATTAGAAATTTTTTAGAAGCAGGCAAGATGAAAAATTAGCAACCGCCTTCACCGGCAATCGAACCACGAACCTCTGGAATACCGACCCAGTGTGCAGAACCATTACACCACGAAGGCACGCTAGGAAAGTGGGAGAAATTCCTTATAACTTAAAAGCAAGTTTCTTTGAAAAATATCGGAGACAAAGCGAATCTTTTGATCAATAATCTTTAGTGGATTATGTCACATAAATGAAACCTCAAAATATGCGTTAGGTATACTGAAATCCATTTTTAGAGCAACACAAAGAATTGTTTTCTATGGCTTTCCGTGTAATGGAATAATACTGCAAAATTCTGTAAAAGTTACAACAATTTCAACAAATAGCATTATTAGGTATCACAAAAGCATTCTCTGCATCATCAACAATAGCCTTTCAGTTCCTTTAGGGAGTATTATCTTTTTACAAATTTGTTCATCGTTCTTTTTCGAGTTTTGAAATTAAATGGCATAAGCTCCTTCCAAATACACAAAGAATCAAAATGATTACTAACGGCTATAAGGTGATAACGTTGGCGTGAAATTTCTATTCTAAAAAGTGGCTTCTCTATATAATATGGCTTCAAACACAATTCAATCAAAATATAGATTAAATTAAACTTCTATTATTTACTCAAACGCAATCCACTGCATTAAAAAAGCCATTTTGTGGTTAGATAACGTTATGTTTCTGCAAAGACCAACATATTTTTCAGGTAACCAGAGTGCGCTCAAATGTGCCAATAGTTTTAAAAATATTCTAGCTCGTATATCATCCTTGCGAGGGATACTCCAAACTCTATAAAGAACAAAGTCTTTTCGAGCTGTTTCAGAGGGCACACAGGTTTACCAAGTAATGATGAAGCTGAAACATCACCACTGTCAGCTACTACTCATATTAATGTGCATTACCTTTTACCACTATCCAGAAGAATTACCAATGTACCAAACGCAGTTAAAATAAGTTTGAAAAATAAATATTAAAGAGGCACTCCGAACCTGAAAATCCAATGCTGTGTCTTTACCTCCGTTACCGTAACAGCCTCTTGGTCAGGAATAGGATACGCTTCAGAGAGAGACGAAAATTCTAAAACCTTCAGAATCGCTTCCTCCTGTCGCTATGAGTTTCTTTAACCTGTCCTTTTGGCGACAGCAGAAACTCTGTAATCTATTTGGGTTTCCGCGGCTGAAACTCTCTCTTTAATTCCTTTTTTGGCAGAAGAATCTCTTTCTTCAATTTCTCCAACTTTTTTTAACCGCATCTATTCTGCCTTCCATAGCCTCAAATGTGTTTTCTAGTATGAAGGTAATTTCCCTTTTCATTTCCTCTTGAATAGCTTTAATCACTTCTTGGCCAACGTCCATCTTTTCCAGCTTTCATCTCGTCTTTAACGGATCTTTGCCCATTTTCATTTCTTCTTTGAGGCATTCTTAGCACACTTTCATCGCTCCTTTAACGAAATCTTGATCTTTTTTCATCTCTACTTTAACAGATTCCTAATCGCTTTCATCGCTACTTTGAATGTTGCAAAGCCTGACAGCAACTGTCTTAATTGCTATTATATCGCTCTTTTCAATTCTTCTGACGCCAAAACTGTTGCGTGCGTACCGATTCGTAATAGATTGAATGTATACAGGTCCGATTATAGGCTAGTAAAATTTATTTTATCAAAAGAGACACTTCAAAATTTTGGGACTTTCCACAGAAATACTCGTAGAGGTGTTCACAGTATCACAGAGTTCGGACAGTAATTACACTTCAAATTACTAAGAACGTTAAATGCAACGCAGTACGAAACTCATCTGAAGAAAAAAACTAACCCAGACATATCTAAGTACTCCGATCTCACGCTGAAATTACAACTCGCAACATTAACAGCAACAACTAAGATCAGTTGTTCTCTGTGGTCTCATATAGTTTACACCCGGAAGCCGAGATATTTCTAGTACTTTCTGCTTCTCGAAATTATTGGATGGCAATATGAGTGTCGAATTACGATTGCAACTAATATAATGAGTAATTATATTTATTCGGTTAAAATACTTATTACGGTGATACAGGGACCGGACAAAAATGTCACCTAATGGTAGTCAAATTTGGCGAGTTTTGGCGATTTTTCGCCAGGTTCACTTATAATAATTAGTCTTTAAAACCGTTGCCAGCTTGGCAATATCTCGTCAAATTACCGAGATACCCATTTACTCTATGTTAAGTGGACTCGCCCTTGTATTCTTACTTTTTCGGTATAGCTTTTCTCACTAGAATTTACATTACACAGAAAATACAATTTCCCATATGGGTGCACTAAAATCATCTATCTAGGTGTGAAATTCGCAAAAATATTATTGCGTGCGTCGTCTATATGCATACAGGACCGATGACAGCTTGACAAAATTTATTTTACCGAGAGAAATACTTAACAGTTCTGGAAATTTAGAGCTTTTGTGAGTATCACACAGAGCACAATCAGTAATTACGCTTTAAAATTACTAGAAACACTTAAGCCAACGCAGTGCAAAACGCATCTAAAGAGCAAAGCTCACCCAGAGATAATCTGAATACTCGGAATTCGACTCTGAATGAGAAACTGAGAGTAGATGCTCTCTTCGGTCTAATACAGTAGTTTTCTCCAGGCCGCCGAGAAATTTTTAGTACCTTCCATTTCTCGAAATTACTGAAGGCATATACGGTTATATGCCTTCCATTAATTTCGAGAAAGCATTAAGTTACAGCTAAGTACCGGATATAGTTGCAGTTATAAATAAGAATCAGTATCTAGTTGCAATTACATATAACGATCAATCTTATATAATTCCACAAATTTAATTAGTTATTCAATTACAGTGCCAATTACAATTATGTAAAGAGCGGACCAAAAATGTCGTCGAATGGTCATCATGTTTGACGTTTTTTGATGATTTCTCGCCAAATTTGGCGACAAAAATCAGACGCCGAAACATCGCGAGATTGGCGATATTTCACCAATTTAGCGATACAGTGGAATCTCTAGATACAAGTTTAATTTGTTCGAGCATTGAACTCGTATAGAGAGTTTCTCGTATCTAGAAACAAACATCCCTCTTGAAAATAATTCAAATCCAGCAAATCCGTTCCGCATCCCAAAAATCCCATTGCCATTTCATCTTCAGTCGACAAAACTGCTGTTTTTCGGAGAAGGTCCACATTAGCTCGAGAGAGTTTAGGTTTAGGGGTGGGGGAAGCATTAAGATTCGATATCTTTTGGTTTTTATAATTTTTTATATTTTTAAATTTTTTGGTATTTTAAATTTTTATGACATAGATAAAACACAAAAGCAAAAAGCGGAGAGGAAAGATTTTAGAAATAGAGAAGCTCATTGGCATGTGGCGCTAAATCAGAATATAGTAAAGTTTGTGAAAAAACTCGGAAATATCCAAGGCAGAAATTAATTCTGCGGGCATAATGTGATTTTTAAAGGAACAGATTGATAACAGTGCACAGAAGGCCACTTTTCAGTTGAACTTGAGTAGAAGATAACAATTTGGCATAGTCTGTGAGGAATAGAAATTTTAGAAGATAGAGACGTCAGTCCTTCACGGCGCGGGGACTGGAACTGAAGGGGCGGAATGGTGTCTACGCCTTTTAACAGGAGCCTAGATACCGTAAGTCTCGGTCCATTACGGCTCTTGAACGTTTTTGTGAAGTTGGAATACCGAGATCGTAGACAAGAAGTTTTTGAAGGGCTCGGTTATGAATCTGTTCAGTTTGAGGAACAAGGACTAACTGAAAGTTTTACTTTGGGAAAAGACTAGTAATGTTTTTATGTGAGTCTTCGCAGCTGTACTCCAAATGGTACATGCGTACATAAAAATGGGTTTGAATAATTGAAGTATAAAGAGCTTTGTTTCTGATAGACAGATGGCTCTTTTGAGCTAATAGGGGGTAAAATTGGGTTCTGACGCTCCTCTCTTTATTGAGAGTATTCTCAATGTGCAGATGCCAGAGTAGTTTCGAATCAAGTATCACTCATCGATACTTATATGAGTTTGACCAGGGAATATAGCCGTCAAAGAATTTTAAATCAATGGAAGGGTACGGGAGTCGGGAGCGTGTGAATATCATAGCAACACATTTAGAGACATAAATTTTGATTTTCCAAGTAGTGAACCAGTGCTCAAGGCTTGAGAGATAACTCTGAATGTTGTGAACCAGTTTATCCAATTGTTTGTGCTTGGAGAGGATGGCCGTGTCATCTGCATAAAGTGCTAGAGTGACGCTGGCTGATTTTTGTATGTCATTAATGAAAATGTTGAACAAAAAGGGCTCTAAAAGCCTACCATGTGGGACGACACTTAGAATTGGGCGGCACGTTGAAATGATAGAATCAACTCGTACTGAGAAAGAACGATTAGTGAGATACTAGTTAGTTAATTATGTGAATAAGCTGACCCGAAATATAAAGTCGCATGAGCTTGATTATGATTCCCATATGCCAAGTCTTCCAGTCGAGCTGGATCGGGAAACGCGCAAAGCATACCAACAGCCTTGCTCGTTGCTCGTTACTCGAGTCAATGCTCGTATTTAGGGATGAATGTTTTACTCATGCTTTCCTCGTATCTCCAATTTCTTGTATATAAAGGTATCTCGAGGTTCCATTGTACAGCCATTTACCCCAATGTCAAACAGACTTGCCTTTGTAATCTCATTTTTCCGACAGAGCTTCGTTTTTCAGACATTTTATGTTTTACACAAAAGGTACTACAATTTCAGTAAAATTATTTACAAAAATGCAAAATTTGTAAGAAAAGTAGAATTATCAAACACACCACTTACATTAAATATGTTTCCAAAAGTCTCCTTGGGAAGGAAGAAAGTTTAGCAGCCTTCTACATTAAGTTTTAACAAACGACAAAAAATTTCCTCAGTATCTTGAGCATTTTCAGCGGCAAAAATATGAGGTCTACACTGGTGTGCAAAAATTAAGGACGAGACGACGGTTTTTTCAATATAACTTTGTACAAAAGCTTTCCAAATCAACACATTTAATACCGTAAGATCCCCAATACGTAAGGACATGATTAATGTAAGCAACACTTACTAAAAGAGAAATCAGAGGGATAAAAAGAAGCTTTATTGAAAAAGTAGCATGGAGCGCAATGCGACTGAAGGCCAAAACATCACAGAGATGGGTGTCCAGCAAGAAACATCCGGTCTTTAATAGGGGATATGATCTCCCCTGACTGCGTCTGCCCATGCTGAGAACGAGGGTGTCAATGAGTTGTTGAGGCATTGCTGCCCATTCGTCTTGCAGCGCCAATCGAAACTCCGGAATCGTTACTGGTGGTAAGGTACGAGCTGCCAAGCGTCTACCTAGAAAATCCTATACATGCTCGATGGGATTGAGATCCGGAGATCGTGCCGGCCCATCCATACGTTCAATATCCTCACTTTCTAAAAGCCGTTCAGCAGCTACTGTGCGATGACATGGTGCACTGTCGTCCTTGAAAAGGAGCTGCGGACCCATAGCGCCTCTAAAAAGACGCACATATGGAAGAAAATTCTCGTTACAATAACGGGTCCCGTTGACTGAACCTGCGTCGAAGATGTGAAGGTCTGTACGACTACCAAGCATGATGCCTCCCCAAACGAGAATACCGCCATCTCCATACCTGTCCCTTTCAATGATGTTCGAGGGATGATTGCGGCTTCCCCGCTCTCTCCCGATGAGTATGCGATGAGAATCGCTACTCAGACTGAATCTGCTCTCATCTGTAAAGAGTACTCGTCCCCATTCATTGTCTCTCCAATTCCGGTGTTCCCGGCACCACAGAGAACGCCTTCTCCGATGGGCAGGCGTTAGAGGTACACACCGTACAGGGCGTCGTGGAATCAGACCACCACCATGCAGTCTTCTGGCCACGGTAAAACGCGATATCGGTCGTCCAATCGCCTGTGTCGTGTGTCAAGCGATTTCTGCCGCTGTCTGCCGCCTGTTTCTTCTGGCCTGTAAGGCAATATACCGGTCATCTGCGGGTGTGGTTCCTCGTGGACGACCACTACTAAACCCCCGGATAGCTGTTCTTGTAGTTTGAAATTGTCTCCAAAGTCGTGAAACGATGCTGTGAGCAATTCCGAACTCTGCAGCCACACTTGTCACACTGCGGCCTTCCTCCAACTTCCCAATGATTCGACCTCGGGTAAAAGCATCCAGATGTCGTCTAACAGATTGATTATTCGTCATTTCTCGCTGAGGCAGCAACTCGGTGTGATTTTAACTGCTATACGGCGTGCAATCTCTTTGCCAGAAATACTGATCTTACACCGACAACATGCTTTATACTACTCAGACACTCCCCCATTACGTCTACCTGCATATCTGCGCATGTGCTACCGTATATCACCTTACTTAATCTCCTGATTGGTCTATCTGTCCGCTCTGCCTCTTCGTTCAGCTGATATGCTAATTTTTCGACTTCGTCCTTAATTTTTGCACACCAGTGTATTTCAGGAACTTCTAATGCAGATGCAGTTCTCTTACATAACCGTAAAACTTGCTATTATCTTTAAAACTTATGAAGAACCATTCTTTATCAAAATTTCAACAGCACGAAAATAGACAAAATAAGTAATGATCGACATTGTGTTGAAGGAGTCATCACACTCTTGAGTCGAACACTTAAACGTTAGTTCCGTCTTAATTTAGAGAATTACTTTGCTGACCATCTGTCGTCGTCAACAAGCTTGCTTGTTGTTGTTATACTACCAATCTCTTAACGCCAAAGCGAAAGCGGTTGCATGATTACTTTTGGAATATTTGAAGCTAATAGTAAATTTTATTAACCTAGCCTTGGGGCGGGGGAAGGGGCAAGAAAAGACATTAAAGGGGCTTATGTGATCCGGATCTCACCGTTTGGTAACTGCACAATATTAATCTAAGTTTGCCAGACCCAGCCAGAGCTTAATGAATATTTTAGCCTATTTAGCGGTTATGTCTTGAGCATAAAATAAATCATACTTTCACTTCAACTTTTCCATCAATTTACACTGCGATTTGATGGAGTTCTACCAAAAAATTAGGTACGAAAGTATACATAACTCTAAGTAAATACATAACTCTAAGTAAAGTACGAAAATATACATAACTCTAAACATTTATTGTTATATTTTCTTTTAAATCTATTTAATTACATAAAACCATGGACACTGCAATTATCACCCTTTTACATTGCGAACACGTTCTTAATTTACATTAATAGTTAATAAACACTTAATTGCACAAAGAAAGAAAGCACTACTTCAATTCTGAATATATGATTTGCGTAGTCATAAATTTGAGACTAAATATTTATTTATTGTTTCAATTCTTAATATCATTTAATTCTATTTCCAGGAAATTAGTGAATTTCGAGAAAGATATAGCACATTTATTTTTAAGAATCAATTTTACTCGCGATATTTTCTCCGAAATTACACTAGATTCAAATACCTGCACATTAATTTTCAGTTTGTTGTAGTTGCGCGCTTTTGGTAAGAGTCTTTACTTGGATATGCATTAATAAATTAAATTTTCATATACAAGTCTTGTTGAACTTAATTATCGATTAACGAAGATGCTGTGAAATTGCATGCGTTATTTTGTTCATGTATCAGAAGCCAATAATAACGGACTGTACATTTTGATTTAAACTTACTTTCGTTAAGGAGTTAGTTAAATAGAATAAGTAGTTTTTAATTACACTCTCCCTCCCTGATAATGAAATGCCAAAATGGGCTTGTACATTAAATTATATAATTTTTTTGTGATTTATTTCATTTTTTTGCTACAAAATCTGTTTTGCGATCTCTCCGATGAGCCCACAAACTGCGAGCTGGAGAATGGGAAAATAGAATTAAGAAAATTGTACTTAAAAAAAGTTTTAAATGTTTTTAGAAATATTTTAATTTTCTCATTATGTTATTATGAAAATTCCCTATCTATACTAAAGGTGATATGTGTGTTGGACAAATTACTATTATGGTAAATAGCAAGATGGATAAAATTTAGAGCCAAATAGTAACTCACAGAGTTTAGTGAAAAGTTTGTAAGGTATTTCTCCTGCCTTCCAAGCTTGCGTTCGTGGTGCAGTGGTCAGCACATTGAGCCGGTATTTCACAGGTCCGTGGTTCGACTCCCGGGGAAGGCGTTGCTAATTTTTCCTCTCTTCTGCTTACAAAAATTACCTAATGTCTCTAGAAGTTTACATGTAATTTCCTTTTGGTATCAAATTACGTAGTGTGCAGTTTATGGCCTTTAGTTATATGTGTGTTAAATGGCGCCACTCAAACACTATACATAAATTCCAATTTACCATAAAACGACGGAAAAAAGAAATAATTAAAATAACTTCCAAGTTTATTGCCGCTATCTATAAAATAAGTAACTACCTACAAGCAGTTAAATATTTCAAATCACAGGGAAATAATTTGATTATATGCAAAAGTTCTTTCAGCACTTCCCACGCCATCTATAATCGAATCCAAGTTGAACTCTCACTCTTAACCACTCGGCATGTATCAAGAAGACTGTGTCGATATTAATGGCAAAAAGGGAGGAACTAATATGGTTGCAATAAAATATAAAAACAACGAAATTTAATTAATAAAAGGTAATCAGTCTTTTTAACCGCAACGTCATTTCTTTATTCAATAATGATTTTTTTATTAAATCTTAAATTCAACAAAATTTGAAACCATGAAAAATCATTTGTCTCCTAAGGGATGTTGGAAAACAAAATTTTCAAAAAACAGTGATTTGAGATTTTTGCATTTTCATTACATAAGAAATACTACAATTTTACATATAATGTTACTAAAATTATTTACATTTATACGAAATTCTTAACAATATTTAGGTTACTAAATAAGTCATATTATGTTAGTCATACTATATTTAAATGTAATAACTTTTTGTACATTTTGCATTAATTTTCTCATCTAACCACTTGAAACAAAGTAGAATAAGCTTAGCGTTAGATTTGCACACATCGTAATTGATTTCAGGCATAAATATAGGAGTTACAATAAAAAATGCTTTTTAGGAAAAGAGTTCAATAAAATTTCAAAACTTCAAAAATTGAGTAAACTTCAAAGACTGTTAGGTTATTAAAGATAAATTTATTAACTACATCTATAATGACGACATCGGCTACTTAGACATATTTTATAGATAGTGTATCATCATAAGCGTTAAAAGTTGGAATTAATTATAAAATATGTGCTTTATATGTCATACGTTTTACTGCTCCATCGTGATCGTTATACTGTGCTGTGAAATTTAGAAGCTCATAAAAATTTACCGACCTAATCATTTTTATGCCCTTAGTCACTTACTTTTATATATTTTTATCATTTTATTTTATTAAGCTACATATATGAGTGAGTTATAGGAAGTTCCAGAGAAGGCTTATCAATCTCTTTTTTAAAGACAAATATCTGCTTTTTTCAGTGTTGGTGGCATCAGACAGTTCATTAAGGACTGAACCTTTTATTATTAAAATTATACACATGAAAATAATAAACAGTTATTTTTAATAAATTTCTTCAGAACTTCTATACTTGGAACTTACTTCTATACTATTTACTTCCGTGTTGGAAGTAAAAGGAAGTATTGTAATTGCGAAATCATATTTCAACGAAAATATTTATTTGACCGCTATCGAATGCAATTTAACGATTTTTTTTGTGTGATATCTGTATGTAAGGACAGAATAAAAGACTGTTTTTCCCCAAAAAATCGTAAAACTGATTTAAAATTAATTGTGAAGAGATTTTTTTCGTGTCACAAACGTATGTATGTATCTGGCAAAACGCAAAAACGAGTAGCCTCAGAACGTTGAAATTTTGTATATAGGACTGATATAAAATGCAGATGTGGACCTCATATTTTCGTTGCAATCGGCCGCACCAAAAGTTTATAAATATAAGTATATATATGTCCACTCTGTTACTTGGCTCAGTGAGCTCAGTTTCTTTATTCTTATATTTTTTGTAAATTGTGTATTTTTTGCTTTAAAAATGATTGAATTACGTTGTTCCTATCTTCCGATTAAGATTTTTATGCCTTTAGTTAACCTGCATGTGGAATTATCAACATTTTGAAAGCTTTTTAGGTAAGGCTAAGTCAAATTTTTGATTATGATAGCAGCCATATTTGTTTACATTTGAAACTTAGCATAATATTATATTTGTTGCCAATCTAGAGAAACTAAGCTTCGTAACAACAAAGTAACGTCGTATTTTATTATTGCGAATTAAATTATGCTTAATTCATTCTGGAATTATAATTTAAGTTATTAGCTTGTTTTTACGCACAAACTGTAATTTTAATGGTAAAAACGTTTTTGTTTTTTTCAATTATTTTATCTGTACTTGGTGTTTTATATTTTTTTATATCTTTCAATTTTTTTAATGAAAATTGTTTGATTTTTTATGTACATTTGCTTTGTCGCAAAATTGAGAAATGAATTAATTAGTAGCGCATGCGCATTAGGTAAGCGGCGCTGAATCGTCTGGGAAAAACTGTTTCTCCTTTATTCGTTTAATTCCTTTTATACATTGTTTTAGATTTATTATAGTATTTGAATAGAACTTGTGGTAATTCTTCAGATGATATAATTTTTGTACACTCTGAGTTAAATAATGAATGAGATGTAACGCTGTTAAGAGAACCTAGCACCGAAGAGTCACTATGGTAAATAACTATAGTTAACTTTAAAGAGTGAATTTATAGATTTAATTCAAAATTTGTTAACTGTGTAAGGATTATGTTAATTTTATTAACAGTTAAATTTTAAGTTAAAGTTCCTTTCCTGTCAAAATCTTAACTTCAACTTACTACTTCTGGTCAGAACGTACTTTTGGAATTTTGCTGAATATTTAATGAGGAGGAGCGGTATTTAAACCACGAAGTTACTTACGGAGTTAGAGAGAATCAGAGTTTCTGATTTACGCGCGTCTGCCTTTTTGTCCACTTTCTCTCTCAAAGCTGTTATTACGCTCGGCCGTACTCAGGTCCTTGCTAAACTTCGTAGTCAAATAAGTTAAGGGGCCAACTCGATTTGAACCTTGATAGCTTCGGCTATACTTCTTTAGTTAATCTTAGTTTCAGTTTAATTCTTAGTCTTTTAAGTTTACGTCCAAGAGCGGGCTTTGCTTGTACACTCCTAGGCGGAGTTTTGTTAAATCTTATTGAAATAATAAAGGGTTAGTTACCCTTCTATCTTGTTGTTTCTTGTCACCGAACTCAAGCGATTATTCGCTTATCAGTTCTTAGATTCTTCACTTCCAACATTAACTTAGAATTCCAAAGTGAGGAACTCTACAACTTTTAATTCAATATTTTTAAATATACAAGGAAGTCATGTGGTGTACACATCAGATTTTTCTCGAAGTGAAACTGCTGAAATGATACTTCAACAAAAGAAATTGTAGCAATAATGATAACCAAATCAAATACAGAATCCAGTTTGGCTCTGACCTTTGAAATGTTAGGGCGCAATTCATAATCATTCAAATAAATAGCAGATTGTGATTTTTAGTGACTTTTACTTGCACATATCAAATAATATTCTTTAATAATGCCGTTCAAAAATATGCGTTCCTTCACTTGTAGTCTCAATTGAAGCGAAATAATAAATTATTCTACCCGACTGGTCTTGGTATTTAGATTACTCTAGATTAGAAGAATTAATCAAGTGATTTTATAAATCAGTGGATTAATCCCAAAAGTTTCAATCAGTTCTAGTCACTTTAGGACTTTGCGAATAGTTTTTCAAGTGACTTACGAGAAGAGTTTATTGTTGAAGGTTTGCAATTTGTCGTCGGCATAAAAATGTCACAAAGTGCCGCCTATAAACGTGGCCATTATTATATTCATAATATTTCAACAGTATAGATTTTTGGAGAAAATAAACTAAGTTTGTCCAATAGACTAGGAACACTCTTTTGCTATTTAGTTAGCTAAATATATATTAATTTAAATCTCAGAGTAAAACTTTCTCTCAAAGTAAGCAGCTTTATACAGATGATGGTAGGGTTTCTGTGATCTTCAGAAACAGCAAATACTTTATGTCTAAAAACCTTAGTATCTGAAGACTAGGATTCCTTTAGAGGAAATAGCATTTATTACAACGATGTAAGGAGCTGTAATGAAATGATAAAATACAAAAGATGTCTAATATTTTTTATCACTGCAATTGGCTTAATATGAAAACTGTGCTTCGGTAATACCATTCTCGCATATGTAATTATTTGGATAGTCTCGTTCTAAAAAAATCAGATACTTTTAATCACAATAAATTCACGAAATGTGAGGAAATTTTAAGTCAAATTTAAATTCATAAAATTTTCACAAATAATTGTTAAAAGGGAAGAAATAATCCAATTCATCCCTCGAAAGCTCTCGCGTGAATTTGAATAAAAATATAAACATAAACTTTTTCTTTTCTCTAAAATTCAGTCAAATTAAACACTCAGAAGATCTCAGACTCCTTCTGTCTTGTATATAAACACACAAAATCACCTTTTCAGCTGAATTACGCTGAACACGTGCATTTGTCGTTGGAAGTACACTGCTGGCCACCGTAAATGCAACACCCTGAAGGAAGCATGCAAATAACATGAAATTTACAATATGCATTATCGGAGGTGAGATATGCAAATGATTAGAATTTCAGCGCAGACGCACATCACGCGCGCCTGTAGCGCCACTTCAAAGCGCTATTTAAGGCTTGGAGTTTTCGACGATTTCAAGTTTGGCAATTGTGTTTTTCTTGTGTTTTTTTTTAAACGATCAATTATGCCTTGTAGTAAACAGCCTACCAAGAGTGTGGATTATCTTTCAGAAAAATTGGTAGTCGTGTTCAACGAAACCAAACAACTGTAATGCGGATATATGACCGTTGGATGCAGGAGGGTACGACGGACCGACGTGTTCGATCGCATCCACCTCAGTGCACCACATGATGACAGGAACATTGTGCGCATTGTAGTAACGGATCGCTCAGTCACATCACGAACCATAGTACAGCACATTCAGTCTCATAAACTTCGTTCAGACGGGGGCGTAAAGGGGATAAGTGGTTAAAGCCCAGCTCCGTTGCCAAGGCAACCAGTCTGTGCAACGTCACAAAATCTGGTTTAGGGCTCGTGGCATAGGGTTCAAAGATTTCAAATTTATGCCTAGTTTGGAATAAGCGTCGACCAATCAGAGCGAAGCTAAAACGAAGCGGCGTTCTACAGAGAATTTCGCTCTCACAAAACAAGCAGAGCGAACGCGGGAAATCAATCGAGCAGAAGAACAGAAGAATTGTAAACACATCCACGCATGCGCAAATTTAGCTTCTCTCATTGGCCACGGCTTCACTGCATTCTCGCAAGTGTGAACAGAATTCTCGTATTTTATGCCCTTTTGACTACGCCTGTATGCACTTTACGCCGCCGTGAACACAGCCTAACGCATCATCCAGTGTCTGCGCGTACCATTCGACGCCGTTTACAGTAGAGTGGTCTGCCCGCAAGACGTCCATTGCTTCGTCTACCCTTGACGCAGAACCACAGACGTCTCCGCTGCCAATAGTGCGATGAAAGAAGGATGTGGACGGTAGAATGGAATGAAATTGTCTTTACTGCCGAGTCACGCTTCTGTCTGCAACACCACGATAGTCGGATTCGATTCTGGAGACACCGTGGAGAGAGGATGCTGAACAGCTGGGTTATGTACCGCCACACTGGTCCTGCACCGGGTATTATGGTATTGGATATCACTTCTCGCACTCTAATACGCATTCCCGGTACTTTAAATAGCCAGCGCTACATCTCCGAAGTGTTGGAGCCAGTTGTCCTTCCTTACCTTCAGAGCTTGTCCACAGCCATATTTCAACAGGATAATGTGCGACCACACGTGGCACGCATTGTCTAAGGGCTCTTCGTCAATCGCCAGATTGAATTGCTTCCCTGGCCGGCTCGCTCTCTGGAACTTTCGCCAATAGAAAACATGTGGTCCACGGTTGGTTGCTGAACAGTTGACCCAGATTACATCCCAAGCTGCCACACCAGATCAACTTTAGCAACGTGTGAAAGCTGCTTGGTCTGCTGTACGCCAAGAACATATCCAAAGTCTCTTTGAATCAATGCCGAGGCGTGTGGTAGCGTTGATCTCCAACAATGGCGGCTACTCTGGCTACTGATTCTGGAAGGAACCACACTTCACAAAAGCTATAAATTTAATCATTTGATACTTAGTCAACAGGTTATCTACTAAATAAATTTTGTTGTGATATCTCTTGTCTTTCTTGGTATTGCAATTTGGGTGGCCAGCAGTGTAAATACCGTTTCCTCTGAAAAGAGCACGAAAACATTTTGCGCTGAGAAATATGTTTGAAAGTCATATACGTGATGACGAGGTGACAAATTTCTAGTCTTGAGTGTTAAGCAGAATATTTCGCCACTCATCAGCCAATTTGAAAGAATAAAGTGAACATCTCAGGCACTCTTCCGCTAAAATCAAAATTATGAATAGTAAATTACTTTTTTCAGATTAGAGTAAATTAAATTATGCAATAAATTCGAAGAAATATTAAGCTAAATTAATGTTTTTCAAAATGCTAACAGGAATAGTAATAAACACTGTACAGCATGAAAAGTCAAAAGTCTAGTAGCCGAGTACGTAAGAAGTTGAAAACTAGCTGTTCGACACGGAATTAAATTCTTGCAAACGAGCTATCTAGATAAGTGATTCCACAATTATCTGCAGGTGTAGGAGGCAGGTAAATAGGAGGCAGTTTACCTGAGGTGTTCTTTTTAACCTGAGGTTTTCTTTTTACCTGAGGCGTTGAGGTGTTTACCTGAGGTGTCCTTCAGGTAAATAGGAGGCAGTTACACCTAGAATGTTTTCCATAAAGGCATTCATGTTCTCATGCAAATAACCATTGTGTGTTTAGCTATGTCAAAATTTTAAAAAAATGAATAATAAACAAATGGCTAAGACACAATAACACGCCGAATAAATACTAATTCAGAAGTCAAAAAACAAAAATCAGCGTTATATTTACCAAATTTTCACAGGACTAGTTTCGATGGTTTTACCGAACCACCATCTTCAGCTGCAAAACTGCAAATGAACCAGATAGGAAATAATGATTAGATAAGATAAGAAAGCCTGGACAAGAATAAGCAAGTGGCGCCATCTGTTGGTTAAACCAGAACTAAATGGTTCATTTGCAGTTTTGCAGCTGAAGATGGTGGTTCGGTAAAACCATCGAAACTAGTCCTGTGAAAATTTGGTAAATATAACGCTGATTTTTGTTGTTTGACTTCTAAACAAATGGCTATGATATTATATATTATAGAACAACACGAGTCGATCCTACCTGGGAAACTGCATACACATATTTATTACTTTCAGCGAGAAAATATCGTTTTACCATCAGCTCATTTAGACTTTGATAATTGCTTTCTACACATAAGAAATATATATTTTAATTTAGTTACTGCAATAAGCAAAGAACGAAATAGAGATACACATTTTTTATTATAAATATTTTTAAAACGTGAACAATAAGAATACTCTTACAAGAGCTAAGGACAATATATTTAATTTAACAGTACCCAAAAAGTAACACTTGGGCACATATCTTCCTGCAAAATTTTGTCTGATGCTCAGACTTCCTCCACCTAGAACTGATTAAATTAAATGCAATAAGCTAAATTGATATTTTTCAAAATATGTAGAACCTAAGAAATGGCGAAACCGCTAAAACGTTCTACAAAACAAAACCAATTAAATTTTAAAAGTCGAAACGTTAGACAGCGAAACTAAGTTCATGTTGTTGAGAATGGAAGACTATAGCCTAAAATGGGAAATACTCGTACTTCCAAATTCAAGAGACTTAAAATGAGGGAAAAATGAATTTAATAATACATTAAATTATTAAACAAAGAGTAAAAAAGGAAATAAATTAAAAACCTAGGATGAAAATGCTTTTTGGTATCATTGCGGGCATTCCATGTGACTGGAAATAAAGAAAACTGACATCAAGTGTTGAACAGAGTTGAATAAAAGGATGGTTGTTTCATAAAAATAGAAAATAAAAATTCAAGATCTTTGTTGAGTTGTAGAGAAGACTTCTGTAATACTCAACACCGATCTCCATTTTTCCATTTTATCATTCTACCATCCTATTATTCAACTCGCTTCACTTAACGTCAGATTTCTTTATTTCATTTCATGCAAGCGGTACACTTTCCACTAAGCCTCCGATGATAACAAAAAGCCCAATATAAGTAAGTCACTCAGTTTGAACATGATAGATCTGCGAGAAAAAGGATTTTTCTATCGCGAAATGGCAGTTCTCAAGAGGCATAATGTGTCCGCAATAATGCTTGTGTGGACAACAGTAGCCTCAAGACAACCGAACAAGTCGCAAATATGGTAGCGGACAGCGAAATATTACGTCAGCAGCGGATGACAGACACCTCAACTACATGACATTAATGAACCATACAGTTTCAAGTTTTGATACAAAGTTAAGGCGCGTTTCCACTACTGCGTACGAACGCGTTGCGTCAATTGAAAACACGTATACGGCCATCCGCACCAGCGTTTCCTCTGCCGCGTATCCGTAGATAATTTTAATTTTCTGCCGCTAGATGTCACTGTAATATTTTGGCGCCAAACAACCAGTTCGCGAGTTATGACGCTGAACATCGGAATTTTTCCTGCTTAAGCGAGTATTGTTTGTTTTGGATTTGATAGGGATCCTGACGTAAAACGCAGAAAAATTTGTTTACTAAATTCCATGTTATATTAAATTTTTATTTCTGCCTATGAACTTTGAAGGTAAAGTACGCTTGAAATTTTTAGATAAGTAATGTTATAATGCACGTTACAAACATCACTAATTGCATAGAAGTTGAAATAAATTTTAAAAATTTCTTTGCGTTTCTAGAAGCCTTAAATATAAATGAAATAATATATATATTATTAAAACTAAAATGTACTGTTACTGAAAAAATAAATAAATAAATAAAATAAAAAAGTCAAACGAATTAAAAAATAGTTGGTACTTAAAAATACCTAGTAACTGTAAAGAAAGGTTCACAATACACAAAATTTGCTACGCTTGTAATACCGCTGACTGTCATGTGAGATTGTATATTTTTAAAATATGCCCAAATTTAGATAGAAAGCAGGTAATATATAAAATTTTAGCATCGAATTCTTCATTTTTAATTTCTTCAGGGTCATAGCTGGATAATTTATTAGAAATTTCGCTTGTTTTAAAATGCACTATGCGCAGTTATATTTTACGCATAATCCACAAAATAATATTTTTAATTAAACAATTTTTAATTCATATCTCCTTCTATAGAAGAAGTTATAAAAATAAGCTTTTTCTCCTTATATATATATATATATATGTACACACATTAGGTAATGAAAATGGAAATATTTAATTAATTAATTCCTCTGCTTCTGCTGAAAAGGATTGAATTTAAAAGTAATTATTATAGTAAGTTTTTTTTTAAATGCTTAGGTCATTAATACTGTCTCATGTTAATTGGTAGTGAATGTTTATAGATGGAAACAACGTCTGAGCACAGGTATGTACATTCACATAAAAGTGAAAGGAAAATATATGTATAGATATGTACAGGGAGCATACTTTAAATTCGTATTGTATAATTTTCACATAATCAGACGTTCAGTTTCATTAAAGGTAAATCTGTATGCAGAACTAGGAAATAATTGTCAGGACAAATTTCGCTATTTCATGGATCTGAAATATTTTTTGCGCCTGATTTTCTTGAACTGAATTTCTTGACCGCCTGATTTTCTATGCGAACTAGTACTGTAGTTGCAGTTATCTTATTATTTCTTATCTTTCTTTATACTAAATTCAGCTGGTTGCTGTCTTTTTCAGTACCCAGATTTCTCGATATAGTGTTAATTCAGAAATAAGTATTTTTTAGCAAAACATTCTTTCCCTAAGCCAGCGTTCATCGCTACTTCGCCACCATTAATTTTTGGTGACAACACCTGATTGCTCCTTTTTTACGACGTGACCTCAAAGCATCCGCAGAAATACGGATAGAAGTTGAACATTGTTGAACTCCATCCGGCACCGCACATCCACCAGATCCACCAGATTGCACATCCACCAGATTGCAGATGTCAATCATATTGAATTCGCTCGCTGAATTGGAGAAACGCATAGACACCGAAACGCATACGCAGCAGTGGAAACGGGCCTTTAGGAAACCATTGTAGATGTGTCATTGCCAGTTGCAAGAGTCTGCAAGCGCAATATGCAGTGAATTATGTGCATGCATTTATTTGCCCAGGATTTCCCTGACGCAAACCTATTGACGTCTAGGGCAACAGTAGGTTTACCAACACAGCCACTAGCTTGCAGATCAGCGGCAGATAGTCTTTTCAGATGAATCACGCTTTATGTGGACCACAGCGATGGTCGAGTACGCAGTAGACGCTACTGGAATGAACGCCATCTTCTGTAGTGCATTATCATGCGTCACACTAGACGATTGCTAAGCGTAATTGTCTGGCACGCTACTGGGTGTGATAAGCGGTCGTCTTGTCAATGAGTTTGATGATCTCAATGTTGCATTCTTTATTCACCGAATTTCTAAAACTGTATTTTAACTGGACAATATTACCAAAAGGTTTCAAGATTTCTTCTCAAGCATATTAGACATCGCTTCTTTCTTGGCCTGGGCATTTACCAGACATATCGCCTATTGAACATATTTGCCATTTCCTTAACCAGCTATTTATTCGCGACTTTCATCCCGCAACCGTTAAGGATGAACTCTGGTCTCAGGTATTAGCAATATGAACGTTATACTTCAGGTACCCGCTGAAAACCTCTTTGATTCAATATCATGAGGAGTTTGAACGCTTACAGCGACTTCGAGAAATACTAAATTTGTAATTTAGTATTCTTGTAATGTTTTGTAAATTTAATCGTTTCTTTGCACCACTACCGATTGTATATAGAATACATTTCTTTCAATTCTCATGATTCCATTGGATCACTGCAGCTTCCACAAACATGAATATATTATAAATAAACTATAAACTTTAAAAGGTTTATCACCAAAATTAAAAGTTTAGTTTTCCTTTACAATCAATATGCCAATAGGTAATTAAACGGGGTTAGAGCACGGCCTTAAATCCTTAAATTTGTTAAATCAATGTAAACAACTTCAATCTTTTCTTTCTCAATTCATCACAGAACTATGCATGTTTGTAGCGTTGTTAAGTAAACTTTAAAGTACATCAACAATTCAGGGCATTGCTAACAAATTTGTTATTTCTGATGCCCAAATAGCTGTTTTAAAAAGCTAATTCTAAAAATTGTCGGCGTCCCATGTTCTCTTCATATACCCTTCATTTTTATGAATTTCCGATACTACCCTATCAGTTTAATTTTTTTTACTTTGTTAATTTATTTTAAAACCTTTTCTTTGACGTGCATTTTGAAAAACAAGTATGATACTCGAGGTTAAAAAAATATAATAGCCTTATAAATTCGTAAATAAGAAGCACAATCTGTTTTCGTAGAGAAAATTGTAAACTCAGTGTTAATTTGTTTACTTAGGAGTTTATTGACAACGTCTTCGCAGGTAGATGTGAGGAATTAGTGTCATAATACCGCAATTTATCTGAAAATCAACAGCTGGAACTTTTTTGCCCCGGGATACTTCGGGAAATTATTTGTAAATTAAATCCTATTAATACAGGGTTGTAATTAAAATCTGAAACTAAGAATGTTTAGCATATTTTAAATCCACCCATTTAACTGACGTCATGCGTTGCCACTTGGTATAAAAATATTTAAAAAAAAAAACATTTTGAAGGAAAACTTACCGTGTTAGGCTTTGGAAATAAAATATTAAAAGTAAAATTTTCTTACTTTAGCTTTAATATATGAGTTGTCAAAGGCTACATCTTTAAATATATAGTATATGTAAATGTTATTGCCAGTGTTATACTTTATTTGTTAAGGCGAATCTTTCCTATCAAAGGATGATTTCATTAATTTTCTCCAGGCAGACTTATGCACCAGCTTGATGCTTATAGCGAGAAAAAATACTTTCGTGATCTCACTTCGACTAGGATAAATGCCCTTTTTGATAATAAATATAACTCTTATTATTAAGTATACCCATTAAGTATGCTGGCGCATGTATCTGTCTGAAGAAAATTTCTTGGTGAGTGTTGCCCTCTATCCCTTGGATATATTTTTATTGCTAAAAGTCAAATGAAATATAAATGTGGTATGTAAAGTTGAAAAACCAGAGTGGAGAAAAACCGTTTCCTCCAACTGAGGTTTAAATCATTAACTGAAAGATAAATAATATTTTTCTTTATTTTATATTAATTAATTTCTCATCTTTATTTAACACCTGATTTTGCTAATTACTGACATAAAGTTAGGTTTTTGAATTAAAGGAAAAATACCAAATTTTAAATTTTGCTGCACATAAAACTACAGCAATATTAAATCGGTATGAATCATTTAAAATACTTTCAATCCCATTATGAGTTATAAAGGGGCTGGGCTATATAAACACTTAACTTCATCATATTCCGCATTTCTGCAGACAGTATCTTAGTTCTGTCACATTTATAGACATTGATTCATGGTTTCTATCATTATGGGTTTTCATTAATTTTAATTTATCTCAAAAGTTTTAGAAAACTGGCCAAAGGAATGATTTCTTTCTCAAAACTGGAAGACTGCAGTGCTTCTCTTGGGATAAAAACGTATACATATTTAGCCATGAAAACGGTATTATGACACATACTTTAATGCTAATTTATTATGGATTTGCCTTCGCCCGAGGATGCAAATTAGTGATGGCTGAATTTAATTTCTTTTCAAAAAGAATGATCGGTAAGCACGAAAATTCAGTTTCCTATCATTACCCGTACATAATTTATTTAAATATTTATCCACGAGTTTATATGTCTCATATTTTAAGAAAGATCTACTGCATATGGAGTTTTAGTTTATCAGAAATAGTATATATTTCCAGCATCTAGAGTGATATAGAATTATATGGTAGAATATGCATTGGACGCCTACTTAAATACTCAACCGAATTTGTAACAATTTGGAATCATTTTATATCTCAATAAGATATGAGACGCTGTGGCATGTAGTGAGAAGTAATACTTTTGTCGGTTTCAAGCAAGTCTGCAATATGTCTATTGAGTAACTCACTGAACCCCTCATTTAGATGGATGATTATCTGCTCTGCCAAGGTTTGTACCGGGGGTTATGTTCAATGCGGCTAACGTGTAAGATCTTCCAAACTTGAAATAGATTAAATAGATAGGTTAAATAGACTGTTTTCGAAATTTAATCTTTAAAAAATGAGGTCAGAATACAGGAAATAAAAATTTGATTTCGACATCTCAAAAATTGAGATAAAAAACTAACGCGAATAAGTTGATGAGTCGTTGCTTCTCCTCACAGGACAAAAGAAGGAACAATAGAAAACGATAGAAAGAAAACTCTTTAATATTTATTTATACGAACACAATCCAATCGAATCTCTTACGGTACACACATCTAGTTGTCAAACACTTAAACAACGAATAAACGAATTCAAATAAATGTAAATAATTGGGGAAAGCATATTAATTTTTAAAATTATTATTAAATGTAATTCACACACTGAAACAAATATAATGTACTATAATTTTTCAACAGGTAAAAAGCCTCATTATGTAGAATTATTCATCAAAATAAAAAGAAAAATCAGCGGTTAATAACCTAAAAAGTATATTTTCATTTAGGGTTTTTCTTAAAGTAATGAACTAAAATTTTATATGAACATCAGTTTCGGAATATTATAAAAATCTAATATCAAAGGTGATACTTGATATTTTAATATCAATCAATGGCATTTCTGTTATTTCTGTAACATAAATTAAGGATTACGAATTAATGAAAATTTTTGAAAAAAAAGCTAAGGCCATTGTACATTTCAAGCCCAAACGAGTCGAACTAATTTCAACTTCCAATCTGTTTGTATTGTCCATTATGAATATGGTCTTTCAGAAACATACAAAAAAAATATTATGAATCAGATCATCATTAGATTAATTTAGGAATATCTAAATTTAGTAACAGACATTAAGTACTAACAAATTTACGTATTCGGACCCTATTTTATTTGTTTCCATAAATAAAAATTCTGAACTTAAATCTAAGAATTAGAAACTTTATCCAGTAATTGACATAAGATTCTGCATTGGTTTGCCCACGTTGTGATATTTCAATCTATATCCCTATACTTACGCTAAATACAAGGTTGTTTTTACGATTTTGATTGTCACATTAGCGTGTTTCTCTTGTAATCTAATTTCAATCTATGTTTCATTTTTTGCCCAAAATACTAATTATTAATTATGCAATAAAATAAGATTTTTATGTGAAAAAACAATTACTTTAATTAAACTATTTGGGATATACTCGCTTAAAACTTACGTTTTACATAAAACGGCATATTGAACAATGTATAAAAGATAAATGCATAGGTTTAAAATGTAAACGATAATGCATTTTCAAAACAAAACAATCCGCATTTAATTGAAAACTTAATTGTAGATATAAAATAAATTGCAGCTATACCACAACTTTCTCCAGTTTCTTGTATTTATCCAGCTTTTTCATATTTCTTAGAAATCTGAACAATTTTCGATTATGAAAATCATTTGTAGGGTTACTTTTAAATTTACAAAGTATTTAGAAGATAAACATCTAAAAGAAATATTTTTTTCGTTTTTGAGAAACAGATGTGCTATTTTCGAAATTAAAAGAAAACTAGGAAAATCTCTATTTCGAGCCCTAATTAACTAAACGAATGTTTTCTGTCTTTCTAAATGAATATAATTTTAAAATATGAGTTTTATTCGTAATAGCCCTCTGAACATTTATTGCACTGTTTTTTATGACCGCTGAAATCTAGAAATGCACGTGAAATTTTGTAAGCATCAGTCTCCGGTTTGAGACTCATTATTCACGAATAACAAATGATGTCTTCAGTAAATAGAAGCAAATAATCTCTGCGCACGATAAATGATCAGAAATAATTCTCTTCTGCTGTGCCTTGTAATCAATACCTGTCTGCATTGCTTCGAAACAAAAGTTCCACAACAGTTTAGTATCAATGGTAGTACTTACTCCACGATCCATTTAGCAATGACCATTTAAAATGAAAAGTTGTAGTTGCCAAACAATAACAAAAAGTAAGTAAATGGTGGTTTAAAATGTAAACGATAATGCATTTTCAAAACAAAACAATCCGCATTTAATTGAAAACTTAATTGTAGATATAAAATAAATTGCAGCTATACCACAACTTTCTCCAGTTTCTTGTATTTATCCAGCTTTTTCATATTTCTTAGAAATCTGAACAATTTTCGATTATGAAAATCATTTGTAGGGTTACTTTTAAATTTACAAAGTATTTAGAAGATAAACATCTAAAAGAAATATTTTTTTCGTTTTTGAGAAACAGATGTGCTATTTTCGAAATTAAAAGAAAACTAGGAAAATCTCTATTTCGAGCCCTAATTAACTAAACGAATGTTTTCTGTCTTTCTAAATGAATATAATTTTAAAATATGAGTTTTATTCGTAATAGCCCTCTGAACATTTATTGCACTGTTTTTTATGACCGCTGAAATCTAGAAATGCACGTGAAATTTTGTAAGCATCAGTCTCCGGTTTGAGACTCATTATTCACGAATAACAAATGATGTCTTCAGTAAATAGAAGCAAATAATCTCTGCGCACGATAAATGATCAGAAATAATTCTCTTCTGCTGTGCCTTGTAATCAATACCTGTCTGCATTGCTTCGAAACAAAAGTTCCACAACAGTTTAGTATCAATGGTAGTACTTACTCCACGATCCATTTAGCAATGACCATTTAAAATGAAAAGTTGTAGTTGCCAAACAATAACAAAAAGTAAGTAAATGGTGGTTTAAAATGTAAACGATAATGCATTTTCAAAACAAAACAATCCGCATTTAATTGAAAACTTAATTGTAGATATAAAATAAATTGCAGCTATACCACAACTTTCTCCAGTTTCTTGTATTTATCCAGCTTTTTCATATTTCTTAGAAATCTGAACAATTTTCGATTATGAAAATCATTTGTAGGGTTACTTTTAAATTTACAAAGTATTTAGAAGATAAACATCTAAAAGAAATATTTTTTTCGTTTTTGAGAAACAGATGTGCTATTTTCGAAATTAAAAGAAAACTAGGAAAATCTCTATTTCGAGCCCTAATTAACTAAACGAATGTTTTCTGTCTTTCTAAATGAATATAATTTTAAAATATGAGTTTTATTCGTAATAGCCCTCTGAACATTTATTGCACTGTTTTTTATGACCGCTGAAATCTAGAAATGCACGTGAAATTTTGTAAGCATCAGTCTCCGGTTTGAGACTCATTATTCACGAATAACAAATGATGTCTTCAGTAAATAGAAGCAAATAATCTCTGCGCACGATAAATGATCAGAAATAATTCTCTTCTGCTGTGCCTTGTAATCAATACCTGTCTGCATTGCTTCGAAACAAAAGTTCCACAACAGTTTAGTAACAATGGTAGTACTTACTCCACGATCCATTTAGCAATGACCATTTAAAATGAAAAGTTGTAGTTGCCAAACAATAACAAAAAGTAAGTAAAGAAAAACTGTTGTAGAAGTTTCTAAGAAGAGCAATTATTACGGTCATTTGTTGCGAGTACTGTATAGTTACAGAAATATCATTTCTGCTTTCTACTAAGAGTTTACCATTTTGTTTATCATACTTTAAGTTGTCTCTCTGGAATGGTACAGGCAATTATTAATAAATTTTAAGAGTTATTAACGCTGAGTTTTCGAATGCTGTTGATTTAAGCATAAAAAGGTACTACAGGTATGCTTATTATCAGTTTCGAAATCAGAATTATGAAAGTTTCCTACAACTTATATATATATATATATATATATGCTTGTGGTATTTTAAACATGGCATTTTAATAATATATATGTAATATATATGGTATTTTAAAGAAGCGCAAGAATAATATATCGATAAGCAAGAGAATTCTTATTTGTCAAAATTTATGATTTAAAAATAATTCACAAGTAAAACACGGCAAGTGCAGAATTTTAGCAAAGATTATTAAAAACATGCATACGTTTAAATTTTTTTAAGTTAAAAAACATTCGTTTCCTTTAACGTTTACCTAAATATTTCGCACTTCTTATGAGCAACCGATTTATCGCTTTGACGTCTTACATTTTTGCTGTAACCCAGTACACGTTCAAGAATTAATATAAAACTTAAACGTTTGCTCTACAACATTTACGAAAATCAAACTAACAGAATTTATCCACTGCTCTTTTTGGGAAGGTAAATCAAACCCATTTTAAAACTTGAATAACACCGGATAATTAGAACATAATACCTAGCTCTTACAAGCTAGTTTTCGCCAGGTTAAACGCCACTCATTATGAACTATCAGTCAAACAGAACCTGCCCTCACGAAATTTGTAACTCACTTTAGTTCTAAAAGAAACTAGTAAAGTATTGTTGGATTGCTTAATGGCTATTAAGCATTCAAATTACTTATTGCTAATGCAAGGTTACTAAATAATAACCACGCAAGTTTGTAAATAGCATAAATGTTATTTGAATACTAAGTCTTTATTCATTATGAATTTATCAGCTTTCACAAGAGTGCAAATAAGTTTAATTCTATCGTATTTGAAGATTTTGCATTCTTTGAAGAACCTTGAGAGTTATGCGTAGTGGTTGGGTATGAAACCGAGGTTCTCTGCTACAGAAGCGTAAACTGCACTAAGTTGAAAAGTTAACATAAAATGTAATCAGCAACTTATGTTCTTAAAATTTAACAACATAGATGAACATATGTGGGAGACTATGACACGTTAATGAACTTATACGAGAGATAACGTACGAATGTACTAGATTGATACAATGTGATATGATCCGGCTTAACAATCCTTTTCATATAGGCAGGTATTTGGCGATGTAGAAGGATAATCCACAATGCTTATGTAGATTTTTATCTGCACTGCGCTGTTCCTTAATTAGGATTCCTTGCCTCACGTTTCTGCACCACGCTTGAGAGAATCACAGCTGCTGGCTAGTTTGGCAAACAGTATCAGACAGGCATAGCACGAGATCAGACATCAGCACCACCAGAATCTGGAAGACAGATTACCCTTTCTCCGTCTGTTCGTCTCTTTCTCCATCTTCGTCGGGAGGAACCATCCGCACAACTATATAATTCGCTTTTTCTGCTCAGCGCAATCGCGAAAGGGAGAAATGCAAATTTCTATTTCTAACAAATTCACTGGTTAATAATATGGAGATAGCATTGTCACATGCCATAATTTACAACTGTTAAATTTGAAATAGTTTCTTTCTGAGCCAATCTGTGGGATGATAAGTGGATTTTGTATCTGCTAGAAAATGGGGCTAAAATCGCCACGAACGAGAGTCTGTAAATAGGTTAAAGTTAGATTGCATCCTTTTTTCAGAAAGTTTGAATATCTCACTGATTGTAACATCATATCAACAGATTACGCTCTTGAATTTTTTTATCTGAAGGCGGTACCTCTTCTCAACATCATAAACATTGACAATTTCTGTATTTCTTTGCAACTTTTATTTTTCATTTTCTTTCTAATTTGCTTCGAAATATAGCCCTAACAAGCAGCTCCGATCGTATGAAAATACCTCTCAATCGTAAGTTTTTGTTTGGCTATAATTCATGCTTTCTGCCGACAAATTGGCAGATCTGTTTAGTATACACTATAATATTGCACTGACTAATGCGACTAACGCTGAAAGAAAAGGACTTTCAATATTTGAATACTAAATATCCTATCCATTTCAATAATTGTATACACATCTCGTTAATTAGAGCCACGAGATTGCTGAAGATACGGCAGAAATCAGGAAGCAGAATTGCACTCACATTTTCTTGTCAAAATCGCCTCGATTCTCGCTGAGAACTTTTTCGATTGATGTCCAAAGGTTGTACCATGGGTAAGCAAATGCTTAACATATTTTAGAATTCAGACTGTTCTTTGGTAAAATAGCCACACTGAAATTTCTCGCATTGCATTTAAATACAACTAAAACCTTTTCTTGCGCAAATATTCAGCAATATATCCAAATACCTTAGTTGAAATTAATAAGCAAGTTCGAAAGCTTTCTTTCCGACTCCAAAAGATTAATGGTGTGCTTTACTTTGTTTAAAGATGTGGTTCACGCTTTGAGGACAAACGGCACTTTAGTGCACCATTTGTCCTCAGAGATTTCCTTAGCATGACCTTTTTTTTTGATGTTCTCATTTCTTATGATATAATTGCAAAACCGAATTCTTTGATCTACAGCATACACTTAGAGTTACTATTAGTTTATTTTTAGGCATAATTGGTTCAAAAGACGCTTTGTACAAAGTGTATGAGTTCTATATAGCATCACTTTTATGCTAATTGTCTTTTAATCAGCATTCTGTAGCCACTTAAATAAACTTCATCCTGGATTTTATCTTGAGCAGTAAGTAGGAAAAATAAATTTCTCTCTAATTTAGGTACACATTGCAGATCTTTTAAGTAGAACCTTTAGCACCTTTATTGATAGCTACTTGACACTAAATTTGTCTTTCCCAAGTGTAACTCAAGTTTCTTTTCCACTCTTGATGCCAAGTGTAACTCAAGTTTCCAGCAATCTTGATGCCTAAGGTTATGAAACATGTTATGATAGTAATTTCACTATCAATCAAAAATAATGCTATATCCTTCTCAGTTGTGCAGACGTCTCTACGAATAAGCATCCGTATTATACTGACAACTGCTTTATTGAATGGAACTTGATGACTTGTTTTTGTATATTCTTTTATTAGTGATCTACTATTTGCAGTTTTATTGTTCTTTTCGCTTCCAATAACTTGCAAATATTTTTTTTAAATTTTTTTCAAATATTTTATTTTTTGATTATTTTATTTTTTTATCCTGCTTTTGTTTCTCCGATTGGATTATTACTAATGCTATTTTTTACATATGTTGCATATCTCATGAGACTCGAATCCTCTTTCATGAAAGCAAAGTTGCTCTGTTAATTCCTCAAAAATTAGCTTGTCTTCACCCAAGAATAAATAGCTTGATTTAATGATTCTTTGGATTTATAATCTTGGAATTAGGCAAAAAATCAGATAGTATACTTTCATTTCTCTTTTAAATTCCTCACTTCAAATCTTTCCGTACTTTCTTCTTCCCCATATTTTTGTCACATTTATTCTTTCAATTGAAAGAATGAGTTTCCATATTATCATTATCTTTTCACTTGGACTGGAAAACCTGCATGCAAATTATACCATAGATTTTCATCAACGCTTCAAACATCATATGTAATTCTCATCAAAATTTTCTAGAGGTTTGAGATCTCATAACTGTTTGAAACTTTTCTTCCATTATAAAAGTCGTTAATACTATTATATTGCTAGTATTCGCGTTTTCAAACTTTATAACAGCTTTGCTATATGTCATCCGTTAAACAATAGAAGTTTCTAACGGAAGATTTTCAGTTAGTTAAAGTTTCTTCAACAACTTCTAAACCACCAGGAGGATAATTTAATGTAAGTTTTACAGTCTACACAACAACAGACTTTTTCTCCTGTTTGAAGTCTTTAACCTTCGTAATTTCATTCTTTGATTTTTAAGCCGCTTTGGTTGTTATCACGGAAACGGAATACTTACAAGGTTAGACTTGATGACTTTCCTCTTAATCTTCTGGAAACTATCGATTCCAATATTTGACGAATTATGGCTGAAGCATATTTTACATATATCCTTTTACTGTATTTTTAAAATAAAACAAAAGTATTGCAGAGAAGAAGTTTCTAACATCGCAAATGAAGTCTAACGTCTTACCAAATAACGAGCAAGGGATTTAACAGAAATTTTGGGTTGTTTAAACATAAATTACTCATTATTATTAGTAATAATAACATACTTAGATACTTTGAAACAGCACTTGTTTATATATACTTAGATTCTTTGAAACAAACAAGAAGACTAAACTACTACTACTAAATATACTTTCAAATAAGTTACAAGAAGTATTCTGTCTTTAGATAAATTTTACCTTTTTCTTCAATTACTGGAGCTCAGTTGGATAAAACTTCGTCAAAACAGAAGGCTAAGCAAGTGCAATTCGCCAATTATGTCTAACTTACAACCATACCTGATTTGTATTGCGAGGAATCTGACAGAAAAATAGAAGAGTGAAGAACAATTACCATAAAAAAGTAATTATTTTAAGTAAAACATTAGGAGATATGCCAGCCATTTGTTTATTTAAATTATTAAGTTTTATTTTACTTATATATTGAAAAATACGTCACAACACATATCTCAGAATAAATTCCTTATAAAGTATCCTTTTACCACAAAACCTGAAATAAATCGAAGTAATATAGGATATTTCATACAAAACGCAGCCCATTGATTTATTTCCGTATGCATTTATGCTAACACTCTTTCCTTTCACTTAGAATCGATACAGCCGTCATCTAACCATTCGACGCAGCTACCAATACGATCATCGTTTTTCGAGAGAGCAGATATTTTTATGTCCCAGAATATGAGTGAAAGCACTCATATCATAATATGAGTGAAAGCACTCATATTCTGGGACTGCTACGTTAGAAATGAGATATAGTTTCTTTTGGCAGCCCAGACGGCATAGTGGTTAGGGGAGCCTGACTGCGATACCGAAGGACCCGAATCCCGAAGACGGCATGGATGTAAAAATTGTCTACCCTTTCATAGGAGGCAATGGTGGCCCACCTATTAGGTGCCTCCATAATAAAAAAACCGCCGATCTGGCTCTAGCAATAGGCAAATGCCTGCGATTAGAAAAAGAATTAGTTTCTCTTTGGTCTGCATCAGATCCTTTCTCCTGTGGTCGCCTTTAGAAAATCTTTGATAATTAATAAATAAATAAATACAATAAAATAAAACTAATTTACAATCTCAAGTCTTCAGATTGCAGAATAATACTGCGAAGAATTCAAACGTTTCGAAATATATACTCTTAGCCAAAAAAAAAAAAAAATACGCACCAAGGTATTATCTGAATGGGACGAAAATTGGCAGAAGTGATGTACATGGACAGAAAAACAAATCATTACGGTTTGAGATAAATTGGATGATTTCTTGAAGTGATAGAGCTTCGCAAAATGAAAAAGTCAGTAACGCATTTGTCCACCTCTGGCCCTTATGCAAGCAGTTATTCGGCCTGGCATCGATTGATAGAGGTTGCGGATGTCCTCTTAAGGGATATCATGCCACATTCTGTCCAACTGGCGCGTTAGATCGTCAACATCTTGAGCTGGTTGGAGGGCCCTGCCCATAATGCTCCAAACGTGCTCAAAAAGAGAGAGATCCGGCGGCCTTGCTGGCCAAGGTAATGTTTGGCAAGCACTAAGACGACATGCAGTAGAAACATGTGCAGTGTGGGGGCGGGCATTATCTTGTTGAAATGTAGCCCAGGATGACGTGACAGGAAGGGCAACACAACGGGCCTTAGAACTTCGTCGACGTACCGTTGTGTTGTAAAGTTGCGACGGATGACAACCAAAGGGGTCCTACTATGAAATGAAATGACACCCCAGACCATCACTCTTGGTTGCCGGCCTGTCTGCCGGAAGACAGTCAGGTTGGTATCACACCGCTATCCAGGGCGTCTCCAGACTCGCCTTCGCTGGTCATCGGGGCTCAGCTCAAAGCGGGACTCATCACTGAAGATTATTCTACTCCAGTCAGTGACATTCCAGTGCGAATGAGCCCGACACCACAGCAAATGGGCTTGACGTTGTACAGAGATCAATGATAGTCGGCTCAAGGGGCGCCTTGACCTCAGCCTTCTTTCTGTGAGCCCTCTATGAATAGTCCTTGGGGTTATTGAAGCACTAGTTGCAGGTACAATCCATGATAATGAATAATCTGGGGCTATGCGTGCCGCTCTGACGATTACTCTGTTTTCACGTTCTGTCGTTTCTCTAGGCCTACCGCTTCCTTCTTGACGCTGTGTGCAGCCGTGGTTCAACCATTCTTGCCAACATATTCTAATAGTGGTATCGCTCCTGCTCAAATGTCGAGCTATTCCCCGATAAGAGCAACCGGCTTCTTTGAGCCCAACTACACGATCTCTCTCAAATTCTGACATATGCGCATATCGTTCGCGCACCTGTATGCTAGACACAGTTACTGTCTACCAGAGTACACGGAATGAAATTCGTGGAGAATTTATGACCTGGAATTGTAATTTGTTCTCTTAAATATCCTGCCAGTTGCGCAGATCAGATGCGCTGTAGCGACAACCGTTCATTCATTGGCAGCCAAAATGTAAAATTTTGCCTTTTTTTGTCGAAACCTGTATGCATATATGTACTGCGAGACAAAGAGATACAATACGCGAAATTCCTTCTAACCCGGATATTATCATTTCAAAGGCCGACAAAGGTGGCCAGATAGTCGTCATGTATAAGAACACTTACATCGATGGTGTCACTAAACTCTTCAACAAAGGACCATATAATCCGATCCCTAAAGGTCCTTCACTGTCGGACCTGTCAAAAATAAAAACTGCGATCAAATCTTTATAACTTAAAACATTCGCTTATCCCATCTGTTACGAATTGTGCCAGATTATATGCTCTTCCAAAAATTCATAAAAGTGGTATTCCTTTCCGCCCTATTGTATCAAATTTACATACTGCATCGCATCCATTAGCTAAATATTTAGTTTCTAGATTTTCAACTCTATTAGGCAATTACATTTACACCATAAAAATTTCAACAGAGTTTGTAAAAAAGGTTAAAATATTTCTCCTAGAAATTTACTCATGGTTTCTTTTGATGTAAAATCATTATTCACCAATGTTACAGTGGAGGGTGCATTAATATGTCTAGGAATTTCATTTCTTCTTCGATAGACTTCGCGAATTTCATTTCTCTTGCATAGAAATTGATGAGCTAGTTTCTCTCACTCAACTCTGTTTAAAACAAACACATTTTGTTTTCCAAAATAAATATTACAAGCAAACTGAGGGATTAGCCATGGGAAGCCCAGTCCCATCCTGGCTGATATCTACATGCATTATTATGAATCAAAATTGTTTGAAACTTTAAACTTCCCGGTATGGTTCCGCTACGTAGACGATACTTTTACCCTGTTTGAAGGTAATAAAGATGATTTAAATAATATTCTTTCAACAATGAATTCTATTGATCCTGCTATTCAGTTCACTTTTGAACTTGAGACTTGCAATTCTCTTCCGTTTCTCGACATTCTGGTCACACGTAACACATCCAACTTCAGTACTACGGTTTACCGTAAACCTTCATCGGTTTGCCATCTACCACACTTTAAATCATGTCATCCGACTAAACAAAAATTCGCTTCATTTTTTCCTGTTTTCCGTCCACTTCACGTTTGCTCCTCCAAACTATCCCTTGATGAAGACCTAAATTGTTCAAAAGCAATAGCTATTGACAGGGGCTTTTCACCCAACATTATTAATCAAGCAATTAAAAAATTCTCCTCTCAACACATTGAAAGGCACACTCTTGTTTTAGGAGATAATAAAAATCTGTTGTCATTTCCTTCTTTCCATCAATTAGCTATAAAGTTGCACATATTTTGCAGAAATTTAACTTTCGGGTCGTTTATTCTTCCATCAATAAAATTCCGAGTTCCATACTCAAGGACCCCATTCCGGATATGAATTCTTGGGAAATTTATAGGATTCCTTGCCAGTGTGGTTTAATTTACATTGGCCAAACTAAGAGAGCCTTAAAATTTCGCATCAAGGGACATGAGGTATATGTTAAAAAAAAGGAAACACAGAAGTCTTCTGTTGCCCAATATTGTTGGTCCGAAAATCACACTTTCAATTTTTCTGCTGCCAAAATTATTCAAAAAACATCTTCCATTGGAAAACTGGATTTTCTAGAGGCATTTCATATTAAAAAAAAAAAAAAAAAACTTTGTGTTCTAGTTAACGATCCTAATTCCAATCCATCTTTGCCTTCGGCCTTAAAGAAATTATGTTTTAGTTCTGGTTTCATCAACAGATGGTGCCACTAGCTTATTTTCTCTCCAGGCTTTCTTATCTTATCTGATCATTATATCCGATCTCCTTCATTTGCGCTTTTTGCAGCTGAGGATGGTTGTTCGGTAAAACCATCGAAACTAGTCCTGTGAAAATTTGAAAATATAACGCTGATTTTTGTTGTTTGACTTCTGAATTAATATTTGTTCGGCGTGTTATTGTGTCTTAATTTACCATGATGGTGTTACAATTTTTGTGCATATAAATACAAATAATTTTAATGAAACCGTAGTTAAATTAAATAGCTGAATGAGATTCATTCAAGCTTTATAGCAAATAGGTAATATTTTAAATGGATAACTTTCGGCTACAATCCTTGAGGCTTTAATTTAGATTTACTTGCATATAACCTACCTTTAGGAACGATTGTACTTTCTTTACATAGAAACAATTTTAAATCTGCATAAAACGCTCGAAATGCTTCTCGTAAATCTTCTAATTCTTTGGATTAAAGATAATGAGCAAGAATGAAATGGAAGTCCAAGAAGGAGGAAACCTTTCTGTCGAGACAGAAATTCTGCGTGGTTATTCTAAAGGCAAGTAGAAAATCGTAAAAATATTTTTTACATCTATCAGCGCGTTTTTGAAAGTTGCGATATTTGCATTACAAACATGAATAATATATATTCATTCTTGCTCATATTCTTGCATTCTTGCATTCATTCTTGCATTTCATATATATATATATATGCAATATACAATATATTCTGATGTTTAACTTATGATTCTGATTCTGATGATGATGATGATGATATATATATATATATATATATATATATATATATATATATGTTGTATGAACTTAAATCCATTTAGTGCGAATACAAGTTATTATTACTTGCGCAATTGCTGCAAAGTTAGTTAATAATAATTTATTTCCTAAACAGTATTGATTAATTGATTATATTATCTCCTAAGTTTAATTAAAGTAGAATTATTTTAAAAGTGTGCATCCATACTGGTAAGTTATATTTTGAAAGATGTTTTGAAGTAATTTGAAAGCAAAATGTTAATAATGTTTTAACGGGGACTGGAGTTAAATCATCACGAAGAATAATATTACAATTGTAAAAGTAAAAATTAAAACATGTAATTATTGTCATTGATCGGAAATTAGTTGACTTTTCAAGGGGAACAAACCAACTCCCGTTCAATGATCAATAATTGATAAAAATACGTAAATATGAAAGTGTTTCGTCTTTACTCGAGTTATAAGTTAAAGCCAAACCGGCAATTCTAGTCAGGCCAAATATTTCCGCGAATAGTTGTTACTCAAAGAACTTATTCTCATGAAGCATTTTAGTCAATTCAATTTGGAGTAAAAATCAATTACTGTAGAGTAATCCTGTAAAACTCGAGTAATCGTCCCCGACATATCTGGGGGTGTATGTTCGCGCGGGTCGATTTACGTATTATGTATGCACAATGCTATGCGATTATAAAAAAATGCAATAAAAAAACTTTAAAAAAAATTCCTGCTAGTTTTCTATTCTGAGTCGTTTGTTTTGATGTTGATATTTATTTTATACATTCTTGCAGCAAGAATATTTTCTGATTTGCTGCAACAACAACTCATTTGAATGATAATTCCGTTGATTACTAGTAACTAGTTTTAGATATAGGCTTTATTGACAGAAGAACTGGTTGCATATATCTTGTGAGGTTTTCCTCATGCATAATGGATAGACTACCTTAATCCAAAAGTTGAGTAGATTTAATGAATTATTTGCTCCCACAATATATAAGAAAGTTTATAAGAAAATAAAACATTTCTCTGCCATTCAATTCCTATCTAACACAAATCACCCAGATCCGACATTCTGAACTTCCCGATACAAAGTCCTGATGAGTATATGATCTAATGCCTATGATTCGTCAACACTTTCATCTTAATTTTATTCTCCATTGTAGTTTTTAAGATGATAAAGAATACATGAAAAACAAATGCTAATCAAAGCAATAAAAGGGATTGTAATGTAAGTAATTTATCGAAAATTCTAAGTTAGATATCAGTCAGTTCGAAATTCGAACAAATGAAACATTTTCATCAGCTGTTCATTTTCTTTGAAAAATTATAAATGAAATTTACCACAAATTACTCTGAAAATAAATTCTTCCGTGCAGAAAGAGTTTGTTCAGAGTCGCTGGAAGGCGCGTTTGTATCACACGCATCAGTCACTTGGAACTGTTCTAAACATCTTCTCCTTTCCAGACAAGAAAATAAGAGAGAAAAGAGCGAGAGAAATTGAGTCCGATGCTGCGATACTTTTAAAATGGAATTCTGGGATACTCCCAAAATAAAAAAGAAAAAAGAAAAAGAATGGAGAAAATAAAAAAAGCAAAGACCAAAACAGAAGATGATGTCTAAATGGGAATTCTATCAATGAGAGGAAAAACAGAAAATGGTCTAGGTCTTGTAGCCAAAAGATTTCTTATTATATCCAGAATCAAGCCTACAAATATTTTATATGCCCTCCTTCACCACCATTTTTAAAATACCCTATAAAAAGATTTAACCCGAAGGCTAAAATTCGTAGGATTTCTTCGTAGATTCTTAGGATTCTTTTATTGCCTGTTCAAAAAGTTCTAATTTTAGAAATATGTTTAGTTTTTTACATATAATATAAATACACAGGAAATAATCTAAAAAATCTAGTGCTATATATATATATATGCACTGCTGCCTTCGTACAATAGATTGAGTGCACACAGGGCCGATGATAGGTTGATAAAATTTATTTTACCAAAAGGAATACTTCACATTTTTGGAGCTTTCCACAGGAATAATCATAAGAACGCGAGAAATTGAGTCATTTGATTCGCCAAACTTGCCCATGTCTCATCAAATTGCGGAGAGAAATTGAGTCTTTGTTTATAGTATCACGGAGTACAATTAGCAGTTACATTTCAAACTACTAAGAAAGTTAAACACAACGCAATGCAAAGTGCACCTAAAGAGCGAAGCTAAGCCGGAGTTTATATTCAGAACTCACAACTAACAACAGCAACTGAGAGTAGATGCTCTCTTCCTCCTTAGATAGTCTTCATCCAGCCGCCGATATATTTCTAGTACTTTCTGCTTCTCAAAATTACTGCAAGGCGAGGTCGAATAACGGTATTATGAGGGTCGAATAACGGTTACAGGCATTGTATTGATGAATTATATTTATTCAATTACAATATCTATTACGGCAAATACAGAGATCGTACCAAAACGTCGCAAAACAATCGGCAAGTCTGGCGACATTTCCCGACAAATTTTGCGACAAAAATTAGTCGCCAAATCCATGCCAACTTTGGGATATCTCTCCAAATTGCTGAGATACCCATTTACTTAATGTTAAATAGGGCTTGTCCCTGTATTCTTACTTTTTTGGCATAACTTGAGTCTCTAGACTTTTTCCTGTTACGTTACACAGAAAAATACAACATTTTCACATATAATTGCCCTAAAATCATCCATCTATATACAAAAATTAGTAACAATATTTTCATATTGTCTGAGGAGTATAAAATAATGAATCCAACCGTTAACACTAAACATATAGCTCAAATATTATTGCTTTATTAGAATGCAAACCTCTTGAACAGCAGCTTTAAGAGTCATTACTTGTTTTCTCAAGTATCAATTATTGTCTGAACTAGAGATTCTTACATTTTCTGAGAGGAAATACTTATCTCTTTCTTCTTGATGAAATATTCCTGAGATTTTGGCTCATTATTGGATACTTAATATTTTAGTTTGTTATTCCTGTCTTTCGTCTTCTTGAATAGTTACAGGTTTAATTTTGTAGCTATATTTTCTGCCACTCGTTCCAAAAATAAGTTGCTCTAGAGCTCTTAACTGATAGTTATATTTGCTAATAAGAATGAGATAAAAGTTAAGTACTATAAAGTTAAGTGTTTATTTCAAAGCCTTCTCTGGGGTATCATTCGTTACATTTTATACCATTTGAATAAACGCATTTGAATAATTTCTTATACAATTGAAATTATATATATAATTTAATACGAATACCCATAAAAAGAAATTTGAACAAAACATCAATACCTATTTTTGACTCGAACAATTGCTCTACCTGATTAGAAAGCTTTATTCAGAAGCAGGCAGTCTTTTACACATATCAGATTATCAATGATTTTACTCAAAACATTCTAAAATAAATATAGGATTCGTTACGCCTTTCGTATTTAGTGTAAGAAGCACATTTATTTTCACTTAGACATACAGGCGAGATCGCATATAACTATTTATATTTATGCTATTAATACTAATGCAAAATTTAAGCAATTTATTTTACAGCTTAATAAGTCTCCTTTGATTAAACTAAATTACTTATGTTTGGAAAAAAAATGGGATTTTCCAGAAAATTCTGCCGTACATTTTGCTTAACCATGTTTTTTCATGAGGCTGTTTCACTCAACCACAGGAAACAAATAACTTACCAACGCTCTGCCGCAGGCTTTATATAAATTAATTTACCAGGCAATTTAATTTATTTTTTGATGCCATACAGACTGCACACAGAACAAGACAAAGATCCATGAATTCATATGTCATTAAGAATTCTGAAACGGGATTCAGAAAGCAGCGAATGTCAGCCTGCTGCAGTCCACCATACAACAGAATATTACTTGGGGGGAGTAGTTCAGTTTACGATTTAAGTAATATTTTTGGCTCAAATCAGGACAGTTTTGAGAAGACACTCAAAACAGGAAATAATGCATACTAGGATAAGTATCTAGGATTTAAAAATGATAAATGAAGAACTTGTTAATGAACAATAAGAATGAGTTAAAAACAATTTTAATAACTCATCAGAATATGCCTTATTACTAAGTTTTTAGATACATTAGTGTTTTTTTTTTTTTTTTTTTTTTTTTTTTTTTTAAGTAAGAGAGAATACTTGCAATGCCCTCACCCCAACTCGAACCTGGACGTTGATATGGTCGAAAAGAGTTGTCTATAGGTCCTTCTTCTTCAAATACCGTTACAGCTCTTAGAGTGTCTTTAATACTAGCAATGAAGAAAGAAGACTTTTTTTCTAGTGACTGAAACATAGAGGGTTGTTCCGGAAAGTAGTAGGACTGAACTTTTTAAAAAACAATTTGGGGACACAGCGTTCTCCAGAGACTCTGCAAATAGCTAAAGGCTCCCTGGAATGCAGAACCTGGAATGCTTTTCAGCTTCCTCGTTACAGCCTCTTGAATGGCCTGGACCGAATTATGGTGCCGTTCCTTCATGACCCTTTACAGTTGGAGAAAAAAAAACGAAGTCTGAAGGAGCGACATCTTGAATGAAACATGGCTGGGGAAGTTGTGGGATGCCATGTTTGGTCAAGAAATCCATGAGATCAAAGGCGGTGTGGCTCGGCGCATTATCATGATGGAGCATCCATGATCCAGCGATTGCAGTACAGACTCAGGCAACTCGTTTTCTGACTCTTTCAAGTACACGTACAGCCCAGATGTCGCTGCCTCAGGTTTTTTCTCTTCCCCGACTGAAAAGTGTCATGAAAGGACGGCCCCACGGCTCAGTTTAGACTATTAAAGAGGCCGTAACGAGGGAGCTGAAGAGCATTCCAGTCTCTACGTTCCAGGGAGCCTTCAAGATTGGCAGTCTCTAGAAACGCTGTGTTGATGCAGAAAGGGTATATTTTGAAAGCTATTAAGTCGATGTTTCAAAACTATGAATAATTGCTTTTAAATTCAGTCCCGCTCCTTTCCGGACAACCTCTTTATATATCGCACAACAATGTAGCACGAATGATCTCTATAATATGCTTAGGCATTAATTGTACTAGTCTTGTGCATATTCTACTAGTCTTTTAATTCTTTATCAGCGAATCACGCTTTTATGGCGTTCGTAATCATGCATTTTGTTTGTTCGCACAATGCGTTTTGCTGATATGTTCCTCGAGAATATGCCAGACGTTTTCTTTAGGATTTAAGTCTGGTGATTTCCAGGCCAGTTTGCATAAAATTTTATTTTCCAACTTGAAGCTTTTGGTAGATGTGGTCTGAAGCCAAGTCATGTTGAAAGGTCACTGCAAAGAATTTCGAGAATAGTACAATCTATGTTTAAAAATTTCTGTACACTTTAGTATATTCATTATTCTGTCAGTATGATGTGATACTGATGATAGGTTGTTGATTAGTATATAATATAAATCCTTATTATTGAAAGAATTATGAAATTTAACGTTTTTTCTTTATCAGATGACGGGCATTTGCCTTTGAAATATAACATTAGAAAGTGGGTTTCCGGATTGATAATTTGTGAAATGTTTTAAAACTGGCATCTCGATTTAACTAGAAAGTGCTTAATTTTGAAAAGTACTTCATCTTGGAAAAGCATTAAAATCTTATTATTATCTCAACTGAATTTCGGCATATTTAACAATAAATTAAGTTATCAGAAGTTAAATTTCAGTCAATAGTACAAGTCTAAATCCATGATGAATATAATTCTGTTACAAAAAGAGCGATATATAAATGTGCTATTTTCGTATCTTCATTTGAACTAAACGTATTCAACCTAGTTTAAAATAACTCATAAACTAAGAATAGCGTTGATTCATTCATTAAACTTTCATCCCACGTTGTGTTCTTTCGCAACCCATTTACTCTGCCTGAAATGTAAATGAAAATGGCCACTCCTAAATCGTTTCACATCAAGTTCAGCATAATGCTAATGTTCTGTTAAAAGATATTCGTGCCTGGAACTGAAAATGATATGACGACACAGATGTAATTCTACCAAAGCTGCTTATTTAAAGAAATGTATATCAATGAATACGAGAATCATATTTCTAAAATTTAATATGTTTAAGAAAAAAGTTATTTAAAAACCTAAATAACTGATTTTCAAAGTAATCTGGAAATGTTTAATAATATTTTGGAATCATATAGCCTGAAATTTTATCAAAGAGAAACGAAAATTTAATAATCTGAAAGCTCTTTTTTAATTACTATGCTATTGATGAGCGTTCTTATTGCCTTTTTTTTTTCCTCTTTCTCTCTTTTCTTCCTGATTTTTAGCACAATTTGCTAATACGATGCTTTAGTTACAAGCTCATACTTCCGGCAGCGCAAGGTAGAGTGATTCAATTATAATTTATAAAATGTATAATTTTTCTTTAGAATGGTGCATTATAATGTAATTTCATTCTTACAGAAATTTATAAAATGTGATTTTTTATTTAAATTTAACACAGAAATTTGATTTACAGCATAATACTTAAAGGTGGGCAATAAAGAAACATGTGAAATTTCTGTTATTTTTATTAGATATCCTTCTATCAAACAGAAGTATAAAGACAGGTGTAAGACGAAATTAGCTGCATTATATTATACTAGCAAAGCGTTTTCAGTATAAACACCAGTAAGATCAAGTGAGATCAAAATATAATTTATAAATGAATATTTTCAAACGAATCTCAAAACTTAACATCCTAGATAGCTATGATGGGTTTTTATTTATTTGTTGTCAACAAGGCAGTAATCCAAGGAGGCACTTCTTGTTCACAAATAATTTATTTACATAGGAATAAGAAGTATAGTATTTAATATTCACACACATATATATATGTATATGTATATATATGTATATGTATATATATATGTATATATATATGTATATATATGTATATGTATATATATATGTATATGTATATATATGTATATGTATATATATGTATATATATGTATGTTTCATATATATATATATATATATATATATATATATATGAAACTTAAAATGCCAGTCATAAATGACAAAGGTGCACGTCTGCAGGATACCGTGCAAGCTCTGGCATATAATTTTGATGAGAGCACGCCTACTGTAATCAAGCAGCCATCCAGTTGCTGTCCATACGCTCACGGAAAATCCCCTGCGGCAATCAGCCGCCAGAGGGAGCTGTGGCGGCTGATTGCCGCAGGGGATTTTGGTAAAACAGAGAAAATCTCCATAGAGCACAAGGGGGACGGGAGTATCACACATTACAATAGCTAAAGATCTAAAACAGTCAAATAGAATGCATTTTTACTGTTTAAAATATACTTCGTGCATCGTAAAAAAGAGAGCATACCCAAACAAGAAAAACACACTGAAAGTTTCTGAAGTTATACAATGTCGCTATAACCAACCCGGCTTTTAACGAATCGCCGCACATAAAGAACGAATCTTTTGGTGCCGTCAATTTTTCACAATTAATGCTAGTTTATAGTGTTATAGCGAACCAACAAAAGGTAGGAAAATCAATATAACGATCTGTATGAACATCTTCAATTGAAATGTTTTTGAGTTTTTCATATATTTTCAGAAATTTTTCAAATTTAAGAGGGACATTTCTTAACCTTTAAAATTATCCTCATTTAGGGTGTTAAGATGTATAGTGACAACATAATATAAATTTCTTTTGTATCTATTAAGATTTCCTGAGTGACAACATAATTTAATGCCTTTCTGTAACTATTAAGATTTGCCGAATCTTAATAGTTCGGCAACATGTATGAAAAGTTTTGTTCTAACCAGTTTCTATTTTTATTTTTTAGTGAGCTTTAATCTATTAAAACAACATATGTTATATTCTTATATTTAAAAATTCGTAACAGGTATTAAAGATATGTAAAGACGAATATTGTGTTTTAAAGTTCAAGAAGTCATATTTCTTTTGATTATAAAAGTTTGGATGTGTTATTTCGATTCAGACTCTTTTCCTCGAAATTGAATAATAAAATATTGGTGACCCGTAACACTGGATGATGGAAGGAACTTCATCAAAGCTGGAAACTTATAAAGTGTATATTGAAATTGCACCTTTTTGTCCCAAAGTGTCTGAATTTCTTTTTAAAAATAGAAACTCAGTTTAAAATGAATGTATAACAGTGGATAGTACCAAATGTAATCACCTAGTATCGCAAGTTCAGCCAAAACATGTAGAAATTATTTGGGATATCGTTACGGATAAAACCTGTGATAATAAATACGCCTTAGCTAAAGAAAGACTATTAAATACATTTAAAGAGAGCGAAAACAATCCTATTAAGTGTTGGCATTGATCTTGGGGATATGAAAAAAATTCAGTTTATTCGGAAAATGAGATCGCTCGCTACCGATGACGTTTCGGATGAAGTGCTCAAGAAAGAAAAAAAAAATGTGTGACTCTATAAAAAATATTTTACTGGTTTCAGAAGAAGGGTGAGTGAGTGAGTGAGTGCACCGCTATGATGGCTTCCGACCACGGACATGAACCAAACGGAATTATATACCATCACGGCGGGGAAGACTCCAGAGTAACAATGTTGAATATTATAAACTAATAACAGTTTTTACATATTGTTAACTGCAAGGCATTAAGCGTTATTCTGGTTATCTGCTTTAAGTTCTGAACTTTTGAAACATTATAATATTATCCACGGTTGTTTCTGCTTAGGCAGTGTTCTGAGATTTTCTCTATTTTATCAAGGGCTATTCTGTTTTTGAGTGTGTTAGTCGTCCACATTGCCCAGGCACAGTCCGCTGGTTTCTTCAAGTGCCAGGTTCTTGTATGTACACAATGGAAGTAATAATGGTCCGTGTCGCCTTCCTCTCCGCATTCGCAGAAAGGAGTATCCCTAAGTCTGAATCTGTTCAGGTATACTGGGAATGGTCCATGACCTGTCAAGAACTGTGTTAGGCTAGCACAGTGGGTCTTTATTTCCATGTTAACTTTTGGCAGTAAGCGAAATGTCCTTCGTCCTACCTCTGCCTCTGTCCATCTACTTTGCCAATTTTGTAGCAGACTTGTCAAAGTTGTTCGCTTAATATGAGACCAAGGAAGTTTAGTTGGTCTTTCTAATATATCCGTACAGTTGGCTGCCTGCTTGGCTAGTAGGTCAGCGGCTTCATTGCCTTGAATCCCTGTGTGAGCGGGAACCCATTTTAAAGTGGGTCTTTGCGAAATAGGCATTGTCAGAAGCTGTTTCTGAATTCTGTATACCAACGGACTACGGCTGTTTTGACTTGCGATAGCCGTTAGACTTGATGCAGAATCGCTGAGTATGGAGAATTTCTCCTGTTGACATGTGTTCGCATATCTAATTGCAGCACTGATAGCTAGAACCTCTGCTTGGTATACCGAGTTGTTCAAGCCTAATTTCCTTTTCCACTCGAATGTTACAACTCCATTTTCTAGTCTACAGAAGGCGCTGCCCGTGCCGTTCTCAGTTTTGGAGCCATCTGTGAAAAGGTTATTACTGTACCTCTGAATTGGTTGGTCGTTTATACTGATACCGTCAGAGAGATTAAAAGCTGCTGGATGAAAGTTATTGCAGTTGTTTTGCTCCTCGTAGTCCGAGTGGTGATAACTATGACCCCAGAGTGTTGAAGTTTGACCCAGTCTGGTAACCCTTACGATAGCTGCCTCCCTTTCTACTATCAAATCTAGGGGAGGAATTCCTGCTAGTTGTTGCAGGGCTAGTGTTGACGTGGTACGGTAGGCCCTGCATACTTGAAGTAGCTGCTGTCTCTGAATAGAGAGCAGGGATCTTTTCATATGAGAGGTAAGTTCGCCACCCCAGATTGCTGCTCCATAAGTTATTAATCTTTCTGTAATGGTTCTATGCCAAATTTTTAGTAGCTTAGATGAGATACCCCATTTATGTGAAGTCATGCGTCTCATGTTGTTGCTTAGGATGCTAATTCGAGTCTTAAGATTCCTGACATGTGGCATCCAAGAAAGTCTGTTGTCGAGTAATAGCCCAAGATATTTCAATTGGGGGAAACATTTTACCGGTATCCCATGGAGTTTAATGCTTGGGTTGCGTCTTAGCTGCCTGCTGCGTCCTATGAGCTTTGCTCATAGGACGCAGCAGGCAGCTGCGTTTTCTCTGCCGAAATCTGAAGCTTATGTGCTCTGGCCCATTGGGAGAACAGATCAAGACAGTATTGAGATCTCATTTCGAGGTTACTCCTTCCTGCTACAACTAGCATAAAATCGTCCGCATAGGCTATGATTCGAGCATATTCTACGCTCTCAAACTGACGAAATGCCGAGTTTGCCACTATATTCCACAGTGTTGGTCCAAGGCATGACCCCTGTGGGCATCCTCTAAAGACATTTTTGACATAAATGCCGCTGTCTGATGTTACTTGTACACTTCGATCTTGAAGGTACGAGCGAAGGATGGTAATAATGGCTGTTGGGCACGCCATGTTGTGCAGCAAATTTATTACGTCTGGCCACCAAAGGGAGTCAAAGGCTCCCTTGATGTCAATGGCTATTGCCAGTGAGTGCAAATTGTTATCCTTGTTCTGTTTGATAGTGGCCATTAAGTCTTTTATGGCATGTTCAGTTGAGTTGCCCATTCGGAATCCATATTGGTTGGGATGCAGAGCGTTGTTCCTTTGCAGGAAGAAGTCCAATCTGTAAAGAATTACTCTTTCCAATACCTTACCGAGTGCTGGCAGTAGACAGACTGGCCTGTAAGATGTAGGTTCTGCCGGAGTTTTGCCTGATTTTAGGAATAACGCCACTTCTGCCAACTTCATATTTTTAGAAAAGTACTGATGTTTCCAGCAAGCTGAAATGACCGCTAGGAATAGTTTTGGGAATTCCCGGTGTATCTCTCTAATGATGATATTATCAATTCCATCCGGACCTGGAGCTTTTTTGGGTGCCAGAGTACGTATGATGTTATCCACTTCCATTTGCGTAGGAGGGAGTTCGTCTCTTCTGGTAACTTGGCGAAATTTAATACTGTAGGTTTTTCTCGCTTCCTCTTGCTCCTCTAAGAAATCCTCTTCATCATCATCAGGAAAAACTGCATTTATGATCTCACTGATTACTTCGATGTTGGATGAGGCAGTGCTATTCACCATAGGCGAAAGGGTCGTAGGACGAAACACCTTGTTACATGTTATCTTTTGAGTAGGTCCAAAGGCTTTAGTGACATTACTACAGTAAGTTCTCCATGAGATTAACTTGGCCTCTTTAATTTTTCTTTTATATAAAGCTCTGGCTTTATTGTATGTTATCATTTTGAGTTGCCGTAGATATGGATCTACCGTGGATTGTGCTTTTCTGCGAAGTGCTCGAACTCTGCTCCTCTCTGTGTTAAGCTCTGGTGACCACCAGGATATCGAGTGTTTTGCCTTTACAGATTTCAAACGATATGCTTTGTGGGCGGCTTGCACTATTTTTGTAACTAGTAAGTCGTAGAGATTATCTAAGGAGTTTCTGTCCTGGCAGTTGTTGAAATCTTTGATAAATTTCTCTACGTGCGCTCGAATGTGTTCCCGTAAAACGGAATGTCCTCCAAATGCCGTTTTGAATCTTTTCTTTATTATGTAGTCTATAGGAGTATCCAGCCTGTAAGTAATAATTTTGTGATCACTGAGTGACGGCAGGTCACTCACTGTCCAATCTTGTATGTACGGAGTTGTATTGAGAGTTGATATTGTTAGATCTGGCCACCCTCGAGCTCTAGATGTTTCAAAGGTAGGCGGTGAGTCCTGAGCGTTGATGACAATGAAATGCTTACTGTCCAAGAATTCGAGTACCGCAATTCCCCTTCGGTTCTCCGAGTCAGCACCCCATAGTTGACTGGTGGCGTTAAAGTCTCCTGCTATGATACAGTGTGATGCCCCAGTTAGAAGGTTAGAATTAAGTTCCTCTAATAGAGAGGTAATATCTTCGCTCGGGGGTAGATACACAGCAATAATATCAATGCTGCAATTACTAGTGTCTAGTCTGATGGAGACTGTATGCTCTGTGATTTTCATTAGGAGAGGGGAGAGAGGGCCACTGTAAATAATCGCAGCTAGCTGATTCTTTGAGAGAAACGTTCTGCTGTGTGTTGGAACACTAGGAATCACTCCGTTGTAAACGTATGGCTCTTGGAAGATTCCGACATTGGCAGCAGTATGTGTCATTACTTGCAGCGTATTTATGGTTGCTGCATAGCACTTCTGCAAGTTACACTGTAAAAATCGAAGACCTGCTATATGTTTGTTTAGTGTCATCTTGGTTTAGTTCTTTGCAGTGGTCCTTCTCAGACTCTCGAAATGGGTTCCATATACTGGGCAGGAACTTGAAGTAGCTGGGTGATCTGTGCTGAAAGAGGTCCCCTTTTCTGAATTACTACTGCAGCAATTAGTGCAACTCACTTTTTCCGAGCTACACTCCTGCGTCGGGTGGCTGTTACCACACTTCGCGCAAACTGGAGCGTTTTGACAGTTCCTGCTATAGTGACCGAACTCCTGGCAGTTGTAACAGCGTATGATCCTAATGTACGGACGGAGAGGACAAGACTCAAAACCCACTAAAAGACGGCCTAGCTTAACTAGGTGTTCTGCTGACTTAGGGTCTATGTCTATCACCCAGTTTTTCCTTCCGCTTTGCCCGGAACGGCTTGCTCGTATTTGAAAAGCACTGGGATTGAAATTGGGCAGTTGGTCTACAAGTGCTGCTGTTAGATCGTCTTTTCCTAGATTCTCAGGTACTCCAAAAATAATTACACTTTCTCTTTTTGGCTTGGGCTCCCGAAATTCAAGTGTCTCTAGTAGTGCTGGCCTGTCCTCGATTGCCTGTTTCAGGCGTAGCAGGTGAGCTTTTTCTCGACACCGGATGAGAAGCTCTCTGGACCTCGTCGGCCGAATCTGCACTAAAGTGATCCCTAGCTGGGAGGGTTTCAAATCTGCCGAAAGTTGAGCTTTAATCCCTTCGGGTGTCCGTGTGGAGTTCTTTGACCTTAATAATAGAACGTGCTCCGATAGAACTGGAGAAGATCTTGAAGGTGGAGAAGTTTTCCGCTTCTTTCGTGTCACCTCAGTGAAGGATGAAGAAGGGTGAGAAAACATTTCAGTAACGACCAATAAAATAATGGAAATGAATTCGAAATCGCAGATATATTACACTGGCAAAATTTTTAATTCCGTTGAATTAATCGTAAAAACTTCTTCTTTGGAAAGACAAATAGCAATTTTAGGTGTTTCTCGCCAATCTTGGTCTCGAAATCGTAGTGGCGATAGGTACCGAGAGCGAAGTAGAAGTAATAAAGGTTACAAATTTAATTGTAATGTAAAGTACTATTATTACCACTACATGTTTGTCTCAAAATTTTTTCCTGAAAAGTGCCAGCCTAATCGTTCTTGGGACCGATTAGTTGGAGGTTATGTTCAGGATTGCCGCAAACACCAAATATTTGTGAGTGACAAATACATATGACCTTGAATTTTCTGATCGATTCTGGAACAAGTGCTTGTTTATTACCTGCTACACCAAAAGATAAACTTCAAAGCGACTTAAAATTATGTGCCGCCAATGATTCAGAAATTCCTACTTATGGGGTAAAGTTTTTAACCCTTGATCTCAGCCTTCTCCGAGCTTTACGATGACCATTCGATTGTCAGAATAAATAAAGGTATAATTGGAGCAGATGTGTTTAGATCCTTCAAGTCAAAATTCAACACACAGTTTCGTATCATCCACAGTCCAACAGCAAAATTAAGAGAATTCATCGAAACTTTCAAAGCTGTTATCCAATCCCAAAATTCAATTAAGTGGACTGAGTCAATTCCAGCAATCCTGCTGGGTCTTAGGGCAGCACTGAAGGAAAATTTCGGCTATTCCGTTAATGGTTTACGGAAAAACAATTAAACTCCCTGGAGAATTTTTTTATAAACCGACGGTTTCTACAATTTCAAGTCTACTGTAGTACAGTGAAAAATGATTTCTTAAGTTTTTGTCTGTAAAGATCTGAATGTGTGTACTCATGTCTTTTTAATAGTAGACAGAGTCAAGAAACCCTTTAGAGGCTACTTATGAAGGACCATTTAAAGTAATTAAAAGAAACGGAATATATTTCCTAATGCAAATCAAAGGTAAGGAAGTAAACATTTCGACTTACTGGCTGAAGCCAGCCTATTGATTAACATCACCTGTTGCTTCTAATAACCAACTCACGACCCAAGTCAAAACACAGATTTTGTTAAAATCTGAGATAAATGACGGACCATCTCGAGTAGCACGGACTAGAAGACTAATAAAACGTCCTTTAAGCTTTAATAACAATGTTGAATGTCTTTTCTAAACACTATTATGGAATATTTTTAAATCTACGATGTGTATATTTATTTATTAGATGTGTTAGGTATATGTTATTAAACATATTAGAAAAATATTAATTTTTCTTTAATGTTGTTTAACTTACACTACATTATTCCACTACCAGAATGTCTTAATGGTAACATACTGGTGGAGGAGTAATGTAGGGGTAACATAATTTAATGTTCTTTTGTAACTATTAAGATTTGTCAAATGACAACATAATAACCTTCCTTTTCTCTGCGTTCTAAACAAATTTTCTGTACGACACCCAATTCTAGGGAAATGGGGACACGAAAACGTCTCTTAGGCTAGTATCATACATCCATTTTTTTCAGACGAATACCTGTTTCAAACAACGTTTCTACCTGCTTTACCACTAAAAACGCACGATTTTTTCCTTTTTTTCGCAAAAAAATTATAAGTTATAAATTTTGTATTATACAACGCATAAGTATTAATTAGGTTATTTTAATTACGTTACGTTATAAATTTTATATTGTTATATATTAACTTATATAAGTTGTTCGTTTTTAATAACAAATCAGCTTTTAGCATCAAAACCCATGTCATCGAAAATCATTTATAATAAAGAACTAGTTTCCGCTTTAAATACTAATCCCAAAACAATCCACGGTGACTGGCTATTTCATATCGTATGGCAAAGCAGAAAAAAAATTTCTAAAAAGTTGTTCTTCCTAAATGTTTTGAATGTATGATACAACCTTTAGCACACCATATGGTGTTGGTGACCATTGAACCAAAGAACCTGAATGAGTTCTCTGATTCCATTCTAATTCCTTGACAGAGCTGTATTCAAGTCAGATGCTATGATGGAAATTTTGAAACTTTGTTATTATATGAAAGAGGAAGTAGTGAATCGTACGACCTTTGAGCAATACAGTTGGTTCTTTTAGGGAATGAAATTTTGATCGTTATCGGTTTGTTGAGTTATAACAAATGCTCTTTTTTGAATAAAATTTTACATTCTTTCGGTATTTTATAAGACATATTGCCTTCTTTATAAAGGTAAGTGAATCTTTGTTTTTTCAATCATGCTTAAAATTTCCCAGCAAACTGCATCATGCCAGCAGAAAATTAAAATTTATTTTTATGCTCAGAAATCACATAAAAGGTAAATTTGTGAATATTTTTTATGATTCAAATTTAGTGTTTTTATGCTATTATGGATAAAATAGTTATGTATATTTATAAATGAAAAATTCCATTGAAGGATTAAAACTACGATAACAGTTTATCCTAAGTAATTAATTGCATGAAACTATTAAAATATAAAGAAACTTGAAAGGATCTATAGACAAATTTATTAACTGAGCATAATAAGAATTATAATTAAATCTTGGTATGAATTTTTAAAACTATATTCATTATTCACTTCTTTTGGTAAATGCGATAATTTTATTTTTGTGTGTGTCTGTGCGATTCATCATTTAATTTTTATAAGTTTTGAGTTAATCCAGTTTTTTATCAAATTAAATATCGCGAACCACTGGTTTTATCGAATTAAACTTTCGATGTTTCCTTGAAGAGTTCATTATAGTGGGGCTCGACTGTACTTGATTAATTTTTTCAGTAGTTATATGCGGTATTCAGTGGTTTGTTGAAAGTATTTTCAGCAACTAATTCTGAACAAATAAATACCTTCACTGTTAAAAGCTTTTGAAAAAGGCATTGCAAATTTTAAGAATTATGTTAAGAACATAACAAGGTATTTCTGGTTTACACAGGAATTTGAAATTATTAGCTCATAAATTTTGAGCATAATGGACTTTTCGACATTTTATTTCTAGTTTAAAACTTTTCTATGCATCCCCCCCCCAAAAAACTGGCTTTTTATTTTTCGAGAGATGCGTAAATTCATTATATTTATGATTTAACTTTTCTACTTTCCACATTAGTTTTCTGGAAGTATTATAAGGTTATTTCTCCCACCTTCTTTACATGCCTTCGTGGTGTGGTGGTCTGCACGCTGGGCGCGTATTCCAGAGGTCCGTGGTTTGGTTCCCGGCGAAGGCGTTCCAGATTTTTAAACCTAATGTATCTACTGTGGCGTCCGAAACAAAAGGGTGTTGGATGATGGTTATTCACACCCAGTATTTGATTATTGGGTTCCCTAAAAACCTCAGTCGCCCTTTAAAAAGGGGAGTATATAAGGTATTCCTCCCACCTTCTTGACATGCCTTGGTGATGTGGTGGTCTGCTAGCTGGGCGCGTATTCCAGAGGTCCGTGGTTCGATTCCCGGCGAAGGCGTTGCATATTTTTCATCTTTCCTGCTTCCAAAAAATACCTTATGTCTCTACAGTATTATGCAACTTTTATCTCTGTAAAAGAATAATTTCTTTTTCAAAATTTAAAGAACAGAGATATATTTGTCTATATCTCTAGAAAAAACCGAAAACGTGAAAATGTTACAGATATAATACTAGTAACAATTTTAATAAATATGAAGGTATATATGACAGTTTCCAGTTTTTTAAGGAATAAATTATGAATTTTAATATAAACAAAATATTTATAAAATTCGCTTTAGTTACCTGTCCTTTCTAAAATATGTCAATTGTTATCTAACTTTTCATTGAAAGGTTTACATATTTTGTTATAAAAATGTTGTTTAGGTACTTCATTATAAAGAAGAGATAGGAAACTATTAAAAAATTTGTTTCAAAAAATTATTTTTTTTACCTCTGTTTTCAAACACCTTTAATTTTTACTGAAATGAAGTTCATGAGCTGTTCGTTTATATCGAAGCCGCAAATTATTTTTAAATAACTATTCAATTCTTTACCAAAATCACTAGTTTAGTAATCTGAATTCAAATTCAGTCTGCTGAGTTCAAATATCTTTCGAAGAATGGATCGAAAAGACTATTTCTAACATACCTATTGTAGAGTCATTAGGTTAATTGGGAGCAGAAACGATGGAAATTATGCAACCGCCTTCGCCGGGAATCGAACCACGGACCTCTAGAATACTGGCCCAGCGTGCTACCGTTACACCGCGAAGGCACGCTAGGAAAGTGGGAGAAATACCTCATAATCTTAAGTCTGTTTTTGTAGCAGGTGGATTGTAGCAGGTGGAATCTTCGCCGGGGAAAAATTAGATCTTTTCTGAACATCTAATTTTTTTCTTAAACGTTCAGAAAAGATTTTTATATGACCATACTTCAGATCCAGCAATTTCATTAATAATAATTGTTCTCTATTTGCACCTTCAAGAAAGCGTGTAACTTCACTTTTTAGCAAAAAAGGAAAGCGTAAAACATTTAAGCTAGAAGATTAATTTTGCAGAAATATAAAAACTTACAAATTTGTAATTATAATATTACTTAAATATCCCGTTGACGTGATGATAATAATAATAATGGATGTTAGATGACAAATAATGTGTGATCAAATCGAGTAATACAGTGTAACACCGAATGTTCCTAAGACCAATCCATGTAATGATAGTACGTTGTAAAGAATTCCCTATCATATACACTTGAGGTTCGGCAATTAGTATATATCGAGCCTCGTTTCTGATGATTCAGTCCCGTGAAATGACTTTTTCACTGTCAAATATTTTTTTGCTTTTTTTGCTTTTAAAATCCTTCTTTACCATAAATCAATCTCCTAACCTCAGTGTTAGGAGTAAAATGGGACTCTTTTTAGAAAGATAGAGTACCTTTATCCTTTCTTCTGATCTCTTAAAATGAAACAAGGAAGGTGCTGAGGAATAAGCATCTTAATCCCATTCAGTAGCTCATGATATAATTAGCACTATATGAAAGATAGGCCAGGAATGTATCAAATTAAAAAGGCAGTATGCTATTCTATGTTAAGACGAATATCTCCAGTTATTCTTCCAAGAGCTTGGCCCATCAACTGCTTTTCGGCGATATTTAAAGGAAGAATGGAGCACAAAACTGTAAACTGTAAATCGTTGTGTTAATTTCAGTTTCATTAATTTGTATATCCTTTCTTTAGCTTTGTATGTAGTAGGTTAGACAAAATGCATGTTCTTAAACATGTACAGGAACGATTCGTAATTTTTAAGTTAAATTAAATAAAAAACAATGTGAAAGACGTCAAAATATGGATATCATGCTTCTTATACGTCCTTTTGCCAGTGCATAGTCCATTAATATCTTATATAAATAAAGTATGACGTATGAATGAAATCCTTTCCTTCCTTCATTTGAAATACCGATATATTTATTCAATTCAGAAATGGTATATGGAATACAGCTAGAATTAAAATAATATTGTGCTATTCCATAATTTATATTTTTATTTTCCTGTATGCATATAAGTCAGCAAAGTTCACAGTATGTATTCTACATAGATATAAATCAACGAAGTAATTTTAATATACCACGTAACATTTTAGATTTCTTCCAGGCGGGTATATACGGAAATGTCACGACCGTGATTCACATGAGAGATAAAGAAAAACCCTTCTAGTAGCTAGAAGTTGACAAGAAAATGAAATTTTGAGTTGTACTTTAAATCTCAATATGCGTTGAAGTATATTACATATTTATGTTTTTCTTTGCCTGAGAGGTCTCCGAGTAAGAGCAGCAACATGCAAAATTTAAAATGATAAGGAATCTGAAGGTTGTATTTTCTTAGACTTTTGCTACTCAAAATATTATTCTAAAATTTATGTTACAAGTGACTTGTTCACGATAAAATTCTGTATTCCAGGTAAAACACCTTTCTTAGACTTTTGAAAGTTTCCATACCGAATATAAGTAAATAGTGTTAAAATATAAAAGAAAATTTCAAAATATTTTCAGGAATAATCATATATTTTAAAGAGAAGATTATCTCAGAAAGTACTTTCAGGATAGATATGTAGTGGCATTTTAAAAGTCAGTTTATTTTTTGTAATTATTTATACCATGATTCTCAGATAAATTTAGTTGAATTTAAGTTTACACCAAAATAAAATTTGAAAAATAATTTCCATATAGCGTTGGATAGATTTAAATTTTTAAATGAACATGAGACATATTTGTTAAAACTAGTGTTATTATTTCGAAATGTACAACGAAATGTATATTAACTTAAGGTGATTATTGAAAATGACAGAACATCAAATTTTAATCATCAAGATTATTAATTTAGTTATGTTATTAAGAAATATTGCCGCTTAATAAAACAAACACATGCGTTTCTGTCCAAAAAAAAGATTCAACAGTTGGGAGAAATAAGGCATTCGGAAACCTCCATACTACTTTTACCTCTAATAATTCAAAATATTAAGAAATAATCAAGAAGAGAGAGAAAAGTCGTCGAAATGTATGCAGAATTTTCATAAGAATTACGAATGAGTTTTGTTCTCAATGTATTAAATGATACATATTTCCTAAATAAGGTACTAAATTTACATTACTAATGCTTATACCGGGTTGGCAAGAAAGTAATTTCGGTTTTTTAGTGTGCAATGGAACTCTTTCTCAGCAAAAAAATTCACCCAACGCTATTTCCTGTCATTCTTATTACTGAAATTTGCTGTTTAAGAAGTTTCATAAACTTCGAAATAAATGCTAATCCGATGACGCGAGGGTGGGGCCTTATAGGTGATACGACATCACTTAAAAAAAACAAGCACCAGTAATTTCGTATGTGTTGCTAAAGGTGTGTGAAGCCTCCCTTTGTCGTTGTCGAACACGTTTCCTTCGCGTTTTGCCAATTCTGGCCTTTTCTCTTTAATTGCTTCATTGTTGGCACACATTGTTGGCAGTAAACATCTGACTTAATAGTTTGGTTTCTTGAAAGCAGGTCAAAATATACAGTACCTTTTGTAGTCCCACCAAACGGGAGCATGATGTTTTTCCGATGCAATCTAGATTTTGATATGATTCGCGCTAATTCGTCAGGCTTGGAGCATGATATTTTTTATTAATGTTCTTGTATGCAATCCATTTTTCATCATAAGTCATAATTTGTTTAAAGAAAGGCTCGACTGCATCAAGCTTAAAATGCATATCTCAAATAGCCCACCTTCAAAGTTTGGCGAATTTGTTTTGGTGCCAAAGCACATGAAATACGTTGTTTTGAAAAATGGTTGCCATCCAGATTTTCGAGGAAACTCCGTGTTTCAAAAAATGGCGGCCATCTTGATTTCACCAGAAATCGTGGATAATAGAAATAAATTTACGACTATTATAGACGATTTTCAGAGAAAGAAATATTAAGAAATGATGGTACTTTTCCGTTTTGCCGGCGCAAGCGATAAAGTCGCCAATAATAGTACAACTGATGCCAAACGGAATATTCTTGCTGGTAACCTTTTAAGCCTCATTTTCAAAACAAGTCGCAGCTTTTTCTTATCAGATGGATTGTTTCTTTCAATACTAGCATATAATTACATAGAATTTTTATCAGATAGTTCAGTTTTATGTCTAAGGCCATTTTCGGTTATTAAGTCAATCAGGATGCAATCACAGCGCTTAAAACGAAGCCGAAAATATAGAAAAGGTAAAGTCAAGGGTTAAATTCATCAATTCTAATGAGAATGCATTAGCGAAGTAAAGCACTGCAGTTTTACATAATTTCTGAGTAAGCTATTCGTACGAATTGAAATATTTCTTGCATTTAAACTTGCGTTCCAAATTAAGATTTAACTTGAAATTAATGTAGATAATTACTGAGAGCATTAGATTTTTGTAGAGTAGTTTACGTGAGATGAGATCGCTTGGTGTCACGTGATATAAACCGGCTAATCAGGATGTTGAACCATGAAAGCATAGTAAATTCTTAAATTAATGTCTTTTTACAAATTTATTGTCTTTATTGGCCTTTTTATAAAATTTTAAGCGATATTAAAATGTTTATGCCTTCAAAAAAGGAATTCTTAGAACTAACATTTTTTTAATATTTTTTATGTGTATACTGTATGTTGTCGCCAATAAAGTCTGCTTGGCGAGATTTGCGCCGGCGAAACGGAAAAGTACCGAAATGATTAATAAAAATGATTGGGGTTAAAAGGATGTAATTTTAAAAACAATACCGGAAACCTTTATCTATTTCACCATTAAGAAATAATTTGGTAAAAGCGTAGAATAGGCTGCATCAACAAAGTTGAGAAGGCGAAGCTGTGTGACGTCTATAAACGGGCGGGAATAAGCTTGTGACGTCACAATGTATTCTCCATGCTACGCTTAATTTCTATTTTCTATTAAAAAATAATAATGAATTGTTTATTATTGTAAATTAATATCAAATTCTTTACTTTAAATTTACATTTCTGATATTTAAGCTTAGGCGTAACTGAAAATAAGTATAATAAATTGTTTATATTTATAATTACTATGATACAGTAAGCGAATTCTACCAATTATTAAAACAATAAAGAATGTCGCAGTAAGCTTTAGCATTTATACAAATAAAAAAAGATTTTTCTAAAATTTAAATTAATACTCTGGAACATATCAATTTTATCATATTTACAAATTAACGTTTTGCTACATAACGGCATAATCCCTTACATACCAGTAACTAGACAATTTTCATTATTTTCTAAAAATTTTAAACTTCGCATTAATGAAAAACAGGTTCTTAAATTCCAAAATCACATCATATTCTCTGTAGGCAGGCATACTAGAATTCTACACATTAATAAATAAAAAAATTTAATTTCTCAAAATGAAAGAAAATATTATAAGAAAATAAATACTACAAATTTGGAACACTAAGCAATGCTTCACATACACATGCACATATAATCAAAGAACTCACATTATCAAGTGCAATTACGATAGCAAACACTACGTATTATAATAATGAGGTAAAAGTTACTTATAGGGTCAAAGTTTACAGTTTTGCTACTGTTGAGTAGATCGTAGGGCTATCGATATATATCGTAAGTCGGAAAGCATTACAAACATATCAAAACAAAAAAATTAAAAATACAATTTAAATGAAAAATGATGTCTTAAATATAACTCACAATTAAAACAAGAATACAAATTTAAAATACACAAACGATATGTTAAACATTGCATATGAAATATGTTACATTACAGATCGGCATCACACATTATCTCGTTTGCCTTGTACACATCGATCCGTATTCGCTCGAAAAACATCCATCTATCTATTTTTACACATCCATCTATTTTTACCTTAAATATATCAGAGAATTGTACAAACTCGGTATTGCGCACTACATTGGCTCTGCCCATGTACACATCGATCTATTTTCACTTAAAAAGACATCCGAGAATTGCACAAACTAGGCACCGCGCACAACCTCGGCATTGCGCACTACATTGGCTTTGCCCATGTATATAGCGATCTCTTTTCACTTAAAGACATTAAACAAACTCTGCTAATATACTAAGAAATCTGCTTTCACTTAAAAGAAATCGGAGAATTGCAGAAACTCGCGCATAAGCAACTCCATTGATTCGTGTTGTAAAAAAAAAATGTTTCTAGAAAATTTGAGCATATTATAGGCGAACCAAGATCCTAGCCCAATGGATTTCTCAGCCCTTCACTTCTTGCATCTCCAAATACTACCATTCGATGACTTTTTCTGACTAACTAACCAGCATGGTATCTTACATTTTTCACAACAATTGCCTTTATGAAGATAAAAAAGTTAGATATGTCAAAAATGTTTATTTGCATTCCATATTAAAATTGAGCGTAAACTAACAATTGTTAACAAAAATGCACGGAATTGGTTTCTATAGCAACGTAAAAGTGTCAGTTGCCGAATCACAAAAGGAAAAAGTATAATATTGACATATGAATGATAAAACGATCAGAAAGCTGTATATTTGCACAATCTCGAAGTTACATCCTTGCCGACCCAATAGCTCGAAGACTGAAAAACTAATTTCAGAAGAACTACATTTCAAGGTTTTTCAAATATGTTTCAAAGCGGATGAAATAGAAAATATTCGAAATTGCATTTAAAATCGTTTCCAAAAATAAATCGGTTTTCTTAATTGTAAAGAAAAACATTTTCCATATAATCATTTTATTATTCAGTTTTAGTTAGATTTCTAAAATAATTAACGTGCATTTTACTTTTAGTTAGATCCAGTGTACTAAAAGTTTCTAAAATTTAGCTTTCCGTCATTAATCTGAATTTTAGTTTCTAAGTAGGTTGAGAATTTTAATCAATCATAATTTATATTGTTAAGAAATTATATTGTCCTTTTTATAATTGCGTAATAATTAATAAAATTTCGATAGGTAAAATTAAAAATTTAAGAAGCCTTTTCAATTATTTAATTTCCATTTAATATAAGCAATGTCAATTAGAATGCTCATGAAAATGTAAGAAAATACTAAGAAGAATTTCTATATTTCTACTATAAGAAATATAGAAAATACTAAAAAATGTCCCACATTAAAAATATCAAATTGCGAAAAGAATATATCATGAAACGTTTACTTAATACACTAAAAGGTATGTTTCTGAGTTCTTTAATGTTATTGGAAATGTGAAACTATTATTTCTAATATTCTTAGAGAATAGAAGGAGGAATTAGCATTCGTTTAGAAAAGCCCATTTTAAATTTTATGAAACAGGTAAAGAGGTACCCTGAAAACTTAAATAACAGTACAGTCAGCTTAATTTACTTGTAAAGTATAATTTTACTTGTGAAACTGTAATTTACTTATTAGAAAGGTAATTTGCTTTCCTAGGATGCAAACGGTAATGGATTTTCTCTCTTTTTACGTCCCGAATGCATGGAACATAATTTCTCCAAGCAATATAATCAGAAAAAAATACCATTATTGTGTTAGTAAAAGTATTTATTACAAAATCGGTTTGGTAAGGTTAACAAATACTTTATAGACTGACCAGCGTGATTTTCTGCTGCAATTCATATAATATGCTGCCCAATCATTTGATAAATAGTTCTATATATTAAATAAGTAACTAAGACATTATTCCGATTTTGGTTTGGCATATCGAACATTTCTCGTTAGAACTGCGTATGGGAACTGTTTAATTTCAGGTATCTGTCACTCCTGAGCAGCTCTTGAGGCCCACCAGCGGCGGATCGGTAAAGTTGTTGAACACTGGTCGTCGACTCCCGGCAAACGGGCTCTCTTCATGAACGTTTTTGTCCTATTCCCCATGTGTAATGTGTATACGATTCAGTTACCCTTAGAACGTCCTCCACGAAGATATCCTCCCTCTTAAAAAGGTAGCCCTCGAGTGCTCTGCCATAATTAAAAAAATAAAATAAATCTGACCAAGCTCTTTCTGACTGATTAAGAATACAATTACAATACTACATAAAATTTAATTTACATTTCAGTTTAAGATTGGTGTATAATAGATTTCTTTCTCTGTTAAATCTTAATTATAAGCATAATAAAATCGTTTTTAAAGACCTCTTTAAAACATAATAAAGTTCGAAAAATAAAGAAACACTTAAAACAGGAATTATTAGTTTTGATTCTCAATTTCTCAATAAATTCCTGGATATGGTATTGAGTAGTCTCTTTAAATTGAATGCATAAAAGGTAATCATATTACACAATTTGCCCTCATATTACAATATGTATGGATGTATACGTAATATGATTACTTCTGCTGGGCCTGACTTAGAAAACGAAATATTTCCTCTAAAATTAATGTTATTGGCACTTTGTTAGATACTTCATTGAAAATAGATCGCCTTTATTTTTTTCAGTGTATTTTCTGTCTAACGACATGAAGACCATATAAGGTACTTCTCCCGTCTTCTTAATATGCCTTCGTGGTGTAGTGGTGAGCACGTTCGGCGCGTATTCGAGAGGTCCGTAGTTCGAGTCCCGGCGAGCGTATTGCTCATTTTTTCACATCTTCTGCTTCGAAATAACCTAATGTCTCTACAACCACTATTCAGCAGTTTCATCATTTGACTGCTAGCTGCTCTAAATTGAAGCATTTGCGCCCGTTGTTCACGCCGATGGCTTGCAAAGGACACAGATATGCTCTCACACGCCACACCGGTGGTTTTTCATGGGCGCATATATGCGCCCATAGCTGTGAAAGGGGTAATCCAGCTAGCTGTTCCAAGTATTGAATTTTTGTAGTATATAACCTTGTAATCATGCCTTAAGAGGAAGAAAAAATTTTATGCATTTAAGTACTAGAACATGGTGTATAGTATCGCGAAAACGTGGAGAAATTCAAGACTGCTGTACTGCGGTTGAAGATACCAAAAAAAAAAAAAAAAAAGGATCTACACATCAAAAGCAAGCTTCACTCATAAGTAGTCCTTAAGTCAAAATGTCTTATCCTTGCCAATAAATCTCATTATCTCATTTATATCCTCCTGGCGATTTATCCATTTGGGAATATTTTTAACGTGTACTATTTGCTGTTTTATTCAAGTTTATAATACAGTTTCCGAATCTTTTGTTCCTGCGGACCGGAGAAAATATGGAAACAATATTTCGAAAGACAGGTATCAGTCAAAAATAAAAAACAATGTGTAAATAACTATTTTATTTATTAAATTGAATGTTACATCGACGGAAATCTAATTTTTAATGCTAGTGCAACATTTGTTGCTAATTGTGTTTAATAAATTTAATATTCATGGCTGCATATTTCTTTCTACTAGCCGAAGCGCTGCGTTAACATCCAATCAGTTTCTTTGGTTATTTACGGACATAGCTGAAAACGTTTTTTCACATAATTAGGAAGACGAAAATAGTTTAACAGTTTGATAGCTTTATAGTAGAGGGATGGATATTTTTTATCGAGGGATATTAATAATTAAGACAATAATTGCATTATATATCTGAACACAACAGTAACAGAGTTCTGGAAGAACAAAATCAGCCACTATAGATAATATAGTTAGAAATGTTCTCAAAAACATTATGAATGATCGCTTATTGAAATTGACAAAGGTTGCTGAGTCTATTAGCATATCTAAAAAACAATCACATCATATTTGAACCGATAGTTTAGGTATGAGAAAGTTGCCAGCAAGATGGGTGTCATGTCTGTTGAGCTTGCATCAAAAATTGAAGCTCATGACGATATCACCAGAATGTTTGATGCTATCAACTCAAATCCAACTGAGGACTTTTTCATTACTGTAGATGAGGCACTGTGAATCCATCACTATACTTCAGAGACCAAGCAGCAATCAAAACAGCGGACTGGGAAGGAAAAAGGCGAAAACAAAAGTACAAACAAAAGAAAAAACGAAAAGGCAGCACTATCAATGTTGAATATTATACTAATAGTTTGGCTAAATTGCATTCCAAAATCTAAGAAAAAAGACCACATCTGGCCAAGAAGAAAGTAATGTTTCACCAAGGCAATGCTCCCATCCACAAGGCTATCATTGTGATGGCAAAATTTCATGAGGTGAAGTTTGAAATTCTTCTTCGTGCAGCCTATTCTCCTGATATGTCCTCCTCGGACTACAGCCTCTTTCCCAACTCGGAAAAATTTCTGACTGGAAGGAAATTATGCCGAAGTTATCCCATCCACGAAGGACTACTTTGAGGCTTTAGACGAAACCTCTTACAGAGAAGAGATCCAAGCATTACCACACCGCTGGAGCAACTGTATATCTCTGGAAAGGAGCTACGTTGAAAAATAAAGAAAACATTTAACAGACTTTTTTTTAAATTTTCTCGTTAGGCCGGAACTCTTTCACACATAAAGTTCTTGGCAATACTTCACTGGCTGGATCTACAAAAACTAAGCTTTAGATAATCGTTTGTTTAAATTTCCAACAAAGCGGCCTTTTTTCTTTTGGATTTCTGCCTTACATTCTGAATTTTTTTTTTTTTTTTTTTTTTTTTTTTTTTTGCAATGACAGATTGTGAACAGTTACAATTTTGTAACAGAGTCCATTAATCTATACTAAGGCCGGATGTGGTGGCCTCTTTATTATGGAGGCACTTAATAAGTGAACTACCATTGCCTCATGAAGGAACGGACAGTTGCAACGTTAGAGGGCGCTTCGCTTCTGAAAAGGAATGTTAGTTTTTAGTTTGCGACGTAGTTAGTGAGCAGTGAGCCTTCGATGCAATCCAAGTTGCTTTGTAAATAAAATGATTATTTTTGTAGATTGTTGAAGCATTTCACTTCATTTAGAATTAGAACCACCTTTCGCAATATGGTGCATCGGCCGGGAACCTTTGGCCAATTTAGAAGTTTGTGTTTTTTAATTTTGGATATCATTTTATGCGAAGACAGCCAAGGTAAGCCTGTATTTTCTATTTTTATATAATATGGAAGATCTTATTGCAAAACTGAAATCGAAACGAAAGGTATTGAGGACCGGAGTGTCCAAGATATTAAAGAAAATTGAAACCGAACTGAATAAAGATGATAGTAGTATAAATGTAAATGTATTAGAAGAAATTTTAAACCAGTTAAACGAAAAATCAAAATCCTTGAGCAATTTAGACGCTGAAATAGAACGAGAATTAAAAGTCGAAGAAGACGAATTTGAACTTGAAATCTCATCCGCTTTGGAATATGAAGAGAAAATTCAAGTGTGGGAGTTTAGAGGAAAGAAAAAGCTGAAAGAGTTGAATAAGTTGGAAAATTCGGACAATGCAAATAGAGACATTTCTTATGAAACCGTTACAGAATCCCAAAACGAAAGTAACAAATTCACTCGTCTTCCAAAATTAACGATCTCTAAATTTTATGGTGATTCTTCGGATTGGTTAGAATTCATAGGTCAGTTCGAAAATGCGATTGATAAAAATCCGAATTTATCAAAAATTGAAAAATTAATTTACTTAAAAAGCTTTCTTGGTGGCTCAGCCGCCAAAGCTATTTCTGGTTTCGCTCTCATCGAAAATAATTACGAAGCTGCTCTTAAACTGTTACGTTCCAGATTTGGTCAAAAGAACATCTTAATTAATTCGCATTTAGGACAACTCTTAAGTACTTCACCTGTTAAAAATCCTAATGATATAAACGGATTAAGAAAACTTCTAGATTACGCCGAAGTACAGATAAGAAATCTTGAAGCATTAAAAATAGACTCTGATACCTACGGAAATCTCTTAACGCCTTTAATTTTGAAATTACTTCCTAATGAATTCGTTCTTGATTATAGCCGAAAAATTAAAGACGAAAATTGGGATTTAAAAGGTTTGTTAGCCTTTTTGAGGAACGAAGTATTCAGTAGTGAACGCGCGGCTTCTGTTAATTATAATTCTAGAGAAAAATATTCACGATTGGAAAAGCATTTGCCCTTCAAACATAAACATTCTCCAGCCATAACGAGCAAGCCGTCTGCAGTTGAGTTATTAGCGGCGTCATCCGAATCGCAGTGTCTGTTCTGCGGGAACACAAATCATAAATCTGCGGATTGCGAAGTTTTAAGTGTAGAAAAGAAAAAAGAGATCTTAAAACGTGGATCGCGGTGTTTTTTATGTTTGGGTCGGTTTCACCGGATCCAAAATTGTAAACAAAAAATAAACTGTGCCTTCTGCTTTAATAAACACTCGAAAGCCATTTGTTATTCATTCCATCAGAAAAAAGATAATGAAAAGCCTGAAAAGAAAACGTCGGATTCGAGCGTTATTTCCGCTGTTTCGTCATATAATTCCGATGAAAATAGATCTAATAAAATATTATTACAAACGGCTTCTGCATTGATCCGAAATAATGATAAATCTGAAAATGTCAGAATTCTTTTTGATAATGGCTCAATGAGATCTTTCATAACTAAAGATGTATCTACTAAAATGGAACTTCCGATTGTTAGAAAAGAATCACTTTCTGTTTATTCCTTTGGTGATAAAAGTGTGTTAGAAAAAACCTTTAATGTTGTTAGAGCAAAACTAGAAAATGTAAACGATCCTAATCTTAATATATATATTGAGCTTCTTGAAACCGATAATATATCCAATACTGTTATCTCTCCTCCAGATTTTAACTTTGCTAAGAAAAATAAAATTTTACAAAATCTACAATTAGCAGATTGTTGTAGAAAAAGTGACAAAATTGATATTCTCATAGGGGTAGATTTCTACTATTCTACAATTACTGGTAAAATTAAAAGAATTTCAAGAAATGTAGTAGCCACAGAATCTTTATTTGGGTGGTGTTTGCAGGGTAAAGTAAATAATGATCATAGTGAATTATTAACTATGAAAGTAATTGTAAATGAAAACTTGATATCAGATCAGTTACAACAGTTTTGGAAGCTAGAAAACTTGGCTTTGGAAAGTGATACTCAAAACGACAAAACTGTTGATTTAGAAATTATGAAATCTTTCGAATCTGATATCAGGTATAAGAACAGCAGATACCAAGTAAAATTACCTTGGAAACCGAATTCAAAACATTTAATGGAAGATAATAGGGATATAGCACTTGAAAGATTTAAGAAATTGAGTAACAAATTTAAAATTGATAACTCTTTGTTTGTTCAATACACAGAGGTTTTAAAGGATTACGAGTTAAAACATATTATTGAACCAGTTCAAGAAGACAATCAAAATGATAAGACCCTATTTTATTTACCTCATAGAGCAGTCATCAGAAATGATAGAGCAACAAGCAAACTAAGAATAGTTTATGATGCTTCAGCCCATAAACCAAAAACACTCTCTCTAAATGACTGTTTATATGCTGGTCCGAACCTATATCCTGATATTTTTGATTTATTGATAAAATTTAGACAAAATTCGATAGCCTTTACAGCGGACATTACACAAGCATTCTTACAGATAGAGTTAAATGAAGAAGACAGGGACGTTACACGATTCTTTTGGAAAGATGATCCTAATGATAACAATGAGAGTTTGAAAACCTTTAGATTTACAAGAGTTTTGTTTGGAATAAAATCTAGTCCCTTTCTCCTAGCTGCTACTATTAAGCATCACCTTAAAAAATATTCAGAAATATATCCTGAAACAGTAGAACTCTTAAACAACTACCTGTATGTTGATGACATAATTGGTGGTCACCAAAATTTAGAACAAGCCCTGAAAACAAGTTTAGAAATTGTGAACATTTTTAATGAAGCTAGCATGTCACTACATAAGTGGCATACTAATTCCAAAGAACTCAAAGATATTTGGCATCGCAAAGAATTTTCGATGCAAGAATCTCCTGAAGTTGTCCCGATCAAAGTGTTAGGAATTAACTGGGATACGGATAATGATAATTTTTATTTTGACACTCAGCACTTGACAAATTTCATTTCCTCGTCAATCAACTCAAAACGTTTTCTATTGCAAACCGCAGGCCGTATTTTTGATCCTGTCGGATTTTATGGCCCTTTCACTATAAGAATAAAGTGTCTGATTCAGGAAATCTGGTCAGCCAAAATTGATTGGGACGATGAACTGCCACCTGATCTTAGTTATAAATGGAAAGCCTGGTACGAAGAAATTGAAGAACTGAACCACCTCAGAATTCCCCGCTACTATTTAGAAAGAATATTAGATGCAGATGTGAAACAAATAGAACTCCATAGCTTTTCTGATGCTAGTTTGAAAGCTTATGGATGCGTGGTATATCTGAGAATAGTTTTGAACAATGGAACTTTTCAAACAGTTTTTGTTGCTTCCAAGAGTAGAGTTGCACCTCTGAAATCCCTTACACTTCCTAGATTGGAGCTTTTGGGTGCGCTTTTATCCGCTAGATTGAGTGATAAAATAGCAAAATCTTTAAAATACGAAGTAATCCCCTTCCACTGGACTGATTCTCAAATAACATATTTTTGGATTCAGGGATCTCCCGAAAGATTTAAATCTTTCATCAAAAACAGAGTTTATGAAATTCAGAAACTAACTGAAAGCAATAATTGGCATTATTGCCGTGGGAAAGATAACCCCTCCGACCTCGTATCACGAGGAACTACTGTTGCTAATTTAAGAAATTGTTCACTTTGGTGGTTTGGACCAGAATGGTTGCAAAACAAACGTATAGACTGGCCAGTTCAACCGAAGTTTGACGTGGGAAACGATAAGCAACTAGAACTCCGTAGTAAGATATCTGTTTATGAGGTTGTTGTGAAAAGAGATGATCAACTATTGGATATAACAAAATTCAGTAATGTGCTGAAATATCTCAGAATTATGGCATGGGTTAGACGTTTCGTTGCTAAGGCAAGAAAACTGCCTGCTAAAAGTGGAACATTAAGTGCTTCTGAAATTCAGGACACTGAAATTTTTTGTGTTCGTAAAGCCCAGATGGATTTCTTCACACCTGAAATTAAGGCTCTTCAATCTAACAAGTCAATTTCTCGAAGCTCTGATATATTCAGCTTGGCACCGTTTCTTGATGAAAATAAAATTCTTCGAATTAAGGGAAGATTAGAAGAAACCGAATATACAGTTGACGAGAAGCATCCAGTTCTTCTTCCTAAAGATTCCAAATTTACTGAATTAATTGTAAAAAGGGAACATAATAACGTTCTGCATGCGGGAGTTGCAGCAACTTTAGCCAAACTAAGACAGAAATTTTGGATTCCTAAAAGCCGTCAGTTGGTAAAGAAAGTCTTAGGGAACTGTTTAATTTGTCGGAAATACGCAGTAAAACCAGCGAAACAAATGACAGCTCAGTTACCTAAAGATCGAATTGTTGAAACTCCACCTTTCTATGTTACAGCCGTGGATTTCACAGGTCCAGTTTACATCAGGTCTGGAAACGACATTCAGAAATCATATATCGTATTGTTTACGTGCGCTGTTACACAAGCGTTACATCTAGAACTCATTTCCAATATGTCTGCAAACAAATTCATTTTGGCTCTCAGACGTTTCATTTCGAGAAGAGGAAACTGTCGCACCTTTTATTCAGATAACGCGAAAACTTTCAAATATGCTGCCAAAGATTTACAGTATTTTTACAGCATAATTAAAGGTACAGACTTTCAAAATTTTCTAGCAAATGAAGGCTTGACTTGGAAATTTATCGTCGAGCTTGCTCCATGGTGGGGAGCTTTTTATGAACGCCTTATGAAAACCATAAAGGAACCGTTGAAAAAGATATTAGGCAGAGCTCAATTGAATTTTGAAGAATTTATGACTGTGTTGACAGAGGTCGAAAATATTGTGAATAGACGTCCTTTGACCTACGTTTACAACGATTTACATGAACCTGAACCGCTTGCACCGGCTGATTTTCTATTGATCGGACATAAGGATGAATATCCATACAACTTTGCTGAGATCCTGAATAAATCTCCAACAAGAAAGAGTCTAATAAAACAAAAAGAATATCAGACAACACTTATAAAACAGTTCTGGAAAAAATGGAAAAATCAGTATCTTCTTGAGTTGAGAAATGCTCACTTCTTCGGTACACCAGAAGCCAAGAAAAATCTTAAAATTGGTGATATAGTTTTACTTGAAGGAACAACTAAATCTAAGTTCCTCTGGGATTTAGGTCGAGTAATTCAAGTCTTCAAAGGATGTGATAGTCTTGTACGATCATGTGTGGTAAAAACTAAAAAAGGGGACTTTAAGAGACCTGTACAATTGATATACCCCCTTGAACTATCAGAATGAAAATGAATTAAATTTGTAACCTTTTAATTTTATTTCTTATATTTTATGTTCACTAACATTAATTTTAGATAATTAGTTTAGTTATTACTAATAATTTACTGTTTGTAATTTGAATTAATATTTACGTATTGAGTAACATTTGAGTTGATGCAGTTAACTATATTTGTTTATTTTATAGAATTTTCTTTTGCAGTTTATATTTACATCAGTTGAATGTATTTGATATGTAAGTTGCTTTCTTATATTTTATTATTTGTATGCTGAAATAGTGATAATTTTTGCAAAAATTATCAGGTGGGGAGTGTGGAAAAATCCCCCAAATGATTTATGTATCGCCGTTAGAGGGCGCTTCGCTTCTGAAAAGGAATGTTAGTTTTTAGTTTGCGACGTAGTTAGTGAGCAGTGAGCCTTCGATGCAATCCAAGTTGCTTTGTAAATAAAATGATTATTTTTGTAGATTGTTGAAGTATTTCACTTCATTTAGAATTAGAACCACCTTTCGGAATATACCTTCTTCGGGATTCGAACCCGGGCCCTTCGGTATCGTAGTCAGGCTCACCTAACCACTATACCGTCTGGCGGCCACATTTTTAAATATCAACATATATTGATTTTCTTTGTTTCTACTAGACTTTGGAAGGTTATTGTAATTTTACATAACCACTTATTTATTTATTTAGATATTTACTGTCACTTCTCCTTCTATTTCTCTACAATAATGGAAATCTAGTTTTAGAATATTTAAGCTTAGGTTGTTCAAATTGTCAGTCAGAGCGTGTTTCTGCATCTGGAGATCACGTTACTAGATTTCGCTAGCACAGCTAAGTTTTAATTCTTTGGCTTTGCATGAAAGTTTCCGACATTTAAATTGTTACGCCAAGAGAATTTTGAGACAACTTTGAGTTAAATCAACTGTATGGCTTGACTATGGCGTTTGGGCTTCCCTCCTCCGAGTAAACTTAATCTCACTACAGGTCGACCCTCCCTTTGGGCACGTCGTGGAGGTTCAACCTCCACTATTACCCTCCAGGACAGCCGCGCACCACCTGGGGACGGGCCCCAGGCAGCACCGGTCGTCTAATGCTCCTCCCAGTCGCTCGGGCGAGCCCGTCGCAGCGGGACATTACCCAGCGACCCCGGGGGATAACCCCCGGGTTACTAGCACCACGCCGCGCTAGGACATGCCAGACTCCGAGGCCGGCCAATAAGTGACCTTTCCCACAGCCTTCAGAACCACCAAGTTTATAAATTTTATACCCCCGTGGCCGAGACTGCCTAGGTACAGATCCTAGCCAGTAGTTTCGCATTCTCTACGTCGACCCCCGGGGGGGACTGTATGGCTTGACTACTAGACTTAGTTTTTAATCTTCAAATTGACTGTTATTTTAAGTTACATCGCCACACGTGGTTGGCTGATCTTTCAAACACGTGATGTGCATTCATCTTCTAGTTCTGGTTTAATAAAAAAGTTCTTTTTAACCTTTTTAAGCCTTTGCTATTCTTTTCAGACGAAACGATAATTTAATCCAAATCTGTTAGACGTTTGAACTTAGTTTATATTACCAAAGAACACTAAACTATACTGGTCGTCGAAAGAAATCTCGGACTACGGGTAAAGAGAATTCAACTTTTAGTCTACCTACCCCTAATATTACAGATTGCACTGGCATCAGTAACCCCATGCAAGGTTTTGGGTTCACCCTGGATACAGTGCAAACTTCGATGAAAGTCGTAGTGACTTTTGATGGCAGAAGGAACTTTTTGGTGCATCTAGAGGCTCATTTTTTGCTTTATCCAGTTGAAGAAGTACAAAAGGCCGCTACAGCAACAGCCGTTATGAGAGGAGAGACACTGCGCTAATATAAATGTATTGGTAAGTTTTTATTAGAAGAACTAGACAGTGAGAATTATAAGTTTGATGTATTTAAAGCCGCCCTTGCAAAAGCATTTCCCGTAGGGAAAGATAAGGCAAAACTGGAGGCGAAACTGTTTAATAGACACTAGATTAAGGACGGAAATTATATTGAGAAAAATACAACTGGTAAATTTTTTGTATCGGAAAAAGTCCGATGTAGAGGTTATCCAAATTATACTGCTTTGGTTGTTACATTAAAAACAGGATTTTTTTGAATTGAGAAACCTGAACATGTTCGAGAACGGATTTGAGCTCTCATGTTTTTGAGCTTGGTTTCATTTATTTTTTTAGATCTGAGCATTTTCCCTACGTAATTGTCAAGTGCAGCGTCCTCCGAATGTGATGGCAGCTCAGCGATGTGATTTATTGAAAAAAAAAATTGTTGAATCAAGGATATGTAAAACATTTTATTATTTCAACTTAGGATGTACATTTAATATACTTACTTTCGAGGTATACATGTCGTTTATGTATTTAGGTTTATATTTGTATAAGGCATTTGAGGAGTTTAAATATCTTTAGAAAGGTTACTAAATTTTAGATATTCTGTTTTATAGTCATACATTCCGTACTCCCAATTCTTCATATTAATAACTTTAACTTTGCTGATACAAACCTTCACTGCGCACGCCTAAGAACATTTATAATTTTCATGTACATGCAAACTTTTCTTTGCATTTCATCACGGATTATCACTCTAAAGAATCAGATCAACAAAAAATTTTTCAATGCACTTTACTGTATACATTTCTTTTATAATCATATTATGAAATAAAGTGGTACCAACTTGAAGTTCCAAAAAATGAGATTCGCAACCTAAATGAAAGAGATTCGCAACAAGTGTGTAGCTTCAATGTGAAAAATTTCCTGTCTGATGGAAGTGTTATTCGCTCATTTTCTGAATGACTTCCCCGGAATATAGCATAGGAAAGCTTGCTTTGCCCACATGTCTGCAAATGCTTTTCTGTTTTCCCTTAGCTTATGCTTCTTCAAAGAATTCTACTATCTCAACGCCTCCCTTCAGTTTTAGAACTACTCTACTGAGACAATTCTCAGCGGATCGTTTAAACAGTGTCTTAATATGTTTCCGTATTTTGTTCAGGAATAGGTTTTGAGGTTACTAAGATAATTAACAGTTCATCACGCATGGTTAATTTCAATGTTATCTCAGAAACACAGGCAACAATACTGGCAGCAATTCTTTCTGAGAGAAGAATAGGATAACCTTCTTTCCACGTTCAACTAACTGCATTCAGACTTTATAAAAGATACGTTTACCCTTAGGAAAAGAGTTTCTTAAGTAAAAATCCAATAGCCAATAATATTATAGAGGTAATCCATGTCTGCTATAAGAACGCTTAAGCGTTTCACATTAGGAAGCGGATAAATTGTCGAAGATATAGTTTGAGTTGAAGGAAGGGAGAATTTGATTAATTTACAAAAGAATAAATCATTTACAAGGAGAACTGAATGTCATGACGAAAGAAAGATTTATGTGAAAACCTGAAATATATTGTTATACAAATGATCAGCCTTTTTATTTAACTAACTTTTTATCTGTACACTTTTTTTTACAATCAAATATCTAGTCAAAGGCACTTCTTAGAGGAGTGCCTGTGATGGATAATTACGCTTTTATAAAACGTATCATCTAATATTTTGTATTCCTATCGCATGCATGAAAATCTATGGAAGAACTGTAGAACACATCCTTCCCATAAATTGGTATTTAATTGTATATTTTTGGTATTTCTGGACTTTAGGGTCTTTGATATATGTACATACTTTTCCAGAAGTAAAACTACATTAACATCTGTGAGAAAAGGACACATATACTTTTAGTATTTTTATAAGTATTGATTAAAATCTTGTCCAACTATATAACTATAAAAATCTATGCACTTTTTTCACCCTGAAACTCTAAAATGGAAACATTTTGATTCTAAATTTCTAATATAAATTTTCGAAGAAACAAGTGGAAAGTTTCAACAGTTTTTAACTGATAAACTGGAATTTTAGCAGATGGATAACATATAAATTCCTTGTAATTATTCAAAACATAGATGGGGGAATTTGTAGAATTCAAAATTTGGTTAAAATGTCTTAGGAATCAAAGCACAATCCTATAAAGCGAACATATATTTGTCATTTGAAGCATCAACTTTTAATTTTTTAACATTACGTTTAACATAAAAAGTCTATACTCGCTGTCTAAAGTAATACATTTCTGATAAAGAAATACTATATTAGTAACCGATATGTTTATTTTGTCATTTAGCTAGGAAACAGGATGAAATTAATGATAGGAAAATTAGAGCAATTTTTAAGTAATTAATATAAATGATAACATAGAAATTTCCTAACCTTATTATTTGTAGCTACATTATCTGACAGGCCAATCTAAAATTAAATTTTTTCTGCTTTGTATTCAGAATAAAAATGTATCAAGGCCTAAAATGTACTTCAATTATTTGCACTGAAAATGATTACAGCAACTCACATGTTAGTTGCTTAGTGTATGCGACAGTTAAAGAGCCTTAGCGGGAACAGCAGCAAGCAAAATACCTTTATTTATGTACAAATAAAAAGAATTGTAATCAACGGTCATGTTTTCTGTCGCTATAAGATAACGTCAAAACACACTGACTACCGTAGTTTATTGGCCATATTTTTTTATCTGAAGATGATGAAGTATGGCAAAGCTAAGGAATGGTATTTATCTGGTTTCGTTATTCCCTTGTTTATTGTGTTACTTCAATCAGAATGACCAACTATCTGGACAAAATTAAATCTTTAGGTTTTCGTGATTTTGCCCTATTTCTACTATAAAGTTGAAATTGAGACTACTAAATGTAATTACCACCTAATTCTTTTCATATTAAAATATAATATTAGTATAACATATGTATTTCTTGTAATATAGACTTAGCGTATGACACAGTTAAAGGGGCTAAGGGGAAATAAGAGCAAGCAAAAATACCTTTATACATGTACAAATAAAAAGAGTTGCAATCAAAAATAGCTTTTTATCGAAAAGAAATCTTTAGATTTTATCTTTCGTTATGTCAGTTTGCAAATGATAAGCGGAATAAGCCTAAAATATTTATTCTAGACGTACGTCAATAGCAATTTCATCGTTTGATCATCATTAACTGCCAATACTCTTGAAGTAAATGTCTCACAGTTTTCCAAATGCTGGTTTAAAAAACAAAAACTTATTTTAACCCAATTCAGACTTGAGATTTAACTTAACATGTATACTTAGCACAATTCGGAGATAACCACACTGTGTAACAAAAGCGATGGACTAGTTTAGCATTCTTCAGAACAATGACAAATAAGAAACTTTAGTAGAAATTATTTTTAATTACTGGATAATTTCTCGAATTTTTTCGTCGAAAGTGGTTGAACGGATCGGTTATTTATTACTATTATCGGTGCATTCCGTCTTATCACCAAAATGCACCGCACCAGAGAGATCGATATTAGGGTATAAGACATTTTCTACTTCCTTTCTACATGTGGGGTAACAGTAGCACACTCTATGCGGATACCGGAGATCCCAGCTCGAGTCTCAGTTAGAGCAGTGCACATTTTTAACGTCTCCTGCGTCGAAAGAACCTAATGACCCTATAGTGGCGCCCGAACTAAAAGTTGTTAATAACAATTGTTCACCATCAGGATTTGGCGAATGGGTCCCCTAATCCCCAGTCGCGCTTTAAAAGGGGGGAAGTATATAATAAAGCATTTTCTCCCTCCTTTTCTGCATGCCTTCGTGATATAACGTTAGCATACTCGGTGCGTATACGAAAGGTACAGGTTTGAGTCCCGGCGAGGGCATTACATATTTATCACATCCCCTGCTTCGAAATAACCTAATGACTCTATAAGACCTCCAGAAGAATGAAGACACTTTTGCACAGCTATGCCTTACTCTTGGTTTTGAGCTAGCAGTCAGCCTCCGCTAACAATTACCCTGCCCAACATTGAAAGGGGGGAACCCCTTAAAAATTAAACATTTATTGAAATTTATATATAAATAATATCTATACAGATACGAGTTAATTATACGTATTAAGTTAATTATACATATATAATATACGTACATACGTGTTATTTATACATCCATACAGATACGAGTTAGTTTTCTAATGTTAAAAATATAATTATAAAAAGCAACTAATTTTTCCCTTTATGGGCATGATTTCTGTATAGCCTACGGAGAACTGTTGTGGACTGCACCTGTATTTTGGAATCAATTTTACTGTTTACTAGTAACATTTTGCGAAATTTCAATGGCTACAACAGTCTGTTTCATCTGATGAGCTTCCAACCGTCACTTTTTCAACAAAGTTTAGAGATCTGGTAAATGAAACGGCTCAAATGCGAAAAGTTTCGTACTCAATGCCAAAAGTGTTAGATCCTGCCTTTCTCTCGCTTTCTTTTTTTTCCCAGTGACTGGATTTATTTGTTGATATGTTTATTTTATATTCATGCACTGCATTCTACTTACGTGTACAAATATGTTATAACTAATTTATATATTACTTCTAGGTTATTTTTATTTCACACTGTACGTTTTAATGAAGAAAACTAAAATTTATACTTCTATTAGGGAAAACAAAATTTTTTTCTCAAATGCTAAAAAGCATCATTTTTACTGCGTTCCATATGTCAAATGAAAGAATGGATATATCTTTCACATTTTTGTAAGTATAAATTTGAAAGTTGATGAGTTTGAAATTCGAATTTTGTTTGAATGTAGCTCCGATTTTTATGTTCTTTAAGATGCATAACTCCTGTAAAGTATTAGCTACTAGTCTTTATTATATTTTCTTTGTTAAATAGCAAAAATAACTTGCCGGTGAATGCATGGAAATTTAGTGAATATGAAATACGAGAACAAACAAAAGTTGTACGCTTTCTGTCATTCAAGAATTTGTGTTCTAATATTAAAGAAGTGCTTTGAGCAGAATGTTGAAGCCCTCCAGAACTTGAGACCATTTATTTTATTATTCTATGTAACCGCATTCATTTTGAGCGCTACCAATGATTAGCGAAGAGTTTTATATTTGACTTTTATATCGGTGGGAATGTACATATATACATACATGCACATATATGAATGAATACACATATGCACAGGCATGCATGTGCGTATATGCACAGGCATTTTCATGAATGTCATTTTGTTCAATTTAATGAGAATCAATACCTTTTGGAATATACTACCGGAAAGAACTTTACTTAAGGCATAGTCCTACCGTGCTGTCATATGGCTAATTATTTATTTACTATATTTTATTTCAAATTATTGAAGTTAATCATTGGTATATTGTGCTTTGGTAACAAGCCTTTTGACATAAATTATTCATCTTATGAATCGACGTTGTTATGACCTATAGTTTTAAGATGCTCTTTTTTTATCTTGCATACATTCTATCCAGTACAGCATTTTAAATACCACTGTTTTAACACGTAAGAATTTTAAGCAACTGAGGTTTCAGTATTTCACTCTTTAACGTACATTTGCAAATAAAATATTTTTTTTATTTTCCAGAGGGCACTTTTTTTATTTCTTATTCTTTCCTTTCAGCTATTAACTGAATATAGAATAAATATAGATCAAGTAGTTGTTATTTTTAGTCCAAATTTTAAGGCTATCTGTAAACTCAATAAATAAATTTAAAAAAAAAAAAAAAAAAAGAAAATCTGAAGGTTTAAGATTTAAAATTACGTCCAAAGTGGCGTTTTTTTAGGATTTTGTGTGTTACATTTATTAGTCGAAAGGGGCTTTGTTCCTGAATCTATTGGATTTTGTTTTCGTTTTGGAATTTTGCGTTGAATCACTATAAACGGCGAATCACTTTTCAAACTGTTGCCACCAAATGTTAGAATCCTGCATTATAGTTGAAGAAATTAAATAATGAAAAATCTGCATAATTGTATATGTATATTTCTCGCATTGTGATAAAACTACGGTACATAGAGCCATCGAATTTTTGAATGACGTAATCCTCCTACGAATGTGGAAGACCAAATTTGGAATTTGTTTTATTATCGATTTCATATTTTGTAAAATTTTAACGAATTTTTGGTTAACAAACTCAAGGATTTCAAAGCGAGCAATGGCAACACTCTACGGGGAAAAATTCTTTTTATCCCTAGCGCGCGGAACTGTGTATCGGAAACTCTATAGATATGCTCATTTTAAAATTATTTTGCGACATTGCTATTGAACTGCATTTTATGGTTTAAGTGCAAAGAATATGATATTGATTAAATAAAGGTAACACACGAAACGTTAAAAAAAGTTCCTTTGGACGTGATTTAAAATCTGAAACCTTTCAGAATTTTTTTTAAAAAATACTTTTGCTTATTTTTTATTATCGTATTTAAATTAATCACGGCCGGGTAAAGCGGATATCTAGTTAAGAAGAAGCCGTTTTAGAGACAGTCTACTGTATTTAAATTCATGATTCTTAGCCAAACGATAGCTACTAAAATTATTCTACTTTAGAGAAAATGCAAAAAGTATGTAAATTAGAGATTCAATTTAAGATTTTTTTCCTTGGTGCAAAGACTCCAATTTTGCGATGATTACTTTAACCGTTAAGTACACCACCTGCGCAATAATCTCGTAGAAAATCACTTCAACATTAAATAGAACAATATCTGTTGAGATTTGAAAACGTTCGCTGGGAAATATTTTGTCACTTCGAATAGAAAGATAAAGCAGCAAGTGCGTTTATTGAAGGTTATAGCCTAAGAAAGTCAAGAATGTTTAAGTATTGTATTCCTTTTTTCTGTTCATTTCCCTGAAAATTGAACTTCGAAATAAAATACGTATTGCTTGAAAATATATTTTTATCCAGATAAAACAAATTTAATACTTAAAAATAATGGTTTCACAAAACAGTCAATTTTTAAGAAAAAAATTGATCGGTCAAGCATAACTTGAGCTCATTCAGTCTCGATAATTTAGACTATATTATAATGATATCAGAGTTACGAAAGAAAGATTATTCTTAATACCAAAAGTAAAGTTTATCAAGTTCAGTTTGAAAGATCATTACACGAGGGAGATTGCATTCCAATTATTTTTCGGGATTTTGCCATTAAAATCAACTTTAGTCCAAAGTTTGATCTTCGCATTTCAGATATAAAATAGCTTTTTTTTCTGAAAATGTATGTTTTACTTATTATCTTTCAGACATTCTTTAATATATTATATTTTATATCTTTTCAGTTATACTTAAGTATGATGTTCCTCACAAATCGAATCAAAATGAGGCGAAATTTAATGCAACATTTTTAAAATAAGTATAAATTTGTGCAAGAAAGTTTATATTTTTCGCAAAACAAAGTACTTGAGAGCATTCCAAAAAAACTTCTTGAAATGAATAAGTAATTACTTTTGGAATTTTGATTTGGATATTAAACTTTTTATTCTCTATCAAATAATGAAGTGTTTGTCATTCTTTCTGCGTAGCGGCTAGTTCTGAAATTGCTTTTAGAGAAAACAATATTTGATTTTCTTTCAAATTCTTATCAATAGTATTCTTTATGTTATATGAGTTACCAAATTCCCTTCTACGCATTTTAACACCAAATTTTTCTCAGAAGTAAAATGCAGAAAGTCTTCCTTTATGGCATTTCTCATGTATAAAGCATTTTTAGAAATCTAAGGTAAAAAACAGTGCGATTCTGGACCTGATTAGTTTCTCTATTTTATTTATTACGAAGTTAGATTTGATAACTTCCTAACATTTTCTTCAGACAATTGCGAAAGAACTGACGCTGCCAGATCTATTGGGATTTTCTGTGACTTTTATTGGTTTTGGGTTCCTTTTGTGTGAGCTAACAGATAATGTACAATCCGATAAATTACATGCAGTTTAGAAATATCTGGGTGAAATGCTCCCAATACGTAAGCGTTACTGATGTTGGGAATGAATGTCTTCAACAAGCGCCACTGAACAATTATGAACATCCAGCGGCTTAAAAAACATATTCCCCATTTACAAAAATATCTTCAGCTTTAAAAAATATGGTGGCTGTAAACGTTTTTCTATTAATATACAAATTAACAAGGTGAGGCTTACATTGGAGGCCACCAGTCGCAATACCAGGGACGGAATTTCCTAAATTTCATGTATTATAAAACCGCGAAAATTTTATTTCTTCAAATATTCTCTGCATTTCCTTTATTATGCCTTTACACGCTTTGCTTCAAAGAAAGCAGAGCGAAAGAGCACCACAAGTTTATCCTCAGAAAACATATTTGAGAGATCCAAGTGGAACAGTCTCATCCAAACCATGCAGTGACTACTTTCATTATCGATTACACATCCTAAGCTATCTTTTGAATAAAAAGGTTACGTTAGTTCCAAGAGTGCATTTGTTTTTTATTTTAAGTAAAGACTTCCTGTCTTTAGAAATGACCATTTCAGTATTATGCCTTCTAAATACAGTTACAAACCTAATTATTATTATTATCCAAATGGTGTTTAATTGTTTTAACTAAAGATAAAGCCTATGAGCAGCATATGTCCAATACTATAGGACAGCGATTCTCCACTGGTGGTACACGAGTGAAAAATTGGTGGTACTCAAAGAAACAGACTATTTTTAACTATTAAATTCAAAAACTAAATACCCCAACATTTTGTTCAGGTTCTTTTTCCTAACACTCGTAAATTTATCTAATCTGAGCTTTGTTCAAGTTCAATAGCCGCTCCTAGACTTTTGCAAAGTAATCCATTTTTATTTTCACAAATATTCTTTTAGTCATAGACATAACAAAATTTGTCGTAAATGATGTTTTTAAAAGGAATAATAGAAATGGATGTTGTATTTAACAGGAAAGGAGATTAAGTTCCTATAAAAAAGTAATAGTATCTCGTTAATTCTTATAGAGTTTATCGATTTATTAGCATATCTACACTTTATGTCGCCAACATTTTCTGACTCATATTGCTCTATTTTTAATTAGAATCATTTTTTACGTCGGTGTGCTGTCTCTAACAGCAGATATTCTGTCTTCTTGTTGCTTTGTACTCTTTACTTTTCTACAAATTTTGAGAATATCGTCACTTGTTTTTCAAGAACTCATAATATATCGTGCATCTAAATATTTCTGAAAACATAATAAAACAAATTAACATTTTCAAAATGGAAAAATGGCTAGGATTGACTAAGCGGAAATGTAATGATTCAAAGGTGATGAATCCAAGACAATCTACTAGCACTACGAATATTGAAAAGAAAAATTGTTTCTAGAAAATATAATGAAAGTTATTTATCATTTCGGTTTACTTGGAATGGGGTGAAACGGATCCTCAATATCGATGTGTTGTTTGGTGTGAAATATTATCCAATCAAAGTAGGAAACCATTCGTTTCTTTAAAGACATCTTGAATCTAAGCATGGGAATTTAAAGGATAAATCTGAAGGATATTTTAAAAGGAAATTACATCATAATTCAGAAATAGTAAACAAGTAATGAAAGGTTTTGTTACTTCAAGTGAAAAAGCTTTGCAAGCTAGTTAGCTAGTAAGCCTAAGAATTGCAAGGACTGAGAAGGCTACACTAAAGGAAAAAACTTTATATCACCAACAGCTAAAGATATTGTTTTGACATTATTCAATAAAAAAGCGGCTAATTAACTTAATATTATTCCGCTATCAAATGATACAGTAAGCTGATGAATTCCTGAAATGGAAATTCCAAAAAAGACACACTTATTCAAAAAATAAAACATAGTGAGTATTTTGCATTGTAATTCAATGAAAGTACTGATATAACGAACATTGTTGAATAGGTTTCGGAGACGATAAACTAATGGCAGAAGAGTATTTATTTTGTGATTCTCTTCATAATAGAGCAACTTCAAGTAAAAATTTCGAAGTAATTGACAATTTTATGTCCGAGAATGATATTCCTTGGAATAAGGACATTGTCGCATGCAGTGACGACGTTCGAGCTTTAACAGAAAAACATTCCAATGAAATTTCTCTAGAAAGTTGCACTTGGAAATGAATTTCCTCACTTCTCCATTCATCGTGAAGCTTTTTAATTCTAATTGAGGAAAACGTTTTGAAAAATAGCCTGTTTAATATTACAATGTTTTAAGACATATATTTAGAAAAGCTATTGGAAATATAAACGGTAAAGTACATATTACAAGTAATACTGTATTTATTGATTCATTTCATCCTCCAGTGATATGTCCTAAAGATGCTTACGAAACATATATAGATGTTTTAAACCATAATATTATGTGTAAAGAATTGGATATAACAGAGCGTATATTTTAATTTTACCGAAGATCCAGTTACCCGAAGGAGGTAAACATTAAAAAAGACCAGTAAATCAAAGGTGTAATCAACAAAAGAAATATTTATCAGATTAAAAATAATGATGATATCTGTTTAGCTAGATCTATGATAATGGTACTGAGCGTTCAAAATCCTGACTGTTTAAGTGAGAAATTGAATTATAAAAAATTAACTAAAATGATATTATATGTATTAAAAAGGAATATTTTTACAAAAACCATTAGCTGTAAAATTACATGAATTAAGCAGTATTTCGTTAGAAATATGTAATTTAGAGAATGATAAACAATTTGAACCATTTTTAGATATGATATTCAAATCACTATATTTTGTAGAGGAAACCTTAATAAAATATTATTAGTGAAGAATTATCGGAGAATATAAACCTGCATTTGTATACATTTATAAAAATAGAAATAACTTTAAAGTTATTACTTATGCTTCAGGACGTTTAGGAAAAAAAAAACTTTTGTCATTATTGAAAAGTGTGTTATGATAAATAAACATAAATATTCTCTAAAATGCAACAGATGTTTTGTAAAAAATAGAAATTTTCAAAGAGAAGAAACAGCCTGTAATGACTGTTTAAGATCATTTAGAGGTATAGAATGTTTTGAAAATCATAACAGAAAAGGTTTGCGAAAACCAATTGCGAAAAAAATGTTCAAAATATAATCAAAATATTCCAAAAACAGATATGAAATCCAAAAGAACATAAGTAGAGTGGCATTCTATGTAAAACTTGTAGTGGGTTTCAAAAGAACATAAATGTTATATGAAAAAAGCTCTAGAAGGTATGTGTATAAATAGGTGAATAAAAAAAGGATAAATAATGGTGTAAATTATGTAAAGAAAATGAAGAAACTCATTGTGTAAACATATTTATGGATAAAATTACAAATAACAATGATTGGTGTGACAAATGTAATTATCAGAAATATACATGCTTTTTAAATTTGAAACGAATCAAGAAACAGGAACATTATGGTTGTACAGTCCTGCTCATTATGGAAAGGATTTAATTTTCAATTTTAAACAGAATATTGTTTTGAAAAGTAATTTAAATTTTTAGCAGAATATTGTTTTAAAGTGTTCACTACCTATCAAAGAATAAGATTCATCTATATGAATGCTGCTGATTATGATATAAGATTTATTGATTCAATTAATTTTACACTCGTACCCTTGAGAAATTTTCCTAAAATATTTATTTGGTTTAAAGGATTGGCTAAAGGATATTTTCCACATTAGTTTAACATATCTAAAAATCAAAATTATATAGGAAAATATCCAGATAAATATTATTATGGTTATGATTATATGAACTCAAAGCAAAGATTATCATTTATGAAATGGTATAAGTTTGTAAAAGATGAAGTTCTTGAAAAGAAGTTACTAAATATTGTAGACCTGATCCAGATATTTTGAGAAAAGGATGTTTAGAATTTAGAGAAAATATTCCTAAAAATTGCAGATGTTTGTCTGTTTAAATATGTTACACTAACAGGTGTAGGTATGGTTATTTATAGAGATAAATTCTTACAAGAAAAATACTATTGCTATTGATGAAATTATTTCAAAAGATCAGTATAGTAAAAATCAAGAATGTTAGAATTTCTATCTCAAAAACATAATATTGATACATAATATGCTCCATGAACGAGAGGAAAAACTGAATAAAAGTAATGAAACATATAAAATAGATGAATTTTATGAATACTGTCTATCAATTTATCTATGAAAATCAATCAAGTCTATCAATTTTATGGTTACTGGCATGGATGTACCAAATGCTTAAAATATAGCTTTATGTATTCATTTTGTTCTAACTCAAAGTTCTTTGAAAGCACAGTAAATATACATAAACGAATATGTATGAAAGATTTATATATAAAAATAATAACAGATTATATGTTAAAAGACGTCAGATATGAATTCATTGTGATATGGAAATGTGATTTTGAAAATGGTAAAGAATTTCAATATATATCATAAAATAATGGAAAAGAGATTTTGTGGAATCTTTAAATCCTAGAGATGCTTTCTCAGGTGGTAGAACCAAATTACATGGGAACCTACCAAATTGCAATATAAAACAAAAAAGGTTTGAACGAAAAGGTTGTATTGACGTTGTATCACTCTATCCAACAGTTAATTTCTTGATGATTAACCAATAAAACATATTTATAAAATTTACGATCCTATGAAATATGATAAAATTGGTATGATTAGATTAAATGTAAATTATCAGCCCCTATAAAATTATATCAACTTGTACCTTTTAAAGGAGATAAATTGTTATTTTCATTATGTAAATCATGGTCAAAAAGTATTCAATATAAACATTTTAAAATTATTGCCGCAAAGAGGAAGTGTGAACAATGTTATTAATTAAGAAATGAGGAATATTAACATACTGATGACGAAAGAAGTTTCATTGATACTTGGACAACAGAATATTTAGCCATTGAAAAGAGATATAAAATAATTTTAAATATATATGAAGTTTAGCATTTTAAAAAGAAAATGAACAATTTGGTTTTATAATATGGTAAAATGTTTTGAAAAATTAAATTAGAAACTGAAGATAAATGGTCTAATTATTTAAAAAAAAGCAGAATATAAAAGAGCCTTTTAGGAAGAATTAGGTATAAATTTAGAGAAAACAGAAACAAATCTAAGTATGAAATTTGTTTAAATTCTTTATGGGGTAAATTTTACCAAAGAAAAGGTATCAGAGTCAATGTTACAGAAGTGGCGTCATTTTTATAAAATGACATTAAATGATAAGATTAAGGACTTAAATAGGATTTTTATGAATGATAATTGTACGGAAATGAATTATAAATGAATAATGAAAGTGAAAACGACAATTTTAATACAATATAGCACCTTCTACTACCAGTTATGCTAGAATAAAACTTTATAAAATGTTAGATAGATCAGGACATAAAGTACTACGTTATGATACAGATTCTGTTATTTATATTAATGATGATATTAACAGTATGAAAACATGATGTTTATTGAGTGAATGGAGCAATGAGTTAGAACAAAATGAATATATAAAGCTATATTTTAAATACTAATTATGAAAAAGAAAAAGTAAAAAAGACTTAAAATGTAATATGAAAGCGAAATCAAACTCAATTTTAAATAAAGAAGTAAAATAATAACAGGAGAAATGTAATGCATAGATGTAAAAGTTAATCAGTTTCAGATTCAAAAGATAACTATGATACGGTACCTTTTGGATACTAAAAGTCTTAAATTTTTTACTAAATAAATGGAAGATAAGATTAAGCAATCATTAGAAATTTCAAAATTCGGAATGTATTTCTGCAAATAAAGAATTATCAAAAGAATTTACAAAAAGATTTCAAGATAAAGTTGACTAGAGAGCTATTTCTTTCAAACACTAATTATCGGAACAAGTTAGTGAAAAATTTCAAGATAAGGTTGATTGAAAATGTATTTCTAGATATCAAGATTTAGCAGATGTATTTTTAAAGATGCTCTGAGAAAAAATAAGAACTTTTGGGATGTGTTTTTGGATCTGTAAAATTATCTTTAGAATAAATATCCGCCTTCTGATTATTAAATAAAAAATGGTTTTAAATTAAGGGATGATGGAAATTATGATATGGAGAATAAAATTTAAAAAAATAATTGTTTAGTACTGTAGATATTCATGATAATAAAGAATCAGTATTAAAATATATAGAAGATAAACATTTTGAATTGAAAAATGAATTGGTTGGAAAATTACGAAATTAGATAATAGTTTGATAAATATTCCTCAAAATGTAATGCACATTAGAACCATTGAAATTGTAATTAAAGAAGAATATTCTGATGATATTTGAATAAATGAAAGTGTATAATAATTTAAAACGAAATCAGAAGATAAATATTTACAAATCAGAGAGGTTTTTGATGTAAAAGAGAGAAGAATAGAAAATGTTGTAAATCCAATAAAAGATCAAGAGGCTGTAACAAGAAAGTTTCTTTATTATATTATTAATAGCGTAATTTATTCAGATTTTTATATGACACCTTTGTATGCAACAACTTAGCCTAGTTTTGTTCATCTTGAAATTGATCCTGATGAGGAAGGGAATATTTTTTGATTTTCAAAATTTACAAAATATGGAATACTGGGTAATCATTCGCAATTTTTAATAGTTTAGTGACGGAGGACGTGGGCAAATTTTTAATAGAAAGGGATATTAGAATCATATTATTTTTATTAGACAGAGCTACTCATAGAAATACATCTCATGTCAGAGCTTATATTATAATTGGCCAAAATGGTTTAATTTCGGATACAGCTTTAATGCAAGATAGTATGTTTTTACGCATAATAATAAAAATGATTTGTTAACATTAAAAGTTCTGTCAAAAAGAAATATTATAATTGAAGCTTACTTAAAAATTGTAGTGTTAGGCTGAAAACCTGATTCATAGTCTAAATAAATGAATGTTAAGTGGGGCGAGGTTTCTAGAAACAATGCTTTAACTGAAGGTTTAATTAGAAATTTGGAAAGTGCTGTTCACTTAAACCGATTTCTAGATATTAAAGATTATCTGAACCTTTCATCAGTGAACATAAGGGTCAAGTTCTTTGGAATAATATTTCAGCCTATCAGAAATTATCCGAACCTTTTGTGGTAATGCACGAAATTTTCATTAATTAGAATATTATATCTATGTATCAAGTATTATCTGAAAAACTTATTTTAGATAACAGAGAAAAAATAAATTGGTATACAGTTTCAGAATATCAGACTTTAAAAATAATTTTATTTAAAAAATTCAGAAAATTAAATATGAAATTAGTTTCTAGATATCAAAAGTTAACAGAAAATACTGTTGAAGAATTGAAAGATGTAATAGATTGAGATGAAATAATTAAATATCAAGATGAGTAAAAAAATTTAAAATAATCATTGTAAGGATTATTTTAATTTTATTAACAGTTAAATTTTAAGTTCCTTTCCTGTCAAATTCTTAACTTCAACTTACTGCTTCCGGCCAAAACGGAATCACTCTGAATGCTTAATGAGGAGGAGCGGTACGCTCGGCCGTACTCAGGCCCTTGGTAAGCTTCGTAGTCAAATAGAGTTAAGGGGCAAACTCGATTAGAATCTTGATAGCTTCGGATATACCTCTTTTAGTTAATCTTAGTTTTAGTTTATTTCTTAGTCTCTTAAGTTCAAGCCCAAATGTCGGCTTTTATTGTACACTCCGAAACGGAGTTTTGTTAAATCTTATTGGAATAATAAAGGGTTAGTTACCCTTCCATCTTGTTGTTTCTTGTCACACGAACTTAAGCGATTATTCGCTAACTAGTTCTTAAGATTACTCCCTTTTGACTGCAATTACACAGTGGTAAACTTCACAACATGAAGATAAAATAGCTTAGCATAATACAAATTTATATAAACAAGTAACTGGAAATTTTGTTAAAAGAAATGTTGAAGGAATTAGTATTTTACTATCATTTCATATATTATAACGAGATGCTAATAAATGGAACTAATATACACAGCTAATAATTTACTCACAAAATGCAATATGTGAATATTTAGAAAACTCTAGATCAGAAGGTAATGAATATTGCAAAATATAAAATTAAGAAATTTAACTCAGATGATTTTTCATTAGTTAGAAATGACTTATTTGGAATGACTCGTTATTTAGAAATGACGTATATTGCTTTCTAGAAGTATTTTTTTCTGCTTTTATACTTTTTAGCATCACAGTTTAATAATTTTGAGAGTGCCTTAAAATGTTGTTTAAAATTACACTGTCTTTTATAGGTATTTTAATCTTCTTGGTTAACATTTTTTATAGTTTTCATGTACAAGTATTCTAAAGTTTAGTATCGTAAATTATTGAATTTTGAGAGTGTCTGAAAATATTGTAAAAAGGGTCAAAATGTTTATACTGAGCAGCATATGCCCTATATTTTAAAAAAGGGCGACAGAATTCGACAGAATTTTGATTTTAATGTCATTAAAAACAACATTGTGAAGGATTTGTCGTGTGTGCTACCTATAGTGTAAGATATATGCTACTTCTGTTCACTACAATTCCACATGTGTTAAATGAATTCTTTGATAATATGAGAAGAAATTAGATTTTATCCGTAGACATTTCACATAGTCTTACTTTTCTCTAAAAGGTAATTTTCCTCATCTTGCTTTGTATATATTTTCCCAAGAAAACTGCATTGTTTTATTATCCCAATAAATGTCAATTATTTTACAGAAAGCTCAGATAATTGATCTGAAAGAGAAAAATCAATACATTCATTAGGAGCTTTCAATACTTTAGACCCCATAATAGACATATGAATATCAGCTCCCCTAAAATCTTTCCTGGCTTGGATTTCATGATAAATGATTTCACTGAAGTCAAAAATATTTCGTGTATTTTTAAATTTATAATGCATTTTTTTAAGATTTCCAGAACGAAGCTCAAAGATTGTCATAACCCTTTCAATAGAATATAATATAAATGTACGCTTATGTAAAAACATCTGTGTAAAATTTTTAACAGTTCGATTTGAAACTTAAAATTTATTAGTTAATCACCTTCTAAGTAAATTTCATCATAGCATATGCACCCGCTTTGCATTCCTGATATTCTTTGAAAGGCTCTAGTGTAGAATTGGGTGCCCCTTCGATTAGCGAATATTTTTTAAACATTTTGGCGATGAAACCTCACTTCTGTTTACCATGATAGTTTTAACTTTGTTTGAGCTTCTTGATTCTATTTAAATGAAAATAGATTGATGTGTACATGGACAAATTTAAGGCAGTGCGCAATGCCTAGTTTGTGAAATTTTAGGATGTTTTTTTAAGTGAAAACAGATCGACGTGTACATGGACACAGAGTTTTTGCAATTCTTTGACTTCTTATTTTGGTTTTGTGTATGGGCCATCTTGATATTGTGCCTTCCAAGCGCCGATCTTGGCGTCAAAAAAGAATCGCCAAGAAACAAGGGGCACCCTATTGTAAACTTTTACCCCTGGAAATACCGGGGAAAAGTTATTTCAGGAATTTCCATTTTCTGGCTTTCATAGTTTGAATTGTTTTAAAACACGGATCCCATACAACCATACTAATAAAAGAGAGAACAGATGGCGTGACAGGGATTTGTGTTTGACCAAAGAAAACCAAGCGTCTTTACTCAAACGCCCTTCATAAAAAAAAAATGACATCATAGTATCATATCGAGCACCGATTCCGCTCCGTTAGTTCTATAACCCGAATTGTGTTCTTCCAGATATTTCTTCGTAAAGTTTTTTTTAGAGTGCACTAATGTATTCTAACAGCCAAGCATTGTAATTTTATATTTTTTTCACACATATGCCGTGACGTTTACGTGAACATTAAGTTTCTTCTGAATTCCGAAACATTTGCTAGGGAAAGGAGGATATCCCAAAAGGGATGCAGATTTTATATGGTGCTTCTAAAGTACATTAAAACTCTTTTTTCCAATATAACATAACATGAAATTTTATACTATTTTTTAAAATATTTTTTAATTCTAAGTAAATAAATAGATTTCGGTTGCAATTTTGCGTTTGTAGAATATTAACATTCTACTACGAAATTTTGTGAAGTTATAAATCATGAGTAGTATGAGCTTTCATAATTTTTTTCAGTTAAGAAATATAACTGAAAAAATTATGAAACAGTAATTCAAAAATCAAATTAACCTAACGTGTTTGTATAATTCTATGTCAAGTAAAATCAAATACGGCATATATTACATTTATCTTTTAGAAAATTTCAATTTTACTGTTATTATTATGAACGTGAATATTAAAGGAACAAGCATATTTCATGGAGAATACGCCCCTTAGCTTTTACGTCACTTTCTGTCACTTAGCTAATGCAAAATTCAACCAGTTCCTTTGGAAAATATACCAAGACTGCATGAGAAATCTGAAAAAATGCAATCAGTGTGTTTTCTTTAAATCGCAGTTTCTAAAATCAGCTTATCTTAAAAAATCCACCACGTTAATTACGCGCATAAAGTTCTTTTGCAGTGATTGTAATTTACCTCTAGCAAACAAATGTCATGGGGTTTGACTTCCTCAGTAGCTATCTTACTAAATCCATAGAAGTACCGAAAACTTCTGGCATCCGCGACTGCTTCGTGTAAATAAAATATATAAGACCTCGAAATAAATTCTATTTCCATTTAGAGTAGGCAAATGACAATATTGACCAGCCTTCCGAAAGGAATTTTCTAATATATCCATCTATTTTCTTCGTTCAAAGGTCCGGTTTTATATATTCATGTCAGCTGTGAGAGTGGCTGTCTTATTTTTATTACCACATTTTTGCTATTTATTCTGAGAATAATGTTTAATCCTTTGATGATATATAGCATTACCGCAAAAGCTAAGAAAGAATAATTATTTAATTTCTTTTTCGCTAAATTACAGTAGAAATTTCGTTACCCGACATAATCGGCTTTCTAATCTTGGTTTAATTGCATCGCATGTTTATTCTTCTGAGCCAAGTAAATTTAAGCTTATTGGTATTCAATATGTCTGCTTTTAAATTTTTTCCTTAATATAAATACAGTAGAACCCGCTATAAAAAACTTAAAGGGACAGGAAGCTTGATTCGCTATATCCGATCTGATAAGAATAATAAATTAATTCGCTAGAAGGTGTAAAATTAATATGATAAGTCAGAAATAATTATCATTGTCACATTTTCCAAAAGCAATGAATAATAAATCTATCTAAAAATGTCATTTCAAGATTTAATTACATTTATTATTAAGCTTAGTTATTAAATTGATCGATGGTTATTTTCTAGTTTCACTATGCCTTTAATAATTTTAAATGATAGATTTTTTATTATAAATATCATCGTTCTGAATTCTCTATTTATCCATTTATAAATCTGATTAATTATTTTACTTATAAAAACATTAACATGCAGAACAAAAAATATTCATGAATTTACCTCTGGGTTTTGTATGACATCTGAGTGCAAAAACAATCTTTTTTCCGTTTGCGTAATCCAGATTTCAGGAATAATTTATTTATGCTTGACAAAGCAAACCTTCATTAACCTGTATAAAGAAAATCCATGTCTTACAAAAGACTTAAAATGCAAAACTGTTATTCAAAGGCCATAACTTGAAGACCTATTATGGTCAAATAAATAACGATCTAAATTTCGTTTCCTAAAAGCGAACAGCCAATTGTATAGACCGAAATTCGTATGATTCGTTATTAACTACTATTTTCCATTAAGACGAAAATTTTCAGTCATAATGAGCGGATTTAGGGTGTGTATATCACGTAGATAGACACATGATTCCATAATTCACTGCCTAACATTTTAATAAAGTAATATTTACCATATAAATAACGTCAGAATAAGAGTCCACAATAATGCCACAAAGAAAACTAACTCTCTTCCTGGATTACCAGCATACTTGAATAGAGCTCTGTCTGACAGCTCAGTTATAGAATTTGAATGAAATCAGAGAACCCATACGTGCCATTTTGTTCAATAGCTAGTAATGCCATATGTCATAGGATACACTTTATGTATCCTCGTTCTCCTAGAATTGAGTTGACACTTGTGTTACAGATCCTTTATTTCGAACACAGAGAATATTGGGATAAAAGAAAAATAATGTAAAAGTGTTTATGGATGTAATGTGGATGATAGCATCACAAACATGGATGATATTAAGGGTTGTGACGTCTTGCATTCGTAGCTATCATAAAATTTTCGCGAGGCTGAAAGAGTGTTTAGTAAATTATCTCGAAGTCTTTTTAAATTACTGCAGAATCAATAGAAGGGTTTATAGAGCCTTTTATTAACTCAAATAAAGTTTAACACTCGGCACCAACTCGTATTTACAGAAGCCAACACTTTGGCTTAAATCAAAAGGTAATGACTAACTTTAAACTGATTGACTTAATTATAGCCTAACAGCTTCACAGTATAACTGCCGCGCAAGCTGGCTCTCACCGAAGTCAGAGTAAATAAGTCCAATGAAAAGCGTAATTCCACTGCAGAATTTTAATCGCAAGAGAATCAAAGTTAGTAATGTGGCCTTTAAGCAGTCAGAACACGGTCTAATTTCATCCTCCAAAAACCTTCCTTTAAATACTTCCTTCTTCTATCTAATTTGAATATCGCGCCTGCTGGAAATATGCATTCTGGCAGGGAAATCAAAGGAGGTTTGCTAGGAGAGGTATTTTAACTTAAAACAGCTGGTTAGAAAATTAAATGATACTCTACGGGCTTAGTAATTTTTTCATTCAAATTACAGAAATTCTGGAAAAAAAAATATGAAAATCACAAAGTTGTTTCAACCGATTATTTCCATACAGTTCGTTAAATCCGATTTTCATACACTTGGTGGTTTGCTATAGCAGTATAAGGTAACATTAAATGTACAGGAAAATGGACGAGACCAAAAGGTTCGTACGTTTTAGCCGGGAGCTCGTTAAAAGCTGGTTGCGTTATAGCGAGGCTTAATTTTGATACGGAATAATAATATGATACAATATATACAAATATCCCTGCGTTAAGACAGTATAATTCATAAACTATATTTTTAGTGTAGCACAGCTATTTCGGTTAAGATATAAATTTTTTATTTAATTGCATTTTGTTTCCTTACTTCGACATCGCAATTACCAAAACGTCTAATAAACCTTCAATAAAACAGACAAAGCTTAAAATTTAGCTAAAAGGTTTAATTACAACTTCTAAAACTTAAAACCAAGAACAATTGCCGCCGCTACTTGCAGGATTTTAATAACTCATACTGAAATTACGAAAGCAAATAATGTAAATTTCATGTACTAACACACCACAAGCTGATATACTTCTACGTCTAATCATTAACAAAAGTACAAAACCGTTCACCAGTTGACCGTTGGCTAGGTGGGCTACAAGTTCAAAACTTTCTAGACGGTTAACATGCCTTAAATTACACTATGCTATTTGCATTCTGAAGACAGTCGATAGGAGAAATAGAAGATACAGAAAGCAATTAATATAAAAATGACATATTAGCTGAAATATATCTTACAGTGCACATAGATAGTTAAAATGCATTTCTTCACCACAACTCACTTTTTTACCTTTTCTTTAAAATCATAAAATTATTATGAACTATCAGTGAAAATATTTAATAATATATGCTACAATGTTATTTGATAAATTTGTATCGGCTATACATCATATAGTTAAATAAATATAACTGGTGCGCTCCGTTTTATGCCAATAAAAAAGTAATATTTTTTCAGTTTAGAAGACTTAAATAAGTAACCATATATATGGTGCTAGGAGTTGAGCAAAAAATATAATAATAAAAAAATTTTATTCTTTTATGTTAATTGAAAAGGAAATCACTTCAGTGTTTGGGAAAAAGAAAAGTAATTTCATCATAGAAATTTGCCGAAAAGTTGGATTTTGCACTCGCATTTTACTGATATAAGGATCAATATACAAATCAGAAACATCTGGCACCTAAGAATATTTCATAAAAGAAACACGTTAAGCCTCGATCTCTTTTAGTTTACAGGAGAGGTTCTTATATTTTATGAATTCAAATATTCCTTATAGTGCGTACTTTGCCTGACTTTTAACCATTAACCCCGCCTGCTATTTTTATTATATTTTTCAAAATGGAATCAAGAAACAAATAAAATTTTCAAAATCTCTCTCAGACACTTAACTATTAACTCTCAGACCCTCAGGAATCTGATGGGCATAATTTAGAAAGTTATTAGCTCAGAACAGAAATGTATACGAAATTAACAACCCTATATGGAATGAGAATTTACACGAGACCTATCAGCACCTACGGCAGCAGTTTAAACACCTGAAATCAGATGCTGTGGTATCACTAAACAAATTTCATATTCTAGTAAACTAATAAAAGTTATTATAATTAAAATTTATATTAAAAAATTTCAAACGACTTTTAATGTTAATTTCTTATTGGAATTTTATTACTATTTTAATGACCTAATAATTGTATTGTTTTATTTTAATTTTCTTTAAATTAATTTATTTTTAAATTGCTCATATTTAAAATACCCCATTTTTAACTTTTATGTTTATTTTGATAAACATTCCGATATAATTTGAAAATGTAGCTGTTGAACATTTTTCAGCTGCTCCATAAAAAGACAAAATAATTTTAAACTATTTACTATTTTAGTATTTTGTTTTATTACAGTTTTCCTTTCAAATTTGTTGTTTAAATTTTAATTTATATTGTAACGAAAATATTTTTCAGAAAAGTATAATTTATATTTATACCGTATAAAGCAATGAGCAAGCTATCATAAGCTAAATAAACGTGCATTTGGTTTGCATTTTCTGGTGGTGAAAACTTTAAGTAGAGTAACCGTGCAACCAAACTCTAGAAAACAGCCTTCATTTTCAGCGCCACTCTCACAGATGGTTTAAAGAAAACTGACAACTCAACCGTCAGTTCGTATTTCGGTGGACTTTTGCAGAGATATAACTTTTGCCCTTACCCTCGAGTAAATATTTTACGTTACGTTTTATTAATTTTTCATGTATTTATTTTATGTTGCGTTTGTGTTTTAGTTGAATTTATTTTGTCAAATATTCAAAGTATATTTTCAAATTAAAATTTTGTCAGTTGCTTACAGTTTTCAGCCGGCCGGTAAAACAACGCTACAATGAAAGAAAATGGCAACCCAACGGTGAGCCTGAAAAGTTTTAAATTATTAAAAAATAAAAAATCATGCTTATTACCGAAAGCAGAACTTAATTTTTTTCTTCTAGCTTTTCCTGTGTTAGGAAGAAAACCACCACCCTGGTGATAATAAAAATTTTTATTTTTGCCACTCCTTGATAAACAGCCACTCCGGCATGTAAACGATCAATCAAATGTCATTGGTTTTATTGTAAGGCAATTACGTAGTAAGTGAGTAGTAACGCACGTAGTACTACTCACTTTCTACGTAGTAAGTGAGTAACGTTAATATTTACATTCATAGTTTAACAAAGAGTGAAAGTCTATTTAATTTTGCCAGTTAACGAAAATAATGCGTAAGAATCAAAAAGAAATGAATCAATATTTTAGGAATGACTGAGGACATGTCATTAAAACTCAAAGCAACTATATCAGTGAACCAAAGAATAAATGTGGAGATCCTCCAGATCTTAAATCCTTACTAGGCTCAGTTATCGGCGCTTAGAAAAGAAACTTGAAATCATTTGAAAACTTGTGAAACAATGGAGCAGCAGATCAAAGGCTTGGAAGAAGAAGGAAAATAAAACCTGGAAGACGAAATGTAGGAAATGGTATCAAAACTGAAAGATTCAGATTCTACTGCAGATGATTTTTCCAGTGAACTTTTTAATACTGTCATAGAATTAGGAGAAGTTAAGAAACGCATTTCAAATTTAGAAGCAGAAAATAAAGGGCAAAATGTGTGTTAATGAAAGCGCAGTCACCTAGTAAAAATCATGGAGATAAAGAAAATGATCATTTCACATGTGCATTCAAGCTGCCTTCTAACAATTCTTATGCTTCAAACTTTTAACTTTTAAGTTCCTTTCAGAGTGAATCCGATATTGTGAATTTGGAAGAGGTAAAGCTTACTGCAGGAGTTCAAGAGTTGTTTCGAACTACGGGGAGACCCAATTCCATTGAACATTGCATTGATACTAAAAACAGTCCATCAATTGAAGATTCTCTTTGCAGAATGAATCATGCATCAAGAGAATTTCTGAAAAAAAATTAGATTCTCTCTTGACTAATGGTATAATTGAAGAATGGAAATCTCCATATGTCGGATCTGTTGCATTCATTCCTAAATCAAACGGTAGCATAACACTTTGCGTCGACTAATTGCAAACTGTGGTGGATGAAAGAAATGGAATCATCCTGATTCTACATAGTTAAATGAATCATTTGATGGAAATTACCCTGATTCTGTGCAATTTGCAGTTCTGACTCACGTTTAACAGAATCATCCTGATTCTTGGACTATCCAATGCGGACTCTTCGTCAAAACGTCATTACAGCCCGAAGAAGTGTCTATAACTAAGATGTTTTTTAGAAACATCAGAAGAAAGAAAGATCTCAGAAAGATATAATTTATATTTTTACCGTATAACGCAATAAGCTATCGTAAACTAAATGAACGTACATATGCTTTGTATCTACAGCTCATGAAAGCTTAACAAAAAGCAACCATGTAACCACACGTTAGAAATTAGGTCCCTTTTTCTGCAGCGGCACTATAACGAATATTTTCAAAAAGGCTATAATAACTCACCGTTAGTTCGAGTTTTGGCGGATTTTTGCAAGGACATAATCCTTCCCTTTGTCCCCGAATAAATTTCTTTATGATATTTTATATTAATTTTGAGTTGTAATTCTTTTATATAGTGTTTGTGTATTAATTAAGTTTAATTTGTTAAATGTGCAAAGTTTATTTTCAAATTAAAAATTTTTAATTACTTACAATTTTTAGCCAACCGGTAAAACAACGCACAATATTAAATATTCTTTCTATTAGTAAATGTGTCATTTTTAATGGTTTAATTATTTTAACTTTCTCTGGATTATTGAAAGAATTTCACAGTATAATGCGTTATATTGATAAAAGACAGGGTAAAGCATCTACTTTAAAGCACGCATAAGTATACAATAAATTACATTAAAAAAAAACAGATTTTTAGTGAAACAGTAGCCTATATAAATATAAAAGAAAGAACAATGTTTTAAGGACTTTGTAGTGAACAGAAGGTAAATGATAACAGTCAATACTGAAACAGAGGTTTTGTGGATGTTTTATCTTCTGGTCTTATGCTTTTTTAAGTCTGGTAGTTCTTTCTTTTTATGATGCGAATAAAAAAATTTGATTACATTTTAACAATAAAGTTTTCTGTTATAATATCATATACTAAGGTATTTCCCCCTCCTTCCACCATGCCTTCGTGGTGAAACAGTAGCATAATAGGCGCGTGTTCGAGAGTCTCGGCGAGGGTATTGTTCCTTTTTCCCGTCTTCAGCAACAAGAAAACCCTGACTCTACAACTAACATTATATACCTTCAATGCAACACTAGTTTTAAAAGGAGAAGAATAAAATATTTAATATACTAACAATGCTTAAAATTATGGTGTCGTGATTATAGAGTCAATTTCGATAATATAAAAATTAATAAATAAGTAAATATCTTTATTGTTTTTTAGCTTACTCCAGATGAGAAAACGTCAAGTATTTAAATATTTGCTTTTATCATACGTAAACAAATTCAAATTGTTATTTCGATAATTATATGAGCATATAATCAACGAAGTTAACAAAAAAAATTAAATATATGCAATAAACTTAATTTTACTCCGCCGAAATAAAATAAATGTTCTTGTAGATAATTGACGTTCAGGGTGCAGGCAATCCAAATAATTGGAGTTGCGTTCAATGTAAGTGTTCAGCGGAAAACTGAATCGAAATAAGATATGATTACATCTAATTTAGCAGCTGATGCTTTAAAACTAGGAACAACAAGCAGCCCTGAAATGTAATCATGTTTTTCTTAAACTATTTTTTAGAATTTGCAAAATGTATTTGCGAATTTTTAATTGCAGAAAGTGTTATTATTTTTTTCAGTATTTATCTTAGGTTATCTATGTAAAAATATTTTGGTCTGTTCTAAATTTATACAAATTCTTTTTCTGTTTTTGACATGTTATGTATTTCTGGGGGGAAATTTTATGTTCACATGAATTTAATAGCTGTTATAAAAGTGAAAATATCAGGGTTTGAAAGTAGTTAAACTGTAGCACGATATATTGTTCTCCTTATCTCAGAAACAGGGGTTTTACGACCTGTGGGAAATGCTGGATTTAAACACACAGACTATAGTTTTCTTACTATGAAATAATTCCGCTCTAGATGCTGCTCTCCTGATTATGTTTATTGGTGCTGTTCTTCATCTACAGCCACCAAGTCAGAGATTTGTTTTTAAAACTTTAAATTTTCTAAATAGAATTTGAGAAAACAATATATTTGAGACTTCCGAATTGTTACTTTTCTTCCAAAGACGGGCATTTGCTTATGCCGGCATCGGCCACTCCTAAGGCCAGATGTGGTGCTCTCTTTATTGTCGAGGCACTTAATAGGTAGGCCACATTTGCCTCCTGTGAAGGAAAAGACAATTTTTACAACCACGCCTTCTCCAGGATTCCGAACCCCGGCCCTTCGGTATCGCAGTTATGCTTTCCTAACCACTATACAGTCTGGGCAGACGGAAAGTTTTACTTGTTCTCTTACTTTTTACCTTCTTAGTACTGACAATTGACATCTGAAATGAGAAACGGGAAATATATGAAATTTTCAGTTTTGCATTTTTGGCAAATAGATATATATCTATAAATTCAATATATTATAGCATGAATATTTTTCTTATTTAAACCACTTTTTGCGTAAATCGAAGTATTTATCTTCGACCAAAATTTGCGAAAATAAAGGCCGCATAAAAATTGATTGTATGGAACAACATTTCGTGTCGTAAGTCCCACACATTTTTAATGCACGGAAAAGGTCTTTTGGTGCACTTTTTTCAAACTGAAAATCGCGTCTTAAAGTTTTGAGTGTATACAACATACTTCCTGGCGAAGATTTTGTATATTAAATTTTCGTTAACGCTTTCACCTTCATCATTCTCAATAGCTTTCTTGTTGCTATCTATTATGCTTTCCAGTATGTCCTCTTCAGGAGGAAGTTCCGAGGTCTCAACATCGTAATCTATAAATACAATCTTGTAATTGTTCATTATTCTTTAATTGTCCTTGATTTTTCAACTGTGGCCACATATCGTTTATCTCCTCATCTTGCCCATCGTCTTCATTGACACTACTACACTTGTGTCAAAATTTAAGGACGAAACTGTTTTTCTAACATAATTTCATTTGGAAGTGTTTCAAATCAACGCAGTTCATACCATAAGATTCTCAAGCTGCGAAAGTATGAGATAAGAGGACAGAACTATCCAAACAAGGAATTAAAAGGACGGAAATGTGCTTTACTCGTAAAATAGCTCCGAGCACGATTGCAGAGAATAGAGAAACATCCGTGTAACTGTCTTGCAAGAAAAATCCGACTTTAGGAGAGAATATGATCGCATCTGACTGCAATTCATAACGGAGAGATTGCCCCTTCCTGCCGTATGAAATGTTTTCGAGGCCCATGAAATGATGCTGTGAGCGATCCCGTACTCCCCTGCCACACCTGACACGTTTAGTGCTTTTTTCAGCTTCCTAATAATGCTACCTAGGGTTATATCATCCAAATGATACCTCTTGAATTACCTGTTTTTCATTTTACTCGGTAGTAGTACTCTGTAAGGTATTCTTTAGGTAATAGCTACTCAGCCTCGTCCCTTATTTTTGCACATTCGTATATTACACTAGTAGAAACTTGCTAAGGAACAGTAGCAGCGATAGCAGTTTCAAAATGGAAGGCAGGAAAACATGGAAATCGGAGTTGAACCCGAGATACAGTAAGACATGTTATGTGGATGTAAAATTTGGATTCCCGAAGTTGTTCGTTATGTGATAGCGTTGATAAGAGATATAAAGTATTTGACGCGTACTGACCATAGTTGTTCAAAAGCAAATTTTAACGGGAAACAGTCAATTGATGAACTTACAATTTTTCTATATATATTCCAGACAACTTTGCCGAATTATTGGCAAGTTTGGAGAAGGACGAAAGTAACAGATGTTACTAGAGAGTTCGATGTCAGCCACAGTTTTGTTTCAAGGCTTTGGAAATCCAGTCAAACAAATGGAATGTGTATCAAACGTCATGGGAGAGATCGTGTTCGCAGTACGACGCCTGCAGATAGGTACATAGAGCTATTGACAAAAAGGAACCGGCGTACCACACAGCTGCTGAAACAGCAAACTGCATCCAGACGTTTCTCTTAAGGAGGGCTACACGCTCGCCGTCCTGTTGCGTGAATTCCATTGTCTAGACGTCACTGTTCCACCTGTTTGCAATAGTGTCGTCAGCACTGCAATTGGATAGAAAACGTCAGAGCTTGTGTACTATTCTCAGATGACAATAGCCTCAGTCTGACTGTGGACATCTCGTCTGACTGTGGACGACAACTGCTGTGGCGTGAGAGTGATACTGCATATAGTCGGGCAAATATTCAGGAAAGGGACCAATATCCTATATATAGTGTCATGTGAACATGATCAATGGCCATACGTCTCTCAGTGTGCTTCCATATGAGACTGTGCCTGGCCAACGATACATTAATGATGTTCTGCTGCCTCATGTTCGCACGTTCTGTGGTACTGTCGGTGATAAATTTGTTTTCCTGGACGACAATGCAACATGTCATCGAACAGTCTTTGCCCAGAAGTGTCTGGAGAGTGCAAGGATTTTTCAACCCCTCGTATGACCAGCGTGTTCTCTGCTGGTTAACAATGCCCCTTCAATAAACACGAACACTCTCGTCCATGCACAGTGGAATGGGGTATGGAATGGGACAGGGTCGTCCTACATGGTGATCATATCCCAAATTGACATCTTACGCCAAAATGCCTTTGGAATTTAATTGCATTAAAACAAAATTACCTATTCAGCACAAAATGACAATTTTTCACTTGAACACTTTTCAAAGTCTTCTGGATTTCAGAACTCAATAAATTATCTTTATTGTTATGTCCTAGTATTCTGGCATTAGTTTATTTCACTTAGTATCCAATCACACGTTTAAGCGCTATATAGCCGTTTGTTATCCGTACTTAGCAATTTTCCACCTGTGTATCAGTAGTATCAATCTTGGTAATGAAGCCAGCACTCTTGAAGTATTTGTAAACAGTTTTTTCAGTTACATCATAATTCCTCATTTTTGCAAGTTCAGATACGCTATCAAGTAAACTTATCGCATACAAAATCTGATTTGAATTTCTTTTATAGCCTTTTTCAAAGTTCTTTTGCAATAATCTGAAAATATAAAAATTCTATAAAGCTAAATTAATTTGGGGGAAATGTTTTCTTGCCAATTTTACTATACAGTCTGTACCTTCAGTTACTCTATAAATAAAAAAAAAATATTATATTAAATATAAAAGTTTTTTAGATGTTTAATTTTAAAAGAATAATAAAGAGAAGTGCGTTCCTGGCAACACAATAGCCAGATGATAAATCTGTTCTCTTCCATTCAAGACGATGAATTCATTGCATCGCTAAATATTCGGATGATAATACGCTTTATTTGTCATTAATTAAAGATTACTTGGACATTTTTTTATACAAAGAATGTGTCAATATATATTCATGTCTCATTAAAAGCGATCTGGATGACTATTTTTTCAGGCTCTTAATTTTTCGGAAAGGTTTTTAAAGGATAAAGATTTACCAAAGGATAAGTGATCCTTTGTCCATGTAATGAGAAGGATATTCCTCAATCCCAAACAATGGCCCCTATGTTCTAAAGAAAGATTCTGAAGGCGTGTTTGAATTCGTTTTTGCCATTCTATAAAGTAATATTAATTTTACTTAACATACAATTAACTGAAAGCCTCTATGATCCGTACCTGCACAACCTGTAGAAATCAATGAGCTATTATTGACTGTAAACATTATCTCTGTTAAACATTTTCTCTGGAATGCACATTTGAATCGGGCAGTTCTGATTATGGATTTTATAAAGTTATTGTCAGATAGGTATTCATTATCAAATCTTGATGTTGTTTCATGAACTTGTTTATTTCTACAACCTTTTCTATTTTCAGAAAAAGTGTTTAATTATTAAGCTGCTCATAAAAGAAAACGTTCCTAAACCAACACTTCGAGAAAATTGTATTTCAGATCTTTTATTAAGTTTTTAAAATTCGGATAAAACATTTTAATTTTCTTTATGATTGTAAGCAATATGCTATAGTAATCCATTCAAAAATACACATTCTATACAGATTAGGTAATCACAGAAAATCTTTCAAATTATCACCATGGCTTCTGTATGTCTGAGCTTTCACAGAGCTTCATTGATTTGAAATACCCGAAATTTTCAATTTATCATTCATTCAAGCTGACATTAAACAAATCACTGTAAATATATGATACTCCTATTTTGAAAATAGGATGAATAATACATTGAAGCTTGATATCAAGTTTGCGATTTTAGAATTCTATTTTCTTCATTTCACTCGCACTTTTAAATCTGAACTGTAATATATTCAACAATTTCTTGAAATATATCCCTCATATATCAAACATATGTCTACTCGAAAATTACGAAGAATCATTATATAGGCATAAATAAATGAATTAACCTAAGGTTATAAGATTAAAATCAACCTGTAATGTAAAAATATCCACTGTTTGGACATTAAATGTTTTACATCGATGAGGCAGCGGACGACAAACATGAAATTTACCCGAAAGGTAAAACATGCTCAGTTAAGTGAATGATTAGCAATGCTGAGATGTTAAAATAATTGCCGTTTCACGCCATACGCACATTACGAGTAATTACTATAATGATTCATAACGACCCAGTACGGCCCAGTACCTAATAATAACCTGCCATCATAACGGTCCAGTATGTAGCCTGATCACAATAGAAATCATCGGTTACATATCCTACTCACCTCTAGCTACCAGTTTTAGTGATCTGACCAGCCACCACTGCATAACGGAAGTTTTAATCCATATTACTAGCTACCTTTTCGGGATAGCATCGTCCCAGCTTTCAGCCTTCTGCTTACAAAATACATGCGGCATGTTGTTCATACTATCATATGGTCTTCCAATGTAGAATATGTTAAATCTTGTCTTTGGCTGATTTGTTCTCCAGTTCTCTTACCAAAAGACAACCCCTAGTTACTAGTTTCAGAAAGAACATGACAGGGCAACACCTTCAAGTCAATATGACAAGTCAGTTTGGCATAGATTTGAACAAGTTTTCTATACTGCAAGGATTGCTCTTTTTGACTAGAAATCTTTGAAGTTGTGAGATCGCTGTATCACAGTCTGCTCCAAAGCAACTGAATTGCTTAAGAAACTAAATGTAATTGAGTCTTTTAAATGAAGTGAAATCATTGAATTCCAGCTTTGGAAAATGCTTAACCTTGTCTATTTACTGACCTTCGAATTGGAAATGCAGAAGCTACTAACCAAAGAAAGTATACTAAAGTTCATGTACAATCATACAACAAATGCTTTTGTTGTCAGAGGTGGATGATCAGAGCAGGGATTTTCGCATGTTCTGTACCACAAAATTACTTGAAATCTTAATTATTTCATCCTTCTGTTTACAAAGTATTTATAAAATAAATATGATTCTATTCAATACTTCCCGTCACAATATAGTCATTTTAATTCCCAGCAATGTGTTCCCAGCAATTACTTTGTCTTAAAATGTGCATGTAAAGTACAATGCATGTAAAATGACGCAAAATCTTCTCTTTTGTGCCTAAACATGTTAATAAGCTATTTATTAACTGCTAAAACTACAGTTCAAGTAATTACTCCAATGATACTTCCTAAGTCATTTTACAAGAACAAAAGTAGGGATGATACAATACTCGAGTGGAATGAACTATACAGGAATTCTACTACTGCCTCTTTGACTAAACTATATTTTCCTTCCATTCTTCACAGACTGAATAATAAACACTTTTTCTGCAATTTTGAAGTTACTCAATTTCTAACTGGACATGGTAAATTCAATTCATATCTGAAGAGATTTAGATTATCTAGTACAGACTTGTGTTCATGCAATTTCGGAGGAGTGCAAAATGTCGAACATTTGTTGTTCTATTGTTCAAGGCTCAAGGAAGGACGAAAGGAACTCATTTCTAAGTTAAACTCTGTGAATATTACATTTCCTCCCCCTCTTCATGTTTTTGTTCAACATAAAATGGCTTTCTCTTCTTTCTGTAAATTTATCTCTTACGTATCATCTGTGAATTTGTAAGTTTATTTTATTTTGTGTTGTGTTGTTGTATTTGTTTTTTTTTTTTTTTTTTCTAAAAAAATCTAAAAAATCTAAAAAAAATCTAAAAAATCTAAATCTAAAAAAAAAAAAAAAAAAAAAAAAAAAAAACTACAGTTGGCTAAGCATATAAATATGTGATATTTCCGTCGTGCAAGTCAAGCGTAGACTCAAAATAATGAAAAAAAAGGAGATTTCGTTAGTAATTATAGATCATTCAGACTGAAATGTACTTTACTTTTATTAGAAAAGTCCCAAAAGTAATCGTTGAGTGTTGGATCGATCTTTGCATCAGATGAGTTGAAGATTAAGGACAACTGAGCATTGAGAGTGAAATGCTTCAGAAGTCTCTCGTCTCAGTCATTTACCTTCACGGATCGGAAAGGAATTTAGTATAAGCGATTAATCGATCTCACTACGTTTTCTAAGCCGGTAAACCTTTTGCACCCTAAATATTCGTTTCAGACAGGATTGAAACTTTACATAACAGTTTACATAAATAACAGATTAATATAGCATAAATAAATAAAATAAACGTATTTTGATCTTTTTGTAATAGATTTAAAAATCAATGCTTTCAAAATAATAAAACGCTTACGTGATTATAAAGGCATTTTAAAAACTTTAAACAACTATAAAAATATTTAACATAATAACACCAAGAGAAATGGTATCAGTCTAGATTCAAAAACCCTTATAAAGAACATTGTTATGATACCCCACTCGTCGTTACGTCATGGACACCAAAAATTTTTCATTAATGCAATTACCAGTTTTTAAAGGTTTTATTCTCTTTAATAGAAATCCTACTTAATAGAATTCCTACAAAGTACTATTTAAAATGTAATTGATACCAATGATGAGCAATTTACTCTAAAATATAATTTATTAAACAATAAAAACTGCGTATTTTTCATTTAGGAAATGTAAAATTTGATCCAGATTTCTCATTAAGTGCATATTGTTTGCTCCGAACAGAAATGTTTAAATCTTAAGTATTAATGTAGAATCCTAGACTAATTAAATCTCAAATTTGTGTAGCACTATGTTTAAGTATACCCCGCTCCCCCAATCTAATTCCATACTTATCACGGCAGACTGTATTCTTCTGCTTTAAGCAGTCAGGTTAATTCGAAGGAATTCTTCTTTTTCTGTGTTTATATTTTACATCTATTAACAAAAAGAGGGACAAAAATTTCTATGATACACAAAAGGGTTTTGTAGATTTTTAGAAACATGTCAATGATATAATCAGTTATGGCAAAACTTGCGAGGACTAGTTCCCTAAAAGGAGATATGCACATGTGAAGGATCTTCTAAGAGATAGTGACTCTTTATTCACGTTACATAACGAAAATCCGCCAATGTAGCCAGGTGACTCGCGAACAATCGAGTTAAACTAGAATGTTTTAATAGTCCCATCCTCTCTCGGCCACTAGTAGCCTGAGTTTGTAATAGAAATGTATGTACAGTTATCGAAGAAGTATTAAGACACAAGAAAATGTCAATCATTTTATTATAAAATGAGTAATACAAACTGCGTTATAAACTAAAATGTAAATATTATAAAAAAAGTGAGTATTTTAAGTACTTGCTTCTTTCGTTATATAATCATATTTGGACTGAATAAAACGTGTGAAACTTAAATGCTATTAATAATAAAAAATTAAGAAATCGTGCTCGAAGAGAAAAGTAAGAGTCAGAAAAGTGACGGTATCATAAAGTAATTAAAAATAATAATTAAATCATGTTGGATTTTCTTTTCATTTATTCCGCTCACTCTTGTAATCTACTCAACTGGACTACAGTATGTTATTTTAAAATAGGTGCTCTAAGGACTCTGCCAGCGATCGTAAGGCATGCCGTTATCACCACGCAGTACACTTTTCATCCATCTCATCCGAGACGGTATCTCAAGTCAGCCTTCATTTGCTCCCTTTGAAGTGAAACACACTAAACAGAAACGAAGTTGTAAGTACAAAATTAGACGACTCAGATTGTCTGCTATTCAAAGTTCAGATGGTTACTTGACAAGTCGGGTTACACGAAAACTAACCTTGAAGTTCATATTTTGAAGTAACAGGCTATAGCGGGGAGCTAATTATGTGCCAATGCACACCAGTATTATCAGCTTCAAGGGATGCATCATTTCATGGAGAAATGTTATACGGAAATTCACCTGTACTGATGTCCGGATAAAGATAAATCACTAGAACGTAATTGCATGCAGCTCTTTCACCGGAATTCGATATTACGTCGGTCTACGTTTGCTTAGCTTTCTTATCTATTGGGCTACCAGCGGTTATTGATCGGTAGTAATTTTGTTTTAATCTTTTACTTACGTTCTGTTTGAGACAATCAACAATGAGTTTTGATCTTAGTTCAGGTTCATAGAAAGTTTAAACTAATGAATTCTGGTTTTTAAATGATCCTAAATATTCTCAACCGGACTGAGATCTTAACTTCGTACAAGAGTAGTAAGATAACTGTATGCCGTCAATATTCTAAATATATAGATATTTTGTTTCAGATCATTATACTAATGCAATATAAAATTTAACAGTATTCTCATTTTGAGCACTTTGCCTTCAACGTTCTTCCAGAACGTTTAAACATGTGTATCTCTCTATTCCTCCAGTTATTAAATGCAAATGTAGTACCTTAAGCTCTCAGAGGATCCCATACCATCTAACTATGGTCATTGTGCTTTCCTGTGGGAGGAAGGTTTGTTCCCAAGTTCAGAACTGAGTCTCCGCACCACCAGCTACTTTCCATGCTGCGAAAAATGGCGATTTTAGATTCAACAATTAATCTGACAGACTTCCAAAATCCCTTAGCCTAATTATATTTGTTTGATTGGATATACAAAACCATACGCGATCTATCAGCTTAAACGCAGGTGGATAATTTCCTAAAATGTTTTCCAGGGGAAACTGTTTCGTATTTACTTTACGTTCAGGATATATAGGCAGGATGTATAGGATTAGGCGTTCAGGATATATAGACAGGATGTATAGGATTAGGCGTTCAGGATATATAGGCAGGATGTATAGGTTACGTTCAGGATGTATAGGATATAGGCCTCAGACAATTTTAATCTCATTGTTTGTTTACCTTTGTTTCCTGGTTTCGTATTCTGGAAAGTAATCGTGCAATATAGACTTTGTTATCGCTTTTCCCAAGTGTGATATGATTACGAACCAACTTTTTATCAAATGTTTATCACGCAAGCATCTCTCCTAGGCAACACATTAACCAAACAAGATAACAAAGAAAGAATTTTGATAATGAAAACTTATTTTTCCTTAACGTTAGATAATTGACCATGGAAGTCACTATACCTTCTTAATGTATTCTTCAATATTTCAGTAGCAAACATTTTAAAATTTTCGTTAGAGCTTCAATAAATAAAGAGTTCTATCTTTTATTTTCTTCACATTCAGCAAATTAATTTGGATGGCATGTATCATTCAGTAAAACAACTTGGACGGCAAGTGTCAGGATTTCTTTCAAGAATAACGGTTTCCTAAAATTTCAAAATTATATTATAAATGACAACTTTTCTCACATTCATTATGGCATTAACTTTTCTCCTGGATTTTTTATTATTCCAGCCAAAAATATGAGCTCTTGAATATTCCACACTTCTTGTAGCTTATATTTTCAAAATAACTGCGAACACATGAACATAACATTCTTACATTAAAATATCCATTGTAATGCAATTTAACAGTTAATTCTATAACACTTATAAGGGGCTGTCTCTGTAGAAATATTAGACTATTTGGAAGCAGGTTATTTAAAAATTATTCATTAATTTATTTAAAAATTGTGTATTCCCCCGTCGGGACTCGAACATCGGAGCTCTGGAAATACGCGCCGAGCAGGGTGACCATTACACCGCAAAGGCATGCTAAGAAGGCGGGAGAAATACCTTATATACTGCCCCTTTTAAAAGGCTACTGGAGATTAGGGGACCCAATCGCCAAATCCTGTTGGTGGAGAATCAGCCTCCACCACAATTTTTAGTTCGGGAGCTACTGTAGCGATATTATGATTTTTTTTTTTTTTTTTGGAAGCAGGGGATGTAAAAAATCATCAATGCCCTCGCCGGGACTCGAACCACGGACCTCTCGAATACGCGCCGAGTGTACTGAACATATGCGATGAGCCAGAAAGGCATGTTAAGACGAACCACTAGGAAGGCATGCTAAGAAGGCGGGAGAAATGCCTTATATACTTCCTCTTTTAAAAGGCGACTGGGGATTAGGGGACCCAATCGTAGAATCCTGGTGGTGGAGAATCATCTTCCACCACCTTTTTTAGTTTGGGCACCACCACTGCAGAGACATTAGGTTATTTCGAAGCAAGATACATGAAAAATGTAGAAGGCCTTTGCCGGGGCTCGAACTTAGGACCTCTCGAAATACGCGCTGAGCGTGCTGACCATTACAGCACGGATGCATCCTAAGAAGGCGGGAGAAATACCTAATATCTCGGTTTCTTAACTAATTTAAACACCTACTCCTCAAAAGTTACGTAAAAGTTGTATTTTGAGTTGAGCTTAATTAATTTCAGAAAGCAATCATGCACAAATATTTAACTTTATTTTACTTCCCCACTTGTGACAGCTAAAATAAAATAATATAAAACAAAATTATCAGTCGTTTGACTTGGCTGTGAACGCAAACTAGCTTTTAACATTCTTTGAAATAACAGTATCTAGATACTTTGTAAAAATGGCTCCAACATATGGATTGATAACTAATAGCTTTCAAAGCTTAATTCAGCTTCTTTCAAGCAACATCTTTACTAAATGGCAAAAGTGTTAAGGGTAGTTATCGTGCGAACTGAGCAACCATACGGTTACAAGAGACTTTCCAAATTTTACTAGCCACTCTAATCTGCAATCTTTCTTTGGAGTGAACGAGCCCGTGACGAAATGAAGTGATAGAAAGGTATAAATTAAAATAAAATTTGTTAGAAAAATCAAATGTAATGTCGCAAGTCCATTAAATTTTATTGTTAGTCCATAGGGGCAATTTGCCCAGAAGGAATGTTAATTTCGTTTTGGCATTTTGCGTTGATTCACTTATAAGCGTTGTTTCCCTTTTCAAATTGTTGCCACCAAATATTATCGCCCTGTATTATATTTAGAGAAATTAAATAATGAAGAATCTGCATAAATGTACGCATGTTTCTCGGACTGCGATATAGCAACGGTACCTAGAGCCATGAAATTCTGAATAACGTAATCCTCCTGCAAATATGAGCATCTGAAAGCCCAAATTTCAAGTTTGGTATTTATTTTCTTATCGATTTCATATTTCGTTAAAATTTTCGATTTCGAATTTTTGATTAACAAACTCAAGGATTTCAAAGCGAGCACTGGCAACGTTGTACAGGAAAAACATTTTTATCTCCAGTCCGTGAGACTGTGTATCAAAAATTCTAAAGATATTCCCATTTTAAAATCGATAATAATAAGATTAATAAAAATAATATTATTTTGCTATATTGCTCTTGAACTGAATTTTATGGTTTAAGTGCGAAAAACATGATATTTAATAAATAAATTTAACGCACTAAATGTTAAAAAGTCCCTTTTGGAAGGAATAAAAAATCTGAAAACTTTCAGATTTTTTTCCATATAATTTCTAAAACGTCCCATAGCATATTTACTGTTATTTACCTTTGAACACAACATTCAAATAATTTACAATTGCCTGTATTTATTTAAAAATGTATATCATTTATTCAGTTCAAACGTATTTTTTTTCAAAAGAAAAAGTGTAGTTCACAAATTATTTATATAAGTTTCTGTAAGTTACTGCAAACTGCGTGTGTTTCAATATTTTTCGTACAAGCTGAATATTCCAGTTAGAGAATCAGTACAGTTTACTAGTGAGAGAAAAATTCCACTTTCTCAAACCGACTGTCTTTTCGAGAATAGAGTAACCTTTCATTTGAATGAAAAATGGAATTATATATATGTCATAATAAGAGCAAAACAAGGAAAAGCCGGAGCAGTGTCGATGCGTGCCTAGATCCATATTGAAGAAGAATTTTGATTGCGTAGTATTTAAAGAGCTTGGCAGTCGACACAGTTTTAATTCCAATTTTATTTCCAATTGATATTTGTGGCCACAATCACTTGGCACTCTAATCGTGCCTTTCCACAGAAGATTTACATTTTTGATATTGTTGGGATAGAAAGCAAGCCAGCGAAATTACATCTTAGCACAGTAGAGAGCAAAAGCTGAAGTGCGTAGTTATGAAAGATGGAAGCACGCGAAGAGAAAAGTTTTGGTTTACAATTCGGTGATTGGTCGTCAAGAGGCATCTGGTATTAACGGTTACGTAAGATCGCATGATTAATTTGAATGACACAATGGAGATAAGTTATTACGATTTTAGAATAGAGAGGAAGAATTAATGTTTATATTTATATTACAAATCTGATTCATAACATTTTTTTCTTACATATATATACACATTTATGCGTGAAATCCTTCTTTAGCTAAATGTTTCAATTCAAAACTCCTTGGAATAAGATATAAAATACGGTTTGGATCGATTTCTTTGTAAAAAGGGAATGTAAGTATTGCCCATTTGATATGATTGTCACCTATTTTCTGATATTAATTTGAACATATTCGACTAAATGTGTTACTTTAAGTTAAATAAAGTGCTTATCTAATAAATGAAATATCAGTTTTTTATCACACGGAGTATGGGAAATCTTAAGAATAGAAACGCTACTGAAGAATGATTTAAAAGGCTATATATTGTGTTAAAATGTTTTCTATTAAATAAATATTACTTCTTCCTGAATTTACTGCGTTCGCGGTTATTGTCAAAACGTAGGCGATAGTTCATCTTCCATAAATTTTTCAGTTGCCTATCATTGTCTGCTTCTTGTAAATTGTTTTTTATTCCCTTTCAAGAAAGAAAAAGAGGAAAGTAACCCAAATGAACAAGCGTTTGTAGTTTTCAATTGATGGAAATTGAGATTACATTTTGCAATTTTATATACTTCTTTTTTTAACAAAAATATGTAATGCAAATGATAATAACAATGCTAAAATGTGCACGAGATTGATAGGAGTAATTATGAAAACACTTATCAAACATGTAACAACATTAAAAGTAAAAAAAAAATAGCGAAATGTTTCATTAAATTTGAAACGGGCTGGCTGCATGAGTGTTTTCGTGGTTTTCCCCATGTGTAACGTGTATGCGAGCCAGTTTCCCTTAGAAAGTCCTCCACGAAGGCATCCCTCCCCTTAGGCAGATAGCCCTCGAGGCTTTGCCGTAATTAAATAACCCAACCTAACCTAACCATTAAATTTGAAAAACAGTAATGCAACTGATTGAGACTATCCAATAAATAATAAATTACTTTCAAATTCAATTAATCTAGTACCTTTTTTCGACAGTCTAATGAATTGAAACAAAAGGTTGGCTGCATATGGGTTCCATTATTTTCCCGACAAAATCTACTGAACTCTGATAATTCGATATAATCTCAGATCTCGAAGAACGTGCTAGTTAAGGGAATTTTTTAGGGTGTACGAGGTATTTTTTAGGACATTCTCTCCAGTCAGTCATCCCGTAGTCTGGTAGCTATCGTGTACTTTGATTTAATTAGTTAACCAGTTATAAATTGCCCTCACAGAATCTTTGTGAAAGAAATTATTTTCTAGGTGCCTATCTTTTGTATACCTTGTGATAATCAACTATGTATTGTTTGTGTAACAGCGCATGACAACAAACTAAATCGTCCTTCACGTAATGTGATGTGATTAGTTATGAACGAGGTTTAATAGTAACAAAACGTCTTGGAAACGTTAGACTGCCCTAATTAAAATGAAATCAGCAATGAATTATGTATTTATGTGAGCTAATTTTGGTATTGATTTTTTATGAATGCATTATTTCTTTATTGAATGTTTCATAAAGTTAAAATTATACTGGCCAGTGGAGTACTTAACTAGGGCTTATTTTAGAACTCTTTTCCTAAATTATTTATTTTAACCTGAAATTGTATGTAATAGTTTTAAACAGATCTGTTTGTTTTTTACAAGTTCCAAAATACTGTTTAAAATGATTGCAAGGACCATCGTGCCACGCAGAATAACAAACAGTCCCTTGCTTTCCTTAATTTACACTGGAATTGCTTAGTACCACATTTACTGTTTATTTAGCTTATTGCTACTTTTGCCGGTTTCACTGTTTATTTCACGAATATTTCATACTGAAATTTGCCATCCAAAGTGTTTGCATTCTACAATTAGTTCTTTAATATATATTTCTCAAGGAATCTACCGTAGTTTAATGGTTCTAGTTTAAAGAGAGGACTGAAATAATGCTGCCTTTCTCATGAAGGTAATACGATTAAACTTCCCTTAGATGATAATAATGTTAACTCTATCTAAGAAAATTTCAAAAACAATTTTCTGCACACTTAAAATGCCCCCTTAATGAGATACACGTTAGTAGAAATATACATACATTAAATACTGTTTTCAATTTTCGAATTTTGCATACTATCAAGATGCAAAGAATTGCAGTTTCATTTGGAAGAAATACGTTCTTGAAATCTTACGCGCAGGGGATTTCTAAAATTTTTTCGCAGTTGTATCTTGATTTTTTTATAACTGGACAAATCTCCATGTGTCTCACTTTAGAACTGGATAGTATTACAGTAATTTTTTGCCTTCAATTTGGAGTTTGGTTATGGCTAACTCGTTTTAAATGTTTAGGCTCTTTATCTTGAGTTTTTGCAAAGTCTTAAAGTAATAAGAGCAGTAATGTAAATAGCGGCATGCAAAACATGCAGTCGCATAAGAGCCCAAGGCTCTTTGATTGCCCTTATATTTTCTGCTGAATTACATTTAGGTGTGCAAATTTAAAATTTAGGAGGAAATTGGAGTAAGGCTTGTATTTTTCTTCGATAAAAACTAAGTAATTTCCATAAAACTAATAAGTTCTAAATCATAAATGAGTAAGTGGTAAAGAAAGCGTTATAATTTCCAGAATGTTGCAGAATTGGTAGAGAATTTTTATTTAATTATTTAAGATATATTAAATAATTTATATAACAGATGTTTTACTAGATAAAGACTATATAAACTATCGTATTTTTCTATTAACAGTATTCTAAATTATTACACAGCAGCTGTTTCTACAACACTATCTACGTTTTTAGACTTTTTATAGAATGCATGTGTTTAGAGGCAACTTTTGAGGAAATAACACTGCAGAAACCTTTTTCTAAACGTTTTATCACACAATAAATTAATTAAAAGAAAATTTTCTTTCTTCCTTACCTTCTGACGAAACTCGAAAATTCATACTCGCTTTTAAAATGTCAAACTCCATAAGAATTCCATTTGAATTTTTTTTAGAAAAGTTGGTTTCGTACGACAGCACACATCAAAGTATTTAAAGCTATCTGTTTTCAGAAGTCAAACCTAGGATGCCCTAACTTTCAGTAATTTTGCTTACTCAGCCTTAGACTTCCGCCAAATGGGCTGGATGCTTGGACGTCTTCGCGTTTTCTTCATGTATGGTATGGATACGAGTTCCTTTCCCCTAGCAATTCCACCACGAAAACATTCCTCGCCTTAGGCAGATAGACTTCGTATGTGCAACTTAAATAATCTAATTGAATCCATTCTTACTCAGCCATCGGATACTATGGAACTAGTTAACTAGTGGTTTGTAAACTGAATTGAACAAGAAATGCATAAAAGTTTAGATTATTAGAATATAGCGAAACACACGTCAGCTATATGCGAAAAGGGAGCTTATTTTGTGTCTGTTAATCTTATGACCTCATAAAGGATTTCCTAAGAAAACTTGCTCGTGTTCAAGTTATACATAAGAAGTCTATGAAAACCAACCTTGCAAGCAGCCTGTTTGCCTGGCATCTAACCCGGTCAAATGGTCTTAAGCACAGTATTCATAGGTCTTAACCACTCGAAATGCATAAAAGAGTTTAATTTTATTCTATTATCATTCAAGCTTGTCACTGCTACTGACTGAAATTCAGATTTGGGGCAAAAAGAGTATTTCCAGGAAATTAATAAACGGTTTTTTAGAAATCAAATTAACAAGATGCAAATTTTAGTGAATCAGGGTTTATTATTATTTTTATCACCAAATTCTGTCAACCGCATTAGTCAATCACAGTATTATCTTAAAATATTACAGCTGATTTAAAGACGACAATTAACTACCTAATTTTCGGGACCTGAAAGGAGTTAAATGAACAAGAATGTCCCATTTATAAAAAATCATATATTCAAACAATTCGGTTTGTAAAACATCTTTTGTTTATAAAATATCAATTTTACTTATGAAATATTTTAAGATGACGCAATGCATATGTTTTGTTAAAAAGACCTCATATTTGTATTTTTTTTTTTTTCAATTTTGAACATTCATATTTTGTGAGCTAAGTAAATTATTGTGTAAATTCTGTACGTTTACCTTTTACGCTATCTGTCTACTAGTCTATAAGTTAACGAGTCATTTATTCTGTAGAGTCCAGTGGATAAACTTCTGTGTGAAAACTGGAGTAGCAGGCTAACTAAAAACAAATAACGAAACTAAAATTTGAGGCTATTAACACTATGATAGCACAGTGAGCACTACAGGCCTCAGCGAGATCCTGTAACTTCAACCCCTTCTAAGCTAGTGGCAGCAAAGCACAGTTAAACCACTTGAACCAGCAATAAGCAAACGTACCTACGGCAGAGATGGCAGCTAGAGCCGAATTCTCTCTTTCTCCTACCGAAACTCGGCTTTTAACTACCTTATTCAACACAGAAAACTTGCATTCGTTCACGCGCGCTACAACATTTAACTATTCTGGCACTGACAATTAGGGGAATGAAGGCTTATAGGAAAGTGTTTAAAATTAAATTTTAACTCGTTGGTTAAAATAAATATAAATCCCTACAATTCATTTCTTAGAAATAGTAAATAATAATAATTACGATAAAAATGAACCTTAGATTTTTGCAAATTTCATAAAAATTCAAAATAAAATTTCACATAATATCCGCTAATCTAGGATTTTACTCTTTATACTTTCCATGCTTATTTGTAATTCTGTATTTTACGGCATGTTTCTTTTCTCAATAGATTTATTTATGTATCCCTGATACATACCCCGAATATTTTACACAAAATCTCATCGGTACCTTATAATCTCATCGGTAAGGAATATTTCACACAAAATCTCATCGGTACCCTATACCCAAGCTTATATTGCTTTAATCCAGCTCCGACCAGACCTATCTATCATCGGTGAAAAAGACTTGATTTTCCCCCCTTTTTCCTGGAATTCTCTAAACGCTGGTGACTGAGGGCCGAGAAATTCTTTGAGGCTGCTCAATAAGATGAGCTTAAAAGTGATGATCTAAATTATTGATAAATTGCTAACTTAAAATTGTTTAATTGTCAAACTATAAATTTCCATATAAAGATCAGATTCCAATTTTATATTAATTTTATGATTTTTGTATTCCTTTTTGTTTTCCTTGTTAATTTTATGATTTTGTACTAAATATCTTTTATACTGTTTGAAACTTTAATGGTAAAGTATTCAAAATGTCGAAACAGTAATCTAAAATTTTTGACTGCAGGGTAAATTTAATTAATTTTCACCGCTTTTTTTTCTTTCCTTTTTGGTTACCTTCTTTTGGGGAGTGGGGACCTTTCAGTTAAAGAAACTTTCATGTTACAAATCTGCATTTGTAACCTATCATATATTAGGTTCGGATGTCTCACTTTTCTATGCATGTGGTAAGCTGCCCAGACTGAATATTGTTTCGTGTTCCTGGCTGCTGTATCAAAGAACCCGGGTTCGAATCCCAAAGAACGCATGGATGTTCAGTTAGTGTCTGTGCGGCAAGGGAACTCTTAAACTACGATTAGAGCCGAAATCCTTTCCAGAGGCTACTGGTAGGAGAAGAGAGGTGGCAGACCTCTGACCCTCTCCTCGGGGTGTTCTTCCTTGGAATTCCACCTGAGGAGGAAGCTTAACAATTACCTAGGTTCAACAATACCACAATCCCCTATGGTAATATAAAGGTGGACAGTGTGTGCCTGTAGCCCTGTAACAAGAACTGGTTTTGTTTATATATTTCAGTCAACCACTTATACGTTTTTTAATCATTGTATAATTTAGTAATAGTGTTAGCTGCATCTAGATATTTTCAGTAAGAATCGTAGCTTGAGAATGTTCACAAACACTTTTCTTTTTTGTCAAGTAATTCGCTTTAAACAGGACTTTTATTATTAATGATATTTTTAGTCCAAAGAGCTTTATCCCTGAAGGACTACTGTTTGTCATGCATTCTTACGCAATAAGCTAGTAAAACATTCCTGAAATATGAAATTACTGCAACTTGTTTAGTTACCAAGCCTTTCTATGCGGCGATTGGCCCACCAGCGGCCGAGCGGTAAAGTTGCTGAACACTGGTAGTTCGGTCTGAGGTTCGAAACCCGCGAACGGACTGGCTGCATGGGTGTTTTCGTGGTTTTCCCCATGTGTAACGTGTATGCGAGCCAGTTTGCCTTAGAAAGTCCTCCACGAAGGCATCCCTCCCCTTAAGCAGATAGCCCTCGAGAATTTGTCGTAATTAAATAACCTAACCTAACCTAATCTATGCGGCGATTTATAGGTAAAAACAAAACGATTTAGTATAAAAATGTAATGACATTCGAAATATGTTTTAATATTTATAATACAGCAGAATCTGTTTTAATTTATAACATTTAAATTTCCTAACAGAAAACGAAATTTAGATCTACACTTATAAGAAATGCGTTTATGTCTTTTAAATTTCTGATTTTGTTAAGCAACTAAGAAATGAATATTTGAAAGATGGCTGAAACATATAACGTTCCGCTGAAGAGCAATAATCAGAGAACTGATTAAGTTCGAAGCTGTAGGGAAGGTAAAGCACATACTTCACGCTGTTGCAATATTTGGAAAGCCGAACAGATGAAATTTTTTTTTAGTCCATAAGGAAGCATCTAACATCATAAAAGCATTTTTTTACGTATTGCATAAATTACATTAATGGAAAGCACATAAAACATAGTCTTTCTATCACAGGAATTCCGATTCTACAAATTTAACTTAAATCTTACCAATCAATACTACATTTTAAATTCCTAAGGCATTAAATAAAGAAGGCAATCAAATAAATTCATTAACTCCGAACTAAAACCACCTGGTTAGTTCTTCGTTTTTTCCTTCATTTCATGATACGAACAATGTGAACTTCTGCGATGGTTTCTTAAATTGGTTTTTGCATTAATCGGAAGCAAACAGTCCATTACGTGCAACTGTTTGCTTCCGAATCTACTGAAACTCTTTTATTTTGTTTTTCTTCGTATTTAGGAGTTTTTACCAAATGCATCTAGCATTCTTTTATTTACAGAAATTGAATAGTACAAGAGAGAAATAGAAATGAAAAATCTCCCATTATGGAGTGCAATTTCAGGCAACTTACGAAGTCTGAAATATTTAATATAATGTACACATGCTGTCAGACTAATTACCTCTTGAAAATTTACTTTAGGCTCATGGTATCACTTTAAGAAATAAATCACATATAGGTAAGGTTTCAGATTTTGAAATTAGGCAAAAAACGACTTCAGACCGAGGTAAATTTCGAATGAAACTCTATCGAATTATTGATTTCGAGAATGATCAATCACAGATACCTTTTTTTAGAAGCAAAAATATTTTGCCTAAATTTAAATTCCACACTGACGTTGTTTCCCTGATAATTATGACAGTTTTGATACATGTTAGATTTTGATGTAAATATAAGAAATATAAGCTTTTAATTTTATTATTTGCAAGCAGTATTTTAAATATTACGAATTTTCTTACGTTATGAAAAGTATCTAAGAAAGAAACATATTTGTTATATGCAAGGATTAGTCTTGAAAAAAATTTGTCACATTAAATGTCCTCAAACTCTTTTCTCTCAATAAAAAAAAAATCAAACCCTAAAATAAATGTTCTAATCCTGAATTCACAATTCTTCTGATATAAAAACTTATCTGAATATACTCATCTAAAAGTGCATAACAGTAAACGGTCACTGCTAATATTCACGAGCCTAGTCTATTAGTTTTACCTTTGTGTAACGTGAACACGAGCTAGTGTCCTTAGAATGTCCTCCACGAAGGCATCTCTTTCCTTATACAGATAGCCCTCGCGTGCTTTGACAGACATGAGTAATCTAACCTATATATACTTTCAACCATTCATTATTTATATTTATTGGTGCGATATTTTTAAACAATGTGCATTAAATGTTGTGTGGAAAATATTCTACCTGAAGACAATGTAAAAAAAAAAAAAAAATTATAAATCTTGTATACAATCAGAATTAAGACGCTAAAACTTTTCATTTATTTTTCTTAATAACTAGAAGTAATTTCTGATTTAGTTCCAGTAAATATAAGATGTACTAAAAATGATTCGTTGTAACAAAGAACGATACGTGAATTAGTCTACTAAAACGAGCATGGTGGGAATTTTTAATTCTTTACTATGTTGGAGAAGGAAAATGGTTCGAAAATTGTTGTCTATCTTTCGGCAATCATTTTGAAATGATACATTAGAGAATAGCAAAAATTTATATATTAAATATCAATCGTAAATATAATTCATTATCATCTTATAGTTGAATCCGTTAATTATAATGATTTTTTATAGAATTGCTGTCGTTTTCTTAACAAAAACAAGGGGAATGACATCTTATAAAAATTTAGAAGATTAGGATTATACATCGTGCGAAAGCTTGCACTAACAAATCATTTGCATCAAGGTGAAAAGATATTCTCCATATAAAACTGTCAATCGATAATTATGATCCGAAATAAATACTGCATCATGAATCACGTTTGTCAAAATAATAATAAAACCTCCAAATATTTCGCGGCATATACTATTTAGAAAGCTAAATGCTGATTCAGTAATCGCCATCACTTCTCGAATACGTGATTTAAATGCACAATTTTATTAGCTGTCACCAAATATGTCTCCAGCGACAACGTATCCTTCATGGTCAATGTTTATGCTACCTTGTGCAGGTGCCGAAGACGTATCTGGCTCGCCGGCGAAACGTTTCTCTGCGTAGACAGACTGCAACATCTAAAAATATTTATTGGAAGAAATGTCTTCTCATGTAGACGGGCTTAACCATGTAATGAGACGGTAGTCCAAAAGGTACGGAAAATACTTTGTAGAACCAAGGCAGGTGTTCTCTCCAACTATATTTTTGTTAGCAAATAAAACGATTTTGCAAAGATAGTTTTTTAGCAATGTTTGCCGATGGGATTAAAACAACATGAGTTCTAACTCTATCCTTATGAAAGATAGTGCCTTTCCAATGAACACTGCTGAAAGCTTAGATACCAGTTTTCCTTTCAATATGTTCAATTATTGGTGGTAGAAATTTGCAGCTGTCTTGGATTCAATTCTGTTGACACAGGGTTTCCTGTCTTTTAGACTTTAATATTCAACAACTTTTTCTTCGCATTTATACCACATAAAATTCAAGAACAAAATCGCAAATCTTTAAACAGCGTATTTTTACGATGCGCGATACAATGTTAAGTGCTGCCATACATTTTGTAGCCCAGAAGAGCTTTTAGTCTCAAACCTCACTTTTATTGTCAGTTTTACTTTTCAAATCATTATCCGCTGGTACGGTCAGCCGCCTAAAATTGTTACTGTAAAAAATTTATTTTAATAAATCGAAGTAATGTAATTTCACGGGTTCAGCCAGGAAGAAATAAAATACGTAAAAACTGAATTTATTGCATTTAAATCGTTTGTTCGTTAATCCATAACAGATTCGCAAAATGGCACTTGACATGGAATTTTAAAATATTTTATAATGGGCAAAGACAGCATATTTCTTTTGATTTCTTTTGTTAAATTTCAAAGGCAAATTTTAACATTTCACATTTGAAAAGTGATACGGATACGAAAATGATGATCGAAATTAATAGCACTTTTGGTGCAAAAAAAAACTCATTATCTTCAAAAGACAGTAGAAAGAAGTACATTGCAAAGAGATTTGCCTTCTGTAGTTATGTAGGCACATAAAATTGATTTTTAATGGATAAAAAACGCTTTTCTAGTGCTTCAAGTTTGTTTGAAAGCTTTTCCATTAATGACACCTTTTCATTTCCTTCCTATAATACATAATAAGACCTACATTTTATGATGAAATAGAAAGTAGGTAATCATTGCTTATTTCTTTAAGTGTTTGCTATTAGCAAACATTTTCTTTTCGCTCAAGGAAACTGTTGTTTCCCCATCATTATAGCAGCATAAGTGGAGTTCATAATGATACAAGCGGTTCGTGATTTAAAACCCAGCATGCTTCGTCTGAGTAAATACAACATCCTTTCATCTGTCTGAATTACTTTGAGGTACATAAAATTTTGTAATAATATTTAAAGGAAATAATAATTTTAATTCTTTTTAGTTATTTGTATATAATATATTTAACGTTATTTAGTTAAAGATTTATCTCTCACATGAGTTTTAAAGCGCAATTTATCATTCGTCTAAAACGGAACGCTTGAAGAACCATTTGATTATACGAAAATAAAACTTTATTGTAAGAAAACATAGCTTATTACTTCTCTTCTAGCAGATAAACAGAAAGAAAACCTGTTTTAAGATGAACTGTAAATGCCATTCATCTTTTGAAAGAACTATATAGTTTTAATCTCAAAAGAGAGTGCTTAAATCCATGCTTTTATTGCTAACCTTAATTGAAATTGGCGAGAAAAGAAGAAAATATGTATTCTCCGAAGAAAAGGGTCTTTTCGTAATACAATACAGCTGTTCTCCCTCACCTACTTCCTTGCTTTTCTTACAGCTCATATTTATTTAACCTTTTTTACAAGAACACAAGCAATATATGAAAACATAAATTGCAAGTAAAAATTGAATTTTGCTTCAAGTGGATGTTCTCGAGATTTATTCTCACAGAAAGTTTTAGAATTGTCTCGGAAACTTTCTGCGCGTATATTACGGAACTAGGTTTGGAAGCATGTGTTCCATATTATAACATACATGATGCAGCGCAAGGAAAGAATCTTCAGAATTTAAAATTGAATATAATACTTTTATTCCACTGGATTTTCCATTTAATGGATTTTTTTTGTAATATATTTACACATATTGTACTGTTTACGTGGGAAAGTCAACATTTTATGTGATAGATATCTGCTCTGTAAAAAGTATAATTATCTTATAACCACTGAATTTTATGCTAAAAATTAGCTGTGTATAAGCTTTAATATGTAACTCAATATATGCGTAATTTGGATATTGTTTATATATATATATATATATATATATACAGTCCGTTTACGCTTTAGCGAACGAATGTTCAAAAGTTTACTTCTCTGTGTCGAATCCAATACACAAAAACATAAAATCTGACATACCAATCACAACAAAATTTTATTAACATCATCACATCTACCACAAAACATACATAAAAACATAATCACATACATACTTATCTACCACAAAACATACATAAAAACATAATCACATACATACTTATCTACCACAAAACATAACTAATTATTAATATATTGAGATTTTTTTTCTAGCCCTTTTAGCTATCGGAAAATTGTTTTCATTATCTTGCTCTTCAAGGCTCATAGTTTCATTGGTAATAGAAGAGCGTATCTGATGTTTGATTCTGTAAAAAGCTGCCAAGATTTTGTACATCTATATACAAATACATATAAACAACAATACAATGCTTATTGTATGCAAATTTTTCATCTCATTGGAAGTTTTCTCCTCAATGTTTTTCTTCTTTATTTATCATGAAATTTGAGAGCTGCGCTTCAGTATTCCGTTTTTCTAATTCATATTATCTTATCACTTTATAGTCTTTCTTTTATTTGTCTTACTTCCTCCCGATATTTTTTTCCCATTCTTCTCCGTATTTTCTTACCTTTCTCTCTCCTGTCATTTTTCTTCCTGCAGCCTTTCTTGCATAATGTTCTCTAAAAGTTTCTTAACGAAGCCTTTCTCATATTCGTCAAAGTCATAATTATTTAACTCAGTTTACATATTTTAACATGGCTGCTAACAGTTTTATTAATTTCATCAGTAATTCTTATTACGTCAACCTTGTTAGCTGTACCTAAATACGCCTTTAGACTATCTTTATTATATTTCTTCCGTGCACTACTAATTTGCCGAAATAAATAATTTACGTATATAGTTCTTATCTGATGCAAAATGAAATAAAATGATGCTTACTTCATCGAACTTCTCATTAACAGCATACAATATATGAACATATTTTAATATTTTGACTTCTAGCATTTTAATAGCTTTCCGTAAGTACAGAATCAATTTTAATAAAACTTCCAAGAGTGATTTCGATATCCACCACGGGCACCAAAAAAACACTAATAGAGCTGTAACGTCAACGCTCTCTATCTGAGATTAAAGTAATGATTTTGTACTCGTCAAATTTATATATATGTAACGATTCGATGGCATAGATGACTTTTCATTCCCATGCTACGCACATAGACTGCCAGAGCAATGTACATAGAAATGATGATCTTACAGAACAGACGTGGCCGAGCTCAACATAATTTTAGTTTTGCATTAAGCATTTTTGGAGACGCAATATTTGCTTCGCACAGATTTATGGATGCAGTATGCACCCCACAGTTTTAACACAGAGCCCATCTTCAAACAACAGACCAGCGGTTCTCAACCTTTTGACTGACGCGTACCACCTAAACAAAAATTGAAAACGTTTAGTACCACCACTACATTTTAGAATGATTATTTTTTAATTTCTCAAAAGAAATATTCAAAAAAGGTATATTTTGTCAGTTGCACACCCTATTGGATATTTGTATTAAATACGCATACATAAAAATATTAGATCAAAATTGGTTACCATTCTAATAACCAAATTTAAGTTATAATTAATTTAATTCTAAACCTTAGTGTGAAATTTGAGCCTGTTTAAGAGAGACAATTGTTTTATATCTGTTCCTATTTTACTTAGTTTTAACAGTAAATTAAGATTTACTTTTAATTTTGTTTTGTATTTATTTTACAAATATAACATGAAGAAAATCCTTGTTCACACAAATAAGGTTGTAAGAAAAGCAATAAACATTTAATAGCTTTATTTCAAAAGCCTTTACAGTCTTTTTTCTGGTTGAGACAAAAGATAAAAAGTGCGTTATTTTATGAATATTCAGTTCAAGTTCGACCACAAGAAATTTTTATCAATTGTAATTTTTCTTCATGAGATAAAATTTCAGGTACATTTGAACAAAATGGATTTTAATGCACTTTTCATTTTCATAATCCTCGGGAAAATACTTGTTGAAATTATTTATCAATGAAAAAGAATGATTTTTAATGTCGGAATATTCTTCTTTTTTATTTCCAAATTATTTTCGGTTAATAAACTTTTTAAAAGTGGTAAAAAGCTTAAATATTATTATCTAATTCTTTTATTATTAGCTCGAGTTTCTTTATCATTGTATTTATTTTATCGCTAATGGTAAACAAATTAACTCTTTGTCTCTCTAATCTAAAATTTAATTCAATTAACTTTCCAAAAATAGCAGCTAAATATGCTAAACGCGCTAGCCATATTTCACTGAAAATTTTGAATTTATGATGTATAGACGATTTAAAACTTTCCCTCTGGATTACCACCTTACTTTGGAATGTAACAAAAACGTTTCATGTTCACTACTCATCTTTTGACATAAAACCGTAAATATTCTAACCGTAAATAAGAGTTTAGCTTTTAATGAAATTAACAATTTTCACAGCTTCATTCAGAAACGATTTTCAGCTTTTCGGGGATTGCTTTGGATACTAAAGCTCGACGATGAATGGAGCAGTGAGTAAATTTAGTTTCAGGTGCAACTTTCTTTATTCGAGAAACCTCACTGGAATGTTTTCCTGTTAAAGCCTGACCTTCATCACCGCATATGGCAATTTACGTATTGCCAAGAATTTTTACTTGCAGTTGCTCCATCATGAATAGAATCACAAAATAATTACTCTTGGGCCATTCGTTTATCTTCTTAGAAACGTATGTAAAGTAATAATTCAACAATGTTTGTTATATGAGTACTTTCATCAGCTGTTTTATTTTTTGACTGAGCGTCTTTTTTATGGAATTACCATTTTATGAATTCGTCGACTTACTGTGTCATTTGAATACGGAATATCATTAAGTTCATTAGCCACTTTTCCACTGAATAATGTTAAAAAGATATCTTTGGCTGTTGCTAATACAATGTTTTCTCCGTCAGTGTAGCATTTCAAGATGTCTAAGCAATTCGACTTAAAATATTTTGCTAATAGAAAATAGAGCAATATGACCCCGGAAATGGTGGTGTCTCAAAATGTAGACATGCTAATAAATCGATCAACTAACTCTAAAAGAAGTAATGAGATTATCTTTTTATAGAAACTTATTCTTATTTCCTATTAAATACAACATCCATTTCTATTACTCTTTTTTGAAATCATCATTCATAACAAATTTTGTTATGCCTATGACTAAAAGAGTATTTGTGGAAATGAAAGAGGATTATTTTGCTCAAGTCTATGAGTGGCTACTGAGCTTGAACAAAGCTCAGATAGCACAAATTTACGAGTGCTACAGAAAATATTTGAACAGGGTGTTGGGGTATTTAATTTTTGATTTTAATAGTTAAAGTGCTATGTTCCTTTACGTACCACCTATTCTTCAGTCGTGTACCACCGGTGGTCGCGTACCACCGGTCGAGAACCGTTGTAATAAACGATACGCCGACTCGAGCAGCGCGTGCGAGCTAGAACAGGAAAGAAAAGCGAAAAAGGAATGTGTAATAATTGCGGTCGTATTTATGAGCTCGGAATGTCTTTCTTTTAATCCTGAGCAGGTATTAGGTTAAAGATTGCTCAGTACAGAGATATTGAAGGGAAAGTGTAACGCAAAATGGTGTAAAATGTATCCTTGAAGTGGAGATGTATTTAGTTAATTATGATTTTAAATGTATATTGTGAATTGGTTCCAATTAAGATTAATAACTGTGTTTCATATTTCATATTATGCATACAAATATGTAAACTTCAGAATGAAACTTCATTTTGCTACATATCTCTCCTTTGTAAACTAACAGCATAATTAGCACCAGATCTGTTATTAATCTCAAATCGCACTTTTTTTTAACTATATCACTTTTGAAATGTTGCCACTGTGCCGAATTCAAAAGGCAAGAGGTAACGTAAATAAATTTATTTGGGTTATTTCTAGGCTTTATGCAAAAAAATAAAAATAATTAAATTTATAAAATATTGTTCTCACAGTAGGGTGAGGGGAAAAAGAACTATAAGCACATCCATACGGTGTGAACAAAGTTTCTGCTTAGAACTGAACCAAGATAAAAGTTCTTGTTCGGAAATAGTTCAAGATGAGGGTTGGTTCAAGATGAGGCTGTTTAGAATTAATGGACTCTCTAAGCCGGTGCTTGTCGGACTGAACTGGTTCTGAACAGGGTGCTCTTCCGTACAGTAGCGGTGAACCCGTCTACCTCGCTGTAATCTCTCGGCAGAGATGATAATATCGCTCTACGCAGAGCGATACTAAATTTTCTCCTGGCAGAGCTGGAAACCACGAGAGAAGGTATCTCTCTATATATTGCGACTTTTACTCTCACTCACTCTTCTCCCTGGAACTGCGTTCCATGATTTTGTTCGAGTTGTCCTGGGCGTGTCGGAAAAAATTTCAAGATACTCATTTGTCCATAATTTTTAGAAGCGGCTCTTGATTGGCGAGAGCACTTTGATTAAATACTGGATATGATGAAGACAGCCTTGGAAAAAGTCCTTGAGAACTTTCCAGTTCCAACTGGAGACTCAAACCGGGTGGTCTGAAACCTGCTCTTTCCGAGAATTCGTTAAGAAATACTCTGTCCGTGGAAACTTTCGAGGTGGCCATTCTTTTTCTCAGAACTTCGTGGTGGTCGATAAAATAGCTTAAAACTTTACACCACCAATGTATTCCTTTTAGAGAAATAATATAGAGAGTATATGAAACAAAAGTACGGCGGTATTTAATACTTTATCGGGAATTCTAATGATATCCTATATGAATTTTTTTTTTTTTTTTTTTTTTTTTTTATTTCAACGATCCATTTTGTTGTCATTTAGAGAAACGCAAGATATTATTATGGCTCTTAAATTGACTCTGCCTATTATTGATTCACAATTTAAGCGATGTAACAGAAATAAACTCATTTTTTTACTCTTTGTATTAAATACAATCTGGACCATTGAAAGGATACTAATTGGATTTATTAAAAACATTATGCATTTTTCTTTCTTAAAGTAAAACTTTTAGGCTAGTTCTTTCAAGAGTGAGAGGGAAGTATTTGGGTTTGAAAATAATAGTTCTTTTGAACAAGCAAATATATTGCAACACTCTCGAAAATTTTAAAGAAATGCTGTTTTTTAAAATTTTGTTAATTTTATGTTGAGTTTTATGCGGCATTATATGCGAAGTAAATGATGTTTAAAAATAGAGTTAAAAAGAAAAAGTAAGTTGTGACGGCAGGGGTGTGTCGAAGAGCAGCTAGGTAAACTTAATCAATGAGAGCATTAAAAACCTTAAACTTTCTCATGCAACATTGAAATCTCAATCCTTTTATATTTTCTTATTCTTTCCCTCCTCCTCTTTCAAATCCTTCTCGCTTACGCAGGAGCTCAAAAAAAAAAAAAAAAAAAAAAAAAAAAAACATTTACAATAAAATGACAAAAATGTTTACAATGCTTGCGTGAAAAACAAATACCACGTTTTATAATACAAATTATTAAAATTTCGAAATCGTTCAATGCAATGGGATTCATATTGTTGTCAGGCAAAACTACCTGCCGTAATGTAAAAATCGAGAAAATAATTAAGAAAAAGTCAATATAACAAAGTGAAACGATAGATACAAATTCATTGTGTAAGAAAATCAGTGTTTCTAGATATTGTTTTATTAGCCAACGACTGGTGGTCACGAAGCCGCAAAGCTGTTTGAATACAGTTTCAGTACTTTATTTTTGAAATTGGTATTCTTTTACTGAGCAACTCCAGTGTTCCCGACAGCAGAGTTAATATAGTTTTCTAAGTAATATTTCAGAATTTAATAGAGAATTTCGATAGCAGGTGCCTCTTTATTTGTGTATTAAAGCCCACGATTTTCATACACGTCTTAAATCGGTTCCACGGAAATACTTAATAGTAAAAACTTCAATACGGAATGACGTTTTCCAATTTTTCCGATCCATTAGCCGTTATAATAATTTAGATATTTTCATCCGGCACACTTATGGGTATCTTAAAGTGTATATATCGCTGTCAAAACCAGTCAGCATTCGTTAATAAACATTTTAGAGTAAATATCCAATTCTAACTTTGATTCAATGTTTCATACACAGATATTTATGGAAAGAGAAGAATTCGAAAATATAAAATAAATGCATGTTTTCAATGGAAAAAGACTCAGCCTGTAAGGAGTTACTGAAAGAAATTTTCTAATAAATGCATTTTGCTTTTGTAACATATACAATTTTTGTTGAGCCTTAGCTTTCATCATTATCAGTGGAAATGTTGAATAGAATCTCAAAGATGAAAGGCGAAATTTCTTCTTTTTCACAAATTTCAACAAAAAAGAATTTAAATACTTCTCAATAAGCTCCCTGTAGCTTTAAAAATAATTTGAATAATTTTACTAACAGAAGATTCATGCGTTTTTCTTTCGAAGTATGTCTCAAAATTCTAAGTTTATTCGGTATTTGAACTTAATATCTTTTTTTTTTTGTAACATATGTCTTTATGGCTAATTATTATCGCTTCCATAGTCTTTCTTTTAAGTATTCGTTTGTTAAAAATATTCAAAAGTATTTCTGTAGGTAAAATAAATTTTGTGGTCTTTTACAGCCTTTGAAAAATGTCATGTTTGTTAAAATATTTGCATGAACAAAATTTAATTCCTTTCCTTTTAAAAGTTCCGTTCAGAAGCTTCAATGTTTTTCTCTTTCAGTTCCTTTTTCAATTCTTTTCTCTTTTAGTAGATAATTTGACTACTGTTACATTTTTGTTTTATTTTTATTACACTTAAATGACATGTGTTTAGCATAAAACTGAGAACAACTGGCGTTTTGAACAAGAACGACATATGTTTGGTTCTTTTGAAATGAATAGCATTCTCGTGTAAATAATTCAAACATTGGCCTACAATTGAAGACCATTTTGTACTTGTGAAATGCTTAATGGTTAAGTCATTAACGTTTTAATTTAAGTTTCTAACTAAATTCAGTAATAAATCTTGCAGTAGTTTTAATTAATTCGTTACTGTATTCGATAAAATTAAGAAAAATTTTGTATTACAATACGTCTTTTGAAGTAACTGTTTGAATCATATATTTATTCGAGTAGCCTAAGTGCTTATGAAGTAACTGATAAATTCCTCAGCATGTTGCAAGAAAGTTCTCAACAAGCTGTAATTCCCGTGTGACTGCAATTCATCAAGCAACCCATTAATTCTTCCTCGCTTCATCTAGAAGTTAGTAGGTTTTTGGGAACAACGTGATAGTCAGCTCCATCAAGTAAATGCATATGTTTGAGGGAGATTAATATGTTAGATGTTGCATTATTTTATCCCACCTATTATTCTTTAGTCATTTTATTATTTGTTTGCAATAATTTAATAAATCCTTCGTTGAAATATAAAAAATGAGTTTAATTTAGTTCCTATTATGTCATAAGAATAGAGTTTTTATTCATTTGAAACATTATTTACTAACAACAATAATTGAGCTGGGATCATGAGAACAGTGCTAGGAAATATAAAAATTAAAAAAAAATAAAAAAAGTACTGTGATTATATAAAAAGTTACAATAAAAATCAAATATAGTTCATATAATTTGTAAAAGTGAATTCATAAAAGATTCTTATATATTTTAAATCTTTAAGATGTCGAATTCTTCATATAAATAAAGTAAAAAGGAAGGAGATACTTTCATATTATAGGTTTGCTATTAAAGTTTCAAATATGCTGTTTATAAAAAAATACATATATAAATTTGAAATCTGCACGTACCTTCACTAGAAAACGCTCAAGAAAACATTACTAAATTAAGTGCTTAATTACTAAGACTATTGAATATGAAAGCACACTTCGCAAAATAAAGAAATGGGATATTTCTATATCCCCGTTCTACTGGGCGATTGACAAAATTAAAACTGCATTTTTCATGTCTCGAAAGCGCGACTCAGGATATGTATTAGATTTACATATAATGTTGTTCTAATATAGGCATTTTGACACAAAATCGTACTTTTGCTCAAATGACAAGGCAATTTTTTACATATTTCGATTCTACGAATTAAATTATGGCATGATATTAAATTTTGTAATTTTTGTAGAGAAATTTATGGAGAAATTTCAAAATTTATCTTGGTTTATAGGTTTCAGCTTGCGGCAAGGAACATCCACTTCGCGAACTTCTTAATTTATAGAAACCTACTTACTTTCTCTTTTTACTTCCTTGTACAAAGTAAAAAGGAATTATTGTAATCGCAATAAGTTTCAGGCAGCATATTTCAACGAAAATATTCATTTTATCCATGCTATCTAACGATGTATTTGCGTGATATCTGTACGTAAAGACAGAATAAAAGACTCTTTTCCTCCAAAAAAATTATAAAACTGCTTTAAAATGAATTCCGAAGAGAATTTTTTGTGCCGTCTGTACGAACGTATGTACGTACGTATCTCGCATAACTCAAAAACGAGTAGCCTCAGAACATTGCAATTTTGTATATAGGATTACTATAACATGTAGATGTGCACCTCGTATTTTGGTTGCAATCGGCCTCGCCAAACGTGTATAAATATATTTATATATATATCCACTCTGTTACCTGGCTCAGTGAGCTCAGTTTCTTTACTCTTATATGTTTGTGAATTCTACATTTTTTGGTTTAAAAATGGTTAAATTATGTTGTTCTTATCTTCCGGTTGAGGTTTTTATGCCTTTAGTAAATCTATATGCAATATTGTTAGAATTATCAACAATTTTAAAGTTGTTAAGTGCCGCTAAGCCTAATAATGTTTTTTGATGGCGGCCATTGCTTACATTTAAAACAGCAGAGTAGTGGATTTGTTGCCAATCTAGAGAAACGTAGCTTCGCAACAACAAAGATAACGCCTTCATTTATTATTGCGAATTAAATCATATTTAATTCTTTCTGGAATTTTTTTCGAATAAATAAGTATTTAAGATTCACTTCGTAATTTTTGATACAGATATTTTGAGTTTTTATGTATTTTTGCCTTGTCGGGAAGTGAGAACTGAATTAATTGAATGAGAAAGAATAAATCGTCTGTGAAAAACTGTTTCTTTTTTGTTTTGTTTGGTTAATTGATTTTGTACATCGTTCTAGCTTTATTATAGTATTTTAATAGAACATGTGGCAACGATTAGATGATTCTTTAAATAATGTAATTTTTGTGCATTCTGAGTTATAATATGAACGAAATATAATACTGTTAAGTGAACCTAGCGCCAGAGTGTCGCTATGGTAAACAAATTATGTGAATTTTAAATTGTGGTTTATGCGCTGTCGGCGAAGTAGTTTTAATTCAATCCAATAAATTTAAACGAAATGCAAGAAAAAATACGTATAAATTAATATTCCGTACATGGAAGTCATATGGTGTATACATCAGATTTTTTTCATTGATGCACAAGAGGGAAAAAAGGTCAATCGTTCATTCTTTCAAATACTTTTTACAAATTGGGTAAACCATATTTTCGTTATTATCGCTTATATTAAATACTCCAGATTTCAAATCGCGCGAGTATATAAATTCATGTATATCTCAGAAAATGTTGAATGAAATACGCTAAATTTTTGCAGGTGTGCCTAGAAATACATCTACTTTAAGATGATGTTAAAAGTTTTATAAGTTATGATACAAATGTTTCTTCGCAAAATTTATAAGAAATATTTAAAAATACAAATTGTAAATATAAATCATAAAATGTGCGAATTATATTTGTATTAACACTAAATTTCGAATTCTGGAAAAAGGAATCCAGTTAGTTTAATAAAAAAAGAGATATTATTAAATATATATCAAATTAACATTATGGAGCTAACATTTTCACAGCTAATTTTTTAGAAACTACACATACGTGTTTTACAAAATTTGGCAACTTAACATAATTTGAGTGATAGAATCGAAATATGGAAAAAAATTGGCATGTCATTTCAGAAAAAGTCCGATTTTGTGTCAAAATACCTATATTAGCAGTAAGAGAAAGCTGTATATAAATTTAATGCATATCCTAAGTCGCGCTTATGAGGCATGAAAAATTCAAGTTGAATTTCGTCATTCGGCCTGGTAGAACGGGAGATATAGAACTGTCCCATTTTTTTTTTCTTTTTTGCGCAGTGTACCTAGTCTTAGACACAAAATATTTCAACTACGGTTCAATGTTTTCGTATATTTTTCCTGCAACCTTTTAAATAAAAGTAATTGTAGAGGGATGATGATTACTTGAAGGGGTAAAACTGATAAACACTAAACGTAGAGCTCTACATTCTTTGCCTAAAATTAATAGTTTACTCTCAAGGTAGCCAAAATATTCTGCCGATCTAAATTCAATGAAATTAAACCATTCGAAAGATTCTTTGATGAATGCTTTTACTCGACGTCAATAAAACTCATCTTCCCAATTACTTGAATATAGTAAATATATTCCAGTATTAAAGTATTGAACACTTTTATTAGAAATCGAAAGAGTGGAATGACGGTAGAAGCGAAAGTATCGAGTTTTCGAAAACAAACATTTTCGGGATTTTTGAGATTAAAATATATCACTGCCCATTCCATATTGAATTTCTTTTTAGAGGATTTCTTTACAATGTGAATGCATGTCAAATAATGTGAATGCATGTCAAATAATGTATTAGAAGTGAAAAATTTGATAACAAATTATTCGAACACTAAAAATGAAAAATACTTTTGTAAATAGAGATTTATGAATGAAGTACATCTTAGACATCTCTTAGCCTTATCAATGCATCTCTCATTTTATGATTTATTTGAATGTATAAACAAACGCCAGAAATTTTCTTTTGCTATGTCAAATGTCTACTTGTCATCCACAGTTTCTCGGCGGAGCATATAATATCTCTCAGTACCCTCGATGTCCAAATGACTAGCGTCATCGATTGTCCAAAATATCATCAAATAGAGCAAATAAATTATCAGATCTTGTATGGTATAGATGATTCCGAACACAAATGTTACCAGTTAGAAGCCTAAAAGTTACTTTTACAACGCTGTGAGCCGAATTTGGCTTCGCTTAAGCATTCTAATTGAACATTTTAGAAGATTTCTGCGACAGAACTTCAAGAGAGCTGTAATCTAAGAAACTTACCTTCATTCATTGATCATATTATCAGTGATAAGCCATTGACCTTGACACTTAATGAAGGGCAATTTATTTCTTTTCCCTCACTTGTTTTCTGTTATTGATAAAAGTAAAATCGCTAATAACTTTTTTTTTTTTTTTTTTCCATGTTAACTAATATGGGTATATACGATGCATTAGGAAGTGGTTTTAAAGAACATTGATCTTTCTGAGCAACAGGGATCTAACATTTATGCTTTAAAGTTTAGCAAAAATTAGTTCTAAGATAATTTTTATACTATATTCCTTAGCTTGTCACGATAGGGCTGTGCAAACTAAATTGCGAGCGTAGTAAATTAAAAGAAAGATGTTAATCTTAACCATGAAGTCGCCTGTGGGAATGGCTTGATTAAATATGAAAGAACTATTGAAAGGTTTGGCTGAGTTCCGGAAGTATCAAGAAATTTGACTTTCGAATCCAACCCCAGTGTGCTGCGGATTTAATGTTATAACACCGTAGCCTCAGAAAAATGCAAGCAGCTTGTTGTCTATTTTTGTAAAGTTAGACGAGAAGTACCCCATTTTAATTTACTATTAATTTTAGTTTTATAATACCCAAAAGTCCATAGAAGTTATAAATAACTAATCTTTGTTTTTCATTATATTATAAAATAAAAACGAAGGATAAATAACATCGTAAAAAGCATTGATGCACAAAAAGTATTACTTGAAATTTGCGCAACGTCAATGAAAGTTTAAAATACTCGTATGAATATTTTTTTCATTTATTACCAATTCATATTAGGTTCACTTTAAAAACAATTCCTAGTCAACTATTATGATCTTTGAAAACTGCAATAACATAAAACACTCTGATTACAAAAAAAATTGCAGACCGAAAAAAAATATCTTATAAGTTTCAACAAATCTGTACATATCTCCATTTTTCATGCATTTTAGCTTTTCTTCTGTTTCAAATTTAGAAGATAGAATAAAAAACAGAATAAATTTCGAAAGGATGAAAACAGAGGTTCAATATGTTAATGGTCTGTCAGTATATTCTTTTATGCCAGATTAAACTACAACATATTTGTTACCCCAGAGAAAGAAAAATTCATCAGACAAACACGTGTTGAAAGTCATGTCTCTAAGATCGCGGTTCCCAGAGAAAAATAAACTTTTCTTCTCTCCCCCACTTACATCTTAAATCTGGCTACGAGACAGGAATTTTAGAGAGTATGTTTTCTTTTTCAGAATAAACTTTTCCCTATGGAAATTTATTTTTCCCTGCAAGTTTACCAGAGTAATCACATTATGGTAAGGAACAGAGACGCGAAGCAGGAAATTAAGTTTAAAAAATCAAATAAATAAATATAAAGTACAAAACAAACTTGACTTTTCTTGACTGTAAACCGTGGATTTTATTCAAGGAGTTAGTCCTTTTTTTCCTTTCTTCAGTACAATGAATTCCACTTCAGAGAAAGTTGTTTGATAAGTTTTTTTTCAATTTGACTTCGTATGATTCTAAAGTGTTTTGTCTAACCATAGATGTTTAAATTAGGTAAAGGTAAAATACTCACAATTCCCATAAAAATCCCAACAAAAATTTGTTCGAAGCTTTAAACTTCAGCGAACGTCCAAAATTCTTCTTCTTGGATTAATGCATGTAGCAAAGATTGTTGCATGCTTGGAAAAATAAATGTACAGCAAATTCTATACAAAAATACTAAGCTCAATTTTATAAATAAATTCACAGATGTTTATGAAACGTTCGGATATTAAAAAAACATCGGTCTATAAATATAAGATTACATCTTGCAAAATGTATGATTAAAGCTTTGGAAGGGTTAAAAATTTTCAAATACTAAAACATAAAAATAAGATGAAAAGAAATTGCAATTTGATCCTAGTATGCAGATTTCAATTCAGTGTCTCAAATAACCTTAAACTTATCAGTTAAAAGGGAATTATTCCCACAAAATTTAAAGATATAAACCCTATAACACGATATTGAAAATCATTTGTTTAAAAAGGGAAAGTTAAATTTTTGGGAGGAAAATAAAAATATTTTTATTTTTTCGTGCATTAATGTCACGCACAGACTAGTGCACTTAAGAACTAAACAGAATTATTCAAAATATAGCTGTGTATTTATTTTACAGGATCGCTTTAGTTTGAGGTTTGAAACAAATATTTCCGTCAAATGACAGTTCTTCACATTTTGCCAGAAAACGAAATCTGCAAAGTAAAACAATAAGTGCCTCGGAGAGGCTTCTTTTAAAGTGTTTAAAAAGTAATGTTTTAAATATATCACCTCGGTATATTTATAAGGTATTTCTCCCACTTTCCTAACGTCCTTCGTGGTGTAGTGGTTCTGCACGCTGGGCCGGTATCCAGAGGTACGTGGTTCGATTCCCGGCGAAGGCGTTTGCTATTTTTCATCTTGTTTGCTTTCAAAAATATATCTAATGTCTCTACATATTAAGCTAAGTTTTATTTTCGAAATAAAAATATATATTTATATATAAAAGAATTATTAAAGTTTTTTGCTGTTAGAGATTATTTTCATATTAGATTTTGTTTCAAATATAGATGATAGAGAGAAAGAAAATCTGCCTCCGAGGTAATCATAATGTTTGGCACTGGAAATATGTTTGTTATTTGTTAACCCCTTTATTACCATCGAAACGTTTCGGTATATTTTTACGTGTTTAATGATTTGTGATGATGTGAATGGCAGTGACGATGAATCTGTAAGATTTGTAACGCGGTTGTAAGCAATAAGGTTTACTGAAAGTAAATAAAAAATATATAATAAATAATTATAGTTTTACAGGTGCAATCTTAACGAATACAGAAATTCATTCAAATCTCCTTGGTTTTGCTAAACAAAAAACTATAATAAGTTGAAATATAAGTCAAGGAATAGAAAATGTTTTCCGAACTGATAATTTACGAGACTACTTGGATGTTTAATGATGAGATTATATAACGTTATATAGTATTAAAAGATAAAAATGACATTACACGATATATGTATTTAATTTCAATTAAAATGGTTGTAACTAAACTAAATGCTTAGTATAGACTAAACACTTCAAAGGAAATAATTAAAATGTAGATTTAGTAATAAAGTCTCATTGTTAATAATACTTATTTATGCAACATAAGTATTACAAATAATGAGACTTTATATAAATGTAACCAGATACAAGGTCTTTCATATTTTAGCTCATCACTATTATACTTTGTAGAGACATTAGATATTTTTTGGAAGCAGGCAAGATGAAAAATTAGCAACGCCTTTACCAGAAATCGAGCCGCGGACCTATCAATTACACGCTGAGCGTGCAGACCACTACACCACGAAGGTTCGCTAAGAAGGCGCGAGAAATACCTTATGTACTTCCCCTTTTAAAGGGCGACTGGAAGGGGCTTCAGTCGCCAAATCCTGGGTGTGGAGAATGATCATCCAACACCTATTTAGTTTGGGCGCCACTGTGGAGCTATTAGGTTATTTCGAAGCACGAGAGATTAAAGATGAACAACGCTTTTGCCGGGACTCGAGCCACAAGCCTCTTGAATACACGCCGAGAGTGCTGATCGTTACACTACGAAAACATGCTAAGAAGTAAGAAATACTTTATAACATAATTGAGCATTTGTTGAATACCTCCCAAATTTAGTGAAAATGGTCTAGGGTTCACATCAACAATGCATGGTGTATGATAACACAGGGGATGATTGGAACTTTCACTGCTTAATGTGTTTGCAAGAATGTATTGACTAAACTGCGACTGCAACGTCTTAATAATACTGTGTATATATATCTAAGCGCTTTTTTGTCGACCATCTTTCAAATAAAATCCTTTATTAAGTGCTTGGTTAGCTATTTATGTACAAAGTTTGATTTGTTCTCAATCATTCTTTCATAACATAGAATTTTCTCTCAGAAAAGACTGTAGAGACATTAGGACTTTTTTGGAAGCAGGAAAGATGATAAATTAGCAACACCTTCGCCGGGAATCGAACCGCGGACCTCCCAATTACACGCTGAGCGTGCAGACCACTACAAAACGAAGGTTCGCTAAGAAGGCGGGAGCCTTATAACTTATGTATGTAAAATAAGTGCCCCCTTTATAAAAATGTATATTTATTTACGCAACTAATTTCCTTTATATAAATGTGGGATGGTTGAGTCATCTAAAGTAAAATAATTCATCAGTGGATTAGACGTACGTCATATAAATAGTAAGCAGTGTAACAATGGGAAAAATTTATAGCAAATTCAAAATAACGAAAGTTCACTGTAAGGTGATAACGATGTATACAGAAACTTTTAAATTACTCAGTTTTGCTTTTTAAATTAATCGGTGTTAGCAAAATGCACTGAAATGTAAAGTATTTTTTAGATGCCATATTATTTTTGCGTTTCTACGGGTTTGGGAAATTGCAGTGAATGGCAACACTTGCTGAAGAAAGAAAACACAATTTATTAGACAGTATTCCTCAGCACAGTTCCAAAAACACGTTTACACTCGTCGAAAAACTGCGACAAACACGCTGAAACAATCAGCAATACAGCCTTCAGTCTGTAACGGTGAAGACAGCTTCACGGCAAGCAGTAGAGGACAACTGACGATTTCGCGCCAAGTATGGCAACCCTGCTTTCCTTTGGCATTTTCTGGAAACGCTAAACCTAATTTGCCGAGAAGCTATCTTACCGCGGCTGGACATTTCGTAACAATATGCTTGATCATATACTGTAATAAAAATAAAATCATGAGGATGGTAAAAAATGACATATTTGAAAGCAAAGTTGTCAAAAAAAAATTTAAGTGGCCTGAATGTAATCATTCTTATTATATGTTGTTTCTATGCTAACATTTACCTTGTTTATTGAAATTTCGTTAATGCTGTAATGTAATTCTTATGTGGGATTACGAATTTTATTTATAGCCGCATATAATTAAGAATGTTATGACAGATAAAAAAATTGTTATTAATTTTTACGTTTTAATATATTTCATATATCGTATTATTAAGGATTGTATTTCATATATTTTATTTTATATAGTCTTTAGAATTCAGAGGAGTAATAATTAAAAAAATCACTGCTCCTAAAAAATATGATCTTTCCACCGTGGATAAAGTTACTTTTATTTTATTAAAAACAATTGTGTAGATCTCATCTAAACATCATCTTAAAAACAGTTCATCATCTTAAAAAAAGTGACTTAAACCTAAACGTAATTAAAAACTTGCCTGGTAGTAACGGAGAACTGAATATTTTGATTTAAACATCTATTACTTTATAACTGCATACCAGCTAAAAAGCATAATTTATTTAAAACTTTCAAAATTTGATAAATGATATTATAAAATTCAGAAACATTTTCATTTGCAAGATTGTTTTTCGATCTAGCCAAGGGTTCAAAAATCGAAATTTCGCGATGATTAATTTGATCGTTAAATAAGGACTATGAGAAATTTCAGTACTAAATATAAAAAGGAAATAAGTGTTTTGAATTTTGAAAACGTTATTTTGAAATGTCATAGTAAATATTCATGTTCGAAAAATTTGAAAACCATATAAGTAGAAGGAAGGCAAATTTAATTTCAAATTTAAATCTAAACAATCAGCGAAACAAAATCTTGTAAGTAAGAACGTATCAACCCGGTTCACTTATTGTTTTGTACGTAATGTTATTGCTGATTAATTATATCACTATAGGTATGATGCTGCACCCAAAGAGATAAAAACAAATTATACTTTACTCTCAGGTCAAGAATTTTTTCCCCAAACGTCTGGCTACATGGGCGTTTTCGTTATTTTTCCCATATATGGCATGCATACGAAACAGTTTCTCTTAGAAAGTCCTCCACGAAGGCATTCCTCCCCTTAGGCACGTAGCCCTCGTGTGTTTTGCCGTAATCAAATAAACCAACCAACCAAAGCAACCAAGAGTTTTTTTTCTTGTGCGGTAGACAACTGTCTAATTACAATTCGCATATCGTTACTGAAACTTTCTCTGGCCAATGCTACGCGTTTGGTGAATGCGAATATACCAGGAGCAAAGCAATGTCAGTCGTTTAATGCAGCCAGATATAACTGTTGGGCACCTGCGCTAGCCAATGTGCAGCATTCAGTGGATGCGAGATATAACCGAGTCTAGTCGTGAAAGGATTAATTTTCAAATCAGCAAATAATTTCAACTTTTGCACCAAATTGTTAAGAAAGTGTTTTCTGCATTTTACAAGTTATTTTTGCTCTCCAAAGTCTCATTTAGTTCTATGCAACCCTGTTTAATAAGAAGTGAATCTAGAATGCATAGCATGTTACACATTTTGCTTATTTCTTTCCTAATATTGACTTCGATAATATCTCGTTTTTGTTTTATATTATTGACCTGGGAAATTAGTTGTGTTTCCTTTTGGCATGTTCAGAGGAAAGAAAAAGGTAAAAAAAAAATCTATAGATTGAAATTTCCTATATCTGAGAAATGCTTCGCATATTTCGGTCGAATGGAATTACTTACAAAACAACAGTTTTCTTCGCACTTCAGAAAGAACTCAATAACTTGTGTAATACTAAGCTATAATCTCCTGTAACTTATAAGTAGAAAGTATCTCGTGTACTTTAATTTCGTTATTTTTATTCTATCGTATTTATTTATTTTTGAACAGACTAGATCTTTTCTTCCATATAATTATTGGACAAAATTTAACAATATGTCATATTAAAAGAGTATTATTTTACATAATGTTCCCGATTATTATCGAATTTTTCTCATAACTCCTTTCTTAATTTCTAGGTGTTACTGCATGAAATATATTGAACAGAGAAAATCTGGTCAGTGAAGTAAGTACGCAGATATTTCATTTCTCATTCAAATCATTTTATTATTTAATTACTTCAAGGCTATATGTGGGCAGTTAATTAAGCTGCATATATATTTTTGTAAACAAAACGTATTGTTAATATTTCGAATTAATTGCATTGTTAATATTAGCTTTGTTAAGCACTGTTAATATTTCAGATCATTTTGAACATGTCTTTACAAAGCAAGTCCTTTAACGCTATTGGTATGTAAAACAAATAGCAGTCTCAAAAATATTTTCCTATACAATTAATATGATTTTCCATAAAATGTGAATCAAAATTAAGTGGTTATATAATCTATTAATTTAATCCCATTGTGTATTCCATCACCTTATCTTAATGTATAAATTCAGCAATATCGTATACATTTTTGCTGAAAAAAAAATTTTTTTTGATTAATTGAGTTCTTTTGCTGAATTTCTGTTTTTGAAACAAAAAGTTATATAACTCGTTTAATAATTAAATTTTGTGCCTGAATTACATAAATTACATGTCGTACATAAATCATTTGAAAATCTTGTTTGTTCATTTACAGAAAAAATATTTTTCAAAACATTTAAGAAATATGATTATCTATTGTTAGTGGCGCAATTATGATCACTTTATCACATTTAGTTCAATAAAAAGGAAATATATCAGGAATACCAAAAACCAGGAATGTTTTCGAACTCTTACCATGTAAAAATGAATTAGAAGCAACAGTATGCAGATTGTTCAAAAAAGGCTATAGGCTTAAATATGTAACGTTTGTTTAACACACAAGGCTTTCAGGTACATTAGAGAATTTTATCGGAACATTTCAATAGTGTTCATAGGAATGTACTGTGAAAAAAAGAAACTTTTCTGAGAAAACTTCCCCATATATATATATAATTAGGAAGACATTTCTCGTGCTTTAATTAGTTTAATTTTAAAAACTCCCTGCATTTGCGATAGATATTTGATGTCATTTCAAGAAGAAATTTACTAAGTTCGTCATTTATTATTTTATATTTCGTCATTTATTATTATTAAACGACTGACATTGCTTTGCTCCTGGTATATTCGCATTCACCAAACGCGTAGCATTGGCCAGAGAAAGTTTCAGTAACGATATGCGAATTGTAATTAGACAGTTGTCTACCGCACAAGAAAAAAAACTCTTGGTTGCTTTGGTTGGTTGGTTTATTTGATTACGGCAAAACACACGAGGGCTACGTGCCTAAGGGGAGGAATGCCTTCGTGGAGGACTTTCTAAGAGAAACTGTTTCGTATGCATGCCATATATGGGAAAAATAACGAAAACGCCCATGTAGCCAGACGTTTGGGGAAAAAATTCTTGACCTGAGAGTAAAGTATAATTTGTTTTTATCTCTTTGGGTGCAGCATCATACCTATAGTGATATAATTAATCAGCAATAACATTATTTTCTGTCATTTATTAGCATAATTTAAGATCTTTTAGCATAAATTTAGAGATAAAATATAAAAACCCAAATTACATACACAGGATATATGTTTTATAAGTACTATTCTTTGATACATATGTATTTTGGTCTTAACAGGCATTTCATGTATGGCACATTATCCATAGCTCTTCAAATTGCATAATTATACCTCGAATGGCTTTTTACCTAAATGTAAGTATTTTCAGTATTGCGTTTAATTGTATTATACGATTAAACTCCCCGTTCAAAGTTAGCAGAATGTTTTATCAGAATTCTTGAGATATGATCATTTACGTATATCGTTTTATAAATGTATTAATTCATTCAAATAAATATATATTTTTAGATCATGAACAACATACAGTTGGTATATAACATAAAAAACAGCGAAATGTTTCATAATCATTCTTGTACTAATCAACATTCGGTAGTGTAAAAGAAAAGAATACTCAAAAGCAGAAGAATTGAACAATCAAAGAAAAAGAAAAAAAATAATCCAAAACATTCAAAGAAAAATAAAAAATAATCCAAAAGATTCAAAGAATAAAAAAAAAAATTTACATATTTCGTAACATCTCTACGGTGTCCGATGCTGCAGGATAGTGAAACAGCCAATGTAATAATGATTAGTAAATTCAAAATTACAAAATGCTTTATATTTGCGTTAAATCAACTAATCGTTCATTATTCATTGTTTTGCACAATCTCATGACACCAAAATTTGAAGAAATGTTAAGAAATATGTAATAAACTACTTTATGTTTTGATAACTCTGTTCTTTTATAATTCATGTAACGAGTTCCTATTCTTCTGAATATTCTATCTTCTTTAATGTTGTGCATCGTTTTTTGCTCATCCGATAAAAATTATAAATAGTTTTTCTTTTTGGTATTTTTTTTATCAAACTGACTACACGATTTAATGCATGCTTTAGTTCGTATATAGTGAGCTTATTTCATTCACATCATTTTAGGATTAATTTTTAAAATTTTTTCAAACACTTTAAAACCACATCAAGAAGACAATAAATAAAAAAATTAACTTTAACTGAAAAAATAAATGAAGGATTAGTCTGCTAATTTACAATATAAATAAGTAAAATGAAAAATAAAATAAATAAAGTTTTGTCAAATAATAAAACGAAAACTGCTTTAAATATGTGCTTATCAGGGTGGAAGACGTATTTAAAATAATCTTAATATCTCTAATTAAAACTAAACTGTGTTTTTGAAATTCTAAAAGACTAGCTGAAAATTTAAGAAAGGCAAATAATAAAATAAACACATTTTATTTTATTATTTGTCTTTATTAATTTTTTACCATAATCTTGTATAATTTCAAAATTGCAATTTAATTTTAGTTCTATTTGTTTTAATTAGATTGAATAATTCAAACCCTAATATTGTTTTAACCTGGAAACATTGGGTGAAATCCTAGACAAGGAGTCATTTAGCCAATTTAAAAGTTCTGTATTCAAAAAAAAAATTTAAATATTAAGATATTAAAATCATATACAATTTAAAAACAAATAGGCTGCATGTATATAATTTTCATTTAATTGTTACATGTAAAATTCTTTTATAAATATATATATGTGTGTGTGTAATGCAACTGCTCCATTGTTATGATAAGACTACATTATTATTCTAATAAGATGACTTAGTAGAAGTAAGTTGCAATGTACTGGCGGTGGCTCTGTGCATCAAAACTTGATGACAACTTGATTGCGTAATGCATAAACCAAAAATCTTACAGACATGGCCTAAATTCCACAAATAATTTTATTTCTGGATAATGCACATTATCCCTGTGGGTGCGCTATCCGTTTCCCAATTTTGTACAGATTACGTCTTCTTAACCCTCTAAGCGGCAAAGCCGTATATATACTAGAATATGTTTTGTGATATCTGTAAGAACGTATATATACCTGCATAATAAAACATGTCAAAGAAATTAAGGCAATATATCAAAAGAAAACAAATCCAGGTATGAAATACCAGGAAAGGTTTTACATTAAAATCAGAAAATAATTTGTCCTCATAGTAGTTTTGGGAAATTCGTGCTTTCTTAGTGAAAATCCTGGCTGCTGAGAGTGTAGGACGAAAATTAGAAATGTAAAATCTGCATGGATAGCGGCAAGGGGACATAGATGCCTGGAAGCAGATGGGAGTTGCGACGCAATTAAGCTTTTAAACCTCATTCCATTTCAGATCACATGGCTGTTTAATGTACAGGTGTTGGGTTCAGACTTCATCGATTAAGTGCGCAATGCAGATTCGATGACGAATCGTTTTCATTTAGTTAAACAATTTATTGCAATGTTATTTTTAGAATGAAGACAGTTGTTAAAGCACTATTAATTTATTATTTCATAATTAAATTTTATTTTAGGTAATTTAAAATTTTGGAACTAAAAATATAAAACTTCTACGTATGTATAGAGAGAAAAATAGATAGACAGATAGAGATAAGTAACAACCAAATAAATATAAATGTAAATGCACAATTTTTCTTAAAGCTAATCAATTTTGACTTATTTTGTGCCATCGCCGTTAAACATTTCTTTCAGATATATCTTATTTCAGCATTTAGCAAAAATATATAGGCAGTCTAAAAACTCCTGTCTGGACAATAAATAGTAATCCAATGATATCTAGAAAGGAGAAAACATACGACATCTCATAAAGGGAGATAGCACGAATCCACTCCAGCGTGAAAGCGCTTACTGCTGTCGTCGATGAAGATTTAACTCAATAGCTGCTTGCTTTTGAACAAAGCCGATACTGTAAACGCAGAAAATCGCCATCTGGTCGTTCATATGTCGAGATGTCGATAGTATATTATACTGAATGGTATTTGGGACTTGGTTGAAATGTAAAGACGTAACGAAAACATGCCAATGAATTTTCTTCGATACTACCTTAACATATAAACATGAGTAAATAATAAAAAACGAAAAGAAAAAAAGTTGAGCTGTTCAGCCTGTCGTCTAAAAGTGTAAAATATAAGGTAGATATGATTGATTATAAGCTTTCAGCTAATATTTATCTGTGTAATTTCTTTAATACTTAATATCTAGAATTTGATGAAAAAGCTTCGGGATAATAGTTAGCTAGCTGCTTTTACTTAGCGAACTTCCTTTTTGTAGGATATATTTATTAAGAATTCCATGAAATTTTCTGTTAACAATGTTCATTATTTTTTCAGTGTTGTCATGCTTGTTAATTTTAGTCGCATGTAACTTTAATTATTTTAATGGTTAAAAATAGATGGACAACAATGGTCTTAAGCAAAAAAGAAAGCTACTGATAATGCCTCATGATCTTACGATGAAAACGCTTTGTAGTATACTCAAGAATATCTTGTACTTCCCGCCTCGTTGCCGTCACAATGTCTCGCTTTTATATCAGATCATATAACTAAATAATGTAATTAGGTTTCTTAAGGATAAAAACTGCAATCAGGGATATCAATGTCAAGAGATTTTTTCTGGAATCTGGTAATTAATGATTTTCGAAAAACATTATCTGCTTTTCAAAACTGCTTTAAAAGTGCTTTTGAGTATGATTTTTTTAATAACGCTTTAATGAAAGAAAAACTATTAATACTTAGTCGTTATCTAAAAATATAATCAATACACTTGTGGCAACTTATTTTTAGTTTTACTAACAAGTTATTTTAATTTTTTGCATCTTTACTGTTCTTCCGCATTTCATCATGTAACTCTTTCTTCACAGAGCATTATGTAGATTTTAAGTGAAAAGCATTGGTATATAAAAGTGACATATTTGAAACTGTGGCGAGTAAAGTTCGGAATTTAAAGTAGCGCGTTTGGCGAATGGGTGATTATAACACTTGTCTGTGTAGAAGAATCGGAGGGAACAACTGTCCAAATGGAAATATGTAACCGAAATTTAAACGCATGATTATCCGAAGTGACTTTTAAACTGAAGTGAGAATTCATGAAGAATCGGTTTTATTCTACATTTAACATTAAGTGAAGTGGGACTGTTGCCTTGTAATATTTGCAAGTAGTAGTTTATTAAAACAAATAGTATGCTATTATCCAGTGTTCCTTGAAAGAATTGCACTGCATTCCCGTTGTAGAGACGTTAGGTATTTTTTGGAAAGCCGGAGAGATGAAAAATTAGCAATTGCCTTCGCCGGGAATCGAACCACGGGCCTCTGGAATACTGGCATAGCGTGCAGAACCACTACATCACGAAGGCACGTTAGGAAAGCGGGAGAAGTACCTTATACCGTCACAAAAACTCGAAACAAGGGATCTTTTTTATACCTGTTAGCACTCACGCATGGTACGACGATCTTTGCAATACATTTATTGCACAAGTTTCATACCCTTTCAATTAAGATTAGAATTAAGATTAGATTAAAGAGCTTAGATTAATTAAGCTTAGATTTAAGAAAATTTAATTTAATTTATTCAAGAAAAAAATCTCGATATTATATTATTAAAAGGCTGAACACTAAAATCTGTTTATGGTTCGCAGTTATTTCTTTTGAAATGTTTAAGCAAATTAAGTATTTTGGAATTGTCCTTGATAACAAATTGTCGTCAAGTACGCCAAATTTTCTGCCTTTTTTCTGGAGTTAAAACATACAGGTTTGATTAAAAATATATTGCTATACTGGTGAACTGGTGATACGTTCCCTTTTAATGTATTTAATTAAATTATTAACTTATTGTTTTCCTTATGTCGTAGAATGGGACGTGATTTTTCATTAAGAGGAGATTTCTTTCAGAGGGATCGTGTTCATGAAACCCAATTTGTGTAGAATTTTTCTTCTGTTGTCTGTGCTTAAAAGCATAAGCAAAAGAAATAGTGCTTTTATATTTGCTCTGTCGAGAAAAACTGAATATGAGATAAAAAAGAAAACAGTTACATAACGAAGCGGTTTTCTAGGGAGTACTAAAGGAAAACTAGTAAAAACTTAGAAATACTAGTACGCATACGTAGATGTAGTGTACTGTTAAAGCAAAAATTATTTATAAAATTCACATTGCAGTATGTTTGTTTATTTGTTTGTTTTATGTGGTTACGACAAAGTCTTGAGAGCTATCTGCCTAAGAGAAGGGAAGCCTTCGGGCAGGACTTTCTAAAGGAAACCGTCTCGTATACACGTTACCATGGGGAAGTCCACAAAAATGCCCATGCAGCCAGCCAGTTCACTTAATTCGAATCTCGGATCGAACTACCAGTGTTCAGCGACTGTATTCTCAACATTTTGCTATGATCTCAGACTTTATTTCATCTTGAAGCAAGAAAGATTTACATACACTATATATAATATCAATACAAGTTTTTCAACCTATATTTCTATTCTAAACTATTAACCAATGAAATCTGCCTCATACAAAGAAAACAAAACCTCTGAATCTAGTTTGAAATGGGATTGCTGTAAAAGTGGCATATAACGAATAAATTTTAAGCCATGTTAAAATTTTCTTTTCCCCAGTCACTAGCAGAAACCTGATCCACTTCATTTGCTAAATATTTCTTAACACTCAGCCACTTTGCTGTCATCTGGAAACAAAAATATGTTTTCTTTTTCAGAACTTTGAACTGGAGGCTTAACCTAGAATGTGACTTGAGATAATACTTAGCTAACATTTTATGCTTTTTTCAAACTGAGATTAGAAACTAGGCGAATTTGGCAGTCTTCACGGTGTGTTCTAACAAAACGGACGGAAGAAATATCGTCCTAAATATCTGTCTCCATTTTTTCTCTTTATTCACCTCCTTCTATTTCAGATAAGCAATAAAAAAACTTAATCCATTTAGTCTCCGTGAAAAGAGGGAGAAATCAATAGTTCTACTTCTTTTACTAAGACTCTCTCAGGACAGGGATCAAAGAGAAGGATTAAGAAAAGGAAGGATTAGGGATTTCGAAAGTCTAGAAACAGAGGTAAAAGCCTCCTCCCTCTTTTGCTAGCTTCTCCTTTCTACTACACAAGGTGTTTATATAATTTTAGAATCGGGGCCATTTAATTTAAATTTAAAATCTAAAGATTATTATATTTAAGCTTTCGATCTGATAACCTATTTCCTGAACCATACATCTGCATCGTGACATCCATCGCAGGAGGAATTTTCATAAAATTTTGTAGGGCACGGATTTCTATTCATCTTGCACTACTCGCCAGAGTTCATCCATTGTAGTGGATTGGCATTTAGAAAGAGCTCTTTTCAAGAGACCAAACGAATTGCGCAAGAATACTGTTGCGTTCTACGGGTTCGTGGATTTGGAGTAATTGTTAATAACACTTGATGAAAAATTAAAACAAAATTTATTCGCCAGTTAGCGATATTACACAGGGCAGTTCCAATGACACGTTTACACTCATTGAAAAGCTACAACAAATAACCAGAAACACAGCCTTTAAGCTGTAAGGGTCAAGACAGCTTCACGGTAAAGCACTAAAGTACCTTAAAAATTACTAAAGTTCTTTAAGTACAGCTCCCGACTCATCGATAGCTTTCAAGCTAATCTCTGAACTCTAGTTAGGACTTTCTTCCCTGAGACTATTCCCTAGAAAACCGCTAAAAATGCGTCCTAGAATGTTCTCTCTCCCTCTATGACATACCGTCAATTATGACGCCAAGTAGTGGCAAATGGGCGATTTTGGGCCAAACCTGGTAACCATGTCTTTCCATGCGACTTACAAGTGGCAACTCCTAGCCTATTTCGATCCGCTTTGCGGGTAAGCTATCTCACCGCGCAGCCGCTGGGCATTTCGCAACACTATGTTGAAAATTGTCTGTATGAGATACTCGGGGGCTTCGTCTTAGGGCATGCTATTCGTGCGGCTCATGCCTGTAAGTTTGAAATAGCAAAAAAATAAATAAATAAATAAAATAAAATAAAAAATTATTTTTTAACTCATTCGAATAATAAAACCCTTATTAATTACTTTAAATACACCGCTTTGTAATGAATCATCGATTTTATTTAAAATCAGAAATTTAAAATAAAATGAACAGCGCGTTGTCGTCTCTCCTCTAATTTTCCTGCTGCATGCTGTGTGAATGCCAGCGTATTTAACAACAAAATAGTGTGTTTTACAAGGACAAAGGGCAAAACTTCCCGCCCCCTTTTTTTTTTTTCTCCCGCAACTTAAAAGCGTATTTGAATTTTCCCTAAATGCGGTACTTTTATAGCATGAGTAAATGAGTGTTCGTTGTTTAGCACTGAATTTGGTGCAATTATTACATTTTATCCATTATAATTTGGTGCAATTATTACATTTTATCCATTATTATTACGCAAAGGCGAATATTCTGCTTCGATGTCTTATACTGTACTGTACATTTATTTGATATTGGGTTCTTATTAATGATTAATATAAAATTCTATCAATAATAAATATAATTCATTTGCAAATTGAACTTAAGAATATATTATATTACGATCTGCATATATGAAGAAAGAATGAATTATAATGCAAACTGCCTGCAAACCTTACCAAACAAACTTTCATTTTAGACCTTAAATCTGAGAAGTTTAAAATTTATAACATGTATTTAATTATTGTTCATAGTATACAATGTTTAACAACATATTAATATGCAAATACTATATTTAACTTTCGAATACATGTAATTCTAATTTTCCTTTATTAAAATAAATTTCAAAATATTTTGTGTTCTGCAGCAAATCATTTATAGAAATTCAAGATGCGTGCCTGGAAATACCCGTATTTGTCTTCATTTTTTAAAGCAATGTAGTGGTAATTTTCGGAGTATAATTTCGGAAAGCTTAAAAGCATTTTCTTCAATGTGCAGTTTATTTACATGCGGAATTTCGAAAGAAGTGCTCGAACTTAAAATATTTAAAGCGATAAACTGTTGTTGCCCGAGACGAAGAAAAATATAATTAGGACAGAACAGAACGGTATATAGAAGAATCTGAAGATTGATCTTATTCGCTTGCCTTTGAACCACTGATTTAAGGCAGATGGAAACTTTAGTTTTACAGTCAAGAGAAATTTAAATTCCTACGGGGTATTCATGTGTAAAATGACATAGTGTTAAAACCTCACCATTGTAAAATTAGCTTGAACTAACTAAACATAAATGATGTCTGATCTGCTAACCTCAACCTTGCTGTGGCGGCTGGTAGATAGTAGATTTCTTTTCTGCAGGATGACATTATTCTCTTTCCTGTCTTATGACAACTTAGACAAGAAGTGGGATTGAATTGTGCCGCATAGTATATTAACATTCGTTTGAATCGTGTTAATTATTATCCACAATAAATAATCGAAAGGTATCTTGCATGAAAATGAATGATTCAATACTTCAAAAACGAAGACACTAAAAGAAGATTTAATTTGATTGTAGCAGGTGATATTTCACATTTTAAACAAAAAGCTGTTTCTAAAAATTTTTAATCCAAAGCATTTGATGCCGTCTGTGTTTTCTTCAAGTATCTTCTTTTTCATTTTCTAGTTGTTTTGTTTTGTTTTGTGGTTTACGCCAAAATATTAAGAAATCATTGCTACATGAAATGGTATATTGGATAACAAGGCAGAATATTAAAGAAATATTCAAATTTGAATATTCCAACGTCGTTTCCTTTAACGTTAAATGATTTGCATATATCGCACCAGCATGCAAGGGATCAGTTACGTTTCATCAAATTTAATTATTTGAGAAAAATTAAATTTGCTTCAACGTAAGTTTAAATTGAGTTTCATTATAATATCAATAACTACAGTGATTATATTATCGATCATGGTGCAAGTTCTGCAGTTGCGATCCAATCAAAAGATTTCTCCTTGATAATGCGATTTTTATCCCATAAATTGCATGATCTACATGAATATGTTTGAATTTTCCTGTATACGTAAAAGTGTTACCTGATCATTAAATTCCATTGATATAAACACAGTTAAGTCTTTTTAAAAATTGATGTATTTTATGTTAATGTTAGTTAATTAATTTTTTTCATGAAATATAATAGGTAACCTCACAGTGATATTTATTTTAGCTGTATCATGTATTTAAAGAGATACGTGAGTGCTTTTTTAAAATTAAAAGGTCATCTCAGTAATTTAAAAGAGTTGAAATAGCGTATGTAGTAAATTCTCGTGCATTTTTTAACAGCCATCAAAATATTAACAGATGTTCAAACTAAGTTCAGTTTTTTATTGGATGATTTACAAATTAACTATAATATTCCCTTTTTTTACTTTTAAAACGAATTCGATACGACTCAATGGTTATAATTTTTTAAAGTATAAAATCGCAAACTTTCATTGCAATCTTTCATCGCAAGCTTTATTCACTTGAATCGTGAACCATCATAAAATAATATCGGCAACATAAAAGTTAATGCCTTGGAAGTTATGGTATTTGTTTGAGCTGAGATCTATCAGGCAGATGGAAAGCAAGTTTTTTTGCAAAATGGTATTTTTTACTTTTCATGACAAAAACAAGATGACATTCAGTCAGAAGATGATAAACTGGAAGTTGCTGGGAAGGCTGCGTCGCGTGATACTGCTTCAAGGACTTGAATATGATAGATTGCGTAAACTACTATTCACAAATTGAAGTTCATGAATCTCACAGCGTTGCAATTTTTTATCAAAACCGAGCGGCAGAAAAGACTTGATGGTGTTTGACATATAGGAAACTGTTGCAAACACATTTGCTTTTATCGAGAAAATAATGGATAATGCTGCTTAAACATCTGAGAAGTAACAAACCAAATTAAATAATTTAAAAAAATAATTTTTTAATTTGAAACATAATTCCATAATTAGTAAGTGTAAATATATTTTTGGGGAGTTTTAGATACTTATAATGATAACATTTCAGCTTTATAATAATTTTTATTAATTCGTGAATAGTTGCTAAATCGGAGCTTAACAATATTTGTGGTCTGAGGTTTGCATAGCATAGATTTCTCTTTGCACAGTTTGTACCTCATCAGTTTGTGAAACTGCGCTTTAGTTCCATTTTTTGCTTCGCTGAAATGAACCTTAGACGCATTTTGCAATTCAGCATCCAGCAGTCTCTGGTGGATAAATTCTCTTAACATGAAAGTTCAATTCGAGTTCAAATTCCCAGCAACATGATGCTTTTTCATGGTTTTGCCATTTGTAACATAAATATAAACCATTTTCCCCAATAAATTCTACCAAGAAGATATTCTATTTCTTAGGGAGATAGTTGTGGTGTGCTTTCACTTCAGTTAAAAAATTATTTACAATATAATACAGGATAATCATTTTATGTTTTAGCACAGCAAAAGTAAAATAATTGTGTGAGATAAAGAGAACTATTTCTTGGCGATTTAGTTATTAGGAAGAGAAGAATACGATTTTCGATTTGACATGTAATGCATAACCCGTTTTTCACTTCATAATCTATCTTGTTTATGTTTAATTAATAAACGCAAAGTATGCCAAGACCATTATATTTTATGACCGTTTGAAATAATGAGTGTTTTTATTATTCATCCAAATCATTGGTTATCACCTGTTTTTATTCCATATTTTATAAAATATTAGTTATCATATAAATTCTTGTTTCTTTTAAATCTTTAAGTATTTAAATTTTTATGTAATTTTGGTTTTATTGTTCTCTGATCATGATTATGCTATTTAATAATTAATTCTATGTGCTTTTGATTTATACTTCTTTGTTAAAAATCCTGATTTCCCATTTTTTCATAAAAATAATAAAAACATGTATCTATTTTACAGTTGGTAGAAAGCATTTTACCCCTCTACAGCTAATTACATGTTTTATGTTACTAGAAACAACTTTTGTTAATCAAAATAATGGTTTAAATTTGTATCACAACTATCATTTGTCTCACTAAAAATTATAAAAAGGAATTATAAGTATAAAACATTTGCAAGATGTATGTAAATGGCTTTCAAGTTTTTCAGTTTGAACTTAGTTATAATGTTAGAGATAGATTAAATATTCCATCGTACGACTGGCAACAATTATGTTACGTAGAAAAAAAATTTACTTTTACATTTAAACTTAATTTTTAACTCTTTAAAACTGACTAAACTGGTGCCGAGACAAAAAACTACTAAAACTAAGTTCAGTACTTACATAATCAAAACTTTTAAATCTAAGAAACATCAAAGAAAGATATCCTTCCTGGTGTTTTGGTAGAATCACGATTAATTGACAAAAACAAAATTCGAAAATGCACTTCAACAACAAAATCTTTAATACGCTATCTCTCAATAAATTAAAACTAATTTAGATCTCCAACCTGAAAACACATAAATTTCAATACAAAATCTAGAGATAGCCTTAAACCCTTAACATTTCAAATACCACACAAATCTCTTCAAAACACCAAGAAAAGATACAATCTCACAATTAAGAAGTTTGTTCATCAAAATCAAAATAAATTCAGTAAACCGATCGTATAGTCACCGACACTTATTTTCAACTACCGCAATATGAATACCCAGGTTGGAATAAAATAACCATGTTTCCGTAAGGATCACATGGGTGACCTACAGTAGACCAATTAATACACAAAAGAAACATACGATATTAAAAATAATAAACACATTTATTGAAAATTCCCACACATTATAATTTAAGATAGCTGGCCAGACTACCCCTACAAAAATCTTTTAAAAGTTACTCATAGTTTTTTTTTTCATACCAATCTCATATTAAACATTATTCCATTAATACAAAAATCATAGTGAAACACGTCACAGTTCTTAATCATTTTAAACAGGAACTCAAGAAGATTAAACTCATTTATAAAAGCTAATTTAGAATAAATCATATTGATCATAGCACTTAACATTAAAACAAAGATTCACTTCCTCCAATTAGTTCAATTAACTTCTGACTATTAAACATTAATAAAAAAAATTTACCTTCTCAGCTAGAAATTTAGAAACGGTAAATATTCAATTTTCATCTACTTAAACATGACAGCTCTTGCTTTAGTATTAAACATTTCCAAATTTAAAAAGATTAATTATCAAAAAAAAAAACAAAAAAAACAATGGAAAGTCACTCACGAAATCCACGTACGCACATCTGAGAGACTCAGGGAGCTGCCCGGATCCAGTCACAAAACGCGGAAACAATAACTGCCAATTCTTCATCGTTTTCAGGAACCGGACCTTTTCATAGTTCCAGCACAGCACTAACCTCCGTCAAGCAGCATTTTAACTCAACAAAATCAACTTCCCTAAAATTTCGAAGTTCCACTGAAGATAAGAGAAGGAGGTCGAAACTGGAGACAACAGACCTCAGGAGATGACGACTTTCCATATTTCCATATTTTCTAAAGCAAAACAGGAACTCCAGCACGAGCGAGCAGTTCAGACTCTTCCACAAATGGGAAAAAAATATCAGCGACGAAAACGAAAATAATAGGCCGCAAAACAGGAATTGCCGCCGACATCATGACGAGCACCCGCACTATCTCGGACACTCCGTAACCAGTATCTCGGAGATAAACAGCTTAACTGTAAACCGCGGTCGACCCGCGAAGAACCGCCGCGTTATATATCTTTATAAATTTCTTTCCTCTCGATTTCACTATGGGCCATTTATTTTTTTTTAATTTATTTTGTCCCAACTTTTCTTTCGGGCCTTTTGAACTCGTATAAAACAATACGAAGTTCCTTTTTACTATCCTCTAAATCTCTAAATTGCCCCCTTTCTATATACCTTTCCTTCGCACCTATGCTTAATTTTTCGCCCATCGGTGCAGAAAGACTTAGCGGGTGCAAAACAAGACATCTGTCTACTTTGTCTGTCTGTCTGTCTGTTCCTCCGCTCCATCCGAACAACCCACTGACCGTGGCCGGCCCCGATGGGGCTAAGGCTCCAAAAAAAATCTGCTAAAAAGTCTTCTCTAAAAATCTCTTTTTCAGTCCAAAAAAAATCCCTCCAGCCTCCCGTGCAACGGCTTAAGAAAACTCGGTTGACACTCACCAAGAAACGCCTCAAAATCACTATTGGCTCAAACAACACTAAAATTAAAAATTCAACCAATCTTAAGGAAACTTTAACTCCCTCTAGCCAACTAGAAAAAGGTAATAAATAGCCTCTAAAATTCTCAGAAATTCAGAACTTTCTACAAGATGACAGACCTTTCTCTCCCACGCAACAGAAAAATGTTTCCAACCTATAACTCTGTCGAAAAATCGCCGCCCCTTAGAACTATTCGCCTCTGAAAGAGCAAAACACGTGTTTTCATCCCCCGCGAAAAGAGGAAAATGCAGCTGGACAGTCTGACCTCTAACCTTCAAAGAAGCCGACTTGTGAGAAACCGAAATACACCCGCGCTCTTTTAACTGTAACACATATTCTGCCAAACTTAAGGGAGCTTTGCCGTTAAGTTTAACAATATTAAATATTATACATTAATTTAAAATAAGCTCAATACAAATTCATTAAACACAATAAAATAATACGCAATAATTATACACAACAAAAAATACATAAGAATTTTCCATAACAATTATGTAAACTGATTCTTTTCCACTCTGCCTGGAGTATTATTTTTACTGTAGCGCAATCTAACGAACTGAAGCTAAATAGAATGATTTCACAATGGAAGGCGATTCTAATATTTGAAGTAACACAAAGTAAAATGTCCAGCTGATAAAATGAAAATATATATTATAAAATGTTGAACTAACTAGAGAGAAACATGAAACGAACGAACGCTTTTGTCCCAATCCTTTATCACCAGCTGCCAGTTCCTGAAATTGATACTTTTTCAAATATTTTTAGCAGTTACTTTGTAGAAAGGGATACACGTTTTTAAAAAAGCAAAACAATCTTAGCCTTATTGAAAAAAAATAAACTCCTTTGGTACACGAATTTCTATGAAATATCAAAAGAATACCAGCAATTTCAGAAAAAAAAAAGTCAATAAACTTAATAAATGTTGTTCTGATTTTTGATTCGTCATTTTTTACTTTTAAAAATATTTTGTCGCATCATATGAACACCCAGGTAAAGTAACAGCTGAGGTATAAATTGAAAATCAATCCCTAAAATATTAATACTTTTTGCAGTTTTCTATACGTTCTTTTAATGCTTCATCACTCGAGACAATTGCCTGGACATCAGATATAGAATTTCATTAGAAAATTATAAATGAACTGTACAACATAATTTACTTCAAGTGCGCATGCATTTTAAAAATCTCAAAATTCTAATACAGACTTTATCTAAAAGAATTTCTTTGAAATATTGTTACGAATTTCGTACATATGTAAATAGTTATTGGGAAATTATACGTAAAATTGTTTTTTATTTTTGGAATATGTAAAAAACGATCTAAAGAAGCGAAGCTGACAGGAAAAGTAAGAATACAGGGGCACGTCTATTTAACATTAAGTAATACCTATCCCGCTAAAGTGACGAGATATCACCAAGCTGGCAATAGTTTTTGGCAACTACTTTTTATCCCCACATTTGGTGAAAATTTAAACTTTCCCACCATTTGGAGAAATTTTGGACTTCCATGTATAACTGTAATAGATAATATAATTGAATAAATGTAACTGCTGACTAATTATATGTAGCTGGAACCGTATCCAGCCCCTCATATGCCTTCCAATAGGGCCATTTGTTTTAATTTTATTTTGCCCCATCTTTTCTTCCTGGCCTTTTGAACTGGATAAAATATACGAAGTTCTCTTTTACTCTCCTCTGAAATACGAACTTGCCCCTTTTCTGTACACCTTTTCTTCGCTCCTAAGCTTGATTTTTCGTCTATCGGTGCAGAAAGACTTAGCGAGTGCAAAACAAGATATCTGTCCTACTTTTTCTGCCTGCATGTCTATTTCGAGAAGTACTAGAGATTTATCGGCGGCCAGAGAACTATATAACGGACTACAGAATATCAGTTTCAGAGTAATAGATATTTAGTTCAGAGTCGGTTACGGAGTATTGAGATGTCTTCGTGCGAGCTTCGCGCTTTAGTTGCGCACTGCATGGCCTTGTATTTAACATTCTTAGTAGTTTCAAGTATAACTATTTATTGTACTCTGTGATACTTTGAAGAGTTGTACGACTACTTTTGGGAAAGTTCCAGAACTGCGGAATATTTCTTTTATCAAGCTATCATCGGTTCTGCATGCATTCAATAAAATTCGTAATATATTCAATATATTACGAACCCGTAAGCAGGCAACAAGATGATTGTATATTTTGAAACATTTAGAAGATCTTGGATATAATGAAAAGAAGACACTTGCTTAGTTGGGTAGAAATATTTCTTGGATAGCTTTCTCGAAATCTGAATTCCACTTTTTCATGCATTATTTTACTGGCGCAACGTTATTATTAGATCGTATTCGGTTGTTATACTTTTATTATTAAGTAATCCATACTTCTGATATTTGACTGCTTTTTAAATTTATAGAAAAGTAATCAAACAAAGAAAGTATTTGAAAGTTGGTAGTTTAGTCCAGAATTATATATCACAAAGAAATTAGAGGATTAATCATTGATGATATTCTCTGTGTACCCCATGAATACATTGCTGCATTGTTTTATCAAATAATCTCCAACCCCAGAACCTTCTGCATAACCCCCCCCCTCTGAACCTTCTGAATAACTAGATTTGTAAATGCTAAATTCTATCCAAGTTAAAAATAGAGTAATTACTGAAAAGAATTACGTCATCAAATACTAGAGCCGCAAGTGTCCAACTTTCATGGTCTTACAAATCTGCTTAAGTACTAATGCTGAAGATATAATTCATCAATGCAACCTTCAAACATTTTGTGTTTCATTCGTGGGGTAATAGCCTTTATCAACAACTACTTTTATGGGCATTCTTCACATGCAATATAAAGCATTACAAAACTTAACGATTGGTTATTAGTGTATACTTCAAGTAATTATCCAAACGTATATAATATATTGCGAGAAAGTATGTTAAGGTTGTTTGCGTATGATTATTGGCCTTTTAAAAAAGCTTTCTGATGTAGAAGGATCACTACTCATTGGCAAAACTGTGGAGAATTGGCTGCGTTCTTATTTCTTCACTTTCGACAGGACGGGAGCGTGTAATAAAATGATTCTCATGTCATTCAATCAAAAACTGGAATCCGGAAAAAAAAGACAGATCCATAATAAGAGTAAGATAGAAGAAAGATAATTCTTTATCTTTTTTTCAAAGCAAACCATATGTATAGTTGAAACTCATTTCTTACTGACTGCACAAAGTCTATTATAATACGTTCTCTTTTAAGTACATGTGGCACAAATACAAATATACTCAGAACTGAAAAGCATACGAATCTTATTTGTAACTAATACAGTAAGGGAGACTTCTTTAGTAAAAATGTCACACTTACCACTATGCTGTATTCTAGATATGCACTAACAGAGCAATTTTGTACTCAAATGTAATCCAATCTACTTTTATTTGAGACGTCTTTTATAAAAAAATTAAAATGAGAATAATTTTACGTCATCAAAGTGCAGTAGTTTTAAAAGAAAGAATTCGATATTTGAATGAATAATGTCCTAAGAGTAAAAGGAATGGTAGAGCATGCTTGCATTGAAGAATATACAATGAAAAACTTCAAATATATTATGATTACTTAAATGAAACGAGGAGAGAATTTTTAAGTAATAGCTTTTAGAAATGCCTCTCTAAAGCCGTACATATTTGAAGAAAGAATAACTGTCCCACCATTGGAATTTTTCCCAACAGTGAATAATCTCGAAAAACATTTAGACCGTTAAGTTACTCAAATGTTTGCAATTTACATTCAATTGCATTCGGACCATAATAAATAGAAACATTTGAAGTTAAAGTAATCTTCGCAAGTTTTTGAAGGATCTGAATTTGCATTGCTCTGCTGTTTACCGAATAATGATAAAATTAAGCTTTAAAATGTTATCCAAAAAATTTGCGGCAATAATATATTTGCTAGAGAATTGTTAATAGTCTATGCAATCCAGGCTGTTCAGAATATCATACTGCGATAGAGCTGCAATTTGATGCAGTATCTATAGACGAATTTTCACATAACTATCAAAAGAAGGGCATTTAAATCTTCAATTTATGTTTGGAGCATTGACATATTTGCAATTTGTTATAATGCATATAGACTTTATACTGGATGCGTAGAGAAATTTGAATGCTCTATCCAGATAATTTTCAATCCATCGACTTAAGCAGGCATGCATTCAAACATTCCTTTGCCAAGACTGTCACTAATACCGGATAGCTGTCATTAATGATTAAAATGGCGTCGCATCACAGCTACCGAGCTAACGACTGAAGTAGTCTATTATTTCAGTATCGTGTTCTCTCGCAATCAAGATCATCAAATAAGACGGTGCTTGCAATTGTCATTGAAATTAAAATCAGTTTTAAAACGTATTTCTCTGTGTATCAGTTTTTTAAAGAGAAAGATGAAAAAAATCTTTTTATTTTTATTCAGCCAGTGCACAAGAATGTCTTCAATTGGTCATTACGAATGTCTTCATTTGTCGACAAATGGACAAATTCAGATAAAAATAAAGAAAGAAAAGTGTTGAATTTTATTTGTTTAAGTAAGGATAATATCCCTTCATGTTTCAAATTTTTTAAAACTGTATATTTTATCCACAAAATGCGCACGAAATATAAGATTATTTTCTGAAGATTGTCAATAGAAGATGTAAAAGGGCTCTTATTTATTAAAAAATGCGAGTGAGGTTTTATTCATACCTTTTTATACTAATACATATCATAAAGCACGTGTTCAAATAAAAATCGCATCACAGTGTATTGTTTGTTCTTGATGAATATAAAAGGTAATACGATTTTACGATTATTTCATACCTTTACTGGCAATAAAACTAAAACAAATTCTAAAGAAGAAGATGTAAAGGGAGTAATTTCGAGACCAGAATAAATGATATTAAAATCTAAGTTGTTCTCAGAATAATGCGAAGAATAATAGCGTAATATTAGAACTGAGTGAGCATTACATGCCGGAAGAGCGGAAAAAGAACAAGATTGGACTCCGATTTTATTCCTCTTCAATCAATAAAAGTTTTTTTTTCCTTTTTTTTATCTTTTTTAGTTTTATAAAAAAAGATGATTTGTCTCCAATTACTGGTTTCCTTTTTGTGCTCTGGCATTTCTCTTTGCTAATACGTCAAATAGCTATAAATACGGAAGCTTAAGGTATAAGGTATATAAAGCGATAGTGTTGTCCTATGTTTTTAAACAATTGGTAATATTTAAGTATCTTTTCTTAACGGAAGTGAAAGATTTCAGTATAGCAAATTTATTTAAAAGAATAATATAAAAGCACAGCAGAATCTTAGGAAAAGTGCCCCTTCCTTTATTTAGGAATCTTTACCCAAAATTTTATTTTCAAAGAGATGCCGTAATAATAAATTTCTACGCAACGACCGATGCTCACCAGCAGCTGAGCGGCAAAGTCACTGAACACTAGTAGTGAGGTCAGGTGTTTGAATCCCGACAAACAGACTGGCTGCATGAGCGTTTCTGTGGCTTTCTCCGTCTGTGACAGTGTACGAGTCAGTTTCCTTTAGAAAGTCCTTCACGAAGGCATCCCTTCCCTTAGGATGATAGTCCTCGAGTGCTTTGCCGTAACCTAACCAAACATGAAACGAAGGTCACAGTGCTAAAGCCTGGTGTGCCCTTTCAGTTTTTTTTATTTTTTTATTTTTTTTTTTATTTTTTTTTATTATTCTGCCTACATAGTTCTTCATAGAATAATCTCCTGATGGAAATTCTACATAAACAGCTATGATAAATTCAAAAATTAAAAATTCACCAAATGTCTTTTAAAAAATGCATTTTTTCTGAAGTAAATAATAAATTTTGACTATTCGTCCGCCTCACAGATATAATAGGTAGTTCTCTCTATTATAACTGCACGGGAAGCTAAAATCAACGGCATCAACCTAGAAATGTATTAAACATGTCAAATGAAAAAATATAGATTTTTATTTAAAAAATCAAGAACACATGAATCATTTTGTCGTTTTCAACATATATCAGAAATATTAGAATCCACTTGCGCTATTTTCTGTCATTATAATAAGCACCAAACATTATCGTATCCTCTCCATCACGTGCATGATGAATTTTTCTCGTATTCTTTTTACAAGGCATTTATCACATTATTTTTTCTTCATCATTTACATTTAACACAACGATTGTGAGTACAATAATGTTCAGAGACGTTAATGTCAAGGGTCTGCAGTTGTGGCGGGGTGGAGTAGAACAGTAACAATTTTACATAGTACAGAATATCCTTCGGGACATAATCGTTTTGGAATATGAAAATCATACCAAAGTCAAATCTAATACTATTGTGTTTGAGATTAAATTCCAGTGCATTTAAAAAAATCACATATTCGCGAAGCTAATTTCCCATGCTGCGTATTTCCCATGCTGCGCTAAATTCCCATGCTGCGTATCGGATTGTTAAGAGGTTCATGGGATAACAATAAGTTTTAACGATGAAGAGTGGAAGAGTGCATTTAATCTCTTGCAGAATGCTAGGCTTGGCCTTGCAGTGCTTTCATTGTCTTAGTGTGTCCTAAGCATGCTCTATCAAATATAATTCTAGGGAATACTGCCCAGCCGGTACAGTGGTTCGTGACTCTGACTGCCTTAGGGGTGGACCCGCGTTCAAATGCCGGAGAAGGCGGGGTTGTAACTGTCCGTCCCTTCACCGAAGGCAACGGTGGCCACCTACAAGGTGCTTCCATAATGAAATGGCCATCAATCCCGGTCCTTATAGTGGCGCAAGGCTAATGGCTGTTTAATAAAACGCCCGGGTGTTTAAAAAAATAATTCTAGAGAATGATGTTACTCCATCCTCTAGATTCTTTCGCCTTTAAGATAATCGATCAGTACTGTAGCGCGATAGTAACCAGCATTCTCGTCCATTAAGAAGAAATTATTGTCGACTGAATCTCTATGAAAATTAGTGAAAGTATCCAGAATCTCATAACTGTATATTTCAATGCTCATACTTTCACTGAAACTTGTGTTAGAGCGCCCATTCAAAATGATGCCCACCCATACCATGATTTCACCACTTTTGCACGGATGTTTTCAGGCTTATTGCTTCCTTCAAACATGGCACGTATGAAATCCTTCTTTAAACAAAAACAAAATACATAGTGAAGAGAATTATGTTCCAGTGCATGATATTCTTATCACGATGATCATCAGTGCACAGGTGCAATCGCAGCCCGATTTAGCTAAACATAAATAATGGGCCTCCTTGTATGCAGCGGTCTCCCCGTGGTATATTTGGATAGTGAGTTTTTGTAGCTTCATCGATCTCCCCTGCATCTGGGCTGTCATCTGGGATAACATCAGTTACCTATTTTACTTAGTTATTGATAAAGAAAGTCCTGAGAGTCTGTAATAGCGCAATTTTTTTTTTACCTTGACTTTGTTGTCTGCATACCTCACCAGTATTCTTAAACCGTATTCAGATTCCTGACGTTGTGCGTTTGGCTACTTCTAGGTCTTTAAAGATTTGTGTCAAAGTTTGCTCTGCTTCCATTCCCCCAATCACATACCATTTGTCACAATTCATTAAATGACTTCTCAACGATCAACGATATGTTCTCCTTCCTATGCGCCTCTCAACGATCAACGATATGTTCTCCTTCCTATGCGCCAATATTTTATCCAATCCATAAAATCAGAATCTAATTCAGTCCCTTGAATTCTTTTCCTCGCGTGCGGAAAGAACGGGCTCAAATGGTTGAAAAACCCTCTGTGCTGAAAATGAATTTCATTGGACTACGTGATAATGTTTAACATTGAGCTACCAACTATCTAATACTTTCAGTGAACTTCACATAACAGAATAATAACATAATAATAAGAGTTAATATAAAGCAACTTTTTATAGTTTTTTCTTTTAATTTTGTTGCCAATGTATCTACTACGTACTTTGTGAATAAATGATTATTTTAAAATGAATTATTAAGATGACCTTGAAACGCGCTTTCGTATATTGGCAGCTTTTCGTTTTTAGTTTCAAGCATATTAAGCATTTTGTTTCTGATGCTGATATTTTTAATTTTTTTAAAGATGACAAGCAAAATATTTTTACACGTATATTAATTTTTCCTAAATCTTTATACGTTGGTACGCAATTGTCATGGTAGATTACCTTAAAAAAGGGGCATTCTGTTGTAACGGAGTATCTGACTGTGAAAATTTCATGAAGCTGAAAAATCATAAAAGAGTAGAAGAGCTGGAATTTGAGAAATCAGGAACAAGACTAGAAGCTGAAAGAATTACAGGGAATTATTTGTACACAATTTGCTTTATACAATCATGAAGACATGAATGTACAATTCCGTAAATTAGCATTTACATAATATTAAGAACTATGATCAAGTGCCTATCATATGCGTTGAGGTGGTAATCGTCCAGTGTTCAGTAATACCTTGTAATCAAAACTGTACTAATTGGAGACGTTGATAAAAATTCCAGGTTTCTTAAGGAATTGATTTTGCTTCGTATAGAAAAATTATCTTATTTGAACTGATTTTTAAAACTTTTTAAAACAACTTTTATAGCTTTTTTCCCCTAGTGTAGATTGTAAAGATTTTGGCATTGAAACATGAATACGTATTTTAAAAACTTATGAAAATTACATTTATTTAAATAGACATCGGAAGGATATCTTATGAAATTATAATGATAAAAATCTGCGTAGCTATAGACATAAAATAAGCTGTTTCTGGGATTATATATGAATTTTTTGTTAGGAAATAAATATATCCAGTAGCAGTAATTTCGTGTGTTAGAGAATTCCGTAATTGTGTGACTGAAACTTTTGATTGAAACAAGACGGTGCAAAGAAATAACTGTAATATGTGAATCAAACCTAAAACAATCAAAAACTGGAACAAAGAAAGTTTTGTTTCCGAAGAATATGGAGTTATTTTTGATCCCCATGGAAAACGGTAGAATTTATTTAAAATCTATCTTTATCTAAGATTGCTTTTTTAATCAGTTTTTAAATGTAGGTATGCATCTAAATATTGCATCTAACATGCAAATTCCTCTGATTAACATATTTCTGTACACCTTTCTGTTTTTACAATTTTTGTGGAAATACATACCATGGATTATACAAATGAAAAATGTTATCCGAAATTGATTAGTCTACAAAAGTTGAGATAGGCGTACTGAGCTAATTTAATTACGTTATAAAACTTCATTCTTATAATATTTTTTTACTATTTTTTTAGAGTTTAACTCCTTAATTTCTTTTTTTTTATTCTGTGCATCATGAAATCAATTAAAGTACATGAGAAAGTAAAAATGTTGAGAGATTTGAATATTTAATTTTATTTTTCAGGTTTCAGATAATGCGTGAAATATTTTGTGCGCTACTCTTTCAGCGTCAAAGCTGAGGGCATCAAAAGACCTCCTCCCTCCACAATAAAAGATACATATCCTTGTGAGATTTAACCTTCTTTGCTATCATACAATTAATGCGATCTTACTAGGGAACCTGGCGACTTCTCGCACATGCGTGAAGAAATAGCACACAGAGGAGAGGGTTTAAATTGCCCTTTTATTTGATTAAAAACTCTTCAACAAAAATGCACATGCTTCGTGCTCACAATAACACCGACTACTTTCGGTAGGAACTTAAGAATAATTTAGCAATAAATTTAAATGGCAAAGTGCTAGACTACTTAAGACTAACTAGCTCAGTCAGGAAACTACCCCCGCGATAGGCTTTAACTAAACGGCAACTCGGAGTAACAGCAGAAAGGACAGAATAGCAATAAGCGCTAAGCTAGTGAAGTCATTCTTTGACTAACTTTCTCTTTTCGCCGTTTAAATACTCTTTTTCACTTTAATTTAATTTGCATCTTGGGGAGAAAAGGCGAGGCGAAATTGAGGAGTTCAAATGAGATAACAAAAACTGCAACAGCTGGTTGTTTAGACTAAGGTAAACCTTACATCTTACATCGCTAGAATTTTACTATCGCATAACAAGGCTTCAAAAGCCTGGGTAAGATATTTAAATTCTAAAACAAACTGTAAATCAAACTTTACAATCTAAATCTTGACTTTCGAAATTTACATTTTACAGACGATAATCGTCGCACATGCATACAATTTTTCTTATCAATTTCTTGTCTTGTCTCCTTCCAGGTATTTGGAAGGAAAATAGTTTAGAACTAGTTCAAAATTTAACTTACATTTAATATGCTAGGTTTTAGACACTTAAATTTTTATTTAATAACATATAGAGTACATTTATTCACTTTATTCTTTCCAAAAATTTTTAAACTGCTCACTGCTCTCCAGCATGTTTCCGTGTAGAATGTGTACAACACTGCAAACTAATCCACATCCTCCTTGTTAGGAACTAGACATACTAGATCTCAGAAATACACCCTTCATCTTTGAGGTGCTAATTATAATAAAAATTAGTGTTGGATCAAAGTTTCAAAGGTACTTTCTGAGACTTTATTCAGCATTGCTTGGCACAACATATTTAATCTGGAAACAAATATTTTCAGAGAATATTAAAGAACAAAAAATTATTCAGGAATTTTCCAAAATTTTAAATAGAAGTCATTTGATTACCAAAAAAAAATAATTAAGGAAATAATTAATTGTCTGAGGAAAATTAATTTGGTACATCCATTAAACAATCCGAATAAATTAAGTAAAATTAATTACTTGAGATCATAAAGGAAAAGAAATTTACTGAGAACCTGTAAAGTTTAAATGCATTTCTCCGTATTGTAAAATTTCAGCTAGCTGATTTTTCCGTATGCATCGATTAACCGGATTTCGTGATTCTTCTTTCGAGAATAAATCAGAAAAAAATGAAATTTACAAAATAAAAATGGAAAAAAAAATAATAAATTATGTAACTGGTGCAAAATTAATATCTTAAATATAAGTACTGTAATTAACAAAACAGGAAATGAACTATGTAGATGGCCTCAAAGCGTAAATTAGCATAGGTAAAGTGACCTTAGAGTGAGTAAAAATATTAAAAATCTAATTTGAATATTTAAGTTTATTTATTTATTTTTCCATTCTTCTTCACATTCAGCTATCTTTCTTTTTTTACATCAAGTGCAGTTTTACGCACTTGATGTAAAAATAGTTTTCAATAAAAGCATTACCAAGCCCTAGTTCCAAATAACCTAAAACGAGTTTAACAGGGTAAGTCGTGCAAAATGTCGAATAAATAATTTTAATTTTTTCCCTCTTATCAGCTACTTTTCTCAATTTTGTACTTATTTTTCAATCGAGATGAGTTCGAGATGTCGTAAACTGAACCATCGTAAAGCATCTGTTAATTGTACTTCATAAAAGCTTCAACCTGAATACTGCAGGGACCACACATAAAATCCGCTCAAGATTTCTTGCACAGATGGTTTAAATGCCATTAAAACAGTTATTCTACATATTTAATAGCTGGAAAACATTACACCATTACATTTTCCGCTATTATGATATTAAGATGATCTGTTAGACCAGATAAAAATAAAAAAGACCTACTATTAAAACGAAGGTAGACACTTTTACGAAAGCTCGAAGCAATAAAATATGTAACAAAGTTAATTCTTTTTGTCAACTTCTATCATTTTATTTTAAATGTATGACAGATTATTCGTATTATTGTGGGAAATGTTATGTCATGATATTCCCTAATCCCCTACTGTGTGACGTATGCATTGCGTCAGCATGTGTTTCCCGCCTTCGGGAAAAGACGAGGATTAGCTGGCGAGCGGAGCAGACGTCGCTCAATCGCTCGTATACCATTTTCATTAATTGTAATCCTAATGTAATCTATATTTGTAAATAGTAATAAATGTGTGTTATCAACTATGGTCGTTGCCTTTCCCCACATTTTGGGGGCTCGACCGTGCCTTTTGTGCATGCGTTAATCGAACCCTAGACACCAGCAATCACTAAAGACGTTCAGAAAGCTAACAAAGGCAAGACGTGCTTTTATGACGATTTAATATTCTTCTTCAAGCCGGACAACGTATGTGAATGAAGACGTGCCTTTATGACGATTTAATATTCTTCAAGCTGGACGACATATATGAATGATGTTACATGCTACTTGTCCGTTCTGCTCATTTTGGACGTTAAATCGAAATTCGATTTTGGATTACATTGGATTGGCCAAGATATATATTTTATTATAAGGACTGCCCCGACGTTAGGTAGGCCCATTTTTCCCTAATTCGTTCATAATTTATTAGTATTACGATTTTAAGCTGTGTTTATACTGTTTAATTCTCATTCATACATACCCTATTTCATATTCATATTGTCCTGTTTTACTGTTTAAAGAATTATGGCTCTAAAATTAGGTAATATCCCATTGATAGCGAATTCTCTTAAATATGGCACAACACGAGTTATTAAATTATTTAATATCGTGCTCGGATATTCCGATTTTGATCATTCTTCGCGAAAGCGAATGCGAAATTTTGCCGCGTTCCCGGACAGTTTCGATTTGGCAAAACATAAAGAACTTCTATTAAAGGATTTCTCTTTATCAGATTTTATATCAGTGGCTAATTTATTGCATTTGGAAGCTTCCACTAATAAAGATGTTTTATGTGAAAAAATTTTTCATTCGCTCATTAATCTGACGGATTTTCACAATTCCCTAGATGTTAGTTTTTTATCCGATAACGATCATTCAATTTCAAACACCGACAGTGGACCGACGCCTGTAGGTCTAAGTTCTTCTGTTCCCCCTTCCCCTCCCTCCACGGCGCCAAGCCCAAATCGCGTTGTTTCTTCTGACGCGGAAGTAATAAATTTGAATTCGAGTCGCTCCGGTGTTTATACGACGGCGAACACCGAGATTCGCGAGATGAGTCATGATTTATGGTTTATTTTGAGAGATCTTTCAAACACTTGCAGAAACATTTTAGGCAATGATTCCTATTCAGTCCGCGCTTTTTTCAACGATATAGAGGATAATTTCCAATTATTCCCAAATCTTACCGACCAGCAAAAATTAGTTTTTGCGAAACGACTTGTTGTGGTTACTGCGAAAACTTTTTTGTTTTCACAACGGAATCTCAATTCATACGACATGTTTAAAACAGTATTACTTAATGAGTTCTCCGATAAAATTACGTCTATTGAAATTCATAAGCAACTCGAAAGAAGAAAAATGCTCTTCAATGAAAGCTCTTTGCAATATTTTATCGCAATGCGCGAAATTGCGAATCGTGGTGACGGTGTTATCGACGAGGCTTCTGTCATTCAGTATACCATTCAAGGAATACTAGGTACCCCATCCGATAAAATTATTCTCTACGGTGCAAAATCATATTCTGAATTCAAGGAAAAGCTACGCACTTATGAATCTGTAGTTACGACTAGACATACAAATATCTCTCATCCATCAAATTTTAAAAATACGAATAATGGCCCCAGACGTGGTACTGGACGAAAAAATTCAGACCAACAACACGACACGAAATTTAATAATACTGGTCCATCTAAACCTAAACCACAAACTTGTTTTAACTGCAATGAGGTCGGACACCTCTCACGGTCTTGTCCTAATCGTTCTCTTGGCCCAAAGTGTCTAACTTGTGGTCGTTTTGGACACAAATCTATGGATTGCTGCCCCAATGAGACTTCCACTCCACCTGCCGAAGTAAATACAGTACAAAGATCTCACGGTAATATGTGTAAAACTGTCGTTATACTCAATAGCACAGTTTCTGGATTAATTGACACTGGAAGTGAGGTCACATTACTGAACCAAAACACATGGATTCAACTTGGTTCTCCACCACTTTCAAATAATTCTGGAGTGTTGACTGATTTCGGATTCTCGAAAATTCCTATTATTGGCTGTTTTCAAACCATTATCAACATTGATAACCAGGACGTTCCGGCTAATATTAGAGTTGTTCCAAATCATTCTATGCAATTTTCTCTTATTGTAGGATGAGACGTAATTAAAAATGCTAAATTAACTATTACACCAGACGGTATATATTTTTCAAGACCTCCCGCGCAATGCTTTGAAACTGCTCCTGAATCTTTCATTTTTGCAATAAATGACGATGTTCCAGCTTTTGATATTGGTTCAAATGTTTCCAAAGAAACTCGTGCTGCGGCAGAACGTTTGCTGAATTCTTATGTCCCAAATAAAACAAAGACGACAGATATTAAACTTAATATCACTCTATCCGATGATAAACCGATTTTTCACCCTCCTAGACACCTTCCTTTTGTTGAACGGGAAATTGTTGACAAACAAATAAATGAATGTTTGAAACATAAAATTATTGAACCTTGTTCATCTCCATATGCCAGTCGAGTTATCGTGGTGCGTAAAAAAGACGGCATACCCCGTGTTTGCATCGATTATAGGAAACTTAATCGACTTTTAATTAATGATCATTTTCCTCTTCCCCTTATTGATGACATTTTGGATAAACTTCAAGACGCGCAAATTTTTAGTACTCTTTACCTACGTAACGGCTTTTTTCATGTGCCAGTAGCGGACGAAAGTAAACCATATACAGCTTTTGTAACTCACAACGGACAATTCCAGTTTCTTCGAATGCCATTTGGTCTTTCAAATTGCCCTTCAGTATTCCAGCGCTTAATAAATTATGTTTTTCGTGATTTAATTGTCAAAGGTTTTATTTTACCCTACATGAACGATGTAGTTATTCCGGCCAAAAATGAAAATGAGGCCATTCTTCGTGTCAACCAAGTACTCAAAGTTGCTAGTGAATATGGTCTAGAAGTTAATTTTCGTAAATGTCAATTTCTTCATAAAAAATCGAATTTCTTGGACATATCGTTGAAGGTGGTAAACTTTTTCCTTCCCCTTCGAAATCAAAATCTGTAATTAACTACCCCGAACCTAAGAGTACGAAAGACGTCCAACGCTTTCTCGGTCTCACGGGATATTTTAGGAAATTCATCCCCTCATATTCTAGCATTGCAAAACCCCAAAGTGATCTCCTTCGTAAGGACACACTCCTTTCAATTTCATGCTGATCAGAAAGCCGCATTTCACAGATTAAAATATTTGCTTTCTCAACAACCAGTTTTAAGTATTTTTAATCAAAAGAGTCCTATCGAAATTCATACCGACGCATCCATTGATGGCTTGGGGGCAGTCCTACTACAAAAATCTATGAACGATAACAGCTTTCACCCTGTCTACTACATGTCAAAGAAAACATCGGACAACGAGCGTAAATACACCAGTTATTAACTCGAAGTCCTTGCAATTGTTAAAGCTTTAAAAAAGTTCCGTATTTACGTCCTTGGTTCACACTTTAAAATTATCACTGACTGCAACGCTTTTGTGCAAACTTTAAATAAAAAGGAACTCAATTCGAGAATAGCCCGATGGGTTTTATATCTCCAAGATTTTGACTACGAAATTGAGCACCGTATCGGCTCAAAGATGGCTCACGTGGATGCCCTCAGTCGCAGTCCATGTTGCATGACTATCCAAGACAGTGTCCTCCTCCAATTTCGCAAAGCACAAGAAACCGACGAGCATATTACGGCTATTAAAGCACTCCTTCAAACGACGCCTTCGTGTGATAACTTTCTCGTTAAGAACAATCTCCTGTACAAAAACGTCAACGGCATTGACTTACTTGTGGTGCCTGAGAATATGCAAGCACATGTCATTAAAACAGCTCACGAACGAGGCCACTTCGCCCTAATTCGCACTCAAGAACTTTTAAACAAAGAATATTTTATCCCAAATCTGAAAGAAAAAATTGAGCGGTGTATCCATAACTGCATCCCATGCATCCTCAATAATTGAAAGCGTGGCAAACAAGACAGACTTCTGCACCCCATTTATAAAGACGACTCACCCTTGCACACGTACCCTATCGACCACTTAGGTCCCCTTGCCACCACATCAAAGAAATACAAACATATTTTGGCAGTTATAGACTCGTTTACTAAATTCGTGTGGCTTTATCCGACAAAGTCTACAGATGCAGATGAAGTTATCAGTCGGCTGGAATCTCAAAGATCAGTGTTCGGAAATCCTTCACGGATTATCTCTGATCGAGGCCCTGCATTCAAATCCACTGCATTTGCAAACTATTGTGACACACAGAGAATAAAGCACGTTCTTATTACAGCTGGCCTCCCACGATCGAACGGTCAAGTTGAGCGTTTGAACTCCATTATTATTACTGTCCTTTCTAAACTCTCCATAACCAACCCTGAGCAATGGTACCGCCATGTTCCCGCCGTGCAACAAATTATTAATTCAACTTTTCAACGTAGCATCAATTCCACTCCCTTTGAACTTCTCTTTTTTGAGACTAAAATGAAATCGCAAAACGACATAAACATCGCTGCTCTAATCGACGAGGAGATCAAATCTGCATTCATTCAGCAACGTGACGATCTCCGTAAGGACGCAAAACAGCAAATCTCTAAAGTGCAACACGAAAATCGCCGTATTTATAATTTGCAACGAAAACAGGCACAAAAATTTCAACTTCATAACCTCGTGGCTATCAAACGAACTCAGTTTGGCCCTGGTCTAAAACTCAAACAGAAATTTCTCGGACCTTATAAAGTCACCAAGCTCAAACAAAATGACACATATGATGTGGAAAAGTGTGCATTTTTCGACGGACCATCCAAAACATCCACTTGTGCTGAATACATGAAGCCCTGGTCCAACAATATTGAACGTATCACTTGATTTTTATACAACTGTCAGCATTATAGCTCCTCATGAGTTTGGGCAGATGACACCTGAGAACTTTCTAATAATTTTTTTTTCCTCATATCAACTTTTTAATTCATTTTGTCATACTAATGTTCTTTTTATTTTTAGTTAACTGCTTTAATATATTTTTTTGCTCCATGTGTGTAAGTATCCTCAGCTTTGTATCTACAGAATATTTTTTTCATACCTATGTTACTATATTATAATAATTTTTTTAATTTGATGATATACTATGTTGCTTCAGGCGAGATCGCCTGTCCGGTCATGATGGCCGAATGTGGGAAATGTTATGTCATGATATTCCCTAATCCCCTACTGTGTGACGTATGCATTGCGTCAGCATGTGTTTCCCGCCTTCGGGGGAAGACGAGGATTAGCTGGCGAGCGGAGCAGACGTCGCTCGATCGCTTGTAAACCATTTTCATTAATTGTAATCCTAATGTAATCTATATTTGTAAATAGTAATAAATGTGTGTTATGAACTAGGCTCGTTGCCTTTCCCCACATTATAATTTGAGCTATGCACTTACTAGCAATATATCTATTTTATACTGACCTGTAAATATTAAGGGATAGATAGGATTTAGGGCAAACATTTAAAAGCAAACAAGCGAGAAAACTAAAAATTCTCACGAATGATAATTTCCTACATGTAGTGAAACATTGTTGCCTTTGGTAGAGGTTGCACATCTTATAGGACTAAAAACTGTAAAACATGATGATCAGGGATATAATAATTAAAGAGATATGATACAAAGAAATGTTTTGCGCTTAAATAAATAAGAACAAATTTAGTACGCAGTACAATTTACTGTAACGTGAATTCAGGCTTGGCACCCTCCCATCTCTACTATTAAACTGTCAGGTGTTTCAACTGGGATAAAAGACCACATATGATGTACCCCCCCCCCCGTTGCAGTCCATTTGAAAATCTTGTAAGAAGTCAAAACAGGTATTTCTCTTTCGATGTAATTGCACAAACATTTGATCAGATTTAGCGCTAAAACCGATTTCTGCGCAGACAAAGGTATTTTAGGCATGATAAGTGCTCCATTTAACAATATTCGATTAGCTGTATGCCGTTTGTTGCTTTTCTAAACTTATTTTCGAGTACTTAACGTTCAGTTTTGTTGTTGTTGTTGTTGCTTATGTTCATTTATCTGACGTAGTCAGCCCAAGCCAGCGAAATTCCTCGTGCCAAGAAGCGCTAGAATACGCCTGCCGTTGGCAACAGCCCTTGAGCACCATTCAGGCCATTCGGCACGGCAGTCAGCGATTCTAACCACTATACTGGTTGGGTGGCACATTCAGTTTTAAATTACCCACAACAGAAAAATATATTAGCAGTTGGAAACCAATGTACGTACACCTCGTATATATATAGGCTGCTTAACAAATGGTGTACCATAAAAATAGATGGGATCATATAAATTTTCTTCATTTTTAGATAATATTAGATACACTATGATTTGAAAAAAGGCTTGAAATTGAAGATATTTTATTCTTAACCGAGAAATTTTATATTTCTAAATCTTCACTCGAAATGCTTATACACATACTCGAAATGCTTATACACACGAGTTTTCAGTTACCCGAGGACGCATAAACGGCATCATCTCGGATTATCTGACAATAAAATGTACACTTTTTAAAAACATACATATATATATGTAACCATTTTTTACGCTTGGCGATCAAGTTTCCTTTTTTTTACTTCCTTGTACGAAGTAAAACGGAAGTATTGTAATCGCTAAAAGTTTAGGCAGCATATTTCAACGAAAATATCCATCTTGACCGCTTTCGAATGCAATTTAACAATGTTTTTGCAAGATATCTGTACGTAAGGACAGAATAAAAGACTCTTTTCCTCCAAAAAAATTATAAAACTGCTTTAAAATGAATTCTGAAGAGAATTTTTCGTGGCGTCTGTACAGACGTACGTTCGTACGTACGTACGTATCTTGCATAACTCAAAAACGAGTCGTCTCAGAACGTTGAAATTTTGTATATAGGACTACTATAACATGTAGATGTGCACCTCGTATTTTGGTTGCAATCGCCGCGCCAAACGTATATATATATATATATATGTATCCACTCTGTTACCCGGCTTAGTGATCTCAGGTTCTTTACTCTTATATGTTTGTAAATTCTACATTTTTTGCTTTAAAAATGATTGAATTATGTTGTTCTTGTCTTCCGGTTAAGGTTTTTATGCCTTTAGTAAGTCTGTATGCAATATTTTTAGAGTTATCAACAATTTTAAAGTTGTTTAAGTGCCACTAAGCCTAATAATTTTTTTGGTGGTGGCCATTGCTTGTTTACATTTGAAACAGCAGTGTAGTGGATTTGTTGGCAATCTAAAGAAACGTAGCTTCGCAACAACAAAGATAACGCCTTCATTTATTGTTGCGAATTAAATAATGCTTAATCCTTTCTGGAATTTTTTCTAGGAAATAAGTGTTTAAGATTTACATAATTTTTAATAATTAATTTAATTTTTAATAATTAGTCATTTTTAATACAGATATTTTGAGCTTTTATGTATCTTTGCCTTGTCGCGAAGTGAGAACTGAATTAATTGAATGAGAAATACTCAATCGTCTGTGAAAAACTTTTTTGTTTTGTTTGCTTAATTTCTTTTATACATAGTTCTAGCTTTATTATAGTATTTGAAAAGAACATGTGGCAACGATTAGATAATTCTTTAAATGATATAAATTTTGTGCATTCTGAGTTATAATATGAACGAAACATAATACTGTTAAGTGAACCTAGCGCCAGATTGTCGCTATGTTAAACAAATAGAGTGATGTTTAAAGAATGCCCTTATTCTATTGTGGTTTATGCGCTGTCGGCGAAGTAGATTTAATTAAATCCAATAAGTTTAAACGAAATGCAAGAAAAAAATGCGTATAATTTTATATTTAATACAAGGAAGTCATGTGGTGTACACATCAGATTTTTTACCTTTAGGATATAAGATATTTTCTCCCTCCAATTCTGCATGCTTTCGTGGTGTAATTGAAAACAAACGATGCGCATATTCGAGAGGTCCAGGGTTCGAGTCCCGGCAGGGGCACTGCACATTTTTGACTTATCTTGCTTCCAAATAACATAATGATGACTCTCTAGTGAAGCCCGAACTAAAAGGTGGTGGACATTCGTCAACTCCAGAATTTGGTGACTATTACTCCTAATTAAAAGAAGGAGCATATAATATATTTTCACCCTCCGTCCAGCATGCCTTCGTAGTGTAACGGTAGCAACCTCGGGGCGTATCCGAGAGGTCCAAGTTCGAGTCCTGTTAAGGGCATTGCACATTTTTCACGTCCCCTTGCTTCAAAAAAAAATTTTTGATGTTTAATAACTCTACCAGGATATTCCAAGTGAAGAAACAGTTGTTAGACACTAAGTTTTTAACTGTATGTGGTTTATTAAAATTTTCCTACATTTTCCTAGAAAAGAAATTGCACCAGACTCACATTGAGCCCGAATGTTATCGTATAGCAAGCAGATATCATGCTTCAACACACCTGTCTTTCTATTTTGGATAATTCATTGAAATCATTGAAGGTTTCTAATACGCATCAACATATATTTTTTGTCTCGGGAACTCAGTGAAGGGGAAAAACTCTGCCTTTTTCAGAAAATAGAAACCATGATTTTTTCCCAAAGCAAACTGCGTATAACTTCACTGAAATAATCTTGGCTTGCTTCTTCAGCACGAGGTTGAATAAATATGACTATCTTATGCGATTTCGATTACGTTTTGCACAGTTACCGCAAATTCAGTTTCTTTCAATCAGCATTTCATGAACCAAGGTTATTTTTAGATCGAGTTTTAATTTTTTATTGTCTTGAGTCCGTTGGCAAAGACTTTTTCTTAGATTTTCTGAAAAATGTTTTACAGATATTGAAGATGGCTCGCTGACACTTTGTTTGCTATAGATATCAGCTTTGAGTATCGAAAATTCCTGCCACCACTTCGTTGCAATCTTCTGATTTATAGTGATCTATAAACTGCACAATTTGACTGGGAATTTCCATTTGAAAATTATCTGTTGCAATTAGAAGCAATACTCCTGCAATAACCTTAAACTTCTCGAGCTTTTTAACGGTCGCCCAAAAGTGTGCTAAAAATGTTTTATTTCGAGCAGTTTTATCGCTGCTCGCGTTCAAGTCGTTAGGTTTATTAATTAAAAACGCATTCAAGATTTAGAAAACATAAAATAAATAATCAAATTAATACGAAATTCAGAATTCAGGATTCCAGGTTCACATGCTCGTGTGGCAGACAACGTTATTAAAAAAAAAAATTAAAAAAAAATTAGATGGTTCTAGGTACCTTCGTTTTTTCAAAGTGAAAGCACATACAATATACATGAAGATTGTTTAGCATTTAATTTATTTAAAAGGCAATAACATTTGCTGCCAACAATTCGAAAAGGTATATGCAGTTTATAGTGAACCAACGCCAAATCCAGTTTTGATACTAATAGCTCATTTCGGGACTCAAGTTTTCTAGCAGTTTTTTCACTTCTGCGTCTCAACATCTTCTAGTGGCTAGCATGCTACTATCTTACATTCCAGTCACATCGCGTTCTTACCCAAGAATGTATTAAAACATCATTTTTTTTATATACTGCCGCTAATGCATCAGATTTTAGAAAGCAACAGCTATTACCAGTTTTTAATTCTAATGATTATTAAAAAGTGATAGATAACATTTTCTTCATAAAATGTTCTTTTTAATATGTCTTTGATATCACTAAATTAAATCACTAAACAAACATTCAAGCAGAAATTAATAAATTTCCTAAATAATCAGAATTTGAAGTGATATGTGTTTATATGCATCTCAGTTTCACAGCTTTGAAGATTTCCAAACACATATCCGGGAATTTTCTGTTTTATGGTTTTTTATAACTTTCGTTACCCCTTTTCGTAAAGGACTTATATGCGCCTGTTTTAGATTTATTCAAATTACCTTCAAAATTTAAATTGTTCAGAAGTGAAATACAAACAAATATGAAAATATTTTATTCTGAATAAAAATATATTAAAATGATATAATCTTCTTCATTATATTAGTATCTAAATCTGAGGACTAACAGAAATATCCTCCTTAATTTTAAATATCTTTTCATTTCCCCAAAACAAAAGTTCTTTACTATAATTTAGTCTCTTGTGAAGAAACGTTAAATAGATTTTCAAGAGACCTACAAAAGATTCAGAAATTGCATTTTTAATCCATGAAATGACTGCTTCATTTTCATATCAACGCTGTTTTATAAAAATTTCTCTTTGTCCCTATTCCCGTGTTCTTACAGAAAAAAGAAAAGAATTACTCAAGTTGTTGCCCAGTTTTGTTGTAAAGCTATCAGTTTCAGATATCCTCACACACGGAGTGTTTTTAGTAATTTATATTGCTAAACCAAGTTCATTTGTTTCTCGCATATGCCTAGCATGGGCAAAATTTCGCTTAACCGTCTCCATCTTTTAGGACTTTATTGATATCTCAAATATTAAAGTTCAGAGTTGTTGCAAAGTGTAATAACCTCCAGGGAGGCAGCCAGACTGACCATCCATCTCCCTTAGCCCAATAGCGTCAGGGAAAGGCTGTGATAACAAAACTGAAGTCTGCTGGAGATATAGTTATAGATAAATTTAATAGTAGAAAATACATACAAATCACCAAAATTATCTTTCTGTAACACCTCATTTGGTAATTAATGTACTCAGAGAGTTTTATTGCATGTAAATTTTAACTTATCAGAACTGTTGAGTACAAATTTATACGGATTGTTCTTGTTTATTTTTTAGAAATTATAAAAATTTGATTTACTGTTAGTAAGGTAATATGAAATCAGAATATAAATTGGAAGGTGCCTAGTTTTAAGAAATATTTCTGCCCGAAATGTATTATGCATGTTCCATCCAAGTTTACCGCTTCATCTCAGTTCTTCCCTGTATATTTAATAGAATGTTGTTGTAATATGCTAATTTAATCTGGAGGGTACAAGAATATTTTTCTTTACGAAAACAGTTCTAGCAGGAAATGTTAACAAATGACTAGGGTGTAAGTTACATTTCAAATGTTACTCATATATAAGGTTGGTTTACGCACTTGAATTTAGAATTCCAGTATTTCGTAAGAATGAGGAAAAAGTCTACCGGTTCTAGATAAAATTTTAAAAATAGCGAAAAGAAACTAAACATTTAAGCAAATTTTAATGTACTTAGCTGTTAAAACTTTATGTTCGAGTTTTTTCATTAAATTTGTACATAGATTATTTGAAACTAATTATTTTATCTTTACGTTTACATAGGACAAAACATCTAGATTATTATGATTTTCTTTACAAAAATCTGCAAAACTGAGCCAAGGAAAGGCTTCTTCTGATTGTTCTCATAGCTGGGTGTTCGTGCTTAAATATAATGTCCACTATAATTTATATTATGTAATGTTAATTAGCGTTTTAGAATTTGTAAGATGTTTAAATACACGCGTTTTTGAAGATATTTAAATGTAACGTATCTTTTGTAAAGTTAATTCGTTTGTATGGATTTAATCCTTTTATTACTAAGAATCTAATTCGCCGCCTCTATTGACTTTGTAAATATTCCAAACAATCATTTCGTTTCTCTCCGATAATTTATTGGCGAAATTATTTTAGAAACACAAATGTTATAGCAATATATTTGGTATATCTCAATAAAAACCACTGCTAACTTGCTCAGTCTAATCGATTACCAAATACTACTCATTTCATAAAATAAAAATGACTCAAAAAGAAACAAGATCTGAAAAAAAAGTATCATAAACCTTTACGAAGAAAGAATAAATTGATGCTTCATTGATTTTCGGCGCCCCATTTCGTACTTTTATATATATATATATATATATATATATTATAATTTAATGTTAAAAACTCTCGCATTTTTAAAATTTTTTTCTGAGATATTCTGACACCAGACCGCTCCGATTTTATTTTTAGCTTAGTGCATGAATTATGCACCCATGTGGCTGATTGCCAATTTCGGAATCTGAGCAAAATATTTGTAATTTATCTTTTAAATTACAACCTTATATTCCTAAATCAAATTTAGCAAAAAGAAGACATGACAAAAAGAAGTTTATTCATAAAAATCAATATAAACTATTTGAATATTATTGTAAATAATCTATACCTAAAAGCTCAGTAAGAGTTATGTGCACAGTAAATTAAAGCTATTGTGTTATTCAACATAAATAAATATATGACTTCCTGTGTGCAAAATGTAGAAGGAATACTAAACAGAAAAACCTTACATGCTATCTAAAAATCCGAAAATGATCCTTTTAAAAGCACAGTTTTCCGTTTTTGATAGTGTTTCAGCAAAGAAAATATTATTTATGATATTCAGCCATAAATAGAAAGAATAGACATAAACAGGTTTTGCAAATATAACGAAATATTTACTGAAGTTAATTTAGCAGTTGTTTAATTGATTAATTTAATTTTTATAATCTATATGTAAAATTTATATGGCAAATCTTTAGCTTATCAGGTTCAATGTTCCTTCTTACTTTCTTTGGGAACATGCACAGACCTGACTTGGAACAGGGAGCTTACTAAAGCTATGTTCAATAAATGTGGGAAGTAGACAAGATACACAGGAAGGGTATACGAAACCCTTTATTTTTCACTCTTTACAATAATTTCCGTACTTCGGAATACAGAGACCAACTACTTGTGGTCTGAACGTAAGAATATAAAAATATTACGAGTTCTCGTGATCTCTAGCGAGAGTTCATAGTTTTCTTTAAACTTCTTCAAAAACTTTCTTCAAACAGGTTCTTGTTTTCACCAGTTTGGAATGATGAGCAGATTTTAAATTCATCAAATAATCCTGTCTCCATTTTCGCCAGATTCTTTCTACCAGTATCTGTTGATGTCTAAATCGACGTGTAAGACTCTCCTTTGTTGAAGTTAATTTAGAGCTTCCTTGTGGCAATGATAGTAATCGTCTTCCTATTAAGAAGTGACCAGGGGTCAAAGATTCTGGCTCTCCTAGATCCGAGTATGTAAATGTCAAAGGTCTGGAGTTCAATATAGCTTCCACTTCTGTTATGACTGTCTCTAATTCACTGAATGTCAAGGATGATTTTCCTAAGATTCTCTTCAGAAGAGCTTTAAGAGACTGAACCATACACTCCCAAAAGCCTCCCCACCATGCCGCCCTCTCAACTATAAATTTCCATTTGATTCCTTGCTTAGAGAACTCGTCTTGAACTTTATTGCTTTTCATCACCTCGTTCAATAGCTCTAATTCTTTTTTCGCTCTTTTAAAGGTTTTGGCGTTATCGGTGTACACTATTCGGCACAAACCTCTTCTCGCTATGAACCGTCTAAATGCAAGCAAACATTTTTCTGTGGAAAGGTCAGCCGTAAGTTCTAAATGCACGGCTCTGGTTACAGCACAGGTAAAGAGTAAAACGTATGTCTTATATAATTCTTTTCCACTTTTCACGTACAGTGGACCCGCGTAATCTATTCCGGAGTTCACAAATGGAAAGGCTTCTCGGCATCTGTCTGGTGGGAGAGGTGCCATATCTTGCATGACAGGTTTAGTTCGAAATATCTTGCAGACATTGCAATTCTGCAGAACACTTTTAATTTTTCGACGAGCCTTCAGCAACCAAAATTTGTCTCTTATCTGATTTAAAGTATCTGCTATTCCTCCGTGCCCTACCACCTGATGACTGTGAAGAATAATTAAATCAGTCAAGTGAACTTTGTCGGGCAACACGATTGGATGTGCTTGTTTGTAATCCAAATTTGAATTTTCTAATCGTCCACCAACACGAATTACACCACTTTCGTCTACAAATGGATTGAGGGACCTTAGTTTTGATTCTGAACTTAATTCATCGTTGTTCTTCAATGCCCGTACTTCATTTGTAAAATTTCGCTCCTGAACACGTTTGATCCAATAAGTTTCTGCCATTTCCAATTCGGTAACCTGCAAACATCCTGATAATTTCGAGGTATTTTTAATATTGTTGATGAACCTTAAGCACCACGCAGTAATTCGGTAAATTCGGTGTAAATTGCTGTAATTTTGGGTTTTAAATAAATCTTCGGAAGGTTCGGTAACACACGAATTTACGAAAACTTCCTTTGATGTTTTTCTTAGTTCCTTGTTGGAATCTTCAATGTTCTTTGTGGGACATAAATTCGGTTTTGGCCAGTGTTCCATTTCTTCTTTCAACCACGTGGGCCCTTCCCACCATATGCTATTCTGCTTCAGATGTTTGACATTTTCACCTCTACTTAGTAAATCAGCTGGATTATGTTCACCAGGCGTGTATCTCCAGTTCAAGACATCTGAATTCTTCTGTATTTCCTTCACTCTGTTCTGAACGAATGGCTTCCACCTTTTCACATCACTTCTAATCCAATGTAACGTTATACTAGAATCAGTCCACATATATACAATTAAATCAATGTCCCGAAGTTTCTTTTGAATGTAATTTGACAAGCGCGAGCCTATCAAAGCACCCATCAATTCCAATCTGGGAAGTGATAATTTTTTCAAAGGTGCTACTCGTGATTTTGATGTAATGAAACTTGTATGAATGACTCCATTTTTCGAATAACGAAAATACAGAACAGCCCCATAGGCCTTCTGACTCGCATCTGTGAAACAGTGTAACTGTAAACCATCCTTTATATCCCTTTTCCCAGCACCTGCAAACTGATGTCTTGGTATTTCCAAACTAGAAATATGAGCTAATTCATCACACCAGCTTTGCCAATTCTTTCTGAGATTTTCTGGTATTTCAGTGTCCCATGCTATCTTTTGTTCCCATAAATCTTGTAATAAAATCCTAGCTCGAATGGTGTATGTATTTAAAAACCCCAGTGGATGAAAGAAACGTCTTACAAATATCAAGATTTCCCTTTTAGTTGGTATATTATCTATCCTTTTGGAATCTTTTACCAACTCTTCAATTTCTATCAAAAATGTATCATTTGACTTATTCCATATGTATCCCAATACTTTAGAACAAGTCGAATCGTGTGAAAAATCTTCTTCATTCCATACCCTTTGTAAATTCGTTTCATTCGTTTTCCACTTCCGCATGTTAAATCCACCTTCTTTCAGTATGCGTTTAATATGTTCCGATTCCTCGAATGCTTCTGATTCTTCATCTGCTCCAGCGATTAAATCGTCAACATACATATTTTCAGTTAGCATGAAAAATACGTTCGGATACTGTAACTTGTATTTGTCAGCATGTACATTAAGAGTTGCTCTGAGAAGAAACGGACTAGATGTTGCTCCAAAAATTACCCTTGTCATACGAAGAGCCTTTATTTTGGTTCCATTTAATTCACCATCGTTCCATAGAAACTTGACTGCGTTTCTGTCTTCATCAGCAAGGGAAATCTGCAAGAATGCTTGTTCGATGTCAGCTGTAAACGCAATTCGATTTTGACGGAACTTAAGGAGCAATTCCAGTATGTCTGGACACATCTTAGGACCTGAATGTAAACAGTCATTTAATGACAAACAATTCTCCGCATGTGACGAAGCGTCAAAAACCACACGGAGTTTTGTAGTTTCCTTGTTATCTCTTATAACGGCTTGATGCGGCATAAAATACGTTTTTGGTCCAATTTCAATGTTAGTCTCTTCGGCGATTCCTTCTTTTAAGTACCTATCAATTACTTCGCGATATCTGTCATAGAACTGTTGATTATTCTGAAATCTACGACTTAAACTCTTAAATCTAATTTTAGCAATCTCCAGATTATCTCCTAGCTCATTTGAATTATGATTCCAAGGAAGGCGCACAATATAACGATTGTTTTCAAACTTCACAGATCTTTTGAAATTATCGAAAACTAAATTATCTTCTAATTCGAGTTCCTTATCCGAATCATAATTTATCCCCATAGAATCGAGCTCCCAGAGATTCTTCAGCAACCTAGACAGTGATTCATTCTGTGTATCTTTATTATTATGAACCACAACCTTCATAGTATTCACATTACTTGGGAAAATTCCGTAAGCCCGTTCTGTTCCACTAATGGTCCAACCCAATTTTGTTTCAACCGCTACTAAGGAATTAGACAGTCTGTGAACCTTACCCGTAACTATTTTCCAATAAAAATCCGCTCCTATCAGTAAAGAAATTTTCGGCGGTTTATTCCCTGGTCCCCATTCATCGGAAAGTTGTATGCCCTGTTTTTTAATAAGATTAACTATTTCATTTCTAGGGGAATGAATATGTGATCCATTAATGACAGGAATAATTAAAGCTTCTATTTTGATTTCATATCGATTCTTCGAATTACGCAAAATGAGCCTGGTTTTTTTAACATTCTGCGCTTCAGACGTCGTGCAGTCGAAAGAGAATATTTTTATTTTTTCTTCTCCAATAACGGGAAGTTTTAATTTCTTACAGATGTCCTCTCTAATAAATGTTCGCTGCGATCCTAAATCAAACAACAAGCGAACGCTTTGCTGGCGCCAATTGCCTGTGTTTATAATTTCAGCTCGTGCTGTCAGAAGAAATGAGTTATTTGATGTTGTGCAATCGGAAACAGAAGAGACTACTGCCCTTTGGACGGGACTCTTGTCTGACGCATTCGTTTCGTCAGAGTGTATCAATGTATGATGTCGCCGATCGCAAATACCACAAGTTAGTTTCGATTTGCACATCCTAGCTAAATGGCGTCTTTTGAGGCATCTGAAACAAAATCCACTTCGCATTAACGCTTCCTTTTTCTCTGGCACAGTTTTTTGACATGATTCTGACGTATGATTTTCAAAACAGAATAAACAGCTATTAGATTGTGATGTGTTTAACGCTGCCGCTGAAGGAATTCTACCCTTATTATAATCCCGATTTCTTTCGCTGTCTCGAAAACGTTCTCCAAACTGCCGCTTATTTTCAAAATGGGATTTCTTATCAGTGACTTCAGAATCTGTTGGCTTAATTAAAAATCCTGTACGTTCTCAACTTTCTATTTCTTTTTTTAGAAAATGGAGCAAATTCGTAATTTTTGTCTGATTATCATCTTCATACTTCCTATTAAATTCTAGTGCTAAATCATTCGGAATCACCTTTATTAATATCGGATATAATAAGGTACTGTACGAATCCGGTAAAATATTACACGATTTTAATCCTCTAATTTGTACTTCACAACGATCACATAATTTTCGAAGTGCTGTCACATCGCCAGACCTTTTAACCGGTGTTGGGAATGGCATCACTACGCCAGCGAATAAAAAGCCAGATAGAGACTGACGTCATGGGACGCCAGAGGAAAACGAACAGTTGCAGTTTAGTTAGTTAAGCACGATGTTTGCATGATGTGGCTAGATAGATATTGTAGCTAGATAAACATTTTTTATTCTTTTAACTTGTCTTTATGTGTAAATAAATCTTTTTGCTTAAGTTTAAATGAAATACTCTATTTATGACAAGATAGCTGTTAATTCATCGGGTAGATGACTTACGAATCCCTTCTGAGCTAGCCATTGTTCGAACGTAACGCCTTACGTAACATAACATTGTGGCGCCCAACGTGGGGCGCGATAACAGCTAAAATAAATTGAAAATGGAGCTTACACAGCTGAAAACCGAAAGAAAATGTCTAAGAACTCTCTTTACCACATGTGCAAACAAAATTGATGCAGAACTGAAATCAGATATTCCTGATTTGAAGCTGCTTTCGATTCTGGAACAACAGCTTAGAGACAAGTTTAATCGACTTGAAATTTGCCAAAAGGAAGTAACTTCGCTAATTCTACAATCTAAAGAAGCTGAAAAGCTATATGAAGAAGATTTTATTTCGTCTGAGCCTTATAGAGATAAATATTTTGAACTGTGTTCTCAAATCGAAAAGCTGTCGAAGAATCCTTTACCTACTGAATTACCAGAGAGGCGCAAATTTAAACTGCCGAAGATCGAACTAAAGAAATTCAACGGCGAAGCAAAAGAATTTTTGACGTTTTGGAGCCAGTTTTCGAAGATCTATGAAGATCCGACGATTCCAGATGAAGATAAATTCCAGTACCTCCTGCAAGCAGTTGTTCCTCAGTCCAAAGCCGCACGGGTAGTGGAGAGCTTTCCGGCAACGGCGTCGAATTACCCGAAAGCAAATGCCCAGCTTCGAGAGAGGTTTGGAAGAGAAGACTTACTTGTACAGATATACGTCAGAGATCTTCTAAGCATGGTTATGCGTAATGCAAGCAGTGGACGTGTGAAGACGGATCTTCCCACTCTCTACGATGATTTAGAAACCAAGATTAGAGCTTTAGAAAGTCTTGGAAGAACGCAAGAGAAGTATGGTGATTTCTTAACGCCTTTAGTTGAATCCTGCCTGCCCGAAGAAGTATTAATTGCTTGGGAGAGAAACAGAAATTTAAAAGAAGCACCTCAGCCTGATGACCGATGCCTTGAAAATTTGTTTAATTTTCTGAAACAAGAAGTGAAAGGAGAAGAGATGGTCATGTTAGCCCGCACTGGGTTTGGTTCTAATCATTTTTCTAAGAAAAAGGATACACTAAATAAAAATTTAGATTCCGCCACCGCAGCTGCGTTAGTAAGTACATCAAATTCTGAGAGCCCAGGTAAGCGCAATTTTAACTGTCTCTTTTGTGAAAAACGGCACCCAACTAAAGAATGTTTTTCTGCTAGAAATATGACATTAGAAGCTAAGAAAAAATATATTAATTAAAAAAGGGGCCTGTTTTGGATGTTTCAGATTTGGACACACTTTTAAAACATGTCGAGTAAAAAATTCTTGCATGTACTGTAATAAAAATCACCATTCTTTGATGTGTCCCAATCGCCAAGAAAAAGGCGCAAATGAAAAGTCTAAAAGGGACGTAACTGAAACCAGTACATTAACTAATAACTGTAAAATAGAAAATGTTTATTTAATGACTCTAATAGTTAAAATTAAATTTAAGAATGTTGAGCTTAAAGTACGCACATTACTGGATACAGGTTCTCAGCATTCGTATGTCAGTAAAAAATTAGTAGAGAATTTAAATTTAAAACCATTAAGGCAAATTAAATTGAAGCATTCGTTATTCGGTGGAAGAGAAACGCGAACGCAGATTCACGATGTTTATAATTTGTTGATTTCGGCATTAGATGAAACTTTCTCCTTTCAAATCGAAGCACTTTCCGAGAGTAAAATTTGTGGCACAGTGCCAAAAGTGAACGATAGTAAAATTATTAATGAACTGAAAGATAGAGGCGTCAGTTTGTCTGATTTGGGTTCTTCTGATCGTGAGATTGATCTGCTTTTGGGAGCGGATATTGTGGGCGCTTTATTTACTAATAAATCTGTTCGGTTAGAGTCAGGGTTATTTTTGATTGACACTTGTTTGGGACATGTGTTAACTGGGAAGCATGAGTCGTTTGGAGATAGCAATGATGATACTGTTTTGAATGCAATTTCGTTGTATGTTAGTAATTATTCGATAAAAGATTTATGGTCTTTAGAATCCATAGGTATTTCAGATCCCATTGAAAATAATAGAAAGAATTTAGAACATTCTAGAGTTTTGGAAGAGTTTAAAAATAATGTGAAAATTCTTTCAGACGGTAGATATGAACTTTGTTTACCTTTTAAATCTGATGTGGCCGATTTGCCGACAAATAAAGATTTAACTTGGAAGCGGCATAAAAGGATGTGCCAGCGAGCACAAGATAAAGCATTTTTAGAAGAATATACTACGATTTTCCGGGAATGGGAGAAATTGAATATAATTGAAAAGGTAACTGATAATGCTGAGACGGGATATTTTTTACCTCATCGGCCAGTAATTAACTATAGTACCACTACAAAAATCAGACCTGTCTTTGACGCGTCAGCCCGAGAAAGTGGTAAATGCTCTTTGAATGACCTTTTGTATAAGGGTCCGAACTTACTAGAAATAATTCCAGAGATACTTGATAGGTTTCGAATTCATCCAATAGGATTATCTTCAGATATTGAAAATTCATTTCTGATGCTAAGTATAGCCCCTCAACATAGAGATTTCTTGCGGCTTTTTTATCCGTCCGAGATTGAACAGATTGTTTACCGACATCGCAGAGTAGTATTTGGGTTGAAGTCGAGTCCATTTTTATTGGCAGCCTCAATTACACATTTATTAGATAATGTACCATCTGAATTTGATGCTATAGCACAAAAACTGAAACATTCTTTTTACGTAGATAATTGTGTTTCTGGTGTTGCAAATATTGAGGAGCAGGAAGATTTTATTGTAAATGCAAAAGATATTTTGTCACGGGGTTGCTTTAATTTAAGAAACTGGGAGAGTAATGTAAAATGTAAGTATGTTTCTAATAGTACTGGTGTCACGAAAGTATTGGGAATTTTGTGGGATCTTGATAAGGACACTCTTAAGTGTAATTTAAACTTTAATCTTGTAAGTGAAGATCAGAATTTTACAAAGAGAATCATTTTAGCTACAGTTCAGAAAATATTTGATCCAATAGGTCTGCTGAGTCCTGCAATCTTACCACCTAAGCTTTTATTGCAGGAAATGTGGAATTTAAATCTAAAGTGGGATACTCCCTTACCAGATAGTATTCAAATGTCTTTTAAAAGATGGTTTAGAGAAATAGACGCATTAAGAGATATCGAAATCTCACGTTATGTTGAAATAAATGATTCCACTGAGATGCATGTTTTCGACGCGTGCAAAGAGGCATATGCCACCTGTATTTTTTTTAGAACGAGAACCTCTCAAGGGGTAAAAATTTACTTTGTTAGAGCAAAAACCAGAGTTGCACCTTTGAAAAAAGTAACGATCCCTAGGTTAGAGTTAATGGCTTGCTGCATTGGTGCCAGGTTGGCATATTCAGTGAAGCAGGCTTTAAATGCCCATGAGATTAAAACAATATTTTGGAGCGACTCTAGGGTAGCTTTATACTGGTTAAAAGAACGTGGTGATTAGACAGTTTTTGTCTCGAACAGAGTAAAAGAAATAAATAATCTGTTTCCTAATAATGAATGGCGATCTGTGCCAGGGAAAATGAATCCCGCTGATCTGATTTCGCGAGGGTGTTCCCCTAAGAAATTGTTAGAATCCTGCTGGTGGAAAGGCCCGGCATGGTTGTTGCAAGCAAGAGACAACTGGCCTGACACCGAAATATTGATAACGGAAACACCCGAAATAACACTTGAAAGGAGAAAGGTTAGGTTATGTAATATTAATTTGTCGGAAGAGAGAGTCCCGTGGTATGCCATTAAATTCTCAAATTTCCATTCAATAGTTAGAATGGTTGCATGGATATTGAGATTTATCAGTAATGTATGATCGCATCATGATACTAGACAAGGGGGGGAACTTCTAACGCAGGAGATTGAAAATGTTGAAATTCTGCTTATTCGTAATGTGCAAGCTCAATTTTTTCCTAGTGAAACCTCTATTCGGAACTTGTGTGTTTTCAAAGATGTGAACGGAATTATCAGAGTTAAAACTCGAATTACTGAACGCATAGATAAGCCTTTCTTCATTTCACCTATTCTTCTTCCTGATAAATGTATCTTTACTCAAAGACTGATTGAATATTTTCACCGAGAAAACTGTCATGCTGGAACCCAGATATTACTAAGCATATTGCGTGAAAAGTACTGGATTACAAGAGGAAGAAGAGTGATACGTAGTGTTCTGAAGGACTGTATTAAATGTCGACGATACAAAACTAAATCTCTCATTACTGAACCAGTTTCCTTACCTGCTGATAGAGTGGAAAATGCAGCAGCTTTCGAAGTAGTTGGTATTGACTTGGCTGGTCCCCTATTTGTAAAACGTGGGGACAAAGTATGGATGGTTCTCTACACGTGTGCTCTTTATAGAGCAATTCATTTAGAGTTAATAACATCGCTTTCTACTGATGCTTTTCTGTTATCATTTAGACGTTTTGTTGCTAGAAGAGGAAGACCTGGAGTGGTTTATACAGACAACGGTACAAACTTTAGGGGAGCTTATAATATTTTTTTAGAAATTGATTGGAGTAAAATAACTCGACAAACAGAAATACAGAAGATCGAATGGAAATTCATCCCCCCACTGCTGCCTGGTGGGGCGGATGGTGGGAAAGACTTGTTCGAGTAGTCAAAGAACTCCTTAGGAGAACATTGGGCAGAGCTGTTCTTACCTATGAAGAAATGGAAACAGTTATGTGCGAATGTGAAAGGGTAGTAATTTCGCGACCCCTGACGTATGTATCCGAAGATACAGAAGACTTAGTTCCACTTACACCTGCCATGTTTCTGACCGACAGATCCAATTTAGATGTAACTGATATAGACACAGTAGACACCAATCATCTCAGGAAAAGAATCAGATTTCGTGCAAAATTAATGGAAGATCTCCGAGTACGTTTTCGAAAGGAATATTTAGGACTGCTTATACAGAAACGACAGCAAAATTCACACTTTCCAAATATTCGAGTGAATGACGTTGTGTTGATAGGAGATGATATCAAAAAGAGATTGAATTGGCCTTTAGCCAGGGTTACGGAACTGATTCCAGGAAAGGACGGTAAAGTGAGAACAGTTAGATTAAGAACGCAAACTAACAATTTAGTACGTCCGATACAACGAGTGTTTCCCCTAGAAATCCAAGATGATGATTTGTAAGGTTTATGTCATCCAAGTGATCCTCAAAAACATCAGTCTGCTGTAAAGTCTTCAGATTCTCATCGTGGATACGACATGAGTACCTCTCATCATTCAGAAATTTCTGGGTCACCCCGATCTTCGGACTCAACTGATGTTTCCGATGTATGTGATAGTTCTAAGACTATAAAGACACGAGCTGGTAGAACTGTTAAGATGCCACTAAGACTGAACTTGATAGACTTGAATGTTTTGAGTAGCTATCCAGCAACTCAAAGGGGGGAGGATGTTGGGAATGGCATCACTACGCCAGCGAATAAAAAGCCAGATAGAGACTGACGTCATGGGACGCCAGAGGAAAACGAACAGTTGCGGTTTAGTTAGTTAAGCACGATGTTTGCATGATGTGGCTAGATAGATATTGTAGCTAGATAAATATTTTTTATTCTTTTAACTTGTCTTTATGTGTAAATAAATCTTTTTGCTTAAGTTTAAATGAAGTACTCCATTTATGACAAGATAGCTGTTAATTCATCGGGTAGATGACTTACGAATCCCTTCTAAGCTAGCCATTGTTCGAACGTAACGCCTTACGTAACATAGCAACCGGAGTCAGAGTTAATAAATTGTTCATATGGGTATCTATTATTAGTTCTTTGCGTCCGAAGCGATCTTTTAATATTTTCACAGCCTTCTCGTAATTCTCCGCTGTTAATGTCAACCCTTGTATTGCAGTTTCTGCATCGGAAGTAAGAATTGACTTTAAATAGTTAAATTTATCTACGGCATGTAGACTTTCGTTTTCGTGTACAGCTGTCTCAAATCGTGCCCAAAACCCGGGCCAACTGCACACGTCCTTTCCCGAAAATGTTTGCAGTGCCAATTTGGGGAGTTTAATTTTGTTCTGCGATTCAGTGACATTTCCATATGAAGTAGAATTAGCGCTATGTGGATTAGTATCTAAATATCTTTTCGCGCGTAATTTCCAAATAATAATTTTACTTTTATACTCTTCTCTAGACATTATCTCATCTTCTAAATTTGTTACATCAATTAAAGTTTCAATACCATTATCCGCTAAGATTAGTTCTTCTTCTTTACTAATTAACTGAGCAACCGTTTCTTCAATTACATTTTTATCCCTCTCATTATCAATTTCTGTTTCTATTTTATTTATTAGCCTCGTAACTACTGCTCTTATAGCAGATCGTTTCTTTTTTAATTTTTCTAAATCCATGTTTTTGCTTAAGCAAAATCTATTAAATTTCAGTTCAAATTCAACCCAATGGCCCCACGTTATGACGCCACAATATTATTATTGTATTCTTTATCTTACTTCTAACTAATTAATCAAGGTAAAACAAAACTGCTTACCTTGTTCCAATGGGTTCGGCCAGGGCCACTGGATGCATTCTTCTCAGGAACTCTATCTGTAAAATCTTGAGAGGGATAATCCATAAATGATAAACTTTCTTAACACAAACATATTTAATGAAGGCATTAACGGTTACATAATTTTTACATAATGAAAGGTTAAATGTTCACACGACGCAGCGTGCGACTTCTCAGTCCCGAGTTCTCGTGATCTCTAGCGAGAGTTCATAGTTCGAGATGACGTCACTCAGCCATCGGATCTCAGCAAGAGTTGAGTTGCAACACCGCATAAGTTCCTTGCACGGAATATTAAATTATACGCATATTTTCTTGCATTTCATTTAAACTTATTGGATTGAATTAAATCTAATTCGTCGATAGCGCATAAATCACAATAGAATAAATGCACTCTAAAATTCACTATATTTGTTTACAATAGCGGCACCCTGGCGCTAGCTTCAATTAACAGCGTTACATTTCGTTCATAACATAACTCAAAATGCACAAAATTTATATCATTTGAAGAATTATATAATTGTAGCCACATGTTCTATTCAAATTCTGTAATAAATTTAAAACGATGTATGAAAGAAATTAAGCAAACAAAACAAAAAAAGAAACAGTTTGTCACAGACGATTCAGTATTTCTCATTCAATTAATTAAGTTCTCTCTTCCCGACAAGGCAAAAATACATAAAAACGCAAAATATCTATATTTAAAAATGAAGTAAATCTTAAACACTTATTTCCTCGTATTATTATTTTTTTCTTATTATTTATTATTATTATTATTTCTTATTATTTACTTATTCCTTTTCCTGCATGGATTAAACATGATTTAATTTGCAATAATAAATGAAGGCGTTATCTTTGTTATTGCGAAGCTTAGTTTATCTAGATTGGCAGCAAATCTGCTATTTTGCCAAGTTTAAAATGTAAACAAACATGTCCACCATCGCAAAATTCATTAGGCTTAGCTACATTTAAACAACTTTTGAATTGTTGATAACTCCACAAATATTGCATGTAGATTTATTAAAGGCATAAAAACCTTAAAGGGAACATAAGAACAACATAATTCAATCCTTTTTAAAGCAAAAAATGCACAATTTACAAACATACATATAAGAATAAAGAAACTGATCTCACTGAGCCGAGTAACAGAGTGGATATATATATACATATATTTATATAATTTTGGTGAGGGCTATTGCAATCATCTACATGTTATAGCAATCCCTATTTACAAAATTTCAACGTTCTGAGGTTAATCTTTTTTGAGTTATGCGAGATACGTACATATGTACATATGTATGTACAAACGCCACGAAAAATTCTCTTCAGAATTCATTTTAAATCAGTTTTATAACTTTTCGGATGAAAAAGAGTATTTTTTTTCTGTCCTTACGTACAGACGTCACGCAAAAACATCGTTAAATTTCGTTCGATAGCGGTCAAAATGGATATTTTCCTTGAAATATAATGGCTGAAAATGTTCGCGAGTACAATGCTTCCTTTTTACTTCGTACAAGGAAGTAAAAATCAAAACTTAATTTTCTTACTTCTTCAGTTCATTAACTCGTTTCTACTGCATTTAGTGATGCCTTTTGCTGCTTTTCTATTTCTATTTCTAAAACTTTTAGGTAATTCATTGTTTTTCCAATATGAAAAATAAGGATATTTTTCAAAGCTTATTATTGCATGATTTTTGTTTTTATCGTGATGGCTTTTATCCTTTGTTTGCCGTGCTTTTAAGAAACTTTTCTGTCAAAGTTTCATTTTTTATTCCTTTTAATTGTCTGGAACCCAATACTTTACGTACATCCGAAAATAGTAAAGAAATGATTCAAGAACTCTTAGATGCTGTAGAAGTTTTTATATTTTTAAGAGACCTTTTATAAATAAGCTAAAGCCTTAGCTTGGCAAAAATTAAATTGTAAATTCAAATGTCATTCGAACTGAATAACAATATCATTAAAGATTTTTAAAGCTGAATAGAAAACCACCTTCAAAGAGTTTTATTCAGCAATTCATATTCCAACAAGTTTTGCTTTGAAATGTGAAATAATAAGTTAAATGTTTTTATGTTTTATTGAATTTTTTCAAAACTTGTTTTTATCCAAGTAACAATAACCCAGAAGTTTTTCTTTGGTATAAAAGTATTCAAAATTAATAATAATTTTGCTTCAACATATTCAATATTCTTTACAAGATATCGGAGAACGGGATACTTTTAGTAAAAATAATTCTTCAATACTTCGGATGTTAACCTTTTGAGGCCGGGGCTTTGGTAGCTACCAAAGGACGGGGAATCTTGAACCGAATGCTTTCCCCCTTTAAGAAAACTCCTGATTCTGAATCCAACAAAGATTCTTGTGTGTAGTTTAATGGATTCGCAGAGGGGTGCATCTATGTCGCAAAAGGAAGATCTTTGAAAGAGATAAGTGGTTAAAACCCCAGAGACATCAAATTTGACATTTCACCCCACTTTTCAGCCTGGAAAACGGGGGAAAAAGACATGGCCACTAAAGTGGACAACCCCGTCTTTTTAAAGAAAGGACTCTGTGGCCACTATAATGGCCATCCTGTCTTCAAAAGGTTAAAGAATATAGTTTGAAACTTGAGATTTTACGTAACATCTTTAATATTTAAGAGCCAAATAAGCGTATTTTTCAAAAAAATAAACTTTATTAGATTTTGCATTTTTATTGAATGCAGCGTAGGGCGAAAATCCAAAGCAGTGAATTTAGTAAAAAGTTATCAAAAATGTATGAAAAAATTCTTAACGAATTTTATAAATTTGTAAAGTATTAAATGAAAGATTTTTTATCACATTTCATTAATATTCAGCCAGCTAAAATTGAAAATGGGCGTTTTAATTGAGACATAAGTTGCATAGCAGCAAAATCTCTCAATATTCACAAATGATCATTATGTTTTTGGTAAAACATCGTTAGGAACTTTCCTTCAGATTCCAAGCTGCGCCTTCGGTATTTACTCGAGAATCCCTCACTTCCTTGCTAACTTTACCGTTTGAAAAATGGAAGGTAAAATACACGATGCAAGCTATTTCTAAACAGATGGCTGAAATGATAAACACAGCACATTAAAAATCACGCGTGGAGACAGACTAACTTTATATGTTATGTATTTCAAAAGATTTATTAATTTCAATAATATTCTTTTTAGTTCTTAGTTTTCTATCTGTGCATACATTCTACATTTTTACCTAAGTTATAAGTTTCTAAATTATATGCTGGAAACGTTAGGGAAGGAATAGGTGAGGGCAATAAATAAATGAATAAATACGGCATTTTCTTGTACATACTTTCATTCCAACGAAGAAATTTATTGAAGAAAGAAGAAATATTTGAATTTTACGTTTTTAAAATAAGTAAATTTAAAATGCAAAAAAGACATCCAAAAGAGGAAAAATGTTGGTTTTGTTCCCATTAATTCTGCTAATAGTTTATCTCATCTATGCAATGTATTATAAAATTATTTATATAAATGAATATATATGAAAAATTCCCTCGTTTCTCGAAATTATTATTATTTTCATAAGAGTGTTCTTTTAAAGAATACCTTTTATATTAAGTATTTCTAACGTATACTTGGAAATATATCTCAATAAATATGAAGTTAGAAGTTTTGAATGTATTGCCGTCCTAGAACCAAAACTAATTTAATAATCGAACCTGTTTTGAAATTTATTAATTCACATAATAGGTTTTTTTTTTATTATTAAGTAGTTCTCCCCTCTTATGCACTACACATAAAAGGAAGGATGTCCCGTGGAGGTCTTTTAAAGGGAAACTGGCTCGTATCCACGTTAAACATGGGGTAAACGCCCATACAGCCAAACCGTTCGCTGGGGCTCGAACCCCGGTCCGAACTACTAGTGTTCACTGGCTTTTATCGCTAGGCCGCTGGTTGGCCTCACATAAGAATTAGAACTTAAAATGTTAGCTCTTTTTTTAAATAATTCTGGAACATGGTAAATTATAATTTTCCTTATTCTCTATTATTGCGTTACCTGAAGAAATAACAAAATGTAAATAACGTTCTTTAAAATATGCATGCTTAACAGCTGAACAGTTCAAAAAGCAATTAGTGCTGCAAATAGAACTCATAAACTATTGTCCTATTTAGTGATTTCATTACGTTGGGTAGAAACCTAAATTTTTGTCTAAGTTTCCTAATCCCAAGTATAACAGAGACGTTTTCCTTTTATACTTGTTTAAATTCTATATCATAACTAACTAATATCTAGTTAATTATAAATATGCAGTTATTAACTAATATCTAGTTATTAATTAATATCTAGTTAATTATAAAGCACATCAAATATTTTGAGTTTTCATTTTTTCTTCATATATGTTTTATATGTCAGAGGGCAAAGGTTGATGAAAATAAAAATGTGGATATACTAAATATGCAAATAAACAATTGAAAGACGAAGTAGGTAGTGAAATACTATGAATTTGAAAACTTGGCTATCCAGGTTAATATTCTAACTGAAGCGTGTAGCAAAGTTGACCATAAATGATGTTGACAATAAATGAAAATAAATGGCAGTAAATGAAAGACGTGACATTGTTAGAATGTGTTTAAATAAGGAATGGAGATAAGGGTAATCAAATTCTTTGAAACTGTTTATGGAAGGAGAGTGTTGACTAAAAAAGTTCTTGATATCCTCTTCAGCCAAGTCTTTGTTTTCTATCCTTTCTCCTGAGAACCCAGATATTCCACATGCTATGCGTTTATTTTAGTATTTTAAATAGCATCACTGGCTAGAGAGCTGACCACATGATACATTTTGTAGCGTCATGTTCAGTTAATAGAAAAAGATTACAAGGCCTTAATAGAAATATTTAATAAAATATGCCATATTTAAATCATTAGGGATTAAAAGGCAATATTCCATAAATCGGCATCCATGTGCCCAAACTTCGATAGATTTTAAGCAAAGGAGTGATATCCAATGTATCCCAATGACATTTTGCCACCACTTAGCATTGTACTGATTCAAGGAATGAATTAATAATTTCTTCAAACTCATCTTTGGAATTTCAAATTTGTTTTCGGTGCTACTTTGGTAGACAGTTGCACGTATTTTGGCGATTTTTTTTGGCGAGAGATACGACTTATGGTAAACCCATTGCTAGACAAGTTATTTATGGTAACCGATACTTTGTTGTCATTTTATTTAAAAAATAATGCGTTTTATTATGCATAAACAACGTTTTCAACAAAAAAATTAATCCATTATTTTTAATTTATATTTATTTTTTTTAAAGTTTCGAATACTTTTACTATGCGTGAAATACGTAAAAACAGCCTTTTTCAAAATGGCTGACGACTGTAAAAACCGCGCCAACAATTGCGCCAATGTAAATCGCCAAAAATCCGTGCAACCGTCTACCAAAGCAGTACCTTGTTTTCAAATATCAAACATGAATTTCTTTCCTTTGCTTTTTCTTCACTTTTATTCAGCTATCAGCCTTTTCAGAACCTCGTAGCAAAATAAAAGTGGGAAATATCGGTGATAAAAGAAGGCGGGGTGATGTTCACCAGCTTAAAAACAGCCTCATAGTTTATCGTCGATTGGTACATCAAACATGATACTGACATCAAAAATAGTTATAAACTATGAAATTATTTTATACTACTTTATATAACAGCAAATATTAATTTTATTTGTGAAAAGCTTATATAAACATTTGTCATTTTTATTTTAATTTAAAACAATTTATTTTGTTCGTTAGCAAAGTACCATCTTACACAATACAATGCATTCATTTTACACCGATTAAATTTACGGTGCCATCAGCAGCGCTTTATAGTCATAAACCAAGTTTAGTAGTTGAACATAGTTTTCTTCTTCGCAGCACTATAACCTACACGACATCTGAATACTAACTAAACTTTGTATATTTATCTTCAATGCACAACATCTGTGCGCAGCTGCAACATCTGCGTACTTTAACACTGTTCTTCAAATGTACCAATTTACGATTTCCCATTAATGTCAGCAAACATTTTTTAAAGTCTATTCAGATAGAAATGCATAGTTTTATAACACAGAAAAGCATTATAATTGTATTTTCATTGTATAAACAGACCCCTTTTCTCAGGAACATACGGAAATCAAAGGTAAATTTCTCTTTCAGATACAAACAACGGATTTCTCGAACAAAAAATCCTTTCATCTTATTTCTAGCACTATCTTTGTAAGACTAAGCCCAAAACACAAAATTAATAGATTTTTATAGCTTTTGATGAAGCAATCAGCTTTGTAAACAGCCAAACGGTCACAAATCTGTTAGGTCTTCATTAAAGGATTTTTGGTGCTCTTGAGTTTTCTATCTTTCAGGGCCCAAATTTCTTGCTTAGACGGCTCCTTAGGCTACCGAAGGCGCTTTCATACATTTTTTAGAGTGTTACTCGGAGGCACCTTGATGTATTACACAATTTTATACCTTTCATTACTCGAGTCATGGTTTACAGTTTCACTAAAATTTTATTTTGTATTTCTGTCTTGTTTCTCCTTTGAACATCGTATCTTCTATTCTTGCTGTGGAAACTTCTATTTACTCAATTGGTAGTTCAAGATTCCCTGCATGATCCTAACCATACTGCTAAGCGTTGTCCTTTGAAATGCCTTCTCTTCCTGCTTCCTTCCCTTTTTTTAACTTTCACTTTTTTTTTCGAGAAATTATTATCGCCTTCTTTCCACAATCTGTCCAATTTCCTGAATTTTGCTTTTTGGGTACTACGAGTCCACGTTCTAGAAGTTTTAAAACAATTCATCACTTCAGATGCCAACTAAGCAAATCCTTCCAGCGCATAACTGCAAATTCTGCAGTTTCTGACAACAAGATACAAACATTATTTTAAACTAAGTAACTTTGTTTCAAGCTCAGAAACCTGAAACATTTCACATGCTGACAGCTTAATTACAATTTAATGACAGGTAAAAGTACAAATAATTACGATGTGGCATAATATGATACTAAATTTTAAATTATTCTATAAATTATTCTGCTCATTTCTATGAAAGAAAAATTATTTTGATTTGCTCTTACGATATTTTAGTTTCTTATTTTAATTACGATATTTAAATTTTAAAAAGTAATTTTAAAATATTTACTGTGTATTCTTACATATTCATAAATATTTCTTCAAAGCATTTTTTGCTTTTTCAATTTTACGTTCAGAAAGGAAACTTTTCTTCGTTTCTTGTTATTATTTCTTGGTTTACTGCGTGATCTTTACATTTCTATTGTTGTTTAAGAAATGAAGGGAAGAAATTATTCATTTCTATGGTACGAAAAGTGCTTTCTTTCAAAAAATAAATAAAATGTAAAAAAAAGTATTTTATGCTCCGTCTTATATTCCTAATATACTAAGTTTCTTCCTCTGCGCATTTAAAATCATACTTTCTCGGAACACTTAACTTCCAGAGAAATTTTCTTTGACAAGCCTTTGAAGAGTCAAAAGCTATCAAAAAAGACAGCGACGGGGAAGTAATGGTGCTAGACCCGGGAGTGTCATGCGACATTTCCTTTATCGACACTTCAAGGAAAACTAAATGTCTTCATTTCATTTCATTCCTTTTCCCATTTTCTGAGCAAAAGATCACGGAGAAAAAGGCGCTCAGGCGAGGCTTGTCACTCACTCACTGTAAAGATACTGTGCTTCTTTTTAAAAGTGATGATTGTACGTAACATGAAAAAAAAGCGTTTAAGTGCGAATACTAATGTAAAAAATGTCCATTCCAAGCACCATAAAATCTTTATTTACGTTTCAAATTCTAACAGCCCATTGTTTACCTGCGTAATTAATTGAATGAATGATTCAAAAACAATATAAATATTTCTTAATTTTTACTACTGTTTAAATATTTTTATGCATTGTTATTATGCATTATCGATAACAGTTGTTTTAAACAGTGTAAAATAATGAAGCTACTCGATATAAGAAGTTGATGATCGTATTCTTGATAGCACACGATTGCTAAATTAAAAATAATGAAATATTGAAAAACAACACGTTTCGTTTTAATTCATACAAATATTGCATATTAGGATCGACAATATAACTGGCTGATAGGTTTCATAAGCATTTACTCATGAACTTTATGAAAAACGTTTCTAAAGAGGTATGCTACGAACCTTGCTAGAAATTAATATTCCAAAAGTGAGGCGAGTTTGAGTCGAGCATAAAGCAAAAACGTCTATGAAACGTCTATGAATACTCATTTCTTCCATACCAAACTGTCTCAAATTGTACATATGAGGCCTGTTTTTACGATTTGCAATGCCCGATAAAGAAAAATAAACTGAAAGGCCTCCTAGAAAGAAATAAGTTGGCGATATTGTTGTTATTTGCAACAAAACGATGTAAAGATTGCTACAACATCATTTAATTACTACTGAATGAACATTTAGATATAAATTATAACTCACACTCATAACCCGTTGTTCATCACTGAGTATTAATTAATTGCAGAACATAAAGAATCTCCATAAATTTGATCGTAAGCAAATTTATATGACATAAAAAGTAATTTTCTTATATATGACCACTCTTACATATTGCAGCTTTTCCTAACGCATGATAAAAAGGTTACGTGTTCATCACCTTCATCTTCACTTTTGAAACGGCAATCGCATACCTCAAGATACAACCTCAATAACCAAACATCTTAGTGAGAATACAGTTATTTGTCTGCTGTGCTATACTGCATAAGACTTCGAATGTAGTGTATGTAAATTAAAGCTCCAAATAATGATTGCTTGTCTTTTCAGAACAGTGAGATGCTGAGCTTAATGGCAAGACTACCATAATGTCTGAGATGTTTCTAGACGATATGCTCAGTTTCATTGTCTTGACCTCATCCAACTAATAAAATTATTTTAACGCATTTGTTTGTTTCTATCAGATAACTTGCAGTGCATTACGCCTTCAACTGGCTAAATCTTCGGAAATTCGGAGACATCTGATTTCCCTTTTTGCAATACACTTTTACTTTGAAGAGCACAAAAAACTTGCAATCGTTGCAGAGTAATCTAACTTTCTCAAGTCTCCACTAAACGGCATATGAATATATATGTATAGTATGTATACATACATACACACATACATATTATATACATATATATATACAAATACAAAAGGAAGCATAGTAATACGCCAAAAGTTTAAAAAAAAAGAGACATTTTTAACCAATCCTGCGCTATAGCTGCAGGATTGCAGTAAATTAAACTTAGAGTATCTAAACTTAAAATTAAATTGGAGTCAAAGTAAGGCAATTCCTCAACAATACTAATAACTGCAATCGTGGATAAGAGGTTTAAGACTGTATCTAAACATATCAAAATTAAAATAAGAATTTATCAGCAGAACAAACTCTAAAAATAAAAACGCGAAAAGAAAAAATTATAAAAACACAAACATATAAAAATTAATCTCCTTCACTGAAATTTAAAACTCATCAGGGGAAAATGAATTAAAGTTTCATAATTCATTCATAAGTCAATTAATATGTTTCGAAAACATGTTTCATTCTTCTATTTCATTTGAGATCAAAAACAGAAAAAAGGATTTGATTAAATTTTCATTTAACACATTAAAATTCTTTTAAAACATAAAAATCGAATCTCAAATGCATCCAGAATTTTCCCTACACGTTTTCGAAACACTTCGAGAAAAGAATAAAACACTACATTGTGTCAAATTGACTACTCAGAAAAACAATAAAACTTTACGTTATGCAAATTGACCATTCAAAAACAATTGGTCAAATATTATTACATGTAATTCCGACATTCAAAAGCAATTACAAATTAAAGAGCAAAATAAATATATTTTAAATCCAATTATCATGTTTATAACACTCAAAAATTGGGTGGTCCCCAATTATGCGATTCTAAACTTTAATAGCAAACAAATGAAAAACTTTTCAGAAGATATTTCTAAAAATAATATAAAATATGATCTGAGCCTTAAACTGCTAAAACCTGAAAAACCTATTTGAAGCAAAAATTTAACAAAATGTAAATTTATTGAATGCTTAAAACGACCATCTTTTTCCAAACTGTGTTCCTTACAAAAGTAAGTGAAATTCAAGGATACTCTGGAGAAGCAAAAATTTTTACTTCCTGGAAAACTATATAAGACCAGAGAGAGAATCTGCTTTCAGTTGTTCGTTCAGATCTGAATTCAGAGCATTGAGATTATATGTTAGCTTCTCTCTTTAGGTGCGCTTTTCATTGGTTGCGTTTAATATCCTTAATAGTAGTCTGAAGTGTAATTACTCATTGTTCTGTGTGATACTGTAAAGAGTAGTACGAGTATTTTTGTGGAAAGTTCCAGAACTGAGAAGTGTTCTGTTTGGTAAAATAAATTTTATTAAGTTATCGTCAATTCTGTGTGCATTTAATGTATTATGTACCTGTACGGAAGAAACAATGTATATATATTGATTTTCTGGTGTATGTATACATTAACAGATATATATACGATAGCCATCTGATTGCAAGCTGACCTTTTATTTATTTATTTATTTATATTTTTATGGTTCAAAGGATGCGTCTCGCTTAAAACTGGTATCATTAATACTGTCGATGTTATTATTTTTTTATTTGTTTTAGCTATCAATTCCATGAGGTCGACTTATAATCAAACCAATGAGATGCATGTATATCGATTAACTGTATATGTAAATTTTGTGTTGTTCTAAATGCCTTTAAGCTACATTTAAGGGGAAAATAAAATAAAATGTGTTAACAATTTTAAAATTACCTTAATTACCAGTTGCCTATTTAGGAAGCAAATTAAAATATCATTAGGAAATTAAGACTTTTTTACTAGTTTAGATTATTTTTTCTCTTATCAAATGCTACAACAATACCGAAATCATAATTAATTTTTCGTTAAATGATATTTAACCAGCTTATCTCACTCTGCTTATCTTTAGCTTTTAATATTAAACTTTACGCTAATTAAATAACCCATATCTTGGAAAAAAGTAGTATTTATGTGCTTTTTTGTGTCTCATTCGTATAAACTGTTCTTTGCTAATATATTCGGTCTACATTCATTAAATGTATATAGTAAACGATTAAAGATTTCAGTTATTTTTTATTATTTTTCAAAACTTACTGAAGTATCCTGTACATTTTAGATATATTAAAATACATTAAGCAATGATTTTAGAAATAAGAATGCACTCTAATTCAAAAGGCCGAAATTGTTATAATTTAAAGAAATAATTGAAGTTGGGATGTAACCCAAATGTTCTCGAATCTAAATCCAAATCCTAAAACCTTTTGAATCTCGAAACTCTACAATCCTTAGAATCTCAGTCTCTTCAACCGTTAATTTTTCTCATCATAATGTGAAAAGAATATTGGATTAATTTTTGAAATATTTGCAATTTTTCGACATTTTTTTAATTAAAGAAAATATAAATTTATTAGGAATATTCCAGGTGTTGAAGTTAATAAAGCTAAACACGGAGTGCTAAATTCTTACCACAATTTTTATAAATCAAAAACTTAATTATTTTAGGAATTCGTAAAATCATACTTACACTTAATGCTAGTAGACAAAGAAGGTTATGCTCTTCCAAAGTCAAGCTTTTCTCTTTCCAACGCTCGAGACAATGTCGCATTATATCTATGTATTTAAACTTACGAGTCTAAGACATTGACGTGACAGTCGCGGTCTTTTTTTAGCAACACTTCTACATAGTTTTACCAAAATTAGGTTTTTAATGTCTAGAGATAAAATGTTTAACTGTTTTTTAGATAGAATTCAAATGGCGAAATAAAAAATGAGCAAATTTAAACATGAAAAAGTTTTTTAATCTCGAATATTTTTCATAATTCGTGGAATTCGAGGATTCTATTGCCTTGTCCCTAAAATGAACTTCTGGGCAATTTTTTGATATAAAATTCATTATTAAATAGAGATGGAATTCGTAACATAGTCCGTCTGAATATCCTTAAACGCTAAAGACAACATCCTGTTTCTCATAATTTTCAAGTTTTGTTTTCATTTAAAAAATTATGATTGACTTTCACTGCGTATGAATAAATTTAAACCAGCAGCAACATGGTAGCCATTTTATTAATTTTATGAATATAAAAAGCACCATTTTTTGACGAGTTTTATAATATACTGGCCATTATTTTTTCAGCAATTAGGTTGCGTATTAACACTAATATTGGAAATATTGATCACGAACTTATGAACTTGAATTAGTTCGTTTTGCGATTGGACTAACAAGAGGGCATTTCCTACTTGTCATCACCGATTTCGCATAAATTTATAGGACATGCAGGGCTTTGCTAGGAAGGAAATTACCCGAAGTGTGAACTCCAGATGGCCAAGTTGCGAACTTTCCAGACCTGTTCAAACACAAATTCTTCTTTTTTCCTTTATTGGCTATTTTCCTCTTCTTGGGGAATGTGTCATAAACGTGAATAGTCATTTCTCAATAAAATTTATTTTCACCTGAAAGTCCTTCCTGACGACTGTACACGAACAATAGATTCCTGGCCATGTAGAAGAAAGCTGTTCCTGACCATTAGGGACGACGCTAAGTAGAGAGCTCATTCATTTGCTAGCTCTTGGTCAAGTAACTTGAATTGTGCGAGAATACTGTGAGAATATTCTGGAAAATGTCGAACTTTTTGTGAAAACTAATTGAGAGGAAATTATTGTGAAAAAATTGGAAAGTGTAGGACAAAAGTGAAACTATTAATAGCCTAGAACGTCCACGGAAAAAGAACAGGAACCAGATGATAGCATCCACAGTGAAGCGTCGAAGCAACGATTGAAGGCGGCAATGGATTATAGCCGAAGAAAATCTAATCTCGTCAGAAAGTTCTGAAGTGATAACCGGAGAACACATTCAAATCGTAAAGAAAATACACGAGAAAGTAGTGGAAGTTTTAGCGGAGTATTAGTTCATGTGCCACGAAGAGTTGATGTGGCGCGAAGAAATACACCAAGAAGAAGAATATCAAATGTTGGAGGTTGCCAAATCGTTGTCAAGTTATGAATATGAACCCGATGAAAAAAAATGAAAGAGGATCCAGATTACGTTCTACTGGACTACAAAATAATTGTGGTTCATTGTGCCAAAGCGTATCCAACGTGAAGTTTAAAAAGTTTGCAAACGAAAGGAGCATCTCGCTGGAAGTATATGCGAGATTTGAAAATTTGGAAACAACACATTAAAAGTGGTGGAACTCGAAAGGATAAATACAATACAATTGATTCGTGGACATACGATCGCTTCGTAGAATCGTGACGTTGTAACCAGCAAATCACCACAAGAAACTTCCAACAAAGGGCATTCGCTGCTGCCAGTCAATTTCCAGAGTTGGAATTCAAAGCCTTCGAACTGTGGGTCATGGACTTTAAATAAAATTCGCCATAAGATTCGTCAGAGGAAAACTACAAGACGTGTGTCGGAAAAACAGACAGCTACACAAGAGGAAATCTTTGCTGCGGCAGATAATTCCGACTCCAAACTTCCGACTCCAAATGTTATTCCTCAATACGACACGAATTTTGTTATCAACACTGATCAAACAGGTAAGTCAAGAATTACTATTTGTCTAACTCAAATGAAGTACCTAATGAAATACCTAGATGTGTAATGTCTGCCTCATGTAATGTCCGCACCTTATTGGCGCCAGCATTCCATTCGGCAGACGCGATAATAAGTGAAAGCAGTCCAAACAGGTTGTCACGACACTGGTTTCCAGGAAATATTGTTTTGTAATGAAATTACCTCCCCTTCTTTCTTCTTTGGAGCTTTCGCATATTTCAAGCTTTCTCTTTTCATTCATAGTATCATTTGGAATTTGCTGTATTTAGCAAGAAGTGTGCTTGAAATGGGAAAATACAGCAACTGTACAGCGCCTTTTAAACTGAGAGTGGTAAAATTTGCACAAGAAAATGGAAAAGAGCAGCAGTAAGAGTATATATGTTGACCGAAAAGTGTGTGCGCAATTGGAGAAAACAGCGTGATCAACTGGCGGCAACGAACAACTTATATTTCGTGGTTCGAAATATAAGAAAAATAGTTGCGTTCGAAAAATAGTTGCGTATATTCGTGATATGCATGCTCAAGGGTACGCAGTAATACGGAAACGTCCAAATAAGAGCGCTTGCTGCGGCACAACAAGAAGTCATTCCTATATTGCAATTCAAGGCTAGTGAAGGCTGGTTGCGGCGAATGATGAAACGAAATAGATTTTCATACAGTGCGTCAGATGTTTTTAAAATAATGTGTGCAAGATATTAAAAGAACCAACGTTTATTTAATTTGTGTAAAAGTAAATATTAAAATTGAAAGTGTTGATTAATTTGTGCCTATATATTATGCTCATGTGCTAACTAATACACGTCGAGTGTTGATACCGTAAACCGAGTAATTTATATTAATATGTGGATAGAAGAAAGTGAGTTTGTAAATGTTAGGTAGCTATTAGACAACTTGAAATTTGATACTTTTATTATTTATGCCATTTTCTTCCACTTAGAACTTATTTGGCTGTTAGAAATGAAGTTTACACCCAAAATTACTCACGTAAAAAGCGCGACATTTGAACGACCCGTGTAATGTACGCACCTACATTTTAGTGATGTAATGTTAGTAAAAAAATTACGAAAGTGCGGACATTACGTAAATGCATACGGTACTCTGTTTAACAGGGCGTATAATAAATTTACATACGTTTATTGTTTTTTCAGGTTGCCAGTACCAGTCGACGTATAACCGAACCCTGGAATATTTAGGGGTAAAATCGATTTTCATAAAAATTAAAAAAGAAAGGATATAGACAAAGTAACCCATTCATATACAGCGCAATATGCTATGAGCCTTTCCGCAGAGCTACTGAGAAAAGCTTCCGTATGCTTCCAAGAGAATATTGGCCCTTTTGGACCGAGGATTCAAAAAACGGTGGATGAATACGCAGCAAAATACAAGAATGTCGTCATCACTTCTTCAAAATCTGGAAAACGTATTACAACGTTTTACACAAATTTTTAACGGATATGATGAAGATATGATTTTTAACAAACTCGTGGGGACGACAAAAAAATTCCGCAATTATACAACGAACTCTTCCAAGATGAAGAAGGGTTGCCAATATGTAGCATCAAAATAATCTCCCCTAAATGTACTCCTTACTAAAAATATGCATCGCAGGTTTGCACCAGTGAAATGGTGCAAACCTGCGATGCATATTTTTATCGTCAGGTTAAAAACTTTATTAAAAAATGCAAAATTGCTCTTATCTCATCGAACAAGAAAAACGTCACTTCCCGAGAAGACTGCATAAAAATACTCTCGATTGTTCATCAATTATCCGAGCCAATATACGGTAACATGTTATGTTACGCGTGGTTCGCTTCTAAACTTTTCGATGAGAGAGAACGCTTTATGAATGTCAATTAAGTATATTTTTCAATGGAGACTTTGAAACAACGATGTGATTGTAAAATTGTGGCGTTTATAACGTGTCCTTTAGATGTAGAAATAATTATCTACATCTAAAGTTTTTCCCTGTTTCTACGATAAATATCATCCCGGCACACGTAAACCATCGAATGTCAACAAAGTTTTGAATTTTCATGTACAAAGTCTTTTCGCGTGCGCTAGCTCTTACCGCTCCGCCAACACTTATTTTCTAAACACTTATCCATTTAGAGTTCCTACTTCGGATACTTTCATTCCTGGCCAAGCCCTGCATGTCCTATAAATTTGCGCGAAATCAGTGATTACGAGTAGGGAATACCTCCTTTTAAATTACTTTCTGAACACAGTTCAATACAGTAGTCGATATCCAAATTGAAAATAGTAATCAATATCAGAGATAGTAGTTATTTCTCGAAGTTCAGGAAGGGTTCTAGATTTTGGAAACTGAATGCTTTAGGATTTCTAAGGGAGAAAGTAGGAAGTGTCAGATCGTAAGACCTAGGAGAATAATCAGTTTCTCCTTCCCTACTTACTCCAACGAGATGGAAAGTGTTCACTCAACCATATTCGTACTGTGATACTGCAATGACTAGGAAAGCCGTCACATTGAGCCACATGTCATCGATGTTTCGCCATCTGAAAGCTACAGAAGGATTTTCTTTTGCCAGCATAGGCACATAACATTCTGTGGTCTTTCTTCAACCGAAAAAATTCGACCTGCGAGACCTACCTCACGAATCGCACTTAAGCGTAAGTATTTGTCTCATTCGCATTCTTTTCAACACATGCTTTGCTCAAATTAAATAATACAATATCTAATCTGCAAACTTTGCAGTTTATGCACTTGGATTTTCTTTTGCACAATACATAGTACACATTAGTTTATATGTGCATTTAAAAATCCCTGTCTTCTAAACATTTGAGCTTGAACAACATTTTATATAATTACATGCAACGTAATATCATCTGAATCTCACCTTTATTTGTTTTAAAATGCGAAACATCTAAATTGTATACTTACTTGAATTTTAATGCATAAAATTATAAATAAATAAATAAATAAATGGCAGTTTTATGATTTCTATATTTTTATAAAATTATTTATCAACAGATCTGCAATTATTATGATTCGTATAATTTATTTTATCCTTCATACGTAATTGCTTTTATTTATTCTATTATATTTATTTCAATATTGCTTGTAGGTTCTACACTATCTAGAAGCGTGTGAAAAAGACATGTTGACCCTATTACACTGATAGCGAGTTATCGCTTAGTCTAAAATAAATCAGAATGTCATAAAAAGTTTAAAAAATGAGTTAACTCTTAAATGAACAGAAAGACATACGAAAAAAAGGAACAGAAAAGGCTATTTAAATGAACATATCAGAAGGTCAAATTTCAAATATAGGTAACGAGTCTAAGGTTACATAAGATGGCTCAGATATTTAAGGGCATGTATTCTAAATGTCGCTTAGTAAGAGGCAGAGGTGGCGGTAATAAGTAACAGCAGGACGCGGCTGCCAGAAGCTCCTATCTAAGCATTAAAATCGTCAGCTCCAGTACATAAAACAACAGCCACCCAGTCTGTATACTGGTTAGGCAAGCCTGACTGCGATACCGAAGGGCCTGGGTTCGAATCCCGGAGAAGGCATAGTTGTAACTGTCCGTCCCTTCATAGGAGGCGATGGTGGCCCACCTATTAGGTGCCTCCATAATAAAGAGACCACCACATCTGGGCTTGTATGTATTAATGGACTGTCTTACACTAACTGTTCACAATCTCCCATTGGGAAAAAAAGTGCATAAAACAACTAATTTGCATTCTGGTCGGGACTACGGAAAGGAGAAGTTATAGTAAATATGTAAATCATAATAATTGAAACGTACCTGATATTTTTAATGAAAATTTAATCTATTATTTTCACGCTTTTGCGGAATAATTGTACAAGAATAAAATATAAACGTGTAAATCATACTGAACATAATTTCCAATTTCTTTTTCATAATATTTTTTCTGTTAAGTTATGTTGCCAAATCTTATATTACACTAATACGTATATAAAGGTGTATCCAAAATTCAATAAATAATTAAAGTCAATTAAGCAATAGTCAGTTACGCCAAATAAAAGTAAATTACGTAATAGTCTATGATATGAATGTAGTATTTTATAATTCACAATCTTTATTCACTAATTTTTGCATAAAAGTTCATGTATTTTGTATTATACAAATAAATACTTGTGTTTCTAACATTTTGGTAGATGTTTACTACTTGCAAATATCTGGTCTATAAGTTAAATATTCTCAACATAAATTATTTTAGTTTTAAAATATGCTACTGTCATATAACAATACGATAATGAGATAAAGCTCCTCGTTCTGCCAGCTCAGGTAGATATTATATATTAAAGATAACAATAAATTTTATAATAATTTTCACGTACTTAATGTCAAACAAACAGACAAGCATGATGTTACACTAAACTTCTCGTATTCTTAGGTAGCATAAACTAATTAGACGTTAGAATACTTTGTAAAGAATTATCCCTATCTCCTAAGTACGACTTTGTAAGTCCAAAGTAAAAAAAAACTTTATTAACTCAAATTAAAATGTACAGATGGTACCCGCTCTTGCTTACAAAAGCCAATACTTTTGGCTTAACTCTAAAGTTAACGAGTAACTTAAAATTTAATGAAGTTAAATTTAGTCTAACGGCTTCAAAGGTTTACTTAACACGCAGGATGGCTCTGACTCGAAAGTTGGCAAAAACAAGCTTAATGGCAAGAAATGTTCAACGCTACTGAAATCTAATTGCTAGTAAAGCAAGACAGCAACGTGCCCTTCAGGTAGGAGGAACATGCTCTAAATTCACCTTCCAAAACCTTCCCTTAAATCCTAACCTCTTTTTACTTCATTCGAATACTCGTTCGCTAACTCATTTACATTTTGGCAAGAAAACGTAAGTTGAAAGCGGTAGGAAAGGTTGCTTCAAAAAACAAATTGACTGTTACGTAAATTAAATAAATTCCCACAACACAAATAAAGAAGACAGAACTCATGAAGTAATATAGGAAGCTGAGTAACATGGAATTAGGAGAAAGAAATCTATGAAAGACATCCTAACTTAAATGCTTAGTATTGCAATAATGTAAACCAGGGTTCCTTAAACTGTGGGTCGCGACTCCTAAGGGGGTCGCCAAAAATTTTAGCAGTTTTGATATATTTTTAATTTATTATAATACTTTCACAATTACCATGTATTTTTACATAATGAACGTTTTGACGCATTCCTTTTATAATATGAATGTTAATTTTCCTTGCTTTGCACGTGACGCTGTCATTTCGTCTGTTACTTATTTAAAATTTTCACTATTTATAATTTGTTCTATTATGGGGTCCTGGGGGTCGCGAAAAACTCTCAATGATAAAAAGGGGTAGCGACTGAAAAAAGTTTAAGAAACCCTAGTGTAAACCATACATTTGGTAGTACTTCTGAGAGAAACGGACAAGAAACAAAAAGTTTCGTCTATCCTTTGCTCGACGCTTTGTTCATATTCTTGAAATCAGAATGGGACTATACATATTTGTTCATGGTGCACGAAATTTATCTTATAGTTCTCAATTTTGTGTCTTTTCTTATCTTACTATATAATAGGCATTTTAAGGCAATTATTTTCCTTATCAGTCTTGCATTACAGCAACAATAAAGACAGCTGCGAAAGAAGGTCGAATTCCTTAATTTGGTAAAATTTCCTAGTACCCTCTGTACTATGATGACGATACACTTTAAAATTATAAGGTGGGTCATTAAGGCCTCGAAATGCCTATTTTAAGTAACAGACTATATTAAGAAAACGGAAACTGAAACCTAAATGGTATTATAATTTGCGAATTTTCTTTTCAATTCCAAATATTGTGCCAATTTTGGGCGGGGGGCGAGGAGGGGAGTCTATGTTCATGATGCAAGTGTTTTACTGCAAACAAGGTAATTTTACATAAATCTGAATTAGCTTTTGAATTTAATAAACGAGCAGATTGCCAGATTTTGAAACTTTTTTTAACTTTAGAAATTTAAACCAATTCAGTTAAAAGTTAAAGGAATACGTTAAGATTTAAATGGGAATCCGTGCACATTTGCGTTAAGTATGAAATTTACCATACACGAAAGAAATATTTTGTGTGAATTTACAATTTTTGTATGGAAGGTGTTATCGTATTTATTCCTATCATTCTTCAATATACATTTGAAAGTTTTGAAAGCTAAACTTCCTTTCATAAAACAGTTTGGAGTTTGAAAATTTGAGTAATACGTAATGAATCCATCAGAGGAAAATGACATTTTCGCTCCGCAATAGGACATATATCTTTCCAAAATTTTCATATAATATTCATTTAATATTCACTTTGAACAACATTCGACTTCCATTATATATAGAAATCTTTTAGCGTTGCGCCGGAATAGAACGCGAAATTAATCGTCATCGAATTGGCATTTGAAGGAAACGTCTGAAATTCTCCGTTTCTGGACAGTTTGATCCGCCAGAAAGCTAACAGCATCGAACGCGAGAAATTTAATAAACCGATATCTGCATGTATAATTACGCAGATACGCGCACCGCCAGATTTACGTAGCGAGTTTTAGCTGAACATTAATATATAAACATATAAGAGAGTAATATTATTTTATACACGTAATGATATTTAATGGATGTCATAACTGAAATAGATGATGCGCGGCTATAAAAGAATTAATGTATTTGTAGATAAATAAAACGCTACATGATGTTAAGTGCCTTTTAGTACATTTGAATTCAACATAAATCAAGTTCTAGCATAAATATTGCTATCCAACTGTATAATTATTATATAATGATCATGTATATTATGATGTTGCTCTCGTTAAATACCAAAACTAAGTACTGATACTAAACTCCAGCTAAGAGAACTAGTGAATTTGGCATATAAGATGCTTTAAAAGTTTTCTTATATTACAAAAATTAATTGCTTAAATATGTATTTGTGGCAGGGGATATATTCTGATGCATTTTGTAACTACATGCATCTATGTAATCGCATATAATTTAGGACACACAGCTTTGGAAAATGGCAGAACAACTCAAATAACTTGTGTTGTGTAAACTATTTCCGAATGGTAAGACATTTTTATTAATAGATCTAGACAATATTAACTATATTTAGCTAATATTGTCTAGATAATAATAATTACTTACTTTTAGATCTCTGCTCCATCGTATACGCTCCCTTTGATAATATTCGTTCAAGGTATGCTTTATTCCAATACGCTGGAATATAATTCTTGATGAGTTCCTACATATCACATTAACAGCTAGAGAGATTAATGATCGAAGATCCCAATCCAGAAGTCATATGAGCATCAAATTAAATCCTTCTAGACTTTCAAACTGTAGGATTATGTCAAAAACTGTATACCTCAAATATTTCTGATGTGTAAGTAGTGAAAATCGCCATCAAGAGAGATGTCGGATAATAGCGAAACAACTGATTCTATCTCTGAGGAGAGAGTTGGCCGAACGTGGCGTGAAGCAGCATATAGCTTATATATTTTTCAACAGCAAAAAAGTACTGAAACTGGAAATATCTCTACATATGGGCGATATCAATTTAGTTGCAATTAACTTCTTGTAAAGAACTTCATATATATTTATTATTTTAATTTGTAGAGACTGAAGTGTTATCTACATTTTGATTTTGTTGTTCAATCGCCATCTTCTCCGATGTTATGACGCTCATTCCTTTCCACGTTAATAGTATATACATGTATTTTAAGCGTACGTTATGTTCAGGTTAGCATTGAGAATCAAATAACAAACTGTTGCCATTTGTTGACCTAGTTATGGTTACAATGACATACCCACAAACAATATGGCAAACGGCATTAAATAGCTGGAAATCAATTCTGTCAGCTATAGGAAACGTTAAATGGAATTAAATTATGCAAACTAGCTCATATTTATTTCTTAAGTAAACGAGAAGCACATAATTTGAATTAGCTTGAGCTAAAGTATGCAAATTCTCAATGGTTTACTATAATGATAATTAAGCAACTAAAGAACTTGAAATAATTTATTAATGTAAATTAACTCCTGAATTACTTGTAGAGGCATTAGGTTATTTGGAAGCAGTAGACATGAAATATGAGCATTGCCCTCACCGGGACTCGAACCTCGGACCTCTCGAATACGCGCCGAGTGTGCTAACCATTACGCCACGAAGGTATGCTGGGAAGGTGGGAGAAATACCTTAAGTACTCCCTCTTTTAAATGGCGACTGGTGCTTAGAAACCCAATCGTCAAATTCTGGTGATGAAGAATTATCTCCCACCACCTTTTTTAGTTCGGGCATCACTGTACAGTCATTAGGAATTTTTTGATGCGGGAGAAGTGAAAAATAAGCAATGCCATCACCGGGATTCGAACCTCGGACCTATCAAATATGCGTCGAGAGGGTTGTTCAGTGCACCACTAAGGTATGCTAAGAAGGTGGGAGAAATATCTTATATATTATTTAGGACAGTGAGTGTAAGAATTCAAAGGAAAATATTTGAATTCTTTTAGTTTTATAAAATCATGCATATTTATTCATAATTATTAATTGATTATTATAATTAACTTCTTATTTTAGATATGAAAATATACATGTACAAGACAATGAATAGTATTTTAAAAATTAGGTTACAAACGGTAAACATTTTTTAGATTCAGCATATATATATTAACTTTGCATTAACATCAAAAATTGATTTTTTACCTAATAATCATATAAAATACTAATTCTAATTTTCACTCTTATTATGAATATAAATTTATTGCGTATTCAAAATAAATGAAGGATTTCAAATTTCAATCTATATTTTGAGTGGCTTTGCTCTGACTATTAAAATATTGAAACTGAGTCTAGTTAAGAAAGATCTAAAAAAGAATAAAAACAGGCATCGAGTTTCAACCGTTAGACAGAATACAAACACTTAAGTAAAGAAAAAAAATATTTATTTGTCAATATAATACTGAAAAGGCCTAGCATTAGATTAAATGATAACCTGACATTTAACGAAAAACGGTTTGTGAAGTGAATATAGTTTTCTAAAGTAATTTCATAATATATGAACCATCTTTAGAATTTCATTAAAATTTTACTTTTCGAAAGTACTTGAGATTTTGCATTTCCTTGATATGAACATTTTTAAGACCGATAGAAAATATCTCCGAAAAGAATTTTTCCCTTTTTCGTTTCTTCTCAAACTGAGGTGAATAAAGCGCTGAGAAAGATCTATTTTTAATGAAATATAAAAACACTTAAAACAAGTAGACGGAAGGAGATAGCATATAAATGGAAGTATTTCGATGACTCAAGTCCATAGACACGTTTACAGATACATAATAAATCTTTTAAACATAAGAAGAATTTAAACTGAAAATTTGAAATGAACGTTATGAAAGCATGAGACAGACCTCTTAATACATGCATAAAATATTGGTCTCGCTGTTTAATTTTGCTAAATATACCTTGATGTTACTTGAGGAAAATTAAAAAAAAAAATAACATAATAAATTTATTTTCCGATGACAATAAATTAAATTACAGCACTTAATTGAAATAAGAAATTAAATTTATGGGCAAACTGTAACTAATATGTTTAAAATTTGTTGGTTTACTTGTTTCTCAACTCTTATGGGAGAGGCTGAATGGCAAAATATAAATTATAAATCCTCATTTTATGAAAATCCGATTCAACATTAAATATTGCTCCTAAAATTTATTAAAAGAATTTTAAAAAGCTTATGTATATTTCACAGGAAAATATGTAGTTTTAATTAAGCTACCTTTCTAATTAAAAGGCTTTTAAATGTTTTCCTTTATTGGTTTCTAATAGTAATTCTAATGACTTAATTGTGTCATTAATGTCTTCTTTATATATTTAATTGAAACATTAACAGATTCTAAAATTGTCTTTTTTATAATATCAAGCATATAAGTTTTCTTGATTTGAACAGGAAGCAAATTTAGAGGGAAAAATTTTTATACCTAAAGATCTTTTGTTTTTTTCTCGAGAAGATGAAAGAGAAGTGCAGTCAAAGAAATTTTAGTATAATATATATATGATAATAGTGGGTTTTAACGAATGGGAGATGAATACTATTTACTTTTACATGTAAGATATGAAAGCAAACTTTGGCAAATGCTTCTTATACTCTTCACTTTAATTTTTTTTATGACCTAAAGATAGTAAATATTTATAATATATCAATCTGAACAATGTGATACAATCTTACATAATGCTGTAATGCAGGTATATTTTCAGCCAATCACCAAATAAGATTTCAGTCGAAGCGAAATCGTTATGACTTTCTTCCAACCTTCTTCTGAATGCATCGCAAATTTCCGGTTGTTTGCTTCGAACTAGTACATACGTAGTCGCTTCTATGTATTATCCATTATCTGAAGATATTCTAAGCTTAAAAAAATGTGGGGTGCATATTGCGCCCAGAATGATGTAAATCAAAATATGCATCTTAAGAATTGCCTAAGTTTCATCAGGACAGGTATAAGTGTGTAGGACACCAAAGCAACGTCTGGACAAAGTTGTTAAAGCCCAGCAAACTAAATATTTGGCCCTTTCAAGGATCCCTCACTGGCAATTTATTTATAATTTTAACCCTTTAACTGTCGAGTTATTTTGATGATTTGGGTACACAAATTGTCAAATTTTTTTATTGCAAATATCAAATATTTAGTACAAAATAAAATATACTTAAGTAGTTAAAAATTGATATTTTGAAGTACATGGGTAAAATTTTTAAAGTTTTGTAGCCACTGCGTATTTGCTTGAGGCGGCTGCCACTCAACATGGCAGTTGTAAAGTTCGCTTCTAGTGAAGCATTATTTTCTAAAAATGAAAAAAAAAAAATAATTAATTTCTAAAAAATAAATAAATGAAAAAAATAAATAAATGTGAATACCTATTAGTAGTTCAGTAATTCAGTCTTGTGTGATACAACTTGAAACACTTTTCCAAGCACAAACCAACTCCACAATCACTACACCAGAATCGTGTTTCCTTCCTTATCTTTTTCCCATTTTTATCCTTTTTCGAACAACACACTTTGCACTGTCCTGTAGGCTCACGTTTCACAGGAGTATGAGGAGTATAGGAAATAAAATGTCGTCCAGTAAGACGGGCAGGGTTATCTATTGTAGGTGGTCTGCCAATATCCTTTTGTCCAGAAGCTGCATCATCATATTTATGTAAAAGCTCTTCTACAACTTGGATTCGAAATTCTAAAAATGTAATACATTTCTCAATTACGTTTTTATAGAGTAAATATGAGTTCCAAAGTACTTTGTCTAGTATGTAAAAATATCTTTTTATAATATTTTTTCTGACGTTTTCGGATTGTTGGATGGAAGCATATTTCCTGATCACAGCGATCTACACCACCCATAGTTAGACTGTAGTCCGAAACAATCTTCGGCTTGAGTATATCTTCATTTTTTTATTTTTGAGGCTGACCATGGAAGTATCATGAATACTGCTCATCAGACACATATCCTTCATCTTCGGTTGAAGAATCTAAATCATCTATATAACGTTTCAAAGAAGTGGACGCCATTTTACAACAAAAAGATCCCGTGCACTTTGAACCAAAGAACTTATAACCTCTAACCTTTGAAATCTTCAGTAAAGTGTTGTCATCTATTGAATTGAGCGCACATTAACTTTTTCCCGAGATACAGTCGGGTTTGACAAAGAAATGAAGCCGAAATAAACGTCTCCCGATATATATTCGGGTATAACAATACGATGCACTCAAAAAAAAAAAAAAAATTACCCCGAGCAATACTCGGGCGTGACATTTTCGAACACCAGTGCTGTGCCCGAGATTATCTCGGGCATGACAGTTAAAAGGTTAAAACGATTTTCAAGAAATGTTAGAAGTTTACAAAAAGAGCTTAAAGTTTTTGCATATAGTATATAGAAAAAGTATAAAGTTTATAAAGTATCTGTTTCTATTTATTACAATTTTTTGAATCTGTGTTGGTACTGGAGAATTAGGATATTGATTTTTAATCTCAAATATGGGACACTGGCTATCAGTTATGATATGGATGTTACTGAATGGAAATTTTGGGACAAGATACAGACATTTTTTATTGTTGTACGTTCCGCTTGGTGAATACTACTGTTACTATGGATGTGGTCTTGTCAGGTGAAGTCCTATCCTGTTTGAGATCCATTACATTAAAATCCAACCTCTATCTATAACAATGGTATCTCCTCTATCCACGCTCGCCCAGGAGCAAAACCACTGCGCGTGCGTGGTTGATGTTGAATTATATAAAGCGGCTATGCATTGTCAATCCAAACATAGCGCGATTAGTGACATAATGAGAAAAGCAACTGATTTATCAGACTTTAATAAAGGTTAAATCGTTATGGCTCGGCGACTGGAACATTAGTATCAGAAGCAGTGCGTTTACTGGGCTGTTCAACTGCAATTGTTGTGAACACATATCGAAACTGGTGTATAGATAGGGAAACGAAAAATCAACCGGCTAACAGTGTGTCGTCGACAGTGCATTGATGCCAGAGGAGAGTGGAGATTGGTACGCATTTTGTTCGCCGTGACCGAAGAGCTACAAGAGCCGAAATCACCACCAGCAACAACAGTGACGACACAAATAGTGTTTCTCAACACACTGTGCAGCGTACATTACTGAGTATGGGCCTACGCAACCGGAGGCCGAAGCATGTCCCTCCCTGATGGCAGGTCATAGACAGTTGTGTCTGCAGTGGGTCACGAACCATCGGAACTGGACATTAGAAGAATGAAAGAAAGTTGCACGGTCCAAGAAATTCCGTTTTGTGGTCCATCACATCGACGGGCTTGTGCTAATATAATTATGTTATATAAATCTGTCATAATCCAACTTTAGTTAATCGATTAAGTTCATTGTAATAATTGTATCCGTGTTATTGTAATCGTATATTCAATACCGAAGTCTAGAATACATATTCTAGATGTGCATATATATATATTATATATCTAGAATATATAATGTAAAGTATCTTTCTAATTGTCTTGTTGAGGTGGTTTTTGATGCGGGCCAACCGAACGCCCAGCAGTAGTGCGGCGGAGCAATACCTGTAAAAGTCACTGACGAAGTTCTGGTGCTCCGTCCACTTTTCCCTGTCCCTATTGAAATATGACGTTAATATCTTCTGCTAGTGATGCATATGCATTTGTGAATCAGAAATAGAATTATGGTGTGTTGATTACTATGGTATTGACTACTATATCTCTCTGGTCTATGATGACTATTTGACACCAAAATATATTACTAACCATTTTTGTCGTTCTTGGTTGCTTGCATGAATCTGACCTGAACCTGAAAGTTTCTTTTTTCTACAACTCAGTTAGGCAAGCACAATATACAGTCATCGGCTACAATTAATTTAAAAAGTTATTTATGTCAACTCTGCCCATCCTCTAGATTATTACACTTTTACTAAAGAGTCTGGGATTATTACACTTTTACTAAATTATTACATAGGGTATTATGGACCTATGTTTACCTTTCCGTCGACAAAAAAATGATATACAGAATTACAAAATGCATATTCAACTGCATAATTTATTAACCATCTTCAAACCATCGAATATGCAACGGAATTCAACAGTGGTATGAAGGAGTGAAAAAGGTCTTCTCTAAATAATCAGTGAATTAATTATTTAAAGAATCAGTATTACAGAGTTTTTTAAGATCGCATGACGCAGTACAGATTAATGCATTATAAATAGTTACTGTTTTTACGACAGAAAAAACGAAATACCTAAACTGAAGTGAAAAATATAAGGGGCTTTTGCCAGTTAAAAAGTTAATTTGCTTTCATGTTTTATCTTACATAACATAGTACAAGATATTTCTCCTGCCTTCTTAGCATGCTTTCGTGGTGTAGTGGTCAGCACACTCGACGCGAATTCGAAAGATTTGTGTTTCGAGTCCCGATAAAGGCATTGCTCATTTTTTATATCTCCTGCTTCGAAATAACCTAATGTCTCTACAGTGGCGCTCGAATTAAAAGGCGGTGAATGATGATTTTTCACCACCGGGATTTGGTGATTGGGTTCTCTAAACCCCAGTCGCCCTTTAAAAGGGGGAGTATATAAGGTATTTCTCCCGCCTTCTTAGCATGCCTTCATGGTGTAATGGTTAGCACGCTCGACGTGAATTCGAGAGGTCCGTGTTACGGGTCCCGGTGAGTGCACTGCTTAGCGGTGACCAAATCCCTACAGAGAGGCTGCCCACAAGGGTCCTGGCTTGGGCCGACCCTGTGTAACCTAGTTGCAAACACCGTTTTCGTTCTGTTTGAAAATCAAGAAGGAGTCAAACTGATAGCTTACGCTGATGACTTTCTATTAACAGTGGCAGGTCGCTCAAACCTGAGCAACAGAAGACAAGAGTGCCGAGACATTATTGCACAGTGGGCCAGAGAACATAAACTTAAACTCTCCGTCCAAAATCGCAAGCTCTCATCATATGTCGAGGACCTCCACTGCAGCGAAACCGCAGCCTCAAGTTACTTGGAAATAGAATTAAATGTGTTAAGGAACTGAAATATATTGGAGTGGTCATAGATCAGAGATATTCTTGGCTACCGCATATCACGATGCTAAAGTAACGCATCAATCTTCTTACCAATGCTATGCGGGGAATGACAGCTATAAGATGCGGGCTGCCTCCCAAAATTCTGCGCATTTGGTACAAAACGGTTACTGAGAAGATTGTGACCTATGGTGCATCCGTATGGGGTATACATTTTAACACTAACATGCGAGGCAAACTGAATACTATACAGCGGCAACAACTGCTAATGATTTCCAAAACTTATAAAACTTTCCCCACATCAGCCTTACAAGTACTAGCGGATACGCTACTTCTCGATTTGGTCATATAACGTGAGGCTGCAATAGGAAATGTCACAAGACTGAGACTACAACATATGCTATGGACAACGCTAATACTTACAACAATGAAGAATATGAAGAGCATAGGCCAGTTATCCCCTATCATCCGGCGGTAAACAACATTGACAATTATATCACCATTTCGAGAGCATCCCAAGACATATAGCCTACCGGTCTCTTTACAGATGGTTCTAAGACATCGGCAGGAACCGACTACGCATTCTGCCAAGTCTCATACGGGAAAGTGATGCATGTGTGGAAAAGGAGACAAACGCACTACAACTCCGTATATCAGGCTGAACTGCTGGCCGTCAGTGCTGCTCTGGAGTATAGCGCAAAATTTGAAGGAGCTCTTACACAGATCTTATCTGACTCGGCCTCCAGTTTGGCGGCCATAGCTAACGAGAGATCACGTAGCCCGCTAGTTCAAGAATTTAATTGGTAACTGTTACATTTCAACCAGAAACACACCCCGAGTCTCAGCTGGGTGCCAGCTCACACTGGTATCTCAGGCAACGAGCTGGCTGATACTGCGTCAAAGGAGGCAGCCAGCTCCACTGAAGTCTGAAGCCGATCTTTTTCATTAAAAGACAGACGCAAGAACAATTACTGTCTCAGTGGCAACAGAGATGGGATCTGGCCAACACAGGTCGTCGGATCTTTATCCCAAAAGTTAAGCCCGATACACAGTCCCACACATATTTTATGACGCAGTTTTAATGGGACATGGCCCATTCCTCACGTACAAATTTCCCTTTTGTTTCGTAGATAATAAATGATACCTGCGAATGTGGTGAGATAGGTGACCCTCACCATCTTTTCTTTTCATGCACCCTCAGAGCCCAGGACAGGCTCAAAACGCCTAATGACAATTACTGGCCCCACTGGTTCCAGACTACAAAGAGACTAAGACAAGAAAAGCTAAAGATCAAGGCTGTAATATATGAATGCGTAATACTTTACAGGGCAGAGCCCAGCACCCTGAGTGCAAATTTGCAGTAACGACCATAGTGGTCCACTTGAAAGCCCTTAGGGCTCAGTGTATACACATCGGCAGACATTTGCTGGCTGGGCACATCGTATTTCAGTGACTATGAACAATATTGACTCATCAAACCTTACTACACCTGACATCAGCTACCGCACGGCTACCTACTTTTGACTGCCAGCTGGTAATTACATTGTAATGCATCACCGTCATATGGAGGTGTGCACTAGCCTATGAACAAAGTACATAACTCTCAACACAGTACATAACTCTCAACTAATGTTTACTCGTAAAGCTCCTACATTGTTCTGTCTGTGCCCTATTGGTGGTAACCACTAGCATTTCTATATGTATTGTTTGAATTTATATATATGATTGTACCAATATCATATGAGTGTATATTATTAACTTTGTAACTTTATGTAAATCTACGCACTTTTATCTCTTAACCATATGTAATGCAACAACAGAGTAATTATTTCCATATTTTGTTGTAGTCCCCCTATTACTTGATTTATGCAGTATGACAATATGTTAGCAACTCTTCAAGGGCCCCGCTAGCGTGCCCATGTTGTGAACACCCCTTTTTTTAAATAGAACATTAAATTTTCCGTTTCCACGGAGTTGTGTTACCGTGGGTTGGTCCTTTTTGGCATCTTCCTGCTGGGTTGACACTCAATTCCGTATGGGTATACCCAAATATATTCGGAACGGAAGCCAGCTCTGCGGTTTAAACCATAGTACCTTATTACAAAAATATGAGGTAAGTACATTAGTGATGATTTAAAATTTGGCAGCTCGTACATATTGAGCTGCCAGTCTATTACAGACACCCCCTAGGCCACCTTTAACTAATGTAGTAACATTAGTTCATCTTTATGTCATCACAACCGATATTTCCCGGATACAGTGCTTGTATCATATGCGAGGAATATTAGCCCATGCTGACATAAAGGAAACTTTAATTTCACTCAGGTGAGATAGTGAACTCTCCAAGCTTTGATGTGGTATTTTCGCTTCGTCCAGTATGCTGAATAAGACTGAGATCAGACGACTGACATGCTCATGGAAGCAATTTGACCTTCAAGTCCTGCTGTTTAAATCAAATTGTAATCAACTGAACACGATGATAAGGCACGCTGTCTTGCTGAAAGTGACAATTTCTATCAAGGAACATTGCAGCCATAAACTCACATACGAGATCAACAACGATGTTGCCACAGTTGATTCCAGATACATGAATGAACTCTTTGCACTCAAGAAAAATGTTACTTAGACCATAATTCTACGGATATCGTCTTGAAAATTTCACATTAAGGCAAGAGTGGTCCTTCAGTTTATTCTCTTTTAGCTTGTCACCTGCATGATGGAGGAGGAAACGAGATTCATCGAGCGAGTTAACCCTCATCACTCATCAATCCAGTTTTGATGTTCCTGTAGCCACAACTGGGATTTCTAATTTATTAGTGGTAGCATAAGCATCCTTACGGTCTTCTGTTCTTAAAACGTTTCTGATGCAAAGTACATCATGTTATGTATTTGGACACGCCTTGTGATGCACTTGAATTTTATTGAGGTGTAATCTGTCAAGTTGTTGCTCTTCTATTTTTGTGTACATTTCATGTCAGTTGACTTTTGCTACCTGCAATCATATTTTCAACTGTATTTCTTTAAATACACACGATATATTTGCACCAGAAAGAACGAGAACATTACCCGTTTCAAAAATGTTGAAACTCTTTTTTTGCACCCAAGACCTCTTTGAGATTCATTCAAAGCCTTTGTCTAAATAATTTTCGCACTAACCGCATACCGATAATTATCTCGTCTCAAGATGAGATTGTTTTGTTACATGGTTATCACGTTCTTATACGTAACTGTATAAAGTATTTTCTTATTCATTCCAGCATGCCTTTGTGGTATAACGGTTGCACATCGGAGCGTATTCGAGAAGTCCACGTTCAAGTATCGGCGAGAACATTACTAATTTTTCATGTACTTTTGCTTCCAAAAAAAAACTGACTTTACAGTGGCTGCTGAAATAAAAGGTAGAGGACGATAATCGTCATCACAGGATTTGGCGATTGGGTCCTCTAATCCCCAGTCGCCCTTTAAATGGAGGAGTATACAAGAAATTTTATCCCTCATTCCGATATGCTTTCGTGGTGCAACCGGTAGCATACTCGGCGGTATTCGAGAGGTCCATGTTCGTGTCCCGGCGAGAACATTGCTCATTTTTATGTACTCCTGCTTCAAAATAACTTGACTCTACAACCGACAGGCTGATCCATTTTGAAAAATGGGTTACTAACATTTTGGCCTTCAGTTGTATTTATCTCAAACGAGCTAAAAGATCGTAAAACATTTCAAATTCATCAGAACAAGGTTTTGGGTCCACTGATAGGAAGTGGTTTAAGATCTAACTTCTGTAGTAATTCATTGTATCTATAAAAAAGCTGATCATTTCTAACATTACAAGCAACACAATGGTATTTTTATGAATATTTTAAATATTATTCATGGAATAATAAATGGAATTTTAAATATTATTCACTCACAATTGTTATGGGTCTTATATTCTTAAAGCTAAAATTTTCTTCCTTCTTAACTATTCAGGAATTAAGCCTTTTCAGATAGCAATAGTGTTAAAATTGAAAAGTTTTCATAAACATAAATTCTTTCTTGAATCTGCTTATCCCTTATTTCATTCATTTTATCAATAATTTCAAATGTTGAAATGCCAATCTGAATCAAACTGTATTTTACTTAACTTTTAAAATTTCATATTCGGTATAATAAATTGTGGTCTTGATATCTTTCTTAGAAAATATTCCATAAGACTAAGCATTTTTGAAAGCATCTTGGTACGATTTCAAACTAGAAATTATTATGGCTATTATATTGTTTTATACGTCTAAAGGATGCCTTATTGCATGAAAGACATTTTGTTCGCCATTTTACTATCACTGAATAATAAAATATACTTCTTAATTTCTTGATGCTTCCCAGAAAAATAATTTACTTCTCTTCAAATGATAAAGGTTTTCAATGACTACGTAACAAAACTACATTACTCACAGACATTACAAAACTGAAACATCTTCGGCTTCCTATCATGAAACCTAGACATTGAATAAAGGCATATACACAATACCGTTCGAGAAATTCGGCCTAAGACACCTATTTTATCTAATTTACAATAGATTCGCTCCTTGATCTCCGTCATACCCATAACACACCTCCATGCTTTAATTCAATCAACAAATTATTCGGCTGATATCTCACAATCTAAATGGATGTTATATCCCCTCTATTCTGGATGTCATCATATCTCTGCCTGACGATACACGCCTCTGTTCAAACTGCAAAGCTTGCATGATTTTATCAGTACTACTACTGTTAGCGAATTATTGCCAGGTAAATATATTCGACTTTTGTTTTATGCTGTTGCAAATTGTGGTAGGTATACCATAACAAACTTCAAATTTATCCAAAGTTGAAAAATAGCTATTCATGCAATATGAAAAATAAGAATATATAGGAATATAAAATAACAATATGAAAAATAGTAATTTCGCGTATTGTGTTTTATGAAATAAAAAGTAAAGCCTTATATGCAATCTTATCATATTGTTAAAGTATTGTAGAGTCATTAGGTTATTAGGACGCAGGGCACGAGAAAAATGTACAATGCCCTGGCCGGGACTTGAACCTCTTGAATAAGCGCGGAATGTTCTACCGTTATAACCGCGAAGGCATGCAGAGAGGAGGGAAAAAGTACCTTAAAGCATGAGTTGTGTCCTTAGCAATTTACAAAATGCACATGAGAAGATAAATGCATGTAACTATTTCTTCTGATAAGAGAATGACAAAAATATATTTCCAGTATCGTAATTACGAATGCGTACCTTAAAAAGTCAACTGCAATATTTGTTAAATGAAATAGAAATAAACACGTAACGTATCATTTAAGTGTACTGCAGCTCAGTTGTGTCCGTAACTGCAGTTTCAATAACGAATTTTATTGTATACAAAGTATAATTACATGAACATGATTGAAGCAGAACATGTAACGAATTTATATAACAAACTAATTTCATCCAAAGAAAGGTAGAACGCTTCCAATCCAGAAGATGTAATTCAAGAAAATTTAAAGAAACGGACATTAACCCTTTGTTATTATTAACCCTTTGTTGCATATAAATAATCTAGAGAAGTTAAAGGAAAATGTTTGTATTTTTTCTACTTAAAATAACCTTAGAAATAATTTTAAAAGCATTTATTCAAATAAATCATTTCCTGCCTTGTTTGCAGTGATCATTACCGTCTTCTGAATGGTAAATCTAGAACTACCATGTACATGCCAGATCCCCTAAAATACCTTCATTTCGTCGATTGAGATTTAATTCATTTTGCTACGATTTTGTAACCTGTACCTATTGGATTCAAATGTCAAATGCTCTAGAAATTCCTTGCCAAACATAAACATTTCCAGTGGTGTTTTGGCTTGATAAGCAGAACATTTGGGTTTCAGTTTACTCTTTTCGGTAGATTTTATCTACCCACTCCATAATTTTCTCAAACTGACATTTAAAATAAAATGTCTAAAATTACTAACTATGAATGAAAAATGGCAGTATAAGAAAATGTAAGCAATATTATATAATGTTTACTATGAAAAATTGTACTAACTTAGAAAGAGAAGTAGCAGCCATTATCCGAATAGCAATGCTTTATTTACAAAATAAACAGCCTATAGCTATACAGCCTATGATCGACAGTTGAAAGTTCGACAGTCTATGATCGACAGTCGACAGTTGACAGTTGAAATCTATGATCGACAGTTGAAAGTTCTAATAATATTGAATTAATAAACACAGGAATTGAATCTGTTAAGACATTCACAGAAGAATAAACAAATTTAAACTTTTGTCTACTAGAGTGGACATGGTGCAACAAAGGGTTAAGCGATGGTACAATTCAGATGTTTCTCTTACTTATTAATCTGTTATTCTATGCAACGTAGGTGGATAAAAATTTCAAGAATTTTTAAAATCTGAATTACGTTAAGACTATTGGGAGGATAACCACTTTTGGACATTATAGGGATTAGTTGAAATAATGATAAAAGTGTAGTCAATAGTTTCTAAGGAGCACTACAATAGTTTCGTGCGTAGACAACGAACTCCTGTATCTATATGCATTTAGGAAGTAGCCATATTTACATCGATTCCCATCAAAGTAGATCTGGTAAGAAATAGAGAAGTTCAACGTAAGAAGTATCACAAATAAGCAAGAAAATATTGCTGATTACAATTTCGTTGGAGTCCAGACAAACTTTGTCAAAGCATTGCTGTTAGGGTTGCACTTAAAAAGCTGTATTAATTATAATTATATCTTATCTGCTGTTATTATCTTAATCTGCTCTTAAGGTTGCACTTAAAAAGCTGTATTGTATATTGATATCTTATCAGCAGCTGCTGGTGATGCATGGGGAAGTTTAGTTACATGAATCAAATTGTATATTCTCCCATGCCTCCCTTATTTGTCTTTTATGATTTTAAACGCAGATTCAGTTCTGGTTTATCTTGAGAAGTATCCTCCCATTATCACTGAACGTAGTATTTCAGTTGCCTTTTCTATCAAATTTTCAGAATGCTTACAGAAACGTTTAAATATCAGTTCCAGATGCAGCTTATAAGGCACAGGTAAACAGCAGAAAGCTTTTCCATGCTATTATAATTTTTACTTTAAAATTATTCTAAGTAACTCAGTACAGTTTTTTGAAACATTTATGCTTTTGATATCTTATCAGCAGCTGCTAGTGATGCATAAATTTAAGCTGTTGCCTTTGGACGAAATTTTTATACAAATTGTAACTAAATATAACACATAGACAAAACAATCTTTTGCCTGTCTCTTTACGTTCATGTCTTGTTACTAAACTGAGTTAGTGCTTTTGCTACACCTTCCTGTTTTACACTTCCAGGCCAGTCTATAATTATGAGATTAAATTAATTACTAGAACTTGGAAACAAAACTGCATATATTTATTCATAGGAGATATCAGATACATCGTAAAATTATCTAACTAAAATTCTTAATTTGTTAATCGATGGAGTTAAACTATTTAATGTTAAATTCTTTTGGTTCTAGTTTTCCATCGATATAAAATCAGGTATTGTAGAGGAAGTTCTTAATCTGATATACATATGCTGCAGTCTTCTGAAATTAAACAGCAGCATCCTTTGTTCAGAAAAAGAATCCTGAGTATCATGGCCAAAAATTTCCAGAGTTTCATGGTCATCAATGTATATCCATACTATTAGACATTTGTGTAAAAAACAAACGGGAATTTAAGGAGTGTGGTAATGTGAAAAAAATATATTATTTTCATTTACGGCAATGCACCGAGACACTCACAGTGCTGCGCTCACCTTAAGACATCCCAAACGCTAACATTGCTTCCAGTTTATAAATGGGATATTCGGCTGTATCCAATTTGTATTCCTAATCTTATACCTTACGAGTTCATTAGTCTGAAAGAGTTGTAAGATTTTTTTCTTTCCTTACCGCATATCTTCGTGGTGTAATTGAAAAGCAAGTCCGGTTAGCATTCGGATAGTCCGAAATCAGAATCCCTGTGTTCGTATGGCATTTTTTTTCAGTTTCCTTTCTTCGACTCCTCTAATGGTCTCTGCAGAATATCTGGGCGAACAATGATTTACCAGGTGCAAACAGCGGTTTAGAGACGGTTTTATGTCTAAGGAGCAGATTTTTTTTTATTCATCGGAGAAATGAACATTTCGACGAATTGTTTAGCCAAATATTTCCAGCGATTGCGTGATTACGTTAAAAAAAGTGTCCTATATTTATTATATAATTGAAATTTGTTTTTCAATAAAAAAATTTTAACATAAAATAATCAGTTGCAATTTTCCATTTGAATCCCTGTCGTATGTTTTAATTTCACACTCATTTGAAACTTATTCTATGAAATTACCTTGCAATCACATCTATTTTGGTTTGGTTTATTAAACTGTGGCAAAGCACGCGAGGCTATCTGCCTAAGAGGAGAAGCGTCTTCGTGGAGGACTTTCTGAGGGAAATTGCTTCGTATGCGCGTTATACATGGAGAAAAAACCATGAAAATACCCATCAACCTCGCCGTTCGCCGAGTTTTAGTCAGATCTGGTCATATTTCATGCAAATTAGTCGAACAGTTTTTGTTTCCATCTACTGTAAGTGAATGTCTGGGATCGATTATGTCAATTCTGGATACCAATATATTTAACGTCACACGGAAAGGGAGAAAAACGAAAAGTGTTCACATGAAGCATAATGAAATAAAATCAAAATGTAGAATCGTAGTTTCTTCATTTAAGTAATCCAAGAACTTACTTGAAAGATTAAAAAAATTTCGGATTTAAAAAAGGAATTAAATTCCAACTTCCTTTTTTTAAGGCGTTGATGTATTTTTGTCGAAATCTAATTATCCTACCAAACTTTGAAATAACTCTACTGCACTGAGTTTAACCGGTAGTTAAACAAAATAATTTAATCAAACATAAGGAAAAAAATGGGAAAACTTTAATTTCTTTAAGACTTTTCTAATAACCATTTAATCATCTAGCTTGATTTTTTTTTTACTTTCAAATTATTTAGATTAGATTACCTGCAAATGTCTTCATCAAAGTAATTTAATCCGAATAATTATGCCCTCTGTGTTTCTCGATTAATTTTCTTTATATTTAATATTATATTATTAAAAGCTGAACGGAGTACTTGAAACAGATTTCTTTAGATTTGGAAAAAATTCTGTACGTAAATGAATGAGAGTTAATTACTATCTTTACTGACAGAATCTTTTTTTTTTTTTTTTTTTAATTTATTTTATTTTTTATTTTTTATTTTATTTATTTATTTTTTTTTTTTTTACCTCAAAAGCTACGATTATTATTTTAAGGAGAGAAATAGTAAAAATTAATTTATTTTCAAAGAACTCTCTGTATTATTTTATGCATTAAACCAGGTGTATTCTATATATTGCTCAAATATGAGTGCTGGAAGTACCATCATATTTGGTGAAAATATTAAATAAATTTTTTCCTCGTTTTTGCCAATCTTTTTCCTTGCACTTAAAAAGTTTCTTCAAATTTTGCTAGGCTCTGTTCAGTTGTATGAAGTAACAGGAAACCAGAATTATAAAAAACATATTCTGAGTTCACATTTCTACACTTCAGTTTCTAAACTTTATGATTTCTTAATTAGTTAAAGGCAATTATTTAACGTGAACTAGCTGCTTAAAATTGGCCATACTTCTTATACGATTTGATATGGAAAGAACAAATGCTTTTTAGTTCTATATGTATAGTTCTAACATGAAAGCAAATGTGTTAATCATTCATTATTTCCGTTTGTATCGGATCCCGTCTACGTCAGAAAACCATGTTTAAGGCCGATAAAAAATTTTTAAATGTTTTCACTGTATTATTTAGAAAACTTTGAAATTTCAATAAATCCCTGAGTCCAGGAAATAGGCTCCTGTCAGCCAATTCTCCAGAATTCTAACTCGGGTATACATGCTGTACTGTCTAGTTCTACTGACTCATCCGCTAGTAGCTCTATGGCAAAAATGATCCCGGTTTTTAGACGTTTTTATGCTGACTTTACTCATGCAATTAAAAGTCATTGATTAAATTCTTCAGAACTCTAGAAAAAAGCCATTCATTCTTCGTTATCATTATAAATATGGAAATGATGAGAACAGTGATACACGCCTTGATATTCAGTCTCCAAAAGACGCTGAAGCAGACGTATAAGATTCTATGATACTCAGTGGGAAAAGGTATTTCTTATCATGTAATAACTTCATCGTTTGTCTATGTTTCATGTCAAGACACAAGCATTCCATTCCGAAGATCTATAGAGGCAATGAAACTCGCAGTTTTGTTTGTTGAACAGGAGGAACAGCATGTTAAGCTTTACTAGAAATATATAGAATTTGATAGACAATCAAATCTAACCTAGGGCTGAATTTTGCTTAGCTTTACATTTAAAACTGACAAACATGTTTTCCGTATAAAAGAAATCTTAACTGACCTTCATACTGCAATAGATCTCTATTCAGATTCCAAATGTTTAGAATTTGAGTTATATAGATAAGTACCGATTCCTTGAAGTACAGTTCCTTATAGTATATCCATGTATATTAGCTACTACTTTTTTTTTACAAAATTACCGTAATATTTATGTGAAAAAATAGATTATATTTTTATTTATTTACTTATTTTACTAACATTTTGTAATCAAAAGCTGTGAATTTCTCTTTCATTTTCTTTAGAATTAGTATATATTTATAAACATAAATTTTTCCATATAATGTATCTTTTCAATACTGCAGAACCAAATGTGGATCGTACCGAATAGAAAATCGATATTTGGTATCATTTCCTCAAATTAAATAGAAAAAAGGAAAATGACGATATTGTCAGAAGACAGTTTCTTGTTTTTTGGGATCTGCCTTCAATCTAAAAATTTATTTTTACACTGTGTTTTGTAGTAACAACAAAATATCAATTATAGTAATAAAGTAATGTAATCTTTAACAAAAGTGAATAGTTTTAATTTTTTTTTAACTTTTAGCATTTTTTTATCCAGAATTTTAGTGTTGTTCTAGGTCGAAAGTTTTTTTAGGAAATCTCGAAAGTATAGTTGAAAGAAATCAGTCCAGTGAGTGAGCGGTTTGGTTGAATTGATTCCAGCGATCCCACTCCTTCAATTCTTTCTGTTGATCTGTGCGTGTTCCGAACGCATTGATCAAGCTCATTGTTTGTGAGCGGTGAAACGTTCAAAAGAACTGATTCACTTCAGTGAGCGAACGGTTCCGATCTGGTCCCTTAAAGGAGGTTTTGCACATCTCTATTACTGATTGTGTACTGTGATACTGAGAACTGTACGAATATTTTTGTCCAAAGTTCCAGAACTGTAAAGTGCTCCTTTTTTGTAAAAATAAATTTTATCAAGCTATCATCGGTTCTGTATGCATTCAATCTATGAGAAATCCGTATGCATGCAATAGTACTTATGTAGAGATGAAAAAGTTTATTTATTTATATCTGTGGTTGTAACATCCAGATAAGCTCTTACTCAGTTGCTAAGGTCGTGTTTAGTTTTACAGTTCTTTCATATAATGCTGTTCAATATGTCTTTCGTGGAATTGTTGTAAGTTTATATACATATATGTGCTTATTTATTTGCATTTTGTTTCACATTGTTTTATTATACATTTCGTATTACTGAACATTATTATTTATGCATTATTCATCTCGTATGGCACTGGAATTTTACCTTTACTTCTAATGTGTTTTCGTGTGATTTCTAATTGTTAAAAATTTTAATTTCTTGTTATGTATTTGTATATCGTTTGGATGTAAAATTTCGAGTAAGTGGGTTTAGGAATTATGCAAATAACTTACTGATAATTACATATATAAATTGTTGAATCCTACCGCATCTTGGCATGTTTTTGTTGCTATGATGGTAACACATAGCATTTTTGTAGTCATTTTGCAAAGATTTATATATAAACAAACTTTAAAATTTTATTTTGTTCCCTCTAATAGCCTCTTCGTTGAACTACCATATTACTTCTTAATTTCCAAGATAAATGTCCTTTTCTTAAAACATCACGGTTGATTTTATCCGCTCCTCCTTCACAATCTTCCAGAGTCCATCCAGTGTTTTGGGTCGTTGCTTATAAAGAGCTTTTTAAGTCCAAATGCACAGTAATCCATAGGAGACACATCAGGGTACTTGGGTGGGATGATTTTAAAGAGAATAGCTTCAATTCCGGTTTCATTAGGTAAGAGGTATGGCTTGGAGCCTTATCCTGATGGAACCTAATACATTGAAGATTGTTTAGATTCTTCCTAAAAAATATTTCAAAACATATTTCTGATAGTAATCCAAATTAATTTGGATATTTTTTTATACTTTCCTTATTTTAAGTTTCCCGTTATAACAGAGTCCACAGTAATAACCATAAAATCTTTCCTTGTTTTCTCTGAACCAATATTTTAAGTCTTTTTCTACACTTTTTCGGTAGTAAATCTTTTTCTTTTGCAATCAGATAAGTATATCCAAGCCTCATCAACTGTAACGATATATTTCCATTTTTCACCTACCAAATAATTTTCATACAGTAATCTGCACATAGTCTTACGCGGAGAAACATGTTTTGGCGTTAGGCGATGAACATCATGTATTTTGTTTCGATCAGCTTTAAATCAGATTTTTTAATTTTGTTCACATTTCTTACAGTGATAGTTAAAGATTTTGTTCTATATGTTTAGGGGGGTTGGAGTTTTCTTTAAAACTTGACATGTGACTTTAGATTTAATAAGAGCCTTTGTTGGGTATGCATTTTTTGTCTTTTTCGCAGTCAGGTGTAACTGATTGTTTATTTTTCAATGACATTTTAAAGAAAAATATATTTTTAACGCTTCAGATGTAAATTAAATATTATTCCAATTTATTTTAAAATTAATATTTAAATTCATGGAGAAAATCAAAATCGTTACAATAATGTGTAAACACTCTCTGTAGTTTAGCGATTTCGTTTCAATTTAAGGGCCCACAAGCAGCCGAGCGGTAAAGTCGCTGAACACTGGTAGTTCGGTCCGAGGTTCGAATCCCGCGAACATGTGCATTTTCGCGGTTTTCCCCATGTGTAACGTGTATACGAGCCAGTTTCCCTTAGAAAGTCCTCCACGAAGGCATCCCTCCTCTTAGGCAGATAGCCCTCGAGGCTTTGCCATACTCACACACACGTTTCAATTTAACATTTAAAAAATTTTCATAAAATACATTTTCGAGAGGCCAGAATCGATTTTTCTAAAACGTTGTAGTGATATACATTCTCGTTTTCCCGCCTTGAGCAACAGTGTAAATATTTGTGACGATAAAGCCTGATTTAGGTGAGCCTTTGCTCCATTTGTTCGCAAATTTAAGTTTTGAATTTTTATTGTCGGTTCTAATTTGCGTTCTATGAAAAATTTAGGAAGTCTTCTATATGTTTTCAACTTCTAAAATGTAGATTTTCGACAGCTTTAATCTTTAGCAGTTCACTATATAATATTTATTATAATTTTAAACCAATTACAACACTCTCATTTCTCCTTAAGCTATGTTTTAGCATTCATTTTTCCTAAGAGTTCATATCACCTAGAGCTGTAATAACATTTCAAATTTATTTCGACTTTTGGTCAATTTATTCAGATCTTTAAAACGTGGCTAAAATCGTTGAACGCTGAATAGTTTGCTCCGATGTATGAATCCCGCGAACAGGTTAACTGCATGGGATTTCTCCTGGTTTATTCGTCGTGTAACGTGTATAGGAGCCAGTTTCCTTAGAAAGTCCTCCACAAAGGCATCACTCCCCTTAGATAAATAGCCTTCGAGGCTTTGCCGAAATGAAATAAACCAAACCATACTTTAAAACGAGGTAATATATAACCATGTTCTCGTGTACTTCAGAATGTTTCTTGGAACAAACTGGGAATAGATTTGAGAGTTTCTTGAATTTTACAATATTTCAAATTTTAATTAGAAGGGCTTTTTATTTATCCCTTATTAACCCGAAATGATGTCATTTAGATTAACTTTGAAATTGAACATTTACTACCGCAGATGTTGTAGAACGTGTTTATTTTATAATTGATTGAGTGACTAGTTCTTTTTTTTATTAACAGCGCGATTTTTGTTCTTTCTCCAAAGTAAACACGGAATTCGTAAACAGTACTTTCTTGTTCAGATTTGAGTTGATCATGCTGCGCTTATAAATCATTATCCGCCACATTAAATTTTTGATTAATGAGGAAAGAATTATAAGAGTGCAATTTTAAAAAGTTATGAATTTTAATCTTAGTTCTTTTAACTTTTTGGGAGGAGGATAGTGAGGAAAATTAATTGAAAATTACTAGTAAAAATAAAAAATCATAAGTCGATAGCCTGTAAGTTTTTTTAATGCATGCACTATATAATAATTAAAGAACTTAAGAAAGAAATTCCAAGTTTCCGAAAATAGCTGAAATATTTCTATATTTCACACAATGCCATTTTTCACTTTAAGATAGCTATGCGTATATAAATGTCAAAAATCAAGAATTATTTAACTGCTTTTTTTTTCAAATTTCCATAATTATTACATGCAAGTTTTATAATTTAAGATTAATTTATCTTTTTAGTCCAAAGGGATTTGAATCCCGAAGGACTATTAGTTTCGTTTTGACATTTTGCGTCGGACTCATAAATGTCGGTTCACTTTTCAAACTGTTGCCAAAAATGTTAGAGTCCTGCATTATATTTGAAGAAATTAAATAATGAAAAATCTGCATAAATGTATGTATATTTCTCGTATTGTGGTAAAACAACGGTACATAGAGTCATCGAATTTTGAATAACGTAATCCTCCAACGAATATGAGCAGGTGGAAGACCAAATTTGAAATTTGAAATTTGTTTTATGATCGATTTCCTAATTTTTAAAACTTTGACGAATTTTTGATTAACAAACTCAAGGATTTCAAAGCGAGCAATGACAACGTTGTGCAGAAAAAACATTTTTATCTCCAGCGCGTGAGTCTCTGTATCGGAAATTCTAAAGATATGCTCGTTTTAAAACTATTTTGCGATATTGCTGTTGCACTGGATCTTATGGTTTAAGTGCGAGGAACATGATATTTAATAAAGAAAGGTAACACACAAAATGTTAAAAAACGCCCCTTTGAACGTAATTTAAAATCTGAAACATTTCAGATTTATTATTATTATTATTATTATTATTATTATTATTATTATTCAAACGTCTTAAAAATACGTGTGTACGGTATTAGGCTGATATGGATAACTTATTCATATGCTTTCCACTGTCGAGTCAAGATGCTTATACAAAATTTTGAAAAAGTCTGGCTCATAGTTATATCAGGTATTAGAAAAGATATGAAAAGTCCCCAAAAGGCAACTCGTTAACCACCAGAAATCGAATGTGAGACAAATACCAGGGTTACGTAATTTCAGCCTTGTAGACATTATGAACAAATAAAACGCTATACGAGATGTTATGAGAAAATACTATTTTATACTATTTAATTTAATATACCTCTTTCACTTGAGCGCTAAGTGGCTGAAGCTAGTTACATGTATCATCACTTATTCCATCAATTAACATTCGTGATTTCGCATTTCATTACCTTGATTCCTTTCAGAGCTAAATATACTATAAGTTTACCATTATCGTTTCTTCTCGGATTGTATATCCTGCAAACATTATGCTGTTCTGCAAGTCTGTAACTCTATTCTTTCGCTTTGTACTGTGTTTCAGTAATTAATTTGAAAATGTCGTCCTAAAATTTGTTCAGATCTAACAGATATCGTGAATGCTAAATTTGGATAGAAATCCATATAATTGTATTAAGACACCTCTCTGCACTTCATTTTATTTTATTTATTTATTTATTTATTTTGGTGAGAGAAAGGAAATACAGTTACCTATAAATGTCAAATGCGAACATTTTATTTCGTTTTTTACACCTGAAGAAATGAAAATGCAAAATATCATCCTCACATTCCTCAAAACATGCATTTACATTCCTCAAAATATGCATTTACATTCCTTCAAAACATAAATTTTTTTATACTGTCATTTAAAAGTTGAAGTGTTGCAAAATATCATCAATGTATTAAGAATAATAATAGTGCATTACACGGAATCACTGTGATTGTAACTGATCACTGTGAGAAGTTTTGGTGCACGTGTCTAAACATCACGCTGCATACCAGAGATGTTTTTCAAAAATCTGTTGCTGTTTCTTTTTTCAGTATTTTAGTTGGTTAATTAGTATTAAATAATTATCTTCTGTTTCCATTTGAATTGGGAGAATGGGCTTGTATATTATTATGAGTATAATTGCATAGAAAGTTGGAAATGGATGAACGTCTTATTGTTTACTGAATACTTATTTTAAAATTATTATTTACTGAAAAAATAATAATTTTAAAACTGTTATTGTTTACTGAATACTTATTTTAATAAGTCGAATCTAGGGAAATTGCCGAAACTGTGATGAGCCCCCTAAAAAGTTACGAAACGAAACGATCCTTTTCCCAAAATTATCAAAGTGGTCAAACTTATCAGAAAAACTATTCAAAGCCTAAAAATATATCAACCGCTCAGCGTTAAATACACAAATAAAAAATGTTTGTTTATTCTGTGACGGTATCACGATTCCATAAGTTGTAAAAAATTGGATGTAGAACAACAAATAAATAAGCTAAGGACTGAAGCTAGATGCTGGTGTTGTTTTAAAAAATATCACATGTCTCGCGGATGCAGGGCAAAAATATCGTGTAAAAATTGTTTAAGCAATTTTCATCATGAGTCAGTGTGTAGAAAAAATAAACCCGTTAATGTTACGACGAGAGGTTGTGAGAAGCAAGTGGAAAGCGAAACTGTTTTGAATGACTCACAATCTAAATCTAATAAAAACGCCGAGAATATTTCTGTGTCTCATAGTAATATATGTACCAAAAATAAGCCCTTTTTACAAACATGTACAGTTTTAGCCTGTTCGGATAAGAATTCAGTCTTAACTAATGTTATTTTAGACAATGGTAGTCATCGAAGTTTTATTTCATCTCGATTAGTTAAAGAATTAAAATTAAAGCCAATACGCTACGAAAGAATAGCTATTTTTGCTTTCGGAGACAAAATGGTACGTGAGAAGGAATACGGTATCGTTTCATTGACATTGCGCGACAGGTATCAAAGTTCGAAATCGTACGAGTTAGAAGCTGTCATAACGGAATATATATCTAATTTGTGCTTGAAAATTCCTGCTGTATCTATTCGCAATGCCTTGAAGGAAAGAGGTTTACCTTTGGCTGATTCATTTTCTGGCGACTGTCAGACGGAAATACTTATCGGATGCGATTCATTTTGAGATGTTGTTTATGACGAGAGAGTAAAGTTAAATGAAAACATTACTGCGATAAATTCTTGTTTCGGTTGGTTACTAGCGGGAGAGGAAGGAAGTAATAAATTGACTAATAATTATATAAATGTATGTTTAGTCATGGACTCTTATTCCATTTTGTGCGATTTGAAAAATTTTGGGAAATAGAAGAATTTCAGTTAGACAAACAAAACTTTTGTGAATGGGACAATCAATTAATTGAAAAATTTGAAAATTCTCTGGAATTTAATGGGGAAAGGTACGTTTGTAGATTGATGTGGAAGGAAAACTTGGGACCTGCAGTTGGGTTGAATTCTAATTATGAGGTTGCGAAAAAGCGTTTTGATTCGTTAAAGCACAAACTAAATAAAAATCAAGAAATTTATGACCAGTATAAACAAATTATATCGGATCAGTTAGAATGTCAGATTGTGGGAAAATGTGTTAATGAAGATAAAAATTCAGGATATTATATGTCCCACAGAGCTGTAATTAGGAATGACAAGGAAACAACTCGAGTTAGAATTGTTTATGTTTGTAGCAGTAAGGCTCATGAAAATAATAAATCTCTTAATGAGTCTCTAGAATCGGGAGTAAATCTTTATGCAAATTTATTGGACATAACTCTTAAGTTTCGAGAATATCAAGTTGAATTTTGCGGACATTTAGAGAAAGCTTTCCTTATGATAGAGATTGCGGAGGAAGATAGGAAATACCATAAATTTTTGTAGTTTCCCGAAGAGGTAGGTGATTCAAACGAAACTCTCCATTTAAAACGTCTCCAATTCGGTTTAACTACTTCTCCATTTTCATTGGCTTGCGTTTTGAAATTTCACATTAAGAAATTTAAGGAACATCATCCAAAATATTATGACATGTTAAATTCTTTTTTTTATGTTGATGATCTCTGCTATGGAGCCAATACCGTTCAAGATGCTTATCATTTGACTTTTACGGCAATAGAGATATTAAAAGCAGCAGGATTTCATTTGAGGAAATTAAAAACTAATTGTCCGGAATTGTATAAACTTTGGAATGAAAACGGATATGAGGAAAATACTGACTTCGGGCAAGGAACAGGTTTTTTGGGATTGAAGTGGGATCCGATTGAGGATATAATTAAATTAGATTTAAGGGATTTTAGGGATTCCATTGATGCCAGAATCACCAAGCGTCACGTTTTGAGAGCTATTTCAAAGATATTTGATCCATGTGGACTGATTAGTCCATTTGTAATCACTGTGAAAATTCTTCTGCAAGAGATGTGGGAACGTGGTTTACAATGGGATGAAGATTTGCCAAGTGACCTACAAAATTAAATGGAGAACTTGGTGTTCTGAACTTTGTGAACTTGAATCAGTATCTATTGAAAGAAGGTTTTGTGAAAGAAAGTGAAGTTTTTTTAGAAATAAGTGAAGTTTTTCTTCATGTGTTTTGTGACGCCAGTCCCAAGGCATATGGGGCTGTTGCGTTCCTAGAGTACGTGAATTGCAATCGTCAAATCAAAGTGAGCTTTATAATGTCAAGAAGTAAGGTTGCTCCTTTAAAACATTGACTCTTGCAAGATTAGAGTTAATGGCAGCACTCCTCGGTGAACGTTTAGGAAATTATTTACAAGGTCTATTTCCTAATTTCGCGAAACAAATTTTCTTCTGGAGTGACTCTCAAATAGTCCTTCATTGGTTGAAAGGATCTTCTAAGCAATGGAAACCATTTGTCGCCAACAGAGTAGCTCAAGTGCAGTCGCTAACTCTACCAGAGTGTTGGAACCATTGCAGTGGCTCCGACAATCCCGCAGACCTACTAGAGGAGAATCTGCTAGGAGGATTCTTACAAGTTCTCTGTGGTAGTCAGGCCCTGTTTGGTTGTCTAAACCGTTTTACTTGTGGCCTCTTCAAGAATCGCTACATCATTTTAATGGCATCTGTGATGTACGCGTTATAGTGAAAGAGCGACGGACTGCACTGGTTAATTCCATGGTAACCAGTTCAGCTAATGGAAACTTACCTATATCGTCGTTACTGGACGTTAATGACTTCAGCGAAATAAGTAGATTACTGCGTGTTACTGCTTGTATTAAAAGGTTTGTGCACAATTCTAAACCTAATTCTACAAAATTAAATGGACCTATATGTGCTCCAGAACTCGAGCAAGCTTTGCGTTTTTGGATCAAAGATACTCAATTCAAACATTATAGTACAGAATTTCCCAACTTCTTTCTAAAGGAACTATCGATAAGAGTTCACGCATATTTAATTTGAATCCTGAACTTCATGATAATAACTTACTTTGTTTAAAGGGACGTTTACAGTTTTCAAGTAACGATATGCGATCCAAACATCCTTGGCTTCTTCCATCTAATGATAAATTTGTTGAACTACTTATCTGTGGTTCTCATACTAAAATGCGCCATTTAGGTGTTGATGCAACGTTAGCACATTTACGAGAGCAATTCTGGATTGTTAAAGGTCGTCATTTTGTGAAAAAAGTGTTAAATAACTGTCTTTGTAGACGATTCAGCGTGAAATCTGGAATGCAGGTGGTTGCCCCTTTACCGCCTGATAGAATTCAAGAGCATCCATCATTTGATATATGTGGTGTGGATTTTGCCGGACCATTTTTTATTCGTGATTTTAATTCAAAGTGTTATTTATCTTATCTAGTCCATGGTGGGGAGGTTTCTGGGAGAGACAGATACGAACGGTTAAAACCTGCTTAAAGAAAATTGTTGGACGACCCTCTCTCTCTGAAGGAATTGGAAATTGTTTTTTCGGAAATTGAAGCTCTGGTTAATTCCAGGCCTATCACGTATCTGTACAATGAACCCTCAGAACCCTCTCCACTCACCCCATCTCATTTTCTTATTGGTAAAAGGTTGGTGTCTTTACCTGTAATAAAACATAAAAATGAAAATTTAAATGTTAATAGGAATTCTTTGGTAAAGAAATATAAATATCAGCAAACACTTTTGAATCACTTCTGGAACAGGTGGAGAAAGGAATATTTACTTAATCTAAGATCAGCTTATATTTCTCCACAACCAGGTAAAATAGTTTCATTTAAAGTGAATGATATTGTTTTGATTAATGATGAGCGTTATCCCAGAAATATGTGGATGATGGGAAAACTTTTAGAGCTATTTCCAGGAAGAGATGAAAAAGTTCGTTCTCTTCTTATTCAGACTCCTAAAGGACAAATAAAACGCTCAGTACAACTTGTGTATAATTTGGAAATTAATCCTTAATTGTGTTAGTTTAATTGAGTTGCAACATGTTAATGTTCTATCTGTGTATTAATGATAGTTTAAGTGTGCTTATATTTTAAGGCTTGATATTTGAACAATTTTCTTTGGAAGTTAAAAGTGTAATTTGTGTTTGTATGTCAAGTGACTGACTAATTTTGAAGCTTTGTATTTGATATAATATGCTATTTATATTTTTATTCTTGTAATTTTAAATGGTTCCTGAATGTAAATTTAGTTAAAATTCAATGGTAAGTGAACTCAAGTGAGTTCAGGTGGGGAGTATTACATATTTCCAGCGTCATTCTGACTAGAGGGCGCTGTATTCGTCCCAATAGTCAGTGCCAGGCAGGATACTAAAGGAGTAGGACATGGAAGGCAGAGATGCCTAATAATATATCTCTAATTGATCGAAATTTTCATATATTTTCTTGTAAATAAATGTTTTTATTGTTTACAACACCTCTTATTATCTCTTGGATGCACCTTTAGTCTCACAGAACCATTAGATGTAAAACAGCGCTTGCCCACACTCTCTGACTTTCTCTTCTAGAACTCAGTATTTAAACCTTTTCTCCTCAAGGTAAAATTTGCATTCCTTCACACTTGCTACCAAATTTAAATATTCTGGCATTGATAATTGGGGAATGAAAGAGGGCACCTTTCGAAATGTACTGTGTTGTACGTTTTGATGTGTGCTCTAAGTATTTGGTTGTAACTCTCATCACTTTAGTACATACGAGAACCTTTAAATACGCGTAATACCGTCATAGAACGAACGATGTTTCTTGGGTGATTCTCAAGTGAAAAAAAATTCCTGCAGTAGACATATTTCTCCAATTTGTACTAGCTTTTCTGTATTTCTAAATGAAAACCTCCATTGATGCTTAACCGCTTACCTTATTATCCCCAGTTATCTCGGGTTCGTATATATTGCAGTTAATTATCATCCCGAGAAAACTCGGGCGAAGCAGAATTTGTTAGTACGATTTCTTTTATCACGGTTTTACTCGGTGTGGAGGAAATGAAAGGAAATATTTAGCATTGATTACAGTTTGCCAAATTTTGTTGGTTGCGCGGTTCTTTTGGAGGGACTGGTCGCGTGTTTCCCTATTGTATAGTATACGTTGGCTTGTGGATTAGTAATGTATAAAAAAGGATGCATGCGTTGGAAAAAAATTAAATAATGGCGATGATGGAAGATAGCGAAAGCGATGATTTTTCAGATAGTGATTATGAAAAGGTTGGGAAAAAAATTAAAAAAAAAAATATCAAATCCAACGAGACAGTGTACTCTGTGCTCCCGTGAAAGAGATTCCAGCGGTAAGCCAGTAAGAAAAGAGACCAGATACCAGTGTAGTAATAGTATCGGGATAGTAAACTAATATTAAAAATAAATGCTTTTACACCCTCAAAAAATTAAAAATTCAACTTAAAACCTACATATTTTGATTTGTTTCGTTTTGTTGTATTTAATAATAAAATAAAAAAAATGTGATGATTTTTTGCAATTTTTTTCAAAAAAATTTGTAAGGGAAGCGGTTAATTTATAGGCAGACAAACAAATAAAAGTACATAAATTACCAACGAAAAATACCTTTATGAAAATTGCAAAATCTGATTAAGATGTTCGAAATTTGGGTTTTGGTACCCTTAGTCATGTTGTTAGCGACTGAAAAAAGATAAATGAAGAAAGAAGCCACCTCGCAAAACACTCGATGGCTTTCTATCTAAGGAGAGGTACACTTTCTTGCAGAACTTTCTAAGAGATATTTGGCACATATCTATTTTATACCAGAGGAAAACCACGAAAGCTCTTTATGTGACCAACCCGTTTGCCGGGATTCGAACCCCAGACTGAAGTTCCAGTGTTCAATTGCCTTTATCACTCAGCTGCTTTGTGGGCCATCCTTCTCCCGGAAATTGAGCCTGGGAAGAGCTATCAGGATTCAATAGCCACTGAAGAGCTTTATTAATATATATTCAAACAGATATCTTCATAGCACTTACACTAAATGAGTATCCATCTTAATATAATGAATTTTTATATTATATATACAATAAATAGTATTTTTTACATTCAGAAAACGATTTCCAAGTATCACCTTTGAGTAGCTGCTCCGTTACCTTCCTCAACCTCATAGCTCAGACGCATGTCAGAAAGCGCCTTTTTTTTTTTTTTTTTTTGTGTGTAGCGATACATAACTTTCAAAATTTTCATAAAGAAAAGACGATTTATGCCAGAATTTATGCCATTTACAGCCCGCCATTTCTGCAGACATATTCCATTATAAAGTATGCTTATTTTACTCCCCTCCACCTACCTTTGCATCAGTCACCTAGTGTATAAATTATTATTATTCATCTTTATTGCTGTAACACACTACGCCCGAAATGATTTTCTGTAGCTAACATTGTTAATCGGAGACCATTAAAATAACTCTGTTGTTCTTATCTCTCATAACAGTTTTCTTGTTTTTTAAAGTAAATATTTTCCTCTTCTTCAGCCGACGCTCGTCTTTTGCAGGTCAGTCATTATACGCCGCTCCATCCAGTATCGCTGTTCTCATCCTTCCATTGTGTCTTTTCGGGTTCTACCTCTAGAGTAATGCAGGTGCTAGTATGGTCAGCGTTCCCTTTTCCTAAGGTACATAGTGGGCATATGAGAAAACTAACAATTCCGATTTTACGCAGATGGCTCTGGAGGTAGTTGTGGCCTGTGATCAGTCTGAAGATGGTACAGCGACGCCTCGGGGTAAATTTTTTCAGATGGATCTTCTTATTATCGTTCCCCATCTTTAACCAACAGCAGCTGCCCTCCGCGCACAGTAAACGGTCTTCTTGACTTTCGATCTAATTTTGTTGTATATGTTTCTGTATGCTACGGGTGTGTCGGCTGAGACATATAACATAATTTTTTTTAGATTCTGTCCACCTGCTCACTTCTTGTGAGCCGACAAATTAGGCCTACCGCAACTTACACTTTTAAATTGTTGAGAATTCTAAACCTATTGCTTGCGGGTTAACTAAGGGCATAAAAACTCTAAGCGGTACCTAAGAACAATATAAATCAATCACTTTACAGCAATAAATTTACAGTTTTCAAACATGCAAGGTAAAAAAAAAAAGAAAAAAACAAGAGTTCACCGAGCCTGGCAAGAGAGTGGATATATTTGTTATAGGATGACTTAGAGAAAGATGCAACAGATCGGCAATGCTTCTCTGCGTTATAACTTCGAGAGGCTTTTCTGCGTAGTTCGAAAGATGACACTCGAAAACAAACGTAGCTGTAATTTCCACACATAATTTTATTCCTTGATAAGTAATTCTTAGACTAAATATTCGTTTTCGTTCTAGATCATCATTGTTTATGAGCTAAACGGAACACAGTTTTATACATATTATATTTTTAGAATCATTGACAATAGCTAGCACAAGTTAAGCGACACATCAGTGAGCAAAGTACCGTCTTGAGTGCAGGAGAGCTGAAGCTAAAGTGCGCAATTATCCAATAAGGAGCCTCACCAAGGGAAGGTTCTGGTTAAGCTTGCTTATTAAGAGAAAGGTTTCAGTTCCCGAAATTTTGAGCTTAGGTTCCGAATTAGCTACATCATCAGCGTTATGCAAGCCATATGAGATGGATAGATCTAGAAATAGGGCAGTCCGGAAAAGTTACTGCGATGTTTAAAATAGAGACGGGAAATTAAGGACTATTTCTAATTTAAATTATAATTTTTATTTTTATGCTTTTTTTATCTTAGAATTTTAATTTATAAAGCTTTTATGTTACACACAGACACACACACATTTATATATATGTAATAAAAATAAACTTCGAAGTAATAACGAGCAGAATATTTAATGGCGTAGAAGTGTTGATCCATAATGAACAGGAAATTGGAAACGAAGGCAGCTTTGAATCTTCATTTTTTATTTCAGCAAACATGTCGCGGCCACAATCAAGTTGGTACATTAAATATACCTATCCCAATGCAATTTTGGTAAATTTGCAATAAGAAAGAACGAGCACACAGGCAGCAGTGCAGCTAAGCCAATGTGTAGGAAGCAAATGCGTAATGTTCAGATTGAAATCTTTAGTCAGATTGAGTTAGTTTTGGTTCTCAGTGCTCTTTGATTGGATAGTTAATATTGCTGTAAAATTACTATTGACTGGTTGAGGTTTAATTCCATTTACATCACGAGAATTATGTAAGAGCCATATGACATGGATTAATCTAGAAATGACGCAGTGCAGAAAGAGGTTACTATTTTTAGGAAAGAGAAGGGAAATTAATTTACGCAGCTAATTTAATATTTTACATATTCTTTATTTTTCTTAGATATATATATATATGTATATATTTGTATAAGTTTGGCATGGATGACGACAATAAAAATATGGGGGTGCACAACTGATTGTTATAGCAGTCCAATAATTTCAACGTTCGACGGATAATCATTTTTGAGATCTGCGAGATACATACGCACTTGCATATATACAGAAGTCACGAAAAACACCTTTCTGAATCCATTTCAAATTTATTTTACCATTCGTTTTGAAAAAAAAAAAAAAAAAAAAGAGTCCTTTTTCTGTCGTTAAGTACAGTTTTCAGGCTAAAAACATTGGATTCGAGAGCTGTCAAAACGTACATTTTCGTTGAAATATGTCCCCCGAAATTTTTCACGATTACAATACTTTCTTTACTTCGTACAAGGAAGTGAAAAGATCAGTTTTTGCGTTTAATAAGTTTAAATGAGGTAATATCAGTATTGGTTTCATTGCTATTACCTATGTCAAGCTTTTTCAAACTTTTTGAGGCCCTCGACTGCAGTTGTGTCGTAGCAGTCTTTCCTGTGACCCACTTTTACGGTTTATATTTACCAATCTTAAAGCCAACGGAATCACCATTCCGCTCTGAAATCATGAAATTTCTTCCTTTGAGTAAATTATTTCCCAGTTGGGAAACCTCAAGTATACACTTTAATAGGAATATAAATTCAGTGCTTTCAGGTGGAAGAAAGTATTCTAACATTCTATAATTAAAGCCGGCGGCAGTAAAAAATTATACATTCCCTCAAACTAACATTCTCATATTTTTTTTTGCTTTTGTTAGAGTGTAAATTTATTCTAGATTATGCTATTACAAGCAATTCTGAATGCAATTTCTGGATTCTGACTGTCTTCCATTTCAAGAACTCCGGCGCTGAAAAATTAATTTTTTGATTTTTAAATTAAACTAGAACCTTTTGTTTGCTTCTCTAAATTCTTCCGCATTTTTCTAACAGCGGCATTTTAATTTTCGCAATTAATGCAGGTTTGTTCTTTGTTTATTCTTTTAAGTTATTTTATCTTTTAAACTACAATTAATATCTTCTATTGTTGTTGTAGTTTACACAAATTCGATCTGCAAACTTCTAAAAATGTTTACAGTAGCGTACAAATTAATTTGCCATAACATTATTTACAGAATCTTCGCAGATAAATCAAATTTAACATTTATAAGTAAGAGAATGGTGTTAAAGCTGTTAAGTTAAACCACTGGTAATTCCAAACAAGCTAGTTGCCTCTTCATTCTTCTCCAGAAACTTCAAATAGGAATCTTTTCACTGGAAATTTTAATTAAAATGGGAACCGTGGCTGGTTTCATTTTATTATCACGTACACTGAGAACCAGTATCGATTAGATTGCTATCGAATCGACATAGCCGCCGGTGTTCCAAAGAAAGATTTCATTCAATTCCAAAACACAGACTTTTGTCCATTTAGTTTATGCGATATGCTGCGATAAAATATTTGAATTCATTACGATTTTAGTGATTTCCGTTTTATAATTGTAAAACTTTAATCTCGCAATGAATTTTAGTAAGAAATTAAAAAGGAATCATTTATTTATCTTTATGAAGAAAAATACTATTTCTCAAGTATTTAAATGACATTTAAAATTCCTCAGTTATTAAAATATTTTTTAAGTTTCCCGCATCACTATCATGACTACTTTTTTATTTTTATGTAGCTGGCAGTTAGTATTATTTGTTCTAAAATACGTAAATAATTTGTAGTCGCAAAATTTCCAATTGATTTACGAGACAGCATTTACCTGAAAATGGATATTAGCTTAAAAAAGCTTTCTGTCGAGATGAACAAAACCGCATAGAATACTGATTCCCATTACTGATATTCATCAAATTTTTCACATATACTGACCGATTCTGATATTAATATCGCATGTCTTAGAAATCAATACAGTTGCCACCTAATATACAAAACACGATGATTTTATTAATGATTTTTAATGATCTTATAAATCAAAGTCTCAGTTAGATTTCTATAAATATGTAAAAATTATGCAAATCTGTCGACAATATGAGCTCCAATAGTTCCCTACTTAAAAACCTTTCGATATCTCATTGTTTTATCAAATTTATATGTGTTGCTTTAAAACTACGCGTAAATAATGCAATCGAGTTTACGAGCAAAGCAAAAAAATAATTCTGATAAAAACTTCTGGCCCATCATTTAACACTTTGACGCGCGGTGGTCGCGCCCTGAAACCACCATTTTCCGAATTTTTTTCCTTCTTTTTTTTCCGAAATTTTTGAGTGAAAATGAATTGATTACTTATCTTTTACATCTAAATAACACAAAATGACTGTAGAATCATATATGTTTTAGGTATTAATACTTCAGATCGGATGCCTTTTAAAATTCGCTTTCTATGAGACAAAATAACTTCCTTTTATTAATATAAACAACTTTAAATTTCTAAAGTTAGTCATCGCGCATCATGATTTCTATTATAAACAATAAAAAATTGCAGTAATTAAACTGCATATGTATAAAAAAAACCTCTATATGTATGGCATTTGCTATGAGGTTTCGGGGCGCAACCACTGCGCCACTAGAGCATTGTGTCACAATGTACACAATCCTCTAGAGGCTCGGTGGTCGCGCCTTGAAACCACTGCTCTTCTCAATGGCATTTGCTTGCTTTTCAAATAGGAATGTTTATTTTTACCCGAATATAGATAAGGGGCTTTGAAACCACAGAGTTATTATTAAACAATACATACACCTGCCCAGTAAAAAGGTCTTTCTTTTCCAAATTCATTTCTCCGACATCAACACACTTGCTCCCCAAGCTAGTATTGTGATTTTATAAATTATTTCCTGTGGTTTAAATTTAATGTAAATATACTTTGCTATAATTAAAAATAGAAATTGCGTAAAAGTTTTATTTAAATTAAAAATATTTTCTGAATATTTTGGGACGAAATACGAATAAAATAAGTATGAATGGGAAACGAACGATCCGTACAAAGCCAAAAAGACCAAGCTCCCCCCATTTAACATAAAAAAAACACAAATTTCATGTGCCAGATGAAAAGAAACTAAATAACGCTGGACATATACCAGTGAATTTTATATCCAGGCAGTGTACATTTTGTGCCACAAGGAAGAAACGTTCTAGAACAAGATTGTATGTGCGAAACGTGCAATGTAGGTCTATGCATGTACCAAAGAGACAAAACATGCTTTGAACAGTGTCACAAAAAAATTTGTTCGTTGAAATTAAAAAAAAGAAAAAAAAAAAAAAAAAAACACTGAGTTTTTTTTTATCCTTATTTTATTGAGTTTTTTAACCCATTTATCCAAATGTCCTTCCTTATTATGTAGGTACTTATATTTTCACTGCTGCAGAAAAATTACATAAATGTTTATTTTTTAATTTTTCTGACGATTTATATATAATGCAATTCTTACATACATTTTTTTTAATCCGTAAATTTGTTCATTTATTGGAAACGCGCGCGGAAAATGGTAAGTTTTTTTCCCTACTACCTCGGTAAGTTTCAAAGTCCTAGACGCGCGGTGGTTTCACAGTGCGACCACCAGTCCCACAAGTCTCATACCTGTAATTATATAATTAGTCAAGCAATGTTATTAAGTCGCCCCTGTTTGGCCATGTAAACTCCTGCACCCTTAATAAGCTCCCGGTGTGGACTCTTGAGGCCACAGGGAATTGTTGCCATTAGATAGTGGAAGGCGAGGGACACATGCCTGTTTATCTCTGGTAGCCACCAGGCGTCCCCGTCTTCCGTCACCTACCTACCTACCTACCTACCCACAGAACAATGGGCAAGAGTAGATTTTTTTAAATTCATATATTATTTGTCTCTAGGATCATAACATTCAATTTCTAGAGTTTTTAGTTAAAAAAATTATAAAAATAATATCGCGCGCGTCAAAGGGTTAAACCCAACAGATTGTAGGTCTCGTCATTTATGTCAGCTCTATTACAGAATTCCAAAGTAGCATTGTTCCGAACGGATGATAAACCACCCGGCACTGATAAAGAGGCTTATACAGAGTCCCAATTCACTGCCGTTTTAAAATGCCCTTTGGGACCTTATTTAACTACATATATCGTAACAAAGATTATCAGATAACTGAAGAGTTGAAATACAGAGTGCCTCACTTATTATTGGGACAACCTTTAAGGGGAGGTAGGGGACATCACAAGGATTTACATTTACATAGCAACTTATGGTCGGAAATGTCTTCGTTCAGCGTTAGGTGGCATTGTTCACAAGAGGATTGGAGGAAATGGGCATGCACTGCCTCAGTCATTTGAGCTGTCATCGCCCGCAGAGGGGAACGTTTTACGAACAACGAGATGACAGATATGCACCTGATTTACGGAATGGCAAAAGGAAATACGCGATCGGTAGAAAGATCACGAAAGGTAGCCACAGAGAAATGCACAGGACCGCCGGACGTGTACTAATTTACATCACGATTGTGTGAACATGGATCATTACGAGGTAGTAGTCATAGTGAGGGGGGGTACAAGCGACTCGAACTCTTACCTTGGAACAAAAGGGGTTGGATACCGTTCGAAGGAATCCGAGTACCAGGTCACGAGCCCTCGTTGCTTCAGTTGGAGGATCTCTGAGTAGTATTCATCGTGTTTTGCAATGCGAAAGCTTACACACATACTATCTTCAAAAAGATATCTTCATCAGAATAAAAGAAAATGTCATCAATCTTCATTGCTCCCTACAGATCAGGCTGAGCGTGTGCGTTTTACACGGTGGTATCTCGACCATTGTCGCCAAGAAGCGCGTTTCCTATCCTACGTTTTATTTACAGATGAGGTGTACTTCACGCGATATGGTGTGTTCAACCACCACAAAGCGCATTTATGAGCTGTCGACAATCCCCATGGCACAAGACCACATGCTGCCCAATATCGCTTTTCCATGTTTGGGTAGGTGTGGTCAGCGACCTTTTAGTTGGGCCTTACATGTTGCCAGCACCTCTAGCATCTGCGGATTATCTCATCTTTTTGTAAGAGGTTTAACAAGCTTATTTTACCCTGTGCCACAATTTGTCAGACGCCATATGTGATTTCAACATGATGGGACACCTCCCCATTATGGCAGATGTGCTCGTGAACATTTGAATCAGGTGCGTGTTCACCGATGGATTGGGCGTGGTGAAAAGTGTTGTGTATGCAGCACCTGTGAATTCCAAATCTTTTGTGACATTTTTCACATATCATCTACCGCAGCACATGTAACATCTTTGACCAGTAAATACTTCAGACGATTTCAATCTGGTGTCTCTTCGTTTCTTGTACCTATTATACTACTTTTCCATGAATTTTCCGATCATGGGTTGCTATGCAGATCTAAATCCTTATGATGTCCGTACCTCCCCTTAAAGTTTTTTCCAATAATCCTGGAACATCCCGTATATCATTCAGAAAACATTCGCACTGTCGCTGAGTCATACCTCAGCGTCAATTTGTAATGCGCAAATGGTGATATGCTAGACAGTTAAACGTAAGCTACGAACGAATTTTAGTATTCTAAAGAATTAATTAGACATGATATTATATTTAGATAAATCGATGGAAAGAGATTTTCCAACTATCTTACATGTTATAGCATTTGCACCACCAGGAGGATATCAGGGTTATGTTTAAGCTGTTTTTGTGCGACCTTTCGAGGAGGAAATCGATCTGTGCACAAGACCAAGGGCCAGAAGCGCTGAAAAGGACTCTTTTGCTTTCTAAATGTTAGATATTTGGACAATAGATGCTCTTAATTGTAAAGAATATGTTTAGCAAAATTATTTATTTTATCTTTTTAAAGTGTTTTAACAATTGTACGAAATATAGAATTCAATTTATTTTAAACTTAATCTTAGAAATATATATATGGCTCCCTGAGTCAATGAATCAATTTCCCGACTGCTATAAACCTCTGATTCCGCTTAAAGTGAACTGCTTTCAGTCCCTCTTATCCTCAGATACTTTATCCTACTACGGCCTGAACTCTTTACATCTAGGAGTATATTCTATGTTCTTATATATTACCTATTCTTGAAATTGTGTTTCGAATTTAAGCATTATGCACATTCTTCTCTTCAGATTAAAATGTAAAGAAAAGATACAAATAACATTGCTTTTTAATTGGTACTAAGAAAATAATTTCATATCAGCTGATTGTGGTGCGTCAACAACTTATTTCAGCTCCACATCAGCAACTATGCGCTGTTGCTTGGCTACCAACATTTGTGAACAACGTGTTATAGCAACATTCTTTTCTAAATATTTTCGCCATAGAATACTAAACTTTTACCATCTACATTAGTTAACTCTATTATTAGTCCAAAGGGGCTTTGTTCCTGAAGGACTATTGTTTTCGTTTTGCGATTTTCCGTTGAAGACTTTAAAAGGCTGTATCACTTTTCAAATCGTTGTTACCAAATACTATCGACCTGTATTATAGTATTTGAAGAAATTAAATAATGACGAATCTGTATAAATGTATGTATGTTCCTGGCATTGTGATAAAACAACAGTACCTAGAGCCATCCAGTTTTGAATGGCGTAATCCTACTGCGAATATGGGCATTTGAAAGCCAAAAGTTGAAATTTGGAATTTGTTTTATTCTTAATTTCTTATTTTGTAAAACTTTGAAGAATTTTTTATTACCAAACTCAACGATTTAAAAGCGAGCAATGGCAACAGTCTACGGGGGGAGGGAGAACATTTTTAACTCCAGCGCGCGGAGCTGTGTGTCGGAGGTTTTAAAGACATGCTCATTTCAAAATTATTTTGCGACATTGCTGTTGACTGAATTTTTTGGTTAAAGTGCAAAGAACACGATATTTAATAAATAGAGGTAACACACAAAACGTTAAAAGAACGTTCCTTTGGACTTAATTTAAAATTTGAAACCTTTCCGATTTTTGTTTTATATAATTCTATATATTTATTCTTTTATATATTGTTACGAATTTGGTATTTAAAAAGCTAATGTTAGTTCAATTATAAATTAAATGGTTTTATTTCTCGCGCAGTGCAGCGCGTGACGAATATTAAAAGAAAGCTAAGCCAGAAAATTGAAAATACAAGAGCGCGTGCATTAAATAAATAAATATCTCTTTTTGATTTCGAGAAAGTACTGGAAAATTCTAGCGCGTGATTTTAAAATCTTATAAAATTAGGAAAACATCTCAGTTTGTTGTAGTTGCTTAGTTTGTTGTTGTTTAGAAAACTGCTCTTGTTAATTGTAGCGAATTCGCGGATTAGCGTTCTTTAACTGTTTTGAATTACGTTCTATTGGACATTTGAGTAGTTAAATGATAACTACTGTGAGATATTGTAATACTGCATGATAATTTGAGAAAATTTAAGCATTTTTGTTGTGATAATAATAAATGTTTGTTCATTTTTCCTCGGACTTGTGCATTCATTTCATAACGAACCCGTACGCACGCAACAATATATTTATTTTTATTGTTATCATGGCAGCCCCACGGTTAGTGCCGAACTTTCGCATTTCTCAGATGTTCCTTTTTAATGAAAGGTTGCCGACGCGTGATCTTAAACATTATATTTACTGTAACTTACGACTAAAAAAATTAAAACTAGGAATTACGCTAAATTAAAAGTCGAAATTCCTCTCGAGAAGTTGGTATTTGGGGAGAAGGAGTGGGAGATCTTCGGATCACTCCCCAGGCAGTTCTCCTTCAAAACTGGAAAGCCTCTCCACAGCTAATAAGGCAAGACTAATAGTGAATTTCTGATGTCTTGTCCACTATTACCTGTACCTGCCATTATTTTATGGTGGCAACATTTAATGTTTTTTGGTTCTCGGTGCATTTCTTCTTCATCAGTTCTGCCGCAACGCCGGTTCTTCACCACGGAATTTCACACCTCTCTTATTTCTGTGATTCAACTATCTCTTCCTTGCTAAGAATTAAAGGCATTTTCAGTTACTAAATAGATAAATAAATAAATGGTATAAACTTAAATGATAAATAATAAGCTTCTGTTATGTGGCATAGTTTTTCTTAAAGTTTTATACAAGATGATATATTTCCTCCTTAAAAGTAGATATTTTCTTACCATAAATCATGGACATATTTTCCATCTTAAAATTCATCCTTATATGTCTGCTCTGCAGGCTCCTAATATCTATAATTTCTAAATCCCATAAATTTGAAATGCTGCCATAGGTTACAAATAACATGTGTTAAACTCAATATATCAACTCAATTCAGTAACATAAACTATAAAAACTCAATTCAATAACAGAAACTGAACATAAACAGCTGTTTTGAAAGTCAGTATCGTTTCATTGGCATTACATGTTTTCATGGGTAAGTCAACAATTGTTCAGTTATATCTCACTACGAGGTTAATGTGCAGAAAAGAGCCTTAGGGAATTTAATTTTTCGCAATACATTTTTAAAATTTCCTTCATGGCAATCTTTTCTAATATAATTTCTTTTTCTACCACAATGCGTAAAAATGCTTTTCTGATTCCAAGAGTATCTCCTAATTACTCAAGCTCTTAAGCTAATTACAGCATTTTGCAGAACAACTCCTGTACAATTCCACAATAATCGATTGTTGACAGAGACTGAATAATTAACTCATGTACTAAAATTAGCCATGATGCAATCATTCACACAATTTTCATACCTTTTAGAAATTGAGGTATATGAGAGAAAAAATTGGCAAGAATCTTGAAAACTAAGAGTTCATGAGAACGTAAGAGTATGTAATCCAGCTTAAGCTTTCTGTTGTTTGTAGTTAAGATTAACATAACAGAAACTTCTGTAGGTATTCGAATCATATTCTATAACAGTTTTGTTTTATTCCATCACTGTATCTGAATAGATTCCAATCGCATATTACATACAAACTGCAGAAGATTAATAAATTTAATCGAACATTATGTAAAATTTAATATTGCTACCTAATAAAAAAGAAAAGTAAAAGAATTAAAAACAAAAACTAATATCATTTTTGCAAGGTTGTTTTCTACCTCCTTATCACTTGCTTTCGTGGTGAAATTGGAAGCACGTCCCCCCATCGGCGGGACGCTTGGAGTTCGTATTCCCGCAAAACAACACATTTTCTGATCCGAACGAAAATGTGCAATGCCCGAAAAAAATGTGAATTTGGCCTAAATAAGATTATTTTTTATCTAACTCATTTGCGCCGCTTTGAACCGCTAATTCTCATTCTTAGAAGGAGTTCTAGTAACTCCTGCCCTTGTACACCTTCACAAAACGTAAATTAAAATTAAAAGATAGAGGAGACAAAAAAAAAAAAAAAAAAAAAGAAATAGAAAGATAGCCAGTTGCCTTTTCTATGCTTCGAGCTTGCCTAAACCTGCATATGAAATGTGAAACGTAAAAGTAGAAAACATACTGAATTTCTGCAATTCAGTCATATTTATTTGATTTTACCAGAGGCAAATAAATGCAAGTCCCATATACTTTCCTGTATTTAAATTTTAGAAATAAATTTAAATTATATTGAAAAATTTTAGAGAAATTCGTAATATACTTGAAGATGAATAAAAAGCCTGGATCGAAATTGAATTCTAGCAATATTTTCTCTTTTAATCATTTTTCATTACATTTTCAAACGATGATTATCTCAATTGTCTATTAGGGATAAATCATTGAGGAAGAATGTTTGAAAGAAACAAAGCATCGCTATCATTTTAAAGTATTTCCTTCTCATCATATCCGCATGCCTTCGTGGTGTAAACTGGAAACACACTCGTGAGGTAGTCGGGAAGTCCGAAGTTTGAATCTCGGTGAGGGTAACGTATATTGTTTACGTCTCCAGCATAAAAAATTCTGGCGCCCTAACGACATGACTCTACAATGGCCCCTTATCTAAATGGTGGTAGAGGATATGTTTTCACCATTAAGATTTAGCGATTGGGTTCCCGCATCCGCATTCGCCCTTTAAAAGGAGGAGTATATAAGGTATTCCCTCCCTCCTTTCCGCATGCCTTCGTAGTGTATTTGATACGTATTCGGGAGGTTCGAATCTCAGCGAGCGCACATTTTTCACCTTTCCTGCTTCAAAAAACCCAATGATTCTACATATTTTTATAGCTTCAATTAGAATATGATTTCAGTTTATTCTCCACAGATACTCAACTGCGGCATAGAGGTTAAATTAAGTTATTTGATTAAAAAGAAGCAACAAGGATATCATTTGCTTATAGGAAGGATTGCCTTATGGAGAACTGCATCCACTTTACAAAGAGGGGGAAACCATGATACCTTCCTTACAGATTGCTCGTTCACTGGAATTCTAACCCGTTTTTCAGCGATTTTACCTTTCGGCATTTTATTGGATTTTCCAGAGTGGATAAAACTTTTGAGTTCAATCTGAGTTATGAAGAAATTACGTCAGGCTGTATGAGAAATAAAAACCTGGAGACAGACCACAGTCTGTGGACAAAATGACGGTGTAAGATCGGTTCCCTTATCAAAGGATATGAAACATACTTGTTTCTATAATGTGAATAGAGATTTCTATAGAAAGGCATGTTATTTAACAATACGGATATTATCAGGTTCAATGTTCCGTCTAACCTTCTTCGGGAACATGCAAGGACCTGACTCGGAACAGAGAGCTTACTAAAGCTATGTTCAAAACTGTGGGAAGTAGACAGGATACACAAGAAGGGTATACAAAACCCTTTATTTTTCTCTATTTACAATAATTTCCGTACTTCGGAATACACAGACCCGCTACTTGTGGTCTAACGAAAAAATATATAAATAAAACTAAACTCTAATTTAACTTTAAAATAATAAACGTGGAAGATTGGCCTTATATTAACAGGAAGCCGTATGTAGTACAGAGAACTGTGAACACTACAATACGTTTAAAAATTATCAAGAGGATTAAACCTCTGCCCTGGAAGGCAACCAGCAACTGAGTAAAACTTCTAAGGTAAGCGGCCTGCTTCGACTAACTGCTTCCTCTCTCTCGCTTGGCAAAAAGCCACAACTTAAATACTTGGCGTTCGCCCGACAAACTTTGCATAAAAACGTTAACGCTTATAATTCTGGCCGGAAGTAGAAAATAAGAAGTGATAGTAAAGATTTAAAATAAAATAAACGTTAGTAAAACTTAAGATTCTTACATACTTCCCGCCAGAGTTAATTAGTTTGAAACTGAGGTCTAAAAGGACCTTGTTGAAAACTTTTAGCTCTAGAATCTAACGCGAGGCCAATCTTTTACAAACATTTTTCGCTAGCAACTAGAAATTTAAAAGAAAGAAATTTGTTTTTACAATAGCAGCTCCCAGGACAAACAATTTTTTTTCATCTGTACTGCATCTAAACAGAAGCTTTTATTCAAATCTGGTTCCTTCCAGAGACCTGGAAGGAAAACTAGTTTAATGAAATGTTACACAATGAAATGGCAAGTAACATGTATAACTATATTTCTCTTAACATTCTTATTTCATTCATAACTATTTTAGTTATCTCTCCCCGTGCTCTCTGACATGTGTTGTAAAAGAACACCAAACACGAATGTGTTTATTTCTATGTGTTCAACACTTCCTCCTACAATCAAAACACTAACGTGTTAAAATTCAACATACCAAGACCTCGTAACACACCCTAATTTCAACTCTAAACCCTGAGGTACTATTCTGAAAGTGGCTAACTCTGAAGTGTAGCGTCAGAGAGCCTAACTACATCATTCAACCTTTAACACATATTCACCATGATTTAGTCTTTTTACAGTCACACGAATAAAAAAAATTTTAACATTACTTTCACTTTTACCCTATCACGGTATTTCTTAACATTTAAAATAACAGTTCACATTGTATATAAGAACATATTAACATGCCGTTAATTTTATACATTTGAAAACATACATTAGTAGTACATTGTTAACTTCTATTCTTTTCAAAGCAAGTGCCAATTCTTTCTACATTGAAAAAATACATTTCAAAAAGTGTTTCGGACTAAAACTTCTTTCTTGCCAGAATGTTTTAAATAATATTTATACAATCACTTTTTACAATATTTAAGTCTTTACACAACGCTATTATACATCAACTTTAGTTTTACGCGCGAGTAATTGAAAAACATAATACCAAAATCGGTAACAACTCATTTCTCGCCCTTTTGGCGATAAAGGTAGACCTCGCATGAGGTAAAACTTCTTGAAATCTGCCACTTGCAGTAAGAATGGTGTGGTGTGGTGTATTTAATTATGGCAAAGCACACTAGGGCTATCTGCCTAAGGGGAGGGATGCCTTTCGTGGAGGACTTTCTAAGGGAAACTGGCTCGTATACACGTTACACATGGGGAAAACCACGAAAACGCCCATGCAGCCAGCCCGTTCGCGGGATTCGAACCTCGGACCGAACTACCAGTGTTCAGCGTCTTTACCGCTCGGCCGCTGGTGGGCCCTGCAGTAAGAATGAAAGATTAACTTAAGTTTGCAAAGTAACATAAAATTTTACTTATCTTTGTGATATTCGGCCATTCTTTTCTGGGCCCAGTCCTGAAAGGTAGTGCAGATTCTTGTTTGATTTATCCTCCTTCTTGTTCGGGCTCGCCCTTCAGTGCCTTCGTCTAGATGCTTTCTTTTTTCTCCAGTTCGGTCACCCTTGAATACCTTCTTTTTCGCTTCTGCCTGTGGTCTTGGTCGTTTGATGGCAGCTAGTCTTGGCGGAACCGGGAAACTTCTTTCGTGTTCCTGCTTGGACCTCGTTGCTGGCCGTTCAAATTTTCCTTGTAACATTTCCTCCGTCGCTGGTGGCCCTTCCGCAGTTCGGCGACATTTGCTGCGGAGAGTCCTGTCGGATGAGTAGATCTTCCGTTTTAGAGCCGGGTTATAGTTGCCGTCATTTCTCCTGGCTCTCTTTGCATACGTCGTCCTTCTCCCTTCTTCATTCTGGGGGTGTTCGTTAGCTCTCTTTTCTGGACGGTGGAACGGCTTCTTTTTCTTGCCACCTTCAATTTTTCCGCGGGGAAACTTTCTTTTCACTTGCTCCTGCCTCTTAATGGCTTGCCCTTGTACTTGTCGTTTTTCCACCTCTGGAGCTTGTGCCTGCGGTGTCTGCCGTGCCGGATCCTGCAAAAGATCTTTGAAAATTTTCATTTTATTACGATCATAGTAGGGTTTGATTTGATCAATGTTTGCGGAGCAGGTTTCACCATTTCTAGCTTTTAACACTACTACAGCGTGAGTTATTTTTTCTATGACATATGGTCCTTCAAATCGTGGAAAAGAAATTGGCAGTTTTATTTTCTGGTGCTGAAGAAAGTGAATGCTTAATTTTTAAAACTTCATCCCCTACTTTATAAGTTACTCCCTGTCGTTTCAAGTCGTAATATAGTTTTTGTTTTCTCTGTGCTACTTCAGTATTCTTCTTTGCTTCCTTAATTAGTTTTTCTATATCACCCATTTTAAATTCTGGGGCTCTTTGTTGCACATAAAATAATTTATCTAACGGCGTTATAATCTTTTTGCCTAAAATAACTCAGCAGGAGTTTTGCCCGTTGTATCATGTTTTGCGGTCCTAAGGGCGAAAGCAAATTCATTGACATAGTTATCCCAGCTTTTATGAAAATTTTTAACATAACTACGGATAATTTTCACTATATTTCTGTTGACCCGTTCCGCTATATTTGATTGCGGCCGATACGGGACCATTTTTAAATGACGTATGCCCAGTTTTTGGCACATGTCTTCAAATATATTAGTTACAAATTGAGGACCATTATCCGATATAACTTTTAGGGGCGCCCCGTATTTTAAAATATATTCATTTAAAATAGAATCAGTAACTAATTTCGTGGAGGCTCGTTTTAAGGGAACAATTTCGGTCCATTTACTAAAATGATCAACCATAACAAGGAGATAGCGACTTTTATTTAACTGACTTTTTGGGAAAGGGCCCAATAAATCGATGCCAATTATTTCATTTGGAAATTCGGATTTAATACTATTTAGAAACCCGGCCGGGTGGAAATTAATATAATTAACTGCTTGACATGTTGGGCAGGACTGGAGATACGCCCTTGTTAACTTTTGCAGTTCAGGAAAGTAGACTGCCTCGCGTACGCGTTGGATAGTTTTTCGAATACCAGCATGAGAAGCTAAAGGGCTGTCATGGAGCTCCTGCAGGATATTTAATCTAAGACTAGCTGGGATAACAGGTCGAAATTCGTTGTTGGAATTCGTAGTTTTTGTATAGAATAATAGACCATCTATTAGTTCGTAATGGGCCGCCCTATTTCTTATCGCCACAATATCTTGGTGGCTAAAATTTCAGGATCCTTTAAATACTCATAAATGCTTCCAAACTCAGGATCCTTACCCAGTTCGGTTATTACAGTTCCTCGGGAATTTATTGTACATGCTGTGAGCATTGCCACCTTTACGGTATTACCTTCTTCATCTAGTTTAATTCTGGATAGGGCATCTGCTACGATATTTTCCTTTCCGGGGGTATGCTTGATTACCAGATTATATTCTTGTAGCTTGAGTGCCCATCTTATTAACCTTGGGGATAAGTTTTTCCCTGAGTACAATCTAGTTACCGCCGCATGATCAGAGTACACTGTTATTGGCGCCTTTCCAAAATAGACTCGGAACTTTTGCACTGCTAACAGAACTGCAAGTGCCTCTCTCTCGGTCGCGGAATAGTTTCTTTGTGTTTGATTTAAAGTTCGGCTACAAAATGCCACGGGCTGCTGATTTTGCGAAAGTACCGCTCCTACCGCATAATCCGAAGCATCCGCTGAAATTTCTAAATTCTCATCCTTTTCAGGAAATTTCAACACAGGGGCTTGCGTTAATGCTTGTTTTAATTTTTCGAAAGCACTATTGGCTTCGGCCGTCTACGAGAATCTTGCCTTTTTCTTTTTAATTTTATCAATGGTTCAGCAATAGCTGCAAAATTTTTTATAAAGGACCTATAATATGAACAAAGTCCTAGAAAAGTTTAAAGAAAAAGTTTAAAGTTAGAAGAGAGCTTCTTCGCCGTGTTTGGAGTCGGATACTTTTGTACAGCGATTATTTTTGATTCGTCTGTCTCTATTCCTTTCTGAGATATCTTGTAACCTAAATATTTTAATTCAGGGGCTGCAAATTTGCACTTTTCGACATTAACTTTTAGACCGGCCTCATTTAATAAAGAAAACACCTGTCTTAAATCCTGTACATGTTGGTCGAGATTATCACTAGTAATAATGATATCGTCTAAATAGATAAATGTGGACTTTCCAAGAACAGGTCTTAACATTGCTGAAATGTTGCCGGCGCCCCTGAAAGGCCAAACGGCATACGCAAAAATGCATAAGTGCCAGACTTGGTTATAAAAGCAGTCTTAGGCACGTCCTCGGGCCTAACCCCTATTTGAAAATAACCAGTCGTTAAGTCTAAAGTCGTCATATATTTGGTGGATGTTATGTTCCTTAGAATTTCTTCAATTATAGGTAACGGATATACCGGATATTTAGTTATGGAGTTTAATTTACGGTAATCGATTGCGAATCTCCACCTTTTTGGATGTGTCAAAGGATAGTCATTATTTTTCTTACATAAAACCACCGGGCTAGCATAACTACTTGAGATGGGCGTTATGATCTTTTTACGTAGCATACCGGTGATATGCCATTCTATAATTTTTTCCTTATTCTTATCATACCGGTATGCTTTGTGGCGAACTGGCATTGAATCTCCGGTGTCAATACTATGATTAGTAACCTGAGTAAATCCTGGAATATCACTAAATAACGAAGCAAATTCACTTACCACTTGTCGGATTCTTCCTTGCTCGTCATTAGGCAGGTGGTCAAGATTTAACATCGGCGGTTCAGCCTTTTCTGCACGAACTGGTTTCATTGTCAGCTTAAGGGACGCTTCATTAAAATCCAGTGTTGCTTGTGCCTCTGAAAGAAAATCTATTCCTAAGATTATATGTGCTTGCAGATTCTTTACTATAAAAAACATCACCTTTACTTGTTCGTCCTTGATACGGACATACAGCGGTACTTTACCTATGCACTTACATTTTTCTCCTTGCGCCGCTAACACTGTCGTATTATCCGAATTATATATGCGGTATTTCCGAAAATACTTCCTAAAACATTCTTCTGCCACACAGGAACACTGCGCGCCTGTATCCAGGAGTGCGGTGGCTGGGATATTATTCACCAACACTTCAATCTTCGGAAGAGTCAAATTTTTCACCATTACTTTATTTAACTTGAATGAAGAGGGGTTTTCGTGGCCTTCGGATTTCCGCACCCTCTCGTCAACAGAAATCCGTTTTAGTTTAAATTATTTTTCATTTCCGTGCTTTCCTTCTTTTTCCACTGGCCTTGAGATTTTTTCCTGGATTGCTATTGAACTGTCGACGTTCGCCGGCTGTTTTTGAATGCTCGGGTTTCCTTGCCCACTGATTCACTTTGCTTCCGTAGCCGTGTGCTTGAGTTTGCTGTAGTCTTGGCGCACCAAATTGGTTTCGCTGTTGATATTGGCGTCTTCTTTCAATGTCCGCCGTTCTTCTACTTTCAAACTGAATTGCTAGCTCAAATAACTTTTCCAGTGTAGTCGGATTTCTTAATTCAATAAAGTCTTGCACTTGGGGCAGTAACCTCGGCAAAATCACTTGAATTATTTCAGGATCCGGACGGTTTCCATACAAGAGTTTGAAGACGTGAATTTTTCTTAAAATAAAGCTTGAGAGGTTTTCGATTCTTTGCTGATATATACTGGAAAGTTCCGTTTCTAATTTCGCACGATCCCTTACAACAGGGAAGGCTTTTAGTAGGGCAGTCTTGAAATTTTCGTAAGTATAGGTGGGACTTCCTGCTTGACCCGAGAGACTTCTGCCTATACATTTGTACCAGTTAAGCGCTTGGCCCCTCAAAGCGCTGGTAGCTAAGGTAACTTTTTCAACCTCGTGCACGGGATAGAGCATGAAGTGGTCATCCAATTTTTCCAAAAAACTGGTTACCGGTGAGTTTCCATTAAATGTTGCTTCTGGTTTCATCGAAGCGCGAATGGTCTGGACGATGTAACCAAATCCTTCCAGGGCGGCAGCTGGCATTTCTGGATTCTGAGCCGCTTCTGCAGGCAGCACAGGTTCTTCTTGAAACTCGGCCATGGTTATTCTTCTTCGTTGGGCGCCACTATCAGGTTCAATGTTCCGTCTATCCTTCTTCGGGAACATGCAAGGACCTGACTCGGAACAGACAGCTTTCTAAAGCTATGTTCAAAACTGTGGGAAGTAGACAGGATACACAAGAAGGGTATACAAAACCCTTTATTTTTCTCTATTTACAATAATTTCCGTACTTCGGAATACACAGACCCGCTACTTGTGGTCTAACGAAAAAATATATAAATAAAACTAAACTCTAATTTAACTTTAAAATAATAAACGTGGAAGATTGGCCTTATATTAACAGGAAGCCGTATGTAATACAGAGAACTGTGAACACTACAATACGTTTAAAAATTATCAAGAGGATTAAACCTCTGCCCTGGAAGGCAACCAGCAACTGAGTAAAACTTCTAAGGTAAGCGGCCTGCTTCGACTAACTGCTTCCTCTCTCTCGCTTGGCAAAAAGCCACAACTTAAATACTTGGCGTTCGCCCGACAAACTTTGCATAAAAACGTTAACGCTTATAATTCTGGCCGGAAGTAGAAAATAAGAAGTGATAGTAAAGATTTAAAATAAAATAAACGTTAGTAAAACTTAAGATCCTTACAATATAAGATACGAGCTGGATATTTGCGTTTGAACACTTAGAGATTTCGTCTATTTTGTGGTATAAGAGGTCACCTCAGACAAGTCATGTTAAATAACGAGTTTCATATATGTTTTCAAAAAAATAAAACATTTTCAGAAGATAGAATCTCAAACAGTGGTCACTACAAGGGAGCTCAATGTAATTATGTTGGGACGTTTGTGTATTTAAGTTAAGTGTATCATCGGCAGTAAAAGGTAGGATCCACTGCAGAAAGTGAAATGTTGCAGAGATCATGCTTCTGTTTCAAAAACGAATGCACAAATGTTCGCGCAAGGTCTAATATCCTACATCTGTCTCGTAAATGTTGAGACGGTAAGAATATGAAATAGAATATCCATCTTGGCATGAAATGTTAATAACGGGAAACAGTTTGGAAATGACCTTTTATTGGTGTTTGCTGTTTCAGATGAAACTTCCATATGATTGTGAGATGAAATAATAGATCAAGAAACTGAAAGTTACTATTTCAAGATACCATTCAACTGCTATATAACATTCAACCTATGTTTTGAGATAACAATCAACCGTTATTGTAAAGTGCTTTAATAAACTTTTCTTTCTTTTCAGGAAAACCGGCCATGTGATTTCAGCAGGATATAAAATGTTTTTCTACAAAATCATTTTCCATTGTACTGTTAGGATTAAGATGTATGGAAAGCCTTTTAGAAAGTATGGCTCATAACATATTCACTATATAGCTTTAGAGCTATTTAAAATGTTAAAATATTGAGAAGTGTGCTCTTCTTTTGGCAGTTCATCATGAAAAATGTTCTTTTAATGGCTTTCAGAATATACATGAGAGATCTTTTGTGAATATTCTGTTTGTTTGATACAATATTTTCGATGAAGTTTCATAATGTGCATAGAACAATATATTAGCCTCATACTTTCGCTTTGAATAATCGAAATTCTACTGCAGTTTTTTTCTATTTTGAGGAAACCAAAATTATAATCCACAATGCCATTAATACTAAAAGGTAATAACATCCGAGAATCTTGAACTTATTTTTCTTCTCTTATTTGATATTTTGCTACTGTTATCAATAGAAAACTGCTCGTTTTTATTCCTACATAATTATATGTGCAGAAAAGTAAAAGTATTTCACTGAATTTTTTTTCCCTCCGAAACCTATTAAAATAAATGGGATAATGAAGACAAGAAATAACCTACTACCACATTAAACATGAAAAAAGAATATTCATACGACGTATATTTTAATTCTATTCGAAACTTTTCTGTCACGAACGCAAACCTAATGCCTTAGATTAGCTCAGAACTATTCCAGATGTAATCATTAATGAGAAAATTTCTTTTTTTGTAATGAGAAAGAACGTAACTAGAAGTTTTGCTTGTTCACATTAAGAATTGATATGAATATATATGTACAAAAAAGAAAAGGCGAATGTATTACATTTTCCGAAATAGGAGTAAGTTTTTTCTTTCCTCTTATAATTTTACATACACAAATTTACGACATAAAAAACGGCAATAACTGAATAAATGTATCAAACATTTTGAAATTCTTTGTCCTTGCATGCTTTTCTGAATTACAGAAGTCATTTTTCAGCGTCAGTGTTTTAAAGAAAACGTTGTACCTGCATATTTAAATTAAACTACAGATATCAAGACCAAAATGTCTAAAACAAATAGAATAAAATTATTAGTAGATTAATGCATTCAAATTTTCTAACATTTTAAAATTAATTTATAAACTTTCTAAGCATGCGTTTTGAAAATACTACCATAATATTTATTTTTTAATTATTTTTCACAAGATAGGTGATTTCTTTTAGTTTACCCCTTTTCTGCTAAATTCCTCGTCGTTTTACTTCACTATGTACCTTATATCCATATAAGGCCTTTCAGAGGATAGAATATTATTAACATGTTACAGTAGTAATTTCGCTTTTGGTGTCCGAATTCCTGGCAAAAGTTTCATTGAATAATTATTTTTCAGTAATTACTAAATGTAACGCATATAAAAGCCTTACATCCTGTAGCCAAATAAAAAGAAATCCATCCATGTGAGTACACCTTCTCGAGGCAGACAAGTATCATGCATTTTATTGTAATTAAACCTGTAGCATAATGTTTGGTTCCATTAATTATTTGACAATATATTGGTAAAGGCTTTAATTACAGAAATCTGTTATAGAGATACGAAATCATTAACAACAAAATTTCCATTTCCTGAATGTTCATTATTTTCCCGCTAAATAATTCTGCATATATAGATTTCGTTTTTCGAAACACAGCACATTCGAAGACAGTGTTCGAGACAGTGTTCGAAGACACAGCACATTTTTTTCGTTAAATGTTCCGTACGGTTTATGACGTCTGCAATTCGATCCATAAAGTTTTCCGACAGAACATTGACCGAACACATATACGTTAATTTTCTGCGTGGCTCGGTATCTTCTTTCCTTGATGAACATGTCCGGCTGATTTTACCTGTATTTAGAATCCAGATGATGGTGTTAGTTTGCATTAAAAAGATTGCGCTTGAGTTATGTTTGGAAACGTCTTCAGAATAATGAGTTTTTAGGAAAAGGTCATCTTGTTCTTTATATCTGACTCCATACATTTCTTCTCTTTAGATTATTTAAAAGAACATAATTATGCGACGTATACAACAAGCATTCAAGACTCAAATCACATCAAAGATTTGTTTCAGAAACGTACCCTTTATAATGGTACGGCATGGTCATGCGATTGTTTTCACATGCAGTGTATTACAAGATCAAGTGTGAAAGACAACTGGTGGTGAAAACTTTGAGCCGTATCTGCAGCATACGTTTTAATTATTTCGACCTTTTACTTTCTAATAATGAATGGGAATTCCATACATTTATTCTCTTCACTTACTTTATCTTTTATAACATGAACACATGTAAACTACGAATCACATTTACTTCCATACTAAAAACGAAATGCTTTAAAACACTGCAAATAAAAATCTTTATATAACTTAAGTAGTTTCTGAGAAACTAATATTAAAACTTTCAGTTGGTTGCAATGAAGTTGAATAATATTAAAACTTTCAGTTTGTTGCAAGTTGATCAAACTCTCTCAATCGGCAATGCATGATTGCTTCTCTGTATGTATAACCGTATTTTAACAGGTTTAGAATAATCAGTTAAGAGTTGAAAGGAAGGAGCTATATATACCAATTTTGGAAATAAAAATACACTATATATTATTTCAGTCATTTCGCATTGGATTCAGTAATCCGCAATATACTCTTATCAGGTCAAACAATTACGCGTTATAGTAGTTAAATGCCGTAGGGTTAAAAAACCCAAAAAGAAGCCTATTTAAAAAAAACGGAACATAATTATAATAAATGCAGCTAAATTGTTTAAAAGTAATTCTGCTGAAATTAAATTTAATAAGAAATTTCGAGGCATCACTTTTGGAAATCTTTTTACGATATAACTTAACGGATTTCATTTAGAACATTTAAAGATTTTGTATTTTGTTTCACAATTTTTGACAAAAGTGCCTCGAGAGCCGCAACATGTAATAATATTTCCTAACAAATATTCACAGAGGTTTCGGAGAAAATCCGAGTCTCTAACTTTTTTGAAGTGGTTACTTTACGAAAAAGAATAATAAAAAAGTTTAATCATCCACGCATCTAAGGACGCATAAAATTTTTAAAAAAGATGATATTTGCAACCGTCTGGAAGTATTTGCATTCCCTACTTAATTAAATGCCTTTAGGCAGAATAAAACAAAGAAGTTACTCTTGAAAAGGAAAAAATCTCTAAAATTTGGAGATAATTCTTTTGAAATGAAATGCTTTCATGTTGCTCGAAGTTACATATTCAATATGACAAAAAGCATTTTTCTACAAATATACTGCTATACTTAATTATATTACATGTAACCATATAAGTTACAGAACGTAAACTACTCAAGAGAGTAACCGTGCGAATTAGCCGTTTATGAATTAAATATAATTAAAAACTGTAAGCCGTATTTTTGAAATAATATATAACAGCTTGTCAATAGCATAAATTACGGGAAATAGCCTAGAGGACTAAATAGATCTAAATGAAGTTAAGAAATTAAAATAAATATTAATAATAGATCCGTATTTTTTTTATCCCAAATGGACGTTAGCCAGAAGGGCTATTAGTCTGGAAAAGGAATTTTGCATCTAATCACTGTAAATGTCCGAACCACTTTTCAAACAGTTGCAACGAAATATTAAAGATCTGTGTTATATTTTAAAGAAACTAAATAACGAAGAATCTAAGTGAGTGTATGCATGTTCCTCGCATTCTCAAAAATCATCAAATTTTTAATAAAGTAGCATTCCACCCGAACCTGGACACCTGGAAGCTGGAATTTGCAATTTGTTTTATTAACTATCTCATATTCTGAAAAATTATAAAGATTTTTTGATTAAAAAACACAACAGTTTCAATACTAATAGTATCACTACTATAGGAAATAAAACATTTTAATCTCTAGCGCGCGGGACTCTCTATCGGAAATTCTAAATACACTGACTACCAATAAGTATTTGGACACCTATGCAAATGACGATATCTGCGGTCCCAAGGTACGCCACGGACTCCGCCGGTATATATCGTGTAGGAAACAGCATCGGCTTTCGTCGCATGCAAGATGCCTCGCAGTTCGGAGCTCTCTGATTTCGAGAAAGGTATAATTATCGGGTATCACAAATGTGGCCGATCCTTAAGGGACATATCTAGCGATCTGAAGTACCCAATATCGACAGTGGCCTATGTGATTAAGAAGTGAAAGGTGAGCGGTGATTGTCGGAATGTGCCCCGAATGGGCAGACCAACGAAACTGGGGGATAGAGATCGACGAGTGCTGTTCAGAGAAATTCGGAAGAACCGCACCCAGCCGATAGCCATCATCCGCGAGGAGTTTCAACGGGCATTCGGCAGTATTGTTTCAATGAATACCATCCTTAAGAAAGCACATCTGCTTGGTTTTCATGGTCGTGCTGCTGCCCATAAGCCTTTGATCACAAAGTCCAACCGCGCTGCTCGGTTAATGTGGTGCAAAGCACATCGAAATTGGACCGTAGATCAGTGGAAACGGGTTCTTTGGAGTGACGAATCAAGGTTCACCCTTTACCTTTCGGATATTTATATATCTTGCTAATTTTGGTAATAAAATAATTGCCATCAAATAAAACTACAGTTCCCTGCATCAATTTACGCACATTTGCATTTATAACGAAACAATTGGTATTTTTTGTCAGCATTATTATGTTTTTTAGATACATTATTTTATTTACTTTCGTTTAGGTTTTGACTAATTATCACAAGGCGTCGCAAAATTAGTGTGATGTCTTAAATAATAAATAACATGCTTCTTTCAACCTACCTTAGTATTTTTTCCTTTTCTTAACATTAATGCAATTTACGAAAATGTACTTACAATATGTGTTAAAAATATCTGTCAAACGGCGGTCATTTTGAAACTTAAGTGATAAATAATAATTTTCCTGTCAATATTTTTTTCTTTCTTAGCATAAGAACAATTTAGGGCAAGGAATTTACATTAAAATTTTAAAATAATATCTGCCGAATGAGGGCCATTTTTAATCTCTACGTGCTCTAGTCAGGTCTCTAGTCAAGTCCTCTAGTCAAGTCTCCATAAATCTTATTAGAATTTCGGGTTGAAACTCTGAATTGCTTTTTGGATATTAGGTTTAAGCTGCGGTATGCTTCATAGAGTATATGCATACTCCTTTGAGTTTTAAGTAGTTCCGGACAAAAATAAATCTGCAGTAGTTAAATTTAGTGATCGCGGTGGGCAATTAAATTTCAAAATCGGAAATTTATGTCACTGCTTAAAGTAAAATTTAAACGTTTTCTTTTACTTGGTGGTGAACCATTCCCTCATAAAATATGCGCGTGTTGGTGCAATTATAAAAAGCGAGAAAAATATTATTTTCTATATTTAGATCATTACGATAACTTTGAGCAACCATATTTAGAAGCAGGCATTTTGATTGTTATTGCATTCCGTTTTCTCTGTGATTGATGCAGCAATTAAAACAGTCTCTGTGCATTTTCTGAATTTTAAATTTCTTGTAACCTAAGCTTTTGATAACAATGCGTAAGGAGGCGCATGGAGGAGATATAATTTATACGTGATTTATTTCTTCGTGGTATTTTTGTAGAAAAAGGTATTCTAACCAAACATTTAATATAATCTGTAAGAATTAAAATGATTTCCCCGTTCTTCATTGCAGCCATTAAAGCATTTCAAGTAAATGTATTTATTTATAAAAAAGAGAAAGTGTAAAATCTAGTTGTATTATTTTAATTATCTATAAAAGTTATTATGTAACTACACCCCTATATTATTACTTCCTCTTAAGATATTTGTTAAAATTAAACATGCTTTCTTTCCTGTTTCATTGCATAACTTCCTTCAGGTATACCTGTTTCATTGCATAACTTCCTAAATCTCTATGGAGTTTCGTACTTATTTTTAAATTAGAAAAGCTCTTTCAGTGTAAGTGTTTCTTCATGTAAATTTGCAGTACTTTTACCCTCTTTCCTACTGTTTCAATCTTTTAATATTCAGCATCGTTACGCACACATTGCTCATTGAATTCCTGATCTTTTCGTTTAGAGTTCATAAAATATCATAAGCATCTTTTTTTCTCTTTTAAAGATAATTTTGAAACTAAGAACAAATCCATTGTTTAATATTAGAGTTTTTTCTGTATTTTTATTAGATAATTTATGATGACTAATCAAATTTATGTGCACGTCGCTGTTTAAGTTAAATGTTCTCCAAACTTCTCTCATATTCAAATATTGTCAAATATCATCATCTCGGCAAAGATTTCTCAAACTTTTATCAGCCGCTTCTACCTTACTTCATAATGATAATAATTAAAACAGAACCGCTAATATAAAAATAAAAACTTGAAAGCTTCCAGATTTTACATTACTCCCAAAAGGGAGTTTATTTAACATTTTGGTGCTACATTTATTTATTAAATATCTGGTTCTTCGTACTTAAACCATAAGATTAAATTCAACAGCGATATCCCAAAATAATTTTTAAATGAACATGTCTTTAGAATTTCTGATACAGAGTCTCGCGCGCTGGAGATAAAAATGTACTTGTTTCTTTGGTACAGTGTTGCCATTGCTCGCTTTGAAATCAGTGAGTTTTGTAATCACAAATTCGTTAAAGTGTTACAAAATATGAAATCAATAATAAAGCAAATCTCAAATTCCAGATTAGGGCTTCCAGATCCCCATATTCGGTGGAAGATTACGTTATTCAAATTTTGATGGCTCTAGGTACCGTTGTTTTATCACAATGCGAGAGACATACATACATTTATGCAGATTCTTCATTATTTAACCCTCTAAGCGGCAAGGCCGTATATATAGGGCCTAGAATATTTTTGTGATATCTGTAAGAACGTATATATACGTGCATATTAAAATATGTCAAAGAAATTAAGCCAATATATCAAAATTGCACAAATCTAGGTATGTAATACCAGAAGTGTTTTTACATTATATTCAAAAACATAATTTGTTCTCATAGTAGTTTTGGGAAATTTGTGATTTCTTAGCAAAATCCCTGGCCGCTCAGAGGGTTTTAATTTCTTTAAATATAACACAGGGCGATATTTGGTGGCAACTATTTGAAACGTGAACCTATATTTATGGTGAACCAACGCAAAATGCCAAAACGAAATTAATAGCCCTTCTGGGCTAACGCCGTTTGGGCTAATAAGTTTGGTTGGTTTATTTTACACTCATTGTTAAGTTTAGATTGTTTACTTTATAGCCATTGTTATATTTTAGTTCACATGCATCGTATGCTTTTTATTTAATGGCATGCATTATAATAAAACTTTTATTAAATCAGCATAATTGACTGAAACTCTCAAGGTGACGAGTATAGTTGGCTACTTTTATTAAGATTAACACTGTTGGCCACAGATCAGGGAGTTTAGGAATTCTATAAATAATTTATTACTCTGTTTTTGTCAACAGAGGATTCACATGGCTAAAATTAGCCTCCGTTATGCATTTACCTAGAAATGAAATCAAAAATCTAAGTATCACTTCATAAATTCGTCCAAAAAATAACTTCTGATTTTTGAAAAACGGACCTGAGCTCTAATACCCACTTACAGTTCAATAAATTCATCTTGTAATTTCCATTCGGTGTTTCCAGTTTCTGTTGGAAATGGCGTTCTAACCCAATCTGAAATGTGTATATTCATAATCCGATTTCTAAATCTTCAAATTTTTCAAAATGTTTCGTAAAAATAAAAATTTAACAAGCATACTTCAAACTTAAAGAACTGTCCAAATTTAAGTAATCGTTAAAATGTTAAAACTTCACTACAAAATATAATCTTGAGTAAAGTTACTTTAGAGTGAGAGGTTTCAATTTCCTAATACGAAAATATTGATTTGGTTTCGATTATTAACATTTTTACACAAAACATTCACAGAATTATGCAGTTTTCCTTCTTTTTTATGCTGAACGTAAAAATATATGTATATAATAACTCTGAATTAATTTTAAAATTAAATCGTTGTAATTAAATTATTTATTAAAGAAGTGGCTTTTTATTTACTTTTTCCATTGATTCGTAATCAACCTCCCAATCTGAGTTTTCTTCTTTGCGCTAGCATTCTCTTGACATCTATATCGACCACTTTGGAATCCTGTGCTCTAGATGATGTCTGTACTGCGTACTTCTTCTTTCACTGTGGAGAAAAGCTTTGTTGTTGATAATAAGATCTATGGACAATAACAGAGTTCTAATAAAAAAAAAATCTGAAAGGTTTCAGATTTTAAATTACATCCAAAGGGGCGTTTCTCAACGTTTTGTGTGTTACCTTTATTTATTAAATATCGTGTTCTTCGCTCTTAAACCATAAAATTCACTTCAATAGCAATGTCGCAAAATAATTTTAAAATGAGCCTATCTTTAGAATTTCCGATACACATTTCCGCGCGCTGGAGATAAAAAGGTTTTTCCCCCCGTAGATTGTCGCCATTGCTTTGTTTCAAATCGTTGAGTTTTTTATTCAAAAATTCGTTAAAGTTTTATAAAATACGAAATCGCTAATAAAACAAATTCCAAATTTCAAATTTAGGCTTCCACATGCCCATATTGGCAGTAGGATTACGTCATTCAAAATTCGATGGCTCTATGTACCGTTGTTTTATCACAATGCGGGAAACATACCTACATTTATGCAGATTTTTCATTATTTAATTTCTTCAAATATAATGCAAGACTCTAACATTTGGTGGCAACAGTTTGAAAAGTGAAACTGACATTTATAGTGATTCAACGCAAAATCGGAAAACGAAAACAATAGTCCTTCAGGGACAAAGCCCCTTTGGACTAAAAATAATAATTTTGCTTAGCGAAGAAGCAATCTGCTGTCATCTTTCTCAGCTTAGAGAGATATTTATCATAGAGCTTCTTTAAATTAGATAATAACAGGTAATCATCCAATAATTCTTCTCTTCAACACGTTACTTGATGGTTAGAGTAATATAATACCTTCTTTCAGCTTAAACTGAAAATAATCTCAGAAACATGACACGCTATTTTAAAAAACTGACTTTTGAAAAGGAAGTCCCCATTTTCCGTTTGGAATATTCAACTTCGTTAAAAAATTCTAATGATTATTTAAAGTAGCTGCATCAACAACAAGGATGTTTTCTTCTACTTACGAAAATCAATCTATCAAATATTTTGCTTAAGGGAAATTTTCATACATTCCAGGACCTCTCGCAATAAGCTTACTTTAAAATTCCTAATTTATTTGTGTTACGTCAGTAGCGTTGTCTACTTCAGCGAAACCGTGCCAGCTTGTCCAAGAATAATGAGAGGTTCTATGCTTAACGTGAAAAGCTGTCGACGCGTTTTCTCTACCGAATTTTTGGTTTTATGTATTTTCTTTTGCAAGACAAATGACATTTCTTTAGAGCGGAGACGTAGTAGCAGAAGAAAGTCTATTAATTCTACCTCCGTGACTTGTTGTAAATCATCTGTCTGACGTCTAATATACACACTTCCTAAATTTCTTTTATAAATTTTATTTATTTTACTCCTAGAATATCAGTCATATGTCCTACGTGAAATAGAAAAGTTGTAATGCACATTTAAAAAAAAAAACTAAATGAATATTTTTTTCGATTTGTTGGGAAAACCACCTGGTTGGTTTAAAAGGACAATCATCATAAATTTGGCGAGTACGTCCTTGTCAAATTTCTTATGCACTTTATATCACGAAAATATAAATATGAATTCAGTTTTCCATTTTCTATCACTCTAATTTCAAGATCTTAAATTGAGGTTTTTAATATATTTAATTCAGATGTATAGCAGTTATCATATTGCGGGTGCGAAGTTTTGAGGATTTTGGGTATTTCTGAGAGTATCATATAAACATATCAGGTTTTGTTTTCTTTTTGTTTCCTGATTTCTTTTATTTTATTTATATTTTAATTAGTTTATTTTCTTTTCGTTTTAATTTTATTAATGTGAAATAAATAAATTAAGTATTGCCTTCATCAAAATACAAGTATTTTGAAATATATATTTCTTCTTAGAAATCCATACTACAACACTGAATCTTGAATTACTTGTAGATTCCTTTTCAAATCACGGAATTGTGAACATATTAATTTACTGCGCTACATAAAAATCACCATTCCTTGTCTGTCAATATCCACAAAACTTGTAGATGCTGAATAATTGGTATTGAAACTAAAATCATGTTACAAGACAGCGTATTGCAATAAAGAAAACATTTTGTGCTTGAATATTATTATACATCAAAATGCCCTGTTCTTAAAACGAAACAATTACCTTGTGTAACGGAGTTGATAATACTCCCAAATAAACTAATTGATAAAGATGGTATAAAGTATGTATAAAAAACAACTAAGATTGTATAATGTGTGTTTATGTGTGCATTTTTTATGTTCCCACTTCCTTTCTAGTAGACGATTCTGTAAATGTTTAATCTTTTCACATGCAATACTTTTAAAAAATATTTATTTTAAATTCTACTGCACTCCGAGTTTTAATTTCCTGTTCTCGATAAATTATTACTTTACACTATATGTAAGGAAATTTAACAATTAAATTGAGACTTGTGACTACTATTAACTTAATATTATAAAAATCTAATATAACACTGTAAATTCCCTGTTATTCACGATGAATTACGATCACGACAGACATAAATGAATAAATGGAAAACCCGAGTAATCCAAAAATTGGCCATGTAACTGTGCAATTAATGCACATCTCATCTTCAAAGATTTTAAATGAATGATATGCTGTATACTATTCAAAATAAGGCTGTACTGAACTAATAATACAATTTCCATAGATTGTAGAGTTTTCATTCTATAACAAATTTATTATGTAAATCTTCATTCCATTATTCCTTAAAAAGAAAGAAAGACAAAAGATAGAAAACATTCATTTAAACAATATCGCAAACACTTGGCGAATCTATGATGTCATTAAATTCCAATCCAGTTTTCTCATCTTAGTGTCTGACAGCTTATGTGCATTCCAGTCCTCTTTTTGCTGTCAACTTCTCATCTTCATTAATGTCTTCGAGTTATCTGATGGATTCTAGCTTGATTGAAACCATCAAGAATTTCTTTGTTTGATACAATTTTCCTAATCCTATTTAGTCTTGTAATTCTCCATCTCTTCTAGATGTTTTCTTCACTTATATTTTCAAATAATTTAACGCAATACTATTTCAACAATTTCAGTTGCCTCTTCATTGACTAAACCTTTCCATTTTACCAAATCGGAGATCAATATTCTCCAGTCTTGAATTAGCGTTAAGCTTTTAATTTAATTTTAACTCTCAGTAATGAGATTTACCGCATCAAAAGTCACGAATTGTTTTCCTTTTCAGATACTCTTTGCGCAAACGTTTCCAAGGACACTGATAATCGAAAGTTCCGTGCATTAAGCTGAAATAGGATACAAGTATTTTACAAAATATCACTTTTAATTTTATGAAACAACTTTTTTTTCACAGAGAATGGTGAGAAATTCAACTGAACATACAAATCTAATAGTGTTTTGTGATATAACTTAGAGATATCAAATTTGTTTCTAGAATTATTGTTGTAAGTTTAACATTAGAAAAATAAAAGAAATATTTCATCATAAATTTGCTCACTGTTTCGGAACATTTAGGTCCTCTGTAAATGATGTCACTCTGTAAGGTATTTTCTCCTTCTTTTTGCATGCTTTCATGGTGTAACAGTTAGCACATTCGTCGCGTATTCGAGGTTATCCGCCGAAAACATCGCGAACGAAAACGTCGCAGGGTAAATATCGTGGTACAAAATACCGCGAGAGAAAACATCGCAAAGAGAAAACATCACAGTTCTAAAACTTCGTGGTCCAAAATATCGTGGTCGAAAATAAATCGGTTCAAAAACTTTGCAGTTTAAAAACATCGTCGTCAAAAATATCGTGGTAAAAAATAAAGTATATACAAATCATCGTATGACGATAACATGGCATCGTATGACATCGTATGACGATGCCAGAGAATATCTGTCGCACACATGCATTTTCAAGTTTTGAAAGTTGTAAGTGCATGTTCGTCTAAAGATCATAGAGCGCAAGAAGGAAAGAGGGATTCTTTTACTTCTATATTTCATATATTTGAACGAACTAATATATTTTTGCTGAAAAAATAAGAAGGAAACTTAAGCATTTAAAAATTGAAAATAAGTAGAAAATTAATGCAACTGAAAAAGCTTAAAAGAATTTTAAATTTCTATAGTTAATTAACAAAGCTCAATAATAAATTAACCTTTTTTGTACAGTTTAATACATAATTTTTCATGAAAAATACAGTCTAAAAGTGTTTAGAAAAAAGGAACTGCATGAGGTTATCTGTATAAAAATTGCTTAGTTAATGATCAAATTATTTTCTTACCCACTTGCTAATCTGATATTGTTTTAATGAAAATTACGTATTGTTGTGTTTCCGTTTATTATTAAAGAGTCGTTAACATTTTCATGTATGGCGTTCAATCAATTTTTTGGAGGTCGATTTGTTAGTTATGACGAAACTCAGTTATATAATATGTCACTATGGCGATTTGTAAAACGCATGTATGCGATGTAATCTTTTATGTGATGATTTGTAGATATTTTATTTCTTACCAGGATATTTTCGACGGCGATGCTTGTAACTGCGAAGTTTTCGAACCACTTTATTTTCGACCACGATATTTTGTACCACGGTATTTTAGAACTGTGATGTTTTCTTTTACGATGTTTTTGCCGCGATGTTTTCGGCTGTAACCTATTGGAGAGGTCCAGGTTTAAGACCCGGCGATGCCATTGTGGATTTCTTCGATTTCTTTGCTTCAAAAATTCCTAATGATTATACAACCCTTAAAAGGAATTATACCATTATTTATCACATTTAATATCATTATTATATTCTTAAATGGAATGGTAAAGAATTTCAGAACTGGTCTTCCTGATATGGTTCTTGTTTGCTGTAAGAAGTTTTGTTGCATTGCTTCTACAATAAATAATTATACATTTATTTGAATTTTTAAAAATAGCTTGATATATGGTACATTATTTTTTATTACAATTGCTACACTATGAAGGAAGCAGTTGATATAATTGTAGTTAGTTTAAAAATATATTGTAAGCGAAGTATAAAATGATTACATCTTCTGGTAATTTTGAATTGCAGAATACGCCGGAACTATTGTCTCAATCATATACTTCTGGGAAAATAACAAACGTTTTATGGTTGATAATTTATCTGAACACATTTTAGACAGTAGTTACGAGTCCTGCATTCTCTGCAGCTTTGGTACTATGCCAGCGAATATCTGTCGTACTGACTACGTGGGTACTGTTGGGCCAGTGTTTTCTGAAATCATTGACCAGACTTTTAAGTTGCTGAACGATCTGAGAAACTAGCAGGCCAAAGGAACAATAAGCGCATTGACGAAATCTATTACAGCTTCTGCAGCATGCGAAATTTATCAAATTGATTAAATGATATCAAATTGCCCCTCTGAAAGATGGGACAAAAGAGGCAATGTAAATCTGTCATAACCATGAGCATTAAAAAATCAGTAATACGACGGTGTATATTCAAAAGGCAGGCGGATTAGAGAAGGATATATACTAACTAACCCCTCCATTCCATCCATCCAGTTGTTGAGCTAGTACAATTACTGGAATGAATGAAAAATGCAAGCTTTCAAAATTCGATCCTCTCCGAGCTTCCATATGCTCACTCCACATGATATGGCCATTATGATACTGTAAGCAAAAGCAAAATTTGTTAGAAAAGATGAAGTCACGCCTCTAATATGGATATTGTTGAAGGCGCTGATTTCTTACCGAAGCAAAGGTCATCATGTTGAAAAATTGTGGCGTCGCTAACGTCGTCTTACAGTATATGCAGATATTTAGTTTCGTGCAATACATCCAATTTCCTGAGTCATGGTATATGATGAAGCTGTAGGATCCTATTGGCAGTAAGATAATTATAACGACTTGCAGCCAAAAATAACGGAAAATAAATGTGATTTCCAAATGCAAAATAATTTTCAATCTTAATTATTATTCTGCTTTAAGTGTCATTACTCTTGCTTTTAATGAGCAGTTGAGGTGTTGGACATTTACATATCCCAGCATGTTCTGTTTTTCAGGCAAATTTTAGATTTATCATGACCTTTCTTCATGGTGTAATAATTTTAAAGGCCAAAACATCATCTTCTATGATGAAAATTTATGCGTCTTGTAAGAATGTTTTATTTCGTTCCATCTCCAAGTTTAAATAAATTAATTTTTAATAATATAGAGTTAAAAAAAAGTATAAGTGAAAGTAATTCAATTTAGAAAGATTAGTCAAAATTTTTGTTTTACATGATTTATATGGAAATACTGAAGTGAAAATAATTAAATTTAGAAACATTAGTCAAAATTTATGTTTCACATAGTCTATATGGAAATAGTGAAGTGAAAGTAATTCAATTTAGAAAGGTTAGATAAAATTTTTGTTTTACATGGTCTATATAAAAATAACGCAAGTATTAAATGAAACTTCTAGCATTCAGTATAAATATTCACTATACATTAGTACGAAAAATACTTGTTTAAATTACAGAAGCTACTGATTTATGCAAATAATTTCTGCGTATATTCTTTAAGAAATAAATTATAATCTGTATCAGCATTACAGCTGATTCGAGCGTGAAATCCTAATTCAGATTTTCTCCAGACCAACATTCACATCGTTATCATTTATAATTTAAAATCCTGTATGTATGTATTCATTTTGTGTGGGAAAGTGTAAGCTAATTTTCACGTATCTCATTATTCAATCCTGTACGTTGTAAGTTTCTTATCTGTTACATTTTTTCATCAATTTCCTTTATTTATTATGTTCAAAGTAATGTTACAATAATTTCATAATATATGAAGGTTACCACTCCTTTGATATCAGCAAATAAAATTTTTAAAACATTATATGTATCGCGACAATTTATTTCAAGAAAATCTAAGAATAGAGAATTGAACGTACTTTTCCTTTGAAAAGCTAAACTGATGAGAGATAATCTATGGCATTCATGTTTAGTTCATGATGGGGAAGCGATTAAATTTGAATATATTCAAAGTTTCCGAGATATTTTCCCTGATATTGTGATATTTCAAAAGACTAGGGTAACTAAATATTAAATTAATTGTATAATTATTAAAATATTCAGCTCTCGACATTTTGCAGGAAAATTATTTGTTCTCACGAAATAAATAGGAAATTTTATTTTATATTTTCATGTAGCTGGTAAGAAAAACTAATTTATGTACTTTGTAGCTTAAAATAACGCTATGAGTTTTTGATAGCAGTGTAATTCGAAAATGGGTTACATTAAGAATGTAATAAATATTGGAGTCTGTTGCAGTATTCAGTTTTGTTTTGCGTCTGTTGCAGTATTCAGTTTGCTAAAATTAAAGAAAGAAATACTTTGTGTTTTAAAGGCCACCACGTGAAATTTAATTTGAAGAAATCCTGTTATATGTATTAAGAAGAAGTTTAATTTTTTCTCAGTCATGGATATATTTAGAACATGCAAAATAACAATTACCAGTTATAAATGAAAATGTCGTTATTAAACAATTTATACTTGATTTGCTTTAGCCGTAGCATCAATACTTAACAGAATATTGAAAATTTAGTGTCTTCGTTTGATAACATTATATTGAATGCAAAGGAAATAGCTGTATCATTGACATCAATGGGAACAGTTGCTCTGAGATCTGTCAAAGAGAATAGCTATTTTAAACCTCAGAATCAAAGAGGCTGTCATATTGCATGAGCGGTGGCAAAGAGAAGAGCTGTATTAATACATTTCATATTTTAAGAGTTCGAGTGGTATTTTAACAATGCTGGAAATGACACATATACGGGGTGTTTCTAAATTAATATCGGGGGTTTAACGTTTTGTAGTATTTATTACTTAAAACTTAAATCTATAATTAATACATGAAGTGAAAGAGCAACTCAAACAGTTATACCTAGAAGCTTACAAGTGTTCAATGTGAACACCTTTCGTCACACGGCACACATCAAGTCGATAGCCTAGTTCTTCCCAAATGCTGATTAGTGTTTGATGTGCAATTGTTGCAAATGCTGCCTCAATCCTCATTCTTAGGTCGAGTAGGTCAGCTGGTAGTGGAGGCACATACACACGATCCTTTATGAATCTCCACAGGTAGAAATGACATGGCGTCATTTCATGTGAAAGTTAGCACGTAAAACATAGTCTGTAGGCTTTAGAGCCTGTACTACTGAAACCGATAACGTAGTTGTAAGCGTTTCCGTTAAACCTTTCAAACAGTCGTCACCTGAACTGCTAATTCACGACTAGCCTTTCGCACTGATTTCTTCGGGCTACACATGGAAGACTCTCTCACTCGCTCAACAACTCTCTTCACTAACCCTTGGTCGTCCCGTATTCTCCCCTTTGCAAAGGCACCCAGTATTTTCAAACTGATGATACCATCTACGGATGTTATTATCACTTGAGTGATCACATCTGAACTTAACTTGAAATGCACGTTGCACAGTAACTACATATTCGGTCTATGCAAACTGCAGAACACAAAATGCTTTCTGTTCACTAGTCGCCATCTAGCACTTCTTGGCACATGCACGTACCAACAAATAAAACTCCTTGAATTGGTCTTTCATTTCATGTATTAATTATGATTTTAAGTTTTACGTAATAAATACTACAAAGCGTATTAATATAATATAATAAATTACGTAATAAATACTTAAATCCCCGATATTCATTTAGAAACACCCTGTATTAAAAGCATTCAAACTTATGCTCATAAGTCTAATTGCACACCTTTATATTGTCTCACATTCGCACAAGTTAATTCATTATAGATTGCGGAGGAGACGTCCAACAGGTATACTGGTTAATGAACTTGACTGTCATAACGATGGGCCAGGGTCGATGTAGGGTCGAATAGCCACCACTGCCGGTTCTTGTAGGGGCTAAAGTCTATTAAATAAAGCGCCCGGCTATTATTGAAAACAAAGTAATGGAAGAGGGGAATAGGTGGTTAATATAAAGGCACTTAATCCCCGAGCAAAAAATACACAAAAATCAGTTGATATATTTTTTAAATTTAATAAAGCGTTTAATGTAATCCTTTTTGCAAAAAAGTAGCAATCAGTTTTTCACTTCAGTTTGAGAAAGGATTTCTTAAGTGTGGCATTTTCAACTCTTATTAAATTCTTAAGTAGCAAATAACAGCTTGTTTTTTAAATCAGCTTTAATTATTTACTACACAAAAAGTCTTTTTCAAATAGAAAATGAAGGGTATAAAATCCTTGGGATCTAATATCTCCATAGAAAAGTTCTCTGTAATAAGGACATAACTATGTTGGTTTTATTATGCATTGCAGCAAGTTTTACATGCAGTGACTTTATGCAATGATAGCGGTTTAACTCCATATATTCTTAATCTATGATAACCTTAAAGTAAGTAAATACAACTAATGGAATTTGAATACAGTGTTTGAATGTCAATACTTTTGTTTGAGAAGAAAAGATGCTCATTATGGGGCCAGATGAAGAAAAGACAGATTTTTTTATACAAATACCTGTGCAATGTAATAGTCACCAATTTTTTTTAAGTTTTGCGACAACATGCTTCTGAATTTTTTTTTTCGAAAAATAGAATACTATTTTCAATTAATATTTTTTAAATTTTTAAATGCATATTTATTGATAAATTTTGGGTTCAGAATTTTTATGAGAATTTTCAAAGCTAATTTATAGCAAGATGGAAATGTCATCATCAAAAAGGAGAAGAATGTGCCATCATATTTAATAGATTTCCATTTATATCACAATTGAACAATTCATGAAAGTTTTAAAGGCACTAAGGAAACAATCTGTAATTAAAATGATAAATAAAATTAAAATTCAAGACGTAAAAGATTTGAGATATTATTGTATTATTATTATTTTATACCGAGATTTTTTGAGTAAAATTATAAAACGAATTATTGTCAGATATAGAAAAACGTTAGTGTTCAATCACAAGAAATACACGAATTTTGAAACACTTAGAGCTTCAAAACCTGATCATGGATTTCTGAACTAAACGCTAAATGATAAATTAAGAATTTTTTCAATGAACATAGCGTTTGCTACTGTAATTTAATTTTCCGAAAATGTGTCACAAAACTGTCTACATAAAACAATTCCAGTTTTGAAGTGTAGGTTTAATATTTATTGTGCATCTCTTATCGATTTTCTAGTTCTTCAGAAAGCATAGAAAAATTAATAATCTCTTTAAAAAATGTCCTTATTATTTGGATAACAGGCACGCATTATAGGTATTCACGAAGAGAAAGGTTGCTATACTGGAGGATATCTTAAGGATAGCCATTTGTAGACACATTTGGAGAAAAACGCCTAAACTTCCACGCAAACAGCCAATTTGTTGGGATCTTTTTTATGTTTCTATATAAAAATCGCTTTAATGATGAAGTATATCATGTCGGGATCCATTTCTTATCAAATAAATTTTAATGCTCGATCCCTGGTGGATAAAAATGAAATTTAGAGTAAAGAATTCAATAATTATTCTTTAGCAAGAGTAATTCAGTGCGTCCGTAAAGTCATGGTGCATTTTTGATCGGTCACAGGAAAGCCAAAAAAAAAAAAAAAAAAGGATAGGAATGTGAAATCTTCACCAAACAAAAGAAAACCTCTTTAAGTTTTATACCTATTCAGTGCCGTTCGATGTGGGCTCCATCCAAGCCGTCACAGTCTACTCCGCAAGGAAAAATGCTGCTATCACTTTATCATGCACCAGATTACACCACACGTTCACTTTAGGGCTGTTACGTTCGTACTCTACCTAGGCATGAGGCTTTTCAGCAGCCCATATTCGGATGATATGGCAATAAATATGTCCACTAACATGGAATGTTGCCTCATCGCTAAACACAATCTTTTGCAAAAATTGGTTATCATTGTCGATCTCATGAAGCACATTTGTAGCAAATGCGAATCGTTTGGGTCTATCCGTCGGTTTGATAGCGTGTAACAGCCGCATTTTGTAAGGGCTACTGATGGCTTCTACTCTTCCATATAACCTCTATAGACTAGCCGCTGACCGATGGCCTGCTAAAACGAAGTTTGTCCAACAAACTGCCCGTATCCTTCAACTGCTTATCCCACCGATTAATGGTATTCCTATGCAATGGCGACTCGTTGTACATGATATTCACGGTGCACTTTGGTCACGGATTCGAATTTCGCAAGCCACAGAACACACTGAACTTTCCTCTGTACGGTCCACATCTCGACTGGCGTGGGAATGAATGGGCTGATTTGCTGCTTCGCCGTTCGCGGTGTTGCATCATCACCTGTGTGCGCACATTCTTGCACATTATACTACGGAAAATTGGAGAGTTGTCCTTTTGTTTGGTGAAAATTTCGCATTTCTATCTTGTTTTGTTGCTTTATTGTGACCGTTCAAAAGTGCTTTTACGAACGCACTGTATATTGCGTTAGGTTTTTTATCAGTTATAATAGCGTAGCAAAGGTGCATAAAAATTATAAAATGCATATATTATATATTTTAATATGTATCTAATTTTAATTAATCAAATATATTATCTAAAAATAAAACATTAAGATATAATTTATTCTAAAGAACTTTTATTGTTTTTAAAACCGCTCGTTTTGTTAAGGAACTACGTATTGTTAAGGAAAGCAGTTTTAACTTAAAATAACTGGTTAAAGCACTTAAACGAGACCTTATAACATCTTGTTTAACAATGTTTTCCAAATACGTTTTATGCCTTAAATATTTGCACCAAATAATCTCTAAAGTGATTTACTAAGTTTTCCGATTTATTTCAAGTTATTATTATTTACTGTAACTTCCGTTTCCTTATCAGAATGCAAATTTAGTTTCAGAGTATTTAAGCTGGTTGTCCGAATTGTAAGGCAGAGCGTTTTCTGCTTCTCGAGGCCACGCTACTAGCTACTAAGTTTTGCTAGCTCAGGTAAGACTGTAGCTCTCGGCTTCGCATTATAATTATCGGAATTTAAGTTGTTACGCTGCTGAAATGTTTTGAGCCAACTTAGCATTAAATAAATTGTATGTGGTCTTTAACTACTACAGTTAGTTTTAAATCTTGAAACTGACTGTTGTTTTAAGTTGAAAATAAACTCCCGATGCGGCCCTTGTGGGACCCAGGTAGGGTCCAACTCAGGACAGTTGCGTTATCCGAACATTACCCGAATAGTCTATGAAAGCCGCCCGAGTGTCCGGACCCTGCTGTCACCTATTCTCACCTGTTACTTTAAGTTATTTATTTGGCTTATTTGTCAAGCACCAGATGTGCATTTATGTTGAAGTTCTGGTTTAATAAAAAAAACTTATTAAACTGTTTCAGGACCTTCGCAAGACTATGCTGTTAACTTCAAAAAGCGAAAATTCGTTCCAAGTCTCCTAGGAGTTTGCAGTTATTTATGCTAGCAAAGCATACCAAGCTCTATTCCTTACCTCAGGAATAATTCTTCCAAAATATAAAGCTAAATCTCGGCTATATCTTTGCTAAATGTTTTCTGGCAATCTTGCAACTATTTAGATATATCTGTATTTAATATTGAAATTAAAGACTTAATATTTGGATGCATATATAAGTTCCCAACTTTGGCTATTTTTAAGAAACGGCCAAAGTTAAAAAACACATAAATAAAAATTAAAAAATAAACAAAGCATTGGCAGATTGAAAGTAAATTTCAACTTAAATTTTGTTATTCGGTTAAAAATAAATTTATTCTCCTCAGTCTTTAAAATAAATAAAATGACGAGAATAAATGCATGTAAATAAAATACAAAATTCTCACCGTTCAGTTAAAATACTCGACTGTAATTGGCAAATATAATTGCAAGGGAAGTCGTTCGATAGTAAATCGTCGTTAAAAATATTTTCTAGCCTAAAACTTTAATGAACTCATTATCTGTTAAAAAATTCCATGAAACTTTAATGAGACACAATAAGAAAATGCAACAATTCGGCGACGAAATTATCAGAATATTTAAGTACATTTTTAATCTTTTTATTAGATAAGGTATTTAAGATTAAAATTATGCCTTACGTAGGGGTTCTGAATCTCCACTTTACGTATTATGAATTCTTTTATCCTGAAGTTTTCATCACAATGAACTTTTTTATCTTCTCCCCAAGCATGTAGCGTAGGACAAAAATAAAATAAGCGTAGTGTGAAAAGAAAAACAAAGGATAACAATGAATAATAAATTGGAATTAAAGTAGATCTTAGCTGTGAAAGCAAAGCCTTACAATCAAGACAAGTGCCAACAGTTTCTTCGCTACTCCGTCCTTTTTCACTAATGTAATAATAACACTGATAATTTTTGTTTTGAAGTTTTATCATTTTTATTTTCATTTCCAGAGTTTGTTTTATTCTAAGATTTTTCAATTGAATATAAACAATAAGCTCTATAAACAACTTATTCACAAAATAATCAGAGAAAACAAACCTTTAAATAGAAAATACGTGTTAGGGAAAATGTCTTCAAAAGTTTTTATGAGAAAATTGAAAAAATTATAAATAAATAATATGTTCAAATAAAACTGACAAACAAATAATATTAAAAAATATCATGTGGACAACACATGACTTCCTTGTACAGCCTATTCAATTGTACGCATTTTTGCTGCACTTAATTTAAACGAACTATTATTTCCCCGAACTATTCTAGCTTCAATAAGCCATACCTCAAGACATTAAAATGATTGACATTAAAATTGGAAATGACATTAAAAGTGCAAATTTTGAAATTAAATATCGCGGGCTTATTCCTTTTTGAATGAACGGATTAGGGTGTCCTTGCTTATGGATGCCATTGTCGACCAGCAATACTGCTTCCCAAAGCATCGCAAACATTTTCAGTGGGGTTCAGATCTGGAGAAAGTGGTGATGTTAAATATCCTCGTCCTCTAGACACTCCAGGACAACGACATTTCGATAACATGTTCCTTCGTCGTCTATGAAAGCAAATTTATCACCGACAGCACCATGGAACATGCGAACATCATTAATGTATGTGGGATGAGGTTAGGATTAAAATAGAAGAAGGCAGCGGCATTTTAAGGGTATTTAATAATGAAAGAATAAACATGATTATGGTATGTACAGAGTGAAAAGAAGTAAAATAAAAAGTTCGATTCATCATGAAACGGAATTACATCATCAAGCAATATTGTCGAGCGGTATAATTCAGCTACATCCAACGCCACGTCATAACCTCATCTGAATGGAAGTCTCTCCATTTCCTCACGCAGCTTGAAGAAGTATCTCGCTGCTGTAGCTGTTGCCAGATTTAGGAAAAGGCGGATGAGTTGTAGGAGCGAATATTCACACGGCCATTCTGCCTTGCCGGGTGTCCTCGCATGGAGGATGGATCTGAAAAGAAAAGGAAAAAAAACAAAAAGCAGAAAAAGAGAAAAAAATCAATGTCCAGGTGGCGAATGTTAAGTTTATGGACCACCGTTTCATCTTATCTGACAGGATAATGGTGTCTTCATGGGGTATCTTTCGTACTTCATAACAATCAGAGGGAAAAACTTTCGTTGTCTCATAACGACCGAAGAATTTTCGATGAAATTTCAGCTCAAGTCGAAGATTCAATCCAAGGCGAAATTTCAGTTCAGGTTCTATTGGCATTTGGTCTTCATGTTTATATTTACAGGCAGGTTTGCGAGGCTTCTTATACTGTCTTATATGTTCTTGCTGTAAACGGAGGGATTTCCGTTGAGCTTCAATGCATAATGCAGTTTTTTTATCATCATGCTGTGTCTGTAATTTCATTTTCGTTGAAGTCCATTTAAATTTTCTTCGTTTATACTTCCAGGTTCTCTTCTTGCGTTTTTTTGGGCGTGAAGCATCTAAGAATATGAAACAGTAATTTTGATTCCAAGTATTTCAGCATTCTTTGTTGCCTAAAAAGCTTCAACTGCATCTTTTTCCTGTATATAACTTATGGTAACATTTGAATATACAGGTGATAAATTCAGAGTTATCTGAGATGCTTTTGAAAAACGTTTAGCAATTTGATAAATTGGACTATCCGCTGGAATGTCAGAGACAAGTAGTTTCCTTGAAATATGTTTCTGTTCTTTGGGAGTTTCTGCACTTTTAGCAGGTGTTTTCTAGTGTGCGTGATCAGCAGATCCTTGTTCAAACTGATTCTGTTGATTTTTCACAGTTTCTTCGTTATTCTGCACGCTTGGATCATCATCGGCATCATCATCATTAGCGTCATGACTGTCATCATCATCGTAATTGCCATCATCATCATCATCGTCGTCATTGACATCATCATCATCATCATCATCGTCCTTGACATCATCATCAACAGCAACGTCATCTTGATCAACATCATTAGCTTCATGAATGCCAGCATCATTAGCTTTATCATCGTCAATATCATAATCTTGATTCATGCTGTCATCTGCGTCCACCGTCATGAGCTTCACGATTGGTCAGCATCATCTTTGTCATCGTGATCATCCAAATCCAAATTGTAATCATCTAAATCCAATTTTAAATCGTCATCACTTTCCTTACTTGTTTTCTTCAACTGATTTCCATTTCTGAAAATCTTCCATAGCAGTGTCAACTTTGTGTGGTTTGTGAGGAGTAGAACGTCTTTTTGCAATGTGTGAAAGATCAGGTGGAACTGTGTGATCGTCAGTAACATTAGCAACGTTAACAAAAATTTGATCATCATTATTGTTGCATAAATAAATGTCGTCTTTGTCAAATGTAAATTGAGTTTGTTAAAAGTCTATTCCAATAATGGCATCAAGAGGAATCATATAGTTTTTTTACTACATAGATTTTAACAGGTAAAATAGTTTTTTTGAATTTGAATATAGTCTTGAAAGAATCTAATACTTTGAACTGTGTCTCGGCCAAGTCCTGAGAATGTAATTCTGGAAGGATGTAATGGTGGAGAAGCAATTTTGCGGTATGCTTGCGCATTAATTAGTGTTGCTTGTGATACAATGTCATAGAGAGCAGTTAACTGAGTTAATTTAACTTGAATATCAACATGCATCGAATGTTTAGAAAAATTTTGAGCAGAAAATGCATTTACAGTACCATCAGATGTAGAACAATTAGGAGCAGATTCTGTGGTAGAACTACCAGAACGTTTGGGACAGTTGGAATTAACGTGACCATAATTTTGGCAGCCATAACTGAATTTGCCATTAGGTTTATTTGTACAATTAATGCGTTTGTGTCCTTTTAGACCACAAGAATAACATACTGGGTGAGTGTCTGATGTACGTTTTAGCGTCAATTTTAGCATTGTGAAAGTAATTTGTAAATTTCTTTGGCGTATTTTGCTTCAAATGTTTTGAATTGTTAAAAAGTTTTTCATAAATCTTCAGTTTTTCTTTAAATTCAGGAATGGATTTAAAACCGTACAAAATTATTTTGTTGTTTGATAAATCACGAATACCATTTATAACATACTCAATCAAAGAAGAATCATCCATAGAACCTTTGTGTGCGAGGTCTCTCATAGCTAAAAATATTCTTGTAAGGTTTCAGATGGTTTCATATGACGAGATTCCATTATTTTCTGTAACTGAAGGCTTTTAATTTTATCCGAAAATTCATCAAATAAATGGTGTTTTAATTATTCACAATTAGTAATTCCGCGAATTGATCTTATTAATGCTATAGCGGGAACGGTAAGATATTTTTTAACAAAAACTACTTGGTGAATTGGATTCGTGATTTGATAGAGATTAAAAATGTCTTCTATATCAGAAATAAAAGTTTCAACGCTGTAATTATCCTGAGAGAAGAAATGTTTGATCAAACCAACCATGTCTTTCAAGCCAACGGAAGTCTGTGTTTGTGAAAGTAATAAATTTCCAGGCTCACTATTAAGAGAGATTTTCGCCTCTATTGGTTTACATAAAGATTCATATGGAGTGTGATTAATGTTCATTTGGGCGACGCTATGCGTCGAGGGTGAACTTTGCACCAAGGCTTCTTCAAGGTCACTGTGGTCAGCGGAATCTGATTTTAATAATGAGACATCAGCTAAATTCGTAAGAATATTGTTAGCATAATTCTAAATACAGTAAGTTACATATGGTAATTAAATCTATGATTGAAAATTCTTTGATAATTTTTTGTTTCATATCTTTAAAGTTAAATGGTTTGGAAAAACCAGAAAAATTCCGTAACCTTGCACGATTCTTCCTATCACCATCTGAGCCAAAAACTAAACGATGTAAAAGCTTGATATGCTGGGTACTGGCGCTTTATAATGATCGTTCAATGTTGAGATAATCGTTAAGTGTAGCCAATATTTCTCTGTTTCGTTTTTACCAAATATGAAATTCACAAAATATGTATGTTTCGATTTCGTCAAATATTTATCTGGTATTAAATATTTATCAGAAATTAGCATACCAAAATACATTCTTAATATTTCTTATTCTCCACAATAATATTAATTATTCTTAGTATATTACATAATAAATATGATGCTAAATCAGTCAAAAATCATAAATGAATTTGTGAATGTACGATTCAAAGAAATTGTAAAATGTATCTTCAAACAAATCTTGATATAAGAATATGTTAAGAACAGAAAATAGAATTTCACGTTACGATATAATATCAAAATTAATAACTTCAAATAATAGTGTACAGTCCTTGTAAAAGATAGGCATTACAAGAAATGAGATATTTAAGCATCAAATTCGAAAACGAAAGTGTTAATTCTTCAGAGTAATTTTTTAATACATAACAATTCTTTAAATAGTCAGCAATGAATTTCCATTAAAATCAAATACCTTTAGTTTATTCAATTAAACTTCATTAAGCTGTTTAATTAATTGTCATCAACATCAAATTCGAAAACAGAAGTGTTAGTTCTTCAAAGTAATAATCATTCAAAAACAAAATGAATTTTCATCAAAATCAAATGCCTTTCGCTTCTTCAAATAAACTTCATAAAAAGGCGTCATCAAATTTTCATAATAACTTGAAAGAATATTACTTCCTGATTAGTATTACTTCATCAAATAAAATTAGCTCTACTTACATGCTGACGAATCACAATAACTGGGATCTTACGATATTATTCCACACGTTTCCACAGTATTCCGTCATTTATAGTTATACTCGGTATATTATATGGTAGTCTAAGGGGTTTAGTTCAAAAGGTGAAAGAGTTTCAGATGCCGAGCCCCCATGTGGGATGAGGTTAGGATTAAAATAGAGGAAGGCAGTGGCATTTTAAGGGTATTTATTAATGAAAGAATAAACATGATTATGGTATGTACAGAGTGAAAAGAAGTAAAATAAAAAGTTCGATTCATCATGAAATGGAATTACATCATCAAGCAATATTGTCGAGCGGTATAGTTCAGCTACATCCAACAGCACGTCATAACTTCATCTGAATGGAAGTGTCTCCATTTCTTCACGCAACTTGAAGAAGTATCTCGCTGCTGTATCTGTGGCCAGATGTTGGAAAAGGTGGTTGAGTTGTAGGAGCGAATATCCACATGTATCTTTGGCGAGTCATAGTCCCAATTGCAACGACATGTAGGGCTGTGCGGCTATTTTTCTCCTATATTTTGTGGACGATAAGTCGTACCACTCTCACGTCTGATCAGGTGGTGTCTATAAACTGGTAAAAGATTGAACTTACTGTTATCTAAGAACAGTACATAAGCCCAATTTTCTTGAGTCCAATTACGATGCTCGCGATGCCATTGCAAACGGGAGGTAGGTTGCTGGTGCTGGTTTGGACAATAAAATGTACACAACATGATTGCTGACGTAATATATTGCCCGTTGATTCAAACATCTGGCTACAGTTTCTTTCCGAGATTCGCTTGCCAGTAGCAGCAGGTAACTGATTTTCTACCTCAAACCTCTGCTGTATTAATTATGTATGTACCTATTGCAGGCATCATACTGCGAACATCACCTCCCTCGTGACGTTTACTATACATTCCATTTGTTTTAAATGTTTTCAAAGCCTTGAAACAGCACTGTGGCTATCTTTGAGCTTCCAGACAACATCTGTTATTTTTCGCCCTTGTTCAATCATGCTAATAATATGGCCCTGCATAAAGTCATCTAAATGATATCTGGAAGACATACCGAAAATTGCAAGTTCGTCAAATGATTCCTTCCCGTTAAATTTTACTTTTGAACAACAGAAATCAATACGCATCAAATCCTGTATCTCTTTATCAGCGCAACACTTGACGAACAAATTCGACAATTGAAAATCTGCATACCCACAGCACGTCTTATTGTATCCCGCACTAATGCTAATTTCCACACTTTCCCTGCCTTCCATTTTGTGTTTAGTATTGCTGCTACTGTCATCCGTCCTTAGCAGTTGTCCACCAGTGTGTAAGTATAGGAAAACGGAGACTTCATTTAATGTTAGATTTTGCTGTTTGTGAAAAATTATTTTTTTTTAATTTGACTTTGCCGAAACAAGAATAATTTCGTCATTTAAAACACTTCTATGATTTGAAGCATATGACTACTTCAGACTATTGAAAAAATGAAGACCAGGTAAGAACTTTTAAGGACCAGTTAAGGAAGTGGGTATATATATATATATATGTGTGTGTGTGTGTGTGTAAAGGGATGACTTGTAGGAAGCTGCAAAGGAATGACGATAATTCTCTGTGTTATCTTGGAGAAAGATGCAACGGATTGACGATGATTCCTACATTGTAATAACTTGGAGAGGCTTTACTGCGTAGTTAGAAAGAGAACACTCGAAGATAGACGCAGCAGTAAATTCCACATATAATTTTAATCCTCGTAAATTATTTCTTAGGACACGTTTCCCTTTTCATTACACATCATCATTGCGGGTGCGCTAACCACCCCACAATCGTATACAGATTGTATTTTTAGAACCAATGACAATAGCTATCAGAGGCTAAGTGACACGTCAGCGAGCGAAGTAGCGCCTTAACGGCAAGAGAGGTAGAAGCAAAAATGTGCAAAAAAAAAATCCCCATTGAATCCATTTTAAAATCGGTTTTTGAAAAAAAACAGTTTTTCATTCCGTGCACACGCACAGACACCACGCAAAAAAACCCCTTTTAAATAAATTCGGGAACGGAGAAAATGGAAAATGGATATTACCGTTGAAATATGATACCGATAGTTTTAATGATTACAAAATACTTTACTTCGTACAAGGAAGTAAAAAGAAAATTAGAGACTCGAAAAGTGGCATAATTCTCAAGAATTAAAAGAAATATCCTGTCGTGAAGAAATGAAATAAACACGCAAATTTAGCCTTCAAATTAAACAGCAGTCTTATGTTTGCTTAGATATCGGACAAAGATCTATCGATTTCGAGACCGATCAATCACGGGTCCCTTTCCGTCAAGTTTGGCCTAGACATAAATTTACGCGTGCTTATTATGACATGACGAAGAAGTGATAATATAAATTCATGCATAATTTTCGACACTCGAACAGAATACTTAAGATTAAATTCGACTGGTATAAATTAAAGGGAAAAAAAGGAATAAATAATAAAAGTATAAAATTAGCTAGGAAAAGATTAAAACCATTGAAACACGAAACTTCGTGAATGATATATTATAACGAAGAAACTAAAGAGCGCGGTACAATACAAAATGAAACAAGCTATTTATACAGTAATTTGTTTAGAAAATTAACAAAGAATTAAATAGAAAAATATCATGTAGAGAGAAAATGATCTAAGATTAAAGAGAAATGTAACTAAAGTGAAAACCTCACAAACTTCTGAAAATGAAATCAATCAATCAGTGCCAAAATGGCTATACAAAAAATATAATGGCTTAAATAGACAACAAAACAAACTGAAAGAACTTATGAAATGCCGGTTCATAGCACCTAACTTAAGAGAAATACGCCAATGTGAAATTTACTGCTAGACAAATGAGCATCCTTATGTTTGGCCTAGATTTTAATCAAGACCCTATTGATATCGGCGATCCTTTTAGTTCTTTGAGAGCAAAAAAATCTGAAATTTTACCACTATATCTAAACAACGTTATTTATAGATGCATAACTTCATTTATGTAATTACACTACCCATACCTTCATTACGTTACAGAGCCTCTCTCACTTTTACAATTAGAAAGTTCTCCACGAAGGCATTCCTCCCTTTAGGCAGATAGCCCTAGTGTGCTTTGCCATAATTAAATACACCACCACACACCACCACTTTTACAAAGATGTCATTGATACAGAAGTCCATGCGATTGTTCTTTTCTCTTATTTCTTTTGAATTTTTTTTCAAACATTAAAGAACATTAAAGATGTTAGCTTGGAATGAAAAACCTTTGACAGATCAGCGATGGAAGGTTCCGTATTTCAGATTCTCTCGAGATGAACGTACATTCAGATTTAATACCTAAATTCAGCCAAGACTTTCGATGAACAGTACTCTGGCCTAATCATCGTTATTCCGTTGATGCTGAAGACGACATTACGGTAATTTTAAACGGTTTCTGTATGATTCAAAAGAGAGGACGGATTACCTTGGAATACTCACATCAAATCTTTGCTCATGAAACTTTTAGTTAGCTCTAGGTCTGCGTATGGGAGTTCCGTTGATTACTGACGGACCCAAAGCTTGTCGTACAACTGTGTAAAGGTTTCTGCTTAAAAGTGTATTCCACTTTCTTGATATCACGCTTTAGAGAATATTTTGTTCTCTTAGAGACGTCCAGCTATATTTGATCCGCCTGGTGACCACTAGGCATTATGACCTTAATCTAAATGATGTCGTTTTATGTCAGATCACCAAATAGCATTATGTTTAATAAAAATATGTGCGAGAGTTTAACCAAACTTCCTTTTATAGTTTACTCTCGTTTACCTTATTTAAAATCTCTATACATGACTAAGTCTACAACAGTAGGTTTCATTCGGTTTTGTATATTCTGATTACCGTGAATAAGAGCACTTTATTCTCTGGAAAATGAGTCCTTGTATAATTAACGTCATTCTTACAACTATCATACAATTTTGAGTCCAAATGTATCTTAAAGATTTCCAGTTGATTCAGGTTTTTAGTATTAATGATGCTTACAAAAAAGAAAAATACTTTTAAATGTTACTTATAACTCAACTTATAACTCAAGAATTCTCTAATAATAGTTTGTGTAAAACTTGATGTTTGAATCTAGTTTATCAGATTTGAAATGGAAATAAAAAAAGATGATTTGGGACCATATAATATATTTTCATAAAAAATACTTTGCAGAAATTTTAATTTATTACATTTACTTTTTCACAAAATATCCCTAAATTTCAATCATGATAACACGATGGTCTGATATCATTCATCCTTCGAATAATATATGAATTCCTATAATTAAGAATTATGGAAAGAATGAGTATAACTGTAATAGTTGGATATCGAAATAATTTAGACAGACAGCTAAACTTACCACTCATTAAAAATATTTGCATCTGAGTAACATGTTCTTGTGATCATGTGATGTTCCTACTACTATGTTTAAATTTTCATTGTCGTTTTATATGGAGAAATAAATGTTTTAAATGCTAATACCATAATTAGAAATAAAGTTTTTTATCTATTTATTTGTGCGCATAAGACCATCTTATTTATTGTTTCACTGATACTTACCTGAAAATCTTAAATGCAAAGAGACTCGTGTAGTTGTCTTGAACTAAAAAACATCAGCTTTGTATAAAAACTTTATTGATATTCTATGATGATAATTTTTGTATAAAAACTTTATTGATTTAAGAGAAAAATTGCCTGCAGCACAGTGCGGCTAAAAACGCTATTCTACTGAAGCATAAACATGAACAACTGTTGCCATTCACACAAACTCAATAGTAAAATAAAGCATGTAATAAGATTATTGTAAATCACAACATAAAATTAGACAGTGAGAAAATAAAATATACAAAGAAAAAAAAAGAAATGCAAATATTAAATATGTATCCATCATTACCTCCCACCCTTGCCATTGCATTAACAATAGATCATTTCCGATGCATTGGCAATGGTAAAAGTTTTACTACAGGTCTTTTAAAACAACCATTAACAGTTTTTACAGTTTAACAACTCTAACATTGCCATCCTTTCCAGGATGGATTTCAACAATGCGACCTAAAGGCCAAACACCAGGAGGCATGTTGTCCTCCTTAATTAATACAATATCACCTACAGACAAATTTGGAAGTTGTTCCTTCCATTTGTATCTTTGTTGTAAGGAACGTTAATTCTTCCAACTCCCAAAAACGCTTAAGTGTTGCATCGACGTTATCCTCAATATGTAAACTAATGCGATTAACACTAATTGGATGCGGCGTATTGTCTTCTGTTTTAATTCTGCCCGATACAACCCAACCAAAAATAGTATTTTGTGCAATTACATTTTTATAGCCAACAATCTGCCCTGGCTGAAGCAGAGAAAAGAAATAGTCAGCTCCAATTATCATGTCTATTTGCTTCGGCGTAGTGAAATTCTGATCTGCAAGATCAATTGAATTCAAACAATTAAGGTCTTTGCTGTCAATCTTTACTGTAGGGAAATGCGACGTTAATTTTTTAAGAATATATGCTTGTATTAGAACACCATTTTTTCTCAACTCAGATTTCGGAAACAATTTTACATTTACATAACCACGAGTCAAAGCTGCTTCAGATTCACCAAGTCCCTTTACGAAAATACGAGCATTTTGTCTGTGTATAGTCGAATAGTCGAATAAATGATTCGCTGATGAAAGAAGCTTCACTTCCACTGTCTGAAACAATGATACATTCGTGACCTTGACCAGCAGAATCGTAAATTATTATTACTGCCGCTGTTGCTTAAAATGAAATAACCTGAATAGAAAAACTCGAAATATTATTTTGTTTGTCTGAATTAGAAATTTGTTCATCAGACGGAGATGAATTTGACACCACTACGTTATAACTTTTAATATCTTCATGCAGTAAAGTATGGTGTTTTGCTTTGCTAATAGAACACACATTCTGCGATGAACAAAATTTTAATTGATGATTTCCGAAACAATTAAAGCATAATAAATTCTTCCGGATGATATTTTTTCTAGTCGTAATATCTGCACCTTTAAATTTATAACACTTTGATAAAGTATGAGAACCATTGCAGTGCTGACATTTTAGAACGAAATGATTATTATTATGTGAAATATTCTTAGAAACAGAGCACTGATTTTTATGCAATATTCGCTTTTCAGTATTATGAGTGTTTAACATTTCGAGTGAAACACATCTTGAGTTTAAGAATTCCAAAAAACATTCTAAGGTAGGAAATTCTTCTTCACCATTTTTTTTTTTTTTTTTTTTTGACCATAAATGGCGCGTTTACAGATCGACCTTTTCTAACAAAAAATGAATTAGCCAAACATCTCTAGACGAAGCTTTTTGGCCAAGAGATTTTAATCCACGGATAACTTCATCAGATGTATCAGATAGTTTTCTTAGATTAACAGAATCAGCGCTAGTAATTTTGTGTTGCTCAAGAAATGTTCTGACAAGCGACATTACAATTTGATTTTTTTATAGTAACGATTCGTCATTTCTCCCAAGCATCATCATATGTAGTTTCGGAAATCGGAATGGGCTTAATAATAGCAGCTGGTTCGTCTGTTAAAAGTCCTACCAAATATTGGAATTTCTGAATTTTCGCTAATGGCTGATTGGTATGAACTGTCGCCATGTACAGATCTTTAAAATTAAGCCAATCAGTATATTTACCATTGAAACTCGGAATGTTTAAACGAGGAAGTTTAAAGCTAGCTTCAACTTCAGTGAGATTTGAAATCAAAACATTTCTGGCCGTTGCGGATTCAATGGCGAATTGATATATTACTTTCGTTTCAAAATATTTAGCTTCGAATTCAGCAATTTCAGAAGCTTCTTCGGGTAAAGCAGCATCATATTGATCAAAGTCCCTAAATATTTGTTCAATTCTTTCTAATCGCGATTTTAATTCCGTTAAACTTTAACTGATTACTGAAACAATTCTGAAGCCGCGTTAGCGTAGATTTCGTTCGTCCTCTTAATCTTTTAAGATCAGATTCACTTAATTGTGTCATTATTACCTTGAATAATGATTAATAAGCACAAATAACTTCAACAAGAAACTTAAGCAGCAAAAAATATTTCCACTTATGTTTCTAACGTCACGCAGACGATTCGCAGTACCAGTACTTAAAAGTTCGTTAAACACAGTTCTAAAGCATATAATTACAAATTATTAAATATCATGAAATGCCTCACCTGGGGAACCAAATAGTTGCCTTGAACTAAAAAGGCATCAGCTTTGTATAAAACCTTTATTGATAATCTAAAAGATGAAATATTTAAGAGAAAAATTGCCTGCAGCGCAGTGCGGCTAAGAACGCTATTCCATTGAAACATAAACATGAACAACTGTTGCCATTCACACAAACTCAATAGTAAAATAAAGCATGTTGCCAGTAAGAAGATTATTGTAAATCACAACATAAAATTAGACAATGAGAAAATAAAATATACAAAGAAAAAAAGAAATGCAAATATTAAATATGCATCCAACATCAACTGCCACCCTTTCCCTTGCATTAACAATAGATCATTCCCGATGCAATGGCAATGGTAAAAGTTTTACTACAGGTCTTTTAAAACAACCATTAACAGCTTTTACTGTAACAACTCTAACATTGCCATCCTTTCCAGGATGGATTTCAACAATGCGACCTAAAGGCCAAACATCAGGAGGCATGTTGTCCTCCTTAATTAATACAATATCACCTACAGACAAATTTGGAAGTTGTTCCTTCCATTTGTATCTTTGTTGTAGTCGTTAAATGAGAAAAGGAGTGCATCGGCTATTGCCCATAGATCCTGCGCACAATTCACAAATTTAAACTTTGTCTATCTGTGAACGAGCTTAGCAAATGCGATAGAATACAAGTTTCTCGCATAATTTCTTCATTTCCATTATGAGCTTTCTATGAGAAGGATTTTAATGCCGTATTCAGTCTATAGTAATCATAAATGTCTAAGCCAATATTCGATTCTCTGTTTTTCCACAAGAAAGTACTCTTCTTTGTCCCCCACATCAATCGGGATGCTGATGTATATGAAGATAAAAAATTTCATTTTTAAAATTATTCTAATTAATTAGTCAATTAGAACGTTCAAAAGTCATAATGGTTCAGTAAAGTTTTCCTATGCAATGTTTTCAAACAGGAAAAATATGTTGCTACATTTTGTATGGAAAGTATGTAGACTGCCATATTTTAAACTAAAAATGGTATATTTTGTTGCAGTGGACTTTAAAATTTTAATTGAGTAAATAAAAACCTGCAAAAGTTAAAAAAAGAAAAATTTTAATTAAGGGTGACAACAGGATGGCGAATAAAATTTCTCTCACGATTAGAAATGCCTTGCTGGAAACTTCATGGAGGTTTTCATGGCAACCATTTTCTTAAATCTCTGAAAGATCTCTGAATATCTCTGAAAAAATAGTTAAATTGTGTGTTAAACTGTGAGTGATATTAAGGAGCTTCACTGTATTAGACACTCAACGATATAATCTGAGATTACGGCACAACTTCTCAGATGTATAAGATAAAGAGCATAATTTCATAACTCAAAAACGTGGAGCCGATATTTTATTGTATGTAGGTTTATATTCTTTATCAAAAAAGTGCTTATGTTAATATTTTGTGATAATATTACTCCTGGTTTTAACATTTTTAGTCTTTTGCATTACATGAATATTACCAAAGTTTATGTTTACCATAAATATTTCAACCGTGCATTGGAAAATTAACGATAAAAAAGCGCCGAATACTTAAGGAGGGAGTTCAAGTAATTACGCAAATTGAGCAAAACCTGAACTCGTGCTGCATTCCCAAGCTAGGTTTCACGTAAGGTTGACAAATAGCACTCAGACTGACCACACTTGAGCATTGCCATTTGACAAAGCTTATAATTTTCAGTAACATCATCAAGTTTTATTACCTAGTTTGCTTTTTCATGAATAAAAGAAACAAAAATTAAATACAAGGTAATAAAGTTTACGGCCAACGAAACATACTCCTTTCCAATAAAAGAAGCCCTCTGTACTCTATCGAAGAATAAACTCAAATTTTTAATATCAAAAAAGAAAGTTTTGCAGTTTTTAAAAACGTAGTGAGTGGAATGTAAATTAGTTTAAGTGCTTTTGAATGTTTCAGGATTCTAAAAAGCAAAAAGTGGAATGTTGTTTATGTGGACTTTTCGAAAACTAAATCTAGGAAAGAGTAAATTTCGAATGAAAATAGATCACTATTAGTAAAGATGGGAATTTTGCTGGTATGTAATGCAATGGTCGCTCACTTCATAAAGCATTTCAGTTCAAGCTTTAAATGATACCTAAAAAGTAATTGTTAGATAACGAAATGTGCATATATATTATACATCCACTTCTAACACTGATAGAGACTGGCTGTCTATTTCTACCAAAATTTTAACTTAATACTCAGGTGCACTGTATATCTTAGAAATAAAATTATATTTTTAGAGTTTGGGTTTATGTAGACGTTAAAATTAATGTCTTTCAGATCCTATTAGACTGATAAGCGAATTATCTCTCAATCCAGTTAATGTGACAAAGTTCTGATAAGGTTAAAATAACCTTTTAAATCGTTAAATTAAGCTTCCAAAACAACACAAATACTAAAACGCTTGAAACCTTCGACTTAAAAAAATGGCCTACTAATCTGCATTCTGGGGAGGACTACGTAAAGGAGATGTTATAATTAAGAACTTAATCACAATAATGGCTTAATTAAGGTAAAATACCTTATATACTTTTATAAAGAAAAAGATATATCTGATGATAGGCTGATTTACTAGATTTCAATACCATCAGTTTCGTGAATTAAACTGGGTTGTCAAAATCAGCAGAACAAAAACCTTGCTGCTCGATTCTTTGCAAAAATATTCCTCGAAAATATTTCGTTTAGCAGTATTGGTCTTCAAATTTCAAAAATACATATTACGAAATTTTTGAATTTTCCTTAGAAAATATATTCTGCGAAGAACAACGTGGATACTTATCACATGATAGAAATTATCTAGCCCCAGTGTCAAAAACTAGCGTGACCCTTCAAACGCATTTACAAGTCAAGACACCAAATGATCTTGGGTTTAAGTAGCAAGTGATATCGGTATTTTTTTGCTACAGCGGATGTTACAGCCCACCAGCGGCCGAGCAATTGCTGAACACTGATAGTTCGGTCCCAGTTTCGATTCCCACTAACGGGCTATGGCTCCATGGACGTTTTCGTGGCTTTCCCCACGTGTAACATGTATAAGAGCCGGTTTTCCTTAGAAAGTCCTCCACGAAGGCATCCCTTCCTTCCATGTAGAGATTTAGGACGGAGCATGTAATTAATTAAAAACGAAAGGATCTTAAACTCTAGTATTCACCTGACAGATATCATATTATTTTTTCAAATTGTATACTATTATCTCTATTACACTACAGTGAGACATAGCAATTTAAGAACAGCTTCTATATGTATTTCACCAGATAAATAGATTTAACGTATGAATAGTTTTCAGTCGTTTGAATTGTAATAATCGCCTCTTCTATATTTACAATCTTGATTCGTTTATAACACCTCTCGTAGCTATCCATAGGCATTTCATCAAGGAACTACATTTTCAGCAGCATGTAATAAAACTTCTAATACATGTAACTCTATAACAGAGCGTGAAAACAGAAAAAGTATTTTTCGCACTTATTCAGCGGAATCGTCCAATATACTTATGTACGAATTAATCTCATTGTTTTGTATAACACGTTTTAATTTACTATATCAGTTTAAGCATGGTGAATGGATATACAAGACCAACAAGCAATCCTGAGAGTTTTGTTGAGAAAAGTATCGGAAAAGAAAACGCAGAGCTCAGGAGAAACAAATAATTATTTATGCTACTCATGCGAACGAATAAATAAGTTTCACGGAGCCATTAGAAAACTCAGCATAAAAAAAGAAGACTTTATTTTTCTATAGTTAATTAAAAACGTATAAAAAAACCTCATTAATGTTACGTATATTTATATACATGTTTAATTACTTCAAACATCTATTTAAATTTGTTATTATTTAAATTTTAATAGAGTATTAAAATAGGAAATAATCAAAATTATACATTTCTGTGACTTAGTGCGTGGAAAACGGACTGGGATAGAGAAAGAGTGCATGATGTCATAAGTAAGAACTCCGTGAAACCTGTGTACAATAAAACATTCTTTAAACATACTTTCTGTCTTATAGGCATCAAGAATTAAGGAGCACCTGCTTCTAATGCGGTATTCCTGCAACATCGTTTCACTCTACCATCTATCAAGAAGCAAGGAAACTGCCATTATGTTCCATAGAAATGACAATACCTGAACATTATAACAGAGTTAAATACAACATAAATTTCACACGTCATCAGAGAACGAAATTTTAAAGACAAGAAAAATAAAGTAAAATTAATTACGTTGCTCTTAGCTGAAATATAAGAATAGCATTACCTAAATGAATTTTAACGAATATCTTTAAGCTAAAAACGAAAAATCGAAAACAACATACTTTTTAAACTCAAGTTACTCTTAAAGACTGCTCAGAAAATAATATCTTGCAAAAACGAAAGCACCCTGGCTTAATGGTGATGAAAACGAAAACACCGTATAACATCAATATCTGATACTTTTATTATTTATAGTTTTAATAATCACGTCTCTACTAGTAACAAAATAAAACAGCAAATGCTTTTAACTTTTTGGAATTAATCTCGTTTTTTGCACTAGTACTTTGGTTCGTACGAAACGAATTTGCATAACACGGCATTTTTATTAAGTTCCGTCTTATAAGGACGTTCCGTCTTCCGTTTTATATCCGTCATTATTTCATACCAAGCATTTTTCTAATATTCTCACTGACATAGTAATATTAATTGGAAATGAATTGAAATGAATTATTTAATTATGGCAAAGCACACGAGGGCTATCTGCCAAAAGGGAGGGATGCCTTCGTGGAGGACTTTTTAAGGGAACTGACTCGTATACACGTTACACATGGTGAAAACCACGAAAACGCCCATGCAGCCAGCCCGTTCTCGGGATTCGAACCTTGGACCGAACTACCAGTGTTCAGCGTCTTTACCGCTCGGCCGCTGGTGGGTCAATATTAATTGGAACTAGAGTTAAAAATGTTCTGAAGTATTGTTTTACTATTCTCGTTTATTGCCTAAAAGAGAAGCTGCATTTGACTAGAACATTAAAAATATTTTTTTAAATATATGTTCTGAAAAGTGATAATTTACGCTTCTTTGGGTTACAAAAAATTTGATACTTCAGATTAAAAATTAAGCAGATTACCTGACTTTTAAATTGGAATAAATATTTGCACATTTTGTGTAAAAATAAACACTGCTTTACATAATTAAGTGCAGTTACTTTTTCAGTTTTCTTGCATCACTATTTGGAGTTAAATATTTTAATTACAAAAAAGTATCTTTTTTACTTATTGGATTCAAATGATATCAACAAAATAATTTATGCACAATTGTATATTTCAACTCTGTCACAGTTTTATTTGTTCAATGCTGTATTTTTTAAATTTAAACATACAGGTTACCTTCATAACCGTGCGGAGAAAATCCAGAGTAAAGAAAAGAATAAATTATCGGTATCATATAAATGCTTGTGAGTTATTCTCTACGGAAAGATTCACATAAAGTACGGGCCAAATTTATTCAACAAAACAAACACTTCTCGATACACTAATATTCAGTAGGGTTTCGAGGACTATCAATAATGGTACCTAATTTAGACAAGATTCATGTGATAAGAGTTGAATAGTTAAATACTACATACATACATATATCTTGAAACGAAAAAGAGCTAATAATAAAGAAAACCACAGAAGTATTCAGACTCGAGTTTTGCAGTGAAGAGATTTGTAACTTAGAGGAATAAAAAAGATGTTTTATTTATTTATTTATTTAAAAATGCTTCTAAAATAACGTTGTTAACAAATTTAAAATCTTTTTTTGCCACATGAAAACCTATAGGTGATTTTTACTAAACGGAATCTCCTGAAAACCAAATGCCCATAAATATTTTTAACACATTTTGTTTCGTATGACATGAGTAAAGTCATTTTGATAAAAGTAACAAAATATTCGAATTGTGTTGATACATACATAAATGAAGAGGGCCCGTAACATTTAGCGGACAGCCACTTAGACGACAAGACAGCCGTTAGCCTACAAGATATACAGCCGAACATGCGCATTTAGCCGACGTGGCCAGTTAGTTGACAGGACATTTAGCCGACACGGACAGGTAGTTGATAAGACATTAAGCCGACACGTACGTCCAGTTAACAAGACATTTAGCCGATAGGGTATTTAACCGACGAAGACATTTATCCGGCAGCACATTTAAAAGCTATAACCGACAGCACGTTATCAGATGACAACGCACACATGCGAAGAAAAAAATTACACCACAATATTTTATTATAATTTTATTCATATTTTTCTGGCAGAAGGCTGGTTCCAGAGTATACAGCGAGAAGGTTAATGGACAAGTACCACATTTCTGTCTTAACGTTAAAACGATTATAGATGGGGTTTGATATATATCTGATAAATTGAAATAACGTTGATATTTCTCATCAGAAAATATGAATCATTTGTTCGGAAAAGATAAATAAACACGTATTTGATAGCTAATCACACCTAAACACTTAATGATAATTTTGACATTGGATCTATACAGATCATCCGTAAAACATCTTAAGTTAGGAAACTGGATTTCTTCAAACTCGTTCATATTAGTAAGTGTTTTCCTTCTGTAGTTAATGACATTAATTTTTCAATGCTTTGAAAATTCTTAATATAATGTTAGACAGAGAAGATCTAGTTAGATAGGAATTAAAGGTATGGCCAGTTGTTTGAAAGCTGCAGCAGAACTAGTACCATTTGGAAAAATATGTTTATTATCTGACGAAAGTTCGCTATAGCTTGTAACGAACTACTATTTACAGTATGAAGAACAACAGTGAATCAAGCGAATGATGCGAAAGTTTCTTAGGGAAAGTGCCAGCACCTTTCTCAGACAAGGCGTCTATCTCTCATAGTTGCCAGCATCGATAGATAATATTTTCCCTTCGTGCTGTCAATCCTGTTACCTCTTTAAAATTGCTAATCTGTTCAAGTATCTGCATTCATTTTTTAAAATACTAGCGAAGAATAAAGTGTGTTCACTCTGTTTAAAGTGGATCCGCCAGTGTAACTTTATTTTTAAATTTTCAAATGTTTGTATTGCACAAAATAATCGTCACGTCTAAAGGAGAAATTGGACTAACCAGAATTTTGAGGAATGTTCTTGTGATAGGGAATTAGGGAACGGATGAAAATCTATTAACCTATGGTTATATAAATAAAATGTTAATAAAGGTATCTCAGTTTTAATTTTTATTTGTTTTATTAGCTGCTATAATTTTTAACTTACTTGTACTCCCTCTAATTAAGATTTAACTAATGAAGATAGATGGATGAAATGTTTTTTTTATGTTGAAGATTCAGTGACAGCCAGTTGGGTTCATGCAGTTTTATACTTGGCTTAAAATCTTTGAGCTACTTTTGTATTTAAGGAACTCCACGATAACACTGCCCCAGCTATGGTTATTAATTTTAAGACGGTAGGAATTTCATTTGAGAAAGCGAGATTATCTATACCTAAATTTGTTTTACAATCGTAATTAGGGTATTATGTTTGAATATCGTTTTAAGTTTGATTTTAATTTAACTTCTAAAACTGTGGTTAATTATTATGCATTTTACTTTGAAAAAAGAAGGAACGAATTTGATGTAAATCCGTAGTTGTTTAATTTATTGATAAATTGATTCATTGATTAAATTTGACTTAATTGTCTTATGGTTTATATAAATCGTAATTATTTTTCAATTAATTATCTCCACGTAATTGGTTTTCCTTGATTGGTGTACTTCTCTTAAAAGTAACAAACATAAATCCTAAAATATTATATCCTCCAATTACAGGAATAGTGTAGAGCCGTCATAAGCTTGTTTTTAACTTCTTTAAAGAAGATAGCAAAACTTATTTAAGTCTACTGACAGTATAACCGATTTTTGGGAGACACTGACAAAGATGCTGCACACCGTTTATCAATCGATGGAGATATTATCAAATGGCATGATGACGAAAATATTTCTTTTCGGAAAAAGGAAGAGGATATTTGTTTCAAGTTCGGAGCGTAAGTCAGACGATCATTTGACAAAATGACTATCTGGCTAGTAGAATACCCACCTGAACACGGGAAACTGGTACACATTTTCTTCCATTAATTACTTTTAACCGTAAGATAACTTTTTAACACACAAAGGCATTTACTGCGTCAGAACGCAAAAGAAAATGTGATCTTTCAATATAATCATTAAATAGAAATAAAAAAAATTGTGTACTTAAGTACTTTTAAATAACATCTCTCGTAAATCACCTTTAAAGCATTCTACTATCACGAAAAAAACAGAATAAAGCCTTTGCATAAATTCCTATATAATGATCATAATTATCCAATTTTAACAGTTTTTTTTTTTTTTTTTTTTCAATATACACAACGGAGAAAGTCAAATCATGAAAGAAAAAATGCGGGTCATGCGGTAATTATAAACTAATTACCCAATCGATTAAACGAAGGATAAAATGTTCATGAGAATGTATTCAACACCTAACTCTGTAATAATGGATGCAAACGGTGTTCTTATTCAATTAAATCTAATGCGTGTTTAAATTGTTTAATCAGTAAAAGAGAATAATTTCATTACCCCTTATTATAAAAAATAGTGTTTATTGTTACATAATGGAAGTTACTCTTCTTCTTATTCTTATTCCAAAATGCATCGATTAAAAAAGAATTTTCGGCAGAAAATATGTAAAAATATAATGTGGATAATAAGATTACTGTATCATTCATTATTCAAGCATCAAAAATTGAGATAAATAAGTTATTGGGATTATGAAATGAGTGTGATGTTCTGCGTCACCTAATGATTTCTTCAGCTATATTAGCCATTTAGTAATTTCTTTTACATGGTTTTATCGATTGGATTTGCAATTGGGTCGCAGCTTATGAATAGTAGCTGGTAGGAATCACAAGGATTCGCTTGTTGCTGCTGAAAATATTTCTGTCGACAACCTATGAAAGGCAAGAAAATTATTATTATTGAAAAAGAAAATTAGTTGAATTGTAGCGTAATTAGGATTTTTTTTAAGCGGGAGACATAAAAAATGAGCAATGCCCTCGCCGCGACTCGAACCTGAACCTCTCGAACAAGCGCCGAGTGTGCTTTCGTTACATCACGAAGGCATGCAGAAAGGAGAAAGAAAATATCTTACAGACTTGCTGTGGTAAAAACAGCATACCCAAAAAATACGTCCATGGGCATAGTTGAGTTTTAAAGCCTCCTTCTCGAAAAAACTAATTCTGATATTATTTTAAGTTTTTCTCATTTTAATGTTAAAATTCTAAACTTTTTAATAGACAGCTGTGATTTCTGTGGAAACAAGACCTGTTTTACTCAGAGCTACGATCCTGTTCTGTGTTATATCACTTCTAAAAAATAATATATAATTAGTTAGTTATAATAATTAGTTAATAAATAATTAGTTAGTTACTTGAACTGGCAAAGTGCTCGATGAGTATCCGCCAATCTATGCAATGTTAATGATAATACTGACATTTCCTTTATTTTATCCTCAATTAAATTCATTTGAAGATATATATTTTCGTTTTGAAATATCCTTAATTTTCAGCTTTTATTGTACAAATCAGAATGTTGATTGCCAAATGAACTACTACATTAAACAAATAGGAAATTGATAGAGTATCACTCTATGTCGAAACTAAGTTTAATATCTGTGCATTAAACTACGATTAACTTTTATTCATTGCGTATCCATTGAACTGAATCTGAGCATTCATATACTGATCTTACTGTCTTACTGAATCTGAGCATTCATATACTGATCTTGTTCTCAATTTAAAGAATATTTTAAGCAAAACGGTTGAACTATATTAGATTTAAATATTTTCTCAGACATTAAAGTGCTCCTAAGACACAGTCTCCTTGCTCTGTATAGAGTAACCGAACATAAGAAGAGTTCGTTCTGAAAAAACGACTGCATTTTCTGAAAAGTTATAGCTCCATTTCTAACATTTTAAGACTGTCATCTCTGAATTTTCAAACGGATCAAAATGAACGATGTACATTTGAAATGTATGAAAATGTTCCGTGAATTCTCACAATATTAGATGTAAAATAAAAATAGAGACATAATTAACTTGCTTATATGAATGTGATGTCACCACTGCAAAACAATACTGATTCGCATATTTGCTTAATTTAGAACTATACTTGTCATTTCTAAAATCCATAGTTCTATTTGTTAGAGCTTTCGATTTCTATATTCGATTCAAATCACTACTTCAATTAAGTCTTAATGACTTTTATTTACACACATCTTTTATATTACAATATACACATAATTCGAGATTAATTTCAAATCAAAAGATGGGGATTATCCCCCCTTCGTATCAAATTCTATCGAGAGAAAACAGAGTGAGCGACCGCTCTCTTCCAAGTTCGTTTTCCCGACTCCTCGTTGCCACTGCTGAAGAAAAACTTTCGCTCATTTCGCGTTCGAGTTGTAACAATACTCATTAAACACACATTGAAATAACATTTGATTACTTTGCTTCAAGAAAATCCAATGTTACGTTGATATCATTAATATTTAAACCTTCTTTAAACATATACACCTCTAAAACAAACAAAGCGTATAAATGAAATATATACGCTTTGTTTGTAAATCCGTCAAATAGAGGATTGTCCTATGAATATCAGGAGTAAGAAAAAATACAGAATGAACGGAAACAGATTTATTTTAAAATAATTATATTTCTAGCTCGTTTAAAATTTTCCGCGTTTAAGCTCTTATTAAAAGTTCTCAACTCTTGCAATTAGATTTCAGTTGCTTCAAATTTTATCGAAACAGATGTCTGAATTTCTTTGGAGACTTGCTGTGAAATAGGTCTAGAACTAAATAATCCTGATTTTTTCTTATTTGAGTAAACGCCAGCTAAATGAACGGTATCGCCTTGAAATTAGGCATTTAGGTAGGTAGGTAAGAACCTAGAATATAGGCCATCACGTATTTTGAATTTCAGTCCTGTTTTACTCACAGGACGTCTGAGAAAACTATGCAAGCAATGTTATTTAAATTATTATGGCTTATTATCTTATGGCCTATACTTCTGTAAAGGTGTTTTAATTTTCAATAACAAAAGTATATGCAATACGTGTTTCATTTTATCATCTATGGCATCTATTTTGCTTTACCGCAATAAAACATTTGTGAACGGAATGGAAACTAATACAGGTATTAGGTTTCCTGAAGCAAGAAATGCGAAACATTTAGCAATGCCCTCGCCGAGATTCGATTTTGCGACCTCTCGATGGCCAGCCGGACATGCTTCCATTTGGCTTTCCAAAGCAACAAACAAGTTAAGCAGTGCCCTTTTCGGTATTCGAAATCTGTACCTTCCGACTGCTAGCCGGACGTACTTTTAATTATGCCACGAAATCATGCGGTAAGAAAGAAGAAAATTTCTTAAAGACTAATCAAGTCAATACTTTTCAGTTTGTTATAATTGTATTCTAGGATTAGTCAGATAACTTACGTAACGTATGTACAGTTCCTGCCACTTCGAGCTAAGAAGAGTTGTTAGTTAGTTCGAAATGATAGGAATTACCAGATCTCTTTGAGCAATAAAAATATAAAATTTTTTCCTTGATCATCTCCAAAAGAATATTTTTCTTCCTAATGGTTAACTGTCTACAGCAGAAAAGGATAAAATTAAGCGGACAGGGCATACCTCTTTGCCATTAGTTTTACAGTTATAATCTTTGTGGCATTTACAGTACTGTGCAAAACAGCTAGGGAGATAAACACGATAGAGAGAGACTAGTTTCTATCAAACTTGAACTATACTAATAACAATCAGAATCATGACTTCGCACGTTGTTGTAATAGATAGGGTAGGCAAACTTACCCATACGCATTTCAGGGTGTATTGTAAGAATACATTGAAGTGAGGGATAGAGTACGCCACTAAGATAGCTTCCGGACCATAAAGGTGAACAAACGGAATTATATACCATCGCAGCAGGGAAATCTACTAAGTTACAATGTTCAATAATATGTGCTGATAGCAATTCCTATGTTTTATGAAGTCTTTCTTGTCCAAAGTTATTCACATAAATAAACTTTCTGAGTACCTGAAACAAACGCTCAGATTTATACTTCTTGCTGAATGAAAAAAGCCTTCTTATGCTATGAAAAAATCACTGTAATTCAGAGATTATTAGCTTGGATAACTGCAGACTCTAAACGTTATCCTGATTACATGCTTTAAATTCTGATCATTTCAAACATAATGTTAAACACAGTGGTTTCAGCTTACGCAGTGTCTTAAGACTTTCTCTATTTTACCAAATTCTACTCTATTTTTGAATGTGTTGGAAGTCCATGTTGCCCAAGTACAATCCACTTGTTTCTTTAAGGGACGTATTCTTGTATTAATACAATGAAAGTAATAATGGTCCATGTCATCTTCCTCTGCGCACTCGCAGAAGAAAGTATCCCTAAGCCTGAATCTGTTGAGGTATACGGGGAGTGGATTATCACCTGTGAAGAATTGTGTTAGGCTAGCGCGGTGGGTCTTGTTTTCTATGCTAACTTTTGGCAATAAGCGAAATGACCTTCGTCCTACCTCTGACTCTGGCCATGTACTTTGCCAATTTTGTAGCAAGCTTATCAAAGTTGCTCTTTTAATGTGAGACTAAAGAAGTATAGGTTGTTCTAGTATATCGATGTCATTATCTGCCTGCTTGGCCAGAAGGTCCACGGTTTATACAGAACGAGTCCTATCTCTGATCATCTACTTTGCCAATTTTGTTGCAAGCTTATCAAAGTTTCTCCTTTATCCACTTAAGTACCAGCGCCGGGAGAACGAAGCGCAGTCACGGGACCGGACTCGCTGAAATGGATCGTCGCCACCGGCCCGCGCATTTTTTCAGCAGTTAAGCCTAATTTTACAAAATAAATTGTGAAAATCAGCATTTTGATATTATGACTTCAATTTTTGAAGTTGCGTATTTAATGTACTTGTTTTTAATGTGTATTAATATAAGGAATATCACATTAAATATAAATAAATTAAATAGGCAAAATACTAAAATCAGAACTATACACACAGAAATAAATACTATAAACATAAAAAAATTTTAGAAATACGAAATTTAAAAAAAAAAAAAAACTAAACAAGAATTACTTCTAGGTAATTAAATTCTAATTTAAAAATTCTGCTGTGTGTGAAATAATTCAAAACAAGGATCGACACACAGTCCTACAGGGCATATATTTTGCACTCAAAATACCTTGTTTGCTTTCTCTTTTCCTTGGTTTTAGCGCACACAGCGCATCTTCTCCTACCTTTATTATCTGTCTATGTAAATTTTCGGAAACTGTCTTCCAGTTAGATGGTAAAGGTGGAGTGTCTGGTGATTTTGCACATTTTTTTAAAGTTTTTAATTAAGGAGTCTTAGCCATGGCTAACGGAATGAAACTGAATATAACCCAACACATGTCCCAAAACTTCTTCAAAAGACACTCAGAAATATTTCATCCTCAACCCCTGTGTGACATCAGGTTTATATTAGAAAACTTCCTGTTTTTCTAAATCGAAAACAGCGTCTACGATGACCGTAAAGTGATCAAGGAAAGACCCCCAATGGCGGGATATCCGTTACTGTTCACGTCTATATATGTATTATATATAATTACATTATATGTAAAGTAAATACATTATATACTAAAATATAATGCATGTGTCATTATATATAATGACCATTCAAGGGACTATATATAATGACCTATTAAATCGAGTAAGAAAAACAAAAATGTTGGCTCATTCCTGAGAAATGCGAGCAAGACACATTACGCGTCGAGAAAGCTGATATTGTTTCCCCTTTTGTAATAATGTTGTAATGTTACTTTTTAATCAACTAAGAAAACTTATGTTAAGTTTCAAAATAAATATAAAAACAAAAAACAAAAAAGGAAAATCCTACCAAATAAACAAAAATATATGTGCCGCTTTAATTCATAGGCGCACTTATAAAGAGGCGTGATTTCCAGTTTCTTTGTTTCAATAAATCTCTCAAAACCAGAAGCACAAAACAGAAACTAATGCCAGTATATGAACGTCAAATGCCGTATGAATCAACCCATGTGGAAACAATTACCACTTAGTTCCATCTAGTTTCTTTTAAAAATTCAAATAAATCGTTCCGTTTTAAAGTCACGTATACGTGACGATGGGCTGGTAGGAGCAGAATCGTAGCGTCACGTGTTGGTGTTGGTGTATTTAATTATGGCAAAGCACACGAGGGCTATCTGCCTAAGGGGAGGGATGCCTTTCGTGGAGGACTTTCCAAGGGAAACTGGCTCGTACACACGTTACACATGGGGAAAACCACGAAAACGCCCATGCAGCCAGCCCGTTCGCGGGATTCGAACCTCTGACCGAACTACCAGTGTTCAGCGACTTTACCGCTCGGCCGCTGGTGGGCCCCGTAGCGTCACGTATACGGAACGCTGGTCCAGAACGGGTTAATGTAAGCCAAGGAAGTTTAGGTTGTTCTAGTATGTCCGTGTCATTATCTGCTTGCTTGGTCAGAAAGTCCGCTGCTTCATTGCCTTATATTCCTGTATGAAAGAGAACACATTTTAGAGTGAGTCTTTGTGAGAAGCTTTTTTTTTTTTTTTTGAATTTGGTAAAAAGAAGGAGTCCCTTGGCATACTAAGGGAATCCTTCTGTTTTGTTATCAGAAGCTGTTTTTGAATTTTGTATAGCAATAGATTCTTGTTGTTTTGTCCTTCAACAACCGCCAGACTTGATGCTGAATCGCTGATTATGGATAATTTCTGCTGCTGATATGTGTCAGAATACCTAATTGCAGAGCTGATCGCTAGAACCTCTGCTTGGTATAACGAGTTATTCAATCCTAGTTTCCTCTTCCACTCAAATGTTACAGTACCTTTCTAAAATCTACAGAAGTCGCTGCCCGTCCCGTTCTCTGTTTTGGAGCCATCTGTACAAAGGTTATGATACTACTACCTCAAATAAAGCCTTTACGCAAGCTTTTTAGAATAGTTTCAAATAAGGTAGAGCTAATCATGTTTACAGAATATCTGAAATTTATTGATATTCGCTCTCAGTATACTATATGGATGCGGACAAAGCAAATTAATCCCAATTAGAACTTAACATTTTGTGAGCTTTGTGATATGACTTAGTATATTGCCGGGAAAGAAATATGTAAAATAGGTATCATGCATGGAATTTTAAGTATTTCTCTTCCAACGCGCAAGGAAATATTGTATAATTTTCTGAACTCCACATTATTTAATCAACTAAGTAGGTAATATTCACTCTAGATTAAACGCTTGGGTGACACGTATCTCCTAATGATATGTGTCACAATTTTACCACTTTGTGTGTTGATTTTCGGAGTAGCGATTTTCAGTAGTTGAACGTTAATTGCTGGTAATTTTTGCTGCGGCAGTAGCACAAAAATGGTTTTCTTTTTTCTAGATGTGGGTGAAACCTGTCATTCACGCGCCTAATAGTACAACACAAACGTACGCGCCTAACGCAGAGTTAACCAGCAGTTGCAGTAACTAATGCATTGTATTATCTTTCAGTTTGTAAGGTTTTTTCTCCCTTCTTATCCCGTGCCTTCGTGGTGGAACCAGAAATCAAATCCCGCTAGTAACCGGAAATTTTCGAGTTCGAGTTTCGGCGAGAACACTTCCTGTTTTTCCTACCTTCTGCTCCAAAACAAAATGCCTAATGGTCTTCAAGTTCTATTTTTAATTGCATCGTTTAAAAATATCCGTAAACAGATACTTTTTAATTGGTTACGGCGATGCATACATTGATATCCGCCAAAGGGAAGATTGTGCCGTAGAGGATTTTTCAAGGGAAAATGGTATTTACGTTACACATGAAGGAAAACTAGCCCAGCCAGCCAGCCCGTTCACCAGGATTCGAACTCCGACGACTGTTCAGCGACTACTGCTCGCCAACTAGTTGACCTTCATAAGCAAACTGTCTGTTTGATTATGAATTAGTTGAATTAAAAAGCGTTGCATGCAATGATAATTTGTTTAACATTTCGGTTTACACATTAATAAGTCTACTCATTTTTAATAATATTCAAGATCCATTTTTGGAGATTAATAGGTTTAAAATTTCAGTAATAATTACCGTTCTTAAATGTTTTGAGTATTTTAAAAACAACTGATATTATAAACGATATTATTTAACAGCATAGTGCAATAAAATAAATAGATCTGCTCTTCTGAAAATGCAGATATCCATAAAAAAAAAATTTGAATCGCACGTAGTATTTTATAAAAATTGTAGGGATATCTTTATTCCGCAACAGGGTAACACTGATTTCTCTAAACTATAAATATGCTGTAAACCGTACAGTATCTCCATTTACATGTTAAATGTAAGCCATGCAAACATAGTTACAATTTTGAGGTCAGATCTGCTGATACTTCAAAATATCATGAGATTTCGAAAATTTTATCAAAGGAGTTAAATTCAATCTTCAAACATTATTCTTACCGCGATATAATATTAAACGATCGAAAGTTAGTGACGCACCAAAACCTTAAGTATAAACTGGAAATTCATCACCATCGTCTAAATGAATAAATATCTTAAGGTAATCAAAAATTTATAACGTTTTCTCCTGTAAACTATTTCTTTAAAGAGGAAAATATCAGATGTGCGCTTCATAAACGGGTTAGGGCACGGTTTCATACAGTATGCATGTAATGGTATTTTAAGAAAATAAAGATATAAAATAGCAAACCGGGAATCTTTCGTAGGTCTGAAAAATTTATTAATGCAGCAATAATTCCTAAAGATATTTTCTAAAAATATGTTTTTGGAAAAAGAAATGTTCAATTTTTCTTGTGTATAAAGCGTCTGAAAAACTTCATAAAACGTATAGTTCTGTTGAAGATATCTATTGCGTGACATTTAGTTCTTGTCACGTGATACGATGAATGATGCAAAAAGAGAATTTAAGTGACAGTGAAACTTTCGCTTGGAGCTATCTTTGTCGAGAATTTTTTCCTCGCTTTTTGGGGGGGGGGGATTGTGCAATGACGTGATACTCGCGTGTTATCTTTATTCGACTTTCTGTCAATTATTCAAAGAAGCATTTTCCCTTTATCTTTATTATGAAACTCAGAAGATTTCTTTTGATATCTAGATATGGAACGCATTTTTGAATAGTAAAGGAGAAAAATGAAATTCTTTTTCGAGAACAAGATAGTAATTTGAGGAAGCTTCGTGGAAAAAAAATTCTGAAGGAAACTCCAACAAATTTTCTTTATTTTTAAGATAAGAGTGGAATATTCTGATATTAGAAATTATTTAACTAAAGGCATTGCGTGACACAGTAAAAAATATAAATTATAATTTACTCAATTCCAGGCGACTTTTATATTAAAAAATTATCTTTTAATTTTGGCATTTGTTCCCTTTATATTAATTCAATTGAAAAGCTTCGTATGTAGTAATTCATTTTTTCAATGAATTAGAATTTGTTTTAGAATTTGTTTGTCAGATATTTTAGACTGCCTTCAAAATATTTAACGCTGGATCTAAATTCGTATTGCTATCTGTCAGGGGAAAAATATCAGACGGCATGCTCAAAAGCAACTTGCTATTCAAAATTCTGGAAATTAATTGTGCAGCAAAATGGTTCATTTGCATTCCTCGAAGAAAACTTGGTCATGCAGTATGCGATTTGCCTCTTTTAATTTGTTATTTATTTATTACAAGGCCGAAATAAAACAAAACGCTGTTTTTAAGTATGGTATTAAATATGTTATATAAATACTTTAGAATGCATAAACCACTAATAAAATTAATTCTCCATCTATTTGATTTCCATTAAATTTAACTTTCTAAAAAATAAATACGCTTAGTTAATTATTTTTACTTATAATCTTTTCAAACAAGAAATAAATGCAAATATGTAAGAATATATAAATGAAAACTATTTCATTGATTAATTGAATAAATTTGTAGAGTTATTAGTTTATTTTGAAGCAGGATACACGAAAAATGAGCAATGCCCTCACCGGGGCTCGAACCCGGACCTCTCGAATACGCGCTGAGTGTGCTCCCATCACACCATGAAGGCATGCAGAAAGAATACAGAAAACACCTTATATACACCTCCTTTTGAAAAGCGAGTGAGTATTAGGGGACCCAATCGCCAAATCCTGGTGGTGAAGAATCATCAGCCACCTCTCCGTTCGGGCGCGACTGTCATTAGGTATTATTTTGTTAGCAGGAGACATGAAAAATGTACAGTGCTTTCGCTGGAACTCGAACCTGGATCTCTCGAATTCACACTGAGCGTACTACCATTGTACAACGACGGCATACAGAAAGGAGGGAGAATATACCTTATAACGTATTAAATTTTTAATTCCATTAAATTTAAATTTCAGTAACTTCATAAAATACAAATTTCAACAGCTTTCATGTTCGAACCTGCTACAAAATGGCGAGAAAAGAAATGATTGAAACAGTTAAATTTAGTAGGGACATCTAAGAACTAAATAGCTAACTAAAAACGGTAGGTCGCAAATTAAATGACCACCAAAGCTTTTCATAGAATATTAGCGTTGAGCTAAATTAGATTCATACATCACATCATAAATGCTACAGAAATAGCAATTAAAATTGTGCCGTCAGCTTGCGATTTAGTAGAGGTGTTAATAATCCAATAAATTCTTCATTCGTGGATCAATATTTTTTATAATAAGATTTTAAACATAGAAAGAGCGAGAAACAAGCATCTAGCATAGTAATATTTTTGAACACCACATCTTTTGTTTGGGCCGTGTGATGTGATGGGTTTTTGTTTTCTTAGGATATTACGCAGACCTAAACATATATTGTAAGATGCTTTAACGGCAGAATGGTATCAGAAATAAATCCCCTGTCTTAGTCCTCATACCTGATATCGATTCAAAATTTTGCTTTACTATATGACACTTCTAGATCAGGCAGGAAAAGGTATTCTTCATATTATATCCTTAAAAAAGCATCATCTGCAGCCAGTCCTGTCCAGTGACTAGCAAAGAACTCAATTTGGTAACTAGCAAGAACTCGATGCATTTATACAAAAAATTAAATTTATTATTCTCTGCTGTGTTCATTCACTTAAAGAAGTAGCGTCGAATCGAAGCTTGTGCAAAAGCCAAGGAGTTGACATTCCATATTAAAACGTGAGGTTTGTTAGTGTTGAATGCAAAATTGTTTTTTGACTTTTTTTATGATACTCGGACATAATCAAATTATCTTTTTCCATTATTTCAAATTTGCTATTTCATGTTTAAATTTTTTAAAGCAAAGTAAAAAATATCACCATTGAGTTTCATACTACATTTAAATATTTCTTGCGTAAATATAATTAACATTTTGTTGTATCGATTGGTAAATATTTATTACACCAAATTGAAGCTGATAAAAACCACACAGACTGTTTCGTAATATTTGATGCGCAAATTTTAGGAGCAATTGTCGGTCTGGATATGGTTCTTAAACCGAAAATTCAATCATAGGTGTCAGTCAAAAAGTTAAATGCACTGCTTAAGAAAACAAACCAGGCTAGTAATTTTACAGTAACTTTATTTATATCTCCTAAGTTCCATTCGAAATCTAGGTTTCAACGTAATTACCTCCATTATTTAAGCATTTGCCGAGACGTGGTACAATTTTTTCGATGCCTTCGGCAAAGAAATCTCGTCCAATGCCCGATAACCATTCTTGGGCTTCAGCTTTCACCTCGTCATCTGAGTGGTATCGACGCTTTGTAAGCGCTTCTTACATGGCAGCAAAAACATGAAAGTCACGAGGTGCAAGGTCTGAGCTATAAGGAGGGTGATCATACACTTCCCACCTAAGCTTTTTCAGAAGGTTGCACGTTTGTATTGCTGGCATGCGGTCTTGTACTCTTATGCAGGGACACAATGTCTTTCGACATTTTACCTAGCAGGCGATTTTTTAGTGATTATCGCAATCGTTTTAGCGATTCACAATAAGAAGATGCATTAATTGTGGCACCCTTTGGCATGAACTCTGTATGCACCAAACCTTTTCTGCCGAAAAACAGCTTCAGCATCACTTTTCCCGCAGATGGGACAGTTCGACACATTCTTCGAGTCGAGGAAGTGGAATGTTTCCACTCGAGGGAGCTGCGTTTTTTTTTTCAGGTGTGAAATGGTGAATAGAAGACTCATCCCCGTCCACAATTTTGTTCCCAAACCCATTTTCTTCCTTTTAGTAACGTTGCAGAAATTTCATCATACTTTCAAACCGCTTCCCTTTATGTTCCACAAGGCACGCATCGAGCGCAAACTAATGAAATCGAAGCTGATCGGTAATAATTTTATGCACACTTCCATGAGAAATATCCAGTTCATTGGAGATTTCGTTTGTTGTTATGCATCTGTTTGCAAGCCATCAGCGGGTTAAAATTTCAGCTTGTTATCAAAACGTCTACTGACATCAACCCTTGCGTTTACTTCCGCTACAGATTGCGAAAATAACCGCTCAACTTCGGCTCGTATTCCAATATACGTGCACTTACTGACACAGGCCTATTTTAGAACTTCACCCGCAAGCTCAAATAACTGCTCTAGAGTACTAGGGTTTTGTAATTAAAAAACGCAATCCTGAATTTGAAGCAACAAGCTAAGCAGTATTATTTGGATAACCTCTGCATCGGAATGTTTTCCCATACTTTAAGTTCACAAATTTTATTTTCCTTAAAATAAACTCAGTCAATTCTTCAATTTAAATTTGATACCTGCCGAACAGTTCCATCCTAATTTCGCTCTATATTTCACTACGGGGAATGCTTTCAGAAGGGCGGTTTCAAACACTTCAAACTTCTAACACTGACTGCCTAATTCTCTCAATAAAATTTTGTACCACCACTGTAGCTGTCCTCAAAGCGCAGAGGTTGACCATCTGTACTTCTGCAAACAAATAAATTGGAAAGTGAGAATCTAATTCTTCCAGAAACGTTACTACCAATCTTCTGCCATGAAAACCAATAGTGGGTTTCATCATCTACGTTCCCATTACGTCTACGACGAACCCGAAACATCTCACTGAATTCTCTGGTGCCGATGAAGGCTGTAAATTTCTTTTGGGGGGCAAACTAAATGCTACCGGGTTTTGCAACATGATCCATGATTTTTTTGAGTGCTACGTGTGGGCTTTTACTTTATTTTCAACTGGTAATTAGCCTAGTAATCCCAACAGACGTGAATCGAATTATCGCTAAGTCTGAAGTAAGAATAAGTCGGGAGAAGGTTATAAAAAAGACTCTTATTCAAGCAGCAGTTAGACTATAAACGCAATTGTTTTGCTAACAATATCAGCTACAGCTGCTGATGATGCAACTAAACAGTAAGATTAAGTTAAACTTTGAAAAGTAGAAATAAATATCAAAGTGTTGCAGCAACTTGGCGCAAATCCGATAGCTTTCAGTTGTCGGAGCTGGCGGGAACTAAACTTAGCGTCATCGAATAGCATCAATGTAAAGTTCTGTAACTTTAAACCGCCTTCCTGCCACAGAAATTCTGATTTCATCGTTGAAATCAGCACCCTAAAATGCATCACTATCGAGCCGTAAAATGCTATGCCAATAAAAAGTCTTTCTCTACAATAAAATCATTTTCCATCAATGAAATTAGCACTTTTTACCATTTTGAGCTATGAATCGATGCCTAAAAAATTCCGTTTCGAGAAAACGAAAGCTTTGGAAAACTATTTGTTAATTGGAAGGTAATTCATTCTTTCCTTAACTATATGATGGTGGATGACTAAGGTAGGCAGGGATACATATTCAAAAGATTTCCTTTGAAGAATAAAGTAAAAATGCAGCTAAGCAAATAAGATATGCAACTAAGACGAACGCGTTCGATTAAATGTTCTATTCTTCTTTTCTCGATATAATTAGCATTTGATATGTGCATATTATAGATATTAATATATAATTTACATTACGCGAAGTCAGTGACCAATTTATAAATATTATTCAAAAACTTTTGATTACATTACTTTTTAAAATGAAATATTTGTATGTTTGCAAAGTAAATAACACAAAAGTACTATTTAAACTTAATACTGATACGCAATTTACCCGTTTATTTTAAATAAATAATCTGCCGAAAGCCTAAGAATATAAATAATTTAAGGTTATTTTTAAACTTCTAGCAGAAGCTAAAATTATAATCATTTGTAACAAGCTTCTTGTCCATTAAAATATGCTAAACGTATTCTCGCAAGGAAAGTTTCCTTGAAGTCTGCCCTTTTCAAAGTGTTATTACTAAACAAATCTTTTTTCAGTAAGAAGTAAAGGATTTAGATCTTAGGAACCAAAATAGACATATTGATCCTAAAAATCCAATATATCTGTCACGAAAACAGTTCAGGTTGTTCACAATTCTTTGCATTTTTGAAACTGAGTTTATCTTGTTTTGCATACATGGAGAAAAATGTCTAAAACTCACGAAAGTAGTTTATTTTACCTTTAGTGTAGCGAAACTAACAAAGAAATTGAAAGCGCAGCCTGAGCGACAGCCGTAAACCTTAGGTTTCTGAAAGAGCTCAACTGCTTACAATATAATGCGCAGAACCTATGCGTGCCAGATTCAAAGAATATCTTATCTTGTTCATTGGCTGCTTTAAATTATGCAAACAAAAGGCAATTGTTTGAAACACCTCTTACGCTTTTATATAGAGAGACCTAGGTTTACGTTTATTACTACTTTATTCAGAACATTTCTATTTTACATATATTTCACATTACAATAATGGCAAATATGCACTGTAAAAGTTTTATAATCGCTAAATATTAAACAAATGCTTGCAGTTTTAAGCTGAGAAACCTTTGCCATTTGACACGCCTTCTATTTTATCTAATAGCAGTAATAAATTGTCAAGAAATAGAACTCTTCCATAAGAAAAATTCTTTGCCAGAATACATTTTCTCTTTGAAGAAAAGAAAATGTAAGATATCGTAGGAAGGAGAAGAGTTTTAAAGCATCAGCATCAAAGTGAACTTGAATTTTGTCTGATTTACTTCACTTCTATTCCATATATTACGTAGTTAAGTAGTTTGATGAATGCAGAAAACGTTTTCCAAATTTGGAAAGAAGCTGTTTGGTGCACAACTCACAATCTCACTATTTATGTGGCCAAAACATTAACTACTCGCAGCATCGTTTGAAAAAATAAAAAGAAGACCTTTCAGAAAGATAACACAACTCATTAGAAATGACGTAGCTCTAATGACAGCACAATACGGGAATGAATTTACGAATTTATGAATAAATGTTTCTTCATTACATTCATTTGGTCACTTCAAAAGGAGAAAATTAGAATGAAGAATAGACAGAAGCTACTTTTGATGGTGAAACGATATACTTCCGAAGAACACTGCGAAAAAAAAAGAGAGAGAGTTCTGTATCTCCCATTCTACTGCTCCAATTGACAAATTCAAATTGCGTTTTTCATGTCTCGAAAGCGCGACTTAGGATATATATTAGATTTATATATAGCCTTGTTCCAATATAGGTATTTTGACAAAAATCGGACTTTTTCTGAAATGACATGCCAATTTTTTTTTCCATATTTCGATTCTACGACTCCAATTATAGCAAACTGCGAAGTTTTGTAAAAATTGCACAAGTAGTTTTTAAAAAATTAGTTTTCAAAGTTTTAGTTTCTCAGTAAATTTTATGCATATTTATTAATATTATTAATTAATTCAAATTAATCATTATTATATTTTATTAACATTTGTATTTTTAAATATTTTTACAAATATTTTGAAAAATATTTTTATTATAACCTAATAAAATCATCTTAAAGTAGATGTGTTTCTAGACACGGCTGGAAAAATTTAGAGTTTTTTATTCAAAATTTATTAAGATATACATGAATTTACATATTGGAGCGTTTTGAAATTTGGCATCTTTTTTTCGAGCGATAATAACGCCAAATGTGGTTTTCGCCCTTTATTAAAATTATTTGAAAGTATGAAGGATGACTTTCTACCGCTCCTCTGCAATTAAAAAAGGAAAAGGAAAATAGGTTGCTATAAATTAAAAGGTTTGCCAAGTAAGTTATTTTGGGAAAACTGAAAAAAAAAATACAAGATAAATTTTTTAATTTCTCATCAAATTTTTTAAAACTTAATATTTAGACATAATTTGAGTCGTAGAATTAAAATATGGAAATAAAATTGGCATGTCATTTCAGAAAAAGTCCGATGTTGTGTCAAAATACCTGTGTTGGAGCACTGCCATATATAAATCTAATGTATTTCCTAAGCCGCACTTTCGAGACATGAAAAACGCAATTGGAATTTCGTCAACTCACCCAGTAGAACGGGAGATATAGAACTGTTCCATTTTTACTTTCTTGTACGAAGTAAAAAGGAAGTGTCGTAATCGCGAAAATTTTCAGGCGTCATATTTCAACGAAAATATCCATTTTGACCGCTATCGAAATGCAATTTATCGAAATGCAACGATGTGTTTGCGTGACATCTGTACGTAAGGACAGAATAAAGTACTCTTTTCCCAAAAAAACATTATAATATTGATTTTAAATTAATTCTGAAGAGAATGTTTCGTGGCGTCTGTAGGTACGTACGTATGTAACTCGCATAACTCAAAAACGAGTAGCCTCAGAACGTTGAAAATTTGTATTATGCAAAATGCTTTGAGATCGTGCATTCGGTCGCCGATCAATTTGAGCTAGAGATCATTGCTGTAGAGAGCCATGGGTTAATAAGAAAGAACAGCAGCATCGGTTGGTCAGAAAGCTGACAGAAAGGTGATTATGGTGAAAACCTGATACTGATCAAAGGAACCCAACTTTTGCGCGCAAATGCTTTTTGCTCTATTAATGTGACGTCTTACCGAATAGTCGAAAGATCCATTGACTCCGTTTGCAGTACAATGTGAATTAAGATCTCCATCTTACGGCACTTCATATATTTCTTAAGCAAAGAATGCATTGACCCCCTATGACAACTGAATTCATTTGCAAGTCTCAAGCCCGTAACATGATTTTTTTCGTGAGCATTTTGAACAGAGTTAATAAATCAAAATACAGTTCTTAACCCTGAGTATAAAAATACCATTACACAAATCGATAATTACTATGACTATCTCTGATATTCATGCTCTTTAAAGACCATTTCTGCAGAACACCAGAATCATTCGAATCATTGTAGGAATGATCATCTTTACAGATTTCGTTGCATTTTTCTAAATGCAGTGAGTTTATAAAATCGAAGAAGAAACATAATTCATGTGTTCTTTTATTTGGTAAATCTAATGTTTATTTAAAAAACAGAGAAGAAATAAAATAACAAACACCTAAATAAATTGACAACAAGTTTAATTTTAAATGACTTTAAAAACAAATCACTTATCCATATAACTGGAGTTACGATGGTAAGAAATGTAATGAAAATTAAAGGCAGAACATTTCTCCTATTAATGGCGTTAATTTTAGAGAAATACTGTGTGCCTTTTGAAAGAAAATATGATATTTTATTATTAGTTATAATCAAATTAGTCTACAGTATAACATAAACTGGCAACTAGGATGCCATCCATACAGAAAAATAACGAGGACCGTAGTTTTTACATACCTTAGAATGAATACTGAGTAATGAAGTTTTCAATATTTAAAATGTCTTTTTGTCGTTTCGTAATAGTTAAACTTCTCAGAAATTAAAAACAAACTGCTGCTTTCGCTTTTTGTTTGCTTGTTTGAATCAGACTTTTAAAATAATACCTGATCTCTTTTTACTGACTGGATTTTATTGATCCGTTTTAAATAGTTGTATTTGGGTTGACAATACGCTATTCCATAAGAAAGCTTTTATAGTTCGATATAGATTGTTTGTAACATTTAGTGCTGAATTTTTCTCACATATTCCTGTTTAGTAATCAAATCAACCATGGGAGGTGTTTTATCTTTGCACCAGATAAATTAATACATGATCTTCGGTATGAAATTTCTAACCTAATTTTAACTGTCCTTTTAAATGTCGTTATACGTTTTTGTCATTAAGCAGGTCCTAGCAACGATATACTTTTAAATCAAGATGTTTAATTTTTTGTTATTGGCAGTCCTGTTATTTTAAGTGATGATTTCTACTAAGCATAAATTTAATATAAATTTACACAATACGATACATGAAAAGTCCTTAGAAACTTATTTCCTTATTTTTCTTCTACAAGGAATAATTTTTCTTCTATTAGCAAAGCAACGGAGGTTCTTGATTAAAGAGAATATTTTCCTACAGCATAGCAGAGTGGAAAATATTTTTTGTCCTTTATTTTCTGCATTATAGACACCAAAACGTATTTGAATAAGTTACAAAATTTTAGTTCAATGCATTAATAAGCTATTTTTAGTTATCACAATTTTCTGGAGCATATAAAGTTGAAATAAAATCTTGGTATGACTACATTCAGCTATTTAAAATTTTTCTGTGATGCATTTAATATAAATTTTGAATTTGCTAGCAGATCTAGGGTGATATTGTTTGCCTCCAATAATCAAGAACGTTATGTTACTTAAAATATTATTTTCTACTTTTAAATGAATTCAAGTAAAACCTTAGAAATGTTTTGTGTATTTATAAGCAATACAGTGACTTTAGCAGTTCGTTCATACTGGATAGTAGCTTGCAATTCAATTATATAAGCTTAATCATCCTTTCTTCTCTCCAGAAATATCTTTTGTATCTAGTTCCTTCTTGTATCAGTACATCCAATCAAGTTTCCTATGTTGTGAAAGTAATTTGTCTTCTATATAATGGCGTAGTTGATAGTGGTAGCATAATCTTCTCAACGAGATCAAATTATCGAAGCTGTCGATATCGCTTGCAGTATGGGAAATTTGTTATCTGCTGTAGGCAAAACAGGAAAAAAAAGAAGAAACTACGAGGAATACTTGGATTGTGGTATTACTCTAAAGAAGAGAAAAATACAGATTTATTTTTCAGAGACAGGAAGAAGAAAAGAGAAAGGAAAAGAAGGAAATTATTTATTTAATACTCTTACACATGTGTGGCAAACCATTTGTTGAGTAAAATTGTTATGGGAAAAAGCTAATGCATGCACTAAATAACAAAATTATTATTCATTAGCTCATGCCTGTTGCATTCGATTTTGAAACATACTGCATTAATTATATTAAAGATGTGCGTAGAGAGAGTAAGAAGGTTTGGATGTCTCATGCACGAAATGGTGTTAGGTAGTTAAAATTTTGTAGGATATCAGGTTGGAGTTATATGACAAACTGAGCGAAATCTTATGAAACTGATATGTTTCGTTTTGAATTGAGAGAGGGGGCAACCTGCATTAAGACAAAAACATCTCACCGTGCCGCAGGATTTGGTACGTAGTGGCTTCACATCACTTTATAAGGTATTTTCTCCATCTTTTTTGTATGCCTTCGTGGTGTGACTTTAGCACACTCAGCGCGTATTCGAAAGGTCTAAGGTTGGAGTTCCGGAGAGGGCACTGCACATTTTTCACGTCTCCAGCTTCCAAAAAAATCTAATGACTCTACAACTTGAACAATTGTATTTCCACGGCAGGCTTCATCCAATTTCATTTGTTCCTTGCTATGAAGATTTTAATTCGACGACGTCACTTTTACATGCATGTTGAAGTTAGTGCGTCGGTCGTTCAGTGGTGTAAGAGTCGGGCCGAACCGTCCTATAAAACACCGCTAAACAACTTGCAGCTTAAGATGCATAAATGCATTGATATACTGGTGATTAAGTACAAAGATCATAATAAGAAACCCTAGCTGAAACACCCTTTTCATTGTGAGGCTCAAAACGCTTCACCCTTCTCTCTTAAATATTCATAAATTTCTCAGTTGGATGCAGATTACAAACAATATTTATACATTTTTTGTTATTTACATATATGACATTAAGAAGCATGATGCTTTCAAATAGATCTAAGTTAGATTAGAACTATTAGTAAGTACTTCTAAATTCACATTTTACAGAGATAAGTACGTGCTGCTGTTATTGAATTCTTGCCATAATCTGGATTTCTTATGAACTGCAAACTGTGTTATCAGTATGCATTTAAAATTCTGTTCACGGTTTTAATCTTTTGCTGCTTCAGCTAAAAAAATTAAAAGCCATTAAAATTTCCCAAGGAAATGAATTCCATATTTTAGTTACTGAGATATTATTGGGATTTGTTTCATGATATTTTGAACAAAGCAGCTTCTTTTTATAATCAATATCTCTGAGCCTCTGCTGCTATTTCAATGAAAATGAGAAACGTGACAAAATCTCATTATTAAGTGTATACGTTTCTCAGTGGTTGTTCTTTGATCAGTGAATATTCTCTTTTACAAAAGAGTAACCAACTCTAAAATTGCAAATACCAGCAACCAATTTAGTACCTAAAGATAAATACTTCCAGTTGGTGAAATACAAATCAGTTATTTTGGCAAATCTTTGGAACTTTTTAATCACTAATTTTGCCTTATTAGTCCAAAGCTTCACATATACGTATTAAATTACCATTAAACCATCGCTACCATCCTTCAACTGGTGAACAACCTTTACAATTTTTTTTCATGATGTAACAATTCTTGACAGTTCGATAATTATTCACTCGATGAAGTAACAGTGTTCCAAACATTGCTAGCAATTATCCAACAACCATTTTTAAATGTATTTGTTGTACCCTTTTATGGGAGTTTATGGTAGTAGTAAGTATTATATGCAAATGTTTTGAATCCACGCGAATCTCTAATTTTTCAATTTAAGCTGATTTTGATTCTTCGTCTTTAATCGCAAGAGATTCATAAATAACGATTGCATTACTTATTGTAATATATTCTCTATACTTTCATTCATTAAGTGTTAAAATGAACTGCGAATTTCAGATCATTTCGGAGAAATATAAAATTACTGAGATCACACTTTTTTTTAATTTAGTGAATTTAGTTATGTGTAGGAACTATTTCAGTCTTTTTTAAATATTTCAGAATTTTTTTATTTAGGAAAATGGCACTCAATATTTTACACCTAAATGTAATTCTTTTACTTATTTTAGAAGTTTACTTAGTTTATAATTTTAAAGATATAACGCGTGTAGCTTTTAAATAATAACATAATACTGTAAAACGGTATAATATAAGAACCAATTAAAGGGCAAAAAGTTTGCTTGTAAGTTCTCTTTCAGTAGACATTCAAAATTTCAATAACGATAGTGACAGATTATCGCTGTGTTTATATTATCTAATATCTAATATAACCACAGTGTGAGATTATCGCTATGGTTATATTATCTAATATCTAATATAACCACAGTGTCACTTATTTTTGCTATTAGTATAATTCTGAGCTTGTTTTTTGTGAGATGCAACTAGATTGGAGTCCTTAGATTACGACAGATACCACGAGGCTTTTCGCCTAAGGAAAAAGATGCTATCGTGGAGCATATTTTAAAGGCAACTTGGTCTTATTCACTTTACAAGTGGGAAAAACACAAAACTTCTCATGCAGCCAGCCCGTTCCCTAAGATTTTAACTTGAGTGAAACTACCGGTGTTATCCAACTCTTGAAAGAAACATGACGAATGTCGTGAAGGATTATGAGCACACAAAATCGTCCAAAACCACTCGTGCGAACACAATCACAGCTCCCAGACACGCACGTTGTACGCTCACGTATTCGCCTTTGTTTGCATGATTCTTCAGTGACGCAGTTAGTACCTTTGGTTCAATACCTTTCGTAAAAATAGACATAATTTGCATATTGTCTTAATTTTGCACTCGCATGTATGTTCGAATAGGCTGAGATTCTTTAATTTTTCTTGGAAGTTTTTAACCTTTGCAAATAATTCCTGTGCTTATGAGTTTGAGTCTTTGAAATTTTCTGACTAAATATACTGCTCGCTGAGTGAATAGTGAAGGCAGAATTCATAACATCTCCTTTTACTAATATATGCAGAGGTTGAATATGAGCAAGGGGACACAATAAGGTATCACTGTAAAGAACTACAGAATGTGTTCCTTATAATGTTAATATTTCGCAATATTTAGGCATAAGTATTGAATGGTGGTTAATAGTTATTTCATTCATACTATTATGATGCTCCGAGGCAAGTGCGCCGTCTTTCACTATTTTTGTTATAATGGCGTTATACAGTATCTTTAGACTGCAATTTGAACCTTGACTCGTTTGTAAAACATTTGTAAGTGTAGTACTGCGTTTATAGATCAAAGTGCTTTGCAAATGAATTTTTTCTCTAAATAAAGGACGAGTGGTGTTATCTGAGAGATAATTTTAACCGTCTTCTTAATGAGTTCTATCATGGTACAAAGAACTGCTAATTTTTTTTGTCTGATGATATATTATTATTTTTTACTTCTCATCTCAAATTTGCAGTTTCTTTTGTGTTGGATATTTTATTTGCAGCAGTTTTATTAAACACTAATGAAAATAAGTCATAATTACAAGAACTTTATTTTTATTTTAATTTAGCTATTGGATAATTTATGAGCTTAAAAGATTTAAGTGTCTTCTCCTTAAATTGTAAATATAGTCTACTATTCGTTTACTCTAACTTGACTTTTCTTTATATATATTTCTTATCTCAAAATATAACTACAGCGTAATTGCAGAAATTTTCGGGTAGCGTCTCAATATTTCCGTAACATTCTCTATCCATTGTTCAGCGGTAATATAGTGCATAATGTGACATTCAAATTATTAAGAATTTATCTGCTTCTAAGCGACATTTTATTAGAAAATTTAAATACAAGGTAAAACTTTTTGTTTACAGTAAATATAAATATATTCCTTACTACAGTAGTGGAATGAAAATTGTAAGTTAAAAAAAAATAAAATATTTATTGTTCCGAACTATGTTTCGCACATCCCAATGTAAAGCATGAATTAATGACATTCCTCAAGATCTAAATTTACGCAACTTAATTTTATGTAGCGCATTTTGAACTAATCGCATATTATATAGTAATGTATCTAAATACTCTGGTCATCAAAATTAAAGGATAATGAGAATAAAATATGTTCACTAACTAAATGATGCAACCAATGCTCACTAACTAAATGATGGAACCAACGCTCAATGCTGTAATTATGTTAATTAAATAAATTTGAACACAAAACTGCGCTTCCGCGCATACGTTAGCTTACGGAAATATGCAAATTCGGTGAGGTGTGCAATGGATGCACGTTGGAATTTAGGTTTGTACTGTTGTTTAAAGAGAATGTGGTTTCTGAGAGTAATCAGTACTCAGTAGTTATGACTGAAAGGCATCATTTAAGTGAAGGTCAATAGTACAGAATAATTGGTAGAATCGAGTGAGGTCGATCCCAAATGGAGGTTGCCCAAGATTTGAATATTCTTAAAAGTGTCATCTCAGAAGTTTGGAGCTGCTTTTTAAACACTGAATCAGTTGATAGACAGCCTATCAAAAGAGACCACAGTAACAACTCCTTCGGAAGACCGTTTTCTGCCGTTATCGGCGTGACGAAACCGAGAAACAACTACAAGGTATTCGGTTTTTGACCTTCAGGCTGCCACAGGAACTTGAATTAGCCATTCTAACTGCTGCACGAAAGCTTAAGGAGGCTGGGCTGTATTCGAGAAAACCAATGGTTTGTGTCCCACTCACTCGAGGTTCGATAAGGTCCCATTTAAACTGATGCCGTCTTCATGTTCAATGGAGCAAACCCGACTGGGTTCGAGTACTGTTTATTGACGAGTCCAGATATAGTCTGAATAGTGATTCTAGACATGTTTTGATCTGGACAGAGGAAGAAACCGGAAACTTGCCATCCCTTGTCAATGAAATATCCCATTTCCGCTACCGTACTTTAATGGTTTGGGGCCGGCAGCTAGCTACATATCTTTCAAGAAAATTCTGTAACCGTTCGGAGATATGTAGACGAGGTACTGGAACCCCAAGTTAGACTGTTTAGGGTGCTATTGGCCTATAGGTTTTGCTAATATATGACAGTGCTTGGCGTCATCGAGTATATGTGGTGTCAGAATAGATATCGCTCAAATAGGCTGGATACCTTACTCACTCGACTTGAGCCCGACTGAGCATGTGTAGGATGCCTTAGGTCGCCGAATTTCAGGGCGCCAAATTCACCCCCTCCGAACACTCCAAGAGCTGAAAAGTAGGCTTTTAGAAGCAGGCAATTCCACAAGATTAGATCAACATTTTGGTAAAGTCTAGGAAATGAAGATGTGAGGTATATCTGTCCGATGATGATATGCATATCTGTCCGAGGTGACCATACAGCATATCAAAGAAAAACTTTTTCCAGAAGAAGTGACTTAATATTTCCATCATTTTCCACTGTGCGAGATGACCGTACAGCATATTAAAGAAAAACATTTTTCCACAAGAAATGACTTAATTTTTCCATCATTTTCCACTGTATGTTGTACAGTTATGCTGTACAGGCCGAGGTGACCGTACGGCATATTAAAGAAAACCTTTTTTCACAAGAAGTGACTTAATTTTTCCATCATTTTCCAATTTCCACAATTTTGGTTTGAATTTCAATATTTTGGTCAATATCAATATGATCTATAAGATATTTCTCCCACCTTCTTAGCATGCCTTCGCAGTGTATTGGTCTGCACGCTGAGCGCATATTCCAGAGGTCCGTGGTTCGAATCCCGGCGAGGGCATTGCTCATTTTTCACTTCTTACTGTTTCAAAACTAACCTAATGACTCTACAGTGGCGCTTGAACTAAAAAGGGTTGTGGATGATGATTCTCCACACCCCGGATTTGGCGACTGAGTTCCCTGAAAACCCCAGTCGCCCATTAAAAGAAAGAATATATAAGGTATTTCTCCCGCCGTTTTAGCATGCCTTCGTAACGCTTGGCGCGTATTCCAGAGGTACGTGGTTCGAGTTCTGGCGAGGGCATTGCTCTTTTTTCATCTCTCCTGCTTCTCAGAGAAAAATCCTAATGTCTCTAAAATCAACTACCAAACATTATAATTTATGTTAACTAATGCATTTGTACAAATTTCTATAAATAGTTTAAGTGTCAGTTACGATTTATTTCTGTCATTATCCTTTAATTTTGATGACCAGTGTAATAATAAATAGTAAATAGAATTATTTATACAATTGCTTCAACAAACACCTGTGGGAGCATTCATTCCTCTGCAAAGACAATTTAGAAAATTTGCGAACAATCAAACTATATTAAATCCAGTTTCTTTAAAGAGCTCATTCATTATTACGTCATTTTCCTGTACAATGTTGGAGATCATTATAACCGGCGTTAGGGGTTCTGCGCATGTCAGCGGCCATATTGGTTGTGGTTTTGTGTGCTCCGTTAAAAGTGCTAAAATCTTGGTAATTATACCACTTGTGTTTGTGAAAATGCGATTCTTCCATGGATTACTAGTTCCGGTTGCGATATTTGTGGTGTTTCTCTGCGAAGAAGGGAAATCTCCGAGGATAGGAAGACTTTTAAAATTGTTGCTGTCCGCCGCCCTCATTTGCATATCCTGAGTAAGCATTGTCTCTCAAGTTTTTTATATACTGTGCTAATAACTTTTGAGTATAAAATAGGATTTTATATCTGTTTCTCTACCTATTTTTTGAAAATTGTGATTTTGGTACATGTATGAAAAATGTTATATGCATTTGTAATTCTGAGTAAGCGTTAGGCTTAGTGTGGCGGATAGATGTTGACACCACGAATATGGTGCACCATCCACAAAAGTCTTTCTGCCCGCCGAGAGGGGAGGTCGAAAACTTTTTGGTACACCGAAATTTGAAGTTTTCCTGCCCGTTGGTCGATTTGTTTAATTTCCGTCAAATAATTTAAATTTCTGCTTAAAAAATTATTTTGGAACCATTTAAAACACAAAGTGAGATGGTTCGTCCAAAAAATAAAGAGCCTAAGGGGCAACGCCCCGACAATGAGACGCAGTCGGCCAGTGCTCCAATAATAGATAAGACACAGAAACAGAGCAGTACACGACAGCTAGACGTTGATATAACTTTGGTAGATGCCAGTACAGAGTATCAAGAGGCTTCAGAGTGCTATACTAATCTAATTGGATATTTAAATAGAGACGACATTTCCACTAAAGCAAACAAAAAGATACGAGGTTTCTTTGACCATATGTTAAGAATAGTCTCGAGGCAGAGTTACAAAATTGCCAATTTGGAAGGACAAATTGAACAAACTAAGAATATAGAGACATGCATCCAAGGAATAGTCGCCACTCAAAAGCTGTCTTTTGCAGAAGTTGCAAGATCTCGACGGCCATCCAGAAGTAGTTCTAGATCTAGACGATCACAATCAAGATCACGGCAAGAGACAGAGCATGTATTACTAGTCTATCCTAAGACTGAGGGTAGTACATCCGACGAGGTAAAGGACAAGCTGGTGAAGTACATAGATCCAGGAAAACTCAAAGTAGGCGTCAAGAATATAAAGAGAGTCAACAAAGGAGGGCTCCTAGTAGAAGTTACGAAAAAGGAAGAACTGGCAATACTTGAAGAGGCCATAAATGAAAATCGGAAGCTGAAGGACGTAGTGGAGACGAAACATCCACAAAAATGAAACCCCAGAATAATAGTCTACAATGTCAACGAGAACATTAATAAAGACGAGATAGTAAACTTCATTAAAATACAGAACACCGACATAGCAGAAAGTGAAATAGAGATTCTGTTCGCCATGAAGGCCCGCTTTGGACAGCACTGGGTTCTATCTATAGACACAGTAGCTTTCAAGATCCTTATGAAAACGAAGAAGTTGAACATACAATGGTCAAGATATAACGTAAGGGAGTTTATAAAGGTTTCGCAATGTGTCAAATGCCTTGGGTATAACCACCCAGCGAAATATTGCAAGGAAGATAAAGTCTGTGCCGGATGCGGCTCCACACACCACGAGAAGACCAATTGTGACCAAAAAACAGTCAGCTGTGTCAACTGCACAAAGGTGAATAAACGATATAATACAGGCCTCGATGCCCAACATGATAGCCAAGATAAGAAATGCCCATGCTACCTAAAAGAGCTCGAAAGATTAAAACAACGAACAAATTATGGATAGTATCCAAATAATCCAGATTAATCTTAAGCACTCCAGGAGTGCAACAGAAAACTTAAAGATAAATTTTGAACAAAACGACAAACTCAAAGTAGCATGTATCCAGGAACCGTACACAGTACAGAACAAACTGTACGGATTCCCCACAAAATATAGGAAGTTCTACTCTCGAACAGACGCAATAACTGCAGTGATTATAGCGGACTCAAATCTCCCAGTTCTGGAACTTTTCAGCTCTCCGGAGATTATAGCGCTTGCAATAGGCAGTGACTCAAGATTTATACTAATCACGGTATACTGTCCTCCATCGCGAGATATTGCACCAATCCTGACAACCCTAGAAAGGTTTATGCAGGACAATAACAACATGACTACAATAATTACCGGAGATTTCAATGCCAAAAGTCCCCTATGGGGCTCACATAATACGGACACACGAGGCCTCAAAATATGCGAATTCATTGCCAGCACTGGACTATCGATAGTCAATGAAATAGGGGATACGCCAACCTTCGCAGGAGTAAGTGGTAACAGCTGGATTGACCTCACACTTATCATAAGTAGAGACAGAATCCGGATCGATAATTGGAAGGTAACGGACGAAGCAAACAATAGCGATCATAATAATATCTATTTTGACGTCTCCAGCATTCATTACCCAACATGGAGAAGATCGAAAATCAATGTACGACATACCGACTGGCTAAGTTTCAAAAGGTATGTCTCAAAATCTTTAGCAGACCCTAGAAATCTGACAACTATCGAAGAAATCGATAAATATGTAAGAGAAGTTACCACTAGTCTTCACGAGATCTATCAAAGAACAATTCCCTCACATAACTCGAAACCAAGATCGCGCACCTGTCCATGGTGGACAAAAGATCTCACTATTCTCAGGAAAAAGGTCAGAGCAACAAGGAAAAGATTCCAAAAAAACAACTGGAGAGGAAAGGACCCATAACAGGCTGCTTTACCAGAGGGTACGTGCACAGTACCGGCAAAAGATGTATAAAGAAAAGAAAAAAGCATGGGACATGACATGGAACAAAATCACTGTTAGCTCTCCGTTCGGAACATACTTCGATCTAGCTAAAGGGAAGAGCATGGATCCATTACAGATAGGTTCAGTTCAAAACGAAGATGGCACAATGACGAACACAATTGAGGATACAATTAGAGAAATCATGAGGTTCCATTTTCCAGAAGACGACCCCAACGAGGACTCTACATACCATGCAGATATTCGTTCCCAATCAACCGAGATTCCAAACTCGGAAGACGATCAGCCGTTCACACTCGAAGAAATGCAACGTACGATAAACTCAACACGCCGAGGTAAAGCTCCTGGGCTAGATGGCCTCACGATTCAAACCATTGAAGAGCTTAGGCTCGCGGACGACAAACAAATTCTAGCACTCTTTAATAAGTGCCTTGAATTAGGTTATTTTCCAAAGGAATGGAAAAACGCAGAGCTAGTATTGTTCGAGAAAGAGGGAAAACCAAAGTCCATGCCCAGTTCTTACAGACCTATCTGCTTACTCTCAGCGTGGGGCAAGGTCCTTGACAAGATGCTTACGCAGAGATTAACGTATTACCTGGTCAAAAACAAACTACTAAACCCCGCCCAATTCGGGTTTACTAAAGGGCGGAGCACCACCGACGCCCTCAACCGTGTTCAAGACATCATCTTAAATAACAGACAAAATAACCTCCATACGTGTATAATATCGCTTGACGTAGCTTCCGCATTCAATAAACTATGGTGGCCAGCGCTCAAAACAAAACTAAAAGACCTGCGATGTCCAAAGAATCTTTACCAAATGATCGCAAGCTACCTCACAGAACGTCAAGTGACCTACAAAAGACACGGCTTAAATATCACGATGAATTACCACAAAGGAGCCCCACAGGGGTCTAATATCGGACCCATCTTGTGGAACATAATTGCAGACTCAGCGCTGAACATCAACTTTTGAGACAATGCCAAGATACAAGCTTACGCCGACGATATTATACTCATAATAGACGGAGGCAATAGGACAACAATAGAGCGTAAAGCAGACGCAGCACTCAAATTGCTTGCAAAATGGAGTCAAGACAACAAACTGTGTTTCAGTATTGAAAAGACACAGATGATAGTCTTTCCAAAAAGTTCAAAAATAGACGCGAATCCACCACGCATAAAGTGGGAAGTGCATCCACTGCGACGCCAGAATACCATTAAATACCTCGGATTCACGCTTGATAAGAAGCTCACGTGGGTATCACATCTTACGGAAGTCCGAGATAAGACGCATCGAATCATCAATAAACTAAACAGGATAATCACAGACAAGTGGAGCCAAAAGGGGCGCCTGTTAGAACATCTATACCTTAATGCAATTGAACGCATGATCCTCTACGGCTGCCCAGTCTGGATGAATGGTACAGCAAGAATATGTCAAAAACTACATCAAATACAGCGAGTAATCCGGTTAAAAATCACCAGTGCGTATAGCACCACATCAACCGCAGCACTTCAGGTCTTAGCTGGCACGCTCCCACTCGACCTAAAAGCAGAATTAGAAAGATCAATCTATCGACTTCTACATTACAAAGAGAACCTTCACACTAAAAAAGATTTACATCTATCATATGCCAGCATAGAAAGCTTCCAAGATTCCCCTAACTTACACCCAGGAGATCTACCCATCCTTTCCTGGTGCAAATCGCCACCCTCAGGACAACAAAGAGAGATTTTTTCTGACGGTTCAAAAATTTCAGGACGAGTAGGGGCAGCGTTCACGGTCTTTTCGAACAATGAAGAAATTTATCAAGCACAATTCCGTCTAAGCGATCATGCTTCAGTCTTCCAAGCCGAGTCCCTAGCACTCAAAGAAGCAGCACTATGGTTAGGTACACAACCAGCAGCTCACACTTCATTCTTCACAGATAGCATGAGCGTTCTGAATGCGCTGAATTCCTTTCCTCCAAAACATCCGCACACGGCAGCACTTAGAGAGATCTTCTTGACGTTAGGCTCTTCCATACCTTTAAAGATCAACTGGATAAAAGGACATACCGGGCAGAAAGGCAACGAACGAGCGGATGAACTAGCTAAGACTGCAGCTCTCAAACCAGAAATTGACAAGGAAGTTCCGCTTTCCGCAGAAGTTGCAAAAAGGCTCCTCAAGACAGCATTTCAAGAGACATGGTCATCACGATGGCAGGAAGAAGAGACAGGAAGATTTACTTACAACATCTTCCCAATACCTTCTCTCAAGAGGCTGAAATGCAACCGACTCTTCCTCCAAGCCTGTACCAACCACGGGAAATTCCCAGCGTATTACAGACGTTTCCTCAGACGGGACGTCAACTGTTCTTGCGGTTTTCGCGGGGAAGACGCGGACGCACTTCATTACCTGCTCTCCTGCCCTCTGACAGAACACCTTCGACAGCAGTTCTTTCCTTCCGACTACATCACATATCCTGTGAATAGACTGTTCACGGACTATTACTGCAACAAGGGCATCTTAGAGATAATGAAGCAAGTGAATGAAAATAATTATATCCAAGAAACTACAGATTAAAGTAAAATGTAGAAAGGCGGCCTAACCGTCAGATTGCTAGCAATGAATAGGATAACTTCCTAACCCTGTAGTGCCATTAACTCAGTTTGGCGGAACAGGTTAAGTAAAGTGACCATATAACCGGCGTTAACACTGTATACAAAAGTGGACAGATTTTCAGTGGTAGATTTGCGATGTCTCGGGAATGAATTGAAGTATGAAGAAATCGATCCATAAAACCTACGATTTTCATTTTATCAGCTGCAAGTCTTTTATTTATGTTAACGGAAAATATTAAATCCGCTTCTTATTCCGTAACATAGCATCATATTCATGTATAATAAGAATATTTTGCTAGTTAAAGTTTTTATCACAAAACTATGCCACAAAAGTACAAAATCTTATTTGTGTAGACGACATAATAATTTCGAGTATAAGTCTTTACAAATATTTATGGAAAAAAGGGCACAAAATTTTACAAGATGTTCATTAACCGCCCATTTTCATTCCCTGGTATTTTTCAAAAATAAATAAATTAATAAATAAAAAAATTTAAAAATTCACAATATTTGAATTAACGATTCATTATTAAGGAGTTATGCGATTGCCCTTTATAGATGGTATAAATTGTAAGATACCAAAGTAATCCTTTATGACAAACAATTAGCAAAAATCAATTTTTATTTACAGCAGCAAATTTAAATGTAAAGATTCAGTGCACTTTGAGAGACAATTCCTTTCGCTTTTCCGGAAAAATGGCTTTCTATGTAAGCATTTTCTTCACTTCTTTTAAAGGAAATAATTCTTATAGCTAATTTGAGACTTTGTTGAGGAATAATTGAAAAGTGAGATACGATTTGTAAATAATGTTGCATTAAACGAATGAGAAATCAAATTAAATCTCTAAAATTTAAATTAAGAAATACTGATTAATTTGAAAGACTTCAAGAAAATCGAATTCATCAGTTAGATATTTGTTTGTTTATGAGTCAATTATGGCAAAGTACGCTTTGTCAAATGGAAGAACATTTTTATAATTTCGGAAGAATTCATTTGAAATGAAGGAATGCTCTAGTGATTACCATTGATTAACATTGGTTTGTGTCTTTTCTTTCATGAAATTCTGTATTCTTAAAGTTTACACTTCCAGTCTCGCTTATTTAACCAATCTCTAGTTTTTAATCTGATTCAAATGGCAAGGGATTCATAAATTTCTTCAATTTAACTTTATTATAGGATCTTTAAAGATATATGTTATTAAGCAATTCATAAGTTGAGCTTAGAGATACTTAGCAATTTTATAGCTACAAAATGAGGAAATGAAATAGTAGCAAGATGATTGGAAATGCATTTAAAATTGAAACCTTTTAACTCTAAGTTTCAACCATATGTAAATGCTCATGAGTAGTGTGAATATGAGAGTTCAGCGACAGGATCTCAAACTCGCTGGCGGTGCGCGGTGCAAGCGCGCAGGCGGTGTGCGGTGCAAGGCCGCACGCGGATAAGAAGCACACAGCAGATAAGAAGGACTGTTACAGGATTCTTCATATAACTGATAAGATGACGTCACACTTTCATAAGAGATTAGCTTTTATTGATTTTCCGGAGGTTCCATGAATTTTTAGCCTTTGTATTTTTTTCTTCGTATTCCAGCTATTTTACGACGTATATGATGATTACTTCCTAGGTACCCTCAACGGCGCTTATTTTCAAATTTAATGATTGATTCAGAAAACCTTAATTTTAGATGTATTTTTTTTTATTATTTATTTATGTTTCCGTGTATTTTAAGCTTTAGTATTTCCTATAGACTCGGAATTTTACTTTGTTTCTTAAATCTTCTGTTCATAACACCAGATTTACTTTCCATAATCTTAATTACATAACTCATTTTTATTATTAAATTCATTTTACCCAGAGTTTTTTCATACTTGTTAGCCAATACTTTTAACTTATTTGTTATATTTTACTGTAATTTCTAAATCACGGGTTTTTGTGCATTATATTATTCAAAGTTAGATTTAATTTAAAATTTTTAACGTTAGTGATCTTCAACATATTCTGCATTTTAACTTATTTCATCTATTTTCTGATCACACAGATGACCTTTACTTAATTTTAGAGGTAACATTTTTAGCTTGTTTTATACATTTTAACCTTCATAATATTTAATGTACTCTAATTTTTAACTAATTTATATTTTCACACTATATACATGATTATTATTTGATTCTTTTCATACATTTTAATCTTCATAATTTCTAATATAGTCTTAATTTTAGCATAATTCTTATATTTTTACATAATATACCTGGCATTTATTCAATTTTAGATGTAAATTTCTTTTCTACTTTTTAACGTTTTTAGTTTCTAACATACTCTGAATTTTAACTAATTTATAATATTTATAGACTATGTACATGATCTTTACTTAATGTTTAACTAATTCCATACGTTTTAACGTACGTAACTTCAAACATGCTCTTAAGTTTAGCTTAATTCCTCTATTTTCTGACCATGTATATGAACTTTATTTAATCTTAGATGTAATTTTAACTTGTTTCGTACATTTTAAACCTTCATAATTTCTAAAGTACTCTAATTTTAAACTTGTTCATTACATTTTCTTACGATATATCTAACTTTTATTTAATTTTAGGTGTAAGTTTTAAATTCTCTATTTTTTAACGTTTTTAGTTTCCAACATACTCTGAATTTTAACTAATTTTCTATATTTTCGAACTATGTACATAACTTTAATTTAATTTGTAACTACTTTAATACTTTTTAACCTTTGCAATTTCTAACATACTCCTAATTTTAAATTAATCCCTATATTTTCTGATCATATACAGGGTCTTTATTGAATTCAAATAATGTAATTTTGAGCTTATTTCATACATTTTAACCTGCGCAATTTTCAACGTACTCTAAGGTTTATTTTATTTTTCACATTATTTGCATGAATTGTATTAAATTTTAGATGTAATTTTCTAACATGTTTTGCCTTTTTTTCATTTTTACCCTTAATTTTAATGTATTTATCATATTTTCTGTTTATAACACATTTATTTTACCATTTTACTTAATTTTACATATTTTTCACATAATTTTACATGTTTAAACTTCTTAAACATGCATAGAACCGAGATTTTTTCAATTAAATACTATTCATATCCAATTGGTTGAATAACCCTTGCTTAGTTTATATTTTATAGTACTCTACTTTAAATTTCCAGTTCTACAATTTATCTTTTTCTAGTAGTCTTACCATGACTGATTCTACTATTTCACGCCATTTAGGATATATTATTAATTTCATTGACATTTCTAACCTTTATTATTTTCTGCATATTCACATATTTTCATATAATTTTAATTACTAATTATTACATATAAAATTACAATTAAAAAGATTTTTAAAAGTTCTTGTTTGTGGTTTAAAAATAATACATTAAATTACCCGTTGGCACGTCGTTCGTAAAATCTAGTGGGGCTTGTAGTTTTATCCAAGTTTAATAAAAATATCATTTGAACTCAAAAATGTTAACATAAATTTTTAGAGTTTACTCAAAAGAAAAGTAAGTCAAAAGTCATAAAATAGATGGTAGAAAATTCGTTTTAAAGACAAAGAAAAAATTGTTGGCTTCTGCAGAAAATGAGAATTGTTGTAGAAAATGGCAAAAATGATGATAAAATAAGATGGCGCCTAAATCGCCTCCGAGGAGGAAGTTTTACGGTGTCCTGCTTAATTTTCGTTTGCGTTTGGTTTTCTATTATTATGCAAAAAGGATACTATTTGCATTACGTCGTAACGTAAAGTAAATTTATTCTTGAATTTTCTTTGCTGTAGAATAAAGCTGGTAAAAAATATCTAGGCTAGTCAAAAAAATCTATATATTCAGCAAATAAAAATCGCACATTCTTCATGTATTCAAAATTTGTCTAACTGTAATAAACACAATTTGTGTAATTTGAACATAAATTATGTTGTACTTTTCAACCTTTCATTGATTTTTTTACCATATTATAGTAAAATATAAAAATTCATTATGAAATCTTTATTATTTCATTTACGTTAATTTATTGCTTTAAAAAGTAGTTAGAAATTTCCATCAAAATTATTTTGTTATTTAGATACCTGCGCTAAAATTCTGCTTTACGCACAGACAGTGTTGGAAAAATCTCTGAAAACTATAGTTCCAGTTTAAGAAATAATACGAATAGCATAGGTTTTTCAGTATGCATCAGTGTTAGTCATGTGACACATTTAAAAAAAATACATAAAATGTAATTTTTATGTCGGCCCTTTAAGAAAAATTACCCGCAAAATTTGTCCACGTAACTCTCATAAGTATTTTACTTAATCGCTAATCGAAATATTTTGAAACCAGAAAAATTTTTTTTTTCTAAAGTAAGCTGCATTTAGTTCATATTTATGTATTCGAATCTCTAAAGTGTACCGTTTGTGTTAGTAAACATTAATTTAGAAATTCTGGTTTCAGTCTAAAAATTTTTACAAGAATGATATTCGGATATTTTAATTTAATTCAATTCAATTTCATATGACTTACTAACAGATGATTTATTTTCGTCCAGTAAAACGGATTTTGATCATACATTTTGCCAATCATTTTATATGAGCCAGTTTTTCAAGGAATGACAAAAATCACGCTACTTTTAACTTCTTTCTTCTAGACCCCGTATAATTAATTAAATTGTATCTCCTTCTGAAAAAATGTGTTACATGATAAAATTATCATTATCTTGAAAGATTTTTTATTTTATTTATTTATTTAATTTCTTTTCTTGAACTGTAAATTTGGGTCTATAATCAAAGTCAACGTTTAAGTGGTCATTCCCCTTTAATCTAAAGCAAGCTTTCGCACCCCTTAAAAATTGCATGTATATTTTTTCATTTAAGGGAAAAAAACATTTATTGTATACACAAATGCCGTGTTTATTTGAAATACATATTGCTATATAACATAAAAAATATTAAAATTTTAATGTCTAGGCTGTTATTGTTTATTCATAATAATTCTATTAAAACGAGGCTATTTTTTTGAAAGAACCATGCGTAAGTCATCATACATGCAATTAAGCGATTTCTGGCTTTTGTTTTGAGATGCAAAAGTGCTGAAAATTCCATTACGCAAACGTAGGGTGGTGGTAAATGGCAAAAGTGTCTCTAGTGGTGTTTTTGCCAGCTGTAGATAAGCTTCTAACTCTATTACACACCTTAAGTATTCTAAGTCTAATTTTTCAAATTCCATTTCCATACTCGCATAAGCTCGTATTTCAATACGATCTTCTTTTAAAAAATCATCGTCGTCCACTGAATTTGGATCAAGAGAAAATGGATTGAATATCCTTCTATTAATTTTTCTAATATTTTCCATGGAAACGTATTCATCAAATGATTTACCGAATTGCTAAATATGTTTTATAATTTCTGGTATAATTACTATTTGTTTGTTTTCGAAACCGATTGAATACAGCAAAGGAAAGTTTGCTGAATTCCCGTGTTCAACTCGATGTCTCCGAAATTTTAACATTTCAATAAATTGAGCTAATTTGTTACTAGCTGTTATTATGTACTTGTGAAATCCTTTCATTGAGGTGCTTACTTCATTTATGTGGTTAAATAATATCTGCTAGGTAGGCTAGAAGAAGCAATGCGTCTCGGTTTCCAAAAGCTTCCAATAAATCACTATTTTGGTTAATAAGAAACTGTATAATTTCTTCGCGCAATTCTAAAACCTAGTCAGCATACGGCCTTTGGAAAACTACCCTATTTCCGTATGATAAAGAAGCACAGTATGAACAACACCGAAGTCTTCGCACAAAGCACGAAAATTACGATGACTAAGTGCTCGTCCTCGGATGTACTTAACTATTACACATACACTGCTGTAGTTAAATATTGTTTCAATTTCTTTGTCAAAGTTTTCGATGCAAGTGCATAACGATGCAACATGCAGTGCGTTATTCTAACTTGTGGTATTTCCCTCTTCATATATGAAATAAATCCAGAATTTTTACTACAGAGGCATCATCAGTGCAAATTGAGCTTATAATACTCAGAGGTATTTTGTGTTTTAATTTTTTTTAATGTGATTAAAAAACTTCAGCTGTTCAATAGCTTAATCAAGCTGTTAACAAAATAGAAAATCTTCTCGTATTTCATTTTCTTTAATGCATCGCAAAAATACTGATATCAACTGACTGCAACTATCAACATCAGTTGACTGGTCCAGTTAGATGATTAATTTTAGAGGGATGGCATCGGCACCTTCTGCTATTTGCAGTAAAATATGTCTTTTGAGATCTTCAGAGCGCGATAGATTGACATCATTCGCAGTGCAGTTTATTGAATTGTCTTTATGCTTCAGAACCGAAGAAAATTTTTAATTCAAGTGCATATATTAGTTTTAAAAATTCTTCTGCTATTGTCTCTATGGCTCTTTTTTTTTCTTAGTACACAGATAAGATACTTCATAAGAAGCTACTAGCAAATTCTTTTCAACTACTGCAATGTTACATTTTGTAATAGTAAGCCGGCATCAAATCGTGCTTTCTTTGATTTCAAGATGTTAAGATGTTATGACCTGCAGATTCATCATCATGCTGATTATTGAAATGTTCTACAGGTTTGAGTGTTTAAGATAAAAGTTGGGAAATATTTTGCAACATAAAATGCATTTTGGTTCGTTGCGTACCATCTTTTTCTCTTGTACAAGTAAATCCATGAGCGACATAATCGTCTTTCCATTCCGCTTTTCGACAGAACGTGGGTTACTATCTAAGGATTTTAAGTTTTACTGACGTTTATTTTAATTTAAAACTGTACTGTCCTCTCTTATTTTTCACTTCCGCCCAGAATAAACGTGTGACTATGTATACGCAAATTGTACTTGCTAACGTTTAAGTATTTACGTTGTGGCCTTTTGCCAAGAGCACAGTTAGGTGGAGAGAAAGTGAGCCGCCTTGCCACTGCATTCTACGCGAGCTCTCAAGCAGCTGATTTCCGCCTTTAAAACCATAGGTTTAGTCCTATCAATATTTAAAACATAGTGTAGTTTTCCTTAGTTTGCACTCTACATACATAATCAACTAAAAGGCCAACCTTAGCGTTATTCATCTGTATCAAGTATAGCTTTTATTTAAATTTAGTTAGTTAGAAGTTTTTATATTCTTACGTTCAGACCACAAGTGGTTGATCTTTGTATCCCAAAGTGCAGGAGTGCATGTAATGTGGAAAATAACGGGTAATTAAAACCCTTCTCATCTTGTCGGCTCTTCTATACTCCATAAGATATACGAGTAGTTTGTAGTCAAACTCACTGTTTAATCAGGACAAGTCATGTTCGCCAAGCAGATTAGGAGTAATAGTGGTCCTGATAACTATAATTAAAAAAAAATTAATTACAAAATGTATATTTTTACCAACGGGTAAATTTATTTAATTCAATAAATACTGCACAACATTAATTAATTAAAGTAAATATTGTTACAAACATCTATTACAAATTGTTCTTATTCAAGGTATGCGAACACATCTCAGCTACTTTCTGTACTGCACGTGACAGTGTGACTTTATTAACTGCATTTACTGATGACTGATGACAAGCGCAATATACTGACCAACAAGGTTATAATAAATCTCAGTAAGCCTCCCCCGTACATCCCGTGCAACGCAAATGAAGTCATGAGACGTCACGACTTATCCTCGCCGCTACTATTGGTCGATTTTGCTTGCTTTCTAATCGTTGCAGTTTGTAACATGCAGTGACGCCTCGATAATTTTTGAAATTTCTCTCGCATCACTGGAAATGCTCTCACACACCTAAAGGTGCACGCACCTCAGGTTAAGAACATCATAGAGATAATTTTAAATTGCGTTATTTATTCATTATTGCATGCATATTTAGTGTAATTAATGCACTAAATTTTATTTCTCTGATTTTATTTATCAAGATCTAATAATGATTAAGTTTTAGTGGTGCACGCACCCCAGGTTAAGAACATCATAGAGATAATTTTAAATTGCGTTATTTATTCATTATTGCATGCATATTTAGTGTAATTAATGCACTAAATTTTATTTCTCTGATTTTATTTATCAAGATCTAATAATAATTAAGTTTTAGTGGTATATGGCTGAAAACCACTAGTGATGGAGAGATCTACAGAAATTATTCGTTTATAGATTCTGCGGGGAAAATATATTATTCTGTGCTTTAGGGTTACAATTTAAAATTCGCGAAAACATTATCAAGAATTAATAAAGCAAAATGACATCAGATTTTGCTGTTAATTTTTTAAAAAAACTGTTAATGTCTTTTGGGAGACATTTTACCGGGGGAAAAAACACAAAATGGTACAACCACTTTTTAATATTACATTCATTAATGCTGATTATTCAAACGCGATTCACGTCTCTTATCATTTTCCTGCAAATAAAGCATTTTTCTTAGCTTATATTTATTTGCTACATACATACGTAGCAGTAAAATCCTTTCGGCGAGGTCTTCAGTAATTATTATCTTTGCAATTTATATACTACCTCATCCTCATCTTGTGATATTCATATTGATGCATTAGTGTATGTTCTATTAACTTTTTTCTGGAATTTTATCATGGATACTGATGCATCAGATTTTACTTTACATAAAGCACTAATCATTCCACAGTCACATACTGTTTATCATATGAAAAACATATTTTCTGAACCATTTCGTAATGTTTTCGTTGATCCAATTGTGTTCATTACTATATCGGTTTTGTCCATTGTTCCCAAGCATTTAATTGCAATCCGAAAACGGTTTTTCTATTGTTTCATTTCTTCGAGAGCGTCTTGGCATGCTTCCTTCCTTTAAATGCATAATGGATAGCATGTAAACAGCTTTCTTATACTTCATTTTTATCGATAATAAGTTGTCGTATGAAATAAAAATTGTTTCTTCTAGTTTTTTCTCAGTTCGTCATATTACGCGTGTCCTTTCACATCGCATCCATTTTCCGTACTGATATGCAAAATGTTAAATATCGCGGAACTCATGCACCAAATGATCACATACAACGCATATTTTTCGTGTAATTGATGCTCTATATGTGCTATACAATTATTTTCCAGTATTCTAGTATTTGCATGTCGGGAATCATACTAAATTCACTATAAGCAATAAAATTTGCATATCTCCTTTTTATGAAGTGCCTTGCTTACAAGGACAGACAATTTTATTCAACATCTATTTTTCTTAGAGTAAACGGTTTAAATGATTGTCGGCCTTTATACGGGAGAAGAATTTTATCTGTACGAAAGTTTTGGTACTGATGAAATGCATCACTAAATCATGTTCGTAAACTGTTAATTTCTTCTCGTATTCTTCATAATCAGAATTACATTCATGATCATCAGCAAAATGTAGCCTTCTTCGGAGGAAATTGTAACAATCTTTGCTCGTTATCTCCACAAATGTATATATAGTTTCTTAGCAATCTGCATTTGTCCAATGATAACCTTTTATTCCTTGTAATTAATGAAGAAAAAGCACACACACGATATAGTTCATCCAGTTCCAGCTGTAAGGTCATTAGGGTTTATTTGTCTTCAACAGTTGTTTTCTTTTCTATTCTATTGCTCAAAAGTATAAATGGAATCTGCAGATGCTAATTTGGCACACGTTAATTGACAGTTAAATTCATTTCAGAGAGAATATCAAAGAACAGTGCCAAGAATATAGATTTAAGATTTGGAATGACTTAGTACATTCACTGGCTACCAAAGAAAACTCATACACGTATAGGGACATCAAAACCATTCTAGCTAGCTTGTAATTCCTGTTTTCTCCAGGTTTTGAACAAAACTTTTACGAAAGACACTGATGAATTAGTGTCACATTATCTGGCGTGTTCATTAGGAGATCAGCTTAATTTTTACAGCGTTTGGTAAAATTAGAACTTTGAACAAGATGCTGAAGCCCAGAAAAGCAAATGCATTGAATAAGATTTTAAATAGTGCTCTGACATTGTTTCAAAACTGAAACCATTGCCTTTGTGATCCTCAGGAACGTAAAGAAATTTATTGAAGATAATACTAATGTTGCTTCTCATCAATTCGGCTGTCCCCGAACATATACCTGTTATAGCTACGACCTGAGTGCATATAATTTTCATGTCAGAACTGATACTTACCTCTCTGACATTAAAATTATTCTATCAGGGGCACTTTCAGGCTCCTAACTTGAACTCGTTTATTCCATATCTTTATCATCACTATTCCAGAGACAAACTGCAAAAGTACCATTTTTGCTGATGACTCGGCAATCCTCACAAGGTCCTTAACAGTAGGCTTTTAGAAATCTGTAAATTGCGTTGAACAACTTCGAAGACTGGTATGATTAGTAGACATTTTAAGTCAATGTAGGAAAGAGCTTCTCCATGGATTTTAGAAAGGACAAATTACGTATTGAAGTTAACACAAGCCCCAGAATGATGGAAGAAGCATAAGTCTTGCGAATTAGTACTTAAGTGTAAGGTTTGCCAAAAATCTGAGCTTTAAAAAGCTTATGAATTATATGCTAAATTAGGGCAAAGCGGCATTTTCCAACAAATCGTAACCCAATCTGCCTTACTATGGATGAAACAATAATACCGATGTAAAAGTGCATCTAATTGTTCTCTCATTTTTAATTCAAAGTCTTCATTAATTGAGCGATTTTTACTTTCTGTTTACACTTTAGAAGATTTTGAAAGCTTTAATATACAGCACAGTTAGTTATTAAACATTTGAAAGGAAATGCAATTTCTCTGGATAATTGCTCAGCACTGGGTGCCGACAATGTATCAGTAATGGTAAGTTTGAAGACTGATATTGCAGGTATCAGAAGAAAAAAGAAAGAAAAATAAAAATTCAGATTTGTAAATTATGAGGACTCCTGTCACATCTTAAATTTAGCAGCTGAAAAGAGGCCATTATCTTTAGCAATGCGTGTGGATAGACACATTGTTGCTATTCATTATTAGCTTTAAAAGGACTCTAAAAGGGCAAAAAAATGAAACAATTCTAACAGCTGCATAATAATGAAATAAGAAAAATTTTGAAACATGTAAGTGCATGCTCGTTATCGTTACAGAAATGTTTGTCTAGAATCCTTAGTCAATGGAACCCACTTCTTATATTTTTATGGAAGCAGTAAATGCTTCTGGATTTAAGATAAAAAGCCGTATTGAAAGTTACGAAATACCTAAAGTAAATGGAGATGCAGTTATTATTTGCACTGTTAAAAATAGGTCTGAGAAAAGTAAAGAAATTTCCCTTAAAATTCTATCAGAAAAAGAAATTTCCATTAAAATTCCGTCATAAATAACAAACATTTTGAAACATGTGTGTGCATGCTCGTTATCATTTTAGAAATGCTTGTCCCCCAGCTAGTGGAACCCATTTGTTATATTTTTTAAGATAGAAGTAAATGCTTCTAGATTTAAGAAAAAAGGCTGTATTTAAATATTCGAAATACCTAAAGTGTTAAATATAAATGTATGACTGTGTATCCTCCAATTGCCAATAGAGGACAGTAGCGTTGTAAAAAGAAACCGTGATGTCATAATTGTGTATATGTATTAGTTCGTCTTTGGTGTTCGTCAATAAACGTTCTGTGAAATAACGCTGTCTGTTTATTACTTTAAAATCGATCCAGTCTGATTTATTAGAGATTTACGTATATTTTGTTTACTAAAGTAAATGGAGATGTAATTATTATTTCTACTGATAAAAATAGATGAGAAAACTAAAAAAATTTCTGCACCTGCGAGCAGTTTAATTTGTAGTTCCCAAAATAATACTACGAAATATAAGCGTAAAGCTGATGCAAAAATAAGAAAACTTGCTCCAGAAAGGAAACATTTTTCAATTACTGTAAGTTTGTCTTGTGAAGAACAAATATTTATGTATTTGGCTTCAGACCTTAACAAAGCGTTTTTCACTTTTTATCACTTTATTTTGCCATCATTCGAGTTCTTGATACAGTTCTACTGTGCAAAATTGCATTAATTTACGTTTCGTAATCAATGATTAGTGATCTGTTTATCTAAAACCGACATTTGTTTTGTCTTCGAATTCTATATGTAATGTAATTAATCTAAAATATAAAATCGTAAGAAAGATGAAAATTTGGTAATAGGTGCTGCAACTAATAGCGAACTGGAGTTCAGAGAACTTTATCTTTCAGGGTAAGACAAACGTAAGTTTTATTTTCATGCTAGAAGTTGCTTCTGCGAAGTTCTGTGAAATCTCCGTACGGCGGAACGGCTAGGGGTAAGTTGGGCTTTTACTTTTCATTCTATCAGGATAACTCTTGCATTTTATAAATTCTTTATTATTATAGTAAATATATACATATCATTACGAAACATCCTTAACCTTAATCACATCACAAGCTGTTCTCTCGCTTCTCGATTCTCGATTGCCATCGTGCGTCCCCTATCGGCGGCTTTTCTACAATGCCTTTTATTGGCTGACAACATTCGGTCATTCTGACCTGACAATCGTCCCGATTTTTCTGAGTACAAATCAATTTTATAATTAATACATTTTTCTACTTCAACTCGTATATACATTACGTAAAATACATATTACTAATATACTACGGAGAATGCACATTATACTAAAATTTGATATGATAATAAACTTACTAAAATATTTTTACACACATAAATTCACATATTTTTTATACATTAGCATAATAATCGAAATTTTCTGTAAATCATTACTAAATGCGTGATCTATATGAAATAACTCATTTGTTATCAGTCCTAAAATGATAAGTTCAAAAACATGCACTAAAGTCTTTCAGCTAATATTCAAAAAATCAAAATCAATTAATGTTCCAAAGTTTGTGAAGTTTTCTATCAGCAAAGATACGTAGATAAACACACAAACACACACACAAAGAAAAGGAAAGATCTCACTTTAATCACCGGGAAAAGCACTTCCATCAATCCTTACGGATAGATCTGATTGGATTCCGTCGAGGAATCAAGCTTGATAACTGGTCAGTATCTTGATCGTCGCCGTCGTCATCATCATCATCGTCAGAGCTGGGGTCACACCTCCATAGCTTCAGCTGTCTCACATGAGCAGTGGTGGTGAAGTAGCGACCTCAAACTTGTCATTATCGTCCCTAAAATTGTTCTTTTGACACGCTCTACCATACCATTGGCTTGGGAGTGTTTGGTAGAATTCAAAGTATGATGTATTCCATTATCTGTACAATACTGCTTAAATTGGTGAGAAGTAAAACAAGATCCTCTATCACTTATTATTCTTTCCGGTAGTCCAAAATCATTAACAAAATTCTTCAAAGACTGTGAAACATTTTTAGCACTAGTATTATTAACTGCAAATAATTCAATTAAGCAAAAATTCTCACGAACCTAGTCATGTTACTAATTATCACTAACAGTACTTAATTACCTCTCGAACTCTTTACGAAAGGTCCCAAGTGATCCACGTGAACTATAGCAAACGGTCTTTTACCAGGTTTTATGGGATGTAACAGTCCTTGTTGCTTGCCACCTGTCGCTTTATTCATAAGGCACTCAAATACACGCTGATATGTGTCTTCGTACATATCGTTTCATGCTTGGGAACCAATATAATTCCTTAATTTTGCTAACTGTTCTATTCACAGAAAAGTGACCAAATAAATCATGGAATTTCACCACTACACTCTTCCTCATGCTTTTAGGAATCACATAGAGTAGTCTCTCCTTTCCATCCACTATAGTTTACCAAAATAGTTATTCTTTTTAACACGTAATTCCTAATTATTTGTGTTTCCTCGGCAGTTCATTCTTCTTGTTTCTTCTTGAAAATTTCGATAATTCTTTTCAGTTCTTGGTCAGCATGTTGCATCATTAGTAGTTGCTCTTCTACGGTTAAGGACTGCCAAACTTCAAAACTTTTAGCTATTCTCGTCATCGTGTCATCAGCTTCCGATACAGGACCTCTGCTCAAAGCATCAATATGGGACAGTCGTTTTCCTGACCTTTATCTCTAAATCGTATTCTTGAATCAAACTACACCAACGGACTATTTCAGGATTTGTTGTCTTCTTCGCATTCATACATAGAAGAGTTTGACAGTCAGTAATAATTGTAAACCTTATACCGATTAAGAACTGTCTTAACCTGTCCAACGTCCATACGATGGCCATTAACTCCAATTTGCTTAAATGATACTTTTACTCTGCTTCTGTTGTTTTCTTGCTGACGCAATAAACAAGATGGCATTTTCCATCTTCATTCCGTTGCATTAGCATTCCACTCAAACCTTTTGCAATGGACTTCAGTATCCGCATGCAGTTGATAATGAGCTAATATGGGCTTATCAGTCAGTTGTTTCTTCAATAGTTCGAACGATTTCTTTTGTTTTTACTTCCACTCAAAGTCTCTATTCTTCTTTGTCAATCTGGTCAATGATTCGCTTTTTAACGCATACTTCGGCACAAATGGTCTGAAAAATACAGTCAGGCCCCAAAATCTTTGCGCTTCGTGCACATTCTTTGGCTCTGGAAATTCTGCTATGGCTTTTATTTTTCTAGAGCGCGGTCTAATACCATCTTCGTTTATAATAAAACCCAAAAATTCTGCTTCCTTTTCCCAAATTAATATTTAGATCATTTCAAGGTTAAATTTGCTTTTCTTAGGCAATCTAATACCTCCTTTAAGTTGAAAATCGTCTCTTCCCAAGATTTTCCAGGAATAAGTATACCATCCATATAACACAACACCCTCAACAAGGGGCCTAGGAGATACGACATTAGGCGCTGAAACTCAGCAGGACCATTTACGAACCCAAATGTCATCCTTTCGAACTGTTCTGTTTCATCTGTAGTAATGAACTCAGTCTTTAATTTAGCTTTTTCACTTAACGGTATTTGCAAATAGCCATGGACTAAATCCAAAGTAGCCATTCCTTATATCTGCTGATAACACAAGTATGTGATTGCATATTACATAAATTTTCAGTTAATGATGAACTGATTTACATGCTTAAGTTGTGGTTGTTTCTACTCAAGCATATACATTTTTTTCTGTTGTAAGGTATTTATTTAATACATTTCCAGTTTTATTTAATTTAATTTTGAAAGATGATGATATTGACGTTGCAATTGATAAAAAATTGTAGTCACAATTTTTTTTGTTTACAAACAGAAAACATCGGTAAAATTATCAAACTAGATAGGATGGACAGCCAGTGGAGTTTTATTGGAAAAGTGAAAGGTGCTAATAAAATTTTAAAGTGCAGTGAAATGTCTGGAAAAATGTTTGACATCCTGACACAAACCTATAGTAATACAAAGTGTGAGAAAATTTTCAGTGGTTTTAATAAAACAAGGACTAAATTTAAATTCAGTATTACCAATGACACCTTAGACAAACTTTTATCAGCAAATATAGACCTACGTGGCAACTGCGATAAACAAAATTACAATTTTTTTTTTTTAAATGAAAGCAAAATCTGCCACTGTTCATAGCATTTATATGAAAACTGATTAAAGTACATTTTCCATTAAAAGGTACAAATAATATAAATGTTTCTTTACAACTAAGTATTTTTGTAGCATTTGCATTTCAGAATTAGTAACTGAACTTTCAGATATTAATTATTTATTATTAAGGTAATTCGTTATTATGAAATATATTTTCTACATATTTTTATCATTTAAAAAAATCTGTCGTTCAGAAAGTTCTCCTGATTTCTTAAAAAGTCTGCTGTTTTTTACTATCACAGGCTGGCAATTATGATAGTGTTTTGCTTGTAGATATATAATTGTGCATGTAAGTTGAATAACTTCTGCTAAAGATAACGCCTGAAGATACATCTTAAAAATCAAGAAGCAGCAGCTCCAGTGCTGCAACTTAAACTTCAGTTTCGATATACGATCTAAGTGATGCGTGTTGCGGATCCTGGTGCATTAGTTGCTTCCAACTACTAGTCGTAAAAGAGTTAATAATTCTAAAATGCAATTTAGATGTTTCATAAATTTTAAAAAGCAGAAAATTAGAAACGTTGTGTAAGTAAATGCAGTCTGAATTCTCTTTTTAGGAGAAAAGTATTATTTTTCCTAAAAATTGAAGTATTGTAAAAGAATTGTACTTTAAGTGATTAAATAAGAAAAGCTATTGTCAACCTGGTGTCTAAGAAATATTCTTTTCCAACGATTGAGCTGGACGCGAGTGGATGCTGTTTGGTTTTGCATATCTTCATTTATGCAGTTTGAAATGCCCAATTCTGTTTTTCTTGTTTTAAAGTTATTCAAGTAATTTACCCGACTGCAATTTTTATAAGAAATCTGATGTGAACACCACATGACTTTTTCACATGACATGGCCTATTAAATTATACGCATTTATTGCTGTACTTCATTTAAAATTATTTCCTCGAATTCTTCTAAATTGAATAAAGAATCCTTCAAGAAAAGTCCAAAAACGACATCAAAAACCGCAAATTTTGAAATTTAATATTCCGGTCAATTTTTGTCATATGAGAGTCAAACTTCTTAATAAAACTTTCTGAAATTTAAGTACAGGGACCGCATAAACGTATAAAAAGATAGATTTGATAATTTTGTAAAATTTGTTGCTTAAATGTAAAAATATCAAAACAGGAACCTCTGTATCCTGTAAGACATTTTTTCTAACTGTATGTATACACCTACGACCAACGGTTGCAAGCATTAAGTTTGGATAGTGACTTTTGTAGACACGATGTATATTTTATGAAACGTAACGAATGTTGTTACTTCAAACTAATTAGCTTGGAATTGAATTAAATTACTCCTTTACACAGCATTGTATTACAACTTAAAAAAGCTTTTGTACTATTTATTTAAATTGCATGAATATTATTTGCTTATTCTTTCTGTAAAGCTTAAAAGACAGTTTCATTTTTCACACGTATTTCCTGAATATGTCCTAAAATTTGAAATGTGTAACTTAAAATTAGATGAAATCTCTCACGTTTTCTTTAAAAATGTTCTTAAAACAAATACTGAGACAGAAACATAACCTTAAAGTCTTTGCAGTAAAAATTCACGGCTGCATGTCATGTAGTCCTTTTCTATCACGATAGGTCTCGAATTCCAGGATGGTGACGGAAATTTAAATTGTCTGCACCTTAAAAGACAGAAACAATAAAGAGGTGTCCGTATTATTACGTCAACGGGAAAGAATACATTAGGAAAAAATGGTGAAGGGAAATTTCTGTCTCTAGTCGCCAAAGTTGTATATTTTAGAAGAGTTTTATTTTTTATCGCCGTTATGGACTCTGAATTGATACGACGATTTATTTGAATTTCAGAAGCATTTGCGGATGGTAACAATAAAAGCGATAGCCTGTCAAATGGACTGAAATCACATTTGCATAACAATAAAAGCGATAGCCTGTCAAATGGACTGAAATCACATTTGCATAACAATAAAAGCGATAGCCTGTCAAATGGACTGAAATCACATTTGCATAACAATAAAAGCGATAGCCTGTCAAATGGACTGAAATCACATTTGCATAACAATAAAAGCGATAGCCTGTCAAATGGACTGAAATCACATTTGCATAACAATAAAAGCGATAGCCTGTCAAATGGACTGAAATCACATTTGCATAACAATAAAAGCGATAGCCTGTCAAATGGACTGAAATCACATTTGCATAACAATAAAAGCGATAGCCTGTCAAATGGACTGAAATCACATTTGCATAACAATAAAAGCGATAGCCTGTCAAATGGACTGAAATCACATTTGCATAACAATAAAAGCGATAGCCTGTCAAATGGACTGAAATCACATTTGCATAACAATAAAAGCGATAGCCTGTCAAATGGACTGAAATCACATTTGCATAACAATAAAAGCGATAGCCTGTCAAATGGACTGAAATCACATTTGCATAACAATAAAAGCGATAGCCTGTCAAATGGACTGAAATCACATTTGCATAACAATAAAAGCGATAGCCTGTCAAATGGACTGAAATCACATTTGCATAACAATAAAAGCGATAGCCTGTCAAATGGACTGAAATCACATTTGCATAACAATAAAAGCGATAGCCTGTCAAATGGACTGAAATCACATTTGCATAACAATAAAAGCGATAGCCTGTCAAATGGACTGAAATCACATTTGCATAACAATAAAAGCGATAGCCTGTCAAATGGACTGAAATCACATTTGCATAACAATAAAAGCGATAGCCTGTCAAATGGACTGAAATCACATTTGCATAACAATAAAAGCGATAGCCTGTCAAATGGACTGAAATCACATTTGCATATGGAGGTCAAACGGCTCCGAGTGAAAACGAACTGACGCTTTTACTTGAGGAGTCACAGAGAACAGTGAGGTGGTTTATAAATTATGCATTTATTTGTAACTGTTCAATCATCGGAAAGTAAAAAATCATTTTCATACATTAAAATAAATTACAAAGCTTTTATAATTCTAATTTTTATAGTAAAGATGTTATGTTACATGTATTTATCTAAAATGATTATATGCTTTTGGGAATTTTCATCTTTCAAATTGCAGTTATTTTCATATAGTTTTAATACCACTTGATTTAACTATCTGAAAGTGCATTTGCGTTTTAATGTTTGCTAACTTAAATATAAAGTTATCTAAAATGATAACATCGAAACGTTTAAGATATATGCATTTTCTAAATTAATGATGGCTGTAATGACCTTACGGATTAATAAGGCACCATAAGGAAAACGACACCAACATTTATTAAAAATTAACTTTCAAAGAATAATGAAAAAAAAAATAACATTTAAAGAATAAAGGCAAACTCGGAGCACTACCTCGCTCCTACAACATAATTAACCTACAACCTGCCTCCTCTGAGGCTAACATGCAACTGGCCTCTCTCACTTGCTGGGCTCTGCCAGGCAGCTGATTGGCTCACCGCTGCCAGATACATGACACCCTCCGGTAAGATTGTGCTACGCCAAAGCGAAGCAGAATCTGAAAACTGAACCAGCAAATACAAACTTAAATTGTATACTCCACATACCAAATTAATTCAAAATATATGAACATGTATACATGACATAATAACATACTTTGAAATAAATGCAATAAACATTCATCTCACAACAGATGAACAGATGGCTTGATACAATACCGGAGTTCTGTAATAAAACATATATGCAATACTATTTCAAAACACACTATTATAATGCAATATTAAATGGAAACCAGTAATTTGATTTTCAAAACAGATGGAAAGTAGCTCTCGTACAATTCCGGAACAAAAGAAAATAACTAATGCAAAGTTTTAAAACATATTAGTTCATACTTAGTTCACACCTATTTCATTCACCCACTAGTCTTGAAAGACCATCTGCATTTTTTAATTGTGCACCAGGGCAATGAGAAATATGAATATTATAGCGCTGAAGTGCCATTGCCCACCTCTGTAATTTGGCTGAATGCGGTGCCGACTTATACAAATATAATAATGGATTATGGTCTGTGATCAGCTCGATATTCGATCCAAACACCCAACACTCGAACTTTTTTAATGACCACACAACGGCATAAGCCTCGCGTTCAATAGTTGACCAGTTCTGCTGAGTTTTCGAAAGTTTTTGACTGGCAAAGCTGATAGGATGCAAACTGCCTTTGCTGTCTCGTTGTGACAAGCAAGCACCAACACCATATGAACTAGCATCACACTGTATGGTGTAAGGTTTTTCTGGTTCTGGAGTGTACAGTTTTGGTGCTTCACACAGTCGACGTTTCAGTTCTTTAAATGCTGATTCCTCAACATCAGTCCATGGAATTCTCTCAGGAATTTTCTTTTTCGTAAGCTCCGTCAATGGGCGAGCTATTTCTGCATAATTCTTTATGTAATCACGATAATAGTTGAATAAGCCTAATGCACTCTTTAGAGCAGTCTTTGTTTTAGGACTTTTTATAATTTCAATGGCTTGTAATTTTTCAGGATCATGTTGATGTCTTCCAGCTCCTATTATATGTCCTAAATACTTTATCTCCGAACGTGCAAAAACACATTTCTTCACGTTCACCGTAAACCTGAGATCACTTAATGTAGTTAGCACAGCATCTAAATGTTTGAGATGCGAATTCCAATCTGGTGAAAAGATAGCAATATCATCAATATATGCTTTGCAAAAATCACTATGTTTTCTTAAGGCATCATTCATCACTCGCTGAAAAGTAGAAGCTGCATTTTTTAATCCAAAAGGCATCACTTTCCAACGATATTGGGAACGATGTGTCTTGAATGATGTTAAATCACGACTGTCTTCTTCTAAAGGTATTTCCCAGTAACCTTTCAAGACATCTAAACAGGTGATAACATTCGCGTGTCCAATTTTATTGATTAGATCAGTCACATTCTCCATTGGAAAATCAACAGGTTTGGTTACTTGATTCAACAACCTGAAATCAATACATAAACGCATACTTCCGTCTTTCTTGGCAACACATACGACTGGGTATGCTATTTCAGCTTCACTTGGCTCAATAAGACCCAAGCTCTCCAATTCCTCGATCTGTTTATCTACTTCAGGTTTCAAAGATTCTGGGATCTTATAGATATATGGCTTTTTTTCTTTCAGCTCCAGGTAACAACCGAATTCTATGTTCACCAACTCTGGCTATTTGGATCTCCCCAGAAAATAACGCGATGTGCTTGAGTAAGAGCTCGTGTAATTCCTTTTGTTTGCTATCCTCTAAATGACTAATATCCACCTCGATGTCCCTTCTAGTTACTGCGCAATCTCCTTTATTTGGAGTGTTATGAATTTCCCCAAACTCAGAATCATCTTCAAATATCACTCCCACAGTTTGTGCTCGAACATAAAATTTTCTTATTCTGTTCACATGAACATGCCTCACACTCCCATCGGGTAATTTAACTTTGTAAGAATGAGGATTTACTCTTGCAACAATTTCACCTGGACCTGTCCACCTAGCATATAGCTTGTTGCTAGAGTCTGGTATAAGTAAATATACTAGATCACCATTTTTAAATTCTTTCAAACTTTTGCGACGGTTAAAATAATATGCATAAGCTTCTTGTTTTTCCGCGGCAGATAAAGAAGCGAGCTCAGATGCTTTCTCTAAATTTATCTTTAATTCTTGTAGATAATCAACTGCTGAATTACTCAGATTAAGAGGTAATGGTATTTCACCGGACCATGATGATTTTAACACAGCTAAGGGACCTCTAGCTTCACGACCGTACATAAGCATAAATGGAGATACACCGGTAGTGCAATTTGGAACTTCACGATACGCAAAAAGTAAATAAGGTATGTGCTTGTCCCAATTAACAGGATCTGTGCGAATTACATGATGTAACATTTGTTTAAATACCCGATTCCATTTTTCCACTGAGCCGTTTGATGCTGGGTAACCAGGTGTCGAAAAACGAGGATGAGTTCCTAACCTTTTTTCGAATTCTTGAGTTAATTGTGAGGTAAAATAAGTGCCTTGATCGCTACAAATTATTTCTGGAATACCGGTTCTCATAAAAATATCTAAAAGAGCCTCACAAGTAGCTTTAGCAGAAAGACTTTTAAAAGGTATGACTTCTGGCCATTTTGAATGATTATCTATCAAACACAAACAATATTTATGTTTCCTTCCTGAAGGAGGTGAAATTTCACCAATAATATCTATATTTACCGTATGAAAGGGATATGGCGCGCGAACAATAGGAGTAATCGGAATTTTATCCGATTGTCTTTCCGGACTTTTTAATTGACATCTTTCGCATGTTCTACAATAATTTTCTACATCTTTGGATATGTTCGGCCAATAAAATGAAAGCTTAATTCTTTCTTTAGTTTTCCTCATACCTAAATGATTTCCGAATATGGAATCATGAGCTAATTGAAGGACTTTATTTCGATAATTCTCGGGCAAAACTAACTGTTGTATGTTTTTCCCACAAATTTTTTCTTTATGAAATAATAATTCGTCCTGTAAAAAGAAATTATTCTTCCCTACTTCTGCGTCCTTAAAAGAATTTATTAACGTTTGGCAGTTTCTCTGATCGACCTTAAATTTATTCGATTCCGAATAACTGTTTAGTCTTTCATCATTCTGATTCGCAACTGAGCTATAAAAAAGATTTACATTTGACAGTTCAACGGCGCCAACCTTAGGGTGTTTTTGTTTATGAGTTTCCGGTTTCGTCTCGGGGTAGACCATTGATTCATTCTCGTCTTCAAATATGCGATCCCATACATCTGGTGTAATTAAACATTGAACATTTAGCTTATCTGTCAACGCGAAAAGAGCTTCTACGCGCGAATATAGACAACTGTTTGGTTTTTTGTAATAAATGGGAATAGTTGCTAACGTTGCCTCTATGACGTCGCCAAATGCGGAACTTAAAATGATTTTACCCTTACTTTCTATTTTTAAATCAGGAATTAATGTAGTGTTCAAAATTGGTATTTCCGTACCTGAATCTTTTATAGCTTCTACTTGCTTCCCTGCAATGTAAATAGTAATCTTTTCCAAGGAATAAAAATTAAGTTTTCCGTCGGAACACTCGGGTTTTTGTAAATGTTTAGAATTTACATTTGTAACAACCGCATTGTCCTTCGGTTTAGTTGAAGTGTTAACTTTCGGTTTGACCGGGAAATTATCGTTCTGTTTATTGGACCTCTCAAATTTATTTCGCCTGTTCGGGCAATCCTTAGCCAAATGTAAACTGCTACTACACACGTAACATTCTCGCGGTTTAAACGAATGTTTCTGTTCATTTACCACTAAATCTTTTCTTAGCGCTGGTGGAATATATTTAGAGGTTTTGTTGTATGAATCACGAAAATTAGCGCATTTTTCACCTCTTATGTCATCAAAGATTTACCTTTCGCGATGAAGTAAGTGTCGCATTCCTTCGCTAGTTCTTCTGGACGTAGCCAACTTTCACCTTGTCGAACTGCAACATGGCACGCTAAATCACTATCCAATGTTTGAAAAAGTTTGTCAGAAATTATTAAGTTAATTAAAGACTCAAAATCATTGACGTTTCTACTTTTACAATAATGGATCCAACATGATCTTAAACGAGAGGCGAACTGCAAATGAGTTTCCCCCGTCAACCTTTGAGCTTGGCGAAAATTTTCTAAACATATAATTGGCGATGGTTCATATTCCTTAAGAATTAAAGATTTAATTTTTTCATAATCTTTCAAATCATCATCTTTAATATATACTAGAATATTAGAAGATTTATCACCTATCAGTTTAAGTAAAATTTCAGACTTAAACTCATTTGGTACGTTCTTATGCTTAAAAGCCCTTTCTATGGAATCAAAAAATAAGTTCCATGCTTCACCCTTTTTAGGTACAGAAATCGATAATGCCTGTACAGCTTTCAAAAGCTTATCTAATGAAAGTGTATTTTCTACGTTATTACTAGATTCGTTGCTACTTTCGATTTGCATTAAACGCAATTTCACAATTTCTTCTGACTTTTTCCTTTCTTCAACCGTAGTATTAAGAAATTCAATAACAAAATCTTTATCTTTCAAATATTCTTTAGAACTTAAAACTTATCTTTTAATTCTACAACTTTTAAACTAGAATCGGCTTCTTCACCTAGTTCCTTCAACACCGAAATCAAATCACTTTTAACTACTCCTTTAAACATATTTAGAAGAAATTTTCCTTAAAGTTACAACAAAAATTTCTCACCTTTTCTCCAAAATCCAGTCGGCTTCGTTAGCTCTGGTTCACGAAAAGAGCGTGCTGTAATGACGTTACGGATTAATAAGGCACCATAAGGAAAACGACACCAACATTTATTAAAAATTAACTTTCAAAGAATAATGAAAAAAAATAACATTTAAAGAATAAAGGCAAACTCGGAGCACTACCTCGCTCCTACAACATAATTAACCTACAACCTGCCTCCTCTGAGGCTAACATGCAACTGGCCTCTCTCACTTGCTGGGCTCTGCCAGGCAGCTGATTGGCTCACCGCTGCCAGATACATGACAATGGCCATTGTACTGCTCTGTTAAAGCCTAACTGTTAACTATAATGTATACTTTAGACCTTCTCTAAAATTATCTTGGTTCCGAATGGTTTTTATCTTGTGTAGAGGTGGTCGTCTTAAACAGGTAACTTGTAATGCTGGTGTTTATTTATGCTCTTGGAAATGCTAGTGGCTTTCAGAAGTGGTCGTCTTTGACTGTCTGAGCTATAGCCCTTAACGGCTTTTTAATTGTCAAAACAAAAATCAAGTCAAAGTTAAACATTGAAACAAAATTTTTTAACCCAATTTTTGTATTTACAACTGAAATTTTCACTGAAATTTACAACTGAAATGACATGTTCTAGCATCAAAGTAATTTAAATTATTCTACGTGGATTGATATTTTTTCAGATTATTTAAGTCTTCCAAAATAAACTTATGCTATTAAAAAAAGTTGTACAATGCTATGTTTCTGTACAGTGGTACTGTGTTAAACTACCCTGATTAATACTTACATCAGATTCTACGAGTTCAGTTGCTGCATTACTTTATTGTTAAGTTTGGGCATTTCTAATAAAGTAACAGCAAATTCTAAGCCTCATACAAAAATTAGTGACTAAATATTTAATTAAAACTTGTAAACAAAAACAAACATATATCCTATCCATAAATATTCAACAGTAAACTAAATCGCACTTACCTAATTCATATTTAATCCTTCAACAGTGACGAAGTATTGTGCGTTAAAAACTTTTGGCCCTAATGTCCACGCAACTAATTAAAATAAGCTTATTATAATTTTAGAGTTTTAGCAATTTCCCATTTACCACAACTGAAGATGTAGGGCTTGAAACTACGCATTTTATTCTAGACTTTAATTAACATACTAATTTAATTTTTATATTTTATAAAGCAGTTCTTCACGAATACAAATTAGTCAAGAAAAAATAGAAAGGGAATTAGATTTACACTTAGTCAAATAAATTGCGTTAAAATATTATACCTATGTTATTAGTAACAGATTCTTCACAGAAAATGCAACATTAATATAGCAAACTGAGAACAATTTGAAGAGTATCCACTTATCTATCTTATGTCATATCCACTTATCTATTTTTCTCTGAAGATAATCGATGAATTAAGCGGCAATTGCCTGTCATCTATTAATTTTACTGTACATTTACTATTCACGGATCGCAACGTGTCATACATATATAACCTTCTGAGAATATTTACGGATTCTTATGTATGGTATCCACAACATGTCTTACCCAGCCTTTATTTAGCATTCGCTGGTCGTATAAATATATTTCCTTTTACAAAAATGTTTTACATTACGGAAAGATTCATGTTTTCGTATTTTTAAATTTAAAGACCATCAGTTTTGTAAATGTTACGAAAGCTAATTTTTTTATATGTTCTTTCTATTCTTATATTTTCGAAAATGCTGTGCTTCTTATAAAAGATAAAACACAAAATATTTGAATCCCGTAAGCAGTCCGTATGTAATTACCCGTATGTAAATCCCTTATGTAATTACAGTCAGGATACATTAAAGGAAGATGAATTCGTAATATCCCCTCAAATTTGCGACTTCAAAGACCTATAATAATATTTCTGCCATTAAAATTGAATAGCAATGCAACTAAGCATTTTACAAATGACCACAACTTAAGTTGCAGATCTTTTTTAATCTCTTACCTTTTAGCCCTTTTGACGGAAGGACTAAAAAATAACACAAAAGCCCTTTTGCCGAAACGAACACGGCAAGTTAATAAAAGTCCTTATGCTCTGACAACACCAGTAATATCACGAAGACCATAAACGGCTAATAAGCACTTGCTATTCTTTTTTAATGAAGTTTAAACAGTTTAAATGTTTCAAATTATATCATTCGAAACATATTTGATATTTTGTATTGTCATTTATTTGTGAATGTAAGCATAGACGTAAGTAAGGCAAAAGATATAATTTTGCTGCAAAATTTCAAACAAAATTTAAAAGACGTATATAAGCCACGTTTTAAGTTGCGGTACAAGTCCATATGTATGTAATTAACGTTCAAATAAGTGGTTTCTAAATTAGCTGTCAGACGAGTTAAAGATACCAGCTACGTAAATCCTCTTCTATTCTAAAAAGAAGTAGAATTAAACATCTAGTCTTTCAAAAAATATTGTAACAGCAATGCTATGGATGGAACTGAAGATGATGCTATCTGCAAAGCGAGTGACAATGATGTTAATTGTGAAACGGAGGACGACTTAACATCAGCGTAGAAAGGCTTCCGAAAATTGCTGAAAAATTCCGAGTCGAGAAGAAATTTGACTGAAATGGGACGGTAAGCCTCTAACCAGCACAAAAAGTAGAATATTTAATGTAAATTGCAGTTAACTATTGTAGCTGGATTCATAGTTTTTTCAGTTATTTGATATGATGTGTGAAAAAGATGTTAAGTAGATTTGAAATTAAATGCGATAATTTAAAAAAAAATATCAAGTCCTAATTATACAAGTCTCGAATTATATTGCTTCATTATTACGTATAAGTTGTGTCTAAATTTAATATGGTCTGATAAAGTTCAACATCAAATTATACACATTAATCTCATTATTTATCTGAATAATAATATTAATGTGCGTAATTATTTCGTTTTTATGTCCATATTATGTTTTTACGTTAGGTTGTGTTTCATTAGTTTAATTACATCTTTTTTGAATTCAAATTTTCCTTAATTAAGCCTTAGTAAGAAAAATCTCTTATTGTCAATTTTTGCGTGCCATTCTGTTGAAGAACAATTTGTATTTAACTTAACTTCATAATTATAATTCATTTAAATTATTGCCTTTATACTTGTACTGTAAATTTTCAGGCATTTCACCATCCCATTAGCCATATAGTACTCCCATTAGTAATCATAATGAAAATCATACACCACATTGTAAAACTTAAAGTGTTTCACCCAATGCTTGTAAGACAGTTCTCAAATAAATTATTAAAATTTTATGTGATATAACTGATATATATAAGTTTCTATAAATAAATTCGTAAAAACATGATTAGTTTTTATGATAATTTAAAATTTCCATTTTCATATACAACTCTTTTTTATCCTTTTGTTTTTTCTGATTTTGAAGCATAGCGTGTATGTCAGCTGCTTCAAATAACCCAATTAAATTCTGTTGTACTTTTTTAGCTTTGATTACGCTTTGCAATTCATATCATTTTTCAACTTCTGAAGAATGCTTTCCTACTTCCAAATCCAAATTCTGCATCATTACAGATTTTCATCCCTTTTTCATTTAGTGCTACAGTGGTTTCCAAAGGTTAGGCAAGAAAGTGTAAAATGACGATAAATCGTCTAAAAACAGATCGAAAATTTTGAAATTTCGCATCGGGTATCATTATGCGAAAGACTGGGGCTGCCACCGCCTTACATAAATACCTTACAGTTTAAAGCCTGTTGTTCAGGGTGGAATCGCTATTATACGAATGTGAAATATGCAGAATTGCGTTATAGACCCACAGCCAGTTAGAAGTTGGTCAATGACTAGCTGACGTTGCAAGGTGGCTAAATGTCAACTGTTTCGTGGTAACCTGGTCGTGGAACTCATTTCTAACTATTGGTTCAGTCCTCAAAGACCTATGGAAGGTAGGTCAAGCGTTACAACTTCTGCAAATGATTCGCATTTGCTACTTAGTGCACGCCATGTGAGGACTGAAACTCCGTCTCGGCTTAAATCCGCTCTTATTTCTGCTAAACGAAGGACTGTATCAGCTATGACAGTATGCAAAAAGCTGCATGCTCTAATGAGTCCCACTTTGCTTTACAGAGTGATCTTCGACGTGTTTATATATGAAACGCACACGCGAACACTCGATATCGTCCACCTAAAATATAGGAAAGGGACATTTATGCAGGAGATAGAAAGGGTGTTTACACATTTTTAGAGCTATTACTGGGCTGTTTATTTTATGTTAAATATATATAAAGAGTTTTTTTTTATTTCCTAATTGATAGCCTTTTTTCTGACCTATATCGTGATTCCCATGATAGAAGAGGTTTTTGTAAAATGTCCAGGGTATTGATGTCCCTTCCTATTCCTCTACATTCTACAAGTTATCATTGTAGGGATTTGCGCATAGAGAAAGATCTTTTCGAGAGACCGGTGGTGAAATATCAGCGGATTTGCAGGACTACATTGTAAAGCAATGCAGTACTATATGCAATACCTGCATCAGTCTTTATTTTTTTTCAAGGAATGTTGTGATACATTTCGAAGTATGACTTGTAGCTTTGTCTTGATAAAGTTTTATTCTTTGAAAGTCATTGGTTAAAAGAAATGGAATTTCTGTGGTAAATATCGGCCGTAAAACTTCCTCTTGATAGTAATTTGAGTTTACTTTACAATTCCTTTCCATTTATCTTATTTTTAACATTCCACTGCACCGGAATCCTGCAACATCATACACCCCTTCTTGGAACTTTCTTCATTTGAAGTTGTATCAACAGTTATTCTGCTTAAACTCTTGCTTTGACACATTTTCCATGCAATAGATGTAGAGGATTCATTCGACAAAGTTTAAGTAAATTGATTTCCGAATATTCTTTTAAATAGATTAATCAAGTAAGGAATATATTAAAAAAATAAGACTAACCCTAAAGTTATGATAAGTGCGACGTGATTTCAATATGTAAAACAACTGTCATATCAGCTAACATAGGAAATTTAAATAAAAATTTATGGAATATATTTTTTTTTCATAATAACTTAAAATTAGAAATAAAAGAATCCGAGAAATAAAAGAATGATGTCAGTTTATTCAGAATAAAATGCTCTGTAAATTAAAATAAATTATAAAAATCGATGATTTAAACATTTTAAAAGCGTACTGGATCCTAGGAAAAAACAAAGTGTGTGGCGTGGACGCACTCAGCTGATTAAGGTCAAAGGCATTCTTTTTTTCCTCTTTTCCTGCCGGAACGTGAGAACATGAACGAATTTTTCCCTGTCTGCCTGCGGGCTTTCTCTGGCATGTAGCGGGGAAAAGTGAGTGCCCGTTGTTTAAAACGGATTGTGTTGTCATTTATTATTACGTTTTATTGAAAACAAAGACCAGTTTTCGTTATATGTGTATTGCATCTACATTAACGTTTAACAATATTTTACACTGTTTTTACCCGAAATATTGTGTAAAGTTTTCTATTAATTTCATGAGTTAATTAGTTTTGTTAACTGCTCATTGTTATGAAGAGTTTGTCTGAGATATTGTAAAATAAACCAATAAAATAATTGATCCACCTTCGTTTTAGTCCAAAGGTGTAATTTGCTTTGAAGGACTATTAATTTCGTTTTGGTATTTTGCCTTGAAAGCTATAAAGGGCGAATCACTTTTCAAATTGTTGCCACCAAATATTATCGCCCTGTGTTATATTTAAAGAAATTAAATAATGAAGAATCTGCGTAAATGTATGCATTTTTCTCGCGCTGTGATAAAACAGCGGTACCTAGAACCATCAAAATTTGCATAACGTAATCTTCATAGAATATGGACATGTGGAAGCCCTAATTTGAATTTGAAATTTGTTTTATTATCGATTTCATATTTTGTAACAGTACAACACATTTTTGATTAAAAAACTAAACGATTTCAAAGCAAGCAGTGGCAACACTGTATGAAAAAAACATTTTTATCTCCAGCGCACGAGACTCTATATCGGAAATTCTAAAGATATGCTCATTTAAAAATTATTTTGCGATATCGCTGTTGAACTGAGTTTTATGGTTTGAGTACGTAGAACATGATATTTAATAAACAAATGTAACGTACAAAACATTAAAAAACGCCCCTTTGGACGTAATTTAAAATCTTAAACCTTTCAGATTTTTTTTTTTTTTTTGTTGTTGTTGTTTATATTATTTTATTATTGTTTAATTTCGTTTAACCTTTCGTTTAAGTCTCAAAATGGATATACAACTAAAAGTTGCAAGTTGCATTTATTATTTACTTTTTAATTCTTCTTAATTAATTCTTAATTCTTCTTCTTAATTAATTATTTTTAATTCTTCTTTAATTATTTACTTTTCATTCATACAATTCCATATTGCAAAGAGTTTTATTCAGTTCGTTAGAGAATCGGGGGGCTTAGTGATGGATCTATGTAGCTCAATAAAAAGGTTAGATTTCCTACTAAGACGCTTTACTTTCTCGTACTGTAAATAGTTTCTTTAAATTTGCATACAGTTTTTATTTTATTTGAAGAGACCTGTTACAACTGCTTTCTCGTTCAATAAATTTGAGAACATCATCATTAAGTTTAGGAGATTTACGTACCACTTAAATTCCACCTGATAGTATAAATAACTCTCTTCACCTTATGCTACACTTAAATCTTATTAAGCATTTTCATTTCGTTCTTATATGATTTATAAATATATTATGGAAACCCAATCGATCTATTTCGTGTGCATAATTTGATCCTAGATACCTACATAAAACTATTGCAATTCATTCCGCACGGGATCTCTCTCTTCTCTTCACTGTACCATCATTTCAATGAGAATATCAGAAATTGAATAAAATTATAGAAATTAATTACATTTCCATTAACGACATCGAAGTTACTTGTGATAAGCGTCCGACTGCCTCCGCACTTGACACTAATTGACTGAACCTGTCACGCGGATGTCGTTATTCGTCGTAATAATTATTCACTGGAGTAGGCTCACGACATGTTGATATACAGAACTATTAAACTGCACAGTTACTTGTATATGCCATTTTGTGGGATTTTGATGCGTTACTAGACTAAGTTTATAGATTTTAGGGTTAATATTACTGTAATAGTCATTAGATAAAAGTAGCTTTCAAAAGCGTAATTGGAAACTTACTTGCGTAAATTTCAGGAATTATTCTGACGAAGTAAATAAATAAAAATTGCTAAATCGTTCTGAAGCGCTTTAATTAGCAGCATATATAAAGACAACAAGGAAAAATAGACATATTGTTTTCTTATAATGAAAGAATGTTATTTTAACCGGCATGTTTTGCAAAGTGTGTATTGTTATTACTTATGCTTACTTGCTGCCCACATCAGCCCACGAAATTCCTTGTGGCAATAAGTGCAACATACGCTGTCGTTGGCAACAGCCTTCACCACCAATTTTGATGGACAGCAACCCGAAGGGGGCCAGGTCCGAGGGTCTCCTACACCTCTCCCCTTCTGCCAAACCACACGAGAGGACTTTTGGCTCTTCGCATATTTAAAGCGCCGCCATGCCGCACCGACACTATATATTTACGAACATCCATGCCTTATCCGGGGTTCAAACCCGGGCCCTTTGGCACGGCAGTCAGCGACGGTAACCACTATATCGAGTTGGGCGACTTTGCAAAGTATTATAAATATAATCATTACGGATTACCAATTTAACATTACATATGTAATAAAATATTTTGATAATATCTGACATAGCAGTGATACGGGATAATACTTTTAAATATGACGTCGTAGGTGCATGAATAGAGAACTGTGCATAGCTTCACATATCAGTTTTATTTAAATTTAACTTCATGTGCAAGCATGCTGATAGTCTAGAGCTACAAATTTTTGACATTTTAGCAGCACAAAAAAGAGAAGAGAAATGCGCAGTTTGCAATATCAAAGTTTGCTTAAGAACAATACATTTACAGTTTTACTTTATTCCTGTAAGTTAATTAAAGTTTCAACCCATAGATTTTAATATTATCATTGGCTGAAAACTCTTTTACGTTAAGTAAATATATGTATCAAGCATATCAACAAGATTAAATTTGAAATGAGATAGTTCTGAGAGACTCATTACAAGCATATTACTAATTTTAGATAAAAAGGGGAATGGTCAAATTAAAAAGCAGACTTATAAGGCTACTGTGAATTGAAGTTAGAATTTTATCTTACATAAATGTACAGCATATTACAGGATATAATTTTAATATAAAGTCGTCGTATTGATATCATTTCAATATTATATATTTATAAGCTATTATAATGCAATTTTAAATCAAATTGCAATGCTTAAATTCAGCCGAATCCCACCAAAATCTTACTCTAGTATTTCTCAATTTTTGAAAGGCATTGTAATTCCATCTATTGCGCTTGGGAGCTTCAGATGAAATGAGTCTCCGATTATTTTTATGAAAATTAATACCCGTGTCAGTAAATACTGTTGTTATTCATGCAGCATTCGTTTAAAAGTTAGAGCTACTGGTATTACCAATTAACTAACATATGTCTCACATTCTCTGTGAAATGTTAAATACGCTAGAAAACCTTGAACAGCTTTGAAGAAATACTCTGTCAAAAAGTATGGTCCCGTTAGAAAACAAAATATTTATGGGTCAACCAATCGAAAAGACTTTGAAGGGGTTAGAAAACAAAGAAAATAATTCTTTTATCTAATCAATAAGCATATTATTTAAAATAATTTATTTTATTTTATCATGAATGAATGGTTAGAAAAAATTATTAGGACCTTCCAGAATCTTCCTTTGTCTTATACTTAAACATTACTGACTTCCATTCCTCACCGGCCATAGGCTAACTTGGTGCTACATAATTTTGGTAACTGAGCATGACTGTTTCTAGTTTCGCCGGTAATATTTTTCTGTATACCTTCGCGAGCTGTGTTTTGTTGCGAAAAAACTCTTTCTTTTGGACACTTTCACAGAAATTCGTTCTCGTTAGAAGAGTGATATATTGTGGTAGCCAAAGGTAAGTGAGAAACAAAGGATTATGACACAAGCACAGACGTCGACATTATGCACAACGAAAAAGCCACATACAAAGTAAAATAAGGAGCAAGGAACTGATGGTACCACGAAACATGCTATTTTGTTCTATGCAAATGAGCAACTTTCGGAGTTAAGAGAAAAATTTAATGATTACATTAGCCTGAATTACCACTAGTGAGCGTGAAAATCTATAAATGAACTCCTGAGTCCACGCCTATCAAAAAACACTTTCACTGTGATAAAACATCTCCTGTGATGAAACTGTGATGAAATGTCAACAACTTGAAACAAACTTGAAACAAATGGATTTCGTAGCACTGTGAGTAAGAAATTAAGTTGTTCCAATGTGTTCGTTAGACATGTGTAGCCTATACAGTAATTTTCTTTTACACATGCGAAACAGATGAAAAAAGTGTAAACATTATTTACTTTTTTTCTGTAAAACTTATGCGAACATTTTAGCTTCTAAATAATTCTAAAATTTCTAAGAAGTTTCAGCAAAACAGGGCAATTTAATTACAACTGTATTAAATTTTTCTTCCCTTTTTAATATTCAATAATACTTTTTAATATTGTTCAGGAGTATGCACATAGGAAAATACCCCATTATATTTTCTTCCAATATGTTAATAAATGTGCAGTCGCTCATTTATTTTACTGAACACAAATTCTGTTGTTGTAAAACTAATTACAACCATAATCTAAAAATAGTTTTAAAAGAGGCTTGCACTAACTGTGTCAAGATATCATTCATTTACCTTTTCCCTGACAAATGTTTTTTAGCTGATGATTTGGTGAACAATGTGATGACATGGTTATTTGTTGAACAGTTTGATGAAATTTGGATCATTAAATTATGTTCTCTTTTTATATTTTCCAAAAGATTAAATAACAGACTCGTTATTTATGATTCTTTTCTGGCAGACAAAATAAGTTCTTCGAAAATTTATTTTATTTTTATGTTGCATGTTGTTAGGTTTATTTTTTCAACGCAAGCAAACAATGTTCCACGTTTATTCTAGATGCAATTCAAATATCAATTTTCTCACATACATTCTTTGCGAACGTCAAAATATGTAATTAGATATTTTATTCCATTAATTTCTTTTCAGTGAAACATTCGTTGAAAGATGAAACGCGTTTGTAACTTAATGAATGCATTAAATGATTAATGAAAAAATACTTGATAGCAGCTATTTAGAACCGGAATTTCAAAATATGCTAAACTTCCGTAGTACTGCCTGGGATAATCTGACAGTTAAGCAGACACCCTTTGATAATATTCTGTCGTGCAATTAATGAGAGAATCACTGATCACTTTACCGCAAAATATTCTGCAATTACTTTAGTGGTATAAAGTCGTTTTTGTACATTAATAATTTATGGTCTGAAACATTTGAATTATTTAAATGCTAAGAAAAGAAATTGTAATAATGTTTACCTGCATTATTATACCGTAAAATATACTAAAATGGAATCCATATCCTATAACTCCCGTACATTTAATACATAAACTGTCATTTATCAAAATATTTCAACATTTTCAGTAATGTTAAATTGAAATTAGGGTTGTTAATAAACGCGTAGACATAGTACGTAGGATAAATATATAACTGAAATAAGAAACCAACAATTTTATAAGATGAATTTTATCACAATCTCCGTTGCGTTTAATTGAAACTAAACCCGCAGTAGCTTGGGGTACATTTGTATATGAAAATTAACAATAAAGTATGAATGTTTTCATACGTACCATGCAATAATTTATGTTATCATCTAACGACTTGGTCGTATAGCATCAGATGTGTATTGCCTCTTTAAATTATAGCCTCATTCACACTTATGAAATATTACAAAGTAAGAAATTTCAGCCGATTTATATTCACCCTTCGATTCTTTTCCGTACTTTATGAAAATGCTGTTTAAAAATTTATAAGGTAAACGTGTTCCTTTTTTATTTATTTTTATTTCATTGATATATTTTTAGGACCTGCATTGTCTAAATCACTGAACAGGGTGAAAACTATTTTCGCCAATTTGTTGCAAAAATGCACCACAGTTAATTGAAAAACTATACGTAAATAAAGTGCACATATTAAGTATTTTACTCACTTCAAACAAGGCAGCAAACTTGTCTTAAAATAAATTTCTCATGTGCTCTTATTCTAAGCAGTTTTCAAATTTTAATCTCTCGTAAAAGACCTCATAAAAAAGAATGCGTCATTATAAGAAAGTGGATGCGGAAATAATATTTGCATTGATTTCATTATTCATTCTAAACATAAAATTTCTTACATTTTCCTTAAATAAAAAAATAATAAAACAACTGATTCAAAATCCAAATTGAAAGCTTCCCGGAGCACATGTTCGGGTGCAAGGCTACAAGTGTTCAAAATCTGGTAGTTCTAAGTGCGCAGTACACTGAAATTACATACAGATACTTCGTTTTTACTTTCTTGTATGAAGTAATCGCGAGAAATTTCGTTTATGAGGTTTCAACAAAAATATTAATTTTAACCATTCCCATATCCATTTTGATTATTTTCTGTGCGACATCTGGGACAGAATGAAGAACTGTTAATTATAAAATCGACTATAAAATGGACTCAAAATGGATGTTGACATTTTGCATGTGAGTACTAGAGAATCTAGTTGTATCCTTTTCTTTTTTACAATCGGCAATACCAAAAATCTGTATTATATATATATATAATATACTTTGTATATATATGTGTGTGTGTGCGTGTATGTGTGTGTAAGATATAAAAAATACGATGGCTTTGCCCTGCCCTAAGAGGCAGACTATTATTAACTTTTCGCAATTTCAGGATCTTTTCCCTACACCAGTACTTTCTGGCATGTTATATAACCGCTAGTACAAATACTGAATACGCGCCATTTTTCGTCAGACTGCTTTCTTCTACCGCTGCTACAAGACCTTGTTGCTGCTCATCCTATCTTTTTCTTCCTTTTCTTAGAACAATTATGACGTAGAAAGTTTAAATTTAATCTTACTTAATTTTAATCATTATTGAATATGTAATTTGGAGACTTTCCTCTAAAGGCAACATGATCTCCTGTGAAAATTGAATAAAGATGTGGAATCTAAAAAGCTAATCCTTCTTTGTCGTCATTTTGCAGCTTTCAACTCAGCCATAACCACGCCCAGGATATCATGTAGTTATAGCGTCAAGCTTTGTCATTCCTGTGCCTGCTAAAATATTACATATATATATATGCTATGTGTGGGTGCCTAGCCTCCTTACTTGGCTTAAGAGTCCTTACCTGGTCTTTATTTTTGCAATCGTTGGTCTTAGACATATATTTCCTATTATAAAATTATTTTAAATTATGGAATTAAAAAAATTAATTTGGGACAAAAAATGAAATCTAACTTCTTTATGCGGCCTGCTGGTTACTATACTCACATTTGGTAAAATTTTATACTGGTTGTAACAAGCTGGCACAAAGGAAGAAGGTGGCGTATTTTAATTTATTTAAAATTCTAGGCTATATGCAAATAATTTACAAGATAGTGTGTTCGTTGGGTCAGATTGTAAAAACGGAAAGTAAAATATTGACAAAGCCTGAGAAGTTTACTGTCCGTTAGCCGGACATTAATGCTTTCAGACAATTTTCTTAGTGCAGGGTGAAGTTTCTGGATAAGCAAACAGCATTTTATCTCTTCTGGTTACAGCTGGTAGTTCCGAGCAAGTTTCTTTCAATTTTAATAGTGAAAGTTCTACTACTGGTTACTGAGTTTCTCCATAGAGAGATCAGAATGCTCTTTACAGAGCGAACAGGAAGCAAATTTGCTTTTAGCAGAGCTGAAAACACAAGAATTTTTCTCTTTTTCACTGAACTAACTACTTCCGCTTTGAAGCTGCTTTCACTGTCTTCGTTTAAGATTTCCTGCCCGTGTCGGGAAGACTTCCTCATTTGCCTGAATTTTTCGGAGCATCTGTCGAGTCGCGAGTGAATTCTGAATGTTTGCGGATATAATGTTGACAGTCCTGGGAAACTTTTCGTGAGAATTCCCAGGCTCGAATTTGGGACGTGATCTGGGATTCATCTGCAGAGTGGTCAGTGACAAGCAGTGGATGTGTAACAATGCACCTATAAACACATGTGTGGGAATTTTGATAGAAAGTTTCCCATGTTTCAGTCGTTCTCAGGAAGGAAACAATGACATGAAAACGTTACCGGGATTACAAGTCACGTTGAGCTTTCCAAGAACTGCTAAGTGGTCGTTAGAAAACAACATTTCTGAAAATTCCGGGTTGAATGTTAGAAAATAGTTGAAGACGTTATATCGTTATCACAAAAAAAAAAAAAAAAAAGAAAAGAAAAGAAAAGAAAATACAAGAAGTTTGACTCTCAAACGACAAAAACTGACCCCGATATTTAATTTCAAAATTTCCAGTTTTGATGTCATTTTCAGCATTCCTTGATAAATCGGTTAATTCGTTTAGAATAATTCGGGGAAAAAATTTAAATAAAGCTGAACAAAAACGTGTATAATTTAATAGAGGTACGAGGAAGTCATAGGATGTCAAAATTAGAGTTTTTAGTAACAGATTTAGAGATTTCGTTGTTAAAAACATGTTTCTGCAAGGAAACAACATTTATTATGCCATCAAATAAACGTACTCTGTTAGGCTTTGCAATATTTTCATTCATGATAAAAAAGAAATGACAAATAATTAGGTAATTTATTAAAATAACATTAATTGTTTTAAGTACATGAGAGACATTTTTATTGATTTCTGAAATTAAAATGTTCTAATAATAAGTTCGGAAGAAATTAAAATAATGGCAATAAACTCAAATGATTTCAAAGATGCTTAAATAGACGTACTAAAAACTGAAATAAATTTTTCACCGTTGTCCTAAGAATTGTCGCTTACTGCTTAGACTGTAAAACAATTTCTTGAAGAATGTACTGAAAGTAGCTACAAGTCGCAGACGTTCGCTATTAAATTTGGGTAGCAAAATACTGACAGTTTCAACAGTAACAGGGATATTTATTTAAACATTTTTATTTGGCAACCAGTATTTCAAGACCTGAATTTTCAAGCGCTTTCATCAACAGGTTGAATTCTTTCTCTTTTTTCCTTTTATTAATATCTTTTGGAGCATACTCTTTATTATTTGAAATGTAATTACATATAAGATTTTATCTTCAAGTAGCATAACAATCCCTGTGTTATTAACAAAACAAGAGGAAATCAACAATGAATATCGAGTAAAGCGCAGGAAGTTTAGCTAACTAATTTCAGGAACATAGCTATCAGCATCGAAAAAGCAAACTTAATTAACCCAATAATTCTCATAAGTGTTGGCAGTTAATAAGAATTTTGCTGCAGAATACCTAGTGCAAAAGAAAACAAAAATTTTAAAATCCTTTATAAGAAAGTTCTCCCGCCTTCGTGGTGTAGTAGTCTGCACGCTGGGCGCGTATTCCAGAGGTCCGTGGTTCGATTTCCGGCGAGGGCATTGCTCATTTTTCATCTCTCCTGCTTCGATCCACACCCAAGATTTCGCGATTGGATCCCCTAAAAAAAGGTTGGCCTTTAAAAGGGGGAGTGTATAAGGTATTTCTCTCGCCTTCTTAGCGTCGCTTCGTGGTGTAATGATCTGCACGCTGGACGCGTAATCCAGAGGTCCGTGGTTCGATTCTCGGGGAAGGTGCTGCTCATTTTTCAAGTCTCCTTCTTCCAAAATAAACCTTAATGTCTCTGCACTTGGACTCATCACTTGAAAATTTTAGATCAATGCATAATGATTTAGTTAATGTTCACAATCTGGAGAAATCTCAGCTAAAATAGGTAATAGCTAATTTACATGAAACTTAGCACGTACTAATAAAAACTCAAGATTTTAATACAAAATTAAGTCTTTCTGAATAGTTCTGTACTTCCAAATTGAAAATTAAAAACATTTGAGCTTAATATATATCATTCCTTCTACAAAAACTCTGTGAATACTTGAGTTCGTCGCATAGTACATCGACTGCTTGAACTAGATGTTCTACATTGAGTATGTTTATTGTCCGGTTGATAAAACTGTACAATTCGAAGTGACATTTTATTCTGATTCATATTTTTTATTTAATGTTAAGACGACTTTACCTTGATTTTTGGTACTTCGTCCATTGGTTAATGAATCCATTGGTTAATGAACAAATCAAACTATGAATTTTAACATCTGTATTAGATATTAGACCTAAAAAAATATTTTAAAGGAACGAAATTTTAACGTTAATTTACTAATTTTTGGCGAGGTTTCAAAAGCATTTGATCTTTATCTGGACCATTTCGCATCCTTTATTTTAAAATGACAGCATTCTAAGATACATATGTTACAAAATTTTGAAATTTTCGCAGTTATAAAACAGACTTTTCGTCTACTCTTAAAGCAGGAATTATTAAAAACATATTCATTACGATATTTTCAAGAATTTTTATGTATGCTTGTATGAATTTTCTATGTATGATTTTAAACAGAAGGGAACGTATCGCTTTCTTTCTTGGGCATCATGTGATTTACGCATAAAATAATTTAAAGGGTATGACGCAGTTACACGCCATAGCATATTTTTTTCTTTCATATAGATTTCTATAATATTAATTTTTTTGCTTACTTATTTGAAAAATTATGAAAACTTATAAAACGAACTTATTTCCTCTTTTAAAACAAGAATAATAAAAATGTTAAATAGGCTATTTTCTAATTTTTTAATTAGCCGCTTTTGTAGCCAGTCTTTGGAATTTCAGGAATAATAAACTGGCCAGTGGCCAGTATTTCTAAACAAAGCTGTATAAATAAAGATATTATTTTAAAATTTTAGTTTTCGTCAATATATATTTTAACCCTTACTTTAAACCGAACGCTTATATGCTGACTCCTAAGCAGAATTGATTTATGTTTCATTTGTGCCGAGAAGCATAACAGACATTGTTACAAATCACTATTGTTTCATCTGTAAAAGCATTCATTAGTTTGCTTTTATTTTACTAGCGTTGGCAAAAAATTGCAATGTTATTCTGTCTTTGTGCTTGGACCAAATCCCACCCATGTTGGCTATGTGTTAAGGACTAGTGCCATTGACACCTTCTTTTTTTAGCCACTTACTACAAAAAAGAAGTCCAGATACTTCCACTACTGAAACTCAGTTGAGAGGACTGCTCACCGAGATAGAATAAAGAAGTGGGTAATCCATTTCTGGAAGCTTCGGAAATTCAGTTTTACTGTCTTCCCATGAGCCGGAATGTTTCTCTCGAATTGCTTTTTGCGTGTCACGTAAAATTTGAAAATCCACTTGCTTCACGAGGGATTTACTTCCGCTATAAAAGGGACTTTCTGTATTCCATTTAAAACTCGGTTTGAAAATATCCCAGACTTTCATATTCTTTGTTTCTAAATAATTTCTCCATTTGTGGGTAAATAAAACAATCTAATATAATTATATGATTCATAAAAAATTATATGTCATTTTAAATATTGTACCAGTGGAGTAATGAGAAATAAAAGCTGGGAAATATTTAAAATGAAAGAATTTAAATGTAGCGAATCCTCTGTTGTAGACAACTGCTTCCGAAAGGGATCAATCTTTCTCAAAACAAACTAAATAAATACAATTTGGTATTTGATAATTATAATACTATTCTTTTAGACCACTACGTCATAGCTCGATTCACTCACTCATTAAAAAAATTTATTAATGGTACCACCATAAAGTCCAATTTCATTAACAAACTAAAATATTACATGAGCTAAATAAATGTGTATAGAATTAAATTTCAGCTTCTAGCAATAGCAACATTATTTGTCTCTGAAAACAGTTCACAAATGGTTTCTGAATATTTAAATTTGTCCTTTATTCAACGTGGCATTAATTTCTCATTTAGACCTGGTTCCGAAATTATGATTCTGAAGTGATTCATCACGTTCCTTCTTTTATTTATAATCATTTTTATTTTTCTTCTCTATGTAGCTACTAATGTGTAACAAAACTAATGTTGTTTGTCTCCCATACTACCAGAAGATACTTGCAGAGTTATTACTTAAATTAATCAGTTATTATAATTTGGATCTTTCCTATAACTTCTCCTTTCCGATGTTCTCAGCAGAATGCAAATGAGATAGCTAGTATTTAAAATGAAGTTTTTGAGACAGAGCATGTTTCTTGCCAGCATATGTTCACTACGTTTAGTTCCTGCCAACTCTGGATAGTTGTAGTTTTTCGGCTTTGTGTTAGATATTTGTCGACACCTTGACTTTGACGCTTCGGTTAGAATTACTGAGCCAGCCTACAGCAATATTTAATTGAGTAGTCTTTGACACCTTTCCACATTTAACTTAAATTTTACTGTTCTGTTTACTTATATCACCATGAATTGTGGCTAATAACTGTTAGCACAAGAAAGTGCATTAAATTCTGTTTAAATAAAAAGTTTGTTTAAACATTTCGACGACTTTGTAATTATTTCAGACATAGGTATATTTCGCCATATCGCTTGCGCTTTACGGTTATTGGATAGATTGCTGATTCCAGATCATGTAAAATCCCATGCACTGATTTTTCCCTTTGTCTTAACACTAGTAAATCATTAGAACACTAGAATCATTAGAACTTTTAGAACAATGATTATCAAATAATATAAATTTTACTATGAACTTCATATAATGACTACTATGAAAGAAGTTTAAGAATCAGTGGTTTTATAGGTAAACTAATTAAATAACTAATAAATATTGCGTCTGTGCACTTAGTCGCCTACTCAAAAAATACATGATTTATTAAGATTGTCAACAGTAACTGCAGTGTAAAGGACCACTGTAAAGGACCGAAGACAACATAAGAGAGAAGAGAAAAAAAAACTTGAAACATTGAATTTACACATCTTTTTCCCACTTTCGCAGAAGATAACCATTGCAAGCGGGAGATTTTTCACAACAATGAGACGAACGTAACCGCGCAGAAGGAATCTGTGTAACTTCCGGTTTTATGGCATCTTTCAGTTCTGACAAATCTCGTAAATTCGGTGTATATACCTTACGTTTCAGATAACTCCAGAATAGAAAATTCATCAAAGAGAGGTCGGAGATCGCAGTGTCTACGGAAATGCAAAGTTTAGGGTCAGTATCTTAATACTTTGTATGAGGTGAAAACTTGTAATTCCAATAAATTTTTTCCCCTTCTCCTCTCTTGTGTAGTCATTGGTCCTTTACAATGTTCTTCTTTGCAATGTTTTAAGCTGACAATTTTCGCGTATATCGTTCCAACGCCAATTATGCGTATTTCCATATTATGATAAAATAATTTTCAGTCCGCTGATCAATTTGCGTAAGAAATAAATGGATGTTGCCTTTCGAAAATTTCGAAATTTTTCACTGCAGTTGCAACCGTGAGAGCTGTATTGTTTTAAATCATCACAATCTCGAGCGCATACCTTAAATAATGGCGACACTTCATTTCCATTAGTTGAGCGAATTGGTCGCTGAGAGTTCATATATCGGAGAAGTCGTTTTATGACCATCCTGTATATTATATGTAAACTGCTTGTATTTTCCAATAAAATACAGGACCCTCCTGCTTGTATTTTCCAATAAAATAGAGGACATTCTAAAATTAGTAGATGAAATGTTTTACTTATCTTCGATATAGGTATTCTAATTCCATTACTTCGCCGTTAGACATGTTACAAATATTTATATTAGTTGCTCTCGGCAACATGAGTATCTCTAAAGCACTACGGTCAAAGGTATGAAAAAATTTAAGAAAAACCTTCTTTTTCATTTTTTTTTCCGTTTCAGCTTCCTCTTTCTGTTTCAATTTTAATGAAGTTTTTCTTTTACAGGCATTAAATTTTAGTTCTTTGTAAAACAAATACCGGAGAACGGGTTCCGACCGTACGGGAGTTTCGGTGGCTTCCCCTCTATCATGAGAGTATCAGGCAGTCTCCTGTTGCATAACAACCCACCAGCGGCCGAGTGCTAAGACAGCTAAACACTATACGTTCGACCTGGGTTTAAATCTCTGGGATGGACATGGTTGAATGGAAGTTTTTGTGGTGTTAATGTTGCACATATCTGAGTTTTTAGTTAGTCACATCGATTAAAATCGAACACTAAACAATGAATAAAACATATTATGTCGAAACCACATAATATATTTGTTTTATGCCGAAAACGCGAAATATTGCGCGACCAAATAATGCTATTTTATGACGATTTGGTAGCTCTATACCCAACATACTATAACATCAATACAAATGATAAACAACCTTTTACAGCATAACAACTGTTATCAGCTTGTAACGAATATTTTTTATTTAAAGTGCAAGCAAAATTGAAAAATAAAACTTGGTTGTTTTGCAGTGCAGATCCTTCAGTGAAACAAAACATATAAAAATCGTAGTCATTTATAAGCATGAAAACTTCCCAGCGTACGTCATATGTCTTTTAAGAGCTCGGTTATTTCCAGATTCATTTTTGTATCGCATCCAAACCACAAAAGAAAATTATTTGGAACGTACCCAAAAGAGGTATTAAATAGTATCGCGTCAGAACACCAGGAATTAAAGAAACACTCGAGAGATAAAGTAAGCTTTCCTTTCTCGTTTTTCCGTTTTTTCCTTTATTAATATTTCACGCGTTTTCATTTGTTCCTGCTTATAAATTCACATATTATGTAATCATTTCTCATATAATGAAAATAATTTCTCTTTACTCTAGCGTAACTTCAAAAAGATCATCACTTTGCTGTGTAATCTTCAACTTTAGCATCATTGATAATTAAAATTTATTAAAAAAAGATGTTCCTTCTTGTATAAAAAATAACATTTTATGCCATTTATTTGTTTAAGCAAAATCTTCAAGTGAATATTTTGTTTTCAAAAGCAATGTAGAGAAAAATGGATTAATATTTCTTGAAATCATTAAAGTGATTCATTTTTATATTAACAAGTTAACACACTGTAATTCTAGTATCTTCCGTTAAACAAAAAATACAAAATACATTTACTGAAAAATGGTTGCGTTGATCAAAAAGTCATATGGCAAAGGCAGAAATATACAAAAACTGAATCTGATCTCCTTCACTTTGAGATATAGTCTTCTTCTACAGTTACTTATGCGTTATTTCAACCCTTGTTTAGCAACTGGAATTTTGCCTGGAAATAGCTTAATCGAAATGCATTAAACATTCTTTAAAATTTGGAATGAATATATTTTCGGAGTCAGTATCTTAGGTGATGGCAATAAGTATTATTCACAATTACGACTCAGAGGTAAGAAAACAGGTCTCAAAATGAAGTTTTCGAAAACTTTTAGTTCGGTATTTCTACTTAAAATAGCCTTTTGAAGAAAATGGTAACATTCTGCAGATTTTATTCAGTAGGAAATTTTGTAATCTCTACATATAATAAAAGAAAGATTCTCTGTGTCTTTCTTTCGTGCTGCGCGTAAGCTAATAGACCCAGGGCTACGAAATTTGGTACATAGGTGCATCTAGACAAGAGCCAGTGCACCTCGAAACGATTTTTTCAAAATTCGAATCAGATTTCTCATTATTTTATCTTTTCGATTTTATCACATTATTTTGAATAGTTTCATTCTTTTAAAAATGGGGTTTTGGCAACAGGTTTTCATTCAGACTGCTGACTGTTGAAGATATTAGATAAAATGCTGCTTTTTTTCTTTTGATTTTTGGACACGCAACACGCACATCGCAATCTTCTTATTCCGACGCGCATGTGTGTCGCGATGCACAACACAAAAGAATTACCTTTTTCCACCCCTCTCTCTCTTTATTAGCTAATGGCAAAGAAGTTTGTATATTTTGAATTGCATCGTTCACAAAGCACAATTTTGATTGATTTTTGCTCTCTGATGATAGTTTCATTCTTTTAGAGATGTGGTTTTGGCAACAGTTTTTCATTCATTGCCTTGGATACTGGACTGCTGACTATTTTCTCTCGAAAATATGAGATTTATTGCTTATTTCGTTGCACGGGGTACACCATTAGGAATGATCTGATATTATGCTCGAGAGAAGTCGAAAGGGCACATAATAAATATTCTTTATATTTCTCTTTCTAATAAGCTGACATCATATTCTACTAACGAAGTTTGTACTCCAACCTTCTTTGTAGAACCAATGAGAAACAGTTTGTAATCTTGTAACTTTGTTGCTTCAGTTAGACGCATCCAAAAAAAATTCCACTCTCACTCTCTTGCAAGTATTTACATAGTGCTTCAGTGGTTCTCGCAAATCTGTTATTAAAATAATCAATCTAAGGGTCGAATTAGTATTTTCAAAATGTTTCTGAGTTTGTGAAAAGGCCCAAAGAAAACTTATTTGCAAATTCCAGTTAATTTTATTCAAAAATTAGTTTACGCTAAAATGGACCTGTATTCAAACGAAATCGACGGGTGTTTTTTAATTCAAAATGTGTTATCTTCGTGATCAGAGACCTACCGAAATACACAGAAAATAAATAACATACTATATATAAAAGTAAAGCATTTACAAATAAGCCCAAACCGTCTTTATATAGAAGTCTCATTCCTTATACTTACTACTAACATACTAGTCCAAGACACATGAATTCAGCAAGAATGGAACTATTCCATTATAATAATGCAGTAAGTGAATTTTATCAGTTATTAAAACGGTAAACAACGTCGCAGTCTCTCATATTTGTATTTCATACAGCTTCAGTATTTTCAAACATTTTTAAGCTTTAGAATTTATACAAATAAAAAAGATTTTTATTATTAAATTTATTGCGGCAATTATATCAGAATGTTGCATATTATTGCGTGTCTTTTAAATAAAATAGTATATACTCCAATTTGCGTTAAATATATTAATATAAGGGCTTAATAAATTTCAAGACTTACCTCCCCTTTGATGATTTTTTTTGATGCTGGATTATATTGCGGATAGCTACTAGAAAAATACTAATTTCTTCTTTTGTGATTGGGTTCAACGTAAAATAAATCATACACATGATTTTGATTTTCTTTTTTTTTTTTTTTTTTTTTTTTTGTTTTGTTTTATATTGACATAATATTATTTACATTTTTAGTTTAAAAGGATAATCATTTAAAGAACAATATCCGACTACAGCCGATTCAAAAACTACCAAAAATAGAGTTCAAGTTCCAAAAAAAAAAAATGCTAGTTCTACGGTTTTCGTCTGGTTTCCCTCTGTTGCCAATACGCTCGAATCAATAAATATTTCCCCTTTTTTTTTTTTTTTTTTTTTTTTTTTTTTTTTTTTTTACCGGAGTAGTTGCCAACAAATTTAAATTCATATTATCGATCATTTTAATTTTATCATTTTTACAAATTACCATCTTGCTACGTAACGACACAATCCCTTAGGTACTAGTAAGTAGACAACCTACATTATTTTCTAAAAATTTTAAACTTTACATTAATAAAAAAATAATAAATATTTTTATTGCAGATCAACATCATACACAGCTTTCATATCACTGTTTATTAAATTCTTAAATCACATCATATTCTATAGTCATACTAGAATTCTATACATTCTACAAATAAAAAAATCTAATTTCTCACAATGAAAGAAAATTAACACTACAAATTTAAAACTCTAAGCAATGCTTCACACAAACGCACGCACACATTATCAAGGAACTCATATTATCGAGTACAATTGCGATAGCAAATACTACATATTAAAATAAAAAAGTATAAGTTATTTATAGGGTCAAAGTTAACAGTTTTGCTACCATTCAGTAGATCGTCAGATTATCGATATTTTCCGAAAAGCTTTATCAACATATCAAAACCAAACAATTAAAAATACAATAAAAAAAGATGTCTAAAGTATATCTTGCAATTAAAACAACAATGCAAATCTAAAATGCACAAACGACACATTAAACATTGCTTATAAAATACGTTACATTACAGCTCGGTAAAACATACAGCCTCGCTTTGTCCATGTGCACAACGATCTGTATTCGCTTGATAACATTTCGCACTGCCTTGGCTTTGTCTATGTGCAAGTCGATCTATTTTTACTTAGAAAACATTAGAGAATTGCACAAATTCGGCATTGCGCGCTACATTAAGTTTTACTACATAAAGTTTTACAAAATATGAATCAGATAATAAAAAAAAATTCCAAATTCCAAGTTTGGGCTTCCAGATGCCCATATTAGGTTGGAAACGTACGTTATTCAAAATTTGATGGCTCTAGGTACCGTTGTTTTATCACAATATGAGAAACATTTATGCAGATTGAAAAACAATCGCCAAGCAGTGGGCTAAATCGCATTTCAACGCGTACGGGTTCGTTATGAAATGAATGCACAAGTCCGAAGAAAAATGAACAAAATTTATTATTATCACAACAAAAATGCTTAAATTGCTTCAGCTATTCCTGCAGTATTACAATATCTCACAGTAATCATCTTTTAACTACTCAAACTTTCAAGAGAACTTGAATCAAAACAGCTAAAAAAAGCTAATCCTCGAATTCGCTACACTCAACAAAAGCAGTTTTCTAAACAAACTCTTAAAACAACAACAAACTAACTAACAACAACATTGAATTGAGAGGGGTTTTTTTTTTCCTCCTTTTTATAAGATTTTAAATCGCGCGCGAGAATTTTCCGGAACTTTCTCGAAATCAAAAAGAGATATTTATTTATTAAAAGTTAAATGCATGTGCTCTTGTATTTTTAATTTTCTGGCTTAGCTTTCCTTTAATATTCGTCACGCACTGCACTTCATGGGGTATAAACAATTTAATTTATAATTCAACTAACATTAGCTATTTAAATGCCAAATCTGTAACAATGTTATAAAATATTAAGGCATGAAATAATTTCCTTTTGGCCTTATTAAATATATTTGCGTACGTATATGCACCGAATGCTAGATATTTCAGGCTCTATTTGTCAAAATTATCATTAATTCGAATTTGCGATGAAATTAAATTTTCTTTATCGCTAATTTTGACATCTCAAAGTTCACTTCAGTGAGTTTTGTTCTGTTCTCACCAGATGGCGACGCATGTATTGCAACATTTCATTAGTGGAACTAAATGGCATTAAGAGAGATTAAAATCCAGAACATACTCCAAACGAGTGTTAAGTAAACAGAAGCGAAAATAATTTGAAAAATTCACAAAGGTTTTAACTGCAAAACGGTAACAATAAATAGCATGCAAACTATAGTTTTTATTTTTAATGGAAGTTTGTCGTGGCAAAAGTAAAGCTCTCGTTTTTTTCTAAAATGCTTAGTGCTATCATTTTGATAGTAACAGCAGAGATTGAAATAAACAAACACTGAAGGTGCGACAAGCAAAGGATTTGGAAAAAGGACATTTTTACAATAATATAGGATTAGAAATGAATGATAGGGCAAATTATTCCACATTTCAAACCCTTGTCCGATTCATATTAACACAATAATCTTCAATTAATTAAAAAAGTAAATTTAATTTCTTACCGAAAACCAAAATAGGATGATAAGTAATTAAATCACTGCATATTATCCTCATCAACATATTAAATCCTGTGACTAAGAAGAACAGGTTTCTTACATTTTTTATGTGTTCAATATTCATATATCTTACTCTATTTTGATCTCAGAGAATTGCTCTTTTAACAGTTATTGCTCATGCTATTGATCGAACATTTAAAAAACTTTTACTTTCCATAAGAAGTAATATCATCATGAAAGTTTTCATGTTATTCTTACTTCATTTACAAAAATTATCGGAATCAAGTTAGTATTTTATTTATAATAAATTTTGTATAAAACTAGTTTAATTCTGAAAACCCATTAAGCAATTAAATACATCGGAAATCATAGAATTTCTAACTTCTGTAGATCATTATACAAAGATAAAATTAGGAAAATATTTGAATTTTTTATCAAAATTTTATGTTTGAAAGAAAGAAATTTCAGAAGGTATGTCCCTCCATTGTTAAATCATAATTTAACTTTAAGAAATTATAAATCGTTCCTTTTAACCATATTGTTTATATAACTGTGAGTTAATAGAAAGTAAAAGTTACTCGACTTCGAAATGAAAGAAAAGAGTTTGTTGTTGTTTTTAGTTGTCCAAAAGGCCGGACACTTGCAACTTGATTCATTCGTCAGAAATGGCTGATACACATCATCAGTCATTTTGTCGTCTGATAACCCAGAAAGTTGTCTAGAATGCACCAAATTGTACTAGTGAGAAAAGATACATTTTGTTTTAATTTTGCCGGAGAACACGGGAGAATGATCCAATAGTCTCCTATGTGCCTCTTTCCTACCATCCAGTTTCTCGAGGGAATTTTCGGTCGGCCAGAATTTTAAGTACTCCCATGCCGCACAGACACTACACATTTAAAAAGGTCCAAGCTTTTTCTGTGTTTCTGCCTCTGGTTCAAGGACACGGTAGCAGCATATTTAACAAACTATCCCAAGCCTTGATTGTTATAGCGATGAAATTATAATTCGGTAATACTTTTAGGAGCCAAAAAATTATGCTTTGGTACGAATTAGATTTAGAATCTTCAGAATTAAATTCCAACCTTGATATTTACATTCCATGTATCTTTCTTAAACACTGCTGCTCTTTCTTGGTAGGCACGTTACTTAGTCGAAATGCACACTCAACTGAATGAAGAGTGACAAGCCTAGGTTACTTCATCGAAGTCCGTTATCAACCAATTGAGAAGTGCTAAGCAGAGGATAATGAGCAACTAATAAGGTTCTTTTCCTGTTGTGAACCTACTGGAAACTGACACTTTTCGGGTATCGGAAGTAGCAAAATCTTGTATTATAGTACAATGTTTGCACATAGTTCGTGTGAAAAATTAACAAAATTAGCGTATATTCTCAATTACCCGTGCTCGGATAAGAAGGTTTATGGGTTAACCAACGCACAGACAATGCTATGCCGGAGACTGTGCAAAACAAACAGGCCCAAATTCGCATGTTTGTCAGCGTGTTTTCTAAAACTCGCTGAATTATGTCTTGAGGATAGGAAGATAGATTGGTCCCGAGACACCAACGACTTCTGTGGAAAAACTGTTGAATTTCGTCGACCAAAGAGGATTCGAACACAATCATAAAACAGCACTTCGGAAAATATGCAGTGAAGTTCCACAGATATTTACACTCCCTTAAAAAAAAAAGAATAATTATTGTGTTTGCTTAAGTGATAAACGCATACAATATGCATGAAAATTGATAGTTTGGATTATCTGTGCTTTTTAGTTATCAGTGACCTGCTTCCCAGATTACTTCGGATAATCGAGAGTATACTGTAGTTGATTTCAAGGACTCACCAGTTGTCAACGGAAAATGACCTCCGATTAACAGTAATTAATTTCTTTAAGATTCAGTTTCTGAGAAGGTATCTGCCGAAAACATTGCGGCAAGGACATCGGAAATGAAAATGTCACAGATGAAATCAACAGAAGGAAAAAACGTCGTCGTACAAAACATCGTAAAAGGAAAAAAAGCAAAGAGAAAACATCGCAATTCTAAAACAGCATGGTGGAAAATAAAGCGATGCAGTTTTAAAACATCTTTGTACAAAATATCATGACAAAAACTAAAACAGCTTAAAATCACTGCAGACATCGTTTTCTGACTATACAAATTTTAAGCGAACTTTCACTTAGTTATTAAAGGAAAGTAAGTAAAATTAGTGAAGTAATATTTTTGACTCCATATTTCATCTTTCTGTATTAAATAATAAATTTTTACTGTAAAAGAAAAAAAAAACTTAAAGCTAAAACTTAGCCTCATTCCATCTTCCATATTAAAGTGCACAGCTAAGTAAAGAAAATTTAAGAAAGCAAAATATTAAACACCAGCATGTCTATGATCTTAGAGAAATCTCGGCAAAATTTCGCCTTCTTCCTACATAGGGTTTTGAGGATTCTTCTCCCTTAAATCGTTCAATCAAGAAATTGACACCTAACGTGCGACGAAGAGGGAGAGGACACGAGGTAAAAGTATCGCCTAGCGGAGAAAGAAAAGAAGTTACCCTACAAAATATCATTACAGCAGCTTTATTCTGGACAAAATTCTTTAGGTGAAATATTTTCCCTTTTAGGCCTTTTTCTCAGATAAAGGAAGTGACATGTTTTTCTTGAAGCTAAGGAATTTCTTATTTGGGAAAAATTCCACGGGGATTCTATTCGTCGTTTACCCTAACGACCGACAAATGCATCGATGGAGAGAATGATTTTTCTCGGTAATTAGGGATTTATGTCGGCGTGTTTTGTTATCATTACGTTTTGTCAAGGCCATATACATTGTAACTTTCAGTTATTGCATTCGGTTTGGGTCAGTTCAGATGGATAATTATCAGAAATATTTTGCTGTCAGCTTTAATTATCTTTAGGTGCGTGTCAGTGATTTACAGTTTGCTTTTTATTATTTTTTAAATGTTAAATTCTGAAGCATCTTAAACAAAATAATAAATCCTTGGAAGGGATTTAGTTTATTTGAATGTTTACGTTAAGTATTTCCTAAATATTAGATTATCATAGTTCTTGAAAGCAAAATATGAACAAAACTGAAGAACGGTTATCAAATATTTATTCCTTTAGTTATAATAACCACATTTTTTAGAAGCAATAACTTTCCTTGATGACAATTTGCTCTACTTTAACATTTTATAGAATTCAAAGCCATCAAAATTTTGTATTTGAACTTATAATTCGGTTTATGGCTATTGGTCGACATTTTTTGAACCATTTGAAAACTTCCCTGAAAACAAAAGGCTTAATTATACTCCGAATGCATGGCATAGAACCATAGAAAGTTTTTGGAACGAGGGAAAAAATATTTATACGAATAAACGTTTTTTTAATTGTTCTTAATAAGGGTGTTATATAAATGTAAAACCACTTCGGAAATTTAACGGAATTTACGAAAAAACGAAAGCAAGAGCTAGTAAAAATAAATCACATTAAATTTCAGTTTTTTAACGGTTTTTTTTTCTTATTTTTTATCTACAGCAACTATATGTCTATTTATAAAAAAAGAGTTTTTATTTTTTACATTTTAATTTAATGCTGCTGCCATTATTTTTTTGTGGTAAAATATTCTACGATTACTGATTATTTGCATGGTTTCTAATCCATCGTTTTGCTTTGACTAAGCTAATACCACTTTTCCTTAAATATCATTATTATATTAGAATTTAGAAAATAGCAGTTTTTAATATTTCAATCATACTACTGCTACGTCAAAGACAGAACTTCCCTTTATACATATTAAATTCATCTTTAATTGCTTTATTAGATTTAATACTTTTATTTAATTGTTTTCAAAAAATGCTGGGAACTGAAACCAGAGGAAATAAATTTAAAAATGAACAAAAAAATAATTCATTTCAAAAGCATAGGTAATGAAATACGAAGATGTGACTCCCCTCCCCAAAGAGGGCGAGATACGATCTATTTCCTTTTCTGTTTCTTTATTTTACTTTCCTGTCTCATCCAGTTTCTTAATTACTATTCTTATTTTTACAACAATCATAATTTTGGCATAGTGGTAGTGTTCTCCTTGCCCCGCAGAATGTATCTAAATTATTCATTGCGTAATACTTCAATTATTTTATTGTGAGGAGGATTACGATACAGAGAAAAATAATGTTTTCCTTTTTTCTGAATTTTGTTTTTTACGTATCATCATTCTGTGCCTTTATTTATCTTTCCCCCTCCAAAACTTGATCATTTTGATTTTTTTGGTTCTGAATGAGTGACAGTTATTTAATATTGTTATATTTTACTATACTTACCAAGGCAATTTGTCTTGACAGAAATATACATAAAATAATGTCAAGAATTACATTATGAGAGTTAAATTTTCTATTTTCCGCTTGCAAACTTTGAAACTGTGCTTCATTTTAATTTTCATTCTTTTTTATTTTAATAGCTTTACTTGAATCTTCCGATTTAATGTTTAATTCCGTAAAGACCATATTTCTTAAACATGAAAAAAATGTTTTGTTACGTTGCTCTGGCAAGTAGTAGGGAAATTATAAAATTTCGCTGCTATTTCATAAATGTATTTTTTCCTCTAATAAACATCTTTCATTGTTGGACATACGTTAAAGTGCACGTGCACTTAATTATTTAGAAGTGTCAGCAAAAGCATTCTTGGTCGCATATACGTTTGGTTAGAGAATAAAAATTCCGCGCACTCATACATTCATTTGCTCTTTTTATAGACTTCTATTATTATTCTTTAAAATGCTCCAAAATTTAATTTGCTTTCTTGGCAATATTTCTGAGAAATTATTTGTATTATTCACATTAACATAAAATCCATGGTATCTTTCAAACCTTAAGGATTTTTGCCAAAATCCTTAGGAAAAATCCTTAGGAACAAAAATTCTTTCGAATCTCAACCTAAAGGAAACGCTAAACTGAAACCCAATAGAATTCTACACTTCTTATTATAAGGAATTAAAACAGGGGTTTCTCAATCGAACTATATAATTGATACTAAAGCTAAAGGCAAACGATTTAGCTTTGCGTTCTTTGAGAATAACAACCATATTATATTGCAGCTCAAATTTTAAAAGAAATGTGTCATAAGAATTCATTTAAACAACATTCCCATTGCATATTTTTAAACCAATTTAAAAAATTTTCATTTATTGCTGTATAAGGTAAAATACAATTTCATTTGTTCTTTTCCCGTGCTGATAATGGCAAAAAAGTACTAATGTCATATGCAGTGTCGTAATGCAGTGATTAAATAATACCTACTCACTTTTTGTACATCACGAATCACGAAAGTAAGCCTATCCAGTCGTTCCCTATAATGTAGCTGAGAACGATTATCCAAAAAAAAAAAAAAAAAAAAAAAAAAAAAAAAAGGTTCGCATCGCTTTTCTGCAACCCAAATCCACATGCCGGAGCTTTCTGGCAGAAAGATTAGACGCTATCAGAGGTGGCGACAGTAATCTAAGATTCGAACGGGGATAATTCAGTATATTACCTTCTTTTGCTAATCACTGCGCTGACTCTACTCAGATTGCTCTACAAATCCCACGATTAAGCATCACGTGATTTTCTGCCCTGGGAGTAGCTAAATATTTTAGTTCATTCATTGGCAATGTACGTTTCTAGCTTTATCTGATTCTTCTAACTTAAATAGTCGAGGCTGATGCATTCTGTCGGCATTTGGCGAGTTTTCACCTATATATATTTTTTGCTAAATAGAAATAAATACTGAAATAGAAGTCAAATTAAAAATGCTTAGTTTTCTTCTTAGAATATTTAGTCTTTCTTTCTTTCTTTGGTATGTAATTCGTATACTGCGCAGAAATGTTGGGCTGATGGGCCCATTCTGAAAACAATGATTTCTTAGAAGGGTAGAGAGGATGATCCTCTGTGGTTACCCAGTTTGGCAGTCTGATACAATTAGGATTAAAAAATACTGACACATACGCAAAATCTACAAGCATAAAAAGATAATAAAAGGATCCTATCAAAACTGTATAGATTAAATGACAATGTCAAAGTTTCCCGAACTGAGTCTGTGCCAATTAAGAAAGTACAAAACCTTACCATAGGTTTCTAGACAAGGTTATGAACGGACAGGGATAACACAGACCAGGCTACAAATCGAGAAACGTTTTCATTCTAATAGTTCAAATATTTTAAAAGAGAACGTTTTATGAGAAAACGTTTTATGGAAGTGCGTACTTTGTATTTCTCAATAAATGCTCGGAAATGTATGCAGTTAAAGACAGATATTGGTAAACGTCATTGAGAACGAGTTTGCTAATAATTTATGACAATGAAATAATTTTACAATTTTTAGTGAGTATTTGTTTTTTCTGTTATGTCTTTTGACAGAACAAATGTTAATTTTTATTTAGTGAGCTATACATGTTCGTAGAATTAACCAGTTATTAAAAACACTACTCATGCTCCTCAAAAAATATCAGTTCAAAAGGAACGAGTTACGAAACTACGAGAATCACTGCTCCAGATCACAAGCTAATTTAAAATTAGCTTGAAAGTAGAAGTAGTCAACCTAAATACTTTTAAATGAAAGGGATGTCTTTTAGCGATATCTGTCACCTGTATAAGTTCCTTTAACCAGTATAAAAGCTCATTGCATACTCCTTTCTATTAAAATTTCTGTGTCATAAGGGAAGCAAACCGATAGACGAGAAGTTTGATTAACACACAGATCATATCAAGTTGACCAATACAGTACAGGTGCATAGAATGCCAATCTAGAATCAGCATAAAAAAGAAGAAAATGTGAATTTTTCATATGAGTGTAGGATCATTATGCTTGAAAGAAAGCAAGCAACGTGTAGAAAAGGACAATGCCCTCTCCGGGACCATTCGATTGCCACACAGACAAACTTTCAATTCCATCACGAAGACTGGCGTAACGAGGAAGAAAATACCTTACAGAAGTTCTTGCTTGTTTGACTTAAAAGCTATTTTCTCCCCCTTTTCACATGCCTTCGTGGTGTAACTGCAAGCACACTTGCCGCGTATTCCAGAGGTTCAGGGCTCGAGTCCCGGCGAGGACATTGCGTATTTTTCCCGTCTTTTGCTTCAAAATAATATAAATAAAAGTGTAGATATGCCTTTAGTAAGAAGAAGAAACGTACAACTGTTTTGGAATACGATAGTAGAAGAATAATAGTTTAACGTGGCTGCGATTTTTAATATCCCTAAATCGGTGGTTATGTTGAGGAAACTCCGGCCACTGTCGAATGAATATGGATTTGATGGGTGCAGAAACAATCGGCGGAATGATTTACGACTTCGACGCATCGATGCCCGAGAGGACTCATATCTTGAGAGGAAATCTCTTAGGTATCGCACTGCCACATCTGGTAGCCCAGAGCATAAAATACAGTGTGAAAAAGGACAATGGCTAGAAGTTGCACGGCTAGAAGTGTCGTCACGTATTTGGTAAGACATTACCTTGTTGATCATATTGTTTACAAGATATCCATTGTGTACATACATTTAAGGTTATGGCATAGGAGACTGTCTCTAGAATGGTGCATTGAATGAAGTACGTGAGTTAAGAACCACACAGAATCGTCATATGGCATAATTCCTGCCTCTGCATGCATCACCTTGAACTATATTTTTCACAAATCTTTGATCACCTTGAACTATATTTTCACAATCGTCTAAAACATTTGGACCCTAATGCCTTGCCGTATAGGACTGGTTATTGTTTCTCATGGTGGTCGTAATCTCTATTAATTGTAGTGCATTTTGTTTATCCAACGTAACTTAAATTGTAATGACTATTTTATTCGAAAAGAAATCTGTAAAAATTAATTTAACCATCTTTGTAAGTGTTAATTTATCATTTGCAAACGCTCGTTCTTTCTTTGTATAATTAACTATTTCCTTTGACTGTGCAGAAATATTAGCCTATAAAATGTTGTTGCCGAGAGAATGACCACGTATCTAATTCTAGATAGCATTGTTAAGATTTTCTTACATTAAATCCCAAAGCATCTTTTGGCATTCGCGATTAACGAGTACCTTTAGTATATTATCTGAGTTGAAAGAAAAGTAAAGGGAACAAAACATTAAACGGAACTAATTAAATAATTAAACTAACTCCCCAAGACTATTTTTCTATAAAAATTACTTGTGTTTTCATTTATTATGTTTAATGCTTTTTTTTCCTGTTCAAAAGCATTGTTTGTGATAATCGTGATTAATATGTTGTAAATATGAATTGATACCTCGAGTACTGAAGATGCATTTGTTTGTTCATTGTCATCATTATATTTCTTATTTAGAGGAGAAAGAGAATCTAACCTTTATCACGTATCGCACATTAACACCTCATTATGCATCACGTATTGCCGCTGCTTCCAACCCTCTACTCATATTTCGATTAACATTGATCTTTCTATACTTTCCTTTCGGAACGTCAGATGACGCAATCAGATTCGCGGCAATGGTTCAAATTCCTTAAGTGCCTGCAAATCCCTGATGTTTTTGGAAATATTAATAACGAATTTAATGGTTTTAAGTAGTTTTTCATAATTTTTATCTCCCGCGAACCTATCTATTCACGTAAGGCAGATAATATTTTCCGTCTAAAAATTCTGTAGTGAATTTTAATTGAATGAGCCCAAATTAGGGTCTATACAACACGAGTTTACTATTTTTAGAATGATTTGTGCCTGTCTGTAGGTCCATGTTTATGACTCTATGTGTGCGTGCGATGATTTTATCGTCTACGATAACTTTTATATGAAACTTTAAAAAAAATTCCATTTTCTGTATTTAAGCTTTCTTTATTTATATAAAGAGTTGATTAGATTTTGGATAACATTGGACAACCATAAGTCGAACCTTACATGAAATCTATAACAGTTTCTAACGTAAATTTGTATTAAAATATAACTCAAAACTTTCCTAGTTTAGTATTTAAGATTTTTATATGGATGGAAACAATATATTAGATTTTTAGCTTATACAGATAAACTGGTAGTGATCCTTTATTTAAAGCTTTGACAAGCTTTTCGTGAAACAGTATATTATGAGATAGTCCAAAACTTCTCAAATTTGGTACATGTATGAAATTGAAAACAACGTATTTCATTTATAAGCATTGACTGTATTCTTGGAATTACTCCACATTCAACGAGAATAAGCTTTTATGAAAATGAGCTTTCGTTAAGAAGTAATGAATGGTATTCACCTCAATCCTCAATTTTGTATCCGTTTCACGCTTTTGTCGAATTATCTTTCAAATAAAAGGATGTTCCCACCAAATATTATCACTAGATTATTTTTAAAGAAATAATACAGCGAATATAAAAGGAATTGTATCGCAGCATTTTACATTCTGTTGGGAATTATAAAAATATGCTGTTTTTAATTAAAAATTAAATTAATTAACTAATAAAAATATGAATGGTTTCAGATTTCAAATTACGTACAAAGGGGCGTTTTTTAACGTTTTGTGTGTTACCTTTATTTATTAAATATCGTGTTCTAGGTACTCAAACCATAAAATTCAGTTCAACAGCAATATCGCAAAATAATTTTAAAATGAGCCTATCTTTAGAATTTCCGATACACAGTCTCGCGCGCTGGAGATAAAGATGTGTTTTTTTTTTCGTACAGTGTTGCCACTGCTTGCTTTGAAACCGTTTAGTTTTTTAATCAAAAATCCGTTGAAGTGTCAGAAAATATGAAATCGATAATAAACAAATTTCAAATTAGGAACTTCCACATACCCATATTTTATGGAAGATTACGTTACGCAAATTTTGATGGCTCTAGGTTTTCCTTAGAAATTTCTTCTCTCATTTTAGAAAGAATTTCTCTAGTACTTTGCTATGATTAACTAACGCGATCTATTAACTACTGACACTCTGCAGTATTTTAGCAGAATCTGCAACAGCGTTTTCAGTGCAAGTTTGTAAATTTTCTGTAGTCTGCAAAGAAACATGATTTGCTAAATTGTGCCGAGGAGAAATGCCTGAACTTTAGGTAAAATGAATGTGTTGTGCCATTCAATGCTTAATTGAGAACTTTGGGTAAAATGAATGTGTTCTGTCTTTCGGTGTTGATGAATCGCTTGAGCTGAAATTAAAATAAACGGCACTTTTTACTATTGTTTATTGTCTGTTGTTATGGTTAAATATTCTGGATTTACTCTCTCTTTTTCTGGGCCCACCAGCGGCCGAGCGGTAAAGTCGCTGAACACTGGTAGTTCGGTCTGAGGTTCGAATCCCGCGAACGGGCTGGCTACATGGGTGTTTTCGTGGTTTTCCCCATGTGTAACGTGTATACGAGCCAGTTTCCCTTAGAAAGTCCTCCACGATGGCATCCCTCCCCTTAGGCAGATAGCCCTAGTGTGCTTTGCCGTAATTAAATACACCACCACTCTCTTTTTCTGCTAACAATGCATTATCCACCAATTTTATTGAGTGCTGTACTTTTTCTTCTGAAACAAACTTTATGACTTCCACAGCACAGTAACATCGACACCATAACCAATCGATAGACTAATATGTAATAAAAAGGATTCCTAGTTGTATTCTTTGAACTTAATGCCTCCCTTAATTTTTCTCAATGAAACAGTTGCTTATATTAAAATTTGGTGCATTCTGTAACAATAGAAATTCAGTGTCGTACAATTAAGTAACAGATAAAAGGAAAGAAATGCATTTCATATTTAATTTAGGTATGAATGAAACAATTTCTCTAATTTCTGTGTATGTGTGTCTTCCTCCTTTATGTAATCAAGCTTAAAATGAATGCTTAGCTTCTTAAAAAGCTGTCTTACGTTTTAAAACCTCAGCTTTCATCTCTAGCGCTCGCACAACGCGCATGATTTGATCATCAAGACGTTGCACGAAACAGAGCATTTAAGAAGAAAAATAAAATAAAACGTTACATTGTTAATATCCTTACAAAAGGTTTTAAGCAAGAAGCTTTTATCAAACTGTCAGGTTGCCGGACGAAATATTCCCAAATTTTTAACTTTTGCTGGCAACAGCTTTAACCGTGATCTAATTAACGATGACAAGAGGAACAAATTATTGTTGAGTAATTCCATTTAATGGCTTTAGTCTTCTAGATAAGAATTTATAACATTCTTTTGCATTTTCGAAGACAAAACAAAATGTATTTTGCGATCTAATGTTTTATTTGAAAGAATAAATTCAAAAAAGAATAAACCAAAGGAAGTTTAAAAGAATAAATTAAGCCACATTCTTCAAGTTTTTCTGTTGTTACAAACTAATTAAATATTGTAAGTATTCAAATACATTTTGTGTATACGTGTTTGAGAAATATATTATATTTTAAAAGAGCTTACGTGCAATGCAATGCATGATGAGATAATGACTAAATCTCACTAAGTGCTGAAACTAAAACGAATAAGAAGCTTCAGTTTAAAGCGAAATTACTAAATTTCCCAGAACAGATCGGCCGACCTTAAAAACGTCATTTCCAATCCTGTCTCTTAGCGTAAGAGAATCGAAGCTAATTTTTGTTTCGGTCTAGAGCAGGGATTCTCAATCCTTTTCTTGCATCGAAGTTTTTTAGAAGAATGGTTTTTTTCATCGACTTTCTTTCCTTTTCCTACAGAATATCCAGCATACAACATAATCTTAATACAGTTGCACATAAAAGTAATTTAAAGATAACAGTTAAATTATGACAATGAACAGAACTTTCAAAACATACTATTTTATTAGATTTGGGTTTTATTATTTTTCTTTTGGAATTATGTTTACAAATATAGAAAACATTTCAGAAATAAAATCCCAGATTCTGATTGCACGAAAGTTCGGTTTTATTTTTTGCGACGACTGCACTTGATGTATTGATGCAATTTTAATATTTGGCATAATCTTGCTTAATTTAAATCCCCTCGTTCAAAAATATTCAACCTGTTCCTTGTTTTGCTTAGAATTATTGACTTGATTAAAATATGCTTCCATGGGGTAAGAAAAAGAATAAATCAACAATGTAGATTTGGAAACATTTTTTTTTTATTTTAGGATATTTCTTTTGAATGACTCTTAAATTCCAAAACTTAACGTACCTGTATCTTTTAAGTAACACTCGTGCTTGAAGATCATCCTTCAGTGCAATCAACTCTTCTTGCATCATAATTTCGAGATCAAATATATCGCACTTCAGCGGTTCTATGAGCCATGCTGGCACATTCAAACTTTCAGTCTCTTGGAAACGAACATTAAAAATCTTAAATTTCGCATATGAGTTTATATACTGTGATAAAAAAACAATACTTTTCAAAAATGGACAAATCGCGTGTGTGTATTTTTTCCTTCACATTTACTTTCTATGAATTATTCCTTATTACAATATATGGCTTTACGTAAATAAAAAAATTAATTATCTATTTTATTAATTCTTTTTGCAAACAATAGAATCTTGATTAAGCCAATAATTTGCTGGTGCATATTCGGCTATCGATCCCCAATCGACTCCTTCGTTATCACTGACTTCCTATGAAATTTCGACCTCACTGGAAGCCCCTGGTCTAGGGCAGTAGTTCTCAGTTAAAGATCTAACTATGTAATAGAGTTAGGAGATCATGAGAAAATACGATATGTTAGAAAATTAATCGATTATGCCGATTTTACTTCTCTCATAAATACTGTAGTCTTATGATATTTATGCTGCTAATGGAACTTTATCAACGTAGAGTAATGTAGACATCTTATTGCAAGCCTGAAAAGTATTTTATTGAGATATTTTAATAAAATTACTTCATCCAGCGGTAAAACACGGCTGCAGAAGAACTGTGTGGAGTTTTCATTAAATATTTATCATATATTTCGTTAAATCTTTTCAAAAGATTAATCCTTCGTTAAATCTTTTCAAAAGAAATAAATACTCTCTAACAGAGATTCTTTCATATATTTTATAGCGTAAGTGGTTACTCGTGAAAACATCGAGACACTGCAATGATTGAGAAAACAATGCAAAAGAAAAGCATCGCCAAACAAAACACCGAGATAGAAAAAAATGTAAGCATTAAAAAACATCTCATTTCTAAAACATTGCAATATAGATTACTTTTGCAGGAAATAAAGCGATTTCAGACGGGCAATACTCGTCATGATTCAGCCAATAATTTTTAACTGAAATATCAAGATATAAACACAAGCACTTAAAATCGGGAAATGATTACTCATTATTTTCACGTTTTTAAGTTACAATAATGTACAGCAGCAACTATATTTTTTTTAATTATGAAGCAGTTAAATAAATGTTATTATTTATTTTTTATGAAAGCGTATTTTCAGATTTTTATTACGAAAAGAAATACAAAAAAAGATCACATTTACTTAATTACTTGCTCTCAAGTCTTACTTGAAGTATGTAGCTTCGGAGAAAATTGTGGTTGATTGGCATGCTGACTATCTTGCTTCTTCGAAGACCAAGTGGACAAAGAGAATTTTTCCAAGTGTTCTTCAAGGAATTAAGTGTAGACATTTTCATTTGGATTATAAACTTACTCAGATTTTGACCAGTCACGGGAGTTTTGGACTTTGTTTACTTCATTTCAGTACTTTTACGGACTTGGTGCTTGCTTCGAATGTTGTTGAATATTATTGTAGGTTGCATGCGAGTTCCAGAAGTGCATTTAAAGTGAGTTTAGGGCAGCTCTCTGTTGGCTGGCCTCCTGTTTCCCATAATCTTGTTTAGGAAATCCGAAAGCTTTGGAAAGTCTTCCATTACTTTATTTGTTGTTTGAACATTTAGTATTGTTATTTATATGATTGGATTTTAACCTTTTATGTGTCATTGCACTAATTTGCGTACTGTCTATTCATGATTACGTTATGTACTGTATAACCGATGTATCATTTTTACCTCGTATCAATATTATTATTTCATTTTTATTACTATTAATCTGATTTATTTTCTTTCATAGAAGTTTTAACATGGTTTAATTATTCGTGGTATATTTTAGTATTTTTATTATAATGCTATTTACATTTCATTTTTTTCTTTGCTCTCTCCAGACCTAGATATTATGTTTTCATTGTTGAATTGTATATTCTTGTATTCTCGAGGAATACTTCTTTTAACAAAAGCAGTTTTGTACTTGTTTTCTTGCTTAAAAAGATAAAAATACTTAATTAGTTTGTAAAACTTTCCATATGGAATCTATTTAAAAAATAAAGTATAAAACAATCAAAAAATTATTCATAATCGTTTTCAAATAAAGTATAGTAAGGCAATTAAATAGGATTTAGTAAAGTGCTTAAATAAAAAAGCAGCTGAATAAGAAAATTAAATAGCTTTGTTTTATTTTTAAAATATACGTTTACTTTTCCAAAAATGAATTTAAATTGCAGTCATCTCAGTGCATGATGCAAACTTGAACCTGTTTTCCTTGCTCCTTTTGTTAGGACTGAAACACTACTTAGCGAACCTGACATCTTTTGCCGTAATAATACTAAATCAATTACCAAGTGATTAACTGTTTAAACCCTTAATGAAACTATGAAGATGACTAAACGGAAATGAAACAAGAGCGCTGTCTTCATTGAAAGAATATCTCACTAAAACCTGCGAAAAGACAAAATTTATCTTTGTTTTTTAATCATTTTTATGCTGAACGTTTTCGCAAAAACTATTTTATTTTTTTTTTTACAAAACAAATGAATTAAATAACGACTTTTAATAATCAGTTACGCAAGTTTAAAATTCTATTAACTGCTACACAAATCAGTAATTTCTACTCATTTACCGATTTTGAATGCTTAAAATTCCTTCTCAGTTTTCAATTACAGTTTTGCAGCTAATTCAAAAATATCTGAAAGAGTATGAGAAAATACTATTCCTTTATCCTTCTTGTTCTCACAAAACATTACATGTTGCAAAAGCAAACTACATTTGGAACTTTTAAAATTTAAAAACTTACCGTCCGCGATTTTATTATCATCCTATGGTGTTAAGTTCCCCATTTTTACCGTAATATTTTGTACGACGATGTTTTAAATCTGCAAAATCCTGTGACTGGCTGCCCTATTTTCTATCACGATGTTTTATACAGCGATGTTTCAGAATTGCGATGCTTTGATTTCTGTAGTACCACAATGTTTCATAAGATGTTTCCTGCTTGTTCTGTTTTCTCCAAAGCATTTGTATCTGCCAAATATTTAGCAGGTAATGTATACTGAGAGAAGCATGCGAACACCTTAATGCACGCAGATGTGGGAAAGTTCCCGAAAATTAAATATCATAGTCATTTTGCTGTGTTTTGTACAATATTTGCTTACCTTTCTGTCACGCAAAGAACTCTCATGGCATCTCAAATCTAGAATAATGCACAGAACATATCTACATACATATCTACACAATTAGAACATACCTCTGAATTGTGGTATATGAAGTGGTATATTTTCATTATGTAATACATTAAAACTTACTTTTCAAGAGTTATAACGTAAGCATTCTGATCTCTCTTACTGATGTTACTAAGGAATTATTACTGGCCTTCAATAATAATTCCTTAGGGAATTATTATTAATTATTATTTATTAGATTAAAACTTTAAAAACCATACTTAAGATAAATATAACGTATCATGTAATTTTTAACTCTCATTAAGTTTTCACCACCTGGCATTTTTTTAAATATATAGCATAAACCAATTTGATAAGGAAGACTTCTCTGCCCTGAAGTTGTATGTCAGAAATAAAGTGAAACACAAAAGCATAAAACCATTTTCGTATTTAACAGTGCAAATGATATCTGGCAAGCCTTTTCTGATTTCGTTTCAAGAATGAATGTAAAGTTTAAGTCAGGATAGATTCTAGATATGTCTTGACCTGAAAAAAGCAAACGTTGAGATATATTGACAGCACCATTCTTTTAGAAAGATATAATGTTAAATCCAAAGGTTTTGGTTGGAGTGATATTAAACGCCCGCGTAAATTTACAAGTTCTTCAGAAAGGTTGTTTAATAATCATAGAACAATATTTAATGACAATATATAATACGTTAATGAGATATACGCCGATATACGCTAGTTAGCAATGTTCACGTGATGTGACTGATATCAAATCTAGTTAGCAGTTGAAGTATCCCGAGTTCGAATCCCGGCGACGTCATAGCTGGTTCATCACGTTCCAGAGTTTTGAAAACTTTAACGTGTCTACAAATATAAAAAGTGTAAAGTTCATGTAAGAACTTTTATAGAGCAACTGTCGATGATATCTCTTAATAAGACAGAAAAAATTGCCTCGTCAAGTGACAGTCATTTCTGAATATTTGGAAAAACAGAGCGTGGAAAATGTCTTTGTCAGCTCCTTTATTTAGATTTCTGTTTCATTTAATGTGGTGGGATACCTTGGATCACAACAGCTTAGGATTCCAATTTCTAATTAGGGAACATCCGGAAGCTAACAAGTACACTTAAAGAACGATGAAACTTGCTGTTATAAAATCTTTTAAAGAATATGAATTGTCACTGCAAGCTTTGTGTTTCTAATTCCTTTAATTCTTGAATTCAGAAATTCAGGTTAGGTTATTTTAGGATATTTGAATATGGCAATGCCTACAAAAGGTATCTACCTAGAAGTAGGGATACCTTCATGGAAGACTTTCTAAGGAAAATAGCCTGTATTCCGCTTAGACATGAGGAAACCCACGAAATCCAACCACGTATCTAACCGTGTCGACTTCCACTGTTCAGTGTTCTTAGTCATTTTTGCCACTTGTGGGACCAAAACCTTAGGCACTCTCAAATTTTCTGAAAACTTTATTTCCGTTTATAATTCTTTTTTATTTCTTCATACAAATATAAACATTTTTCTGCAAATTATATGCCTTTATACAGAAAAGAGAATGTTCATTTTATCAATTATAAATTTTTCTTTCCGGCATAATTAGATCAAATAGTATCATTTCTAGATTTTGCTTAAATAGGTTACATTTAATGATCTATTTAATATCCATTCGCTAGAACTTTGCACGACATTTTGTCATGATTAATATCCGCAACTGTTTTAGTTGAAGTTAGTGGGCGTATTTGACAGTGTGAGCGGTGTTCGAAATGTGTTCGCTATTCCATTCCCGTGATTAATATGTTCGTGTCTGAGATAGTCCTGAAATTAGATTTCGAGTTTAATCAATCAAAAGATAAAGTTGTGAATATATGAAGTACACTTCACTGGTTTGTTTACATCCACATTTGAATGCAAATGTTTTCTTGAGCTGTCTTCCTAATAACGTATAGAGATTATCCAAAATTTTGCTTTAATTCGAATCCTAAAATATTCTCAAATCTTTCGAATCTCACATTTCCTAAATGTTTCATTTATGAATAAGAATAGAAAAAGTACACTTAATATTGAAAGCATTTATGCATGTTTATTTAATGGAAAAGATATTTTGAAAAGAGACTTATTTATTAAGAAGGTGAAAGTAAAAGTAATAAAAAAATATCTGAAAGCGTTCAGATTTTACATTGCGCCCAAAAGAGCGTTTTTCTAACGTTTTGTGTATTACCTTTATTTATTAAATATCATGTTCTTCACACTTAGACCATAAAATTCAGTTCAGCAGCAATATCAAAATATTTAAAAAGAGCATATTTTTATAATTTCCGATACAAAGTCTCACGCGCTGGAGATATGTTTTATTCCCTTCGTGTTGCTATTACTCGCTTTGAAATCGTTGAGATTGTTAGTTAAAATTTTACAAAATATCAAATAGATAATAAACCAGATTGCAAATTCCGGCTTTCAGATGCCCATATTCGAGTGAAGGACTACGTTATTCAGAATTTGATGTTTCTAAATACCGTTGTTTTTTCACAATGCAAGAATCATACATACATTTCGTAGATTCTTCGGTATCTAATTTCTTTAAATGTAATTCAGAGTTCTAATATTTGTTGGCAACAAATATTAGAACAAATATTAGAATATTAATATTTGTTGAAAGGTGAAACGCCGTTTTATAGTGGGCAACGCAAAATGCCAAAATGAAATTAATAGCCCTTCTGTGCAAATTGTCCTTTTGGGCTGAAACGTGCGTAACTAAAACGCGTGACAACTGAAATTTGCAAGGATCTGTTAATGTTAATAATTGTCTATAAGCTATCTTAATACCCTGCAGACTCTAATAGACCGGACGCAAGTTTTCGCTTTAGTGTGAAGCAATGTAAAGTCTTAAGAAGATTAAAATAAGCTTTCTACTTAACTCTTAAATGAACAGAAAGCATTGCATATGCGACAGATGAAGTTCTGCTGTTTGCGGATATTTAAATTAACGTAAGATAAATTCCGTTGTTGGTAACGTATTCTGAAACTACGGCATAGTAGACTACTTAAGCTAGCTCCAGATAATTAATGGTGCATATTTTATACGACGGCTAGCAAACCACAATAAAGTTTCAGAGCAGACGATAGTAAACAACGTAAGACTATAGGCTGTTATAGGTTCTTACACTAAACATTCAATCCCTCGGTTAAAATAGACAATAATTAATTTGCATCCTGATGAGAATTCCGAAAAGCAAAAGTTAACGCAAAAATTCAAATCATAATTGGGTAATTAACATAAAATCTTACAAGTTCGTCTTCTCACTATAATTCTATAAAACCTATTCGAGTAATAATTTTAATACTTTAATATTTCTTTCAGAATCTTTTTTAACTAAAGGTGTACTTTCCCGGTATCATTCAAAACGCCCGTCCCATAGGCATCCCTCTCTTTTAGGCCGATATCCGTCGTTCACTTACATAACAAATGTAAGGCCAAAATAATTCTAGAAGTACGAAGTTTATTTTAACAGTCAATAAAACGCAAAGACTTTATACATGGAATGCAATATTCTCTCAGGATCGCCGCATGATGCAAATTCACTGCAATTACAAAATTATTATTTTAGCTGTAACTCTAATTCTACTCTTTCGCTTTCCAGAAACCTCGAGAAGTTACAAGAAGCTTCTAGTGACTGATTGAAAAGCTTATAAAAGCAGGAGAAAAACATATCAGCTCAGTTGTTTACTACGTTGTTGTTGTTTTACTGAGATGCTGTAATTTTGAGATCGGATTAGCTTCTCTGCGCTTTGAATTGTGTCCTATTTCACGTTTTAGTAGTTTAAAATATAAATACTGTGTGATATTGTCCGAGTATCTGTGAGGCACAATTAACGCATTTTGTTTATTTCTTGTGATAAGAATAAATTGTATTAACTTTTCATCAGACTTGTTCATTCAATCTATTACGAACACGTACGCATGCAACACGTTTTTGGTGTCAGAAGCGGGATTTGAATGCCAATAACAAGAGCGATGAAAGAACAATTGAGACAGCTCGTCATTGCTTTTGCTGCATTACAAAAAAAGATGGAAGAGACTATCAACTTCGTTAAATTAGAAATGAATCCTGCTCAAGAATCCGTTAAAGTAGAGAGGAAAGCGCGTCAACAAAAGATGGAAGCTAGTCAAAAAAAAATTGAAGCAGGTCAATAAGAAATGAAAAGAGAAATTATCTGCATAATAGAAAACAAATTTGAGGCTATAGAAAACAAATTTGAGGCTATAGAAAACAGAATGGACGTGGTTGAAAATAAGGTTGGACAAATTAAAGAGAAAGTTTCTTCAGTCAAGGAACAAATAGAAGCGGGAGTTTCTGCCGTAGAACAACAAATCGGTTACAGAGTTTCTTCTGTTAAAAAAGAAATTAAAGGAAGAGTTGTGACGTTCAACAACAAACTGATGACAGGGTTTCTTCGGTCGCCAAGGAAGTTGATGCCTTAAAGAAATTCGTAGCGACGGCAGGGAGCAGTTCTGATTGTTTCAAATGTTTAACCATGCTTGCTCGTCCCTCCCTGAAGCTATCCATATATTGTGGGAAAACCTCTTGGCATGAGTATAAGACACAATTTGCAATAGTGGCGGAAGCGAATGAATGGGATTCCCAAGCTAAGACCTGTCATCTCGCCTCTTCTTTGAGAGCCGACGCAGCGGATATTCTTCAGACTCTTCCCGAAAACGAAAGGCTAGACTTCAAAGCACTGTCCGGCGCATTGGAGCTGCGCTTTCGGGAGAAATGTCTGAATAACTACAGCAGGCTTCAATTACCAACAGAAGCCCACCGAAATACTCCAGGAGATCGCCACGGATGTGGATGTTGAAAGCAATCTCACCCCGTCTTTTCGGACTGCCTGACAGAAACAAGGGAAATCCTGTCCCTGCAATACTTCATCAACGGCATCCTGGACCCTGAAATACAGAACGCTCTGCGAATGGCGGATGTCAAGGACTTGAAACACGCTTTAGTGTGCGGCATGAAATTCGAGGCAACCCAGCAAGCGACTCGAAGAGACCGTCACCCAGTCAGAGCTGTTCTAGTCCAAAAGCCAGAGTATCAAATGGCTGCTCGTCTAGACGATTTAACTAGACAACTGAATGCCTTGAGACGGAATATTGGTGACAAGAAACCGGCCGTAAAGTGCTGGAACTGCTGAAGTGCTAGAATATTCTCGCTCCATCAATCCCATATCGCTAATTTTGTCGCCGATCTGCGAGTTCACGCCAAATCTGGTTATCCTGGCTTTCCTTGCCACTTTCTGTCAACCCTAACCCCGCTTTGCGGAGAAGCTATTTTACCGCAGCTGGGCGTTTCGTAACAATACAATAGTATCATAAATTTTTATTTTATTCCGTATAAAATTTAATTTCTGTTGACCTAAATCTAATATACACTTTTAGAACAAATTTATTATTTCTTTTTATAGTTTATCTCTCAAGCATTTAACTTTAAGTAATTAAATTTGAACAATGCCTCATCTAATCTATTTCTCAGTTAAAAGAGGAAAAATGAGAAATGAAACATTAGAGAATCTTTTATTTTTTTTTCCAAATTCAAAAACAGATATTATTATAAAATGCAGGAATGTCGTCTTAAGAAAAAAACAGATTTTGTAATCTTACTTTTTTTTTAAATTTAGGTTAAATGTAACATAATCTATCTAGCAATGATTTTAATGCGTTTTAATAGAATAAATTTATATTATTTTTTTCCTCTTTCCACTTTCGTTCCAGACTTTTAACATATGTCTCCATAAGGATTTCATCATGATGAATATGAGAAATACCATATGGTATTAGAAGAGTAATTTAATGATTTTAAGTTAAGACCAAGTAAAAAAACATTTATGTTATCTTTTTTAGATATTCAACGTAAAAGCCTAAAAAGTACAAAAAATGCCAAAGATTCGTAAATTAATTACATCCTTGATCTCTTGATAAAAAATTGTTGCACTGTATAAATTTTAATACGATCAATTAAGTTACGTCATGTTTAAATCTTTGATAAAATATTGATCTGCCGCTTCTTAATATAATTCAAATGCATTATAAATATTTATAAAAAATATTAAAACTGAAAAAGATTATGAGAATAGTAATTAAGAATGATAAACATTGTGAAAATGAAATTTATCATTGACCGAAAAAGTGTTTCGCGTATAATGGTGCTTCTTAATGGATACAAATGATGAGCTTTCCTTTTTAATTTTATTTTGTTTCATGAAATAATAAAATAAAATCTAGAATTGCTTATAAATATTAAATTTCGGAACATATTAAGAGTAAAAATTATAAGAACTTTATCCTAAATATACTATCTTAATGCATTTTATGCTAATGAACTTGTTACTGCATTAGCTTTGACTGAAATGTTTGTTTGCTGATAACCATTATACTGTAGAATTTTGATTAGCCGAAAGGGAAGAAGCTGAAAGAAAATTTCAAGCTATCAAAAATACGATTTATCGATAAATCTTAAGGTTAATTTTCAAATTCTGTATATGATTATTAAGTTCATCTTACTACCGATTTCAGCTCGCAAAAATTAGAAGAAAAGGAGCATTACTGTATTTGACCAAAAAATTCTCCATATGCCTTATTCATTCATTGAGGGGATATATTCTTTAACTGCGAACATTCTTAAGTGAGGATATTTTAGGCCATTCGTTTAATAGTTGCAATGCAGTACTGTTTACTTTCAAACATTTTTCAGGAATTTTTTTGATTTTATTACGTGTTCCATCATTACGCTCTACACGGAAAGGGAGCGATGCCCTGTTGAGATCTTTCTAACGGAAACTGGCTCCTATCCACGTTACATATGAGGAAGACCACGCCAACGCCCATTCAGCCAGCCCGTTCTCCGGGAATCGAACTCGCACCGAACTACGAGTATTCAGCGGCTTTAACCACTCGGCCGCTGGTAGGCCTTTTCAGATATTTGTTAAGCAGCATTTAGGAAGTATTCAAGTCTAAGATTGTATTTTGCTTTTAATTCATGCTCTGTCTAACTAAAACAGTAATGTGCTTTGATTCTTTTCTTGTTCTTCACGAAATGCTGTGTAAATCGTACATCTTTAATTATTCCTTAGTCTAACATAGTCGTACTCATACATGCACTGGAAAATTAATCAGGAATGCTTTTTGTCCATTTGCGTTCTTAAGCTTTCGATAGATTTTTTCATATATTCAATCTCCTCGAAAAGCATAAATTAAATAACAAGATACTGAATGGTAATATAATATGCATTGTTACTCATAATTTTTTTGTTTTACTTATTTCTTTATCAAGAAAATACGTATTTTTCCATAACCGACCTGCAACGGTTGCTTTTTCATTTTCTTGTTTACATCTTTGTGACATTTATGAATCATAAATTATTACATTTTCATCTAAATATAAAAATGCATATCTTCGGATGCTTTTGATATTCAAATGCAAACCATGTCCTCAAAATGATGTACAAATGCGAGCCGATTTCTATTCGAAAAATTCAGCATGAAAGTATCTCTTCCATGACAAATATCTCTTGATTGCTATTACCTCTTAATTGCTTTATAATAATTTACCTATTCATCTGTACGCTAATTTTAAACACCCATCAGTGCTGTTAAATATAATTTAGATGTGTTTAAAGTGTAAGTTCAACATTTAAACCACTTATGCTTTTGAATGAATCTTTCATTAAAGTTCCCTGTAAATAACTGCCAAGAAGAATCATCTTATTTCTTTGTGCGAAAGTTATTTTTCATGTTTTGCTGTGTTTTTTCCTTTCGCTTCACTTGTAAACACATTCGAAAATTTGAAATAAATACTTCAAATGATTTAAAGATTATTTCTGAGAACTTGCTCTTTCATTTACTTAATATTAAAAATATTTGCTCAAAAATGCATACCTTTTCATAAGCTCTATAAGGTTTCAAACTGTGATCTCAATTTTTTAATTTGTAGAAAGGAATTTTTATAGAAGGAAATTATAAATCTTTGTTTTGAAATCTTAGCATTTCATTACAAGAATTATTTTACAAAAGCCTATTAAATTTTATTTTCTAGTCACCTAATAGCTGATTATGTGCTTCCTTCGATTTCTTTTCTGTCGTACTCGTATAATAATAGCTGCAATCTATTCATAAATTTAAATCATATAATCAAGACTACTATTATCGCAAATAAACAGAGGTAAGGATAAAAAGTTAAAAATTAAAAACTGTAAATCAACATTTTCGCGCAAAAATTCATAAAATTGATTTAATTATTTTACATACACTACCCGTCATTCAAAATACAACACCAAGAAGGAGAGGCCAGAAAGTGATGAAACTCGGCAAACAAAGAGAGACGACAACGAACAATAGGCGATCTTTATTTCGAAATGATATGCATAACACAGAGCGAGAACAGCGTCGGCTCAGTAGGTAATGTTATGTTTTGGACAGCGATACATGAAGCAACACGGCTAGGTACAGAGTGAGGGAGATTACGGATATTCTTCTGAGGAATGCCTCTTCATTTCCTGTCAATCCATTCGTTCCAGTTCGTCTTCTGAATGCGACAATGGAAAGGTCTGCAGATGGCGTCCAATCACATATCAAATGTATTCCACTGGTGAGAGATCAGGATAGAACGATTGCCAAGGAAGCATCTATACTTTTTGCAGAGTGCATTGTCTAATGCACTCTGCAAAAGTGTGGTCGGGCGCTATCCTGCTGATATGTGGTGGGCGTTATCCTGCTGGTCTGTATGGTCGGGCGTTATCCTGCTGATAAAGGGTATTGGGTTCTCTTTGGAAAGTAGGAAACGTCGCCGGACGCATCACAGCATTTATGTATTTTTGGGCCGTCATAGTGCTCTGGATACAAACTAGAGGTGACCGGGAATCGTGCGCAATTGCGTCCCAAACAATGATTCCGCGTTGTAGCGCGGTGAATGCGGTGGCCAAAGTTCGTGAGGGAGTTGAAGCCACTGGGGACCTTGCGTCCAAATGGTCTCATTTATTAACTTGGAAATCTTCGTTCCCCGAGATACGAGATCTGCAGGGTTGTCGACACCTGGGCAATAATGCCAATCTTGAGGTGAACTCAATTTTTGTATTTCTTCGATACGATTCCTGACAAAGGATTTGAAGGCTTCAGGTTGTTTCTGGATCCAAAAATAAGTAATTGTTGAGTCTGTCCAAAAATAGCACGGAATTCTCAATTTCAGTGCTTTCAGAATATTGCTGACTAACTTAACTGATAACAGTGCCCCCATTAATTCTAACCTCGGTAAAGTAAGGGATTTTAGTGGGACTACCCTATTTTTAGAAGAGACAAAGGCCGTTTTGATTTCTTTATTTTTTGTCGTGAAACGTAAATATGCGACTGTACCATAGGCTTTGACACTTGCATCTGAAAAGCAATGTAGTTCGAGATTTTCGACATTAACGTTCGAGTGCATGAAAAGGTAACGAGAGATGGAGAATTCAGCCATTTGAGGTAGCTCTTCACACCACTTTCTCCATTCAGAGGACAAATCTTCAGGTAACGGTTCATCCCAATCTATTTGTGACAACCAAATCTTCTGTATTAAGCACTTTATTCTAACAGTGAATGGTCCTAAAATTCCAATCGGATCGAATATCCGACCCAACATTTGTAGAAGAAATCGTTTTGTTTCTATTGGTTTAGATGTGAAAGACAATAAGTTCCGAACATCAAAACATAGTAAGTCCTTTGAATTATCCCATGCCATCCATACCTAAGACTTTAAATGGGAAATTTTCTTTATTAAAATCTTCAGGATTTTCATCTGGAACGATACCCTTTTTTACCCACAATTCATGTAATTGTCTCGAGTTACTATGCCATTTGTGAAGCTGCATGCTTGCTTCCTTAAATATTTGGACCGATTCTAGACTCGTAGTTAATGCTTCATTGATCGTTGGTTGGCTTCCAATCACATCATCTACATTTACGTTCTCATTCAAAAAGTTAACCGTTGTAGGATAAAGTTTATTATATTTTTTCAGATGATGTTTAATGGTAGCGGCTAATAGAAATGGACTACTATTTATTCCGAATAAAACTCTAGTGAACCTATATATGTCAAGAGAAATGGCTTCATCATTAGGGAAATCGGAAAACAGAAACCTGGTTGCGTCTCGATCTTTTTCATGTATGAGAATCTGTAAAAAGGCTTGTTTTATATCTGCGGTGAAGGCTATTAGATTATACCGAAATCTTAACAATATTTCGAATATTTCAGGGTATAAATTTGGCCCAACATGTAGACAGTCATTTAAAGAAATGGATCCTGGGGCATGCGATGATGCATCATAAACAATACGTAATTTACTTGTAGCTCGATCCTCGCGTATAACTTCCCTATGTGGCAAGTAAAACACGACATACTCTTCATTTGAAATTTCTGAAACTGGTTCGATAATATTTTGTTTTAACTGATCTCTTAATACGTTCCTGTATTCGGAAAATAGATTAGGATCTTTTTTAAATCGTTTTCTAAGTCGATGAAATCTTTGTTCTGCGATTTCCCTATTATTATTTAGATTTGATGTGTCATGTTTCCAAGGCAATCTAACTTTATAGCGAGAATTTTCATATGTTATATTTGATTCGAAATATTCGACGACTTCATTTTCAGTTGAATCGAAGTTTTCCCTCTTATCAATAAGTCCTGAGTTTTCCAAGTCCCAAAATTTTGTTATTTGTTTGGAAATCAAATCTTCCCCTACAACTACATTGAAAGCTAAAGAGACATCATCATCACCTTTTCGTCCATGTAGGCACCAGCCGAAAATAGTTTCCACCGCAACAAGATTTTTGCTTAAGTATTTAACGTGTCCCATTACTATGTTGTAATAATAATCTGCACTAATTAGAATGGCAATGGGTTTTTTACAATCGGGAAAATCTGCGAGCATCAAATTTTTTAATTGTCTGTTTTGCTTAATTTCTTCTGATTTAGGAGGTGGAATATCTGTACCTGATATATGATCAGTTACTAATAATTCAACTTCTATTCTAGAATCGGGAGAACTTCTATGTTCTAAAGTTAATTTAACTACGTCATAATTTTTTTGGATGGGAGAAGTATTCCCAAAAGTGTAGACAGTCAATTTTTCTTTTCTTATGACTTCGAGGTTTAATCTGTCCGCTAACTCGCGAGCACAAAAACTTTTCATACTTCCACTATCCAAGAGAAGTCTGGTAAACACCTTTTCCTTAGCTGTTTTAACTTTTATCGTGCAAGTCTGTAAAAGAATTGTATTATTTGCATTATGTGAAACGGCCGAAACAATTTCTTCTTTCTGTTCCTTAGTTTGTGTATCATTTTTCGAAATTGATATACTATCCTTTTTATCACTTGGTGTATTTTTAACTATTGAACTGGATTTAAAACATATGGCTTCTGAATGTTTAGCTTTGCAAATTTTACAAACTTTAGTTTGGCGTTGCCGGCACTGTGAGATTTTGTGTTTAGGGGCCAGGCAAAGAAAACAACGCGCTTGTTTTTTCAAAATATCTCTCTTCTCATTAACTGTAAGGCATAAACAGGACTCTGAGTCATGGTTTTGAAAACAAAAAATGCAGTTTCCATTTGATGACGCGGCTGCTATAAATTCATGTGTAGTGACAGTTTGTTTATGTTTCGGCGTCGGTGGATATCTTTTAATACCTTTCATTTCAGGGTTTGACTTGCGTGGAAAGGATAACGAATTAATCTTTTCTCGCGATTCTATTTCTAATCGGAGAAAGTCTAGAAATTTGTTTAAATCATAGGTTGAAGGATTTTCAGTATTTGTACGATGAAATTCTAAAGCTATATCGTTCGGGACAATTTTCATCAAAATTGGAATAAACATGTTGGAATATGTTTCTAGTTTCACACCGAATGCTAAAAGGCTTCTGACTTGAACGTTAATTGTATCATAAAGTTTTCGCAATTTTGTCACTTCACTTGAACTTTGAACGGGATTTAAATTTAAGAGATTAGAAATGTGTGTATTGATAATAAGGTCACTTTGACCGAATCTATTTTTAAGAATGTCTATAGCAGAGTCATAATTAGCCTCTGAGATTGAGAGACCTTCTATGGCTGATGCTGCGTTTCCATATAAATAAGTTCTCAAATAATTAAATTTTTCTATCTTCGAAAGTGTAACATTGTCATGAATAGTGACATTGAATGAATTCCAAAAATTCATCCAATCGTTATAATCTCCGGAAAATTTGTGAATTAACTGTTTGGGCAATTTCACATTGCCTTCAATCTGTCTTTTGGTTTCAACTTCTGTAGATGAATTATTTAAATCCGTGTTGATATTTTGAGTATTGTATTTCCTTAAATAGCGGTTGATTTTAGACTTCGCTATTATTATTTTATCGTTATATTCCATAGAAGTGTTAATATCTGAATCTAATTTTGATTCATCTTCAATCAAATTTTGTATTTTTTCATTTAAATCATGTAGTTCCGTTTCTTTACTATTTAACAATTCCAAACAATTTTCTAACTCTTCTTGATTTTCTTCTTTTAAATACTCATCTACATTTTTAATAATTTGAGTTACAGAAGCACGTATATGTGCTCGATTCTTAATTAGTGTCTTCTGTTCCATTTTAATAAATTATCAAAGGAGACTTACCGTGAGAAGTCTTCGCTTACAAAGCTAATCCAAAAGGCGAAAAACACAAATTTTCAAATTAATCAGATTCTTTTCTGGGGCCGATGCACCATTATGTAACGAAAGTTCTAGATCAAAGTCGAATCACTCATAATCCAAAAGACGAGATGCATGGCCTGGAGGGTTTTCCATAAATTTTAATTAAACTTAATATTTACATATATACAATGTAGGCTAAAATGCCTGAATCGAATATTTAATGCTCAAGAGGCAAGAACTGAATAGTTCCAGCTTAAATCTAAATCGAATTCTATTGCGTAGTGCATCGAAATTCTACCTTCAAGAAGAAGAATAGTTTTCTAAGTCACGTGTTCAGAAGGGGAAAGGTCAAGTAAGCCAATAGATGGACTCCTAACGCCATCTCTTGGCGATATCAAAGAATATTCCTTAACAATAAACACACACATACATATATATATATATATATATATAATTTCATTTTAGTTTGATCCTTAATTTTAAGACAGAAATAATTCATTGGATATTAATGTCCATATTTGAAAGGAAACTTAATAAATTAATTTTGCAGTACTGTGTTCGGTAATTAATTTCAAAACATGTAAGCATTGTAATATTATCTTAAAATACATCCCTAGATTATAACATTGTATGCAAAAATTAACTATCGATTTATTACAGATAGAAAACTTTAAAGCTGCATGCCTGAAATAAAATGCTACTTAAAAGAGAAAAGCATATTTGTTTAAAACAAAAATTGATTTTTTCACATGCTAGAAACACTGACTGCTATGCGAAATAATATTTTCTATAAGGTATCTTGTTTCCTTTCACACGCTTATCATTATGTAAATTTCAAATGCATCGGATTTAACCTTCGATAGGTTTATACATAGCAACAGTTATAAAGACCAATTTATAACATTTTAGAGAGTACTTTTTCCACTTACTTGTTCAACGTTGAATCCCTTACGCAGTTTTCCTCAAATATGTAATTTATGATCGTTGGTTTATAATTTGTCATCATCTTTCCCAAACTTCAAATTTCTCACAACTCAGGTTAGTCGTGTAAGTTCAGTTTCTTCTTCAAATTCTTTTATCAAATTCCTCTATTTGTTATTTAAGAGGTATCTTACTTAAAACTGTTCTTTATCAGATTTAGGAGACATTGCTCTGAAATATGTATTCAATAATTGCAGAAAAGCAAAAATGTAATTTTACTCTAACTTATTCACACTTACGTCATAATTTCCTTGAAATAGACTCGTGTGCAAAATTAAGAGAATTTTTAAATTATTTCTATTTTTATTATATCTATTGAATACTTTGAAATTATGTCTATTGAACCAAATGTACTAATCATACTGTCCAAGAATTATGCAAATATTCAGAGTTGAATACATAAGCGTATACGTTTGTATCTGTGGCGCTGTGATTGTGGAAGAAATATAAGCAAACGGTTTCAGCGATTTGTGTGCTCGTACACCTTCAGTATATTAGCCATGCTCTCGCAAGGCTTATATAAATTTTCTAAGACATCAGGTAAAATGAGTATCCACGAAGGTATGGATGACAGAATGAGAGGGAATACTGTCCGTCGATGAAACACAAGCCAATCACAAGCGTAGGTGGGTGTAGAGCTCAATATAACTCATAGTGTTGTCTGCAGTTTGTAGCAACAATTTCATGACACTGGAACTGTATCGAAAAGACCTGGAGAGGGTCGACCAAGATCAAAAATAACGAATGAGTATCATTATTTGGCACATTCAGTGCGATGACACAGGACTACTATAGCTTCACCGTTCTCACGTAATCTGTATGCTGACACTGGAATCCCAATCATGAGGGAAAAGGATCGTTATGTTTTGGGACCTGTAATGGTTTGGGCAGGTATTATGTCGGACAGCCGCACAACCCTCCATGTATTTGACAAAGGCTCCTTAACTGTTATGATGTATAGAGAAGAGATTTGAGAGTCCTATGTTCGTATTTTAGGGGTGCAATTGATACCGGGTTCCTGTTAATGGACAATAACGCTGGTTCACATAGCGTTATTGTCCATTAACAGGAACGCTGGCTCAGCTGATCTCCGATTACATTGAAAGTGAGGATATTCGCCGCATGGATTGGCCAGACAAATCTCCTGACCTTTAACCTAAAGACTATGTCTGAAACTCTCTTGGGAAGATAATTTCATCTCACCATCATCCTCCGAAAACCATCGCGAAGTTGAAAACTGCTTTGCTGTAGAGTGGGATCGACTATCACCTACAGAAACTCCTTTATTGCCACTGTTCAGTATGGAATGGAACTCTGTTCCTCAAAGTAGGAGAAGACATGAACTGATTAAAATATTGAATGGTAAAAGATGTCCCAATAGCCCCGTTAAAATCAATTCTTATCTGGACATGGGTTCTTCCCCACTTATTGCAGCGAAAGAAATATCTCTTTCTCAGACAACTGTGTTTGCGCAGGATCTCCAGATTATTATCTCTTCTCATGCCTATTAACAGAAGAACATCCCATTGTTAGACCAACTACAAACGAACTCGGGTTTTTAAAATATATAATAAATAATCCAAAATTTCATCGCAAGATCAACAATATTGTCAAAGATCTTTCGGAACGAGGATAAGATATTTGTGAGTAATAACTATTACGAAATATCTTTAAGGAAACCATACCTCATATTAAACTCATTTTCTGTTCGATATCACAACTTTGATTTTGAATAGCCCTGCGCTATGAGCTTTGCTGATAATCATGCATTCGTAAAATGATTTGAATAGCATATCTCTTTCTCTATTATAAATGTATATTCACACCAAGTTACATTAAAATCTGTCCTTTAGTTCCTCAGCAGTTTGTTACGTCCCTTAATTCTTCACACGTGTGTATGTGATTTAACCTATCTCACAGCGACAATATCCTTTCATGGTTATAGTAATCCATTCATCAAATGGTTAAATTTTAGGCACGGGTTTTACTGGAGCTCATCTTTAGTTGATTTTGTGATGGCATTTATATAGTTTATAAGGTATTTCTCCGTTCTTCTTAGCATGCCTTCGTAGTGAAGTGGTCAGCCGCTCGACGCGTATTCAAGAGGTCCGTAGTTCGAGTCCCGGCGAGGGCATCGCTCATTTTTCACTTCTTCAGATTAACCTAATGTCTCTACAATGGCGTCCGAACTAAAAACGTGGTGGATGCTGATTCTCCACCACCAGGATTTCGCAATTGTGTCCCCTAATTCCCAGTCGCCCTTTAAAAGGGGGAGTATATAAGGTATTTCTTCCACCTTCATAGCATGTTTACGTGGCGTAGTGATCAGCCTGCTCGATGCGTATTCGAGAGGTCCGTGGTTCGAGTTTCGGCGAGGGAATTGCTCATTTTTCATCTCTCCTGCTTTCAAAAACTACCTAATGTCTCTAGAAGTTCACTGAGCAGTTGTCTATTAAAAGAAGGATATTATACTTCAGTTGAATATCCCTTTTCTGCTCTTTTTATTGGTTTCATCGTGTTTTTGAATTATAGCTTTGTAATTTTGTTCCCTAATTTAATGATTTCATTTCGTTTTCATTCGGTAACATTTTGATGAAATTAAATTCCCTCCTGATTACTCTAAATGAGGAATTTCTTAATTTTTATGTACAAACTGCCAGAATTGTGACAATTCGAAAAAAATAACCGAACAAAATTAGCAAAATGCTTGTGTTTGGCATAGTTCTGGACAAGGACTCTATAAGGGCAAACAGATATAGGTCCCTCTTCATCATCAGGCGTAAAAAAAAAATCTGCTAAAATGATAATAACTGAATGATAAGCATCAGACGCGGTAACATTACGTGGTAACTACACTTTATTTAAAAAAATGTTTAACTTGTGCTAGGTTACTTTATATCGTACAAAATGTTAATTTAAATATTTAATTCTAAAACTGACATTTAAAAAATGTGCTCAGATACATATATTGTCAAATTTTGTTTTCGCATCTGCCTTATCAGTACAACAAGAAACTCTACATCGAAATGAATTAAATTGTTTTTTGTGGCAAAACCTAACCTTAATAAAAGAGAATTTAGAATACATCAGTAAAAGTAGAATGTTTGCTCAAAAGACCTGCTAGACAAGCTTGGTTCATTTTTCTAACTGATTTTGTTACATAATAGAACAGCTAAATAAGCCTGTTTCATTGTCTTATTTCTCCAGGTAATTTTTACTAACAACTAAAGGCAAAAATACCCATCTCGAAACGAACTGAGAAGAAACATATTTTGTTCAGTGATAATGAACAGTTAAGTTTCTATATTATAAATTTATTCAGGCAATAGTTTTTATTTTTAATCTAATTCTTTGAATTATACATATATGTTAACTGAAGCAGTTCAAGGTCACAAATATCAATTTATAGTAAATTCTTTTTGTTTTGTTTATTTCTCTTTAGCTAAAATAATATTTTCGGTTTTTTTTTTTTTTTTTTTTTTTTTTTTTCTTGGGAGAAAAAAGTTCAGTATGTCTATGTCTTGCTAAGATATCACGGGAAATATTTAAATATGTGCTGCTCATTTCTTAAAAGAATAAAATTTCCTGTTTTAACGAGGAAATTTTGTGACATACCAGTTGATAAATACTGTGCTAAAGAATTAGGTAAAACGTTCATATTAAAATAATTCTTTAATAGTGAAAGCATTTCTCATCTAAAGACATGGGGCAAAATAGAAAAATCACTCCACTATTGGTTTATAAAGTGGTCTTCTTAAAATGTTTACAAAACTTTACTAAAGACTACTAAAAAAAGGGTACAGGAATAAAAAAACCAAACGCAAATATTTTTGTTCTACGCGTTTCCTGTGTACTTTGGCCAACGAAACAAAGAGAAATGCTGAAGTTTTGTTATCATTGTTTATTGGTCTCCCCCGCAACCAGCAAGAACAGTGTCTCGAATTGCTCGATTTTCTACTGTCAAAGGAATAAAACCCTACAAGTTTAAGAAAAGATTAAAAGACAAATATTTCTCTCTTGAAAAGAAAGATGTTTTTTACCACTCAAGATTTTGTAATAAATTTCAAACACTGAAATCAAGATCTTTTTATATGGTTTTTTTATTTCCAAAAAGAGAAATAAAAAAGAATGTTCTGTCTATAACTAGAATGTTGTAGGGTACAAAGTAATTTAAAAAGAATTATCTGATTTCAAATTTTTAATGTTTTTGAAATTAAAATAGAATATTAAGTATTATACAAAGCGAAGGAAAAATATACATAAGGAAAAATATCTTTATAAAAATTCAGGATTCTAGTTTAATGTTTAAAATGCTATTTCTGTGAAAACCGGAAAATGATGCCTAAACTGAAGACAGCTTTTTGCATCCTGTCATTTGCAACGTGTCAGTTAGACGTCAGCATTGCAAATATATCATAAATTTGTGTTTTAAACGGTTGGCCTACAGGTCTCCAAATATTACCTCCTTCGATTTCTCTCTCTCTCTGGAATATGTAAAAGATCAGATTTTTCCATCATCTAAGCCAACAAATGTAAGCGAATTCAGAAAGTAGAATTCTGCTACTTAGAAGTAGCTATTATTGTCACTGAAGAGCATGTTCGACATGGTCTTTCCTATCGCCTTCGCATTAGATATTAACTAAAAGAAACCGGATTGAATATGTATAAATAAATCTTAGGCACTTTTCCTTTATATTCATGTAGTATTTATTTGTAAGATATTAACTTTTAAAATTATAAAAATTTAAAGTGGAATTATTTTCGATGCCCATCTTAAATATTTATTGTATTAATCGAAGAGGCGAAAAAAGATAAAATTCTACATTTTAAACAAATTGTTTTTGTGGAAAAAGATGTCAATCAGAAGTGGTCTTTCAAACTGTTCAATGATACCTTCGAGGTTTAAATTAAGTAATAAACGTAAGCTAAGAAAATTCTCAGTATATGTCTCCGAGAGGAATTAAAGGCTGCAGTATGTTATAACCCAATAATTTTCTGTGTGCTGGTATGAGAGTTTTATTGATTTATTATTTTTAGTTCCTTTTAACAATTTCTCCCCATTTGCAGTGTTATTGTACGTTTGTCTATTTTGTTAGTGCTATAACTTACTTGTGTAATCATCGTGGTATATTTTGTGGAATAAATATATATATTAAAAAATATTAATATATATATATTAAATCTTTTGCATGTTTGCACATTTTTTTAAAAATTTTTTTTAAATTATTTTGGCTTTTTTCCTTTTTTTAGAATTTAAATTTGCTTTTTTACTTTTATACGTATTTGTTAAGAATTTAAATTTGTTTAAATTTAAATTTCATTCCTTGCAGCAAATTGCAAATATATCATAGTTTTTATTTTGAATCTAATTCTTTGAATTATACATATATGTTAACTGAAGCAGTTCAAGGTCACAAATATCAATTTATAGTAAATTCTTTTTGTTTTGTTTATTTCTCTTTAGCTAAAATAATATTTTCGGGAAAAAAGTTCAGTATGTCTATGTCTTGCTAAGATATCACGGGAAATATTTAAATATGTGCTGCTCATTTCTTAAAAGAATAAAATTTCCTGTTTTAGCGAGGAAATTTTGTGACATACCAGTTGATAAATACTGTGCTAAAGATAGGTAGAAATGGCGCAAAGAATATTTAATTAAATATGTATTTAAATTTAATTTTTTTAATTAAATTCAATTTATTCTTATATATATATATTTGAATTTAAATTTGAATGCTCAAATGGAACAGTTCCAAAGGTATTGATCAAATAGTGAAAAATTCTGTAAGTCATTTCGAAGAGAGAAGTAGCGTCTAACATGATTTATTTGCTCAGCGATTAAGGATGCCTTTTTGTTTGCCATGACTCATTATCATACTAAATAATACTCATTATCATAAGAATACTCATTATCATAAGAATACTCATTTTCATAAGAATGTTCAATTTAAAGAAGTGAATAGTTAAAATATCATACCAAGGTAATATAATAAGTCGGACAAAAGTTTTTAAATCTGGGTCAAGTATAGAGAAGGCAGAAAATAAAAACTTATTTTTTGAAGACTGTTTTTCTATTAAATGCTTTTCATAAGCTTTGAATATTTTGTGATGCATTGAGTATGAATCTCTACCAAAACTGTTCCTCTATTTTGTTTCTGTGGTTATTGAACTTGAAAAAAATATCGTTTTGGTATGCAAGTAACTTTCGAAATTCTTTGTTATTATTTTAGGAATTTCATGCGTAACAATATTACTTATAATGCAACCTATTTTTAATCAAAATAAATAGTAAAAATATTAAATTATTTGAAAATTATAAATAAAAATGAGCTTTTTCATGTATTCTGTAAAATATATTTCTTAAATATATCAGTATTAATGGACTGGTTTATTAATTAGAGTTTTATGATAAAAACATAAATAATTTATATATCTGTGCTAAGATCGAATTTCAATTCACAAAATCTCTTGCTGCTTTGCTAATGCATTTAGATTCTATTAACAGCTTTAGAATTTCATCTTTTTATCATATGTGTAATCTGCAAAACTGGAAGACCTAGAACGGAGTTCTTTAGACTAGAGACTACGAGATCGCATGATGCTTGGCGAAAATTGCGTGTAGCGTATAAGGGCTTAGGTTCGGTTCTAGGATGTTTTTATGTACCTATTTTATGATTGCATCTCTACGAAATGTGGCACTTAAAATCGTCTACCTGAAAGCCATTTTGAAATTTAATGTCTGGAGACAAAAAAATAAAATATTCACTACTCAGCGGTTGTTTTCTTTGAAATTCGATAGGAAATTTTGGTAAACAGTCGAGACAGACCACGTGTGCTTTCCAATGAGACAGTCTGTCAAAACTGGAGTGTTTACTCAAGTAGCACGTTGACGATGCAATGACGTAGCAAACTCGCTAGGCATTATGTTGCAAGGGCGTCGCATTGTATCTTCTTTACAATGCCCAGATGTATACGAAATTTCATGCTTTTGCGAACATCCAAAAGGTTTCATGTGTTTACCTTCATTTCCTTTAACGTATAGATGTTGCTTTCACGTCTTTACACGCAATATTTTCGATACAAAAACGAAATATGTTAGGTTATAACGACGGTCTATAGTGACGGTTTAATGATGCATTTAATTGAATCCACATGTATTTCCGAATTCTGCGGGTTAAAAAGGTTAATTACAAACGTAATACACTATTAATTAATAAATAATAGTGTTAAGTAACGCTAAAATAGGATTTTCCAATTTCGTTTCTCCACTTTTTAAACACGTTTCTATTTTTTTAACAGAAATATTACGAAGAATATATAACATTTAATTTTGATGCGAAGGAATAAACTTTAATTAAATTGAATAGCCATGCAGTATTGAATTTTATTATGAAGGAATAACTTTTAATATCGCAATCACGGGTCATTAAAGGTTATTATAAACTTCAGAAGATCCCAACGTTTCAAATTTTCTGTAAACCATTTATTAAATCTTAAGCCCACAAAAGAATTTCTAAATCAGAAATCTTCCATTCATAGTTTACAAATTAAGATTTATCTTTAATTATGATAAATCTTACCAATCACAATAAAAAGCGTGTAAATTAAATCTGAGATTCGTAATATTCAGACAATAATTAATATGCTCTGTTGATATGGTTCTTTCTTATAAACTGATTTACAAAATCTTCAGCAGTTTGAATGTTTTCTGATAAATCTTTTCGAAAATAATTTTTATCACATATAGTTAACAAAACTGGCATTAATATACCCCGTCTTCAAGAAATCTAATTTTAGAAAGCCCAGTTGATGGTATAAATTGCACCTAATTCCGTTATCAGTTATCAACTTCAAACTACTTTCAAAGAAATATCTTAAAATAAAAAATATAAAATCAGATGATAAAGTAAAATTTAAAGTGCTTCAACTAATAAATAGCAACTCAAAATGAGAAATATGAAGTTATTAGTTTTTCTTCAAATATTTAAAATAGATGCAGCTTATTTTTGATGGTGCATTTTAATATCTTACAATAGTTTGAATATTACAGGACATTAACACTTTTCTCGCTGTATTTTAAAAAACTAATATTATGACACTTTCTAAACTTGTAAACAGCAAAATTTGTACTGCGTACAATTTTGTACTTCACAGTACACATGTCAAAGAAAATATTTAAGCAAAGATTTTAACTAAGTTACTTAAAAAGCAATATTTAAAACTAAATTCTGATATCATTTTTACATTTCTTGATTCATTTATCAATTTTAATTGTAATGAACTCCCCTTTATTTTAGAGAATACTTTCAGAATACAAAAATCTAGGATTCAAACAAACACATAATAATATGAGGTGTGTTTTTAACATATAAACAGCTATTCAGTTTCTTCAAGTTTGATAAAATACAAATCATAAAAATGCAACATATCAGTACATTTCTAGCCAGTAATCAAAATTCTTTTTTACAAACATCAATATTAAAAAATGTCAAAAAGTAATTATATTTTTAAAGGCTGCACAGTTTCAATCAGATGGTAAACAATGTTCGCAACATAAATTGTATCATATAAACTTACTGAAAAATCATGTGATTTTCTTGAATTTGTAACTTGTTTTTTCATTGTATTGCACATGTATTATGATATTCGTAAAAAATTAACACTACGATTCAAATTGAGAATGTTGTTTCAAATAAAAAAACCAAGTATTTTAAAGTATAATTAGTTATAAAGAAGAGTTTTAAACAAGCATTATTTACAATAAAAAAGAAAAATTTCAAACTTTTATTGCATTTTACTAGTATTACCGAAACTTGCATAGGTATAAAATAACAAAGCAGTTTATTTCAGTTTAAATCGTTCTAGAAAACTGCAATGGTTATTACTAAGAAAATGCATAGGACAATTTCTGATGCGTTTCCGCCATTCAGATCTATGAGGCTAAATTGGAGAATTTAAACTGCTTAAAATTATTTAACAAGCATTTATTTCAAGAAACATTACATCTTAGTAATGGTAAACTCATATTTTATAAAATCATAATTTTAGTGTGCTTCGAATAATTAACTAATTTTGCTACAACGTGATAAGGATATGTTGATTTGAAGAAATGTATTTTACAATTTAAAGCTTATTAATTATGTTTCGCATTTATTAAAATAAATTCCAATTTTAACATTTCATAACTGCTTTACATTTGTGAAGTTAATTATCCAGGCAGAAATAATTCTGTGGGAATATTTCTGTGTGTTAAAAAACTGCATGCATATTCCACAACAAATTTACTAAATATTAATATAATATAGTACTCATTGAAATTTTATTTGTAAGAATATTCACATGATTGGAAATTGTCTGAGAGGGAGAAAATACATTTTACTGCTTTATGTAACTGAGATCAATAGATACTTATTTACAAATTAAAAAATAGCTTTCTTGTATCAAAATACGCAACTCTCCGTATTGAGATAGAATAACAAAATCTACTTAAAATAAAACAGCCCAGTCTTTCATTTACATAATTTGATCATGCAATGGTGTATTAAATTATGTAAATGATTTTTTGCATAACATAAGCAACTATGTGGGAAATTAAGGCTAAAGAGCCTTAATTTAAAGCCACATACTTTTTACGGATTCATTTAAGAGCTTTTTTTACTTCTATTTTTTTACTTCTATACTAGCTATTTTTTTACTTCTATACTATCTAATGCATTATTCAAAACCTATCAACAAAATAAGACATGAATATAAAGCATGTACAGATAACGTATCAAAATACGTAAAATTAAATGAAACACATGAGAGCTATAAAATTGATAACAAATAAAATGTTTTTGCATAATAATTTAAAAATTCAGTTACTTTGTATTAAAAAAAGCGGTTACCAGTCTGTTCTTTCAAATTTCGAACATCCTCCATCTCTTTTGATTGGTTTTTGAAGCGCGCTCGTCCTACGCGAACGTCTGACCATGCTACGTCAGAATTTCGCGCGCTATGTAAACATTATACGTTTAAACGTTCAACGATTGATGTTACTTTCAGCAGATAACAGATCTATCAGCATTTTAAATGCTACATGTAAAACGCATAATAATTAGTTTAAACCTTAGGGATCATTATTTTGTGAAATATATGCATTACGGATTCATTTAAGAGCTGAAAACAGATAAATATTATAAAAAAAAAAAAAAGAAAAAGTACCGTTTTTACAATAAAAACATATTTGCACACAATAATATCAGATTACTAATGCAAAGGAAATATATCTACAAATATTTTAAAGTTATTCGTCGGGACAACGAAATATTTGGAACTAAATTTTTCATTGTCATGGATTTTCACAAAAGCGTGTAAATTTAAGCTTTAACTTTTCTTTAAAATGTGTACATTGTTAAGCTATTTAAAGTATAATTTGAATCATTTCTTCTAACCCTTAATTTGTTTTTAAAGGTTAATTAATTTATTCCGGCCTTTTTTTCCCATTTGCAATGAAAACGTTTTTGGAAAGTACAATCATGAAAAGCACCCCACAGCGCCTTAATCCCGGAGCTCTCGTATTCTCAACAAGATAAATTTGTCAAAGTACAGTGGTGGGGTGGGGTGTATTTAATTACGGCAAACACACTAGGGCTATCTGCCTAAGGGGAGGGGTGCCTTCGTGGAGGACTTTCTAAGGGAAACTTGCTCGTATACACGTTACACATTGTTATTAATGTAAAGTACATGGGGAAAACTACGAAAAAACCCATGCAGCTAGCCCGTTCGCGGGATTTGAGCCTCGGACCGAACTACCAGTGTTCAGCAAATTTACCGCTCGGCCGCTGGTGGGCCCAAAGTACAGAGGATGTGAACAATATATCTTTGCTTCTGACTTAATATTTATTTAAAAGATTTAAATTTACATATATTTATTAAGCTTCCTAGCATATATATATTTATGTTACTAATAAATTCACATTTCCTTTACAGAGAATAAGATTTGCATTTCATTCATATTTAAGAAATACGATTTTTTTTAATATCTGAAATTTTTAAATTAATAACTTATTTTATAAATTATTTTGATTTTGAAGTATTTTATTGTAAAATTTATAAAAACAGAATTTCAATCATTAAATATTTTTAACGAAATTTTAAACAGTAATTTAGCACTTGATTTTTAGTATTGATTTAATACGTAAAGGTAATAAAATTAAATTATATTTTATCAGATGCATTTACTTTAGACGTATTTTACTATATTTAGAGGAACTAAAGTAATGAAAAATTACAAAATGAATCTTTGCAGACTTCTTGAAACTTGTGTGAAAGACTAGTGTGGACTTCTTGAAAGGGCAGATTTAGTCTCTTCTCATTTTAAAAGTAACGCGAAAAAAGCTTAGGATCACGTTTAAAAGCTATCATATCACGATGTTTCTTCGACATCGACAAACTATGAAGATGCGACGGCAAATATTTTGCGTCGTCGGTGTGCTCTAAAGACTCGGATTAGTTACCACGACCCATTTCAACCAGTTTTCAGTCTTTGTTACGTCATGAGCTACTTGTGTATGGAATTAATTTTTGTATTATTAATGGAAAAAAAATATTTCGTATTTTTAAGTAGCTTTTCCGAATTAATTCTTTATTGTGCTGAAACTAATTTATTAAAAAGCATATAACTGATAACAATGTTCAGGTCATCTATATTACATTGTGGAAAAGGCAAATCCTGTAAATGCATATATAGAAGTTAGGCCAGCACCTACGTAGATCCAATGCTAACTGAAATAGCGCTGAATCTAGCTGAGTAAACAAGAAGCAGCAGAACATGTACATCCGCATACAAATTAACTTTTTCAATGTTCTTTTACATAAATCACAGGTTGGGATAAAAATACTCCTAATGCGCTTCTTTAAAATGTCACTTTGTTTCTTGAAATTTTAGATTCATACAATATTTTAATAGCATAATATACTGAAATATTGCTTGAAGAGAACTATTTGTAGAATGGAAGGAAGTCATAAAGGAAAGTAATTACATTAACGCTGCGTGTAGTAAAACATTGTATTTTACTGTGCATTTTGTTCTAGTATATGCTAACTTTTCACAAAAGGCATATTTATATTAGTGCTAGCCCATCTATAGCCCTAAAGCGAGTGTTCTCTTAACGTCTCAAGCAAGTACAAGTGACGATGGACGTGGGCACTGTGCCTCCACCATACTGGTTAATCAGTACAACACCACGTCCAAAATTAACTAGAACAATCCCAAATGTCAAGAGGGGGGGCACACTGGCGCCTCGCCGATTTAGTATGCATTGATTATATTTATAAATACAGTGTCTTATGCGTAGTTCAAGATACATATTACAAGCTTTCCTACGGTGACCTTGATAACAATTATAATTACCCGCACAGATTATAGTTACACTCAGTATGTCATAATGCTAGTTTGTTCCTAAAATGCCTCTTATACAACAAAAATAGTGTCGATTCAAATTAAGTCACGATTAATATTAGTCACGAAATTAAGTCACGATTAGACTGCTACTTAAAAGTAAGTAAATCGTTCAAAATATTGTTAATCAATCTATTATTTTATAAGATTTAGTTTCACTTGTCATAAAATTTGTAAGCCACGCCATAAAGCACTGATTTTCTTAAACTTCATTTATTTTGCGCAAAAATATATCCAGTGATGTAGGATGCAAGCAATAATTTTCAGATACCCATACTGTTCAGGAAGAACTAGAAACATGAATAATACATAAATAATAAATAATGATAGAAATCTATTCCAGAAATCTAACTTTAATGTTTATAACATGCTAATATTAATCATATTATAATACTTATCTTAAGAATCCTGCATTTGATCTTGTTTTTCTTAACATCCCCTTGATGTATTTTTTCTGCATTAGCGTCTCATATAAATTCAAATTCCAGTAGTTTCTGAATATTTCGTTTCGTTTACCAGCAAAATGTGAAAAATGATAGAATTTTTATTTTTTACGTATGCATATGATGCAAATAACGAAACTTTCAGAAGGAATATCTTTAACAATATCTCTCGAAATATCTGTATAAAACTTTCCTTGCGTCCATTTAAGTAAAGAAATTCGGATCAACCTCAATCAAGAAAATTTGTTTTAACACGACTTCTACACGCGTGATAATCCGTAAGTGCCAATGTATGAAGTGGAATTATTTCCTGTTTTGCGCGAACGATTAATTAGCTAGAAAAATTTATTTTATCATTTTCAAACTGTGCAAGTTATGTCACTGCTTTTAATAACTTAGCTGTTAACACTTTTGTAATCATCAGCAAAATTAGGGATAATGAGAATAATATTGTTGCGTTTCTATGTGGAGTAATTGATGACATTTGATGAAGAATCAAAAGGCAATTTATTTAGCCAGTATTACTGAGGACAGTTCCAAAATCACGTTTACAGTCGTCGAAAAACTGCGACAAACACGCTGACACGATCAGCAACACAGCCTCCAGGCTATCAGGGTATAGACAGTGAAGACAGCTTCACGGCAAAGCACTAGAGTACAGATCCCTACTCGGTTCGATCGTTCTCGGAACTTAACATACTAACATACTCTCGAGACTCTCCACAATACAACTCGCGATGCACTCGATAGCCTCAACGATGCACACTCTCGATGCATTCGACGACCAACTCGACACTAGAGTCGATAGCCTCAATGATGCAAGCTTTCGATGCATTTCACGAGCCGCTGACGCGGCACCAGACTGACTATCAACTCGAAGGACTACGAGACACACGACAGATTCGCACTCGACTAAGAGACTCTGACGAAACACACACTACTCCGCTTATCAGCAGGGTTTATATAGATTTAAGGCTGCTTTCGAGAACATTATGATCCAAACCGGTAAGAATTCGTTCCAGAAGGTTCTCCATCCGTCTATGGCATATCGCCAAATGAGCGATTTCTCTCCAAATCAGGCAACCTTTCCCTCCCTTGATATTTTCTGGCAACCCTAAACCCGCCTCGAGGTGCCAAATTCGATACAAACAAAACGCAATAAAACAAACAAATAACATAACTAAGAAGGAAATATTTACGCTATGTATAAGTTATATATACAAATTAAATACATAAGAATTGTAAATTATTTAAATTAAAGCTCAGAATGAATTTCAGTTTCAGGGCTTTCATTAAGTTAAACCCGGGTCAAATGCTCTTTCACTGCAGTTCTTAGATGTATTTCTCTTTTGCATACCACAGTCTGAAGATTCAGTCCTTTCAGACTTTCCATCCACAGGAAGATCTGAAACAGTTTGCTCACCACTTCAAATAGACAAATTTGAACAAAGTGTTATGACACCCAGGATTTGAAAATCGAAGATGAGGAATACGAAAGAAGGATCGGAACAAGAAGGAAAAGTACAAGATAGGGGCATTGCTGTTGAGACTAAGGTCAGTCGATAAACAAGGTTATTCTCAACGTCAAACCTTTTTTTTTTTCCTACGCTGGAGACAGTGACGCCAGAGCATCACAAATGTCAATCAAAGTCAGTTTGTCCACTGATTGGGAAACCACATATGCAATATATTCATATTGTACTAGTGGAAACGCTCTTTGCAAGCCTTGGACGTCAACGTTACCACGCCGACTGACCTTGGTCGAGAAGACCAAACCTTGTAGTATTGACCTTGGTTGAGGCTATATGTAAAGTGCTGGGGATGGCTTATCTGGGGAACAGATAAGTTTCTGTTATCTGTAAGTGCTCATTAACTAATGAAAACGTCAAATCACATGCAGTGGTTATATCTTACTCAGTTAAATGTATACACAGTTATACAATTAAATTAAAGAACAAAAATGTTGTAAACTCTAAATTACAATAATATTTGCAAATCTGCATTATGTCACATTTTTCTACTAATGAAACACCTATTTTAAGTATTCATCCCTATTATTATTTTAAGTATTTAGTTTATTCGCATCACGTTTACAGTTCGCCTCGATATTTTTAGCAGCTGGTACATGCTTATTTTCCTCTATTTCCTGGGAACCAGTTCCAAATTTCGCATTAGATTTATGAATTGAATCCGATTCTTTACAAACAGAAGTATCCTGGTTTATAATGAAGTTTGTGTCCGTACAACCTGCACTATGAGACACACACCCTATTTGTGAAGTGGGCTTATTTTCTTGCCATACTGGAGCACTCTGCGTAAGGTGTACATCAGCTTCTTCCAGATCTGCATCACATGCATTTTCAGATGGTTTTAATACTTGCTAACTGCGACTTCTTAATTTCACTATCAGTTTCGACGAACTTAATAGTCGCATTTTCACTTTCTTCTATTTCCACCTCAGGCACTTGAGAATCAAAAGCTTCTCAAGAAAAGAATCAAAAGCCCATTTTTTATGTCTTCATCTGTTCGTTCTTTCTCTTCAGTCTCGTTAGATGTTTCGTCCTTCATTCCTTATCTTTGTCAGACACTTCAATAGCTACTTCATTTACTTCTTCATCCTTTGGTTCTTCAGTTGTCACTTCTGCCATTTCCAAGTCATCTCTTCTGGCTCCAATCTTCTCTCTAAATTCCAAGATGTCGCTTCTAATTTCCTTTTACTTTACTTCCATCTGCTGGAAATGCTCTAACAGCTTTTTTGGCTGGCTTTTATTTCTTCTTTAACTATGTTGACAGCGCTTTCATCTTTTCTTTTAATGCAGCAAAGATAGTCACTAGCTGTCTTAATTGTTCTTCCCTCGCTCTTGTCACTGGCATTCATTCGCAAATTATCACTTGTGACACCAGTTGTTCCGTTCCTACGGGTTCGTGGACTTAAAATGATTGATGACAACACTTGATAAAGAACGAAAACACAATTTATTTAGCCAGTGTTACTGAGGACAGTTCCAAAATCATTCTTACAGTTGTCGAAAAACTACCACAAACGCGCTGACATAGTCAGAGGCACAGACTTCACGCTATGAGGTTATCACGGTGAAGATAACTTCACGGCAAAGCACTAGAGTACAGCTCTCGACTCTGTTCCGTCGTTTTCGGAACTTAACGTACTCTCGAGACTCTCCATGCTACAACTCGCGATGCACACTATCGATGCACCAACTCGCGATATACTCGACGACCAACTCGACATTAGACTCAGTAGCCTCAACGATACACGCTCTCGATGCACTTCACGATGCGCTGACGAGGCACTAGACAGACGATCAAATCGGTGGACTTCGAGACACACGACAGACTCGAAATCGACTAAGATACTCTGACGAGACACACACTACTACGCGTACCAGCAGAGATTATATAGTTTTTAAGCTGTTTTCGAAAATATTCTGGGCCAAAACGATAAGAATTCTTTCCAGAAGGTTCTCCATCCGCCTGTGGCATATCGCCAAATGTCACCAAATGAGTGATGTCTCCGCAAATATGGTAACCTTGCCCTCCCTTGCTCTTTTCTGGCAATCCTAAACCCGCCTTGCGGGGAAGCTATCTTACCGGGGCGTGGCATTTCGTAACAACAGATTGGCCAAATGAAGATTTAAAATTTTTTCTCAATTCTCATTTAGAGAACTGAGAAAAAATAAGAATATTTTTTATGAGTAAAAACGCGCTTGAAAATGAATAAAAGCAGAGTTTAAAGCAGTAACAATGTAAATATAACTAGGAAGAGTTATGATTAGGAACCTGCTTACAAAACCGAACTTGAACTAATTTTTAGTCTTTTTTATGGCACTGCCTGAGTAGCTGGTTCATCGGGTAAGGTGCTCGTCAGTTTGTTCAGTCTTTTTCGTGGAATAGACAAATTTGAACAAAGTGTTATGACACCCAGGATTTGAAAATCGAAGATGAGGAATACGAAAGAAGGATCGGAACAAGAAGGAAAAGTACATGGTAGGGGCATTGCTGTTGACACTAAGGTCAGTCGATAAACAAGGTTATTCTCAACGTCAAACCTTTTTTTTTTTCCTACGCTGGAGAAAGTGACGCCAGCGCATCACAAATGTCAATCAAAGTCAGTTTGTCTACTGATTGGGAAACCACATATGCAATATATTCATATTGTACTAGTGGAAACGCTCTTTGCAAGCCTTGGACGTCAACGTTACCACACCGACTGACCTTGGTCGAGAAGACCAAACCTTGTAGTATTGACCTTGGTTGAGGCTATATGTAAAGTGCTGGGGATGGCTTATCTGGGGAACAGATAAGTTTCTGTTATCTGTAAGTGCTCATTAACTAATGAAAACGTCAAATCACATGCAGTGGTTATATCTTACTCAGTCAAATGTATACACAGTTATACAATTAAATTAAAGAACAAAAATGTTGTAAACTCTAAATTACAATAATATTTGCAAATCTGCATTATGTCACATTTTTCTACTAATGAAACACCTATTTTAAGTATTCATCCCTATTACAGTAAAAGTTTTCGCATAGTATACAGATGTAAAAATGTATACAGATGCATATTTCAGTTACAATATAGAAATACTAATGCAAGTTATATCGTTTTATATAAATTTGCAGCTTTAGATACACAGATTATGCATGTTACTAATTGCATACATAGAAAATAAAGGCTGTTGCTATGGGTTTAAAAATGAGCCTCCATCGTTGCCTGCATAAACTTGAAAAGAATACGCTAAGAAACAGAATGAAGTAATTGCATTTATTTGCTGAATATACCTGAAGAAACTATACAAATGTTTCAGGTGTATCAAGTAATTGTGAATGATGTTTAACGAGTGCAAAAGCATGTGATTACTCTCTGCAGTATTGTCTGATGCTGTGTTGTTGGAAAACCAATGTAAAATTACTGAAGCTTTATTGCTGATAAAGCAGTGTTCTAACGAGAAAGAAGCTGGTGGAATTAACAAAATACTTATATCTCCTCGTGATAAAGGAAGTCTGGGAAGTACACATCTTAATGCAATATAAAGCAAGCCTGTTTTTATAAACATTAGCTGACTAATAGTATACAAATTCTCAGCTGTCGTCTTCGGTGATGGTAGTTAGAGTTCAAATACATGGTGATCCAGGTTCGTCAGTCTCGCCACATACACAAATATCACTTTCCGCGAAACCAAACCGAGTAAGATAGCTCTTTTAATCTCGTATACAATGAAAACCTAAATGAGCTATGGAATGTTAACTCTTGAGAACTACATTAACCGCTTCTTTCTTTGTTTCTCTGCTTTTTCATGTGTAACATGCGTGGGCCAGTTTAGCTTAGAAAGTCCTCTATGAAGGAATGTCTCTCCTTAAGCTCATAATCTTCGTGAACTTTGTTGTAATCGATTAAGAAAACATTGATGTCTATAAGCATATCCTTAAGGTCTTACAGATGACCGTCATATAAAAATAAGGGGAAAACGCAATAATACAGGGTAAGGATATAATGTATTTCTCCCGCCTTCTTAACGAGCCTTCGTGGTGTAGTGGTCTGTACGCTCAGCGCGTAATTGAGAAGTTCGCGGTTCGATTCCTGGCGAAGTCGTTGCATGTTTTTCATCTTTCCTGCTTCCAAAAATACCTAATGTCTCTACAGTGGCGCCAGAACTAAAAGGGTGTTGGATGATGATTCTCCTCATCCAGGATTTGGCGATTGGGTTCCCTAAAAATCCCAGTCACCCTTTAAAAAGGAGGAGGATATTAGGTATTTCTCCCGCCTCCTTAACTAGCCTTTGTAGTGTAGCGGTCTGCACACACAGCGCGTAATTCAGAGGTCCGCGGTTCGATTCCCGGTGAAGGCGTTGCATATTTTCCATCTTCCCTGCTTCCGAAAATACCTAATGTCTCTACAAGGAGACGATTTACTTCCTTGAAAAACTGTTATTTAAATTTGTTATAATAAAAAAAAAATAAGTCAAACTTTATCTAATTAAATAAAACTAAAATTGGCTTATCAAATATTTTATTTCAGCATCTTTTGTTGTTCAACAAATAGATAATTAGTTCGGTGTCACTTATGCTGTATCTGCGTGAAACTTACCTAATACACTACTGCAACAAATCGCTATCAAATTTCTTTTAATGAGATAGGTAAAAGTGGCACTGGCAAAACATGCTGCAATAAATTTTGTAATTTTGAAAAGGGCACTAGAAAATGGTGCGAGCTGATATGACGGAATATGTATATAAAACTCATCGTCAACTTAGCACAGTAGGAGCATGTGTTGTGCTCACCTTAAGACTATTAAAACTTATTCATGTTCTTGTACTTTCGCTATTGATACTTCTTGAACTATTGAATAACGAAACTATTCAACACTGGAAATAAAGAATTTATTCCCCTTTCCAAAGTGTTATTATTAGAATCAGATACATTGAATAATCACTAGACCCCATAGGCCACAACAGGTTTGTTTTACTTGTTGAATTTTAGATGGTAGGCAGTTATTGATGGGTTTTCGTATACTGTAACAATAAAGCATGGTTATAGCTACCTATATAAGCAATGGACAGTTAAACTGAGGATTCATAAGAAAACCTTGTTAGCTTTACATTTGACTCTTTCATATAAATAATTTAATAACGTAACATTTGCGCCCAATCATTAACAATACATATTTTTGAGAGTGAACAAAATATACATTACATTATAATTAACATGTACAACAAGTTGTTGCAATCTAGAAAACAAGAAAAGAATTTTTCACTGCGAAAAACTTATAATGAGAATTTCATGAAACATGTTTCCTGATAGCTAGATAGCTTAATTTTAGATATTTATTAAACATCACTTTCTTCGCACTTACGAAACATAAAATTCAATTCAACAGAAAAATCATTAAATATTTAAAAGTAGCATATCTCTAGAATTCCTGATAAAAGCTGCCACACATATTTTTATATTCACATGATTATTTCTTTAAAAATTAGCTGCTTAAAATGCTTATCATGAAGAAGGAAAAGTATATAATGATTTTAATGAGTCCAGCTAGTGTAATTTCACAAAATTATTGAATTTTCTAATTAGAGATCTCGTGATTTTAATGCAGTTTTATTTAAATCAATCACATTAAAAAGAAAAAAATTTCTTAACTACGTTTATTGCTTTTAAATTGCTTAGTTTATTGCTCAATAATTTTCCAGGTTAAATTAAAAACTATCTTAGGCTTTGAAATTAAATAAGAAACTATCTTAAGCAGCAAGCATGAAAATAAAAATACTTTATTTCCGGCCGCGGCAGCACATTTTTTTCCATAGAACTGAGTTTGAGATTGTTAATTAAAATTGAAAGATAAATATTCCGAATTCTTAAACAGCTCAGGAGAATTCTTCTTCGTTCACTTGCAGATATACATATTAGAGATCTCCTATTATTTAACTACTATTTATTCACACTCACATTATTAACTACTATTTTAAAACTACCATCATGCCCTTAAACAAGTTTTTAACTGCATTTAAAATAAACTTGAGTATATAAACAGTAAAATATGTGCATCCTAAACGAATTTTATAATTTTAAAGTCTCATATAATAATTACAAATAAATATATGAGCTTTCAGTAACAAAAATGAATAAAATAAAAAATAAAAAATACTATACATGTTAAATGTAGCGGTCTTGAAAAAGTATACATATGTAAATCAAAATCACCCCATTTATGTTCTACATATTTACTTAAAACACAAGTGAGATATGAGTCAAAAAATAACTTTTTTAAGCAACCATTTGGGAAATTTTAAGATGTAACTATATATTTATTATTTTCTATAAAATTTAACGTTTCCAAATTTATATTTTTTAAGTTTGTGCACCCACATAGAATTTTTTAATGTTAACCGAGTTAGTTAAATATTTACATTCCATTTTACAGAACACTTCAGTAATATCGAAAAATATGATACTTCGAGATACATTACAACCAGAAAGTACTGAACATTTATAGTTCCTGCATTTCACCAGAACGTTCAAAACTAACACTTTGTAGACATATTCATCTTTATCTGATTTACAGCCCGTATACGAAATGCACCAAATTATTGCTATTTCTTCCGGATCGTGTTTGTGAATAAATCTATGAACGTCAAAATTCCTCAACTCATACTTTCTTAACTTTTAGGTGAAAACGTTTTTCATTGAATCCCTAAGTAGACAATACTTTCGTTTTCGTCGTAATTTAAAACATATTACCGGTTCGCTTCAACACATGGATGCACACCAGAATAAAAATTCAGAAATCTTACCAAACGCGAAATAAATTCCCAAAGTTACGTCAGGAACATCATGCCTAGATGAGAATGAATCCAATAAGGAAAACCAATGCGTACGTGTTGCAGATACAAAAAATCTCTAACATGAAAAAATATTTATAACAAAAATAAACAACAGTGGAAAGAAGGGATACTTTATCTAAAACACACAAAGGAAAAAAATATTTTGTTTCTTTTAGTGCTAGGGTGACGTTAAAGTACAATGTTTCATCCAAGAATAGGCCTGGTGGGATTAGACGAAAACATTTTCTAAGAGTAGAATAAAGGAGAAATCGGTGTGTGTTACATGATGCGATAGAGGAAAATAGGTTTAAGCTCGACCGAGAAGCATTGTATGGCACTGGACTTTTTATATTCGTATAAAGATTAATGGTTTTTCGATTTCTCTAAGAATGTTAGTATCACACTTAATATGTTTGCAGCATATCCGAGATTTTAGTTTCAACAAAGAATTATCGCTTCTCTAATTGCAAATCTGTCTAAGGAATATTTTCTCAGTCTTGAAAAGAGAGTTTGTAATACTTTGCAAAATGGTTGGAAAAGAATTACATTTGAATACAACTGATAGTAAAGCAGGAGTGCCAAGAAATCGTATAATCTAGGTATTCGCGGTTACCGAGTAAATTTGAGACGAATATGAAAGAGGATAATGAAGTGCATTTGCGTATTGGTATGCTTTTTTAAGTGATGTTATGTAGCGCTGACTAGAAATGGAACACAGCATGTATGAAACAAACATTAAATCGTCAGTTTCGAAACTGCGCTGAATTGTTTTGATAAACCAAAACTATAGTCTCGTTTGTTCTATTAAGCTGTCTCCAGTTATTGAACGCTAATTCTAAATTCCCCGAATTTTCGAAGGAAGAACGTTCCTGTTAACTTAAAATCTTCAAAGGAAGAACGTTTCTTTTAACTTCAAAATATTCGAAGGAAGAACGTTCCTTTTAATTGTTTCAAAGTCAAAAATTGCGTAGAGGAAACTAGCAATTACCATTCATTTATTTAGGTAGACATTTTAAGAGTTATTATGTTTAGAAAAGTAACTTATAAATCTTATGAGATTTATAAGTTACTTTTGTTAACATGTTTTCATTAACTTGTAAGGTATATTTTAATTTTATAACAGTTATTTTAAGTTTATGCCACTCCATTACCTCTTCTAGCTTCAGCTTAGAATTCCTTACCAGAATGAGGTTTAAGAATCGCGTTAAATGCAAATGAGAAGTAGAGTAAGTAGTATTTAAGTCAAGTTCCACTGACTTCGCCAGAGAGAGTTAGGATTCCTGAATAGCGCGCGTTTGCCTTCGGGCTACGTTTCTCTAACTGTTACTACGCTTCGCCGTATTAAGTGCCTTTTGATAGCTGCACTGGGTAATTTAATATTACGGACCAAATAGTTTAGAACTGTGTTAGCTTCGGCTAAATCTTAGTTAGTCATTAGTTAGTTCTTATTTTTTACATTTTGACTTAAGGTTAAAGTGGAGGCTTTGCTGTACGCCCTGAGAAAGGTTCCGACTGTATATCTTTATTTGGAGCGAACAAACTTTAAATAAAAGCTAATATGATAAACAGATATGTTAAATAAATGGAAATAATATGTGTAATGAAATTTTAGTCTTTTAAACTCATAAAAACGAACAACACACTGATAGAATTAATGGTAAAGCTGGTGTCAGTTTTGCGTTCTGCTGAATTTCCAAGTTTAGGTAATAGGAAATGCGAAAGACTAGAATGTCAGAGGGAGAGAATTGTTGTTCGTGTTCATCAGGTCAAAAGGCTTCATAGAGTTTCTGCGTCTACCTGTCCTAGTATCGAAATCTGAAATTTCACGTCTGTTCTAGCTGATGAGAATAAGTTGAAATACGGAAACAGGTCTGTTTATATAATCCGACAAATTTATTTTAGTTTACAGTTCTCTACATTTCGCAAAACTGCCGTAAGTCTGAATGACGTAATCTGAAATTAAATTCAGACGTTTCTTTAGTCACTGTTCTGTTTCTGCTACGGTATCTAAAACGAAATACAGACACAGAAACAGACAAGTGAAACCTTAACTAACTAAATAACTTCCTAGCTGAAAATAAATTCTTATGGCTAGTTAACTTCAACATTTTTAGTGAGCGTACAAGTGGAAAATTTGCGTTGTGTTTTTTATGCATCCGGGACCGTGAGGGGAGAGGATCGGATAACAAGAGGTAAATACAATATATATAAGGAAAATATAAATAGATATGAGGAAAACAAAAAAATAGGTTTCCAGATTAAAATATTGTTTATCCAGATTCCTCAACATTTTTAATTACATTTCACATCATCGGTAATTAGGACTCAATTCCTTACTTCAGTTACACATTTGAACTAATCGATTTATACCATTATCACATTCAAATTAAGGATTTACAAATTTCTTTTTTTTTAATTAATGAATTTAGTCTCAGAATTCACTTTATGACCCACTTAATTTAACTTCAACCAGAACTACTGCAGTAAATTCTAAGATGGTCAAAAAACACATTACTTTTTTCAGGTACACCTCTGAAATTCAACGTCTATACTAAGGATAATTTCACAAAAACAAACTATATTTTTATACCATAATTAACTTATTAAGATTTTCCATTTTAATCTCTGTAAAGAAAGAAATAGGAAGGGAGCGAATTTTCAAGCATTCAAACTTAATTTAGAGTCAGAGTTTAAATAAGAAACAAAATGTCCTAATAAATATTTCAAAATGAATTTGTCCAAAACATGAATACACAGGAATCACTTATCTTTAAGTAAACATCTTGAAGAGGGCTAGGAATCGACTCGGCGAGACCTTGCACTCCTGGTAAATTTTATCAGCCGGAAGAGAAGTACTGAAGACTGATTTAATTCACCCTTTTTTCGGAACTCCAGCCGAAGTTCGAAACACGATTCTTTCAACATCCTTACATTTTCGCTTCAGCTATCTCGACTGTGGAGAACGCCTACAACTGGTTCAACTGAGGAAGTCACATCACTGGGGAAAAGGCAGCCTATTAAGTTAGGAAGTTAACGGAACGCTGGAGCATACTTTCACTCTTCTACGATATTGGAAAAAGGTTCTCGGCGATTTCAGGCTGCCAACAATCACAATTCCATACTTCGGTTCTAAGTGTAGGTTTAAGCAGCATCCTGCCTTCGCAGTTGACTGCAAGTAATAAATGTCTAATTCAACCAAATCAGAACGGAAAAATATAAGACGACAGTCCCTAATTCAAGTCTTTCATTTTCAGAAGATCTCGCTCAGCAATCATTCTCGCATTTTAGCGAAACACGCGGCCGGGGAGCATAATTGCCGCTCACCGCCGGAAGCACTGCTCGAAGACGAACTACATGTCGTTTCTTTTTCTCCCGCTCATCCCAAGAGCAAGTTCAAAGTCTAAGTGTTAGTCATAAAGTCCACTCAAAAAGTGATTCAAACTCAAATTGTCTTCATCTCCTTCACAAACACAGGCTTCATTTATTGCCCCCTTTTTTGGACTAAATTCCCGTTTCTTACCCTGAGGGACCGAATTAAGGTTGATCACACATGCACACCCTTCTTAGCCAACACCGGACACCCAGATCGCCAACCAAGATGACTTACAACGAAGGTGAAGTGGCAACCTCTGACTTTTCTGTCACGCACATCCTGTCCCAAATGTCAATTGCACAAAAGAAATTTCTTCTAGAACTTTCCAAGGGACAACAACAACCCATGAATCCCTAAAACAAATCATGACTTAGCAAAATCGCCTCCCTTCCCGAATTCTTTTCACAATGAATCACCGAATCTATGACAGAAATTTTAAATAAAAATGAAAGTAAATAATATTCATAGAAGCTAAATATATTGTTGCGTTTTTCTTTTCTGTCACCAGTTATTACGTTATTTTCTTCCTTCACGTTCGTACAGGGTTCGCGAGGATTTGGAGCGAATAATAAACACACTTTATTGGCCAGTATTACACGTTTCACAGTCGCCGATGAACTACTATAAACATGCTGACACGATTAGCGACACAGACTTCAGGTTATCAGGCTATCACGCTGGAGACAGCTTCACTGCAAAGCACCAGAGTACAGCTCCCGACTCTGCGTGGTCGTTCTTGGAACTCCACGTACTCTCGAGACTCTCCAGGCTACAACTCGCGATACAGTCGACGACACACTAAGCACAGCTCCCGACTTTTCGGTTCAGTCGTTCCCGGAGCTCAAAGAACTCCCGGAACTCCCGGAGCTCTCGACGATGCGCTAACGCGATACACTGCGAAACTCTTTCGGTGCACTCGGCCACCCACTCGGCTTTTGCTGTCCGGCTGTCAACTCGATCGACTCCGCAGGGATTGACTCGCTAGACGAGATACCAACTCGATACTAACTAACTCGCACTCTGACAAGACACACTCTATCAACTCGCTAGTTGAGACACTCACTCAATGACTGACTATCAGCTCGCTAGACGAGGCACATTCTATCTCGCACTCTATGCGAGGCACTCACTGACTGCAGACCAGCAGGGTTTATATAGCTTTCGGCATGTGTTCGAGAACATTTTGGGCTAAACCGGTAAGAATTTATTCCAGAAGGTTCTCCATCCGTCCATGGCATATCGCCAATTTTGTTGCCAAATGGGCAATTTCTCGCAAAATGTGGCAATTCTGCCTGCCTTTGCCATTTTATGGCAACCCTAAAACTGCTTTGCAGGGAAGCTATCTCACCGCGTCTGTACATTTCGTAATAATATATATATTTATATATATAAAAGTATGAAATCTGGCGCCGAAAATTAACGAAGCATCAATTTATTCTTATTTGTAATTTGAAGGTTTATAATACTTTTGTTTCAGATCTTATTTCCTTTCGAAACATTTTTATTTTGTGAATTGAATAGTATTTGGTAATCGATTAGACTGAGCAAGTTAGCAGCGGTTTTAATTAAGATATACCAAATATATTGCTATAACATTTGTGTTTCTAGAATCGCTTCTCCAAATGAGCCAAATGGGCAATTTCTCGCCAAATGTGGCAATCCTGCCTTCCCTTGCCATTTTATGGCAACCCTAAAACTGCTTTGCGGGGAAGCTACCTCACCGCGCCTGTACATTCGTAGCAATATTCTTAGAAGCATCTGTTTTTTCCTCTAAATTAAACCATTAAAATAATAATTCAGGATTAACTAAAATTAAGATTTTCTTAAATCAGAAAAATAATTCACCTGGTTTTTTATAACGCGATCAGACAATTATGTACGCAACACTACCGTATAATACAAAAGCTGAACAAATATTTTTGCTTTCATCGCTTTTCTTGGAACGTGAAAGTCGTCTTCAAATTCCTTTGCTACAACAGTCTATGGTAAAATAATATAATTCTTCTGTAAACTTGGTATGACGTAAAGGAATTTTACGTAAAAAGATATAATGTATACTTAAAATGCTGTTCTTCCAGAAGTGCAGTTCAACACTTTGCAACCTTCAGTTCACAACTTTGGAAAGATTAGGTTTACTCATAGCTAATAGAAACATTCATTACACGGCACAGTCCTACTACTACACAGCAGTCCTAAATGGTACAATTTTCTATTATTCTATCTAGAAAATTCCTCCGGAAAGTTCCTTGACTCCGCTGCGTTTTCTCAAAACTCTTCCTATAGTTTCAATAGTTTTTAATATACATAATTTATTATTAATAAATCTTTCAGCAGGCATGACGTAGGACATCATGCTATGGTATATTAGTGCTATATGGGAAACATTGTGTGTCTACTAGCTGAACAGGTCTACTCAACCTGTTTAGTATTAAAATATTAATTAAAATGTGTACTGCTAACATCTATTAACGTTTTAAGATCAGGAAACACGAAAGATCAGCCATACCCTTGACTATGTTTTAACTCCGAATCTTCTGATAGCGAGCCAGACATGCTACTAGTTGCAGGACGAGAACGCGTTATAGGGACCAAAACATTCCTTATATTGTGACTCTAATAATTTTTATCAAATTATGCTGAGAGAAAAGCTTCAAGAGATTTGATTGTGTACTTCATTTACTGAATTTCATTCTTATCTCCTTAATATATACAGAAAATTAGCAAGAATTCAGTCAAGAACTGAATTCTTGACTAAATCTACGCCCAACATAAGATTGTCGCTTTTTTAATTTTATAAGTAGGTGTAATTTTATAAAATGTATTCTTAAATTTCTAGTTTTTTTTTTTTTCATTCTGTAGTTCTTAAAGTACAATACCTGCCACTTATTAAACTCAAATTCAACTGCTTATTATGTTCAGATTTCAAGGAACCAAAACAAATACTCATTAATCGACAGAAAATCTCTCGTTTATTAAACTCATCTCCGCCGCTTTTTAAGTTCATATTGGCAAAAGAATGAACGTCAGTACCAGAATATCTTATTTGTACCCATCAAAGTTTTTTTAAGTTCATCTCATTTAACGTGATGTGGACCGTGGTTTTACCATTCAGGTATGAAGTACTTCCGTACAATGATTTTAACTGAGATGTTCCTTCCGCCTAGTCCCTCTGCTTGTAAGACACTTTTATGAGTTCTTTATCTGTATTGAGTCTTCGGAGGGGCAAAATTCCATACCTCAAGGTTAATAGAAACAAACTTATAGATTTGTTAAAATTTTAGAGATGAAATAATTTTCGGATTCCACCAGCACTGTCAAAGCCATAACCTTTGAGGTAGAAGATTTAAAGAAAGAATAAGCTTAGTCTACAAGCAATAGTCATATATAATAAGCTATTTCTGAAAAGAATCTTTGTCTATGCGACCTATAAAATGACTGGTCTGCACGAGTTTCTCTTTTTTCTAAACACTGTTTTGCGGTCTTCATTGTTGGATTATTTCTAAAAGGAAATTAGAGACACACATTCAATCCGCATTACTTGTAAATTCGTATTTAAGTTTTCTCCTCCAACTACCTATTTACATATTAGTCTAGATTTCAGCTGAATAAGCAATGAACATTGAACTCATCCATAATCCTGACAGCCTTAAACTCGAAATGAATTCTGTTTCTGAAGGTTAGTTCAGCGTAGACCACCTGTCGCCTTATCAAAATATAAACTGCTACCACATAGACTCAGAAACATTTTAAAACCTCAGAATGTCACAGATAGAATCGCAATTAAAATTATAGTTAGTAACACCACAATCAAAGAACAGAACAGTTATTGCAAATAACGTCGAATTTTCTCTGACTTACCGTAAAAGCTCGCAATGTGTATCCTTCATGAAGCGTTACGTTTATAGCTGTACAAAAGGAAGCCTCTGCACCAAATGTTTTTCAAAGTGCTAATATGTGAAAGGAATTCATGAAATAAACTAAATCGCAGTATAACCTCAGTCTTTCGTAAAACATGGTCGAGAAATAAAACATATTCTGCAGTAATAAATGTAAATAACAAATATAGGGAAAGCAAAATCCCCTCACACGTACAGAGAAATCTTTTTAGTGTTGCATTGCTACAACAATCATTTTAGGTTCTTCTACAGGAAAAATTCATGCTGAAAATGGATTTGGGTTCAGAAGTGTGAAGTGTTTATTGAAACTGCTTAGATAGAGCATAACACCTTAAAGACTACGAAAGACACGTAAGATAAAGCAAAACAAATTGTAAAAATATGACAACAGACATAATCCTTAGCATCTGTGAATAAACCGTTTCAAAAAAAAGTTATTCATTCCTCCTATACTGACAAAAGACGCCATTTATTGTGGGAAAAGAAAGTATTTCTCGATAGAATGTATTAGGTGCTCTCTCAAATTTATAAATATTTATTTATTGCTTTCACATTTTACAATACTCTCAAGAAATATATCCAGGCTTTTGACGAATTTGTCTTCATTTGTTACCACGTATTCAAAACCGAAATCATTAAATTATGGTTACTTTGCATTTTACTGATATTTATTGATGATTCTGTTTCACTAACTTAGGCTCATTGATTGTAATTTTTTCAATCAAATGGTTTACTCCATAATGTAAATCTTTGTTTTTCCGTGCCTTTAAATAAATATCCTGTAACAGTCTATTTATCATATCCTCTGTCCTTGTCAAGCGTGTCGTAAAATGCTGCTCTATAAAAGTTAATTTCTTTTTTAACTTTTGGATTTTCATTACTATGCCATCAGATGGTTTCAATTTCAAAACTAACTTCTAATTAGTCACTACAATTGATAACTAAATTATCCTTTGTTAAAAATTAGAGAAACAGATTAGAGACTTCCTAAATATAAATTTGCAAGTAAAGTGCCTCAGATTTCAACGCGATCAATCATAACGTTCAGCCAGGTCGTCTGAAATCTTGGTATCACGTTTTCGAAAACGTTTGCAATAAATCTTTAACATTCTCGTATTTCAAAATATATATATTATACATATATTCAATACTACGCCTTAAAGATGAATAGATAAATTCCGTATGGTCTTACCAATTGCATGGATCTGCGTACCATGTTTCAGGATCAAGAGTCTTATTATCAAATCCCATAACGTTCAGCTACGTTCTCAAATCGGCCGTATTTATTCGTTCAAAATATTTCTTTCATCGCCTAAAAAGCTTAAACACTAGTTTTCCTTTTTAAGGATTTTAAAGTTGAACATTGAACCAGAACATCCTATCTGCTTAATTTATCTTGTGTTGCATAACATGATGTTAATAACAAAGAACGTACTTATTTATTTCATTGATTATGACTGATAGTTTACTGTGTTTACCCTCCTGAATGCCAATGATTGTTTTTATACAGTCATGAGACTCTTTATCACATGATATACATTAACTTACTATTTAAAATAATTTGTTTTTTATTTCCTTAAATGATCGAAAGATGCTAAACGAAAGACTAAAATAATTGATTAAACTAATTTAGCAAAACTATGGCTGTTTAAATACAGTTCTTCATAAGTAAATCCAAACGTCCGAGCCATTCAGAGGATTAAATATTTAAAAAATATTGTGATCATAAAACTGATAAAATACCCTGACTGTGTGATAAAAAGGCTTTTAATAAGGTATTTTATAACATCGTAAATTATTTAAAGTATGCTCATCATTTGTATACGTCCTGTTCTGAATAACAGCTAAATCATTCAATAACTTTTATACTAAGTAATGATATTTCCTGCCAATATTAAGACAGCTACAATGGCTCTCACAGCCTACATATAAATAAATGAATATTTGTTTTCAATCTGAGAAAAAAATTTCTTGTGAACCATTTCCTTGAAATTCACATTTAGATATAAGATTTTTTAATACTGCATATATTACTGAAAACTAAAAAATACGTAAGAAATTCTAGAAGCAAGGGAAAAATTAAATGCGAATATTCTTTAGCAATTAAGTTAAGAATGTATAGTTAAACGTTTAATTAAAATTATCCTCTGGTTTATGTCGTACAGAGCTGGAGAGCTTATTTCTATAAACATATGTCCTAAACCTTTTTTTTTTTTTTTTTTAAATTTATTTCTGTTAATGGAAGTTCTAATTTTTGAAGTATTCTTCATGTAGCAAGAATTCCAATCAATGAAACTTTATTATACTTTGATTAATTAGAAGCAGACTATTGTGAAATTTTACAGAATCTATTATCTCAAGAACTATCTCATCTCCAATTGTTGAAAACTTTCATCTGCCCTTGCGTACTCAGTAACTGTTGTCTATACATAAAACGTGTTCTTGTATACATAAAAAATGGGTTAGTTATATACATTCGGTTTAGATATGGACTGGCTGAATTTATATGTGATGCACGCTTACCTTCATAGAATAATAAATATAATTTGCTCAAAATATTATACTGTCTTCTGTTTAGTTTGTAACGTACACTGTATTCTAACACATTTTTCTTTCTTAGTAGTACATAGTACATCTAACATAGTATATTTTTCTTTCGTAGGTTGTTTTGAACTATAATCAAGTGGTCTTGTGGTCAAATATGCTTGCCTAATTAGCTGCACAACCTCGGTAGATATTCATCAGTACATGATTTCTTGCACCATGCTTTAATAAACTAAAAGATGGATGTATATTTAGAAAGTGGCAATATGTATCATCCAGGAACTTCGTTTGATGACTCTGTTTTCCCATTTAGCTTTCGGACTAGAGCCTCTGATCCAGGATTGGGTAGAAGCATTATTAAATCCGGTGCACCTGTCGTCACCATATACAATATCGATAATGTGTCCATGATCGATACGTCTTATTATGAAGGAACTAATGTCTTCGTGGATGTTAACATCACCAGTGACTTTCAACACGAATTACGCAATGCCAATGAATCTTGTACTCTGTCTTCCTGTTCCGTTGCCAATACGTCAATTTCCTTCGGACCGGAGGAAAATCTGGAACCCGACAGTAAAAACTGGCTATTTCTTCTTTTATGCATCTTGGTGATTGCCGGAGGATTGGGAAATGTTCTGGTATGCTTGGCAATTTGCTTGGAACGAAGACTACAAAACGTCACCAATTATTTTCTTCTATCCTTGGCAGTAGCGGATCTCTTAGTATGTGTGGCTGTTATGCCTTTTGGAATTTTAGAAGGATTCCTGGGTAAGTTGATTTCATATAGTGTTTTTTTAATATTTTTCTCTGTGTACTATTTAGTGACTCTGTATTACTCCCCATATACTCTGTATACATGAGTATAACTTAATGCAATTTAACGTAAATTCTGAAAAAGACTGTAAAATTAGCTAAGTAGCTTCAAATTTTCTTTTATACATGTTATTCATTCGTTATAAACTTGTATAACCTTTTCAATATAATGTTTCATTTAACTCTTATTCGATTTCATTATCAAAGGGTAGGTGATGACACTTCCAGTGATTTCCTTGTTTATTATGGGATAATGTTCTATTTCTGGGTTATATCACAGAAATTTTCCTATGTAGATTTTTTAAGTAAAATAAAACTGTTATTCTTCTATTAGTTTATTCATTCGAAATCATTTTCGAATTTCTTTTGTAGCCTAGCTTTATTCAATTTTGAATAAAATATAATCGTATAACTAAAACTAAAGCATTAATGTTTCAAACAACCAAAATTTTTGAATGCTTTAAAACAACTAAGAAGTAGACTTAAAGCATTTCAAAGGTAGTAAATTTAATATACAAATAGTGCAATTCGTGAAATTATTTTCAGCTGCTCTGTAAAATGCCTAAAGCATTTATATCCCAAAAACATTACTACGAGTATTACAACGCATCAACATTTTCTTTTTCTATCTTTTATCATTCAATGCTATGATTGAATAAGTAATTCAAATCATAGCTCTGTTTATTATTAGAAGAATATTAACAGTAACTGAAATTCCTTTTTAACACATTATTGCCGCGATGTTTCTCATTGAAATTATGCTCTTATTTAATGTCTTATTTTATGCAGTCACTATGAGACTGGAAGAAATTTTCCAAATCAAGAGCTTTTCAAATTTCACAAAAATTAAGAAACTTTGTAACGAAATATTTGTTACAATTTCTTCCTTTAATTTTGTTCCTGGAACTTTACTGAATCATTCTGCATGTAATAAAACTTTTAAATGATGTAACCAAAGAATATGGCGATGTTAATACTGAATATGGAGAAGTGTCTCAATCATGGACTTGACACGGACTTTCACGGATCATATTTATTACGCATAATCTTAGAATTATAAACATAATAAACCAGTTCAAAAGCTCAAATAGAAGCACATATTTTTTGTATTTTCAAGCTTACATTGCTATAAGTTAATCTAAATTTAAATATATATCAGAAACACTATACAGGTAATAAGCAATATATCTGTCGACAGTATAAAAGAGAAGTTGAATACTACACCTTCTCTTACAGAAAGCAAACATTAATAGAGGTATGATTTTAATTAAAAATTTTGAGAACGGCTGGAGTTTCTAGTTTTCTTGGTAGATAGTGTAATAGTCGAATTATATCATCAGCTATTAATTATGTTCGCTAATGTCAAACTTGATGTAAGCTTAGCGTTTCTTAAGCTACTACAAGTTTTCCCAAATTCTTCACACTAGTAAAGACAAAATATCAAGGCTTTTATATTGCAGTTTGAAATCGCTACACATTTTCCCAAACAACCTTATAATTAATGATCATACGTATGCTTTTGGTAATATAAAAGAAAGAGTCTTTCTGATGTAATGCATGAGAAAAAATTTAAACAGAGATTTTGCTAAAAAAAACTTAAAGTTGTGTTATTGAAGTACAACTTTACTAGCAAATTTGAACATTTAACAAAACTTTTACTGACTTTAAATTTCGCCTTACAAAGACTCTTTAAAATGTTAAATTATGTATTTTCAAAATCCCGCTGTTAAAAGCCTTTTTCGTAAAATTTGCTATCTCATTTTGATAAAGTTTAGCAGTAGAAGATGTATAGACATTAGGTATTTTTTTGGAAGCAGGAGATGTGAAAAATGAGCAACGCCTTCGCCGAGAATCGAACCACGGACCTCTGGGTAAGCACCCAGTGTGCAGAACACTAGTCTACCAAGGCGCACTTAGAAGGTGGAAGAAATACCTTATATACCCCCTTTTAAAGGGCGACTGTGGTTTTTAGGGTAACCACTCGCCAAATCTTGGGTGTGGAGAATCATCAACCACCAACCTTTTAGTCTGTGCGCCACTGTAGAGATATTGGATAATTTTTGGAAGCAGGAGATGGGAAAAAATGAGCAACGCCCTGGCCGGGAATCGAATCACAGACCTCTGGATATTCGCCCAGCTTGAAGACCACTACACCACGAAGGCACGCAAAAAAGGCGGGAGAAATACCTTATAAAGTACCTGACTGATATTTTGAATGACTGATTATTTAAGGAAATCAAGGCTATATTCATTTTTTGGAGTATCATGTACTATTATTTATGACAAATGTAAAAAATAAAAATGTCATACGAGAATGAATCAAAAAAGTAAAGGCAAATTCCATATAACAGTTTAGTGATTATAATTTTGAACGACTTAACATATTACTTTTGTTTGTAACCTCCCTTTCTGGGTGATTCTTCTGTTGTTCTGCTCTATTAACTTCTTTAATGAATTAGAAAAGAAGTTAAGAAGTTTTTCATCTACTTCCGATAGCAATTTTTCACTAATCTCACTAAGATTAGTAAACATGCTTCATTATACGGCAAATCATCGTATACTACGGTTTATGCAGTCCATGGTTAATTTAACAAATATACCAAAATCTAGCAACATTATTCATTATCTACTTTAATTTAAGCATTCAACGTAACATTCATCTGAGATGTTAATGACCTAGTACATCGAATTCACCATTTATACACGTACTTTAAATTCTATTGCTCCCTAATAAACTTTTAATTTATTTATAACATTTGCTTCTTTCAGAACCAGACTATTGTAAGGAATTTCTACAAGTTTCACTTCTGCTGACAGAAAGCGCTTAATGGAGCGGTTTCCTTATAGAAGCCGTAGCAGAGTAGAGTGCTCATAGACAGCTGCTTGCCTTCTTGCTAATACCAACTACTCGAATAAGCAATGACAGAGCTGCACATCAGCCGATGTTGATAAGCTGCATTCTGTGAAATTATTTTTTCCTTTTACCATGTATTTTACAATTACATTTACTTACTGATTCTTCTTCATAAAAATTATTATTATCTCTTGCATCACAAGGGCACTTCTACGCATATTGGAAGTGGTCAGTTAATAATTTCGATCTGATATTATACAACTAAGCTACTGGTAAGTTAAGGGTTCCAACAAGAACTTCCTTAAATAGCTAAATGAAACTTGCGAACTTCAACATAAGAGAAAATTAAAAAATACGTTTTTACTTGCTTATTGCAAGTAATAAAAGTTTTATTGAGCGCCGCTGTATAATACAATATGACAGGTATTTAGCGATCTACACTCATGTCCATAAATTAAGGATAATGCAAAATCAGGCAAAGGAAGAGTTAGAAGCAAAACAAATTTGACTTATTTGTAAAGTTTATTTATTAAACAAAAGGTAAAGAGAAAAAAAAAAAAAAAAAAAAAGATGCTATATGTTTGATATTATTAAAAAAATTAGCGATTTTTTCTCCCTGGAGCAAATAAAAAAAAACCTATTTACAAAAAAAACCATTTACTACATGGTTGGTATGATTGTTAATACATTGTATGTCTCCCAGACGATGCAATACAGTCCGTACAACGCCTAGGCGTGCTGAGTATCAAATTATCGATCTGATCTTGGGGGGTATTACACCACTCAAAAAGCAATCCGAAGTTCCGGTAGACATGTAGGAGGAGGTTGACGGGCTGCAACTTGTCAGCCAAGCATGTCCCACACGTGCTCTACTGGATTCAAGTCCGGTGAGAATGCTGGGCAGTCCATACGGGTGATATCCTTCGATTGAAGGCATTCGCTTACGATGTTTTCACGGTGAGGATGGGCGTTGTCATCCATAAACACAAATTGTGCGCCCATGGCGCCCCGAAACAAACGTACATGTTGTTCCAGAATGATGTCCCGATAGATTTAGCTTGTCATCGTTCCAATTTGAACATGCAGGTCAGTTCTGGAACCCAGAATAATTCCACCCCAAACGAGCACTCCTGCTCCGTAACGGTGTCGTTGAATGATGTTTTCTTGGTGATAACGGGTACCTGGAGCTCTCCATATGAAAGTCCGGCGAGAATCAGACTGCAAGCTAAACCTGGACTCGTCGGAAAACATCCCACAAGCCCACTGTTGCGGTGCCCACAATGCATGCTCTCAACTCCAGGCTAACCGCAGGCGACAATGAGTTGCAGTAAGTGGAACGCATCTGACAGGTCTACGAGCATATAGACCAATCTGCCCTAAGCGTCTGTTCACGGTCTGCCTTGAAATTGTCGTACCAGTGGCTGAAGAGAGCTGACGAGATAGGTCTGAAGCTGTGTTCCGCCTGTTTCATTTGGCAGTAACTGCCAAATACCGCTCCTCATTCGGCGTTGTAACTCTGTGCTGACTGTAACGTCTACTCACATTACCATCATCTTGGAATCGTTGCCAAAGCCTGGAGATGACACTCTGGGCAATTCCAAGTTCGTCTGATACTTCCAGTTGGGTACGCCCACATTCCAGACGGCCAATAATTCTACCACGTAAAAAATCATCCAAATGCGTCATTTGTGTCATAACTATTCGGTTATTGCACTGAAATGTTTATAAAGCACCTGCGAACAATTTTACTTCTTTGCCTGTATTTCTTATATATCACTCTCTTACACTCTCGTCATTGTGACGTACCATCGGTGTCATCTGGTTACTTCCTGAAATTTGCATATGATTCTTGAAGATGTGTGTAGTGATTTTACAGGTGATATATTTATTTTAGAGTTCGATTTCCGCGTGACTCCGAATTATCCTTAATTTATGGACATGAGTGTATTTTAAATATACACATTCTCTGCGAACTCTTACCTGAATGTTTAACCAGACATTCGATTATCTGGCAATGGAAATTAGTTCCTTATTCATAGCGTGACTGTAAAACCGATGTTTATACCTGTTCATCATTGGTAAATAGTTAATCACGCAGAAAATAACTCAATGAAATTCCTAAGTTGTCATTCTGTCAAAAGATATCGCCATTGCAATATGAAAGAATTATTTCATTAACTTGTAGCACAAGACTTTCTATGATCGATGTTGATAGCCAGGCTGTTTTGCGTACAAAAGAGAGCGGAATGCAGATATTTTTTTTTTCTAAACACAGCAGCTTTCTGGAAACAAACCCTTCAAACACTTTCTGCGGTCGCGTGGGAGTCATAAAAGATCTACAATGCTGTTGACTCCTATTTTTTACACTTCGCCGAATGAATAAATTTTGATCTTCATTTTGATTTCTTCATTGACCGGTGTGTCTTTTGTACGACATTACCCAGGCTTTTTCTGCACGCATCAAATATTTTTAAACATTTTCGATAAACTGTACATGGCGTTTGGACGTTACTGATAAATCTCCAACAGTCTGAACTTTAAACTCTGCTTTCAATCTCTCGATAACACTTCCCCTCTTCTATCATCCAAACATTTGTAGTTGTTTGTTTTAAATATCTGTTTTCGAATTTCACTGAATATTGCAATAAAACTCACCTAATGCCTTCTTGAAGAAAATCGTCAAAATATGCAAATTCTTTCAAATTAAAACATTCATGTACTACTCGGGTATTTTAGGCATTGTTTCCATTTAAGATTCGCATGTGAACGTAGTGTTCCTTTGAAAGCGCATAAGTGCGTTTACTGCCCTCAAATGCACACAAATTATTTAAGGTATATCGCACACATTTTGTCGTACACCTTGAGCATTTTGTGCGCATGCTTATTTTTAATCCTCGCAAGAGCTAAGACGTTCAAGAAAAAGGAATAGCAGACCGCTTTTTTTAGCTATTAATTTCGCTTGTGTTTCTTTGTCTTCTAACTCATGTATCTTTAATTCCTTCGAACAACGTTTTAGAGTATTTAATTTCATAAACCTCCTAAAAATAAGGGAAATATTTTATTAATAATTTGGAATAAAATCATTATTCGTCTGGAAAAGTTGTAGAGAGATTAGGATTTTTTTGAAGGAGGAGATGTGAAAAATGTGTATTGCCCTCGCCGGGAGTCAAACTTGGACCCCTCGAACACGCGCTGAGTATGCTACCTTTACACCCCGAAGGCATGCAAAGAGGAGGGAGAAAATACCTTATAAAGTAAATAATATTCTGCACATAAGTTAATTATGCTTCTTTCCTCAGTTAATTTATACACTGCAAAGGAGGTATTGGGCACATATATACAGTTTTGTTTAAAAAAACATACACCTTGCTGGTTTTTAACAGCACGCTATGAAAGTATATTTTTTGTAAAATGCGCCAACATTAAAGCGCGTATTAGTATAGATTAAATTTAAGCATAAATTAAGTTTGAACTATTACTGTTTCTTTTCTAGATTATTTCGTCAATCTAACTGAGATTTTCGCTCTTTTATATTTATTCCATTGAATGACATTATTATAGTATTTATAAAATTAACCTTTAAAGAACTTCTAGAATATATATAGTATTGTGAAATTCCTAACACTTCAAAGTAATTACATTTTGGAATGAAAGCGAATGCGAATTTATTTTTCGATTCCATATGTTGGGTTTGCGAAAAATTACTTCGCATTTTAATTGTAAAAATGTTGGAAAACATATTCTCAATAACCAAGAATTCTTCGTCTTTTTAAATAAATCGCGATGATAAGTGGAGTAAATTTTCTGAGAATACTCTTTTTAAAAAAATATATTTATCTAAATTAAATTCTTTATTTAAATATAATGTTTCCTTCATTAATTGCTAATTTAAAAACTTTTGTTTATATAAAATATTTTACGGAAAAATCAATATCTTACTTTCCAAATGTTGTTAAGAAGTTTTAATTAAAATGTTATTACTGATTTCAGGTTTTATGCTTAGCTGAAGTGTTTTGGGATACTTAAATAAGGATTAAAATGATAGTCGAAATTAGTTCTAACATGCCAAGCATCTTGCATAAGCATTTTGGATAGATGTGCAATAAGGTTACGAAATTTAAATTATTTTCAGAAAAAAATTAAATTGCTCCATTGAGAACGTTATGATATCTGAGGATAATTGTTTTCAATCGTAATTAGATGGCTTTTTTCATAAATATATATAAAATTAAAGACGTTTTGAATAATATTTTGCATTCATATTTAAGTTAAAATGACTCGCCGAATAACGAATATTGGAGGAGTTAAAGCACCAAGAATCAATGTAATATTTATAATTTTGCAAGACTAATTTCCGATGTTTAAATATAAACCTACTTCTTTACTGCAAAAGTGCAAATTATAAAAAAGAAGGCCAGAGATAAGGTAAAATATGGTGATACTCATGAGAGGAAGGACGTCTAGCTATTGGCTCCATCTACTGATGAAAAATGAAAGCAAATATAAATTAATTTCCTTAAAAGCAGAAGGTAAAACCGGACTGAAAATGGGATCGTTAACTAGAACTAAAACATTTTTGTGAATGTGAAATACCTCTAGAAAATCTAATTCTTTAATGGAAGATGTTTCCTGGATAACTTTTGTTACAGAAAAATGGAAAATGTGATTTTCTGACCCAAGAATGGATTCATATCTCCCAGCAATTTTATTTCTCCATTAATTTTGTATTCACTTCAGACATACATACTTTAATTAAAATTTGAATTGCGCAGCATGAATAGAAAAGTTTGAAAAACTACTTTGATAATATTTTTGGATTTGTATTAGGTACAAGAAAATTTAAAGACATTTTTTACCTAATGAATGAAGTTTATGTTCTAATCAAATATCAAAGAGCTTCGAAATAAATAGAGCGAATGAAAGACGAAAACCTTATGATACGTGCGAAATTTTGATACTTCCTGGTATTATTTTTTTTTCATCTAATATCTTTCGCTATTAAACATTTGTCATAATGCACCATGTGTTGTTGTATGGCTTTGCTACATGACCATTAAACAATCAGTTACAACACTTGAAGGAATTCACTGGAATTCATTGGTCACTTCAGATTTCCCTCTCTGTTCTTTCTCGTCATAGATAGCGTTTGTTCTTTCTAGAAAGCTCTGGCACCATTTACGCATAGTACACTGCTTGCCACCCAAATTACAACACCAAGAAAGACAAGAGATATCACAACAAAATTTATTTAGTAAATAACATGTTGACCAAGTATCAAATAATTAAATTTATAGACTTCTGTGAAGTGTGGTTCTTTCTAGAACCAGTAGCCAGAGTAGCCGCCATTGTTGGAGATCACCGCTGTCACACGCCTCGGCATTGATTCAAAGAGACTTTGGATGTGTTCTTGGGGTACAGCAGACCAAGCAGCTTCCACACGTTGGTCTGGTGTGGCAGCTTTGGATGTAATCTGGGTCAATCGTTCAGCAGCCATGGACCACATGTTTTCTATCGGCGAAAGATCCGGAAGGCGAGCCGGCCAGGGAAGCAATTCAATAGCACGATTGACGAAGAACCCTTGGACACGTGCCACGGGTCGTCGCGCATTATCTTGTTGAAATATGGCTGTGGGCAAGCCCTGAAGGTAAGGAAGGACTAATGGCTCCAACACCTCGGAGATGTAGCGCTGGCTATTTAAAGTACCGTCAATACGTATTAGAGGAGTGCGAGAGTGATATCCAATACCGCCCCATACCATAATACTCAGTGAAGGACCAGTGTGGCGGTGCATAACGCAGCTGTTCAGAATCCTCTCTCCACGGTGTCTCCAGACTCGAATCCGACCATCGTGGTGTTGCAGACAGAAGCGTGACTCTTCAGTAAAGACAATTTCATTCCATTCTACTGTCCACATCCTTCTTTTATCGCACCATTGGCTTCGGAGACGTCTGTAGTTCTGCGTCAAGGATAGACGAAGCAATGGACTTCTTGCGGACAGACCACTCTGCTGTAAACGAATGGCGCACGCAGACACTGGATGATGAAGACACTGAATGTGCTGTGCTACGGTTCGTGATGTGACTGAGCGATCCGTCATTTCCATGCGCACAAAGTTCCTGTCATCACGTAAAGTGGTGCACTGAGGTGGATGCGATCGAACACGTCGGTCCGTCGTACCCTCCTGCATCCAACAGTCACATATCCGCATTACAGGTGTTTGGTTTCGTCCAACACGACTGTTTTCACACCGATTTCCCTGAAAGATAATCCACACTCTCGGTAGACCACTATCCTTCCTCTGTCGAACTCGGATACTTGATCCAAAGATGATCTCTGTTTACTACGAGGCATAATTGATCTTTTTTTTTTTTAAAACCACAAGAAAAATACAATTGAAATCGTCGAAAACTCCTAGCCTTAAATAGCGATTTGAAGAAGCGCCACAGGCGCGAGTGATCTGCGTCTGCGCTGAAATTCAAATCATTTGCATATCTCACCTCCGCTAATGCATGTTGTAAATTTCATGTTATTTGCATACTTCCTTCAGGGTGCTGCATTTACGGTGGCCAGCAGTATAGTATCACTCATGCAGGTATATACCTAAATATTACGTGATCTACAATATCTTTGATCTGCATTTAGAAGATATATATAACATTAGCTTACTGAAATTGATTAACAAAACTAGCACTTGAATGAAGCATCAGTTCTTTTTACAATGATATATGAAGAGTAGTGAGAGAATGAATATCAGCAAAGGTAATTGGCATAATATAGTAAAAATTTAATTTTTGTCTCTGTTAAACTTTTTCTCTTCAGTTTCACTTTTATTTTTAAGTTTTTATAGGCTCTATTAAAAATGGACTTCATCTTGTGGAAGAAACGTCATCTCTTCATTAGAGGATCTAATTCGTTTTTCACTCTTCATTCCTACCCTATAAATTTAATTACATCTGCCAATTTGTAATCTACTCCAGAACTTAATTCTCCACATGTAGTCATATAAACTAAGAAAAACAACAAAAAACCTTTAATCATCGCTCATAACTTACAAAAATTAGCTCCTAGCTTGCAAGTATGACACGCAATTATCTGAGACATTTTTACCATCAGACAGAGAAAAGCAAATTACTTCATGCCTCCGACATTCAGTCAAACTCATAGTTTTGCAATTAACGAAACCCTCTCTGTTCTTACGAGTTTGAGAAAATTCTCTTTTACTGAACTTTCTTAAAATTGCTGGAATATAGTATACAAAGGAAAAGCATCAAATGGATAACAGAAAAGTTTCTGCCATCAGCATCACTCCTATATGTTTATGTTAGTAACTTTTGCCTGCTCGCTGACAAACTCAAGATCATCCCATGATATAATCCTGTTATATTATTTTAATAACACTGTACAAAACCCGTACAACTCAAGCAACGCTTCAGAAATACGAAAGACCGTAAACATTCTAAATTTTATAATTAACAGTCTCCCATTTTTCGGGCAATTAGCTGATAATTCGAAAACGAGACCTTCGGCAGCAAAACAAGGTGAATGGAAAGGAATCCAAAATTTACCTGAATGCTCATAAATGTCATCTACCCTGGTAACACCTGCTGTTTTTTTTATTACGATCAGATTTTTAATTAAATGCAAATGTATGTTTGTGGTGTGCTTCTAAAAGAGCCATAACTTATTTTGCGAACGAATTATAATATATTAAATACTGATTCCAGAAGCGGTTTGTTCTGCACTTCCTCGAAATTCTATGGCCCCTGGCAGAGTACTTTACAAATATTTAGCTTATCTTCAAATTTAGAGCTATCTACCAACTACTAATTGGAATATTCTGACACCAGCTAGATTTTACAAAATGTTAAATAACTGAGTGAAAAGAGACAGAGAACAAACTAAATATTTCAATATTAATGAAACTGAAATCATTATACTGTGAAGGCTTAGAACAGAAATATGTTGAACTGACACTCAATTTTCAAAATACGCGTCTTTCAGATTTATAGTATGTATTATTTCTGTTAAATTAAGTAAATGAAAAAAATCAATGCTTCCTTTCTTTTCTCGAATTGTAAAAAAGCCATCAAAAAAAGTTTCAAGCTTCATTCTGAAACCATGTGGTATTACATCAACCTACTTATTAAAGTGCGCATCTATTTTAATATATTTAACTAAGCGCCTTAATAATAATGACATGAGTAGACCTTACTGATGTAAAAATATTGAGGAGTGGCAGACATCTGGAGAAAAATTTCGTTAGTTTTAGATCGTAGTTTAAAATTGTTGACTTACTGACTTTACTCGCAAATTAAAACTTAAGTTTATGATCTATAAATTTAACAGCTTACCACTCAGTTAAAAGCAGCTGCAAATGCAAAACTCGATGCTGGAATCTTTATACAGAGAATATTATACAGAGTTGATTAAATTTTTACCTGTTGTATTTACATCAACCACAATAAAAATAAATAAATAAATAAATGTTTTCACAAAATATCATTTGAAAATTTTTTACAAAATATCATTTAAAGCTGATTAATATGCTAAAAGAAGAAACATAGTTTACCATATAGTTTAAAGGGAACAAGAGATTAAATAATTCTGTTCACAAATTCCATCTACAATTTTATATGACGACTAATAAAAGTGTATGGAGCCCTTGAGAAATATGATAATTGCTTATACTTTCAATTGCAAATTGATTATTTCATTTTATTAAATAAATGTACACGATTTTTTATTCGTGATATAAAATTGAAGATAAATTTTGTAAAAAGAATTATTTCATCTCTTTAGTTTTCTTCTTTTAAATTGTTAATCAGTTTGAGAATTTTAAATAAAAGTTTATTTCATAAGAAAAAGCATTTTTTACTTTCATCCTTTTAGCTCAATGACATAGTATCATTAACATTTTTCAACTGAAAAATTATTTTTGAGAGATGAGGAATCAGTCTTTCGCTTACAAAAATTCTGTTCCGTTAAACGGTCGAAAGCATCTACCAATTTTGCAAAAAAATCAGAACTCTTTAAAATATGGAATAGATTTTCTTTAAAAGATTTTTTTCTGCTCTGTTCATGCTGCAAACATTGAATTTCTGGGAATTTTAGTTTGTTCGAAGATATGTACAAAGCACTGTTTCAGCGTTAAATTTAAAAACTTCTAATTCAAATTTTGAAAACAACGTTTCAGCACATTTCTACTGTCACTGTCATCCACAAATAGTATGCCTACGATACATAGAGCCCAATAGCTTAAATAAAATACATAGAGCCCAATAGAAAAAATTGTTTAAAAATAGATTTGAACATTAAGTGTTCCTTGCGATAATTGTTATATTCCGTAAAGCTGGTGGTGACTTCTTGGCTGGATATAAACAGAGAAGAAGCTTAATTTCAATTAATTACTGAGCTCATTCCAAAGATCCATTATTGTAAACGCTAGTTCTGAGGTTTTCTGCTCCAATTCAAGTAGTCCTGCTTTGTTATGAAGTAAGCGAAACACTAATCATAGTCTCTTTTTTTTTTTTTTTCATTTAGCCCTCAGTATGTTAATTTGCTGTTATCCAAACCATACCCTTAGTTGCAAGGTTTAAATTCGCTGCCTTCCAGTTATGTTTTTTGCTGTGATAGGAAAATCCGAGGAGAAATCGTTCTCGAGAGACCTTTTTTTTTTTGCTACTGATACTTCTCAGATCTAGCAAGCCATACAGATGATTAGTTTTATCATAGTATAATGTACTTTAGATAACATCATACACAGATGTGAAAAAGGGAAGGATTGGGTGTACATGCTTCTGACACGTCAAAGTTACTTATTTGAGCCAGAAATTAGAAGTGTTAGGAAATTTTCTTTCAGGAATATTATGCAAATATTTAATAGAAAAAATAAAATTTTATTCTTCTTATGTTTAAATTTAAATCAGCAAACTAAAATTCGTGAAAATTAATTAAGATAACTAGAGGTTCTTCTTTTCTCTTAAAGGACGATTTCTTTTCTCCTTGTCTAATTAAATCTGCTTAAGTCCTTTGTATCCAAAAAGATTTCACGATTATGATAGTTATTCTGAACTAAATTCTTTCCACCCCGAAACCAGATCCCTAAAGAATCTGCTGTCCCGAGATATTTGATTTTACCTAATTTGAATTCTTGTGCAATGTCAAAACTTGCTGATACAGTACGTTTAAATCATTAGACACCTTAGTAACCGGAGATAACTTGGCAGGAATACTAACTTGGCATCCTAGTTCTGAATCCAAATACCAATGTGTTTGTCATTTATTTATCTTACAGCAGACATGTTCTCATTAAGAAAATATTTGCGGAAGAATTTGTATCGTCGAGGATACGATGAAACTGCGGTTTAATGAGTGGAATTTAAAGCTTTTATGTTCCGAAAATTACGGAAAACTTTGAGAACGAACATATTTAATGGCTTTCAATTCGCAGAAGCTTCCTTTTACATTTAACAAGAAACTGAGCAATCAAAAAGATAATTTACATCATTTTTTTTAAAGTAACTATCAGAAAACCAGTCTCGATGATTTTGCTTCTTCTTCGTTCTTCTAAGGTGCATCGAAATTTTTAAATATGCTTGATATCTTTGTTTATGGGCATATTTAAAAATTTCGTTACATCTTTATTTATATCTTTGTTTATGGGCAATCTCGATATTTCATAAAATCCTAAGTAAAAAGTTCGCGAAGTAATCGTGTTCTAATAGTGTGCAGTGCATGCGCATTTTATACGCAATTTGTATTGTTAAGTTTGTCTGTGACATAGATGTAATGTAATCCTAAACGTGAGGTCTTTTTAAGAGAAACTGGCGCGTAACGGCAAGTAAAGAATATTTGCTTAATACTCTTCCATATAATTTTTACGATCACATAATCTTCTCGTTTAAATTATCTTAGATTATATCTCTAATGCTTAATTCTAGAAATGACAAGTCATCTTTCAGAAACAGCCTATTTTTAACTACAAAAAGGTATTTTAACTAAAGGAATCTTGACGATGTTTAACTAAATCAATCAAGGAATTTTCAAATTCCAGCACTTATCTATTTCGGAAAACTACACTGAACTCTTTTAAGAAATTTACTATAGAATAGGTTTACTGTTTCCTGAATAGAAATACCCTGAAATATGCCATCATACTGAAATTATAGCAGTCTGTCATACAAAATGTTTAACAGTTTCTATTTTTTGTAAACATACAAGCATTTTTCCCATTGGAATTAAAAGAAGTGAGTTCGGATAATTACATATATATTCGGATAACAGAAGTTATAAGATCAGACACTTAATCATTAGTTATTTTTTCTTAAAACTTTAACAGTAATAGCTCTCCTCCTAAAGTATTGATTCAATAAGTTTTGATAGCTTTCTGGCTCCATTGCCATTCTCATATTCTGCAGAGCAGAAAATAAAGGTTCGCCGCTAGATGCCCAGCGTAATTTTACAAAGTGTAAACTGGTTTTCCATTATGCCTTATAAGGGCTCAAAGAGTTTAATATCAAAGATATATATGGGTTGATTACGATATTAGCATCAGTGAAATGCCCTTAGTTTCTCCTTCCGTCAAGCTAAGCTTGATGATAGGGTATATGATGCTCATCAGTCATAAAGGACCGCAAGTGCTCTGCAAAAACGTTAGACAAATACTTCTAGTTGTAAATTTTATCAGCAATACTTATTTCAAACCACATTAAAAGGCCCTATCCCCAAAAAAGTGTATGCAAGCTGACTGCCTATTTACACAGAGAATCCCTGGCTTTGCAGAGCCTACTCCACCCTACACCGTCAATGCAAATCATCTAAAAATCTACAGCATTTTAGACTGTTTCGTAGGCTATCATTTAGATGTTATTCTAACAAAGCATAAGTCAAGCATGAAAGTTTGGAAATGGTATGATAAGAAAGATATTTTTAATTACTCTAAAAGTGCATGTTTGATATTAATGTTCTTTTTTTTTTTTTTTTTTTTTTTTTTTTTTTTTTTTTCGGAAATAGGTTTTTACATGTGTAAATTTATCAGCCAATCAGAACTGTCAACACTTTGTACTTGATTGTCTCAATAACGTCAATTTAGTTTTTATTCTAAAGTCAATAATATAATGAAGAGGTAGCAGCATTTTAATCTGGAATTTCAGGAAATTAAGAAAATTTTTAAAGGAATTTCTCAACTAATTTTACCATTTACTCCAATATTTCGACTTACAACTACTAGAAATAATTAAGCACTTTTCGACTTTTATCTTAAAAATGAAACGGGATTTTCTTTCATGTAGCAGAAGAAGAAATAATTAAGCACTTTTCGACTTTTATCTTAAAAATGAAACGGGATTTTCTTTCATGTAGCAGAAGATCTGATCTTACCTGAAAGGAAATCTTCCTTCAATAGTTATTTCAGTATTCTCATTACTTAAGTAAAACTTGTCCGGACATTTTCAACAAAGCACTTCCGTTTTTAATAATTCAATTTTTTTAATTCTAAGATTATATTGTTACGCATTTTAATATGAATCAGATTTGAATGACGTCATATGTAATAAAAATAATGAAACAAGGTTTTTAACATGCTATTTTGCTTTCGGAATGCAGTATGAAATACTTAATTCCACAAAGCAATATCTCAAAAACACTCAGGTTTGAAATTTAGCAAAGCGCTTACTGAATCAGCAAGAATTTAGGGTAATTTCTTCAAGAACCTCTTCTTCGCGTTCCTATCAAAGACACATAACGATAGAAATTCTCTATGCCCATGAAGGAATGCTCTATGCCCTCTTTCACTTGCACGCTCTAAACCGAATGTGCCAGCTATTTTTGGAAGTGAGGGCATGAGTTGGAATTTCCATTACTGGAACGAAAGCAAGATCATTTCATAACGGGAAGCACTGAATACTTCTTCCTAGGTAATTTTACTTTGCTCTTCATTTCCGAGGCTGATCTCCCAGTTCGCTGAATTTTTCAAGATTCTTTCCTCGCCTATAATCCAAATTTTGCTCGGAATCCGCAGATTGTCAATGAAATCTCGAAAAGCTCGATAATATATCATGCTGATTCAGAACCCGTAGTGCGAGAAATCAAATTTTAAGATCAGTTAAATCTGATTTTATTTTGAATTTATTAGCCATATCTGATGTTATCATTAAAACGCTTAACCTTAATTTGCTAAAATTAAATTACATGGATGTTTTCACTAAAACAAGTGGCATATTAATAATTCAAATGCGAGCTAAAAAATTCACATTTAAATTATAATTATTCTTTGAAAAATAATAGTTTTTAATTTGAAATAGCTTTGTATTAATTCCAAACTAAGGCTTTTAATCTAAAAAAGGCAATCTAACATTACAAGTGTTAATGGGGAAAAACCTTAGGTTTTGATTTCATAACTGTAGGTTAATATCAGGTATTAAATAAACTTACAAGTTACAAGCTTTAAGAGTAAACGCGTTTTTGAGATACTGCGCTAGGATTCTCTGCTTGGCAGCATAGATTTTTCTGTTTCTTGGGGAAGTCTGGCTGGTATTATCATTTGGACTGAAGGAAAACGAAGCTCTCTTTATGGATAAGTGAAATTCAAGCAACAAACAGGCGAGGTATAAAAGCAGCAAATTAACTAATGTATTTGGGAAAGTATATTAGTTCCATAGATCCCTGCAATAAAACGAATTAATAGTACGAAAAATCTTATTGTCCTACAAATATATTCACAACTATTAGACACATGTTTAGCTCTGTTATACATACGTAATAAAATCAAAATATTTAGAAAACTTGTGAAACGGCTGTCAGAAATTTCAAAATCGGAAACGACGTTAAAAAAATCCGTTAATGAGCTTCTTTAGAAGAAATGAATCGTAGCTTTCCATTATATTATACCTCAGTTTCCAAAAAGAAATATTGAGTTTAAAACTAGTCATTTCCAAGCAGTAATTCAATGAAACAATTATTGAGAGTACTAAAGCAAGCAAGAATCAACGTAAATGGCATACATTTGCAGGACTAGTTTTGAGGGTTTAAGTAGGAGCTTCTTTATTTCTTAGTGAAAATGCCAAAACAGAAACCTGCGCTCATGCGATAACAATAGACCAGAATATTCGAGTAAGGTCCAGTTAATGAAGGCAACAAAGCTACTGACTCCATCTATTGATAAAAATGAAAACATATATAAAATTATGTCCTCAGAAGCTGAAGGTAAAATCGAATTAGAATTCGGATCATAAACCAGAAAGGAAAGAATTTTACGCTCTAGAAAACGCTCTACGCTAGTAAAACGCTCTAGAAAATCTTATTAATCACCAGAAAAGCTTTTACTAACAATTTTGGATGCAAAACAAATTACAAAATGGGATTTTTAACCAGCAGTATTGGACAATAAGGGATTTATGTATTTATTTTCTTCTAACACGTGTCTAATGCTCGTAATGCTAAATATCAAGATTCTCTTAGTCTGACAAATACACTGAAGTGCCACTGAATTAGGGATAGCTAGTCAATAACAAGTTGGGCCTCCTCTGGCGTTTATAATAGCTGCCAAACAACGAAGCATAGATTCAATAAGTTTAGTTAGAAAAACGCTCATTCAACCAAGCAGTATCCGACCGAGACCTGCGAGAGGTGCAGTTATCCTTCTGGAATACTCCATTTTCGTGTGAATGACAGGACAACATAAATGGATGGAGATGATCGTCCAGCAACTCTACGTACCGAATCATATTGAGGAAGGATGGTACAAGTACCAAAGATCCCAAACACTGCCAAGAGCGTGATTAAGCCACCATCCCAGACCGTGATTAAGCCACCATAGTCTTGTGCAGTTCTAATCTGCCTGTACAGAGTTCACGGCTTCATGAGTCTAACGCCATGTTCTCAACCTCCCATCGGTATTAATTAGTCGGAATCGAGACTCATCACCCCTTGCTACTCATTTCAAGTCCACTACAGTTTATTCTCTGTATTCTCTTGCCCCGGCAAGACGTGCAGCTCGATGGCATGTATAGCAAAGATATTCTCGTGGGTTTACTGCTTCCGAAGCCCATATGGTGCAGCGAGCGTTGCACGATCCTATTACTAACTGTACGACTGTCTCCCTGATTCAGTTGGGTGATAATTTGAACTAATGTTTGGCTTCTTTGACTATGCACAATACGGCTGAGCCATTTCACATCACGCTTTTCTAGATTAATTATCCTTTACAATTTGCCCAATCGCCAGTTCTTTTTCCCACCATCCGTGTATTCTCGGTATACTCTTGACACTGTCGACCTTGAAATGTCTAGCACTCTGAGGATTTTGGAAACTGAATGGCCCATGCGTTGAGTGCCTACTATCTGTCCGAGATTGAAGCTGTCTAAATCAGAAGTTTTACGCATACTAGTAATTGAAACGACTGATTAACAACAATCATGTACTAGCAGTATGTGCATTTACCACAACTTCCTCACGTGAGCAGAGATGGCGGGCAGCCGTATAAAATTTCCATAGCCATGTCTACCCCTAATTCAATGGCACATCAGTGTATATACCAGAAAGAAATATATCATTATCCCAGGAATTCATATCCGGTATTGTCCCTTTAAGTGTGGAACTGAGAATTTTTTTAATAGAAGAAAACACTACATGAAACGTCTGCAAAATACATTCAGTTTTATAGCTTATTGATGGAAAGAAATAAATGACTGCAGAATTCTTATAATCTTCAAAAAGAATAGAATGCTTTTTATTATAATTTAATGAGAATTGCTTAATCCCTTGACCAATAATATTACGTAAAAAAAACTCTGTCAATAGCAAGTATTTAAGTTCTTGATCAAGAGCCAGCTTAGAGAAATAAACCTGGAATGCTCGGAAAAACGATTGAATAAAAATAAGTCTGAACTTTCTTTAAATCTTTATGACAGTCAAACACCGCAAATGTATCGTCAACGTGGCAGAACCAAATTGGGAAGTTTAGTATTTCAAATAATTTGAATTCATAATAATGCATGTAGATATCAGGTAGAAAAGGACTGAGAGAGCATCCCGTCAATAATCCTTGAATCTGTGGTAATTCTTACTTTAAAAAAAAATTGTTTTGCTTCAGACAAATTTTTAGCTAATAAATCTAATTCTATTCCGTCTTTACTTTCTGCTTTTAAGGACATTATCTCATTATTGTTTACAATTTTTATCAATAGATGGAGACAGTAGCTTTGCTTCTTTAATTCGAACTTTCTCGAATTTTCTGGTTTATTGTTATCGCATGAGCACAGGAGTTTATTGTCATTAAAACACTTCGTCCTAACACTCTGTCATTTTAATTCCTGCAGCTGAAGAAGAAGCTTTCGAAACTAGTCCTGCAAATTTATGTGACTTACTCTGATTATTGTTTGTTTTTTATCTCCAACATTTATTGATCTGCATATTATTTTAGTAATTAATTTTTGATTAATTTAAAAAAAAATTATAAAATGAAATACGATTTTGATATGTTTGAAAAATTTGATAGCTTCACAAGAAATTTTCAATAGCATATACAGATCATTAGATGTGTACAAATGTATTTTAAACTCTGCTTAAACAAGCTTAAATGAATAGTACAGAATAAAAGAAGTAATAAATTAAAACCTCTTATTATTCTATAAATAGTGTTTTGCTTAATGTCTTCAAGTAGAATTTTTCACAAACTCTTTTAAATTTTTTGTCAGCGATGAACTGAAATGAAAAGATGCATAAAATGATACCGAGTTTCGCGAAAACTTACCTTAAGTTCTGAAGAAAAAAACTTGATATGGACACTATATAACTTCCTTGTGCGGCCTCTCAAATTATACACATTTTGCTTTCTGCATTTTATTTAAAATTATATCCTCGAATTATTATGGTAGCTCAATTAAACGATCCCCCAAGGCACGTTTAAAATAACATCAAAAATTGTAAATTTTGAAGTTAAACATCCGGGTCAATTTTTGTCGTAATGGATTCAAACTTCTTGTCATTTTAAAGTTCACAAAATAGATGTTTTATTTCCTCCAACTGTTTCTAATGTAGGACCTGCTTCAATACTCGTAATCCAGCTAAGGAGTATGCAATGAATTTGGATACATTTTAAAGAATCCTTTAAAATACACAGATTAGCATGTAAGAATGCGGTTTGTACTTAAAGATATATGTGAGATCTGTATTCAAACCTCAGAACACCCACATGATGAATTTCAGTTTGCCAAAGGTAACGCTTTATTCTTACACTATAAAATAAATCAATAAAAAATGAGATTTCATGCCATTCATTTGTATTTTTACAAGCATCTGCAATACTAATGATAATGTAGCATTCCATCTTAAAATCTTAGTTACAGCTCTTGATTTAAATTTCACTCTCTCTCTCGATAATAACTATCCAACCTCATCAATGAGTGAACATTTGAATCACTATGCCGTGTGTTCCTCAAAAACTTCTGTGTAAGTCTTTAAGTGCAAACCGAAATCTGATGAACTGATTTGTTGATTCTGTATGACTTGAGTAAATGTGTCCATATTTATGGGGCACCTTTAACTCCACTTTCCTTCACTATGAAATATCCATTTGAATTTGTCAGGTATTGAAGAATATTTCTGTTCACAATTTAATTGTAATTTCTTTTAATCTTAAATCACTGTTCAGTCGGGTCCTAGTTTGAAAGCGTGTTAAAATTCCTTCAAATTCTTATATCCAGAATTCTGTTTCTCATATGCTGATTTTCATAGTTTAATCATTTTAAAAATTTCATTTGCATTAAACACACAATGCTTTGCTAACAAATATTATTATCTATTGAAAGGATTCCTCTCAGTCCATTATTTACTAATATTTACCTGCATTAATATCGAATTATTAGAAATCTAGCTTTCCCATTTTGTGTTTACTACACTGACAATACCTTCAGATACTTTGTAAACATATGTTGTAAATTGTATTATTAATTTTGTAGATCTCTATTCAGTTCATTCTTGAAAACCCATTTAAAGACCTTTCCTTCATGACATCATGAGCAACATTGCCCCCTTTAAAACAGTCGCAATAATCGTATCCCTTTTTATCCTTCATTTATTAAAAAATGACTCTGTTCCGCAATAACTTCATATTATTTTTTCTTTTCTAATAAAGGTCAATGTAAAGTTCTTGAGACCATATAACGAATTTTACTGATTATGCTTCTTGTTTCTTCACGTTAATATTATCAAGACAATTTTTAAAACTTTCATTAAAAGATATAAATTTTACATTAGAGCAAGAGAAAATAATATTTTCTTCGTTAATCATTTATCGATATCCTAAATAATCATTTATTCTTTTTTTGCCAAAACTGCGGCATTTTTTTTTCTCAGTTGGAGTGTACAATTTGCTTGAAATTTGTCAATGACAGTTATTCTAATCTAGTCCTTTCAAAAGTTTAAAAAGCCTTAATTCATAAGTTTTAGTGTTTTATTTTTTAATTCGCATAGTCACAACAGTACAAAATTTTCTTCTGCTTTTCATTTATTAAACTTCTTCTTAGCCCAAAAGAGACCTTAGCCGTGAAGGGCAATTAGTCTCAAAACCCGTCAAATAGCTTTCACTTTTCAAATTGTTGCCAGCAAACATTATCGCCCTGTATTATATTTACAAATTTTAATTATGGAGAATCTGTATGAATGCAAATATGTATTTTTCTGTATATTTCATAGGGAAATGCAATGAATAAAAGAAAGGAAATACATAGTAATTATTTATTCTCAAGATTTTTTCTCTTTTAGAAAGTTTTCGTATATTTTTATCTAGTTTAAATTGAAAGTAAGTTATTTAGTAGTTACTTCGGTACATTGCAATTATTTGAATATATGTCAAACTTAAAGTTTATTATTTAGCTGCGAATATGTTTGTTTGACTTGAAATTGTGACAAATAAAAGTTTCTTCCAGATTTCAGGCAGAAAATAAGAATAATTTAAATTTTGCGTCATTTATACATATGTTTTGATAAATATGTAGAAATTTTATTTTTAATTTAGTTAACAAATTTTGATTTGTTAACAAATTTTGATTTGTTAACAAAGAAAAGAATTTAATTTTTTAATTGCAGCCCGTCAGCTACTTTCATATCGTGTACTTGGCCAGTATGCAATTTTGAGTTTGAGAGCACTGCTATATACAGTTTCATTTGAAATTCGTAGAGTTTTTCTCGTAAAGTAATGCCACGTTTTCCTATTTTTTTTTAACTTCATATTCTTTTTTAACATCTATTAACGTTTCACTTAGTAGGTAGCTGTCAAACAATGTAAATACTGGGATAATTTGGAAAATACACTAGAATTAAACTAAACTATAAAAGTGAGAATATTTCGTAATCTGGTATACCATTACGAAATGCGAAGTTCAGGTTTAGATGCCATTAGGAAAAGCATAGATTTCGTCCATCTGTTTAATTACCAGGGTGATTCTTCTTTCTCTACTTGCATGTACACATATTATATTTTTCAGTTTCTCTGTAATACTCATTTTTTTCCCTCAACATACCGTCACAGTAAAAAGGAGAATGAGCAATGTTAAAGTTTGAATGTTCACTGGTAACGCCTTGACGAGTTGCGCAGTTCGGTATGTAAAACCAGAATCCTCATTCCGAAGCCTGCTGTGATTTTTTCAAAGACTCTAAGTCTTGGGCTCCAACTAACCCCGTACCAATGAGTGTTAAATGTGTTTGGGGAAGAAAAAGAGGTTTGAAATATGCATTGACTATTTAGCTTCTTATCTTGCTGTGGACTTTCAATAATTGAACTCTAAACTATAGGCTCTACTTTCAAGACAATTAGGAAATTTCTTTGATTTTTTTTAATTTATCACAATACACCAATCATAAATAATATAAAAACTGAAAACGCGGTTATGTATCCGCTTTCCTTTAGAGTACAGATAGTAAATTTCCCTTATCTGCACAGATATAATAATAAAAGTTATTCGTCACGTAACTCAGTATCAATATTTTTATCTTTCTTAAATTCTCTCATATCCTCACAAATTACGTTTATTTGCAAGGGTGTAACTACCACGCCTCGAAGCCCCGCACCTAGAGGGCCACTGAGTGAGGATAAAAGTATGACTTTTTTGAATTGGTGGTACTATTTTTAAAAAATTTAAAAATTAAACTTCATGAAGGATACTTATATTTCAACTTTTCAAGCCGAAAAATTATTCACTATTGTTCCTACACTTAGTTACATAGTGCGAAGTTTTTGAATTTCTTAACATTTTTCGAAATCTTTGCAATCTAAACCGTAATTTGCTATCAGCATTTTGGGTTACTGGAGAACTCCTTGCTTAAAATTACCGAAATGAGAAGAACATTTGGAGGTCGGGTGTCTATCGCTTCAGAGATCTTTGAATCTTGGCTATATTTTATAAAGAGTATAAGAGTTTTATAAAGAGTATATAGAATTTTTATAAAGAGTATGAGAGTTCTATAAAGCGTATATAGAGTTTTATATATTTATAAAGCGTTTTATAGGAGTAGGGTATGAAATTGAAAAAAAACTGTTGTGAGGAATTATACGGCCATGAGAGATTAAAGGATAGCTTAGTTTAGGGTAACTGTGTTTTACCCAATGGTATTATCTCCCCACCTTCATAATTGTTTCTAGGGTCTGAATATTCTTGATACTTATAAATTAATTCAACCTGAAATTCTTATGAAAGCAAATGAAAATAAAATCCACGATAAAGCAACTGATTTTGTGCCAAAGTTTCCATAGCATGTGTCATCAACATTTCCATCTGTTGTTAGCTTTAACTAAGTCGTCATTTAAAGAGGGGCTTAAAAAAATTAATAGCTTCAAATGAATTAGCAGAAGTATTGGTAACAGATCGGTCACTTTCATCGAGGTGTCCTGGTATATTGACAACACGTCTTGTATAATTCTGAGACTGTAGTTATACAAGACGTCTATTCCTGAGACTGTAGTTAACCCTTTGACGCGCGGTGGTCGCGCCCTGAAACCACCATTTTCCGAATTTTTTTCCTTCTTTTTTTTCCGAAATTTTTGAGTGAAAATGGATTGATTACTGATCTTTTACATCTAAATAACACAAAATGACTGTAGAATCATATATGTTTTAGGTATTAATACTTCAGATCGGATGCCTTTTAAAATTCGCTTTCTATGAGACAAAATAACTTCCTTTTATTAATATAAACAACTTTAAATTTCTAAAGTTAGTCATCGCGCATCATGATTTCTATTATAAACAATAAAAAATTGCAGTAATTAAACTGCATATGTATAAAAAAAACCTCTATATGTATGGCATTTGCTATGAGGTTTCGGGGCGCAACCACTGCGCCACTAGAGCATTGTGTCACAATGTACACAATCCTCTAGAGGCTCGGTGGTCGCACCTTGAAACCACTGCTCTTCTCAATGGCATTTGCTTGCTTTTCAAATAGGAATGTTTATTTTTACCCGAATATAGATAAGGGGCTTTGAAACCACAGAGTTATTATTAAACAATACATACACCTGCCCAGTAAAAAGGTCTTTCTTTTCCAAATTCATTTCTCCGACATCAACACACTTGCTCCCCAAGCTAGTATTGTGATTTTATAAATTATTTCCTGTGGCTTAAATTTAATGTAAATATACTTTGCTATAATTAAAAATATAAATTGCGTAAAAGTTTTATTTAAATTAAAAATATTTTGTGAATATTTTGGGACGAAATACGAATAAAATAAGTATGAATGGGAAACGAACGATCCGCACAAAGCCAAAAAGACCAAGCCCCCCCCCCATTTAACATAAAAAAAACACAAATTTCATGTGCCAGATGAAAAGAAACTAAATAACGCTGGACATATACCAGTGAATTTTAAATCCAGGCAGTGTACAGTTTGTACCACAAAGGATACATCTCATAGAACAAGATGTATGTGCGAAACGTGCAATGTAGGTCTATGCATGTACCAAAGAGACAAAACATGCTTTGAACAGTGTCACAAAAAAATTTGTTCATTGAAATTTAAAAAAAAAAAAAAAAAAAAAAAAAACCCACTGAGTTTTTTTTTTTTTATCCTTGAATTGCACCTTGAACAGTGCGACCACCACCCACAGAACAATGGGCAAGAGTAGATTTTTTTTAATTCATATATTATTTGTCTCTAGGATCATAACATTCACTTTCTAGAGTTTTTAGTTAAAAAAATTATAAAAATAATATCGCGCGCGTCAAAGGGTTAAGGCTGGACTATTATTTTCAGAACTAAATTTAATAACAAGTTATTTGCGAAGAAGCGTGGAACAGGAAAGCTTCACCCGTTTAGATTTACTCACAGCTGAGATCAATCGAGCCCCCAAAAATAACTTTGATAAGATAGTTAATGAGTTTGCTTCTGTAACAAATCTTTTTGGCTATCGAAGTGTAAAATAAAATTATACTGAATTTTAAAATAAACATTTTGCCTTAATTATACTACATATGTTTCGTATGCTAGCTTCGGATATAGTATTGTTTTTGACTTAACAGGATTGAACAAGAATCAAAAATAGCACATAATAACAAACATCAACGACACATTTATTGAAAAATATTTCCTTCGATTAAATTTCATGAAGCAAAGTTTAATTATTACAAAAAATGATCAACAATAACTAGAAAATATTGGCTAGAAGAGCGAATAAAGAGGGATCCTCATTTTCATCTACTGGCTCGGAGCCCCAGTTATAACCTTCTTTATTTAGCTTTTTAATTTATGCTCTAGGCATTGTACACGTATGGTGAATGACTACAAAAGGTACCGTGAGGACTTTAAAGACATAATTATTTCAGATGACCATAATTTTATCCCCTTCTTTTTCATTACATTCTCACATCACTTCTAATAATTTTTATGCAATACTTAGAAATTTAGTACGTTCTAAAACGATGGAAACAAAGTTTCATGTATTTTAAGCATTTCCATTGAAGCAGAGTTAATTTTCCCTGGAGGTTTTCTTTTTTTATTAAATGTTTCAAAGTGGACGCATAAGGCTAAACTGTTTTGATTTTTGAGTGGCATCGTCTTTATTAGTATGTTTTGATATCTTTCCCCCTTCTTAGTTAATTCATCCTAAGAAGGTGACATTACGGGCCTTTAAATTATGACGCCATCTCTTGTAATTTTGTTTGACTAATAGCTACGTACTTTACAATTATTATTGAGCATTTCAGTACATACGTAATTCTGGTTTGATATCCAAATGTCTTCGAGGTTTCATAAAGAATACCAAATGAATGTAAGTACTCATGGAGCCAACCGAAGAAAGTTTAAAATTTATCCTTTTAGAAAAAAATTAATTGTTTTCAAAAGTACATTCGAATTACATATCTTTGCTCAAATTAAATATCCACGTACTGAATTATTTTTGTTTACGGACTTAATTAGAATTACGTTGATTTTAAATGCCTTGTTTACTTATTAATTGGAGATGTCAATAGAATATTTTTATTCACTTAAGGTTTAAACATGTATATAAACAAATAACGTAATGATTGATATTTATGCAATTCAGCCTAAATATTATACCATCAGATCTTATGCAAGTTCAGTATTCAGATTATTTAATTCTTTTCTTTTAGTCCATAAAATACTTTTTTTAACAAAAGGAGGTAACTTTTTTAAACTTTTTTTAACAAAAGGAGGTAAATTTATCAAATTAAAATTATACACTTTAGAAAATTTTGCATTATTAGCTATTTAATATTTCCTCGCATGAGAATTATCGACTATACGGGTACGAATTATCCGGCTTGAGGATTACCCGTGCTCGGCGGTGCCCATGCACGCACACTCAACGCTATGCATGATAGTGTGTAATAAACAAACATGTGCTAGTTGGAGCATGGCCTAAAAACCCCTGAAATGCGCCTTTAGGTTTAGTTTCAACGATTACTTCAATTACTTGATTTACTCGATTACCAAGCGATGAATTTATTGACAGTTACATTAGTTTTGAAATAAAAATGACATCTGTCTGACTTTTGGACCTCGTCGACCAAAGATTATTCGAATACAATGCTAAATTCGAAAAATGCGCAGTGAAATTCAACAAATATTTAAAAGTTTCAAAAACAAAATAAATTTACTGAGTTTTTTAAAAATTATATACATACAATATATATTAAAACTCATAGTTTGGATTTTCTGTGCTTTAAATTGTCCGTGACTTGGTTTCTCGGCTTTAAGCCCGAATAATCGAAAGTACACTCTACTTATTTATTTAAATTAGTGTAGATAATTACATGTAGTTATTCATAAATTACGAATTAAAGACATAATTATCATTGATTTCTTTTCAGGTTATTGGCCTTTTGACTGGCATATCTGCAGTATTTGGGTTTCATGTGACGTACTCAGCTGCTCTTCCTCCATAATGCACATGTGTTTCATATCTCTTGGACGTTATCTTGGTATCCGCAATCCTCTGAAGACTCGTGCAAGTTCTAAGAAGATGGTGATGATGAAAATAGTCCTTGTTTGGTTGGTCTCAATGGTCATCACAAGTCCCATAACAGTTCTCGCTATGTTCGATTCCACCAACATTCAACCTTCTCCCGGCAGCTGTGCCATTAACAACAAATTCTTCTTCATTTTCGGCTCTATGTTTGCATTTTACGTTCCCATGCTCATAATGGTGTTCACTTACGTTTTAACTGTACGACTGCTTCAGAGAAAAGCTAAATTTTTAGCCCAAAAGCCAACAAGAAGAGTTCCCTTTATCAGAAGAGGTCGCAGATCATCTCCTGAATCACCTGACGGAAATGACGGAGCCACCCGAAATGGTCACCTTCAGCAATCCACATCAAACACATGCCAGCACTGTGGACGATGTCAGTCATCTGAGGTAATGTGCGGCAGCTCAAGTGATCTAGTCAACAGGCAGTCCAATTCTCAAGGCTTCGTTAGAGTAAGAATTGGTCGTCAGAGCGGGCACGAACAACATCAACGCATCTCTAATCAACAACAACAGTTAGTGCCGGGTATGGTTCGCACTCTTGGTACAAATCAAGTAATGAACGAACAGAAAGCGACAAAAGTATTGGGCATAGTATTCTTTTCTTTTGTCATATGCTGGACACCATTCTTCATTTTAAATATACTTTTTGCTTTCATGGACCAAAAATACTTCCATCCGTATTTAGCAACCACTTTCTTGTGGTTGGGATACGTTTCTTCCACAATTAATCCAATCATTTACACAGTTTTCAATAAAACTTTCAAGAGAGCATTTTGGAAATTGCTAACATGCAAGTGTCCTTTTACAAGGCACGTGAGTCTTCATTCACCAAATGATTTAGCTGCATGGGCTTTCAGATCAGCAAATTACACAACTAAATCAGGGTCTCCTCCTGATCTGTACCAGGAATCCATGTGTTAGATGTGTCAACTTGTTGCGTGATGTTAAACAATTTTTGTATAGAAGTATTATAAAAAATAATATCCTTTTTAATATTCTTCTTTCGCACAATGATATAACAGCAATTCGTAATATCACTAATTCGTCTACAAACTGAATGAAGGGAAGCTATCCTCACGCCTCATGTTAAAACTTTGAAAACGGACGCAGATTACTCGAAGAAGAAATTTGGTGATGAAAACTGAATTATTTCATTACAAATATATCCATATCTCTTTCAGTTCATTGAAACCAAGAAGCAGGGAATCGGCTTTGATTGGTTTAACAAACTTTCGCACTTCGTCTCGCTAAGAATGTGTTTTTCATATTAACTTATTGTTGTGCTTATTAAAACCTGCATTTAATAGATAGTATTCCGAAGCTTGGCTGTACATATCTAAGCATAAACAACACTTAGCTATTCGCCGACTTACGTAAGAATTTTATTTCACGTAACTTTACCTAATCAGTTTAACCAAAGAAGTAAAACTTTTTGTAAATTCCTATCCGTACGCTCAAAAGTATATGCACTCTAAATTAGATTGAACCCAAAACTAAACTCACTTGAAAATTTCAATAGTGAGATTCTATGCAAATTTTCATTTAAATCAAATTTAATTGCAATTTAAGAGCAATGACAATTGCTTTCTAAGGCCCTTACAATATAGAAATGTTGCATCTACATTTTTGCTGCCGTTCGGATAATTTCAAATGAGATGCAGAAAGCGTTTCCATAGCTTTTGAAATGGATGTTGGTCGGGAAACTATTGCGTTAAATTGAGGGCTGCGTAAGTCGGAAATAGCTATATTTTTATACAATGGTGTTCAAAATTGTTTTTACATTCACAAAAGCACTCATTTTTCAAAACCTTTTGAATAAAAATAAAGAAGTTATCTACGGTGATGCATAATACATAAATAAAGACTAAAAATTTCTACATGAGTGAACACATATGATAAAAATTATGTTAGGACATTAATAAATGTAAAATAATGTACGACAAGGCATTTTAGGAAACAGGTAACACACTGGAATAATATTTTTAAAATTAATAAAGCAATGTGATATCTTCTAATTCACCCACAAAAATATACTTCAGAATGTTGGTTATTTGCTTTGGAGTTTTAAATGTTTTAGTCTTTCTCCAATATGCAACGTGCCCGCAAAAGTTTTTACCCGGCCTTTAATTTCGCGAATATTGGTCTTAGACATATATTTCTAGTTACAATTTTTTTAATGAAGCGATCATTTAAGTTTTATCAATTACTTTTCAATTTAAAAATTCAATTTTATAAAAATTACGAAATGTAGGATTTTATATGCTCCTCCGGTTCCTGCATTTATAATGCAATATTTATTATAAAAAATTAATGTTTATTATAAAAATTAAAGCACAAAAGATTTGATTTTCATACTGCAAATACTGAATGAGATATTTAGTTTTTTGACGACATTTTCAATTTGCATCGAAGGTTTATAAATAAATTAGAACTATTCGAGGTTGAGTTTTCCCCTTTAAATATCATTCGTTGATATTCTTTTTGATTTAATTTACTTTGAATATACTTCCTTTTATGACTAATTTATAATTTTATCACATTTCATATGCCGAACCAAATTCACATGAGTAATTTATAAGTTTTTAAACGCTTCAAATCTCTTGTTAGCATTCTTGTGGAGTTTTATTTCTTTAGAATCATGATGTAATAAACAATATTGTAAAAAACATTAAATTAGAAATATATTTAATTTCTGCAATTAATATTACGATTTGGCTATAATGCAATGCCATGCAAAGTCTACCAGTGCTTTCAAGATCAAGAGTTCCATCTTTATTTTTAAAAAATAATAATAAATAAAGATTTATTATTACTTTTCACTACAATCTACGTAGAAAAACTCAAATGTTTACAAAACTAATGTTTTAAATTCTAGTCACCATCATCTTGCATTATTTAAAACACTTTTGTAAATGGAATATCCGACTACGCCCAATGGTTGCTGAAGTAAAGGCCGATTAAGGACTTTTATGGGCCACTGAGATCATTACCAGGAGAATTTTACTATGCAACAGCTCTCTCTAGAATACTTTTCGATTTTCCTGTGGAAAAATCTGATACTTTGCCTTTGTATCGCCATGTAATGTCTGGATTTCGAAGTATAGCTTTAGATAGTTGCGGGATCCGGACGATATCCGATTAGTCTATGCAAACCGCCCGGGTATCCGGACCTGCGTTCACCTGTCACCTGTGAAACTCATATCTAGAGGTTTGGTTGATTAGTTTAACCGCTCACGGACTTTAGTTTAAAAATACTGACCAACAGAGCTTGGTCTATGTGGAGATGTTTCCACCTGTAAAGAGAACGTCGAATACATATTCACCTCCAGGAAACCTTTTGCAGGGCTTGAAATTTGATCTTTATATGTCTGCATACACCAGATTCTCTATCGAACCTATACAAAAAAGTACGTTCATTATTCTTTATTTTTGTATACACCTTCAAATCTTTTCAATTTAGGCAGGCTTTGACGTTTTTCCAAAAATCCAGTGAAATACGAACCTTTCACTTTCTGGAATAAGTTCTTTCTTGGTTAGCTTTCCGTGTATAGTTTAGAGCTATGCAGAAAATTCAGTTATGGTTACAAATTTTAAATTCAGCTCTTTAATATTTACATTTCTATCGTGACACGTAGTTACGGACAATAATTGTTTAATTCTAAAGTATGACTGTATATCTAACAACAGTTTTAGAGTCTTTAAACTTCATCAAACGAGCTCGAACTCTGTATCTTGACACATTTGGCAATTTTTCTATTTTTAGAATTAATCACTATATTTCTATCTGCTTTCCAGAAATGGACCCCCGGTTTCGAAGACTAAATCCCTCCACCTAAAGAATTTTTCGATACTAAAATACTATTTGATTAATAAACACTGAAATGTGTCCTGAATTGCAGATGACAACGGGTAATGTACATTGTATCCTTATCCATAAGTCCTTATACAGCCTGTGAGCTATATAATGACATTACGTGCAGATATGTGTTGTACATTTTCTCTATCTTTATTCAGGCACAGAGTGATCTAATCAACTTGGATAATAAAAATTAGGATTACACTTTCTTTCTCAATCCCTCAAAACATAAATTAGATTGATAATTTTTTATGAAGTACTATTTTATGTATGGAAACACAAATTTGGACACCACTGTATCTATAAATATCAATTCTTCGTATTTACTGTGCATGCACAAAGCTTTTGTGTTTCTCTATAAATGGAAAACAGAATTTGATATATATACATAATATTGCATGTAAATTTTGTCACTGAAATTAAATTTATATGCAAACCCTTGTAAGCACGTTGTTCGTAAAATACCTGCGACTGGAAATAAATTTATTGTGAAATATTCCCTTGCTTTTAATCTCTTTTTCTAATTCACAACTTAAGTCATGATTTTCTTACATGATTTCTAAGTTAAAAAGTATAATCAGTATACTTTTAATATTTTAATAATAATACCAATACAGTATCATTGCGTTATACAGTGTGTTTCTGAATTCGACCGACAGATTCAAAGCCATGATAGTAAATATCAAGAGGATGAATAATTACCATACAACATGGGTCACAAACCACATTTAGTGCGTGAAAATCGCAAAAACAGATGTCGAGAGGATAGCTAGCTTGAAGAATAGAATGGCCAAACAAATGCGAGGATTAGCAACACTGCATTCGGAAACAACATACCAGATTACACGAAGGAGGAACATGAAGATGTAAATCTGATTTACTACCGAGCAGGCGGCAGTAGACGCCTATCACACAGGATATACCAGGTACTATATTCGAAGAGGCATTATCTTTACTATACCAGACTCGCTCTCTTGCACAATTGTGCATCACTTCAAACCGGCCTGGAGATTTTGCATCTATTCCTCAGGCGAAAAAGGCGCATCCGGAGGACGACCAAACAAATGATCACAAGACAGACGGTCACGACCGAAGAGACTCTGAAATGGGGAATAGGCAGTAGTCTCGTGGGCAGCATTGCGGAAAGCCAGTAAAAACAGTGGTAACTTTTTCTCCCAGTCCCTGTTGGTTTCTGGAAACCGCCAATGAGAAGTTATTAAGGATGGTTCGATTAAACCTCTCTACCATACCGTCCGACTGAGGATATGAAAGTGTCGTTTGGGTTTTGTCAATTCCAAGTAGCTTGCAGAGCTTTTTAATTACAGCCGGGTAAAATTCCTTCCCTGATCGGAATGTAACTGAAGAGTCCCTTCGAAACTGGAAATCCAGTGATGTATCATTACCTCTGCTACTGTGACAGTCTCTTGATGATCAGGAACAGGATATGCTTCGTGCCACTAGGTGAAGTAATCAGCGACAACGAGGATGTATTTGTTGCCATCAGCAATTCGTGGCAGATGTCCCAAGATGTCAAAAGGCGTTCCCAAGTTGTAATATTGTAACTTGCCTCGGCTGCATTTCTTCGGTCTTTTCCGACCCGCACAGGCATCGCAAGATCGGTACCATTTTTGCCCGTCATCCTTTGCATTACTCCAGTAGAAGCGCTCACGAACTCTCTGCAATGTCTTCATTATTCGGAAGTGGCCTCCTGTTGGGCTGCTATGTAGCTCTTTAAGGACATTCGGAATCCTGGATCTTGGAGGTATCAGTTGCCATCGGAAAGCCTTCCAATCATCCGATTCGAATTTCCGGTACAAGACGCCGTCTCGAATATGGAGTGATTCCCAGGGAGCCCACTATTGTTTTGTCGTGGTACTATAGCTCGAAATGTCCTGCCACTTAGATTTTCTCTTTGAGGACTCCATTAAATCAATTATGGGTTTAATGTCGCAATATTCCCTCTGGTCTTTCCTGACTTCATCCTCACTCCATTGGTCTCGATCATCCGATGTTAATGTGCTAATTTGTCCTGCGATCGGATTCAACAGCTCGTGTTTCTCTCTGACCCTAGTATGATATCGGCAGCTTTCTGAACAGGATCTTCCAGACAAGGAGTCGGAGTTTCCAGGTGAGGATCCCGTCTACTTATGGATCATAATGTCTTCAGAGGCTGAATGCTGTTTGTTATTTTTAAAGTCCAAGGAAAAATTGTGTCCTTAGATAATCTAATCCGACTATAAAAGATAAAAGGATCTGTCATGTCTGCCACATATGCCGTGTGATAGAAGACGGCACTTTCAAACGTGGTCTTTACGTTTACCTTCTCGTCTATGTCTATTTTATCACCAGGCGTAGACTGGAGAGTAACACAGGATGGAGGTCCAAATGAGTTCATCTTTAAACTGTTGAGCCCAATCTTTCCTAATGATGGTACCATTCGCTCCCGTATCGATCATCATATTGCAGGGATCTCCATTGATCTGTCTCATGATGAAGAGTCCATTATTGCCGCCACTCACTGCAGATATCTGAAGCGCTTTGAAATGGGCCTTCTCATTATCCCTCGAATTCGTCTCTGAGATATGGTTATTAATTTGTTTCTCTCGTCGTTGCTGGAGAATAGTCGTATTTTCCGTGTCCTGGGGTGTACTGCAATTTCTCCGTACGTGGCCTTCAACACCGCAGTTCCCAAACTTTAGGATTGGTTTCTTTTCACTTCTACTCCGTCTCAAGCCACTGACTTGTTATGAAAAATCATGTGTTTTATTTTCCGTGCTCTGACGTGTTTTGCAATGCCTTCGAATGCGGCCTTCAGTACCACATTTCCAACACTTTTGAGCCAGTTTGTTCTCACTCCTACTCCGTATCAAAGCACTGACTTGTCTGGATAAATCATCTAATCACGAACCTTCACTTAATCCATTAGTTCGTGGACTTTCACAGCTCTGACTGGGTGGCGGTCACTAGGAGTTGCTTGCTGTTCTGCTTCAAATTTTACGGCGTACAACAGAGCGCTTTTTAAGTCCTGGACATCCACCATTCGTAGAGCCGTCTATATTTCCGAATACGGAATGCCATCGATAAAGTACTGCAGGGACAGGGTTTCCCTTGCTTCTCTCGGGGACTCCGAAAAGGCGAGATGAAACAGCCTTTCAACATCCGTAGAGTGTTTCACTTTTATTTCTTTTTAACAGCTTGCATCTCGTCTTTAACTGATTTTTTTTAGCTTCCATCTTTTTCTTTAACGGATTTTTGGCCAGCTTTAATCTCCTCTTTAACTGATTCTTAACATGCTTTTATCTCTTCTTAGTTCGCTTTCATTTCTACTGTAACGGAGATGACGGCCCCTTCCATCTTTTCTTGCAATGCAGCAAATGCAGTCATAAACTGCCTCAATTGTTCTTCCATCGCTGTTGTGACTGGCACCTAATCTCACTTCTGACACCAAAAAGTGTTGCGTGCGTACGGGTTCGTAATAGATTGAATGCACAAATCCGATAAAAAGTTAATAAAATTTATTCTTATCTCAAGAAATATAACAAAATGCTGAAAGTTTTCCTCGAAGATATTCGTACAATATCGCACAGTAGGTATACTTAAAAATACTAAATCTTTAAATAGAACTCAATCCAAAGAACAAAGAAAGCTAGTCCGATCTCATCAAGAATTCGCTGCAATCAACAAACAACAGTTATACAACTGAACTGAGATGTTTTTCTCCGACTTTTTAAAGCTTTTAATTGGGCACGAGAATGTTCTGGTAATTTCTGTTTTCTCAAGATTTCTGGAAAGCAAAAGAGTAGAATTACGGTCACAGCTAACACAGTAGTCAATAACATTTATTCATTTTAAATATAAATTACGAGATATTTATTTATTAAATACGCGTGCTGTTGTATTTTTTCTTTTTCGGCTCAGTTTCTCTTAAAACTCATCACGCACTGCATTGCGCGGGGAAATAAAACAATTTTAATTACAATTCTACTACAAATAGCTAACTAAACACAAAATCCGTAACAATATAGTAAAGTCAATACTGCTTTCAACACTCGTTTTTATTCTGCTCATTCTTACAAGAACGTGATCTCTGTGTATACTTGTAATAAAATCATGAGGACAACCTCATTCGTCAAAAAAAGAGGAAATAATATAGTTACAGTGAACTCTATGTAACACTGCCAATCACAAGACATCTTTAATCTATTTTGCAAAGGTACATTGTTTATCACTCATAAAAAATTAGGTAACATGCTTCTTTAACCCGCGGGAAAGCGCGTGGGGTGTATCATACCCTACCTCTACAAAAAAGTGGAATATTACTAACTTGTGAAACTGTAATTCTGTGCTGTATTCAGTAGCTGAGTTTCCAGCAGTGGTTGACTTTCAGAACCGCTTTTCCGTTGCCTGTGTGTTTCGGAAACAGATTTATCGGTATTTTGTGGCAACTGGGGTATAACACACCCCACGTGCTTGTCCGCGTAAGTGCTTTTGTGACTGAATATTTATTTGAGAAATTTATTTCTAGAGTGAAACAGTAAATATTTCCACTCGTAAACGATTTCAAAATGTTTGAAATTATATTTTTAAAGATTTCTGATCTTATTATGGCAAATGGAGATGGAATTGCAGATGGAATTACTGTGAGAATTATTAGAAATAGTTGAAAGTGATGAAGATTGCATTTCGGAAACTGAAAATGAAGATAGGAATATTTTCTACACTGTTTGGGTTTCGGGGGAAAAAAACATCAATTTCATATGTTCCTAAAAAAAGGAAAAACTGTCCTAATGCTTTCAACTTTACATAACGATGATGCTATAGAGGATACTACTGGAGAAAAGAAAACGCCAGAAATTATATATTTTTATAATATGACTAAGGGTGCAGTGGACATTGTGGATGAAATAGCAGCAAGTTTTTCAATTGCCATAATAAAAAGGAGGTGGGCAATGCTAATTTTAATTTCTGCATTAAAGGTTGCTGCAAATGATTTTCGAATTATAATACTTTCAACTGCTACTCCACCAACCAGATACTGAAGCAGATGTCTGTTTTTGAGGGACATAGCATTACATTTAATAAAAAAATTACTGAGCAACGATCAGAGATTAATACTTTATCGAGAGACTTACGTACTGCATGCAAAAGAAGAGCAGGAGTTTCGACGAATAATTCAGACGATTATATGAAATTCGAAACAACTAAGTATAAAAGATGTGATGAATTTTTTTAATAATTTTATTTATTATTATTTTTTTTTTTTTTTTAAATTTTTTTCTTTTGCCCTCGAGCCAGGGACAGAAGAACGCAAGTGCGATTTTTAAAATGAGAACTTTATGCGCCAAGAACACATGAATGTATTTTATTCAAAGTGTAAACAGATCAAATAAGGATTGTGTATTAGAGATGCAATAAGACCAAGGAAATGATTTTTTATTTTCATTTATCCTAATTTTGACTGTCTATAAGCTTGTTTTGGAAATTAATTTCTTGTAACCCAAGTATTATCCATGTGTTATAAAAGAAAGTAAAGCTTTACAATTAAATAAAATTACTTTTACCGTATTTTAAATATTGGGGTATGTGATACCCCACACGCCCACTCTAGTAACTTTTCTTGATGCGCCTTCCGCCGGGTTAACAGTATTATGATATTTTCAATGACAAAAATATTCTTGACAAAATACAATATTTGCCATTTGAACACAGGCTTCCGTGCATCGCTTTTGTTACTATTTGTAAATATCAGCCTTGAAGTTATTTACATTTCCTAGCCTTGAAATATTCCCTTTATTCTATAAAAGTAAAGGAAGAAGAATAAATCACAATTTATATGACATTCAAGTCGCTACTATAGACGTCCATAATATGATTTCTTTATCGCAAAAGTAATTTTCTTTATTTCAGTATTCCAGTGTAAACAGAACAAGTTCATTTCTGTACCCGTAAAGGATAAATGTTACTTGATGCTCTATGACTACACTACAAGTACAATAGACCCGTTTTTGTAGCTATACCTTATTTTACAATCATTAGTGGCTGTAAGTTTCGAAAATAACATTTAAGCTGTGAAATTTTCCTTTAGAATAACTTTGAATTACAGCATAAAAGCACACACTTGGTTCCTTGAATCACTGGGAAAGGTAAAATAAAGTTAGTGAATTTATGAATGAGACATCCTTTCCTTTCTCAAAATATTTCTTTTTCAGTCCATTTTATTAAATTTTTCTCACGATAAAAATATCAGATTTCTTTATATTGAATTTAAAGGAGCAATTTTTGCAGCGAGGATGCTTCATTCAATCAATACCTTTATATAAAGAGAATATTGAATTTCTTGCGTAATTATATGTTTTAGGAATCTTTTGAAAAGCATGACGTTTAACTTTCACTATTTGGAACCTTATTTCGAATAACCTTTACGTACTTTAAAATAACGTATTCAAAAAATAAAGTTTCAGCGAAATCTTAGATCTAATCTATTTTATCAGTTTCTAAGATTAGTAGTACTAAGAAAGGAATATTCTTCACTAGCAATAATAATTTCATAAGTAAATATACTTATTTTTCTCATAAAAATTCAGAAAGCATGCTTTTATAATATATTAGGAAAGTTCGCAGAAGTACAAAAAGGAAAACAAGTTAATGTTGAAAAAGCAAAAAAGAAAAGAAATACGAAAAATAAAGAAAAGGAATTATTCATCATAGTTTAAACAAAACTTTTATATTGTGCTAAAACCTGGTTTAGCACAATATAAAATTTTTATATTGTGCTGAACCCTCATCTTTGAACCTTTTTTAAATATATATAGATCCTTTTTTAAATATAGTGACATTTTTGCACGTTTGCGATTAAAATCTTAAACATGGAAATCCTAGTGAAAATTTTTATTTTTACATTAATATCAGTATAAAGAGATGAAAAAGTGCTAATTCTTTTAAAACTTAGCGATTGGTTCTAAAACATATTTTACAACACTATTTTCAACATAACTTTAATATAAATACTAAATGGAGAAAATTTCGTAATTAATTATTGTGAAAAGCGTTTCTTGGTAATAATCTCTATAGACGATCATCTTTAAAAGTGACCAATATTTCTGTGAACATACGTTAAATACTACCTCTCTGACCTGACCATTTCCGCAATAGACCAATGGAATGGACCAACCTGAATCCGTGATGTCCACAGAAAACATGGATGAAGCTTCAGTGCACTTTTTATTCAAATTCATGCAATTTGTTTTCTTAAGAAGAGAGACGCATATCAAAAAGATCAGGAGCAAAAACTGTATTAAGCAAAGTAGTCGTATGAAATTCATAAAATCAGTTTTTAGAATAAAAATGCTACGAAAAATATATAGACACTTATAAAGAGGCTAAAACAATAAAACCGAATTTCATTACAGGTAACACTAAACACCAAGAAAACTAATTATCATAAAAACATAAAATGTAGGAAATGTCTATATTGTAAAATGAAATATTAAATTAATTACTTTATATATACACAAAAGTGGCAAAACCAAAAGATTATATAAAATAGCATAAGAAATTGCTATTCTTAATGCCAACCAATACTTAAATTCTAATGGAATGTGTATTAAATTAAAAATGCATAACAAAACCTTGAAATTTATCAAAGGGAATGAATGCTGAATGATAAATTTACCCTGAGAAAAAAAATAATGTTATGTAAAAAAATAAAACTGAGAAAATATTTCTTTAAAATGAAATATCGTGAAGAAAGCCGTTCTTGACGTTATATTGTGCTCGTTATTTTAAACTGGAGATAAACTAGTAAAGCAAAAAAGGCAAATGTCGGAAAGTCAACGAAGAGAAAGTTTCAGTTTAAAAAAATCAGGTAAAACATTTAGCATAAAATACCAGATGCGAAAAATAAGATGAATACTGAATGCGAAACTGATGTTTCGCATTCAGTATTCATCTTATTTCTAGAGCATTTCTATTAACAATTTAATCTATTAACAATATTATTTCTAGAGCATTTATAAAATACCCAAAAAGTCTGAATCTGAATCCACAAGTTTCTTAGTGTGATCGAGGCTTTCAGAGGTATGAGGAAGAACGCGATATTTTCACTGAATAAATTTGCTACGGGTGTAATGGTATGGCATCGATATCTGATGCATATGAAACTCATAATTTAAAAAAATTAGCTTAATAAAAATACTGGGTAAAAGCAAAATTTTAAATATTTATTCATTAAAAACGAATGCAACGCTGGAAGATTTATACGAGAATGCCTTTCGTAAAATTTAATTTTCTCCGTGTTAAATTTTTTAAATAAAATTTTAATCTGTTATAAAACTAAATTGAAATTTTCCGAGAATACTAACATCTCACGCACTGCATTAAATGCTACTATGTCAGAATAGTGGTTGGCACTACTGGCTGCCTTATCGCTGTACTCGGGTTTCGTGTCCCAAAAAAGATGCTTATTAGTGTTGGTGCGGCATAGAGGCACTTTAACTACTGAAGTTCTCTTAAGAGGCATGATGGTAGAGGAGAAAATGATCGACTTTAGGGTTCATTCACCAGAGTGTTTTTCATCAAAACTAGAAAATTCTCTCTTCTCGCAGGTGTAAAATAGCTCGCCATCTGAGTTTACTCTGTAAAAATGTTCTCAGTGATAAGGAAAGAGAAAACGCTATATTAAGGTTAAGGAAAGAGAAAACGCTATATTAGATAAATATTGAATTTATCTTATTGTATGCAACTTCAGAATTTTACTCTTAATGAAACGTCTGAGTTGAGGCGCGGTGGCGCAGTGGCTAGCGCATCGCTCAGCAGCACCACAGGTCCGGGGTTCGATTCCCGGGCTGGGCAAGGTCGACTCAGCCTTTCATCCTTTGATTTCCATCGCTTGGGTCGATAAAATGAGTACCAAGTTCGCTTGGGGACTTAACATTGGGGGTCCTGCGACAAGCTGACCACTTGTTCAATGCGTATGTTTACAAATCCCGGGGCCCACGGTCAAGAAAGCAGATTTCGGGCGCTGCAGGCCTTGTCGCATTAGGGCTGTTACACCACTGAGTTTAGTTTAGTTTTAGTTTTAGAAAGTCTGAGCTAACTAAATTGATAGGGCGCAGCAGAGTGAACTCTCGTTCATCATATTTTTTTACTTCCTACATTACAGCCATACATTTCCTCTACGCTGTAGTAATTAGCACTTCCAAGATGCTTAACATTATTTCTGCTAATGATGGTAAGAATAAAAAGAGAGAGAAAAATTCAATCCATGTATGCGCTGAACGGAAGAGAAAGTACCTACACTGCACTCACTAATACTCGTGAAAACGCTGTTGTCAGTGTATACCCACTGACCTGTGCAACCTTTCTTAAAATGAAGCCAATTACTGTGAATCTAGCTTTAGCATATTTCTAAGCTTTAAAGTGTACACATTGAGTGTACTTTGCATGAAAAATGGAAGTAAAACTTGTGAAGCTTCACTCAATAAATTTATTTTCTGACACTTCCCCAAACTGACTGAACACTTAGCAAGTGATAAATCACTTTTCAGATTTCTAAGTGAGGTTTCTGATGAAAGATCTGCCAGCTTGTCGATCTTCATGCATAGAGTGAGTACTTCTTCAGGCAACTGATAAATCGCTCACCCACTTTTAGACCTTTATGTGAACAAAAGTACTCTTCGAATTTATAAAAATGCAAAAAGCCTTTTAAAACTTTATTTGCTGTGAAAAGCATTGAAATAAAATTATTTCCGTATTGGTGAAACATAAGTTTTTATTGCAAAAGATCTTCCGCAGCATAATTTTCTACTATTCTAAAACATATTTGGAGCTGTGAATTCAGTTTCTTCTTTTAATCTAAAATCTGCATAAAAAATAAATAAATTAACTCATAATTATTTCATTAACCTATCATGTCTTAATGTGAAATTATGTTAAATGAATGCATTATGAAAAGAGTCTTGGTATTATATGGCACATCACAGAGGTGCGATTAAGAATCTGAGGAGCTAAATAACAGTAAACATGTTTGGGATAAACCTCAGTGCCATTTATTGCACTGTTGTTGTTTAAAACAACTGTAACAACGAGAAAGAATGCAGTCGCAACTTTTAATTTTTCAGAATACGTAAAGGTGGCAATACAGCATTTCAAACAGTGCTTTACATATATCGATACAGATGGTATTCTGTGCTCCTACCACATTTGATTGCCCCATGCACTGTCGCAGCGAATCAACAAAATCTTAATGCTATTCTATAGAACAGACATCAAAACGCTGCATTAATATGATATTTAAAATATAATGCATATGAAAGATATTTATTAAGAAGATTGCTGTAACAGGTATTACCTTTTGACTGATCCCACAGCGGAAATTTTCGGTGCGATGATAAATCAAGTCATTTTGGCGTCCAAGAAGTATATGGTATATTGTTCTCCCATTATTTTTCAATATAAAGAGTGGTGTTGTTCAGCTGAAAAAAATACAGTGGAATGAGATTGTCAGAAGGAAATCTAACTGTTCGTAGAATATCACTGACGCATTGAGTATTCTTTCGAGTGGCTTAATGTCCTGTTAAAAGCGCTCTGCTCTTTATTCTAATAACACTCAAAACATAGCTAACTATAATAACATACATAACATGCAAAAATGCTCCTTGTCGGCTGAGTGAAACAAATAAGCTCAACACAGTCTTTTTCGCATCTCACTTCTACAGCCGTTGACATATATGCAACTATAAGATTCGTCTAACAAAGCCGTGATTCATCAAAGAATAAAATGTCATGCTCTTCACTTTACCATACAGAGCTTCGATACACCACATATCGCTTTGATGAGATGTCGAAAATAGAGTGAGAGCCACTATCCATGACCGTAATTTGGAGCACAACAAACGGTGACGTATTGAGGCCGATAATATTAGCAACTGTGACCGTTTATTATTGCTGCGACAAGGAGAGATTCAGAGAAATTAGCCAAAACACCTTGATCAGATGACGGTATTTTCTGCACATAACCTTCAAAACATTCCCTCCGTATCCTACACCCTTCTTCGAAGTGAATCTCTACATATTCTTTCAACCACCGTATATTCTGGTATGTTTGATTTGCAGTTTCTTGGAAAGAAGCTTTATGTTTCTTTATATTAATACGTCTTCTTACAACATCGTTTATGCGTTTACATAGCTGTCTTATACGATGCAAAGACATTCGTACTTGAAGAACGGAGACTAGAAATACGCCTATCCTGCTATGAGGCTCTTATCGAAGAAGCGAAGTTAATTTGCTTACGGGTACTTTTGAGATTTCATTTCATAACTCTGTAATTTATGAACAGTATTCTGAATATCTGAACAGTTCTCTGTATTCTGAATGCTAACCATTTATTCTGTTTTACATTGTAGAGACATAAGATTTTTTGGAAGCAGGTGAGATGAAAAATCAGCAATGCCCTCGCCGGAACTAGAACTACGGACCTCTCGAATACGCGCCGATTGTGCTGACCACTATACCATGAAAGCGAAGGCATGCTAAGAAGGCGGGAGAGAGACCTTATATACTCCCCCTTTTAAAGGGCGATTGGGGATTAGGGGACCCAGTCGCCAAATCCTGATGGTGGAGAATCACTATCCACCATCCTTTTAGTTTGGGCGCCACTGTAGAGACATTAGGATTTTTCGGAAGCAGGGGAGATGAAAATGAGCATGCCCTTGCCGGGACTCGAACCACAGACCTCTTGAATACACTCCGAGTGTGCTCACCACTACATCACGAGGGCATGCTAAGAAGGCGGGAGAAATACCTTATAATATATCCTGAAATAAAACACATTCAGGAAATATTAAAGCTATAGCTATATTCATCTTGAGGTTTCTGTTTTTCAAGAACGTACTGTGTAAGTAGAATTCGATGAATGATGTTCAGATAGGAAACAATAATTCCGTGAAGCACAAAATCACAAAGATAATCATAACAGCGCATGCTAACTTGAAATGGTCATTTCATAATTAGTTTCATATATTTCATAACTAGTTTCATACATTTCATGATTAGCTCAAGAACTGTTCAAAGCAGTTTCAGATGGCAGTTTATTTGAACAACAGCCAAATAATATCCGAAAGAATGACAAACAAATCTTTTATCGCCGGCGCTTCTGCTCAAACATCAAACATCCCATTATTCAGCAGATGTAGATGGTTACCATGTTCTTCCTTGTGAGAGATATTGCCTTCCATCAGATACTGCCTGTCCAGCCTTAGTACTGTGAAGTACTGCATCCTAAAAGTCTTCCGAATTAGTATTACAAATTACGAATTAGCATGTCTCAGTTTATTTATATTTAATCTGTCATTCCCTGAAATGCAGTCATTCGTGTTATCTCCCCTCCTCCTAGCTTCTTCTGAGCGCTTGTCAGAGTGCTGTTACGTAACTGCAAATATATGGACTTTGGCTGTGCGCCAACGCTAGCTTTAAACTTCTGATAGAATGAATATAATGATCGCTGTAACATATACTTGAGCTTTCTTGTGTTTTCCTAATAAACGCAATGTTTTATTCATTCTGCATGAATTAATGCTATACTCCATAACGCATCGAACTCCAGCAATTATTCCGAGTTCAGGCTCGACGAATTCTTGTGAGATAGCTATTAAACACATTATTAAACGTTTCAAGAAAAATAGCCCAATAGACCGCATCGGATTCTAATCTGATTCTTTGGAAAATACAGTGCAAAGATCTCATAAATTTGCATGCTATCCCATGAATTTTGACTCGACAGTGCATTTGACCGAAAAGTTTGTTCCTGGTAATTGAAATGAATCTCCCTCGGTATACGTTTGCTTTGAAATACGTTCAACTTGGTAAACGTTCTGTCTGGAAGCGAAAGTTTGTTTGCTGTGCGATATTTATTTGGAATACGACTCGAGTTTGATGAGTTATGAATGCGCCGCTACATTAGTTTACCGCTTCGGAGAAAATGCTATGACTGCACATGAGCGTTAGTGAGTCGGTTGCTAGTATTCAATAAGCAATCCACGCTATAACTGAATATTCAAGTGATTTTGTGCTTTTCACGTAAAATGTTTGTACATTCATTAACAGGGAGTTCTGGGAACATTAATGAGAAGCGTAAAGCAATGAAGAAGATTGTAAGGGTCACCATGGAGGGTGAAAAAGGAGATTGCTGAAAAAAAGGTGAAAAAGTATGAAAGTTGTATTCGCGACTTGGCTACTACATAGCATATCCTCAGTAAGACTGTGATAAACAAAGGCTAACGCTGCGAAATGGGTGAAAGTGATTATCAAAGATCAGAGAATTCAGGCAAGTTAAAGAAATTGCTTTTGATCTGAGTAGCAGAAAAACATTTATGTGCAGTGCTTCGTTTTTGTGCAATGTATATTTCACCTACTGCATTTGTATTTTAGTAGTAAGCAGTTTTATAATAACAGCAACAGGATTTTGTTACAATAATGGATTAATTTTCCTCTTTATTTTTACTGGAAACGTTCATTTAGTATAGGTCTGATCTGGTATACGTCCAAGTATGTGGAATGGATTATTGACCTATATTGAGGTACCGCTTCAATCGGAAAATTGCAACTGACATTTTAGTTTCGTTATCCTTTTCAACTTAAGTACAATAAAACTCGTAAAGAAGAATTTTTAAAGAGAATTAGAGGTACAATATTAAGTTAAATTTATTTTTCAAAATTTATGCTATCAAATTTTTCCCTATGCACTTCTTAAGAGAAATATCCATAACTGCCATCATACTCCGATTTTAACTAGCTTTTCTTTCTGTGAAATGGTTAAGGTTCATTTGCTGTTAAACTTAAAAGGTTCCTGCTGCTGAAATTTCCTAGTTTTTGGATCGAGGTTTGAGAAAAAGCAGAACATCCGAACATACTCTCGTAATAACTTCTCTTTTTTGGATCACTGCAACAGAAAGGTACAATTTTCAAACAAATAAGCATATAATGAGCAAGAAACAACTTATTTTTTACTTCAGTGTTTTCCATATATGTTATCGTATTTGCAGCAATCGAGTTTTCATATTTTATTGCGTCAGTTTACTCAAATATGTACTTGATGATAGTATTAAAATTGAGAGTAAATGAGCTGCTAAATGCAACTGTGCTTTAGATTTTTCATTTATTTCATTTTACATTAATTAACGCATCTAATTATCAAATGACTATTATCTTACATTTTACCCCAATTTTTCTTTATTTTTTATGCATTTCAAAATTTTCTGATAAGTTTCACATGACATCAGCATATCACATGGGTGAAAAAGCTGTAGTATAAGCCCAATGTATTATATTTTCTTTTACGTGTTTAATGAAAATTGTTAAAGTACAATATTTGCATAATAGTATATAAAAATAGAATGGTTATACAATTCTGAAATATCGGAACGAATGTAAGATGATATTTTCTTCCATAAATATTTAGACCACTTCATTAATTTATTTGTAGAACAAGTTCCGTAATATCAAACTGATATCCCTGAGGCCATTTCTACGGAAGTATTTATTTTTTTAATGTAAAACACCTTATTGTTTTGAAAGTTATTCATCTTATAGTTCAAATAACAAGGTAATTTTCAAAATATATCAGTACATAAATACGTACGTTTTGCTGATGAGTCATACGAATATTTGATGCAAGAAGACGAACTGTCAAGCTTTAAATCTTAAATGGCTCATAAATAGTTGCGATTTTTTTAAAATTCTTGAGTTAAAATGTAACAGGAAAATTAAATTGTTAAAAAATCAATATCAGAATGTGTTTTTGCTTTCCGCTGCTTCGACATTGTTATTTTAACCTTGTAATTTTACCAGAGCTACAAATGCGGACCTGTACTTTTGGTATTCAGTCCTTGACCACTGTAAAGGACTTTTCCGTTTCGGTTAATGCATAAGATATGGTTTATGCTACCGGCTCGTTTTTCAGATAAGACTTGTTTGCATTCTACTGAATGACGGCTCGAAAACATTCTACTTCTCATTTTAGAATGTACCGGCCAAAAGCTTAATACTTCAAACACATCGACACCTGAAATCGTACATTTTTGATAAGAAATTGCTAAATGCAGCTAATACGTTTTTAGCATTATTTTTTTATTCTGTTCTTACTAATTTGAATTTGAATAGAGAAGAAACATACGAACGTATTCCACTAATTTACAAAATATTATTAGACAATTAAAAACTCGAATATTCAACGGGTTTTTCCTCATTCGAATCTTTTTTATGCTAGCCAAAATACTTCCATTAATCGGTATTTTAAATGTGTTTTAGATATGTATTTCTTGACTCAATGGGCTAGCCCTTACCTTATATTTTGGAATTTTAACTCCTTTTTAATTTTAACTTCTCCTAAGTTTCAAACTCAAAGTTTTGGTTAGAGGTTTGGCAGTGGAAACATTCATTAAAACAAGAACATGACTGAGAGGATTTTATTTCATCTGGATTACCAGTATGACCACGTGGCATCTGTTAGTTCCAAACTTTTAGCTTTCTGAACAGAAATTAACGTTTCTTGTTCAGTATGTACGGATTTACATTTATTTTACATAACCGAATTTATTTAATTTTTTATTTTTTCTTATAAGCCTTCATTCCCCTGATTGTCAATGCCAGAATATTTAAATTTATTAGCGTGCGTGAAGGAATGCTAATTCTACCTTGAAGAAAGAGTTTAAAAACCGAGGTTCAGGCTGAAAGAGAGTGAGTTATTGCCGTCACCTCTGTTGCGTAAGCATCTGCTCCCAGAGTTATTGCTTTTTCGCGTGGCTTAACTGCATTTACTTGCTGCCATTAGTTTTCGGCGGGTGTTTTGCCATTAGTTTTCGGCGGGTCTGAGACCTGTAACTTGGTTCTACTACTTTAACATACCTTCAAATTTTTAGTTTCATTATCTGATTTCAGTTACCATCCAAGAAGAGGCGTAATTTGTTAGCGTCGAGTTGACGCATTGTAAAATTTAAAGATTTAATAAAGGGTACTTTAAACCCTTCTCCTGTGCAGTTACTACTCTCACAGTTCTCACACAGCAGTTAGACAAGTGGACTCTACAAGTATTTATATATTTCAATGTCTAAAATAATTCTAATGCCTTCTATATTTGCTTTCATTTGAAGAGATTCTGGAAAATACAAAACATTTGTACTGAATTGAAATGTATTTTGCATATTCGGGGGACATCTCACTCCCGAACCTACTACTCGAATCCGACGGCCAACGAACAGGACGAACAAGCATCCACACAAGGCTGAGAAGTTGCAGACTCGAGGTTGACCAGCCCGTTGGATGGATTAGGCTTTTTAATACAGACGAAGAAGGCGGCAATTAAACCAGCAGTGGTGTTCGACGGCAAAAACTCCGTCACTTCACTTTTGGAAGCCCGTGATACTCACGTCCGGTTGTATTCCTTACCCGAAAGACAGAAAGTAGCTATTGTTTCGAGTGCCGTCCAAGGACTTGCGGAGTTTTGGTGGAAAGGAATTGGGAAATTCTTACTTGGAGAAGTTGGAAGACACACGTACACATTTGAAAATTTTAAAGCGACACTTCTAAAAGATTTCCCGATAGTTAAAGATCGTGCCGAACCTGAAGCTGAACTGCACAGCCTTTAGCAACTGAAAGTTGAGGATCCTACTGAGTTTATCCTGCTAGTAAATATGCTGTACGGTAGGAAGCCTGACAGCGAATTCATCGAAATTATATTACCAAGATATACCCGCAGTGCAAGACTTAACTGAACTCAGAAATCCATGAAAGCTAGAAGAATTATTCGAATTAGCCATAAAGTTTCAGAATCGACGGATAGCGGAAAATTCAAGATTTCCTACCTAGGGATATCATCCGCCGCGAAAAGAAATAAATACAACGGAGGAGAACGTTTTGTAGCAAAGTCGTCAAAGAAAAGGAATGAAAATGATAAAGCCAAAGACCGCCAGCGTAACCCAGAAAACAACAGGTGGGAAGAAAACTTTAAACGAATAGAAGGGCCTGAGAATTTGAGGGTCCAGACCCACTGTGCATCGCAAAATTCCTCGACAGGTGTATGTAAATACCGTGGTAGTCAAGAATTCTCAATTACCGGTAATACAGATTCTTTTGAACAATAAACCCGTGGAAGCACTCGTGGATACCGGAGCTGAAGGAAATTTTCGAAAAGTAAGACTATTTAAAAACAGTGCGACAGAAATCATAGCCGCACAAGGGAAAGTTTGTGAATGCGTCGGAAAACTGTCATGTACAGGCGAAATACGAAAATTTAAAAGTTTTATTTTTCGTGGTGAAACATTTACAGAATAAAGTAATCCTAGGAACGGAATTCCTTACGGTGGCGAATAAAAGCATTCATTTTTAAGTAATTCAGTTATGTTAGGTATGGATCCAGGATAATGAAAGCTTAAAACATTCCAGAAGTCGACCTCCAGCATCTAAAGCAAGATGAAAGACCAAGTTTAAAGAAATTGTAAGTACATTTTCTTCATTATTTTCTGGAAAGCCAGCGACGCAGATATAGCAACTCATTCTATTGAACTGAAATCGATTGAAACATGCAAATCGAAACCTTATAGATATGATAAAGAGAAGGAGGCAATAACAGAATACCTTATACAGGATATGTTAAAGAATAAGATAATAACTCCGAGGAATAATTCTTCCCCTCAGACCCAAACTCCTGGCGTTTTGCCATTGATTATAGAAAACTGAACAGTTTATCAAATTCCCGGTTTACCTTTTACCGGTAATTGAGAAGATAATAAGGAAAATTAGGCCTACGAAATTTATGACCACTCTTCATCTTACATCAGACTATTTTCAAATAGCCATGAAACCGGAAGTCATAAACAAAATATCGTTTATTACAAAATCAGGCACTTATGCGTTTTTACGTGTGCGGTTTGGACTTTGCGGGGCCCCCCTTAATGCGCTGTGGACTTAATTTACGTCCTGTTCTCGGGAAATCCACTCTAATTTATTTAGATGATATCAATATAACAAGCGACACTATGGCCAAACATGTAAAAGATCTAAGTTTTTTCATTATCGAAGGAAGCCGAGTTAAATGTGAATGCTTCAAAGTGTAAGTTCGCAGCGGAAGAATTACGACATCTAGAGTACAAAATTTCAGCTAAGGGTATCGAAACGGAAGATTCTAAAATTAAAGTTATTAAAAATTATCCTCCGCCAAATACTACAAAGAAACTATCACCTTTTCTTGGCATGTGCTCGTATTACCGTTCTTTCATCCAAAATTTTGCCAACATTGTGGAGCCTTTGTTAGTGTTAAAACGAAAGAAATTAAAATTTTCTTGGACAGCGGACGCAAACACGGCATTTGAACAGTTGAAAGCAGCTCTAATTAACGCACCGGTGTTAAAACTCCCAGAAGGGGACGACAACTTGGAGATTGCTCCTGATGCTTAAAATTACGCCATGAGTGCAGTTTTAATGCGAAAAGGGCATCCCCCTGACATTTTTAGTAAAACTTTAAACACTACACAATGCAATTATACAGCGACAAAACGAGAAATGTTAGCCATGTTAATGGCAGGTCAGAAGTTCAGAGTCTATTTCTAAGCACCCGTTGATGTATATTCAGACCATGAGGCCGTATGGTCTGAATATGTACGTAGGAATAGCTATGAATATGTATGGCCGTATGTAGACTATATTTGGGAAAAAATTTAACTCTCAGACTAATTAGAGGGGTCTTAAAGTTACAACTGTATGTCGGTTATTTTTGGAACAGTTATCAGTAGAATACATTTCATGAATGCGTCCGGTACATGCCTGATGTGTTTAGATTTTATGAGTCAGTTAACCAGATCATATCTAACTAATGTTCTCAGTCTCCAGATATTGTTGCTCTTATCCACTATGACAAATTGTTATATTGTTAAACATGAAAAGATATTCTTCGCCTATAGTGCCAGGGATCAGTGGGATATGACGTTGACTTTGAATATCATTCTCTAGTTATAGTCCTGTATTCATCTTTAGCTAGGAGCATTTACTTATTGATGCATCTCCACGCCGGCTATCCAATACCGCTATGATTGTCCTTTTCATGCTTAATAATACACTTGCGTGTTAGATGAAGTAACGCTTAGGAACACAGGACAACCGAATCGATTTCTGAGTGGGAACAGTGAACTAAATTATCCTTTACTCAAATTCTGTGTGTAAAAAAAACCATTTAAATTGTATTTTGATTTAAACTGATTGAGATTTAAACTGATATAAATACATCGGACACTAGAGTCTCACCATCGTTTGAACAGATGTAGTCCCATTGCAAAATCTACCCAAATCTACCCCAATTTTAATGGAGAACATCCCGGGGGATGGTCTTCCTCCCCTACCCCAAACCACTTGAGATTACTTTCGACTCGGCAGTACTTTAAGTTCACCTATACAGAACAGATATATATGTTTACAAACATCCACGCGTTCTCCGGGATTTGAACCTGGCCCATCAGTATGACAGACAGTGTCACTAACCATTATGCCGTACAAAGCGGTTGAGGTCTACCCAAAAGAACTCGGAATGTTTGCTATATATGTAAGAGATATTTGACGAAATTGGTAGAAATATCCAGTTACCTGCATTGAAATAAAGGAGATTCGCGAAAGTATCGGCTGCGATAATTTTTTCCCTTCTTTACTGCATGCATTTGTGGCATAACTAAACGCACATCCGAATGGTAATTTGGAGGTTCGGAGCTTGAATCCTGGGAAATGCTTTCTCTTTTTTTAAAGTTTTCCGGCTTTTAAAAGCTTTAAATATCTCTACTAGTGCCGCAAGAACTAACATGTGTATATGATAATTCCTTACAGCCAGTATTTTATTACTGGGTCACAAGTGAACACTTGTCACCATGCACACGGGGTTCATGACTCAAGGTACGTGACATGGCTTAACGATCCCGCAAAGTCGAGAGGACAACACATCTGTCCTCTTGGGCTAAGTGATTGATGGAGGCTGAAATCCTGCATGGCATTCAGCCTGGCCCTTATGGGCCCATCGGTTCTGTGTTCGCCCATAACTACTAAGAGGCTGTCACTATTCCTATGCTCTTCCCATAGCTAACGTGTAATCCGATTGCGAGCTAGTTTCTCTTAGAAACATTTCCATGAAGTCAAAACAAATATATAGCTGTTTGCCAGGATTCCGTAAGATATTTATGCCGAAATATTTAAACTCATTTTTAAGAGATGAAGAAAGATTATTGGCATTAACTTTACAAATGACAATATACCCATAGATGTTTTTTTTTTCTAGATTTATTGAATATTCTACTTAAAGAAAGAATGAATTTTAAAAGGTTGTAACACCAAACGAGCATAAATTGAATTTTGTGTCATAGAAGGTAATGCCCAAAATATTCAATATTCCGAACATATAGGTTTTGTTTTTAATGTTTTTAAGAATGTAATAATTGAACAAATAATTATTTCAAGAATAGAAACGCTACGTTTTGTAAAGAAAAACCAAGGATAACAGTATAAGAGTACTATACGAAATTTCCTCGTATTAGTTATTTTTAAAGTAAAATTGTGAAATTTTTGTCACAGACAAACAATAAAAATAAATCTTAGTTCCATTAGAATAATAAATTCTAAAAATAATATGACAGTTCCCTCATTAAGAATGAATAAACTCTTGTTCCTTGTTAGAATGCGATTATCAGTTACATACATATATTGATTTGTTGTCATGTACAGGCCCTCAAACGGCCACAAATGGGTTCATTTATGTAATTATATAATTTACTCCATTTCCAATTATTTAATCATTGTTAATGGAAAGCTTTAAATAGTTTGAACAATTTGTTATGAAGTTACTCTTATGGCTAGCAGCAGTAGTCTCTAGCCATTGCTTTGTAGCATCTTAGTACTCATTTGTTTTATTTTTTATTCTGTTCACTTTCTACTAAGTTATACTTTTTTTCTCCAACGTATGTTGCAATAGATCAAATTTTTCTCTACTTTGCACTACACATTAATTTTTACTTACAGACAAGTTTTGGCGAAAAACTTTATTTTTAAATATTTCAAATTTATGGTGCATAATTATCAACTTCAAATAAAAGACAGTATTTTATTGCTATTTTTAAACTTCAAAAACATCAAAAATTAAGCATTTTAATAATAATGGCTTCTGTAAATGAAGGGAAAAAGTAAATAAATCTCAGTTTTAAAGCTAAGAAAAATTCAGACTTAGATTGAATATGTTTTTATAAAACTGCTCCGTGAATTTTGTTTGATCTGACACTTTTACCACAATATGCATGCAGTTTTGCTAAATCCAACATCAATTTTAAGTTGAATTTTGTATAATTTTAATAGGTGCTTCTCTTATTTGGCTAATTTATTTGATCTGTTGGTATCTCTATCCATACGAATAAAAAAGCTAAAAATCTATAGTGTAAGTATAAATTCCAAAGTGGTAATTCGCTGTTGTTTATTATGTGACAAATCGGAAAAATTGCACTGAACAGTTTTTCTTTCGAAACGCTGAGAATATGTGATAAGAGCCTAAAAGGTGACACCTATTAGTGGAGATGATTTTGCTCTTTTGTGGAGATGGTTGTGTAATACAACTGCGCTTAATATTAATATTTATTCCTATTTTAAGAATTCTGGTCACTTTCAGGAATATTAGCTTGTGGAAATGATGACTACGAAATGTTTCATTTTATTTATCGTCATTACATAAATATATTCTCTCTTCCCAATAGAAACGATATTGTTAATAAAATATCTCCCGTCTGAAGAGCAGTTTATCATTGTTTTTTAATATCAGTGTTACAGTTATTTGTCTGTCTCAGTATTTTTGTAAAAACAAAGGAAAAAAAGAATTGACAGTTATTATGATATGATAAGTAAGTTAATTATGAAATGATAAAGTTTCATGTTATGGAAGGTATAGCCATTATACTGATAAAATACGCATATGTCTTCTTTGAATTTAGCAACTCCAATATTGTATACTTATATTTAGACTACATTTGAATAGGAATCCATTTACATCTAGTTGTTAATATGTGGTTTATTTCTTCATGTAATACTCTGTAATTTTTTAATTTAAAAGTTTACAGAGGGACATCTTTCGTTAATGGGTTTTAAATCTAATATTTGAGGCGTTCAACAAAGTGCATGCTATGAATTCGGATATTTTTCGGACAATGAACATGTTTTAGTTCATAATTTCACCAAACGATGATGCTGCATTGTGTTTTTATTCTATGAATGGAATTTAAAGGGAAAATATTTGTTCAAGTGCCATACAATTACCTCATTTTACAACCATTCGCGTTATCAAGATTTAACGTGTCTCCCAACACAGGAAATCATATTTTGCAAGATTGTTAATCTGCAAGTGACATTCTGTGTTGAGCAATATCTGAATGTAGGAGTGATTTCACGGCTTATAGCAACTTTTGATAAGCCGATGATGTACTTCTGTACTTCAACTAGCCGTATATCTAAAAACGATACCGTAAAACCGCACTATAGTATATTGACTTACGGCGAGTATCATGGCTAATCTGCGTATGTGCTAAGCTTGGTCTCTGTGCATATTCGACAATCATGGGTATTTATTTATTTTATTTATTTTTATCAGCTGAGCAGCTGCAACGCCATTAAGACATTCAGCTTTTTATGCTCAACTGATGGAATCATCTACCAGCTGCTACGCCTAGCCTCGAGAGTGCCTTGGAGATCAGCGGCGATTATTAAACAAATATAGTATACATAATTTATATATTGATAAATACAATAATAGTGCCGATGTTGCAGTTTAATTCAGATGTGTTACATACATTTTTTTTAATTTTTTTTTAAACTCTTAAATACAAATATAAATGTTGTCAAATGGGTATTATCATTTCAAAAACAAAGGACATGATTCATCTTCTCCCAGAAATGTTCACAATCCTCTGTGGATCATCAGCAAATTTTTCCAAACGCCCCTACAGCAAAATCTCCGCACTTATAAATGGCACTTGATTGCTTCTGATGCAGGGATAGTACTACATTACCTAGGTCGAGATATGCGGAATTAAATGTCAAGCCAGTGGAAAATTTTATTGGAGTGGGGTGAAAAAGAGTTGTAAACGTAAGAAAATAATAAATATATACGTAAAAAGAGATTAAAAATTACATAATCATCGTTAACAATATTATTGATTTCAACTGTTTTCATGTAGAATATCTCATATCTTTGCGCATATTTTTAAGTAGAACATTATCATGCTGATTACAGATATTTACTTACCATCAAGGTATATAGTGCATGCTATATATATCTTGCATGCGCTATATATCTTGATGCACTATTTATTACAAATCGCACTAATATTATTACAAAGTGCATGCTATGAATTCGGATGTTTTTCGGACAATGAAAATGTTTTAGTTCATAATTTTGCCGAAGGATGGCGAAATTATGATTGGCATTGCGTTTTTATTCTATGACTGGAATTTAAAGGAAAAATTTTATTTTCATCAAGATATATACAAATGCGAATTATAAAATAACATAAAAGAGGTCTTAACAAATCTGAATGTGCTTAGTAACTATGATACAATACACGTAAAATAAAAGTAAATTAATTATGCAAAACGCATAATAATATCAAAATAAAATATATAAAAACATATAAATAACACACATTGCGTACATAATAACCAAAATTTGAAAATTGCATGAAGTTCATAATGGTGCATAATTAAAATACATAATCGTACTTAATAAAATATATTAATACAAAATCCATAAAATTAGACAAATGGTGAGTGAAGATATATATACCTTTCTTAAAGGTCAGAGTTTTTACTGAAGATGAGAAATTCTGGCATATGTTGAGGCACAGTAATTAAAAGCTTTTCTAATCTTAAACTGTGCAGCTTTATTAGAAAGCGTATTCTCTGTCCAAGCCGTCCAGTGTTCCAGCAGCCGGTAAGTTGAGATGATGGTACTGTAAAGAGAATGCAGGGATTGCTGCTTGAAGGAATCACTAGGTACCACATGAAATAAGCATTGAACTTGTATACCATGGTATACTTGTGATCCTTGAAATTTCTCAGACATTTATAGCTCTGTTCGTTGATTTTGCTTCTAGATATCCATATACGCTGCCTCGTAATTTTCACGGAATTCAACGAACGACGGCCTGCTGCTACTACCTTGATCGATTAAAACAGGTAAATATTTTTTTCCTTCTCCTATAAGGAACGACACACTGAACACTAAAATACTGAAAAATACTGAGTGATGAAGCAACTGCATATCATTTAAGCATAGTTTCTTGTTGTTATTGGATATCGTCTGAAGAATAAAACCACACAATGGCATCATCTCTTGTCGAGTTTTGGAATTCGATATTGTTTTTTTTTTTTTGCTAAAAGCCAAACTGAATTCATGACAAGAATTTTGTTGCAAACCACAACCTCTTATTTTAAAAATTCCAAAAAAAAAAAATCTGTTTTTTCCGAATTTTTAAAACGTTTGGTGATTTTTGGTATTTGCAAAAGTATTCAAGTGGAAGAAAAAAAGCATTTTTAGCTATATTAGAATACTTACGTGTATTTCAAAGCTGAAATATTTTAAGATAAATTTTTAACTGTAAAGGAAATGTTTTGCTAAAATACGAATAAAATACTTCTTATTTTCCTTCCTTTCTTTAATGCATTAAATGATGTCAAGTGTCATTACTGTTCCTTAATTTTAAGTGATTTGATCACAGGTAAAAAAAGCTCAAATAAAAGTTTTGACATTATTTACTTCAAGAAAGCTATCTTCCAAAATTTGTACTTGCTTAGAAGACTACTCAAAATTCATTATAAAAATGCTTCATACATGTTTCAAAATATTCACGACTAGAAATATATTTTGGTATGTGTGAAAACTTATTTTAAGACATAAATTACCATAATCATATTCTTCGGGGGTACTCGAAAAAGGTTCCACGCAAGTTCTATGTATTTAGTAATACTTTAAAATATTTCCTAAGACTTTGACTATTTAGGTTGTATGATGAAAATTCGGTGCGTTCATGATCGGGTCCTACGGACCCATAAATAAAATTATACTTTTAAGAACATCTTTCAAATATGTAAGCGTTATTCCTGCGGGTGATTAATAATTTTATTTTAAGATAAAATAAGCAATATTTTCACTGAAAGTATTGAAGATACCACGTTGAAAATTAAATTCCCCAGACAAATGAAAAATATCATTAGATTAAACGTGATGCATGGTCCTTGAGACTCGTACTACAGCAGTAGGAAATTAATTAAAGCCTTCAAAAACACTCAAGATTTGGTACTGTGTAAAGATTTCTTTAATTTCCCATTGCGAAGTCTAGAATGAAACGTATAAAACTACTTGAGCTCACACTGTTCTTCTCAAGTGAGGATTTGCTTAAAATTACATTGTTTCTGCCCCTAAGCATTTTATCTTGAATATATAGATAAGATAGATTTTTGTAGACTACGCCTTTTTTATTTAAGCGTATAAAGTATTATAATATTTGACCTCAGACTTAAAAACAATAAATATTTAACATATCATCTGATAAGCTTTCAATAGTTTATTAATATTATTAATTAACTTATCATTAAGTTACAAATTACGAGTTACTTTATCAAACAACAAAGGATGAAGAACAATTCTGAATAAATTTTAATGATTTTATTAAAACCACATAACTAAACACAAACTACAGTGAAGTAGAATAATTTTATATAACGACAAAATTCACTCAACAATAATATTCCCCTAACTTTATAATGCCTTAATTAAAATTAAAATCTTATAGGTTTACAATGAAGAGAAAGCGATATACTTTATAATGCCTTAATTAAAATCTTATAGGTTTACAATGAAGAGAAAGCGATATACTTTATAATGCCTTAATTAAAATCTTATAGGTTTACAATGAAGAGAAAGCGATATACTTTATAATGCCTTAATTAAAATCTTATAGGTTTACAATGAAGAGAAAGCGATATACTTTATAATGCCTTAATTAAAATCTTATAGGTTTACAATGAAGAGAAAGCGATATACTTTATAATGCCTTAATTAAAATCTTATAGGTTTACAATGAAGAGAAAGCGATATACTTTATAATGCCTTAATTAAAATCTTATAGGTTTACAATGAAGAGAAAGCGATATACTTTATAATGCCTTAATTAAAATCTTATAGGTTTACAATGAAGAGAAAGCGATATACTTTATAATGCCTTAATTAAAATCTTATAGGTTTACAATGAAGAGAAAGCGATATACTTTCCTCGAAATCATACTTAGAATTTAAAATTTGTATTTTCTTCTGTCTGGCAAAATTCTATTTTTCTTACGTGCAACGTAAACTGGCAAGGATGATGTAACCAATAAATGAAGGTTGTTGTTTGCTTAATTGTACAATTAGAGAATGTTAACTATAAATAGTATGTCTGCTAAAACTTCAATTCGCTACAAAATTCTGCCTTCAGACTCATCCAAACTGAGGGCTTTTGTCCGTATAGTTTCTTCAGTATTCTCGGTATCAGTTCTTTAAACTCTAGCCACCACTTCCGGCCTTAGGAATAGCCAATGATGAGTAGGCAAGTGCCCGCCATTGGAATGAAAAAATCTTTTCAAACTTTTTTAAGGCTAATATGTTTTTATTGTGTACATTACATATGCATTTATTCTGTTTCTCACTTTTCTATTATGTTCACTAAATTACATTCAATATATTATTACAAAATCGTCTTCTTTTTAAATGACTATCGTGCTATGTATGCTAATTTAAGCCTTATATGCATTCTGATCATATTTAACTTCATGCTCTGCATGTTATATGCGCGAGGCGCATCTTTTGCAGTATTTTCAGCTTAAGTTGGGATTGCTTTACTAGGACCTAAACACAAGTACTTGTACGTAGTTTCAGCCTTATTCAGTACGGTTTCCACAGATCGAATCCCGAAAAAGGCATGGATGTATATAATTTTCTTACACTCTTTTTGTTAGATGTGTAATATCTATTCCTTCTTGTAATGAACCTTGGACAAAGCTGTTCGTGATGGGACAGCAAAACACCGACGAACGCTACCATTCCCGATGAATGCTTAGCAATGTCCAGTCATCTGATTAAAAAAATACTTCAAATAGAAGGATGTTTGGTTCGTTGGTTAATTAATTATGGAAAAGTATACCAGGACTATATGCCTAAAAAATTATTCTTCCCTGGAGACTATTTTAGAGGAAACTTATAAGGTATTTCTTCTGCCTTCTTAGCGTGTCTTCGTGGTGTAATGGTCAGCACACTCGGTGCGTATTCGAGAAGTCTAGGTTCGAGTGTCGGCGAGGGCACTGCATATTTTTCATCTACTCCTGCTTCTAAATAACCTAATGTCTCTACAGTACGCCCGAATTTAAAAGGTCCTCGTGGAGTAGAATGGACGATGATTCTCCACCACAAGGATTTGGCGATTGGGTCCCCTAACCCCAGTCGCCTTTTAAAAGGGGTAGTATAAAAGGTATTTCTCCCGCTTTCTTAGCATGTCTTCGTGGTATAATGGTCAGCACACTCAGCGCGTATTCAAGAGTCCGAGATTTGTGCCCCGACAGAGCATTGCTCATGTCTCCTGTTTCGAAATAACCTAATGTCTCTACAAACTGATTAGAAGTACTGTTATACATAGGGAAAGCAAAATCATACATCAAGCCGGGTGCAGAACGCTTGACAGATTACTTAATATTCAGTATTTATGTCACTCAGCAGGGTAAGCGTATTATTTAACACATTGCTCGTAATCTGCGTGAAAATTTTGTACGAGAAATTCAGATTCTTTGAATTAGTCAAATTCCCTAAATTTGAAACTGAGTTCAAATTCCCTGAATAATCTTATTATTTTTGTTGTTGTTGCTCTTATTACTGATATTTTGTAATGATGATATCTTAAATTGCAACGACATCTTAAGCACATACCTTAAATCATGATCTTAAAATTATGTCAGAAATTGAGTTTAGCGAAGTTTGTTTTCCCCTCTAATCCGTACTTTTATAGAAAAAAGAAATAACATAAAAACACATATCCTACATAGAATCAGATACGTTCATTGTCTTTAGGCCATCTTATACTAGATTAGAAGATATAGTAGGTAACTAGGATCACAGTGGTTTCATTTTAAGTTTCATTTGCAATTTAATTTTCTAATCAAGACCGATATTCTTCAGGTATTTTTAATGCTGGTGGTATTCGCCCTATAATCATTCAACAGACTGTAAAACTGAAATAGCTTCATTCCAAAGATTTATTAATGATTCATACAAAATACGACCATTTTAAACGCAATTAATTTTATTCTTAGTAGGACTGAAATCTCTCGAGGCGTAATCGATTTAAAAAAAAGTAATCAAATCACGCAAATTCGGAGTGGGAAGTATTCGATTCGGTTGCATCTTCTTTTCCTTCTTCGTTCTTGGGATCCTGAATCTGGGTCAGGGTGTGGACTCTTCAGTGCAAGGTCACGCGGTGCATCGAAACGCATTGTACAGGCGTTAATGTTGACCGACACCTCTCATTGCGGCATTGATTTTGTTGTTGTATTTGTCTGGAAGTTTGTTTTTCTGTCAATTTTAATCTCTCAAAAGAGCTAATCGCGATTTTCTGTGTTTCAATGTGTGCAAACAACGGCTGTAAAGGGTGTTCTTTTTTTTTTTTTTTTTTTTTCACGCTTCCTTAAAAAGGCTATTTTGGAATTACAAAACTGTTTTAATTAAAAGGTTTTAGTGCTTTTCAATTTCATTTTCAATATTTTTATGTTAATTCTTATATATATTTATAAAAATAATACTAATTTTAAAAAAATAAAAAATATGAAAAGGCAAAGATTCATGATATTATGCATAGAAAAAGAACAAAAATCAGAAATGTAAAACAAAATAGCGTATATTAAATGATGACTGATTATACTTACGTGTTCTCGCACATATTTCATCAGGCCTTAAAAAATTTCGACAGCTCATCGCTCAATTTCTGTGGACAACGCAAACATAGCAGAAATCCTGTAATCATGCGCATCCTGTAATTTCGATTGAGTGGATTCTAACGGGTTTACTAATTTATTGACCCATCCATTTAGACGATGTCAAAATCGTAGTTCTAATATATATGTATCAACAGTTGTCCATCACTTTGTATCTTGAACAAATACAAAATTAATAAAGAATCAGAAATTGCAATGGAAATGGAGGACGTGGCAGTTAATTTTAGTTTTCTTATTTTAGATATTCATTTTACTTACCTAAATCTTTCATTATTTTGCTATGTTGTGTCATTTTATTTAATTGATAGAATTCTTTAAGCTATTTTCCTTGTTTTCATTATTTCATAAGTCAATTTAGTTTTCTTTTTCAGATGTCTTCTGTAGTTACGAAAAAATGTTTTCTTATTACCTGAATTCCTATCTGCTTATTCTTTCGATTCTGATAATATAGCTGCACACCTGAAATTTTTCCTCTCATTAAAAATACTTTACAGTTAATAAAGAATTTCTGCTATCTTTTTCTTGAGGTTTCTATTATAAACGATTCTTCTATAACACCCTATACGATGCAGCACCCGTTTCTTGTATATAATTGTAACTATAATGTGTACAATATAAAATTCTTTAAGAAAGACCACAAGTTACGTACATCTGGCAAAACGAAATCGCCAAATATTGCAATTTCATTGAAGTGTAGAACTTTTAAATGTTTATTGACTTTTATATCTTTATCCATTTGGTTTCAAACTGAACTTTAGTCTTGATTTCCCATACTGTGTTAATAAGATAATAAAAATGTGAGATCACATTTTTATGCACGATTTTCATTAGTACATGGAATATGCATAAATAAATATGGGAGGTAGTTTCTACATTACTTATTGTAATATTTTCAGAAAATCTGTATTCTTATTAAAATTTTATTAGTTATGTATACTAATATAAAATAAACTTAACGCACTTGCATTTAGAATCTTAAATTTTTAATTCCTAAAGCTTTAATTTTTAACTTTTTACAACATATGGCTAAAACATTACCTTAGTTTTAAATTTATATTTAAACTATCCCTTGAATTACAGAAATAGCATGAATTCTCAATGCAATCAACTGGATTCAAAGAAAATATTTTATGTGAAGAGAAATGAGGATGTTCATATCCAGTTATATATGGTGGACGTGCAATAGCTCTTGATGCTTGTATTGCAAATAATGATTAATAATTATTAATGATAAAATGGCATTTTCTTTCAGTTACATGCATGACTATACAATTCAAAAGAATATAATTTCCAAGTAATACGTAATTTCATTTTTTTATTGAGAGTCAGTCAATCGTTTTCCCAAATTTTACTCCATATTCCTTCATGGTATATTCTTAGCGTCCCTGACACTTAACCAACAATCAGTTAGTCGACGAGACACTTAACCGACACCATTTAGCCGACAGGACATTTAACGGACACGGACACTTACCCGACAGGTCATTTGGCCGACAAAAGCACTTAGCCGATAGGACATTTAGCCGACACGGACAGTTAGCGGACAGGACATTTAGCCGGCAAGGACATTTAGCCGACAAGACATTTAGCCGACAAGGACACTTAGCCGACAGGGCGCGGACAGTTAGCAGACACGGACAGTTAGCCGACAGGACATTTAGCCGACAAGGACACTTAGCCGACAGGACATTTAGCGGACACAGAGAGTTAGCCGTCAGGACATTTAACTGTCAAGACATTCAGTCAACAGCAGACTAAGGGGATAATAACGTTTGGCTGACACGTATACAATAATTATTTTAACTTACTATCAATTACAAAATTTCTCGACTTCTCCATAAGTACAATATTTAACTCATTTTTTTCACTTATCAGTAAAATTCATTTTTCAATGCTTAAACATCTCATATGCGCTTTTAATTCTAGTGTAATTTAGCATTGCTTGATACGTATCATGCTGTTTGGTGTATATTAGCCAAATTGAAAAAGCTTTGAAATTTCTTGTTAGGGAATATGAATTAATTTTCGAAAGGAAAAAATATTTTTTTTTTTGCGACGGTCACTTAGTTACATTTTAATATGGGATCAGCAAAAATTGTCCGTAAAGATTTTACATTTAATCATCTGGGTTCCTTTGAAACACTTTCACATTAATAATTTTTCTTGTTTATTATATAATCTTAATGATATTAATTTTCCAATCTCGCTCTTCCTAATGCTTTCAAATTTTTAATACCTTTACGTTTCATTACTATTTTACTCAACACATCATTCTACATTCTTTCCCTTATAAAATCGTTTCGCTCCTCTCATTACTGAAATTTTTCCCCCTGTCATGAAAAATCTGAATAATGCAATACAAATTATTGTTCTTCTTGAATTATACTTTTTATAAAAACATTGGCGGTGAAGGCTTAGTTTAGCAAATATATTTTATTTTTTTTACTAAAAAATAAAAAAAGAGAACTTTTAAAACAATCGAAGCATTAAATTATTTGTTGTCTCTATAATAGGCAGTTCATGCCACCATTCTTCAGATAAAAATTGTGTAACATTTATTGCTCACGCCTCTTGCTTAAAATACTTACTTAGGTTAATCTTTATAGCACTAAACTAATGCATAATGTTTAATTTAGAAGTAAAATATCCTTTAGGGTTGTAAGGTTTAATTTAATTTTCTAACAGTCAATTTTGAGTTAAAGTTACTTTCTTATCTTTCCTTAATTTCAGCTTCCGGCCAGAACGTATTTTCAGAATCGTGCTTGAATGCGAAGAAGAAGTATTTAACTGTGAAGTTCTACTGACTTCGTTAGAGAGCCAGAGATTCTGATCAGCTCACGTTAGCCTTTGGCGATACTTTCTCACAAGCTATTTTTACGCTTGGCCATACTTTAGATCCTTGATAGCTTCGCCGTTAGTTAGCGTTAAGGGGCCAACTTAGCGAGAGGCTTGATAGCTTCGGCTATATCATTTTAGTTAAGTTTTATTGATTATGATTCCTGAGTTGAAGCTCAAGTGGAGGCTTCATTGTAACTCCAAGAAGGAATCGTCTGTTAAATTTATTTTGAATAATAAAGGGTAATTAACCCTTCGTGCGTTTACGTTTCTGTCTCTCTGAACTAGGCGATTATTCGCTTATCAGTTCTCAACGTTCCAGACACACTGCAGTAATACCCAAGGTTTGGAATCTAACAAGGTTTTTTTTTTTTTTTTTTTTTTTTTTTTTCATTCAGAATAGAATACAAATTCCTCAAAAACTACATTTTTCACTCTTCATATATCGAAAACGTTGCTGATATGCAACTCCACTCTTATTTTCTAACCGCGCCTACTAAATGATTTGGATCGTACTGGGGTTGCGCGAATGCATTTTGACTTTTATTTACCGGAATTAGATGGTGCATATTTTAGTACACTGTAAAAATATACACAGAATTTTTCTTTTCCTAATTATTTGTATATAATTTATATTTTTATAAGGAAATTTCATTACTGGGTAAAGCGAAAAGACTTTGTACGGGAATGTATGTTGCATGATGTGTTGAGCAAAGTAATAATGAAATGTGAAAGTATTAGAAATCTGAAAGCATTGGGAAGAGCGAAACTCATTGTCAGCTTAATGTCCTGTTGGCTAACTGTCCGTGTCAACAAAATGCCCTGTAGACCAAGTGTCCTTGTCGACTAAGTGTCCTTGTTGGCTAAAGGTCCTGTCGGACTGTCCTTGTCGGCTAAATGCCCTGTCGCCTAATTGGAGTCGGTTAAGTGACTCGTCGTCTAAGTCAGTGGTGCGCAAACGTTTTTCGACTGCGACCCCTTTTGTAGAGAGAAATTTTTGGCCACCCCTAGAGATAAATGTTCACAAATACGATGTATATTTCGCGCATTTCTTTCGTTTCGAATAAAAACATCATCATATCTGACTCATATTAATTTTATTTATAATTTTAAGAAAATACTTTTTGTATAACACAAAAATCAGTAAATTGCCCTTTAATGAGACGTATGTGGCTGCAAGTTTCTAATTATCTCATCGATGTTTGGATGTATGTTGCTAATTGCAATTCGCATATCATCTTCAGGGTTTAAACGCGAGCGGTATTTAGTTTTTATTGAAACTAGTTTGCTAAATCCAGTTTCACATAAATACGTTGATGCAAATTGTATTAACACTCTGATGGAATTCTTGCATGAAACGGGATATTGTTTTTCCACGGATAGCCAACATTTTTGGCAAGGCTGAGTTTTAAGTTGATTTCGAAGAGTATAATCACTAATTAGATCTATCAATTGCTCTTTCTCACTAATTTGAAGAGTTGAACTGCATATGTCAAAGGAAAATGGATCACGAATCCAACCAAGGTCGTTTTCAGGAAAATCCTCGAATCTTCTCGAAAAATTTTCCATTAACTTTTCAATGTGATTGGAAACGATGTTTTTAAATGTAAATATATCTATATTATTTTCCTTGATAAAATCGTTAAAGCAAGGGAACATGTCGGTGTTGTTTTTATTCAGTTCAGTTTGCCAGAGACTAAGCTTATTCTTAAAAGCTTGAATTTTACTGGCTTAAGTTATGATAGTTGAATTCTCACCCTGCAAGCTCAAATTTAAGTCGTTAAGTTTTTCGAAAATATCAACTAATTAGCTCAGCTTCCCTAGCCAAACTTCATTGATATAATAACTTGCCAATCTATGTTTCTTTTCGATCAAAAACATATACTCTTCATTTCTCAAATATCCGTCGTAGTATTTTCCCACGTGAAAGCCATCTGACTTCGGTGTGTAACAGTAATCTCTCATACGTTGAGCTCATCTCATTGCAAAGTATTGAAAAGAGACGGCTGTTGTGGCTGTTGCATTTAATGTAGTTAATTGAACTAACACCGTCTTATTATATGTTGTGCAACTCTTCATCCATATCTTTTGCAACAAGAGCTTGCCGATGAATCATACAGTGATTAAATACCATATGAGGCGCCACCTTCTGAATTAAGCCTCTGAGACCTTTATTCGAACTTGTTAATGCTGCAGCACCATCAGTACAAACCGCAAAACAGTTTGCCCAGGTAAGGGATTTTGTTTCAAAATATTCATTTATTACTTCGAATATTTTTTCTCCAGTGTTTTTCCCTTCCAAACTTTTGCAACATAAAAACGTTTCTGTTATATCTTCATTAAAAATAAAGCTAACGTAAATAATTACTTGTGACATGACATTTTAATAATATAGGTAGTCTCGTCCAGTTGTAAATCAAATACAGATGAATTTTGCATGCGTTTTATGACTTCTGAGTCGTTATTTCGTGACATTTCGGAAATCCGCCGAGACACGGTATCTCTTGATCATGGTATTGTTTTTAGTTCATTTCCATATTTATTGCCATGCATAATTGATGTCATCTTAGTTGCTGCAGAAAGGATAAGGGATTCTCCAATTGTATGGGGTTTCATTGTTTTTCCTATTAGATAAGAAACTTCTAAAGAAGCTCGTAATGCTTTCTGAGGTATTGTTGTAAATTTCTTTAAATGTGCACTTTGAATTTTCAGATTTTCAGCTCGTCTTTGAAAAAAATCGGCATGTTTATTTTGAAGTTCTTTATGTTTAATTTCCAGGTGCCTTTTTAATTTAGCTGGTTTCATGCTCTCATTTGCTAATTTTTCGTTGCAAATGACACATATCGGGCAAATGACACATAACAAATAATATATAAAATTTTATCATTTTTTTTTTCGAGAAATTCAATAAAATTAACAGAGATCTTTTTCTAATGATAGTACATACCTGATAACAAAGAGTAGCAAAGCCCGATAAAAATATAAAAAATCATAATTACACAACGTCACACGATAAAACTTGAGGATAAACTAAAAAAATTGCAGGCCAACAGCTACATGCTACAACTTCATGCGAACACTTCACGTCTTCACTCTATCAAATACACTGCGTACCTCGCCATCTGATTGGCTGATCACGGAAGCGAATTTTTCCCCTTTCCTTGCGGTTAACGTCTAGTCAAATAGGCGCTTTACAGTAAAACTGGCAAATTATCGCGAAGAGGGCGCTATCTACCGGAGTGAAAAACTTGCGTCTTCACACTTTACATACACTACGCATTACGGTCAAAGAAAGAGCGGACAGCATGAAATTGCAATTAAACAGTGAGTGACGGCGCTTCACTCTTTATATGTACACTGTATGGTATGCAGCATGCAGGCATAATGCATTTCATAAAAATTTGGCGACCCCCAAAAAACTTCTGGCGACCCCCACAGGGTTCGCGACCCCTAGTTTGCGCACCACTGGTTTAAGTGGTTGTTAGCTAAGTGTCCGCGTCCGATATTCTTCCATACCTTGTTCTTCAAATTAAATACGAAAGGAATTTTTTCTCCTTGCTTACCACGTTTCCTCGTGGTATAATTGGAAAAGCTGGCAACCGGAAGGTTCGGAGCTCAACTTCCGGCAAAGGCATAGCAGATTTATCCCTTCTCCAAACAATTGTAAAAGATTATGTGAATGGCACACGAGATAAATGTAATGGGCAATAATTCGTTTTCACCTCTATTCGGCGACTAAATCCTTTCCTTTCCTGACGCTCTTTAAGTGGGAAGAATGTAGGAATATTAGTCCTCTCTTACCTCATATTTTTTGTGATATAATTGAAAGGTACGTCCGAAGGCTGGGAATCCCAATACCGGCGAAGGTATTCTTGAAGTTTCGTATTTCCTGCATCGAAAGGAACTAAATGACTTTACAAATAGTACCGCAAACATTACAATCTTTGCTCATATAGCGGCTCAGCAACAGCCAACCAGTAAAATCACTGTATATTGGTAGCTTGACAAGGGTTCATGGCCTGTGAGTTGGCTGCATGAACGTTTTCGTGCTTTCTCCATCTCTGATGAAAACACAACCCAATTTCTCTTAAAAAGGTCCTTCGCAAAAGTATTTCTCTCATAATCTAAATAATCCAGTCCAATCTTGCCTATCACTAGCATGCTAGAAATTCGATCTAAGAACACTCCTCTGCATTTTAAACCCCCAATAACTTAGTATTTTGGTATGTGATGTCAGTTTGGTAATTCTTTCCATTAGCGCATTAGCCCAATAGGGCCGAAGAGGTAAATCATTATCCGTGCTAAATGATCATTATTCATAATTGCTAGAACTGATTCATTCACTGCCATTATTCAGGATTCTTCTCGAGTTCATTTCCTAACGAATGGGATGAATGCATGACGTTTTTGTGATTTTTCTCATGCATAATAGGAAATATAAGCCAATTTTCCTCATAAAGTAATCATCGATAGTATATTTCTTGTGAACTTCGCAATAGTTAGTAGCTAACAAGTTAAGGTAATTTTAAGACTAGCATGTATTAATTGAATAATATTTTGCCCAACAGGTTTTAGAGCTAATGCGCAATACATTCCTTCTGCAGTGCTCATATTTTCAACAGCATACAGACATTTGTCATTGCCATTGACCAATGGCCAAAGCCATGAAAACCATATAAAAACGTCTTTTTGAATCCGAGCCTGATGCGGATTGAGATGCTTTAGCATATTCCTCTAATAACGTTTGTGCAACCAAATTACTGTTATTTTAAAATACGACACATTTAGGTTAAAATAACACGTTGAATAATGATTACTGTAGAAGTAAGCAACAAGAATCAGTGTAATATTTGTAAATTTTGCAAGACCAATTTCCATAATTTAATACAGAATAAATTTCCTCAACTACCTAAGTGCAAATGAAGGAGATAAGCTATAGTATCAGCTTATCTTAGTTTATCTTATCACCATACTTTTTTCTGATTCATTTGCACTTAGGCAGCTGAGAAAGGTGGTTCTATAGTTAAACTATCGAAACTAGTTCTGCAAAATTTAAAAATATTACTCTGATTCTTTTTGTTTAATTTCCATAATAATATGACTCGAATGTCAAAAATGACTCCAAAAATACTCAGCTTTTTTCATTTAGTTTCAATTTACGGATCGTGAGGAACGTGTCATCATTCCTGCTATCTTAATACCACATACTTGTTTAATTAAGTTATTTGTTGCGACAAAGGTTTATTTGTTTCATATAGTTTTTTCAAATAAAAACTGTCGGTAACAGAAATGTTTTTAAGAACCAGGAGAAGCTTTATAATGAGGAAATCACAACGTAGTAGGTTTGGAAAGAGGACAATATTAACTTGAGAACTTCTTTGTGTTTCTAAATGATGGAAAAGTGACGTAATCTGCCTTATCTCTTTTCGGGAAGGTGATACAAATGGCTCCAACAATTATATATCTTAATTTTCTGGATATATTCATGATGAAACTTATAAACTAAGGAGACTTTTAATATTAAAGTTCGTGTATCTTAAATATAAAGCTTTTTCGATAAATAACAACATCCGTATAAGATACTGCGTTGTTTTATAAAGCCAAATATTTGTAATTTAGCATATTAGAACATGATTTGCTATTTCAGAAAAGAGAATCATTCCTCGTCTTTTGGTGATTTATTTCCTCCGCTGTCTAAATTTCTCAGAACTTCGCTTTACTTGATTAATTAAATCTCCTAGAGCCTTTCAAATTCAATGAAATTTGGACAGCAGAATTTACTGCGTCTTATTCCATAAGCGTTTGTACTTTTTCTTTCTTTCCTTCGTATTTTTTAAACAGAAGGGTAAGCTACATGTATTCATATTTAGGTCGAAGGGACACCCGTTTGAGAAGAATATATTATTTTTCTTCCGAAAAAGATTACTTTTACTACTCTCGTTATGTAGAATGCCTCTTCGATTGAAATTAATACAAAGTATGAATGTTTAATAGAATTATACAGCTAAATGGGACATGCAAACTAAATAACTGAGATTAAGGACTATAAGTTTAATCTAGACTTCTCATATTTGGGGATAACAATCTACCTTGAAATTCTACACAAAACTCAATGTCCTTCATTTTCTTTCGCATCTGTTTGGGTGGAACACGACAGATAACAGTGAATCATTTTTCTTAAAAGACCTTCGGTTAATTTATTTCCGCTTAGTGCATGTTTTTTTACCAACCTTCAGGAAAAAATACGTGAATAAACCTTTAATCAATGAGATCTGGTTAAAAATATTCTAAAACTGAGCCTCCGCACGTGAATTTGAGCCACTTTTGCCGATAACACTTAGGGTAGAAAACTAACAGAACTCTCAGACCAAAGTGCTGCCAAAAGAAGAAAGCTAAATAACGCGCCCATCTTTCTAGGTATATAATCCGCTTGCTATCAGCTGAAGAATAAACAACGATTTTTCGGAAAATGACCTCGCGACATGGCGTCGGACATAAACTTGCTCCACCCTTCGAAAGAATCTTCAGTTTTTGTTCATCTTCTTAGATGGCGGTTTGCTAGAAAATCAGATTTATCACCCTTATGAAGAACTCCTTTTTTTTTTCTTACTGAACTGACTGGCTTCTTCAAAAAAATTATTTTTGTTTAAACATTGCATTGATTTTACGCTTGGAGGCCTACAATTAAAACGGAATCTAAGCTCCCGATGACCAAATTTTTTTTTAAAACTCACACTGATCAGAAAAATTTTCAAAATAACCCATAAAGAGTAAACAAAACGTAAAAATTAAGTTTGCCTTCCTATGTTAATATTTGACATGTTTTCTGATATTTATATTTTTGTTTGATTATCTTCTACGTTGTTTTAGGTGTATAAATATATAAAATCGTCTTGCTTCTGATTTAGCTTTTGAGTAATATGTGTATACCATATTTACTCGAAAATAAGACTTCTTTTGTGTTAAACTATTATTCTAAAATTTCTCATAAACTAGCCAGAGGGTCTTATTGCAAACTGAGAGGATGGAGTATAATTATCATATAATAATCGTACTCTTCAACAGCTAAACAGTACACTTGTGTAGGGTGTTGTCGAATTCGACCGACAAATTCAGCGGTGATAGTAGGCATCAAAAGAATGAAACATTACCGTACAAAATTATGTCACAAAATCAGTTATGAAAGCTGCGACGTCGAGTGCAACAAAAAGGGCTACTGTTTCGTAGAAAACCATTTATTTGACATAAAGCAGGAATACAGTGCATCTCAACGTGAGAAAGAAGACGATAAGATACTTTTATAGGATTAGTATTTCATAGGATAGTTATTTATAGGATTAGATGAGGCTGCAAAAGTCTTTGCACAGCCGACACCGATGGATGAAGGATTGCCGGACACGTTGAAACATACTCGTTGTGCTGGCGATGTCTGCTGAAGTGACGACGATCCGTGCTCTCAAATCCTCCAGGCATCTGATAAACTGATAAACAACCGATTTCATTTGACCTTATAAGGTATTTCTCCCGTCTTCTTAGCATGCCTTCGTGGTCAGCATGCTCGACGCGTATTCGAGAGGTCCGTGTTTCGAGACCCGGCGAGGGCATTGCTCATTTTTTATCTCTCCTACATCGAAATAACCTAATGCTTCTACAGTGGCGCCCGAACGAAAAGGTAGCGAATGATGATTCTTCAGTACCAGGATTTGGCGATTGGTTCCCCTAATCTCGAGTCGCCCTTTAAAAGGGGGAGTATATAAGGTATTTTTCCCGCCTTCTTAGCATACCTTCGTAGTGTAGTGGTCAGCACGCTCGGTGCGTATTCGAGAGGTCCAAGGTTCGAGTCCCGGCGAGGGCATTGCTCATGTTCCATCTGCCCTGCTTTCAAAAAATACCTAATGTCTTTACAACCTCAGAAGAAGAAACCCGAATGATTGAGTTCCGGGAAGAGTGGAGGTCAAGCAACAAGTCCGCTGTGTCCAATCCACTTCCCAGGATACGTAACATTGAGTTGGTTACGCACCGCAATCCCGAGATGTCCTGGTGGGCCAGCATCATTGTTTCTTAAAAGTTTTACCTAAAATATAGGCGACCAAACTCTAAATTAAAAGCCACTCATATATTCGAGGGGTCTTAGTTTCGAGTAAATACGGTGCACCAATATTTAGGAAATGATTTCGTATTTCTTACCATAAAAACAAACTAATATTTTCTTTTATTTCTAATTAGTTTTAATTGCTTTCTGTTCAGTTTTTTCCCATGGTAATTGAACTGAATAAATAAAATAATATTTGAATACAAATTTTAGTACCTTCCTAATTGTATGTAAAATTTAATCTTTCTTATTGAAATTTAGTCTTTCTAAATTAATTACTTTTGAATGATATCAAAAGTGCCTATTAATTTCAAAACAAAACGTTGTGTTTGGTCAAACACGACTTAGTTTTATAAGAAATCTTTGTGACTATAAAGAAATATTTTGCAATGTATTTTACTCTCACATTCTTTAACAGAGCAGATTGTCTCCAATTTTTTGTCCCATACTTTCAATTATGGAAGTAGTATGTGATCTAGATATATATTGTCATACGGCTGTTAGGTTAAAAACTAGTGGGACGGCATTTAAGTCACAAGATACTACGATGATTAGTAAATAGCCCTTAGCAACTTAATAGTTATCTTGGACGAAAGGTCTGGTTTCGATAGCTTGTTTTTTTAATAGAAAATTAAGTATATTCAGCAGAATTATGGATGGGTGAATCTGAGTTGGCAAAAGTTTCCATATTTTTCCAACTCAGATCCAACTCAGTTTTGATTATCATGCAGCACTTTCTATGGAACTTTATGCAAGTTTTTTTTAATCAACTATTTTTAAATACATGCATGGAATTCGAAAAATTAAACATTTCTGTGCATTCATATTGTACTTCACTGTTAAGAAATTTACAGAAATATATATTAAAATACCCGGAACTTTTTGACACAATTATAATGCAAATATACTTTAATCAAATGCAATACGGTCCTATGAATTTCATACAATATTGACTTTGAGATAATGGAAATATAGAGAATTGAAATATTGATCCTATTTGGCAGCAGGGTCTGAAGTTGTACAAAGGGTGCAAGCATCGGATGGAATATATTCCATACTTTATTTAAATGATGAAAGGCAACATATCTTTTCCTGCATTGAAGATATTTGGTTTAGGAATGCAGCTGTCTATCCATGTTTCTAATCTTCACGGCTTTCCTATATTTGTTACGTGAAATAAAATATTATTCCGCAAACTTTTTAGATGAATTAGTGTTCCATATTTTGGAATTAAAACTATATGTATAAAGTTGATTATTTCTTTACTTTTTGAATAAATGTATTTTGAATTAAAGTAATCTTACCTTCATGAAATGCATTTTTAGAACATAAAAATAAACTTTCAAATACGAATAATGTTTTAGTTATATTGCAGACTGTTCATTCTTTAAAAATGTACATTAAATTATTTACTTCATCTGTGGATCCAAATGTTACATTCTGAGTATTTGTAATAAGTCTGAAGACTTTTCCAAGAAGAGTAAAAGAATTTTAAGTAACCGTAAGCATAACTTATTTGGCAAAAACTGAGTCTACTTTCGGAACTTCTCGCATGGAAGCCAATAAACAGTAAGCGCATAATGATGAGTACTTGATAAGAAAATAGAGCTACTTACAAATTCAATGTATTTTGGAAAGATATCCAAGTTTTCTATGATTCAAAATTATTTTTCATCTTAAAGCAGTTTTAAAAGTGCTGAAAGCATCATAAAATGATTAAACTTAACTACAGAATTGCTTTTTACAATGCAACACTTTACTATTTTAATTCGTTATCTTGTTTATTTTTTTAAATAATTCGTTATAAACTTCCAACTTCTAAACTGCACAATTACCCATTAGATAATTTCAAATTTCAATATGAAACTTTCTCTCGATTTGTAATACCAAACAAATATTTTCATCATATGGTAGATGTTGAAATTTTTATTGTGGTGAAAAAAAACTATTGATTTTAAATATAGCCTACTCTAACACAGTCAAACACTGTCTATCAGTTCATGTGTTGTCTTACATTTCATTCAGCCGTAGACTATTTTTAGATGTTTCCACTGGAGGAAAAACGTTCCCGCTTTCACGAGTTCGAATACAGTTAACAGCCAAAAACATTTTTAACGCCACCCAAACTTCGCAGAGTAAGACAGAAATTATAGATACGGATTTTATTGCTTTTCTAAGAACAGATGAGAAGCGCCCAAAACATACTCGCATCCAGAATTTTATATTGCAACTTTCGGACGTTGACAGTTTTCGGGCGTAAATTTGGAATGCTTGATACATCTGAATTTTTCCGCCACATTGTGAACATTCTTCTTTTAATTTTCAAGATATTCTCATAAATATTTAAAGGCATCCTTCCAACAAAGGAAGAACGATGAAATTCAAAATTCGGTGAAATTCGGCACCATGTAAGAGGCGGAATTAGGTCCGCACTAAATTTATCGGCCACAAATTGTCAACTCGCCAGCAAGATGTGGTAAGAGTAATGTGATAAGATATGGAAATATCTCAGGAGAACTTACTTTCCATGAGAAATTCTTCTCAAGTCAGATCCAAACCCGTAACCAGAACGCAGTGCTCGGATTCAGCAATAGTTTGTGCAAGCGGACGAAATTCTAGCTAATTTCTCCTTAACGTTTCGTTATCTCAAAATGGAATGCTAACATTAACGTGGACACGTTACGGGACGCGTTAAATAAGTTATAAACTTAAGTACGGTATAACATGATCAAACAAGTTCATCTTCATTTAGAAGTGTAAATAAAGAGAAGCACCACACACAAGCTGTATCATTATTATTCACAATTAAATGTTTTACCAGACACTAATAAATACTTACCAGACAATTAAATTATTAAATGCCAAATCATATATTATTGAATTCTTACATCCAGTGATGTGACTTTAACACTGAAAATATCAAACTTGCACGGTGTTAACTAATCTCATTTCCTACATTATTCCAACGTTGTTCTCCAGCATACTTAAATGATTGAGATTTTGACCAAGCACAAACTTAACCACCGCAAAAAAAAAAAAAAAAAAAAAAAAAAAAAAAAAAAAAAACCATAAATTCAAGGCTGCAGTGTTGGTGATACACCGCTTTTCTATACAACCGTCAAAAGATAAGCTGCGACGTTTTGAATATAATCCCACTTCAGTCCACAGTGTGGATGTGATCAATGGAAAAATCCAAACTAAAGTCAGAAATTTGTGATAGAAAACAGATGGATAAGCTTCTCAGACTGTTATAGGAAAGGGGTTAAGAAGAAAATCATATATGAAAAACTGATTGTCGAATGTCTACGTCAAATGGTTTCCCAGAATACTGACTCCAGAATACTGACTTTTATTTGTGGCTGATACCAGAAGAAGGAACATGACTTCACTGCTGTAACCCAGTAAGAAAACAAACGAGTATGGTGTGAAAACATAGGGAATCTTCATGACTCGAAATTTCAGAACTCAGATATCTACTGAAAAAGTAGTGCACACCATTTTTAGATGTGAAGGATGACAACGACAGTAAAACACTTGAAATGTTATATTATGCATATGATGATATATTTCCCATGATGATAAATACAGCCATTTCAAGACAATAATATGCAAGAGATCAATAAAGCAATTTCGACAAGTTACATATTGATGGTAAGGATGTCAGCATTGGAAAGGTGAGAACAATGAATATTATCTAAACGTATTGAAAACGATTGCGGAGAGCCTCAAAGACTATATAATCAACTGTGGCTTACTGCATTATAATAGCCGCTATATACTGTTGCTGTGCATTAGCAGCACTGTCTGAAACCGATCTGTTGACTCAGGGTACAAAACACCCTGTATGCACCTACATTTATTGACATATAGGGTATAAAACACCCTGTATGTAACCTAAATTTATTAACATGTGGTCTCCGAACGGTCTCAATATTAAAAAAAGAAATACATAGGCGTTCTCTTCAGATGAGAAAGTGAATGTTCTCAGTGTTAAAGATGATGCAACAAAACAGTCTATTTCCTGTTTTCATCTTTTATGAAACACTGAAAAGTGTATTTCGATCTGAACGATATGACTTTAAAGACAAAACATTCCATGCCAAACATGTCATCTGATTTTGAATAAGAAAATCAATCTCTAAATCTCTAAACCAGTTTTATGTCCAGTATTTATCATATTTCAATCAGTTTAGTCTGCGTACTATATTCATCCTGTTGCAAGCACAAAATTTGAGGAGGTAATCAATAGCAAATGTACTGATTAACATTTATATGCTTGTTACTATCACCTAAAAATAACTCAAGGCTTCTAAAAGCAAATTCAAGAAGTAGTTACAAAGCAAACATCGCACGTTTTTTAAAACTAAGGATCCCGTCATTAGCAAATGTGAGCATTTATTATTAAATCTGTAGCTGTCATTTAAAAAGATTTTTTCAACATATCTTATTAAATTTTAACGTTATGAATTTCTGACTTATTTAATCATTATTTTAATTTTTTTAATTTTCTCAAATATGATATGTAAAAATTTTAATTTTAGAAAATCCTTGACACAGCAAAAGAGTTCTTTGAGTCTCACACAGTGTTTATAAGAAGAATTTATAGCATAAATTGAATATACTAACCTTCGAAGATTTTTAATTCTGCTTATCAGCGTACTAGTTCTTTCAGGTAGGAACTCGGGGCAATAACGATGACAAAATAGAATCCATTGCATCTTCTTAAATGCTAGGATTAACAGCCACACATTTTTCAGTATTAGGATGGTCTAGAAATGTTGGATGACCGGAATACAAATTAAACAAACACAAGAACCAAAAGCATTTAGCATAAATTTTAATTTAATAATTTATAATTCAAATTATAAATTTAAATATATAAATAAATTTATGAATATAAATAAATTTATGAATATAAATAATTATAAATAAATTTATATTTAGCGTAAATTTTCGAAATTATTACAAATTAAATCAATAAATTACAATTAAAGCATAATACTTTGTTGTTTAGAGCGTTAATGTACAATACAAAAATAGTAGTTCTTTTTACAGAATCCCCCTCCTTTATTTTAAGATTTTTTTCCTAAAAGTCTTCTTTTATTTTGAAAAAATCTGTAATTTAAAGGATCATATTTAAACTGCTATTTATCAGTGCGGAATACTTAAATATACTAATTCAGAATTATTGAGAAAATATATCCAGTATAATAAGAGAATTCTCAGTGAGGCAGGATTTTCCAGCAAGAGAATAATTTCATTGCTGCAAGGGAGGATTTATTCGATTCAGTAGTTTCACAGTAGAAGCAAACTATGGGACAAATGTAGTCGTGTTTCTTAAAAGAATGTTGAAAATTTCAACATCCTTTTAATCGTCATATTATCACTAAGAAACAAACAGAAATTTATTTTTTTTTACATTTTTAAATACATAAAAAATATACATTGATAATGGTAAAGCATATTTAAAACTCTGTATTGTTATAACTCTATATAAACATTTATATAGATTGATGACATTTTTATTCTGATAACTACATGAATAATATAAGCATATTAAATACACAATGCATATGCAACGTTTAAGGAGTGAGGTTTCCTGAAAATTCATCAAATTTTTCAAATGGCAATCCATAGAATTTGCTATGATATCTCAACTTACTTTTCTTAAAATATCGTCCGGTTAATTTTTTATTCAATCTATCGTTTGTTCGATGCAGCAAACATCTGTTGTCATCTGCTGTCGAAAGCTTATCAAAGGAGTAGCAATAAAGTAAAGCAGGAATTAATATTAATTTTTTTCATTCATATTGTGACAGAAGGTGCGTGGTTCTTTGTTTATGACCATGAAACAACACAGCAGTTATCTGCTTGGTCTGCAGAAGATTTATAACAACCGCGGAAACTGCGATTTCAGAAGTCTCAAGATTTTCGTATTTCATAAATAAGGCAATATTTTAAGCAAAAAGGCTATATAAATAACAAATATTTGAACTTCTAATTTAATTCAAATTATGTTGAAACAAATTCTTAAATTAATTTGCAAAAATTGTTCGAACTTCTTTTTTCTTATAAAATTTATTTGTTAAAAAGCTTTCAATTAAAAAATAATTCCCTAATATAAATTTCCTCACAATTCCGTTTCTTCTATCTTTTCTGAATATTGGAGACACTTTTCAATATGAAGAACGGAAAACATCAAACTTTATTCAAAAACAAAATTACGTTGTTAAGACGTTGCTCGGACACTTACTCTGCATCAAAGAAATATATAGCATTAGAAACATATTTGAACAAATACAATAATAGTACAAATGTACATGAGAATTGTCAGTTAGATATATAGTAAATTCCATCCATTCGAGGTTCCATTTTTAATAAAAAATCAAATAATGTCACAAATCATTAAAAATTGAGTTTATTGCTTTTAATTCGCTCACTTAGTTAGGAAAGATAATCTTAAAAACGAATCATCCATCACAGACAAGCCACATATATGCAAAAATTACGTTCAGAACAACAGACTATGAGCTCCCTGGCAATGTGCAACACATCCACCCTGCCATTAAAGGTAGAGGGATCCATGTCAAAATCCAACATCAGCAATCGCACTCCAGACAACACACTTCCTCTGCGATTACACAACTGTTCACTGATGGATCAAAACATGATCAGGGAGTGGGCTGCGCGTTTGCTCACTACGAACATGGCACACTAGTAAAGGAATGGAAAGGACATCTCACTAACAGCAATAGTATCTTCCAAGCAGAGGCACTAGCAATATTGAATGCGCTACGACTTGCCCTCAACCTTTCCCTTACCAATGTGACTTTCTTCACGGACAGCATGTCAGTGCTACACGCACTCAGGGATCATCACCACACTTCACCCATCATCATAGATATACAGCAACTTTTACGCAATAATCATCAAGCCCGCTTTAACATGGTATGGGTGAAAGCACACTCCGACAACGAAGGGAATGACGTCGCAGACCGACTGGCTAATGAGGCTGCCAACAACATCTACGCTCAAACTATAAGAGCCACTACCCCCGTCTAACACCTCAAGAAAACTCTGCGTAATATCTGCAAAGAAAAGTGGCAAGAAGAATGGAATAGTGGGGACACAGGGAGAAGGACGTATAACTTCCTACCAAAGGTAGACACGAAACGTCTTATAACAATAGCCCCACTGACACAGTACATAACGGGTCATGGCCCATTTCCATCTTATTTTATGCGTCATGGCATCTCAGCATCTGACAATTGTGTCTGTGGCATGCTAGGTTCTCCCGAGCACTACCTATTTGACTGCGGTCTAACAACAAACCACCACTTACCACATCCAACGAATGATAGAACACTTTACTATCGTTTCATAATCAAACACCCGCCAGCTATAAGGAGTATCTGCGCAGTTTGTACAGCAAATCAACGCCCTAGGGCAAGACATTCGCGAGCCACAATAGCATGGTACTGCAGACAATGTACTCAACGATTAGGTATTCGCAGTATGTAAGCGCCACATTCAATTTCGAGCCTCATGTAATCATCTGCTTTCAATAGCCAGCAACGTGCAGAAATAATGTTACTGACATGTTTATCTGTGTAAAGCACTGGGCACCCAATGGAATGATGTGTTATCGTAAATCGAAATATATAATATCCGTACAATGCACGAATGTAGTGTATGCAACGAAATGTGTAAATCATGCAACAGAAGCCCCTAATGAAAGTATGTACATTATGTATTATAGGTATTGAGCATATTTCCGCACAGCGCTTCTGCTTTACGCACACCTTACTATGTCTCATATGTTTCTTCTGTGTGCAATATTTGCATTTATGTGCTCTACGTGTTTCCATATGTATTCTATGTGTCATGATATGTATTCTCGTGTGTGTTTTTATGTCTTTATGTTACGTAATTACGAGTGTGATTTTATGCTTTTACGTTTAATTTTGTATATCTATGTGTTTCAGCTTATATGTGTGTTTTAGTGTTTTAATGCTATCCTTTATATTCTTTTTAAATTACTTTGAGTTATTAACAACGTCCTATGTAAAATCTACTTGACATCTAGCCCCTGTATGGCCATGTAAACTCCCGGTGCAGCCTTACGGGGCTCCAGCGAGTTGCTTCTTCGAGATAGTGGAGGACGTGGGACATATGCCTGTTTACCTATGTCATACGCCAGGCGTCCCCATCCTCCGTCACTTGTCATCTGACAACTGATTATCGAGAACTAATTATCAAAGTTCGCATTGTTCATCAGTTGTTAGAATTCGACCCCCGTTGTTTGGACTTAATGGCATTTTTTGGCATTGGCATTGACGAAAACATTTTGTAACTCTCTCTTAGACGATACACATCGTACTGCGTGCGAGTGCTATTTAAACAAGTGATGTCAACAAATCAGCTACTCAGATAATTTAGGTACGTAATTTATTTCACAAACACATAAATTAGGTATCTTGAATTTAGCTCATATTATTTATATTTTATAGTGGTGGCAAAAGGTCTAGCGTCGGTCTTGAAAGGGACGCATACGACTTACGTTGCGGCAAATTCAGAGGAAAAATAATACAATTTAATATTGTTATTATTTAAAAAGAATTATAGGATTAAAATTTAAATAATTTTTTTAAATATAGTTACTTTATAACAAACAAATTTATTTAATTTTTAAACTAACAATAAAATATGTTCATGTAATTATTTACCTACTTACTGTGTTTTTAAGCAATATATATAGATAAAAATTTATAATATAATTTATAAATTTATAATAAATTACTTCTTTAGATTTTTAACATAATGAGTAGGAACAGAAGATGCAAATTCAAGGATGATCTAAGAAGAGAATTTTCTTTTGTTAAAAAAAAAAAGCGAACACATGATAAAATGTGAGAAATGTAATGGTGAATTTTCTATTTCGGCCGGCTGGAAGAATGATATTTCAAAGCACTCGGGTACACAGAAACATAAAAGATATTTAAATACTACTGGATCTTCCTCCAAAATGCAGAAATTCTTTCGGAAAACAATTTATGGAGATGAAGAAAAGAAATTAGCATTAGCAGAAGGAATTGTGTCTTTTCATGCTAATAATTACAATCATTCCTTCAGATCTTGTACATCGCAAGTTGTCCAAAAGTTAATCAACAAAAAAAAAAAAAAAAAAAAAAAAAACGGCAGCAATCTACTTAAAGAATTCACTCAAATGAGAAATATGCCAAAGAATGAAATAATACTATACGTAATTTTTTAATGTATTATATTTGTAAATTGTACTTATGTTGAAATTTAAAAAAATATATATCACAATACTATTTTTGCATTCTATAAAAATTTGTGTTGCTCCATATAGACCCAATTTTTAATCAAGAATCTCCCCCCCCCCCTTGGTCAATGGTGTCCCGCCAATGTTAAAATCTGGTCACCTTACCCTAGTAGCGTAATTTAGTGTACTACAACTGCTATGACTGTTCTTCTTCTAATCTGAAATGAAATCATCATGATTATAGGGACTGAGTCCAAGAGTCTCATTTCTCCTACCATCGATCTCTTGATCTTTATTTCGTCGGATTTGAGGTGACTTCTTTACCCTGCTTCCTCCGCAAATTCTCATTTGCAATGCATTCTCGGGAATTCGAAACTGTGCTCAACAATATACGAGTAGCAACCGGCGCTGCGAACAGCCATACAGGGCGGGACGGTAAAATAGTATCTTCACACAATGGCCAGTCCTCACTGTTATGTCTAGTAGTATATCGTTACTCTTCGATACCAGCTATGTCTTCTTAATATGCGTTAAATCTACGTACAGTGTTTAGTAGCAGAAGAAAAGCAAAGGTTAGCGAAATCTGGAATAAGAATTACTTGATTAAACTAAAGCATTACAATTTCATTTAAACAAATATACATATAATAAACCAGTCCTCTTTATGAATAGAACTTAGTTCCCTTTTAGCATACCTAGTTTCTGCTAAATTATTACATTATAATATTTCATAAACAGTCACTCCTGATTTCTGGAAAAATGTGCAGATAATATCTCTGAAAATTTTCAGCTAAGAAATTCCGGTTAATCTTTGAATTATGGTAACTTGGCAATATTTTGGCGAAAATTTGGCGACAACTCTGCTACAGCAACCTGCTAGTTTTTGTTTGAACGCCATTTTGTTTACACGAAGTAAAGGAATTTTTTTTGTTTGTTTGTTTTTCTACTCAACATTTTTTTCCAACAATCTGCTAGCCGAATTACGCTTATTCTAGAACTTTTATGGAACAAAAGTGCTTAATCATGACGAACGTTAGGTGCGAAATTGGGAGAAAGTGCAGAATCGCAAACTGCTTGCCGCGTTTTTAAGAATTGCAAATACACGGTATCCATGTACACGTCGACCTATTTTCACTTAAAAAAACATCCCAGAATTGCACAAAAATGGCATTGCGTACACTCTTGACTTTATCCATGTACACTGCTAAAGTCCTAGCTAGTAACCTTTATCGCCTTACCAAAATGTCACCAAACTACCTGTTACCATATTCCAAAGATTTGCCGAAATTCCTTTTATCAGCCTCTTCTGCTTTTTACTTAAATTTCAGTTTAACTAACCTCTTTATTTGGAATTTTCAGTTACTATATCTCATATACTTCTTGATTATAAGTATGAAATGCCTCAAAGAACACGTCTTTGACGGATCTGTTGTTTTATTCTGCTGTCGGATTTTGTGCCTTAGTAACATAATGAATATTGTCACCTGAGAAATGGTTGTGCTGCAAGTCTTTTGCGCGAAGCCATATAGTGAAATAAATGAACGGTTATGTATTGAATAATTAAACCTTTTCTTTATTAAATAAGTTTAAAAATCTCTACGTGGTGTTAATTTATGATAAAATAGTGTCATAAAAATTTTCTATGATTTGGCTTTGTTATTTTGAACATCTTATTTTAAACGAAAGATTCTGAATTCTATACTTTTAATTTCTTCGAAACAAATTTTTAATGAATACGCCTATCATAGCTGTATTAGCTTAGTTTAACATTTTCTTAGTATTAAATTGAAATCTGCATGGCAAGATTATATTGCAAATTTTTATCGTATAATGTTTACTATTTTTAATTCTGTAATTTTTTTAATATTTAAAATTTTTATAATAAACTTTTAGGAGTGTTAAACAATAATTTAGAGTTTTCATGTACCCTCACCCCGTTTTTTGGAGCCTTTGCCTTTGATTTCGATTAATAAATCACTTATTAAGTTAAATTTCTGTCGTCAAAGTTAATTAATCTTCGTCTAAAGATGATTGCTTTCCAGTAAATTTTAAATCTTTATAAAATTATTTTCTTTTGAAGGCAATGCTTAGAAAGGTATTCTCCAGTTTTTGTTGTGATAAAATAATGTTGACTATTAATTTTGCATTACTTCGCAACTTTTGAATGGTCATCTCTCACTCTGAAACGGAATAGCCGCCATGCGTCCCAAAAACGATTAAACTCTTTAAGTTATCAAATTGCATAATTTGGGATTTTCTTCACACCTGTTTGAAAACGAAATGGCAATCGAAATACTTCTCGAGATATGTATTCCTTGATCGGTGATCCTTGAGTGCTTATGTAAGTATTGCAAAAAATAATCTTAAATTTATATATCAAGAAAATGTAGAAATGTTGTAAAAAATTGTAGAATAAAAAGTCTGGAATGTGAGTGTTTACGTCTGAATGCATGAACTAAGGCGTAGGCCAAGCGATAAACAACGCATTAACTTTTCAGCAGAAGATGCTAACTTCAACGACCTTCAATAACAAAAAATCGAGAGCTGAAATACAGATGATGAACAATAAAATAGTATAGTAATTGAATGCAGTGGTCAACCTTGAGGACTGTGGAAGATGCTTAAAATGTAACACATACCTTCGTCGTGATCAGAGCATGACGCAACAAATGCAAAAACATAAATAATTTGAACGCATCAATTTCTCTATAAAAGCCAGAAATTACACCTCAGGTGTACTCAGAAGCTTCTTGTCTTCTTCTTGATCTGGCTGCATTCTACCTTTCTAAGTCAACATGAAATTCGTAAGTATACGCATTTAAACTTACATTTTCGAAGCATTGATATATTTTTAATAGCAGTTTATTTCAAGTGTTACTTCAGAAATGTGAATTCCAAATTACATGATATTCAACTTTGTACTTTCCCCTGATGGAATAAATAATGAATGATTTAAAATGAAAGTATTTTCAATCCTTTTAATACTTCTAAATTTAGACTAATATGCGTTTTTTACCCTTCAGTTAATATTTTTTAATTGAATTTTGAATAAATTTAATCTCAATATTTACACGAATTCTGAATATATTTTATCCCTGTTACGCTCGTTCACACAAAAAATTGTATGTATTTTTTAATTCAGTGAATTATCTAAGACAAATTTTAAATCGCTTAGTTTGCTCACCTAAAGAAAATATTTTTAAATACATTTTGATACTCGTAATTGAAATGTGTCAAAACACAGGAATGTGTTTGCGGAAGGTTTTTAATATTTTATCTTCACTATAAAAGTAACTTTTATTAAGCTATGAAAGAGATATGAAAATAACTATTGTATGTTTTGCATTGTTAGGCTGTTTATTAATGATTACTATGTTGATGGCCAATAATGTCTTAAAGACTAATCATCTTCTAGATACATAATTAATCTTGATGCTTATTGACGATGATTGGTGATCAGAATCATTGTAGTGAAGACAATGATTAAGAATCCTAATTTAAGACTTATGTTCATGTATAGACTTAATAATTAATAATTGTTGTTAATAATAATAACACCATGGTATTGATGGTATCGGGTATCTAAAAACGGGCGCTTTCGTATAAACTTTCGTATAACAGTTACTTTCGTGTTAAATACTGTGTATAATATATTTAACGTTGTTAACTCGAACTTGCTCTTCTAGTTTTCCACTTTTCTAACATTTTGGTTATTAAATACATGAAATTGTGTCCGCTTTCTCTATCCCTATCGTTGACTGATTCAAAAGTATTGATTCTTGGAAGAAAATAGTCCAACAGTTTTTATCACTTGTTAAGGTAACTTTTTTTTCATATTCCTGCGAAAACTTTCAGTGTGAAATGGGAAGCTTAGCATCAAAATATTATATATCCTCTTTCAAGATCAAAGACTTCTGTAACTGAAGAGGTGGTTGTTACTGTCTTATCAAACTGCCTTAGAACTAGTTAAGATTGGATTATATTAAGCAAATTTAACAGTTTGGCAATTAAGAATGAGATTGAAAATATTGATCATGGAATTTTTTAAAGCAGCCGAAGTTATTATTTGAAAGGATCACTTGAATCAATTAATCTAATAGCAATTGACCGTGGAAAATTTCTTTCTCATTTTTTACATATTTTCCCCTCTCATGATACCGAAATTTGCAGACAAAAGTGGTGTCAGAGTTTATGTCTTGATTAATAAAGGAGAATACGTGATGATGTTTTAAAAAAAAAGATGCATGTTTTCGTAAATCGGTGCATTTTCTAATCAATAATGAATTCATTGCAATAATCTAAAGACACATATTCGTATATATTTAATATTTTATGAAGTGAAACGTCCATTCAAATTTCCGTTCTTTTAGAACGTCCATTCATTTAGAAAGCTCATTCATTTAGAAACGTACATTCATTCAGAACTATTAGTGACTACTATCTGTTTTCCTACCTATACTTGCTGGTAAATACCTCGTTACTTCTGTTACTATGATTTGTTGGCCTTTTCTTCTTGTAATCTTGCATGTTATTTCTGGTAGTAGGACATTAAATTTACCAAATGGAGTAGTACTCGTATTATTGTACAGGGTACCCACAATGTATTCATTTGATAAATATATACTTTAAATAGTATCGAATAAGAGATAGAGAAAAAAACTGATTGAACCTTTAGTTAGCCCTTCAAGGAATTTTATATTAATACACTTTAACACAAGCACCATTAATTACACCAAGAATATACAGTCTGTTCTCGATTTCCCTCGAGAGTGAATTAAGCATTTGTGGAGTCGCAGTAGCTGTTTTTGTGATGATTCGATTTTTCAGTTCTTTGATGTTAAGAGCCTCTGCAGATTAAACTCGGCTCTCTAGATATCCTCTGTAAAAGAAGTCGAGTTGTTTGACGACCGGAGAACAGAGTGGCCATGAAATTAGTCCACCTCTACCAATCAACGATCTGGGAAAATTTCATCAAGCAATCCGTATGTAGTATGTGTAGCCCAACGATACGTGGCCCCATCCTGTTGGAAAAAAACGTTTGGTTGTATTTCTTCTAATTGCGGTCCGGAAAACAATCTCAGAATGTCGACGTAATCATCTGAATTAATTGAAGACTTTGAGAAAACAAAGGACCAAACATTTTGTTATGAGTTAGTGCGCTTCAAACATAAACTTTTTCTATATCGCTCAGTTTCTCATACAAAATGCGGGTTTGAGACCCAAATCCTGTCATTCTGTTTCTTAACCTCTCCTCAAACATGATATGTTGCTTCATTGCATGCGATTTTCTGACGAAATTGATCATAAGGTTCAGAATGTCTACAGGAATTTTCTTACCAATGACTCAAACATTAGGTGTCATTTGTTGGCAAGCCGTCACTTTATACACAGTGTCAACCGTTCATGAACAACTTTATGAACAGTTGACCTGGGAATTCCTGTTTGCAGGCAGACAAGGCAAAGGATTTGCTGGCACTGCATACAAACACATTTAGAAAGGGAAACAGTTTCATTACCGATGCCCTGCCTATTTGCATTTTCTTTATGCAAAACATGTCCGGGCACTCGAAGGCGTTTTAACCATCTATTAATTGATTGTCCTGTTGGTGGGGGTTTATTAAATTTATCGACTCTATCGGCGTCGACTATAAACTGTTCCGGAACATTTCTTTTCCCATAACCAGAGAACGCATATTGCTTTTCAAATGTATGATGCCATTTTGTCCTGTTACTTTGCAAATTTCCCTTTCAATTTAATTTTGCTATCCGGTGATTACATTATGAACACCCTGTATTATTATTTCGTAAATGCTGTCATAATAAATAAACAGAATAATTTATGTTTCCAGCAAAAACTTTTAATCTTTTAATTTGGTCCCCAAAATTTATTTTTTGAGTTTTTATTTTATTTTTCGGTCTATATGGCTATATAGATAATTTTTTATAGCTATTTATATTTTCTTTTGTCGTAACATTAGACTTATTGCTAGATTTTGAATTTTAGTATTAAAACTTCTTCCGTCTATATTATGATCACTATTTCATGATCACTATTTTAGTCTTAAAGCTTGCTTTTAAATTTTATATAATAGAGCGATCTTTGGGTAACATTGTGAAAAGTAAATCAATTTTTAAAAACTCGAATAAACTTCAGAACTTACCATGTAATAATTATGTCAGCTAATTTGTTTTCTAAATTTACAAACTATGGCATTATTTTGGTGAGTTTCGCAAAAGGACATACATACAAGGTCAGATATTCCATTTTCAAAAAAGTTTCGAACTAGGAAAGAAGGGCTATATCTAAAAGTGTCAACAGACAAAACTTTTGCGATGTAATTGTTACAAAAATAAATTAATCGAAATTCAGTCATAGCGATAAAATATTCTTAATCATTTGTCATCCGAAACTCACTCTACGAATGCAAACGATATGGCTCATTTTTGTGAAATATAATTCTAATATTATAAAATCAACTTCTTCAAATGTATTCATTATACGAAAAGAGTTTAAATCTTTCCTCATCAGAAAACTGTACCTGAAATCATTTCATATGAAATAATTCCTAAAAGCATATTTTAAAATATTTATTATTAAGGTATACTGAGCTAAGATTATTTAATTTTAATGCATTTATCACTACAGAATATTATCTTAATTCTAAATTTTCATATTTAACTACTATGTGCAAACTCATAATCTGTATAAACATTCGGATCCCTCATGAAAACAGTGGGGAATAATAATAATATACTGATCGAGTTATGTGTGTAATAATTCAACGTAATGTCGTAATGGTAATGATAATAATTATAATACCACAACATTGCAGTAATAAGTTTTTAAAAAATTATTATATATTTCTTTTAATTCGAACTTGCGGAATGAAAAGCTGCCCTTCTGCCAGCTTTCTCTTAAATATTTTCTTTTTTCTATCTTTATTGTATCAAAGTCTTGTTTAGATATTAAATTTTTAGCAAAACAATTAGGTTAACATTCATTAGTCGGGGCATGAAGAAAACTATAATCCTGACGAGAACAGAATGTATGTTGGAGAAAACTGATTTGATACTCTTTGCTGCTGGGGTCGCAAGGGTAAATAAAAACTCATAGAAACCAATAAAGATGTTCAAACCAAAATGATGCTGTTCATTACCAATCGTAAAAATGACAGACCAACCGCTCCGCCATCGAACTCGGCCGACAGCAAGAATCTGTTACTGGAAAGAAGTTTCTATTAATGTCAATAGACAAACTAGGTTAGGCAACACTGACATCACCTGAGGTAAAAGAAACGAAAAGTCGTAAGAGAATAACGAAGAATTTGCTTTTCGGCAAGCTAAAAGTTAGTGATGTCATGTAAAAGCCAACCTTGAAATACAGTAATATTTTTGGTTCCTTATTGCTGTCCATGCACCAAGCCGCTTCTAGTACCTTGGTTTGTAGAGACATTAGATATTTTTTGAAAGCAGGAGACTTAAAAAATGGGCCACATCTTCGCGGTGAATCGAACCAGGGATCACTGGAATACGCCCCTGGCGTGCAGACTACACCACGAAGGCACGCTAAGAAGGTAGGAGAAATACTTTATAGGTTTATTTACTTACCTGCATAGAAAGTGCAAGCTCTAGAATTATTAGTTTGGTTATTTCATTAAAATTACATATATGATCTTTATATATTCTTCTTTTATATATTGGTAGCCCATTCGGAAATATAAAAAGGCCGTCAGCCGCCTTGTTTGTAAGCTGCAGATTTACCCGTGCATAGTTAAAAAATAATCCGCTGCACAAGCACATACACATATAATGAGGAGGAGAGAGTTAAAACGCCATTTCTGTCAATTATATTTTTAATGTATATATGTGTGTGTGTGTGAAATAGTCTCTCTTAATAAAGGCTCAAAGCCACATACAAACTGCAGGTGATATATAAATGTATTTTATTTTCTAGGCTCAAATCATCATGTCTGCATCACCTAAGGAACGTATATATACAATTCTAATTGAAACCTTCAAATATGAAATACATTTATATCTTAGTTTTGTTACACATTATTTATAAATATTTTATCATGAAACTTTTAATTTTAGTTATAAAAACTCGAGCAATTCATATTGCTCGAGCAGCTGACTTTCGTACGGTACACTTAGCTGTATTATTTCAAGTCCATTCGGATAGCGAGTCTAAGATTTGATTATAATCCTGCATATGAAATTTTATGTTTGATGATTCAAGAATAAATAACTAAAGAAGAATGCTTCTTCTTTTCAGTTGTTACTCTTGAAACCAGATCGTAAATAAGATTCAAGATCAAACAGAGCGTTCCACTTAATTTCTGAATGGCAATTTTTTATGAGTTCCGGAATATGTAATATGTGTAATAAAATATAAAACACGAAAACCATAAAATTAGAATCTGTTTAATTTTGCATTCGAGGAAATATATGTCTCGAGAGGATTACTGCTTTTAAATTAATTCATTTAAAGCTCCTTTATATTTTATGTGAGGTACATATAGCAAGAGACAAGAATATAAATTACATAAAACAGTTTTCAAAATCATGCAGATTTTGCTATATAGTATATATGAATAATAATTCGATAAAGCTATTATTTTTATTTTAATGTAGTAATAATTAATATATTAAAATCAAAGAAATACACAATAAAAGTACTAAATTAATTATAAGCTGGAAGTAGAACACAGCTTGAGTGAATTGTATGCAACAGTTTATTTACATAAATGTCTTGAAGATTAATTTTTTTCCAAAATGTGTCTTATTGTTATAAGAGGAAAATAAACCGCTAAAATCTATTTAAACTATACACGACAATAGAGAATTAACTTTGGGCCTTACTATTTTGTAGAAACGAAGATAAAAAAATTTAAGCTGATATTAAAGCGAAATTCTCAACTACTTTTTTTCCCACGTCAAATCGCACTGAGATTTTTGATAAAATGAAATTGAGAGATAAAATGAAAACTGAGGACACTTTTAGCATGAGCTGCATTTTAAAATATGTTGCTAGTGGGAAAGAGTAAATTTTGAGCGACTATTCATTCATACAGATTTGCTTTAACTTGTAGTGAATTATTTGTACTTAAAACTGCCCATCTTTTGCACATAAATTTAGAGGTATTTCAAAATCGTAAAAATATAAATTTATATAAAATCTGAAAATAATATTACTTCTAAGTCAGTTATATTTAATAAAAATTTCACTGATTGATTTTTCACATGAGATGGAGCAATATTTAAAAACAAATAGGAGATTAACTCTTTAGAGATAATCGAAAATGTTACTTAACTTAGGTAATACGTTCCTTATAGATTTAAAGTCTGATAAATGCATAAAACGAAATGAAAATGAACTTACTAAATTTCGATTAGTTTTACTCCCACATGTAAATTACAATTAGGCGCATCACATAAGCTTTGCCTTGAATTCATATGAAGTTTCCTAGCTTCAGTTCTCACCAGCGGTAGATTTGCCATATTTGAGCATTAATAGTTTGCCCTTGGTTCACTTCTTGAGAGCTAAATGCTAAGATTTTTATTTGTTGTTGTTACGTATAGTGTCTGTAGAAGTGGTATCTGTTTAGTGCTCTACCGTAATAAATTGCCATATTGGCTTTTTCTCCGTGATTTATGCAATGACTAACTTTATTTTTTACAATTTTCGCTTGCTGCTTAAAGGTTTCTGGTGTCGAAACTGCACGACAGAAACTATACATGTAAAACACCGGAAATATATCAAAATCAAAATTAGATATTTGTCTATAACAGGAATATTTTTTAAATACTCAAAGGAAACCCATCAAATTAATTGTACAGGAAATATCTATGTGAGCCAGTAGTTAATAAAATGCAACAAGGAAGCGTGTCTTGGCTAATAAATTTTAAGCCACTTGTTTTTTTAGGAAAATGATACCTTTTATCTCCTACCGTATGTGTTCAAAAAGAAATTTTACCTTTGTGCTAAGTTTTACATTCAATAATCTTTTCTAAAATAAATCATTGAAAAAAATATATAGCATTTTTTCCTAAGCAAGTACTTTACACAATGCCGATCATAGGAACTTTATACGAGCTACATCTCACATTTTTCTCAAACTATATGCAATAACCTTCTTAAAGCGAATAAGGTAAGTACTCGTAAAACACGCAAGTAGCTTCAACTAACAATATAACGGTTATCTTATGTTTCTTATATCTTAACCTAAACTACATTAAAGCAAAAATACTCACGCTTTTGCGTAAGTTATGTCAAATATAACGTGGCCGTTATTTTATTATCTGAAGAACTATTTGCTTTCCTTTACCCATATGTAAGATAAGTATATAACCCAAGTATTCCTTCCGAATAGTTATGCTTTCGTACCAATAATAATGTTACGAAATGCCCAGCTACGGTAAGATAGCTTCCCCGCAAAGCGGGTTTAAAGTTGTCAGAAAATGGCAAAGAAAGACAGGGTTGCTATATTTGGGGCGAAATCCCACATTTGGCGACAAAATTCTCGATATACCATAGTCGGAGCGACAGCATTCCAGAACGAATTCTTACCGGTTTACCTCAGAATGTTCTCGAAGGCAGGTCAAAAGCTATATAAACCCTGCTTGTACGCGGAGAAGCAGTCATCGCGAGAGTTCATTGTGAGAGTATCTAGAGTGCGTTGTGTTCAGTAGTAGCGTCTTGAGCTCCGAGAACGACCGAACCAAGTCGGGAGTTGTACTTTAGTGCTTTGCAGTAAAGCTGTCTTCATCGTTGTATTCCGAAAACTGTGTTGCGAATTGTTTCAGCATGTTTAACGTTGTCTTTTCGGTGACTGTAAACGTGTTTTTTGAACTGTCCTGAGTAATACTCGCAAATAAATTGCATTTTGATTCTTCACCAAGTGTTGTCATCAATCACTCCAAATCCACGAACACGTAGAAGGCAACATTAACGAACCCCTGAAGAGTAACATATGTACCATGTTCAAATTTCGTTGAAACTTGTATCCGTAATGAATCGGAAATAATTGCAGTATATGTAAGATACAAGATTTTAATGAAAAAGTGAAAAATCTGTTAAGTAATTAAACGAATGAATGCTTAACATACTTCAGTTTCGAACTTGAAATTTCCAGTTTGATCCATCATCATGCGTTGTATTAACACATAATACAACATGTAAGTCTTGCAACTAATACTTCTTCGAAATACAAAAGCACATAGTTTCCAATGCCCAAGAATCATTGTTCAGTGCCTTTCGTAATCCAGGCATTTTCATTTCATAAGTGGGGAGTTATGAATTTCAGTTTGTTAATTATTGTTCGAAAATGGAGTTAAAATGTGGGGTTATAAGCACAATGTACAATTATTTTACATTTTTTTCCCTCTAAATATACGGAAATAGGGTCAAATTCTCATTTTAATTTTATGTATAACTAATTCTGTTGTCACAAATAAATTTATATTCGAAAAATAAACATTATTATTAAGTTTAAAGTTGTTAGATTGAATGAAAATTGCAAAATAATAATACATGTATATAATTAAGAAAAATCTGACCGGGACACCACATGACTTCTTTATACGGCATATTAAGTTATGAACAGATTTTAACTGCCTTGATATTAACTACTGACAATAATAAACCGATATTAGATATTTATTGTTAGACTAACTAAATATATAAATTGTTATTATAAATGTCGTTATATTTCGTTATTTATCGAAATTTAATTTTTTTTAAATTTGAGATTCTGAAATATGAATATTTTCGTTCTTTAAAACTCTTCTGTAATTGAAAGTGCATGATTCCCACCTTCGGTTGTGAAAATAAATAATGGATAAATGCTTTTAAGCTAGGTAAACCGGAGCAAATATAAATGTATGTTTGGTACTGACGATTGCTATAAAAAGAGAAGGTACACAACTAGATGTTATAGCAGTTCCACATACAAAATTTCAACGTTCTGCGGCTAATCGTTTTTAAGTTATATGATATACATACGTACAGAAAAATTCCACGCACGAAAAATTCCTTTTGAAACCCTTTTAAATCCATTTTCCAATCCGTTTTCGAAAAAATGGTCCTTTATTATGTGCGTAAGTACAAACTTCAAGCAAAAAATGATAAATAAATAAATCTGGATTCAGGAGGGGTCAAAATGGAAATTTCTGTGGAAATATGTAACTTCGTACAACAAAATAAAAAACAGTGTTAGTAATAAATCAGTGTATAAAGTTTTTTTAAGTTTAATTACGAGAGAACATTGCGTAATAATCTTAAAATAATGGGATATTATAAGATATAAATAGTATTTGTATATTTATTATATAAATGAGTTATTTTATGATACTTGTATGTGTATGAGCTATTTTTTAATGTTTTCTATTGCCACTTATAGGAACTTCAAAAACTTAAATGAAAAATTAACTTAATACCAAGTATTATCCCCACATTTATCTAGTTCTTGAAATTCGCAACTTTATTTAATTACAAAATAACAGCAATAACAAATAAATAAATAAACTACAAAAGCGGTCTCGTTATGCAGACCTAGATTGCTGCTTAAGACTACGAGGTCCAAACCTAAAGTCTAAAAGACCTACCCGAAATCTTTTTACAATTGTGTACTTAAATCATACAACTTCAGCCATTAATAATTATTAATGCATTTTATTCATGAACAACAATTAATTTTGTTAAAAAAATTGTGTCTTTTCACACATATAAAAATACTGTAATAAGAAAAAGCCAGCATGTTTATTTTTCCATTCAAATATTTACGAAACTTGAATACAGTAATCAATCATTGTATCAAATGTAGTTTATCGCATTAATAGTGTAAAAACATTAAAGGAACCAAATTGCATTACGGAAATATATATATATATAGTATGTGCAGCAGTTCAATGACATGCCAGTTCTCTAGTCAGGAAAGAGATCCAAATCTCTGCAACAAATGCTGAAGTGCACTATTAGCTAACCGGACCATGTTTGGTTTCTACGGCGCAAATCTCGGTTTGACTCTTGTAGGTTTGAAGTGATTTGTCACCTACAAGAACACCAAGGCAACGGTACTTATAACCTCGACTAAGAAAGGGCGTCAGTAAACAGGTAATAGAAACACAAAAGTGAGTTAAAAGGTTTAAAGGAACGCAATAATGCGATAATGACACACAAATAGCGCAAAGAAATTGGAATATTAAATACGTGTTTAAAATTCTCGTAATCGTAAATACTAAATGCGTAATATATAATATACTAATGAATGCTACTGAAATAAATACAATTTTACATAACTTTAAACAATTTGAATCATATCTGGATACGAACTGCTAGCAATTCAATGGATGAAACAACCTTATCTTAAAAACATACAAGTATTTAGAACTCCGTATTAACCTACAGTAACCGATAATGTCTATATTACGTGGCAAATGTGTCTATATTACGTGGCAAATGAGCCCGATTTTCCCATAAACTAAATAGGCTATAACTGAGACACATCGGCAGTCAATGTATCTGTTCTGGAAATTAAGAAATTTTAAAAATTAATGAAATTGGGTCGACTAATGATTTAGTTGGATATTCTAGCTCACAAACAATTGCAGCATCTATCCCTAAAACAGTATATAGTAATCTTCAAAAAGTTTGATAATGAGTAATAATTTATTAATGATTTAAATAATAAATTAAAAATAAAGAATGATATGCATATAAGTTGTAATGAGTCATGCACTTTCAAATGTGTGATTTCATTTCTTGGTATGTGAAGACATAGAATTCCTGCTAGCAGCAAGTGTTTGATAGTTCTCCCAAGTTAAGAATTTCTGACGTCTTTGTGTACTTGCTTTGCTTGGTGCAGTTTACAGACTGAACTAGCCAAGCCCTTGCGGTTTCTCTGTTGTATTTGAAAGCCATTCGTTATGATTGAGACGACATCAGAGGAGTTGCAGAATCATTTATTGATGTTCAAGTTTGACTATGAGATCGAACTAGAATTAATGACAGACACAGTGTAGATCCTTAAAGTTTTCTGAGGCTTGTTGTAAAATTACAAGTTTTGGAATGTCAAGTAGAGATATTATTGAGGACATTACTTCTTCTGCACGTCAGAGCATATCTCACAAGTCTTAACGGCTCGGCTGTCTAGTATAACCCTCTAGATTACAATTTGCAAGGCAATAGCAAAATTTTCTTATCTTCATGTAGACAGCAGACATTGAAAATTTCAAATAGTTTTACAAGTAAAATTTCATTAATAAGTTTCATTACATTTTCTTTATTTCAGATATATAATTATGTTTAACTGTAGTTGTATCAAACCTTTAAATAATTCTTACCATCCAATGGCACAGTTCAGCACTAAGAATTCGGCAACTGGATTTGCATGTTAAATGTATTAACACGGTTTTTATGTAATACCTTTATATTAAAAATTAGAATTGCTCAAAATTTTATAAATAAAATTATTGGTTCTGAGAAAAGAATAAGAAATATTTACTTCAGAATCTCACTATTCTTAAATCTCACTATGTAAACATCTTAGCTAGGTATTGCATGAATATTAAATAACGGAACATTTACACCTAAAAGCAAAAATACAATAAGATTTGTAGAATAGTGTAAAGTTCTAATAGAAACACAATTTAGTATCCATATTTTTATTTAGTTTTGATTCAATAATTGTTTCTTACAGGTAGTTCTGTTTTGCCTAATTGCAGCTGTCAGCTGCGAAATTGATATGCAGGTCGATGCCTCTGGAAAGTATAATTTTAAGTACAACACTGAAGACGCCGGAGCCCACAAACGTGAAGAGAGTGGTACTGGTGATGGTTCAGTTACGGGCAGCTTTAGCTACATCGATGCCAATGGAGATTTGAGAAAGACAGACTATAAAGCTGGTCCTGGTATTGGTTTCCAGCCATCTGGAGACATAAGTGTGGACAAAAAAACTGCAGAGAAAGCTGCAGAGCTTGCAGCTCTGGCACCCAAAGCACCAGTCACTGAATCCGCCGAAGTAAAAATTCCAGCATCTCCGTTCACTTTACCTCTGTACGCCATGCCAGGAATCCACCACACTGTACCCCTTGCTGCACCCCTAACTTATGCCTTTCCACATCATCTTGCTCTTCCTCTACCATACGGCGCCCTCCCATTTCACTGGTAATGAACGCAAAACTAGCTTGACTGAACACGTATTTCTGCTGCATGTCTGTAAAAAATTATGACTAACTGTCTGAAATTAATGATAAAATAAAAACATTTTATTGGTGAGTTTTGGATTCATTGTGCTCTAGTAACAAATAATGCCTCTCCTTTAGCATTAATGATATAGTTTAATGACATTGTTAAAAGTAATCACTACAAGGATACCTCGTTTTATTGGTTTCTCAAATATGGCGTCTTTCTGTCAGATCTTTTCTATTTAAACATTTATGACGATTCTACATCATCAGAGTCAATGAAGACCTTTTTACCATCTATGTATGTTTACTTCTTGCCTCTGAGTCACATTTTCTTACTTATCATGTTTCAAATATTTTTATTATCATTATACTGACATGAGACTAACAAATGGTCTAACAAGGGACTCTAAATATTCCATGTTTTATGAATATTCCAAGTCATTTTAGATTGTATTTTAGTCTTTGAAAGACTACCATTTAATTTTGATCATTTAATTTAGGCATTACGTTAACTTTCTTTCAATTTATTACAATGCTAAAACAACTGTTATACATCTAATTCATAGATTATTACTTATTGCAATATTTGAACTCATTCGTAAACATATTAAAATTAAAACTATTAGTAATCTTGCAATTGCCTATAAGTGATTGTAAAAGCCTACGTTTTTAATTTTAAATTAAAAGTTAAAAATTATTGAACATTTTGTTATAATGTGTTAAACTCTGAAACATATCTCAAAAGTGACTTCATGCTTCAAACAGTTAACGAAGTTATAAACATGAGATAAAAGCTCTTGCATAAAGTACGGTTACACCACACAGTTTAAAGTAAGCCCTTCGTTTAATCAGAAATTTATTCTGCGTCTGATATTTCTGTAAACGTGTCACACAGGCCATTCATCAGACCTTTGGCAATTGGTTTTTATCCGCAAAAGTGAACCTTAGCCCATACTAAATGCTTCTTTTTTTGAACTGAGCCGACGTGGGCTTTTGCTTGCTCTTCTATGAAAAGCAAACGAAATATTCTCTTAGTATTCAGTTTTTGAGAATAGGGTCACTTGCTTGTATTCTTTTCATATTCGTGTAACCTCAACGAAAGAATCAGATCGATATCTCGTGATAAGGCGCGGCATGCAAAAGACAATTTTTCTTAAAAGTAATCTCAAGATATCTATATTTGCTGCCTCTGGTTTCGACGGTATCACTTTCGCATGGTTCAGGAATATTTTGATAACAGACTCGTTCAAATTCAGCGTTCAAGGAATCTGTCGCGTACCCGCTCCGTGACACTGTTTCTGAAATCTCTTTTCGCGTACTTTGCAGATAGTGACGTCTTCCACTTCCTGATGCTACCAGGAAGTGGAATCGTTGTCTTCCCTTTTCTACATCTGCTAACAATGCAGGTAAGAATCTTGATTTCATTTGTTAGCATGTTCTGTGAATTGTAAAAGAGATATAACGATTCCAAGCTCATTATGAGACGCTTGTGACTTAATATTTAAACTTATTTTTACTGTACATTAGTTTAAGCTAGGTACTTTGTGCCTAAAACGTATTTTCTTATAAATGCAAAGGAATTTACTTTTTCTTAGCGCCTGTAAAAGCCCCATATGGAAATGTTTATAAATTTACTGGTTCTGGCAAGGTGTGTTTCTTCGTTACATACTGAATGTATTAGCTAATACAAATAAAACAGCTTTCTGTAAATAATTTCAAATAAAATCGAAGACAGCAACCAAATTTTTAAATTTATTTGAGCAAGATGCTTTGAAAAAAATGTCAAATACTTATAAAATGTTAAAAGCAACTGCATTTAAAAGTTATTCTTTTTTGGGGAAAAAAGCATTCTTCTCCGAAACATAGAAAATTATGACAGTTAGAGAAAATGAATAATTTTTCTGCGTAAAAGATTAAAACAAGTACAAATTTAAAAGGAAATCTTCATTTTTAAGTGTTGTTGAATCCAGGACATTGAATTCTTTGAGAAATAACGGGAAATCTTTTTGACATATAATTGCTCAATAGATCTTCAGGCGTACAAGTACACTTTTCAGAGGTATAAAGCTTTAAAAATAAAGACTCTGAATTATTTGTCTTTAGGCATAAATTTCAATAAGTACCCCTTTTTAATGAGTTATTCTGTTTTGATCTGTAGCTATTGTTACTCTTTCTTCACTTTATGGCATGCTAGGGGAGGAATTAAAACGTTCAAGGCCCAATATCAGGTTTGAAGATTTGTTTTCTTATTAAAAATAAATGTTAAACATTAGTCAGATATTAAACTTTTTTAAATTACATTAATAATGGACTTCAAAGGAATTATTTTAATACATCAGTTATTGAAATTAACTGTTCAAAGGCCATTTATAAAGAATTCTACGGTAATTAGTTGACTTCAGAAAGCTGCCTGTGTTCTTTTCTAATTAAACACATTCCAAATGAAAGAAAGATAAAGCAAGTTAAAAGTCAGTTTCTGCTATGTATAAAAACAATAATAAAAAATATTTGAGTGATCCGAACTTGTTATTTACAGTATTTTACAGCTATTTTAGAATAAACTGCATATTTTTAAAGTAATAGTTTGCAAAGTTTTGAACTAACAATTATTCTGTTAATAATATAAATATTTGTCATCAAATTCATGATAAATTATATTTAATAGTCAATTCATTTTCAAATTTCAAGTATATTTTAATTTTACAACATGCTGCGTTTTACGTGATCAAAGGATATCACAGTTTCAATAAATTCCCGTGCTCACCGCCTATCTCAGTTTTACTAAACATGCAGTGTGAATAGTATCAAAAGAGAGGAAAAAAAATGGGTTGAAGAAAACTCTTACAAATATTTACTCGATTTACAGTTACAACATACAATTATTGCATTAGTAATAGATCTTCAAGATAAAGATATATGAAAGCAATCAATTTCTCAATTTTATTTTCGAATAAACTGACTTAAACCAAATATTATAATGTTAGGCACATAGTTTGAAAAGATCCTCTTGCTTTTGGCAGGTAAACATAACTTTATTTTTAATGCTGAAAACAGCCTGTGCCAGCTTTTAGTTTATCTGATTTCGGGTTCGATGTATATAGGAAGAAAAGGAATCAAGGTTCAAAGTGAGAGAGTCGTATCTGAAAAGTAACATTTATTCACGAAATTTTGAGGCCTTTGAAATTTCCGGGCACTACCTGTCATGCTCGGAGGGTTAAAGCAAAAGCTTCAAACATCTAACTTTTACCACAAATACAAAACACTTTTAATTAGCTCTGCATACAATCATAACAAATAATTATCTAAATTAGATATATATTTTTTCACGAATATAAATTAATAAGCATTCAATTTTCTGATGTCATTTTCAGAAACAACATGCATGAAGAGATTCACATAAACTCAAGTTTTTAACAATAACATAATATCATTTGAAAGATTATTAATGCCATTAATGAAAATCCAAAACACTTTCTAAAAAGCTAGAATAACCACAGAATATATCAGAATCAAAAGTAAGATTAAATTCACCTGAGTCATGCATTTGAACATGCCACATACTACTTGAAAAGATCCTTATTGATTTAAACGAATAGACGCAGCATTGTTTTAAATGCCAGAAAGGCCTTAAATATCCACATTTGACCAAAATCATAAAACACTTCTTATATAGTAATTCTATTTGCGTCCAAATTCTATTATTATCTACATTAGAAATAGGCCATCATGTTTATGAATAAGAAAGATAATAGATTTCTGATTTTATTTTCAGAAACATAACGTGCATGAACAGCAAAGAATAAGATGATCAGAATTTCCTACATAAAGAATATGCAAAAACCTGAGAGTTCCCTACTATACCTTCAAGTTATTTTAGGTTTATTACACAAGTCCATTTGCTCTAAAAGGAATTTTCTACTGTCATAAATATCTTCATCTGAAGAAAATCGTTTTCCCCAATGATATTTGCATATTTTTCTTATTCGCTAGGAAGCACTTCATTTAAATCCTTTTTCTGCCTGTTTTTAACGAAACTTCATCGTAAACGGTGATCTACATTACTTAGAATATTTTTGAAGTGAGATATGGGAACATAACTATCACTAAGAAAAATATTTAAACTCATAATTGTTATTAACTTTTATGTTTGAAAATACACTTAGGGGATGATAATAAATTTAAATTCACTAAGAATACATACTCATTATTTTTTATTATAGTTGGTTTTGAAATCAAATTGAACGAATTTACCTATTACTCCAATTGTTCACAAAAATCAATAAAACTTTTGATTTGGTCTTTATCTAAAAATTCCTGAAAAACAAGCTTAACCGATTTTGCAAGCTTTTCAGATATACTTGGTCTTGCAGTAGGTTTGTTACTAGGAAATATAGATGGTTAAGGAAGGATCTTCCTTCCGTTTCTGGCATTTACTTGGTACTTTTAATATAATACCATCTCTGTCTGATATTGAATCAGTTTTTATTATCTCCAATTCAATAAAACTTTCCTCACATACAACACTTCTTGCAGATGGCGACTAGTCTTTCCGTGGAACTTTTTTACACCACATTAATTCTTATCAACGTTTTTTGGAAATTTGAAAATAGAAACGTGAGTGCCAGCTTTGTCATATTTTGACTGGCATTCTGGTACACAGCATCGATCTGAAATTATTGAATAATGAAAAATAAAACAATTTAAAAATTCACTATTAACGACTAATACTCATAATAAACACAACTGCAACGATTGCCACATGCATTACTGCACTCAGAGTTCGTAATGTCAAATCATATGAACTTCTGAGCTTGCCTGTTTATATTGTTGGCCATGATATTTAAAAACTGGCCATGGTATTTAAAAATTACAATTAAAAAATAGCTTTTCTTGCTTTTAATTTCATATTTTTTATTTTATGTCCCAAGCGGTCAACTCGAGTGACGCAACGGCCTTGCGTGAGGGTCAGACAATATTACACGTATTTGTAAATTTCAACACATATGAAGCGAAAAATTTCATTTTATCAAACATTTTTATAAACTTCTAGCTTTGTATACATTTTTATTACAAACACTTTAATGTAAAAACAATTATTGTGAAACAGGAAATCTCTAATGTTCGTTAGCGATATTTCATCAAAATTTAGGTTCACTTATAGCTATTCTTAATACCGATCGTATACTTTCATTAGCAGTTTGTGATCGATAATAATTTTTTCTGTACTTCAGCGAAAATGTTCTTTCACATGAATATGTCAATCCAAATTAAACTAAATATTTTTTGGCATAAACCCAGAAAACCTTTGAATTTATTCATCATTTCTCAAGTTTTCTCGTTGTGATTCCAGTATTTGAAACTCATTTAACTGTTTATCTGTTTAAATTTTCAGGAAATAAATTTTACTATCCTGCATTTATTAGCTAAATAAATTTCAGCAAATAAGTGCTCCGATTTTTTTTCAAACATATTAAAAGCCTGCTTTTTTTCCCTTGCAGTGTAATATTTTATACATTAGAATGTCAATAAAAAAAAGAAGTCATTTAATCCTTCTACACCTTTTCTTATAAAGAAAGGGTGCACTGTTAGATTACTGGAAATTTGCAGTTTCGCCGAAAACTCCAAAGGGGGGATCTGCTCCTAATGGTATCCTGCTCCTATTGGTCTGACATATATAATGCTTCATTTTCAAATAAAAATTTAAGAGTAAAATGTTCTTTTCCTCAAACTCTCTTTTCTCCTCAGTCTTTTTATCCCAACAACATTTATATTTACTTACTAAATTTCTGAATTAAAACTAATAGAAATGATAGAACTATATTCTTCGGAGGATGCACATGCTTCCTAGTATATATAATGTTCCCAGCTTAGTTTGGCGGCTTTTACAGTTATACATTTATCTGCGCTTATACATTGTAACAAGAGAAAAAGCACTCGGTCTGCTAATTTCGGTAGTTTGAGTAAAAAATCGAGTAGCAAAGAGGCGAAAATATCGTTGCACAGGATTCCATAACGAGCCTGATTTTCTGAAGTAGAAACATCATATTTCAAATAAACGCCAAAACCAGTTATTTCTTCTTCCAATCTTCTTCCACACAGGACAATGAAGGGTTATTTATAGCAACAGGCTCGGTTAGCTATATTATTGTTAAGAAAACGAGAAATATCTTCAGAATTTTCACTATTTATTTAAAGAATATTATCGCTAGATCAGGAGCAACAATTACCGTAATCAGTATTGCGTAAATAAATTATGTGCTTTGGATATATTTTGCACAGCCCCTTCTTTGGTAGAAACATGGCTCATTTTTCTCTCTTTTAAGAAATAATATTTATTGATACTATTGCCCTTTTGGTGAGATAAGATATTAGTGACAAATGGTCCTTTTGCTTAAATTAATCAATTTTTCTTTTCATCGCTCAAGTCAATATAAGTCTGTGAAAAGATTTTGTGACTAAAAGAATGAGGCAATAACTTTTGTTCTGCTTTGTCCTAAAGAATTTCTGTTCTTCACTTAAAATTTATTTACAAAGATTCTGCAGTTGGTTATGCAAAATACTAAGACGATTGACACAAAATTAGTACCAAAAATATGGCTGGATTTGAGGTATATACAGGGAGGTCATAAAAAACTTCCCCGATATAGGAACTTCTAGGGGTTTATCTGCTCAACCAATAGAAATGAAATTCAAATATTGTTAGCTGAAGATATTTGCTCAAAACTGTGATGATTTAAAATCAAAGCGCTTTCGCGATGACTGTTATAGTGAAAATATTTCGAAATTTTCGAATGGCAACATCCATCCTTTTCCTGCGTAAATTTATCAGCATATTGAAGGACCATAAAGTTGCCGGCGTAAAACGTTTGCAAAGTACCAATGACAACATAGAAAGGACTCACATTTATACACTCCGCATAATTCACAGGTATAGATAGTAAAAGCTTCGATCTCAGAACACCATGTTCAAAACGTTGCTTGTAGAAAATCTTTAATAAACAGTGCGAAGAGTATTTTTTCAGTCAGGTGTTCGAACTTGCTAACGAGATGACACTTACAGGGAAACAATGAGCTGAATTGATTAAGCTATTTTATCTAAACAGGGAATATGCTCCGATGCAGTATGAGTTTATCCGTGAAATCATATGCTAAGACGAGGCTCAGGCTACGTGATTTGCTAATAAAATTTGAAGAAATTGAATGCACTTGTGATAGAATGCAATCTGGTCGACCATGTATTCTTGTTTAAGTGCATAATATGATCGAGTGCACAACATGACTACTGCAGGTGTATTGCATACTACAGGAAGTATTTCCAGCAGTCTGGATGTACCGAAAACCATACTTCTCAAGTTTCTGAGCTCTGTTCTACGGAGGTTTCCTTATGGTTTCCATCGCGTCCAAATGTTGTAACCTGGAGACCAGCAAGAACGCATAGACTCTGCAAATTTTCTCCTCATCAGATATGATGAATATAGCAGGTAGCCGCTACGGATATTATGGACGGGTGAGGTGAATTTCTTAACTGGGAACATAAATTCCAAGAACTGTGCTCCCTAACCTGACGAAAATTCTTAGGACGTGGCACCAGCGCCTTTACGCGAAGTTAAACTGTCTGTGCTCCTTTTCTACATACATTACATTTTTCAGTCTGCAAGGTAGTTTTTGCCTTCTTTTCGCATGCTTTCGTGGCGCAGCGGCTAATCAGGAGATCTAGAATTAGAATTCTGACGAGAACACTGCACATTTTTCACGTCGAAAAACCTGATGACTCTACAATGGTTCTCGAACTAAAAAGGTAGTAGGCACTAATTCATCACCACCAGGATTTGGGCGATTGGGTTCCCTAATCTCCAGTCTCCTTAGAAGGAGGAGCATGTAAGGTATATTCTCCGTTCTTTCAGCGTGTCTTTGAGCTGTCACTAGAAGGATGTTCGAAGCGTAATCGGGAGGCTAAGAGTTCGAATCATGGAGAGGACAGTGCCCATTTTTCACGTCTTCTGCATCGAAACACCTAATGACTCTAGAACTTAAAAGAAGACGGAAATATTTTTACATATAGATAAAGTCTTTTAGGTTACCCACATTGAGGACTTCAGCATTTCAAATAATAACACACAAGCTATATTTTGAAAAAGAGTCTGGTTATTCTTGATACCAAAGAAAAAAAGGACCTGTCTCTTCGAAACTCTTTTCTGTAATGAAAATGCAAAGTAACCTCAAATGTCCAAGGTAACTGGGAATGTAAGTACCTCGATGTGAGAACACAGAATTCTCACAGTGCCATCATCGATTCTTGTATCATTATCAAGCGCTAACACGTGCGTCGAAGTGTATAAAAACTGGAAAGACTGGTTTATCTTTCTCATTTCTCTTTCCCTATTCCCTCTTCTTCTGTTTGACGTCGTGTTAACGAGTGTGTGTAACGAGTCACCATCGTTCCTGCATATTGTGCACGTGGAATGTCGTCGTATTATGCATAGAAAGAAGCAGAATTAAGAGATGTAATATCTAAAGTAAAATGCTGGGTTTGAGACTCACTAAGTCCTGCTGCCGTGAATAACATAAAATAAACGCTCAAGCAGAATATCAATAGGTGTTCAACTTCAAGATGTGCTTGACCAGCGACACGGTCACCACGTGTTGATAAGTGTGTTAAAAAAATGTGAGTGTAAAAAAAGAAGAGCTGGCACGTGTGAAACAAGACCGCGCGATAATACGAAAATGAATATGACAAATTTTCAACCGCAAAATTATTCGATGAGACAGGATTGCACGAATAGTGACGCTTCGGCACTCCACGAACATTCCATTTTTAGTTATCGCACTGTGTGTATCTAAGTTATGATATTTTAATATTTTATATGTGTGTGATAAATGTGCCTTATTTAATCCAGAAAATGTGTGCGATAAAATAAATGTGAGATTGGAAAAAGAGAGTATTCGGCTCATGCATGCATTATTGGGTAAGTCATTTTATTCTATTTAGTAAAGATCACGCAATGTACTAACCACTAAATTTTAGTTTAACGATTTACGCGGAAGTAATTTGTATTTGATATTGTTAGTGTCGTTACTTTTAGGCGGTCACGCCAACAACACCACATTAATGGTGCAGTAACACAACACTCGAATAATTGAGATCTAGGTTAATACACACTAAATTTTAAATCATGTAAATTATTTTTTTCGTTTTCTGAAACTTTTTTATTTAAAATTCTAAAAAGGAAGATACGCTTACTAAAATTTTATCTAATCCCTTTTATAAGTAAATGAAATAAATTTCTGTCATTTAAACATACAATCCATAGAGGACTAGTTTTGTGTGCGTGACAAAAATACGTATTTATGAAAACCTCTAAAAACGAATTCCATCAAACCTTATACAACTTATCAGAATTTTCTGGTAATGATTTTGTACCTATGTTAATCACAACAAATTTTGTAGGGGATGTTTCTATATGTCATGTTTTTGTCTGTGTATCAGCACAGTAGCGCCATGTTTGCATCGACAAATGATCCACAGAAAAAAAAAAAACATCAGAATGTTTATCTAAAAATTAAGGAGTTTTGCGTAAGACTTCAGGATGGCTAATTTCCGCATTATTCTTTTCAATATCATTGTCATCCTAAATATCATTTTAATCATTGCAATCGTTTTATTCTGCGATCTACGGAACGATTAAATTCATTGTCTGTCAGAACTTGAAATCTTGATTAGTTGTTTTCTATATTTCATTTGTGTACTACAATACTGTCACAACTCGAAAAATATGAATTTTAAGTTATGACAGTATCCATGTCTTCTTTGGAGTAACAGCACTAGCACATAGTTTAATTCCATACCCACACTAACAGCTGACAAAAGTATCTCTGTTGCTTTTTTTGGTTTACTGCTTAATGTTGGCTGGAAAATAGCACCTTTCAGTTTACGAGCCAGACGACTTTTCTGATGCAAAGGATCTCACAGATCAGGCATGCCTTTAACAATGACACTATACAGCAACATACTATACTTTAGCAACTTTCTGTACTCTATGCATTTATCTTGGCCTGTATAATCATGCGTTTATAGACAGCTCGTTCTCTTTGAAATGTTGAAAGGGTGTTTGTGGCTTGATTATTTCGCCGTTCCTGCTTGAGGCGTCTCCTTAGAGCTCGGTACTTGCGCTGCTGTGTGCACAGTTCTCCTGACCACCAGTTTAGAGTATGCAGTCGTTTTGAGGTTCTGACTGGAAGATGTATTTCACATGTGGCCTGGATGGTTTCCATTATTTTGTTTGTGAGCGTTTCCATGTGCTCTTGTGTATAAGCGTGATCCAGCAGGGTTTCTAGGGACTTGAGTTTTGTGCGAATGTCTCATGTAAATGGGCGAATTTTCCTGCCCGGAAGGTTATATCTTCTGACGATGGTGACGGAAGTGGCATTGTCAATATTGAAGGTAATATATCTGTGGTCTGATAGGCTGATTTCATCTGCCACCGTCCAGGCTTGGACTAGATATGCTGCTGATGAGGTAGACATCGTGAGGTCTGGCCAGCCTTGTGCGAATAATGTGTCAAACGTTGGTGGAACGTTGAGTGTGTTATGCACTACGAGGTTTTGTGAGGAGATGTAATCCCCGAGCAGACGGCCTTTTGAGTCTGTAGTAGCATTACCCCAGCTAGTGTTGTGTGCTTTGTAGTCTCCTGCCAATAGTAACTTGGATACTTTAGTGTGATTTAGGATCTTGTTGGTCGATTCCAGAAGGATGTCTAGGTCTTCTCCTAGAGATGAGTACTGTGAGGCTAATGCTATTGTGAGACTATTAACTTCTAGTAGAATAGCTACATTGTCGCGTTCTAAGGTTATTATCATAGGTAACCAGTCAGGGTTGCAGCAGATCAATATAGCTCTTGGGGGTTGTTCGGGGTTCGGTTTTTGGAATATATGCCATTGTAATGGAAAGCCCACTGCCTGTCCATTTCAGGTATAAGGCTCTTGTATGAATAACAAGTCTATCTTTTATTCAGTTGCGAAGACAACTGCTTGAGCAGTTGCGGCCTTTGCCCGTTGTAGATTGATTTGGAGACATTTGATTGGCTGAGGGTTAGTTTTGACCATCCTGTTAATGATGTCTTGCTTAGCTGTTTGAGGAGATGAGGTATCTTGTGGCTGTCTCTTCAGTATCTGGACAGGCTGTGGCTGGGTATTAGTATTCTGTGTTATCTCGTATGATCTGCTTCCTTCGGTTGTATTGTGGGCAATTTGGGTGGTATGCTGGATGGTCGAACCTGTGCCTAAGGCCGTAGAGGGAATTGGCGTCTCCGCAGTTAATGCACTGTGGCTCCATGATTCCCTGCATCTGTAACATCTCTTGATGCCAGTGTACTCTGTAACTTTGTGGCCTTTCCATCCGAGGAAGATTTTGTTATGCTGCATGAGAGCTCGGAAGCTCGTGTGCTCACACTCGAAAATCAACTTGACTTTGCCGCTGTTGCGTTCTTTGAGGCGATGTAACGGTTTGAAGGTGCTGCTGGGCATATTTGCTGTCGCACTAATTTCTGCGAGGACTTCCTCTGGAGGTATGGACTCTGGTAAATCATGGACTGCGCACCTTGGCTTGCGTCATGTCTTCAAGATTCATGTTATATATAGTTTTCATGTATCGTGTGGTATGCAACAGTCTAAATGCTATACTTATACAACTAACCAATGTCATTAGTACCATTGAGTATCATCCAGTAATATTTCGTGTAATATCACATATCATGTATCATTGAATGTCTCATATAATACTATACTGCATATGTATGTCACTTAAAGCACTAGTTCTGGCAAAGTACTTATCGGCCCTTGTTTGGGAATTTTTTTTTTTTAATTTTAATTTTAATTTTATTTTATTTCATTTTTTTTTATTTATTTATTTCTATTACATGACATTCAAAATATATGCTGGGTCTCTGGGGATTTCGTGCGGCCCCTCCCTTCCCCATACCATCTTGGGTTACTTTAGATAAAGGGGGACGCGGTGCTATACCAATTAACCACTATGGTAGAGAGATGGTGCTCGCGTCCTCCGTCACTAAACTAAACTAAACTAACTTTCTGTACTGAAAGTAAAAAAAAACAATCACTGGATTACTTCTTCTAGTGGTTAATCACTGGATTCTTCTTCTATTTCTATCATTTTAAAGAAACATTTTAATACTCTCAGTGTGAAAGCATCCAGACGTGGGAAACTTTTGCAGTCCTTCCAGGATGTAATACTGTAAAATAATCCGAGAAGAAATTTGACGATCTACAAAATTTAATCGCTAGCAATGCAATACCAGTCTGTTATTCAGTATTTTACAACAATATAAAATTTGAATCATACAAATAACTTCTACTTTAAAACATAATAAAATTATTCCTTTTCTTTTGTATTTTAATCCATGTAACATTGAAATATTAAGAATAGGATTTTATAATTTTCTAGTATATGTCATAATGCGATTGCATTACTAATAAGACTTATTTTTTTTTTGTTTCCCTTTTTTTTTTTTTTTTTTTTTTTCATTATTCCGATATTTCTTCACTCATGAACTTCCGGTATAGTTCAACATAATGTTAAAAATGACAACATTCAACAAATTTGCAACATTTTATTATTAAATAAGATTAATATTCTAGCATTTCATAATTATTATTATTAACCGTTTACTTCCACGCCTATCGAATTAATTTCCACTTTTCGTTGCCCTGCGTTGACAACACGCTTTTGAGTTTTTGTCGTCGGAAGAATTCGGTCGCTAAAAGCGTATCTGATCTATAACTGTTGTAATTCTTATTTTAAAGCTTATCTGTATTGTTGAATTATTACTAAATGTTTACGGGTAAATGTTTTATTATTATATGTTTACAGTTTGATTTGTATAAACCGAAAGTAGTTTATTAGAGTTATTTCTAAACGTAACTTCTCACTCCGGCGCCATTTGATTAACGGCCACTGAACATTTGGAGGCACCGACGAGATTCGAACTCGTTATCTCCTGTTTATCATTTCTATGGAACTTCTTAATCCACCAAATAAGCATGTGATTCATGTATTTCTAAACCAAAGAAAAATGTTTATCTCAAAACTTCATTTTTGGACTTGCGTTAGTATTGCAGCTCACGAACAACACAGTTAGTTTCCGCCAAAACGTTTTAGGAAGTTAAGTTTTCTGTTATATGTTCATATTCTATAATACTTTCAAAAAAATTATCCGTTAGAAGAGAATTCTTCAGATGATTGAATTTCGCTGCGCGTTTTCCAAATACGATGGTCAACTGGAAGGGTAATCCAGAATTGTTTTCATAAGCCAGTCTTTTTTACTATTATAATTATTATTATTAAAGTTCTCTCAAATGTATATGTAGAAAAGATTGATCACTTCATCATCGTACACATTACTGATCATATAACAACACCTTCAGTAACCAAATGGAGTGGAGCTAAAAACATTAATCTCAATTATGTTTAAAAAAAATCCGGGAATATTTAGAGAATACGGAACATATTTCAGAACATATCTGTAAAACAGTTATGTGTTACAAATACATATCCCAGTACATCCCAGATATATTTCTTAAAGATCTTATCCGGAATCTACTGTAGTTAATTTAAAAGTCAGGGACTGCTAGATCATTGATATTATTGTCAACCGGGAAAACATTGAGTATTTTTTATATAAAAAGGTTTATTATCGAAATTTTAAAAAACAAAAGTCTGTCTCGAAGTTAATGACGTTATGGGCATCTTTATTTCATCACAAGAAATCAAATGTTCATAATAATTAGTTAGACGCACTTTAAATTAAATAAATTTTTAGTTTTAGCATTTATGTATATTATTAAAAATAAAATAAATTACTAAGAAGCCTGTTTATTTCTTTAAATATCTGATTTTACCAAACAGTTATTATTTCTAAGATAAATTATAGAACTTATGTTACATCGAATACCATAACAGTGGAAAATGGTGGCTTTTAAGTTAATCCGGAAGATAAATTAAAGAAAATACGCTTCGTATAGTACGTGTAGTATTTGTTAAGACATGTGGATTATAAATGCTTTGTAGCGTAACGTAGTTAATGCTTTTAAAATTATAGGAATACTCATCTGAAGGTGTTTCTAAAGTCAATAAAGATTTAAATTTACAAGAATTGTATTTATCTCTTCAAATCTCTCAGTTTGTTAAGCAACTGTAGTTTGAAAACTTATTACGTCAGGCCGAATGGCAGCACTGGTCCTAATACCTATTTATCAAATCTCTTGAAAATTAAAATTAAAGATATAAATATTCCAGCGGTAGTTGCTCCTGCCAAATCTCGTAGTAGATATATGCTTAGTAATACAACTTAACATAATTACAGAAGCTTTAAAACGTGGAAAAGGTGACTGAAACATCTGCTACCTTAAAAATACGAAAAAAAGGAAAATACTCGCATCTTTTGGCAGTACCTACAATTGCTGAAAGTTCTTTAAAACCTTCTGAACTTTCCGAACTTCGAATCTAACTTTTAGCCACCTATTATTCATTTCCAGAGAGATAAGCTACACCTTTGATTATTAATCAATCATGCTATTAGCTTACCGAATAAGGTGAAAAGGAAAAAACTGATGATTAATTATTTTCATTCAGAAAGTATCTTTTCATAGTCCTTGCAAATGTCACCGGGCAGTGCGATACTAGTTACATTTGCTCCTAACTTCAACAAAGAACATACTTTGATGATTAATTGGAAAATTAATGGTAAAAGTTAAGTTATTGATATTAATTATGAAGGGCAATTAATGATAACTAAGTTGTAATAAGTAATACAAACACAAATAAGTCATAAACTCTATTTAAGACACAAGTATTTTCTCACGTACAAGAATAATAATAGGAGGAAACTTAGTCAAACAAAATGAAATATTCGTATAATTTTCTTTGCATGTTAACAGAAACTCTGAAAAATAATTTTCAATAAGTATTTCTATATTAAGAAAATGATGTGCGAAATGTTTCTGAAATTATCTGGCAAAATGCAAAGGCTGGGGCCGCGAAATAAGCAAATTTTGTAATTGAATGCATTTGTGGAAATGGCTAGTTAAGTGCTCATCGTAAAGAAAATATGAATAAAGCTAAGTAAGAAAGGCAATGTCAAAAGAAACAAATACTTTAATGATTTAATTTTTTACAATATGTTTTCGAAAGTACAACCCTCGACAATAATACAAGAATCACATGGGGAAAGCATGTTATTTGTGCACATTATCAGAGATCGCTGGCATTTCAAGAACATTTCTGGCAATAACTGATAGATATGGGTATTAAATTTTCATCTGACTCCTTTTTTTTTTTCTTCCTTTTTTTACTTTCTTAAACCATCCTATTAATGTGCTTGAACTGTTAATCTCTCCTCAGAAGAAGAAATTTGTGCATGTCGAATCTGGTGATTGTTCTTGGCCAAAGAGCAACTCCACCTCATTTAGCGCAATGGACACGTTAAGTAGAGTCAAGGTAATTTGTATTTCTACTGCTGAAGTTCAGCTGATGCTCTATCTGTCCAAATGGCGTTTTGGAACCACGTTCGTGTGCTGGAAGGTGGAAGAATATCAGAAAGGGGTTATTTTTCATAATATTTGTAGAGAGTATGCGCGATAAAGCAGTTAAGTAGAACGTACGAACCTGCTGAATAGTTGTATATCATATCAGCGGAAACATTAATGGAAAATTTTACTAGACATATATGTGAAATACAGCTGAAAACATAATTTATTAACAATAGAAAGAAACTAAAGTCACTAGGTAAAGCACTGATCTTGTAATGTTGCGCGCTTCCAACCTCCAACCTGCATGCAACAATAGTGGTGACTGATAAGAACTGGAAAGTAGACCAAAGTCTTGAGAAGGGTTTAAATCCCTTTTTATTCAACTTTAGAATTTACAAATGCGTGCTCTTGACGCTCACAAACTACGCCGACCCAGCGGCAAAATAAAAATAAGAAACTAAGAAAAGAATAGTAACAAGTGACTAACTACGAGGCTCTCTAAACGTAACTAACCTCACCGCGTTCTAAAATACCGCTGATAATTCAGCAAACTTCTGAATATTACGTTGAAACATTAAAAAAACTGCCAAGGCAAGCACACAGGCCGAAACGCGTGGTTCTTCAATTTCTAACTAGCCACCTCCACGCTCGTGAAGCAAGAAAGCACAGCTTCGAACTCGTTTCCTTTCTATTTAACTCAGAATACTTCCGCTGACAATTCGAATCCTTGCGTGTTCTACTAAAATTTACATACTCTGGCATTGGCAATTCCAGGGGAAAGTGAAGGCTTGACAGGAAAGATAATTTAAACTTAAAATAAATGTTAGTTAAAATAAATATAAACCTTACAATCTAATGAGGCTAACAACACAAGAATTTTATAATTAGGAAGAATATAAACAGCTTACGTCCCTCCAAAAATTATCAACCAGGAGTCTTTAATTGGGGCTGAGGTATTAATTTTTTAATGTATAAACATAAATTTCTGTACTTAGATGAAAACACACGCACTAACACACCAACACTAGCACGGAAGTATATCACGGAAGGCGCCGTCGAATGCACGGAGGTGTAAATACGTGGTATCCGTCAGAAATAAAACACTAATTTTACGCAAAAGAAAATGTACGAGCTTAGAACACAAATCCATTGATAGAGAGCTTATTCCTGATTACAGGGATACGAGATTTGAGCACTTCAAACTACTTACTACGCTGTAGAATGTACTGCTCTACTTACTACGTAAAGCAATCAATCATACGTCTTGCCGTGGGCCAAGTAAGCATTGCTCCTCCATTTTTATCCACACAGAATCCGCACCTAAATGCGCCTTCTGACAGCTTCAATGCTCTTGAGTGTTAATTGCGTACAGCTTTTTAGCGCAAAGTGTTTTCTTTATTATTATCATTATTCAGAGCGTCTATTACAGTAGTATTTATTTATCATTTCACTGATTAACTGAATTTTTGTCAGTTGAATTTTAGTATTATTTTTAATATTTTGTACAGTGCATGCCAATAATTAAGCTTCTATCTACTGTCTCTAAATTATGGTGTCACCCATGAATGGCCATGGTAGTGCTTCTGACATGATCAGCGCAATTTAAATGTGGTTCTGCCTTTCTGGCTGAGCAGAATTATCATCTCCCTTCATATTCCAACAGCTTTAGAGTAGAATTTGTGTTGACTGCATTTATTATTTCACGAAAGGTATTCTTCAGTCATTTGTTTTTATTTCATCATTTATTATAGTGCTACTTGTGTGCGCAAGTGTAGTGTACCAGTTATGACTTGGTCCGATGGAGTGTTACAATACTCAAACAGTGTTTTTGTATAACAATATTGTCAAGTATTGTTTTATATTAACTCGACACAGTAAATATGCATACAGCATCACTATCATCTCCATCTGATCCGCAAGCTCTACGCTTTCTGTGCAAGTTTCTCCAAAAGCAAACACGTTCACTCCCTGATATTTCTCCCTTCACATTCAGGACTGAAACAGTCAATCGTATCTGCGAACAGTTCCACTTATTTTTGCAACGAGCCAAAGACTCATGAATACTTAACGCAAGGGGCAGAAAGCAGTTCACATCCTACAACAACACGGTGAGGAAAGTCGTTGCGGAGCAAAATCCATATTACGCCCAGCAACAGGGGCAAGTACAGGCATTAGAAGAACAATTCGGTGAATTTCAATAGAAAAGAACTTTTAGCCATGATTTCTAACCATAATATCCTGCCTTCGATAATCCCACCACGAAGCATGTCACCAGCAGAAGTTCAGGAATTTGAAGAAGAGTGCGAAATTCCTTTCCCACTTGTCAAACGTAAAAAGATATTGGCTCAGAAGTATTTGAGATCTGACCACATCTTGCTTCTAAAACAGGTAACAGTGAACGTTTTCCAGAGCAGATTAGGGAGCAATTAACTCTCGAAATAAATATAAGAGCTTTAGGCATTGATGTTGAAAGGGCAGAGATACCAATCAAAAGAACTTCTAATTAGGTATAAAGAGAAAGATCCCCTCGAGGCATTATTTAAGGCAATTAATGATAAACTTTCATTATCGGAAACAGTCTCTATTAGAACTCCTAGTTTCAGGAGAAAGGCAGTTATCTTGTTTAGAAATCTCTTCATTGCAAAAGCTAACGGTATTCGACAGACCTTATACAGCTAGGATTTAACACCTGTGTTTTTAGACAGTATCACAAGGTTGCAGACTGTTAAAATTGACATAGGCTGGGGCACTTTAATGATACGTTAAAAACAACTCCAGCTTTCGTAACCTATGATGGAAATCAATAACCGAATAAGCGCGCAGCGAAAGTTCCACGCTGCATTAACTGCAATGCATCTAACCAATCGTGAAGCAGGACATTTGCCACTACTCATCTATCAAGTTCCAAAGTATGCCAAACATATAAACGGAGTTGCTGAGACTTAACGCCCAGCACAAGGTAGCCGCCCATACAATGCCAATATAAGTTCTATTTATAATTTCAATGTACTTCACTGGAATCTTGGACCTTGTGAGGCGGCCACAACACATGCTGCCCAAATAATTTTGGAAAACGATATCACCATAGCTCTCATCCAGGAGTACTACACATGCAATGGAAAACTTCCTGGTTTTAGTCTCATGAACGTTTTTCATTCTATAAAAAATCTAGCAGCCATTGTTTACAATGGCCCGCTTTCCCCGCTCATACTTTATTTGATTTATGGAATTTATAGTACATCCGCTCATACTTTATGGACTTTATGAGATTCCTTAAGGGGATTTATAGTGTCAGTACAGCTGGACAGTAGAAATTGAAGTATTGCCTTTATCATCGTATCTTTGCTACATTCGAGAAACTTCTCCGAAGCCCTTCCAGAAATGGAGCTAATCCTTATGTATAATATAAAATACAATATCTTAGCAGGTGATTTCAATGTGGCAAGCAGTCTCTGGAGTATTCCTTCAGATAATTTCAAAACATCTGCAGCATTGCACTACATCTCGTTTCACAAGCTAAACCCAGTCTACCAGACTTCTGGACCACCCGGTCTCAAGGCTATCTAGATTTGACATTGACAACAAGCATTACATTTCTAATAGTTCGTGGATGGAAAATAAGCTAAAGTCCCTCGTACAGTGATCATCGCTTTATAGAACTCTTTGTACAATACGCAATGTAAGAATCGATACAAAACCAAATTCATTAACATGTGAAAATTCAGCGCGTTCACCGGCACAATCACTTCAATCTGTGAAAAGACGATTAAAAGGAAAAAGTACGTTGCACCCAGCATAAGTTTCCGGCTGATTAATGAATTAACAAATCAGAGACTGAAAGTGAGAGCTCTTAGACTCAGGATGCAGAGCTATCATGTTCCCGAATAGTGACAATCCCGAGCAATCATTTTTAAAAACCACAGAGCAGCATGCAAAAGATCAATTAACAACAGAGCTAAGCCGGTATCATGGAAGACATTCTACAGTGACACAATAACAAGTATGGTGCTGTCTTTAAAGTAGCCCACGATATGGTGTACCAGCCATTAAATCTGAGTACTTATATCTGCACAGGTGATAGCTCCATGCAAGTGATCCAGCACATTTTCTATAATAATCACCCAATTATGACACACGATGACCCAATTATGGACACAAAGCTGCGACGGGATATTAGAACGAGTGTGGAGTAACACCTGTTCTTGAGCATATAGGATAGAGAACCGATGCCAGCTGCAAAAGAACTCGGAACTATCGCAAAATCCTTATATTCTAATAAAGCACCAGGGTCAGATGGAATTAATAACAATATAATTAAACCTATATATTGCGCACATCCAGCGATACTAAAGTCATACGTAACAGCTTGCTGGAGAAATAAGTACTTTCAAGCAGGAACAAAGATAATAGAAATGGCACTCTTTTAAAGGATGGGAAAGATCCCAAAAGAATAACTTTATATCGTCCCATCTATTTCCTCCTCGCTGTAGTCAAGATACTCGAAAGCATAGTACTCCAAAGAATTATGTTCTTGATAAATTCAAGACATTTCCTGAGTTCTAACCAATTTGATTTCATAGGTAATCTCTCAGTGGACCAAGTCTTAAATCATGATCTATCCAAAATCTCTATACAATTTACTAAAGAGCTTCTTAAACAACAGACACATCCAAGCCACAACAGACAAAGGAATCTATATAACTCCATTAACGGGGGCTGCCCACAGAGGTCTTTCTTGCCTTGGGCCATTATTATGGAACATAGTAGACTCTGCCTTCGTCCTGTTTGTGGATGATGAAAATATAAACATTCAAGCATATGCAAATGATTTTCTGCTAGTTGTAAAATGTCGCTCAAGAAAAGAGTAGGAAACTAGAGTCCAACATGCAGTAAACTTATTCACAAGCTGGGCAGAAGATCATAAGTTCACTATATCTGTATCTAAAACGCAAAGCATATTCGTTAGTCCAGAACTCATTAGTTATGTAACTCAAAAAATCGATACAAAAACCAAATTCATTAACATGTGAAAGTTCTGGGATCTTTTATATAAGGTACGAGTAGGACGCCATACTTATACTTCTTGTGTAAAAATGGATGAAAATAATATTAAAATTGTGAAACACATGAAATACTTGTGTGTTTACAATGGTAACCGACTTACGTGATATGAACATATCTCGCAAATTAAGCAGCGATTGCAAAAGTTGTCTAACTCGTTCAACAGAACTACAACAACCAAATGGGGAGTACTGTCTCGGAAGATAAGAATATGGTATCGGAAAGTAGCTGAAAATTTATCCTTGCATGAGCCCTCTATGTGGGGTTCTCGTATCACAAAATGTATCAGACATCTGCAACTTACATCTGCACAACGACCTTCTCTCCTGACCATCTGTCGGGGATACAGGATGTCCCCCACCAGTGTGCTAAACATCTTAGCTGGCCTTCCCCTCCTCCTCGTCATACAAAGGAAAAATGGCATAGTCTGCCCACTTAGCCTTCACACTAATACATCTCTGTGCGAGAGAGAATTCATGAGCTCTGACTTTGGGAGCAAAAGCCACATAATGCCCTGCCAACCTGCAGAATTCTAGTTTGATACGAAACTACAAGCGGTATCAACTTTGGAGTTATATGCGCTATACACTGAATAGATCATATGGGGACCAAGACTTTGTGGCTTCTGTGTGGAGGCACCAGCAGAGTATTTACCTGGGCACGAAAACTTAATTCTGCGAATACAGTGTTCCAGGTTGAACTTGCAGCAGGTCACTATAGCATTCTGTTTGATCACGAATTAACCATACCATACATTCGGACTCAGCATCAAATATCCACTCTATTCAGGGTTGGAAAATTCGGAACGGTGGAGTGAAGGAGATTCAGAGAAAGCTACTCTCCTTGACAGCGAATATCAGACCAAAGCTTCAATAGATCCTTGTACACAATGGAGTACACGGTAATGAAATTTTGAAATTGGCAGCCAAGGACGAATGTACGCAGATACTGTATGTACCATGGTCGGTCGCACATGAAAACAACCACTAAGATCCTTCTGCTGGAGCAATGGTAAACTTCTTGGGCTAATGGCCACACTGGTAGCAGAGTCCCAAGATCCTAGTGTCAGAGATAAATTACGCAGAGCTTCTTCTGAACTGACACAATTCCTGACGAGATATGGCTTATACATGATTCTATTTATTTCGTTTCAGCTTTCGGGACAGTGAGAAGTGCATATGTGGAGAGGTTGGAGACCCTGACAATTATATTTTTGTCTATACCTCTCAGATGGTATAACGGTTAGGAGAGCCTACTGCAGTAGCGAAAGGCCCAGGTTCGAGCTATGGCTGTTATTATACGTATTTTCATAGGAGGTAACGGTGGCTCACCTATTAGGTGCTTTTAGAATAAAGTGACCTCCATTTCCGACCTTAGTATTGACCATGGCTAAGTCGGCTAATTGCCCAATGGAAAAAAAAAATTTTTGACTGTCCAGAAACAAGTGCTTATAATTTCCGCATTCTATTAGCTGAAAACAAACATACCAAATAATATCTGCTGCAACACACACACGCTCAGACGTATCAACAAATGCACTTACATAGCTCTTGAAATCTCCCTTCGATTAAATAATTAAATGTCATACTGCCATAGCTAAAGGCAGTAAAATGAAATGTCATAAACTTGAAAAATGCATAACACACATTATTTCAAGTTAACAGTATATATCAGCACACTAGATGTCTTATTGAGTACTGTTTGGACTTCTATCTCCAATGTAAATTCTGAATAACACTATTAATATACGCACAACAGATTTCTGAAGTGCATTAATATTGAAATATAATAGTTTATCATAATATTGTTCTAAAATTATAATTGTATTATACCGCTATATACTTGTACTGGTACACCAGTACTTTGATATTGCATAATATTTTGAGTGCTTACGTTATGAATTATATTATTTAGTGTACAGCATTATTTTATTTGTATACATGTAATAGTATATTGTCATTATTTATCTTATGCATCTATTTTTAAATGAGTACAAGAATATGTTTGCAACGTATAGTATTTCGAGAACCCACAAAAAGACAGCTCTGTTTTTAAACCAAAACTAAAAGAACAGCACATGCACTGCCCCTACAGTTTAATAGCAGTACAAATCAAAACAGACTGCTTTAGCCACATGGCTGCCTATATTCCTTACACTGCAATGCAACTATTGCTTTTAAATAGCTTAATTCAATAACAGAGTGATTTAATTCGGAAGATCCTATATTTTGCAGACTGGCAACAGTCTCAAATGAAAAAGAAACCAAAATCAAATCATGTTTCTAAACTAATAGCCATTCTTACCTTACTTTATTATGTAAATGGTATTTTCTAAAAAATAGTGTTTTTCATGTGTCAATTTAGAATGTTGTGTTGCTCAAACGGTTAATAATAAGATTAGAGTGGCTTCGTTGTGATCTAACTAAATGTGCCTTTAAAAGCATGCTTAAAATAATATCCTGTTGCCTTTATTAAAAGTAAATCAGTAAATGCTTTTATCAAAACATTAATAATTTCTTTTGTTTTTAATGGAGTGAACCATTACAAAATGCAAGTTAAATAACAATATTTTACATTAACTTGCAACTAAAAAAATAATAGTTTTCTAATTTTCTTACCATATCGAGATCATTCAAGGTAGTTTGTATGCACCTTGAAATTTGAAATAAAGGGAAGTTACTATATACGCAAAGCATAAAAAAGTCTTCTTGAAAAGATTGGATTAACTGGCCATATTCATTTGAGTTTTTTCCCATTTCTGACACAATCATCGCATTTATCATTCTTTTCAACATAATCACCATATTTATCATCCTGGATAAGTGATTTCTTTCTAACACCATGCATTTATCTTCGGAATTTCAATAAAATTCAATTTATTTTTGTATCTGAAACGGAAATAAAACTGTTAGTTTGAATTTTCTTATGGCTGCATCAAGTTATACCTAAAACAGCCCTTGTTGTCAAAGAATGTTCTTTGACAGGTGGGAAACACAGAAGTAATTGTTATTCACATCAAGCTTTGAGTAAATCAAAGAATACAGCTGAAGAATGAATAAAAATAAAAGATTTTAAAAGAATAGCCGTGGCGAGATTTATTTTCTTTAAGCGGTCTTACCCTAATCTTCAACGAAAGCTCTCTGCTTAATATTCACGATGAATTGAAATTAGAGTAAAAGAGTATGCAAATCAAACCATGGGGTTTCGGAAAACCTCTTGTTGCTTTATTCTTTTATTTGTTATTCTTACGCAGGTATAATTAATAAATCTTTATTTTCAAATCAACTGGTAATTATTCCTACTTGAAGAAGTTTCTAGAATAACAATTTAATAATAATGGAATCCTTCCGGAGTTATTTTAGAACGAAAAATAAATAAAAGTATCTGATAAATAAACGGAAAAAAAAAACCAAGCGATTTTCATTTCTCACGTTTTCTAATTTTAAATTAACGACATTTACGTAAGTAGAAGAAAAATATGAAACTTATGTTCATCTCATGCATACATTACTACAATTATAGCAAAATTTAATAAAATAATATATACTTATTTTAATACTTAAAGGAATTAAAGTTCAAGTAACAAATTCTTTTACACCTGCAACATTCAAAGGCTTTGTCGAAAAATAACGGAAGAGAAATTAATATTGTTGCTATTCATCATTTTTTTTTTTTTTTTTGCTTATTTTTTAAATAGAGAGAATTAGACCATGAATTAAGGTATCTGAAAATATACAGTGTCTCACAAAAGAGATGGGACACTTGTGCTTTACGAAAGGAAACTGTAGTAAAATAAATTAAAAAAACATGTAAAATTTTTTGTGGGTGTGTTTCATACTTAAATTTAGTAACAATTATTACATAACATACATTTTCGCAAAATATTAAACTAGTAATTTAATAAAAATACAATTGTTTAGAACGGAGCAAAAAATGGCTCACATAAGTGATGGGACACTTACTTTTCCATCAAATATTTATCCAAAAATGTTACTTCTTGAAATGTTTTAATATTTTGTTGGATTGCCTTTTACTTTTAAAACGTGATTTAATCTTCTTGGGATGGATTCGACTATTTTTTTTTTTTTTTTTTTTTTTTTTTTTTTTTTTTGTGATTTCTGGGGTGATTTTACCCCATTCTTCTTGAAGCAATGATTTTTAATTGTTGTTTTGAAGAAATGGTGTGTTTGCGAATTCTTGATTCCAATTCTTGCCAAATATTCTCTATGGGATTTAAGTCTGAAGATTGTGGTGGTATTTTTATTATTTCAGGACAGTTATACAGCAGCCAGAGTCTAACATTCAAAGCAGTGTGCTTGGGGTCATTGTCCTGGTAGAATTTAAAATCGTTATGAAGGGTCAATTTTCGTGCTAAAGATTTCAAATTTTGATTTAAAATGTCAATATACTTGTACTGATCCATTATACTGTCAATAAAAACAAGATTATCAACTCCAGCGGACGACATACACCCCCATACCATAACTCCTCCTCCACCATGTTTTACTGTTGGCACAAAGTTCTGTTTGCGAAATTCTTTCCTAGGTTTTCTCTACACCAAGATTCTACCGTCAGAACCAAATATATTAAATTTACTCTCATCAGAAAATATAACTTCATTCCAATAATCGTAGTTCTTATTTATGTTGGATTTAGCGAAAGCCAGTCTCAGTTTTCTATTCTTTTCACTTACGAAGAATTGTTTCCTGGCTGCTCTACCGTGATATCCAGCAAATCGAATTACTCTTCTAATAGTCTCAGGATTAACAATTGCTCCATATAATGCTTGTAAATCAGCAGCAACTTTAGGAGCACTCATTCTTGGATTTTTTTTTTTTTTTTTTTTTTTTTTTTTTTTTTTTAATATTTTGAGCAATAGTTCGCTTTATTCCATTGGATAGCTTTGATGGTCGACCAGGTCTTCTTTTATCCTGAATGATATGATTCTTTTTATATCGTTTAATGATATTGAAAACTGTTGAATGACTCATGTTAACTGTTTCAGCAGTTTCTCTAATAGATTTTTCACGTTCAATATGCAAATTAATAACTAATTTTCGAATTTCAGGCAAAGTTTCTTTTCGTTTAGCATTCATGGCTACACAGAGCTAAAAAACACAAAAATTCCAAAACAAACTGGAGCGAAAGACTGCAGACGATTTTATAAATTATTGCCAATTGCTTTTGAGTAAAAATAAAAACCCAAAAAAATATTTTTATTGTAGTACATAGTAGTATCTAATGGTGTCCCATCACTTATGTGAGCCATTTTTTGCTCCGTTCTAAACAATTGTATTTTTATTAAATTATTATTTTAATATTTTGAGAAAATGTATTTTGTGTAATAATTGTTACTAAATTTAAGTATGAAACACTTCGGCAAAAAAATTTTACATGTCTTTTTTAAGTTATTTTATTACAGTTTCCTTTTGTAAAGCACAAGTGTCCCATCACTTTTGTGAGACACTGTAATTAACTTAGTCTCGTTCTTCTAAAATTTCTTGTAATGATGATAATATTATTTTCTAATAAAAGCTTCTACATTTGAATTCAACTCTTTTTTTCCACTGAGGAAATTAATTTTTACTTGTTTACTTTGAAACAGAAGCTTTATACGAAACACAGAAAGGTAAATTTGCTGTGCGGCCATTTGCAACTGATTGATGACGGTTCTCTGCATTATAACTTAAAGAAATTTTAATGCGTTGCTTTAAAACTGCGTAGTTAGAAGGATGACACTAGAAAAATGACTTGGCCGTAAATTCCACACATAATTTTATTTCTTGATAATGCACATCATCACTATGGGTGCGCTATGCTCCCCCAATTTTGTACAACTTACATCTTAAACAATGGACGAAATAAGAGAAGTAAAACTAGCAGCAAGGCGACACAAGCGTCTAGAAGCAGAAGGGAAGAGAGATAGTTGCGACGCAGTTGCCCTTTTTTATACCGAATTCCATTTCAGATCGCGTGACAGTTTAATGTCCAGATTTCATCGGTAGTGCGCATCAAAACCGTAGGAAGTTTAATTAGAAAAAATTATTGCAGTTTTTTTTTTAATAAAAACGGAAGTTAAAGGGTTATTATTAATTTATTATTTGAAGGATTTTGCAAGATAGATATTTCATATTTTACATATATATATATATATATATACATACTAGAGTTCGGCAGCGCATGGATTTCAGTAGACTAAGAGGAATGAACTTCGAAAAGAACAGTGACAGTTCCAGGGCAGCCTTTAGAGAGTAAGTGAATATTTCACTTATTCTATTAAAGAAATAAATTTTAAATACATTAAAAGTTGATAAAATTTAACAGAAACTTTCCTCAGCTAATTGGGTCCCATGTATTGTAAATTAACTTTACGTCGCCAAAATCTTCAAATAATTTTCTATCTGCATCCCATTCTCTTTTAGCATATTCAGAAGTATACACTTATTATAACGCAAAACCTCAGATTCTCAAGTGGAATTTATACCGACTCAGGTCTAAAAGTGCATTTGTGTTAGCTGGGAGTGTTAGAGCTAACAGAAAAATCAAGCTTTTATTTTCGCTCGTCGCAAGGGGTATTTTTCTTTCTTAGAGTCTCTCCATTATCAAAACCACACATAAATCATGCAAAGTGTCTCATATGGGGGGGGCGAAATACATGTGAGACGAAGCGTCTGGAAACTATCTCGTTGAAGGTCACACAGATTTCCTGATCGAAAAAAATGTAGAAGCAAGAAATAGCAAAACAGTGAGATGAAAAACGATGCTCGAATTACGCCGTTGAGAAATAACATAAATTGAATCCGATTTCGCTTTTAATCTATCAAACACGTCTGCATTCGCAAATCTTCCTTTTACATGTTCTGTTTTGCTGATATGCTAGCAGTTTTTAATTTTCAGGAAATGCAGATTTAATCACGGTTGAATGCAAATCCCGAATGTTCATATCAGAATAAAAATAACTCCAGTTAAAAAAAAAAGAAAGAAAGAAATTGTAATTGAATATTTCAAAGATAAAAATTTATTTCAGAATTCTCAACGAATCTACAAGTTAAATATGAATATTATGAATTTTCTGTCAGCACTTTCAAGCAAAACCAAAAGTAAAGATAAGCAATCGAAAATTCATTCAGTTAATTACTGCAAAACACGCAAAGGTTATTTGTCTTGAGATGTAAAATTTTAACAAAAGAATTTTTGATGGGCTCTTTTTTTTTATTGAATACTAGCCGCAGCGGGAAAATTCCTAAAGAAGAAAACCGAACATTAAATTTAAAAACTGCACAGAATTTTACTCTGCAGAACAACTTTATGAAAAAAAATTTCAATAAAAATGCATTTTACATATAAAAAAATACAATGAAATAAGCAATATCCCTTAATACAAATATTAATTATCCTACTAATTAAATTAACCAACTTCCCGTTGCAAAAGCTTAAGAATTCAAATGGTATAAAAGAAGTTAAGGACTTTGTTTGCTAAAAACAAATCATGCAAAACATTTTATATAATTAAAATTATATATAAATTAAACATAATATAAAAACGTTACAATGGAATAAGCAATAAATCTCATATTTTCAAGAGAAAACAGTCACCAGTCCGGTATCCAAAGAAAATAATGAAAAACTGCCAAAACCCCATTTCTAAAAGAATAAAACTATCATCAGATAGCAATAAACAAACAAAATTATGTTTTGTAGATGGCATACTTTAAAATATACAAACCTCTTTGCCATTACCTATTAAAGAGAGAGAGAGAGGAAAAAATAGGGAAATTCTTTCTGTTGTGCCTCGCGAGACACATGCCCGTCAGAATAAAATGATTGCGATGGGCGTGTTGCGTGGTGAAAAATCAAAAGAAAATAAGCAGCCTTTTATCTCATATTTTCAACAGTCAACAGTCATACAAAGCATTGAATGAAAAACTGCTACCAAAACCACATTTCTAAAAGAATGATAATATTAAAAAAAAATGCGATTACATTAAAAAGGTAAAATAAAAAAAGTCTGAAATAATCGTTTCGAGGTACTCTGGCTCTTGTCTGAATGCACCTATGTACCAAATTTCGTAACCCCTGGGTTTATTAGCTTACACGCAGCAAGAACGAAAGACACACACAGACAGACTCTTTCTAGAGATTTAAATTCCTTCTGCACCACATGGTATTACACAAGACTTATAGAGTAAGTAAACGAACAAAGTACAGTTACAGAATAAGTTTAAAAATAAAACACTACACAAAATAAAATAAACTTACAAATTCACAGATGACACGTAAGAGATAGAATTTACAAATGAAAGATAATGCCATTTTATCTTGGACAAATACGTGAAAGGGGGGATGTAATATTCATAGAATATAACTTAGAAATGAGTTCTTTTCGTCCTTCCGTAAGCTTTGAACAATAGAACAACAAATGTTCGACATTTTGCGCTCCCCCGAAGCTGCAGGGACGCAAGTCTGTATTAAATAATTTAAATCTCTTCAGATATGAGTTGAAATTACCGTGTCCAGTTGGAAATTTAGTAATTTCAAAATTGTAGAAAATTTTTTTCAATCATTGAGGAATGAAAGGAAAAAATAATTTAGTCGAACATGCAGTTGTAGAATTTCTGTATAATTACTTCCACTTCAATATTGTTTCATTCCTTCATTTTTTCTTGAATAATGGCTTAGGCAGTATCACAGGGATATTAACTTGAAGATTTGTAGCTTGTTTTGCCAACCAAACAACTCTTTCATTTCCTAGATTGCCGATGTGGCCACGTACACTGAGCAAAAGAAAGAAATGGGACAGTTCTATACTTTCCATTCTACTGTGCCGATTGACAAAATTCAACTTGCGTTTTTTATGTCTCGAAAGAGCGACTTCGGATATGTATTAGATTTATATATAGTATTGTTGTATTATAGATATTTTGACACAAAAGCAGGACTTTTTTGAAATAACATACCATTTTTTTTCCATATTTCAATTCTACGACTCAAATTACGCCCAACTACCAAGTTTGTAAAAATCGCACGAGTAGAAGTTAAAAAATTTAGCTGTTCATTGTTAATTGAGTTTGGTATATATTTATTAAACTCTCTTTCTTATTAAACTTATTTCAATCTTCCTTCCGAAAGTAAAAACATAAAAATGGTTATTCGAAGCTTACCCAACTACATTGAGACAGAAGATGTACAGAACGAGCTAAGTGAACTCGGGTTCAAAGCAGAATCTGTACACCAGCTCACAAGAAGGAGAAACGGTGATATAACTAAGCTCCTGCTCTTCCTTGTAACCCTTCCAAGCACTGAGAAATCTAAAGAAATCAAGTGGAATACCTCCTTCAGATGAGAGTTAAAGTTGAGCCCTATAAAGGACGTGCGGAACCCCTGCAATTTTACAGATGTCAGGGGTTTCACCACACCCAGACGAAATATAATCTTGAACCGAGATGTGTCCGATGCAGACAAGAACATGAAGCGACGCAGTGTGAGAAGGACCGCACTTCTCCATCAACCTCTGCAAATTGTCAAAAAGCACATACAGCCGACTTTCGTGGGTGTGAGAAGTTCCCAAAACTAAAGGACACTCCCAAAACCATGACTTACGTAGATAGATTTGTGACAAACAAATCATATGCAAGCGCTGTATCAGAAGGACTTCATTTCGAAAACATTACTGTGGTCAAACAGGTTTTAAAAGGCCTTACGGATCTGATCTCGATAATCCAAGAACCGGGAATTATGAACATCAACTCAATTATGAAAAACGATTCAGGTAAAGATTCGACCCGTACAGAAAATAATGGACCAGCTAACAATTAGATGTGTCCCGATCCGCATCACGATATGGAACGCTTGTGGTTTGCACAGCAGACTTCAAAAGCTGCAAAACTTCTTTATAGATTATAATATAGACATAGGAATAATTATCGAGACACATGCTTCCGCTGGACAGAGACTGTCAATCCCAAACTATGTCCGCCGAGAATCACGCACCGCGGCGGAGGAGTACTCATCTATGTTAAGAGGTGCTATCAATTCTGTTTAATTAATGATAAACAGGAACAAGAACTGGAATGTGTCCTTCTCCCTTCCTTCTATAGCGTCTACTTTCGTGCTGTATACAATGCGCCTAAAAGCAAGTTCTCGCCTGAACTTCTAGCAGAACTTTTACCAGAAGACACCCCCTCATCGCTGTTGGCGACTTTAACGCCAAACACAGAGACTGGCTGTGCAGAAGAAGTAATGTTAACGGAAATACTATCCACAACTTTGTGCTGAATAACCCCCTGGCTCTCCATGTACCAGGAGAATTCGCTTACTGCCCAGGCAACCCAACTTATTCGGATATCTTGGATATATTAATTACAACAACTTCCATTCCAATAGCGATGGAATTAAAACACGAACTAAGCTCTGATCACGTACCAATAATTGCAGTACTCAAAGTCTCCAAACCTGAGTCGCGTGAGCTTAAATCTGTCACTGATTGGATACTTTTCCAAAATTTACTCTCGGATAATCCTCCGGAAATTGGATGTTTAAAAACTAAAAATGATATTGACTATGCAGTTGAAACTTTTACTACTTTAATACCGAAAGCGCTTGAGGAAGCGTCGGAAGTTTTACCGGCTTCTGAAAAAATTCTCAGACTCCTTGTGCACATCAGGAATTCGATTCGAGAAAGAAACTGGCTTAGTAAGAAATACATCCTGACATGGTACCCTGCCATTAAACGAAGCATCAACAAGCTTAACAGGGAAATTAAAAAGCTAATCAAAAGCCATAAGCAGTACATCTGGGAACAGCGATTGGAAAGTTTATGTGTCACTGATCGATCCTTCTGGAGCAAGATTAAAAATTCAAAGAGAAATATTCCTGAAATTGTTACGTAGAAAAAAAACGGAAAATTAAATTTACAATTTAACTTTTAAACTGACTACTTCCTTTTGGTGGCGCGACAAAAAAAATAAATAAACTCAAATTCAATTAAGTACTCTCACATAAAAGATAAACTTATTCTTAACTCATTAAATCAAAGGGGGAAAAAATACTATCCTCCCTGAAGTTTTGGTAAAATAACGATTATTTGTCAAAACCAAAATTCGAAAAATGCACTTCCACAACAAAATCATCAATCTGCTATCTCTCACTAAAATAAAGCTAATTCAGATTTCCAACCTGAAAACACATAAATTTCAATACAAAATCTAGAGATAGCCTTAAACGTTTAACATTTAAAATACCACACAGATCTCTTCAAAACACCAGGGAAAGAACATGTCACACACAAAAAGTCTACTCAACAAATAAAAATAAATTAAGTAAGCCGATCGTATAATCACAACTCTCAAAACGGATTTTTTTTCTACTACCGCAATATGGTTACTCAGGTTCGATAGAATAACCATGTTCCGTAAGGATCACATGGGTGACCTACAGTAGACCTCAATTAAACACAAAGAAACATACAATAATAAAAATAATAAACACATTTATTAAATAATTCAAATATTATAATTTAAGATAGCTGGCCAGACTACCCCTACAAAATCTTTTTAAAAGTTACTCACAGTTTTTTTTTTTTTTTTTCATATCAATCTCATTTTAAACATTATTCCATTAATACAAAAATCATAGTGAAACACCTCATATTAATCCTTTAAATATGTACTCATTTTAAACTCATGACAATTAAACATATAAAAAAACATAACTATCACCTTCTCATCTATTAGTTATTCATCAAACTTTCTCAACTATTAATTAATTTATTAGTAGTAGAACCCTAATTTTAATCTATATAAAAGGTCAGCTAAGGCGTTAGAATTTAATTCTTCCAAAATCCTAACGATTACTTATAAAAGAAAAGCAAAATGAAAATAAAAATGTTTGCTCACGGATTCCGCGTACACAAGCCTGGATCCAGTCACAAAACGTCGAAACAAAACCGTTTAACTTCATCGTTGTCAAGGAACCGAACTATTCCAGGCACAACGTAAATTTTTCATAATTCCCCTTCATAGTTGTCAGGAAAACCGATACTGATGTCTCTTCAAGGCATAACGGGAATTTTCTCATAGCACCCACACTACTCGGTCCAGCAGCATCTACTCAAACGAAAATCAGCCTTCCCTTTTATTTCGAAGACTCTCTGAAGATAACAGAAAGAGATGGACAACAGGAGATGACGACTACCCTCATTTTCCATATTTTCCAAAGCAAACTGGAACTTCAGCGCGAGCAATTCAAATTCAACTCGTGAAAGTAGAAAATGTCAGAGACATGATTAAGGCGCTGGACCTAGCCCCAGATCTTCAGCCGATTACTCCGAAATTTAACCGAAAGGAGCCCACGACGAGCTCTGACCTGTCGCCGCTGCCAGTGCCACGGAGATAAACAATATTAACCGTAACCGCGGTCGCCCCCAAGGGGTCGCCGGGTAACGTTCCTCTCAAAGTCGATTAAAACTGGACCAAATCTCACGAAAATCTCAAAAAAATCTCCCTTCTTCTACTGTGCAACGGCGTAAAAAAAACTCGGTTGACACTCACCAAGAAACGCCTCAAAATCTCTACTGGCTCAAACAATTAATAAAATTAAAATTTAGCCAATCTTAAGCAAAACTTGGACCCCCTCTAGCCACTTAGAACATATGCAATAAGTAGCCTCTAGAATTCGTAGAAATTGAGACTTTCTTACAAAATTAATCTTAAAAAGACCCTTTCTTTCCCACGCAATAAAAGAATGTTTCCTAACCTATAACTCTGTCAAATATCGCCGCCCTCTAGAACTATTCGCTAACGAACGAGCAAAACACGTGTTTTCAACCCCCGCGAAAAGAGAGAAATGCAGCTGGCCGCAACTGACCGCCTCATAGGAAACGGAAGTAACAAGCCTCGCCCTTTTTCTGAATCACACTCTTCAGCTAAACTTAAAAGAGCTGTGCGGTAATTGAGTTCAAGTTTAAACAATACTAAATATTGTACACTACTCGACATTGAAAATGCAACACCAAGAACGAGTGGTCAGAAATTTATGCAAATTTTAGAGTAGACGCACGTCACTGAGTTATGCGAATGGTGTGAAATGCGCAGCTCTCCGACGTACGTGAAGTAAGATATAAGGAAAGGGCGGGGCAGAATGGGCAATATTCGTGTCGTTATTTCTGCCAGATGAATTATCGAAGAAAGATGGTTTTCATTCCGGAGGATACGTGTAATAGGAGAGAATGGCCAGGCCGCCGTCAAAGAAGGCACTTCCAGCAGATAGACGATTTTACGAGGGATATGGTGATCGGACTGAGAAGGGTGGGTTGGTCTTTGCGTCAAATCGCAACTGATACCCACATGGATGCGAGCACGGTGCATCGCTATGTCGAACATGGTTGGAAGTGGAACTGTGGAAAGAAGGAGGGGTGCAGGTGCAGCCAGAGTGACGTCAGCACTCGTGGATCGCAAGTCACTTGTACCGCGATTCTACAGCATGTGCAAGATACCCTGGATGTTCCCAAGTCGACCAGAACCATTTCCCGTCAATTCGTTGAACGCGGCCTGCACTTACGACGTCCGTTAAGAAGACTGCCATTGACCCCAGAGCATAGACGCCAACGTTTAGAATGTTGCCGGACTGGAGCGATGTGGATGACAGAATGGCGAAAAGTCGTGTTCTCAGATGAGTCACGCTTCTGTTTATCCAGCGACAGTCGCCGCATACGTGTGTGGCGTCGACGTGGAGACAGATCTAATCCGTCAATAACTTTGGAATGCCCCACCGCGCGACAACGTGGCATAATGGTTTGGGGCGCTATTGCCTACGATTCCAGGTCACCTCGAGTTCGTAATCAGGGCACTTTGACCGCCCAACGATACTTGGAAAATGTACTGCGACCGGTGGCAATCCCCTACCTTCAGGGGGATGCCTAATGCAATTTTTTCAACAGGATAACGCCCAACCACACAATGCTCGCATCTGCCAACATGCTCTGCAAGGTATACAGATGCTTCCGTGGCCACCGTACTCTCCTGACCTGTCACCAATCGAACATGTGTGGGATGTGATTGGATGCCGTTTGCAGATTCTGCCTCTGCCTCGTTCAGAAGAGGAACTGTGGCAAATGGTTGAAAGGGAAAGGAGAGTCATCCCTCAGGACACCATCCGCACTCTTATTGACTCTATGCCTAGACGTGTTTCTTCGTGCAGCGCTGTCCGCGGTGGTCCTACATCCTACTGAGCTGACGCCGTTCTCGCTCTGTATTCTGACTTATCATTTTGAAATAAAGATCACTTATTGCTGCTTGCTGGCTCGGTTTTTTTTTTTTTTTTTTTTTTTTTTTTTTTTTTTTTTTTGCAAATTTCATCACTTTCTGACCATTTCTTCTTGGTGTTGCATTTTCAATGTCGAGCAGTGTACATTAATTCTTAAATACGAACATTACAATTCATTGTCCACAGTAAAATAATATAATTACTAAGAATACCTTATGCACAGTAAAATAATACGTAATAGTTATACACAACAAAGTAATACTTAACAATTTCCATAACACAATAAACCTATCTACGGTAACGATCAAATTTTCATCACTAAACGAGGAAAAATCTAAAATTTTTGCAAAATTTCTTCAAGAGCAGTTCTCTCTCAACTCCTGCCCTGCTGATAGCCAATCAGAATCAAGCACACTCTTCAAGGTCTGCGATTGGCCGAATGCGATTAGGCTTAACGATTTGGTTTTATTGACCACTTCAGCCCGATGAATGGACCCAGTAAAAGGCAGAAGATATACAATTACAATTCCAACTGGGAAGGAACATATTGCTTTGTTGATGCGAAAGGGAAGTGCGTGTGTTTGCTCTGCGGTGATTCGGTGTAGTGCATTGGCCAAGAAACATAATGTGGAACGTCACTTTTCGACTAATCATGGAACATATGCAACGAACTACCCAGAGGGTTTGGAAATTTCGAAGAAGAAAGTATGTGAGCTAAAATTGAAGCTTTCAGCGCAACAAGCAGTATTTTTAGGCCAGTTTCAAAGTCCAAAAATGCAACAACGACTTAAAATTAAATTAATTAAAAAATTTTAAAATTGCTCACTTGCTGGCGAAAAAGAAAATCTATTTCAAGATGGTGAGTTGCTGAAGGAAGCATTTCTTGCAGGTGCCGAAAGCCTCTTTGACGAATTCTCTAACAAGTGGCAAATCATCACTGCGATTCAGGACCTTCAATTATCAGACAGCACTATTTTAAGGAGAATAGAAATAATTGCTGATAACATGCAATCTCAACTGAAGAGAGATTTGGAAACATGTGAATGGTTTTACCTCCAATTTAATGAGTTCACGGATATTGAATTGTGTCCTTTTTAATGTTTTAGTAGTTTAAATTATAACTACTGTGTGATACCGTGATATTGTACGAATATCTGTGAGGAAATATTTCAGCATTTTGTTTTATTTCTTGTGATAAGAAAAAATTTTATTAACTTTTTTTCGGACTTGTGCATTCAATCTATTACGAACCCGTATGCACGCAACAATATTAATTTTGAAATGACTCAGTTAAAAGCGATTTATTATAAGCTATTACTACCTTTAGGATATAAATGAACCAAATTAAATAGGGAAGTTAAGTTAGTATTACAAATTAAAGTTTCATCTTTAAATTTTATATATATATATATAATTTAAATATTGATGCATAAACAGTCCTCGAGGATAGCTGAAAAGTTTTTTGTTGTTGTCATATGTAGTCACAGGAAATTTAACGAAATCCAGTAATAATTTATACGACTCAAGATTAATTATAGTCCTATAATATAGTATTTTGAGTCGCAGCAGATAAATAATATATTATTAATAAAATAGCTTATGGATTTTTCTTTGATCTGGCAAAAGTTAAATAGCCCAAAACGCCTAGCAGACGTGAACGCGAATTATCGCTCTGTCTGAAGTGACTATAGAATCAGATAAAGATTTAAATAAATATTTTTATTTAAACCGGCCTCTAGAACATAACTCATTTTCTCATTCTAGCAAAGTGAACTATAACTAGTGGGGATGCAACTAAATATAAACACTAAGTTTCAATTCAAAACTTTGAATAGTAATCAAAGATTACACAATATAAATTAAATTTTACCTTGGTCAAAAATTGTAATTGTACTATCAAATTAAAATTTCGTCGGCAATAGCGCGAAACTGAATAATTAAATTATCAGACCTGGTAGGAACTTACGTAGCGTACATGCGCAGGCCAGAAACACGCTCTGTCTTAAAAACCTCAGCTTAAATACTAGCTAGCTGATTTACCTTCTGATGAGGAAACGGATTGAAGTTATAGTAAGGGCTGAAATTATAAATAACTGGTTAATTTAAATATTAATGTTATGAGTTGTAAACCATCGCTAGAAAAAAGCATGAGTAATTTTATGTTTAAGTAAGAGACCTACTGAGAAAAGAGTGGTAATACTCTTCCCAATCAATTTATTTTATCTGGGTTAAATTCACATGGTTAAAACTCTATGCCGTTAAGCCGCATAAATTTTGTTTTGAGAAAACAGATGAATGAATTGAAATACAGAAATGTGATCAGGTTATGGCCAGAACTCATCCATCTGCAATCAAATATTATTTCTTTTGTCAGAGATCATCCATCATATCTTTCCTAATAACGATGCCAGGACAATAAAAAAAAGTTTCGCACATTTAATTTATCATATGAAGCTGTTATTTCATCTACTTTGATGATAATTCCACTAAAAAATACTGAAGTGAGCAAAAAGTCAAGAAATTTTTGAAAGGGTGAAAAAATATTTGAATTTTATGTGGCGTAAGTGCAAATAACGTGATGTGTAATAAATAAAGTTAACACACAAAACGTTAATAATAAAAAGACAAAGTTAAAGTTTTGCAAGCCCTCTTACTAAGAAAACTGAACATTGACATGATAAATTGAGAAAAGATTGAAAAACGTATGCCAGCATACTGCATTCGGAATTCTAAACGTATGCTGCTGTCAACATTTTTGTAATTTTGCTGTTGAAATGTATATGGCGTAAGTGCGAAGAAAATGGTGCTTAATAATAAAGCTAGTCCCACCAACGGCCCAGCGGTAAAAGCTGCTGAACACTGGTAGTTCGTTCCGGGGTTCGAGTTCCGGCGAACAGGCTCGCTGCATGGGCGTTTTCGTTGTTTTTCCCACGTGTAACGTAGATACAAGCCAAGTTTCCCTTAAAAAGACCTCCACGGGGATCCCTCCCTTTCGTGTAGTGCCTAAGGACGTATCACGTAATAAGCAAAAAAAGAAAATAATAAAGCTAGCAGGATAGAGTGCAATGGCAGACTACTAAACTACGAGCTCAGCGAGAGGATAAAAAACCTCAACAAATCCTTTTGGGCGATTGTTAAAATCTGAATTCGTTCAGAATTTGATTTTTTTTTTGGGGGGGAGCTTTTTAACTTTATTATTAAACATAGCTTTTTTTGTACTTGTGACGTAAAAAATTCTACAGTAAAATCACAAAATTCTTGTTTTTGTTGCTCACTAATGCACTCTAGTCTGACCTATAGTCAGCCCAACCCCGAGAAAATCCTCATGGCAAGGAGCGCAAGATACTCGTGTCATTGTCAACAACTTTGACTTCTTACAGATTTTGATGGAGAGTAAGCCGTGGTGACGGGTCAGAGGGTCTTGCACCTCTTCCTCTATCTCCAATCTCTCGAGAAGACTTTCAACTCGCCGCATATTTAGAGTGCCCCCATGTTATTCATTTACAAACATCCATGCTTTCTCCAGGATTCGAACCCGGGCAATTCGGTACGGCAGTAGGCGTTGCTAACCGCTATACCGGTTGGCCGATACGAAATTTATAAAAGCACCATATTTTTACAATTTCTGATAAAGCATTAAAGAGTTGCCATATATTTTTCCTTTTTTTTGGGGGGGGGTACTCTTTTCTCTGATGATCCTATCACAGTTTTCTTAATAAAATGACCTACACAATCTTTTTTTTTTTTTTTTTTCCTTTTTTCTTTTAACTTTACCATTAATAGTAAAAACCGGGCTGGTGACTGAGAATTAATTCTCTGAGTAGCAAACAATTGTGCGTCATTAGTAAGCAAATTTTCAACATTGCGTTCTCATGGCTTACCTCTCAACTCACTTCTATAGTTTAAAGGCTTTTGATACAGAAGAAATTGTAGCATTAGTATGCTTTGTCATAACTGTACAGTATCATTCAGGTTTTTTTCCGGGGGGGGGCAAACTACGTATTACAGGTTGGAAATGACTGGTTTATTAGATTCTTATCCAAGAAAGGACTTTTGAGGATTGGCAACAACTCGAAGCTTCAAGTTGTTTAAAGGCTAAGAGAAAAAAAAAAAAGGCTTACTGCGTCATTATCCAAAACATGAAGATTTTTGTAGATGCTGAAAATCTACATGAAACTAATTCTCTAAATGAAAAAAATCTTGCAAAGAATTTTAATGACTAAAAACTAAAAAATATTCGTAAATTATTCTGACGAACAATGATGATGTATGGCGTACAAGCAACTTTTTTTTTTTTAATGTGAAAATTCAAAAGTCGTTGAATTGAGCAGTAAAAAGACGACTGTATGTGTCCTCAAAATCTGGTATTCTAAATTACGGTTTTTAAAAATAATGTTTATTTGAGTATTCGCTATAGCGAATTTCCTGTAGGAAAGCCTAAATTTAAGGTTTCAGCACAGCAGACACGCATTTTAGAGAATGTATTATGATGGTTTTGGTAAAACCCGTCATAAATGTAAAAATTAAAATTTGTAAATCTTAGAAATTAGTTTAACTCAAAAGAAATTTCTAGCACATCCTTAGCATAACGTTATTTCCAAATGAACCTAAGATCATAAAAACTGCCAATTGTTTAACGTTCATACATTATGGGAAATCCGCGTTTGTTTTCAAGTTCAAAAATTGCAAAAATGTCTGCCATATCTTAAACTTTTACTTTAACATTCGAAATGTAATAGAAGTCAATGAATTTTAATCACATTCGACATCCTTATTCCCTACAATTCCACGTATTTTTTGTTTCCAGTGTGATTTTTATTTATTTTTTTAATTTATTTTTTGTTTGCTTATTTGTTTGATTATGGCAAAACACTCGAGAGCTATTGCTTAAGAGGAGAGATGCCTTCGTGAAGGACTTTCTAAGAGGAACTGACTTGTATACGCATTATACATAAGGATACAAAAACGCCCATGCAGCCAGTCCTTTCGCTGGGATTCAAACCCCGGATCGGATTATCACTTTTCAGCAGTTTTACCGCTCGGCCGCTGGTGGACCTAAAGCAAGTGCACTACAACCGCTCGATTGCAGTCACAAACGCAGACTCGCTGCAATCGGACCAACGGACCCGGGTACGACCAATAGCCAAAGATGGCATTTTTGGAACGCGTAAGCCAAGTTGTTCTGAAGAGATACTTCATCCCAGTGAAATTGACACTGTCACTGTTAAGAACAACTTCACTGAAAAAAAGGGGTAAAATATTAAAATTATTATGTGTTGTGTTGCTAAGTGCCAAAGTCGTAGCTAGGGTTTTCAGCGCCCAGGGACAACTGAAGATTTCGCGCCCCCTACTGCTTGCCAAAGATGGAAAACATTTAATTCTAAAATGTCGTAACATCAGTTTGGCGCCCCTTGATTTGACCATCTCACGAGATAGAAATGTTAGTTATATTCAGAAATATTCGAATTCGACAAAAGGAACTATTGTCCAATTTTGAACATACCCACAAAGCTCCAATAACCGAATTGAACCAGAACAAAAAAATTAGTTTTATAAATACAGATCGACCACTTTCTTCAATGAATCAACAACTTGAGCTGCTCAGCATGGTAAATGTATACTAGTCGTTCCGTAACGATCTTAAAAAATAGGATAGAAACTACAGGTAATTAGCGAAAAGTGTAAGAATTTGATACAAACAAATTGACAGAAATTTTTTTTTTAAAGTCAGCAGCTTGCTTTAACACAAAGGGTAACTGAGAATACAGTTAAGCTGCAATTAATCTGGTATTTACGCTGGCGAGATTAATTATACAATTCTACAGCTTACCGAACTTATGTACGCTTTACAAGCTATTTATCCTAAAGCATGGGTTACCTTACGAACTGTTTTTACAATTCCTATATTAGTAGCTGTAGCATAGAAGAATTTTCATATATTGAAGTTGAAGTTACACATATTTCATACTCTTCATATGCTTCTGATAAAAATTTGTTTGCATTCCTGAAAAACTTAATTCCGTTTCCTTGAAAATGGACAAAACAGCTGCTTTCCATTTCTATCTGTAGAAAATATTTTACTCAAAATGCAAAGTACAAATGACATCATCGGCCATTGAATCATCATTATTTGAATTTACAAAAGTTTTCATTTACAATATATTGAAAACGCTGTATTTTTAATTAAGCAAAAGTAGCTAAAGATATATTATACTTTGAAGTATTAATGTGTTTAATCTTAATGTATATGGAGCGCAAACGGTATTGTCATCGTATCTAAATTCCTTGAGTCAAGCTGAGAGCTATTATAAGTTTCATTTTGAAGTAAGAAATCAATTTGAAATTAAAAGTTTAAAATTCAAAACACCAACCACTGATATATGTACTTTTGCATAAGGATTGCTTATATAATAATTACATTTACACATAGTATTTTGCTACTGAGGATTAAATATTTCATTAATAATACTTCTATCCACTACATGTAATCCATTCTAAATGCTCTTCGATCTAATAATTTACCATCACCTTTAAGGAACTCACCGTCAAAATAACATTTAATAATTTATCTATTGTATTTATTCTTACGTTGATCACAGCATTCGATTTCATCTATGATGCATAGATGGCGCCACTATATAGAGTTCATTTTTCATCTTTCTTTTCGTTTATGATAATTATCACCAATTGCGCCAAATTTCGAATTTACTTCAAATCCAAATTAAATGAAAGGAACAGTTAAATTTCTAAAAATAAGTAACTTCAACAGGCAAATATTTATTTTCTTGAAGAAGCTTTTGAAGAATATGGATTATTTTTCGAAATGCGCATCCATAGGATATACCTAATTTTCCCACGCTAAAAGTAGAAATTTCGAAAGAAGAAAAAGTAAACAATGAAAAATGTTGCATTTTTTTTTTTTTTTTAAACAAGGAAAGGAGAATGAATCATTGCTGCTCAAATCTATTGCAATCAAAAAATATTACTTTAATAATCTCAGAAGAAATTTTTTAAAAAAAGTAATAATTATTAATAAATAAATAAAAATAATTCATAGCTAAAACAGTTGTTGCAGTCTCAATATTCTCTTGAGTCTCTCTTCTGTTGGTTACTGTGATGTTGGAGATACTTAAACACTTCTCTCCATTAATGGGACTAGGAAGGCTTCTGCCCAATTAACATTTTTTGTTTCCAAAAATAAATAAATAAATAAATAAATAAAAATAAATAAGCGCCACTTAAATATGGAAAAAGAAACCTTAAATAAGGAGTCAGCAACAGTGCCGCTCAAGGTTCTTTAGTGCCGCTGTGCATGCATTCTCCTCTGCAGGGAAGGTAGGAAATCGATGCAAACAACACTGCTTTTGCAGTGATTGGTAAATGATTTCATTTCAGCTGTTTTTTTTTTTTTTTTTTTTTTTTTTTTTTTTTTTTTTTTGTGTTTCAACAATGTATTTTAGTTGCACAACAACATTTTGAAGTTTCCTTGCTTGGGTAACAACATTATGAACAACATACTACAGCAATATTTTTTCACAAATGTTTTCGCAATAATAAAACAGATTGGTAGAATATCACAGCTTTCACAGTTTACTTAAATTAACTCTAGTTTGATATAATTGTAGAATATTTTTCTTATTATTATACAATTTTTTTTATTTAATAGTTAATTTTACAATCATTGCGGCTTCCCTACCGTGACATCCCCACGGTACTCCAGCATTTCTAAAATATTTCTTTATAAGAAAGCTTGCCGGCTGCTTTAAATTATTTCACTGCCTGTACAAAATGTGAACGAACGCATAATTTGATCGTCCTGAATTCTGAAACATTTCATTATTTTCGGACAGAATTAAAAAGCTAAAGGTATTTGAAATCATATTTTAAAACAAAGAACTTGGTTTTCAAAACACTCTTTTAGAAAACCGATACTCAAGTTGCCGCCTTCATAGTCGTTGGGAAAAGCAACAATGTGCCCTTGTACTTACTCAAATAAACGAACAGCTTTCGAATCGTAAAAAATTTCTATAACAAAATTCAATTATATATTTAGAAATCAAAACAAAGGAAACACGCAATAATTCCACAGTCTTTTTTGCTATACCAGTGAAGCGGCTGAGTGGTAAGATTGACGCGCAGAGTGTGAATACGTACATATATGAAAGAAGATGAAAGAAAGAGGAAGACAGAAACTGGACAATATGGGCGGTGAATCACTGGAAGACAAGCATCATTCCAATTAATTGCAAGAATTAATTTTAAATACCTACTTTTCATCAGTTTTCGTTGAAAAACTTTCATAAACACTATTTCTCATTTAATCGTTTATAAAGATAAATTTTCCATTTATTCACACCTGTATCCTTGCACATCGAACATTTATTGAAAATTAATGCCAGCCTAAGATTTAATTTTATCTAGTTTTTTAGAATACTTTTTAGAATATTTCGCTATTCTGTAATTTATTTTATAATCTTATTGTAAACTGCGAATTTTTAAAACATAATAAAAGTATGGTTGCGAACTTTATACTTTGTTAATTTTTAAGTTTAATGATGAAATTTATATTAATAAGAAAAATATATAGAATAAAAATTAGAAAATTCATTTTTAAGTTATGATATAATGCAGTTAATTTTAGTTAATGAGATTACCTATTGATTGAGGTAATATATTGTTTTTAATAGCAATCCCAGTCAAATGAAAGACGTTTTTCCTACATTACTTTTCCCGCTTTATTTGAACATTTGGTATTCTCATTGGCTTTATAAATAAAACTCAGACAAGATACAAGAAATAATCCACCATCTATCAGAGCATATTTCAGCAATCATAGGCACTTTTCATTTCTTTATTTTCTAAAGATTTTTTGGGGGGGAGGAAACTTAAAAACAAATTTTTCGCTAGAAATAATTGCATTGTTAAAAATACTCTTCGCAATAATTTCGTCACCAACGCTAGTTTCATGTTCTACATTCATCTTCCAGATTCTAGATTTTTTAAATTCTAGGCTGGGCAGCAGTTAGCTTGGTCAAGGTCAGTTAAAAGCTTGGTTATTCTCAAACCTAAAGGTCGACTTCCATGAACTGCGACATTATTTTGATTCATAACACTTTATAAATGTTTTATTTTTAAAATTCTAATTCCTAATGTTACCAAAAGGCCGAGTGATAATGTATTAAAAAGTACACCTAGAAAAACGTACAGTGCTGTTGTTCCGTATTCTGAAGAAAATAAATATCATAAAAAAATAACTTAACTCTCTGAGGGTCTTTATGTTCCTGATAGATAACTGGCTCTTTAGGAAAGGTCTTATTATGACACAAATTCATGACTGTAATAAAATTTGCGATTTTACAGCATTGTTTCAAATAGATTTTTGTTAAAATTTTCTTGGACATTCTCATTGAAAGGCTAAATTTTGTGATGCTGTATAGCTGATGTTATAATCCAATTCATTTCCTATTCATGTGTAAAATTTCAAGTAGATGCAACTATTTTTCTTTTAATTTCTCACATGCATACCATACATACAAACACACGTGCACCACACAAAGTGTTTTATTTTATAGTATATATTTGTTCTTTACTAGTCTTTGTTGTGTAATTCATAAAAATAATTCATTTGAGGTTTCATTCAAACGTTTGTTAGGTTAGGCTCATTGAAACAGACTCAGCAACTCGTGGGCTATCTGACTGATGGAAGGGATGCCTTCGTGGAGGAATTTTTGCTCGTTAAAAGTAATTGAGTATTTCCTTAAATTTTAATCTCACATTTAGTGTAACGGAATTCGTTTAAATGCTGAATGCGCTAAAATGTTATGACACTGACGACATCTTTGTCAACAAGACTCGAATCACCAATTCATAATAATCAAAATTGAATATTTGGTCGATGTAATTTATTGAAATAAACCTTAGGAAAAATTACGTAATGTCAATAAGTATAAAAAGAACTTCCTTAAATTCGCTATAAGTTGTTACTTTCATGCAAGTAATTCAGACAGTTTCAAAATTATTTCTTAACTAATGTTATTGTGACTGCCGTTAATAACATTATCTTTGGATTTTTTTAACTTTTCCTTGCTCAGAGCTAACTTTCAAGCTTGTGGACAGAAAAGAAATTAATAAAAAGCTAACTTCTACATACTATAAAAATATTGCATTATGTGATTTCACCTAGACACAGCTTTAAGGGCTCTTTGAAACTCTTGAAGCGTTGATATTCCGTATGCCTGCAGCATCTATTATATTCTGTTTTTATTCATTTCATGGAAATTAATTCTGATATTTGTCAACTGTTGCTGGCTAGCAGATGACTTCAATATGAATACCTACCTACAGCGTACCGTTTGTATCAACGTTGACTCTAAGTTCGCTTGAGCGAACACTCTTACGTCATAATAATCAGATCGTTGATTATCGATGCATTGGTTCAAGCTAGGTAGGGTGACTGATTTAAAATCGCCGTACATACAATCGTGTAATTGTTTTACGATTACAGAGAATTTCTCTAAATAAGGTTCGTACGAGAAAATTCAGCTTAATATATTCTTCCATAGTTCGAAAATCTAACTCCTTGACTTATATAACTATATGTTTTTTTAATATTATCCTTGGCCCTGTTCAAGGAATGTAAGATCCTGTCAGATTAATACTTGTGAAATAAGAGTACTGAGTAATAAAAAAATAAAATATAAATAAATAATGAATAAAAATACGTAATTATAAATAATAATAAATTAAATAATATTGAATAATAAGAATAATAAATAACAATAATAAATAAATAATAATAAATAAATAATAATAATATAATAAATAGTAATAATAACTGAAGTAAAAATCTGAGCAGAAATACATTCTGCTTAGATTTAGCAAGCAGTCACTTTGTAAGGAAAGCAAACTAGCACTGAAAGACTTGGATTTCTTATTGACAGTACATTTTATTTTATTCAAATTGCTTCGCGTAAAACTTCTTGTCTGAAGTATCTTAAAAGTAGTAAAATACCTCATATTTAATCAATTAGAAATGATTTCACAAAATCTTCGTGAAAACTACATACGAAATTTTTATAACAATAATACACATATAATCTCTCAAATCCATAATATTGATTACACGAAACTCTGTACACATTAACGTAAAAAAGGTTGGAAAATTAGAAACAAAAGGTATTCTGTTTAAATTGGTAATGATCTTTCTCGTAATTAACTGGCATTTGCTTTTCAAGCAATGGACATCCCATCAAAAAAGTAAAAACTATAAAAGCTACATTTGTATAAAATGATTTAATGGTAATGACGTCTATATACAAATTCTAAAATGTAATACATATTCGCAATACATGAATTGCCTAATAAATACGAAATTAATCTCTATATAGAGGAAGTCCATCAACTATCTGAGGCTTTGTTCTCTTGTATTTTCTCGTGTAGTATTTCGGATAAGTAGGTGCTTTGTATGAGCCATCACGATCTGCGGGACTTCGATCTTTCCCGTAATCGTACTCGTAACCACCGTCGATGCTTTTAGAATCATCACAGATGACAATGCACACAAGAAAAGCTAACACCACCTGAAAAGAAAATATTTATGGTTGAATAATAAATAATATTTTGGTATCAGTTGGAAGCCTGGAATATAAAATTTCATTAAGGCAGATTTTAATTAGTAAAATTACTGCATGGATAAAGATTTAAAAGAAGTTAAAAGAAAGTTTCGAAGTCATTGACGAACAAATTTCATATCACGCTGGTTTTGCTAAAATCATATACTTAACTTATCATACTTTGCTAAAATCATATACCTAACTAAATGATATTTTATTACATTAAAATAAAATAATTTCTTGTTTCTAAAATAAAATAATTTCTTGTTTCAAAACTAATTTTTCCAAACGTGCTGAATAATTTTACAATTTATTATCGTTACATTTACTTTCATTCGTCTAGTTGTGCTTTGCAGGTTTTATGAAAAGATGAAGACTTTCTAAATTTGCTTGCCTTATCTTGATATTCTACCATTCAGCATTCCGGTTCATTTAACGCAAAAATTGGCAAGAACATGCAAAGCATCTAGTTAGAAAAACAAATTTTCTTTGTAACAACAAGTATTAATTTAACCACATATTTACAGAATACCTCTTACTAAGCATCCTAGCTTCTTTATATGACATTTTGCATTGGATAAATGCACTAAATAATATGCATAATGTGTAAAATCCACTATATATTTCATAATTCATGGTGAAAGTTATGGTGAATGACGATTTACAATTCGCAGTAATAAAAGATCGCAACGAATTTCCTATTAAAAAATGTCTGCATTGAAAATTTTACACTTTCCGTTCTTAGAAAATTTTGCATAATAAAATAAACTTGATCTTTACAGTTCTACTAAAAGCAACATAAACAGTCTGCTTTGTCTGCCGTGCTCCAAAAATAAAATATAATGCCTCAACCATCAGCTTGTTGAGCGCGAGCAGTCGCATCAGTAAATCAGATTGGCTCATTAATTAATTAATTACGACGAAGGGCATATCTGCCTAAGAGAAAAGATACCTCTGTGAAGAACTTCTCTGGGAAGCTGGCTGTTATTCACATCACATACTGGGCAGATTACGACAGCACATTCTCAGCCAGTCTGTTCCCCAGGATTTGAATGCGGATCGAAATACCACTGTTCAGCAGTCTTTATCAGCTCGTTCGTATGACCCAAGTTAGGCTTTCTTCTCAGAAGTTAGATTTAATGGCAGGCATGAAATGTACGAAGAAAAGGCAGAAAACATATATACGCAAAAAGAAGATATACGCGAAAGCAGAAAGAGTTTGTGAGTTTAAGAGATCTTTTTGCTTTATAAGAAAATTTTCAAAAAACGACCATTCAATTGTAATCCACATATTAAAAGAGTGGAGAACATTAACTAAAATCATAAAACAAAAATTACTTAGAAAGCGTTTACGACACAAGTAGACTTTTGTTTTCCTTTCAGAAGCAGAACAATTATTATTAAAAAATTGCTAGCTTCTTTAATGTTTTCGCTTTTGAAAGTAAGTATAATTTAAGTGTATAAAGCACTGATCTCAAACTCAAACTGCATGCGGCTGAATGCGCAATCAAAGAACAGCTGATGGGCCAGAACTCTGTTTAAGAAAATGAAAAGTTTTATTAACAAAGTAAAAACTATTTTAATTGTTTAAATTTCACCTACTAACATACATAAACATTTTTGGCCTAAAACATACATAAACAATAATAATACTATTGCAAAGAAAAAATTTCATTTACATTTACTTTTTATCTAAAATCTTACGTTTACTACATTTTGTTATTGAAACATATTGATAGCTAAATATTAAATTTTCAGGCTGATTTTTGTTTGGAATAGTTCTGTTATTGTTGTTGCTTTTGCTCACTTGTCTGACGTAGTCAGACCAAGCCCATGACATTTCTCGGGGCAAGGAGCTCTAGATTACGCATGCTGTTAGCAACAGCCTTGAGCATTTTCAAGTCACAGTGCGATTTTAGCTCAGTCCCACCCCCAATTTTGATGGAAAGCACTCAGGGGATGGGTCCGAGAGCCCTGGGATCTCACACCCCTCTCCCCTCCAGCCAAACCACACGAGAGGACTTTCGGCTCGCTACATATTTAGAGTGTCGCCATGCCACACCGACACTGCACATTCACAAACATCCATGGCTTATCCGAGATTCGAACCCAGGCCCTTCTGCACGGCAGTCAGCGAAGCTAACCAGTATACCGGTTGGGCGGCTGAAATAGTGCTAAAATGTTTAATCAATCATTAAGTAACTTATTTGAATTTAAGCTAAAAATAAACATATTATGAAGAATTTGTAAGCTTTCAGAGAAAATTTTCCATCTAGGACAAGACTTGAGAATAAATAATGACAGGCTAGTTTCTTCCTCTTATTTTTTAAACTTTTTATTAAACTCTGACAATTCAGTTTTTTATCGCTTAAAGCAAACAGGCCGAGCATAATAATTTCAAATTGCGTGATAAAATCTGAATTCTAAATTTGAAAATATTCTAACGTACATATTGGATAAGAATTTTAAGTACTCATATCACGAAACGTTATTCATACGCACTTTTTATTGATCCGTATTCAATAAAACTGAGACATGATAACAGTGATGAAGATAAAATATTTTATGATGAAATATATAAGGCGTTAGGAATTATAGTAGTTGGATGATTGCTTAATTGATTATGACAAAACAAGTGAAGGTTATCTGCCTCAGGAAAATGAGAATCTTTCTGAACGACTTTTCTAGGGCAACTGGCTATTATACACGTTCAACCAAAACCCTGCCCGGTCAGCGGGAAAAGAACTCACCACTAAGTACCATTGTTTTTTGCAGGCGCTTTCGCCACTTGGCAACTGGTGATGAGACTCTGTAACATTTTTATTTACTTGATATTTGTTCTTTAATCTTTCGTAACTTCAGTAAAATTTCTGAATTACAATTGTGTAATGAACTTCATAAAACTGTTAAAGATTTCTTAAGCACTAGTCTTTTCTTTGATTTTCATTAGTACATACATATTTTGTCGGTATTTGCTTGCAACATTTTGCTCGCTTTCTAGATCTGTGTTATGGGAAATTATTGCATTCCTCCATACGTTCTTTCTTAATGAACGTGTCCAACTAGTAACTGTATGATACTTAATTCAAACCCCAGCAAAGGCACAAATGCTTTTTCATATTTCCTTCGTGGAAAAGTTTAAAAGTTTCCCATATTATCACATCATAATGTTATTCATTAAAAGCCTTTTTTCTGCCTCTCGTGGCCACGTCACCTTAGTTTTGCCATCGCTGATAAGTTTGTAATCATTCGACTTTGCGTTATTTACAGCCGACATTTAAATTGTTACGCCGGTTAGAGCCAACTTCGATTTAAATTTAATTGCGTAGTCTTTGACTACTAATCTAAGTTTTAAATATGAATTTGACTATTACTTTTGTTTTTCATCTATGCAAATGTTCGCTGATTTTGTTAAGCACAAGAAGTGCACTTATATGCAAGTTCTGTTTTAATAAAAAGTTTGTTTAAAACCTTTTTAAGTCTGTGTAGTTACTTCAGACACAGTGAATTTTCAGTTATCTCTTTGTTATCAGAAAGTTTCATTTAAAAGTTAAAACAATGTATTAAATAGATATCATAAGCTATTTTGTTCTGACCTTTTAGGCGGTACTTTTTATTTCTCATTCATGGCTGCATGCGGTTCTCATGATTTTTTCAGTTTTTAAAACGAAATATTATTATTAGGTATTTTATATTAATTTACCAATTATTATGATTCCAACCTCTGCAAATTTCTTCTTTACGTTGTCCTCATTAGAGTTCAAATTAATTGGTTAAGCATTGAAGTCCAGGATTTTGAATGTTTAAATGCTTTTGAAAGCCTTTCCTGCAGTTTACTCCCTATTTTCCCTTTAGCAATTTTTCTAGCCACCGTTTAAAAACGTGTCGTTAATATATGAGGCAAATTACGCAGATTATTTTCTGTAGTCTTCGACAGCATTACCTCTAACTTTAATTTCAACTTAAACCCGCAAGTGGCAGAGGTTATACGTACACGCAAGTAGTGCCTTCTTTAAAATTTAAAGATGTAATAAGAAGCTTATTTTAAACTTCTCAGGAGTTTTTCGCAGAAGATGGAATGATAGTTCGTTTTTCAGTCTTGTAGGATATAAAGGCCACTCATTTAAACTTATTCGCCACTAGGACCCTACAATATGACCCAAATTTCTTTAAGAAATCTGTCAGAAAGGCATACTTGCTGTACATGCACATTACTTAGACAATTATGTTTACTAAAGTAACTATTCCTGCAGAAAACCAAAACAAAGGGTCGTCCTACAAGGGCTATCTAGCACTTTACAATAAAGCAGAAAAATCTACATTTTTTCCCCCAGTATGATGCAAATGATATTTACTAAACACATACGTTTAGCCCTTTCTGGGTTGAAAGCACTTATAAATTAACATCAAATTCATAGCTTCACTGTACGACTACGAAAGCTGTCTGATTTTGCGCAAAATCTTATTTTCGGTATTCATACATTACTGGGTATGAATGTACTCAATACGCTTAGAAAAATTTTCATGTTATTAGATTTAAATTGAATGAAATAAGCTGCTTTTTATAATAATGAATTCTATGTTTTTATTGATCTTCCTTTTCTGTAGACTGAAATTTAAGAATCAACTTTGTACAATTTTTATAAATCATATAATACTTTCGCTTCTTGAGTTTTGTTATTACATGCTAATACATTCTATCAAAATTCTCTGTTTGTTCTAAATGGATTGATTCATTTCATTAAAATTTATAATCTAGAAGCTCATTACTTATAAACTCCAAACTGATGCTACACAATAACTTACAAGCTTAAAACATATTTTTTAACGTGTGTTCTTTTATACTTCAGTGACAAATTAAGCAAAGGAGGTGAACTTTAAATTGATCTAAAAATTACCGAGTCATCTAGAATATTGCACCTACTACATTTTGTACAGCTATCTTCAACTTCGTTCCACAACTTCACACAGCTTATTTCGAAACAATTACGCAAAAATACAAAGTTTATGCAACGCAGTCGGCACCTTAAATGAAAGTTTAATATTTTTCAAAAAAGTGCCGTTATCGCTGTGGAAACCATGAATTTTACAAAGCGGTGCCCACACCGTTATGCAAATAAAGAAATGTTTTCTAAATTGCCGTCATTTTATTTCATAAGAAGTAAACTAAAACATCTACTCTCATAACACTGCTGATAAATTTGTTTTTGGATTCAAGTTAAAAACTAACCTTCATAAAAAATGGCAGTACTTTTACAACGGGCTTCACTAAATTAATTAGATTGATGCTTTAAACTTTTACTTAAGCATTAAATGTCTACCTGAAACTATCTCCCTATAAGCATTAACTGTCTACATCTACACAAAACCTTACAGCAATCAAATGGATAATTTTACGCTTCATATTTCATCATGTGATTGTAAAAGACATGAATTCACTTTTTTCCTTTGTCGTAATGTTGGAATTAAGTTGATAAATCTTCCATAGATTTAGTTCACCGATCGGATTTATGTCGAAATAAACACATAGTTTCGTTTTACTTATGTTATTTAGATAATATCTTATTAGTGTTTACTTTTGGGCAGAATGCATGAATAAAGCATTGATTATATGAGTACAATTTAATCAGGATATGCAATTTTATTTAATTGCTTTGTATATTCAAATCTTCAGTAGACGGATCCAAAAGAAAACAAATAAAAAAGTGCGAAAAGGAAATGCAATACACATGATAAAAAATAAAGACTGTTTCCAGAAATGAAGCCCCAGAATCAAAAAAATAATTTGTTTTCAAAAATCTCCTTTCAAAAATCGTTGATTAAATCTTAATTTTAATTATAAATTATTATATTAGACATATATAAAATTTTCGAAGTTTACAAAGATATGTAAATGTATATAACAATTATCCACTTAAAAATAATATGTTGCAGATTCTTTTTTCCCGCCAGTTATGGACTCCAGGCGTTAACTACTACTAAGACCGGAATCGATGGTCTCTTTATTATGAAGGCACCTAGCAGGGACCACCGTTTCCTCCTATGAAAGACGGTATGGAAAAATTATATCCATATCCTCCCCCGAAATTCGAACGCGGGCCCTACGGTACGACAGTCAGAGTCACTAATTATAATACTTTCTCGCCTAGGCGGCACAAAAAGCATAATTTACATGTACATTCTTTACCGTCCTTTAGTCCTTCATCTTAAGAACAGCTTTTCTGTAATTACATTCTCAACTTTTTAATGCATATGCCCGCCCCTATTAATTTTAATTTATTTTTACTAAATATGCTTCAACAGCGAATTAAAATAAGGTTTTGCTAAGCACAGGAAGAAATTTTTATTGATTGTATAAAATGCGTAAAACCTGCTTTATATAGTTGCGATAGGTTAATTTTTATTCTGAGAATTTTAATAATCAAATTATATAATTTCTACGTCTAAATAAATCACTAAAATTTTAATTTAGACGAACATATTAAGAAAGGTACAGTTTGAACATTCGAATTTTGATTCATAATTCTTTTATTTTTAAATCTCTTAACTTTATTTCTTATAAATATTTTTATTCTTATAAAAGCAGAACACGGATTGTTACGCTAATTTCGAATTATGTGTTTTATGTAATGTCTAACCTCAAAAATAATTTTTATATTCGCAATTTATGCAAACAAATGTCATTCGACATCATTTCACAAAATGCATTGTTTTCTCATGCAGGTTTGTATCCAATCGATCAATGTATTGTTCAAATATATCGAAACGTTTGTCAGCATAATTACACCGTTTCACCGCCGGCTCTTTTTTAACAGATTAATTGACAATTCAGTCCTAATATACGAATTATGACCACAGTGTACAGAATTATTCTGTTAATACCGGTTTGAAGACACAGCGATAGGTCAATGACTTAGCGATAGGCCAGAATTCATTCGAAAGCCACGATTTTAGTAACAGGGCTGATAACAAATTGGAAAGGAGGGCTGTGAAAATGAAATAAATTCCTAGAAGATTCTTGGGTAATAAGCACGAGGCACCATCGTAGAGAGAATAAATGGGAGGGGAAAATTATTTTCTTCCCTCTTCAGCTCGAAGAAGAACGAGAAAGTTAGTCCAAGAAAATTATCAGAAACTCAACTGTGTCCAAATCCCTGAATAATATAACAATTAAATTAAATTACCTGAGTCGCAAGGAATAAATACTTCTTTCTTCTTTATTTCAACAACTACAATTCAAATTATTATAAAATCATTTCTTTATTGCCGTTGGCTGTTAGCTTTTGTGACGCGTGACTTTTAATGTTAAATAAGCACATTAAAGTCACTGAAATTAATTCGCTTATACTTAAAATACAGAAGAACATTTTTTTATTTAAATTAATGATCGCAAAGCAACTTCCGATAACATATTTACGTAGATAACTTCTGATAACTAATTTTCCACACTTAAATGCAAAAATTAGGAATGGGAGATCCGAATTCTCAAACCCAATCAATCTTGCCAAAGATTAGAGATTCGAATACTCAAATCTTCCCGCTTACCTTATCTATAACTCTGAAATCTCAGTCGAAAAAAACTGTTTAATTCTGAAATTTGAAGTAATCAGCTTTAGTGATGCGTAACAGAAGCAATTTAAAAAAGAACTCGTTTGGTACAGTTTTATTGGGCTTGTGTCATTAATATTATTTTTTGATGGCCTGAAATGCCCTACTCTTAATTTTCCTGTAAGAATTTAGCATCCCATGTTTAGTGTTTCTTTGTGTTAAGCCTTGAAATAATCATCTTCCCTCTACATTGCTTTCATTTAGAGACATTCTAAAAAAGAGCAACTGTTTCCCAGGTGTTTTTTGTCCAATCACATTGAGAAAACAAATGTCGATCATTAGAGTACCTATGCATTTCAAACTCATGTTTATTAATTTGCAATTTTTAGTCCAAAGGGGCTTTGTCCCTGAAGGATTATTGGTTTCGTTTTGCGATTTTGCGTTGAATTACTATAAATGTCCGTTTCATTTTTCAAACTGCTACCACCAAATGTTAGAGTCTTGCATTATATTAGAAGAAATTAAAATAATGAAAAATCTGCATAAATGTATGTATATTTCTCGCATTGTGAAAAAACAACGGTACCTAGAGCCATCGAATTTTGAATGACGTAATCCTACTGCGAATATGGGCATGTGGAAGCCCAAATTTGAAATTTGGAATTTGTTTTATTATCGATTTCATATTTTGTAAAACTTTAACGGATTTCTGGTTAACAGACTCGAGGATTTCAAAGCGAGCAATGGCAACGTTGTACAGAAAAAATATTTTTAGCTCCAGCGCTCGGAATTGTGTATCGGAAGTTCTAAAGATATGCTCATTTTAAAATTATTTTGCGACATTGCTATTGAACTGAATTTTATGGTTTAAGTGCTCAGTACCGCAATAGACTAACCTAAGAAAATGATATTTAATAAATAAAGGTAACACACAAAACTTTAAAAAAAACGCCCCTTTGGACGTAATTTAAAATCTGAAACCTTTCAAATTTTTTTATTTTATTTTTTATTACATTCGTGTGCAAAAATAACAGAATTTGCAAATTATGCCTATTTTTACGAAAAGCACAAAAGTACTAATTATGCCGTCGAAAAAATATGCAAAAACAGTAGAATACCTAAGCGTACACGCACGTGTATTCGAAGCACGTGTTTTCGGCGATTTTTGTGCTCGTACTCTTTCATGACGTTTCCCGAGTTTCTCGCAAGAGTTGAATAAATTTAATAAGGTATCAGGTAAAATAAATAACTGCGAACGCAGAAATGACAGAATGAGATGAAGAATTGTCGGTGCACTGAAGGCAGGCCGATCACAAGTGCAAATGTCTACAGAGCTCAATGAAATGGCCAGTATCGTCTGCAGTTTGTGGAAACAGTGTTAGGACACTAGATCCAAATCGAGGATACCTCGATAAGATCGACCAACAACGACGAATGAAGATCCTTTTTTGGCAACACGGGACTGCTACAGCTTGACAACTTTCACCTGAACTGCATGCTCCCGCTAGAACCCGACTTTCACAGTCTACAGTTGCCAGAAGGCTTAAGGAGATAGGGCTATATGCCAGAAGTCCCGCCGTTTACGTTCCGCTTACTGCAACACACATGAGGACGCATTTAACATGGTGCAGACCACATACATCTCGGGACAGAATTCAGTGAAACACCGTGTGTTTTACAGATAAGTTAAGATTCAGCCTGGACACTGATTCTTGGCATACCTGTATCAGGATGATACCCTCCCTCCCTGTTGTGATATCTCACTTGTCTTACAGTAACATCCGAACAGTCCCCCGAAATTCATCTTCGCAAGGAGTGTAAGACTGCGTCTGTCGTTGGCAAGAGCCTTGATCACCATCCAGGTTGACAGTATGACTTTTCTCAGGTCTTCATTGATAATCATGCGTACCTAAAATGATTTTTAAATGGTATATGTGTTTTTCTGTTATAAAAATATATTCATACCAAATTTCATTAAAACCAATCCATTAGTTTTTCATATGTTGGACATAATGTGCAAATTCTTTTGATTTTGCACACGAATGTATAATTTTAAAACTTATATTTTGAAACATGGTTTTCATTAAACGCAGATTTGAAAGTAGTTTGAAGTAACTCATGACAATTTTCATCAAACTGATCAGCAACTCGTTTTATTTCAGTTTATTTACATGGCACTACCTGTAACCTGTATTTCTTCCCAATTCTAATAAAATCAATTTTCGCTTTAAGGAATTTGGAATCAATTTAGTTTTCATTTCTCCAGAAGGTCCTTCATATGCTGCACTTTTTATATTCATATGGTTGGACTTTTTATGTACAGGGAAAACATGGACATTTTATGTTTATATGGATGTACCCTTTTATGTATCAGGAAGGCACAGATCTTTTATGTTCTACTCCTTCTCACTAAACGAAATTTTCTTCTGAGCTTCTCCATCTTCCTGTTCAAGAACTTTCAGTGCTGCAGAAGTAATAGAAAATCATCGAAAAAGATGATCCTGATTTAAAATCACCATATAAAGTTTCAAAGTCAAACTTATCGTAAATCAATCTGCTTAGCTTCCATACCGAGATAATCATATAATATCAAAATTTTGACAAGTGATAAGCGAGGTACCCTTGACATACGCAGAAACTCTGCTCAGTATTTATGAGAATGTTGCCTGTAACCATACGATTAGAAGATGAAAATCGAGGCAACAGAAAGCTTAAACAACAGTTGTAAGCAAAAATTTTATCTGTTTAAATTGCTCAACTCAGTTTTTGTTGAATTTGTGAAAAACAGCCACTTGTTGCAAAATGTATATTTGCTGCTGTTGCTATAATCGCTCTAAACATGATCTAGCATTCGTGGATAAAAAAAAAAGTTTGCTATCTGCAAGACAACTATCATAATTCATACTGAAATTTACTAAATACTATGGTAAAATATTTTGATCTCTAGTTGAGTAACTTAACTTAGTTTACAATAAAAATTGTTAAACTTCCTTAAATGTTTTTTCTGGTAAAAGTGTTTAAATCATTTTCATCACCACGTACATCCTTAAATAAGTTTATTTGCCTACTCCCCTGCTGCGTCTTTCAGCTTATACAAAAACAAATTTTTGACATTTATGTTAGGGTAAAATAGAAAGTAAAACAAATTTAGCACCGCTGTTAATGTGTAATGAATTTCAAATATGGCTTATAATGCGGAACCCAGTGCGTAATGCAGAACATTTTTCGGTTCATGCGTGCGCTTATTATGCAAGGCGTTCGTTATGCGAGCCATTCTTCGTGGGATGTGCTATTGTATTTGAATGCAAAAATTTTTTAAAAACAAAAAACAATACGAACTTCTTCTTAGGTTCTAACATGAATATCTTAAAATATTTAAAAGCACTGCCTCTAATAAACTAAGACTGTTTTATTTCAGTAGGATCCATTAAAATCGCATTGGAGTTCTTTCGGAAAAAATTATGTGATTGTAATATAATCTTTAAATTTCTCAGAAATTTATGACTATATTTAAGTAACGAAGACATTAGTAGTGACAATCCCTTGGACCATAGAAAACTGGAGAACCATTTTTAACTCCGACAATACTTAATTACTAACAGCCTAATGTTAACTGGATACCTTACCAATAATCAATAACATATAATTGTCGTAAGTCTGTCCGTTCGTATTTTCATGCAGGTCTGATTAAAATGTGAATATGAACTTACGAAACCTGAATTAACTCAAACAAAACATGGCAATCCAGTACTAATATTAGAAAGGAGATCACAAATATTAAAAAGAAATTTAGGAAATGAAATAATAGAAAAAAATAGAAATGGAAAATATAAAAGCTGGATTTGCCAAGAAGCTTACTGCAATAGAACTTTCCTGAGAAATTGTGAAAATGACGTATTGGAGGGGGGACCTGCATTTCTTACACATGTAAGTTGGAGACAGTAGTTATTCATACAATAGACTTCTAATTTTCTGATATAAATATATATTTATAATTATATGAGTCGTACAATTAAGGTTTCAAGTGCATTTAATATTAGTTAAATTCATCTTTCATAAATAGTAGTATTATTAGGTATAACAATGGAAAATTTATTATTAATGATTTAAACTTTAATTTTTTTATAATTTATTGTGCATTTTGTTGTACATTTGTCATTTATGTATGTATATATATATAAGCTACATATGACGAAAATGTAGAGTGTGTAAGAAATTTTCGGCTATATTGAACTTAATTTTTTTAGAATAAACAGATATTTTTTAATTGGCATTAGATTAATTCCATTATCTATTAAAAATAATTATAGTATTCACCATCTCCCTAACACGAATCTGCTTAAAGAGACCGGTATTTTAGAGAATATAAACGCTTGTGCTGAACATCATCTATGTAAAACCATTACATCCACAGAGCTCTAAAATTATCTAGAATCAAGGACGGTGCGTTTAAAGAAGACTCATTGTAATAAAAATGTATATATCAGTCTTAATTATACATTTGTTACATTTTTTTCTTTTCTTTCAAAGCAGTGGAAGTGTATTTCGATTGCTTTAACAGTACGTGAAAGTAAAAAAATGGTCAGTTTATAACAAAATCATAACTTAAGTCAGATATAGGTATTCTGAATATGCCTAATATTCGCTATTCTTCTCAAAGTGAATAGTCTACAGGAAATATTTAATAAATAATATTAGAGATCGAAGCTAATCTAGGAATCATTTCTTCTAAACTTTTTTTTTGATTGAAAAAGAAGGTGTTCACAGTATCAAAAGTAACTTTCCTAGAAGCGGGTAAAAAGGGAAAGAGGGAATTAATGGGGAAGAATCCGCACTGTTTTGAGCTGAGGTTGAATCGGGAAATAGTAACCGACACTTAACCCTTATTCACGTTATTAAATACGAAAAACAACCTTTGCAGCTAGTCCAGGGATTCTCCGGGATTTGTACAATGTGTGCTATTTCAGTAAAGGGGACACATTGAATATATGGGAAATATGTAAAAAAACACTTCCTTAGTTTGCCTGTTTTTTAATATAATTAAACTTGTTATTCGTTGTACGTTTCATTCGTTTTGAAATGTTTTATGAAACGTATTGATTTTTGTCGTTGTCTTCGTCCGTGTATTTCATGGAAGAATGGTTGCCAGAGCCTCAAGAAAGTTGGACTTCTACTTCCAACACCATTTTGAGAGACAGCACCCCGTTGAGCGGGAGGGAGTCGAGGGTCTCTCACCTCTCTTCCCTACCACAAAACGAGAGGACTTTTGGCTCGCCATATTTAGAGTGTCCCCATGCCGCAAAGACACTATACATTTACAAACATCTATGCATTCTCCTGGATTCGAACCCGGACCCTTCGGTACCGCAGTAGTCTTCCCTAACCACTATACCTTCTGAGCGGTAAATGTATTGGTCTTTTATTTTAATGAAACAAACATAATTTTATTTACAAAGAACAGCTATTTCTATTAAGAAAGACAAGGAAAAAAATTACTGTGTGATTATAAAACGCGAAACGAAAATAACGAAACGACGAACACGAAAATTCATCATAATAAACGCATTTACCGATACTTGAAAGAATCAGATATTTAAATCAGTGTAGTGTAAATAGCAGAAAATGTTACACAGAGAGAATTAACAGGAATCATTCTTAGCAATTAGGTCGGTTTATTTATTACGGCAAAGCAATGAAAGTTGCCATCATTTCTTTGTCGTAATGCCTTTTTGATGTACTTTCTAAGAGACACTGGTTATATTCAGTTACGCAAGGAGAAAACTTCAGAAACCTCGCGCAGTCAGTCGAAGGCTCAATCGCTGGAACTAAATTCAGAACGAAATATCATGTATTTAGAATTGAAATAGTTTTCAACCACTCGGCCACACGCGGGCTACAAAGTCGTTGTTAACAAAACAAGCTGTGTTCTCATTCCATCCAGTATCAATTTTCATTTGCTTACGTGTTCGTACCTGTGATTTTGCCATGAATATGAATCAAATATAATTAAATTACGATTTAAAAATTCTATAAATAAATAGGTTTTCTAAGCGTAGTGATGTGAATCTACATTCTATGCAATTTTGATTTCCCCTTCCTTAGTAATTGTTATAATTTAAAACTTTACAAATCCGATTTAAAAAACTGCAACGGGAGAGAATAATGCATTTTCTACAGAATAACAACATTCGCTGAAGAAGGCAAAAAATTAATTTAAAATAATTTCTCTTCAGTATTTAATTTCATTGATTAATTTGCTTAAGAGGAATTTAATAATTTTACATAGAAATTTAAAAAAAAAAAGGAATGCTTTCTAAAAGAAGTTAACAGGGTGTTAAAACAAATAATTTTTCACTTGAAAACAAATCAAAACTGATTGCTTTACAATTCACAAGAATTTTCTTAATTGTAATCAATATTGATAATTATAAACTAAAAATTTTCTTTCGATATTAAATGCTATGTGCTAAACAAATGTTTCCTCACGTACTTTTTCAATGAAAAATTTCATTTGTAAGATTCATTCCTCAGATATTTCATTTCATTCAAAATAACTGCAAACGTTCAGACCATTTTAGAATTTCTTGTGGAAAAATTATACAGCGGCTAACATTTAGTAGATAAATATGCCAGCAAAATAATACGCTTCTTTACACGACGTTAATAAAAATACGTATATCCTGAAAAATTCACAAAATATTATTTGTCATATTTTTAAGAAAATAAATACAAGCTAAAAACAAAACCTGAGAATTTTTTTTAATTATCTGCTAACATTCAATTTTAATCTAAAATAGTGCTATTTAATTCATATTTGTCACTTCTGCATTCTAAATTAAATAATATAAATCTTTAATTGCATAGCTTAAAGAACTTACGCAAAGTTTTATTGGCAGCATCCTAAATTATCGTCTGTCCAGTACGAGATGATCTCTACTCTCTCGGCAGCGTTAAGACAGGGTGGTGCCGCACTTAATGTAGTTTCAAGTCGAGCGCTCTCTGAACAAATTCCAAGACAGGAATGCCGCTCAATCAAGCGCAGAAATAAGTAAACTGGGGATGGGAGAAGGTAAAGGAGGGGGCTGATCTCAAGGTTGCAGTATACGTCATTCTTGTTTGTTGTGAGATCAAGCGGCACAAACACGCCGGGAAGTTTCAAACGTAACAAATGCGGAGATTGTCCGTAATAAACAAAAAGCACTATTAATTTCCATAATAAACTTTAGCCATTTAGGGCGAATTAAACAAATTTAATGAATGAATACTGTTGACTCTTGAAAGACCAGAGTGTCAGGGAAAACAGCAACTAGTGCAGTTGCAAATCTGCCCATTAATCTGCCTGATAGTAACATAAATGTTTGATTAGCGGTTTTTTTTTTTTTTTTCCTGAATTACTTACGTAACCTGTAACTTTATAATAAAGAAAGATGAAAAATAAAGTTAATATGGAAAATCATAACCAAGCGAATATACCAGTTATCATTTATTGCATTCGTTAATATCGTAAAATTACAAAGTCATATGTTTACAAAACGAGAGAACACTTTAGATATTATATGGGTAACTAATGCTAGAAATAAAAAATAAAAAATAATGTTAATAAAGTATTTTTTATTTAGTTGTACAAAAAATTTGTTGACAACAAATCAATAATAGTATATGTTCAGTCACAAATTTAACTATATATTTAATCGCATTACTTAATGACCCTATTGTGGCTAAGGAAAAGGATGTATTATCACTAGCGTGTCAATTTTGAAACTGAAAATCCGTGTGCAACTTTATTGCCGCAAACTGTTGGCAGTTCCCGCAATTCTACGGATCAAGAGGTTTTTCTTTTCTCAATGTTTCCTGTTGTAAGCATGTAGAGCAACTTTAAGAAAGTTTTATCAGATTTAGGAGACGTTTTTTCACTGTTCCAAAGTCGAAACAATAATCCTGTGTTAAAATCTTATTCTTCCAGTTTCGTGGCGTTACGATCGTCCTGGTGCGCAATCGCGCACACTGCATATTGCACGCCATTTTATATGGTAATACACACACACACACACACACATATATATATATATATATATATGAGTCGATTTATATTCTGAAAAAAAAAAAACAAAAAACTTTAGCCTTTTGGACGTAATACCTACGTGCATTACAGACTTTTAAAAGAGACTAAAATAACTTTCTACAGCCAATTTAAAATTTTTAAGTTAGAAAATCAAGAGACAAAAGAGGAAACAAGAAAAATAAGAACTTCCGCCATGAAATTAGTTCAGAAAAGCTATCTCTTCGTTTTAACCAACTTTTTTATTAAGGTGGTTTAACTTTCTTATTAAAACAAAATGTATCAAAAATTCTTCACATAATTAAATTTAAATTCCTACACTAGCTTAAACTCATCAAAGAAAAATATAGGAGAAATAATATTATTAAAGATCTTATTTTAGACATTGTTCTTTCCAAAATTGCTGAGAAAACTATAGAAAGAAAGTAAAGATTGCTGGATTATTAATTTCCTATATCCCAACTTAAATAAAATTAATTTCTATAAATTTTACAAAAATAAAAATAACTTCTTTTCCAGCTCATAATTTCCGCGACACAGCCCCGTGTTAAGTACAATAAAACTATAGGTAGCTTAATTACCACCCACTAAGAAATTAACAGTGAAAATAGACCTTGTTACTCATCATAAGTTCATAATGACAGACAAAGAGTTCAAAAGTTCTCTTAAACACCTTATGGAAAAAAGAATCAAATTTAGGCCAGTCAATAATTTCAATGAATTTACTGCCCTGAGAATTATAGATGATAACCTAGAAAAATTTATATTTAAAAGTAGCTACAAATACAGCTGTTCTACTAAAACTTTCTCAGATGAAAAAATAAAATTCTTTTGTACACCCAAAAAGAACTGAGCAGACTCCAGAACTGTAATGCAAAATACCATCGGAACAAATTAAAGCAAAATTTTGCTGATTTATGGCATAAATTTATTCTTACAAAATTGACAAAGAAAGCAGAAACTATAGCTTCATTTGCAATAAATTTACAGCGAACTTACAAAGAACTGTAACAACCAACCTCATATAAAAATACTCGTTGCACGAAAAATATCCATTATTAGTAAAACGACTGCACTTCACAAGAAGCTTAAAATGATACACAAAACTAGAAATAACCCATTTCCCAACACATATGCGTTGCGTAAATTCCCCAAAAATCCCATTACACTTTCCTTCAAAGCTAATGGGACCAGCAACCACAGGAAAGCCATAAACAATTATTTCGCTAAACAGCTTAAAGAAAGCAGTCAACTAATTCACACGAAAATAAGCAACGATAATAATTTTTGCTTCATTATCGAAATTTTAAACCTGTTATTGAAGCAGTGAAAAAGAATTTTATTAATAACATCAATTACTACTATTTTGAGAAGTTTTACATGGCTCTTCGCTTAAAAGAAATTTACAGTATCTTAACGAATTTACCAAAATGTTTGCCGTAAATTAATCAAATTATATAGGCAGGGAAAAAATAAATGATTTTCTTTAATGCATCTTTTCTCGCAACTTTATTAAATTCAAAAATAACATGTGCTAGCAAATTAAAGGCATTCCCATAGGTCCCAGTTATTCAACTAATATCTGTAACCTCTAATTTTTAACCTAAGCGTCTGAATTTATGAATGAACTGAATGATTACACCAAAGATAAAGTTACACTTACTTTCAGATGCATAGGTGATATTATTGCCATTAATAAGGAAGGACTATTAGAAAATAAGTATCTACTCATCTTGCATTAATAAAACTAATAAAAGACAAACTCCTCTGACAAAAAGCAGATATTTTGAATTCAGTACCAACAAATTTATACGCCGACACTCCACTATTTTTAAAAACGTTTTGACTAACATCATAATTAACAAAATATGAATGGTTAAAAATATTTGCACAGAAATTTCAGCTCTAAAAAATGAATTACATATTCTTACGATAACGCGTCTTGACAACTAAGTGGATATCATTTCATTAAAAGGATTTTCAAAAACTTATCATTAATTACGCAAATTAAAACTATTAGTTGTGTATTAAACTTAAACCGAAAGGAGGTTATTTGCGGATGACAAAGAAAACTGTAAAACTGTAAATAGTTTTCACTGAAAAAATTACTGTTACTAATTGCCCATTTTCTCTTCAAATAGCATTGTCGCAAAATGCGTCAAAGTTGTTTGCTGTTCTAATTTTATTTTTTCTTTCTACGGTACTTACTACTTCAAAAAAGTTTTTTTTAATAATTAGCCTGGAAAGGCGATTAGTCTCGTCTAATTTGCGTTTAATCACTAAAAGCATTGAATCACTTTTCAGATTGTCGCCACCAAATATTATCGCCCTATACTATATTTAAAGAGGTTAGGTATGAAGAATCACCATGAACATACGTTTATTTCTCGCATTTTGAAAAAATCGAAATCCATCAAATTTTGAATAACGCAATCCTCCATGAATGATGATGAATGACGTAATCCTCCATGATGAAGCTCTGAATACTAAATCTTTCTTCCTTTCAATAAATAAATATCGTGACTGCAGATGATCCTATTTATTCAAGCATTATTAACAAATTGAAATAACATAAGCGTTGAGAAGAGTACTACAATTTCGCTGTCCGATAATTTCAAACAGATGTTTCAGCAATTTACAAATAATATATACATTTATCAAAAACAACAAGCTGGATGAATTTCTGCACGACAACAACAGAACTTTATGGGTCAGCCTTCAAACTAACCCGCAACAAAACCTTCATACCATCGCATCTTTCCTTATCAGCTTTTCTGGGAACTAATACATCAACAAATGCAGTAATAAAAATCGTACCAGCCCTCTGTCTCCAAGACCAGACTAGGATGAATGCAGATCAGAACTCGGAAACTGCAAATATCTCTGACTCTTCAGCTGAGCTTGGAAGATCCGAAGAAGGTGACAAATCAGCTTCTTCGATCTCCCAAGCTCAGCAGAAATAGAACACATAATTAAAAATTTAGATAACAAAAAAGGGCCGGGTCCCGACTGCATGAATAACATAGTAATAAAAGAAATACATTCTGCTGACAGAAATGTATAAAACTCATTTGTAAATGCTTGCTGGAGATCAGCAACATTCCCAAATCTATTAAAATCGAAATTTATTCGAAAAATCTAATCAAAGAATAAAGATAAAATGTTATCTCGGAGACAAAGAAATCTGTTGACACCGGTGCCCAGAAAAGAAGCACACCAGAGTCTTACGAAACTTTCTCAGAGTATGTGCAATGCTAGCCGCAATAAAACCAGATTAATAGTCTGAAAAGATGTTGCGGTATCCTTCTTTTCGCTCACTGCTTCATCATTTTGGAATACCATCAGTCAAGAACTGCTTACGTTATGTATCTATGCGACATAATTTTAATCGAACCAGATATGTCGTGCTCTACGCATTCGCAACGTCATTGTCTTCGATTCGATTCATTTAAAATCTTGATCAAGTCATATTTCACACGCTAGGTATACGACGTCCTACAACATACTAATTAGCTGTCAAAAACTAGCTAGTAATGACACATTTTACAGGTTTATATTTTTTGGAAGATTTTATATTAGCAATGAAATACATTTTAATAAACAATTCATGAATTATAAATGATAAAGAATTCAATATAATAAATATGTTGTTGTTTTTGTTACATATGGCTTTATTGGAATAATCAATCCATACATATAAAGCAGGTCAAGTATCACACGAGAACAATGATATAACATAAAAAGAAAACATTTAAAGTAATAATCGGAACAAATGAACATGGGAATAAAAGTAAAAAGTCAAAAATTTAAAAAAACAAGGAAAGGAACATAAGAGATGTAGTCTTTACAGGAAGTTCATGGAAGTTCTTTCATTCCAGTATAGTGTGCTTATCTCACCACGTTTCTGAGATTCTTTATCTAGTTCTGGGCATATAAGAAGATGCTCTGCATGCATATTGCCCGAATTACAAATTTGGCATAGACTAGATTGGATGGATGCCAATTTTATTGAGATGATGTGCTATGCAATCGTGGCCTCTTTGCAGTCTGGAGTTTACCACAACCTCTTTACGGAGTTTCTAATAAAATGTTTTCTAGGTGTCTTGAATGTTAGCCCAGGATTTGCCTGCTGATTTTACTGCCTAGTCAAATGTAAGAGTATCCATTAATTTCTCAAAAATATACTTTTTAAGTGACTCTGAAGGAAGTGGTTTACTGTCTTGTGACTCAAGTGTTCCTCTCTTGGCTAGTGAATCTGCCTTTTCGTTACCGTCAATACCTGCATGTGAAGGGATCCATTGAAAAACGTTTGTTTTGTAGTATTTATAAAGAAAGTTCAAGGTTTGTCTTATTTCTGAAATAATCTGGGAATCTATAGCATGATTTATAACTAGAGAGGCAATGTACTCACGTCCGTGATATCCTTAATTCACACGTCCTTCCTAGGTGGTGCTAAATGAGTAACAGCTATGGCTAAGGCGGTTTAGAGTAAAGCAAACGGAGTAAAGAGCTTTTGTTTTTCTAACCTGCAGTGGAATGCTGGAGGATTATCTTGCGCTACGTTTTTAGAAATTAAGAGGGTAGTCGTTTGGGAGAACGTCGATGTTCCGGTGATTCAAGAAGCAAATATTACAGAAGATAAAATAAAGTATTATAATATGGAAAGTCTCACTATTCATGGACTTTTCAAAAGCAGATAGATTGCAAGTGATATTTTAGCGGCAGTGCGAAATAAACTGACATCATCGTTTGAAGTGTTGGAAAACAATGAACAATCATGATTCTGCAGAAATTGCGGAAGTAAATGTTTGAAATGATAATACTCTTTTTAAAATTTTGGAATATACAGTCCAACAAACAACGAAAACTCAAATTTAGACATTTTAATACCTCGTCGAAATACTATAATTTTAGGTGATTTTAATTCTGCTTCTCCTAACTGGGGATACACCTACCAAAGCCAAGTAGGGCAAGTAGGATTTTGTAGATAGTAATGCAATGTTAGCTATATGCAATACATAAATATGTGTGTAAGATAAAAAAGTGTGAATAAAAATTCAGAATTAAATTTGCTATAGCCCGTTAACCCTCTATTTAAGTTGGATATTTCCCCTCTCCATTCTCTTTATACTGCTGATGGTACAAATAATTCGGAACTGAATGTAAAAAGTACAAACGAATCAAATCTAAGCTTCCATCTGGAAATACGATTCAGTTTGCTTCTGCTTCTGCTGCTAACAAGACCTGCTAATATTTGCTCACTTCAAAAATTAGAAAAATTCGGAAACAGCATAGCTGATTGTGGCCCAGCTGTTTATATTAGCTTATAGGAATGTTTGATCAATAAAATAAAAATTAATATTTAAATTTGCCATAACTGCAGGCTACTTCTTTATGAATCTATAACGTATCAGCCACGACTTCAAATATTTCTATAGAACGCTTCAGCATTTGCACCGTCAACGATGATGTTTTCCATTTTATTACATATATAATATATATATACAAACAATCTGTCTGAAAAAATGAAGGCAGCCTGATGCAATGTATCAAACAGCTATGTCACGCAAGCTAACATTGTGCAATAAGACCTACAAAGACCTAATAAATAATCACTGAAAACTGGCAGCTCTGTATCGAGTTCCGTTTTGATGAAATGAGTTCGCTGTCTATAAAAAGTTTTTGTGGGCGTAATAGTTGCCTGTAAAGAACGCTAGCCAGCTTGCTATTGCTACACCTTCTTATACTAAAAAAACTGTAGACTTCATAAAAGAAAGATAAAATAATTGCAATTTTGCCATTTGAAAACTTCATAGTATAGCAATCCAACACTTCGAAGCTGAACATGAAAACTTTAAAAAGATGAAAAGATACTTAAAAAATTTTTTAAATATAAAAATTACAAGATTAAAAAGAAACTGTAATCTGATCTTAATATGCATAATTCAGTTTAAAACCTAAAACAGTTTTGGTTAAACAACTACAGCTGACTTGGACAGTTTAAGAATTTAGAAATTAAAGACTTAATACAAAAATAATACAAAAATAAGGGCGTGAATACAAAAATATAATATCTGATATTTAAAATTTTAAAAAACAAGCTGTTCGAAATATAAAGCCAAGCGATTTAAAAAATGGAAGGTTCTTTCAAAAAGTCCCTGAACTCGCAGTCAACGATACAAATTTTTTAAAAATTGTATAGCACCATATGTTTAGAATTGCCGATGCATTTTTTAGTGTTAGCATATATGATTCTATCTTTTTTCAGTGTTTGCTCAGTTCATCATATCAATATTCACTATTCTTAGAAAAAAAAAATTGTTTGTCTTTTTCTTAAATTTTTAGGCGTTAGTTTTTTTTATCAAATATCACGTTTTTCGCTCTTACGCCATATAAAATTCAATTCAATAGCAAAACCACAAAAAATTTAAAAAATAGCATATCTTTAGAATTGCAGATAGACAGTTTCGCGAGCTGGGGATAAAATTGTCGTATTATTCAGGACAGTGTTGCCACTGCTTTCTTTCAAATCACTGAGTTTGTTAATCTAAAGTTCATTAAAATTTTACAAAATACAAAATAAATAATAAACCAAATTCAGAACTCAAAATTCGTGCTTCCAGGAGCACATGTTCGAGTGGAGGACTGCATTATTCAAACTTTGATGGCTCTAGGTACCGTCGTTTTTTTTTCATAGTGCGAGGACTGTATTACATACATATATGCAGATTCGTCGTTATTTAATTCCTTCAAAAGTAATACAGCGCGATAATACTTGGTGTATATATTTTAAAAATGACACGTCATTTATAGTCAACCGGCGCAAAATCACATCTCCAGACTAATACTCCTTTTGAGATAAAAAAAAAAAATTCTGAAAGTCTTCAGATTTCATATTGCGCCCAAAGGGGATTTTTTTTAACGTTTTGCGTGATATCTTTATTTATTAAATATCTTCATTATACTTAAACCATAAAATTCAATCAACAGAAATTTCACAAAACATTTCTTTAGAATTTCCGATATATAGTCTCGCGCGCTGGAGATAAAAATGTTTTTTTTTCGTACAGTTTTGCCATTGTTCGCTTTGAAATCGTTGAGTTTCTTAATCAAAAACTCGTAAATGCTTTACAAAATACGAAATAGATAATAAAACAAATTCCAAATTTGGGCTTCCATATGCTCATATTCGGGTGGAGACGTACGTCATTCAAAATTTGATGGCTCTAGATACCGTTGTTTTATCACAATGAGAGAAACATACATACATTTATGCAAATTCTTCATTAGTTAATTTCTTTAAATAAAATACGGAGCTCTAATATTTGGTGGCAACCATTTAAAAAGTGATTCGCCTTTTATAGTGAATCAACGCAAAATGTCAAAACGAAATTAATAGCCCTTCTGGTGTAACGCCCTTTAAGCTGCTAAAAAAAAAAAAAAAAAAAAAAAAAAAAGCTGCCGTGGTATTATTTTGTTCTAATTTAATGACACGTGGAAACTCACGCCTTATTTAAAAATGAAAAGAACTGAATTTTTTTGGATGTTGTGGTACATTTATTTAATTAAATCGCTTGCGTAAAAGGCGTACTACGAACACTTTTTCAAGTACCAGTGTACTGCTGTGCCATGACACGAAATTCGCTGGATTAGATTAGATTGTTAATAAAGAAAAGAAGGTAATAGTTAGCTAGCTTCCTGCCTGCCTGGTTTAAAATCGAGATTGATCAGAATTTTTTAATTTTTTATAGAAACATAAGGATGTTATTACCTAAAGTAAACAGCATACGCTCTGAGTAAGTAGTACAGCAATGGTTGATTTTTATTATTATTATTATTATTATTATTATTATTATTATTATTATTATTGTAAAAAATTTCTGAGAGCATTTCATGACATGTGCTCGATAAAAACATGATTTTTTTTTTTTTTTTTTTTTTTTTTTTTTTAACCAATGGCGGACTCTCAGCCGATTTCGGCTTGGCCATTACTAAGGCCAGAAGTGGCGGTCATTTTATTACCGAGACACCTAATAGGTGGGCCACTGCTTCCCTAACCACTATATCGTCTGGGCGGCAAAACATGAATACTGAAATAATAAATATTGCTCATCTGCACAATTTTAAAGTGAATTACTTCTAATTATAGCCTGCTATATAATAGCTCAAGAAATTCTGGAAATTAGATATTCAAAAAACATTAAAGGTTTAATTAAATTCAGATATAGAAACTAAATAACTGAAACAAAGGACATAGATATTTTACCCAAGCCAAGAGTTATTTAATATGGCTTGGGTACAATATCTATGTAAAAATTATTTGCGAATCTCTCTTATCCGTAAACACTGAAAGGTTTCTGGCTACAGATTAACAATAGTTCATAATAATGATAATGAAAAGGATACCGACCCGACAGTGAATTCAGGTGTTTAATTTAGACACAAACTGAGCGTAATCCAAACGAATATGTGTATTATGGGATGTGTGAAAATTTCATACTGTTTAAATAATACTTTTATGTTCTTTATATTCTGAAATAATCTGTGCCAGCTATAATATGCTTATTTAAATGCGTTTCGCATCAAAAGCGTAACGCTAATCTCTAACTGAGTGGGTTAAAATCATTTATGATCTTTGTTTCAATCTCACAAACAGATATTTAAGTTACAAAATAGCTTGAAGTCAAACTTTGAGATAAGTAAACCAACTGCATGATGTAATTTGCCTTTAAGTGTTTGCTAATATCTTACTAAACGCAATGAATTACTTTTATCTTAAAATCCGCACATTATTCGGAAATTTTAAGGAACATTGCTTATTAACATTCATCTAACTTTATACTTTTTAAATTTGGAAATGAAAATTTGAAGTGATATTTTTGTAAATACTATTTTTCTTTATGTTTAATTTTGCTTCCTCCTCATGCATATATTGATATGATTTTAGAGCCAGTTTACTGTGTTATAATATATTGAAACTTTCGTCATTTATTATTTTTAAACATGAGATTGCGTTTTTATTTAATAGAATTAGCGATTTCTACAAATTAAAACATTCTTTAGCTACCAGTAACCGAACATTTAAAATCTGTGATTACTGCAGTTCGACTTAGATTCAAATTCTAGCAGACGGTTTGTTTTCATTGGATTTTCTTGGTTTCCTCAAGCCTAAAAAACCAAAAACCTAACCAAAAAAAAGTCATTTTTTATATAAAGTCCTCTATAAGGACATGCTTCCTCTTAAGCAGACAGTTTTCATGCACTTTGTCTTAATCGAAAAGCTAAGTTAACCTAACATATGCTCCACTTTAGTTACGAGGAAAAGAATTAATAACTTAATTTATAAATGCATTTTATGTAAATTAGTAGCAGATTGGTTTAATCTTACGAGAATGAAATCATTTCGTTATTTTACTCTTTTTTATTATTATATGCTTGGAAGCAATTACTTTTGTAATGCTTTTGTAAGTTACGTTTATTTAGATGTGCGTTGCTCTTGTTAATTAAAGTGTTTTCCGTAAAATTCTCATCATTTAAAATAATACAAGCCCTTTTCAAATTACCTATTTACAGGTTTGTTCACAGGGTCATCTCGACAACGAAACAACTGAAAAACTTTTAAACTGAAAAAAAAAAAAAAAAAAATGTATTCCAGATTTTCAAATTTTGGTTTAAAAACCAAAGAAATTTAAAAGACGTCAAAATGTTTTCCATTTGGGGAAACTGCAAAATGAAATCTCAGTCGTATTTCTCGATATTCTGTTGGTTAAGTGAAACCCAAACTATCACAGTTGATTTCACCATTTCTATGGTTTGTTTCTATCTGTATTTGTCTTTAAATCCTGTAAGACGTCGATTGGCGATAAACAGGGTAAGGGAGTAAGTAGGTTCTTCACCAAAGCAAAAATATTTCTTTAGAAAGTAAAATTTTCTTCCATTTTACAGTATTTCAGAAAGTGTTTAATTTAAAATTTCGTTGTCGTTTTCCAAGTATAAAGTGCAAATTGAATAGAAATCGAGAAATTCTCCCACAAGATGGTCCTTCTTGTGAATTTCACGAGTCCGCTGAAACGTATATCTGGGAAGTAAGATTATATGATTATGGTGTCAGATATTTAACATTATATTATATAACATTATATTTATGGTGTCAAATAAACCATAAAAACACCATTTCTGACACCATAAAAACATTTTTATGATTTAATAAATTTGATGCCAACTTCATTTACAAAATCCGAGATTATTTACATAACGCGGGACATCTTCCAGAGCATAGCTTCAAGCGGGATATTGTATAATGCATTGCCAGACTGTCATGCTCATTCTATGATATCTGATCATTTTACTTTTAAAAGTAAATAAAACAAAACGTGTAACGAAACGAAAATAAAACGAAACGAGTAACGAAACGAAAATATAAATTTTGAGCATGTAAATCTACACTTTTGCACTTCTTGGAATATTTTGAGGATATAATATGTCTTCATTTTGCTGTTCACCTGGATAAAAATCTTATTCATTATTGATATGCATCTGTATGCAACCTATAACTTTTTTCTTCAAAGCCACAGCTAAAAAGTTTCAATAATTTTGAAATTAGTTGAAATATAAAGAAGCAGGATCGGGATAAGGAGGAGGCGACTGAGACATTTTACCGAGGTGAACAACTATAAAACACTCCTTACGACTGATTTTGATGTGTTTTATAAATAAAAGACATCAAAAAGCACCGCTTTAAACAAAATATATAAAACAACAAAATTTCTTCAATACTGTATATAAGAATTTAAAATTCTTGACATGGCCTTTCATCATCAATGCTAATATGACTGACTATCTAGTTTCTATTAATTATTATTACAAGCTCTCTCTGGGGGCTTTCCAGAGCAATCAATCTGGAGCTTTCCAGCTTAGTTTTCTCACAGCAGTGTCAGTGTAACAAGCAAGAAAATCATTAAGTATGAATTAACTGATTCTTATCATTACCTTTTTTTAAAATTTTTTTAAACTGTTACAATCCGATTTTTCAATACACATTTCTGTCGTATAGTTTTCATTAGTTTCAAGAAAGGCGTTAAGGAAAATTGTGTGCTATAAAGAAAACCTAGTTGAATTAAAAAAAGTCAATAAATAAATAAACGAGTTATTGGTGTAATTTATTTCTGGACTTAATCTTCAATGAAAAAATGCTCAAAAAAATCTTTAAAAAAAAGAATACTTCTCTTACAATGAATAATAATATTCCTAACATCAACCCACTCAAAACTATTCTTGAATGAAATCCTTGAAATGTTCCTTCACGCCAACGATTTATTTTCACAATATAGTGGTTACTGTTTCCTGACATGAAAATTTAAAGATGGAACTAATTTACTGATGTTATTTCACGTTTATAATAATTTACCATGTAGACGGAACTTGCTAGGAAACTGTATATAACCAATATGTATGATTCTTTATAAATGTCACCTTAGCTTTAACTCTTAATCATAGTTTCCAGTGTAAGGAAATATATTAAATGCTCAGCTTCATCCACTTTATGGCTTATGTATAAGAAACTTCCAGAGGACGCGGATATGATTTGGCGGTTACCAAAAGATCGTTTCAGAAAATCTAACGCACTTGAGTTCATAGGATCCTCAAAGTAAGATTAAATAGACTGTTCAAAAATTAAATACAGTACAACCCCAATTATCCGAACTCCGACTATCCGGATCGCTGATTATCCGAATTGCTTTCAGAATTTAAGAAAAATACTAAGACGAAAATGTAGTGTTGGATAACTAAAGATTTCAAACATTAAAAGGAGCAAACCTAAACTTTTAAACTTCGTGATCACTGCTTGAAAACGAAAATGGAAGTTCTTCAAGAACATCAATGAAGGCATCAACAAACAAAAATTTAGAAGATATCGTTTTCAAATGGTTTTGCAGCTACGCTCTATGGGAAACAAAATTTCGGGTCCGCGTTTTTTGTGAAAAAGCTAAGATTTTAGCGCAGAAGCTTGGCCTTTAAAGCATGTAATGGTTGGCTAAGAAATTTTAAGTGCAGGCACGGTATCCGTCAAACAGCTTACTTTGGCAGAGATGTTCAGCAAGCTATGACTTTTAGCACTGGTAAGTACTGTAAAGTAGGAAAAAAAAGGAAATTAGGATAGCAAAATTATTAAAAGCTGAAAGAGCCAACTTGCTTGTTGTTGAAATCGAGCTGTCGGATAAAAAAATTAGTCCACCGTGGCAAGAAGCCATCTCGGGATGCACAAGTAATGTAGTAATGTCATTTATGTACAGTAACCACGTTATGTGATAGGTATGCATAATAAGCATAACACTTTAGTAACGTCTGATCACTGTGAACCAGTCTTAGGAATAATTCCACGGAAATATTCACAAAGGCACGACGATATTTTCCTAGAACTTTGGACTCTACGTTCTTTTACAATGGAATCGTTTAGTGATTCAAACACGAAGTCATCATATTATTGTCAAGATCTGTGCTTTGATTTTGGGATATTCATTGCTGAAAGCAATGATATCTCACATTTTGTAATTTTTTACATATAACCCGTTCAAATTTATAAAAAGACTGGGACGCCGGGACCATACTTTCAAACTGGGAAAACCATGATCAGACTGGGATGTCTGGTAAGCTCATTTAAAATTATAAATATACAATTATCCACAAATAATATTTCCCAAATACGCTTGTTAAACCCACCAAGTTAATTACTAATTATAAAAAATTATAACATTTTATTCATTTTTTTTTTTTTTTTTTTTTTTTTTTTTTTTTTAGCTGCCGAGCAGTAACAGTTGTATTTCGGTTCATGTTCGAATCCCAGCAAATGATCTGATCGGACGCTTTCGTGGTTTTCGCCAAGTGTAATGTATATACGAGCCAGTTTCCCTTAGAAAACCCTCCACGAAGGCATCCCTACCATCGAGGGCCTGCCCTCGATGGTTTTGCCGTAATTATAAACCAAATATTTATCGTGGCTCCACAGTAGCGGTCACACATAAAACCGTTGCTGGACTCAATGGTGTCCAAGGGCAAGGCTAGAATGTTCTAAATATATTCATTTTGATTTATGGCTGGAGAACATACTGGCCAATCCATTGGAAGGATTCCAACGTCGAAAAGTCACAATGTGGCCTGACGTTATCCTCCATAATAATGAATCTTCCATGATTGCTGTAGTGTAAAGGATCTCAAATGTCTTACGATCTCATACATATATCGCTGAGCCGCCTGAGATCCATTTTTGGTGAGGCACAGATTAGTAGGGCCATTATTAGAGATATTAACCTAGATTATTTCTTACTTCAAGTCGGAACTGGTACTTAAATACAGGATTATTTCAAGTGTCATATTCTCTCTAAATGATAATATACCTGTTATCAGGTTATACACTAAAGCTGACTGAAAGGAGCACATTAATTCATTCACTTCATCTCCATCCGAAATGCTGTTATGCCAAAATTCTGAGGGCAGCAAGGTGGTCCACTGTTAAACCATACGTCTGAGAGCACATAAACCAACATTATCAAGTCGGTTTCGAACAGTTTGAATTCAAACACAAGTCAGTAGCTCTCAGGTGGTGCTGTTGCAAAAAAGCGGCATTCTTACTGCGATTTCTTTTGGCAATAAATGTTAAACGCCTGTCCTCATTTTGTGTCAATGCACGCTTAAGAACTTCTCCTGGCCGCATATTTCCAGTTGCCAAAACAAAACAAAAAGATTCCATATTCTGAAAATGATACTTTGGAATATTTCAAACTCTCCCACTAGAACAGATTGCATTCAGCCCGCTTCTAAATGACTGTTGGCCACCCAGGCTACTGGTTCGTCTAAACTAGTGGTTTCCAAACCTACTATACCCATGGATCCCTTCTTACATCAAAAATCTGACCATGAACTCCCAAGTGAAATAACTCTAGGTTACTGTATAATAGCAGAATCTGATGTGGACACCACATGACTTTCCTGTATGGCTCATTAAATTATACACATATTTTTGCTGCACTTCATTTAAATATATTTTCTCGAATTTCATTAGAGATATATTTCTCAGTCAATTCAGTCCTTATTTCATGAAAAGGCAAACACACACACACACACAAAACAAAAATAAAATAAAATAAAATAAAAATATAAAATAAAATAAATAAATAAATCTTCATTAAAAATTATAAAATACAAAAAAAAAAAAAAAAAAAAAAAAAAAAAAAAACCTAAAGCACATAATAGTGTTAAAAACAGTTAAAAAACAATTTGTGCAATTAAAATTAGAGTTTCTACGCAAAAACAAGCAATCCGACCAACGGGTAGAAAGACAAAAATTTTTGTGTACAAGAAATGTGAACTTAACTTTTGGTCTCACTGTGTTAAAAGCCTTTGAATCTGTTTGAATGTGGTGCACCAATTGTGTTAATTTGCTATACAACTAAAGGGCCATTCACACCGAGGTTTATCTGAGCTAACGAAGTCTGCGTCGACTAGCTCCACTTTGCCTGAAGTTAAGATTTTTCAACTTGCTGCCTATGGTGAAAAACTGTTTTTGCAGATCGGTCGGCTACGTCAGTTGTCTCTGTTAGCTCAGATAAGCCCCAGTGTGAACGGCCCTTTAGAGTTCCAAATGTGAACAAATAGCCACCACATTTGGCCTAGCCGCCACTTGCACTTTAAAATTGTTGATAATTCTATAGCTAATGCATGCAGATGAACTAAAGCCATAAAATCCTTAACTAGAACATAAGAACAATATAATTAATAACTTTAAAAAAATGCACAATTTGACAGCATATAAGAATAAAAACACAGAGCTCACCGAGGCGGGTAAGAGGTGAGTGTGTTTGGTGCGGCCGATTGCAACAAGAAAGGTAGGTGCACGCATACCTGTTATAGCAGTCCCATATACAAAATTTCAACGTCTTAGGGCTAATCATTTTAAGTTATGCAAGATACATCCATACGTATGTACGTACGTATGGATCCGTTTTAGAGAGCAGAATCCTTTATTCTGTTCGTACGTACAGATGCTGCGCAGAAAAGTAGTTCAAATGGATTCGAGAGCAATCAAAACGAATATTTTAGATAACCAACGAACTTCCATGTAGTAGCAAACGATTATAATCTTCATCATTTTCCAAACAAAGGTGAACAATTAATCTCTTATTTAAAGCATTCCTTTTGATTTTGTTAACTGCTCTAATGACATGATCTAGTGAACTATACACTCGTTCACTAAGATTTCCCAAAGTTCACTAAGATGGCAACTAAATGTTGTCAATCAATGACACAATGCACATATCAATCATTCGGTATAGATTGTTTTAATCTTTTCCTGAGAGCTGAGACATATATATCCCATGGATCCACTATATTACATAAGGCTCAAACAAATTTAGTTTATTATCGAGATTTAAATTTCCTACATAATGCGGAAAAGAAAAGTGGTGGTCCGGTATTTTTGAAAGTGTTTCAGAACATGAAAAAAAGTATCATCAGTGTTACTAATCGGTATATCAATATACTTTGCATATTGTTACCTTCTGTATTACCTCACAGTATAAAAATTTCAGGTATTTGTGAGTTTAGATCAATTATTTGTTTTTTACTGTTTTAACAAATGAAGTAATTAAGACACAATAACACGCCGAATAAATACTAATTCAGAAGTCAAACAACAAAAATCAGCGTTATATTTACAAAATTTTCACAGGACTAGTTTCGATGGTTTTACCGAACCACCATCCTCAGCTGCAAAACCTCATTTGCGGTTTTGCAGCTGAGGATGGTGGTTCGGTAAAACCATCGAAACTAGTCCTGTGAAAATTTTGTAAATATAACGCTGATTTTTGTTGTTTGACTTCTGAATTAGTAAATGAAGTAATATTATGTAGCGTTGCGATTTGATGACAGTGAGGTTAATGTTTAAATGTGAAGTGGATAGTTATTTATTATATTATCAGAGAACTATTAAACTGGGTAAAATCGCTGAAAGAGGTATTGAACGTTCTGCCAAAATATATTTACTAGAAAATTTTAATTTGATAATGAATGTATCCTAAAACGTGTTTTAAGTCAAAAGCTTGAAACTTGATGGCCAGACGTAAATATAAAATTGTGCGTGTTAAAATATATGTAATTAGGCACATAGGTCAGGTTAAGTTTTTATTAAATAGGGTAAGGTATGCAAGGACTGTCCGCTTAAAGGAAGAGATGCCGTCATGGAGGAATTTCAAAGGAAAACTGACTTTGAGTGATTATTAAAAATAATGCATGTTATTTTCATTCATATTATATTTATACATATTTCTCATATAAAAATTTCTGGTATACTCTAAATTGTTATAAATTACTTTACTCGAAAAAGATAGTGAATGTACAGAAATTAAAGATTTGCACACCCCGAAAATGAAAAATGTTAGCTATATATGGATATTTATGCATATGCTTGCAAAAAACATGTATCTGCCTTTAACAAAATACGTAAATATTTATTAAATATTTTCATTATCATTTTATTACTAGACGTTTATTGTTATATCAGTTGGTTTGATGATAATTCAAACGTATCATTTTTCGATTCCATTTAAGGTAACTACAAACTGCGATAAATTGCGCCCCCCCCCTTTTTTTTTTTTTTTTGCTCAGATTTCACTGCATTTCATTATGCTGAAAACTTAATTTAGAAAATATTTATATTTATGAGAAAAATGCAGCAAATTTCTTAACTTCCCAAATAAAATTTAAAAAAAGTTTAAAATTTGAAAACATTTCCCACTTTTAGAGTGTTTATGAGTAAGTTCAAATATTATTTAATACTTTATGCTACTGAGTGTGACATTTTATTTGAGCGAATCATTAATCAATCGAGCTTGTACGTTGTGTTTATTTCTGTTATTTCTTTCGCCTAAAAAACCTTGATTTTTAAATTAAACTTCTCGCATTTTATGAAACAATAAACAACCTTTACATTGCGCTTCCATTTACTGTTCACGCTCTGAAACGAAATAAAGTATTTGAAGAGTAAGCGGGTGGAGAAACTCGTAGGTGTGGATTTTATTTCGTCTAATAACCTTGACTTCACCGGTAATAATGACTCCTACTGAGACAACACGAGCTCGTAAAATATCGACTGTCTCTTTTACGCTCCGACGTTAAGAGCCAAGGCAATCTTTGGGTTGTTAACCTTCGACGAATTTCTAATTTCCTTCCTTAAAACACGTCAGAATCGGAAGGTTCGAGAAGAATTCTCTGTAATCAACTCTTTGTCTAGTGGTTGGTTGTATCCTAAGGAAATAACGATGAGGAAATCCTCCAAATTTCTGATCCTGTCAGAACCTGGTTCCTATCTGAGGTAAAACTGTCGTAATAAACCTTCGGAAGAATCCTTGGATATCCCATTCAATTCGCGTGTTTTTACTACAGAGGTAAATTGCTTTTTAAAATGCTAATACATGAGACAAAAAAAAAAAAGCAGTGGAATAGCAAATTCATTGGAGCAAGTACTCAAAAATTTCATTTTAGGCTTCTCGTAAAATTTATGTTTCGTTTGAGGTAATTAAACAGTAAACTCAAAAAATAGCATCTACTTTTCTTATCAGTAATTAATAGAAAATTTCTGTATATTAGCACTTAAATACGAAGCTTTCCAATATTTTTTTCGTTAGAATGAGATAGTGAAAGCGTGAATGAAATTTGAGATATATGCGTGAGTTTAATAGTGAACTTCAAGGATGAATTTTATTCATTTCATTCACTAAATGTCACTAAAAAGAAAAACCAAATGTAAAATTATAATACATATACGGCAAACCCAAATCACATGATGTACATTGCTATGCATATTTACTACTCATAAACATATATGTTTTATAAAATTTTCTTTTCAAAAAAATGTAGAAATTTTCTTTTTGTCATTTCCTTATTGTTGGTTTTGATGCTTTCTTGTAAAATTAAATTTTTGATTTTTTTTAAGTTCTTCCGGCAGGGATAGTTAAGTTTTTGGATTATATACAGGTGGCCAAACTCTATCTCAAATTGTTGTTCAATCGATTCTGGCAAAAGACCTTTTGTCCCCCCTCCCTCAAGGAGTGTAATACTTTGGTGAAGCACTTTTTAAGAAAAATTGCTTCTTATTTACGTTACACCTGGAGAAAAGCATATTATTTCCAGTCTGCATTCTTTAATGGAAGAGACTTGAAAATTACGGCTTCACAATGTTAATTATAAGATTCATTGTTGCGTTTTCAAAAATTTTTAATAAGAACAGATAGTTTTTTAAGGTAGACTTAGTTTTCATTTAAAAGGCTGCGTTCATTAATAGAGTTGTTTTTCCCTAAAATTTATTTTCAATCATAATAAATTTCATTGCTGCACATACCTTATTATGCACTTTGAATTACAGTAATTATTTTTGAAATATAAACAGATTTCAAACACTTGTTACCAAAATCACATTTGCATTATCTCTTTTGAATTATAACCTCAGAAAATTAATAAATTTATCATATCCTTACTTCTCAAAATGTTTATCTTTCACTAAAATAAAATTTTTTAAAAAAAATTTGAAAAGTTTCAGGTTTTAACGGTAGCCCAAAAGGATTTATTAAGGATTCTTACACTCGCGCTGAGCTCGCAGTCTACCAGTCCAGTCTGGCAATCTATCAGTGGAACAAGGCTTGGCAGGAGTGAGTGCTGTTGCACTCACTCCTGCCAAGCCTCCCCCCCCCCTTTTTTTTTTTTTTTGTCTTTTTAACTTTATTATTAAGCATAGTTTTCCTTATTCTCAAGTAAATAATTGCATGAATATTATCTACTTGAGAATACAGAAAAAGCAAATAGTTTGTTTGTCTTCTGTGACTCCACAGCTCCCTTAGAGACAATCTATAATGGTCAATCAACACTTGTCCAAGGTAATCAGCATCACCTGAAGGAAAGTGACAATCTAAATAAGATATGCATTCTGCAATGGATGCCTGCTCGCACTGTATTCCTGGAAACGAAATTGTAGACAGGCTTGCAAGAGATCTCAACAATGGTAATAGTAGCCAAGTTACTCTTGACAATGTAAATGCCATCGCAAAGTATCAGCTTTTAGGAAATACCATCAAAAAATATTATCAAATTTGTGAAATTAATGCCATTGGGGACATCGCACAAATTGTATGTCAACTCAGAATCCAGCACCTTCGGGGTATGAAGATAGAAAGAGGTGATCCTACCATTGGTACAATAATTGTGACCAAATGGCATTAAGTCCTGGCCATATTTTGATGCACCGCAATTATAAGATCCTTGATTCTTCCTGCAGAATATCTTTTGAACCTGAGCTGCTCTATTCTAGGAACATTACTGAGATAATTGGCTGCGTCTTTGTCTAACACATGGCCCTTTGTGATCTCTATGGACCACCATCGTTTTCTTCACACTTATGCCATCTAGAATTCAACAACAAAATCATAAAAATTCTTAAAAGCAGCATGGCAGTATATGATTAGAATACCGGATGCAGTTGGAATAAGACTTTTTTCTATTTTTTTTTTTTTAATTTTTACTTTAATTCATCATAACAACGTTAAATTTTCTTAGCAAGATGGCTTAAATTCTCTTTACCTTTTTATTATTAACATTTTGTGTGTTGATTTAATTTATTAAATATCACGTTCTTCGCACTTGCGCCATACGATATTCTAGTCAACATCAAAATCACAAAATATTTAAAAACAGCATATCTTTAGATTTTCCGATAGAGAATCTCGCGCGCTATAGATAGAAAATGTTTTTGCAGAGTGTTACCATTGCTCGCTTCAAATCGTTTGAGTCTGTTAATCAAAACCTCATTAAAGCTTGGATTCCCAAAGTTTTTTCTCTTACGACTCCCTACTACCAAAAATGAAAATTCCGGCACCCCTTCCCCAACTATAATATTACCTACCTATAAAGGTAACAAGAACAAAAAACATAATTTATAAGAGTTTTATAGAAGAATTATGTTGTGTTCACGTACATATGATAAGAAAAATGCAAATACGTCAATGAGACGAATGAGCATGTTTTTCATAGGATTTTTCAATTCTTCGTTAAATAGAAAAAAGTGTGCAACGTAACTCACTAGTGATATTAAATTTGCTTCTATAGTTCAGTTTTATTACTACAGCTGCTGAAAACGCTCTTTCGTACAAGTAAGTGTTTGAGAACGGTATGTACAGCTGTGCGCTGCTATAAACTCTGAAATATTTTACCTAAAATAATGTCTTATCCATTTTCTCAAAGTCATATCTGGCTACAGAATCATTTTTAATTTCCAAAGCTTGCTATTCTAGTGTTTCTGGCTGCACATCTATGACAACGTGAAAAGGATACGTTGCAGTCTGTAAATGTTATTATCATACGAGTTTACAGCAAATATTTAAAACTCAACGCTTGAATTCATCACTGATGTGCTGCATATGATTGCTAATTTACTCTTAGTGTCAGTATCCTTAAAAACCTCCTTAAATCGAGCTTCTTCCAAGATTCCAAATAATTTGGGAAAAATGAAATAACTGCAAGCCAAAATTTTACGTTCCCCCACAGTTGCAACTTATCAGCGTACGCTGTGGTGGCCTCCCGATGATAAATTACGTTCGAATCTTCACCTTATAATTTCAATTTCAAAGAGTTCAACGAATCGAAAGTACCTGATAGATAAGCTAATACAACTTGAAAACTTGGCTTTCCGAATTCCACATACTGCAATTCAGTTTGATTCTGGATTTTCAAAAACTGAATTGCTTCATTTCAAAGTTCAAATAATCTTGCTAACTTATGTCCTTTTGAAAGCCAGCGTACCTCCGTTTCAAATAACAGTGCCTATGCTCTCTTGCTGGATCTTCAAAAAGAATCGTAGATATTCGAGTCTTTAACGCACTCTTTTTAACATGATTGGCAATTTTAATGCATAATTTTAAGACACACTGAGTTCGTTTCGAAGTGTCTTAGCTTCCAAGGCTTGACGGCGTAATGACATAATGAATAGCACTAACATTGGAATTTTTTCTCTGACCATCTATACAATTCCTGAGCGAGATCCAAGCATTGACGGAGCACCGTCTGTGCATACCTTTATCAACTTTTGCCATGACAGTGCATATTTGCAATATAATTCAGAAATTGCTGTCATTATATGAATTGCTTTTGAAACAGTCGTTAATTCTGTAGAAAACTTCACCTCATTCATAATTGTTTCATTTTGTATATATCGAACGAAAACTATTAGTTGACAATATTTTACAGCATTTGTACTCTAGTCCAACTGCATTACGAAAAAATTTGATTCTTTCACCTCCTTCACTAATTGATTTTTTATGTTCTTCGGCCAGATCCTCAATACGATACTTCACAATTGCTGTCTGTGAAACTTTTAGTTTACTTTCTAATCCAAGAACAACATCAGGTGCTTTCAACAGAGATGGTTAGACGAGAGTTTCTCCAATAATATGACTTTTTTTGACATTAGCGATGAATAGCGATAACTACGTTTCAATTTTGCACATTTTAAAAAGTTCTTGGGCTTGACATGTAATGCTCTGTGTTTCGTCGATAAATGTCACTTCATACGAGAATGTCTCATAACATCATTTCTCAATACTTCGTAACAAGTAACACATTGCTGCTGGTCAACACTTTTTTTTAACAGAAAAAAAAAAAAAAAAAAAATGTTAATATAATCGACATTGTATTTGCGTTTCTACGCCGGACTCATGACGAAGTAAAAAATTAATATCTTAATAACGACACAGCTTATTTTCGCATCAAAAGTACGCGTAACTGCATTTCTCGTGTGATCGAAACTGACTGAATTCAAGTCCAACTAAAACTTGACCGCAGTGTGGTGGGACGACGCTTTATACTGCAAAAATGTGCAAGTGGCGAATTACCGCTTGCTTCGCCCTCGCGCCCCTTTAGTCGTCCTCGCACCTCATACTTTGAAAATTAATGCATTAAAGTTTTACAAAATATGAAATAAGTAATAAATAAATATATATATATAACGTTATTCTATGAAAATATTGAATATTTTTAATTAGATAGATCATTCATTAAAAAAAATATTATTTAAATCGATTCGATTCGAAAGCAAGAAACGAAGTTTTAAGTCCTGCGTTTATTGCTTTCAGATAGCTTAGTTTTATTAATCCACAATAAACAGATTCAGTTTGAAAGATAAATGCCTTACATTATGCAGAATGGTAACGGACTCGAATAAAAAGTGAAATGAAGCATTTACAGTGATTCGACGCAAAATCTCATTTCGAGACTAATAGTCCTTTTGGGCTAGTAAATAACTAATAGCTCTTCACGGTTAGTATTTAAAGCTACGGCAAAATTATTTATTATCTGCCTTTTTAAACATAAAAGTAAAAGTTTGCTTGCATATTCCGTCTAGTAAAAAACTATTATGAAAGGAGTATGTACATACTTTCATGACTCTCTTCAGAATATATTTCATTAATTTGCTCTGTCTCCAGTCTGTTCGTGAGCCTTTTGTAATGATCAGGTCTTGCGACCCCCTGAATAAAATCTGTGAACGCACTTTTTTTTAATATAAAATCAGCTTTGTTCATAGAAATTATAATTAATTAAGATAAAATTTTCTCAATTATTTTCGCTAAAAATAATCAAGATGCCGAAATATCTTGTGTTACGCAGATAAACCAAAACATTACTACGTAAAATGTGATGCTTCTGTGCTTGGTTTCTTTGGATCTGTACCATGTCAGTTGAAGATTAAAACCAGTGGTAGATTACACTTTTAATTTTAAGCTGAATGCATGTATAACAACGTGCCAGAGACTTGTTATTTAATCGGTTATGGAAAAACGCGTGAAGGTTGCTTACTTAAACAGCTTTCGTGGTGCACTTTCTAAGAGAAACTGGAATAAGAGCATCCTAGATACTCTTTGGAAAACCATGAGAATATCTATGCAGCTAGGCCGTTTTACTGGAATTCGAAACACCGGTTGATGTATCACTATTTTCCATAATAATCTGCAAAATTCTCCTCACGTAATATCTGAACGTCAGAAACTTTTTTCTAAGTGATATTTTATTTTTAGTTATGTACAAGTGCAAACATTTTATGTACGGACCCTGGATACGAGTCAAGATACTAATGTCAAACATTTCGAACATTTTTGATCGTACGGCAGTCGAAATTTTTGTGTTTTATTTTTTATAATGAGTACCGAATTTTCCTAAGTAAAGAGACCGTACAAAAAGTTAAATTTAGTATTTTGCACAAAATTAATTTTTTTTAAATTAAAAAATACAAAAATATGCATCTTTGTGCCATTTATAACATTTCTGTAACTGGGAGTACGCGGCTTTTGCCAACGGTTCCGAAAATAAAGGCCGGGTAAGGACTTTTGTAGGTACGGTATATATATATACCGTACCTACAAAAGTTACTACTATTAATATAGTAGTTACTTTTGTAGTAATATTATTTTGTTATATCTTATATATATATGTATGTATATAAGATATAACAAAATACAATAGCTGCTTTAAAAATAATTGGCGATCTCAAAGTTAACAATTCTAGATTTTATGCTCTCTTCCTAAATTCATCTATTCTCCCGGATTTGAGATCTTTCTATGTTACGTAACGTTTAAATGCAGATACCCATTGTCCAATCAAATAAATGTAACCAAAACTTTTTCTAACTCGAACTGAAACTATTGACTCCCTCCCTCCCTTCTTCCTCTGAGTTGCAACGTTCCCTTCTCGCTTATCCTTTCATCCTTGCAATACACTTCTGATCCACTCTGCTGCAATGATCTATGCTCGCTTCTATCGCCATAGTATCAAAAATATAAATGTTATGGAAATAAGCACGATTGGAGTGCCAAGTGAATTGTGGCCACAAATGTGAATTTAAATAAAAAAAGGAAATTAATGCGGCTGGACTTATCTCTCTTTAATATGGATCAAAAATCTACGCTAAACAGCATTGCTACGCTTCTACGTCTCAGTGTTCTTACATCAGTGTTTCCAAAATTATGCTATCGTTACATTTTTTATGTAAGATATAACAAAGTACAATAGCTGCTTTAAAAATAATTGGCGACCTTAAAATTAACGATTATAGATTTTATGCTGTCCCCCCTACATTCATCCGTTCTTCCGGATTCAAGATCTTTCTATGTTAACAACCGTTTTAATGCAGATACCTCCTGTCCAATCAAATTAATTGGAAACCAAAACTTTCTCTAATTCGAACTGAAACTATTAACTCCCTCACTTCTTCCTCTGAGTTGCAGCGTTCTCTTTCGCTTACGCTTCCCTGTTGGCAAGACGGTAGTCGTACTTTAAAATGGAACTTATCGCATTCAACTATAATTAAGAAATATTTTATCTGCAAAAGCTTAAAAAATAAAGATATTTGATAAGCGTAAAAAATAAAGATTGCGATTCTTCAAACTCTGTTGTGTTGGATGCGTCACCATGCTTTTCCACTCAGCCCTACCTTCAGCCACTACGATCTTTCATCCATGACGCAATCTCGAAAGCTGTTAAAAGTTCCAATTTTTTCCTCTACGCATTTTAAAATCATGACATATACATATATATATATTTTGTTTCTTATGTGTAATGTAATATGGGCGGCGCAGCTCCTTCGTGTCATAAGGCGAGCTTCGGCCGGACTGCGTCCTAACTAACTAGCTAAATATATGTATATATATATCAAATGTTGTATGATCTTAAATTCACTTAGTGGGAAATCGAGTTATTCTACTACTTGCGCAATTGCTGCAAAGTAAGTTAATAATAATTTATTTACTAAAGAATAAGTTCCTAAAATATGTGCAAAATTATGAAAACATAAATAGATTTTTATAAATAGCGCCGGTGCAACCGAAAGGCAAAGTTTAGATTTAGAAGCATTCAGAAAAACCACAAAATTGCCTAGCGTATAAGCCCCGTGTATAATAATGTAATACTCTATCAATTTAAGGAGTTTTATGTTTTATTTCTTTATAATTTTTCTTTTTATACCCACCTTTTTTACGGTAAGTGTATGCGATTGTTTATTCTCATTTATCGCTACGGTACCGTTGCAGAACCACTTGAAATCGTTTACCATTACAACAGAGTCATTAATTTTTGTTGACTTCAGTTACCAGTCCTTGGCTTTTTAATTTTAATCCGCATATTGTATTCCCTTTCACTATGTTATTACACATTGCATTTTGCCCACCAGCAGCTGAGCAGTTAATTCGCTGAACACTCGTAGTTCAATCCGGGGTTCGAATGCCAGGTGTGTTGGTGTCTACTTGGGTGTTTTCTTAGTTTTCGCTATGTGTAACATGTATATAAGAAAATCTCCCTTAGAAAACTCTTCATGAAGGCATCCCTTGCTTTAAGCCAATAGCCCTCGAGTGCCTTGCCATATTTAAATAAACCAAATGAATACACACTACATTCCAAGCATTTCATTTCCTTCTTAAGAGTGAAACAAATACAGTCTAACCATTCAAAAAGTAACCAGCCATCCTATTACCAGATGAGCTTGAAAAATAGCTTTATTTTAAACTTTAACAAGGAAATTCTTTGTGGTAAAAAATGTTTTGTTTTCTTCTAGAAGCTTCCAAATCTCGCCTCTTTTTTAAGCAATGGACTTAGAATTATTATTATTAATAATCGGATGAAACCAGTAATAATCTAAAAATTGAATTGATGGAATTCAGAATATTTCATAAAAAATAACAATCCTTGAAATTCGAATCACATAAATCCTTGAAATTCAAGCATAAATAAAATCTCTCGGACCAGTTCGCAATTTCTTTTAACATATTCGAGTCGATCTTTAAAACTGGAAAATTCTGCATTTGTTATAGTTCCAACTATGCTTCATTACTATTGCTCTAAATATGTTTACTGAAAAAGGAAATTTAGAGAAACTTTCTCGGTGCTAGATAAAATTGATTGTGTTTCAGCTTCAATTTCTTTTTCAAATAAGAAGTGGAATGCATTTGTTGTTACTGATTCGGTAGAAATGACTTGTTATTTGGGAACAATGAAAGCTTAATTTCTTTTCATTTCAATAAAAATAGGTCATAAAAGTCTTGCATTCTTAAAGAGTATTAAAAATTTGCATCCTTTATAATTTGTTTTTAACTGCTTTCAAAACAAGCTCTATTTTATAGGAGTTGGTTCATATAGGAATTGTTTCTTTGAAATTGTGTTTTTAAAGTGAAAGAAATATATTTTAAGGGTACCTAAAAATGAAAAATTAGTAAATAAATATATAAAATTTTTCTCAACAATGAAAATCGAACAAAAAAAAAATTTTCTGCTTCTAGGAATAAACTCAGATAATTGTAAAGCATTTCTTAACACAAAAGGGCATTTCATTAGGCTTTATTTCAATTTCGACTAACTGCACAATAGAAGAAGGAATACCCGAATCTCATAGCCTTCTTATCTTATCAACAACTTTTGGAAATGAATTTCTGAACACAACATTTTAAGTTTCCCATTTCGTGAAGACTTCAGTCACAAAATTCTATACTTTTAAGCCCAGGTCGGCCTGACGGTGTATCATTTTAGGCTTCGTTAAGCGCAATACCACCTATGCTGGCAAATGTTTATTTTATTCAAACTATCAATGAAACGTGTTGAAGATCACCCTCTGTATTTGAATTCGATTTATGATGTCTGTTTAGAAAATTAAAGTACTATGTTATTTGCAAGACAAAGAAGTGCCTTCTTAAAGCAATTTCTGAAAATAATTATGAAAATTTCAAGCACCTATTCTAAACGCTTGGCTGGAAGCATATTAATTGACTGTCTGCCAGATGGAAGTAAATCTGATGACTTAATCTGTTTTGTCGAAAGTATGCCAATAAAATTTTAAACTGCAATCGCTGTAAGAACTGCGAAAATCATTTGTCAAAACCCATCATTTTTTTTCCTCTGCATAATCCCAAAAGAGAATGGAAGTTGTTATATTTATTCAGTATCTTTTTCTCCAAAGATCTTTAATATACACTAACAGAAACGACAAAGGAATAATTACAAACTGTACAGTGTGTTCATTAAATAGTAACATTCGAAGTCTAAATCTTTGGATGGCATACGATTGGAGAAAAGATAAATTTGAGCCCAAATGTATTAATTTTATAATCTTTTGTCATTTTTTCAAATTCCTTTACACTCAGGTATTCTTGCATTTGATTGGGAATTGAAATAGGTAAAAACATGATTTAAGTTTCTACCAACCGCAATTGTTCTTTGTATGCAAGTGATATCGAAAGAATTTTAGACCAAAAATTTTTATAAAACTGCACGAAAAACTGTTTTTTCTCTCCAATCATATATCTTATCATGCCTTTGATTTTTTTTTCTCGGCAACAAAAAGCACCTAAAAGGAAGTAACCCTTCCTTTTAAACTAGCAAATAAAGCGGACTTGCTAAACCTTATGCGGAGAAATAATTTCGTCCATCTTTTGATTGAGCTGCTGCTCATTAAATTTTTATTTTAGCCATTCCATTTTTTAATAATTTCATCAATGTGGGTTCTATCCTCGGATACAGTCTGAAGAGTAACTCATGGCAGCGTCCATATAATTTTACCTTCCAGTCATTTAGCCAGATAGTTTCGGATAATCATTAACATTGGCTCCTCTATTGATGGTAATATTGCAAGGAAAAAGGTGAAAAATCCATTACTGCCGCCACTCATTGCAGAATTATGAAGATCTTTTAAATGAGGCTTCTCAATACTTGGTAAACTCTGCTCCGCGAGATGGCCACTGATTTGTTTCCTGCTTCCTTCCTGAGGAGCGGTTTTCGCTTCCGTGGCTTGGGTGTTCTGCAGTTCTTTTGCACGCGGTCTTCATTACTTCAGTTTCAGCGTTTTAGGGGTGTTTTGCTTAATCCTAATCCGTTTCAAGGCAACTTGTTAACTTGTCTAGTTAAATCATCTAGACGAGCAGTCAGTTAATCCACTGGCTCCTTGACATGACCAACTCTGATTGGATTACGGTCTCTGCAGGTTGTTTTCTGGGGCGTCTTCGAATTTCAGGCTGTTTTTAGGCCCTTGATATCCATATTCGAATAGCGTTCTGTATTTCAAGATGCAGGATGCGATCGATGAAGTACTGCAAGGACAGGATTTCCGTTGTTCCTGTTGGGCAGTCCGAAAAGGCGAGATGAGACAGCCTTTCAACATCCGTGACGAGCTCTTGGAATATTTACATGGGCTTCTGTTGCAAAATTGTAACTGAAGCCTACTATAGTTTTTTAAAAACTTCTCACCAAAAAGGCAGCTTCAACGCGAGCTTAGACGCTCGCGTTGAAGAGCTTCGAAGTCTAGCCTCAGGCTTTTAGGCAGAGTTTGAGTATATCCGCTGTGGCTACTCTCAGAGAAGCGGCGAAGTGATAGGCCTTAGCTTGAGAATCCCATCCACTTGCGTACGCCAACTACAGAGACTTGGATCTACGCTTGTCAAGAGGTCTTCTCATCATGCATGGATTGTTTCAGAGAGGGTAGATAAAACGTAGGCAGAAATTTAAAGCCGTCAGCATGTTTTCCTACTGTCACTATGATTTTCTTCAAGCTGTCAACCTCTTTGGCGACAGCAGAAACTTTGTCATCGTCTTTCCGTTTGACAATAGAAACAACTCTTTCTTCGATTTGCTGTTCGGAAGCAGAATGGTTTTCTTCAAGTTCTCCAACTTTATTTTCAGACGTATCTATTTTAACTTGCATGGCTTCAAATATGTTTTCGATTATGGTAGTAATTTCTCATTTTATTTCCTTTTGACCTGTTTTTATCTTTTCTTAAACTGCCTTGACGGCTTCCATCTTTTCGTAAACTCATTTGACGAACCCTTCTATCTTTTCTTGGCCCATTTTCATCTCTTTCTGACCTGCTTTCATCTCTTTTTTCGGACTTGATGGCCATTCCGTCTTTTCTTAGGATGCCGCAAAGGGTGTCACCAACTGTTAGTTGCACATACATCATTTTTGTCATTTTCTCATTTTTGACATACATCATTTTTTTGTGTCAGACCCCATTTTGACACCAAAAATTGTTATGTGTGTACGCACTCGTAGTACACGGAATGCCCACAGAACCGATAATAGCTTGATAGACTCTGTGACTGATCTCGTTTATCTGACATCATAACAAGCCTACGAATTTTATCACGACACGGAGTACAAAATTACGCCTGCCGTTGGCACCATATAGGTGACGGTACGATTCTCCCCAATTCCACCCCAATTTTGAGGGACAGCTCTCTAGGGTTGTGGTCCGAAGGTCTCCTACTCCTTTTTCCCTAATAGCAATCCACATGAAAGTGCTATCAGTTCGCCATATATTTAAAGTATCCCATGCCACAAAGACACTATACATTTAGAATATTCATGTCTTTTCTGAGATTCGAACGCGGTCTCTTCGTTACGGTAGTCAGAGTCACTAAGCACTATCCCATTTGGGCGGCACCTTCGTTCTTACTGAGCTAGCGCAGTGCGTGCTATCTACAAGATTACCGGCTATTTCCCATCCCAGATGCCCTTCAGTTATGACCTTCATCTGCCTTGTGATCTCTTGTTTGGTAGTCCTCCAAATGCGCCTTCATCACCTGAGAAGTGCATTCAAAATCTCCAGACACAGTTTGTAGAGCAGCTTCATGGTGAGTTTCTTGGCGAAATACCTATCATAAAGATACTAGCTTCATTATGAAGTTCAGTTTAACTCGGGAAAAGCAGCTTTCTTTGATGTCCTGGCACTTTTAATGCACGATTATGATAGCTTATATCTTGAGAAGCATTCGTGGACTTGCGTAAGGGTGCTGACGCCTTTGTGACGGGTATCATTACGAAAGGGTCCAGGAGTTGGGACATAAAAATTTCCTATTTTATGCTGTGGAGTAAAAAATTATATCCGATAGTTATGAGTTCGCCACAAACTATCGATGATGCAAATAAGAAGATGAGTTTAATGCAAGGAGGTTATACCTAACCTCATCGTTTACCATTAGTTTATCTCTCGAATTTTTAAAGAGGTTGTAGAGACATTAGGTTATCGAGAGGAAGATTAGGACATTAGGACCGAGAGAGGTCGGAGAGATGAAAAATTAGCAACCGCCTTCGCCGGAATTCGAACCACGGACCTCTGGAATACCGACCCAGCGTGCAGAACCACTACACCACGAAGGCACGCTAGAAAGGCGGGAGAAATACCTTATATACTCCCCCTTTTAAAGGTCGAGTGGGGTTTTTTAGGGGACCCAATCGCCAAATAGTGGGTGTGGAGAATCCTCATCCAATACTAATTTTAATTCGGGTGCCACTGTAGAGACATTAGGTTATTTCGAGGCTGGAGAGATGAAAAATTAGCAACCGCCTTCGCAGGGAATCGAACCACGTACCTCTGAAATACAGGCACAGCGTCCAGAACCACTACACCACGAAGGCACGCTAGGAAGGCGGGAGAGATACCTTATAAGGTGCCATTAAATCTTCTTCCAATAAGTTTATTTTTATTTATTTATTTTTAAAGTTTGTTGTCTGAATTCCGGAATTATCATTCACGTTTCACCCATTTTTAAACCATCGGTATCAGGTGACAAGGCGGATATATAGCCACCAGCATACCTGTACATTTCCCAACTGCTTCATCCGCCCCTGGTCACATTAAATATTTGCTGTGACATGCGTGTGACATTCACATCTACATCATAATGTGGCATTGCATCGTGGTCTCAGATTTAAAGCGACATTGAGACGTCATTGTAACATAACAGTAACTATGTGTGCTGTATATGAAGAATCGTTGAATGTGTGCTGTATATGAAGAATCGTTGAATGTGTGCTGTATATGAAGAGTCGAAGAACAGTGCGTGTCACAGTAAGATTAGCTTTGAAGGTAAAAGATGACAACAGGTCCCTACAGATAAGGTCGTGATTGTCGTGTGCCAGAAATACATACTGATGCGGGAAGAAAATTCAATGGCATTCCAAATCATAACCTCAGATCACACATCAGTATGGCAATGTGTAATGCAAGAATCATTACGTCAAACTGAATTATGAATATCACAGCATTTTGGGCAGATTAAAAGACAATGTTGAGCTATCTATTTTATCTATGTCCGGCGTTATGCCCAGCCGTGACCCCCTGTGGCGTTGCCTCAACGGTAATTTCAGCCATACACTTGTTGCAAAGATTCCTCTCTTTCATTCACAGACAATGTGTCAAATGGTGCACACTGACATAGTTTTTTATGCAATAAACCATTATTTTTGCTCTAGGGTTCTTCTTTTTAGGTTGTGTGACGAGGATGATGCAGTCTCACCGTTGGTCCTCCTTCACTCTCCAATTCCATATTTTTTTTTATTTTTAAAGTCACGAAGTGCTTTCTTTCTTACGAGACATACCGTAGCATTCCATGCAAAAGAACCAGTGGAAAAACATAGAATTCCATTAGTTTTGATATCTATGTATAGTGCAAATTGCAAGCCTTTGGTTGAGTGCCCACTAAAGTCCTGTACTACTCATTTAACTGCCAAACGGCTGCAGCTATTTTCGTAAAAGTGGTGTATAGGTATAGTAAAGCGAATATGCGCTACTAGATGAGACAGCTAACAGCTTCACCTGGTGGATAACGTCGGAATTAAAAGTCCCTATCTCGAAAACGGTACGAGGTAGGATGAAAAGGTGAATTACAAAGTTGCAGAGCATTGTCGATTTAGTACGAAAAGCTATCTTTTGGATATGAATGTGTGCTATAGAATGCTAAGTGTACTATAGTCCAAAAAATTCACCAGAGTTTGTTCTTCAGCTTTTTGAGCATTTCTTACAAAAAAACATTAGTTTTTAAATGGCGTTCCGATTGAAGTTAAACGGACTGCTAAAAAGATATTTGATGTGCTTACAAATGCAGGGTGATTCTAAATTATTTTTACAAATTAAAAGGGGTGATAGTACTCATCCAGATTAGCAATAATTACAATAGAACAAAGGATCGCATTCCACTCTGTGAGGCAGAAAAGAATAATAATAGAATTCCTATCTGAACCTACAACAGTGTTGGGAGAGCAAATGAACGATACCAAATGTTGCAAAATCAGTTTAGTGACAAACTTACAAAGAGTGCACAAAACGGATAAAACCGAAAACTTGGCGTTCGAGTGTTAATTCGAGCTCAGATTTTGATGGCAAACAATCAAATGCACATCTTTGGTTCGCAAGGTCTCAACATCGCAAATGAATGCAACAAGTTAATTATCTAATCAAGGGCTGAATATCATAAATTAACTCCAACTTCCGCTGTATGCCGAGATTAGAATGGAAAGTTTATGCAGTGTTCTGGCTGTCAGAACTTCGTGCCCCATAGAAGGGCACTTCAGGTAGACTGAGCGCAGAACAATAAGTCCAGGAGTACAGGAAAGAAGATGGCGAAGAGAGAAAAAAACTGCTACCTTGATGGTATGAAACCTACCTTTGAGTTGGAATTAGTTGATAATATTGAACCCTTGATTAGATAATTAACTTGTTGCAATCGTTTGCGAAGTTGAGACCTTGCGAACCAAAGACGTGCATTTGAGTGTTTGCCATCAGAGTCTGAGCTCGAATTAACACTCGAATGCCAAGTTTTCGATTTTATCTGTTTTGTGAACACTCTGTGAGTTTTACAGTAAACTGATTGCGCAACTTTTGGTCTCGCACATTCGCTCTCCCAACACAGGAATTCAGTAAGTTCAGGTTGGAGTTCTAATATTTCTCTTTTCTGCCTCTCAGAGTGGAATGCGACCCTACATTCTATGGCAATTATTGCTCATCTGGATGAGTACTATCACCCTTCTTAGTCTGTAAAGCAATTTAGAATGACCCTGTATATGTTAGCCAAGAAACACCCAAGGCTTCTACTGGCACTCTGCAATGCTTGCTGGTGACTGAATGCATTCCCCAGACAGATGAAAATAGCAGAGATCGCATTTTTTAACAAAAAAGGGAAAGATCTAGGCAATCTATCATCCTATCGCCCATCCTAAGCCTCCTGCCCTCCATCAGCAAACTCCTGCTATTTAAACTGCTCCTCAAAAACTGCTACTAAAGAGACTAAATTTTTACTTAGAGAAAGGAAAAATTTTAAGTAACAATCAATATGGGTTTAAGAAAGGAGTATCTACAGACACGGCTGTCAGCACCCTCACAGACCTAATACAATGTAACAGAGACGAGAATCAACATACAATAGTCATCTCCCTCGACATTAAAGGAGCATTTGACACGGTCTGGTGGCCGGATATTATGCAAGAATTAGACAAAGCCAACTGCCCACAAGAACTTTAAAAATACGATACTTAGAAGCTACTTGGAGGAAAGGAAAGTCCAAATCACCCTGGACAATGCAACAGTTACACAAGACCTACAGAGAGGCTGCCCACAAGGATCCTGTTTGGGCTCCACTTTATGGAACATTTTCGTAAATACGGCCTTTTCCCTCTTCGATCCAATAGACAAAATTAAACTGCAAGCCTTCGCAAATGATTTCCTAATAATAGTATCTGGAGTAAAAGACATAGAACAAAGAGCGCAACAGGCAGTCAATAAATTCGTTAAATGGGAAAGCAATCACAAACTACACCTCTCAGCGGACAAGATCAAGCTACTCTTCATTGGACGAAAGAGAAAGATGAAACGTAATCCGTCGGTTAAAATCAATGGTCATCCAAATTAAGTGCGAAAAGTCAATAAAATATTTAGGCTTTGTTATAAACAACCGCTGCCCTCCAAGAACTAACGGTGACTCCTCCCCTAGACCTCATGGTACAAAGAGATTACGCCAGAGTCTTAAGATTACGCCAAAACTACACGTTATGGGCAAAAACGTATATAGCCACTGACATTGAAAATAGAATATATCATACAATTGGTCACCCTGCCAGCCTCAATATCTCCAAATCGATCAGCTTAACACATATCCCCTCTCTCCATAATGAAAAAGCGATCTACACTGACGGTTCCAAAAACCTAATGGTACTAGCAGCGCTTTTTGCTTAGTGCAGGGAGGCAATGTACTGTCCCTATGGAATAGAAGGCTTGACAGCAATAACACTGTTTTCCAAGCTGAGCTTGTAGCTCTAAGGGCCGCAGTCGCTTACTCAAAACAGAACAACCTTGGAAAGCTCAAAATTCTCAGTGACTCAACTTCTAGTCTACATGCCATTCAGAATTATCTGAACAGAAATCACATCGTACAAGCAATCCAATCAGAGCTCCTGGCATTCCCGGAAGAGAATAGGCTGGCTTTGTCATGGGTTCCGGCTCACGTCGGAATTTTCGGCAACGAAAAGGCAGATAAAGGCGCAAAATAAGCAGAAAATAACGTCTACAGAGAGGAGCGGCCGGAAAAATTACCGTACTCTTACCTTAAATAGATGACGCTAAAGGAACTTATGGAGGTATGGCAGCAACGTTGGACTTCAGAAACCACAGGACGAAGGGTCCATACTTTCTTCCCAAAGGTTTCATTGCTTCAGCGAGGCCTAGCAAATTACTTAACGCAATTCTACTCAAGACACGGCCTTTTTCCGTCCTATCTTAAAAGATTTAATCTTACGGACACAGACATTTGCTCATGTGGAGAGATTGGCGAAGCTGATCACTATCTCTTTAGCTGCACAATGACAGCCATTCTACATCTAAAGAAACCACAGGAACAATTTCGTTCGAAATGGACGAAGCTCCTCCCCAAGAAATTCTCTGATCTTAAAAAAATCAAGGATATAATAAAATTCTGTCAAGAACATACCTCTTCCATGAGTAGAGGTAGAACTTCAAGGGGAAACCAGTGATTGAGTAGAGTTAGTATTCCTCTAGACTTACACAAGCTCACGCTCTCACAGAATAAAATAAATGTCGTATTCAATGATTATATCAGCGAGCTCCCTGGAAAAGTTGGATTATACGAAAGAAATTAACACCGCAAGTGTTATATTAGACGCTTTGTCATGAATTGTCTCCGCAAAGAGATCAGTTTTATTGCCCACCTCATGAAAATACCAAGTGAAAGGCAAGTACGTGGACGTGCCATTTTCACTTGATTTGAGCTAGAACTTCATTGCAATTTCTGAAATGCACTAATCCACAGCAACATTCTCTTAACAAGGAAGCTTTACAATCCTGAATGCAAGTGGGTGCCAACCAACTATATTGAAATAAATTTAATAGAATCGTAGTTTTAACAACTACGGTATCATTTTTATTGCGCTGTATCGTCTCGAATGTATCTGTATTTCAAAATGTAGGCAGTACCACTACTATGTACAATATCTGAATATTTGCAATAACTTGAATAAAAGCACTTGTAGTTAAATGAGGCTTATGATACTGACTAGATCGAGTTTTAGTATTATATTTACTGTTCAATCCCTTAAACTGTTCTTTGAATTCTCATGTATGCATCTTTTTGGCACCTGAAGATTTTGTGCCGAATATAATAGCAAAGTAACTGTATGCACTAATAGAATTTATAAATGCAAAGTTGTATAGTCTTGTATATATCTGTACTGTAATTATCATTTGAATAGTTGTAATAACTTAAGTATTTGTAGGTTAATGAAGTTGATGTTACTACTAAGTTAGGGTTTTTTGTTATTATATTTATCTGTGTTAAATATAAATTTAGTAGAATGGTAATTGTTTGTACTATAGCATCATAAATACTGTATAGTATAGTCTAATGTATCAGTATTGTAAAAGAGGAAGTAGTATCACTGCTACGTACAGTATTTGTAAAAATTGTAACTAAGTATTTGCAGGATAATGAAGTTAATATTACAATCTAGTTAGGGTTGGTATTGAAATTACTATTCATTCTAGTATTCACTGTAGTCTGTTGCATGCATCTTGTTTGTAAATGAATAATCTGTGTTGAATATATATTTAATAGAATGGCAACTGTATGTAATGTAGTATCATAAATACTGTGTTATTTAGTCCTGTTTATATTAGTGTTTTAAAAGGCAAAACAATATTTCCCGAGCCAGCGTTCATCGCTACTTCTGCCACCATTATTTTTTGATGACAACGCCTGATTGCTCCATTTTTGCCACGTGACCCCAACGCATTTTCAGACATACGGATAGAAATTGAACTTCATCCGCACATCGACCGGATCGCAGATGTCAATCAAAGTGAATTCTCTCGCTGATTGGAGAAATGCATGCGCAGTATTGGAAACGGGCATAGGTAGAATTACAGCAAGTTGTTAATAAGAAATGTTAATTAGGCTAATTTAGTGCTTCCTGAGATGTTTTCGAGCTCCATCATTGTGCAAAAGAATACGAAAACATTTTTAATGGGGTTAGTGTTTTGTTTCGGAGTAAGTTTTAGGTTTTAAGATAAGAGTTAATTTGGGAATTGCTTCTGTTACATATTATTTTGTTCTTTTCAGAGGAGGTTTTTAGGATTGTCCATTTTGTGGTTAGCGTCATTATTGTGTTAAAATTTGAGGATTTGATGAAGTTCGGTTTTTAGAAATTTTGGGCATCCATTGGTTCTTAAAAGTAAGGCAGATAATCTGCATGGCATAAGAAAACTTCATACTGAGATGCTTTCAGATGTTCCTGATTTCGTTAATAATCTGGGTTATAATTTTAAAACAAAATGTTCCAATGAGAGTTTCCAATTCAATTGCATACGATATTTTTATTGCCTTCTCATGTCATAAAATGGAATCTTAACGAAATTAAAGCTGTGAACTTAAACATATTTCTAAGATTAAAGAAAAAAGAATTATCAGTTTTAGGTAAGAAATTCACTTTTTAAACCATTCAATATTAGCGCTCTGACAAGCTCTCAGACATTATCGGCGGTTTGGGATCGCAGTCATGGATGAATTTCAAGGTCTGTCTTTACACCTGTAAAGTTTGTCCACGCATTTTGGAAGGATTTTTTCTCCGTGGCGTTGAAGCTTTACTTCTTCTCCCAGTTCAAATTCTTTGCAAATATCTTCCTCATTTTCTAAGTAAGTTTGCCGCACTATGCACAAAAGTCGTCAATGACAGTTATAAATCAAACCTCTACCATACACAGCTCTAACATTTTAAACAATGCTTGCTTTCTTCAGTATTGATTGATTTCTTCAGTGTAGATTCAATTTGCTATGCTAATGTTTATACGGGAAAAAATTATTCCTATGCCTCATTTGTTAAATTGGTAAATAGCTGATTGGTTGAAAACGAACAACTTGCAATTTTTTTCGAAAGATAGGAAAACATCGCGCGTCTTTCTTGCAATGGTAAACCAGGCAGAAAAATAGTCCGAAACAGTTGTTCGTGTGAAACAAATATGTGTGTGAATATGGGCGTAATAGTGTTTAAATAATATAACGTCGCTTACGTTGTTTTATAATAATGTTAGCAATTTAAATGGCATTTCAGTTTCATTACAATTTAAAAAATTACCATATTATAAAGATTAATTAAAATTTAAAAATATTTTGAATGAAAATAAATATTCTCAAGTTTAAACATTCTTTTAATTTAGCTTTATTTAACAATACAAAATTCTTTCTGATACTTATATTTTAATTTTGGATAAAATCCAATCTAAAATAAAACAATGAAACTGCTTAATTATACCGTATACTATTTTCCACTTATCTTTCACATCACAGCTGCATATTCCCTGCCAAAGTGACACATATAATATATGAAACAATACTGGTTTCTTAAAATATTTTGCAATAAGTTTATCAAGTTTTTACCGCTAATATAGTTAAAAATGATGCTTCATTAGAAATATACAATGTATCTTTGAGCGGGAATGTGATATATTATTACAATATATGAGATCGGATCCAAAAGTAATTTCCCTACGTTTTCGACATAAATTCACATTACTCAACTTTTAATGCTAATTTAGCTAAATAATGGAACTTAATTAGTAGTCAGTTTGGAAATGTTAAACCACATGATAAGACCCTAATCAATCACTTCTGAGGATCATTTCATAACACTTTTGGGAAAAAAAGAAAAATTTAGAATACATCTGGCATGCATATAGTAAAAACTACTTGACTAAAATTGTTCCAGTCAATCAGATTTGAAAATAACTGTTAAATTTCAATTTTCACGAGTAAAAGTGCTTTTAAACTTCTGGAGTTGATAAAAAACTAATTGGCAGTCATTAGTTTATATACTTTTTAATTAATTTTGTTAATTATCCAAAGAGGTGCAATTTTTTTTAAGAGAAAAAATATTTGCATTATTTTTACTGTCAAGATGAGTTTCAATGAATTCAATACCTGAGAATTCATATCTTACTAAAATCTATTTTGTTAATATGTATTTTCCATACAAAATTATATTTTTTCTTTTTATTTATTTTTTGGTATGGCTAACACTAACATTCTAATTATAAATTAACTTTTCTAATTAGAGTTAATAATTAGAATTAACATTTCCAAATTTTTTAAACATTATTTTGGATATCTAGATGGATTCGCACATCTCACAGTAAAAGAAAATTAGCTTATGGCAAATATTTTCAAATCTAAACTTATAAAATAAAATTAAATGGGAAAATATATTAACTCTGCAGATATATTCATTTCAAAAAGCTACTTTAAGTCATGTATGCATTGATATAAAGATTGAGTCATACTGCAAATAAGCTTTTAATTTTCCTCCTATTATTACATCTAATGAATATTCATTTGAGTTAATTTCAGAATGGTGATGCCACTTCTAAACACGTCTTGACAGCCAGAGAAAGACGAGGTAAAAAATCTCTAATGCCAGTTTCAGATGCAAAAAGTATATCTTTGAATGGAGAAAGAGCAAATAATTCAGTTTTATAGAATGGCAAAATGGTTAAATTCAGCAACCTTCATAAAATTGTTGCCATTCCCATGAAGCACGATATTCTTTTATGATGTACGGTTCTAATTAACATTCTTATTATTTTATGAAATAGAGGGTGAAATCAGTGCTGTCTTATGTTATTTTCTTTCTCGTGGAATATTTAATTTTTTTACATAATTTTTATGTATTTTAGTCTTAATAAATATTTAGAATTAAAAATATTATTCATGACTTTAATTATTAAGTAATAATGTGTATTTAATTATTTATTATACTTCAGCACTAACTGCGAACTGATATTTCAAACATACAGGTAAGTAAATATTTTTCAAGAAGCCCCAACTGGTTTAACCCACCCTTGTAAAACACAGTCATTTAAGAAATACCTTATTCCAAAATTGTAATCGGCATTATCGGCACAAAACACGAAATTTTCGTCCATTCTAATTGCATACTTTTTAAATATTGGAACATTACATCTGCACTTTTATCAGGATTCTCAAAAGATTGCGTGTTTCCCTGTACCAAATTTGGTATTAAAATAAATAATACAAACTGGAAATATTTGTTTTACTGGAATCATCAATTTGAAGAAAAAACTATTGAGGTTAATCATGGTTTTTCAATTTATTTAAAACTACAGCCTTTTTATCTCTGTATATTAATAACCACATACTTCGTATTTTTTGGAAGATATTTTTGCTGCTAATTTAGAATCTTGTATATTTTTTTTAATTTGATTTTCAACTGCAATCAAATGAGTTGCAGCAATTGTGTTTAACTGCATGGCAGATTTAAGCTTTTTTCCAAAGCAATTATTATATCTTCTTTATATTTTGTATTTAATGTATGAATTAAAAGAACCGGATGATAATGCACTACTTTTATTTTTATGCCAATGTTTATGGCGTCTTGTAGCTAAACCAAATTTCATAAACATTCATACATCACTTTGCTTCAGGTTGACTGATAGTTGTTGCTAACCGTTTGTAAACTTCTCAATTTTTGTTATACAAACATAATTCCTTGCTATTTTTCTTATCTTTTCGGTAATTTATTTAGTGGGATAACAACCATTTAATAAAATGAGATTTGACGAACATAAAAGTGTATACGATCTAGCAATTCAAAGACTAAATATACATTTTTGCCAGACACAAGTACTTTAAATTAAATGAAACAACTTGCAAATGAAGCACTACATAAAAACTCAATCAAAAATACAACACATTTTCTCCAGCAAGAAGTTTGTCTTGCAATGCCACACAAATTTTAAATTTGAAAAGTACTGATATTATAGTTTTAGAGTATTCATGATAAATAGCTGCATAAAAGGAATTATTAAAAATATTTAAAAAATCTTAACTTTATTGACTATCTTTGCTATTACTTTAAACCTATCATGAAAACTATTTTGACAGGCAAAAACTAAAAGTGAAATTACATAAAATTAAAAAGACTTTCCATTCAAGGCAGGATATTGCATTGAAAAAAAATGGGAAGAAAGTAAGACTAGTTGCACCAACTCTTAGGAATACTCAAACAGGCAAAAAATAATCACAGAATACCGAGGCTGTTCACACATTTTTTTGGCGATTGTCATTGTATTTACACAAATATGTTGCTTAAACTTCATGTGTTTTAAACATTCCATTTCATAACTTATTTTTCACTATCTTTCTATACTGCAATTTCAAAGGTAGCAAAGTCTCTTATAGTATCGAAAGGGAGTATTTTATCTTGTTCATCTTGAACAGCCTTTTTTAAGTGCAAGGAGGGTTGTAGGTCAACATTTGGACAATTCGTTTTTTAAAAGTTCAAAAGTGAAAACATCAGTGGATGGTACATCAAGGAGTTAAGTAGAGATATGAGTGAAGGGATAAATTTTTCTTGTTCTGTTGTTTCTAGAAAATTAAGAGCGGATTTTTGACTTGCAGCTGCTTGTTTTAATGCAGTTCTACTGATTGATGACACTGTGGATAAAAAGAAGGTATTTAATACTTGAAAACTGGCTATAAAATATGTTCCTGATAATATGTGAAGTTGACCTTAAGTTTTCTGTATTCTTTAATTTTTATTTGTTGTTATATCAAAAACCAGCATCAATCATAAATCCCTTTAAAAAAACTTCTAGATTCTTTGAACTGTGTTCTAAGATTTTCTTCTTCTCTTTGATGATAATAAATGGTTCTCTTTTATTGCATTTATTTAAAAATATACCCAAAATCTATCTATTGCGACAACGGTTTTCCATTTTTGCCTGAATAATTATTTATCACAGAATTCTACAGAAAGTTCTACTTTCAGCAATATAACGTGGAGAGAGACGATGCCCACTACTTTTTTTGCCTTTTTAAGATACAAATCACTTTGTTTACATCATTAATCACTTTGTTTACTGTTGACATTGATCATTTTAATGATTAGGCAGCTGTCCATTGACTTTGCAGATTTTTTTTAACATTAAAGTTTTTATCTTTGCAACATCCGAAACATTTTTTCCTTGGCTACGCATTTTGAATAATTTTTTTTTCCCTTGAAGCTAAACTTTGACGCTTTTCTTTTTCACAACAATACATAGTATTGTTATATTATATCATGGCTTTCATGGCATATTTTAATAACTAAATGCGACTAATTTTCTTTGGAAAGAATACAAATGTAGCCTTCTGTCGACTGCTTCTTTAGAAATGCAATTTTGCATGAAAACAAAATTGTCAAGTAACAGACGATAACTTACATTTTCAAAAATATAGCTGCAATTAAAAAATTTGTTTCCAAGCAAGCAATTTTTTATAGCAATGTAGTCTAAAAAAATGTGCGAACAGCGCCTCTGTATAAAAAGATGTGCAAGTAGCGAAAAATCCATTTTCAACGATGCAAATTTTACTCTTCATTGCACAATGACCATACGGCACAAAGAGTTGAATGTGTGATGAGAAACATTAACCAGAAAGAATTAAGCAGAGAACTACATTACATTGCAGCTAACTGTTTTGTTGGCTGAGAAAAGCTAGCAGGAATTTTCCATTCCTTTGGGTCAAATGTTTAAATGACATCACCAAATGCCATTCAGCTACAAGAAATTTCAAAATAAACATTTGGCAACCAAAAAAAAAAGGGGGGGACCAAGACTGCAAAGCTGACTAAAGAACTGGCCTTTCGAAAATGGACTTTTGGCAATTCTGTATGTTATAGAAGTTAATGACAAGAATGGTATAAAAAATACTAATTTTTTTATATTCTGCACTCATAGTATTATACTATTCACCCTGGTACCTTATAATTTGTTCAGTAAATATGGCATATATATCATTTCTTTATGGTGTTACATTTTGGATAGCTAACCATGTATTATGCTTAATAATTTTACAGTCCCTGCAAAATTTAGAAGAAACAAGATGTTTATCATCGTTTCTCAACTTGCCGATTTGCTTTTATTTTTTGACAGGAAGCAGATAACCAAGTTCCTAGAAAGGAAACGCTCCATTCTACTGTACACACAAACACAAATTATACATTTCCAATTACAGTAGCATAATTTTATGATTCAAAAAAGAATGTTGCATATTTATTTTGTATGATTAAAACAGAAAATTTCCATCCTTCACCGAGTACAGTGAGAAACTAAAAATTTAACACGAGATCAAATATTCCAATTAATATCTTAAAAAGGAAAACCTCTATTGCAACTCTCACATAAAAATCCTACAGGTCTAAAATATTAATACAAAATATTCTACAGATTTCAAGGATATTCACATAACAGTTTATAACTTCGTCAGGAAAATAGAAGTCTAAGAAAAATTTACACATGTATTTCTATTGCATAACACATACATTTATAATCATTTTATTGTTTAGCCTGCCAAGTTCAAAATCTAAGTAAAATGCCTATAATTTAAGAATACAGATAAGCTGCAAGATTATTTTGGATTTGCTAAACTCAAAAAGTATTTCCTATATCCATCTGTTCTGTATTTATTAATCACTGTCTTCATGAGGTGTATAATATAATTATTTATTATTAATTAGTTAATTAGTTATTAGAAGTTATTAATCTGCTGAATTAAAGACATGAAAAAATTTTAAGAGAAATGGCAAATACTTTTAAACAAGCATAACAGTATTTAATAGGCTACTCTGTACTTTAAGTTCATGCTTGTCCTTTACACCTATAAAATATTATATTCTGAATGGCTAAAATCGCATCAGAATGGACAATAAGTGCTTTCAAAGCAAGGGATTAAAAGTATGTTTATTTCTAATATTTTCACATAATTCATATATTTACTGGACATAAATAGGAACAAATTAAAAGACGATATTTATTGCTCAATGAATGTTTACACTGATATTTTTTACAGCAAATATAAATGGTCTTCAAATATGGTGGAGAAAAATGATCAGGTCTGCACACTTTTCTTAATCACAACATTTAACAGGCAGATTTGTTTTTTACAAACATATAAAAATGTAAATGAGCTATACATACAAAGCAGTTAATGCAATAACTATTTTCATTCATGTTCTTTGCATACTTACAAGATCTAGAGGAACTGAAGAGGTATGAAATATAAAGCTCAATATTTACAATCTAATAAATGACAGTTCCATTCAAAAAAATATTGTAAAGTATTTATCACAGTCTCATTTAAATCTGCGGATGCCAATTTAATACTGAATTTTACATTAAAGTTTTACTTAAAAAATAATGGTTGGATGATCATAAAATTTACTATAAAATTACACAACATGAGATAAATTCACAATGTTCTGCAAATATAAACTGGATGTGTTACATATGCAAATTTTAAAATACATTTAATGAAACTATAAAAATAAGTTAATGCGAACAACGTTTCAACCAACTTTAAGGGTAACAGCTTTATAACATCAATATTTCACTATTTTAAAGCTAACAGGCACAGTGCAATTCAGAGAACAATTAAATATAGAAGACTTAATGTAATATGTACATTATGAATCAAACAAAATGGTGCTTTAAAAATGCATTTGAAATAGATATAAAGCACCATTCACACATATAAAAAAGTACTCATCCAAAATAATGACTCAGGAATGCTGGTATTTACAAAATACAATTTATACAAAACAAAGGATCACAGATCTTTTGTTCTGCATGACACTGTACAATATTCAAAATAAACATATAAACAGCACATGATAAACATTAAACAATACCTCAAATATATTCCTTAAATGGCTGCAAACAGGAAAAAAGAACTATAGCACAAAAATATTACCTTACATATCTTTAAAAATATTACAACTGCTTTTCTCCCAATTCTGGTACAGAAATGAGTAGTCTAGGCTATAAAAGCTCTACTCGTCCAAAAAATAAAACTTGCAAAGATCGTCCCAACTTCTGTGATTCACAAAAACCTCAATGCCCTTCCAAAACTCGAATAATCAAAGTCATTCTCATCTTTTTTTAATAAAAAAGTTCAGGCCTGAGGATATTTAAATTGTATTATTACATATGATAACTGCATAAGTAACATCACTTGACAACTGCAGGGCCAGCCTATCGAATGATTTTTATGCACTTATTAATATATACACATGTAAATCAAATATCAATATATACACATGCAAAGAATATGAACAAATTACATGTATTCTAATATATATACATGAAAAAACCATACACAGAAATTGTACATTTTCTCCATGTGTATATGCATTGAAGTGTATATTATTTTGCTTTTATTCTTCTGCATGTTTATGCTATAGAAGTATTTTCTTAATGTATTCTGCTTGCCACATACATTATGATTTCATGGCCGATGAAACCTGAAAAATAACAAATAATTTTTCAACAGAATATCAGGAAATCTATTAACTTACAAGAACTGTTATATTAGCACTTAAATTACATGCATTCACTGGTTGGTTGAATTAGTTACATACTCGATGGCTATCTGGAAAGAAAGGGACGCCTGCATAGAGAACTGAAGGAAAATTATTTCTTAACCATATCACACATGGGAAGAATCAAGAAAACACCCATGCCTGTACACTGAGATTTAAATCCATACCAAACTACCAGCATTTAGTAATCTTACCCACAGAACCAATAACTGGTGCATTTAAATACAAAGGGGCTGAAATAACTCGGTGCAGAAATAATCCATAAATAGTTCAATAAAAAATTGGGAAGTATTATACCTACAGACTAAACAAGTTCAAATACTAACAGTCTGCCAAAAATAAATAAAAGTTATCAAAACTAAAAATAGAACAAAAAATTTCATTCTATAAATACTAAGCATGTAAAATTCATACATTATCCCATCTAATTTATTTTTAACATTTAAAGCCTAAATATAAAATTAAATTTTAGTAAACTACAGCATGTTCTATAAGTTAAATTTTTAATAAATAACAGCATGTTCCATAAATACGGATAAAAACCAGCAAAATGGCATATCAACATGCAGATTGCATTTTAAGAATTATCACAGAAGTTTTTCTTTTTTAAATGCATAATTCAGTTTAAATCTTCAACAAATGATACAGTATCATGAAAGTTACAATAGATGGTTAAGATTTATTGTCATTTAAGTCTCTTGTTTACAGTTTTTCAATTTCAGTAGAGAATCATCAAATATGACTTCCAATATACTATTTTATTGCACTTCAGGAGATTTGAGATTTAAAACATTTTACAATTTCTGTGCATAAAAAACTAAAAGGTTTTTCTTCAGAACTGTAGCAGAGGACAACTGATTCACTTTATCTCAGACCGATTAATACTGTAAAACTTGGAACGTATTTCCCCACCGATCATGAAAGAGCAATTTCTGACAAACAGCCTGTGCAATCATTCCGGCAGAAGTTTGGAACAACAGATTTCTGTTTAATTATTTCTTCATTAACTCAATGTCATATAAATTAGCTTGAATAGAAGTAGAGTCACTTTGCTGCATAGTACTTTTTATGCAATTTTGCCATCACAGAATCTTTCAATATTTTAAGTATAATGAGTGCAATTAATTGCAGTTGCCACTGAAACATTGATGGCAATGGTTCTTTTCATTTGTTTCATTTCTTTTAGATATTTTCTAGATATTGTTTGAGTTTTATTACAGTATTTTCTTCAAGCATCTGGCAAAGGTACTTATAATGGAATCTTGCAAGACATTTTCTATTCTGTATGTAAGTGTATTGAGTTAAATACACTTGAAGATACTGCCAGAATGTTGCTAGAGTGAAAATAGATATGGAGTAAGAAATAATAAAAAATTAACTTTTTTCCCATAATGTGTGTATAAGTAACTTCATGGATAGAACTGATTCAATAGGGAAGGAAAGGGAAAGAAAGAAGCTAAATGAGGTTACAAACATTTTCAGTCAATTCTTTTAAGGTGAAAAGACAATAACAAGCTAGGTAAGAATTACCAACTTTGTGAATAGTGCCTCTTTTCTTTTAAATGAATTTTTTTAGGTTAAGAAAGCAATAATTAAGAAAATATGTAATGTCTTAAATCAGACTTAAAAGTTAAAGTATTCATAATATTTTATTGTTCATTTGAATCCAAATTTATACACATCCTTGGCAAGAAATGCACAATAAATGTCTTCTAAAATACTTAAAAAGAGCAAGGATGTATGTAATATGATTTCTACAGAATTGTGTCAAAAGATCATCAAATCTAAAACTTGTAAAAATGTCATCTAATTTCATAGTCTGTAGTTAATCTCAAAAGAAACTCGATTTGATAATAAAAAATTTACAATTTCGTTGTAAAGAATGATAATTTAAAGCTCTTTAGTGTTAACCACAACCCTACGATTAATAGCCAAATATTCTAAACATTTTCGTGTTTGCACAAAGTTCAATTATATAGCTGTTTATTAAATATTTACCAATTTGTTAAAACTTAAGTCAAAGAAAATTTGTACCTTACTTTTGATTTATATGGATCTTAGGAGCTTATATTGAAGTGAAATGGAGGGAGCTCTCTATCTGCAGAATTACGGCATACTACCAGAAAATCGAGAATGCGAAATTTCACACTTTTCGAAGCTACACATCAGCGAAGATAACATCTATACATGCCAATAAGATATTAGAATAAGTGTAGAAAACTGGTTCAAAGGAAGTCCAATAACATTCACAACAGTTTTGCGTTTCATATACTGCCCACACGAAGAACTTAACATGGGTGAAGTTCTGCAAAAGCAACTACGAATGACCAATAAAACAGGAGTACACTGGAATCTCTGGAAAAGCTGCCTTGAAATAAGGGCAGGAGAAAAGGAGAAAAGCAACGACGATAGACGCATTGAGATAGATGAAACCATGTTCATGTGATGCAAAAAATAAAACTAGAAGAACTTTACCACCACAGTAACATATCAGGGGTGGGGGGAGCATTTGCCACGAAAAAAAGCGAAAAACAATTCTTATGGTCTCCGATCACAGTGCCACAACACTAATAAACGAACTTAAAAAGAACATTAAAGAGGGAACAACCATTTTTTCCAGCTGTTGAAAGGGGTATAAAAGAGATGAAAAATCTGGATATATCCATTGTAAATTACAAATATAATTTCATCGATCCTGAAATTGACACACACACACACACACACACAAAATATGGAGCACATATGGAGAAGTGCTAAATGGCAAAAGAAAAAGCACTGTGAAGTAGCTCACCACAATTTTCTCTGGAGGTAAAGACATGCTGAAAATGATATGTTTGACACTGTCCTAAAAACAATCATGAAATATTTTTTGCCAGAAACTAAAATGTGACTATATTCGCCAATGGGGTGCATTTAATATGAAAGAATCAAATTTTATAACTTTGATGCACAAATGATTTTCAATTTATAATAATTTTTAGTTTCGGTTTTAATGATTACAATTACTTAACGTAATAAATAATTATATTAAATATTTCAGCATCGTAAACATATGTTAACATTTAAAAGTTCTTGAATAAAAAGAATCAGCATTATAGCAAGCTAAATGAAATGCTGTATTTATATCAAATTTTGCCATTTTATACTAAATAGCCTGTTTATGCCGAAACTTCTTTTCAAATGAGCACATTAAGAAGTCATTAAATATGCTTATTCATTGTGCACATCTTCCTTCCTTAAAAATTATCCATTACATTATTTAAAACACTCGCTGCATGTTTGTAAAAACAAAATCTGCTGATGAATTTCAGCCAGTTTATCATCCCCCCCCCCATTCAAGAAAATGTTAAATAACTGTATTTCGCATAAACTGTGCATTTAATTTTTTTATATTAGAAACACATATTAAATATATGCACAGCAAGAATGTTTGGAAAATCAATACTTTGAACTATAAAATTCCACGGCAGATAGCTCAAAAACACAGGAGTACAGAGACTTGTATGCTGCTCATTCTTGATTACTTGAAATTTCACTTAGATGTTTTTAATACCTTTTACAACTAAAGTATCCATTAACATTAATGTATGTTTCATTCATTTAAACATGTTTGTGCAAAAGGTGCATTACTCATTTGGATTTGTTCTTTCAAGGATTAAATTAAAGATGAAGATCACCTAAATGACCCTTAAAAAAAAAAAAAAAAAAAAAAAAAAAAAAAAAAAAAAAAAAACACCCATAGAAAACCAGATAGGTAAATTTTAGGTTTTTGCCTTTGATTTAGCTTTGAAATAATACAAGAAGCAATAAATAAGTCTGCTCTGTATACGAGTATTGATATTTTGCAACAACAAAGATTATCTTATTTTTGACATAAATCTATGCTATTAGGAAAGTTTTCAACACATGCATCGACATTCCATGCTGACAGAATTGCTTTTTATGCCATTAAAAACTACTTTTGTTTAGTTATTTAGTAGTATTTTTCCCATTTCCTCATTATGGTATTTTATTATACCCCCTGATCGGTGAAAGTAACATATTTAAAAAATACTCCTCTTTCACGTTGTTTAATTATTAGATAGGAGTTTACCGCCTCTCTATTATATCTACGCCCACCAGCGGCCGAGCGGTAAAGTCGCTGAACACTGGTAGTTTGGTCCGAGGTTCGAATCCCGCGAATGGGCTGGCTGCATGGGTGTTTTCGTGGTTTTCCCCATGTATAACGTGTATACGAGCCAGTTTCCCTTAGAAAGTCCTCCACGAAGGCATCCCTCCCCTTAGGCAGATAGCCCTCGAGGCTTTGCCATAATCACACACACTATTATATCTACATAAAAATCATTTACCAGCTCTTCCTACTACACAGCAATCATCACTCGTGTAACATATAAAGTGGCCTGCAAAGCAGCTTGGGATATTTATAGTCAACATACTTATGCAAAACGACAGTTATATGTAAAAATTTAGAAAGTCTGATTTAAATATGTAGATCCATGAACATTATATGATTTTTACTCCAGCATCTTAAAAATTTCATCATTTGATACACTATATTCTTCACAGATCACAATTCACAAGAAGTTAATAGCTATGATGGCATATATACTGAACATTATCAATTTTTGTAATGGTGTTTTCTGTCGGTCAGTCCTAAGTGCTTAACATAAGATACTTATAATTACAAGAATATTTTATAATTACATAATAATATACAGTAAAATAAAGTTATGAAAATTTATCCAGAGCTCTTACCGAGTAAGATGTCTGCTATCTTCGTGAACCTCCATTTCCATACTCTTAAACTCATTTAACTCCTTTCGTATAGCTGCCTAGAAATTCAGTAAGAGCTAATATATACATTTATTTGTAAAATGAAAGATGCATTTTAGCAATTTGAAAAAAAAAAAAAAAAAAAAGCCTTGTCAATAATCTAGAAAACGTAATTAAAATTGGTTATTTTATGAAAAGTATGCAGTTAAACGACACTTAAGAAAAAAGTGTCAAAATAATTGCAATATAGTTTGCAATCAGTTTAAATCCAACTATAAAACAAAGTAAAGAACTGTTGCACTTTTAACCCTTCGGTGGCTTTGGGATATAAGTGTTTCTTCCCAAATAAACACATTTGTCAGTCCTAAATGCAAGTAGTATTTGTTTGCGTCCACTGCAGTGGGTAACTGAAATGAGATCTGAACTTGCGGATGATTATCAAAAGGTTAAAGCACATACTTATTTTTAAAGCTGTTGTGAGAATGTTACTGGATGACAAGAAATGATCCAGCTAGTTTATTTTCAGCAAACAATATCTGGTACCATGCTCCAGGGGGAAAAAATAAATAAATGGACTGATCATCTATATAGAATCTTCAGAGCCTTAAATTCATTCATTTTATAAGGAATATATTCCATGATAAAAGGATATTTTTGCTTAAAAGTTCTTAATTGCCATCATATATTAAATTCAATTTGTGTTTTATATGAAACAGTTCTTTATAATAAAGATGGCTTCAGTCAACCATTAAATGCATCTTATGATGAGAAACAATACAAAGAAATCAAATTCTGACCAAATTCTTGAGCACAAAAAGAATTATTTAAGATTATAACTTTTCATTTTATTATAAGATTTCTAAAAATATGCAAGCTTCAGCAAAGAAATTTATTTTTTGTAAACTCAAAACAACAATTTCATAATCATCTTCAATACAGGTGAGCCTAAATTTTTAGTTCAAACCCTTGCTTTTAACTTCTATGCATAAAGGCTGCTTTTATCTGATCGCAAGATTATCATTTAGTATGTGTTACTGTATTATTCAAAATATTCTTTTAATGATATAAATAGCATGCTCATGACTGGGCAGTTATGAAAACAAAGAATAAAACAGGTAATAGAGTACAAAGTCCGAAATCCGGACTCATCGGGACCTCGGAATCCGGATTTGGGATTTTTCCGGATATTAGATCAGCTTAAATCTAGTAAGATGGCATGTAGAAATTACAAAATTAAAAATATGAAATAGTGATTTATGAAATAAAGTATTTATGATCTAAAGGGTATCAAAATTTACAAAAAAAAAAAAAAAAAAAAGCTTAATATTTATTTGTTTACCTTATTAAACATTTCTTTTAATTAAAGTTGTTTAAGTTGCTTCAATTTTTTTTGTGCTACCACTTTCTCTCTAATTCTGTAGACAGACAATCTCTTGTTCAGTTACATTGTTGAAGTCCTGTAACTGCTGTTTTGAAAATTCAGACTAACTTGTCAATCGGAATTTTCTCGTTTTCAGCAACTTCTCTGTCACTTTCTTCACTATCGGTAGTGGTATTTTCTGGATCTATATCCATACTACAGATTTTGCCATTCATTAATTGATTGATGATCGAGAAGTATTATAACCACAATGAAACACTGACCCTGTGACATTCTTTTTTGGTGTGGCCATACAAGCCCTGGCACTAATTCTGGATTTTATGTTTAGAGTATCAAAAAAATTTATTTTTAACATATGGAAAGAAATGTTTGGTAAATGTTTTCTCTGCGACATTTTTTAGCGCATTTAACTTAAATCTGTAATCATCGCTAAACGTAATGTCAACATAAAAGGTTACCATACTCCTTTATTATTCAATTACTAACATAACAAAATTGTTTAGGCATTGCTACATGAGTCATTCCTCGAGTTGTCAAGTTTTGACAAACATTTGGTGATGAAAGGAAAGTATAATAAATAATGATTCTGTAGGTTGGCGTCAATTCAATACGATGTACAGGGTGATCTTTTTTAAAGTGACGGTGTTTGCAGCGCCTTGTAGTGCGATCCAATAGCCGAAATGGCACCCAACTTGGTATTTAGACTAATCAAGACATGGGAAAAAGGATTTTGTGAAAAAAATTTTTAGTTCCAATAATCGCCGCTAGGGCATTTTGTGGCGCTGCTGTAGCTTACAAAAACGAGAATTAGCATGAAACACGGGTATCAGAGAAAAATGCAAATGCTGTGCGATGACAGCGCCAGTAATAGGGGTTATTAAAAGCAAGTAGTAGACAGCTCCGACAAATACCGTATTTGACGGCATATAAGACGCACTTTTTTTCCTAAATTTGGTCTCGAAAAAGTTACCTGCGTCTTATACGTGAACGACACAGGTTAACTTTCAATGATGAATGCTTTTTTTAGCCCGGATAAAGGTCTAGACACACATAACTTTTTCTACATCTGCCATAATTATTTTGTGCATGCGTGAAATATCTGTTGTCAAAAAGCACCAAAGCTCGAAGCTGATGTCGAAGTTCGAACAGGTTCGACGGTCACATTACGTCTATGGAGCCTTTCCTTCTTTACATAGATTTTCCTTGACTCAGCCGACACATGTGTCGGTATCGGTGCTACTCTGTATAAACGTGTCAGTATCAGTGCTTAAAACTATTTGTTTTAAAAAAATACCCTGGAAAATAAGACTACAGGAAACAAGAGATTTAAGCTATACAATTCAGTATAAACTAGGAGTGTTAAACTACGCCGAAGTGCATGGAAACAGAGCAGCAGCAATGCATTTCAGTCCACCACCTACCGAAAAAATGATACGTACTTGGCGACTGGAGGAAGATCAACTGAAGACTGCTAAAAAATCAAAAACATAACCTTCGATGCCCAGCTCCATCTTGGCCTGAACTTGAAAATACCGTAAAAATGTGGGCGATAGATAAGAGGTAATATGGGATAAGTGTTTCAACCAAAATGATAATCAATGAGGTAAAAGGATTTGCAGAAAAACATGGGAAGCAGAACTTTTCAGGGTCTGAGGGCTGGTGCTACAGGTTCATAAAAAGGCAAGGCTTATCAATGCGCACAAAAACTACTATTGCACAGAAAATGCCAGCACATTATGAAGAAAAAATACTAGCATTTCATATGTTTGTTACAAATGCACGCAAGAAAACTTGCTTTTGAGGTTGGTCAAACAGGAAATATGGATGAAATTCCACTCACATTTGATGTACCATCCAACAAGACTGAGTATTAAAGGGTCTAAATCAATAATCATAAAAACCACAGGTCATGAAAAAACCCGATATATGGTAGTTCTAACATGTTGTGCTGATGGCACAAAACTACCGCCATTTTTCATATACGAAAGAAAAACTTCCAACGAGTGTAATTGTTCATGTTCATCTGAAAGGCTGGATGGACGATGCTCGGATGAAACTGTGGTTACAGAACGTATGGGCGAGGCAACCTGGTAGACTCTTAAGAAAACCCTCTCTTTTGGGTTTAGATCAATTTAGCGCCCATAGAACTGAAACCATGAAGAATAAAGCGAGAGAATTAAAAACCCAGATAGCTCGCATTCCTGGTGGACTGACAAGCCAATTGCAGCCTTTAGATGTATCGGTGAATAAGCCATTTAAGGAAAAAGTGCGAGAACAATGGAACAAGTGGACAGGAGAGCCACATCACGCCCTCACACCCTCAGGTAGAATGAAGCGGCCCACTATTTCCCAAGTGTGGAAGTAGGTAAAAAAATCTTGGGAGGATGTACAGGCTGAAGTAATTGTTAAGACCTTTTAAGAAGTGCGGAATCAGTAATGCTCGACGGAACAGAAGACGACACATTATTTGAAAAAGGCGATAATAGCGATGACGGAAACAGTAGTGATGACGATATTCTCGTTTTCGATGATGATGATAAAAAAAAGGATTTTTATGGTTTTGAAAGTGATTAAAGTCTAATTTCATGATAGGCAATGTTTTCCTTGAATCTGTTTTTTGTTGTTTCTGCTTTATTTTGTATTATGTTTGATTGCTTGCCGTTCATTCATTTATTCATTATTGAAATTTACATATTATGTTCAAAATAGCTTGTTTGTTATTCCACAACTTCAGCAAAGAAACAGTCTCCAACAGACAATTTTTATGCAGGATGGTGCTCCACCACACATTAGTAATAAGGTAAAGCAGCTGTTGTGCCAAAACTTCACTGATGATAGTCATAAGTCGCAGTTTTCCAGTTGCAGGGCTGCGTCGTTCCCCTGACCTCACACCATGCGATTTTTGGCTCTGGGGTTATTTGAAATCTCGAGTTTACGTTGGTGGAGTATCACTGAGAACGGTGCTCACATTGAATGTGATCTCACCGGGGAACTTAATGTAGTAAATAAACATTAATAATTTAACTGTACAATTGTATGTCTTGATGTCCCATGTTTTGATTAGTCTAAATACCAAGTTTGGTGCCATTTCGGCTATTAGATCGTGCTACAAGGCGCTCCAAACACTGTTACTTTAAAAAAGATCACCCTGTATGTATGTGGAATGTTTCAGTTTGAGATGTGTGCCAAGCAATGGAGCCAAATTACTAATCGTACAAATTTATGGCATCAAATCAATACGATGTATGTATGTGGAATGTTTCGGTTGGAGATGTATGCCAAGGAATGGAGCCAAATTACTGATTGTAGAAATTTATGCTAAAATGATTGTTTCTTCAATAACAATGCATTTTATTTAATGTCAACGTGAAATTAAGAATCAGGACTCTCCAGATGTTTTATTACGCGCTGAAGGTGAGGGGGTAATAAAGCCTACAAGAAAGCATTATTGGTGGTTTTAAGAATGGATGTCTATATTTTGGATTTTGTACTCTTACAAATCTAGTTAATAAATTCTGATTAACTACAACTATTTGTCAATATATTCAAAAAGCTGCAATGCTCAGAATTAATGAGTTTATTTTGTTTTATATATGTATTCATCTTGAACAACATAATTTTCCTTCTATAATAATGATGCCTTATGGCTTGTTGCCAAATTTTTCAAATGCAATCAATGGCTAAATTTGTAACAAGTAATTTTAAAATATCACTGAAATTATATGTGGTAGCTGCTTTAATAAGAAAGTGCCACAAAAAATCATACATAAACCTAAAAGTATGTTTGTATATGTTGCTGAAATCAACTAGTCAAAGTGACTGACTAAAACAAGGATCATGAATATACAATCAAATTGTTATGTTATTTATCTTCAGAAAAAAGTAACTATATACAAAACTCTCACATTGAGAATAAATAAATAAATCATGAAGAAAGATACTGAAATGTCAAATACAGAAACTGTTATATATAACTCATGATCTTAAGATAATGTAGTTTGAAACAATATAATAAATTAATATTTTTACATAAAACTTTAAATACTTCCACATAAACAGTTCTATTAAAATAAAAATCAGTTTTGTACTCGTAAATCTTACAAAACAATTATTATACAATAAATTTTAGCTAACCTTATCTCTAGGTGTGAGTCTAGTCCATGGCTTGTCAGCTCTTCTATCATAATCTTGAGCCTGTGTAACTTCCACATAATCATTAAAACGTATAATTTTTCGCTCTTTGAGTTCTTCTATTGTAGGTCGAAAACTCAGCTGCAACCAAAAAAGTTTATTCATGGCTCATTGTGTAGTTTTTTTTAAAAGAAATATGTATCACAACTTGCTATAAATTAAATAATGTATAAAGCTTAAAGGAATTGTTAAATGAAAATACATTTTCCAGCTCTCTTTTCCAGAACATCGTGATTAAAAGTTGTGTGAATCAGTGAAATTTTCAGATTACAGGTCATGTCTTCGAGTTAATTTGCATTTCTCCCTTTTTAGTTTTTATAGTAAACCTGACTTTTTACACATACAGAACAGAATAAAACACATCCATACGTTATGAGCTACTTAATCAAAATTGATTTAATATAAAACTTACTTTAACTTACAAATTAATCATAAACAAAAAAATACCAACAAAAGTGCAGAGATAAAACAAAGGAAATTTTGGAAGGGAGGTAAAACACTTTCTATATAAAAAAAATTACACACTGACGTGCCGAAAACATTATGACCATCCCTAAGCATATTTGACAGATGGCAGACTGATGGCGCGAAGACTTGGAACATGCATCTCTGAAACTGCACGACCGATAGGTTGTTTACAATCTTCTCCTTTTTACCAAAAAATTCATTTTTTGATTTATGCTATATTCCATCAGTCGTAATGGCTATTATTAGCAAGAACAATTTTTTGCTTTTATTAACTTTTTTCTTTAAATAAATGCTTCAGAAGAACAGTTTGTTTCACCTATTAATACATCTTTGAAAGTCCAGTGCAATTACTAGTTTTATAGTCTACTTACATGATAATCCCTAAAAACCCAATTAATGACACCAGTGACACAACTGCATTATAATCTGACAAAAGCATTTAAATACATGAAAATTAATATACACATGAATTCCAAGCTGACAGACAAGCGTTAATAGTTACTGGAAAAGATAGCTGCTCATTCACTTAGTGTGAAAATGGGTCAAAATACCATGACAAAATTTTATAACAGAATCTTAAAATATTCTGCTGAATCATTACAACAAGCAAAAACAATGTATATGACTGCTGGAGGAGTTAAAGCAACAAGAAGCAGGGTAATATTCAAAAATTTGCAGGCTTAGTTTTGAAAGTTTAAAAACAATCTTTAGTTGCAGAAATGCAAATGAATTTTGCACATCATTTGCACTACTGTAGCTGAAGAAGGTTCTGAGTATGGATGCACATGGTAAATTACTTTTATATAATTACTGCCTTTACTTTTATATAATTACTATTTTTAAGGCAGCAATCTGTAAATTAAATCATTGTACAGTTTGCAATAATTCCAACTATAAAATCTCTTACTTTTCTGATTAAAGTGTTTTTCTTTTGTTCTTTTTCTTTCCTTAGTTCTTCAGCTGACTGATCTGAAAGTTTCAATTCTAATGTAAACATTATGTTTTAATACATTAGATGTATGGAAATAATTTTCATGAAAACTGACATCACTCCTGTATATAACAAAAACGTTTTAAAATAAACAATCCACTCACATTTTAGAATGTTTCTCTGTTCAAGCTCCTCAGGTGTTGGTCTTAAACTAAGACGCCTACAAAAACAAGTGAAATTAAAAAAAAAAAAATTTTTTTGATAACAATTTAGTTATCTTTTTGTTATCAGGCCTGGATTCAGAAATGTACATATGTATATGCACATATGTATGGATGTTATGTATGCATGTACACACAGTATACACAAAAATACATACTTATACACATATATACATGAACACATCCATAAATGCATGCATACATACATTTTTGAATACAATCTCAATAACAGAAGAAAACCCCAATTTATAACAAATTTATTAAATAGCTGAATTTCACCTATTACCTGATAAGCTTTTTCCTCACATCCTCTTTTGTTTCTTGACTTTCTTGTTCAGAATGAGCAATATAAATATTTTTATCAATCAGTTCCTGGATGTCAGGACGTTGAGCTAGTTTCATGGCTAGGGAGTCTTTGCGAGCTACTTTAGCAACTTGCTGGCCTGTATATTTACAAAAAGGTAAGAATTCTAAGACTAATTTATCAAGAAGTAACAAGAAGAAACTCAACAGTAAAATAACTTAACAAGACTTGTTTTTACACAATAAATAAACAGTAAAAGGCAATACTATTTAATAAACACTTCCTGTAATGTAATAATACTGAATTTTAAGCATATATTCATCAACAGTTTAATATCAATTTTAAATGTGATCTCCCTTGGCTTTCTTTATAAAAAACACAACTATTAGACAACCATACGGAACGTACACTGTGTCTGTTAGTAAAACATCAAAAATTTAAACTTAATATTTGATATCCTATCATACTAGTTTACCAAGTAATTCAAGTTGAAAATGCATATTAAATATAACATTGTTTTTATGAGCTCTATAAGCATGTTTTACATTACTTCGTTAGTGCCAACTATCGCCATTGTTTGTTACAACCATTTTTTCAGCAGTTTTTAATGGTATGTTATCAACTCAGTTTATTATTTCCTTTATTCCAGATTTATATTTTTCATTTAATTTCATAATTTAAAACTTCAAATGTTCCCGAGCACTCTTTTCAAAAACTAAGAACATTTAGAACCTGATTTATTAGAATCAGTTTAATTGGAGCAACAGCTACAAGAATAAATTGCACCCAAGAAAAAGATATAAAATCTCTAATTGCCTACTCCTCATATGCCACTAATACCAATTTGCACCAATAGTTGCCCGTGGCAGCTGTATAATCATGTGCAATATACATTTGTTGGTCTTCTTTATTGTTAAGAAAAGGCATTTGAAGAATATAAATAAAGAATAATAGAAAGATAATAGAATATAGATAATAAGGCTAAGTAATTTTTAAAAAGGTAATATTTTGAGTTGCATCTCTTGAAAAATATGATAATGATTAATTTCCTGAAACAGCTGTATGAAGATCCAAGATTTAGAAAATGCAAGATTACATTTCATAAAAGCTCAATTTAATCCACAGACTAGCATCTCCAATATGTAACTCAAAATTGATTAACTTGCATTTCTCAGTAACAGTATGAGACTCCATATGAAACTAACATCTTCTCTCCTTAATACATCCGAGTCAGAATCGAGATATAATAAAAAAAGTGTAACTTTTCTTTAATTTAAAGCTTGGTTTCTAGAGATAATATTAATCATCTAAATTAGTTTATGAACATATGAAAACATAGGAACTTTCTTTAACGGTCACCAGCACATTCAGTTTAAATAAATCTGTAACATGCTATAAGGACTTGAAGGAAAATCAATAAATTTTTGGTAAAATGTAGTCTTGGCTTATAATCAAAAGACATTAATGAAATACAACAATAAATCGTCACTTGTTGACTGGCATAAAACACCTATATAATTGCCTAAATATAAAGAAAACTACATGCAATACATGTAGTACCTTAAATAACTCATCTCCCCCATCTAATAATTTTATTTAGTCTTACTTTATTGGGAGTGCAAATAAGTCTCTGCCATTTAAAAAAAAAAAGTTCCACTAGGAAGTTAAGTTTAAAATTGTCTCATATAAAACAATGTCATAAGGTTGGACATCTGTTAACACAACCTTGAAATATTACAATTTTGTATCAGTATCATATTTTTACTCCCTACAAAAACGTAAAGATTTGAGTCGAATGAGCATCATTTGCAGGAAATTCTGATTTACTTCTTTAATTTGAAGAAATCTGCAGTTGAGGCACATTGACTGCTGATAGAAGCAAATGGTGAGGTTGTCCTAAGCGAGAGAAGTTGTCATGAGTGGTTTCAAAAGTTTAACATTGATAAATTTGGCATCGAAGGCAAAAAATGGAGTGAAGTATGAAAGTGTACACGTAATTGAAAGCATTGCTGGATTAAGATTTGTGCCAAATGCAGTTAAAATATGAACTTGCATTAGAAGTTACTCAACAAGCAATGTCACATCATTTAAAATAATTGGGAATTATTCAAAAGCAAGGATATTGGGTTCCACACGAACTGAAGCCAAGAAATATTGAATGGTGACTTTTACACATGAAATGCTGCTTGCCAGGCATAAATGAAAAGTTTTTTTGGGGGGGGGCATTGTATAGTATCTAGTGATGAAAAATGGATATACTGCGATAACCCAAAGAAGAAATCAAGGGGACCACATGGCAATGCTTTAACACATCCACAATAAAACCGAATATTCATAGGAAAGAAATCATGTGTATAATGTGTATCAGGTAGGATCAACTCGGTATTATTAGTTGCTCAAACCGAATAAAACCCTGGAGCTCTCTCTCAAACACAATTTATGAGACTGAGTACTGAAAGAAAAATGTGCTTATTCCTACTCCAAATATGACAAAATTATTCCCCTGCATGATAACACTCATCCACATGCAGTGCCTGACAAAACCTACTCAGAAACACTCATAGAAGTTCTGCTGTATTCACAAGACACTGCTCCTTCCAATTATTACTTTTTATGATTGATGATACATGGCATGTCGCAGCAGCACTTCATATCATATGAAGATACCAAAAACTAGGTTGATTTGTAGATAGCCTCAAAAGGTGCAATGTTCTTCCGACAAGGTATTTGTATGCTGCCAGAAAGATTCCAAAAGTAATAGCTAGCAATGGACAAATACTTTGAATAAGACATACCATTCTTTCACAATAAATGACTAATTTTTGATAAAAAATATCAGAGACTTATTTGTACTCTCGATATAAATGCTTTTAGGTCACAGAAAATGTTAACACACAATGCATAATACTTCTCTCTATCTATAAATTGTATATTTTTTCACCGAATTTTATAATTATACTTTGATTGTTTTTGTATACTAATTATTACATTGCTCTACAATAAGAACATTTCACCTTTGTTTTATACTATGTAACAATTTCATTTCTATATACTAAAAATATTTTGATTTCATATTGATTATAACAAGACTTTCAACTGGTTAAAATTCCTGATGATTCAACAGTATTTACAAACTTCTCTTAAACACTTTTAAACTGAACTTCAACTCCATTTCTAAACTATATAATATTTTATTATATTTCTATACGCTTTTCTATATTAATATACGAGAAATCATAAAACAAATGATCTACCATACTAAAACCTTAACGATATGTCCCCAAAGCACTTCATTTGCTTTCTCATTACAACTTTGACTATTCTACAAAATTTCTCTTTGATAAACTAATGCTTTCTTCTTAAAAAGACTTTTCTTTCAGTAAGCCTTTTTCTCCTTTAAGTTAGGAAATATGTAAAATATCAAAATAAAAAAATTATTGTGAAATTAAACTTAATTGGAATGGGCCTTTAAATTCTCAACTTTAACTGCATGCATCAAGGCTCGATAATGTACCAAGTTATATCTTTTGCTCAATCATGACTCCAGATTAAAACAAAAACTTTCAAGCTTATAACTATAACTGCTTATAACTATTGCAAGCTTATAACTATTACATCATTCTTTTGCTGCTTGCTCTGCCTAGGAAAGTCACGTCTCTTCACCAAGCTTCTTTTTTTATCTAAACTGCATGCATAGAAATTGTAAGGCACATTTAGTTAATTACCAGTAATGTTACTAATACTCACTAATGTTCTACTAATTACGCAAAAATGTATTTTCAAAAGAAGTGTTCCTGTACAAAATAAAAATGACATTTTAGCCATAAGTTAGTTGTGATTTTCTTTCTAGTCAAATCTACGTAGCAATTTTTCTTGGCCATGACTAAAAAAGTGACTGGTTTCATCTACTCTAGTCACCTCTCTGCTATGATACATCAATATACAACTGAGAACCTTTAAAATATCACATATTCTGATATACTATATCACACCCTCAAATATCACATTGATATAGTACAGGAAAATACGCTTAAAACTTAATTTAAATCCACTAAATATAATTTTGGAAGAAAACATACATTGTGTGCTTTAATATAAGATTCAGATTATATATATGAAGTGTCAAAAGAGTATTTTTATAAGAAATGAGGCTCATAATTATGAGCAACAATATTTCTCCATAAATAAAATCTGGCTCGCCATATTTGTCTCTATCCTTTTATAATGCCCCAAATCACAAAATAATTTGCACATTTTAAGGATTTTAAGGACATTTTAATGGATTTTCCAAGACATGGAACAGTTTAACTTAAAAACAATAAAAGTTACAATTTGACACTTGATTAAACAAATAGGGTTGCCAAACATTCTCTTTTTAGAAAGGACAGTTCTTTAATCAGCTTTCTTGTCCTCATCCTTTTTTGAATTGCCAAATGTCTTTTATTTCAAAATTGAAAAATGTCTTACACCTGAATAATAGGATTTGGCATTATAATTTGAATTGGTATAAGGAGGGGTGATAAACTTTTCGCAGTTAAGCCTCTCATTTGCTGCAATTTCCACCCAGTACATAGTTTTACTAGCACAGTAACACAATGAAAGGTTGCCATATATTTGTTAGTTTAATATAAAGTAGGGCTGTTTCCCCTTTGTCCAGTCGGAGCACTTTCTGCCATTCGAAGATTATTTTGCCACAATCATTTTGGCTGAGAAGATTAAATTACCTTACAGTTGGCAGCATTGTTTAACAGTCACTCTTCCTCGCAAGTTTAAATGTTGAGTGTTTTGTTTGCATTTGTTTCATTCATTTTAAAATATTTAATGAGCTTAGTAAATACATAGAATATTTACTTTTTTTATTAAATCATTGTACACACACTTTTTTCGCAAGTTTAAATGTTGAGTGTTTTGTTTGCATTTGTTTCATTCATTTTAAAATATTTAATGAGCTTAGTAAATACATAGAATATTTACTTTTTTTATTAAATCATTGTACACACACTTTTTATGTTTGTCACATCTCACTTTGTTATGTGCTGTTATTTCAATAAATAAATTATGGAACCAATAAGAAAAAAAGACCAAGTATTGTGTTTGTATAACAAAAGTCGGAAAAAGATTACGAGTGGTTGGCAGAAATGAAGCAAAGCATAAAAGATTTGTCAAAGAGCTTTTGTAATTGGATATATATAGATGTTTCAGCAGAGAGCATAAAGAATCCAACTGTCATAAAAAAGCAGTACATCATTATGCAGAAAGAATAAGATATGCAAATGCTCAAATATGCCATGCAGTTAATCACAATTCCTACATTGAATGAACTAGAAAAATGATAAATATCAATTTTGTTTTCAAAACTAGTGTTTCAAATAAAAAGAAAAAAAAAAAAAGTTTCCAGTGTGTTTTCAATATTTTAAAGCAGAATTTTGTAGAGTGAATTAAGTAATTAACTTTTTTTAAATCCAATGAAAATGCAATTGGAATGTTCGAATGTTTGAAAATTAATATGAAAAATATGCATTTAGAATGGACAAAAATTCCATCATTTGCACAAATAATGCAAAATGGAGTTTTGAAATAAGGCATTACTTTTATAATAGAGGACCGGGAAGTAATGTCGCTTTCTTACATTAAATTCACATGAATAAATTTTTAACACGTTTTTATTTTTAATCAATAATGTTATCACCCTCGTTATCAACAACCTTTTGCCATCTAGTGTGCAGATTTTCAGTTCCCCGGACCGATATAAATCAATTGATTTTTGAGTAAAATATCTCAAGATGGCATTTTGGACATCAAATTTTTTGGCACTAAGAAAATGTTGTAGGGATCCGAATAAATGGAAATCCAAGTGTACGATACCGGGCGAGTATGATGGGTAATGCAGCCCGTCCCCATCCCAATTCATTCATTTTTTCCAGTGTCCGCCTTGCACAGTGTGGTCTTGCATTGTCGTGTTGCAGATTGATGACTTTTCTATTGACAATCGTCGGATATTTTTCGATTAAAGATTGATTCACTCAATCCAATTGTTCACAATAAAGATCTGCATTAACAGTTTGCCCAGGTTTCAGAAATTCAAAATGAACAATTCTGCAAATACTCCATCAAACACACAGAAGCACCTTTTGGGGATGTAAACCCTTTGTAACCCCTATTAAAACTGCCTTTTGCATTTTGGATTATCATATAGGACCCATTTTTCATCTCCAGTAATCAAATTATCAAAAACCGGTTCTGTATGGTGCTGTTGAAGCAACACGTTGGATGTGATGGATCGGTTGGCTTTGTTCTCTTCGGACAGATTATGGGAGACTCAAACACCTGCTTTGCTTATTTTTCCATTCTGCTTTAAATGTTCTTAAATGGTCGACCAAAGTTGGTTAAGAGTGTTTGACATGGATTTGCTTCCACTTCTGCCCTTAGCATGTTCTTGTCAACATGCGCAGAAACGACATTACTTTCCGGTCCCCCTATTATTACAATCCTCATATTAAATAAGTTTTATCACAATTATTACAATACACATATTGTACATAATACAGCAAATTGTGCAATGCAAAACGTGAATGTGGAGTTAGAAAATACTGTATTAAATATATAGGTCCTAAAATAAAGGTAGAAAAGAGATGTGAAAACACTTAAGATGTTTCATAAATTTGTAGAAACCAAATTCTGAGAAATTCTCCGACCTGTACATTGTGGGAGAAAGGACAGTTCTATATCTCCCATTCTACTGGGTCGATTGACAAAATTCAAATTGCGTTTTCTCGTCTCAAAAGCGCGACTTAGGATATATATTAGATTTATATACAGCATTGTTCTAACATAGGTATTTTGACACAAAAACCCACTTTTTCTGAAATAACATACTAATTTTTTTCCATATTTCGATTCAACTATAACTCAAATTATGCCTAGATATTAAATTTTGTAAAATTTAGTGCAAAATTTACAGAGAAATTCAAAAATTTATCTTTGGGAAATTTTTTCAGTTTGAGCGAAGAATAATTCACTTGGCGAACTTCTCAATATAGGGCAACCAATTTTCCTTTCCTTTCCATTATGCTGGAGTGGGAAAAAAAGGCACCTTGTTCCTACCTTTTTACATTGTGCATGAATGGGGGAAAAGTCACATCGTTTCTACTTCCAAATAATTTTAGCAAAGTGCTTAAACCACATCTGATGTTTCACCACTTTCAACAAATATGCCGAATTTCAAAACATGCCAATATATAAACTTGCATATATCTTCGGAAATTTTGAATAAAAAATTGTATTTTTTTGCAGGTATGCTTGGAAATACGTCTACTTTAAGATGATGGTAAAAATTTTATAGATCATAAATCAAACTTTTTTTTGAAAAATTATTTAAAAATACAAATTTTAAAAATAAATAAAAAATAAGTAAATTTTATTTGGAATGAACCTGCACCTCAAAATGTAAAAGGAAAAGTCAAATAAGTTTAATAAAAAAGAGATTAATAAATATATACCAAACTCATGGAGCTAAAATTTTGAGAGCTAATTTTTTAAAAACTACTCCTGCGAATTTTACAAAACTTAGTAGTTTGGCGTATTTTGAGTCTTAGAATTGAAATACGGAAAAAATTGGCATGTTATTTCAGAAAAAGTCCGATTTTGTATCAAAATACAAAAATTAGAACAATGCTATATATAAATCTAATACATATCCTAAGTTGTGTTTTCAAGGCATGAAAAACACAAGTTGAATTTCATCAATCGGCCAAGTAGAACAGGAGATATAGAACTGTTTTTTTTTTTTTTTTTTTGTTTGTTTGTGCACAGTGTACCTATGAAGTAGCTTTCTTTAATCTTGTAGAAAGCTTTAAGTTCTCATTTTTTATGCAGAACAACTGATTACTCTGATTAATTACTCAATTTGTTTTTAACTGATGTTCATTCTTTATAAATTGAATAAATTATTGAAATATACATATTGTTCTCACAACATTTAATGTCAGTACTGATCTTAGCTGTTTCACTAGAAAATGAAACTTCTGCTGCAGATTTTTCAATCTTTTGACCAACTACATAAACTTAAACCTCCACATGATTTATTTTTTTATTTTTTTTTAAATTGAAAGAAATAAGACAATGCAGAATCTCAAGAGACTGTCGATGACTTTAAATTATAACCTGAGCAATGAAACTCTACATTTAGAAAATTGTCAGTTCTAAGTCTGTTGCATAATTAATTTCCAAAACATCAAAAAATGTGTTTAAGTTATTGAAGAATGAAAGCTAAAAGAAAAGCTGAATTTGAATACAGATGATCTTTGCGATGAAGTAACATTAATTCAAAAAAAGCTTTCGACTCTACTTGAAGTTCTGAGCATTTTAAAAAATCCGAAAAGTAGCAAATGATGCGATGTAAAAAGTGTAGGTTATAAATGTATGGATATTTTAAGGATTCATATGCATTTTCAATTCATGCAAGATCAGCATACTGTAAAAGAATTTTTACTGTTATATCAACTAAATGTGGATACGAATGAAATAGTTGTTCAGTTGAATTCTTCAAAAATGAATTCTTTACATATTTCAACTTAAAAGAAAGTTGTTCAGAGCTTGGCGAAAAAATAAAATGATGGACATGTGCTTTAGTCAGCCAAAAACCTTAAAAAATTTATATCAGCTTAGAAAATTAAAGGTTTGTTTCAAAAGTTAAATATTTTTTTAAGTTTCTCTGCATTTATTTAATTGCATTCTAATGATTATCCTCTGCATTTATTTAATTGCATTCCAATGATTATCCTAATAATACATCTTCTGCATGTTTAATAAGTCTAAATTACTAAAGTAAAAATTTGATTATTTTTAAAGTGTTAAGGAATTGTTCATTCAGGTGAATTTTAATTCTAAAATTGTATTCCAATAACTTACAATAATACTAAAAGGAATTAATACAAATATATTTTCAATCATCATTTATTGCTAATCAACAGTTGACAACACTGTAATACACAGAATCACAGTTTTCAGTATAATGACTATAAAAAGCTGGTATATTCACCTGACATTCCCTACTGAGACTTACTATAAACATTTTTTCCCACTTTAAAGTACTGAAAGATTAAATTAACATTTCATACTTTCTAAAAATAACAAATGTAAAACTTACATTCCTCATCATCTCCATAATAATCCCTCCATAAAATAGGACTTTCCGATTCTGAATCAGAATCAGAATTATCTGTTGTGTTTACAGATATTGTAGGCACTGAATGGTTTTCATTGTCACCATAGGATGTATCTCCTTTATTGTTAGACCTTTAAAGAAAAATAAATTGCATGAAAACAGTTTCAGAAATTCAAGTGCCCACTCAGAAATGTTAAGATTTCAAATTTCATACCTATTCTGAACAATGGAAAGCCTCTGAAAATCAGCACAGGTAAAAGGGCCTTTCTTTTTCAGAGCACTCTTTTTGGGCATTGCTGTCAAGGGGTGTGGTTCTTTGGCAGGTATTTCCTCTACTGTAGAGGTATTAATAGTTGGATCATACTGTGTAACATAGACAACACATGGGCTAGGTGAATCAACTTCAGAATCGTCTTCAAGATCACTTGTATCATCTGATTGATCTGAAATAAACAAAAATGCAATTAGTATATATATAATGTATGTGTGTGTGATATTTTAATGCGTATTCGTCATGGCTAAGGGTAAAGGCATACAAACAAACCTAACAAAACTGAAATTTAAGAATCAGCATCTTTATTTTTACATATATCAAATCATTTCTTTGGCAGACAAATTACATTTCAATCACAGTCGAGTACAATAATTTTTATGTACACGGGTTTTAAAAGTATGATGTAAGCATCTTAAATGGGAAAGCATAACAGTGCAGTGATGTTTGCATGGCAGAAACTATGAAAAGAAATGACGTAATTGCTCACAAAGCAGTATTTATATAATTTAGGTGCATAAGTACACTTTAACTACTATTGATTAATTTTAGGTTGTTACGTAAATAAGGAAAGATCTTAAATTTGGGAGAACAGATGACTTTAAGAGAACATAAAATCTAGAATAGTCAATTTTGAGGTTGCCGATCATTTCTTAACGCAGCCATTGTATTTTATTAGATCTTGCATATTTATATATAAAGAATTTTAGAATCAATTTTACACAAAAACCAAAAATTTACACTTAAATTAAAAAACCTTATAAATATTAAAGTAAACCAATGCAAAAAAAACCAAAAATAAATAATGTAAAAGAATGTGAAAGCAGAGAAATCCAATTCCAACATCCAACTTCAGAAGGAGGATACGCAAAAATTGAATACAGTTCCTCTTCCACAAGAAAATCCTTGTTTTTCTATATCCAGAGTTAGTTGTTGAACCAGCCCAATATATTTTTCTTAATCTTAAAACTGGTCAAAAACTCTGGTCCTGCACAAAGCAAGGGAAAATGGCAAAAATACAAAGGAAAACCATTAATGAAGATTTTCCCTATTACAAATGAACCATTTCTAAAATTGAAAACTTATCCATAATATGTAGAATAAAATACCTTCAGTTAACAAAGTTTAAAAATGCAGCATTTTTTTTTTTCACCTAACACTGTGAGAACCTCATTTCAAACACCAGTTTGAAACAATGAAAATAACCATTGATTGTTTCAAACTGGTGTTTGAAAGAAGGTTCTCACAATGTTATGTGCAAAAACATTTTTGCTACATTGCAGTTTATTTTCAATTTAAACTTTGTTAATTGAAGGTATTTATTTTATGCACAATAGGTAAGTTTTCAATTTTGGAGATGATTCATTTTTAATAGGGAAGTCTTCATTAATAGTTTTACTTTTTATTTTTACCACTTTTCCTTCCTTCGGGGAAGGGCAGAGTTTTTGGGTAGATAATTCTGGATATAGAAAAGCAAGGATTTTCTTATGGAAGAGAATTCCAATTTTTTAATTGTAATCAATTTCAGCATATCCTCCTCCTGAAGACGTTATGTCGGAATTGAGTGGATTCCTCTTCTTTCATTTTCTTTTTTATACTATTTTTTTAAAGTTTTTTTATTGGTTTAATTTTTCTTTTAACACTTTCAGCATTTTAATTCTACATTTATAAGTTTTTAAAATTTATTTGAATTTGAAATTTTGATCTTTGTAAAATAATGTTTTTAAATTTCATTCTTTATGTATTTACTGATCAATTTTCAGGGGCATATTGCATGAAAATTCTTCAAATGATTTGATAATTTTTCTGTTTATGACATATATACAGTGAAATACGCGAAATATATAACGCAAAAACTCTTAAGACGAAATATCAGTTAACACGAAATAATATAATGACCCCGACAAACTACTACGCATTTTCATGCATTCCTCCCCTCTTAACACGCAATGAAAATTACTTAACACGAAGATTTCCCTTCTGAGAACAAATACGGAAAAATATAAGGAATAAATACGGAAAATACCAGTCGCTCAGGCGAGATTTAAGAGGGTGTGAAACGAAAGAGAGGTGGTTTCACATGTTTCATAGAAAGGAGGCTAACTTGGCTTCAAAATATCCTTGGAATACTGTGGCATGAGCCAATTTTTTTATCTAAGCTACTTTCACCCTCCACCCCTACAAATAGCACTCTAAAACATTTCATCTTACATCAGTTGTCTTTGGAATTCGGTGATGAGTACATCGCAGTACGTGTAAAAATCGGTCAGTTTGTTCCGCATTCCCCCCCCCCATTTTAGAAGAATTTTAAGACTACAATGGCAAACTTCTATTTTGCCTTAAATGAAGATGGAGCTTCTCAAGGCTGTTGATCAAAACCAGAAGATGAAAATGGAAATCTGTAAAGATTTTGGTATTGCTAACTCTACATCAGAGTCGTAGCTAGGGCTTTCAGCTCCCAGGGACAACTGAAGATTTCGTGCCCCCTATTGCTTGCCAAGGATGGAAAACATTTAATTCTAAAATGTCGTAACATCAGATTGGCGCCCCTTGGATTCTACACCCGGGGACAGATGCCCCCTCTAGCTATGCCACTGCTTTACATTATCAACATTTCTTTTTAAAAAAGAAAGAGAGAAAATTACGGGAATGTTTGAATGGATGAGAATGGCCAAGCACGAGGATTTAGAGAAAGCTTTACTTGTTTGGTTCAAACAAGAGAGACCTCAGAATGCTTCCATGTCATGGCCTTTAATGATAGAAAGAAGTAATGAGGATGATTAGAACGTTTCAAGAAAAGAAATGGTACTATAAAATATTACTATAAAATATTTGTTGTGAAACTAATCAAGTTTTACCGATCATGACAGCAAACTGGTTTCAGTCTACATGGCCTTTAATACTTGAATAATACGAAGTGAAAAATGCTTTCAATGCAAACGAAATTGGGTTATTTTACCACTGCTTACCCAATGAAACTTTAATGTTTAAGGAATAATCGTGTTCGAGGGGAGGTTGGGGGTGGAATTGTCTAAAGAACGGACTATGGTATTAGTAGAATGCAATTTTAATGGTTCCAAAAAACTACCTCCATTTGTTATTTGGCAAAGGTTTGAAACCGTGGTTTTTTAAGAATGTAAGAACATTACCAGTCGAATATACAACAACAAAAAAAAAAAAAAAAAGAGAGAGAGAGACATGGATAGCAGCTACAATGTTCATCGATTAGATCGTAAAGTTAGATGAGCAATTCTTATGAGAAAAGCGTCAGATTGCAATGGTAATTGATAAGTCCAGCTCAACCCAATGTTTTACTCAAAGCTATAAAGCTTACCTTTTCACCTTTGAATACAATAAGTGTTTTGCAGCCTTGTGATCAAGGGATCATGAAATTTCAAGACAGGTGGGTGGTTCAGGGACTACATCTGGAGTCCGAAAGTTTTGTTTACGATATCAGGAGACAAATTCAATAAAAAACAAAGAAGGAAGCCGAAAAAGGTGCACCACATCTATTGATAACAGAAGAATTAAAAAGACTGTCTCCAAGACAGAAAATGTCATCAGCGGCCATCAGAAGTGATCTGAATGATGCTGGTGTTTCTGTCAGTTCAAGAACAATCTGAAGAAGATTAACAGATCTTGGACAGAGAGGTAGAATTCCACGAAAAAAAGCCTTATCTTAATTTTCAGCAACGAAAAAAAAGACTACAGTGGGCAAAGGGACACATTAATTGGACAGATGATCAGTGGTCACAAGTTATATGGAGTGATGAAACTAAGATATCGTTTTTCGGTACTGATGGGCAAAAATATGTAAGACGTAGAATAGGAGAAGAGCTACATCCTGACTGCATTCAAGCAACTGTGAAGAACCCAGTTAGTGTTATGATTTGGTCATGCATGTCAGCAGATGATATTGGTCGCCTTCATGTCATTGATGGGACACTGAATGCCAGAAAATACATTGACACTATTCTAGAACCGAAACTTCTACCTTCCATCAGAGATCTCTTTTCCAACAATTGCTTCGTTTATTTTTTCAGCAGGATTCTGCTCCTTGCCACCCGGCCAAAATATCGAAAGAGTGGTTTCGTACAAAGAACATTAAATTGTTGTCATGGCTAGGAAAAACTCCTGACCTCAATCCTATCGAAAATTTGTGGCGCCGTTTGAAAACTCTTGTCCGAATGAGGCGACCATCAAATAAAAGGGAACTAATTGAGGCTATAATTGTTTCCTGGCATCATGTAATAACGAAAGAAGAGCTTAAAACTCTTGTCAGCTCAATGAAATGTCAATGTGAAGCTGTAATAAAAAATAAAGGGTACCCTTCTAAGTACTGATAACTCACTGCAATCATCACTATCTAATGTATATCGATAACTATTATCGTTTAACTTTTTTTGTATTGCAAATAATTGAATTTTGTGTTTTGTATTGAATTCAGTAAAATTCTTTTTAAAATGATATATACAAGTTTGCATTTTGTGAAAAGTAACATTTTCTATAAGCATACAAAGTTCAAAAACATAAAAATTTCCAAAAGTGTCCACAATTTTGGCCACCACTGTATAATGTAGTAATTGAACAGAGATATAAAAATGTGAAAAAAATCAAATCATAGATATGCTGCGAGTGCTTAAAAATTAAATCTAGTGCCAGCCTTTCAAAATTAATCCAGGGTTTGTTTATTGTAGAATGACGAATGTTTTCCGAGTCCTAACATTTCAGATCATTCCAGTGCTTTCACGGTCATTAAACTGCGTATCTTAATATGGCTCTTATGCGAATAAATTAGGTTGTTCTTTCGCAGCTATAGGATTAAATTTACAATCGAAGTAGGTGTCAGAAATTTATTTTCACTTCTGTTTTTGTGTAATTAAATCTCCATTGGGAACTGATATTTTTTTAATAAATTGGACATTAAAAATGTAACCCTGTGATATGAAAAAATGTAGTTTAATAATATTACAAATTTGAATTCTAATAATTTAGAAAAGTAAATGAGTAATTCTTATATTTTTAATTATTTTTATGGAAGGCTATTGGGACAAGTTTTTGTATTTTTGAAATTTTGTTGAAAATTTTGAATACGAATTTTAAAATTATTCTAAAAATGAAGTAGATGTAAAAAATAAGTGAAATTAGTATAGGTAAGTAATATGAAATTATAGTAACTGCATGTTAAAATTTATGGGTGATTGTGTGTTACGTATAAAGTATGTTGAGGGATGTTCCTAAACAGATGCCTGTAATTACCTCTGTACAGTTGTTCCTTTTACCCTCTTCATGTAAGATAATGTGTGTGGCTCTCATTTTGTGAGTGTGTGTAATTTTTTTTATATTATACATTTTTTCATTGTGGAATGTATTAGTGCAGTTCTCAAAGGCCAACCTTATGCAAGGAACGGAGGCCTTTTCAAGTAACTGCCTAGGCACCCTGGGCCACCAGTGCAGACAACATACTGGTTAGCTCAAGAGGACAGCCCTATTGATGGATATAATTGTTTAGAAGTATTGCGAGGCCTTCCAGTTTTTCAAAATCAGGAATTGTAAATGAAAGATAATAACGGTGAAACCATAATTTCTGAAACTGTTACTCCTATTATATTTATGGTTTTAAAAATATAATTTATCAATGTGGAAATTAGTATCAAATATTTATGTGCATTACATTTAATTATAAGTAATGATTATGTAAAAGTTTTATTTTGTGATATTCTGTAATAACAAGAACCTTTCCTGAAGAAATATGATTATGTCAACTCTCAAATAAAAAGACTTTTGGACCGAAATGCTGAAAAATTCAATAGGAGTCTAAAAATGAAAAATTTATTTAAAAAAATTGATATTTATAAATTATACTTTATAGAATCAAAATTTTGTGATTTATGTTTTTTGTTCATTTGCTAGTGTTTTAACGCTTTTTCTTTAAAAAGGCTTCTGTGTCGCTACGCCTTTTTCTTCTTGAAGGGGAGATATGTAAGAAAAAGTATATGTAAAAGATTAAATTAGCAGCATAAATTAATTTCCCTTCTCTATTCTAAAAATAGCTACATCTATTGGCACTGCGTCATTTTGAGAAAAATCTATGCCAAATGACTCTTACGCAATTCTGGTGATGTAAACAGAACTAAAACTCTTAACAGCCAATAATTATTTTACAGCAATATTAACCATCCAATCAGAATGCTTTGAGAACCAAAACTAACTCAGTCTGACTTGAGATTTCATCCTGAACATTACGAACTTTCTTTCCACGCTTTGGCCTAGCTACACTGCTGTCTGCTGTTTTCTTGCTACAAAATTATCAAAAATTTAAACCTTTTGGAACAGGCACAGTTAATGTGCCGACTTTGTGTAGCTGCAACATGTTGCTGAAAATAAAACTGAAGATTTAATCTGCATTCGTCTCCAAATTCTACTCATCATTACTTCTAAGTAAATTCCTGCTCCTGAATTTATTACGTATAACAAACATTCTCAATTCGTAAAAGCAAATTTAAAGTTAATTAAATTTTAAATATTGAAATTTAATTGCAAACAAATGAATAATTATTGAATTCTAAAAAATTAATACATATGCATAAGTGACTAATTGTTGAGCAGGTTGGAGACAGACTTATCAAGGAAAAGTTGCCTCCAAACCAAACTCTTCAATGAGTGTTTCGTCATCCATGTAGACAAGGGTAAAAGTCAAAATTAAAAGTAAAACCAAATGCTGTGAATTATTAAAAAGAAATTTAAACAAGTGGAATTTTGAGAAATTAGCAAGTAACTGACTAGAATTAAAATTTAAAAAAATAAATAAAAAACACATATATGTATTTTTTTTGCAATTAACACAAAAACTATTTCAGTCCTTTCAGTTTTGTGTTAAACGATTTTCACTGGATATAATCTGTTTTTAACTAAAGTTGTTTAATGGTTCAATTAAATGCAGGAAATAACATGAATGTTTCTGCCAAGGGTATACCTTCATGAAAGGCATTCTGTAAGAACTTTTTTGCCCAACACTGTCAGTCAGTTGGTGGTGGTATTTCACCAAATGATGCAAAAAGCAACATGCCATGGATTCTTAAACAGGCTAGGTGTTCAGGAATCCTTTCCCCCCCCCCCCAAGCTACAGGATTCGTACACATTTCTGAACACAAGAATTAAGTATTTTTAAGGAACATTAATGAAAAAAATACCTACGAGCAAATCAAAATAAAAAAAAATAAAGGAAAGAAACATGTTAAGAAAAAGATTCTAGTATCAGAAGTAAAACATTCAAATATGTTTTCATTGTTCTTTCAGACGTTCTCCAAAAAGTAAGAAATTCATCGCAAAATTTCTACAGAATACATCCATTACGTGTTAATACCATGAAGACATTTTTCTTTTTGTCACATTTTCTGAAATCTAGAATCGTGTGTCTATAAATCTGGCCTTCAAATCCTTTTAAACTTTCCAATTAGCCACGTTTAAAATCTAAAAAAAAAATTTTCCCCTCCCAATTCTATAACAGCAAAAAGCATAAAATATTTGAAAAAAAAATCAGAGGGAAAATGTGTAAATTTTATAGAGAAATTTCTAATTTTATAGAGAAAACTGATGCATATTCTGAGACAATAACATGGAAAAAACTTACCATGAAAGAATTAAAAAATCATTTTTAATTAATTACATAGCTGCTTTTGCTATGTAAAAGCAGCTGTTTCATAAATTGTGCTTTATATCATTATACCTTTATTCTTTAGATTCAAAATACCGTACAATATGCAGTCAAAATGGAACTTTATAATATGACAGCATAAAATAAAAATGTTTTATTTCAGTGTAATTTTTTAAATATAATTGCAATATATTACCTTTATTTATATTACTCTATTTTAACAAAATTTATCAATGTTGCAATGTTTTAAAAAATCGTCGAAAAAATCCCAGATCTCAGAAGTAAAAATTTTCTATTGAAACTGATCTTAAAATCGCCAAAATGTTGATAAGTTGCCAAATTAGATACGTTTGATAAAAATTCACATCTCCAAAAGCGAAAAGTTGTTTAAGAGCTTTTCATTAGAAAAAAATTAAATAATTTTGAAATGCTTGTGTTTTATTTCGTGCTCAAAGCTCGAGTACCCCACCATTTATATTAGAATTAGAAACAAATAACCCATGAACCTATTCAAAAGGTAACTATATTTTTATCAGTGAATCGCTAAAAATATTCCTCCAAAATGTTAATTCACACACAAAATGGCAGTCATAAAAACAGAAATTTAAGATGATTAAAATTAAGGACCTTCTGCCGATTTTCGCTGAAATGAAGGATTTTTAAGGACCAAAAATCCATTAAAACAATGACTTTTAAGGACTCTTAAGACCGTATTAATTCTGAAGCTAAAGTCAATAGTGGAACCAATATTTACAGTCTAATTAATGGTAATTTTAATAGACTGTAAATTTACCAATATTTACAGTCTAATTAATGGTATGTATGGGACTATGTAATGTCATATAGTAGTTTTCCAATGACGCAATGATTTTAATCACAAACATATGATTACAGCTGACATACCATGGCCAGATCAAATGTGTTTAGTCATCACTGAAGTACCAATACCTAGTGGGCAGGAGAATATTCATATAACCATCCCTCAGAGACTTAACAGGTTATCTCTGAGCAAGGAAAGTTTGACACTGTTCTGCAGTCAAATTTGGGTAATCTTCTGTTATTACGACCAGATTCAGAAATGCATGTATTGTTATTACGACCCAATTCAGAAATGCATGTATGCACGCATGTATATATGGAAGTCTGCAGTTATGTATACAAGGTGTCTCGAAAGGTTGTTGCCAAACTTAAGATGGTGGTCTGTCATACCATGACAAACAAGATTGAAATGAATTAAAACAGACTTTCTGAACTTTTCAAGTGTTCAATCCTATCCAACCAAGTTTCTTATTCTGCATACTATTCTCATATTACAACCAATTTAAAATTCAACTGCACTAACTTTATTTACTTTTTTAATGTATGAATTGCTTTTGATAATAAAAAAGTAGATGTATAAACAAGAAGATTTCTTTTTACACTTAATTTTCACCTTAACCCTCCAAGCAAAAAAATATATATATATACACACACACATTCAAAAATATTTGTTACAATAACTTTGTTACAAGTGTACATATCATGTATCGTGAAATATAACCAGACAATTAATATACTGGCAGAAACAGAGTTAAGGTACAAATTGGCAAGATCACTTTGGAAATTATGATCAAGAATGTACCACTTATTCATGCCTTCTTAGAAATTTTAGGGGGTTAGGACCAAACTCTTAGCCACTGGGAGGGTTAAAGTATGATATTTAAAATTATTAGATATTCTTTTAGAACATATAATACTAAGCTCATACATGTAATGTTATTTAATGCAACTTCTGTTTTTAAAAGAAACATTAAAAAAAAAGAACAGGATCATATTGTATGCAATTCCATCTTACATATTTAGGCATAAATAATATTTTTTTATGAAATATTCACCTGATACAGAGTGGAATTTGGACACCAAAAGGGGAGAAGGATTAGAAAACATGGGTGGAGGTGGGATGGGTCCGATGTCATTAACCGATATCGGAGGCTCAGGTAAAACAGAAAGGACAATTTCCCCATCATGTGAAGGCACCTCTTCAACATCTGGAAGGTTCAACAGGGAAACATTGTGTATCACAGGCATGGCTGGAAGAAGGAAAAAATATTAACAGATAATAAAATTACACACACACACACACACACACACACACACATATATATATATATATATATATGATATGAAAACTACAACAATCAAAATAAAGCTAACTTAATTTCATTCAAACTATTACAGTAAATTAAACTATACATAGAAATTACTAGTTCATAACATTAACAGTTAATCACAGGTACAGGAATTTATTTACTAATTTAGTAATTTTCAGCAGTAGAATGCATTTGAATAAATATTTTAAAAACAAGCTCAAATTTAGCATTAAGTCATTTATTATAATGCAATAAAACTTAAAGGAAATACCCTGCTTCTCAATTAACAAAATAACGTTTATACTGCTAAAAACTTACGCACCAAGCATCAAATAACCAAACCGAACATCAAAATAATTCTGCATATCTTATTTTCAGACAATACTACATCGCACATGCATATAAATTACTGGATAAAAGTTTTTTTTTTTTTTTTCAAATAAGATAAATCACAAAATTAATTTTACAACTTTGCTGATCACTGGCAATAACTAAATGCAAATTTTATCACAGACTTAACCAGCACTGTCATAAATGAGTTTCAGTAAACGAAAATTCCAAAATATTAACTTACACACATCTATATTTTGAGATGTTATGGTTAACCCAGTAGCTGTGGAGGAGTTTGTTACTAGAATGGTGCTGTACGAGTCGGATGTCGAGGATGTCACAGTTGGTGAACTAAGCTTGTCAGCTTCAGACATATCAACCTCGGACAAAAAGCCGTTAATTTGCGGAATGTGGTTCTGGAGCACGGAATCTGAAACGATTGTAGAACAACATGATCATTAGTAACATAAATTCATATAACAAGGGGCTCGAGACAGTTGTTAATTCAAAACGTTTTGATCCCTTAAAAGACGCATAAAGAAATATTAACAGCAAAAAGCAAGCATAAAAATGTTTAGAATTATTTCATTTTGTGTTGACTGCCACGTAGACAGCCACGAATCGTTCATCCAATGAGATTTTTTCAGACATTTCAGTTCAAGAGGAATCAAAATATTATATTTTCAGTGACTTCCAGACGCAGAAAATTTAAGCAAAAGAATCCAATACGACAATCTGGCAACAGTAACTGTTTAGTCTCGTAACATGAGAATCTTAAAGCAGTTCAAATGAGGAATGACGGGAAGGAAAAGGATGAAGAAGTGTCGAACATCGGCTTTTTCTCCTAAAACAAATAGGTTAAAAATAACATTTTATTTGAAAGCATTTCTAATTGATAAAGAATTCTAGAATTTTGCGTAACAGCGTTAAGAGTAGAACAGTAGTTATAAACAAACGCACAGGATAAGAAAAAAAAAATCGCCATTCATTCAACACCGTTTTGGGAAGCACGCTTTTAGCAACAAAAACAATTCTCGCCCAAGTTATTCATCGCGTAAAACAAAAGCAAAAAGGCTGTGGCATAACAGGAAGTTCCTTTGCTTTCCAGAAGCACCGACTAAGATTAATGTTATTTGAATAGAATCACCATTATTACCAGACTTTAAAACGAATCGCATAAAAAATTTGACACTTTGGCATTAATTACAAAATATTCATTTTCAAGAAAGGCACGCAAAATTACTTTAATTACTCACACAGCATATATTTCATAGCAAACAAAGCCAATGAGAAATGGTGGTAGGAGCTGAAAGAATTCCAAAGGCAGACGAATTTGGGGGAAAAGATATAATAATAATAAAGCCAAGGTGTTTTTTTTTTTTTTTTTTTTTCCCTCTTCCCCTCCACGATAGACACCCACCTATAGTACTTTCTTCAACTGAACGCTGAATATAAAGCTTGTATCACTTTTACATAAAATTCATTTTGACAAGAAATTCTATACGAATAATAAATTTCGCGTCAATGATCAACAATTACGATCTCAACTAATATTTATAACTGAGTATTATACTACTATATTAAACTTTCAATACTATGTCATAATCAATTACTCAATTTCAGAATAAGCTGATAAACTACAAAGGATTTTTTTAATCTTTCGTAGTTTTATCTTTCGATGAATGATGACAAAAACCTCTGTGGAATAAGATCATTATCTCAGATATTCATGGCCCGCTGCTATTGCTATCTGCAGCAATCTTTACCATAGCCGCTGAATTAATAAAACTCGAACGTAATATTCCTCACATAATTCTCGTACTTATCTTTGAAATATACAATAAAATTATAAATCTGAAACTTTAAAAATGCACAGATGGCGAAAGCTTTATACACAGTCTAAAAAAAGTTAAGTTTTACTGTGGAATGATGTTAAATTACTATCGCAACCCATCAGAATACAGCAAAATATCTGCAGGAAATGCATAAAGGAGAAGAAAATGCATGGGGTAACAGCAGTGACAATCGCAGCATTTAGAAACTGTTTTACCCATATCAGCAGGTAACTCAGTTGTACATAATCTGGAATATATAAACACCCTTAAGTTAAAAATAAATTGCTAAATCGTAAAAATGAATTAAATGTATAGCCATTAGTTTTTCGTTTTCCATCGACTTCAATCTAAATACCTGAGTAATAAACAAAAACAGTTTTATTCCCTAAAGCGTGTTCTTGTTTTAAATGCCGATTTAATTTATATAACCAGTGCATCTGTTCTCCTAAATTAAACTCCTTAAAAATAGAGGTAAACAGTAGATTTTCTGTTAATAAACTGTTCCAGCCGGTACAGTGATTAGTGGCTCTGACTGTCGTAGCGATGGGCCCGGTTTCGAATCCAGGAGAAGGCATGGTTATGACTGTCCGTCTCTTCAAGTGGGGCGGCAACGGAGGACGCTTAGGTGCTTCCATAATGACACGGACACCACTTTCGGCCCTTGTAGTGGTGCAAAGCTAACGACTATTAAATAAAGCGTCCGGCCATTAAAAAAATAATGTGTTACACCTATTTCCCTTCAACTGTTGTCAAATTAACTGCGATTTTCAGTCAACCGTGGACTCGTCCTTGGTATTATTCGAGAATCTGAAATACTTCAAACCTCCGAATTTATCGGTTCAAAGGAAAATATGAATGAAATGAATTTAATAGATCCCAAAAATAACTTATATCAAGCTAGATCATGCCAAGCTATTCTTACTATGCAATTAGCATAATGAGAATGCTATAAAAATTATGAATTAAGTGTTATTGTAATTTCATACAATTTATACAAATAAATATATTTACGACATAACACCACAGTTTTGTAGCACAAGAGCTCAAAATTCATTGAGTGCAACATAATTATAATTATTATTAAAATTGATTATCATCTGAACAAACTCTTGAAAATTAAAACAAGAAAAAATTGAATGCAGAGAAATTATTTCTAAAAGCCGACAAAGAATAAAAATATATGGTACTTTTCCGTTTTGCCGGCGCAAACGATAAAGTCGCCAATAATGGTACAACTGATGCCAAACGGAATATCTTCGCTGGTAAACCTTTTACACCTCATTTTCAAAACAAGTCGCAGCCATTTCTTACCAGATTGATTGTTTCTTTCAATACTGGCATACAATTACATAGAATATTTACAAAGATAATTAAATTTTATGCCCTAAGACTATTCGCGGTAATTAAGTCACTTAGGATGCAATCACACCGCTCACCCGAAGGTGAAAATATTGAAAAGGCAAAGTCAAGGGTTAAATTCATAAATTCTAATGAGAATGCACTAGTGGAGTAAAGCACTACGGTTTTACATAATTTCTCAGTAAGCTATTTGTAGGAATTGAAATAATTCTTGCATTTAAACTTGTATTCCAAATTAAGATTTAACTTTAAATTAATGCAGATAATTACTGAAAGAATTATATTTTTGTAGCGTAGTTTACGTGAGATGAGATCACTTGTCACGTGATACGAATCGGCGAATCAGGATGTTGAACCATGATAGCATAGTAAATTCTTAAATTGTCTTTTTACAAATTTATTGTATTTTTATTATTACAAATTATAAATCATATTAAAATGTTTATGTCTTCAAAATAAAAAATTCTGAGAACTAACATTTGTTAAATTTTTTTTATGTGTATACTGTATGTTGTCGCCAACAAAGTCTGCTTGGCGAGATTTGCGCCGGCGAAGCGGAAAAGTACCAAATATTTTAACATGCAAGTTAAGGCTTTCATAATGAATTTAATAGTATCACGTCGATTAATAATCACGATAACACGTCGATAAATTATCACGTCTCACCCACAGCATCAGCACACCGGAAGCTTTTCTATCGCATGGTACTCCTATAAACATCGTTCTGCTCTAACATAGCTCAACTGAGGGCTAAGGAATTTCTTTTCCATATCTATGACAGAACTACTGTTATCATAAAAGAAATCATCAAGGCAAAGTTAGATATCAAAAAAAGAAAGGAAGAAAGTTAAATTGCGCCTCATTTAGCCTCTAAATTAAAACCTTTCTGAGGAAGAAACAAAATTTAAGACAAAACTTCACAAGTGCCACACGATTCAACTAAATAAAGCTCTGTCAGCTGAAAGGAAGAAACTAATTTCTTTTTCGGGGGGAAGAGCAAAAAGTACAGCAATGAAATTATGCTGTTTAAGAAAGCTCAAAAGATGAAGATACCGAGGCAAAATAAAAACGTCTTTTAATGACGAAGAAAAAATGCTCCCTCTTTCCCAATGTTCCAAAAGCCCATCAAAATTTTAAGTGCAATTCAAAATTTCGGCTTCAGTTTTGGAATATATTTAGTTTGCGTTTTTCGCATAAATACTATTGGACAATAGCATTAATCCTTCCGCGGTCAAGAAACGAGTGACACCAGGAATTGGCAACTAACAGAATTACATTGCCTCAATAACACTGCCAGGACTAAGGCCAGAAGTGGTGGCCATTTTATTGTATGGACACCTAATAGGCAGCCACCGTTGTCTCCTATGAAGGGACAGTCAGTTATACTTCTTTCCCACTACTCTTAATCTATGACTGATGACCATGGAAAAAACGTTTACAGAAAACTTTTGATTTTGATGCCGAGAAAGGGCATCAAAAGCTATTGAAATCATAATATGCTTTCCGACTTGAGCTGAAAAGATTTTCCTAGGGCTAAAGAAAAGCAAACAGTCGTGTCCCGCCCTTTTATACGATTTCTGATTATACAAGTCCTGTAAGCATTGACAATTTATAATCCATAGAAAAATACTACTAACAATTTACTTGTATCTTCAAGAAGTTTAATCTGAGGGATAAGCTTCTTTGGTTACGTTAATTAAATCAACATTCTAAACAACAATTAAAAAAAGATTGCTCCTGCATTCCAAAAGAAGTCAAACCGAACGCTAATAACTGAACACTGGATATACACGATTTCTTTTTAACGTATGATTCAACAATGTTTATATATTGTTTAACGATATATTGTTAACAATGTTTTACGATCATGTACGGTTGAATTAAATACCAACATCATCTATAATCATTACTGTTATCCCATGCATTTTTCTTTTCTGTAGACAATTTAGTTTTAGGCTGATGGTTTTTTACATGCAATTTTTTTCCGTCGTTTCGCAATAATTTTTCAAAAGACAGAACTTGGTTAATCCGCTTCCGGTTAATCGGAAACTGACAACACTCCAAAAGTCAGTGCAATTATGTCTCACTAAATAACAGAACATTACCTTCGCTAAAGCATAATTAAATCTATTAATAATCTAAAACAGAAATATCCAGTAAATCTTACCGTTTATTTTGCCATCTTGATCCTTTTCTGTAACATCAGGTAAAAGTACACCTTTTTTAATAAGCTCATCTTTGGTTGAACGCATAGATATTTTTCTCTCGAGGGCTAAAGAAAAAAGTTGATCTATACATAATCACTTTTCATTTCGAGTATTTTGACATGTAATTATCAGAATTATGTATATAGATCCAGTAAAGAAAATGGAATATCATGCACATGGGGATATCAGTTCATGATTTAGGATTTGCTAAAATGCGGTTTATAATTTAACATTATGCAGATATGCCCAAGCAACTAAAAGGTAAGTAATTTCTATCATAATATGCAAGGCTTATACTGGATTTTAAAATATTCCTTTAAATACAGATCATCGATACTCATTTCGAACTACAAAGTCTATCGAAATAAGAGAATTTTACGAAAACCAATTCAGCACTGCGGAAATTGAGAAGATTTCCTACACGAGTAAATATACTTTACAAAGCCCTCGTCTAGTATAATTTCCCATTAAGTAAAAATTGTTATTAAAAAACACAGGCTTACTTCAATGCGTCTATGAGGGCAACCATAAATTCTATAATTCAAGTTATTTTACCTACTAAGGAAACAATTGCTAAAACGAGCAATTGGTAATGTCTTAAATTTCAGCAGAGAAAGTAGATTTTCCACATACTGAAACACGGAAACTTGTGATGCTGATTCCTATAACTTAATCGGAATTTCTCCAATGGGTTTCACTTTTTTTGTGCATGAATGCTAATTGTTTTGTTGAAAGCTGTCTTTCATTCCCACACTATAAATAAAAATTACTTTTATAACGTGTGTTGCAGTATTCCTGTACACCGAAAGTAAATAGTACATCATTTACGATGATAGGAAGGACTATGTTTTAGAGGTCAACTTGTATGCAATGTGATAGGAATTCGTTGCGTACAACTTGGACGCCAAAACATGTTTATAAATATAAGGGCTTAAAGACACTATAGTCATTTTCGGCTATCAGTGTTTTCGTAAAAGAAAACCCTTAACGTCGAATTCCACCGGCTTCACTGAAATTAGTAAACTACTTTTATTTCTCAGAGTTTACCGGGATTTTTTAACGACTTCTATATTTGAACTCTTGCGATCTGACGAAACATTCCTTCCATACCGCCTCTTCTTTATTCAAACTAGATCAATAATCTTCGTCATTATTTTGTAAAATTTTTGACGCGCGAACAATTTTCTGCTTGATCAATGATTTTCGCAGTCCCTGGATTTTTCGCATTTATTTCAAATTCAAATATTTCATATCTTTAAGGCTATAGCTTGGCCTTTTCAATGTTCTCAAATCATTCACTTTTTCTAAAAAAACATTAAATTTTTCATTTTTTTCATCTCATAAGCAGTTGCTTTAAACCAATAGCCGTTTTGTTTTAGATATTATAAATTGTAATTAAAATGATTTGTGCAAAGGTGTCTGCTAATTTAAACTGAATTACCCAGGGCAGGCAGCGAGGACGCCCCTTTGCTTACTGCCCCACGGAGTTTCCCCCTTCTACTTGCTTAAAGTAGAATACAATGAAGGAAACCACTGGCGGTACATTTCTTAAGAGCTCAGCGCTGGCTCAATCAATAAAAATGATTTAAATAATGAAATTTTAATTCACATTTCAAAGATCCCTTTGTACACAACATTTCTTGTGTAGATCTTTCCATCATTTTTAAGCTCGTCTTGCAGAGGACCATCCAATATTTTTAATTTTACGTCCGTTCTTTCACGAGCTCTTGAAGAGGCAATATAAAGCTGACCGTGTCCAAATGCAGGCTCCGGTAGAAAAAAATGCCAACGCGCTTAAGCGTATGACTTATTGATGGTCATAGCAAAGGCAAGTTTTACAGGAAATTGTCAATTGAAACGGCAACCCTGTTCCATGGCAACTTCACTTCATTGGCTAGTACCAATAAACTATCGGCGACAAACAGACATTTAAGCCGCATATATATATGTGGGGGGGAGTAACATCTCCTCCGAAATGGCTGGCTCCCGGGCTTAGCGAAGCATACCGTTGGATTCCGCAGGTCCGTGGCACGCCATTTTGACCATTTGCGTCTTCTTGGGACTTTAATTAGCCGAGATATTAAAAACTAATTTTCCACCTTCTTTCTTGTGTCTTCCCTATTAGAGGAATTTGGCTACGTGCCAAATTCTTTTTCCTCGAATATCTACGAAACGGCGCCGAGTTGAAATTCGAGACGCGTATCCTCGGATTCCGAAAAAGTCTGCGAATCCTCCGATACCGTTCTCATCTTCGTACGACTTTATCGGTTGAGATATTAAAAACTGGGGAAACGTTAATTTTCACGCTCATTTTTCCGGGTGGCAACAATAAACTATCGGCGACGCACACTTTAGCCGCCGCTTATATATATATATATATATATATATATAAAGAAAAGTATTACAGCACGCTATATTTATTTAAAACGGCTACTGATTATAAGACAATGCTTTACAACCGCGCTTTCAGAAAATATTCATTCGTACATTTATTATTTTTCAGTTACCTCAATTTCTTTTACTAAGCTGGCAATGCAAAGTAAAAAAATTAATTACTTTTATTATTTTACTCTCGATAATCATGATAAATAAACTCATGACAGAAATTAAAGTACGCCGCGTTCTATCCGAAGTAAAACTACATAACGCACAACGGGAATAACGATTTTGATCTCTTACGCGTCTTTATGTTACATAGTACATACTATATATGGCTTACTGTTCACGTTATTCGTGAATTTTATTACAGAAATCCTGTCACACACAAAATACTTTTAGTCACTTCTTTCAATTTGCTTATAAAGATAATGCATGCGTAATAAAAATTAATCAAGTAATAAGCAATATGCATAATAAAACAAGCAATACATACACAGCAAAAACATCCAGAAATAAATTTTGCATATTTGTTAGTCTTAAGCAACGAATTATTAAACATTCAGTTTTTTGCTAAAAATTTCATACATCGTTTATTTAATACGCGGCAATAACATAAAATGAATGGACCCATTTATGTCCTCGTTGATGTTTAATAATTAACTTTTCACTGGACAAATATGGACGTAATTCACTAAGCAAGGCCATACCAGGAAAATCTGCGCATGGAAAAGTGATTCCCTGAAGGACCAAGGAAAGTACGCACACAAAAGCAGCTGATTCTCCTACCACGGATATAACTCAGTATACATTTCTCCTTGATCGGTACGTTCTTTAACGAATGTAGTTAACACTATTAACACAATAAAAAATTTAAAAAAAGATGTACCAAGACGTTATAGAACTGGTGACCTGGTGAGACCTGGTGAACCTGAAGAGACCTGGTGGCGCTGAGAGCAAGATATATGCATGGAAAAACAAGCTTAAAACTTCAGAGGAAGTGAATGTTCTATTCAGATAATGCAAGCTATACATATATATATGCATATAGTTATTCAATAAAGCGATGGCTCACCTCAGGCACTCATGAAAGCTCTTATCAGGCTTTGTAGAAACTCGTAGATTTGGCACACGATCTGCGAGACGTCTTGCAAACAAACTCTCCAACTATCCAGTTAAATCGGTAGCATCCTCGGACGGTTGCAAACGCTTATCAGACCCTAAAGTTGCTTTACTGGGGTGAGATCTGACGATCTAGCTGACTGAGAAGTCTTTGACAAGTACAAGGACAGAATGAATACCATATGCGAAGGAAATAAACAGGAAATTGTTGAAGTTTAAGCCTGAGGTGCCAAAAGACAGGGTAACATAACGGAGAGGAGGCCACCGTGCTGTAACGGTTCACAGATAACAATAAAAAAAAAATACGATTATCAAATTAAACTGCTTTTCAGACTATAACTCTGGTGTCGAGCTGTGCGATCAACGACAGTCAGATCAGTAAACCCACCGCTACCCTGAAAGTATAAAAACTCATCTTCGCCATCGGGACTCATAGATGAAAATAATTCTATTCTAGTCAGCGAGGTTCCAATACGAAGAGACCGGCAACACCGCAAACGTGATAAGCGAGGGGTAGTCTGTGTAACGGGCGTTGTGAAAGCAGACCCCGTTCTCCGAGGGGTCTGTCAATGGTCCCCGTAACCACTTCTGTCTTATTTACATGTTGGATCGTTGAGAATGACGAATCAGGCGCTGTGGTTTCGGTTTATTTTGACTATAGCACAGCACTCGAAGGCTAACTAGCTAATTGGAGGGAAGACTTTCTAAGGGAATCTTAACTCGTATACACGTTACACTTTAGAAACACATCCATATAAGGAAAACCACAAAAACGGCCCGTTCGTGGGGATTCAAACCCCGAAAAACCGAACTACCACTATTCAACTTTTGATGGGCCTAATTCAGGTGCTACGACAACCGCTCTATCACCATATCTTCCCGCGAATTCCGCGAACGGGCTGGCTGCATGGGCGTTTTCGTGGTTTTCCCTATGTGTAACGTGTATACGAGCCAGTTTCCCTTAGAAAGTCCTCCCCGAAGGCATTCCTCCCCTTAGGCAGATAGCCCTAGTGTGCTTTGCCGTAATTAAATACCTGTTAAGTTCTTGGAATTATTAAATAAAAATACCACAGCTTCTTTTTACTTCAGATTGCTTTTAAAATTTCTTGCTATGTGCCTTTATATTCTTGCTATGTGCTATGTGTCTTCCTAAATCGACTGTTGCCTTCTAGACTACTGACTCCCCGGCTAGGTTCTGTACCTTTCGACCACGGGGACATAAAAGTCAGTCTTCACAGAAATAGAGCCTCCATTCATTCGGGGGATGGTTAAGGCTCGGCAGAGACCATATGGTACTGTCCTGTCTGCTCCCTGACTGTGGGGTCACAGTACAATTAGATACTGTGGTTATCCTTGGGAGTTTGGCCCCATTCGGTCACCTGGTGGAGGACTGACAGAGTGGACGGAACACCCTTATGAATATATATTTGTTGCGACCGGAGTGGTTCCCGAGAACAAAGTTGTCATCGTATTAAATTTTGTCAGCGACCAGAGTTCGTTCAGTGCCTTGCATAAAGCCTGGAAGTGACCGCGGGGTCTGCGCCAGCTTGAATGGTCTCCGAAGTCTGGACGCTAATTTCTGGAAGGTTGGGTGTTCTGCCTTTTAGATGCTGTGATCTGACATGATTCAACTATTCTTGCCAAATCGTCGAATGGTAGCATTCCTCCAACTCAAATATGCCAAGCAATCGTGGCAGGCCACATGAAGATTAGTGCATGCGCGATTGCCACACAAGTTGCAGTCTAAAGCTAACGCCCCACACAGCAGGAATGATAAAAAGGTGTCAGATGACATATTCTGACACTGCAGAAGTAACTTCTACAACAATACAATAGTAACTTCATGACCAGTGTCAGAGGATCTTAATGATATACAACGTGTCTGTCACTAAAATTACTCTATTTCAAAAGGCGTCACTGACCAATGAACCTGCAGTTCCTACGATATCATCTAGAATCACAATGAATTAAAAACAGCGTAACTAATTCAGTCCGTAAAATGTACACACACCAAAATATTCAGAAAAGCGCAGAACTCTCAAGCACTTGCTGCTGCACAATGAAAGTAATTCATTATATTTACCACTGAAGGCTCAACGCATAACTCAGTGGCTGTTACTAGTTTGTTACTGGTACTACCAATAAAATTATTAATCATTAGTAAGCTTTTTTGTTCACTGCTGTTAAATATGTAAACTAACTAAACGCCTTGTTATTAAATATGTTATGATAAATTATTAAATATGCATGCAAAAAAACCATTAGTTGTACCAGAAACGATATACCACTTAAAAGGAACATTCAAATCGTCAAAGAATATATTAGTCGCCTGAAATAACGATGCCATTTTAAAACCTGACTTAGAAATGCTGTGCATTATTTACCACAGATATTTATCAATTTGAAGCATTTTCCGACTGAAATTGTTTGAATCTTAAAATGCATAGTAACAGCTAAATCATAATTTATTCCAGTCTGCGAGATAAGCGAAATACTAGTTTACGATGTTTTTATTTACATCTTGTACTCGCGCGAATTATCAACAAGTTTACTGCCAGAAAGCGTTTTGAAATCACGTTTACAGACGAAACAGAAAACATTTACACGCCACAACTTTCGTGACCTACTTACCACATCGAAAAGACATAAGCGGTAAGCAAAGTGGGATCAGTGAGAATATGAACTCGGTCCAGAACACCTCAGTGCAATATTTCCAATTTCTATCCCAGAGTAATACACTTCGATAACCGCGTTGACAAGTTTGGGAGAGAAATACCTTAATATTAAAAAACTAATATTCTTGTAGTTCAAGGTTCTATAGTTTCTTAAGCTTATAAGGTCTGCGTTTAGTTAAACGATATCTATAAGAAAGAACCATCATTTATTCTTGTTATTTATTCTCCATACAGCATTTTTAGAATGATTTAGAACACAATTTTTTTTTAAATAGATATCACAAAATCTAGTCGTTCCTGTTAAGTTCTTAGCGGCCGAGCGGTAAAGTCGCCGAACGCTGGTAGTTCGGTCCGAGGTTCGAATCCCGCGAACGGGCTGGCTGCATGGGCGCTTTCGTGGTTTTCCACATGTGTAACGTGTATACGAGCCAGTTTCCCTTAGAAAGTCCTCCACGAAGGCAGCCCTCCCCTTAGGCAGATAGCCCTAGTGTGCTTTGCCGTAATTAAATAAACCAAACCTTTTAAGTTCTTGGAATTGTTATATAAAAATAGCACAGCTTCTTTTTACTTCAGATTGCTTTTAAAATTTCTTGCTATGTGCCTTTATAGGCAATTAACTTTTCATATTTACATTACGTAGCTTATCAAGAGACCTACCGCGTGTACTCGGAAGAATGGTTAACCTGTAATACGGAATTAAAAACAGTAGCAGCGAAGACTAATTAATATTAGTGTATTTAATTATACAGGATAGCACCTACTGTATCCATTAACTTGAAATAACAAAAGAAAGACAGCTGGCGATATAATTTCATGTGATTACGGAAAACAACACACACAAGTATTTATTTATATAGGTTGTCAAATAAATGTTGCGACAAACTTAAACTTCTGGGGAGGTAGGGTACATCATAAAGATTAAGAATTGCAATAGGAACCCATGCCCAGAAACGTCACTGTATACTGCCAGGAGGTGGTGTACAGAATACTGCTAGCGGAAAGTGAGGATTGCCTCATTCGAGCGGTAGGTACCACACTGTTACGAAATGTAAAGGCGCGGTGAGATGGCTTTCCCGCAAAGTAGTTTGAAGGTTGCCATAAAATGGCACGGGGAGGCAGGGTTGCCACATTTGGCGACAAAATTGGCGATATACCATGGACGGATGGAGAACCTTCTGGAACGAATTCTTACCGGTTTACCCCAGAATGTTCTCGAACACATGCCGAAAGCTATATATACCCTGCTGGTCCGCAGTCAGTGTGTGTTTCATCGAAAGGGCGAGTCAGAGTGCCTCGTCTGGATAGAATTGGTGTCTCGTCTAGCGAGTCAATCCCTGAGGAGTCTATCGAGTTGACAGCCGGGCAGCGAGTGCCGAGTGGGTCGTCGAGTTCAACGAAGGAGTCTCTTAGTGTATCGCGGTTAGTGCATCGTCGAGAAAGCGTGTTGAGCTCCGGGAACGACTGATCCGAAGAGCTGTATTCTGGTGCTTTGCAATGAAGCTGTCTTCACTGTGATAGCCTGATAACCTGAAGGTCGTGTGTGTGTGAGATTATAGCAAAGCCTCGAGGGCTATATGCCTAAGGGGAGGGAGGACTTTCTAAGGAAAACTGGCTCGTATACACGTTACACATAGGGAAAACCACGAAAACTTCCATGCAGCCAGCCCGTTCACGGGATTCGAACTTCGAATCGAACTACTAGTGTGGGCCTTCCAAACGTCAAAGGTGGTGTGTATGGTGTATTTAATTACGGCAAAGCACGCTAGGGTTATCTGCCTAAGGAAAGGGATGCCTTCGTGGAGGGCTTTCTAAGGGAAACTGGCTCGTATACATGTTACACATGGGGAAAACCACGAAAACACCCATGCGGCCAGCCCGTTCGCGGGATTCGCCCCTCGGACCGAACTATCAGTGTTCAGCGACTTTACCGCTCGGCCGCTGGTGGGCCCAAACGTCAAAGGAGCCACAGAAGGTAATTAACTGGGCATAAAACGAAAAGTAGACTTTAGAAACATCAGGACTGTGAAAAACGAATGTTTGCTATCGACTATTTAAAAGAGCGGTTTTTGTTACTGTAACGCGTCTATCACTGCCCATTAATATGACGCTAATTTTTGTAGTTCGTTTTTATACTTATTTATAAATTATGTAAGTTCTTATGTAAATTTTAATATGATGTTTCCATAACTGCTTAATATCGAAAGTGGTTATGCCTCTATCCAAGAATTAATTTCTACATTTAGAAGTACTGGAGCTCTTTGAAAGGCTATCAAAAACGGTGAACAGTAATAAATAAAACAATTAAGGAATAATTACAGTTAAATTATATGAAAAGAGAAAAATATTAAAAAAATAATGATAAATAGATTAAATAAAATACAGACTAACAATTAAACGAAATAAAAACTAATGGAAAATAAATTAATACTTAATTGAAAATAGAATATCAAAAATCATAAAATAAAACAAACGGAAAAGGAACATATATTTAGAGATAGCAAGGTGGATAGAGGAAAGGTAAATTTTTTTAACCTTACCCTTCGTGGCCACATAAAATTGGATTTTTAATTTGGCTTCTAATTTATTTAAAACACCTTTGACCAAACAGGTACAACCATGGCAATTCCTATTCCTGGTGGGAACACTTTTCGAAATGGGAGTTTCTTTCTCGGCTACTCAAGTTTCGCGTATTTGCGCCATCCAAATCAACGTGAGGCATACATTTTAATATCTATAATATCAACACTAGTTTTGTAAACAACCATAGGAAATATTCATTAATAACACCTTGCGAGTATTGAAGTTCCTCTTCTTTGGAATTCCGGTGTGCTCTGTTTTCCAAAATACGAATTTTATTTCCCAAACGGAGAAAAACCGGAGCCGGCCGAGGACTAATTTTATGCCGCACCTCTAACATCATTTCTTACCATTAACGTAAAAGACATGTCTAAGACACAAGAGTTCTCGATACTTACTTCTGGAAGTCTGTTCAAATTTGTCGCTCTTTTTCTTCCGCTTCCACTTCCAGGGCTTGAACAACCTCCCCAGCATTGCGAAGCGGCTGTGTTTGCCCTCCATGGGAGAAGGCGTGGGTGACCGGGGGTTGGAACCCACAGAGCCAGTTTTCATGGCACCATTTGCTTTCTTACCTGCAAGTCAAAACAAAAATTAATATCTTACAATAAGGGCATACCTAGCAAAGCTGAACTATTAACAAAACCCATATGTCGCGTTTGGTGGCCATATCTTTGAATGTGGGGCAGTGTTTCGTTCTGCATTAAGTTACAACTAATGAAACACGTATACATAATACACCAATTTCAGATACAAAGATAAATTTTATGCATGTTATAAAACATAACATAAAATATTAAAACAATTTTTTAAATAGACACTGAGACAGAAAAAGACTAACTACTTAAATTTCATGGTTTAAAGCACGCTGCCTAAGGGAAGCTGTGCCTTCGAGGACTTTAAGGAAAACTGGTTCGTATCCACATTATAAATGGGAAAAACCACAAAACATCCATACTGTTTAGAATCGAGCCCAGATCGAACTACCAGTGTTTAGGAACTTTACTGAGGTTTAGTCCGAGGTGCGAACGGCTTACTGCATGGGCGTTTTACAAGTTTCTCCCATGTGTAATATATATATACCTACGTAGTTTCCATAAGAACGTCCTCCCCGTTGGCATCCCTCAACTTAAGGCAGATAACCCTCGAGGCTTTCCTATAATCACATACACCAAATCAAACTCCGAGATTAGATAGTTCTTTCTTAGTTCCCCCCTCTTCTTGAGATTTGATTCTTTTCACGAAATCCTTAAGATTTATTTAAACCCGTTTGTTTAAATGGTGGGCACAAATAAGGAAGCCCTTTTTTACCTTTTAATCCCTTTAAAAAATACGGTTTGTTAAAAATCAATGACAGTTTTTACAAATATATACAATCGAATACACCGAATATAAACAGTCGATTTATATGTTGTGCGGATCTGTAGATGAAAGTTCTAACACATGAAATTTCTTTCGTTTTGCGCTAATGGCCTCCTTCCGGCCGTTTTGTGCTCGATAATGCATAACTATTCTCAACCAGTCCTCAAATCCTCTTGAGAACAGAGAATCCTAAAGCTTATGAACAATGCTCGAAAATCTGAACTTAAGATTTTCTTGTTGCATCACTTCCAGATCCCTAACATCAATCCTAAAGCAGGGTTTAAGTATACACAAGGAAAGCAAAAATCGCTAACATTTCCTTCTACCTCTTGATCAAATGGAGTGTTACAAACTAAGCTTAGCTTTCCTACTGTTTAAAGTAATATAGTACGTACATGGCAGCATGTTTAATAAGCAAATGATAAGATTTATAGAGTATATATATATATATATATATATTTTAACGTTAGCAAACAGTCAATTTGATTGACAAACATTACAGCAAAGCATACGAGACATATCTGGCTTAAAAAGTCCATCTTTGTTGAGGACTAAGAAACTAGTTCGTATTTACGTTGCGAGTAGAAAAAAGTGAAAAAACAAAACTATAAAACAGCTAGGGACGAAACTACAAGTATTCAGTGGTCTTCAGCCACTGGTAGACTATCAGATAAAGATGACATTACCTCATTAGCAAATCATGCGAATACATTTTTAAGGAACCTTGAGTTTATGTCTTATTTTCATTCGAACATTTTAATTCCCGACAAAATTCGTATGGTTGTCGAACTCGACAAAATTCTCTTGGTCTCAATATGAAAACCGAAAGAACTTTTATTTGTTGAGGTAATCTAATTTAACGGAAAATCTAATTTTTACTTGACATGTAAAATGTAGCGTTATTCTTTATTTTATACACACAATTGACGATGAATATAAATTTTATATACAACCACCTTTCAAAATACTGTAACTACTATGCTTTAATTAGAACTCGCGAAATTGTCACCAACTCAAAACTCGCGAATTTCAACTAAATTAAGAAATTTCTCAACAAAAATACTTAAAACACAATGACACGACATTCAACAATGCAGTATTCTCACATAATAATAAAGTAATTTCTATTCAAAAATATGTGCTTAATAAAAGTGACAGCTGTATACAAGATTTCGTTTTTCATCCTTACAATTTTTCTGCACATAAAACTAGCAAGATCAGGACAGATGGATACACTGTGTGCAAAACAAGCACAGAAATCCTAATCGTGTAGCAGGAACTCCTTTGTCGTACGCCAAGTGGAACTGAGTTTCTCTCTCTGGCACACAATATGTCAAAATTTCTTTTATTAAAATCTAATCTGTTCAGGGATTGTGAATCGGATGAAAAGTAAACGACTGCTAATAGTCATCCAAGAACAGAAGCGGTATGTGTTAGAATACATGTTAACATGCACTTAAACTCTACGCACATCAGTTGTAATTTCTTTTAGATTATCAGTGAATGGAGAAAAGTTTCGATGAGACAATTTGTTTACATATAAAAATTTGTCAGTAAAATTTAATGCAAAATAAACAGTACTTCCAGAAAAATAAGAATTAATTCTTCCCAACTGTCCTTTATTTTAGAAAAGTCCTATATTTTACACCACCGGCTGAGCGGTAAAATAGCTAAACATTAGTAGTTCCTACCTGGATTCGATTCCAGCCGAACGGGCTGGATGCATGGGCATTTTCGTGGTTTTCTCCCCGTAAGTAAAGTGTATACGAGCCAATTTCCCTTAGAAAAACCTCCATGAAGGCATCCCTCCCCTTATGCAGATCGTGTAAAACCTCAATCACATTATGCTTCGGGTACGCGGGACTTAACGTCGAAAGGGACAATTCTCAAAACCCGCACAATTCCAGGAAACCCACGTACCCAGGTTACCATTCTCACTTACTACAAAGACTTGGACGCCAAACACTAATCGATTATCGCTCACATTGGGATCACGTGATGTTTCAGAAGCAGAACTTTCGTCTGTTTGATTGTCTACCTGGGACAGAGGTTCAGCCGAGACATTTTCAGTGAGGTTTGAAAAAATCCCGCGTAGCCGCAACATAGTTTCCGTAGCTAAGTGGGAGTTCGCTTCAGGGGGCTCTTTTTCTACGAATCCTTTCGTTTAAACCAGTGATATAGAATCTCGTTTCTCAGAAAAGTCCCGTCTATCAGGGTCTGTAGCCAAGTGTCGTAGCCTCTTAAGGGGAGGAGTGCTTTGCCATAATGAACTAATCCAAACCAATCTTATAGAAGCGAATAAAAAATTAAAAACATTTTAACTTACTTATTAAATTAAAGCTCAACACTTAGTTTTTAAAAACTGAAGCTATTTGAAATAACGCTAATGTGGCGGGATCCGACTACAGAGGGAATTCTTTCGGCTCACTCAAAAAATCTGAACGATTTTTACCCCAAAATTTTGAATTAAATTTGACTGAATGGCATTGATTTGCTGGGCTAACTATCCAAGAACTACGATTTGAATCCTTTTTAGGAATGAACAATAATCCATCTCCTCTCAAACAGTAAATGTCAAAGTACGAATTTATCACTTTACATGATCAAAACTACTTCACTGGTGCTTAACTGAGTTAACTTCACATTAGGAAGTCAACAAAAATCATAAATATACGAAAAATGGCCTCCAAAATGGCAGATAATGTCACCATAGCAATGATATCAACTGTTGGGAAAAAAGGTCAGCCACGCGAAGTAAGCAGATGGATAAGACGTATTCCGTTCACTTAACGCATCACATCTAGAATGTTCTTATCACATAGTTACATAAATGATAAATCCCACGCTACTTATCTGTACGAGTTAGATGTTTAACCTTTCCTCAGCTCTAACCTTTTCTTACATTTTCTAGTACTTTAAAAACAATGCATTTGGACTTCCTTAAACTCTCAGCTCAAGTTCTTCTCCGTTCCAATTAAACAGTAATTTAACCCAGCGTTAGAAGCGGTACACTTGTGCTGCATAATTAGGCGCGTGTCACCCAACTACTAAAAGGTATCTGGAATAAGGAAAATCATTTTTGGAAAATCATTTTGCCGCCACAACAAACACCAAAAATTACGGGTTCAGCTACTGAAAGGCGCGACATCGAAAATCAATACAGTTTTGCAAACTTAGGGACAAATATCTCTAATGAACACCTCTTACCTACACCCTTAATCTAGGGTTGAAAATCACTGAAGTTCATCTTAAGCAAAGGCTTATTTAATGAAATGGGTCATACGGCAAGGTATTTAAAAAAGAATTTAAGGGGCAAAATATGAATGTTTAACATTATTAGCATGTGTATTGATTGCTTTCCAAAATGTTGTTCCTACACAAATACATGACCTACGAAAATCTATGAACATTTTAAAGCTAAAAATATAAATAGAAAATCCATATTTTGATTTTTTCTGATTCCCCCCCCGATTGTGTTATTTTAACAGCATAAATAAATCCTTCATGCATGCCGATACAACACAACACTGGGAAAATGATAGAGCAAAGCCTTTCACGGTGACCTATGATGGCCATGTATGAAAGTGCTCAGTATTTTTCGGATCATTTGAAAGTCAATAATGATGGTTTCTAAACCAACCGCAATACAAGACCCAATTCGCTTGTACCATGTACAGTTTTAGAATATTCGTATACTTTAATAACCAAACCAAAAAAAAAAAACCGATTGTAAAGGCGAGAACTTTAACTCTTAGCATATCTCCGAGATAACTGGACAAGCAATTATAAATTTAACCATATATGTTGCTCCAAATGTACTCTTATTCCCAAGATCCGCAACAGCCCCTGTTTAATGATTCGATAATAACATTTTTTTCTTTTTTTTTTTTTTTAGTCCAAAGGGATTTGAATCCCGAAGGACTATTAGTTTCGTTTTGGCATTTTGCGTCGGACGGATAAATGTCGGTTCACTTTTCAAACTGTTGCCACAAAATGTTACAGTCCTGCATTATATTTGAAGAAATTAAATAATGAAAATCTGCGTAAATGTATGTATATTTCTCACATTGTCATAAAATAACGGTACATAGAGTCATCGAATTTTGAATAACGTAATCCTCCAACGAATATGAGCATGTGGAAGACCAAATTTGAAATTTGAAATTTGTTTTATGATCGATTTCCTATTTTTTAAAACTTTGACGAATTTTTGATTAACAAACTGAAGGATTTCAAAGCGAGCAATGGCAACGTTGTGCAGAAAAAACATTTTTATCTCCAGCGCGTGAGTCTCTGTATCGGAAATTCTAAAGATATGCTCGTTTTAAAACTATTTTGCGATATTGCTGTTGCACTGGATCTTATGGTTTAAGTGCGAGGAACATGATATTTAATAAAGAAAGGTAACACACAAAATGTTAAAAAACGCCCCTTTGGACGTAATTTAAAATCTGAAACATTTCAGATTTTTTTTTTTTTTTTTTTTTGGCACGATATTTAAAAAGACTGGACCATTTTCTAATAACTTGAGCAAATTTAATAAATGTGTGGCTAAAATATACGTTAGCATTAAGAAATGGGCAGTTTTTTTTTTGAAGGGGGGGAGGAAGCAATTCGAAGCCAGACATGCGATTTCGGTAGGGTACGAATTGCACCAAATTTGATCGAAGATCCCCGTCCCCCTCTTTTCTAATTCACGAACTGCGCGACGTTTCCTGTCCTCTGTTTCTTCCCCAAGAAGATTGGGTGCTACAAAAAGTCATTTATCGCTATTAATGGGACATTCAATTGAGACTGCAAGTCTTTATTTTCGTTTATCAATATTGTAAAAATTGTGCATGCAAAACAAATATTAATTTAAAGTCTGGCGTTTGCTAAAGTAAAAATTAATTTCTTTTACACTCATTTTAAAGTTTTATGATGCTTAAAGGAATGATGAGCCAGATCTTTTTTATTCTCTGTAAGTATTAAAAACTTTCCAAGTTGTAGATTTTAGTCCCTGATATATATATATATATAAATATATAAGTTTTGAATAGTAAAATTCATAGATTAATGACATACACAAAACTGATACATAATCAACGTATCAAATATCGAATTTGTAGCTCACCTTAAATAAGTTTCTTGTCTAGACAAATATTAACAAATCTTCTTAGATAGCAGAATTGTTTTAACTTTCAAATTTACCATTTTAGGTAAACAGTTCTAATTTAATTAAAAAAATTCTCTTTATAAAATCTAAAAATTGGGCTGTATCTTCTGTTTTCTTTAATATATTGTTCAGCCTAATTTCAAAATGTCTTGCGGAAAAGTCACTAAACATTGGTAGTTCGACCCGAGTTTCTAGTCCCAGTGATCCCCCACCTCTTTCTTTTTTTGTACTTATTTACTGTGTAAAAATGTAACGTAAAAATTTCAGTTCATGAAGTAAAAATACTTTTTTAAATTTATTCTTTAAAAATATTGCAAAAATTTTCACCTTTATCTCAGCATCTTTTTACAAATCCCTCTAACAAGAAAAAATAAGGAAAGAAATTAACTCGGTTTCGGTGACTGATATCTCGGTGCAAATTATATGTAACATTTTTCCAAAAGCATAGAGTTCATATGGATATCAATAAATTAAGGATTATTTCTCCATCTAATTTTCTTAACATGTTTATTCCAGAATTTTCTTTTCACACTGTAGCGCTTAACTTTATGAGTTTTCTATAATCATTCAATTTCTCTAGCCATGGCAACTTTGCATACCTTCTGACAAGTAGTTACATTTTTAACCACTGTATTTTGATTCCTGTTGACTATCAGTACATTATTCACTTGTTTCACAAGTGCAACTTATTTTATACGCAAATCTACGTAAAATAGCATTAAAACTTCAGTTATGCGGAGCTCCTAATCGATTGCTTGTTTTAGATTGAATGAAATTAAGCTTAATGTTAATTAGCTTGTTATTAATTTAATTATACATTTTTAATTAATTATATGTTCAGATATTTCCAAGTATATTACTCAAACTTTTGCATCCCAATTTTTGGTTAAAAAAATAAACTCATTTATTGAGAGGCCTGATTGATTATATTAATTTGCAGTATCTAATTCCTTTCTTCTAGATAAATTTTAGAACAAACTTCTTAGCATAATAATTTAAATTTATTTACAATTTATACGTCAGTGTTCCAAATGCATAGTAATGTTGTTATAATAGATTTCATGCTAAACTTTTTTTAAATTTAACTAAATTTAATTTCTACAAACATTTACATGATTACTTTAACAAAAAATATTTTTAGCATACTTTAGAACACACTTGGATATGGAATAATTTTTTGCACACTGTTAAATTTTACAGTCTAGTTCAGACATCTTGACTATTATTGATGTAATTTATTAAAAATATAATTTGTATCCTTTAGAATAATTTAATTTATGATATTATAATAAATGAAACATGTTTGTAATGCTAATATGTATGTTTACCAATACCTTTTATTTTCTTTGTTAGCTCTCGCATCTATTACTGTTATTCAAGTAATTAGCCCGCTTGTTAGATATTTTTTACTTGTTCTTGTGATATGTAATTCTATTTATTTATTTTTATTTTCCTCTTGGCTACAATTGGCTTTGAAAAGTTAAATTGTAACCCTGTAGGAAGCAGAGGGAAGAAATTTTGCTTGGCGCAGTTGGACTATAGCTCGACCCCGGGGGGGGGAATTTTCATTAGCGCAGTTGGAGTACACCCGATTAAAACTGTCCCCCCCTTTTTTTTTAACAGACATTTGCTTTTAATGCCATCGATGCAATCTATTAATTTAAAATGCATGAATTATATTTAATTAGATACCCCAAAGCGTAAAAATACCATAAAAAGAAATACAGGTTTTCTTGACAGACTTCTAAAAATTTTTACAACAAGGGATTAATTAACATTTTGAAAACTGAATATGATCGACTACGTTTAGACTGTTCCTTAAATTTCCCCAGGTAAAACTGAAATCTTCCCAATTCCATGCCCCCCTTTCTTTGTTGTTTTTCTACCATTTTTACACAATACAGTCATTTACATAAAATCGATAAGCAATTTATCTACAACTCTTCCACAAACTTTTCCCCCCATTTTAAATAGCATCAATTTAAATTTTAATCTACAGATTCATTTCCGAGCCATGTCATAGAAATATTGTTAAAGAGGAGGGTCTCGAATTCTCTAACGGCACCGCAGGACTATTCTTTAAACACGTTGAGCCCAGCGCCGAATTTGCTGTCCTTTCCGTTCAGCCGGCGCGAGAGATCAAGCGGTGCAATGTTGCAGGGTGATCCGCGATTTGAAATCACCCTATATGCGGTCAGGTCGTAAATTTAGAACCCCTTTTTTCACGGGGGAGCTGAAAAGAAGGGGATAGTCTTGCTCGTGGTCTTGAGAAAATGTGGGGGCCGTTTAAACATCTAACTTCTCTACATTCAGTTTTTATACAGAGGAAAATACAAACTGAATTCTTCGAATGAATGCAATAATATAATATTCGAATAATGCTATAAACTGTAAGGTAACATTTTTTTTTTTAAAGTAGGAGTAGAAAGACAGATATTTGTTACATCAATGAATTTGTAGTAAATATTGAATTTTTCATTTTGAATGCTATGTTACATGTATGCGAAGTAGCTGAGTATTTGAGAAAAGAATCTTAACCCAAATGGCTTTCAACCTTTTCACGTCTAAGGAGTGTTTTTCAATTACATCGTGGTCGCTGCTTTTTGGTTAATTTTCTAATAACATATAAACATTAAATTATTTTTAATTTGAGACTTATGAATAAAATAACGCAAACTAGACTGCAGAAAATTCTTCAGAATGAAGTTAATACTGAAAAATACATTTATCCTATTATCCAATTTTAATCCTACAACAAATCTTTAAAAAAGTGTGGAATTAGCAGTGCACTAAGTGGAAATAAGGATGACATTGTGTTTTAGAAAAGTGGCAAATCCAGTTACAGTGACAACCTAAGTGAAAATAACTATGATTTTAGCAACAGTGAAGACGAATTTCTGGGATTCTAAGAAACGCCGATGTATTTGCTAATTTTTTAATGCAACAGTTCGTTGTATAAAGTGTTTATCATTAAAATAGGTACTTAATTCTTTTCTGTCTAAGTATTTTTTCCCAAGTTTTAACCTGATAAATCACTGCGCGTCTTACAGGCCAGGAAATTGAGGTATAGTATAAATCGCCCTTCATTTCGTATCAGTGCCGACGATTTCGATGAAAAAGGGTACCTTTTTAAAAACGAACTTCTTAACGAAGAAAAGCTGTTTAATGTACAGCATAATGTCTAAAAATACCGTCAAATTAAACAGTAATCTCGACTTTAATGCTTTTGTATGCATTTTTTGAATTGATTAATAAATGTAAATTTGCATGTTAGTTATCTGTGATATTGCTTTGTTTCTGGTATAGACCTCCCCCCTCCCAGAAAAAAGCGTTTTGCTCCTCGATCGCAAAAATTTCTCGATTTTCCATTACTTAACCAGTGGAATTTCCTAGTTTTCCACCCAATAAAATTACAACTCTGCTACAACAACTGAGTAAAATATTTGCAGCTATCTACACATAAATTGAATGTTTATTTAAAAAATAAAATATTTCCTAATTTTTATATCCCTTTTCTAGTTTATATGAAATTTCAAAATTTAACGATATCAGTTAATGAAATACTTACAAGTAATATAATGGTTCTGCGAAATATATTCTTGATTCCAAACCCTTACTGCTAGGCATCAGTCCATCGCTCTTAGAATACATTATTAGTTCAAAGGGGCAATTTGCCCAGAAGGATTATTAATTTCATTTTGGCATTTTGCGTTGAAAACTATAAACGGCGAATCACTTTTCAAATTGTTGCCACCAAATATTATCGCCCTGTATTATATTTAAAGAAATTAAATAATGAAGAGTCTGCATGAATGTATGTTTTGATAAAACGACGGTACCCAGAGCCATCAAAATTTGAATAACGTAATCTTCCGTAGAATATCGGCGTGTGGAAGCCCTAATTTGAATTTAAAATTTGTTTTATTATCAATTTCATTTTTTATAACACTTCAAGGAATTTTTGATTAACAAACTCAGCGATTTCAAAGCGAGCAATGGCAATACTGTACGAAAAAAAACATTTTTATCTCCAGCGCGCGCTATATATTCCTGATATACTGATACTGAATGAGACCTAAAAACACTTTTCTTTTAAAATATATCTCTCCTTATGATCCCTGACACAGCCGTTTACTTTCCCCTTCCGTAATTAACGTCAGTCTCCTGCTCTTGACCGCATTTGAAAAGCCACCCCGCGATTTCATCCACCGAGTAGAACTTATTTGTTGGTGAGCTTTAGGACCCACATACAAGCACTACCTGTGCGTGACAAAGCTCGTGGACACGAATGTTAATACTGTCGGTCAGCCAAACGAAATTTCCAGTGCCAGCCACACGGAAAGTTCACTGCCGGTCCCCAGGGAGCGGCGCCGGGCTCAACGTGTTAACTGTTCATTGCATTCATATTTCTTAGATACTGTTAGTTATTTAATTTCGGCAAAGCACACTCGTGACGAGCTTTCTAAGAAAAAAGTGCCTTGTATTCACTTTATGTAAGGCGATAACAAAGAAAAAATTCAGAGCCAGCCTGTTCGCCGAAATTTTAATCCGTGTCTAACTACCAGTGCTCAGCGGTCTTATCCATTAGCCCACTAGCGGATCCGTAGATCTTTACATACGCAAACATACATATATTGATCTTTATAAACAACTTATCACTTAGGGCCTCTCTTGTTGAGGACTTTCTATGGAAGACTGACTCATATTCACGCTCATATACGGAAAACACCCACGCAGCCAGCCCGTTTCGAAAAGCTTCGAGCCCAGGGCGAACTATGAGTTTTAGTAGCTTAATCCACTTCGTCCACGGTCTGGTTTCTACAGAACAAAATTTTAATTTTACATCGATCAGCCATACAAATTTAGAAATTTCAAATGCTAAGGTCTCCTTTACTAGCAAAGAAACTACACAAATCCTTAATTATGAATTCATACATCCATGCTCTTTCTGCATTCGATTCACCACTCTCATCGTTATTAATTTATGAAGTTATTGCAAATCTAAGATTGAAATTAGTGACTATGCTTCACCTCATAAAACACCTAAAGATTTTAAATTTTCTGACTGCAGCCACAAACGGTTATACCTAATTACACTTTTGAATACAAAAATGAAATTATTAATGATGCAAAACTTCAAAAACTTCTCTCGATTTAATTAATACGTGAAATATTTGGTGGGCATGTAAAAATTTAAAAAAATGTTTTAAGTTCTACTGAAGTAGATTTATATACTGTTCAAGAACCGTCTCCAATTTGTCTGAGCCCCCCCCCCATTCACAAAGAAAAGGTAACAATTCCTCTTCCCAAATGCAGCTATCTTTAGAGTAACTGAAAATTTGTTGTTCTTATTAATTTTTAAATAAAAATTTTAAGTTGTACACTAAAAAACTACTAAATTCACAGTATATTTGAGATTACAGAAATTTACCAAGTAATTATGCAGAAAGTAATAAATTATGCATACTTGTATCACGGTTCACAAATTACTGCTAAATACCTGCTTTTCTTCCAGCGAGTGCCTAATTTTATGCCAAATCTAAGACGTTTTGTGCTCAGCATGCATCTTTAACAATAATCATTTAAAGAAAAATTAAGACTCCTACAATGCACAGATTCTATCAGTAACATAAAATGCAAAAATTTTGGGAATTAGGGATGTTAATTTTCGCCTAAACACACGAAAGCACAGAAAACACCCGAAAACAATGGAAGAAAAAAAAGATCAAGAAAATAACTTGTATCAGCAAATAGTTTTCGGGTAATAATTTAATGCCCTTAAGCGGTCATGTACATTGCAAAAATGCTGTTTTATAGAAGCACTTTCACCAAACGCTATGTGTTGCTACAGTTACCCAGTGTATGTTTACTTACACTCAGACGAAAGACCTGCATACTATTTTTGCTACCGTTAAAGGGTAAGGGAGAGAAAGAAACTTAGATTAAACATTTATTAAACGATTAGCCCTTTCCGGCACGCTACTTTTTAAAGTCCGAGTTTTGATTTAAAAAAAAAAAGGTAGGCAGTCTAATTAGGCCTAGAGAAGTACATAAGTAAAATTTTCTAAAGATAGCACTTATCGTTTTAATTCTGTGGGCACACTGATTGAATAGAGCTTCGAAAAGAGTGCTGAAACGACCATTGTTGTCAATGAACTGGCCGATGAGATGCAGAGAAAAAGAATAGACTCTCAGTTGTCCTAGATTATCGGCGAGCCCGTCTGGGCACACCTAGGGTTCGCAGTTTGATTTTAGGCAAGATTTCAAGGTAAAAAGAAGGTTTTAGAAGTTTACTTCAGCAATGAGTAAAGTAAGTAAATCCCTAAATAAGGGAACAAATTACAAAATAAATTAAAAAGCAACAAGCTGATGGACGAAGTTAGAATAGAAATTAAAAACTATTTTAGACAGATACCCGACTTGCATACAACAAATAACTTGGTTTAATCCTAGTATCCGGTGCACACGGGATTTGGCGACTTTATTATGAGCAATAAAAACGGGACATATACGATGAGTAGTAAACTGATCATTCAAAGAATATATATAGTCATACATAGTACATACTTTTACTCCAGAATTTTTACTTTTATTTGATATGTTACAGTTCATTTAATGTGATTTAACTTTTTTACAAAAAGTTTTTGAAATTTAGACCATATGAAGTAAGTGAATGATGAATTTTCCAGTATTTATGCCAAAGATTATTGCCAAAAAAGTTTTTATTAAAACTTCTGAAGTTCCCCATGATGTATTCGAAGTGAAATATGTTAGATGTCTCATGACAGGTATTACTTAAAAGTGTGAAGATCCAAGATCCATACTTAGTATATAGTGTATAGTATATACATAGACGTTGTTTGGGTATATATATAGTGTATAGTACATAGACGTTGTTTGGGTATATATATAGTGTATAGTACATAGACGTTGTTTGGGTATATATATAGTGTATAGTACATAGACGTTGTTTGGGTCATTTTTGGTGTTGGCGATAATTTTCAAAATCGCGCCAAGGCTGCACCGTATACTAGGATTTTACCAATAACTTTTACACACGAAAGGATTGTAGCTAAGGGCAAGTTGCTACGCATTTTCTGCTTTCTCGATTCAAGGTTTATACTAAGTATGCATTCATAACAGTAACGCAGATATTAAACTCGCTCGTTAAACCAAATATATTTTTAATGAAACTGAAACGCACACATCCAAAAAAAATATGAAATAGCCGTTGATATACACAAAAATAAATCGTTCAAAAACCTGACGATTATACATTAATATTACCAGAAGACAATGTATTAGCAGGCATTAAAATTTAATTATTAAAAACTGTATTAATATACTTGCATGATAAATGCTAGTCATTCACTCTTTCCATACTTTAGAATAGCGTAATTCTTCAGTTTGTTAGAAATAAATACAATGGATATATCAAATTCGTTAAAACTAAAATGTACCAAATTAAGGCACATGCAATATACAAATTTTAATATTTATAAATTTAAACAAACTAAATTTCATTCCTTGCAGCTATGGCGCAAAGAATTAATTAAATTTGTATTTATTCAATTTATTCTTTTGATAAAAATTTTAATATATGTAAATTAAAAAATTATTGTAATCCTAATAACAATTCAAATTAATTCTTAAAAAAATGTTTGCTACCGAAATTACACACATGAAGAGTCTACTAAAAAGTTATACTATTTTTAAAAGCGTTATTTAAAAATTTACAAAATATCCAACAAAGTGCAGTCAGTCTTATTAGGCTCATATCACACGGCGTTTGTTTCACACGAACAACTGTTTCGGACAATTTTTCTGCCTGGTTTACTATTGAAAGAAAGACGTGCGACTTTTCCCTGCCTTTCCAAAAAAAATTGCAAGTTGTTCGTTTTCAACCAATCAGTTCGAACGCTATCAGCTTGTTTGTAATGACGAACCAGTTTTCCCCTGTGTTAACCTCAAAGCGATCTATGGTGATTGGCTCTTGTGACAAAGCAGAAAAATTGTTCCAAACAGTTGTTCTTCCGAAACAAAACGACGTGTGATAGCAGCCTTAGGCTCTACAAACCCATGATCCTGTAACGTAACCCAATCTAACTACGGCCCGTGGTCTAACACTGTTACTACTGAGTTAACTAAGACTCTGCAGGGGAGTTTCACCCATGTTTACAAAAGAAATTCACGACATAGTTTATTTGCGGTACCATTCAAACTGAGTGGTATTAAATATACGAAGTAATTTTTTTCCTTTTTTTAATATTAACATTTTTACAATTTCTATACAAAATGTTTCATACTTTACTAAAAATTTAGGCTTTCTTGAATAATAACTAAGGTGAAAATTCTTGACTTGTATTAGCCCACCAGCGGCCGAGCGATAATATCGCTGATTACTCGCAACAAACGGGCTGCCTTCTAAGGTTTTCCCCGCATGCAAACATTAAGAGTTAGCAGAACGTCTGCCGCGAGATCATCACTCCTTATTAGAAGATACCACTCGAGTTGCTTTGCATTAATCAATCGACACTTAACTTTCCTTATTTTTTTAACACTATCTAAGTTAGGGCTTTTTATTAATATTTTTAGTACGTCCTTAAGATTAGGATTAGGAGCGGGGAAGATGGGCACCACATCTTTACCATTTAGTTAATACGTAAAGACACTTGCTTGTTGAAATTTACACAGTAGCCGAAAATTTTGATTACCTAGACACTTCTATAAATTTCATGCACGGCCAACCAGCGGCAAAGCGGTAAAATCACTGAATACTGGTAGTTCGGTCAAAGGTTGGAATCCTGCGAAAGTGCTGGCGTGGTTTCCCCATGTGTAACATGTGAGCAAATTGTCCTTAAAAAGTCCTCCACGGAGGCATCCTTCCCTTAGGCAGATAACCATAGTGCATTTTGCCGTAATCGCATAAAAAATAAACTGTGCACATGGTTTAGCACATCTTTATATATTTTTACAAACTATTTAAAGCAAATATTCATTAAAAAGAAAGCAGTTTTTCTTTTAGCAATTAAGAACTCCTTTATTATACGATTATTATTAGTTTTTGACTCATCATAATATGCAAAATCTCAAAAGAACACTCTTACTTAAAAAACTTTCACAAAGTGATAAATATTTCCTTCAAAAAACATTTACCAATCCTTGAACTTGAGTCTATAGTCTTTTCTGTGCTGAATATTTTGCAATAAAACAACATAACAATCCAGTCTTTCCCAAATGAATAATTTCATAGGTACATAATTTTAGCATGGGAAAGAACACGTAAATAAAAAAGTATAATTCGGAAAGAACTTTTAAAATCGTCCGGTATTCGAAATACTTAGATATTACGTCATTGAGAAAAGTTGACTGCGAATACGCGAACATTTTTCTACTCGGTAATTCCTTGAAGAACTGGTTTATCTGCCGCTTGAAAGAAAGGTTTGCAAACTTGTTTTTATACAAAGCCCGAGATAAAAACCACTTATCATTTCTAATAGGATTTAACATTCAAAATGAAACTTACGCAAAATAAGAATTTTCCACCGCAAAGAACGAAACATAATGAACCAGACTTCACAATAAAATAAAGACACTGCAGACGATAGTAGTTAAGCTCTCTAAATAGACGAATTCCATTAGCGAAATATTCTATGTGACGTCATACATTCCTTAGCCAATGGACGAATAGTTACTTTAATCGATAGTAAGCTTTCTAAAATGAAAATATACCAGAATGCCAAACCTTAAAAGTAAAAATCACAGTCGAAGTATTTATCGTTGGCCTTTTCCTCGCTTATTCTATCACCTGTTCCTCCCCCGCTAAGAAATTTGTATTCGCTGTATATGATAATTAAATTATTACAGCTTACAAGAATAACTACTGTTAATTCCACGGGATTAACTTCTTTACATTTTGATTACTAAAAGAACATGATTTCAATTATATAGTATACGTATCTGCAAACATCTTGCGTACCATATGACGTAGGACATATAAATTAAATTTAACTCTAAATATTATGTTTAATAAAATAAATATAATGAAGAAGAATTGTTCACATAAAAAAAAAAAAAAAAAAACTAAAAGATTTCAGATTTAAATTATGTCCAAAGGGGCGTTTTTTTTTTTTTAACGTTTTGTGTGTTACCTTTATTTATTAAATATCATGTTCATTGCACTTAAACCATAAAATTCAGTTCAATAGCAGTGTCGCAAAATCATTTTAAAATGAGCATATCTTTAGAATTTCCGACACACAGTTCCGCGCGGTAGAGATAAAAAGGTTCCCCCCCCCCACTGTAGAGTGTTGCCATTGCTCGCTTTGAAATCCTCGAGTTTGTTAATCAAAAATTCGTTAAAGTTCTACAAAATATGAAATCGATAATAAAACAAATTCCAAATTTCGTCTTCCACATGCCCATATTCGTAGAAGGATTACGTCATTCAAAATTCGATGGCTCTGTGTACCTTTTTTTATCACAATGCGAGAAATATACATAGATTTATGCATATTTTTCATTATTTAATTTCTTCAAATATAATACAGGACTCTTAACATTTGGTGGCAACAGTTTGAAAAGTGAAATTGACATTTAGAGTGATTCAACTCAAAATCGCAAAACGAAAACAATAGTCCTCCAGGGACAAAGCCCCGTTGGACTAATTAACTCGAGTAAATAAATACACTACATTACATCCGAATTGTTATGCTCTTGATTATGATAACTACATAATTTGTGACTTGACGAGAACTGTTTGAGTGGGCTTAGCGCCGGGTTCACCCAGTTCCCACTTAATTCTTAAGAGTTTCGTTCCCATTGCACCCTTTTAGAAGAAAATTTCGTAAATTTATTCTCAATTCAGATCGATTTGGAAATGCCCTCTCTCCCTTTTTTTAATAACAGGAAGTCAAGTTAGCGCATTCTCAATTTTTTCTTCAACGCTTGTATATTAAAATTTTTTCTGGCAATAGTCATCTCGTCTGTACTAATGAGAATACCACCTTGCAACTAACTTAAATCGGCAGACCCATGGCTTATTTCCAGTTCCATTATTATAGACCTGCAAACTACGGCCTTTTGGCTTTACCCGGTTACACTATACCCCATCAGTTTCCTAAAAGCTTTTTAAATAATGTAACCAGTACAGCGCTACGAACTAACAAAAGAAAATGGGGTTACTGCTACTAGAAATTATCCTTAAGAAGTATCAAAATACGACAATAGGCTAATACGAATCATGCGAATAGCGAATATTCTGGGGTGAAGAACGAACGGTGAAGATGTTATTATTGTCTATTGTTTTTTTAAAAAAATTCTTCTTTTGTTATGCTTAGATAATTATTCATATTTTTTGTTATTAATTACGTATATTGTGTATTCCGCCTGAAATGGTCCTTCTTACCCTTACGTAATTGTATATCTCGAATACTGTTTATTTGGACCATAACATTAATCGGTTTAAATGGAAGTTGGACTCAGTGTCCAAGAATTCCAGTGAAGCATCATTTCTCTCAGTAAGAGCCATAAACTCACCCTCTTGTACGTTAGCGGAGGCTAAAAAAAGAATAATGGTCAAGATACATTTTCGGTTTGACTGAAATGGGAAAAACTGTTATGTCTATTTTAAGAAAATGCTGAGAAGAGACAACACAGTTTGAGTGCCACCCCAAAAGACAACTGGGATTCGAATCTCAGATAAAGAATGGATCTTAGAACTAAGCGGACACCATTTGGGTGCCACGTCGTACGGGTTCCAATCTCGGATAGAGAATGAACCTTTGAACTATACAATCTCTGTGGAATAGGCAGACTTATTTAAAAATCCTCTCAACATGCTGATCAGAAGAGGAAGGGACAAAAATCTTAGATTCCAATCTCAGAGTCTCCCTCGATCAAAATCTCAGTCAACTACACATTTGACTAAAACTTAAGGACAAAGGGGAGAATATCCAAAATAAATTAACATCTTTAATTTCGAATAATTTTTTTCGGCCCAATGTTCATATAAGTAAACACTAAAAAACAGTTGGCCTTTAAATAATTTCCCTATATGCAAACACCTAACGACAGCAAGGTTTAACGACTCGGAATGAAATTCGAAATATAACGGTTATATGATTACAGGACTACAGTTACAGCGAACAGTATAGAAAATTTTCAACAGCGACACAAACTTTTTGCAACACAATGTAATTTGCGTATGAATAATTATGGTTGCGAATGGCGTTGGAATAATACCTACTGCTCGAAAAATGCCAGGACAAAAAGAATGGCACTCCGCTAGCATAACTTATGTAGCTATCACCGATATTAACAAGTCTCCTGAGTATGATTTAGACGTCCTACAGATTACATCGTCAAAGGTGATAGTTGCTTAGGTTGTGTGAATTACTATTACGCAAAACAATACTTTAAGCTGTTCCCGGCAATATCATCATCCAGAACAGGTCCAGCAAAAAACATAGTTTTAGAATAACTGATGGAAAGCACTGACAGATTATCACTTGATGAAGTTTAGCAAGATCGCTAGTGTTCTTGACTGCAAAATTTGTGTTGCAGATACAAGGTCTGTCCCGAAAGTAATGCGCCCATTTTCTTCTGCCGCACAGTCGATATCCACCACACAAAGTTGTCCCCGCCCGACTTCATTTTGTTCCCGAAGATTAAGAAATCTCTCAAATGACAGCATTTGAGACCCTGGAGAACACCAAGGCGGCTACGACGAGGTTACTAAAGGACATCCTTGGGACGGACTTCCAGGACGCATATAAAGCATGGAAATCGCGTTGGAACAAGTGTGTTTAAGCAGTAGGTATGTATTTCGAAGAATATTGAGTAATTGCACGAATCGATTCAATAAATTTCTTTAAAATAATGGCGCATTACTTTCGGGACAGATCCTGTATACTCCATCGCGTACTGCTATAGTTTGTTACTTTTAAAGTTAAACTTTACAGTTCCTACTACAGGCATTTTGTTTTTGAAAATCCGAAAAGTTGAAAATTTTTATATCGATGATAATCACTAACAGTAATTTCAGTCTAAGTAGTTTATATATATATATATAATAAATGTTTCGTGATCTTTGCTTCACTGCGTCGCGTGTTCGATATAAAGATTAGAGGCGCCGGTTGCCATAACACTGGACTTGAGTCCGACTTTCACAAGAAGTATGAATGTTTGTAGTTGACTACTGTTTCCTCTTCACATGAGTGAAATTTTGGTAAATCTCCCCCCCCCACCGTAATGCATGGTTGAAAAAAAGCATGTCTGAAAGGAGCTCTGTGAACGACGGCCTCTGTGAAAGGAGCATCCGCTGTCTCTTTAACATATGTAATATTCTGGCCACAATTAATGACTTCAAACGCACATGATGTTAAGGTGTGTTTAACAAGAAAGGTGAAGAGAAAAACATGCGTAAAACACGACATTCTAATTATCAGCTACACATGGTGTAGATTCGTTTAACACCACATTTTGGAGTAGCATTAAGGGGTGGGGAGAAACTTAACATAAAAGCACATGGCTGAGTAATAAACTGTCTTAATACATTTTTTAAATGTTAAACCGCATATCTAAGACATACACAGTTTTCGAAAAGCTCTTTAAAAACCTTACATTATGGCTAATATATGTGCTTTGAAAGATTTTAGTTTTAAAATTCTAACTGGCTTAAAATTCCACTGAGACTCCAAAACACTTACAAAAGTCAGTCCGCTTTAGGATACTGTACACCTCTCAGATTCATACTTTTCATTAAAGTCTTCATTTACATAGCAGTTGAAACCCCACGTAACTGAAGATGATAATAAGCATGACTGACGTTTTATACAGCGTTCTTTCTACTAATAACAAATACTCATTTATACCCTGTAGCTATACCTGTACCCTGTATTTATACTCAAAATACCCTGTAGCGTCCCATACTCACCTTTGCCTATCCTGTTTGGGTTTGTACTTGTAAGACGTCTATGGAAAAATTGCAAATTCCACAGAATACTGAGCTCAGACAGGCAGTGGGTTGTTATCGGTTCATTAGTAACTCGGCAATCCACCGTGAGCTTAAAATTCCGGATGTATACATGACTATGTTAGCCGAAATGTTTTTGAACAAATTCCTGATGCGCGAAATAGCACAATACCTGTATTAAGTTATGATATCAACAGCCGTGAAAACCACTGAAAGCCACCTGCGGTCTTCAGCCACTTGAATATGTAAATTTTCTGCTGTCATATTGTTTATTGTATTACTTTATGCCTTGTCATTTACTTTATGTCTTGTCATTTGTTTGTATTGTATTACTTTATGCCTTGTCATTTGTTTATAAGTTACTGCTTTAGTTTCTACGCTCATATTACACTTGTACATTATCAGAAACAGTTTTGTAACATTGACATTTCTTTTTTCTTGATCTATAATTGCGCACTGTCTACCACCTTCATCAAGGCTACGTTGCAGTTAGGTGTATCGAGTCATATCGCTATCGGACTCATAATATGGTCTCGCCGTGCTATATTTCTTTTATCAAATGATATTAACTGTGCTTCAGGTGATATCTCGACATAACTACACTCGGGAACTCTTTTTATGTTCGAAAATCGTCTACCTGTTATTCCGAGATATCGATAAAATGCGGGATCTCATTTCAGGGAGCTGCAAGTTTGCCTGAGCCGACGTTTTATATACCTTAAAAAGTATTTTCTCTCTCCTCTCCGCATGCCTTTGTGTTGTAACTGGAAGCGCGTTCAACACGTAGTCGGGAAGTCCGGAGTTCGAATGCCGTCTAGGGAGTTAACATTTCGTCAATTCCCTAGCTTCGAAAAATTCTAAAATGACTAAAGTGGCGCCCGAACTAACTTATGTTGGACGATAATTCGTCACCACTAGAGTTTTGCGACTAAGTCCCCTCATACCAAATCGCCTTTTAAAAGGAGTAGTATATAAGGTATTTTCTTCCTCCTTTCCGTATGCCTTCGTGGTGTAGACGTGGAAGACGCTCGACGCGACTTCGGGAGGTCCGGAGTTCGAATCCCAGAGGGATTTGCTCATTTCTTCAGTTTCCTGGCTTCGAAAAATTCTAAAAAAAAAGTTCTCTATAATAGGTAAGAGGTCAGTGTTTCCCAACAACGCTCATGAAGCGCGTCGTCCACCGAATTTTTGAATTTAAATACATTTTTCAGAGAACATTCAGCTTATATTTTCAACTTTCTAAAATGAAATATAAAAGCAGAAACCGGTGAGCGCATCTTTTAAATCAATATTAACTCTGTGAAACACATGAGGTACAGGTATGAAATTAAAGGCCAGGCAGTACGCATCAGTATAATCCAAATTACTGCATCGGGAAATCATTGAATGTTTAGTAAGTATACCATCACTGAAAACATTACATAACGTTATCTGAATACATCACGGCATATGAGGGTTATTTGCCTGAGGAGAGGGATGCCTTCTTAGAGGGCTTTCTGAGAGAAATTTTCATGAGGGAAAAACACGAAAACCAACCATGTAGCGTGCGCTCGAACCAGGTCGAGCTACCAGTGTTTAGCGGTTTTACCTACACGGTCAATGATGAAGCTCAAACGTTAGGAAGCATTGGATCAAGCAGATACATTAATGAATTACAATAATTTGAAAAATTTCTTCAGCCTTAGATTGTAAGTTATACATAACATAAAAAATAAGATGAGATAAAAATAATAAAATTTCTTCTTCATCCCTGTCATTTGGGAACAAACATTGTGTTTAAAGCTCGAATTTCATTCTAAATTCACTAAAAACGAAATCATCTGTCATTACAAATTACTGTCATAAAAAAAAAAAAAAAAAAAGAAAGGAAGGACAAAAAGTTAACTCAAAATTTTTAATCGACTTAAATACAATATAAATTTCTTGCTGGCATTTATCTCAGAAATTCCGTTCACTGTGAGCCTTTAAGGGTTCAATTAATATCGTTCAAAAGGTATTCTAGGAACCTATATGAGTCTGCCTACAGCACCCACAGGAAGATTAGATGTGCACAATATTGCTTACTATATTCTTTAATACAAGACTGCAGTGGAGAAACCTTGTGCCAACTGTAGATGAACGTTCACTGTCAAGTGCGCTCAGTATTATATGCGGCCGCAGCGAAAGAATTCTAAAGTAATAATAATAACAATTTTAGCTTAGCCACTCAGACGGAATGTGGTTAGTAACTCTGATTGCCGTACCGGAGGCGTAATGGCAAACCGCACATTGAGTTGATCAATGTTATCGAATTTTGCTTACTGCGCATGCTCCGTAGTGTACCTCAATAGCTCAATAGTAATTGGGAACAAATATTGGGCACTAAGTATAAGCAACCCTACACAAGAATGTTAGTCATATTTTTTTTTTTTTTTTTTTTAACAATTGCAATACTGTAGAAATTTGTTGTGCGCTTATTACATGTGCTTCTGTTTCATTTCTAACAAGTTTCAAAACCCCGAACGGTTTACGCCCAGATAACACAATATCAACCATATACCGTATTTATCTTCTTTTAAAATTCCACCATAGTTGCGCCAAATTCTAATCTGAGCATGCGCAGTAAGAGAAATTCATTTAACATTGATCAACTCAATGTGCGGTTTGCCATTATGCGTACCGGAGGGTCCGGGTTCGAATCCTGAGGAAGGCATGGATGTAAATTGCCTGTCCCTTCATAGGAGGTAACGGTGGCTCACCTATTATGCGCCTCCGGTCTTAGTAGTGGCCAACGCCTATTAACGGCTAGTGCCCGCCATTAGACATAAAAAAATTATTAATTTAGCTTTTTTTCAATTTTCATTTTTCAAAGTTACATCCATACTTTTAATGCACAGACATGAAGTAGTAAGCTTTTGATAATTACTAACCCAACACTAATCGAAACACTGCCCGTTTCAGAATGTATTTCATTTCCTGTGAACTAGCATTCGAACCCTATTTGAGCGGTGGTCTCAAGGGAACGAAACGGTACTCCCAACAGCTCACTACAGTCAAAATTAATATAGCTCATTTAAAAAGACCGCAAAAACAATCTTCGACGAGCTTTAGAAAAAAAGTCCCTTGACTTCAGGTTCGGTCACATTCTTCAAATTGCAGAATACCGTCAGAACCACGGCTCTTAACGAAAGGGAGAGATGCGTAACAGAAAACAGCTGGAAACAATCCACGTGACCTAGTTTGCGTATTTCTTTCAACGCCTCTAGGTGGTAATTATAGCAAGCCAAGCAAAAGCCAGTGCTCCGTGACACAGACATGAGCATTCGAGCGTTCGAACTGATACTCAGTTATCCACAGGCCTATTATTATACGAAAACTTGTTTGGCAGTCTCTTGACAAGTGTAATCTTTTGTTTCTGTAATCGTGATTCCTATTACTTTTTTCAAGTCATTAAGATTGCTAATGCCAACTAATAATTTTCTATCGTGCTGCTAGGAGAATGTTTGTCATTCGGTGTCAAGGTCAAGTTTGTAAACTGTAAGTGTTCGTGGAGATTTTACATATCCGTTTCAATCGATTTTTTCCCCCCTCCCGTAACTAAATATAACAGTAGGATACTGATAGCAGGTGTCATAAGGAAGTTTTGCAAAATCCTTTTTCTTGATGGTTCAAAAGTAAACAGAGATGGAACGAATTCTAAATTTTCTCAAATCTGAATCCACACGTTTCTCGAATCCTTCAGAGAAGTATAAAAAGAAGAACTTAAATTTCTCAATTAAAGCAAAATTTGAAATTAGTGTTTAATGAAAAACAAATTTAAATCACAACTTTAAAAAAAAATCTATATTTATTAAGAGGATGCAAATAAAACTGAGTAAGTGCAGTACGCAGTTAACGGCTCATAAGTTTTTAGGTTCATTTTCTTTAAATAAAGGCAACTATAGAAAACAAAGGAACTGAAAAACACATAAATAAGCATTAAATGCGGAACTCTAATTCCTTCTACTGACTAAAAAATACAACACGCTCAATTGACACAAGATGATGATACAGGTGATCCAAACTGACGTTATTTTTGGGAAAAACACTTAAGTTTTCGAATTTAAGTGTTTAACAGTTACTCTACATTAAAATTCGAAAGATTCAAATGATCAAAAACGCATAAAGATTCGAATTTTCTAATTTTTTCATGATTTGTGGAATGTTACTCGTACATCGCTAATTAAAATTAACATTCCACAAAAAAGGACTCCAATAAATATGCTATAAATTAATTTATATGCGCAATAATTTTATGTAATTAATAGATGACAATGAACAAATGGCAAAAAAAAAAAAGACTTTTTTATATGTTGAAAACCGTATTGTGATTGACGCAAAGCCGGTGGGCTTTTTTTATTATTTTATTTTTATTTTTATTATTATTTTTTTATTTTTATTTATTTTATTTTATTTTATTTTATTTATTTATTTATTTGCGGAGAGGGGGGGCTGTTGTTGTTGTTTGTTTGTCTCGAGGAACGATTTACCCAGAAGGACTATTAATTTCGTTTTGGTCGGTCGAAATGTCGGTTCACTTTTCAAATTGTTGCCACCAAATATTATCGCCCTGCGTTATATTTAAAGAAATTAAATAACGAAAAATGTGCATAAATGTATGTATGTTTCTCGCATTGTGATAAATCAACGGTACCTAGAGCCATCAAATTTTGAATAACATAATCCTCCACCCGAATATGGGCATCTGCGAATCATTGTGAATATGGGCTACTAAATAAAAAAGATCTTTTTATAAACTTTACAGCAGCGCTTATGATAAAACTAATCATGAATTTATCTGGAAGTTTTGCACGTAAATGAATCGAAAGTTATATATGCACCACACAAGATGAAGATTTGGTTCTACAGGAACCACATTAGTTAATATTGAATTCAGGAAAACGATCTTCTCGAACACAGAAACTGTTTTCATAGAGTTTCCTACTTTATTACGTGTATGTGTATGTGATTATGGCAAAGCCTCGAGGGCTATCTGTCTAAGGGGAGATATGCCTTCGTGGAGGACTTTCTAAGGGAAACTGGCTCGTATACACGTTACACATGGGGAAAACCACGAAAACGCCCATGCAGCCAGCCCGTTCGCGGGATTCGAACCTCGGACCGAACTACCAGTGTTCAGCGACTTTACCGCTCGGCCGCTGGTGGGCCCTACTTTATTACGAGAAACTTGATGATACCTTTTGTTCAATGAATTGAATAAGGCAAAGTACGCGAGGGGGATGTTTTTTCGGAAAACTTGCTAAAAAAAATGGTCCGTATTTAAGCTTTACTTGAGAAAAATCAATTGGGGGGGGGGTGAAAACTTTTCATATTTTATATTATGCCCAAAGGGGAGTTTTTTTTTTTTTTTTTTTTTTTTTACATTTTGTGTGTTACCTGTACTTTACATGTTTTTCGCACTTAAACCATAAAATTCAATTCAACAGCAATATCACAAATATTTAAAAGGGCATATCTTTCGAATTTCCGATACACAGTCTCGCGCGCTGTAAATAAAAATGCCCCCCCCCGGTACAGTGTTACCAATGCTTGCTTTGAAATCGTTGAATTTCTTAATCAAAAACTCATAAATGCTTTACAAAATACGAAATAGATAATAAAACAAATTCCAAATTTGGGCATCCAGATGCCCATATTCAGATGGACACGTACATTATTCAAAATTTGATGGCTCTAGGTACCGTTGTTTTATCGCAATGGTTTAATGCAATATACATTTATGCAGATTCTTCATTATTTAATTTCTTTAAATATAATACAGGGCTCTAAAATTTGGTGGCAACAATTTAAAAAGTGATTCGCCGTTTGTAGTGAATCAACGTAAAATGCTAAAACGAAATTAATAGCCCTTCTGGGCTAAAAAACATGGAAACATTCGAAAGGGCATTCGATTCTGGGTTGAACCAGCGAGATTTAGCTCGCCCTCTGGTGCGCAAATTTGCAATACGTACACGTCTATGATAAATATTTAAAGAACTATTTTTCTGAAACCTTTTAAAACTATGAAGGCAGCTTTTTGAACATCCCCCTATATGTACGAAAATGAGTGTATATACACGTAAAATGAAAGAACCAATCCCAAAAGTTTATTCCTTAGTTCTCACAATGTTCTTTTTCTTTTCCAACTTTAATAAACATGAAAAATATGTAAGATGGAGAATTTACATTTTAAGCATCTCCATTTAAAGAGCTATATATGTACTTCAGTGATTGTATTAGTATGTAATCCGGGCCTTTACACAGAACTATTTAAAATAAGAAATTATCATAATTTTATGCAAATGAATAAAACAGAAATGACATAATACATAAAATGCATAAAAAACAGAATATCAAAGTTGATTATAACATCGCAACTAGGTTCATGGAGATTTAAATTACCCTTATCACGCATAGAAAAAATTTTGAAATTTTTTTCTCTGCGCGAAGATTTGAAAAGCAATTTGTGCTTGGTTTGGGCTAATACAAAATCTTTGACTAAATATCAAGAATAAAATGTAAACACTATTATTTTGCTGAAAATGCAACACACGTTCTTCGAACTGATCAGATGATATTTGGATAATCTTTGTCCGAAAAAAAAAATAACATAACGGGAAAAAGAATAATATGCATTGACAACAATAAAGCGGGAAATATAGTAGGTTCAGCCACAAGATTAATAGATAGATACCTTGACGTTCATTTTACAAAAGTGATAAATATTCGGTAAAAGGCACAGAAGTAAAATGTATCTAACAATGGCTGGATGGCTTGGTAATGTGTATCAGCAAACCTCCTGAGTGTTTGCACTAGAATTTATTGAGAGCTTTTCTACAGGAAACTCTTATTCACATCACACACATCGGAAATAATGTTACAGGGGACTTAAATTATAAAATTAAAAACTCTTAACAAATGAGAAATAGATCACACAGAAATTTCCTTAAATTTCTAGGCAATTTGAGCTACTAAATTTGAACACATTGAAACTATCATCCAAATTCGAAAAAATATGTAAAATTATGATATAATAATTTTAAAAAAGATAATTACTATGAATAAACGTGCATTCAAGAATCTGTATTATGAAATTAGCTCACTCATATCATATTAGAGTTAGTTCTATTAATGTATTAAAATAAAATGGAGATAATTGCCAGTTGAGTGGATGAAACGATAAAAAATTGCATACAGCCCTTTCTTCTTCACTGTGTGTGGGGGGGGGGATATTTCTGATGATTATAAATATCTAAGTTCATTACATCAAAAATACAAATATCATTTCATCATCCTTCCCTGTTATGTTTAGATCTGAAAAATAAAATATTAACTACGTTATCGTTTTCAAATGCAACGAATTCTAGCAGTTCTTTGGAAACGTTCTACACGACTAACATTTTGTAAAATATGAAACGTGTTGAATAATATGAAACAAGTGAAACTCTTTTGTGGTAAAGAAGTCAGAAAAATCCTTTGTACCTTATGGAATTCTATTTACCCACTTTCCAATCGCGCGTGTGAAGCAAGCATACTAAAACTGCCAACACAGCAAACTTGCCGCATTTTAGCCGCGGTACTTAATAATTTTACTGTTCCTAAAGTAGACCATTTACGAGAGTGGAATGAATTACGAAAACATATCAGCAACAGGATTCAGTGTTGAAAGTTAAGTAATGCCACTACTTTAGAGTGGATACTATTAAATTATTTTTAAAGACATGCCTATGAAAATGCTATACATGAAAACTGTTGCATAGAGTGGATGCCGAAATTTCGATAATATTAACTGAAACAAATCTTGCGCTATTACTAAACAATTTCCCATCAATAAAATATATCTCTTTTAGCTGACAAATTTTAATTCCAATCCTGTTTAGAATTCCACTGTTTCATTTACAACCAAATCCCGATTAAGCTCTTCTCAAAGTGTTCAAATTTAAATTTTCTGTTTTCTCTTTTGTTCCATTAGATGGTGCTGCTATTGTTACTTTTCTCTCTCTCTCTCTTATCTATTTACTTTTTTTTTTGCCCATTTATGTAACACAGATCCAACAAAATAGAGCAGACTATTTTGCTACTCGATGAAAACACAATACTGATATGCCGATCAAAGCAGTTCAATGCGAACTATATACAGACTACCCTGAGAAAGAGATGGACGACGCTCTGAGAACTTAATTTACCCAATAGTAAATTTAAATAATTTAAAACGAAATAGGATAATAGCATCGAAAAACTCCCTGTCTTTTTCTTGAATTTTCCAGAACTAAAGAAAGAAAGGTTATTTTTAAGCTTAAAGTGCTTCCCATGTGGTTCATTTCTTTCAAATCAATGAAATACCCAGTTCAATGCTTTCGTTGTCAGCGATTTGCTCATAGCCAGCTAAGCTGCTTTAACAAACCTAGGTGCTTGAAATGAGCACAAAATTACTTGTCATATGCAAACCTGCTTCATAAAGAGGAGAACATATACGATGTTCGGGTAGCCATCCAACGACTTCCAAACTTTTTGCACGCTTTCCCAAACCTAGAGGTAAGAAGGACACACACACACCAAAAAAAAAAAAAAAAAAAAAAAAAAAAAAAAAAACAGAAAGGCGTCAACTTTACCTAGAAGAGATCTGACCTGAACGACAAAGAATATTGAAGACCACGTTGCTGAATTACTGGTTGTGCTTATGGACCGTGGTATAAAACGCGGTATTAAGGAATTCCTCAGATTACTGATTAAAACAGAAAACTAAAGATGACACTGTTTTGAAAGCCGTCAAGTTACTCGAAAAATTAGGAGGGAAAAAATTACGTTTTAATTCTATATGAACTGCAACACTACTGTAACCAAAACTCCTCTCTCTGCGAATTCCGAGAAATCACTTTTCGACCCTCCAAAAAACACTCTTTATAGCAGCTACAATCACGTAATTACTAAAAGACCTATAATTTTCACCGTAGAAATTCTACCACTCAGGTGAATTTTATGATTCAGCACGTTAGAAATTCTACTGGAATGGATCATGTACTACAGATTCGCCGATCATTGCCACAAAAGGATGTACGTTGAATGTAATACATAGAAAATCAGCAGGTTTCAGGCCTTTTATTTTTCCAGAGCAAAGTGTCCCTTTTCGTCACAATTCATCCGTTCCTCCCATTATTTATGGATCTCATTTATTCGAACTTTCACATTAGGCTAGCTACACAGGCGCTGCGTCAGCTACGCAAGAAAGTGAAAATTATTTTCATACGTTTTGCATATAACACATCAACCAAGTCGAAGTCAAAGGTTAGGTGGTCAATGCCTTTGTATTCAAACCGACTAGTTGAAGTTAAAAACTATATTTCTCTACAACAAAACTACATTTTCTCCAATTATTATATTTGCACAAGTCAAATATAAAAGTTGAATATTTTAGGAGGCATACCTAAGAAAATAGAGACATCAAACAGGTAACGAGCTAACATAACAAATATTCGAGTTTATTATAATAAAAATTTACTCATGTGCAAGCAATCGATAAAAATACCACGATTGACAACTATTAATATAGATATAAGAAATCTTACATTTTCATTGCATTTACCAGTGGCAGAGACTGCATTAAAAATAATGAAAATAATGCTACTGATTCCGTCGCGCAGCATTCTAATATCAGAAACATAAAAAAAGAAGAACGTATCTAATCGCATTAAAGAGCTTATGTACTAAGATTCCTCTTCTGTTAAAAGCATATGCAGTATGACCATTTTTCTCTCTGCAGGAGGTAATACACGGCATTAGTTCCACTCCGTAATAAGTCTTAGAATTCCAGGACTTCAAATAGCTTTTTATCTTTAGTTTGGCAAAAGGTCAAAAACACCCATGTATCTACTCGAGATAATTTAAGGTCGAGTACCAGAAGACACATACACAATTTACAAAAGAAATCATCAATGGTGAATTTCTTGGCTTGGCTTTAGAAACCAATTTGAATACGCTAGCCTTGACCTACCAGCTGGATGAATCTCTCTCTTCTTTTCTGGATAAATCGACAGATAATACGAGTCTAAAGAATACTGTTCTGAAACGCTGAAGCTGTCTCAGATTTTTCAGACATGTACGTGGATAAAAGAAAAGAGTTCGCCTTTTGTAACATGGTCTTCCTACGATAGAAAATCTTTAAAAATACACTTTTTTTTCCCCTTTAAATACACGTAATTTCTTTCACTAAACGTAAATATTCCTTTGAATGTAAAGAATTAAAAGCAAAATAGAAACAATGGACGTCCTCGCGGCTTCAGATTAGCGGCTAATACTAACAAAATCAGATTCTTAAAGACATAATGCTAGAATACAATTTCTGAAAACGAAAATTAACAAAACCTTGAATATATTAACGCAACAAATTTGAATGAATGAGATGAGAACAATACAGCTCTACAAATCACTACACAAACTCAAAACAGCTGCTTAAAGTGGAAAGACCCTTTTCTCAGAAAGGGGAGGGGCATGTAATTAGAAAACGGCAAATATTTCAGAAAATAGCTGAAACATAAATGTTAAAAAAAACATTCGCTTGCTAGGACGATAATCCAAATTAGTATTTCTTCTTCTGGAAGAGTTAAAGTAACAAATATTTATTATATGTTCGGATTTAAACAATAAATACTACAATTTTCCTAACACTTCAATCTGAAAGGTGTAAAAGTTAATTTAAATTTATGGAGGGGAAAAAAATAAAAAATAAAAAAAAAAAATAAAAAAAAGAGGAAGGAACGCAGAAAGAAAAAAAATATTATTGCTAAGTATTAAAAATCCCAAACAGACCTACATGATTTCATTATTTTTTTCCCATTTTTCTTCAAAGAAGGAGAAACAGTACTAGTAAACAATGTATGAAAAAATATAACTAAAAGGCTTCTTTAAGTATGGCAAAGTCAACGAGGAGAACTGTGTGCTTTCGTGGAAGTCGTTTTAAATGAAACTGCCTTGTATTTACATAATCATTTTGCTAAATTAATATTTTAAAATAAAATTATTTATTTCAGGATTAATTTCTAAAATTTAATAAAAAAATATTCGCAATTTAAAAGATCTGTTTTCACTAAGAGATTTTTGAGAACAGTAACATTTGAAAAGCATTCGTCAGCAATTTCTCGTTTCATCGCAAATAATTACCAGCAAAATTAATACTTCTTTGCCTCACTTATTTAAAAGCAAATAAATAAAAATAGACTGATACATTTTGTACATTGATGTTTAATCAGAATGATGAACTACGTTAAAGTATGTACATTTTCACATTAAATATGTACTGGTAAAAGAAATTCCAACTGTCACAGCAAATGGTTTTGTGTTGCCAGTCATAACAATAGTAGAAAGACAACTGAAGTCAACTAAAGCATTATATAGTTTTCCCTCTTAGCATTTAAACATCTACAATAATTTAGGATTTCAATTCTTCAAACAACAAGCCGAAAATTGTTCATTAGTTTTATTCTACGACATTTACGGTTAGCAATATTAAATTCACAAACTAGAACTTCCAAACACAGTAGCAATATATAACAATTATTTCATAAGAATCATTAAGGAAATAAATCAGTAGATAGCGTCAAAAAAGAATATTTACAGTTAGAACGGATTCCACTGCATATTCGATAATCACTATTTATTACAAATTCTTCCTCCATAATGACAGACACTTCTAGCAAATTTATATAAAAATGTGTGATCAATTGTAGTTCCATCATTAAATATAGCTTTTATTTTGACTTCAATGCTTGTACTGCAACAGAAGTATCTTATTAAAAATGGCTGACGTCAGAACTCGAAGTGACAATTCGTTTATGTTTACTGATGCTCAGCTCAAACAGCAGTATTTTAATAAAAGTGAGATTCTACAACGTTGCTATGAAAGTCTGGAATGGTACACACTTATCGCTTTCAGAATCAAGCTTTCAAGAAATGCAACATAAAACGAGCTCAAACTCCATCAGAGAACAACAGGAAAACAATTTTAATTTCCGCTTTCGCTTTATTTCAATCGTTTTCTAAATTACGTTTCTCAATGTACGATGTTCTGTGGCGGGGATGGGAAAAAAAAAAAAAATTATATTCTCACATTCTGTGATCACTACTAAATTTCTTCTTATTTCAGACCATTCACGTAGAAGTTTCCAGTTCAAATAATCTCTTTCCCATTCTCGCCAATGGGTTTTTCAGTTATGAAGCTAGATGAATTTCGGAGTCAGGCAGACGACTACTACTTCAATGGCTATTCAAAAACCATTTTCAAACGAAACGCGTTTCTTCCACAGCACGTGACGAAAGCCAATTTCGAGGAATTTCCAAGACAGGAAATATACTACAATGGAAATAAAAACAAAATTCACAGGGAGCAAAAAACGGTTTCTCCTTTCTAAGAATGTATTGTATAATCACATAACCATCAGTACTGATATCCTAGGCGATGATGATAGTTTTCCAAAGAGAAGAATGGAATATTTCTGACTGTAGTCGGTTAACAGAAATTTTACACTCCCAAAGGAAAGAAAATCAATGCTTTAGCATACGCATAAACTAGCTCTAAGGCATGATTGATATTGGAAGACTAAAAATTAATGAAGTACTTACATGCACTGTAAAAACAACATTACATACTCTCGCTGCAATATCAGTACAAGCAAGTCGGTCGATCGCAACACAGAGTTTTCCTTGAGAACAAAAATTCTTCTCGTAGTCATTGGTAAAATTTTAATTATTTGTTTTTCTCCTTTTTAATATAACTATTACAATTGTATGAATATTTTCACCTTTTGCATTTGATTTGTGTTCCCCTTAATAAAATTCGCACGTTCGGCTCATACATATTTATAAACTTTCAGTAATTTTATAATAAATTTTTCTTCTTCGTTTAGATTGTCCCTTCGTGGTGCAATTGGAAATTATGTTCGGCTAGCAATGCAGGAGAATAGCGGTTCGATTCCTGGACAGGGCAGCATTAATTTTTCATTTTCTTACTTAAAGGCCTGTTAATTAATTATCCTTTTTCACGATATGCATGTTTGTAATATTTTATATGCAGAGCTATCTTTACTGACCTTATTTACACATTAAATCTCCAGCCTTTTTATCCATGATTATTAAAATACACATATTTTGTGGGTTTAGCCAAAGGGACATGACAGTGCTTAATATTCAGAACTACAAAAAGATGTGATAGGAACAAGTAGAATATTTCGTGATGAATAAGTGTTTTGTTAATCTGAGTTTAATAAGCGGCGGAGATGAGTTTAATAAATGGCGGTTTTTATTTGCTATGGCTCCTGAAAATTTGAAAGTAATAAGCGGCTGAGTTTATTAACCAGTCGGGGGTACAGTATATATATATATATATACATATAATTACACAACATTAAGAAGAGTGCCTTAAAGTCCTTCGCGATGCACCAAAATTTGGCCCCTGTCTCGCAGATGGATCGCTACTCACACTTCGAAATATTCTAATTAGACAAAGATTAAATGCAAGCAAAACGCAGTTTAAATACTTGTTAACTTAAACACATCAGGAAACAGAATAACACTTCAGATTTCAACTAAAATTTTAATTGGAAAAAAAATCGCACAGCACGTAATTTACGCAATCATTCTAGTAATCTAGTCTAGCATATGTTCTTTTGATTAGATATTTACAGGCTGACGCAAAATATTCCAATATTCTATAGGGAAGGAAATTTAGGCAATGATTTTTCGCACGTTCTTTCAAAAATTATTTTCAAACATTCTCTCCAGCTGCCTCAACGCTACCTTTCCTGAGCCTTGAACGAAGCCTTCCAAAGGACCCCCAAGACTGCGGCTTCTCTTAGCACCAGTCTAGCTATGTTCTAGTAAGTCTGGCATATGTTCTTTTGATTAGATATTTACAGGCTGACGCAAAATATTCCAGTATTCTATAGGGAAGCAAATTTAGGCAATAATTTTTCGCACGTTCTTTCAAAGATTATTTTCAAACATTCTCTCCAGCTGCCTTGAACGGAGCCTTCCAAAGAATTGTTTACGTTTTGTTGCTCCAGCAAGTAAATAGTTGCCTCTTCTACTTCGACTGCGTCTTCTAACAGCTTCTCGGATCTTGCATTTACCGCCCAATTTCATGTCCAGTCTCAACAGTACTTTTCAAAAAGGATTTGAAGCCAGCGTCATGGACCTGAACACTAAACTGGTCTCTAAAGGACAGAAAATTTTTGATATCCTTCAAAGAACATCTTTTCGACTGCAACTGATCAGTGGCACTACGAGCATTAATTGTTTACGAGGCTGTAATATGCTTTTCTCCATCTTGGAATTTGAAGATTGGCATTTCAGGTCATATATTTACGGGTTGCTTATTTGCTTCAGTGGAATGAATCAGTATGGGTTAGCTTAAATCAAAGTTAAAGGCACCTTAAACTTCTTCACGACAAACAGAAAAGAAGATAAAAATGCATTCTCACTTGACTTCGGAATTTCACGTAGCTCGTTCAGAATAAATCGGAGGAAAAAACCAATAGCGTTCTTACAGACATGAGCGAAATAAATACAGCAAAGTATCTTGTCACAAGTTTATTACACAGTTTTAACCTATTGCTTCTAAGCAAAATTATGAATAATAATTTTTAATGGAAATTACTAATAAGCAAAATGCTGCAAGCATTTTTAACAAACAGAGTACGAATACTGTGGATCATTAAACGATAGAAGTTTAAAAAAAATTGCATACAATGGATTGAAAAGATTTATTTTATTTCATTCGTTTGAGTTCTATCGACTCTGCGTGCACCGTTATTATAAAGAGAATAAAGCAGAATAATTTTGCATTAAATGTGCTAGAGTAACAAGAAAAGTAGGAAGGAATGACATCCTTCCTTATACTGCAATAAGGTATTAAAAGTAAAGATATCATTTCATTAAATTCAGTAAGTTTATCTTTCTTCCAGAAGACAGCGAACTCTCTGGAAGTATTATCTCTCAACGAGGGGGTGGGAATCTGCCATACCTCAACATTATGCTTATTATTGCTACTCTTCAACCCAAACACCATGATCGCCAACATTCGGAAGCAGATCCAATTTCTAGACTGGGATAGGGTCTCTTACCCAGGCGCCCAAACACATGAACTTTGTTCACGCAGAGAAAAGAAATCTGCGCATTGTATTATTCTTTCTAATGGTAGAAAAAAAAAAAAAAAAAAAAAAAAAAAAAAAACTGTGTTTGGAGATTTCAGAACAAATATCAGACACTTACTTTTATTTCGTTTTTAGTTTAATCCTGCAGTGAATTATATATGAAACAAAATAAATAAATACATAAAATGAAATAAAATAATAATATTTTTTCGCGAAGTGTCGCTGCAGTAAAAATATGACCGATTATATCTAATGCCATAGCGAAAAAAAATCGAAAATTTAAATCTTCTAATGAACACTATGTTAAGCTGACTAATCAAAACAGAAAGCTTTTAATTAAATTATATAAACAGTGATAAATGATAATAAACAGAGGGGCAGGACTAAAAATTCTACGTCTACTAAAACATGAAGACGACCCAAAAGTCATAAAACTAACTATAAAATAAATATTTACTCGAAAGTGTGTCATAAAATTATTTCTAATCTACAGAGAGTAAAGCTCATGGGAGATAAAGCACAAGAGAAAAAAAGAGAGCGAAAGGAGAAGAAAAAGAGGGAGAAAGAAAGAAATATGATGATGAAAGAGCATACCAGTGCTGCTTTATCAAGTTAACTACTAATTTCAATCAAATAAATAAACATGAGGAGCAAAACTTTTACTTAAGAGAATTAAAACTGAATCACTACAAACTGATTACCAAAATTCAAACGTTTTCTAAAATTGACCTATTCGGTAAATACTACGCTAAACACAGAATACTAATCTAATAATCTATAAGACGTAAAAGTATCCAATCCATACATAGGGAAACGCAGATTTTGTACAGAAATTTAATTATAATTCTCAGTTGTATAAAATTACGCTTCCATTAATTCTTTAAATCAAATTCGAACTTTTAACTTTTTAAGAATGCTTTTATGACAAAAACATGCCAACATAATCCTGAATATATGTGTTGGCTATGGTAATAAGAATATAAAAAACAAACTCAGTGGCGTAACAGCCCAATGCCTGCAGTGTCCCGAAATCTGCTTTCTTGACCGTGGGCCCCGGGGTGCGTCAGCCATCTAGTTAGATTTCGAGCAAACTTTCATGTTCAACGCTCTCCAGCCCCTCGTTAACAGAAAAATACCATAAAAATAACTACACTGTAGACCTGGAGGTTTCTGGACTAATATCACAAAAGCAAAGTTACGAGAAGAGAATGGCTCTACCGGATTAAAAACACATACTTTTGTCCATATGTGTTTGTGTGTCCGTACGCGTATGTGTTTCCTAGACCCGATAATGCAGTTGTATTTCCGAACTGCATATATCAAAAAATCCGCAAACTTAACTGCTATATCAAAAACCACGTCTGCGAAGATGCACATGCAGTATTAAAATTAAAGTTTAAAAAATGTTTAAATGATATATTCCAATAGCACATGAACTCTATACAACTGACTAAACAAGACTATATAACACATACAGCATTCATTAAATTTAAAATCCGATTAAAACTTTAAGAATTCACATTATATGAAGGTTCCCCTTTCCCGAAACAGCCGGGAAAAGTATTTTAAAACAAATAATAAAAATATTTTACTTTTATACAAAAATGACTTACATGCCACGAAGAAACTGAGATCGTTGATGCAAAACATCAAACGTTTAGAGCTCCGAATTTCACGTGCAAATGCGGACTTAAGCAGATAGCCCACGTGTATGCTTTGCCGTAACCGAAATATTCCAAATGCAGATTTGTTTGAGAATGACAAAAGAGGCCTTGCTTGTATTTCGTTCGGTGAATGGAGCAATTCTTTGGGGCTTCCTAACTGTGACTCATAAGATAACGGCCAATGAATCACAAAGGATAGATGACCTTTCAGACGGAACAATCACCCTTTCGACGGATGAGAAGGAATCAATTTTTCATAACGAGAATTCATTTTCCCTATTCGAGTCGCTCGAGGACTTTTTTTCAAGGCAACAACCACTACGCTGATATTGCATATATTAATATATATATTTGTAAGCAGTCGTATTCTGTATGCATCTGCTTATTCTGTAACGGGAACGCAAAACAATTTTTGGAAATTAGAAACATAATTGTTTATAGTTATAAAACGAGCATTAAGCGAACAGGGTCATAGCATAGAGAAAGTACATTAGAGTTCACCACTGTTTAACCATGATATTGAAATGAAGATGCGTGATCTAGACAAACGTTTCACTGCTTATGAGGTGGATTTTTTTATTTTTAATATTCTGGTCTACATTCTATGTAGACATATATTATAGTCTATGTATATATATATATATAACATAAGAAATTTTCTATTGCCGTGTCGTTCCTAAATGATAAGGTTACAATTTTCAGAAAATTTAATAAATGATATTCCAAGGTTGGATTAATAATTGGTGGAACAAAAAAAATAATAATTGAATCCAAGGTCAAATTCGTAACTGACAGGGAAAATAAATACCTGATTCCAGATACAAACTGCGATACCGAGATAATAATACTTTAACTACACCCTGAAATTGGAAAAAAAAAAAAAAAAAAAAAGGGGGGGGGGAGGTTTTCACTCACCAAAAACTGGTAGTTTCAGGAAGGTTTCCGCGCTGCGAGGTAGCATCTTTTTAAAAAACTCGAAATTAATTTACATTTGCTTTATAATACACGATTAATTTTATTCAATTATTTATAATAATGTACTATTTAATTACATATATTATTATTTAATTTTATGTTCTTCGACTAATTTTATTTTGTATTTTTAGACGTGTTTATACAGAAAAAATTCTGAGAAGGGAAGGAAAGCTTTAATTTATCAAAGTACTTTTAAATATAACAAACATAAAATCATTTGCATTGGATACTTTTCATATTTCCAGTTCAGAAATGGATCTAACGACTTTATATATTGATGTAAAACAAAACTAAACACAAATATTTAATGATTAAACGTTTGGCTAAATCTTCACATTAACTTTTACAAATGTCAACAATATGATTAAGAGAATTCAGATCCAACAAAATTTAATGAGAAAAAATATGCTGAATATGATTAGGGATGGGGTAATGAGTCTTGCACAACAAAAGCTCATTAATTCAGTAATGAAACTTAAACTACGCACATTTTATTTGTATAACTTATTTGTATATTATTTGTAATCTTATTGCTGAAAAACACTTTCACTAGTAAAGTTTAAAAATCAAAAACCCGGGATATGTGTCGATAAACCGGGAATTTCTTCGTAAAAGCTGGAGTTTGGCAGCTATGCTACTCCAAAACGTACTGTAACGCATACATCTGTCATTATAGTATGTACACGTGTATAATGAATACACCGATGATACACCTCATCGCTTAAATGAAGTTCTAGCGTCATTAGGCTTGCCGAAGCAAGAAACAGGAAAAATGTGCATAGCCTTCGCCGGAATTCGGACCCTGGACTTTCCGATTGCTACCTGTATGTGCTTTCCAATTACACCACGAAGGCACACGGTAACGAGGAAGGAAATGCTTTACCTCCTTCCCCATTTAAAGGGCGACTGTGAAGGCGGGGACTTCAGTCACTCATTCCTTGTGGTGACGGATTCGTACGACCATCCACCGTACCGTTCGACCATCCACCGTAATTTAGTTCAGGCGCCCACTTGTAGCGTCCTCAGAACTTTCTGGCGCTGCTAGTCGGCTGTGCTTTGTAATTATACTACGAAAGGACGCGGTATTTTCAAAATGATCATTTTTATTCGATAAAGTTACAGAAATTTCTACTTAAGTTAATAAAGTTGTCTTGTTAATTATTTATGTCAAGTTTATTTATTTAAGCAAAAATTCCTGTAACTTTTTCAAAACAACTACAAAAAAATTAAAAGAAGGCTGGCTAGTCAAAGTGTGTGATAAATTAAGCTGCAAGATAAAAATCAGATAGCGATTTTACGGATTTTCATATAAAAACATTCTACAATTACACTGAAAATAATAACATACCCGCTATATAAACTACCTTCCTTTGAAAACATTCCGAACAACGGTTTTAAAATAAAAAAGGACAGATTACAGGCCAAAACATCCAACAAAACACAAGGTTGTTATAAAAAACGGAGCTACAAAAAATATATAAATATACACCAAAGTGAGAAACGAATGAATGAATTAAAAAAATAACAACAACATAAAACTTCCGCCCCTGATTCTTTAACCACTAACACATACAGACAATGAGTACTTATTAAAGAACTGCCTCAAGGCATTAGTTAATAATGGGCATTTCTTTTTTCTCTTGTTCGCGCTGCCGCCACAAGGGTAATTCTCGAAAGCAGATGCTATCAATGAAGGCCGGCTTCTCTCACGGAATAAAACAATGGGGCCTGGTAGCTAGGCTATTTTAACCCTCCGGTGAATTGAAGATTTAAAAAAAAAAAAAAAAAAAAAGTTTCCCATATTTACCTCCAATTATACACCACGGAAAGCTTTTTTTAATAACTTTCAGTTACTGTTTTTGATATATCCCCTCCCCATGATAGGCACGTGAGATGTTAAACTGTTCTGGGTTGGATAGGTTGAGTCATAATGCCCCAAAGCAGATACTTTTCTTTCAGCCCATAAGGCAAGTTAATAATGAATAAAAACAATATCAGAGTTATTAAATGGTTTCATCAGTAATATTTTCTGATACTGAATGGTAGATATATAAAGCATAATGCAACTTTCGGCCTAATATTACAGTTATACTTTCAAAAACTATTTAATACCATAGAAAAAATATAACTTTTTAAATTACACGATTTTATTAAATTCACTGTAAATTTAATTTTCCCCCCCCCTTATAGCATTTTTTGTCAGACGAGACTTAATATGAAATCGCGGAAGTGAAACGCATTTCTGGATGACGGGCTTAAAATTAAAATTCTTAAAGCCGATTAAAGTGAATTGACTTTCTAGAAAAAGTTATCCAATTCTATTGCTTTTATCATTCCCTACGAAGGCCCACCAGCGGCCGAGCGGTTAAGTCGCTGAACACTGGTAGTTCGGTCCGAGGTTCAAATCCCGCGAACGGGCTGGCTGCATGGGCGTTTTCGTGGTTTTCCCCATGTGTAACGTGTATACGAGCCAGTTTCCCTTAGAAAGTCCTCCACGAAGGCATCCGTCCTCTTAGGCAGATAGCCCTCGAGGCTTTGCCATACTCTCTCACACACACACACATTCCCTACGATGTAGATCCACAAGTGGCCGAGTGGTTAAGATTGCAGGAAACTGGGAGTTCACCCACGGTTCAACTACAAGCAAATAGGCAGGCTGCATGATTGGTTTTCTTCATGTATAATGTGAATACGAGCCCTATTCCCTTAGAAAGTCCTTCAAGAAAGCATCCTTTCCCTTGAGTAGAATGGCATCGTAGCTTTGCCATATTATACTTTTTACAGCATTTAATTGAAACCATATAACTAAATATTAAAATGCAATAAAATCAAAACCAGGTAATCTAAAAGTAATTTTTTATATTTTATTTTATAGCAAATGTAAGCCTAATAAAAGGAATCACCACCTTTTGAATGGAAATTTTTACTTTTTAGGAAATTTTTACTTTTATAAAGGCTTGATCTTATCAGATTGCGTAAATGCATTTAATCATTTAAACTTCAGCTTGACTGACATATCCAAATGCCGCTCAAGTCATATAGTGGTTAGTGACACTGACAGCGGTACTGATGGGACCGGGTTCAAATCCCGGAGAAGGCACGGATGTCTGTAAGCGTATAATGCCTATACAGGACGGAGGCACTCAAAAAACATTGCTGGGCGAAAGCTCTCTCGTGAGGTTGTTGGTAGAGGAAAGGGGGGGAATCAGACCCTCGAACCGCTCCCCGTGCCTAGACTACGGTATTGCTTTTTTTTCTCTCTTACACCCCCAAACTGGACAAGAGATATACTATATAAGAATACGTGGTTGTCAAACCACCCAACTTATCCAACTTCACCCATTTCTGAATGATTTTTGTTTCACGATTTCTGCTGTAATCATTTCCACAAACATTTCGTCGGCCGTCTACAGGTAGTAGCACTTGTTCCGAATGCATCAGAGGATGTAGATTTTTCCATGAAAAGATCATAAATTTCCACATAGGTACAGCCCATTTTTGTTGTTTAGACCAGATATACACCATTATGCAGAAAGCGGCTATGCAGCATGATGAGCCTTACAAGACCAATTTCTGCAGATAAAGCTCGGCTGCCCGAGCGATGCAAGAAAATTTTTAAAAAAAAACATTTCTGAATACATTTATAAGAACATTCTGGTTAACTTTTTCACGTTCGCGAGACTTACTGGAGTGTTGAAAATTATCTATAGCTGTCAAGATACTGATACAAATTAAGACAGAACCGTAACAAATTGTTCTCCAGCAGTACTGTAGTTCAAACAATATGCACAATATAATTTAGTATTAAAAAGAAATTAAAATTTTATATGACGATATAAGAAAATGTTGATTTAAATACAGTGTTTACTCAAAACGGCTAGTAAAATTCCTCTGTGCTGAAAAAAATAAACAGCTATGAAAATGGGGAAAACTATGGGAAACTCTCTCTCCACGTCCACGATTTTGGCAAATGTAAGATTCATAAGGATGATATTTTTCACTTCAAGAAAAACAAAAGAATACAATTAGTACATTAAAAAATTCACACTTGGCATTACTCATCGGCTTTTTTTAAAACAACAAAACAATTTAAGTTGTTAAATTAAATTCTTTTCCATACCAAATTATTAGCATCTTAACTACCACTCTAAATTCACTTCTCTAAGCATTGCTGTATGTCATATATTTTGAATTTTTCATGCAATACTGGATTTGACATTTATTAACCTACAATTTTTTCTTTCACTTTTCGAAGCGGTGGATGGAAAAACACAAAACAATAACGAACAATGTAACAGATGGAGACTTCGCAATCCCCAAACTGGACTGCCCGGTGTAAGGCTTCGCGAAAGATAATCCATATATAAATCGCAAAATAGCTGAATACACAGCATGTTCTGTAAATACTGCATAAACTCTGCGTTGCTGATACTACTTGCTATAAATAGATTAAAAATGAGTTCAAATAACTATACCTCTACTATAATGCCTATGCAGCAAGGAGGCACTCAAAATACATGGCGAGACGAAAGCTCTCCACAAATTTCGAGAAAAACATGAAAGAAAAATTACGACATCCTACCCAGTGCAACTTTATTTTAAACATAGTTATCAAAGCTGATTAAAATTGCCTTTGCATATTTTTTAACCATTCATAGCGAAGAATAGCTTAAGGAAAGCTTATGCTGTATTTACAACACATCCTATTTATTTGAGGAAAACAGTCTGGAATATAAAAATTAACGGACCTACTTTCTCCTACTGTATGATTATCTATTTAAGCCTTTGCCCTATTAATATGCTCGCGTTATCAGTGCGGTAGATCAAATGAATAGAAATTTGTATAGCTTAAATTTGTATATTAAATATTAATCATCCAAAATTACTCCACGCGTGAATATAATCCTATTAAGACTCAGTTCAAAGTCAATTATGTTATCAACTCAAAGGGGGTAAAGGGGGAAATAATTGATATCTTTAAGCAGATACTTTCATTGTATTATATACTAGCAACTATGCAGCCAGCCTTCGTCTGGCTTTTAAATGTACCGAAAAAATGCCTAGAGGGAACACCAAGCGTTAAATTTAAAAACTGCGCAGAATTTTACTCTGAAAAACATATTTATCCCAAAAAACCCCACAACTTTTTTAAAAAAATTTATTACATATAACAAAATTACAATGAAATAAACAACAACCCTTAAATGCAAATATTAATTATCCTAATAAATAAATGAACCAACTTCCCGTTGCAAAATCTTAAGAATTCAAATGGTATAAAGGAAGTTCAGAACTATGTTTCCTAAAAACATCACGCAAATTTTTTATTATATAATTAAAATTATACGTACTTTTCCATTTTGACGGCGCAAGCGATAAAGTCGCCAAAAATGGTACAACTGATGCCAAACGGATTATCCTCGCTGGGAACCTATTATGCCTCATTTTAAAAAACAAATGGCAGCCATTTATTATCAGATTGATTGTTTCTTACAGTTACATAGAATTTTTACCAGATAGTTCAATTTTATGCCCTAAGGCCATTCGCGGTAATTAAGTCAATTAGGATGCAATCACACTGCTCACCCGGAGACAAAAATACAGAAAAAGCAAAGTTAAGGGTTAAACTCATCAATTCTAATGAGAATGCACTAGCGAAGTAAAGCACTGTGGTTTTACATAATTTCTGAGTAAGCTATTCGTACGAATTGAAATAATTCTTGCATTTAAACTTTTATTCCAAATTAAGATTTAACTTGAAATTAATGTAGATAATTACTCAGAGAATTAGATTTTTGTAGAGTAGTTTACGTGAGATGAGATCACTTGGGATCACGTGATATGAAACGGCGAATCAGGATGTTGTACCATGAAAACATAGTACATTCTTAATGTATTTTTGCAAATTTATCGTCTTTATTTATTGTCTTTTTACAAAATTTTAAACGATATTAAAATGTTTAGTCTTCAAAACAAAAATTTCTTATAAATAACATTTGTTAACATTTTTTATGTGTATACTGTGTGTTGTCGCCAATAAAGTCTGCTTGGACGGCTAAGGGAAAAAGTACCAAATTACATAGTATAATTAAAACATAATATAAAAAAATACAATGAAATAAGCAATAAATCTCATGTTTTCAAGAGAAAACAGTCAGCAGTCCAATATCCAAAGCAATGAATGAAAAACTGTTGCCAAAATTAAATTTCTAAAAGAATGAAACTATCATCAGAAAACAATAACCAATCAAAATTGTGCTTTGTGGGTGATATAATTAAAAATATACAAACCACTTTGCCATTAGTTATTAAACAGAGAGAGGGGGGGAAAGGAAATTCTTTCAGTTGGTGCCTCGCGAGACACATGCGCGTCAGAATAAGCAGAAAGCAGATTACGATACGTGTATTGCGTGTCCAAAAATCAAAAGAAAATAAATCTGATGTGTACACCACATGACTTCCTTGTACGAAATATTAAATTATACGCATTTTTTTTTTTTTTCATTTCATTTAAACGTATTGGATTTAATTAAATCTATTTGGTCGATAGCGCATAAACCACAACAGAATGAATGCACTCTTTAAAATTCACTATATCAGTTTACCATAGCGACACTCTGACGCTAGGTTCACTTAACCCCGTTACATTTCGTTCATATTATAACTCAGAATGCATAAAATTTATATCATTTGAAGAATTATCTAACCATTGCCACATTTCTATTCAAATACTATAATAAATCTAGAACGATGTATAAAAGAAATTAAGCAAACACTTTTTCACAGACGATTCAATATTTCTCATTCAATTAATTCAGTTTTCACTTCAAAAAAAGGCAAAAATACATAAACACCCAAAATATCTACATTAAAGTAAATCTTAAACACTTATTTCCTTGAAAAAATTCCAGAATGGATTAAGTATGATTTAATTCGCAATAATAAATGAAGGCGTTATCTTTGTTGTTGCGAAGCTTAGTCTCTCTACATTGGCAACAAATCTACTATTCTGCTGTTTCAAATGTAAACAAACATTTCCACCATGTTATTTAAAAATAAGGCTTAACCCCTCTTTTAAATTCTTTAACAGCTTTTAAATTGTTGATAATTCTACAAATATTGCTTGCATATTTCCTAAAGGCATAAAAACCTTAACCGGATGATAAGAACAACGTAATTCAATCATTTTTAATGCAAAAAATGCACAAGTTACAAACATATAAGAGTAAAGAAACTGAGATTACTGAGCTGGATAACAGAGTGGATATATATAAACAGATTTATATACGTTCGGTGCGGCCAATTGCAAACAAAATAGGAGGTGCATATCTACCTGTTATAGCAGTCCTATATACAAAATTTCAATGTTCTGAGGCTACTCGTTTTTGAGTTATGAGATATACATACGTACGTACAGACACCACGAAAAATTCTCTTCAGAATTCCTTTTAAAGCAGTTTTATAATTTTTTTGGAGGAAAAGAGGCTGTTATTCTGTCCTTACATACAGATGTCACGCAAAAACATCGTTAAATTGCATTCGATAGCGGTCAAAATGGATATTTTCGTTGAAATATGCTGCCTGAAGCTTTTCGCGATTACAATACTTCCTTTTTACTTCGTACAAGCAAAAAAGCAGCATTTTATCTCATATTTTCAACAGAAGTCTGAATGAAAGACTGTTGCCAAAACCACAGTTCTAAAAGAATGAAACTATTCAAAATTATGCGTAAATTTAAAAAATAAAAATAAAAATCTGAAAGGTTTCAGCCACTTCCTTCAAATGACAGTAAAGTAACTCCAGGAGAATTATTAATGGAATAATTAATAGAGAAAGAGGCAAAGTAATTTTACGTTATTAGAAACAATAAAGAAATTGATCATAAATGCAAAGAATTCAGAAACTTTTGTATTTGATCAAGACGAATTTATAAAAAATGCACACTTAACATCAAAGTATCTTACAAATTACAGAAAGTTGGTTTTAAGCCTGGAAATCTTTTTACCGAGATAATAACAATGGAACAGTTGTATGTATTCGATAGTTGAGAAAAAATAATGAAGTGCCTAGAGATTCTTCAGTAAACAATATTTTGCATAATTATGACAAGATAACATTTGTTAAGATATCTTAAACACAGATACTTGGCGGCAAATACACTACAGATGAAATAGCTTTAAACTGAGCAAACTTGCAAAATAAATAAAAAATTAAAATAATAATAGTTTAAAAAAAAAAAAAAAAGACGCTTATATTCGAATGGAGCACAACGTTATTCAAAATTTGATGTCTCTAGGTACCGCTGGTTTTTTCACAATGCGAGAAACATAAATACATTCATGCAGATTCTTTATCTTTTAATTTCTTTAAACATAATCCAGGGCTCTAATAATTCGTGGCAACAATTTGAAAAGTGAAACGCCGTTTATAGTGAAAGGCCACAAAATGCCAAGGGCAAATTGTTCCTTTGGGCTAAAAATTAAAACTTTTTTGCCTTGTAAACTCAGGTTTTGTCCCTGAAGGAATTGTTTTCGTTTTGCGATTTTGCGTCGATTCACTACAAACGGTGAATCACTTTTCAAACTGTTGCCACAAAATATTATCGCCCTGAGTATTATTTAAAGAAATTAAATATTGAAAAATCTGCATAAATGTATGTATATTTCTCCCATTGTGATAAAACAAGGGTAAATAGAGCCATCGAATTTTGAATGACGTGATACTCCTACGAATATGGACACGTGGAAGACCAAATTTAGAATTTGTTTTATTATCGATTTCATATTTTGTAAAACTTTAACGAATTTTTGATTAACAAACTCAAGGATTTCAAAGCGAGCAATGGCAACGTTGTACAGAAAAAACATTTTTAGCTCCAGCGCGCGAGACTCTGTATCGGAAATTCCAAAGATGTGCTCAATTTAAAACCATAAGGTATTATAAGGTATTTCTCTCGCCTTCTTGACATGGCTTTGGGGTTTGGTGGTCTGCACGTTCAGCGCGTAATTGAGTTCCGTGGTTCGATTCCCGGTGAAGGCGTTGCATATTTTTCATCTTGCCTGCTTCCAAAAAATACCTAATGTCTCTACAACGCTATTTTGCGATATTGCTCTTGAACTGAATGTTATGGTTTAAGTGCAAAGAATGTGATATTTAATAAATAAAGCTAACAGACAAAATGTTAAAAAAACGCCCCTGTGGACGTAATTTAAAATCTGAAACCTTTGAGATGTTTTTAAATATATATATCTATATACTTTTATCATAAAGTTCTATCTGTATCGAAAATGACGGATCAATATACAATTAAAATAGAAGAAAACTATGATAGTAGAACCTTAGTTAAATAACCCCTTTTTTTTCCCTTCGCTTTTTCTTTTCCCCGTTTTAGGCCCTAATAATTTTTTCTTTTTCTTTTTTTAGCACAAACACAACTAACAATTTGCAACAAACAGCTGTGATTGTAAAAAAGTTGAGTTATTCTTAAAAGAACGATTTCGGATTCTTCCTTAATTCCTGAGCTTTTCATAAGTAACATTTATTTACATTAAATGGCACTCTTAATTCAGAAAATAAAATATATTATTAAACTCTAAGCTGACTTCCTTTTATTTCTGAAATAAATCTTCAGAAAGCATTACGTTTTTTTGGTTTAAAAAAAAAAAAAAAATTCAGAACACTTCAAGAATTTACATACAAATAACTTTGGTAGTGCTAATGGTATGGCATAGTTAAACAAAAATTCCATGAGTACTCTTGATGAATTTTAACATTAACTATTCAAAACTAATACTGTTATGAATTTTGTATAATGTAACATAAAAAGGTCTAAAGAACGAAACTTAAAAATACCGGAGGAAAAAGCTTACAGGGGCAAGTCTATTTAATATTAAGTAAATGTTATCTCTTTAAATTGGCGATATATCGCCAAATTGGCAAGTATTTTGGCAACTGAATTCTGTGACCAAATTTGGCGAGAAATCGCCAAAAGATGCCAAACTTTGTAACAATTTGGCGACATTTGGGTTCAGTCCCTGGATAATTATCCATTGGTACTGTAATTGAATAACTACAATTGATCCCTATGTGTAACTCTAACCGTATCTGACCGTTACATGTAACTTTAACCGTATCGGCGACATTTGGGTTCAGTCCCTGGATAATTATCATTGGTACTGTAATTGAATAACTACAATTGATCCCTATGTGTAACTCTAACCGTTACGTGTAACTTTAATCGTATATGCCTTCCAGTGATTTCGAGAAATGGAAGTTACAAGAGATTTCACGGTGGCCGGAGTAAAACTACACGAGCTCGGAGAGATCATCAGTTCTCACTTGTTTAGCTTAGCTTGAGATCGGAGTATTGAGATATCTCAGCGCAACCTTCGCTGTTTGGATGCGCTTTGCACTGTGTTGTGTTTAACATTATTAGTAGTTTGAAGTATTAACTACTGATTGTGCTCCGTTACACAAGCTGTACGAGTATTTTTGTGTAAAATTCCAGAATTGTAAAGTATTTCTTTTGGCAAAATAAATGTTATCAAATTTATTTTGCCAAAAGAAATACTTTACTTTACTTGCAAAAGAATACAGTTTACAAATACTTACTTTATTTGCCAAAAGAAATACTTTATTAAAGTATTTCTTTTGGCAAAATAAATGTTATCAAGTTTCCATCGGTTCTGTGTCATTCAATCCATTACGAACCCGTCCGCCCGCAACAATATTTAATTGACGCCGTTTCAATTCAGTATTTATATAGAAGTCATTCAGTTTTAATATAGATGATAATATGATGAGTCCTTAAATCAGTCAGTCCTCTTTCTTCATTATCTCCACAGCGCAGGTTTTCAACCAGGAGGGAATTTCATAGTTAAAGGTGAAATGCGGTTAGCATTTTATTTACCTGTTAAGTATTTAGTTTTACTTTATGAATATGAAAAAAAAAAAAAAAAAAAAAAAAAAAAAAACTTCTTTTACTCATGTTTTAGTATTTATTAACATATTCTAATTTTTCTTGTTTAGTTTATAAGACACATTAAAAAAATGGACTAAATTTAAATAAATATATATTTTTCGAGTTTGGGAACTGGAGAAAGGCGAAGAATGATCTAGGAATGCTGAAAGGAGTGCATGAAGCAGAAAAGGTAGAGTACCCCGACTCTACAGAAATAGAGGAATTGAGTACTGAAAACTAAACAACAGCAAAATTCTATTATGCTTTTGTTCAAAGAACTGATGTGAAAGGTAAGATTTCATAACGGGATTAACAAGAGGTCGAGTGGAAGTGGATTTTATCAGTGAACTGATCTCTCTTAGCTACACATAATACAATATACGTTCCATTTTTCTATCATCATCAGTTCGTCACAGTTAAACATACACTTCATTTTAATTATTCATTTAATTAGGTTGCATCATTTCATTTTTAATATGCTTATTTCATCAAATAATAATTAAAAACAAGTTTTACTTTTCATTATAAAATATATGAGATGTTCATAGCTTTGAACAGATTGAAAATATTTACTCAGATTCTGTACTTCTCACTATAAAATATTTTTATGAGTTGTTCATTGTTTTGAGCAGATCAAAAATATTTACTTTAATTCTCATATTCCATTGCAATGTTTCATACTTAATTGCTAATATATAACTGTAAACACATTCATATATTTTAATGTAATGTTCATACCAGAGATTCTAAGAAAAAATTCATTGAAATGATAGTATCAGTATGGGAAGAAAAAAAAAAAAAAGAAGAAGAAGAAGAAGACCGATGGCCCATAACAAGGGGAAGCGGACTGCAATGACGCGCATCCTTAACAACAGCGACAGTTTGGGAAAAAAAAAAAAAAAAATTCTCAAAACTTTAAATTAGAAAAATAATCAAAGAGTACTTTTTTAAATTCATACTCACTTAAAAAGAACACTAGAGAACCAGCAGAAATATCGATAACACTTGAAATTTTCGGTCGAATTTAAACAAACTACACCTGAATCAGATATTAAACAGACATAAAAACGACAGAGCTCTATTCCTCGTTGTTTACCTGTTTTTCTATTTTATATTAAAGACCTTCAACAAGTCACAAATATTTTGCAAATATAATCCAAACTCTCTAAAACACACCTTTATTTCCGTTCTCATTCTGTCCTGCTGTCCAATGCAAATGGATACATTTTCTGTATAGTAAAGGATCCACACATATATCTTTGAAAAGAATTGTCTTTTGAGGGCTGTTTGCAGAAGACTGCTGAACTAACAGTAATCTCCGCTTCAATGACATTTTCAACTTTTATCATTTATTTACGGCCACACTTTTGTGAGCCTCGCGACAGATATATGAGGCAACTGAATACCTCCCGGAACATTCTACTAAGACATTAACGGGACAAGAATCCTTTCCCCACCGTTATGCCTGGATAAAGGGCGTGTTATGTAGATGTACTTGCAACAATAAAATTTGAAAAATCATGATTTTCGAAGAAAAGAATCTAAAATATAATACACAGACAGTGATTTCGCAACTGCATATATTTTATGAAGGACGTCAAGAACGAATAGCATTTCTGCCAATGTTTTGATTTCTTTCTTATAGACGTCTAGTACGCCAAATTCTATGTATAATATTTATCCTAAACATATTAAACAAAAAGTTCGTAAATAATGCATACATGATTGTAGACTGAATTTCGGTTAATAAAGCTACTTGTTAATTAAAAGATTTCCTTCTCCCTCTTTTTAAATAAAATTGTTTCATACATTCAATCTGCGTTCTATAGCCCTTGCTTCTACAAATTTGTCAAAAACTGTTATTCTAAGTTCAATACTTCATCTATTGCACTAACTGCAGAGTCAAATATTATTCATTTGCTTCGTTAATCGTGATAATATTATTAATTTTTCTAACATTGTAGGCCAGACTCTTAATTAATTTGTGTGTGTGTGAGTCTAACATATTTTGAATTTTGGACACTACTGTGTTATCGTCAATAAGTCAATAAGTTCTTCGAGAGAACAAAAAAAAGTTTGTACAAAGTGTTCACATACACGTGAAATGAAGCTATTTCGGCTTCCAAATAGTATAAAATAATGATTCAAGAAGAACACTAAAATGATTTTCATAATTTCCAGCTTTTTATAGTTACTGGAAATAAAGAGTAAAAGGCGAAATGCAACGTTCTAAAAATTTCTTTTCATCATATGTGCTATTGGAAGCAGCATCATAAATTACAAAAATTAAAAACGTGATGACCAAGGATCATGCATCATGATTTAAAATAATTATTCTGTTTTTATATCTTACAGCTAATCAGTCACCAATCAGAAAACTACACGAAGTCCTCTCCCTCCCCTTCGGCACATAGCTTTCGCATGCTGTGCTAATTTTTTAGTCGGTAAACCAAATTAATTTACTTAGTTGTATGGAATAATTCAGTCAAAAATATAAATATCTGATTAATGATTAGTTTATTATCTAAGCATTTTAGGTAACCAATTGAAGTCTGAATATCTAATTATTATTGATGTAATTATCGCAATACATGAGTCCCTTTCCGAGACATACAATTTGAAACATTATTCTTTTTTGAGTAACCACATAAATATTTCGTCCTCGTATAAAGACTGACGGAATTTTTTCAAAGCGGAAAATGTGATAAATTATTAATGCTTCCTCTGCTTTCGCCAGGATTCAAACTACGAATCTTCCAGCTGCTAGCTGAGTATGCTAACTAGTTACATAAAGAAAGCACGTATCGGGAAGAACGGTAATTCCTTATAGCCGTTATGAAATTTCAGGTTTCACATAACGGTGCTGCCATCTTTAAGCGAATTCACAGTTTTCAAATAAGGTGGCAGCATCTTTATGCAAATGAAGTGATTTTGTACAAAGCTGCAATAGTTTTAGTTCAACATTTAGTTTTAAGTGAAAAAACGATAGTCGGATTTGTATTGCAGATACATAATTTTTTAAGACACTGAAAACAATACCTAAAGTAGGTTCCTGTACGGAACATTTTATCACAATCCTGGTCATTTAATGCAAATAAGGTCGCGAATTTTTTAAACACACATGTTCGGAAAGGAATACCCTAATTTACAATTCAATTATTTATATCTCCCTTTCAAAGTTTTGTGGATTAAGTACAAAAATCATTAAATTATGGATAACAAATATTCGACATCTTCAAATTTCAGATGATCACAACTGCAATAAGTGTATTATACATAATTAAAAACAACAGCTGGCACTGCACATAATTAAAAATAACGCACTCAGAGAAATGCATATTCATGCAAAGAAACAATTCATTTCATAACGAGTCGCTGCAACCAAACGGTAACACAAACACGTTTCTTCGTCCGGCGCGCTAGTAAATTGAGCTCAGATCTCGTTTTGCGATAAGAATGCCGGTCGCTCGACAGCAGTGCATCTTCGAAATCAACAACGTGACGTCATTGATCGGAACCAGTCTATAATTATGGCCGCAGTTCCATTTCGCAATTAGCGCGCGACGATCAAAATTCGAATCTAACCACACATGCACATAACAGCTTTCAAATTTTAGAAGTTTAAAAAAAAGAAAGAAAGAAAAATGAGTACTCTCGACAGCCTCGCACGCTTTTTAACCTCATCCTCCCATTTCCTCTTACATCACTTACGAGTTTGGATGCCAAAAATTCGTGTTCTTCTATTCTGAGACTGGAACACGTGGTTCCCAAATAATATTCATTCTTACCAAAGCCTTTACAAGCAGAAGTGGTTTTTGTGAATGAATGCTTTTGCCATTCCGAAGATCCGTCTTGAATTACTGAGAAACCGAAAAATATACAAACTTATTTTTTAAGTATAATAATAATACTTCAAACTGCTATAGCCAATCTCGAATATTCTTCCATACAAACAACCTAGTTCAAGTTTATAAAAAAAAAAAATGAGAATCTTCAATTAGCAACGAAGAGTTCTTCACTTTGCTTAGTTTCTAATATGACAGATTAAAGAAGAAAAGAGATCTAGCCACTTCATTATTTTTTACTTGAAAACAATATTTTGATAATTTCTCTTCTCTCAATGCAAATGAAATTCTCCAAGTGAAGAGAAGCACCGGGCAAAGGTCATTAGGGGCATAGAAAAGTCAATTTCCTGAGTGACTCAGTTTCGAAGAACGTGACTGGGTCTTTTACGAGAACAGCCGCAACTGAGTGCAAGTCACGCACGGTGACGAGAGTATTTCTGTTTAAGCGCTTTACGACCCCCTCCGATCCTCAGAACGCACACCTTGCTTTTGTTTTAGTATCAAGGGGATGACACTTCAAAGGGATCATGTACAAAGTACGTAGCGCATTTTCTTCCCATATTTCCGTTTAATTTCATCTAATTCGCAAGATTACTTATTTTCTATCAATACACAAGGAAAGACTTACTCTGAAATAATCAATGTCTTTACTGCATACAGAACATCGAGCGATCACACCGGATCTTGGAGGGTTAATGAGAACAAAGTTATGGGCTATTAAAATAATTCCAGCTGCGTATTCTCCTAAGTCACCATGGCAGCTTCTAATGAAATTTTAAACACGAATTAGAAAAATAAAAATATTATTTTATATAATAAATTGCGACGAAAAACTTCTGTCGGATCATATCAGTAATTCTTCGTTTACAATCTAAATAGGAGAGGAGTACTTTTCAATAGTTCAAAGAATAGATTTGGCGGCTCGCCTTAAATCCTAAGTGAGCTGTTTCATACTTGGAAAATAAACTCAAAATCTACTGCTCCATTCTTCTCTCCACGAGAGAAGGAATTCATATTCTGGAGCAGTAAGTCGATGTTCGATTACTGCCAGCACCCTCTGAATGTAGAAATTTTGGAGATGCTGATCTTACTTCAAATTATCCGAAGAAAATGGTTTTTTTAGGTTAAATGTAAGATTTGCAACAGAAAAACTTTTATGCTAACTGAAATAGGTCAAGTCAACAGAAAAGTAAATTGCTTTGAGTTAAATAATTAACCTTTTAGGTAGTTTTCATGGTAAGAATAGAATATATATCGAAACCTGAGCTGCAGGATATGCAGTTTATTAATCCAGCGTTTTACTGCTAACAAGAGCTTTATCCACCCATATAGTCAGCACATAATGCATCACTATGTTTTCCATACACAACGCGATTAATAATATCCGGACACTTCCGTAATAGCGTATACATGCCTGAACGATAAAAATTATTATAAGGTAAAAAATTATTACCTCTTCCAGCTGCGATGACAGTGGCTACTCCACTAGAAAGGCTATCCACTAGATTTCAGTACATATGTTGCGATTGAATAAGTGTTCATTCTTACAAAAAGGCAGTATTCAATTTTGGGCAGTGTAGCCTGGCTCGTTTATAAGATTCCATTTCATGCTATAAATGTTCAATAGTACTAAGATCAAAAACGTTGAGCAAGGCAGTCCGTTTCCAAAATATCCATATTGGAAAAACATATATTGAAATCATGTTCTATAAGGGTCAGACCGTGCTAAGCCTCCGCATGAAAGTGCTGCCACAATGTATGTAAAACTGAATTGACAAGAATATTAAGATATACATCTGTGTCCTCGCTTCCCTTCACAAAAACCAATCTTCAAGGCTTAATCACAAAATAAGGTAATGTCATAATGCTTCCTTCGCCAAATTTGACTTGATTATCAATGCATTTTCAGCCAGAAACATGTTTGGATTCTTTGTTTCACATAACACGTCACAACTTCCAAGTTTTATCTTGCTTTTACAACATGCTAAGCAATGCTTGGCGTTAACGGTGTTACTGTACAGCTTATGTGTTCAAATACTGCAGCTCTAGAAGACCTGCCATCAAGTTGACATTGTATCCAAAAGCATTCTGTTTTTTTTTAGTCCTAAGGGATTTGAATCCCGAAGGACTATTACTTTCGTTTTGGCATTTTGCGTCGGACGGATAAATGTCGGTTCACTTTTCAAACTGTTGCCATAAAATGTTAGAGTCCTGCATTATATTTGAAGAAATTAAATAATGAAAATCTGCGTAAATGTATGTATATTTCTCACATTGTCATAAAATAACGGTACATAGAGTCATCGAATTTTGAATAACGTAATCCTCCAACGAATATGAGCATGTGGAAGACCAAATTTGAAATTTGTTTTATGATCGATTTCCTATTTTTTAAAACTTTGACGAATTTTTGATTAACAATCTCAAGGATTTCAAAGCGAGCAATGGCAACGTTGTGCAGAAAAAACATTTTTATCTCCAGCGCGTGAGTCTCTGTATCGGAAATTCTAAAGATATGCTCGTTTTAAAACTATTTTGCGATATTGCTGTTGCACTGGATCTTATGGTTTAAATGCGAGGAACATGATATTTAATAAAGAAAGGTAACACACAAAATGTTAAAAAACGCCCCTTTGGACGTAATTTAAAATCTGAAACATTTCCCTTTTTTTTTTTTTTTTTTTTTTTTTTTTAAAGTCCAAAGGGATTTGAGTCCCGAAGGACTATTACTTTCGTTTTGGCATTTTGCGTCGGACTCCAATAAATGTCGGTTCACTTTTCAAACTGTTGCCACAAAATGTTAGAGTCCTATTATATTTGAATATAATAGGATTTATATTTGAAGAAATTAAATAATGAAAAATCTGCATAATGTATGTATATTTCTCGCATTGTGATAAAACAACGGTATCTAGAGCCATCCAATTTTGAATGACGTAATCCTACTGCGAATATGGGCATCTGAAATCCCAAATTTGAAATTTGGAATTTGTTTTATTATCGATTTCATATTTTGTAAAACTTTAACGAATTTTTGAGAAACAAACCTCAACGATTTAAAAGCGAGCAATGGCAACACTCTATGGGAGGAAAAAACCTTTTTATCTCCAGCGCGTCGAACTGTGTATCGGAAATTCTAAAGATATGCTCATTTTAAAATTATTTTGCGACACTGCTATTGAACTAAATTTTACGGTTTAAATGCAAAGAGCATGATATTTAATAAATAAAGGTAACACACAAAACGTTAAAAAAACGCCCCTTTGGACGTAATTTAAAATCTAAAACATTTCAGATTTTTTTTTTTTTTTTTTTTTTTTTTTTTTTTTTTTTTTTTTTTAGGTTTCTCATCTGCTTTATATTGTAAGATTTGAATGCAATTACTTCCTTTTACATCCACTTTTAGATGCACTGTTGTATCAGTGGGCAAAGCTCGTATCTCTTGGTGATCCGGAGAATTTTGATTCCATAATATATTTAGGATATTCAGGCAGTTTTCATACCTCAAAAGAACTGAAGCACGCGAAGAAATTTGTTTTTGGTGAAGGAAAAATCATCCTTTCATTAACGAAGCTGAACAAAATACATCACACGTGATGATCTATCCAAAAGTAGGATATCACCTATTCACGAGCAATACGACAGACTACTGAAAGTTAATGAAATACAGTAACACTTTCTTTAAAACTCACATAAAAATTAAAATCAATAATTTTTTTTTAAAATTTTTAATTTTTTTTAAAAAAATACACTTTATTTGTAGACTCACAGAAAACCATTCGCACATACTTTTCATTGAAATAACTATGAGTCCCCTTGTGCTCTCAGAATTTTACTCACAAATCCTCGGGATACCATATTCTTTCCAGCTGGAGGATTTTTCACATGAAAACCAAACGAGGTAAATTAGACTATTTTCGCTGTAGCAATTGATGTGACTCAAGATTAGATTTAGCCCATTTCACAGTCAGAGTTTTTATCAGTGGTGATAACAGGAATATTTACTGAGTTTGGTGCACTATTTCGTAACGGGTGAAATCAACTTTTAGGTGAAAATAATAGAGATAATCGAGAAAATGGGAAGAGATTCACCTCATTTTTCCCATATATTTTTCTTTCAAGAGAAATGAAGGTGGCCAGAATAATATGCAAATAATCGCACCGCGTTTCTTAACATTTTAGTATGTTATAGTAGTTCCTCTTGTAATCATGTTTTTGCTAAAATAAAGACAAATATAACCAAACGATTGCAAAAGTAAAAGGCTGGAAGATATAAAAGAAAAGATAGAAAAGGGGAAGCACACATAATGCAAATCATCTGAAGTACTGTATTGTCCGAGGTAACACTTAATGAATGTATTATCTCCTTTATAATTCATTAGTCCTTCCTTTCCTTTGAATACTGTACAGGCAGCGGATAAAATATCCATTTCAGCATTTGAAGTCGAATAATGCAGAAAGGAAGCGAAAGACCTCCCAAAAAGGTTGCACCTTCCATTTTATTCGAGTTTTCCACTATCGAGATAGCATTATTTCACACTGCCGAACATAACAGGAATTCTCTTACAGAAATCCATGCTGTAACTAGCAATATTTTTAAATATAGGGATAGGGACCAGAATGAAAAATGCATACACAGTTCGAAAAAGTGATCTAAAACCCCCTTTTTTTCTTCTTCCCTAAGAAAGGAAATTCGCTACTATAATCCTTATCATTTTGCTACTTATCATGTATCTTTTAAAATAATTTCACGGCACAGGGGCGAGGGAAATACTATAGTTATTAATAACTTGAAAAGAATTACACACGTTCTCAGTAATATGAAAATTGCATCTACCTTTTATCCGTTTCAAAAACATATACATTAAACATGAATAGTTTTATTACGTAACATGTCTCATTGTCTGGTGTCTATACTCAGCACCATCCATACTTGCATCGCACTTGGTTCCAAGATGTGTCACCACATAATAAGCGCGTCCACTGTTACGACAGGATGCAGACAATAGTGTACAGGTAGGAAAATTAAGGCAGAAAAAAAAAAAAAAAAAAAAAAAAAGAGAGAGATATGAAGAACAGCGGCGACAGCGAGATGTTGATTTGAAGAAAAATGCTGTTGCCGCAACAAAAAAGTCTGATGATTTTTCAGTTTCGAAAATGTTCAAATCCGTAAGTGTATATACATATATTGTGTGTATATGTAGTATTTCTTTCTTCCATTTCTTCATTTTTAAAAATTTTTTATATAGGCAAAAAATAAAAAAATTCTTATTTGATTTGTTTTAAGTAAAGACCTTCTAAAATAGCTCGTTTTCATCTCGTGAAATATTCTATTCAGTTCAAGTATGATTCAATGAGTAAACGACTATCAAACGATTTAAAAAGAAAAAATCTGATGCATACACCACATGATTTCTTTGCACGGAATATTAAATTATACACATTTTTCTTGCATTTCATTTAAACTTATCTAGATTCACTTAACAGCGTTACATTTCGTTCATATTATAACTCAGAATGCACAAAATTTATATCACTTGACGAATCATCTAATCGTTGCCACATGTTATATTCAAATACTATAATAAAACTAAAACGATGTATAAAAGAAATTAAGCAAACGAAACCAAAAAGAAACAGTTTTTCACAGACGATTCAGTATTTCGAATTCAATTCGAATTCTCACTTCCCGACAAAGGAAAAATACATAAAAACTGAAAATATCTATATTAAAAATTACGAAGTAAACAAGGTTGTGGAGTCAGTGGGGAAAATGACCGACACCGACTCCTTCATATATATGTAAACATGTACACATGGGTACAGCTTATTTTTTTTTATTATAAAAGAAGTAATAAACGCTACAGAAAAAAATTGATGCATAGCAAATTTTTTATATTAATTATCATTTATTATGAAATGGAAAAACTGGTATTAGTAATTTCTAAGAAACAGTAAAACTTCGACATGATCTTCTTTGTTAGAGTACCATAGATCCGATTTGATAAACTTCAGAACTGAGAAGAGTGTTTCCACACTTACTTGAGTAGAAAAACAGCTGTTACTGTTACGGCTACTTCCTTTAACTTTTCAGAATAGATTTTTAGAAGTTATAAAAGAGGTGTCTTGCAAGAGCAGTTAATTTATCTATTTCTTCAAATACCGTGTATAAATCTTGTTTGTATTTTTTCATTTTTATATCTAAAGGCTCTCGGTTCTTTATTTTCATTTGCTTTGCCTTAGCCGTTTCAATACCATCCAAATACTTCTCAAAATCTAATTCATCAGTGGAGGAGGATGATAGAGACTCAGTTGCAATATCTGCAGTTTGACAGTCCTGATTTGAATACTCCACTTGTTCTGAGAATAAGTTCATTCTTAATAAAAATTCATAGATGGTTTTCTTTGCCTTTTTTAATTTGTTTGTCATCCAACAAAATTCGGCGTTTTGGATCTACATATATTGAACCCAGCGCGATCTTATTGTCTAGCAAACTAGTTTCTCTTTTCTTCACTGAAGAAATGATTCCTTCTGCAATAAACCTTCCATTTCAGAAAAAACAAACATCACATTCTTCCACTCTTGCCTCTTGTTAATTCTTCAGATTTTAGCTTTTTGGTAGCTATATACGGTACAGAAAGAAGAGTTTCCAATTCTGAAAGATCATTCCACAGTCTGTTAGCGAAACATTAGGGTTATCTCCGTCTTCTAACATTCTCGTCTCCTGTTAATTCTTCAGATTGTAGCTTTTTTATGGCTATATATGGTGTGTAAAGAAGGGTTTCCAGTCCTGCAAGGTCTTTCCACAGTTTTTCTGTTAGTGAAATATTATTTACATCTTCTGAAAAAGTTCTTAACCCTAACAACCACTTATATCATCAAATATGTACTTCTCCATTGCGTTCCTCCTTTTCCTGCTCACTTCCTAAGAATGGCAACAATTTTGGGAGTTCTTGCTGCTTACCTAAATTTACCAATGAGATAAGTAACTAAATGAATCAGTTTAATCAATAATGGCAAATATCACATCCATCCTGCTCCCTTATATTTATTTACTAATATGTCAATAAAATAGAAAGCAACTATTTATTAATGCATATAGTCTATAAATAAAAATATTATCTCAGTTTGTCATTAATTTTCTTTTCATTTCACTTTAATTTCATTTCAAATTCAAACTGTTCAACAAAAACTGGAGTCGGAGTCGTCGTGTTTCTTAGCAACACGGACTCCTTTTACCACAAAATCTACCCGACTACGATTCCGACTCCACAGCCCTAGAAGTAAATCTTAAACACTTATTTCCTCAAATAAATTCCAGAATGGATTAAACATGATTTAATTCGTAATAATAAAAGAAGGCGTTATCTTTGTTGTTGCGAAGTTAGTTTCTCTAGATTGGCTACAAATCGGCTATTTTGCAAAGTTTGAAATGTACACAAACATGTGCACCATGGCAAAATTAATTACCGCACTTAAACAACTTTTAAATTGTTAATAACTCCAAAAATATTGCTTCTAGAATTACGAAAGGCATAAAAGCCTTAACCGGAAGATAAAAACAACATAATTCAATCATTTTTAAAGCAAAAAATGTACAATTTACAAACATATATGAGTAAAGAAACTGAGATTACTGAGACGGATAACAAAGTGGATACATATATAAATATATTTATATACGTTTAGTGCGGCCGATTGCAACCAAAATACGAGGTGCACATCTACATGTTATAGAAGTCCTATATACAAAATTTCAACGTTCTGAGGCTTCGTTTTTGAGTTATGCGAGATACGTACGTACAGACGCCACGAAAATTTCTCTTTAGAATTAATTTTAAATCAGTTTTATAATTTTTTTTGGGGGGAAAGAGTCTTTTATTCTGTTCTTACTTACAGATGTGACGCAAAAACATCGTTAAATTGCATTCAATAGCGGTCAAAATGGATATTTTCATTGCAATATGATGCCTGAAACTTCCGCGATTACAATACTTCCTTTTTACTTCGTACAAGGAAGTAAAAAGGCTCTTTATCCTAAATGATATTTAAGAGCAATAAGGACTTAAATTTTTCTTTCACAATCAGCTGCTATATAAGCTTAATTATTTTATATTTTTTTTTATATATTTTTCACTGTAAATAACTGATATGCTCACTCAGTATATATACGACAAATGCACAACTTATTAAAAAATTAAATTTGAAACATTATTATTTTTTCTATTATTATACATAACACTATTAATGAATGATGAATTTATATAATATTATACACTTTATATACTGTATATACTTTGAATCTAAAAGCGATAAACTTTGAATTTTACTATTCATACAATTATAAATACACATTCATATGATTACAAAATTTTATTAGAAATCTATTATATGTGTAATTATTTGCAATCTTTAAAAACTGTAATAACATGAAAGCATATTTATCCCTACAGAACAAAGACAATTTTTTTTTTACATTAGTACAAGTATGAGATATTTTAATGTTTCTAACTATATATACTTAGGTATCCTAAACAATCCTAAGTTAACAATGTAATTTAAGCAGATTTCGTCGCATTAAGAGAGAGAAATCATAGAAAGAGTTTCTTTCGTTACTGAACAACTTTCTAATTCCTTCCGAATGCATAAGAATCAGAATTTTTGAATGACTATTTCCATTAGGACTAAAGGAAAAAAAAGGGGAGGATCCTTTGATTTTTTACTGGACGAACTAACTTGAAATCAAAATTCTCCTCGTTAACTACTGTCACGTAATTTACTGTTTTTATAGCATTGCAGAACAACTGCTTAGCAAAACAGTAGAAATAGCATAATTAATTCATTCTCTTGAAGACAGAATTGGAGTCTTCAAATGCCATGCCTAATATATTGTTACAGATTTTGTATAAATGTAAATAATTTTAGTGAAATTATATGTAAAATTGTAGTATCTTTTGTATAATGTAACACGAAAATCTAAAAAAAGAGAGGCTTTGCTTTTTCCCCCCTCCTTCTAGTCCAAAGGAGCTTGTCCCTATAGGACTATTGTTTTCGTTTTACATTGGTTCACTATAAACGTCCATTTCACTTTTCAAACTGTCGCCACCAAATGTTAAGAGTCCTGCATTAAAAAAACATTTTTAGCTCCAGCGCGCGAGTCTCTGTATCGAAAATTCTAAAGATATGCTCAATTTAAAACTATCTTGCGGTATTGCTCTTGAACTGAATTTTATGTTTTCAGTGCGAAGAACGCGATATGTAATAAATAACGTAACAGACAAAATGTAACATCCCGCCCCCTGTGGACGTAATTTAAAATCTGGAACCTTTCAGAATTTTATTTTATCCCCCCCTAATCAGAATGTTATTTCTCTTTCTGAACCGAAAATTTCTTACAACGGGAAGGACTATAATTCCCCCCCCAATTGCTGGAACTTAACAGACATTATTTCTTTTCTAATCCAATCCAGGCTTGACCCACAAACCTTAAATATATATTGCAATTATATATATATATATATATATATATATATGTTGTATGAACTTAAATCCATTTAGTGCGAATACAAGTTATTATTACTTGCGCAATTGCTGCAAAGTTAGTTAATAATAATTTATTTCCTAAACAGTATTGATTAATTGATTAATTGATTATATTATCTCCTAAGTTTAATTAAAGTAGAATTATTTTAAAAGTGTGCATCCATACTGGTAAGTTATATTTTGAAAGATGTTTTGAAGTAATTTGAAAGCAAAATGTTAATAATGTTTTAACGGGGACTGGAGTTAAATCATCAGGAAGAATAATATTACAATTGTAAAAGTAAAAATTAAATTATCTTTTTTATAATAATTAATTTATCTTTTTTATAATCTTCTATGTTTATTTCAACTTTACTTTGATTTCGATTTCATAATGACAATTTCCAATGTTTAATTTCTACAAATAATATAGTACTCAAATACATAAAGATGATAGTGTCGGGGACGATTACTCGAGTTTTACAGGATTTCTCTACAGTAATTGATTTTTACTCCAAATTGAATTGACTAAAATGCTTCATGAGAATAAGTTCTTTGAGTAACAACTATTCGCGGAAATATTTGGCCTGACTAGAATTGCCGGTTTGGCTTTAACTTATAACTCGAGTAAAGACGAAACACTTTCATATTTACGTATTTTTATCAATTATTGATCATTGAACGGGAGTTGGTTTGTTCCCCTTGAAAAGTCAACTAATTTCCGATCAATGACAATAATTACATGTTTTAATTTTTACTTTTACAATTGTAATATTATTCTTCGTGATGATTTAACTCCAGTCCCCGTTAAAACATTATTAACATTTTGCTTTCAAATTACTTCAAAACATCTTTCAAAATATAACTTACCAGTATGGATGCACACTTTTAAAATAATTCTACTTTAATTAAACTTAGGAGATAATATAATCAATTAATCAATACTGTTTAGGAAATATAACTTTTACAATTTTTAATTTAGCGTTTACTGTTTTACACAAAAACTTGCCCACCCTGAACACCAAAATTTGAACAAAATACTAACTTTTAGATATTCAAAAGAATTAATTTTAAGTCGACGCTTGTAGCACTAAGTTTACAGATTGCATTGAAATGAGACACCTTCCACGATTCTCTGATCAGGCTTAAAATAACCGTCAGCGTCGATGGTGTGTTTGCGGAATACACGTGGGATTACGGAAGTATTTTCGTCCCACAGAAATACTCCCTTTTAACTCATGCAGCGTCGGTGCCTGAGCAGTCTGTTGTCATTAAATGCAAATTGTCGAGATACTGGTACAATTCAACTGAAAAATTTTAATATTCATGTTAATAAGCTTTTTATCTAAAATTAAATGTTTCTTGACATTACTTTCAGTTACTTTCGAAACGTGGCTCAAATATCCTTCAAAAGTTTCTTTCACAAGTAAATAAAAGCCTTTTTAAGCATTTTCTACAAGCTTTTTTTTCATCTATAAGCTAACTATTTGATTGAAACGAAGGTAGTGTTCCAAATTCAGAAATTTTTTTATGCAAAATTTAAGCAGATATTATATTTGGAATAAATAAACATACTATTACACAAATATTCTAAATTAGCAATTAAAAGAATACAGTTTGAAAGAAACTTTCAAATGCTGTTCACACTTTCTTCCCCCCCCCCTTTTTCTTTTTTTAATTTTCAGGGGTAAGGTTAACATACAAAATATTCTGGGAAAAGTTCTCTAAAGAGATAAATTTATCACAACATTGTGACATTTTACCTTTACTACTGAATCATCACCCTTGCAACACTAAACACATTTTGAATTCTTTTGAAAAATCAGAACGTTAATCAATATTTAACAATATCATCTACGTGACAGTAAAAATATTACATTAAAAAAAGACAAGAAAAGAAACAAAGAAAAATCTCTGAATTGTTTTAAAATGGTGATAAAGAAATCATTTTAAAACATCCATTCTTTCGATGCAAAATATTATACTTCAACAAATATATAAATATTTCCTTAAATTAAACATTATTTTATACTGCCTTATTACTTATTCATCCTATAATCAGGAATTCTGCCGCAACTAATTATGTATACAAAAAATTCAGCCTAAAACATTAAAAAATACCCTACAGTAATTTAATGGTCTACCTTACTGCGGTACAGAGCTATTCGAATCTAAAATGTAAATTACGCTTTTTTCTGATATTGCAACTAATAAGCAGAGCAGTTATATCAAAACCTATAAACAGATTTGCTTACAAATAATCTTTTAAAGTTATATTTTTTCTTTTCTCTGACCTGCTATGGATGCCAAAAAGAAAAAGCTTATTAATTTATTCCAATGCAATAATAAAAGATGATAAACACTTGGAAGTTTTTACATCCGCGAAAGATTTCCGACCCACCTGGCTGAGTTGTTAGTTGACAGTGACAGCAACTAGGACTTCTAGCCATGGCCAAACCCATCTTCGCCTCGTCACCAGCGCCCACAGGTACTTACTTCGGTGTTGAAGCGGATGTTACCATCGGCGTTATCGAAATAAAGAACAAAAATATAACTCGAGAGGCCTCCTTCCCCACGTATATTACGTCACTGCGATTGTCTCGCACTTTAATTCGTGGAATAACAGAATGGGCTGTAGCTTCCTTTTTACGGCTCAGGTCATGGACTGTTATATTTCATAGCACTGGGGCATTGAGTAAGAATGTTTAGAATCAGATTTCCATTTTAAAAATAATCTACTTTTAATATTTACCACAATCAATAGAAATTTTATAAACAGTTCCGGGTCAAGGGAAAACAAAACAAAACAAATGAGAAAAAAGAAAAAGAAAAAAAGAAAAAAAAAAAAAAAAAAAAACTGAACTACAAGACCCACGTGTGGGTCGAATGAATAAAACCGTCGAACGCTGTTATGTATCAATATTTAAAAGCTCTAATAGTGTTCAGGAGTTCGATTCCCAAAAGAGGAATGGCTGTCAGCATAAGTAATTTGTTTCCGTAATAAAAATGCCCCCTCACACCTATTTATCTAATAAGAGATATCAATGATCGTCTACTTTTAACATTTAACATTTATCACAATTATAAGAATATAATAATTATTACAGATTAATATTTGTTATGCAAATATTCGTCAAAAGTTGGAATAATTTTAAATAAATGATATATTTTAATATCCAATTATGAAAAAATTAAAAAGTTATTATGTATGAGCATTATATTTTTATAACTACCAAAATTATTTATAAAAGAATTTCTATAATTAAATCTATCTCACGGGGCCGGCTTAACGGAATCATAGGCCTTTATAGTATTATGTGGCTCTTACCTACACCAACTTACTCAAAAATAAAAATAAATTTCCAAAATATGAGCGCTACACTCTCGGAGCCTAGGCCGTATCTCGGAGAAGGCGTCGTTACCTCATCATCTTAATCCAAAATACGTGTCTAATTCCATCAGCTTCCAGCCGTGAACAGCATTGTCTCAAAAGAAGGCATGACATAAAAGTCCACAAAACATTATTAAAACTGGCGCCTGATAAAAAATATTTCAATATGTCCATGAGCCTAATTAAAATACTTAAGAAGTCTGACCAAGTTCTCATTATTGATTCTTCTCCAGAATTTAAAAAGTTCTTAGAGAATATGAAGGATTCAAGTAGTATTAATTATTTTTTTAAATCAAAGTAATGGCAAATTTGTATTCACATCTTTAAGTCATTTAAGAATACTCAATAATTAAAAGACTTTAATACACGATAACATAACTAACTGATTTAATTTTTTTTCATCTAAAATAAACTTATTACTTGATTTTAAAGTTTTTTAATAAACTAAATTTATTTCTAACAACTTTAATTTTATTTATTAAAAAAACTATTTTATGCATTTCTTCACTATTCAAGCCGATAGTTCTTTCAGTATTTATGCAGTAAACGACGATTATCAAACTAATCAGTATTTTGAGGAAGACTGCCTCTCTCTCTCTGAAAGACAAGACATCGCCTATTTACTCCCGGCTACACTGTCTCCTTAAAAGTTGAACACATATCTATTTGCATTCAAAATTCTACTATTGCGGGAAATTTCTGAAAAGAACATATACATATATATCACCGTCTTGAATGCCTATAATTAGTACCGTTAGAGAAGAAAAAAGAAAGATATGGGAAAAGGGGGGGGAGAGAAATGAAAAGACATCGGAGAATAGATGGCCTTGAGATATGCAATCATTAAAAACTGTATTGTTTAAATGAAACGTAATTTGCTATCTCCTAAGAAACTAAAATACTAAAAGTACAGAAACCAAGTAAAATACAAAATAAATACGAACTTACGCAATACACGTCAGGCGTGATAACATTCTCAGTAAGCGTGTGCATTCGGAACACTGATCGCGTTCATTACCGAGAATGTCGCAACAATCGAAGCTGAATTAACAAAATACAAATGAGAAAGTTATCAAACAAGAAACCATATAACAAAAGCCATACATCTGCATTGCGATATTTCAGAAAGACCAAAGGCAGAGAGTAACAAAAATTAAACTCGCAGTTAAAGAGTAGATGACAAAAACCGACACCTGTACGGAGGAAGCTGGTAGCCAGTCTCCCCACCTCCTACCACTGCCGCCTCTCTCTCTCTCTCTCTGAAAAACAAGACATCGCTTTACGCGAACAACTATTGTCACACTTCAATATTTTCCCTAGCTTTACTCATAGAAAAGAACTCTAATGACAAAGAAGCCGAGTTGGATCGCTCTTCAATCGTTCTTCACACATCTCTTCAGTCGTTCTTCACAAATAGTAATTCTTTAAAATCCAAAAATGTATATTATAGTTTATAAAATATATCAGTATTAATATATCCACTTAATTATCTATTTATTTTGATCCATACTTGAATTAAATGTATTTAAAATTTTGGGCACCAGAAAATTTTGATTTTTCCAATATTTTCAATCTAGTAAATCCAGATTGGATAGGCCAGCTTTTAGAATCAATGCCAAATCAAAGGATTATTTGGAAAAACCTGAAACTACTTTAAGTATGAGTGACCAACATTCCACAGTTTCCGATGTGCTAAGAACCGTCAAAATATGCCAAAGACGGCACATAGAATCCAATACTCGGTAATAACCACAATATAACCAACTATATTAACAGCGCGCCTGATACAATTGCATTTGCTTTTTAACACGAAGAAAATTTTGTTTACAATAGAAAAATCAGCATAATATTTTTATCTTTCTCTGAAATCTTGAAATTAACTCTAGGCTTATCTAATAAAATGGCTATGCGAATATTTTTTTCTGCTTTCAACACGATTGTCTAAACAGTTTCTTCACTGAACTAAGCATCTCCATTTAATGCGAGATTGCCGCAATATCAATTTAATTTCAAATGCTGCCGTTGTCTGAAAGTTCATTTATTAGTTGCTTCTAGTACTGTAGTCCCAATCAACCAAGTCTCATTTTTAATTCTTCAATGACACACAGCTTGCTGATGTCTGCATGCTCAAGTGCAATGGATGACATTCCATTCCAGCAATCTAAATGTTCCGAGTTTGAGTCTCTGCAATAGCACAGTCAGTCTAATTTCCAATAAAATATTTTAAACCTTACAGTAGTGCATAATTAAATTTGGAGAGACAGCAGATTCTTCAAAATCGTTCCATCTGGTAGGACCACGAACCTCCCCCCCACCCCCACCATCACAGAATTAAATCCTACTTCCAGGCAAACACTTTGTCGTTTAGTACATATTCCATCCTTCCATCCATCGAGCTATTTATGCCCGCGTGCCACAAGGGTCTCTATAAGTGCCCACTCTATTCATTATTTATGCGAAACGGCACTCCCTGCACATCAAATATTGCACTTGCAATGTATTCTGATGAAAGTGCATTCCTTAGTCCAGTCATCCTGCACTTACAAAATCACATAAAGCAGTTAAGACTTGGCTTACAAAATAGAAGATTAACATCGACAAAGCTGTCACCATCCTCATCACAAGAAGAAAAATTAACAAGTGTGTGTGTGTGTGATTATGGCAAAGCCTCGAGGGCTATCTGCCTAAAGGGAGGGATGCCTTCGTGGAGGACTTTCTAAGGGAAACTGGCTCGTATACACGTTACACATGGGGAAAACCACGAAAAAGCCCATGCAGCCAGCCCGTTCGCGGGATTCGAACCTCGGACCGAACTACCAGTGTTCAGCGACTATACCGCTCGGCCGCTGGTGGGCAAAAATTAACAAGAATCTCAACAGTATGGTACACTGCGTTAAGCAAGTCCCTTACCTTGAGGTGATCGTTATTAATTCTTTCTCATGGATCCAGCACATTATATCTGTCATTCAGAATTTTCGAGCGCGTAAAGCTAATTTTTGCCACTTAATTATTGCTCAAAACAACATTGCTTGTACTGACAAGTTACTCATCTACAAATCTATCTTGTGTCCCAAGCTGTATTATGCCTGTCCAGTCTCGGCGAGTACATTATTACCATCTGGCTCGTAACTTCCACGACTTCCAGCGGAAAACTAATAATATTGTAATAATTTATAATAAGATATGCAATTATGGTCGTAACAAGCCTAAGAATTATAAATGGTTAAAGGCCACCGTAAACACCCAAATCAACCATTTAATCCTATTATGCATCACACCCTATATTTTGTTTATTTTGTCTACTTGCTAATATTCACTAGTCTGCATTCTCAATCTGGTATAGTGTTCCTTTTACATATCGTATTTACAAGTGAGTCACTTGACTCGGGCCAAAAAATTTCACTTATTTTCGTGTTATTACTAACGTTTTTAATCTTAAATAATCAATCAGTTTGCCATTAGCATCACGTATGGCGATAACTGATCTTCCTTTGTCAAAAATTTCACTTATTTTCGTGTTATTACTAACGTTTTTAGTCTTAAATAATCAGTTTGCCATTAGCATCACGTATGGCGATAACTGATCTTCTTTTGTCAAAATTTATTTTTATTTACACAACTTGAACACCAACAGCAAATTATTGTTGAAAGTTTATTTCTAAGATAATATTTCTGTTCGATTTGGGATAGGGCCTTATAGCCCAGGTTCCCTAGTGTGACCATTCCATGAAGCAGTTGGAGCCGCCCCTCAGAAAAAAGGAGGCATATAGTGAACTGCCCAATTATAGTAGGTACATTCACCGATGAGATATATCGATTATTTATTATTGATGAGATTAGATTTCGAATCCCAGCTCGGTAGTAAGAGTTAATTTCATAGTATCTACCGACAGAAGAAAATTGCAGAGAATATGTACATTAAATAAATTAATTATAAGTACATGTAACCACAGGAATTTTTAAAAAATTGACTGATTACATAATAGGATACCTACAATTTATTAATCAAATTAATGTACCCATTAGTTGCAAATGTAGCGCTTTATGTAAAGACTATATGAAAATTATTTGAAGGACTCATTCCTAGAAATTAGACACCACAAGGTCCAAAATCAAGAACATATTCTCTTTTGCGATTTGAAATTACTATGATACCCATACAGGGCGATCATAAATGATTCATCGGTTTTTAAAACGTTGTATTTCAAAAAACATTACACATGGAATAAGAGCGATACACGATAATATAGTTAAATATTTAATTTACACCTTAGTTTTAAAATTTGCATGGCTACCACAAAGAACTCCCAAAACAGCAGGACTATGCGATGCAATGTTTTCACTGCATTTTCTCGCATGGCTTCTGTGATCTCCAGACTTCAAGGCTCATAATTTCTTTCTTTGGGGCATGTTAAAGATTTTGCTTACATGCCCTTCCCCTAGAGGGTAACTATGGCTGAACTCAAAAATCGCATTATCGATGCATTTATGGCCATTAGTAGAGAAATGGTAGCGCATGTGGTGGACTGAACTTGAATACCGTACACCACGTAACCAAAGGTGACACACGGTGAAAATGTGTGAAGATATGTATAAAAATGTGACTTTTTAACAGTTATTGCTCCATGTGTAATACTTTGTAATATCCTAACTAAATTAAACTTACTTATAAGCTAAAATACTAAAGGACTATGTAGCGACTATTCAAGCTGAGTTCTTGTAAGCAACAAGTTCAAAGAATGGTTAAATTACCCTTTATTCCAACTCAAAATAAATGAACAGATGACCCCTTCTCGGACGTTCAATACGCCTCCACTCGGGCATCAACTCAAAATACAAAATATAAAACTAATAAAATGCTAAATAAAATTAACCAGCCGAAGCAGCACAGAATAAACTAACAGAGTTGGCCCTTATTTAAAGGATCAACAGCGGAAGTACGGCCGAAAAACGTTAAGCTTACACTAATAGCAACAACGTGGAAGAAAGGCAGAAAGCTCTCTAACTGAAGTTTGGAACTTTGAGGCTACACTGGTGTTCAATAGGTAATTCTAGCCTGCTCTTACCAGTTCCTTACTTAATTCCTTTGGCGGCGAGGAATACAGATAGAGAGTTTCTCCCAAAGAGGCTCATTTGAAGGAAACCTACTGAAGTGACCCAGACTTCAGCTTATATACTCGTTTCTACCTCATTTGAATAAATCGTAATCCTGAAAACTCATTTTGGTAGGAAACGTAGGTGGAAAATGAGAAAGCATACGAAAAGCTAGTTCCAAAATAAAAATAACAATTAGAAAATTAAAATAAACCCTACAATTCTTTGAGATAAGGTACCTTAAAACGGAATAAATCATTTATTATTACTTTATATAATGTCGCACGCCTACTTTAAAAAGGTTTCCGTCATTGGTTTATACTGTTTCGCACCCTTCCCCCCCCCCTCTTTCAAGTTGTTGTTGTCTCGCTGCTGCTAATCATGTGAATTTTATTTATGTGATTTTGCTCATATCTCAAAATTAGAGGCTTTTCCCAGGCATTAAGATTCAACAGATCAAAGAGAGGAATACGGTTAATACAGAGGAGAAAACACATAGCACTCACATTATATAATTCTATGTGCGTTGATGATAAAAATTACAGTGAACACTCACTAAGACGACCAACCACGGTTCCAGATGGCTTCTCGTTTTCTATAGAACTGGTCGCCTAAGTGAACTGTTTTTAAATATTGATAAGGTATTTTTACTCCCACATGCCGTCGTGATGCAACTGGAAACACGCTCGAAGCGTATTCAGAAGGTCCTGGCGAGGGCAATGCGGATTTCTTCAATTTCTTGACTTCGAAAAAAATTCTAAATGACTCCACAATTGATATTTATTTACGATGTCAGAAATGCTTTTAGAGAGGGTAGTTTTAAGGAGGTAGTCACCGTAACAGAAATTGTATTGTGTTAGCTTTATTTCTTAGGTAAAAAGAATTGTCATTAAGCAGCTCGAAACAGTATAATAAAATAGATAATGTCAGCATTACGCCGTAAGTTCAGTTAACGTCGAAGTTAATATTTTGTTACACAGTACAATGAATCAAAAAAAAAAAAAAAAAAAAAAGAACGTCTCAATTATAAATTTTAATAGTATCAACTTTAAGCGATGTAGAGTGATGGTCCAAGGTCACAATTAAACAGTAACTCAAAGAGTTTTACATAAGTGCACGCGCGAGTACTGCTTTGTTGTTTTCTCACTTGCGACGCCACTCAAGCAAAATGGCAACTCCTGAGCGCAAAGTGTTTTCTGTTCTGCAATTTGCTAACAGTGAATCTGTAATTTCAGTTCAACGTGCGTTTCATTTAAAGTTTAATTGTGACAAAAACATCCGCCGATGGTATAGACAATTCTAAACGACCGGATGTGTTTCTAAAATGAAAAGAACGGGACGACCAAAAGTGTCTGTAGAGGATGTGGAACGTTTAAAGCATCCTTATACCGTAGTCCTAAGAAACCTGTTCGGAAATCAAGTCTTGAACTTGGCAAAGACGACAGTTTGGAAAGTTTTTAAGAAAATATTTACATGTGGTACATACCGTTTACGGGTGGTACATGCTACGGTGTACGTTTGACTATGGTGTACGTTTTAACTTTGCAAGTGAAGTGATGACTTTCTTGATCTGTGGTGTTCAGTGACGAGTCAACTTTTCACCTGATTTGGAAGGTAAATAAATACCCATAATGCTCATATCTGGAGTTCAGAATATCCTCAAGAACTTGTAGAATACCATAGAGATTCTCCAAAATTCAGCGTTTTCTGCACCATGTCCCGACATCAAGTGTACGGAAAATTTTGTTTCGCTGAAGCTACCGCAGGAGATGGTTTATGTTGATATGTTACAATAAATGGCTCTTTCCCCAATTAGTGAAAACCTGTTAACTTTATTTGCAAAAAGATGGAGCCCTCAACACTGGAACTTCTTTGTATGAGTGTGGTTGAACTTCGAAAGCCCCTGACTGTTGGACTGGTCGTAATGGTCGAGACAACAGAGTTCATTGCGCTGGCCTCCAGGTTCACATGACCTAACGCCATGCAACTTTTTTCCTTTGGGCTTTATAAAAGATCGTGTCTACGTTCCGCTGCCACCTAATGATCTGCCAGAGTTGTGACATAAAACTGAAGAGTTTACTGCTTCCATTATTCTGGTCTAGTTGACCGAAGTGCGAGAAAAATTGAACTATAATAGGTTGGATGTGTGCCGTATAACTAAAGATGCATACATTGAACATTTGTCAGAAAAACTACCTTCAATTGGATGCATATTTATTGTAGACAGTCTAAATTAAACTGTTGCAATACACCATTGAACCTGGGGCATTCTTTTATGAACACCCTGTATAATAAATGTATTAGATTATTTTAACACTTAATGTTATTGCTTTGCGTAAATAAAATTCATCATACTATTATTAACTAATAAGATATAAAATTAATTTTTACTTTTCTTTTAAGGTTATAATAAAATTCTTGCCTCGTACATATTTAATAAAAAAAGAGAGAGAGAGAAAGTAAAAAATATTGCAATGGGTGTTAAGTCAGATTATTATGCTGTACCGAAATATGAAATATATGACATTGAAAATGTCCTTTATTAACAGCAATAAAAAAGGAAATTTTCAAAAACTGCCAACTGATATTACAAATTACAGAAATCAAATGTACTAGAAATTACACGAATCAGAAAGCTTGCTAAAAAACAAATTAAAGGAAAAATTATTAACAAACATGTTTACAGTTTTTAAATCTATCACTCTGCGAAGCGACTGTAATTACAGTTTAAAATTTAAAAGTTGAATGGCACAACGGCAACAACTTAAGAAACAATTTGCCAGTCCGATGAAATTTAGAAATTCTGGAATGACAAAACTTCCCAAATAAAATAGATTACAAATTCCGTAATACCGTAATATGATAACATAGCAATCCAAAAAATGACCAAGACATTTCTAACGTAAGGGGAAAGTTTAATGATTGAAAAATATTACATAAAGGAGGAAATAAAATATGAACTCTGTAATAAAATAACTACAACAGCATATAGTATGAAACAAAACACGTCCTTGCGCATTAGAAGTCGAGCAATAAAATATGATGATGGTAACAAAACTAGATGATTAAAGAGAAAAACAGGAAAGAAGGCAAAGGTTAAATGCAAATTAACTCCGGAAATTCTATCTACGCTTCAACTGATAAAAGAAGTTCAACTAGAAATAATAAGAAATGCACAATTCCACTAAAGCCTTATTTAGATTTCTTTAAAATCAAATTATAGAAAAGAACCTTAAAGAACAACAACTACCAACTCCGTTTAGATCAAAACTACAAATTAAATATTGCAACCAATAACAGCTGTCATTATTCTTTTTTATTATTAAGATTTTATTAGGTACTAAACAATACAATATTAATCAAGATTTCGTTTCTCACTCTTTTTCTATTTTCCTCTTCCCCTTTTTTTTAGCTCCAACGGTGCTCGAATCAAATTTTATGTTGTTTCAATTTTCATTCGAATCTGTTGGCATTCGGAAAAGCACAGGTAGATAGATAACATTTAATTTATCTGCTATTAATTAGCAAACTAAACTATTTTAAAAGAAATAGATACAGTTATTATTATACTTAAGAAAATCATTTTTGTTTACTTTTTAATCGGATTGATTTAAATAAAACTGCATTTAATTCATAATATATATAATTAAGAATATTAAATATTTCCTTGCAGCAATGGCGCAAGAAAATTATTTTAAATTAAGTTTAACTTTATTCTTTTGAAGCAATTTTTACAGAATAATATATTTTTTTACTTATTAAATGTACAGAAGACGTGTAATTTTTCCCGTATTAATCTAAATGCGTATTTATCTAATATCCTATAGAATTTTATGCTATTCTAGCTGTGCCATCTCTATCGATAATCCATACTGACAAACTGTATAACACTTCTAAAGAGATTTTATGGGCGATCGATAAAATATGAACCCTTTCGAACTTTATTATTTTTATTTATTGATTTTAAATTAGCTGTTTTGCCCATCTGTACCTGTTAGAAATTATTATTGCTATCATTACTATAATAACGGTCCGCTCTATTTAATTTAATCTATACTATCTCTGAAACAGTGATAACGTGTCTGATTTAAAATGTAGTAACGGAGGAGTATTCGCCTTATCTGCATGAAAAATTCAGAGTTTCATGTAACCTACGCTGAAGTTTCAGATTTGAGTACGTTTAAATAATTAGGCCTTTACTTTGAAGGTACAGTATATGTTAAATGAAAGATAATTTTTTTAACCTTAGACAGAATGACATAATGCACATTTGGTCGATTCAATATTTAAAATATTCTCTACATATTATTTCTACTCTAAATTAGTATCACTTTTCTGATATGCAATAAAAATTCCATTACCGTCATTTTTGAGAGGAAACGTGTATTTTGTGGTAGACAGAATGACATAATGCACATTTCGGCGATTCAATACTTAAAATATTCTCAACATATTATTTCTACTCTAAATTAGTATCACTTTTCTGATATGTAATAAAAATTCCATTACCGTCATTTTCGAGAGGAAACATGTATTTTGTGGAATTCCCCGGCACGCCACAGACACAGCAATCGTCACTCTTCTAGTTCAATGTTCGCTTCTAACACTCATGAATGTTGGCTGGTGGCCAACGTCGACGTGTAGCCCATAATCAAGTTAGTGAACTGAATTCAATAGCTACTTCAAAACAACAGAAGCTTAAGCAAGCTTCCTTACTTTAGATGTGAAAAACGACGCGAAATGATATAAACGATTCAATCTGTATTATATAGACCTATCAACATATTCAAACATCCAACAGAAACCTCAAATACGCAGAATAACAACATACGCCGCCAAAAAAAGAGAAGGAGGCAAGATGAATTATAGAAAGAAAAGAAATATAAATTCTAAAATTTTCCAAGGAGGGGGGAAAAAAAAGGCTGCAGGAAGTTACTTAAAATCAAGTAAATTGCAAACGGACGTTATTTCCATTTTCTTGATAGGTTCAGTTCCCAGGGAAATATAATTTAATGTAATGGCAAAATTAATCTGATCAGACATTTTCACAACACTTAACTCATTATTAGAATGCATTTGAACAAGAGATGCTTCTTCAACACATTTTCAATATCTCAGATAAAATAATATTTGTTACAAATTTATCATAGAATCGTCAATAATCATGCACAATAAATAAATAAATAAATAAATAAACAAAATCTGAAGTGTTTCAGATTTTAAATTACGTCCAAAGGGGCGTTTTTTAACATTTTGTGTGTTACCTTTCTTTATTAAATATCATGTTCCTCGCATTTAAACCATAAGATCCAGTGCAACAGCAATATCGCAAAATAGTTTTAAAACGAGCATATCTTTAGAATTTCCGATACAGAGACTCACGCGCTGGAGATAAAAATGTTTTTTCTGCACAACGTTGCCATTGCTCGCTTTGAAATCCTTGAGTTTGTTAATCAAAAATTCGTCAAAGTTTTAAAAAATAGGAAATCGATCATAAAACAAATTTCAAATTTGGTCTTCCACATGCTCATATTCGTTGGAGGATTACGTTATTCAAAATTCGATGACTCTATGTACCGTTGTTTTATCACAATACGAGAAATATACATACATTTATGCAGATTTTTCATTATTTAATTTCTTCAAATATAATGCAGGACTCTAACATTTTGTGGCAACAGTTTGAAAAGTGAACCGACATTTATGAGTCCGACGCAAAATGCCAAAACGAAACTAATAGTCCTTCGGGATTCAAATCCCTTTGGACTAATAAATAGCTGAGAATCTGTTTTCAATTCAAGAATTTTTAATGGAATGAAATACGTCCATGAATAAGACAATTTTTATACTTAATCCGTTTATTTTTTTTGCATTTAAACTACAAGACTTCTTTTAATTTACATGTTATTTTCGTATTAATTTTATCCTGCACTTTTACTCTTCTGACAGCCTAATCAGAAATGCAAATTAAGCAGTTTTAATGAGCGAGCTAAAGCGCAAAAAAATAAAAATCTGAAAGGTTTCAGATTTTAAATTACGTCCAAAGGAACTTTTTTTTAAACCATTTTGTCTGTTACCTTTATTTATTAAATATCACGTTCTTCGCACTTAAACCATAAAATTCAATTCAAGAGCAATATCGCAAAATAGTTTTAAATTGAGCATATCCTTTAGAATTTCCGATACACAGTTCCGCGCGCTGAAGATAAAATTTTTTTTTTTTTTTTTTTTTTTCCCGTAGAGGTTGCCATTGCTCGCTTTGAAATCTTTGAATTTGTTAATCAAAAATTCGTTAAAGTTTTACAAAATATGAAATGGATAATTAAACAAATTTCAAATTTGGTCTTCCACACGTCCATATTCGCAGCAGGATTACATCATTCAAAATTCGATGGCTCTAAGCACCCGTTGTCTTACCACAATGCGAGAAATATACATACATTTATGCAGATTTTTCATTATTTAATTTCTTCAAATATAATGCAGGACTCTAATATTTGGTGGCAACAGTTTGAAAAGTGAAACGGGCATTTATAGTGAACCAACTCAAAACGAAAACAATAGTCCTTCAGGGACAAAGCCCCTTTGGACTAAAAAAAAAGCGACTAAATATTTCACAACATCCATAGTTTAAATTTTTTTTAAATTTATTTATTTATTTATTTTTGTCATTCTGTAATTAGTAAAACTAATTTTTTGACAGGTGATTATTTAAAATTCAGTATAAACTTGCAGTTATTTATGCTCTATTTCTATACTATTTCTCCCTTACACTATACTGTTCTATATTTCTATGCCGGTATAGCGGTATAGCGGTTAGCGTTGCTGACTGCCGTGCCAAATGGCCCGGTTTCGAATCCCGGAGAAGGCACGGATGTTTGTAAATGTATAGTGTCGGTGCGGCATGGCGGCACTCTAAATATGCGGCGAGCCGAAAGTCCTCTCGTGTGGTTCGGTGGTAGGGGAGAGGTGGTTCGGTGGTAGGGAGAGGTTCGTGTGGTTCGGTGGTAGGGAGACCCTCGGTTCCTTTCCTACCCCCCCCCCGGGTTGTTCTCCATCAAAATTGGAGGAGGAACTGAGCGAAATCGCAAAGTCACCTGTTAAGTGCTAAAAGTTGTTAAAATTAGTTGTAAAATTTCACTTCTGCACAACTCTATGAAATTTTATTGCATCAGCAGCACTACATCAAAGTTATTATTATTAGCATCTTTCTTTTTAAAAAATTTAATAGGAAAAGATGCTTAAAATTTCATCCTATCGCATGCAAACTGTTTTGTAAATATGCCTGAATAATGGTAACCTTTTCTTTTTTAATATCCATCATACATCTCATTATATGGTAGTTTTATTTTTATGAAAATGAAAAGAATCACCGTAAAAATTCGTGACAGAACCGAAATATGGCTTTAAAATTAAGGATTTAAAATTAACTAAACCTAACTAAAATGCATAATTCAGGATCTTAATTCATAAACAAGCTACTTGAGCAAAGAATCACCTACCATGGACGATACAGATGTTAACGAAGGGCGATTGATTCTTAGCCGTAGTTCGAGGCTTAAGAACGATTTGAGGTTTAAGGAGTAGCAGAAACAATACTAAGAACGGGCGTGATTCAAGTTACAGAGAAGTAGAAATGAAAATATGTTATTAAACATTGTAAGGTTAATATTACTAAGTATTCTTGTTGAAATGTAGGTTTCTTTCAAAGAGATAACATTGTGATAATTACCTGTAGTTTATCCATGCTCTTATTGTAATCGCATCCTTCGTAAATTAAATTATTCGCGTAGTTTTCCCCCCCTCGATGTTCGGATAATAAAATTAGTTAAGAAAAGAGAGCAAAGTACGCGAGGAATATGCTAGGTATATTAACATAAAGCTCTCTACAAGTAGAATTCGGACGAAATCTGCCAGACAAAAGCCGTGCGCTCCCTTTGAAAGTTCAACAATATTTTTCCCTAGAAAATTATTAAATTACAAATGATATTTTGATAAACAAGATCAGCGGATCATTCGTTACCAAGGTAGTTACTAGTTCGCATATGAGTGATGAAATAATATAGGGAACGACAAAATGCCTACTCGAAATTTTACGAGTGTAGAATACTAACGCAAGAATACTGGAAATAATCTGAATCGAATAATGTCATCTGGCCAACGCCCAATCAGCAGAAAGCACGTACTCGGCGTCACCCTTCAACAGAATGGGAACAAAGTGCCTTCATTACATTCTGTCAGTTGAAATCCGACATAAAATTTGAAACACATGGATTATGAATAGCAGTATAGTCATTCGACTTTCGATATAAAAAGGTTGAAGGGAAATTAATATTTATTTCTTGCAACCGACAATTTATGTAAGCCAAATAAAAACCATCGGAAACTCTTTAATGATTGAATTGTAGCAAGGGTATCGCCTTTTTAACTGTTTTGCTGCACTTTATTTTTTATTAGACTGATAGAGTTTTACAATTTAACACACACAGAGAATTTTACACTCGCATACACATACGAAGCCTTATTTCGAAATTTGTGCGCCGAATAAAAATGAAATTTAACACTATGGCATTTGATAACAGAAATCAAGTGAAATCCCCACATTTCTTTCCACATCTTATATCATTAATGAAAATATAAATATCCAAAACAGAGAAAAAATAGCAGATAATAATATAACAGAAGGTCTTTTGAGTATATTATAGCGTCACGATCCGTTATTGGGGTTAAATTGTACTGTTTGACGACAAAGCTAAAAACGATCGACTATAAAATACGTAAGTATTTAAATATAATATATACATTTCAAAATCTCATGAATTATATGCCAAAGACGGAGTTGGTCAAATTCTGAAAGGACAATTCAAAGAAGGTTGGCACTAATGAGGGTTCAACAAAACATTTAACATGACATTCCTCAATTACTGGTCGGAATACACAATCTATTCCTCCTATTACATATATTCTCTAACACTAGGGAGAATACAGAAAATTTTAATCTTTCTGAACAGAAAAATAAAACTGGTTCTAATATTCTAGATAAGAAGCAACACTAGTAACAATTCCCGATAATGAGTGGTATCAAGAAAGCACATCAAAATGATCATCGAATTTGCCCTTTACCCAGTACTGACGTGTTTCGGCCCTGTTCTCAAACAACGTCAGACTCAATGAGATATACAAATACAAAGCTGATGGAATAATCAATTGCCTTTTGTTGGAGAAAAGACTGCTAAAAATCTAAGGCGCGGACTATTCAGTTTTAAAACATGACCAGATAATAAAGATACAAGTGTGTTGATCAATAAGTTATCCTCATGATAGTATATCGTTTATATACACACACACAAACGATTTTAAATCAAATACATTGTGACATAAAAAGGTAGGAAATCAGGCACGGCGAAACTGACAGAAAAATCCATTCTAATTGAATCATTGTCGATAAACCTCGTTAAAATACGACAACAAACAATAATCACAAAATATCTGAAGCTTGCCGCAAGCGCTCGTTAGAATCTGACGCAAAATTTCAAAATGAAAAAATATACACGTAATTCAACACTGATGTGAACGTTAGAATTTCACGCTACAATGACCGGCGATTCCTCAGAATTTGTTGCTTTATTTCGTTACATACTTTTATAAGAGATGTACAACCCGAGTACGTAAAATCTTGTTACTTGTTTTTAATCCCTTAATCTGAAATATTACACAATTCTCTCGCGAACGTAAGAAAACTACAGAATTAATAACTCATTTTTTAAAAATCAGACAGAGATGAATTTATTGGTTTCAATTTGAAACAACAAATAATAGGAATGAACGCCCATTAGCGGACACTCTCTTAAGTGTTCGCTAATTTATCAAGATATTCCAGAATGTTTCCACCATACATCTGCAGAAGGATATGCATATTCATATTCAGATAACTCTCAGTCATGGAATAATATTAATTCTTAAAATTTTATTTTGAACATTAATAGAATTGAACACCTATGGTACCAGACCGCCAAAAAAGCCTCCATCTGTAAGCACAACATATGAAAAGGGGTTTTGTTGTTGCTGATTTTGGAAATATTGTTATATTCATTTTCGCTTCGGCAAATAAATATGCTGGATAGAATCGTTTCGAAGAGAGAATATTCATTTTTGGCAAATCCCACCAATTTCACACATTCCCACCAATTTCATTCGTCAACTGCGAGAATAAAAGCTTATTCTGAAACATTTTTAAACTAATAAACAACTGCAGACCGATTCACCACACTTAAAAGGTTCCTTTTTTAAAAAAAATTCAATATATACAAACTGCCAACTTAATACTTTGAAAGGTATGATAACTGATTACTTAATCAAGCATCAAAAGCATCCTGCTATGTATTATAAACAAGAACTGAAAAAGGAAAAGTCGACTTTGAACGTTCCAATATCATGTTCATTTACAAAAGAGAGGTCCAGATTTGATTCCTGGTTGAAGGTTTACTTTTTCAAACTGGATTTCTAATCCCACATTCATAAGCAAATAAGGAAATAACCTATGGGTTAGCTCTTTAATGATTTACTGGCTTTAAGATAAATATTCTTTTGAATGTTACAATTCTTAAACTTCCCGAGTTCAAGTATCGTCATGAAATTTCGAGGAGGCGCATGATAAGCACATCACCCCATCCAACACTTCACCTTCTATTTTTTTCTAGAAAAAGGCAAGAAAAAATAACATAGAAAATTTATGTAAATATTTGTGTTTATTTGATTCGAGTTTGATTTCCATACACTCTGAGGCACTATACACTGTGTTATTTTTTTATTAGATGAATTTCACGTAATTATTTTATAGTGCATTTTTAATCGAATTAGTGGATTATTGCATGTATGAGTGTTTATGTAGTCTATTATGTTGTAGATCTTATCAATTTGGATCGACTGACATTTGAAGTGTACCGATAATTCAATTAGAACCAGACATATGGGTAAATATTACCCCCTGAGAAATTTATTGCCAAGTCGGAGAGATTTTGGAAGTTTCCGGAAAACCCATTTTCGAAGTCCTGGGAGTTATTTTTCTGAAACTTTCCAGAAATGTTTAAACAATTTTATAAATAACTCACATTCATTGTCAAAGTCGTGCGAATGTGTTGAGCTTCCACTAGATAATTACTGTTTTAGGCAGAGTGAGACATTTGGTCGATATGCGATTATTTCTCGCTGAAGCATTTGCTTACTTCCGCTTCCCCCTTCCTTGAACCGCTATTTATCTTGCATCAACTGTTATTTATTTCTTCCTGCTTATCTGACGTGTTATCGACAAAAATATGGAGTGCAATAATATTCATGGGAGCTATTTAAATTTTACTATCAATATCAAATTTATTTATTTATAACTTTGAAAAATTTAGCTCTTTTATAAAGTATTTCTTTTGTTTCCTGAGAAGGATGATAGTGTTTCTTTACCGCTGATTTAACGTTTGCACTTGAATCGTGCACGCGTAAATCCTTTCCGATTTACAAAAAGAAATGTAAGTTTTTATTAATTATTATTTGATTTTTATTTATTAAGCCAAAGGGACAACTTGCTTAATATTAATTGGATTTTGGCATTTTGCGTCGTCCATTATAAAACGGCGTTTCACCTTTCAATTTTTGCCACCAAATATTAGAGCCCTGCATTATTTTTAAAGATATTAAATAATGAAGAATCTGATTGAATGTATATATATTTCTCTCATTGAAGGAGGAAAAAAAACGGGTATCTAGAGACATCAAATTTTTAATAATGATCCGAAGCAGAGATGTGCGTGTCGTGTACCCAATAGCCGCTCAAACCATCACATTAGGTGCAGGGTCCCTATGCTGATACCAAATGCAAGCAGGCGACGTTTGGTCGCCTAGGAGCCTCCAGAAACGTATACAGCTATCCAAATACTGCACACAAACCCGGGACTCGTCTGAAAATATGATATATACTACTGTATCCAGCTTCGTCGTTCAGACCAGTGTCGCTGTGTCTCTCTCTATGCTGCATTGCCAAGGGAAGACGAAGTAATGGTCACCGTGCTGATAGTCCACGCTGCTGCAAACGTCAACGCACCGTACGAGCGGATACTTGGCGTGCTGCAAATATACCCATTTCCTGACTAATGGTCCATGATGTGGTTGTACGGTTTTGCAGTCGGCTGTGGGTTTTGCAGGTCTGACCTCACAATATGTCTGTCCTCTCGGGCATTAATCATGGGAGGGCGTTGATATTCTGCATGCCGTTCAATATGACGCTCAGCAACCCATTGATACCATATTCGCATGACAATGGTTGGATGTCGACCAGTGTGACGAGCGATATCACGGAACGATAATACACACTTTCGATAGGCAACGATCCTGCCTCCATCGAATTCCGACACTTGCTGGTAAGCATTTCTTCTTATTCGAGGCATAACACGATATTCTGAGTAAATCCCGACCTTACAAAGCGCTTTCCGAATGAGAAATTCTTTTATGCAGTGCTTTCAGATGTCGTTTCTCCCTCCTGCGTCGTCTAAATGCCCTGACTAATATATAGATACTAATAACAACCCACATCTTCTTTCTTCCATGTGATTTTGACATTTGTCAGATTATTCCTTCCTGGTGTTGCAATTTTAATGGCCAGCATGTATATAATAGCATCATTTTAATGAAATAACGTATATCAGAGGGCACAGGGAAAACATTATCCCTCCTTTTCTCTCGAAACATTAGATGGTTGACCAGTTATTCCCTAAATGCATGCTGCATCAGTATAACAATCAAGCAGGAAGAAATGAGTGTTCAGTTGTTTACCACTGAATTTAGCGTAATTTATATTGCGTTTTAGGGATTACTATTTTGCGTATGCGACTTTTTTTTTTTTTTTTAACTTATACTTAAGTTTAACTAAAGGTGGCTTACTTTATAGTAGTTCATTTTTATTTCTGGGCCCACTAGCGGCCGAGCGGTAAAGTCGCTGAATACTGGTAGTTCGGTCCGAGGTTCGAATCCCGCGAAAGGGCTGGCTGCATGGACGTTTTCGTGGTTTTCCACGTGTGTAACGTGTATACGAGCCAGTGTCCCTTAGAAAGTCCTCCACGAAGGCATCCCTCTCCTTAGGCAGACAGCCTTAGTGTACCCTAGTATTTAAATAAACCAAACCAAAACCATTTTTTTTTTTTTTTTCTGGGCTTCTTTCAAAATTCCGGATGATAATTTAAAACTTGTAATATTAAGTGAAGCATCTTTTTTAGAAATTTGAAGTATAGCTGAAGATGAAACTGAGAGGCTATAAAGCACTTTCTTCAAGCATTATCTGGATTTTGTTCGCGTTCTGAAAAATAAAAATTATTTTAAAATGGTAAAACTTAACGGGCATGTGTAGCAAAAAATACCAGGTAAGGCATACTCAAACTATATAAAGCAAGAAATTTAGTTAATTGATAATTTACGATATTGAAGAACGGTTTTCTTTTGCCATGATCATTTTCTAACTTATGAATTTAACAGGTTCAGTGTGTTTGTTATTAGTATCAATTTTAAGGCACGAAAAACTTCGCTCAGATCAAGACTTGAATTCAGCTGGTGTCCTGTTTTGGTGCTTTTCAATTTTTTAATGAAAATGGTAATTCTAGTCAGAACGCACTTGTGCTTCAAATCAAACAAACTTCATTAGAATATGAATTGCAATATTAACGAAGAATACTGTTGAATTTTGAAGAAAATTTTAACGCCATATTTTATTTAGCAGTTCGTAAAACTTATATTGGTTCTAGAAACAGAATAAAAGACTGAATTTCCATTGGAAGACCAAAATGTGTGAAAAAAACTTCTTCAGTAGCTGAGGAAGAAAATCCGGACTGAGATACAAGTGAATTTTTGTTTTCCTCTGAACAAAAACATTTATTTTCGCTTTATTATCCCCCTTTTCGACTGCATAGCGGTTAGAGGGAATTGGCTATTAATCCGAGCAGTAAGATAAGATTGGAATCCCAAGGATTAGCTATTTTGTGTGTTCTTGCGCCTTCTCGCGAGCGAAACATCAGACCATGCTGATATGCCAGCACAACGTTCTCGATGATGAGATAGTTGCACGCACGCACAAAAAAAAAAAAAAAAAAAAAAAAAAAAATTAAAAAAAAAAAAAAAAAAATTATGTTCATGTATTCTCTATCCAACTATAAATTCACCTTGAAAAAGTTAATGGTGCCCGCCGTCCAACAGATATTCTAGAATGTGTTCTTAGGAACAAAAAAGGTTGGGGACCCCTGTTCTAGACAGATCCCTTCGTGAGGCATCCTCCAAAAGAATGTGATTGGCGTTTATAATACACTAGGGGAAAAACACGAAAATTCTCAGGAATCCTCGCACGAAGGAATTCAACTCAAACGAATTTTCTACGGTTTTCTTCCATTGGTTACTAAAAGGATGAAAATTATTATCATTCATTGGGAACATTGGTCGTCATTCAAATTGTAAATACTACTTTAATGATCTAGACCAGGATCGTAAACTTAAAGATTATAAAGATTATCATTAAAGAGTTAAAATTATTTATTTATTTACTAATTCTTTTTTCAGGATTCAGTACTAAAGATGCAATCAAATGATTACAACTTAATATAATTTATGATAATTATATTAATGCAATAAAATACAAAACATCAATTTATAATTTATTAATAAAGTTTTTACTAAAGTATCTAAAGTGTCATTTAAAGTGAACAGTGCGATTACTCCAAATTTCTTAGCAGCAATTTGAAATCTATTTCCATTTTTGGTGGTACAAGTGTGGGACTATGTGATATGGTCACTTATTTGCGGTCAGATTCTGAAATAATGTCTTGAGATCAGCACATGAAATACATACTCTCATTTTTTCTGAAAACTGTTAAGAGGAAAATGAAACGTATAAACTTTATAAACTCAGTTTCAACATATTTCATCGGCATTTTGAAATTCTCCTTCACACTCTCGACTAACTCCAATCTCATCACAATTTTCTTACTAGGATGGATGCATTTTGAATTTCTGGAGAAATTCTAGAAATTACTATTTCAGAAATTCAAAATATGAAATGAACTGAATAAAATGAAATATATGCGCAGGCGGTAATAAATAAATTGGCAGGCTGGATGTGACCGACGGCTACCACTGGTCTAGACTATATTCCCCCCCCCACGCGATTCTAGCAATAGCACGAAAAACAAATACATGCATTAACACAGAATTTTAACAGCACTATTTCTGTAAAAGTAAATGAAAACAAATACACACATACGGCGGTCGAACATGGAAAGCATGGAAATACGTGCGCAAATAACCAATCTAAAGAAAAAACTGCACAATTAAAAACTTTCTACAAAAATGTCACACGGAAAAAAAAGAAAAGAAAATTATTGCCGAAAGCCATCACATGGCTGGAATGGATAATTCACCAACTCGCAGAACCAAACGACAGGTTTCGTGACTCGAGTTCGCAGGTTCGTAAAACGCAGACGATTTGTCGAGTCAGGTGACCCACAGCCCCGAGTCTACTGGGCGCACGTTACGGGTCAAGTAGGCTCAAAGGAGAAAGACTGCCATATTCAGTAATTTATCGCCGAGATATTATCTTGTTTAGTGAAAGCCTTTGTTAAATGACAGACATTATTAAGAAACCATTACAGTCAGCTATACTTCATGATCTTTCACACTGCTCTCTCAAGTAAAACAGTTCTTGAACATTTCTGTACCAAAGACTCCTAAACTGGACACGACACACAAATAATGCACACGTAGAATACACATTAAATATGCGCACTTCTGCTCTTATTTCAGAAATACCACTGCCATTTTACTTTTCTTATGTGCAAGTAAAACATTTTTGGAAAATATAAAAATCTGTGAGTAAATGATTTTATTTCTAAATGCCTTAGGTATTCTCGCAACAGGTTACCTACAACCGTTTCGTTACCTACCGCCCGTGAATCATGATCAAAGCCATAAAATTGATAGCACAACTGTACTAAACCACACGAAAACCAACAGTAAATAAACACAAAGAAATTTTGCGTACTTACATTGTCGAGACTCGAACCTGGACCTCTCGAATACGCGTCGAAGATGCTATCACACCACGAAGGTATGCTGAAAGAGGGAGAAAATACCTTATCCTTCTAAAGGGGGATTGGGAATTAAGAGACCCAATCGTCAAGTCCTGAATTGTATTATTGGATTATTGTGACGAATTATTGTCCTCTACCTTTTACTTCAAGAGCCTTTTTTTTGGGGGGGGGGGAAGCAGGAGACATGAAAAATGCGCAATGCCCTCGCCGGGACTCGACCGAGGACTTCTCGAATACGTGCCAAGGGTGCTAGCGTTACACCAGTAAGGCTTGCTGGAGGCAGGGACAAAATACCTTGTAACTTTTTTGGTCTGGTACTTGCTAGGCGTTCAAACCACCCTTATAACTTTCATTACATTACCAGAAGATTTAATATATTACGAGATTATTATATTAGATTATACAGAAGAATGCACTGGTGTGGTCCTGAAAAGGACCTATCATATTTTTCGAAGATCGTTTTTGTATTTTTAAATATTTTAAGGAAGCAGTTCAAGTGATCCTATTTGACATATGTCCTTTGGAGCAGGCCTATTTCACATTTTGTCAACAGTCATCATCTTGCTACTACAGTAACATAAAACTACACCCTAGCCCTTTCTTTCATTCAGACAAACACTGTTTTGTTGTCTTTCAACACGGCCAGAAATCTATCTGCATTACTAGCAGACTACCATCAAAACTCGGTAAGCTAACGAGGCAACAATGTGGGTGTTATTCCTCTCATAATCTGTACACTTATTTATTTGATGATCCATCAGACATTCATTCTATCGTTTGTTTAACATTAGCACCATAAGAGGATCAACAAATTCGGCTGGTGATTTACTGTCAAGTGGGGGTATAACGTGATTCATTCTCATACAGAAAGGGAAATACAAGATAGGTCACCTGTTGTTTCAAGCCCGGCCAGGTACGTAACCTGAATGTGAAGTGGACCTTGCTAGAATACTATCGCCTTTTATAAATAACAAATCATCATAAAATTGGCTTCGATTTTATGATGATGGCCTGTAAAACCGGATTGATGGTTTTGTTTAAAGATGACCACATGCAAGACACAAAAGCAAATCTATGAATTTTAATTCATTATCACAATTTTTAAAATATCCTCGCTGAAACCAGCTGAATGGTTACCTAAAAAAAATTCTGTCCAAATTCTATGAAAGTTAAGTAACGGTAAATCGTACTTTTTTTAAGTAGAAAGGGATGTTTTCTTAAATTAAGTCAATAAATAACTTCCAAGTTATATTTGTTATTAGTTTATAAATCTGATATTCCTTAAAATACTACAAAAACAATTTTGCTAACCTCACCAAAGTGGCCGAATCTGACAGCATTCCTAATTTCAATACAAAATGAATCTCCACCCCACCCCCTCCCCCCAAAAAAAGAAACAAAAGAAAAATTCTAAAGCATTGATCATCCCACCGTTCGTGATATTTAACTTTACATTATTCAAGCCTAAGCTGATTTGCTTTTTACGATACATATATAAAGCAGATCAGTTTAAGCGATGATTGAAACTTGTTTTAATAAGATTTAAAATTCAAGTTACATTAACTGAAGACTAGCCATATGTCATAAAAGGGGTCGAATAAAGCGTTCACGACTATTTCTTCACAATCGCAAACAGATGTTTTATAAGCAAAGAATATACATTTAAAAAAAATTAAGTTTCACTGCATGACAATTCACGTGTAAATACCAAAAAAGGGGGAGAAACTGGGGAAAAAAATACAATCTACGCCCCACGATAGGGCGCTACAGCTAACCTTGTTTACCTAAGTTCATATAACCTAATAATAAGTTGCACCGCGTGCAGGTCATCAAGACGTATGATTAGATGAAATTATCTACTTCCTTAATTTAATAACCAAGCAATTTCCACTTACTTAAGTTAATACCAGTAGTTCAAGTAATACATTATCGAAGTTAAAATGCCCCAAAATTTTATCTCTTTTAGGAATCATATTTTAAAACACATACTTTTCAAGGAATCAATTAAAATCTTTTATATTAACTGCATTTACCGTAATATCCTAAAGGATAAAAACGGTTTAATTTGTGGATTATATATAATTTGACTTCAAAACACTCGGTTTCTAACGCAGTTCACCCAAAAGTAAAGCATTTGGCTGCATTTATATGTATGCATTCCTCTATCAAATATACTGTCATATAATAAAAGTAGAAGCTGTATTCGACAAACTTAAAACATAGCCACTACTGAATGTCACAAAACTGTGACAACAAAAGTCCAGGGCCAATGAAACATATGCAGGCTTGACGGCTTATTCATTCGACATACATTAGGATTGCTACGATATCAAAAATTAAATATACTTTAAAATAAGAAAGAACAGTTCTATTACTGCTTTTAAACTACGTCCGGCACCATCTTTCTGGCTTCCATTTTCAACTGGAAAACTTAAAAATATTCTTCTTTTGTTATATTTAGCTATACATTACTGAAGAGCGAATCCCACAATACTCAATGATTTTACACACATTCCATTGCCTAGTTTTTCCAGTAACTCCACTTTCTCAAGCAAAGATAAAGATTTATGCTTGCACTTTATTAGTACTAGCATCATTTTCTGCACGTTTTGGTCTCTCAGTTCACATCCTGAAGGGATACACGACAACTGAATATAAAAGTTAATGGAACAGTAAAACAAAAGCATTTGGGTGTAATATAAACACACTTTGAACCCATAGCACTGCTAAATCCAGTGCAGACCTAGTGGCAGATTCAAAACATGTCACATCTAGGGTTCTAAAAATTTAAATGCGGGTTTCATAGTTAAGATATTATGCACTTGAGTCAATACAATAACATACCGTTAAGAAACTCTCTTGTGATTTCTTTACTAAATAATAAAAAATCTGAATGTATCTATGTTTTACATATCTTCCTTGCACTGTGGGGAAAATGGTTTTAGATTTCGAATTCATTATTTTTATTATGATTTATTTTATGTCTCGTGCAAATCTAACGACGAAATTTGGATTAGCAAACTCGGCGATTTAAAAACAATGTGTTGTCACTCGGCAAAGCATAAGATGTTTCTCTTTCAAATTTAATCAACAAAAGAAATGTGTTGTCACATCTTAAAATAAAATATTTTTATCTTCCAAGTGTTATTGTGTTGTCATTCGACAAAGAATAAAATTTTTAATTTTTCTATCAAATTTCATCTGTGTGTTACTGATTAACAAACAAAGCGATTTTTTTATGCGTTTAGAAGCAGTAAACGCAGTTCTTCATCTCTATTGTTATTAATTGCTAACTGGATTCGTTAAATTACATAACTGTTAAAATCTTCATACAATATTCTTCCCTACACAAATGATACTATAACAACTTCAAAACAAAGTCAGCATTCTGTTGCAAGTGATATGGGAGTCAACGCATGAAAACGGCGATTTAATAGCTAATATTCTAGCAGTAATTTTGTTGCAATGCAAAGCATCCAGAATTATTAGAAGCTTTTTGTTTTTAAGCATATCATTATGATACACTAATAACTGACGTATTGCTTCATTCAGAAACATACAAGAAAAATCTTCCGTACCTTATAAACAAAAGTTTCTTATGCTTTTTTCAGTTGCGACCCCTTTTTATCGCTGACACTTTCTTTCGTGACCCCAGATATTAAATATAAATTAAAGATATAAAAATAAATATCCTCCCATAAATGATTTACTTCTTTGGTAAACAATATACACAGTTGTGTTAGGATTTATTTTAAGCAAGCAAAAATTAAAGAAAATTCTAATGAGACAGATGTGCTCGTTTTCTGCTGCATAACAAATTAAATGTTGGTGCGATATTTGACACTCTTGGACATTAAGCATCTTCAATATGTTTCAACGTTGAACGAAATTTGGTTTCAATTAGCGTTAAAACTGAAAAGGTAGTTTTATAAAAATATGTGCTGCTGAATGAGAGAAGAATATTTAATGCCATTTCAGAAATAGTGAGAAGTCTAGTTGTAATTCCGGTCCAAAATTCATCAATGATTTTTGCGAAAACACAAGTTTTAAGTTTGAATCGCTAGATATGTTTATAAATTTCTTTTGCACTTTATATAACAGGTAATTAATCTCATTAATAGCAATTAATATAGAATCTTTGAAAGTCTAATCTCAGTAACGGCAATTAATGTAATTTATTTAAAAGTATATATGCAGTTCCTTTAAATTCAACTATCGAACTGAATTTTCGCGACCCACAGTTTTAAGAAACCCTGTTACAAACCAACAGCTTTGTATTTTACCCGGATACAGTTTCTACACAAAACAAACACCTTTCGAACCCGCCTCTCGTAAAAATTACGAAAAAAATTCATTATTATGACATATATTTCTCAAATAAGTTGTGGATAAAAGCTCACATACTGTTTAAATTGACTTTCTGACGGCATCCCAATCGACAGGAATAAGAAACAAACTATACTCTTGCGCCATTTGACCGTTGTATTTTCATGCGTTCTTTTTAGTGATGGGCAACTTCGGTACATTCTTGTACCCGGTACGAGAGTAACGGGTACAGACAAGTACCCGGTACAAAATACCCGTTACTCAAGTAACCGTTACTTGAGTTGCACCGCCGAAAAAGTAAAAAGAAAAAGAAAAGTACCGAAAACCGATTTCAAGTACCGAGTACCCAAGTAACGATTTGGAGTACCGAAGTAACGAAATACCGGAGTAACGGTTTGCTGTACCGTAGTACCCTAGTAACGGTTTGCTGTACCGGAGTACCCTAGTAACGATTTGGAGTACCGAAGTACCCTAGTAACGATTTGGAATACCGAAGTGCCCTAGTAACGATTTGGAGTACCGAAATACGCAGCTAACGATTTTGCGCACTGAAGGAACTCTGCCACGTCACCACGTGTTTGATTTTATCTGTACGGAGTAAGATTTTGAATATCAGAAAACATGTCAACTACGGTAGTGTCTGAGGAACAGACCATTCATGGACACAAGGAGCGGAGCGCATATCACCATTTCGCAAATACAACCAGATACTACTGTCCTCGTACCAAAACCGAAGTGAGCTGAACCCTCATCGATCCTTCAGTAACGAATACCGAAATACCGAGAAGAGACGCATATTTTCGTTACAAAGTAACGAATACCTAAAAGTACCGATTTCGGTACTGAAGTAACGGGTACTTGGATGTACCGATTTTCAGTACCCGTTACAAAATACCCGGTTCGGTAGTACCGACTCATCACTAGTTCTTATAAGTCGTGGAGGACGTCTTCATTGACGATCTTCAGGCAAAAATTCGCTCATTATGTTTATGCAAAAAAAAAAAAAAAAAAAAAAAACTGTATTTAGCCTGTCTGTATAAAAGTTGGCTATTCGAATTCAGGGCTCAATTACCAGCTGTCAGTGGTTTTATTAGTTCACCAATGTAAGCACGTAAAATGGTTTCGGTTTTAAACAGGGCATTCTAAGAGTGACTCATTTCGTGTATTCTAGAATACTGCAAAAGTGCAGTGTCTCTAGATCACTGAATCTAAGGCGCATAACATAAATCTATCCGTAGTAGGAATTCAGAAGCAATCAGAAGGTAGGCAAGGGGGGCCGAGCATCACACGGTCAGAAAACAGTGATCATGGATATGAATTGCTGAAGTGTTTGTGTTGTCATCAGCTAGAGCATACAAGAAGTACCAATACAGGTCATCATAATACAGTACAAAAATAAACAGACATTCTAAGAGGGAAAAAACATCATCTTATATACGACCCCATACGGTTAAGATGAAAGAAAAGTCTTACGTCATCTTTCACGTAAGAGGTGGGACGGAGGTCGAGAACCACATTTTCTAAGGGTAATTTAACCACTCACATTTCTTTGAACAACCGCACTCCTCCGCAATGTACGGTTTTTATTATTTACTCATATAATATACAACATGAACACACGCAAGAGCTTTCAGGAAATGTTTGCCTCATTAATGCAAGTCAAGCAATTTATATTCCAAAGAATAAAATTATAATTTCTTTTTGTGTAATTCATACCCAGAATATGAAATTTAATATTTTTAAGACAATCCAGAAACCCATTTAATCTATGAAATATTATTCTTTTCTACACGATTTCAGCAACTTTTTCTTTTCCCTTGATCTCACGAAATGTTAATGACAGAAGTTTTTCGGGTTTAAAGATCCTAATTCATGGAAACGCCCATTATGTCAAATGCAATGAACTAAAAGGTGTCTCAAAATTATGAATCGACAGCTGTTACATTATTAAAAATGTTCTACTCCCTGTTTTTTGGGGGGAAAGAAGAACTTTATTAAGAAACACTTCAATTCTAAATTTCTTTAAATCAAAACAAGAGTTCCTTAATCTGTCATTAAGTGAATGAATAATCGAGAATAACTACAGTCCACTTATTAAATATTTTCATGGACACAGAACGTGCTTTTATATTCAAAACGGTAAAACTTCAAATCTACTAAAAGACCATAATTAGAGAAGCGCCACACCAAATTTTGCCAATCACTTGCCCCTAAATAAATTATCCATTTTAGGTCACTTTTCCTGTCTTAAACTGTTTATAACGGATTAGGCCTATCATGCATTAATAAGTACTATCGCCGCAGCGTGCTGTCTTCAGCAAATCTCATTTCTGACTTAATGTTTCACAAAAAAAAAAAAAGAAAAAAAAGTACGATTAATGTTTTTAAAGTTCTTTGAACTGAGTTCTAGCTTAATTCCTAGAATTTATAGGAAACACTATGGGTCAGAGACAAGTCTAGGACATTGTTTGTGTAACTATCCCGTACAATATTGTTTATTCTGATTCAGTTGTTTGATACGGGCGCAATTTTGTGGCACTGTTTTTTGTAACTATCGTAAACATAAAGGGCAATCATTTTATTTTTGTGGAAACAGGGTGTGAAATCTTCAGAGACTGTTTAACGTCTGCGAGAAATATTCTGTTCCCACATTTGAAAAAAACCTAAAAGGGGTTCAATTTGAGAGCGTAATCATGCGATATATTAGATAGATTCAGAAGACACCGAAAACGTTTTTTAAGGACGGCTTCAAAATTTTGTGTTTCGTTGGGATAAGAGTATTCAATTAAATAGGGTCTATGCTGAGAAAGTGCATTGTAATATTAATAAAAAATGACGAAATAAAAAAATCATACCTAAATTCCTAGATCTTTGGAAAAACACTAAGTTCCACATTCGAGACTTGCAAAATGCAGTGAACTCCGGATTAAACGGCCGGGAGGAGGATTAACTGAGCTTTGTCTCAAAAAAAAAAAAAAGTTTTTTTATTGCGAAACGATTAAAAAACTGCTATCATAAACTATCAGAATAAAACAAAATTTCTACGGAAAATATAATCCGAAGAAGAAAATGCGTCGACCACAATCGTGAAATCAAATGATGTCACAATATTTTGCACTTGTTTTTGTCCGCAACAGTACATAAGTTAGCCGTGTTTAAATCTGGAATAAATAAATATTGTTAAATCATTGGTTAAAAATAAATTGCTATGTAATAAAAATAAAATAAGAGCATAGCCATGAATCTTCTCTCTTATCAAAATACCGGAATAATATAAACAAAAACATTGTTTTTTCTGCTTTGAAACGTGTCCTTGTTTCGAATGTTGATTTAATAAATGTAAGTAAACAGACAATAGTGTTTTCCCTCTAATTATAATAGTGGGTATTCCTCTTTCTTGTACCCACTGCCCACAATTGCCGGTTCAAACGTGGATGTCGTCCCGATATTATCATAGTTTATTTGGAGTCCGAAACATTCAATTACAGTAACAAAAGGAAATCCTTGACGTTCCAAAAACATACATTTCAAACAGCATCTAAAAACTGTATTAATGTAACTCGGATGGATGCCTGACAAATAGCGTATATACCAAGGGTTCTCAACCGATAGTACGAGTACCACTGGTGCCACGCAAGAAAAAAATAGGTAATACGCAAAGAAGCAAAGTATTTTTAACTTTAGTATTCAAAAATTAAAACCTAACATCCTTTAAATTAATGCGATCTGAGCTTTGTTCAAGAGTGGTGGTGGTAGCAGTACTTTGTATTGGTGGTACTAAATGTTTTGTTTAGATGGTATGCGTAAGTCAAAACGTTGAGAACCGCTGGCATATACGATGCTCATGGAATAACACGGCTCAAGTAATAAAAAAAAAAAAAAAAAAAAAAAAAAAAAATAACACGATGCAGTAAGTTATTAGCAGCAGTACTGTAATAAGTTGCAGAAATACAACTGGTTAGTGCTCTTACGTTTAGTTTAAAGAAAGAAGAAGAAGAAGAAAAAGTAAAAAGTAAAGAAAATAAACATAAAAACGAACTTATTCAAAACGTTTAGACAAGAGACAGAAAAAATTTAATACATGAATTAAATGCTGACAAAATTCGAATGATGCATCAATATTTTGCTAACTGAACGTAGGTACTTTTCTGGCAAGAAGATACACTAACATTAATCATATTATGATGATGGATGATACTACAGCGATGGAATGCGTGCTAGATAATCATGATTTGACTCTACAGCTAGAAGAGGAATTTGATTCGATTCTGCTACAAAGATTAAGAGTTTAATCCTGTTGTTTATGTTACGTGAACTTACTCCATGCAGAAAAAAAAGAATCATCATGAAAGCTCGTAATTTCGTTAATCGTGTTCATAAATAAGGAATGATGTACGTAGTGATCTCCGTAACTCGAGAATCGTCTGCATAATTTTCAAGCCGCCCTGATCGGTATAGCGATTAGCGACATTAGCTGCCGTATCGATAGGTCTTGGTTCGAATCCCAGAAACGACATGGATGTTTGTAAGTGTAATAGTGTTTTATGTACGGCATGGGAGCACTTACAACACTGGGAACTCGAAAAGTCCTCCCGAGTGGTTTGGTGGTAATAAGAGAAGAGTGGCAGACCCTCCGGCAGTTCCATCAAAATTGATGGGGGGGGGCTGCACAATTAGTATGATGGGATTATACCTGAACAACCAAACGGTGGAATTTGGTGCCCAGGCTTACATGTAGCTGTAGAGTACTTGTATAGTGTTCAAACAAAAGTTAAAAGCTTCACAAATAAGTAGAAATTCACGAATCTTTTAACAGCTTCCTTAAACGTTGTTACTTTAACTTAAACTTTAGGCATGTTTCACCCTTAAAATTTTTTCAGTTGTTTCAATTTTTACTATATTCTCGGCAACAAAGTTTAACGGGAATGAAATGAAAAATTTATAACGAAAACAAAATGTACTTTAACTACAGACTTTCAAAGGAAAAAGACATTTCAATGAAATATTACTTTTATATATGGGTCTAAAAAGGGCCATATTATTCCTAAAACGACGAAACATACAAGCCATAAGTACCATTACCTAGCAAATTTTTAACTGATGTACCTACTTCACAGTACCTACTCACAGGAACTGAGTCAAAAACAGAAACTGCAGTTGCGCAGTCGGAGGCTCAACGGAAGGATGTACCTAGACTCACCAGCTGCGCTCCTAATACACTCGAGTCAATAGGAAAACTACAATACAACCTCGGTCTGCGGTTCTCAAAATGAAAACATTCCCGCATGCAGCTTTCTCCATTTCGGTCCCGAGTGAAATTCTTAAAATATTTACTCCCATACTGGAATTCCCCATATTCCTGTGTTAATTAATTTAAAATACTGTGTATAAAGTATTTTTCACATGGATCATTTTTAAAACACTTTTTGAAGAGAAATACGCATTAATTATTTGAATTACCTTCTCTTTAGACTATAAATCTGGTAACAGCGTGATAGTGTGCCATCAGGTGGCGTCAGCATTACTAGCAACTTTTCCAAATGTTATTTTGCTGGAAGCTAATATAATTTAATTTTGGTTAGTTTTGATCAAGTCTATTTCAGCTAGTCTGAAAGTCTGCAAGTCCACAAAAAGCATAAGGGAAGAAGATTATAATATTTTATTTACTTAACAAAAACAAATGTGTAACGATTTCCTGTTAAATCATTTTTCCCGCATGCATCGTTTTTTGCTTCCCTCCCGTTGATAAACGATAGCTCGAGGTTACACTACATATTTTCTAAAATGAAACGTTTATTATAATATAATTATGCATACAATCAATACGAGAAATAGATTGGTCTATACTTACGAGAAGAAAACAAGCTTGAAACAAAATAATTACGCACGGGTACAGCTGGTACGACAGCTAACGTATCTTCAGCAGCAACCGATGGTAAACACGCACCGTTCTCTTCCAACAACATATTCCCAAGAATTTTGCACAATATACAGAAGCAATAAATTAAACGCACATATCACAAATCACGTTATATCCTGTTGTCATCACCACTTACAACAGAATGTTTTCCACCGGCACAAAACAATAGATGTAAACTTTTCATGCGGCAGCACTTCTACAAGCCAACTCGATTCCACTACTGCTACTTTACCTGCTGTTTACATACAGGGCGAACATCAAGGCGGCGCGCAGATTCGTTTGAATCATTCGCTGAGTGACGTCACGATCAAACATATCGGCGTGACCGAAATTATCAATTAAAAGCGAGGGATCAAATGAACATTCCATTCAGCTTTCCAAACATATCGATGGACGGAGACAGCTAGAGAAACAATGACCACTTCTGTCGCAATATATCCGATTTTCAGAGAGGAATCTGAGAGGATACACCGCATCAGTCGGTACGCGAATCAAAAAAATCAAGCATCCCCGAACGCAACAGAGGATGGATATGAGGGTTGTTGTAATTGGAGGCGATCGTACGCTTCGGTGGTCATGCATCGCGCCAAATATCGCCAAATATTCAATTCAAACCAGTTCATGGGATCGTTTAGGAAGTATTTGTTAGTTCAACAGAACTCCGAAATACATTTAAGCGATAAACAGGCATTCTCGGATTAAAGGGATAACAAGATTCTCGGATCGCTTGGGAAATAATATGCAAATCATAGCACAAAGATCAACAAACTGTCTTCAGAAGATATGAAGCAAAATAAACCAATACAGGAAAACCAATTACAGGAAAAATTTCGATATTCCTAGAAAACTTTTTCGTACACATCGAATTACACTCTGGCCGACACTTTCGTACACATCGAATTACACTCTGACCGACACTTTCGTACACATTGAGTTACACGCTGAATACTAATCACTCTGATCATAATCTAGTAATATGGACTAGTAATGCATGACTAACGGTTTTCTAAAACACTTCAAAGAAAAACAAAACTATTCGAAGCCTTTAAAAAACGGGAATTGATAATAACGGAAGTTTTCCCACATTATAATAATTCACAGATCTAAAGATTCTTTCAAAGTTTATTTCTTCAACATTCGCTATTTACTTAAGATGTTTCAGAAAGGCATCATCTACAGGGAATAAACAACTTTAGATCATAAAAAAGGGAGGAGATGATGAAGCACTTTTCGAACATCTACAAACAGGTCTGAAAAAGAAAGAAAGAAAAAAAAAAAATTCATATAATATCCAAGCTTATGTATAGCATAAAAGACAATAACAAAGGCTGCTAAATACCTCTATGTTTTACTTTCCTTTGCGCCAAATGTCAGAAAATAATACTGATTAAATGCCCGAATAATGTAAAACGAAATCTCAACAACGTCGCCTTTTCATCATTATTTCTAAAGCTAAATTTGTAACTTACAATTTAGAATTACAGTTCAGAACAAAAAACACTGACAACAGAACTCAAAATACCGTGTTAATTAAAACAGCTTACAAAAATATACAAATAAATCTAAAATGTAACGAAAAAATAACTAGTCGTGGAATCTCCTGCATTAAAGTGGTGGCATTACTCGCGTGGCGAAACCAATTTTGCTTAAAGCTGTGAAACCATCGATGACATGGCACAATATGTAATAATCGAATTTCCGTAATTAAACAAGAGAAAGCATTTTTTATTAAAAAATATGAACACAGCAGAATATTCTTATTGTTTATAAAAAATTACAATGCAAAATATTTAGTCTAGAAGCAAGTGACGCTGAATTTCAGGCAGTGTAACTGACTTTAATGAAAACTCTAGAATGCAGTAAGGGCAGAATCAGAGTAGGAATTGACTGATGACAATTACATGATGGTTTGCTTATGGGTTTATTTAATTGTGGCAAAGCATTAGAGGGCTATACCTGTCTGAGGGAAGTGATGCCTTCGTGGAGGACTTTTTAGGGGGAACTAGCTCATATACACGTTGCACATGGGAAAAACCATGGAAACGCCGATGCAACTAAGCCCGTTCGCCGGGATTCGAACTCCGGACCGAAATACCAGCATTCAGCGACTTTACCGCTCGGCCGTTAATGAGCCCAAAATTATATGATAAAAACGTTCTAAAGGTTCTAAGGTACAGCACCCCATTAACAACAAAATATCAGGATAGATTTTAATTGCCCAAAGAACAAAGGAGCCGCATCCCATTCTGAAATTCAACATACAATGATAAGCTTATCATATAACTAAGTAGTTCATGTGCAATTCCATGCGAAATATTATCATACATGCATAAAAAGAAAATCTGGGCGACATTCATAAAAACACAGAATTCTTAACTAGTCGTGAAAAACTGGATACCGCTAAAGCATGCAAAAGAGAATAGAATCGCAGGTTTTTATTATCTCTGAAGTCGCAGTCACACAATATGAAAATCAAAAATTATGCTGATGATACTAAACGAAAATTAATAAAGACTAATTCGAATTTTGCAAAATTGTCGAAAACCGAAATTATTATCACTTTTAATGACAGTTTCATTCTGCATTCAGTTATAAAAATACATTAATCAACTGAAATCAATTAATCTAATTATGAATCTATACATGATTAGATAAATAGATACATTTGTGAATATATAAAAAGGAGAACACTGGAAAACAACTAAAAACCCGTCGTATCAACCAAAAATCCTGAATTTGTTTAACTAAACTAGGAACCCCCTTTCTCTATGTTCATATAGATGGATTTCGAGGGGAAGATGATTTCAACGAAAAGCGAATGAGATAATTGCATGTAGTATATTTAAGTTAATAACCACGTAAGAGAAAGAACTCCCCTGCGGAGAAACTTATGTCCTTCACTCTTAGACAGGCAGTCTATGAAAACATATTCAGACAGAAATCCCAATTTAATAAATTATCCTTAACAAAAGCTCTTAGACTTAGTACACACTCTACAACGCTCAGCAGGAACTAAGCCAAAGAATAAACAAATCAAATGCAATTATTTTTACTTTTGCATTCACTTGCTGATAAAGTTCTAAAGCTTTAGAGTCCTAAATAAGGTTTCGCACGGAGAAAGAAATGTGATGAAAAAAGCCAAACTCTTAAAGTCTCGATAAGTTTATTAACTTAAGTTTTTGGAAGTGGGAGGTATCAAGATTTTGGTTTTAAAAATAAAAGGTCTATTTTAAAAATAGTTTGTCTCTTCAGAGACGAAGAAAACCTGAAATTAAAAATGAAATTCCATATGTTATGGAATTTCAGATTGTAGAGTCTAGTAGATTGTAGTCTAGTTTATTTTGATGCTGGAGACGTGAAAATTGAGCAATGCCTCGACGGGACTCGAACCCGGACCTCTCGAATACGCACCGAGTGTGCTACCGTCACACCAAGAAAGCATGCAGAAAGTAGAGAGAAAATATCTTATAAAATTACACACTCAGTTTCTAACAGATAGATTTGTATAGTGAGAAAGATGGAAATCCGAGCAGTAACCTGAAACTAGAAAATGCCCTCGAAAGTCCGGATGTAAATCTAAAATGGAAGAAGTCTGTTTGACAGGCAAGTCAAAACCCTAAACAAATAAACAGGAATTAATTCGTGAATAAGAAGTAGAGGAGGTTCAGATGAAGCAGGTCAGTTGCACCATATAATTCATGTCAATCCAGATGCCATCCTCTGAGTGTAGAAAATCAGTTTCAAATTTTAATTAAAACAGATATTCAGGAAAGATGGCTATTCTCATCTAATGAACATCCTTGTGAAGACAGAAATCTCAACACGAATGTCTTCGCAAGACAAGTAGATAATTCTCCAACTCAGAAGTGGAGAATCGAGTGTTCTCCGACTCAGAAACCTTCCGAGTTGGAGAACACTCGTCGATCCGGCATCTTTATGAATATCGGCATCTTTATGAAGACCTTCTAATACCAAAATATCTGTCCAGTAACTCACCTAATGCAATGATAAATTCTTATCGATCCAGAAGATATTTGAATAGTTTTAAAATATCAAAACTTGCGCTTTTTTGATTATGCGGTTTATGCAAATAAACAATGCACTGTTCTTAGTTAAAGAAACACCTATTTATTGCTTTCTAGATAAACTGAAGATTCCTGTTTATATTTACGCATAATTCATATTTATAAAAACAAAGTATATAATTTCTTTTCTATACATACAGTTCACCAAAATCATTTCTAAAAATAATAACAACATAAATAAATATTTTTTGTATTCACATTCAGATTTCCCGTTTTCAGAATATAAGCGAAAACTACAACAACCTGTAAGCAGGCTGAAAGAAATCAATGCTCACTGCGTCGGAAGCAAAAGGCATGAATGCACTTTTAGCTTTACTGAAGATTAATGATTACAGAACGCAGAAAATGAACTAGATGTGTAAAGCGACATTGTTTGGACAACTGCTATAAATTATATGTGCGTTAATAATACAAATAATGGTACCTCCTCTCCTCAAAAGAAATTACTTTATGCCCATTCCTTTTTAGTGTAAAGTCAATTTATGGTGTGAATTTTGTTCATGTTACATGCCCACCAAATGGCAGAGTAGAGAAAACAATTAAAACCCGAATCCTCGGGCTGGTTACATGACTATTCTCATATTTTTCTCCAAGTGCAACTTAAATACACACCAGTTACCTCTCAAAAAGTTCTCTATGAAGACATCACTTTCCTATAACAGATAGGTCCTGCTACTGACCAAGTGGTAAAGTCGACGGACACTGGCAGTCAGGGGCGTAGCTAGAGGGGGCAAGGGGGACATTTGTCCTCGGGCGCAGAATCCAAGGGGCGCCAAACTGATCTTACGACATTTTAGAATTAAATGTTTTCCATCCTTGCAAGCAGTAAGGGGTGCGAAATCTTCAGTTGCCCCTGGGCGCTGAAAACCCTAGCTACGACTCTGCTGGCAGTTCAATATAGGTTCAACTTCTGACGAATGGGCTGGCTGCATAAGTGTTTTCATGGTTTTACCCATGTATAACGTAGATATGAGTCAGTCTCTCTTAGAGAGTCCTCCGCGGAGTCATCCCTCTCCTCCGGTAGATTTCCCTCGCAAACTATATTATAATCAAATAAACCAAACCTTCAACCTTCTTGTGCTTTAGCATATCCCTTGTGTGCTTTATCGTAATCAATTTAACAACTTATCACTATTCGCAATACCTTAGTTATGAGTCATCGGCTCCATCCAACAGAAAGCTTCCAGCAAATTGCTGCAAACTCATTTTAGATATCTGTGTTTAAATGTGAACCATGTTTTTTTAATATAAAAATAAAAATGTAACAATAACCGTACAAAAATACAGCTATCCCATAATATCATAATTTTGTTTGTCATCATCCGATAATAATTTTGTTTGTCAGTTCAAGTCGGAGATATATATATAAAAAAAAAAAAAAAAAAAAAAAAAAACCACCACCCAGCAAAATGAGGTAGGGAAAAGTCATATAGAAAGAATGAACCAGCAAAATGAGGTAGGAAAGAGCCATTCCAAGTGTTCATATGCTTTGGATCCGATTTCAAATTTCCAAACGGCATTTCAGTATATTGTGATGGAAGACCTAGAAGTTCAATGCACAGTCGATATTTTCGACTTGCTCGACGAAACAGAATGGCTAATCGAGATAAAGACTTGTTCTCGTCCCGTCTACAGAACAAGAGATCTCAATCTTTTAAGTCGAGTGAACATTTATGCATGCACCCTTCATTTTTTTAAACAAAGAAGTAATTATTTAAAAAGAGCGATGTTTCAAATCAAGTGATCCAATAAAAGTCAGCATTATTTATTATTAATTCACCAAACTTAACTTCTAAAGGAATTTCGGGGTTTTCACACGACTGGAAAAAAGCATGAAGTATGCTACCACGTGCTTCTAATATCCATAAAGACAATATTTAAAATGGAAGTAGTGTCATGATTTTGGGTAGTACTTCATTTAAAGATGAGTACTTCTCAAGAGATGTGTTAATTTTAGGCAGAAAAATTTCGCGATGTAGACACAGACTTTAATATTCCCCTTCTTAACTACTAAATTATTTAATTTATTTTATCCAAGACTATAAATTTCGTTCTTAACGAGCTAGTTTGGTAGAACATCACTGCAAAATGCAGACAAACGTGCATATGAATTGGATAGTAACTCACTACATAAAATATTAACTTACTACATAAAATAAATACCCAAGCATTATGGGAAAATGTTACCGCCTTAAGCATCTTCCTCAAATCCCGCACAGGTTTTGACAGCATTAGACAGACTATCGCTATTATATAGAGAGTTTTAAAACCACATATCAACAGCATGAAATATCGCTTGAATCCTGCGCTCCTGCGATAAAGCAGAAAATGATATGCACATATTTTCTCTATTTTAGGTAATACGCATTACTCCGAAAATTCTTTTCATCATAATACTGGGAGGGGGGGGAAAAACGCTTAGAGAATTCCTATAATTTAAGATACAATAACGATTTTGTCACATATCATTTTAATTAGCCGTACATCTGTAGAGCTATTACGCGTGCCCTCTTTGTTTCTTAATTTATGGAAATCGCTGTATATTTCTCGGCGTTTTAAATCTGTTAAAACCATGCTATGTATACGTTAAAACAGGATTTAAATTAAATTTCCATACTACACTTTAATTATTCGCTCAGCACCAGACATTTTTCTCCCTCTAGGTAAATCAGGTTGAAGAAAATGAACTGCTAACATAAACTGAGAGTCAGACATAAGCTTTCAAGTTACTGCATTAAGATTTAAAAAATTAAAGATTTCCGAGGCAAATAAAACCATTTTCTTTAATTTTGAAAGAGCGAGATATTTATAGTATTTTCAGAAGTTTTTATAAACATTCTTCCATTAAATCAAACTATCCATGCAGAAAACATAAAGCCTATACTTTTACAAATAATTGTAGGTGCTTAAATTCTTATGAGTACTTTAAAGGAATGCTGTGATAACGAAAGAAAACCAAGAAGTATTTCACCGTTAATAATTAATTAATAAATGACTAAGAAAAAGGGAATAATACTTCCACCTCCCAGTATCACGTTTACTTACTTACCTTAAAGAATTTACAAAGGTGTCTTGATTTTAAGATTTAAACAACCTTTAAGAATTCGCGTGTTACCTGGTTGATGTATATTGAATTGAATTAGAGTGGATTATTCAATTCAGGCAAAGTCCGCGAGAGTTTGGCGCCTCATTAAAAACCCTACATATAGAACTAACCACAATGAAAGCAACAAATCAATAAATAACTATATATACGATTACCATGAAGAATATTGAAAAATAGAACATTCTTTTAATATTTTACAATTTAATTACTTGTGCATATTTACCTCAGCCGGTGTAAATTAACCTTCAATCATAATCCTATTAACCCCATTAACTAACGACCCAGACGTTAATCATCCGCCTTAACTGCACGGGGTGTTTGCGAACAAACTTTAACTGCAGAAACACGGTTATAATAATATAATGCAAGACATCAGTTATAATGGGAACAAACTGAAATTAACATCGAATCTGTCCCAAATTCATAAATCAAATGTTAAAAACAAGTTAGCAAATAGATTGCACAATACCCGAGGTCATCATTAATATTCAAAGTAAGATTCATATTCAAAATATTTTTTGTTTAATGCCTCAGACTGAATGATTGAAGATTTCACTGATGCAGAAAAAACAGCTTTCACTAAAATATACAAGATTGCGAATATTTATAAAGATTATACTTTTGCACATAGATTTTTTTTTCTTTGGTTAAGTTTGGTTTATCTGATTAAGCACTCGAGGGCTATCTGCCTAACGGATGGGATGACTTCGTGGAGGACTTTCTAATGGAAATTTCCTCGTATGCACGATACACAAGTGGAAAACCACGAAAACACCCATGCAGCCAGACCGTTCGCGGGATTCAAACTTTAGCCTAAACTATCAGTGTTCAGAGACTTTACCGCTCGGTCACTGGCTTGCACTTTCTGTTAATTAAATTTTTTGTAAATCTGACGTCTCTGCTGAGTCATTTATGCACAATGAATTAAATATTTCGAAGAACGTTTTCATGGAATTTGAAAGTAAACTGATCCAGTTGCGAAAATTAAAAAACCTCTTCAGAAATATTTTTTCTTCCAAGTAGTTTGCTGCTTATTATTGAACATATTCTCCTTACATCCTATATAACTAATAAACTTTTCTACACCCTCACTGCGAACACACTTGATGTTTTTAGGAGAGGTGGGGCAGATAATTGAAGTTAAAACAATTTTCCAAGACTTTTCAAGAAATCTTTTGAGTTTAAAAAAAAAACTATTTCAATTTACAATTTTTCCCTCTTGTGCGTTTCGTCACTCATTATGAATGCGATGAAGAAAAGAGCAACTGGTAAAAGGGATGATCATCTTTATTTATTGGCAATTTTATTACAATGACAATTTTATTGTCACTAATAAAATTGCCAATAAATTTTATAGTCCGCGATCGTTTTCCAAAGTTCCTCCTTCGCTTTCAGCTAGTATTTGATACAATGCTGGAAGTCAAGCCCTTAAATTTATTTACATCCTATATAACTAATAAACTTTTCTACACCCTCACTGCGAACACACTTGATGTTTTTAGGAGAGGTGGGGCAGATAATTGAAGTTAAAACAATTTTCCAAGACTTTTCAAGAAATCTTTTGAGTTTAAAAAAAAAACTATTTCAATTTACAATTTTTCCCTCTTGTGCGTTTCGTCACTCATTATGAATGCGATGAAGAAAAGAGCAACTGGTAAAAGGGATGATCATCTTTATTTATTGGCAATTTTATTACAATGACAATTTTATTGTCACTAATAAAATTGCCAATAAATTTTATAGTCCGCGATCGTTTTCCAAAGTTCCTCCTTCGCTTTCAGCTAGTATTTGATACAATGCTGGAAGTCAAGCCCTTAAATTTATTTACATCCTATATAACTAATAAACTTTTCTACACCCTCACTGCGAACACACTTGATGTTTTTAGGAGAGGTGGGGCAGATAATTGAAGTTAAAACAATTTTCCAAGACTTTTCAAGAAATCTTTTGAGTTTAAAAAAAAAACTATTTCAATTTACAATTTTTCCCTCTTGTGCGTTTCGTCACTCATTATGAATGCGATGAAGAAAAGAGCAACTGGTAAAAGGGATGATCATCTTTATTTATTGGCAATTTTATTACAATGACAATTTTATTGTCACTAATAAAATTGCCAATAAATTTTATAGTCCGCGATCGTTTTCCAAAGTTCCTCCTTCGCTTTCAGCTAGTATTTGATACAATGCTGGAAGTCAAGCCCTTAAATTTATTTATTTAAAATAACTATTACAGGTGCACCTCAAATATGTACATCATATAGAGTGATATCGCACATGCAGATATCCCAATAGTGATGTTCCAGGCACATATGATATTCTATATCACTGTATATGCCTGCTTATCTATATGGTTAGTGAAAGTGCTTGGAATTCAAAGATAGTAAAATGACCTTTTCGGTCCACGAAATACAGAAGTAATTTCAAAAGCTATCAGTAATTAAACACAATCTGCATAGCAAAAAGTTTTTACCGAAAACAAGCGCACAATGTTATCCTTATCTTTTAACGTAAGACTGCGAATTTACTAACTTGCTATAACCATACCGCCTACAGATAAAGTTACAATTTTTGAGGATCACTTCGAATCATTTTCTTACCACAAGACCAGCTAACAGGGTGATCGAACTGGAAGGAAACAGAAAAATTACTTGACTCTTAGAAAATTGTTCTCATGTGGAATAGGTTATCAAGCAAACTGCTTTTTAAAATAAAGCCCAAATATGTTATTTGTTAATCTACTTCGTTAGGGAAAAAAATAAATACCGAAAAGGAACAGTTATAAGTTTATCACGATTTTTAAAAGAACTTAAGTCCATGAGCAGCCGAGTGAATACGGCCGCTTATACTGGTAGTTCCCGGTTTCGAGTCCCTGCGAATGAGATAACTGCATGGTCATTTTTATTATCTCCCCCATGTGTAATGTGATTACCGACTAATTTCCCTACACAAGTCTTCCACAAAGGCATCTTCCCCCTTTACTTGATACTTTAACATTACTGATAAACTACCCAAATGTAAATGAACATAATAATGTTCTTTATGTATCTTTTTAATACTTCTTTTCTGTTCTAAGGATTTAATTTGTTTCGTCGCTATTGGAATTAAATTTTTTGCCCTCTTGTATTTCTAATTCACCAACAACTCTCTTGAATTAGAGAAATACTTAAAAAAGTATGATGCTGAAAAAGTTATGAAAAAAAAAAAAAACGATTTCATGCACATGGAAAAAGAATTATTAAATAAATCGATATTTGAAAACAACTAAGGAATTTGTCACAGAAAATTTCCAGAAAAATATTTAATTCTCACCTTCAACTTTTATTTTCATTCTTCCTCTCTTTCATATATATAAAGAGAGAGAGAGAAAGATTTATATAGATTTAAAAACTCACTAATTTTAGCTTTCTAATTAGAAATATTCTTTCTTTCAAACTGCATCGATTTTTATAATATGCTACGCTATGTTTTATTTCAACGAAAATTTAACGTGCCATTATCAATTAGCAGCTTCCTTTGGAAAATCGTTCAGTTAACTTACAGACATTTGTTAGCTGCATAATACTACTCTCTTTGAGCCACTGACAAGAGAACTATCTACATCCAGTCTCATATATGCTGACATCACAACGAGCCAATGATATAATTCGATAGTAACATCCTCTAATGAGAAAAAATTAGTTAAGCTTTAGTTACTTTTAAATTGAAATCTTCCACTTTCAATGTCATCTATCCTACAGTACAGACGTAAAATTTACATATGTATTTCCATAAAATATTTTATTGCAAGCTTCATTTCTTATCTCATACATTTTATTTGGAATGTTGTTATAAAGAAAAATATAACATAGTTTTGAAATAAAAACATTTAATTGCTTTTTACAATTAAAAAAATCTGATGTTGATACCACATAACTTCCTCGTACGGTCTATTAAATTATACAGATTTTTTGGTGCATTTCATTTAACATTATTTTATTAGGGATATACTTCTCAACCAATTTTTCAATTCGCGGCAAGGCAAAAATACATAAAACGCAAAACACCTTCATTAAATATTGTACAATACAGAAAAATATAAAACACACACAAAAAAAAAGTTAAAAAACCGTTAAGAAAAATTTTTTAACAATTAAAATTAGATTTTCTATGCAAAAACCAGTAATTCGGCCAGCGCGCAAGTAGACAGATTTTTCGGTGCAGAAAACTCAAAGTTTACTTTTGGTCTCACTCAGCAAAATAAATTGAAGGTAAAGAAACCGACTTAATTCATTATTCTACTAAGAGCTTCAAATGTAAACAAATGGCGACTTCATTAGACTTAGTAGCACTTAAAACTTTGAAACTGTTGATAATTATATAACTATTGCATGCAGATTAACTAAAGACATAAAAACCTTAACCGGAACATAAGAACAATATAATTCTTTTAAATAATCTTATACTAACTTTTAAAGCAAAAAATGCATAATTTACCAACATATAAGAATAAAAAAAATGAGCTCACCCAGCCGGTGTGTATGCATATAAAGGCCTCTCTAATTCATATTGTATTGCTACTTATATATATATATATATATATTCTAACTTTATGGTGCAGCCGATTGCAACCAAAAAGGAAGGTGTACAACTGCATGTTATAGCAGTCCCATATACAGAATTTCAACGTTCTGAGGCTACTCGTTTTTGAATTATACGAGATACTATGTACAGACGTCACGAAAAAATCTTTTCTGTATCCATTTTAAATCGATTTTTCAACCCGTTTTGAAAAAAAAAAAAAAAAAAAAAGGGGGGGATCCTTTATTCTGTCCGCACGTATGGATGTCACACAAAAACATCGTTTAAATGGATTCGAGAACGATCAAAATGGATATTTTCGTTGAAATATGATACCCAAAATTCTACACGATTACACAATACTTCCTTTACTTCGTCCAAGTAAAAACAATTATAATGAAACTTTTCTAGGACAACTTACACAAATGCAGACGATTTGGGCCTTCTGTGTAAGTGCTCGCATTAGAGAACATGACTAATGACGTTGAACCGATATTTGATTACGCTTTCAGAAGTATTGGTTACCTTCAGAGATTATTCGCCCTAAACGTGTAAAGGCTTTACCATAAGAAGTTTCAATGTATTAAATTAGGATTTTTTTTTAACCAGCAGTAATAAGTATAACAGAACAAGCGTCTTTTTTGTTGAGAAATTACCGTCTATATGAAGATACTTTCACACCGTTCTTAGAAAAGACCATTTCGTGCGGTATGCTCATAATATATTTCATAAATCACTGCATAATTCTAATTTGGGAAGGCACAGAGAAAGAAGAGACAGAATGCAATTCCGAACGAGCGATAAAGACGCCAAACGTGACACTCGTTCCGAAGTTGCGAGTGGCTAGAAATAATGACTGGACTGACTACTTCCTAACGTCAAGGGCAGGTGAGCAGCTTCCCCTTATAAACCGCGGGAACTCCACTTGCGATACCGGCCACCACCGCGGAAAAGGAAAGGAGAAATCGGAAGCAACTGGTGGCAACAAGATTTCGTACCTATCGCAGGGCCTCCTGCTCCTTTTTTTTTTTTTTTTTTTTTTTTTTTTTTTTAAATGAAAGCCAGTTCCTGTAACATTTGAAACGGATAATGCTCACATGCATTGTTAACTATACAAATTGTGAGATAAAAGAATTCTACAAGACATTCATTTTGAAATGCTACTGTTTAATCAGAATGGTTGATTAGGACAGTGGTGGCCAAATTCTGAACACTCGAGACGGGTGCGGTCCGTCCCCTGCGGCTCATTTTTAGGGGGAGGAACTTTTCAAGTGAATAATTCTATACGGATTACTCCTACGGATCTCCGGAGCAGAGAGACTAATTTAAATTTATTAGCTTATAGTAAAGTTCGTTACGGTATCTCTCTAGTGCGGGATGCCTCCTGAACAACTAAAATTCTCCGCGAAGGCTTAAAAAATGGGAACAGGCTCATATTGCCCATATTCACGTTACAAAACGAGCATGGCTAATATTCACGTCATGCACGCGTGAATACGACGGGATACCCTGCGTTACACACGTAAATAGCATAAGGAAGCCAGCCGTTGTTTGGGTTTCGACGTCAGGTCAAACCATCCGTATTCAGTCACTTTATCCGCTCGGTCAACGGTGAGGAAAAGAAACACGAGATGCTTTAATAAGAAAACTGAATCGATGAGAAAATTGCTTTTTTACACACGGCAGAGTTTTCAAAAAAAATTACATAGAGACTTCAATACTTTCTCGTTCTTCCTAAGTCTTCTGGTAAGACCTGCGTAACGCTAGAGGGCTCTGAGAGCGCCTTGAGTGTGTTCTGATAGTTGATGGAAGATGTGACGCAGTGATGATGTGAGATTTCTGAGATTGTGATATTATTATATTAAATTAAATCAATTTATATTTTATTCATTGCCTTAATTGAAATTTTATGTAACACTGCGAACCACCACAATATAGAAAGTTAGATTACCCCTGAATCTTTAAACCACTGATGTGCACCTTCCTTATTTCACTGAAATTTTTGAATGGAAAATATGAATGACAAATAAATTATGATTTTACTGACATAAATAAGGTTGAGTTCCTCACTCAGAGAGAAATATTTCGAAGTTTTACTTCTGTTATGACTTGGGAAGAAGAAATCGAGAGTTGAAAGGCCAGTCGCTTTGAACTTTTACAATTAATTCTAAAATTGTCTCCAAAATAAAATTTCAAACACTGTAGTATTATTTCGAATTTTCCTCACAACTGCTGTAAGTGTTACTTGTTGTGAGACAAATTTTTCCAGACAAAAATCGGTTAAGAAGCATCTAAAATCTAAAAATGAATATTTTGTATTTAACCGATATAGTACTGTCTACAGTAGAGCAAGTAGAGTAATGAAACAAACTTCTAGAACATCCTGGACAATTTTGCTAACAGAAAAGCAAGCAAAATAGCAATTTAAAAAGTTGGAAATAAAAAAATTTTATTTCAAAAATTAACACACAGCTTTTACTTGTTTCCTTATATACCGTTCTGATATTTTATAGATCTGATTTTTCAATGTCCATTGAGAAGGTCGGCATATGGATCGCTCAAGGCAGCAAAAATTCTAGCTACACCACTGCCTCTAGAACCAATTTAAGCTCTATGTTCAGGCTACGGGCAGCACGATATGTTAAGCGTAACGAATATTCAGAAATATGTCCTGAAATAATAAACAACGATTATTTCAACATTCTTGTAGTAATTTCAAATAATCTTCTTTAAAGAGTTTTGCATGCAGAACAATACTCAGACAAAAGTTAAGATTATATTAAAAAATTTAAATGCTGTTTGGAACAAAAAAAAAAAAAAAAAAAAAAAAAAAAAAAAAAAAAAATTCATTTCTTAAATCTTAATGTTGAAAATATAACGTCAGTTAACGAGAACAGTGTGAGCCCTCATGTAAACGGACTTAAGCCCATTTCAGTGACACTGATAATATCTATGGCTTGTAGATATTTTAAGATGATTGAAAAGATAAAAATATTCAGTAATCTGCGGTCAATAATAATCAATTTCGTCAGCTTAGCCGCGGGTCATAGAAACTTATGATCGAACCACGTAACACATATGACACCAATTAAGATTAATTCCAGTACGATTAAATGCTTGGAAAGAATGGCTGGATTATCGAAGTTGATTTCGTATCTAGATTTGCTGGTATGCACCACATGAATTAATAAATATATAGTTAGCTTCATAATGGATTCGAACCGCATGAATTTTTTCATTTTTCTCATTTATATAAACGAATACGTCTACTTTAAAATATTCTGGATCAACATAATGTTAGAAGTATCATGAGCAAATTTCATTTAAAAACTTGTTTCTAAATATAGCAAGACGCGGTTTTAACCATGTACGTCAACTTGTATACTTCCAAATGCTTTACATAAATCGTTCCGAAAAGCGGTCGTTGCTCAATAATCATTACAATACAGCATTTTGCTTGTAGAAATTTAGCTAAACCTCCTACGAGCTGAATAAGAAAGAGAATTTTATTTTAAATAAGAGACAATATTTTTATGTGCTCCAATGTATACATGAGACAATATAAAGGACACGAAAATGATTATCGTTTTTAAAACTCTACGCTTTTCCTTACCTTTTTCAATTAAAAAGTACTCAGTAACTTTACTCTCCTCTCTTTACTAATTTACTTTATTATTCTATAACTTCGAACGCAAAGCAAAGGATGATTCGAAATAACTGTAAATATTAACTTCCGATGTCCCGTTCAGTTAGCTAAAATTATATACTCTGCATCAAAATATATGTCTACAATGACAGTTAATTTTTAGCACTTTCAAATTTTTTCTGTGAATCTGAGCCTGTGACACGAGCAAGAACAAAAGATTACGTTACAATTTTGAAAGAGTTCCGTAAAAATACAAAACAGATTATATACGACACAACCTCATACATATGAACTTGATATGTTGAAACTGCTCTGCAAGAAAGGTAGTTCAATGTCATAAATACCGTACTTTAAGTTTAAAATAAGCAAACACGTTTAACTTAACAGTTGGGAAATAAATTATCTTACAATACTATCGAACTTCCGATTAGTGGACACTAACGTGGTCACGGCTTTTGCTCGTTATCAGAGAGAGTCGGCTAAGTGAAGACGCATTGGTCTCCTACTTCCAAGAATCCGGGGATTCAAAAACTATGCACTGGTGGACAGTATCCTTAAACGGATATATATGACTCTATTTTTAAATTTAAATGAAGATATAAAAGGGGCACCGTTTTTAGAAAAGGTACGTTAAGGGAAAATGTCTGGAAACAATATGGTATATAATTAAAAGAATCAAATTTTTTCCTGGGAAAAGAAATCTCTATACACACAGAAATTGATTGGTTGGCTGTTTAATTAACCACGGCAAAAGTGAGGTCTATTTGCCTAATGAAAGAGATACCTTCGTGGTGGACTTTCTCAGTGAAACTGGCTCGTATTCATGTTACATAAGAGAAAATGATGAAGCGCACAAGCAGCTAGGCCATTCGACGGGATTTGAACCCATACCGATTTCCAGCATCCAATAAATTGCACACAAAGATGGCATAAGTAAGCTAGAAATACTGAAAAAAGTATATTTATGAAACCATCGGAAGAAATTCAGATAAAAAAAAAGCTACCTCTTACTTAAGTATTACAGACAAGTTCTCTCAAATGTCTTTCTTTTACGCATCATTTTAAGAGTCCCGATCGACTTGAAAAGTCTCCGTAAAAGACGATCTTCTTTCAATGAATTTACAGACATTGTGTGTTTAGCCATGATGAATTAACGAAAGAAATCAATAAAACATTACGATAGTAGTCAGCCAAAGTAGCTGTAAAAAGTTAAACAGCAATATTTATGACACTCGTATTCTTTAAAACCATTAAGCATGAAAAGCAGTGAATATTTTTAACCTCAAAAATTAAAACTAAAAACTCATCATTTTTCAGAAATAAACATCTGTCCAAATCGTCCAATGAGGTGAAAGAAACAAAGAGTATCTTGCTTTTGGATGGCAATATTTACAGATCGCATGATGAAGCAAAATTTTCGTTTTCAAAAAATGCCAGACGCTGTTGGTTGCTTGAAAAGAGAAATAAATAAACTACGTGCTTAGCTAAGTCAGAGGGAGAAAACCACGAATTCAGCAAATCCAGTCGGCGTAGGGTGCCCATGACCCTATGGCCTATTTGGAGCCTGACCTTAATTACGTGGTTCGGTCTTCAGCATCTCCAAGGTCTAGGAACTCCAGATGTAAGAAAAGATTTCATTCTTTCTGTTTCCCTCCACAATTGCCTAACAATAAATATTTATACTTATCTTGCAGCATGCGTGTGTGTCTTAATTCCGAAAGATTCGATCATTTTCTCACACTGCAAAAGCCCCTCGCGAGTGGATTCTGATGCAGCTTTAAAATATGTAATACATACTTAACGCATACACATCTCAATTACTGCTGCATAGAGCTAATATGGCAACAAATATTATTAAATCAGATTCCGCGAATTTCAAGAACCTGTTTGTTTGAGGGGAGCAGCCCACACTGACCACAAATGGCTCTATGGCTTAATCAGGCTGTCCTAGTTATAGCCACAAACACATCACACACACTAAAGTAGAATTCCAACAGTAGATCGATTATTGATAATAGTTCATAATCTTTCTTGACACTCGCCTTGTCAAAATTTGATAACATCTATTCCAGATCTCCAAGAAGTGTTTAGCATCTCCAGTTTCATTGCAGATGCCATAGAGGTCGATTTTTGACGAATAAATTATTTTAAATACGCAGGAAAACGGCCATCTATGTCACTACAGTCAAAAGTCGTTAATTCGGACAGCCATAATCCGGAATGATCTATAATCCGGACCTCAAAACTAAAAACTTTCTGCGCATGCGCCGCGTTGACACATGCGCATAGGCGTTTACGCGTGCGCGTAAGACCTCTTACGACTGTGCATTTGCGTGTGCGCAAGCGCAGAATACGTTTTTCCGTGCGCATTTTATGTACAACGGACGGTATAAGCTAAAATTATCTAATTATCTATTTCAGTTAATGTTGATGATTGCGTTGTTCCATAAACTTCGAATTGGATGCGGCTTATTATTTTTTGCAGACTGTATGAGCAATTTTATAAAAGTAAACTTGAACTTTCGATTATGTCAAATAGAATTTCCGATGCTGGAGCTCCCAAAGAATCTACAAAACGAAAGTATGTTTCGATGCCCATCAAACAAAAAGTGGAATTGCTTCAAAAAATGGATAAAGACATGAAGAAGGTGACAGAGAGGTTAGTGAAAACGAAAAAATTTCTATTGACAAGTTAGTCGGTATTCTCGGCACAGCAATTAACGGGACTTGAACAGCGGAACTTTGCAACTGAACAAAAAATTATGTCTGTTTATAGAATTAAAGAGAAAGTATTATCCCATAAAACGAAGCAACTTAAACAACTTACATTCAAAGAAACGTTTAATAAAGTAAACAAATAAATATTAAGCTTTTTTTTGTAAATTTTGATACCCTTTAGATCATAATTGTTCTTTATTTCATAAATTACGGTTTCATATTTTTAATTTTAGAATTTCTGCATGCCATCTTACGCGATTTAAACTGATGATCTATAATCCGGAAAAATCGATAATCCGGAATCGCCGAAATCCCGATGAGTCCGGATTAACGACTTTTGACTGTATATGTTTTTTTTATTACCTTAAAATATTGAAATGAATCTAAGTAGTACAGCACTTTTTCAAGCTCAGCTTTGCTGCTCACTTCTTGCAGAAGATACAACCTATTGCTGAATAAGGGCCATTTAGCCAATTAGTCATAAAATTGATTACTACGTCATTCGAAATAAAAATAAATTTTGCATGTCAATTATAAAAGTGACTGCTGCAGCATTCGAAACAGAAAGAAATGTTACATTCTGCAAATACACCATAATATTGCAAATAAAATAGCCAGACTTAGGAAATGAATCGAATGCTGAAGCGAATATACAAGAAATACTCATGACTGGCCGAATGGATAAAATCCATGAACGACACAAGTAATTCGAACTTGGTTCGAATCCAGGCTAATGGGCGGGCTGCAGCATTTTGTCATTTTGCCTTATGTGTAACGTTAATACGACCTAGCTTCTCTTAGACAATGGAGTCCTCCACGAAAGCATCACTCTTCTTAGGCAGATTACCATTTTCGCTTTGCTATATTCAAACACTAAACAAACAAAAAATATTGCCATTCCCAATAATTACAAGTTTGTTCAATTATTTTTAATAAAAGAAAATTATGTAGCAATCACTTTATAAGGTATTTTTCCCGTCTTCTAGCATGCCTTCGTGGTGTAGTGGTCCGCACACTCGACGCGTATTCGAGAGGTCCGTGGTTCGAGTCCCGGTGAGGGCATTGCTCATTTTTCATGTTTCCTACTTCAAAAATAACCTAATGTCTCTACAACTTAAGCCAAAAACTCTTTGTTATAAGCCAAACAAACAGTTTTGATCCAGAATGAATTAACACCAGAAAACGAACAAGAACTCTTAGCTATGAACAAAGACATGAAAATAAACACAAGAAACTAAGAGTTCTTTTTTGGTATCACATAAAGAAAACAAATTGAAATTTTAAAAACATTCATTTTTCGTAATTTAAACAACGCTATCGAAAATGCTCGTTTCTCGTTAATTACATTTTTCGAATTCAAATATGTCTGTACGTCACATTAACTGTCCTTTAAAATGGCATAAATAACATGCATGAGGCGTAGTAACTCTGTTTAAACATTTACACAATTTATTAATGTAATGTACTTTTTCAAACTTAAAAAGGCGTTCTGGGTCATCACAGTCAATATAAGTTGTCCACGATAAAATAATTACAATTTCTTGTTTTATAAATTGAAATTATTTCTAAAGAATTTTCTGAGAAATTAATTTACTCCCATAAAATAGGCAATTAGTCAAAATTTAGAAATTCCCCTAAAAAAATTAAGGAAAAAAGCAGTAATCTATAAAATATTGTTATCCGGCAATATAACAATTTTTAAACGGTTGACTGATTATATACGAAATCGAAGAAGCCTCCTTACTTTGACCTTGTGCTGTATTGTGTCTGCAATCTAAAAAGACGTTAGATAATTGGGCGTGGCAAAGAATATTAAAGAACATATTATATTCGCTGGAATGAATTAGCTTTTAATCGACAACGATGCCACAAAACGATTATCGATAAAGACACAGCTGCGAAGGAAAGCTCATTTTTCTGAGTGAGAGAAACTACATAAAATTCTTTTTTGGAAGAATAAATGAAAATATAATGATTATGAATTGTAATTTCTACGTAAGGTAATTGCGTTGTTGTCAGAAGCTGCATCTACTGTGCTAATAAGAAAACGATCGCTTCTTATACATATTAAGGTAATTGCGAAAATGAATTAATGAGTCTTGAAAACGGCCGTAATATGTTCTTCGCAATTTTCATTACTTAGTTACTTTCCTTTCTTTATTCACAAAAACTAAATGAATAAATTGTCTTCTAAACAGCTTCATATAACCGTGTTTTTAACGATTAGCTAGATTTTGAATTCTTTAATTTCCTTAGTTTATGCAAGTTAACTAAACAAAATTGTTAAATAACTGTTGACACTTTGGATTTCTCTCTGGAAATCTTATTTTTATTTATTTATTTATTTTTATTTTGTTTTATTATTTATTTATTTTTATTTTATTTATTAATCCAACGGGGCTTTGTCTCTGAAGGACTATTGTTTTCGTTTTGCGATTTTGCGTTGAATCAGTATAAATGCCCGTTTCACTTTTCAAACTGTTGCCACCCAATGTTAAGAGTCCTGCATTATATTTGAAGAAATTAATGAAAAATCTGCATAGGAGGACCAAATTTGAATTTTGGAATTTGTTTAATTATCCATTTCATAGTTTGTAAAACTTTAACGAATTTTGGTTAACAAACTCAAGCATTTCAAAGCGAGCACTCTACGGAGAAGGAGGGAAAAAAAAAAAAAAAAAAAAACTTTTTATCTCCGGCGCGCGGAACTGTGTTTCGGAAATTCTAAAAATAGGCTCATTTTAAAATTATTTTGCGACATTGCTATTGAACTGAATTTTATGGTTTAAGTGCAAAGAATATGATATTTAATAAATAAAGGTAAGACACAAAACGTTAAAAAAACGCCCCTTTGGACGTAATTTAAAATCTGAAACCTTTCAGACTTTTTTATTATTATTTTGTTTTTATTTTAAAGGCCTTAGTACTGCATAAACGCAAGTATCGTTTCATATAAATAACAATGCTATAATCAAAATAATGCATTGAAATTAATGTTCATATGTCATATTTTTTAAACATTCCTCTCGGAAAGTTTTGGAGACAAAAGTATTAAACAGCAAATATATAATATATAAGGTTTTATATATTTTTGCATAGACTGATACTGATTTTAAATTGTAATGAAAAACTATGCATATCGAGGAAGTTGACAAGGAGTCCTCTTCTTTATGAAACAGATATATTTTTCACCACTGGACAGAAATTTGTGATACAGATTGGAAAAATAAAAGAAGTAAAAAACAGAGTCATAACGCCATCTGCGGAAAAAATCATAAAACTGGAGTTGGCAAAGGTCATCTTCGAGAAGTGAAAATACTCCGCCTTGAGCAAAATACTTTTGTTTCCTGAAGTAGAGAGATGCCATGGCAATCTCTCGCGAAATAAATAATGTTTTCATACTGTTAAACTAAACCAAAAATCCGGGTAATTTTGAATTTCTCATATTATATTATAAAAGGGAGAATTTTAAATCATCTCTGCCAACCTCATAGTGACAGGAATTTTTATTTTAAACGCTTACGTGTTACTGCAGAGTCATTACTATCCCTACAAACCACACGAACTCAAATCATACAAGGTCTTCCAAAAGGCGGTTAACATTTTAAAAATACAGCGGAACCTTCGTTAAGGAACATTGCATTTTAGCGGATATCCCCTTGCACTGACAGTTCTTGAATCCCCAGATCCCCAAAGCACGATACCTGTACACCCCATTTAGCGCTCAGCAGACATTCCATGATAACGAGCAAAAGTTTTGGTTCCGAGAGTGCCTGCTAAGGAATGTTTGATTGTACTGTATTTCAGAAAGTTTTCAATAAAGCAAGGAAATTAGCATAGAAATGCATAAAATTATGATGTCTATTTCTTTAAGAACTTGTATCAGGCTTTCTACTGCCTGGTGCAATCGCTGTGCCTCCTAAATTCTAACATTCGGTACAGCACTGAATTCTTTAAGTTTTGCCCCTCACTGCGGCTGCTCCAGTTGCACCAGCTTTGGCGCAGGCTTTGCAGAAGGCGCTACAGCAGCATAATACAAAATAACATATCCTGAATGAGAAGGCTATCGTTATTTAGCACTACCTGAATGAGGATTAATACACTGGGAATAAGAAGAAAAACATTTCAATGGGGGATCACTAACACACACCATTTCACAGCATTTTTTTTTAACACTGTTAGCGATAACAGATTACTTATGATCTGTTACTTATAATCTAAAGTCTTTAGAATACTACCACCTATTAAAATAATTGCTTATTTCTCTGGAGTATCTACTGCGACACATTTAAAAAAAATTAGCTATTAAATAGACATTAGTATCAAAAATCTACGATTCAGCACAACAAATTGTCCAACCACGTAATTGAATGTACCATACACAGAACTGATATTTCAGACACCAGAAACACTAAACCAATTCAAAAGAGAAGGAAAGTGATAGCAAGAGCAAAAAATGAGGGAAATAATTTGAACACGTTTGATTCAGTTTATTATTATCACAGTAGAATAACATTACAATCGGCTATTTCTAACTGCAGCGTATTTTTAGACCAAAATAAAATCAAGCGCTCTATTCCCCACCTCACCCTAATATAAACTGGTCAGTACCCTTTTTGATTAAAATATTGAAAAACAAATCTGGGAAAGGGGGCGGAGGTCACATTAAAATTTTGGTGCACTTATTAATTGTGTTTGCAACCTTAGTAGGTTAAGTTAACAATACACTTATATCAAAGTGATAAATTAATAAATTTGTTTATAAACATTACACACGACAGAATCCGTAACTCATCCAACTCCACCGTTTCTCTGTTACTTCATTTGTAAGTAATATTTCTCTTTTTCACTGTAAAATAATTTTTAAACATTAATCACAATGCTCTTTACACTCAAAATATACAAGCTGTATCAAACTGCTGTAAGTATTAAACTCCATAAAATTATGACGAATACTTCGACATTCTCCTACCAAAAAGGGAGGGAAGGTGTTTAGAAAATTTGGTTATTACTTCTCAAGTATTACAATTGGAGCGCAGCTTGTTTCCCTGTAGCACCTATGTATATTTCATGCGATACACTGCATCCATGATAGTACAGGCGGATGACTATAATTTTTTTAAAAAAAATTATTATTATTTTTCTTTTTACCTGTTGGCAGCTGAGCATTTGTTTTCTTCCTCACAACAGTCCATGGTCTTTCTCTCATAATAAACGAAATTCAAAACAAAAGGAGAAAAAAGAATAAGTGAGAAAAACCGTAAATCCGGAGGCGTACTGAGCAGGTAATAATTAACTCTGGGATTGAGTTTAAGTAACAAAACTCACAGACCGTTAAGTCAGTTGGCGTTCATCTCGATGATTACAATCCGGAGTCAAGACATCAATGAGAAGAGGAAGGGTTGCCAGAAAGAGTTCACAGAGTAATTTCTCGCCAAGATTACGATGGCGGCATTTCCACGCATAGAAGCTAAAGCATAAATAAAGCATTTTTCGACAGCCCCCCCCCCCAAAAAAAGCTTAATGGAATGCATTTTTATTAATGGTAGAAATGAGATATTTTTATTAATTAATAACTCACTTCAATGAATTTTTGACAAAGAACTGATTAATGATAACTACAACTGGAAATTTTGGAAATTTAGAAAACTGAGAACTAGAAAATAATTAACAGTAATAACAACATTATAACATTTACTTGCGTATTCTCATCCACCCTCTCCCTCTCTCTCTCTTTTTTTTAAAAAAAAAAAGCCCAAAGGGCGTTAGTGGAGAAGAGCTATTAATTTCGTTTTGGCATTTTGCGTTGAAAATATTTCACTTTCCAAATTCTTGGCACCAAATATTATCGCTTGTGTTATATTTAAAGAAATTAAATAATGAAGAATCTGCATAAATGTATGTATGTTTCTCTCATCGTAATAAAACAACGGTACCTAGAGCCATCAAATTTTGAACAATGTAATCCTCCGAATATGGGCAACTAGAAGCCCTAATTTGGGGTTTGTTTTATTATCGATTTCATATTTTGTAACACTTTAACTAATTTTTGATTCACAAACTCAACGATTTCAAAGCGAGCAATTGCAACACTGTACAGAAAAAAAAAAAAAAAAAAAAAATCTCCAGCGCGTGAAACTGTGCATCGGAAATTCTGAAGACATGCTCATTTTAAAATTATTAAACCAAAGGGGCAATTTGCCCAGAAGAGCTATTAATTTCGTTTTGGAATTTTGCGTTGATTCACTGTAAACGGCGAATCACTTTTTAAACTGTTGCCACCAACTATTAGAGCCCTGTACTATATCTAAAGAAATTAAATAATCAAAAATCTGCATAAATGCACGTATGCTTCTCGCATTGTGATAAAACAACGCTAACTAGAGCCACCAAATTTTGAATAACGTAATTCTCCACACGAATGTGGGCATCTGGAAACCCAGATTTGGAATTTGTTTTATTACCTATTTCATATTTTGTAAAGCATTTATGTGTTTTTGATTAAGAAACTCAATGATTTCAAAGCGAGCAATGGCAACTCTGTTAAGGGGGAAATTATCTCCAGCAGGCGAGACAGTGTATCGGAAATTTTAAAGATGTGCTCTTTTAAATATTTTGGGATATTGCTGTTGAATTGAATTTTATGGTTTACGTGCGAAGAACATTATACTTAATAAATAAAAGTAACGCACAAAACGTTAAAAAACGCCCCTTAAGCTTACATTTTTTTTTTTTTTTTTTTTTTCTTCTTCTTGCGATATTGCTGTTGAATTAAATTTTATGGTGTAAGTTCGAAGAACATGACATTTTATAAATAAAGGTAACACACAAAACGTTAAAAAAACAAACCTTTGCGTAATGTAAATTCTGAAAGCTTTCAGATTTCTTTGGGGGGGGGGCTAATTTTATCACACGAAAATCGAGAAGAGAAAATTACGCGAGTAATTTAATTTCCGAAGAATGTGCTTACAGTAAGAACATAATAAATGAAAGTTATTCATGGTGATTCTCACAATATTATTTACACAAAAGAAACCTACTTTGTAATAGAAATAAATATACAGTAATGTTAACATTATAATACCAAACAAGATAGTTTTATTTTTATTTCCTTGCATCTTAAATCTCACTCGATCTTGCTGTTTTGTCCACTGCTACTCCCTAGACTTGAACTCATTTAAAGCTGCTGAAACTACTCCTTAAGTCGTCTGCGACAGTTTGCAAGTCGTCGTCATCATCTTCTTCGTCACCATTCAGTGTGTCTTCTTCACGTGCAATAAGCTTCAGGAGCATGAAGAGCATTTAGACATCGCCATTTTTTAAGCTTTTCACTATTATTCATCAATCACAGCCATCCACAAGCAACCAATTAGTAAGAGGAAAACAATCATTGCGTGAACGAATCCATTTAGATGAGATTGTTTCATGAACGCCTTAAGGAAGGGAAAAATTACGTGAAGTTAAGTAAAAAATTTTCAGGACCCTGTGTAAAAATTTACAGGAGAGAATATGCGAGTACATACGATATTTACGAAATTTAAAAAGATATCAACATTGCTATCAGAAATCATTTTTCACAAAAAACTACTGCTAGACAGAAGTGTGAGTTTCATTTCGAATGAAAAATGAAACTGACGCGTTTTTTAATAACTCAAGAAAGCCAGTAGACAACATTAGCGTCAATTTTTATTTACCATACTCTTTTCAAGTAGGGTTAGTGAAAAAATTATAATTTTATACATATATACATATTAAAATCTTCATGGACATATATTAGAATAATTACTTAACTGTGCATACTTTCAGATCATAAAATCTGAAATTTTATTTTCTCTCTCTCGCCAAGCGCCGCAATTTGTGCCAGCGTCTAGGGTTTGAGCGGAAACTCACCGCTTTCCTATCGGCGCGCATCACAGTAAAGAAATTTCAGGAGGGGATGCATATGCAAGTAAAATTTAACATTACTCATTATATTATTATCACTATTATTATACCAGCATTATTATATTAAACTTAGCATTACTATGTCATTATCGCGGGGCATAAATAATGAATTCTGGGTTTAAAATCATTTATTCATCTCTGAATTCTTAAGCAGAATGAAACAGTCATGCTACACATCTGGGCTTGACGATAGACCAGGAATATTAGTCGGGATGACACAAAATTTTATAGACTTTTTTTAATATATGAATATAAAAACACAACGAAGATAATTTAAGAATGTTTCAAAGTACAAATACTAAATCATAAATTTTACGCATCTAGGCTCGTATACTTCAGTACTAATTTGCTTTAATTGACTAAACGATTCAAAATTACAATGCGGATATGCAAGTGGGACAAGTTAATTTACTGACAACGAATGTACTAAGAAATACATTAATTCAGAAGAAAACATACAACGTTAGTTAAATAGCAATCGCATTGCAAAATGAATCGAAAAAGTTTTTTTTTAATGATTTAGAAAGACCTAAATCAGCATTTAAAAGACCTGCGGCAGTACTGAACTCCAAATGAGAACCTGTGCTGCACTGATACAGTATTACACTCTAAATCAAGCATGTCAACTCGCGACTAGTAGGCAGCATTTGCGGCCCTCGGTTCACCCCAAGAAAATAAAATAAAATTATATAATTATAATTTATTTAAAAAATTGGAAATTTATCGAACACCGAGGCATACATATAACCTCGGGTGCTAAAAAGGGACCTTGAGATCGCTTCCTTAGAAAAATACCTTGCACCTGTTAGAGAACTGATCTAAAATAGTTGCTCACTGTGCATCTGGGCGTTATAGGAGCTCATCGTCATAATTTACTTACTTACAAAGCTGTAATTTTTTTTATGCTCAACCTGTCGCGCGCCGTCCAGCACACTGATGAGTCTTCGAACAACATCAGCGCAGTCCGACCAGCCCGAAACTTTCGCACAAGCTTCCACTCCTCCCGAAGATTCCGTAGTACATCGAAGGCTATTCAGGCAGATCGGTTCAATTACGCGAATATAGTCAAGGACGATTTAGTTATTCAGTTGGTAGATTAACCAGTTTCTGAACCATTTCCGTTTATGCGTTATTTCTCGTTTAAAATGAGAAATTGTATCGAAATTGAATTCAAAACGAGAAAAGTTTTAGTAAACGATAAATCATCGATGAACTCGCAAAAGAATGGGAACCGCAGCGCTTTTATCTTGAAGTTCGAGGCAAAATTGTATGCTTATAGTGCAAAATCTACAATCAGTGATCTTACATAACGTGAACGTTACTATCAGCAACTCAAGTACGATAAGTAGAAGGGATTATTGATAAAACACAAGGCTAAAAGAATTAAAGGCAGGACTGAAACAGCAACAGGGTATGTTTACTAAATGAGGTGAGAAGAGCGAAGCTGCGATCCATGCAGGCCGCACAGTCGGAAATAATAGCCAAACACCATTCACGGATGGCAGTTTTATAAAAGACTGATTGGTCAATGTCGCTGAAATAGCCATTTCAAAGCACCTCATTTGCATCCGCTACAAGGCCGCTGAAGGCGTAAACGAACTCTCATCCGATCTGGGTCATCAAATAAAAATAATAGAGCCAAGCTTTATTGCATATTCCATTGCATGTGATGAAGTACATATGTTGGCTCGAAGAAATATAGTTATACAATTAACTATATTTCTTCGAGCTTGTTATGAGGAATTCCTTGTTTTTGAGGAATTACTGAACATTATAACGTTACATGACATTATGACTGGAGAGAATATATTCAGAGCTGTTTTCAAACTTCAGATATTATACGATTTATGTCTGTCCGAGATGCCCTGTGTAGCTAGAGACGAAGCCTCTTCAACGATTGGTAAAAATAATAGCTTCATAGCACACCTACAGAGGCAGGTTAAGTAAAATTTAGGAACGACCTAATTTCCCTCACGTCCACTGCATCATCATACACAGGTGCTTTGTTCAAAAATGATTAACATGGAAAATGTATTAAAACCGGTAAAAATAAAAATAAATAAAATGAACAACTTCGTAAGATCTCCATTATTTAAACCAACGACAATTTTCTACTTAATTGGATGACTCACAACGCGAATATTCCTATTACACAGAAGTGCGCTGGCCACCCTGCTCCACGAATCACCAAAGATTTCTGAAACGCGAGAGACGAAATTCTTCTCTCTTTCAAAATCAAAGAACAAAACATCACCTCACAAGTAGATACTTTGTAGTTAAATACCTTCCTTTTAGGGTCTATATTGCAAAATGTTTGTCAGATATGAAAATGAAATTGCAAGAAAAACATTCGAACTAAAATTCTGCTTTGGGACAAATAATTAAAAAACAAACACTTAATACACTTCTCAACTTACGCTAGGTACAATACAAGTTCAAGGGAGCCTGTTTTGTACAAAACGTACGCCAAGAAGTTTTAGCGTTTGAAGATTGAATTCGAAGAAAGGCTCCGAAAATGAATCACATTCACCGAAAATGAGCTCTTCCTGTTTTCTGCTAACTTTTTAACCGAAGTTACGAAAATGTCAGTCCACAAAAATTCAATGAAATGGATATCCCGGAATTTTACAAATACTACTTTCCTGCGCAGTTCTCAGAAAGCCATAAATTTGCACAGTGCTTAATTTCCATGTTCGATAATACGGTACTAATATGAACAACTTAGCTCACTTATTGAATAAGAACTAGTCCCCAGCAAAATCCAAATGAACATTTATTTGATCTCTATTCTGAAAAACGCTACTGAAAGCAGCATATCTCGATATTCGCATGCCGGTTGCAGAAACAAAATGCCACCAATTGTCTGGAGAGAAATATCATTGGCGAAGCGACCATAACTGGCGCCCGAGGCAAGATACCTTTTTGGCGCCCCCCCCAAAAAAACACGGTAATATAATGTGTAGAATATATTCTTAATAATAAAATAATACAAATAATAATAAAATGCTGAATTTGCCATGAAAGACTCTAAAATATATTCAGAATAGTCACTACCTAACTGCACTAGCATTGGATTCTGAGTCGGCAGAAAAATCACACATACGATGATCTAGAATTAGTTAAAAATGTATTATTTACTTTACATATTTATATAATTGTTTTTAAAAAAAGTACAATTTTTAAACAATAAAGGGTTTAATATATATTATAGATAAAATAGATATATTTATTAATAATAATTTAATATTATACAGTCAAAAGTCGTTAATTCGGACACCCATAATCCGGACCTCAAAGCTAAAATCTTTCTGCGCATGCGCCGCATTGACGCATGCGCATAGGCGTTTTACTCGTGCGCCCAAGACATTTACGACTGCGCATATGCGTCTGCGCAAGTGCAGAATACGTTTTCGCGTGCGCGTTTAATGTATAACGGACGCTATAAGCTAAAATTATCTAATTATCTATTTCAGTTAATGTTGATGATTGCGTTGTTGCTTAATCTTCGAATTGGATCCGGCTTATTATTTTTTGCAGACTGTAAGAGCAATTTTCTAAAAGTAAGCTTGAACTTTTGATTATGTCAAATAGAATTTCCGATGCTGGAGCTCCCAAAGGATCTAGAAAACGAAAGTATGTTTCGATGTCCATCAAACAAAAAACGAATTGCTACAAAAAAATGGATAAAGGCATATTCTTTGTTTATCTAACCGTTCCGAAATCTGTTTATCAATTTCACGCTGCTCTGCGCGGGGGGGGGAAGACGTCGCTGCGCGCAATGAACTGGAATTTGATTTGTCAACACTATCGTTATCTTCAGAGCAGATGTTTTTATTTTATTCGGCTTATAATTCCTTACTAAATGTAGTATTTAATTTCGATGTACTCCGTCCGTCTTTGATACGATTTAAATCAAATTCCTCGTCATTATAAATACCACGAATACAAATCAAATAGTTTTCTGGTTGCAATTTTCTAATTTCGGCTATGCGTAAGGTATGCTTTACGCATCCGCGCGTTGAAAGAAATGTTTAATAAAGTAAACAAATAAATATTAGGCTTCTTTTTTGGTAAATTTTGATACCCTTTAGATCATAATTGCTCATTATTTTATAAATTACGGTTTCATATTTTTAATTTTATAATTTCTGCATGCCATCTTACCAGATTTAAACTGATGATCTATAATCCGGAAAAATCGATAATCCGGAATCGCCAAAGTCCCGACGAGTCCGGATTAAAGACTTTTGACTGTAATACATTAATATAATTAATTACTATGCATACATTTTTCTTGTCTTGGATGAAACAAATTTATGAATTACTTTATGATTCTGATTAAGTCTATCATTTCAAATTTTTCTCTTTCCACATTTAAAAATGCTAGATGACTTAGGGGATCTTGTCCCATCGTTGATTGTAAATATGTCCAAATTTATTTTAATTTGCTGAACGAACGTTTACAGCTAGCATTTAATAATGAAACAGGAGTGGTTGAAGTGATACTCTTAGACTTGGAAAAACATTTTCTCCATAGATCTGTAATGGAGTTTTAGGTTGTTTCTTTCTACTGCGGAGTAACATTTTGCAGTCACATTCACTGTTCTAAGGGAAGTTAGGGGATATTGTGAGTTCGGTATGAAATAACCATATAATCGACAACCTTTTTAACAAAAGGAAATAGAAGAGATTATAAAGGAAAATTATAGCGTTTACAAGTTGGGAATATGCAAATTGAGTCTGTGACATCGAAAACTATGCGTTTTAGATAAGGAGCGACCTGCAGCATTCCTTTTGTAGTAGGAGATTAAAAACAATTGACACGCTTTGAATGCTATAAAGCGGTGAATATACGATGTCTCAGCCTAATGACTTAATTGAATCGGCAGCCAGGAAGGCCATCAGGCGTTTACAGGAGAGTCAAACGCAATCCATAGTAGCGAAAGCGTTAGGAGTTTCTCAAAATGCCATTTCCAGACTATGGAATCGGTTTTTGGAAACTGGATATGTTCGAAAAATTCGGGACAACGTCATGTTATCGTTTTAAAATAAAAAGCGGGATCTATACGTGCATTTTGTTTTAAAAAAATAAAAATATATCCCTATTTTAGAGAAATGAAGTGGTCAGAAAGAACGTTTTGTATGCGGAGCTATTTGGTTGATGTACTGCAAACATTTTATTACATATTTTATCAGACAAATCAAGAAAATGAGTAATTAATTATATTACAATAATTATTAATTTCAAATATATTTTCCAGAAATCGATCAAAATAAATACTGAAATTTTCCGGAAAATCTTGTTTGGAAACCATTTGGCACCCCACTGCGAGAGGCGCCCGGGGCATCATTCACCCCTTGCCCCCCGCTCGCTATGCCACTGAGAAATATATCCAAATTTCTCTTTTGTTCTTTCAACTTTTTACAGAACTATAATGTAATGGCTTACTACTACATATTACAATATTAATATAACTAGAGTGTTACATAATTATTTTACTTGTTTAGGCACTTGTTAAATGCAGCATTAAATAGGAAAAGGCCCTGCACTCTTATACATTGACGTCTATTTCACTCACTTCAGATAACTGAGTTTGACCTTGGCACGCCTGCTCTAAATGCAGGTGTTGCAGTTTTATTATCCAAGCCCTGTATGAGCGAAGGAAGCATGTGTGAAAAAATAGTAGTAATGTATTAGTATATACAAGAACAGTAGCTTTCCAAAATTATGTTAGAGCCATTTAAAATTGCATTACTTTTCAGAATCAAGTTACAGTACCTTTACTTACTCGATATTTAACAGCTCTAAAAGTGGAGATTTATATTCATTCCATGGCGATAAAATTTTAAAAACAATAAGCCCCAAAAAAGTTAAAGGGCTCAAATTTTAACTGTTTTTCAAAAGGGCTCTTTTAAAGTTTAATATGGTTTATCATTTATCAATAGAGATGAACCAGATAGAATAGAGAAAAATTTTATAGGATACTAGATGAATATGAACATTATAATTGGGAACATTATAATCATCTGCATATTTAAATAGTGAAAAAATATGCAATGTAATTCCTTAAAAATACTGAATGTTTTAATAAGATATATGATGTATTATTTTTATTTAAATTAATCAGATTAAAAAGAAAACAAAATACTATTCAGAACTGCATCTATCGCTTTTAAAAAGGTTAGTTCCTTAATTAATAACAAACAGATTAAATATAAAAGAATAATATCTCACGTTTTGCCGAATGACAACACACTCGAATGATAAGTCAAACAACGCGAAATCGTGTTAGAGACTTATAGCCCTTTTGTGCTAACAATAAGAAATTCAAAAAGTAGAGACAGAGATAATAGTACACAAAAAAGTATACACACAACAAATTTACTGCTAACGGTATAACTTCAGTACAGACAAGAAAGAATATTCATGATCTATGAAGCGATTTCAAAGATTCATGATCAGTCAAAAGCAATTTGTTTACTGACCGTTCGTAATATGGAATAATCACGAACAGCAAAACAGGAATCACAAATTGGGAAAAAAAAAGAAGAAATCTCTTTGCAGGGATATCGTGATGTAATTCGTCATTTCATCCACTGTGATATGAAAAATTTTCATTTATTTTGTTATTTAATTCTGATCTGCAAAAATGTCTTCAAGATAAGGTTTTTTTATGATGACTTCTCTACTTGATAATAAAATTTTATCAACAAATGTTGATCACATAAACATGATAAAAGCAGCTCCTAATATAGATATCAGAGAAAAAATACAGTAAAACGTTTCCAGAACCAAAATGATTTATGCAGTATTTTCGGAACGGAAAACTAAATAAATATTTCAACAATATCAGATCAGTTGTTTAAATCTTGAAGCAGTTAACTATGCATAAACACCGATTACCAACCCGAATTCTACAAATTCCTTCGGCTGACGTTAGCATGAAGAGAGCAAAATAAGCTGTATCCACAACATAAAATTAGCAACTCAAAAACCCAGTGATTTGAATTCAGAACACATAAATCTCTTTTAAATGAATAGCTGTCAATTGATACAGTGTAGGTAAATGTTTTTGAAAAGGTTTTTATAAAATATGGGAAGAGAAATTTACAAATAAGGTTGGACGACAGAATAAATATATGCAGCTTCTTAAAATTTGAAAAGAAATGAATAATTACTGATATCAGAAAACCTGTCTTTTATAAAATATTCAGGTAATTATTTTTAAGCGTTATTTAAAGGAAAACAGTGGCTAAAGACCCGAACTGGAAAAACATTATTTTTTTAATAAGAAAGGTACAAACAGCACTATCTGAAAAGAAATTATAAAGTTGCATTTTAATGCCAACCTTCAATACAGTGTGAAAAAATTATAAATACATTCCGATACAGTTAATAGACATCAGTTTCTTGAAATCCCATATTAAGCATACTGTCTGAGCACGGATAGTGCATCAACAATGGCTGGAGTTCTGCTACACCCTCCATAGCAGTGAGCTCAATTAGAAAAGCGCACGTCTGCGTGGTAAGTACGAAATAAATAACTATGTGCGCTATCTTATCACTCTCTGATGTCGCATTTATAAGGAATAAAAATAAAAGACAGCCCTTCCGCACGGAAAGCACCCCACTCACCCTATGGCATACGTAACTGGGTCCAAATCGCGTATAAGCGTATGGTAAAAAAGTATTATCAGACATTAATACGGAAGAATTGCTTCAGAAGCTTCTGTGCGGCTGATCTCATTAATTAACTCTTTCTGAACACCTTTCCCAAAACAAAATACATGAACATCAAATAGTTTGGAACTATAATAGGGTTAGCAACATTATGAAATTATATTAGCTGAACGATTGGAGAAGATGCAATTTTAAATGAAAAGAGAAAATATAACATCTTTCTTGAAATCGGCAAAATGCATGAAAAGTTGGTCATCGACATACGATATTTCAATGTGATAAGGCCTCTATGGCAGTAACTTCGCAATTCCTTAACACCAGATTTAACGGTAGACCAACACAGCGCGCTAATATCATAGCTCGACTCCCTTTCTCATCTCCTGGACAACGCCGTGACATCGGAACATGGACATATACAGAACTCTGGAGTAATGCGACTTCGATAATTAATGCAGATTAAGCATAAACCAAATTCACTTATTAAGGATGCAAGGAAGTACAAGCATTCGTTCGATCTACTTTTGAGATGCAATGGTAACCGGCATAATCGGTATAGAGGTTAGCGATGCTGTCTGTCGTACAGATCGGCCCGATTTCGGATCTCGGAGAAAGCACTTATGTTTGTAAGTATAGAGTGTCTATGCGGCATGGAGGAGCTCAAAACAATGAAGAGCCCAAAATCCTACCGAGTAGAGTTTGGTAGCAGGAAAGAGGGTTGGAGAATGGACTATCCCCCCATCTCCCGGAGTGCTCGCTATCAGAATTGGGGCGAAGCCAGATAGTAAATGCAATAGGACTATACCTGTACAATCAGTGGTGAAATTCTGACGTTCCACCTACTTGTACCTGTATCTGCGATGCCATGGTTTGCACATCTAGTCAGTTATTGAGAAATCTTGTGTCTTATTCCGAACAAATGCACAATTCATATTCATGGATTTTCTCCCCTCATTAAACTTTGATTGATCTCCATAAGCCCCAAGTCCAGGTCATCTACAATTGCTAAAAAAATTCTAACGAGAATTTATAGCGAACACATCTATATGTACGTATTTAGTTCTAAAAGAAAGGAAGAAATAGAGAAAACCATAAAATGAAATGAAATAAAGGAATAGTCAATCAATCAATATAGCTATTTATCAAGGTTAAAAATAAATCGATTAACAAAAAGAAAACACGGAAGACATTTTCTTGCACAATAATACAGTACAAATTAAAAAAAAAAAAAAAAAAATCTGAAAAGGTTCAGATTTTAGCAATCGCCCACAAGTTTAATGTGGTTATCAGCAGAGATTACTAATTCAGCAAGAGAAATGGCCCAGACGGAATAGCGAACCATTTCATAGGATACTGTTACGGATTCGGTATTTAAATAGCTAATGTTAGCAGAATTATAAATTAAATTCTTTTACTCCATGTGCAGTGCAACGCGTGACGAATATTAATAAAAAGCTAAGCCGGAAAATTAAAAATAAAAGAGCACGTGCATTTAACATTTAATAAATAAATATATCTTTTTGATTTCGAGAAACTGCTAGAACAATCTCGTGCGTGATTTAAAAAGCTTATAAAAAGGAGGAAAACCTCTCAATTCAGTAGTTGTTTTATGAGTTTTCTTTAGAAAACTGTTGTTGTTGACTGAAGTAAGTTCACGGTGAAATCGGACTAGCTTTCTCTGTTTTGAATTAGTTCTATTGAACGTTTTTTAGTAGTTTAAAAGATAACTACTGTGAGATATTGTACGAATATCTGAGGAAATTTAAGAATTTTGTTTTATTTGTTGTGATAATAATAAATTTTATTCATTTTTCATCGGACTTATGCATTCAATTCGTAACGAAACCGTACGCGCGCAACAATACTAAAGCATTTAAATAGCTTTTCAAGGATACCTGAACTAGAAAAGTAAAAATTTTATTAAGTTGACTGGGCACTAATTGATTACGGCAGCAAAGCAGGTGAGAACTGATTACCGCAAACTATTCTTAGGATGGATGTCTTCGATTTAGCCATTTTCTAAGGGAAACTGACTCACACTTACATAACACATGAAAAATATCACGAAAACCACAAGCAGCCAACCCCTTCGATCCGAGATGAACTATTAGTATCTAACGGCGGTCTTATCCACTCGCCACTGGTAAGCAATTATATTAGAAATCTTGGTAAGGATACTTACATTCGGATTTCTTCATGAATTTCCGTCCGTCGCCGGGTTGTTATGTACTATGACATAGCCAGATCATGTTCCCGAAGAGAAAAATAAACACTTCTGAAAAAAATACAAAGTAAACAAATCAGTAAAGTTCCTTAAAAGTTTAAAACATATTAAATGAAAACAGAAAATTTAAGAAGACATGCACTTATAATAAAATAAAAAAAAAAAAATAAAAAAAAAAAAGAGGAGGGGGGGATATCTGAAAGAGTTCAAAGTTAAAGTGGCTCAAAAGGGCTCAAGGGCTGTTCTAAAGTTTAATATGATTATTAATCATCAACAGAAACGGCCCAAGTGTAATAGCGAAATATTTTCTAGGATACTAGACGGATATACATTTAGACTAACATGGGAACGGTCATTTTGATAAAAATAACCTGTAGAACGTTGAAATTTTGTATATGGAACTGATATAAAATCTAGTAGTGCAAACATAAACACACACATCTACATATAAGGCCCTTAGCCGGCTTAAAAGTCCGTACCCGGCCCTTATTTTGACAATAATTGGTTGCAGTCATGGACTTTGAAATCTAACTTTTAATGTAGTCACTCGTTTCCTATACTTATATTTGAGAAAGTTTTATACTCGTTATGAAAAAAAAAAAAAAAAAAAAAAAAAAAAAAAAAAAAACTATAAGAAGTTCACCTCCCGTCCGATAGAAATCGATCAGGATATTTAATTTGAAAACTTGGAAGTCATGTGGTGTTCACATCATTTTTCTTAATTTCTATTTGAAATGAGGTACATCAAAAACGTCATTTCACTTGAAAGTTTAAAGGCAATTGTAAAATTTTAAACTGTTCTGTTTATAATATTGTGGATATTACCGGTCTATGCATTAATTGGGAGAGTTCTGTCAATTAATGCATTTAATATACTGCAGTATTCGGGAAAAAAAAAAAAAGAAATTCCTGAAATGGACAATTTTATTAATTACAAATCTGAGTAGTTATTTAATTTTGAAAATTTAAATATAGAATTTCATTGAATACTTGGAAGACATTGCATGACTTTTGTTTGGGGCGTAATAACAATAAACAAGGTTGAAATATTCTGCTAACTACCGAAATTTGACAGAAAGAGAACAGAAGCGGCTGGGCAAATGCTGCCAAATGACAAGCTTTCACTCGGAATTTTTTTTTTTTTTTTAACTGCCCGGTTTTATGTAAAAGCAATAAGAAATGGGGAAAAAAGTATTATTTTAGCTATCCTAATATTCAATAATCGTAAGCTGCTAGATATTAAATCGTGAGGCTACTAACAGTGGAGGGCTTTAAATCAAAATTTCTAGGGAGAAATTTAAAGACAATTACAGGGAATCGTTCTTATATTATTACTTGTATATATACTTAAAACTATATGAACTTAGAAATACTTCTATTACTATTACTTGTAAGATTAAACTTTGTGGCATTTATATTTAAGTTTTACTAATGAAATGTTAATTTAATTTTTCCCTTTCTGCCGGTTTTCGCTATGAGGTTCGCTCGTTCCAGAATTTATGTAGATTTTGGGTGGCAAGCAGTTTTACTATAAAGAATGGAATTTTACGAATAGCAGTGTGAAAGTTTTGGTCTGCTTTCGCAGCCCTGCAGATAAGAGAAAAGCGGAATTACTTTATGCGGAAGTTAGATCCTGCTTGGTAAGTATGTATTCAAAATTCTGTCGTACTCTAGGTAATCTTCAAGTCTCTGTACAGGTTAGATCTAAAATGTTGAATTTTTAACCTCTGTGAAAGAAACCAGATTCCAGTTGGGTAGTAAATTTGTGATTGCATATTTTAATTTAAACGCTCACAAGTGGTGAGGTAGAATAAATTTAAAGTGTTCTAACTCTTTTGTCTGGGCTCTTCTGCTAGTCATAATTTTCCACTCATAATACCTTGGTTTTATAGTTATTGGCATTCATAGTTGGAACCCACTCCAGGAGTTATAACTAAACTTCATTAAATCTAAAGCACCTCCTTACCTTCCTGAAATGTAGACGGATTTTCAGTTATATGCAACTTAATAATAAATCATGGGGTTATTAACAATGAGGACTATCGAAACTGCTAAAGAGAAATTTAAGAAAATTATATGTCACCTTTTCTGATACATATCGTTTCTATCTAAATTCGCCAAATCTAAATCGGTTGCTTACCTTCCTTTGTAGAGACATTAGGTTAATTAGAAGCAGGAGAGATGAAAAATGAGCAACGCCCTCGCAGGGAATCGAACCACGAACCCCTGGAATATGCACCCAGCGTGCTGACCACTACACTACGAAGGCGTGAAAAATATCTTATAAACTCTTCTTTAAGGCGACTGGGGTTTAGGGGACCCAATCGCCAAATCCTGAGTGTGGAGAATCATCATCCACCACCCTTTTAGTTCGGTGGCCACTGTAGAGACATTAGGTTAATTGGAAGCAGAAGAGATGAAAAATGAGCAAAGCAGTCGCCGGGAATCGAACCACGGACCTCTGGAATACGCGCCCAGCGTGCTGACCACTACACTATGAAGGCATGCTAGGAGGCGGAAGAAATACCTTATACCTTGACTACACAAGTTTTCGTCCCATGGTTTACTTTAGAATTCAAAAGTACAAACTGAGTAAAACAGCAGTAAAAACAAATGTTTCTTTGTAGAGACAGAAGTTACAAAACTAAAACATTAATAAAACTTAATATCGACTTCTTGCATGCTTGAAAAATAAAACAACACTTTAAATATTTACAAAGGATATTAGAAAATTAAAACCTGAAGCCATCTAAACGCAAATAAATGTTAGCAGAAGCCAAAACTCACCGAATACTATCCAGTCGGCAGGTGAAGAATGAGAACTGCAGCAACACCAAGCTGTTGTCAACAGCTCTCTATCTCTTCAAACGCCGTTATTTAATTTGATTAATTTGCATTTCCGGATGGGAAAAAAACAGATATGCAGAAAACCTTTAACATAAGAAATAACATAAAATAAACTTTCTTCTATTATTCATTGAAATTCAGCCCCAAAAGACAATTCTTGTATAAGCGACCCGTGATTTTATTTTTTATTCCATATGATCAAAACTTTCAGAGTAATTTAAAAAATTCATCTTAACCTTTCAGTGCATTTAATTTTTTTAAGTTTTCCATTTTAAGTGAATCGCGAAAAATACAAGGAAAGAAAATTACAATCTTTGAATGCAAGAAAGTTATTCCTAATCGCGCGAGAACATCCTTCCCCCATCCCATCCGACCTAAGTTACATTCAATTCCTTTAAATTCTTGTTTGCTTTAGATATTCAATCTCAACAACACTTATGATCATAAAGCTTCTAATAATGAAGATGTGAATCTTCTGAATGAGAAAACCATCATCAGCAGGACAGCTGAAAAATCGCTAAAATTCAGTAAATTTCCTTAGAAATTCTGGAAAATAAATAAATAAATAAATAAATAATAAACTTTATTTGGAATTTTTTAAATACAGTGCTTCTGTGATAATTAGTTTATCATTAAGAAATATAATTAGTTTATCATTAAGAAGAAGAAAACTATTTCGAATTTGAAAACGCTTCAGTGGAATATTACTATCGCAAACAAGTATAAGCGTAAAATTTTTAGAAAATCAGTTCTGTAGGAGAGGATCAAAATTAATTTCAAAATTTGACCCAAACAAACTTAGTTATCAGCTAATAACATTATTTAAATACCTATGAAGAACAGTAACTAAATCGCAACTATAAGAATATGTCAATGTAAATAAAAAAATTTCTTCAACACGTGAGCTCTATCGAACAGCACAGAAATGATACATCTCCCTGCATACACTAACTATAACCCTATACTTTAACTATTTTAAATGATAATTACAGTAATGGAGTAAAAAGGCGTTTGCCATAATATACTCTTTGATAACTATCATGCTGACATCTGGAATGGAAGTCATCTAGCTTTAAAAAGTAAAAAAAAAGCAGAATTACCGGGAATTAACATTTGTAATTATTGGAATTTAAGTCAACGACACGCAACATGTGTCGGACGACACCGGGACGCATGTAGAAAAGCTAATTAATTTCTCCGAGTATTGAAAGAATGAAAAAGCGGTGGAACGCTTTTAAACAGAATCCTAAAGAAAATCGATGCACATTATGGTAATTAAAAGCTACGTCAAATACCATTCTCCAGATGAACAAAATCAAAAACACGAAAATATATTTAAAAAATGTCACTATGTTAGCATTAACGGAAAGCAGTTCTGCTGATGAGCTTTTCTTTCTATTTTATTCTGTTAATGCTTTCTTTTTTCATTAATTTATGCGCCTGTACAAACGAGGTTTTAATTACGGAGCAAAATGCGATTACGCTTCCCTATACTGTCATATTAAAAAAAAAAAAATTCTGAGACAACAAAACGAATAAATCACTTGCAGAAACAAGGGGCTAACTGAAATCCCACCAGTTGTTTCATTCGCATGCATAGGCACGGCTACGGTCGAAAACTACATCTTATTTTTTTAAAGGGTGATTAAAATAATTTTGAAATTGCACTTAAGCAAAAGGAAATCGAACGAAAAAGAGAAATTTTGATTATACAGTCTCTTCTTTCTGCCAGAAAGCCTCAAATAAGCATCACAGATATCCTTTTTCTCTACTTCCTTCATTTCTTTCATTGTGGCTGCGCTTAATGTATTTTTGACATAAAAATACTGAGTATTATCCTCTCCCTCCCCTTCAAGAAAAGTCACTAAAGTAAAGATGTGAAAACTATGCAGAAGAATATGATAATTCATAAAAGACAAATCAGTGAACTTTCCAAGGCTCGAAATATGAAATCAAATCCGAAATAAAACGTGATAAATATATAGGCAGAGTAAAATTCCGTACAAAATGCACTTTCAGTTTTGAATCAGGAAAACAAGCGCACACTGAAGGCTGAAATGTGCTTACCATAGTGGGAATACAAGTGTTAGGATGAGGGTGAGAGATTTTGCTTGATCATTCAATTATAATAAAGTATACAATGTCTATTAGCCTAAGGAGAGGAAGATTTTCAGGGAGAACTTCTTAAAGGACACTGACTCATATTTTAAAGGTGGGAAAAACCACGATAATACCCGTGCGACCAACCCGTTCGCGGAATTCTAGAGTTAATGATAGTTGTTGTTGTTGCTTATGCTTACTTGTCTGACATATTAAGCCCAAGCCCACAAAATACCTCATGGTAAGGAGCGCTAGAATACTCCTGCCGTTGGCAATATCCTTGAGCACCATTCAGGTGACAGTGTGATTTTTCTCAGTTCTCCAAATTTTGATGGAGAGCACCCCAGGGAAGACGGGTCCGAAGGTCTCTCACTCGCCTTCTCCTTCCAACAAACCACACGAGAGGACATTCGGCTCGCCGCATACTTAGAGTCACGCCATGCCTCACTGACACTATACATTTACAAACATCCATGCCTTCTTCGGGATTCGAAACCAGACCCTTCGGCACAGCAGTCAGCGACGCTAACCACTGTAGCGGTTGACAATTAATCTGCTCCAGCACAGGCTTAAACCAGAAAAGCAAAGAACCGTTTGGTTAGCAACCCATAGTCCTTTGAATACATCTAGAGGAACAGATTACTAATGAATATATATATATTATCCTATGCTCGTCTGCTTTGGCGTAAAATTTGAAATATAAAATGCTTCATGCGTTATTCTGTCATATAGATAGATCTCAAGTGTCTCAGGCTTGAAGCTTCGTTCACTTGAAGTAACATATTACAGTAATATAACTCAAAGTTATTTGTATTTCATTTTCTTCCAAAAGAATATCATCAAGTAGTTCTAGTATATTTCGAGAAATAAACTAATTATTACAACACTGATTTCCGGTTACAGGCGGAAACACCGCGGACGGATACGTCACAGAGAAAACAAGGCAATGAAAAATCATCGTAGAAGAAAAAAAAGGCAAGGAGCAAACAGTGCAGTTCTAAAATGTAATGGTATAAAACGTCATGGAAAATAAAGCGATTCAAAAGCTTCGCGATTTTAAAATATCGTGGTAAAATATACAGCACCTACAATTCATCGTATGATGATAAAAATCACAGGCATATATATCTTCCAAGACTTTAAAAGTTTTAAATGCGTGCGTTTGCACAAATGATTTGCGAACTCAAGAAGGAATGAGGTATACTGCTACCTTTATATATCATATTTTAATTAACTAATAAGTTTTTACTAAAAATGCAAAAAGGAAACTTGAGCATTCAAAAGCTGAAAATGAGTAAAAAGTTAAAGCTTTGTATAGCTGTTAACAGAATTTTAAACTTATGTAGTTGACTATGTCGTCTTAATAATTAATTCCTTATATAAAGTTAGATTAGAAATTCAAACATGCATTTAAACAAGCATGCATTGTATCAATGAAACATACATTCTGAAACAAACAGGAAAGGCAAATATGCATTCTGAAAACATAGCCTTTTTATTGAGATATTTTCCACTATTATTATATACGTTCAAAAACTGCGAAACTGTATGCTTAAAAACTACGAAGTTTTTGAACCTCTTTGTTTCCTACGACGATGTTTTATTCTGCTTTCTTTATGCAATGCTTTCTTTTCTCAAACGATTTCTTTCTTTCTTTCTTTCTTTCTTTTTTTTTTTTTTTTTTCTGCGAGGGGGTAGAATCTAATTTTAAAATTTAACATCTCGTGTTCCACAAAATATACCATCATGATAACATAATACAAATTATGTATTAGCTTCCATTTTAAAGAATATGCTCCAAAGATACAAAAAGGAGAATACAAAACAAAAACACTATTTTGAAGAAAGGACATAAATTCCATCAATACGTGTGTACTTTCGTGTGCAAAATTAAGAAACTTTTCAAATTATGTCAATTTTTATGAAAAGTATCCAAACAATGATACTAATTATGCAAATATTCAGAGTCAAATACGTAAGCGTGCATGTGATGCCATGCAGAGCTGTGAGGATATAACAGCACGATTGATTTTCGGCAATCTGGATGCTTGTACTCCTTCAGGATTTCTCCGGTCTTTTTCGCAAGAGTTGGGTGAATTTTGTAAGATATCAAGCAAAGTCAGGGCAATCACAAGCCAAAGTGGCTACAGAGTTCAATGCCGTCTGTAATTTATAGAAACAGTTTTGAAACACTGGATCCATGTCGAGAAGACCTGGACTAGGTCCCCAACGACGAATAAGGATCGTTATTTGATACTTTCAGTGCGGCCACACAGGACTGCTACAGCTTCACAACTCTCACGTAAGCTACATGCTGCCATTGGAGCCGGAGTTTCACGATCTACAGTTACGGTTGCCCGAAGCCTTTATGAGATAGATTCTATGCCAGAAAACCCGCTATTTGCGTCCAGCTCACTGCAACACACAAGACAGCACATTTAACATGGTGTAGACTACATGTCTTAGGCCAAACTTCAGTGAAGCACCGTGCTTCTTACAGATCAGTTGAAATTCAGCGTGGACACTGATTCACGACGTACCTGTATCTGGAGAGAGCCTGGAACACGAAACCGTCCCTCCCTCATCAGGGAAAAGCTCATAACGGTGGTGGATGCGTAAGGGCTTGGACAGGCATTATGTTGAACGGCCGCGCGCGCCTGTATGTCTTTGACAAAAGCTCACTGACTGCCTATGAGGTATAGTAAGGAAAGCTTAGAGTCGTATGTTCGACTTTTCAGGGGCGCAGTTGGACTTGGATTCCTATTAATGGACGACAACGCTCGTCCACATAGGGCTTAGCTCGCCGACAATTACCCGTCAACTGAGGACATTCGCCGCATGGATTAGCTAGCCAAATCCCCGAACTTAACCCTATAGAGCATATTTGGGATGCTCTCGGGAGAGCAATTTCATTTCACCATCCCGCTCCGAGAATCATGCCGGAACTGAAAATTGCCTCGTTGGAGTGAGACCGACTGCCATGGGGACTCCTCAACTGCCTCTCGTCAAGCATGACGTGACGCTCTGCGATCTGTCTAACTGTGAGGGAGAATCATAACCCCATATTACACTCATGTCCATAAATTAAGGATAATTCGGAGTCACGCAGACTCTAAAATAAACTCTAAATCGAACTCTAAAATAAATAGATCACCTGTAAAATCACTACACACATCTTCAAGAATCATATGCAAATTTCAGGAAGTAACCAGATGACACCGATGGTACGTCACAATGACGAGAGTGTAAGAGAGTGATATATAAGGAATACAGGCAACGAAGTAAAATTGCTCGCAGGCGCTTTATAAGCATTTCAGTGCAATAACCGAATAGTTATGACACAAAGGACGCATTTGGACGTGATTTTTTACGTGGTAGAATTATCGGCCGTCTGGAATGTGGGCGTACTCAACTGGAAGTATCAGACGAACTTGGAATTGCCCAGAGTGTCATCTCCAGGCTTTGGCAACGATTCCAAGATGATGGTAACGTGAGTAGACGTTACAGCACAGGTCGCCCCAGAGTTACAACGCCCAATGAGGACCGATATTTGGCAGTTACTACAAAAAGAAACAGGCGGAGCACAGCCTCAGACCTGTCTCGTCAGCTCTCTTCAGCCACTGGTCACAGACAATTTCAAGGCAGACCGTGCACAGACGCTTAGGGCAGATTGGTCTATATGCTCGTAGACCTGTCAGATGCGTTCTACTTACTGCAATTCACTGTCGCCTGCGGTTAGCCTGGAGTAGAGAGCATGCATTGTGGACACCGCAACAGTGGGCTTGTGTGATGTTTTCCGACGCGTCCAGGTTTAGCTTTCCGTCTGATTCTCGCCGGACTTTCATATGGAGAGCTCCAGGTACCCGTTACTACCAAGAAAACATCATTGAACGACACCGTCACGGTGGTGCAGGAGTGCTCGTTTGGGGTGGAATTATTCTGAGTTCCAGAACTGACCTGCATGTTCAAATTGGAACCATAACAAGCCAAATCTATCGGGACGTCATTCTGAAACAACATGTACGTTTGTTTCAGGGCGCCATGGGGGCACAATTTGTGTTTATGGATGACAACGCCCGTCCTCACCGTGCAAACATCGTAAGCGAATGCCTTCAATTGGAAGATATCACCCGTATGGACTGGCCAGCATTCTCACCGGACTTGAATCCAGTAGAGCACGTGTGGGACATACTTGGCCGACGAGTTGCAGCCCGTCAACCTCCTTTTATATATCTACCGGAACTTCGGAGAGCATTGCTTTTTGAGTGGTGTAATATCCCCCCCCGCCCAAGATCAGATCGATAATTTGATACTCAGCACGGCTAGGCGTTGTACGGACTGTATTGCATTGTCTGGGGGACATACAATGTATTAACAATCATACCAACCATGTAATAAATGGTTTTTTTGTAAATAGTTTTTTTTATTTGCTCCAGGGAGAAAAAATCGCTAATTTTTTTAATAATATCAAACATATAGCATCTTTTTTTTTTTTTTTTTTTCCTCTCTCTCTTTATCTTTTGTTTAATAAATAAGCTTTACAAATAAGTCAAATTTGTTTTGCTTCTAACTCTTCCTTTGCCTGATTTTGCATTATCCTTAATTTATGGACATGAGTGTAGATCCCAGTTCGATATCATGCGCGGTTTTCAGACGTATCTGCACTATGAGTTTTACTGATATTCATGCACACATAAAAGACTTTTGAACGGTACATTTCTTTCTCTGTCATAAAGTAGTACTTTAGTATACAAATAAAGTGGGATAAAGCGATATTTTCACAGAATTTAAATTTGGCTGCGAGATGGAGACAGCAGGTTTCTCAAAGCAGTTTGTCTGCCTTAATTTTGTCTGGATGTCTGTTTTTGAGTACTTAGAATTGGTTTAGACATTGAATTAGGATAACTGTATTATTTTTATGCCTGTTTCTGTGAGAAGAGGAACTTATCTTTTCATACTTTTTAAATGCATTTTGCATTCGTTCATTCTAGTATTCTAAAAATGAATACAACGTCTAGAAAATGAGCAGAGATTATAGCACTTAGCAGCAACACATTTATTACTATAATAAATACTGCTTCCGCAGTTGGTACTGGAAAATCGAACGTTCCTTGAATTCTGATGAGACGCAATAAAACTGGATCATTTTCTCCAGAAAGCAAGGACAAATGTGCAAAGAAAAAAACATCCAAAATATAATCGATTCCTACTCCGAAATAGCATTATTAATCCAACAAAAACTCGCAAAGACCTTAAAGGAGATCTATTATTGATTGGTATTGATAATCATCCTTCAAATGCGCGGCGTAAATTTCTCACTGCTAATGGGAAGGCGAGAAAGCAAATTAAGAAAAACTTCTCACACATTAAGAAAATTACAAAATTAATAAAAACTCACAAATTAAGAAAAACTTTGCTCAAGAAATGAAGCAAAATCGATTATTATGGGCCAAAAAATGCAAATCTTGTACCATAAATGACTGGAAAAGAATGATTTTTCAGCGATGAGAGTCACTTATTTGTTGATGGATACATATCTAATGTTGCAACACGAAGTAAGGGTGAATAAATAGTAAACGTATCCAACAAACCGTAAAATACCCTCGAAAACAGATTTTTTTGGGGGTTCCCCCTGCAGATGGCACTTGAAATCAAATTCATTCATTCTATTGATGGAATGATGAATTCATGGAAGTATATACGAATTGTAAAATGTAATTGTGATATTCTTGAAAACCTTTGCAGGGGCATTTCAAATGACCTACGCTCCATGCCACAATTCGAAATCTGTCAGAATATTCATGTTGGAAAACAAAATTTTGTGCTGAATTGGCCTAGAAATTCACCAGACTTAAATCCGAACTAAAACTTGTGGCACATTCTAAAGCAGTGATCGCCAAACAGTCGATCGGAGACATTTTCGATAGATCGCGTTATCGCTTGCCTGTCCTTGATTCCTCCACTGAGCTGAGGCTGACAACTGCTTATTTCTCCTGCGCAAATGCTATTGTCAGCCTCATGGTACAGTTGACTGTATATGGGTGAGGTTGTGCACGTGATGTTTTTCGTTTGTATATTAGACATTTGCTAACACGGATAGTTTGACTTACGCATTGGTACTAAGCTAGGTCTATTCTAATGATGGCGTACTCAAGCAAAAAACATATCACTTTCATTCGGAATGGGAAACCGATTACTTCTTTACCCATGTAAAGGACAAATGTGTGGGTTTATTGTGCTATGCAAGTGTGGAAGAAAGAGAACGTCACTTCAAAACCGAACGGAGATTGAAAAGGATTTCCCACTGAATTCTGCTCTAAGGAAAGACAAAGTAAGACAGCTAAAATCCAAACTTAATGCTCAAAAAATGAATTTTTTTAAACCATTAAACAAGAAAATGCAGCAACTGAGGCATCATTCTGAATTTCAAATATTATTGCAGAGAATAAGAAACCATATGAAGGCTGAGAAATAATCAAAACTGCAACTGAGATAATGTCTGCTATTAAATCTGTATAAAGCTTTCTGCAAATACTGTAATGAGATGCGTTGAGGTTAGGAGTTCTGATGTTACAACCTCATAACTGATTTGGATCGCTGCAGCTATTTCTCCCTGCCAACTTGACGAATTGACTGATAAGTTGATACAGCTCAGTCCGTTTTTGCAAGCATGGTTTTTGATAATTTCTGAGTAAGATAGGAGCTGGTAAAGATTAAACCGTTACGAGGACAGGGCATATTTTTAGTAATTAAAGATTTTATTAACTCTGAAAATATTCCTATAAATAAGTTGGTGGGCTTAACAAATTGATGGAGCTCCTGCGGTGGTAGGCAGAGAGAAGGGATTTATAAACCTTGTGTCGTAAAGACGAAAGCTTTCCTAAATTTCTGTAATACACCAGGAGTCACTGTTTGGAATGTTTTTAAGTATGAACAATGCAATTAAAATAGTCATAAAAATAGTAAACGAAGTTAGAGCACATGCAACTCAAAGACGTTTGTTCAGAGCACTGACTGATGGACTAGATTGCCAGTATGGTGGTCTAATACTTCATACAGAAGTTCGTCGGTTGAGTAGAGACAGAATTTTGCAACATTTTCAAGAGTAAGCTTCCTGCCTTAGTAAAATTTTTGAAAGAACGAAGCGAATTCTTCCGCGAAGATCCGATTTGGCTGCAGGATTTTGCTTTTCCAGCAAACGTCACCGAAAAGTTAAATATCCTTAACTTGCAACTTCAAGGTAAGGATAAAGATACTGGCGGACAATTTCAGATGTTGCTTCATTCTCAAAAAAGCTGGAGCGGTGGAAAAAAAAATATCAAGGTGAATACAAATACATTGCCTGTTTGAAACAAACCCTTTACAAGTAAGGGTCTTCAACGCCTCTGTACAACAGAAAATAATGTTTTAAAAAAAATTACTTCAGATTTGAGAAGTGATTCAACAAATGCTTTTAAGATTTCAAAAGGATTTCAATTGTTGCACAGTTTGTTAAACCGCCTTTTATACAGATTGATGCTAAAGGTTTTCTCTAATTGTGTCATAGAGCATTTTGATTTTCAAGAAGACAATGCTGCAGTGGAGTTGCAACTGATTGATTTTAAATATGATTTAACTGTAAAATTGCTTTCCTTAATTTATGAAAATATTTGGTCTCTTGTTCCTTAAGAAAAATACCTAATTTTGGTCCAGGTTTGTCTCAAAGTGAAGGCAATGTTCAGTGCTACATAACTGTGTGAGATTTTTTTCCCAGAATGAAATTTATTACAAATAAATACAGAAACAGACTCACTGATGAACACTTAGACAACTGTATTCGAATGGCAGCCACTACCTATTCTCCCAACATTAAAAAACTTGTTGATGACAAAAAAGCCAAGAAAAAGAGTTTCATGTTTCTCATTAGTGCTAATACGTCTGATAAAAAAGTCTGTTATTATATTTGTTATTTATTACTAACTACACTTCAGTTTCTTTCTTGTGTACAATTCAATTTCAATTTCGTTTTGTTATGCATAGTTTAATTAAAATTGATTTCATATCTACTAGAAATGTAAGTTCACAGGCAATAAACAAATATAATATATTTTTTAAAAAGTTCGCAGTTCTTTTGGGTAGCTCACAGTAGGATTTAAAAACGATATGGTAGCTCAGAAGCTTCATAAGTTTGACGACCACTGTTCTAAAGGAACATTTTAGCAAAATGGATTGTACGACAAAAGAACACATGTCAAGTACACTATAAAAGTGTGGTTCTATGATAAAATAAAAATATATATATGCACAAAGACTAGTAGAGTCAATGTCTAAGAGCATTCTAGAGGTCATGTCTACTGAAGGAGGACATATTTCCTATAAATTTTATTAATTTTCTTAATTTTGCACATCATAGTATTATTAAAAAGGCAAATATAAATAAATAAAAGCAATCCTCGCGTGCTTTACCAAAATCGATTAAATTAACAAACGAATATAAAATTCCCTTCATCACATCACAGTGCAGTTGATTAAAGCTTTGAGGTAATTTCTTATAAATGCTTTGAACTAAAACTGGACTCTTCACTATGTCGGCGAACGAAAAGACGACGATGAACTTACGTCTCCATTTTTCAATCTTATAACACAGCACATTGCAATTACAGTTCTTGCCGAGGAGCTACCTACCAATAATCTGCAAACTTATACAAGTCAACATAAAAGGCAAGGTTATTAACCGAAGCAATCACCTACATTTAACAACTGGTTAAATATCCCAGGACAAACAGAAGCTGAATCAACCGTGTTAGCCACACACGATTCGGTTTAAACTGAAACGGTCAGATAAAGCGAAAGCAAATTAATGCGATAAAAACACATATACTTGATTCTCTAATAAAGCATTAAGACTCGCGCAACAACTTACATGCGGAACTTTTTTTTTTTTTTTTTTTTAATAAATACCTTAGGAAATCTAGAGATCTGCGAAATGTCAAAATACTCACATAGTATTACGAGATAAAACTTGGGCATGTTATCATAGAGATATTCCCTTTTCCCGAGATAAATTAGTTTGAATCAACCTTCCACAGTTTTAGAATTTTTTTAAACTGTTTTCAATAAGTATTCAGTATTTCGGTATTTTTAAAGCTTTAACGATTCACTAATGCTCATTACATTTTCTGCGCCTAATGCTGAAATATCAAACATGAGATTGAATTAAAAGGTCAGAATGCAGCCATTTGCCATTCATTTTACGCTTGTTGCTTCGTTTCATTTTTAAATAATAATAATAAGTCATAACACACATAAATAAATTAATTTTTATATTTTCTGCTATGAAAGTTAATTTAATTAAATAACCGGAAATTAAAATGAAAGTACCGTCTTCCAAGGATAAAATTTGAAAGCTTTACCGTTTTTTAAATAGTATATCGAAGACAGAAATATCAGTCTAGCTGAATTAACTAATTACTTTTAATACGTATTAAGAAAAGGAGTTATTTATAAATCCCCGCATTTTTGTTTTTCTTAATATTTTTTTTTTTTTTTTTTTAAGTCAGAATTACAAAGAAGAGCATTTTTCGTCCTTCCAGTTCATGTTTATTTCAGTACTTAATTCTTAAACACGTTCAAATCAAAACAAACTGTATTGTATGCTGAATAATTTCGTTTAAAATATGACCGAACGGGAAAAAAACGTCAAGTAGTCTGATGTGTGGAAGTTAATGCTATTAGTTAATATTATAATTTGGCAAACGGTCGCCAAATTTCAGCCAGTTGAAGACTTACTAACGGCGTTAACTTAAGAAAAGTTAATGCCGGAATAAGGCGGGCAAAGTTGCGAGCCTAAGTAAGAAGCGTTTAGTTACTTGAAACCTACTTCGTTTTCCCCTTCTGTGTCATGGAGGTACCTCCATGTTCTGTGTGAGGGGGATAATTTGGCTCAAATTCCACGATTTTCCCTTACGACTAAACTTCTTTCGAATAAAAGGACCGATTTTCCATCGTCTAAGTGTACTCTACCTCTCCTGAATGTTTGTAACCGATTAATCTGATTAACTTTATCCGATTTCAATACATACTTTTGAATAACCAAAATCGAATGCATGCATACATATAGAAGTTCACTCAAGAATAGTTAAAAGCAGATCCAAAAAACGGCTAACACGCGAATTTTTCATAAAAGGATTTACCATGCATTTTACAATTCCTAGCATTAATCAATATATCAAAAACAAGCTAAAAGGGAGTGGGACAAAAGCGAGAATAATCTTTATTTCAAATCTAGTGCAATTTCCCTTCAAATAAGATTTGAGAAACTACATTCAACTGATGGAATTTTCTCAATGCAAACGAATTCATTCTAGTTTTGCTGCCAAATGCGACTCGTTAAAGTTTACGTTAAAAACTGAAGACATAAGTAATAGCAGAAATAAGACGAATGCCAAACTCTAAATCAAATTTCATGAAAGAGCACAAGGAGTACATATAATCAAAACATCTGCAGGGGAAAAAAAAGCATATAACATTAAATAAGACCCTGTTCCACGATTTCCAAAAGAATATGTGCCTACGGTAGCATAAAATTTGTAACAGAATGATTTGACAGTGATAAATGTATTCTAGGAAAAGGATTTTACATTCGCAAATGGAAAATGCACAAAGCGACCTTAAAATAGAAAGAAACGTTTTGTGTTTCAGCAAAGCATGATTGAAGTTCGATTGTATTATTATAAGAAATTAAAATTTCAAAAACTTTTCTCTCTTATTTTTTTTATTACATGAGTTTATTTTCTAAACCAACGACTTTAAACGGATCCAGGCAGTAAAGAATCTGCTACGGCCGACCTAATACCAAAAACAAAATGGAAAGGTAATATTACATATATAGCTATTATTTATAAAATGTTTCGTGACGTTTATTTCTTCTTCCCTTAGAAAAGAAAGGATTAAAAAAAGAATAGATAAAAATAAAAGCTTATATCGATATCATTTTTACTTTTTACTTCCTTGTACGAAGTAAAAAGGAAGTATTGTAATCGCGAAAAGTTTCAGGCAGCATATTTCAAAGAAAATATCCATTTTGACCGCTATCGAATGCAATTTAACGATGTTTTTGCATGATATCTGTACGTAAGGACAGAATAAAAGACTCGTTTCCTCCAAAAAAATTATAAAACTGCTTTAAAATTAATTCTGAAGAGAATTTTTCGTGGCGTCTGTACGAACGTACGTACGTACGTACGTACATATCTTGCATAACTCAAAAACGAGTAACCTCACAACGTTGAAATTTTGTATACAGGACTGCTATGACATGTAGATGTGCACCTCGTATTTTGGTTGCGATCGGCCGCACCAAACGTATATATATATATATCCACTTTGTTACCCGGCTCAGTGATCTCAGTTTCTTTACTCTTACATGTTTGTAAATTGTAGATTTTTTGCTTTAAAAATGATTGAATTATGTTGTTTTTATCTTCCGGTTAAGGTTTTTATGCCTTTCGTAAATATGTATGCAATATTTTTAAAATTATCAACAATTTTAAAGTTGTTTAAGTGCCGCTAAGCCTTTTTTTGATGGCGGCCATTGATTGTTTACATTTGAAACAGCTGACTAGTGGATTTGTTGCCAATCTAGAGAAACTTAGCTTCGCAACAACAAAGATAACGCCTTTATTTATTATTGCCAATTAAATCATGCTTAATCCTTTCTGGAATTTTTTCGAGGAAATAAGTGTTTAAGATTTACTTCGTAATTTTTAATATAGATATTTTGAGTTTCTATGTATTTTTGCCTTCTCGCGAAGTGAGAACTGAATTAATTGAATGAGAAATACTCAATCGTGTGTGAAAAACTGTTTCTTTTTTGTTTTGTTTGCTTAATTTCTTTTATACATCATTCTAGCTTTATTATAGTATTTGAATAGAACATGTGGCAACGATTAGATAATTCTATTCTTTTAAATGATATAAATTTTCCTCACGAACTGGAGGAAACGGCGTTCGCCAAAGTCCTCACCTCCTTTCTTCTTGCTCAAAGCAAGATTGCTACAGAATATAAATTTTGTGCATTATGAGTTATAATATGAACGAAATACAATATTGTTAAGTGAATCTAGCGCCAGAGTGTTGCTATTGTAAACAAATACTAGAGTGAATTTTAAAGAATGCATTTATTCTATTGTGGATCATGCGCTGTCGGCGAAGTACATTTAATTCAATCCAATAAGTTTAAATGAAATGCAAGAAAAAATGCGTATAATTTAATATTCCGTACAAGGAAGTCGTGATGTACACAACAGATTTTTTTAATAATGCAATGGTGTAAGAAACAAATTACAAAATCATTTGGTTTAAGTAATAAATAACTTCTCTCTAGTGCACTAACTTAATTCATTTTTTAGGATTATTACCTCAAATTTAGAGGATAAGACTTGCAAAATGCGTTTTATAATTTTAGGTTTAGAACCAAACTGTTCCTTCTTCGCGTTAAGTCCGTCAAGCTACCACTGTGTTAATCATCCATGAGGCTTTGCAAGCTAATGAAACGGTCCAAAAAATACACTTTTTTTTTTATTAATTTAGATCTTCATCTGAAGTCTAAAAATCCATTTAACTCCCAATTAACTGAGATAATACACTGTTGAGGATATCCCGAAAGCAGTTAGGAACACATAGGACCAGAACTTAATTCCTAAGATTACAAGTGCCGCAGCCCTATGGGAAAGGCCAACTGGGAAGAAGACAAATAAAAGAAAATAAATAAGTAAATAAAAAATCTGAAAGCTTTCATATTACCCCCAACGGGGCGTTTTTTTTCCCACGTTTTGTGTGTTACCTTTATTTATTAAATATCCATGTTCTTTGCGCTTAAACCATAAAAATAAATAAATAAAAAATCTGAAAGCTTTCATATTACGCCCAAAGGGGCGTTCCCCCCCCCCACACACATTTTGAGTGTTACCTTTATTTATTAAATATCATGTTCTTTACGCTTAAACCATAAAATTTAATTCAACAGCAATATCACAAAATATTTAAAGAGCATCTCTTTAGAATTTCCGATACACAGTCTCGCGAGCTGGGGATACTTCCCTCCCCCCCTACAGTGTTGCCATTTCTCGCTTTGGAATCGTTGAGCTTCTTAATCAAAAAAACTCATAAATGCTTTACAAAATATGAAATAGATAATAAAACAAATTCCAAATTTTTGCTTCCAGATGCCCGTATTCAGAGGAGGATTACGTTATTCAAAATCTGATGGCTCTAGGTACCGTTGTTCTATCACAATGCGAGAAACATACATACATTTATGCCGATTCTAGTGCGATAATATTTGGTGGCAACAATTTGAAAAATGAATCAACACAAAATGCCAAAACGAAATTAATAGCCCTTCTGACTGCTTTGGGCTAAAAAAAACTTAATTTTTAAATATAGGCCAAATTGAAAGGGAATGACATGAAAAGTATAACTAGTGCCGAAAAATTACAAATAAAGATGGCAGAAATTTTTTCGGTACTTATGTACCATCCCATCAACTGACCAATTACCGCGATTTAGCATGCGACAGGCCAATTATCGTGTTATAGATGACTCACTTCCTTTAGAATTCCCCAGTAACGCTTTCGATTGGCGACCGTTGCCAAAATTTCTGCCAACGGCAGATGGGTTTATAAGTGAGTACCATTTATTTTTTCCCCCCCTATAAACTGGCTAATCATATCAAAAGAATATTATAATGATGGAACAAAAATTATATTCGCAAACTATTCAAAACATCTTTTAGAATTTCACATTATTTATGACAGGCAAAATAATCTGAATTTAAGTTAATATAAAAGTGGAGCTGAAACCCTTATGATGTATGTACATGTGAGTGCATACTATTCAAAATGCTCTAAGAGGGTAAATTAATCCCCCCTACAATGCAGATCAGAAATAACGTTGAATTTTCTTCCCTCCGCAATCCAGCAGTAATCATTTTTAGCTGCTTGAACGATGGCTGTAATAATAATGACCTTTCAACCAATAGCTAAGGCTTTATTTTCTTCGACGTAAGGATGCTTAGACCTATGTTCTGTAAAATTACATCACTATTTAATGGGATATTTCAAAAACAGCTGGAAGAAGAGCTGTTTGCCAGACAGCTGACTCGTAACTTTCAATGAGGTAGGTCGTACAGACATAGCGAACCTTGAAAACATAATGAAAACGGCTGAAAAGGAAACAGATGGAAGCCTTTGATAAAGCTCGAGCACCTGTACCGAGACCTACGCAGATCCCACAATGCAGACGGAAAAGAGTTGAAAGACGAATAAACGACAGATTAGATAGATATAAATAATAAAACTAGGAGAAGAATATGAAAATTGGTTCAAAACGCTATCAGAATGCCCAATGGTGGACAGCGGGTCAAGTGAGTGCGTAGGTGACATGGTGAGGTTAGTATGCAAACAGAAAAGTTCCTATTGAAATATTTCAGCAATTCTACTATTCACGTAAACTATATTTCAAACATGAAAGGGGAGGGAAGAATAGTACATTAACAAACAAAGAATAACGCAAGTAGACTTAACATTCCGTTGCATAAAAAAAGTTCTTAAAGTAATTATTAAAAATATTTTACCTTTAATTATTAGAATCTATAAATTAAAAAACTAAACGACTTAATAAACTTACCACATTTTTAAATACAAACAGCCTAGTTTCCGAGAAGACATTAGCTACGGTATCGGAATCTCACAGTTTAATAGCCTCAATAGGTCAACGTTTTCTTTAAAATTTTATAAACATATTTTTAAAAAATAATCCTTAAATTAAAGTTAGTTCAATAACAAACAATACATCTTTATCATATTCGTAATTGCATTTATTTTAGTCAAGATTGTGCCTTGTCTTTGAGAAAGGACTAAAATTTTTAGCTTGAAACTTGACCAATCTTAAATACCGTCGTGACAGAATAGTATTTTTCTCTTTTTACATGATTTCACCACTATATGAGAAATATTATGACACGGTGAAATTCAGTTGCCTACGTAGAATTTAATTTTGCAAGAAGCAATCATCACGATAATGCTAAACTACCGTTGCCAAGTTTTTATTTATAGATTTCCATTTCTAAATTTATTTAAAAATCATATATTAGCAATAAAATCGACTTATTGAAGTGGCATTTGTACATATGCATTTCAATTAAATTATGTTATTAACAATGGAATTATAATAAAATGCTAATAGTATATCTCTAATCAAATTCGAGGAAATAAAGGCAGTGCAGCAAAAAATGTGTATAATTTAATAGGCCGTAAAGGCAAGTCATGTGGTGTCCATATCAATTTTTTTAATTTATACCAAACACCAAATAATACATTAATGATCATTCTGCAATGCTTTTTCTTTGGAAAAATATTTAAACGTCTTCTTTCACACGTACATTTATATACATATATGCAACAAACAATCTATTTAAATGCGTTTCATATGTTTTATTTCGTAAATAACGTGTTGAATATTATAGAGCTGTAAACGATCTTTTCTCAATACACTTGGCACTGGCTATGTTAATATTTCTCAAAATTTTGGAAATATTAAAAAAAAAAAAAAAAAAAAAAAAAAAAAAACGGGTCATTGCAGGTCTCTAAAGCTTATGTTATAGAGAAACTATTTCACTCTCCATGCTGTTTTATTTGCCAAAGTTGATATTCAGCTCTTAAAATACCAATATTATAATTTGACAAATCAGAAAATAACTGTATTTGAAGAGTATACATATGTTATCAGCAAAGTATGAAACGCCGGCGTTCTATAGAATGCCTAGGCCTTGTGTATAATGCCGGACTTTTTAGTCAAGTACGAAATATGAGAATTATTACAATTACAATTACAGGAATTGTAAATAATACCTAGGCTTTCTATAGAATGACAAATGCTCTTTAGGCAAAATGAAAAAAAATCTGATGTGTACACCACATGACTTCATTGTACGTAATATTAAATTATACGCATTTTTTCTTGCAAAACTCACTCTATTTGTTTACCACAGCGATACTCTGGCGCTAAGTTCACTTAACAGTATTATATTTCGTTCATATCATAACTCAGAATGCACAAAATTTATATCATTTAAAGAATTATCTAATCGTTGCCACATGTTCTATTCAAATACTATAATAAATCTAGAACGATGTATAAAAGAAATTAAGCAAACAAAACAAAACAAAAGAAAAAAAAAAAAAAAGAAAGAAACACTTTTTCACAGACGATTGAGTATTTCTCATTCAATTAATTCAGTTTTCACTTCGCGACAAGGCAAAAATACATAAAAACTCAAAATATCTGTATTAAAAATTACGAAGTAAATCTTAAACACTTATTTCCTCGAAAAAATTCCGGAAAGGATTAAGCATGATTTAATTCGCAATAATAAATCAAGGCGTTATCTTTGTTGTTCCAAAGCTTTGTTTCTCCAGGTTGGCAACAAATCCACTATCCTGCTGTTTCAAATTAAACAAACAATAGCCGCCATCAAAAAACATTATTAGAATTAGCAGCAGTTAAACAACTTTAAAATTGTTGATAATTTTTAAAATATTGCATACAGATTTACGAAAGGCATAAAAACCTTAACCGGAAGATAAAAACAACATAATTCAATCATTTTTAAAGCAAAAAATGTACAATTTACAAACATATAAGAGTAAAGAAACTGAGATCACTGAGCCGGGTAACAAAGTGGATATATATATATATATACGTTTGGTGCGGCCGATCGCAACCAAAATACGAGGTGCACATTTACATGTTATAGCAGTCCTGTATACAAAATTTTAACGTTGTGAGGTTACTCGTTTTTGAGTTATGCAAGATATGTACGTACGTTTGTACGTACGTTCGTACAGACGCCACGAAAAATTCTCTTCAGAATTAATTTTAAAGCAGTTTTATAATTTTTTTGGAGGAAACGAGTCTTTTATTCTGTCCTTACGTACAGATATCATGCAAAAACATCGTTAAATTGCATTCGATAGCGGTCAAAATGGATATTTTCTTTGAAATATGCTGCCTGAAACTTTTCGCGATTACAATACTTCCTTTTTACTTCGTACAAGGAAGTAAAAAGTAAAAATGATATCGATATAAGCTTTTATTTTTATCTATTCTTTTTTTAATCCTTTCTTTTCTAAGGGAAGAAGAAATAAACGTCACGAAACATTTTATAAATAATAGCTATATATGTAATATTACCTTTCCATTTTGTTTTTGGTATTAGGTCGGCCGTAGCAGATTCTTTACTGCCTGGATCCGTTTAAAGTCGTTGGTTTAGAAAATAAACTCATGTAATAAAAAAAATAAGAGAGAAAAGTTTTTGAAATTTTAATTTCTTATAATAATACAATCGAACTTCAATCATGCTTTGCTGAAACACAAAACGTTTCTTTCTATTTTAAGGTCGCTTTGTGCATTTTCCATTTGCGAATGTAAAATCCTTTTCCTAGAATACATTTATCACTGTCAAATCATTCTGTTACAAATTTTATGCTACCGTAGGCACATATTCTTTTGGAAATCGTGGAACAGGGTCTTATTTAATGTTATATGCTTTTTTTTCCCCTGCAGATGTTTTGATTATATGTACTCCTATCAGGGATTTTGTGCTCTTTCATGAAATTTGATTTAGAGTTTGGCATTCGTCTTATTTCTGCTATTACTTATGTCTTCAGTTTTTAATGTAAACTATTTCATATTTTGTAAAGCATTTATGAGTTTTTTGATTAAGAAACTCAACGATTCCAAAGCGAGAAATGGCAACACTGTAGGGGGGGAGGGAAGTATCCCCAGCTCGCGAGACTGTGTATCGGAAATTCTAAAGAGATGCTCTTTAAATATTTTGTGATATTGCTGTTGAATTAAATTTTATGGTTTAAGCGTAAAGAACATGATATTTAATAAATAAAGGTAACACTCAAAATGTGTGTGTGGGGGGGAACGCCCCTTTGGGCGTAATATGAAAGCTTTCAGATTTTTTATTTATTTATTTTTATGGTTTAAGCGCAAAGAACATGGATATTTAATAAATAAAGGTAACACACAAAACGTGGGAAAAAAACGCCCCGTTGGGGGTAATATGAAAGCTTTCAGATTTTTTATTTACTTATTTATTTTCTTTTATTTGTCTTCTTCCCAGTTGGCCTTTCCCATAGGGCTGCGGCACTTGTAATCTTAGGAATTAAGTTCTGGTCCTATGTGTTCCTAACTGCTTTCGGGATATCCTCAACAGTGTATTATCTCAGTTAATTGGGAGTTAAATGGATTTTTAGACTTCAGATGAAGATCTAAATTAATAAAAAAAAAAGTGTATTTTTTGGACCGTTTCATTAGCTTGCAAAGCCTCATGGATGATTAACACAGTGGTAGCTTGACGGACTTAACGCGAAGAAGGAACAGTTTGGTTCTAAACCTAAAATTATAAAACGCATTTTGCAAGTCTTATCCTCTAAATTTGAGGTAATAATCCTAAAAAATGAATTAAGTTAGTGCACTAGAGAGAAGTTATTTATTACTTAAACCAAATGATTTTGTAATTTGTTTCTTACACCATTGCATTATTAAAAAAATCTGTTGTGTACATCACGACTTCCTTGTACGGAATATTAAATTATACGCATTTTTTCTTGCATTTCATTTAAACTTATTGGATTGAATTAAATGTACTTCGCCGACAGCGCATGATCCACAATAGAATAAATGCATTCTTTAAAATTCACTCTAGTATTTGTTTACAATAGCAACACTCTGGCGCTAGATTCACTTAACAATATTGTATTTCGTTCATATTATAACTCATAATGCACAAAATTTATATTCTGTAGCAATCTTGCTTTGAGCAAGAAGAAAGGAGGTGAGGACTTTGGCGAACGCCGTTTCCTCCAGTTCGTGAGGAAAATTTATATCATTTAAAAGAATAGAATTATCTAATCGTTGCCACATGTTCTATTCAAATACTATAATAAAGCTAGAATGATGTATAAAAGAAATTAAGCAAACAAAACAAAAAAGAAACAGTTTTTCACACACGATTGAGTATTTCTCATTCAATTAATTCAGTTCTCACTTCGCGAGAAGGCAAAAATACATAGAAACTCAAAATATCTATATTAAAAATTACGAAGTAAATCTTAAACACTTATTTCCTCGAAAAAATTCCAGAAAGGATTAAGCATGATTTAATTGGCAATAATAAATCAAGGCGTTATCTTTGTTGTTGCGAAGCTAAGTTTCTCTAGATTGGCAACAAATCCACTAGTCAGCTGTTTCAAATGTAAACAATCAATGGCCGCCGTCAAAAAAAAAAGGCTTAGCAGCACTTAAACAACTTTAAAATTGTTGATAATTTAAAAAATATTGCATGCAGATTTACTAAAGGCATAAAAACTTTAACCGGAATATAAGGACAATATAATTCAATCATTTTTAAAGCAAAAAATGTACAATTTACAATAAATATGAGTAAAGAAACTGAGATCACTGAGCCGGGTAACAGAGTGGATATATATATAAATATATTTATATACGTTTGGTGCGGCTGATTGCAACCAAAATAAGAAATGCACAACTACATGTTGTTTCAGACCTATATACAAAATTTCAACCTTCTGAGGCTACTCGTTTTTGAGTTATGCGAGATACGTACATACGTTCGTACAGACGCCACGAAAAATTCTCTTCAGAATTCATTTTAAAGCAGTTTTATAATTTTTTTGGAGGAAACGAGTCTTTTATTCTGTCCTTACGTACAAATAATCACGCAAAAATATCGTTAAATTGCATTCGATAGCGGTCAAAATGGATATTTTCATTGCAATATGATGCCTGAAACTTCCGCGATTACAATACTTCCTCTTTACTTCGTACAAGGAAAAGGAAGTAAAAAAGGTTATGATAAGCTATTACTTAAAAGACGTTTCATTCCTCAAAAATACAAATGTTATTTTGAAAAATTCATGAGTGCCATTAAAAAAATGCTATTCAAAATATGTAAAAACAGATATAACATAAAAAATTTGTATTTTCTATTTGCCTGAGACTGGGAATCACTAAAATCTACCTAACAACGGAAATTAAATTCAGAAATAGTCATAACTTTCACAACAATGCCCTTTTTAATACCTTTTTGATTTTGTTGGCTGGACTGACAAAGGTGGTTGCACAGTTTAATATCATTAGGTTAAACGTTTTTGTATTTGGTTGAAAGTTCTTTCAACATTCTGTCACGTCTCCGTGCCCAGTACTCACATGAGTTTTCATGAAGTACGGGGAAAATTCGGCGTCCGTGACGTAGTACTGTATAGTACTGACGCTTTCTTTAGCAGGATAAATGAATGTATTTTTTTTTCCCATAAACATTGTATCTTAGCGATCAACCGATCAGTAGTTCCGTGGTTCCTTCTTCGTAGCCATTTTGGCTTTTTTTACATGATTTATTAATTTCATTTAAGTAGTTTCGGTTCTTCGAAACGAATCGGAAATGTATTTGATACTTTGCCGGTTTGTCATTTGGCATTCTATAGAATACCTAAGAAAAATGTGAAATATGAATCGTTTCATACATTGCCGGCTAGCTTTAGGTATTATACACAATGCCTAGGCATTCTACAGAATGTCGGATTTCAAACTTTGTCGGTAACATAAACATATGTTACCGGCAAAGTATGAAACGCCGGCATTCTATAGAATGTCTAGGCATTGTATATAATACGTATGCATTCTGAATGACAGATGCTCTTTATTAGGCAAAGCATGAAAAAAAGGCTATGATAAGATTATTATTTAAAAGACGTTCATTCCTCAGAAATACAAATGTTATTTGAAAAATTAATAAAGGAGTCCTATTAAAAAACCGTTATTCAAAATATGTGAAAAAATAGTGAGATGATCTTAATACAGCATAATACATAATAAGTTTGCTATCTGACTGAGACTCGGAATCGGTAAAATCTACTTGACAACGGATATTATATTCAGAAACAATCATAAGTTTCACATCAATGCTCTTTTTAATACTTTTTTGTTTTTCTGGCAGGGCTCACAAAGTCGGTTGTACAGCTCAGTATCATGACGTGTAATGTTTTTATAATTTGTTGAACATTCTTTCAACATTCTGTCACCTCCGTGTCCAGCACTCAAATGAGTTTTCAAGAAATACGGCGTCCATGACGTAATACTGTATAGTACCGACGCTTTCTTTAACAGGGTACTTTTGTTTTCCACAAACATCACATCCTAACGATTAAGCAGCCAGTAGTCGCGCGGTTCCTTGTTAGAAGTCATTTTGGCCTTTTTACATTATTATTAACTTCTGGTAAGTAGTTTCGGTTCTTTGAAACGAAGCAGAAATTTATTTCATACTTTGCCGGTTCGTCATTTGGCATTCTATAGAATGCCTAGGAAATGTGTGAATTACGAATCGTTTCATATACTGCCGGCTAATTTTAGGCATTATATACAATGCCTAGGCCTTTCAAACTTTGCCGGTAACATATATAAGTAGTTTTCCTTCCTATTTATACTGGAGAGGGAACTTATTTTTTGGAGGGGGGCGCGAGTTATTTTACATTTCACCCAAAGGAGCTTTTTGTAACGTTTTGTATGCTGCCTTTATTTATTCAATATCATTTTCTTCGTACTTCAATCATAAAATTGAATCCAACTGCGATATCGGAAAATAATTTTAAAATGAGCATATCTTTAGAATTTCTGATACACAATCTCGCGCGCTGGAGATAATTTTTTTCCGAGTGCTGCCATTGCTAGCTTTGAAATCGTTGAGTTTCTTAATCAGAAATTCATAAATGCTTTACAACATATGAAAAGGATAATAAAACAAATTGCAAATTTGGACTTCCAGATGCCCAAATTCGGGTAGAAACATACGTTATTCAAAATTTGATGGCTTTTGGTACCGTTGTTTTATCACAATGCGAGAAACATGGATGCATTTATGCAGATTCTTCATTATTTAATTTCTTTAAATATAAAGCAGGGTTGTAATATTTGATGGCAACAATTTAAAGAGTGATTCGCCGTTTATAGTGAATCAACACAAAATGCCAAATCGATATTAATAGCCCTTCTGGGCAAACTGCCCCTTCGGACTAATACTTTAATATTTCTATCAGTTTAATATGATGGCAAAACAATTTCTAAATAAAAAATCACCCATCCAAAAATTGCTTAAAAAATTATATTTGAAATTAAGATTCGGTGGAATCAGGTTTTCATACTAAAATGATATGTTTGCTTCCTTGCTACTCGGAGGAGAAATTTCCCATTCTTCATTTATTTCCTTCAAAATTGTGGCCGACTTTCAATAAATTGTACTAATCTACTGCAATCAAGCTAGTATAATCTCAATAAATTGCACTAATCTACTGAATTATAGTAGTAACTGGTTATCATAAATTAAGGAAAAATCACAAAAATAGCGATAACTCCCTCAAAAATAAGCCAAACCGTGTAAAATTTGAATATGTTGCAAAGTAAGAGTAGCTGAGTAAAACTGCGATATGCAGATTAGTGGCGCTTCTTTCGGAATACGTCATCTGCGAGGAGCATAAAAATCCATGTTTGAGAGCAAGCCCACATATTTCACTGTGACAGTGACATCAGAAATCTGAGATTGCCAATTCGTAACAATGACCTCCAGGCATCATTTGCCTGAACAACTGCGATGGAGAGCCATTGGGAGACTAGAGGCAGGACAGAGTCAAACAGAAGTGGCCAGATGGCTAAATGCGAGTCCTTCTGTGGTTCATAGACTTTGGAGGCAATTTCAAACCACAGATTCGGCATCTAGGAGGTTCAGCCAAGGACGACCAACTGCTACGACGAGCGCCGATGACCGATATTTGACATTATGTGCAAGCAGGAACAGAACCGCTACTCCGACTCTTCTTAGATCCTTCCTTGCTACGGCCACCAGAAGGTTCGTGTCAACGTCAACTGTGCGTAGAAGGCTTCAAGAAGGTGGTCTGTATGCGAGGCGACCAGCCATTTGTGTGCCGCTCACGTCACGCCATAGGAGGGACCGTTTTCAGTGGGCACGACAATATATCCACTGGATGCCTGATCAATGGAGGGCAGTTCTCTTTACGGATGAGTCCAGGTTTAGTCTAGAAAGTGATAGTACGCGTTATTTGATATGGAGAGAACCTACAACCCGTTATCATCCGTCAAACATCCGTGAAAGGGATGCATACGGAAGGGGCAGTGTCTATGTTTGGTAGGGCATTTCTTTGGGTGGACGCACAGACCTCCATGTCTTTCCAAGGGAAACCGTGAATGCTCAGATTTATAGAGATGACATCCTTGATGTTCATGTGCGTCCATATGCCGGGGCAATAGGTGATGCTTTCCTGTTACAGGACGACAACGCAAGACCACACAGGGCTCGCATCGTAGTTGATCATCTTTAACAGGAAAGAATTATACGCATGGAGGGGCCAGCTCGATTCCCGAACTTGAATCCTATCGGAGCACATTTGGGATGCTTTAGGGAGACGTCTAGCTGCTCTCAATCCGCTCTCTCAGACCCTGTCGCGCTTGCAACTGCTTTGCAAGAGCAATGGCTCTCGCTTCCTATGGAACTGATAGACCGCATAATTGAAAGCATCACACATCGCTGTATGTGCTGTAGGGGGAAAGATCCCTCGGATCCGACCTCCTACCGCCTGGTAAGTCTCCTTCCCACAATTAGCACAGTTCTAAAAAAAATCATTCTAATGAGGCTAAATTATTTCCTGAATAAAAGTTCAGTAATTAATAAAAAACAGTATGGCTTCCGTGAAGGAATATCTACGGAACAGGCAGTAGCAGATCTCCTGAAAGTGCTGAAAAAGAACAGAGAGGAAGACAATCACTCAATAGTAATATCTATTGACATAAAGGAAGCCTTCGATAATGTCTGGTGGCCTGATGTAACAAAAGAATTAGATTCAATCAACTGCCCAATTCAGATCTTAAAGTTGATAAGGAGCTACCTTGAAGACAGACAAGTTCAAGTAACTACAAACGATGGAATAATCCAGCATAAACTGGAGAAAAGCTGTCCACAGGGTTCCTGTCTAGGGCCAACCCTATGGAACCTAGTAGCTAATTCAGCGTTCCAAATTTTTGAGATGGAGAGCGAAATACATCTGCAAAAGCTTTTGCGGATGATTTCCTTCTAGTAACTTCGGGAAGAAAGAATATCGAGAAAATTACACAAAATGCACTAAATAGGTTCTTAGAGTGGGCACAAACACATAAACTTACGATCTCAGCAGAAAAAACTACCATGCTATTTATAGGGCGTAAAAGAATAATGAAAAGAAATCCTAGCATTAGACTCAACGGTAGCTCAATAAAATGCTCTTCAAACATAAAATACCTAGGATTTATCCTCAACAATAATCTCTCTTGGATTCCCCACTTAAAAGAACTCAGGAAAAGATGTATCGCACTCACAAACACAATGCTACGCACAACAGGACTGCAGGGGGGAGCACCACCATGGGTGCTTAAGAAGTGGTACCAAGCAATAACAGAAAGAATTGTTCTCTACGGCGTAGCGATCTGGGGAAATACACTCAACGTAAGCATTCGTAGATTACTCCTGTCCATGCAAAGGCTGCAACTCTTGCTCATCTGCAAGGGCTACAGAACTACTTCAACGACAGCTCTGCAGGTTCTAGCAGGAATTCCTCCGCTAGACCTGCAAGCGGAAAGGGAGTCGTTAATTGCAAGAGTGTTAAGGCTAGGTGAGGATGGAGTTCTTTGGGAACAACACCACTTTGCTGAAGACTTTGAAAAACACAAGCCAGTGACGCAAGGACATCCGGCTGAAACACATCTAAAAAAGTGTATTCTAGGCCACTATGTGACACCAAAAGATAACCACACAGCTATATTTACAGATGGCTCAAAAACCGAGACGGGTACTGGCAGTGCCTTCTGCGTTCTAAAAGGTAACACAGCTGTGTATAAATGGAAAAGAAGACTTGGCAGTAGGAACTCAGTATTCCAAGCTGAGCTGGCAGCACTTAAAGCAGCAATTAATTATGTGAAGAGGAACAGACTTATCCACATTACTATTTACAGTGATTCTGCCTCTAGCCTTGACGCAATCAAAGGTTACAAAAGTAAAAGCCAGTATGTCCAAGAAATTAGAAAAATCCTCCTCAGTCTTCTACCATCAGAAAGGCCATGCCTCACGTGGGTTCCGGCTCACGTGGGCATTAAAGGCAATGAGGAAGCAGACACCCTGGCAAAAGAAGCGGCAAAGGAGGTCTCAAGAACAGAACTGCCAGATAAATTACCTAGGTCTCATCTCAAAAAGATCACTCTAAAAGAACTGATAGACAGATGGCAATCCAGATGGGACACAGCAGATACAGGAAGGAGAACGTATATGTTCTTCCCAAAAACAACGCTAGAGTTAAACTGCAATAGTGGTAGTCAGACACAGTTTTATACAGGTCATGGCCCATTCCTGCCTATCTGCATAGATTCAGCCTGAGTGACACAGAAAGATGTCAATGTGGAGAGGTGGGGGATCCAGACCACTACGTCTTCCACTGCACAAACACGGCACAGTACCATATAAGAAAGCCAAGTCAAGCTTACTGGCCACAATGGGCGGCAAATATGAGAACAAACAAAAGAGCAAATAAAAAGCTACAAGCGGTAATCAGCCATTGTCAGAGAAAGTATTCTCTAATACGACGATAAGTGTCCCCAAATAGAAATAATCAAGTGCTTAGCGCTCTGAATCATAAAATGTATAAATCACACTAAATCAATCTGGGCACACACCTCGAACCTCTCAACCCAAGACTAACTTAGGTAATTAGGACTATGGCAACAACCTGCCTATATTCTTTATAATACTAATTCAGAAGTCAAACAACAAAAATCAGCGTTATACCTACAAAATTTCCACAGGACTAGTTTCGATGGTTTTACCGAACCATCATCTTCAGCTGCAAAACCGCAAATGAACAAGATAGGAAATAATGATTAGATAAGATAAGAAAGCCTGAACAAGAATAAGCAAGTGGCGCCATCTGTTGGCGAAACCAGAACTAAAACATAATTTCTCTAAAAGCCGAAGGCAAATTTGGATTGGAATTAGGATCGTTAACTAGAACAGAAAGATTTTTATGAATGTGAAATGCCTCTAGAAAATCCAGTTCTCCAATGGAAGATGTTTTTTGAATAATTTTGGCAGCAGAAAAATTGAAAGTGTGATTTTCGGACCAGCAATGTTGAGCAACAGAAGACTTCTGTGTTTCCTTTTTTCTAACATATGCCTCATGTTCTTTGACGCGAAATTTTAAGGCTCTCTTAGTTTGGCCAATGTAAATTAAACCACACTGGCAAGGAATCCTATAAATACCCCAGGAATTCATATCCGGAATGGGGTCCTTGAGTATAGAAGTTGGAATTTTATTGATGGGAGAATAAACAACCCGAAAGTTAAATTTCTGCAAAATATGTGCAACTTTATAGCTAATTGATGGAAAGAAGGGAATGACAACATAATTTTTATAATCTCCTAAAATAAGAGTGTGGCTTTTAGTGTGTTCAGATGAGAATTTTTTAACTGCTTGATTAATAATGTTGGGTGAAAAACCCCTGTCAATAGCTATCGCTTTTAAATAATTTAGTTCTTCATCAAGGGCTAGTTTGGAGGAGCAAACTTGAAGAGCACGGAAAACATAGGAATAAAATGAAGCTAACTTTTGTTTAGTCGGATGACATGATTTAAAGTGTGGTGGAAGGCAAACCGATGAAGGTTTACGGTAAACTGTAGTACTGAAGTTGGATGTGTTACGTGTGACCAGAATGTCGAGAAACGGAAGGGAATTGCAAGTCTCAAGTTCAAAAGTGAACTGAATAGCAGGATCAATAGAATTCATTGTTGAAAGAACTTTATTTAAATCATCTTTATTACCTTCAAACAGGGTAAAAGTATCGTCTACGTAGCGGAACCATGCCGGGAAGTTTAAAGTTTCAAACAATTTTGATTCATAATAATGCATGTAGATATCAGCCAGGATGGGACTGAGGGGGCTTCCCATGGCTAATCCCTCAGTTTGCTTGTAATATTTATTTTCGAAAACAAAATGTGTTTGTTTCAAACAGAGTTGAGTGAGAGAAATTAGCTCCACAATTTCGATGCAAGAGAAATGAAATTCGCGAAGTCTGGTTTCTAGACATCTTAATGCACCCTCCACTGGGACATTGGTGAATAATGATTTTACATTAAAAGAAACCATGAGTAAATTACTAGGAGAAATGTTTTTAACCTTTTTTACAAACTCTATTGAATTTTTTAGGGTGTAAATGTTATTGTCTAATAGAGTGGAAAATCTAGAAACTAAATATTTAGCTAAAGGATACGAGGCAGTACCTAAATTTGATACAATAGGGCGGAAAGGAATACCACTTTTATGAATTTTGGGAAGAGCATATAATCTGGCACAATTCGCAACAGATGGGATAAGCGAATGTTTTAAGTTGCTTGAAATGATTTGCGAAGATTTGATCGCAGTTTTTATTTTGGATAAGTCCGAAGGTGAAGGATCTTTAGGGATCGGATTATATGGTCCTTCGTTTAAGAGTTTAGTGACACCATCGATGTAAGTGTTCTTATCCATGACGACTATCTGGCCACCTTTGTCGGCCTTTGAAATGATAATATCCGGGTTAGAATGAATTTCGCGCATTGTAGCTCTTTCTCTCGCAGTTAGATTTGGTTTCAAAGGTTTATTATTGAATTTCACATTATGAGCGATAAGATGCCTACTCATTTCTTTCTGTGAATCTGAAACTTTACTGAACTTGAAAGCTTTTTCGATAGGAGCCAAAATCTTTGGAATCGAGGGTTTACAGGTTTGTGAGAAGTTAAAATTATATTTTAGAATTCTCTCTTGTTCTTCTGAAAGACTAACATTACAAATATTAACTATTGGCTTGATGTTTACAATGGGAAGATTTTTTGAACTACTTGAACTGGAAGACTGTAAAAGAAGTTTTTCGAATTTAACTGCAAGGGTGTTTTTATGACGGTTAACTGCATTCTCCGTTCTAGACCAAGACTTTTGTTCAAGGGCAGTGAATTTTGGATATGATTTAGCGAGTTCCAGATGAAGCTTATAGAGTTCATGTTCAATTTTGGACAATTGTTGACGTGTATCCCTTATCACGGACCGAAGTAAGGCAAGCTTGCAATTTAACAGAATTCTTGAAACGCGACTCGAAGGTTTTTGATTAGATTTGATTTGAATAAAATTGGGGATCAATTTTTTACATTTACATTTAAGTGCAAGCTTGCAATTTAACAGAATTCTTGAAACGGGACTCGAAGGTTTTTGATTAGATTTGATTTGAATAAAATTCGGGATCAATTTTTTACATTTACATTTAAGTACTTAAATGTAAATGTAAAATGTAATCAATTTTTTACATTTACATTTAAGTACTTAAATGTAAATGTAAAAAATTGATCCCCAATTTTATTCAAATCAAATCTAATCAAAAACCTTCGAGTCGCGTTTCAAGAATTCTGTTAAATTGCAAGCTTGCCTTACTTCCGTCCGTGATAAGGGATACACGTCAACAATTGTCCAAAATTGAACATGAACTCTATAAGCTTCATCTGGAACTCGCTAAATCATATCCAAAATTCACTGCCCTTGAACAAAAGTCTTGGTCTAGAACGGAGAATGCAGTTAACCGTCATAAAAACACCCTTGCAGTTAAATTCGAAAAACTTCTTTTACAGTCTTCCAGTTCAAGTAGTTCAAAAAATCTTCCCATTGTAAACATCAAGCCAATAGTTAATATTTGTAATGTTAGTCTTTCAGAAGAACAAGAGAGAATTCTAAAATATAATTTTAACTTCTCACAAACCTGTAAACCCTCAATTCCAAAGATTTTGGCTCCTATCGAAAAAGCTTTCAAGTTCAGTAAAGTTTCAGATTCACAGAAAGAAATGATTAGGCATCTTATCGCTCATAATGTGAAATTCAATAATAAACCTTTGAAACCAAATCTAACTGCGAGAGAAAGAGCTACAATGCGCGAAATTCATTCTAACCCGGATATTATCATTTCAAAGGCCGACAAAGGTGGCCAGATAGTCGTCATGGATAAGAACACTTACATCGATGGTGTCACTAAACTCTTAAACGAAGGACCATATAATCCGATCCCTAAAGATCCTTCACCTTCGGACTTATCCAAAATAAAAACTGCGATCAAATCTTCGCAAATCATTTCAAGCAACTTAAAACATTCACTTATCCCATCTGTTGCGAATTGTGCCAGATTATATGCTCTTCCCAAAATTCATAAAAGTGGTATTCCTTTCCGCCCTATTGTATCAAATTTAGGTACTGCCTCGTATCCTTTAGCTAAATATTTAGTTTCTAGATTTTCCACTCTATTAGACAATAACATTTACACCCTAAAAAATTCAATAGAGTTTGTAAAAAAGGTTAAAAACATTTCTCCTAGTAATTTACTCATGGTTTCTTTTAATGTAAAATCATTATTCACCAATGTCCCAGTGGAGGGTGCATTAAGATGTCTAGAAACCAGACTTCGCGAATTTCATTTCTCTTGCATCGAAATTGAGGAGCTAATTTCTCTCACTCAACTCTGTTTGAAACAAACACATTTTGTTTTCGAAAATAAATATTACAAGCAAACTGAGGGATTAGCCATGGGAAGCCCCCTCAGTCCCATCCTGGCTGATATCTACATGCATTATTATGAATCAAAATTGTTTGAAACTTTAAACTTCCCGGCATGGTTCCGCTACGTAGACGATACTTTTACCCTGTTTGAAGGTAATAAAGATGATTTAAATAAAGTTCTTTCAACAATGAATTCTATTGATCCTGCTATTCAGTTCACTTTTGAACTTGAGACTTGCAATTCCCTTCCGTTTCTCGACATTCTGGTCACACGTAACACATCCAACTTCAGTACTACAGTTTACCGTAAACCTTCATCGGTTTGCCTTCCACCACACTTTAAATCATGTCATCCGACTAAACAAAAGTTAGCTTCATTTTATTCATATGTTTTCCGTGCTCTTCAAGTTTGCTCCTCCAAACTAGCCCTTGATGAAGAACTAAATTATTTAAAAGCGATAGCTATTGACAGGGGCTTTTCACCCAACATTATTAATTAAGCAGTTAAAAAATTCTAATCTGAACACACTAAAAGCCACACTCTTATTTTAGGAGATTATAAAAATTCTGTTGTCATTCCCTTCTTTCCATCAATTAGCTATAAAGTTGCACATATTTTGCAGAAATTTAACTTTCGGGTTGTTTATTCTCCCATCAATAAAATTACAACATCTATACTCAAGGACCCCATTCCGGATATGAATTCCTGGGGTATTTATAGGATTCCTTGCCAGTGTGGTTTAATTTACATTGGCCAAACTAAGAGAGCCTTAAAATTTCGCGTCAAAGAACATGAGGAATATGTTAGAAAAAAGGAAACACAGAAGTCTTCTGTTGCTCAACATTGCTGGTCCGAAAATCACACTTTCAATTTTTCTGCTGCCAAAATTATTCAAAAAACATCTTCCATTGGAGAACTGGATTTTCTAGAGGCATTTCACATTCATAAAAATCTTTCTGTTCTAGTTAACGATCCTAATTCCAATCCAAATTTGCCTTCGGCTTTTAGAGAAATTATGTTTTAGTTCTGGTTTCGCCAACAGATGGCGCCACTTGCTTATTCTTGTTCAGGCTTTCTTATCTTATCTAATCATTATTTCCTATCTTGTTCATTTGCGGTTTTGCAGCTGAAGATGATGGTTCGGTAAAACCATCGAAACTAGTCCTGTGAAAATTTTGTAGGTATAACGCTGATTTTTGTTGTTTGACTTCTGAATTAGTATTTATTCGGCGTGTTATTGTGTCTTAATTCTTTATAATGTTTACTTTTGCAATTAATGTACAGGTCTAGGACTCGCAAGACCAGATCGTGCCAGTAAAATCTTCAACAGCAATGAGTTTTTCCTACACTTACTAATCGTGTATTTATTTAAATTACAAGTTTGTGATAAATAGGTTCAAGAAAGACAAGGTCAACTTATGTTATCACCTCAAGTTTATGAATGATATTATTATTTGTATGGCATTTTTGCCTTCTTAATTTTAATAAATATTCAACTTTTTATGCAAATTTTAGGGAAGAAATATCTGTATTTATGTGATCAATTGCATGTTTGAATCTCTTCCCTAGTGATCAGCATTACGTGCTTAATTATGTTTTGTATAAATTATGTGCATGTTCTAAGGTGATAAAACTAACTATGGAATTAATGTAGGTAAGTTTCTCTTTGTAATTATGTATCAGCATTATGTATTCAAGTGTTTGGAATCAGATATCAGCTTTACTGAGTATGGTGCTGTACTTTTCTGTTTATGTTCACTTTAAAGTACTCAAGTCTGTATTTATTCCTTCTCTGCATGTACTATGAAGATCAGTTCGTACTTGGCTAGGATTTAGACTACATAGCAGTACTTAATGATCAGTTTTATGTATTATGCTTATCAGTTTTATTTTTAGTTTTCATGTATTATGTATGCATTTTTAAGTGTATGTATGCAGGCATTAGGGATCAGCTTTCTGTATTTCTGTACTCAGTATCATGTTAGTTTTTCACTTTAATATTCAGTTTTGTACTTATGTATGTATTATCCTGTCTGCAAGTACTATGAAAGAAAATGTAGGTGAATGGTTCAATTTGTAAAACAACTACAGTTTAAGTATGCGCAAAGAACTAAATTATGCAGGAATTTGTTATCTTAGTGATAACAGGTACCCATTCTTTTAAATGTTCTTACATTACATTCTTACATGAGTCAGGCACATGGAAAGTAAACTGCGTTAAATTATGTTTGGGCGCTAGGATTTTTTTAATCATCTTTTAATCTCTCTCTTTATTTATTTTTTTATTTTTTATTTATTTAGTATTTTTTTAAAGTTTACTATGTGCAATAATTTAATAGGTTACAACTTTCCTCCATGCAGGACCAACGATTTCACAGAAGCCCCATAAATATATGACAGTTGTATCAGGATAAGCATCCGCATGTAGACATTTAGCAAGTCCAGAAAATCCACGGCAGTTAATTTTTCAGGTAGAGTCCTCCTATCTTTACTTTATCTAACACAAGTTTCTGTCTATTCTAACAGCGATTCTTAACAGTCTTTTGATTGCTTCTTTGCTTAATTTTAAGTAGCTCCTAACAGGATACTCTTTCCCCGTACAACAACATCCAAGCTTATATGTAGACTTTATGAGGCTCTTAGCCGTCTATTCGGCTGCGTTCCCGGAGCAGGATGAAGCAGAGAGTAGATGGTTTCTCCCAGGAAGATAACACACTGTGAGGCTAAGGCCAGGTCAGTGGTCTTCCTTGGTGGCGCTCACTCACACTCACTCACTACCATATTTGTCTGGTAATTTCTTTTTATGTTATTTGATACCTTACTACGTGTTGTATATTGTGGGTAAGTTTCATTAAATCCTACATGTAACTTTTTCAGTAATGGTGATTTTTGTGATTTTTCCTTAATTTATGATAACCAGTGTATTACTGTAATCTTTTCTGAACAATCATGAATTTCTCTTAGTTTACTTAAAATATTGTCACATTACTGAATCGCTGCAGTGAGATCTATATCTATTTCGACAGTGAAATCCTACTACGTGTATAGTAATGTATAAGAAAATATTTTTGAAATTGAAAATAATGCAATCACAAAAGCATAACATTTCATTGAACTCAATTATATGTATATGTAAGTCCCAAAAGATTATCCATTATCATGCCCAGTTTTCTAATACTTAAACTGCATGAACCAAATATTTCAGTAATTCCACTAAAACCATAAAAGATTCGCGACTTTCTATCCAACGAGTGGGAGAAGGTTTTTTCAGAAATTCTCTTCTTGAAGACACAAATTTTCATACACTTTCTTCCAAAATAGAATTTTTTGAAGTGTTTATAAAACAATGGCGAATGTGTCTAACACTCCCACACAATTACGAATATTTTTAAAGCGATATACAGAAACTACCAAATTGAGGAAATGAGAAACATTACACACGTATAGAAAATATCTCTCTCATTTCAGCTTTTTCGCAAATGAATTATCTCGAACACGGCTATGGCACCATCATAGCCTTGACCTCTCACATTTTCAAATCTAAGCCAACTACCGTCAAATTATCAATAATGGCCTTTAAGGGGCAATCCTCTCTGGAAGAATTTTCATAGATTTGGGAAAACTGTGGTTACCCTTTCATTTAGGTGTTAAGTATTTAGGTTTACATAATGAATTCAAAAAACGGCTTTTATTCAAATTTTTGTAATTATCAACATAACAACAAATTTTTGTTATTTAATTTATAAAACACGTTAAAAATCATCTAAATCTAGATAAATGTATATATTTAGTTTTCCAGTTTTTTAAAGAACGGCGGGGAATGATCTTCTAGCAATACTGAAAGGGGTGCATGGGGAAATAAAGGTTGAGAACCCCTGCATTAGCTAAATCTTCTGTGACTTTACAGCTATGAACTGCGAAAACTTTTCTACTAAAAATAGTTTTCCGTTCAAATTCTTCCATATAACTCTCACAAATAGATACTTGCTCTTGTGAAGAAATACCTGTGATTTCATCAGCTTTAACTGAAAAGCATTTGCTTGTATTCCCTTCTACATTCGTAGTTTCCAAAATAATTCTATTTCAAGCATATTATTTTCAAGCATTTCCTTTTGCATTCTTGGTGAAATACAGTTTGAGTTATTGACGGAGGATCCTAAATGATTTTTTAAAACGTCGTCTCTTGCACCTAGTTAAAATCTGATAAATAGATGAAAATTTCCTTCATTTTTATGAGATTTCAACAGTATCAACATTTGCATGGCCTAGAATAATGATGGCTTCTCAATGGAAATCCGCCTTTTTAGGAAGGCCACTGTTTTTGTTACAAGAATAAGCTTTTTCCGATTTTATTTAAAATGAAGAGCCCCGGCGATATCAGTTGTATCAAGTGTGGATTGTTTGCGGCCATGAACAATATTTTTTTAAGTATTAGAAGATAATAAGTAATTCTTATGACAATTTTTCTTGTGGTGATCACGAATTTTGCTATATTTTCTTCAACTGCGAAAACACTCGCTCACTAACTGTCCTTAGTCTGACTGTTTGACTGGGTTACATATCCTTGTTGTTGTTGCTCATGCTCGTGCCCAATTCCCCGAAATTCCTCGTCGCAAGGAGCGCTAGAATACGCCTGTCGTTGGCAACAGCCTTGAGCACCGTTCAAGTGACAGTGTGATTTAGCTCAGTTCCGCACCCAATTTTGATGGAGAGCACTCCGGAAGGACGTGTCCGAGGGTCTCCCAACCATCTCCCCTTCCACCAAACCGCACAAGAGGACTTTCGGCTCACCGCATATTTACAGTGCCGCTATGCCGCACCAACAACATTTGCAAACATCCACGTCTTCTCGGGGATTCAAACTCAGGCCCTTCGGCAAGGCAGTCAGCAACGCTAACCACTATACCGGTTGGGCGGCTTGCATATCCTTTAGCGAATACTACGCAGTATTTACAAAACACTCATCTTTCATTTAAAAATAAGTCAGCCAACTATACATTATTATTATTAAATTAATCACACATAATATTTTTGAATAAATATACATTATAATTCAATTAAAAACGAATATTTAAATTTTCTATTTGCACTTTCATTGCCAATTAAGAACTTGGAAACATACTGTCGTGTGAAAAACTCTCAAAATTTTTTAATCATCGCTAAATATTACTTCTTTTCACACCTTACTGTGACAAACTATGACACAGAATGTATAGTCATATTTACAGAAAATTAAAATACCGTTTTGGATTTTTTGAACATTTAATGCAATTCTATTTACAGTTATATTTACAAATTATGCACATCTATGACACACAATTCTTCTTACCATATGTCGAGAATATCCCTGCAGTGGTTCTTCCTAAATTTGAAAACTTTTGAAACTCGAACTTCGCAAATTTAAACACAGAAGACCTCATTTTTTAAAAGCAGCAAAGACAAAAAAAAAAAAAAAAAAATCTCCCTGATATATACGCAGCGGATTTCATTTCATATATCGCCCAACAAAAAAACACAACTTAATTCCATAAATGCAAGGCTAAAACTTTTAAAAAGAAATACATTCAAACACATGACAGCTTCACTTTACCGACCGCTAGCGGTTCAACAGCATACACACGTCCGACCGGCCGCTCAGCCACAGATTCTCCCTGTTCTGAATAATTGTCAGGACAATCTGATAAATCGTCTAAATAAAACTCTCCAGTACCTTTTTTTCGCTTATCGTGAACGGTAATATTTTTAAAAACGGTGTGAAAATGTGGAGTTTACGAAACAACGCACTTAACGCAAGTGAGCAATGTAGTAGTACCTTAATACTAATAATAAAATGCAGATGATATAGCAAATGGCAATTGTTTATTGCCATGGCTACCGATTGATAGGCTATTTTTAGGTAGCCCCGAGAAAAAAGCGATTAATAGGCTATCGGTCGGCAGGCGTTGGCGAAAAAAAGCCTATTAATAGGCGATCGGTTGGTAGGCGTTGGCAATAAAAAGCCGATTAATAGGCGATCGGTCGGTAAAGTGTTAATGGCAGCGCAAATTTCTGTAACCATTGTTACTACGGTCGTTGGGGCCAGGCTCACTCTCGCTCATACGTGACAGATACAAGATCCTCCCATTCTGGTTTATGATAGTGTTACGAATTTAGTATTTAAAAAGCTAATGTTAGTTCAATTATAAATTAAATGGTTTTATTTCTCGCGCAGTGCAGCGCGTGACGAATATTAAAAGAAAGCTAAGCCGGAAAATTGAAAATACAAGAGCGCGTGCATTAAATAAATATATATCTCTTCTTGATTTCGAGAAAGTACTGGAAAATTCTAGCGCGTGATTTTAAAATCTTATAAAAGGAGGAAAACATCTCAGTTTGTAGTAGTTGCTTACTTTGTTGTTGTTTAGAAAACTGCTCTTGTCGATTATAGCGAATTCGCGGATTAGCGTTCTTTAGCTGTTTTGAATTAAGTTCTATTGGACATTTGAGTAGTTAAAAGATAACTACTGTGAGATATTGTAATACTGCATGATAATTTCAGAAAATTTAAGCATTTTTGTTGTGATAATAATAAATTTTTGTTCCTTTTTCATCGGACTTGTGCATTCATTTCATAACGAACCCGTACGCACGCAACAATATATCATGTTGTGATAAGGTTACATAAAAGAAGAGACTGAAGATTTATATGGACAAGGATGTCTCGTGAGCATAAGCTGAAAATTATTATTTTTTTTAACTTACAAATACGTTTTCAATAGTTATTAAATAGTCTTTATTAAAATAATTAAATCGTTGAAAATGTTAAAAACGCAAGCTCGAGAGCCACGAATTGCTCTCGCACGTAAAATGTATAGAATTTGATTTTTGAAAATAGTAAGTTTCTCTCTTGTCAAATGGTATGTAACTTTTTTTTTTTTTTTTTTGTTCAAAAAAAATTTTTATGCTGTGTTTTGTTTTCAACCTGATGTCACAACCCAGGGTTTGCATAGCGGTTTCGGCCACTACACCACAGCAGTAAATATTAAAAGTTGGTGGCAGCTTTTAGGGATTGTTCCTGAGAGTAAATTTTTTTCGCCTGTGAACTTGAGATTTATGTGAACAGTAAAGACTTTCTTCTCTTCAAGAACGATCTAATTTTGCGTGCAAGGACAGTTCGCGTGGTGAAGCCTCTTCAGTGACAAGTGACAGTGTGTCAGAAGGGAACGCCGGAGGAAGCGTGATCTAGTGCCGCAAAATAGTGAAATTTCCCGGAAGAATATCCAAGTAGTGCCAGGAGAGTCAATCAAAGGCGTCTTCAAAATTGGTGAGCACCATTTTTGTGATTTTGGAGAAGTTATGCCAGTTATTCGAGACTAGGCTTATTTTGGATATAGAGCAGGAAAAGGTTGCCTCTTAATTAGAATTTTTTTATGTACGCTATGTTTGTAAGCATAGGTATTATCATTAAGTATTGTAAGGCAATTTGTGTTCAGAATTGTTAGGGAATTATTCAGTTTTGGAGAGATAGACCTGTTGTTGTTTTTGTGTTATTGTTTTTCGGGGTAGGTTATTTTTCTTTAATTTTCCATAATGGGTGAGTTTATGAGGAAATTTACTAAAACTCTGCTATTGGAGTTAGCGGAGGAGTTTGAAACAAATGTGTCTCAGGCAAATAGAGTAAGAGAAATTAGGCAGGCTATTCTAATATAAATGCCGAGAACTATGAAGAAGAAGCTGCGAAAGAATACGCGGCAAGAATTTGTGCTGCGGCTGAGCAGAGAAAAGCAGAAGAAATAGCCGAGCAAGAGAGAGCAGAGCGGGAACGTGAACAAGAGAGAGCGGAACGGAAGCGAGTTTTTGAATTGGAAAGGTTAAAACTGATGAATGTGGTTCAGACTAATAGCCTGTAAGGATCTTAAGTTTTACTAACGTTTATTTTATTTTAAATCTTTACTATCACTTCTTATTTTCTACTTCCGGCCAGAATTATAAGCGTGAAGGATTTTATGCAAAGTTGTCTGGCGAACGCCAAGTATTTAAGTGTGGCCTTTTTGCCAAGCAGGAGAGAGGAAGCAGTGAGTTCGAAGCAGGCCGCTTACCTTAGAAGTTACGCAGTTGCTATTTGCCTTCCAGGCCAGAGGTTTTAATCCTCTTGATAAATTAAACGTATTGTAGTGTTCACAGTCTCTGTGCTACATACGCTTCCTGTTATTATAAGGCCAATCTTATTCTAAAGTTAAATTAGAGTTTAGTTTTATTTTTATACCTTTTACGTTAGACCCCGAGTGGAGGGTCATTGTATTCCGAAGTACGGAAGTCATTGTGTATAAAGAAAAATAAAGGGTCTTGTATACCCTTCGTCTGTATCCTGTCTACTTACTACAATTAGTGAACATAGCTTTAGTAAGCTCTCTGTTCCTAGTCAGGTCATTGTATGTTTCCGAAGAAGGTTAGAAGGAACATTGAACCTGATAGTGGCGCCCGACGAAGAATAACCATGGCCGAATTTCATGAAGAACCTGTGCTGCCTGCAGAAACGGCTCAGAATCCAGAAATGCTAGCTGCCGCTCTGGAAGGATTTGGGTACATCGTCCAGACCATGCGCGCTTCGATGAAACCAGAAGCAACGTTTAATGGAAACTCACAGGTAACCAGTTTTTTGGAAAAATTGGATGACCACTTCATGCTCTACCCCGTGCACGAGTTTCAAAAAGTTACCTTAGCTACCAGCGCTTTGAGGGGCCAAGCGCTTAACTGGTTCAAATGTATCGGCAGAAGTCTCTTGGGTCAAGCAGGAAGTCCCACCTATACTTACGAAAATTTCAAGACTGCCCTACTAAAAGCCTTCCCTGTTGTAAGGGATCGTGCGAAATTAGAAACAGAACTTTTCAGTATATATCAACAAAGAATGGAAAACCTCTCGAGCTTTATTTTAAGAAAAATTCACGTTTTCAAGCTCTTGTATGGAAACCGTCCGGATCCTGAAATAATTCAAGTGATTTTGCCGAGGTTACTACCCCAAGTGCAAGACTTTATTGAATTACGAAATCCGACTACACTGGAAAAGTTATTTGAGCTAGCAATGCAGTTTGAAAGTAGAAGAACGGCGGACGTCGAAAGAAGACGCCAATATCAACAGCGAAACCAATTTGGTACGCCAAGACTACAGCAAACTCAAGCACATGGCTACGGAGAAAAAGCGAATCAGTGGGCAAGGAAACCCGAGCATTCAAAAACAGCCGGCGAACGTCGACAGTTCAATAGCAACCCAGGAAAAAAGTCTCAAGGCCAGTGGAGAAAGAAGGAAAGCACCGAAAGGAAAAATAATTTAAACTAAAACGGATTTCTGCTGACGAGAGGGTGCGGAAATCTGAAGGCCACGAAAACCCCTCTTCCTACAAGTTAAATACAGTAATGGTGAAAAATTTAACTCTTCCGAAGATTGAAGTCTTGGTAAATAATATCCCGGCCACCGCACTCCTGGATACTGGCGCGCAGTGTTCCTGTGTGGCAGAAGTCTTTTTTAGAAAGTATTTTCGCAAATACCGCATATATAATGCGGATAATACAACAGTATTAGCGGCGCAAGGAGAACAATGTAAGTGCGTAGGTAAAGTACCTTTGTACATCCGTATCACGACGAACAAGTAAAGGTGATGTTTTTTATAGTAAAGAATTTGCAAGCAAATTTAATCCTAGGAATAGACTTTCTTTCAGACGCACAAGCTACACTGGATTTTAATGCAGCGTCCCTTAAGCTGACGATCAAACCAGTGCGTGTAGAAAAGGTTGAACCGCCAAGGTTAAATCTTGACCACCTGCCTAATGACGAGCAAGATAGAATCCGACAAGTGGTAAGTGAATTTGCTTCCTTATTTAGTGATATTCCAGGATTTACTCAGGTTACTAACCATAGTATTGACACCGGAGATGCATTGCCGGTTCGTCAAAAACCATACCGGTATGATGAGAATAAGGAAAAAATTATAGAATGGCATATTACCGATATGCTACGTAAAAAGATCATAACGCCTATCTCAAGTAGTTATGCTAGTCCGGTGGTTTTATGTAAGAAAAATAATGATTATCCTTTGGAGCATCCAAAAAGGTGGAGATTCGCTATTGATTACCGTAAATTAAATTCCATAACGAAATATCCGGTATATCCGTTACCGATCATAGAAGAAATTTTAAGGAACATAAAATCAACCAAATTTATGACGACTTTAGACTTAACGAATGGTTATTTTCAAATAGGGGTCAGGCCTGAGGACGTGCCTAAGACTGCTTTTATAACCAAGTCTGGCACTTATGCATTTTTGCGTATGCCGTTTGGCCTTTCAGGCGCCCCAGCAACATTTCAGCGATGCATGGACATTGTGTTAAGACCTGTTTTTGGAAAGTCCACATTTATCTATTTAGACGATATCATTATTACTAGTGATAATCTCGACCAACATATACAGGATTTAAGACAGGTGTTTTCTTTATTAAATGAGGCCGGTCTAAAAGTTAATGTCGAAAAGTGCAAATCTGCAGCCCCTGAATTAAAATATTTAGGTTACAAAATATCGCAAAAAGGGATCGAGACAGATGAATCAAAAATAATCGCTGTACAAAAGTATCCGACTCCAAACACGGCAAAGAAGCTCTCTTCTTTTCTAGGACTTTGTTCATATTATAGGTCCTTTATAAAAGATTTTGCGGCTATCGCTGAGCCATTGTTAAAATTAAAAAGGAAAAAGGCAAGATTCTCGTGGACGGCTGAAGCCAATAGTGCTTTCGAAAAATTAAAACAAGCATTAACGCAAGCCCCTGTGTTGAAATTTCCTGAAAAGGATGAAAATTTAGAAATTTCAGCGGATGCTTCGGATTATGCGGTAGGAGCGGTACTTTCGCAAAATCAGCAGCCCGTGGCATTTTTTAGCCGAACTTTAAATCAAACACAAAGAAACTATTCCGCGACAGAGAGAGAGGCACTTGCAGTTCTGTTAGCAGTGCAAAAGTTCCGAGTCTATTTTGGAAAGGCGCCGATAACAGTGTACTCTGATCATGCGGCGGTAACTAGATTGTACTCAGGGAAAAATTTATCCCCAAGGTTAATAAGATGGGCACTCAAGCTGCAAGAATATAATCTGGTAATCAAGCATACCCCCGGAAAGGAAAATATCGTAGCAGATGCCCTATCACGAATTAAATTAGACGAACAGGGTAATACCGTAAAAGTTGCAATGCTGACAGCGTGTACAATAAATTCCCGAGAAACTGTAATAACCGAACTGGGTAAGGATCCTGAGTTTGGAAGTATTTATGAGTATTTGAAGGATCCTGAAAATTTTAGCCACCAAGATATTGTGGCGATAAGAAATAGGGCGGCCCATTACGAACTAATAGATGGTCTATTATTCTACACAAAAACTACGAATTCCAACAACGAATTTCGACCTGTTATCCCAGCTAGTCTTAGATTAAATATCCTGCAAGAGCTCCATGACAGCCCTTTAGCTTCTCATGCTGGTATTCGAAAAACTATCCAACGCGTACGCGAGGCAGTCTACTTTCCTGAACTGCAAAAGTTAACAAGGGCGTATGTCCAGTCCTGCCCAACATGTCAAGCCGTTAATTATATTAATTTCCGCCCGGCCGGGTTTCTAAATAGTATTAAATCCGAATTTCCAAATGAAATAATCGGCATCGATTTATTGGGCCCTTTCCCAAAAAGTCAGTTAAACAAAAGTCGCTATCTCCTTGTTATGGTTGATCATTTTAGTAAATGGACCGAAATTGTTCCCTTAAAACGAGCCTCCGCGAAATTAGTTACTGATTCTATTTTAAATAAATATATTTTAAAATACGGGGCGCCCCTAAAAGTTATATCGGATAATGGTCCTCAATTTGTAAGTAATATATTTGAAGGCATGTGCCAAAAACTGGGCATACGTCATTTAAAAATGGTCCCGTATCGGCCGCAATCAAATATAGCGGAACGGGTCAATAGAAATATAGTGAAAATTATCCGTAGTTATGTTAAAAATTTTCATAAAAGCTGGGATAACTATGTCAATGAATTTGCTTTCGCCCTTAGGACCGCAAAACATGATACAACGGGCAAAACTCCTGCTGAGTTATTTCTAGGCAGAAAGGTTATAACACCGTTAGATAAACTATTTTATGTGCAACAAAGAGCCCCAGAATTTAAAATGGGTGATATAGAAAAACTAATAAAAGAAGCAAAAAAGAATACGGAAGTAGCACAAAGAAAACAGAAGTTATACTATGATCTGAAACGACGGGGAGTAAATTATAAAGTAGGGGATGAAGTTTTAAAAATCAAGCATTCACTTTCTTCAGCACCAGAAGATAAAACTGCCAAATTTTTTCCACGCTTTGAAGGACCATATGTTATAGAAAAAATAACTCACGCTCTTGTAGTGTTAAAGGCAAGAAATGGTGAAACCTGTTCCGCAAATATTGATCAAATTAAACCCTACTTCGATCGTAATAAAATGAAAATCTTTTCAGATCTTTTGCAGGATCCGGTACGGCAGACACCGCAGGTACAAGTTCCAGAGGTGGGAAAACGACAAGTACAAGGGCAAGCCAATGAGAGACAGAAGCAAGTGAAAAGAAAATTGCCCCGCGGAAAAACTGAAGGTAAAAAGAAAAAGAAGCCGTTCCACCGTCCAGAAAACAGAGTGCACGAACACCCCCAGAATGAAGAAGGGAGAAGGACGACGTATGTGGAAAGGACCGGGAGAAAGGACGGCAACTATAACCCGGCTGTGAAACGGAAGATTGACTCATCCGACAGAACTCTCCGCAGCAAAAGTCGCCGAACTGCGGAAGGGCCATCAGCGGCGGAGGAAAAAGTACAAGAAAAATTTGAACGGCCAACAACGAGGTCCAAGCAGGATCACGACAGAAGTTTCCCGGTTCCACCAAGACCAGCTGCCTTCAAACGGCCAAGACCACAAGCAGAGCACAAAAGGAAGGTGTTCAAGGGTGGCCGTACTGGTGAAAAACGGAAGCTTCCAGAGGAAAGCACTGAAGGGCGAGCCCGTACAAGAAGGAGGATCAACCAAGCTACTATCAGCTATACCTTTAAAGACTGGGCCCAGAAAAGGATGTCTGAATATTACAAAGATAAGTAAAATTTTATGTTACTTTACAAACTTAAGTTAATCTTTCATTCTTACTGCAAGTGGCAGATTTCAAGAAGTTTTACCTCATGCGAGGTCTACCTTTATCGCCAAAAGGGCGAGAAATGAGTTGTGATCGATTTTCTTATTATGTTTTTCAATTACTCGCGCGTAAAACTAAAGTTGATGTATAATAGCGTTGTGTAAAGACTTAAATATTGTAAAAAGTTATTGTATAAATTTTATTTAAAACATTCTAGCAAGAAAGAAGTTTTAGTCTGAAAGACTTTTTGAAATGTAGTATTATTTCAATGTAGAAAGAATTGGCACTTGCTTTGAAAAGAATAGAAGTTAACAATGTACTACTAATGTATGTTTTCAAATGTGTAAAATTAACGGCATGTTGATATGTTCTTGTATACATGTGAACTGTTATTTTGAATGTTAAGAAATACCGTGATATGGTAAAAGTGAAAGTAATGTTAAAAATTTGTTATTCGTGTGACTGTAAAGATTAAATCATGGTGAATATGTGTTAAAGGTTGAATGATGTAGTTAGGCTCTCTGACGCTACACTTCAGAGTTAGCCACTTTCAGAATAGTACCTCAGGGTTTAGAGTTGAAAGTAGGGTGTGTTAAGAGGTCTCGTATGTTGAATTTTAACACGTTAGTGTTTTGATTGTAGGAGGAAGTGTGGAACACGTAGACAGAAACACATTCGTGTTTGGTGTTCTTTTACAACACATGTCAGAGAGCACGGGGAGAGATAATTAAAATAGTCATGAATGAAATAAGAATGTTAAGAAAAGTATAATTATACATGTTACTTGCCATTTCATTGTGTAACATTTCATTAAACTAGTTTTCCTTCCAGATCTCTGGAAGGAACCAGATTTGAATAAGAGCTCCTGTTTGGATGCAGTACAGATGAAAAAAAAAATTGTGTATCCTGGGAGCTGCGATTGTAAAAACAAATTTCTTTCTTTTAAATTTCTAGTTTCTAGCGAAAAATATTTGTAAAAGATTGGCCTCGCGTTAGATTCTAGAGCTAAAAGTTTTCAACAAGGTCGTTTTAGACCTCAGTTTCAAACTAATTAACTCTGGCGGGAAGTATGTAAGGATCTTAAGTTTTACTAACGTTTATTTTATGTTAAATCTTTACTATCACTTCTTATTTTCTACTTCCGGCCAGAATTATAAGCGTTAAGGTTTTTATGCAAAGTTTGTCTGGCGAACGCCAAGTACTTAAGTTGTGGCTTTTTGCCAAGCAAAAGAGAGGAAGCAGTGAGTTCGAAGCAGGCCGCTTACCTTAGAAGTTACGCAGTTGCTATTTGCCTTCCAGGCCAGAGGTTTTAATCCTCTTGATAAATTAAACGTATTGTAGTGTTTCACAGTCTCTGTGCTACATACGCTTCCTGTTATTATAAGGCCAATCTTATTCTAAAGTTAAATTAGAGTTTAGTTTTATTTTTATACCTTTTACGTTAGACCCCGAGTGGAGGGTCATTGTATTCCGAAGTACGGAAGTCATTGTATATAAAGAAAAATAAAGGGTCTTGTATACCCTTCGTCTGTATCCTGTCTACTTACTACAATTAGTGAACATAGCTTTAGTAAGCTCTCTGTTCCTAGTCAGGTCATTGTATGTTTCCGAAGAAGGTTAGAAGAAACATTGAACCTGATAAGCCTAGCTTCCACTGTTTCGAAAGTTGAACAATCTAGAGAAAAAAAGGTTAATTTGAAAGATCTAGTACCGCGTTTTGAACCGAATAATATAGATATTTCATTATTCTTTATGCTATTTGAGAAACAAGCTCAAAAAGAGAACGTTAAGGAGATTGATTGGGTCTCGCAATTAATTTCTTTATTACCTTACTATGTAGCCCAGTTAATAGTGAAAGAACCAGCGGATAAAGGGAATGATTATCAGCATGTAAAGAAATTACTCATGCAGAGATTCAAGCTTAGTTCTTGGGCACTAAAAACAAAATTTGAAGAACATTCTAGAAAAAACGGAATGTTATGGGTGGATTTAGTGTATGAATTGAGAGTGTATTTAGAGAATTGGTTGGACTCAGTAGAAGTTCAAGATTTTGAAAGTCTTAAGGAACTTATGCTCACTGAGCAAATTAAGCGGCGAGTCCCTCTAGAAATAAGAGAGCACTACTTAGACAATTGGGAAGAATTTAAAACACCTTCCATTTTAGCAGAGAAATGCGACAAGTATGAGGCTTTGCGAAGAGATATGAGGAAGTTAGAACAGAGAGCGAGGTTAAAGAAACCATTTGAGAAAGATAGAGAGCGGTATATAAATTCTAACTGTAGTTATAATCAGAAAAGTAGTGGTCATCAAAGAATTAAATCAGAGGAGCATAGAAAAGTGGAGGCTCCTAAAAAAAAGCAAGTTTTCAATGAAGCAGGTTTCGAGAAACAGCGGAAAATAAGGTGTTACCAATGTGGAAAGGACGGACATATCCGACCTAACTGTCCAACGCTGGAAAAGAATAAGGCTAATCTGGTGAATAATCTAGGAACGGAGAGTTTAGGAAAATGTTTTGAGCCGTATTTCAAAAAAGCAGTAATTAATGGGATAGAGAGAGAATATCTGAGAGATACTGGAGCTGGTATAGATCTGTGTAATAGTACTTGGATTAATACTAGTGACTTATTAAGGAAAACTGTATGGGTGAAACAGCCTTTGGACACAGAATGTGAATGTTTACCTTTGGCGAAAGTCACCATTGAAGGTGATTTTGGTGTGGTCACCACAAAGGTAGCGGTTACTCCGGTAGAGTTAGATAAAGAGTACTATTTGTTAGGGAATAAAACTGCACAGTTGATTGAGGAAATTAGGGAACGACCGGTTCTCTTGAATGCTGTGGAGACTCGTAGTCAGGCGCATGCGCGCAAGAGTTTAGAGAGAGCGAGTGCAAAAGACTTAGATTCCAGATTGGAAGAAAAGAAAGAGATAGAAAGTGAAAGGGCCGTCAATAATGAGCATTCGGAAGAAAGGAAGTTAACCAGTAATACGGAGGAGAACATTAAAATTCCAGACATTAGTTTAGAGGAAAGGGCTATCCTTGCGGATGTTTCGCCAGCAGAATTCTCGGAAGCACAAGCAATAGAAACTCATGATAATGTTCAACACCAAACAAAATTTATTATATCGTATACTGAAGGAACACAAGATCTGCAGAATTCGATATTCGAAAAACCCACTTCTATCAAGACGTTTTCTTTTGAGATATTGCTTCCAAATAACCTTGCCGTAAAAATGATGTTCAATTATAATGCTGAATCAACTGCATATGCTATATGGCGTGCAATGTATAAGGAGACATTACCAGCCATTGGCGAGTTTTCTTTGGATGAACTGACAAATCATAAAGTCAGGAAAAAGAAATTGGGACCTCATCCAAATATAGTTGTAAATGTTGAAAAGTGTCTTATCTCAGTGATTGATTATTCGAGATCAGATCTACGGACAGCAGGAACTTTAGCATATGAAGTATATGGAGGAGCCAATCATTTTTGTTCTGTAAACTGTTGCTTGAAAAATGATTTTTGTAGCGTTTTGGAATTATATTTTTGTAGATTTAAATTTGTTTGCATAGTGTGTTTCATTTTCAAAATGGTTAGAATCAAATGTTTAAGAATTAGCATTTTTTAAACTTTGTGTAGATTCAAAATTTAAATCTTTTTGTTGTATTTTTGCATTTATGTTATCTAGAAATAAGTGCAGGGTAATGTAACTGGCTTCTCTATTATCATTTAAATGGTTACCACTTGTGTTTTGAAAGCAGTGAAATGTATTTAGAATTTTTCCTTCCATAGTCAAGAAAAATTCCTTATGAGGAGAGGAGCTGTGATAAGGTTACATAAAAGAAGAAGAGACTGAAGATTTATATGGACAAGGATGTCTCGTGAGCATAAGCTGAAAATTATTATTTTTTTTAACTTACAAATACGTTTTCAATAGTTATTAAAATAGTCTTTATTAAAATAATTAAATCGTTGAAAATGTTAAAAACGCAAGCTCGAGAGCCACGAATTGCTCTCGCACGTAAAATGTATAGAATTTGATTTTTGAAAATAGTAAGTTTCTCTCTTGTCGAATGGTATGCAGCCTTTTTTTTTTTTTTTCGTTCAATAAAATGTTTATGCTGTGCTTTGTTTTCAACCTGATGTCACAACCCAGGGTTTGCATAGCGGTTTCGGCCACTACACCACAATGTTATAATGAAGTTAACAAAGAATAAACTGAAAGAACAAATTGAGCTAACAGTCATTAGTGCACAAAAAGCTTCCAAGTCCAAAAACTCTATATAGTACATAATATTTATGAGTTTTTTTCCTTGGTTTTAAGAGTCCCATATCTAGATCAATTTTCAGTTGCCTTAGCACACGATCACTGGCAGCTGAGGCCTCTAACGGATATATTTTTTGACTGGTCTGAACCAAATATGCACTGCTTTTTTCATTTGTACCACTATTGCAGCACCATCTCTACTTTTGCAGATTTTTACAATTTTGCCTATGCACATTACACGTTTTTTGTCCTCTAATTCTATGAGGACAACGTCTCTCATTTTCAGTTTTTGATATGAAACACTGGTCTTCTGCGTAAGATGACAAGATATTCCTTAAAGCGACTCCTCAATTCTTATCTCAAGTGCATTGTGCAACAGTTGGTCCATACATTTAATATCTGTTAGTCGATGTAATCTAGATCCGGTACCCCCACCCGCTTTATGTCTGGCAAAAACAAGGAAGGTATCAGAGGTACGAGCTCTTCTGAAGCATCCGAAAAGTAAGTTAAGGCATGAATGTTTAATGTGGATTCAACATCACACAGTACCGCCAGTAACTCTTGAAAATTCACTAAACATCTCTCTAAAATTCGCAAGACAAGCCTTGATAGAATATATTAAGCGCTCCAACGACGCAACCGTGGAGGAAACCGTAAACTTCCACTTTACTGGAAAACACTAGTTTTCTGCGATTTTCTGTCAATTCAAGCGCCTCACAGCGTTCTCCGTTCTGGTGAAATTGGTTTCATTATCGCAATACACTGTCAAAGGACGGTCTCGTCTGGCAATCACCATCTGACAGCTTGGAGAAATGCTAGGCCACAGAGATCGACTCCAGTTGTTTCAAAAACTGCTGAATTCCTTTCTCTATCAAAGGGTAACTGTATGAGAGGCGTGGATACAGCCTTGGCATGAATGCCCTACATAATACACATCGGCTCATGCAAGATTTTATATTTCGCTTGGACGAAATGATCCAGTATCGCTCTTAATTTGGCTGCCAATGTTTGCACGACAGCATGACAGATCTTTTCGTGATACTTTCTTATGAGGCTTTCTGTCAGATAGTGCTTGGACGGAAGCAAGAGGGGATAAAGAAAGCAAAATAAGTACATCATCACGTTCAATGATCTTAGTTTTGACTCTGAAGACTCCATCGTTGTCTCTTATCGTCAAAAGTTCACGGATGAATCCCCTTTCTCTAGGAAATAATTATTTTGCTATAAACTCCACAGTAATATTTGGGCGTCAGTTTTTTTTTTTCTTTTTTTCTTTTCCTTTAGTGTTAGTGAATCAAATGCATACGAGGGATTTTGACGAGTTTGTTACCAAAGAGTAGAATCGAGCAAAATACTCTTAACTATTTTAGAAAAACTCGACACACGTTCAATCTACTCAAGATCTTCTATTTTTATGCTTAAATTGACAAACCTTCTTTTTTTAATTTCTGCCGTAACAGAATCTTCGTCTGGAGTAAATTCAAAGTCTGGCTATTCTTTCGGAGCGGTTTTTAGAAATTCGAGACACTTCTCCCAATCGTAACACGCATAAATGCTGAGCAGTACAGCCACGAGATGCCACATCTCAGGGATTTCATTTTCCTGGGATGTCTTTACAACATTCATGGTTCGAGAGTTCCCGAATCTCGTTTATACTGTTAATTAAAAATACGCTCCAGTTTTCCTCTCGTTGTATCCAACTGAAGGCCACAGTAGCGTCTGTCCAGCAATATATCGGGACGTCAACTTGTCAGGACGTGTGTTTCTCTTGATTTGTTTTGGAAACATGAATGATCCTGAATAGGAACAGGGAGCTTACTCAAGCTATGTTCAAGAAGGTGTGAAGTAGACAACACAAGCAGGAAGGGTATACGAAACCCTTCATTTTCAATCTTTTACAGGCACTTCCGAACTTCGGAATACAGAGACCAACCACTTGTGGTCTGAACGTAAGAATATAAAATCTACTAACTAAAACTCTAAAATTAGTATACAAATGCCTAGCACTAAGACTGGCTTTTATTTAAAAAAGGTACGTATGTAGTACGCCGAGCTGCTTAAACTACAATATGTTTGCAAATATCAAGAGGGCTAAACCTCTGGCCTTAAAGGCAACTAGCAACCGAGTGAAAACTCGTAAAACTACAGTGGCAAGCGGCTTGCTTCCTAAAACTCCTTCTCTCTCTCCCGCTTGGCAAAAAGCCACAACTTAAGTACTTAAGCGTTAGCAAGACAATTTGCATAAACAAGTTAAAGCATTTAATTCTGGCCGGAAGTAGAAAATAAGAAGTGATAGTACAGTTTTAAAATAAAATAAACGATGGTAAAACTTAGGATCCTTAAAAACTAAGGACAGAACTAGAACAGTATACTTTTATAAGACGTACGCCTAAAACACAAACTAGCACCTCTAAATGCAGACTAGTGATTATCTTTAAGTTATTTCAGGTTCTACTAATCTGCATGTCAAGAATATGCCCGGCGTGACTTTTCTAAATTTGAAAATTTTCGAAACTCGAACATCCCAAATTTAAACGCAGAGAACCTCATTTTATAAAAACGACAAACTGGAAAAATGTCCTTAATATATGCAGCGACTTTCATTTCGTATGTCACTCAACAAAAAACCAGAACTCAATTCCATAATTCAATGCTAAAACATAAAATTATTTTTAGTATGAGATACCTTTAAACACATACAGCGTTTTGACGACTGCGCAAAATTCTGTAACCATCGTTACTATTGCCGTTGTGGCAAAGGTCACTCTCGCTTTTACATGACAAACGTTCTCGCATAACAAAGTATACGCACTTAAGTTACATGTACTTTGTTGTTGGATCTCAAGTATTTTCAAGGAAATCAAGTTTTTAGTTTTTCTTTTTCAGTTAATTCACAATTTACAAAACTGATATATAATACTTTTCACCTTGGAGAGGTATTTTTATTTCAACTAAAATGTTCGGAGAAAAATCTGAATTAGATCATTGAAAACCTCCATTTCACAAAGAACAAACATTCTCGCCTCCTGTCAATTCTTCAGATTGCAGCTTTTTTGTGGCTATATAAGGTGTAGAAAGAAGAGTTTCCAATTCTGCAAGATTATTCCCCAGTCTTTCTGTTAGTGAAACATTAGGGCTATCTACATCTTCTAAAAAAGTACTTAATTCTAAAAATCTCTTTATCATCAAATATGTACTTCCTTATCACGTTGCTTGGTCAATAATTGCTCCTTTTCCTGCTCGCTTCCTAAATGGCATCAATTTTGGGAGTCCTTGGTGCTATTGCTGCTTACCTAAATTTACCTGTGAGATTTGTAACTAAATGAATCAGTTTAATCACTAATGGCAAATATCGCATCTATCCTCCTCCCTTTTATTTATATATTTATATATCAATAAAAAAAGAAAATGATTATTTATTAATGTATACAATCCATAAATAAAAATAATAACTCAGCTTGTCATTAATTTTTTTCAATTCATTTTAATTTCATTTCAAATTCAAAGTGTCCAACGAAAACTGGAGTTGGAGTCGACCTGTTTTTAGCAACTCCAGCTCCGACTCCTTTTACTCCACAGCCCTCATTGCAACGCATGCCGGGTAACAGCTAATGATTAATATTATTGAGTAGAGTTATTATTCACTAATGATACAAGTTAAGAATAGTTTAAATTTAGAGTCAAAGTCTAAAGAAAATATGAATGTGCTCGTTGATGAATGTACTACCACCTGATACTCAGAAATGTTGTCAAACAAGTGGCAGAAAATAAGGCTAAAGCAATAGCCAACATCATTTTACTAAAGCACGTATAGTGGCATTTTCTTATTAGTATCACGTAAGACGAGAAAAGTTGAAGCAGAGCTGAAGCAACAGCTTCAGGGTCCAAAAGAACTCAAGTATTCGTTTTTTTTTTTTTTTTTTTTTTTTTTTTTTTTAAAATTTTCATGGGCTCTTTTCTAAATGAGATATCATATGCGATCTGAGTCTTAACTCATGGTTAGCATCAGAACTATAGCTAGCTCTCCATAATCCTCTAATACACTTTAAATATGCATCATTCGACTGATGTACCCCTTCACTTCCTGTAATGTGTAACAAATGTGAATAATAATTTCTTGTAGGGAGTTCTTAAGGAAACAGCCAATACCGTTTACCTACGGACAGTATAGTATAGTCATGTTTTCTCTTCAATACTACTACGGGGAAAGAGAGAAATAGAAGTCCCTCCTCTAAGGCAGGGTTTCTTAAACTGTGGGTGGCGGAAACTGCAACAGGGGATCACCACAAATGTTAGCAGTTTAGATATTTCTTTAATTTATTATAATAATTTTACAATTACCAAATATTTTTACACAATGTATCTGAAAATAAAGATAAGACAATACAGACAAAAAAGAAAATGTTTCGACGCTCTTTTTTTTTTTTTTTTTTTTTTTTTTGTTTGTTTGTTTGTTTGATGTGTGGTGTGTGTGTGTGTGCAATATAAACGCTCATTTTCCTTGCTTTGCACGTGACGCTGTCATTTCGTCTGTTACTTATTTAAAATTTTCACATTGTTCTATGTCTTAAAATTAGAGCCCACTAGCGGCCGAGCGGTAAAGTCGCTGAACACTGGTAGTTCGGTCCGAGGTTCGAATCCCGCGAACGGGCTGGCTGCATGGGCGTTTTCGTGGTTTTCCCCATGTGTAACGTGTATACGAGCCAGTTTCCCTTAGAAAGTCCTCCACGAAAGGCATCCCTCCCCTTAGGCAGATAGCCCTCATGTGCTTTGTTATAATTAAATACACCAACACCTTAAAATTAGAAATTAAAATTAATGACCTAAAACTGCAATAGTATATTACATTATAGTACAAATGAAAAAATTCACAGTTTCACTCGTGTTTCGAATTTGCGCAATACTTATGGGGTCTCATTAAATTTTTGTAAATATTATGGGGTCCTGGGGGTCGCGAAAAAATCTCGATAAAAAGGGGTCGCGACTGAAAAAAGTTTAAGAAACCCTGCTCTAAGGGAAACACTTCTGAAGAAACGGGGCCGATATTCTAAAGGAACCAATACCTAGGTGTTTGTCGCTTAATGCATTGCCTGTTTTCGGCAAATGAGATCTCTTGTGGAGTTTGGGGCTCTCGATTCAGAGGTTAGCAGCTGGCTCGCTCTTTATGGTCCTCCAATATACTTTATATTCGGATTACTTGATAACACATCCCGTCGTTTCCTGGAGAGCGCTTTCAACAAATGTGAATAGTAACTTCTTTAAACACATTCAAGCATCTTCTAAAATTCATCAGCTTGACCACTACAATATATTTTCCCCACTATTTAGTGAATAACAGGCATAAGCATTAGCAAAATAGGCATAAGTGATCTCTTCCGATAAGAGAGAAATTAATGAATACGGAAATCCAGAAAGATTCCTTCAATAAGCAAATGATGTCACCTTTAGTTTTTATCAATTTTTGATACAAGAAAAGAACTGGGCCTGCATGTGGCCCTTTGTTCTCCCATTAGTAAGAAACTGATTAAATTACACAATTAAGTGAAATAATATTTATTAGTATAGTGGCTCATGAGCGCAGAAAATATTTCTGAACGCTAACTAGATATATATATATATATTTTTTTTTTTTTTTTTCCACTTCAACTTCGAATGTTGCCAGGTCTTTTCTTTTTTGCCCCTCCAATTCAATTTTTTCCCCAACAAATCTTTATACAAATTTAGCTAGCTTAATTAGCTATGAAACTTTTCCTCCCCAATTTTCTAAAACAATGCTTTCTAAAATTCGAAATAAAAACGCAATCAAACACACATAGTGAAACCTCGGTTCACAAACTGATTCCTAAAAGCCATTTGGCAACCGAAATGATTCTCGTCATAGAAATCAATGTAAAATGGATTAATTAATTTCTGGACCACTGATAATGGCTTATTTAAAATTTTACAACAGTACTTTTTGTGCAAGTTCATAACCCAAACCAATGAAAATCATTGTATCATTGTTAATAAACTAATCATTACCATACACACACACATGTATATATAGAGAGAGAGAGCACAATATTAAAGACAAAATATAAGAAAATTTAATTTCACTGTAGCAGTATGAAAGGAAAGTTGATGGAGTAAGTGGAAAATGACGAGGAAGAATTGCTGCTTGGATGCGAACTCCTCTTTCATAAAAATATCAGGTAACCGGTTTCAGTGCTCTGACAGAGGGTACAAAATTCATAAAAGCGGGGGGAAGGGGAAATACCTCTTCTTCGTGCGATACTAATCAAGATTGCTTCTCAGGTGTATTCAGGATAAAAAGTAAACACGTTATTCACGGATCCTGACAGCTTCAAATATGAACTCATTGATACAGCACACATACCGACGGCGTCGGTATGTGTGCTCTAGGAGGTCGTCAGCCGAATATATACCACTAGTCGAACAGCATATCAAGATACATTAAAAAATGGTACGAAAAAATTGCTAATTAATTGTTTATTGATGTAAATTTTTTCAGATAAGTTGTACCTTATTTAAAACACATCGAAGCGCTATTTTTTGGAATTTAAAAGCTCTAGAGTCTCAGCTTCTTGGGAAGTATAACCTAATCTCGATACTCAAGCTGACGATAAGTGATTTATCGCTATGTTCAGTAAGAAAAAGAAAGTACGGAAGGGTGTAAAAGGCCCTTTTATTAAACTCAGTACTTTAACAAGAGGCACTTCGTGTGCTTACAAAACCAGCCAACATTTATGACTTAAAAAGTCATGAATTCAAATTTGAACAAAGTTAAATCATAAATTTTCAAATTTAAACTAAATCTTAAATTAACCAAAGGCTACACAGAATGACTAACACGAAAGTTTGCTCAAACATAACGCCGGCATGACAAGCCTAATGGCAAGAATAACGCAACGCCGCAGACAGATTGCAATCCAAGTGTTTCAACTAGTAACATGGCCTTCAGCAGTCAAAGCACGCTCTGATTAAACAATGTAAAACTTTCCTCTCTACCTCATTTGAATACGCGCGAACTAAAATTTATATTCTGACAAGAAAACGGAGAGCGAGAATGGTAGTGAAGATGTTGAACATAAAATAACTGCTTAGTTAAAAACAAATAAATCCTTACAAAGTCATTCAAAAAATATACTCCAAAATTAAAGCTGTTACCAGATCAACAGTATTGACTTCTCCCTCTTCTTACTCAATGCAAGCAAGCTTTAATCAAGGCAACAATTTGCTACGGAAAATAAGAAATCGGTTAAATATTTCTGAACGAAGTGCTTTAAAAATTAAGTGAAACAATTTTATACCAAATATTAAAAAATTGCATCTATACATCAACTGCAGCCATCTCATTAAATAAAATTGAACTTTTGGGCACTCAGAATCTGTGATTTTGTGTCTGGTAACTTGCTTATGTTTGCAAAATTAAAAATAATAAGAATACAGAAAATTAAAAAAATCATAAATCTAATACACCTTTTTTTAAACTGTTGTTCATGTTCCTATTCTAATTGTTATCTTTAATCTACGTAAGTGACTATGGATACAGCATAAATGTTTGTATTGTAGGTCACGCATAACAGAGAAAAATGTAAGGAAGTCTATGAAGAAAACTGTTCTTTTAAAAGGGGTCGATGCAAGAAAAAGATTGAGAATCCAAACATTATTCTTCGACCATATTACCACGTATCAATTTAGAAACCTTGTATTAAAGTACTTAATCTCATTAGACCGAAACAGTTTATCCGACAGAATTTTAAAATACTGTTACGCGCGTACGGGTTCGTAATGGATTGAATGCACACAGAACCGATGAAAGCTTGATGAAATTTATTTTTTCAAATGCACGCCACACTTTTGGAACTTTTCACACAAAAGTACACGTACAGTTAATCTCAGTTTAAGAGAAAGCACAGTCAGCAGTTAACATTTCAGTACTACGAACTTTGAATACAAGGCAATGCAAAGAGCCTCAAATACGTAAGCTCGCATGGTGAACTCTCAATACTGTGAGCTAAACTAAAATTCTCTCTATTCAAATATCGCGCGTACATCACGTAAAATGTTCGTCAAGTAATTTCCTAGTGCGAGATCTGAGATGATGAAAAGGAGGTCCGAAGGTGTAGTCATCTTACAAGACTCAAATAGCGAAGCGTCGACTGAAAAACCGATGCTCGGTACCGTCTTGTATAGTTTTCCTCCAGCCGCCCAAGAAATTTCCAGTACCTTCGATGTCTCGATGGAAGGCATACACAGTTACAGTTACATACGGCCGGATAAAGTTATTAAGGGACCAGTAGCAGTTACACAGGAATCGGAATAAAATGTCGCCAAACGGTCGTCAAACTCAGCGCCATCTGGCGACGAAAGTTAGTAGTCAAAACCATCGCCAGCTTGGCGCATTAGCGAGATATCCATTTACCTCAATGTTAAACAGACTTACCTGTAACCTCATTTTTCCGGCGATGCTTTGCATCCTGAGAGGTTTGATGTTACATTAGAAAAGAGATATTATAATTTATATGCAATTTCACTAAAGTTATTTAGATGTGTACAAAATTCGTAACAATACTATTCCACGTTCTCTCGTAAGAATAGCGTGCCTGAACGGATTAGGCACCCGGCCTTCAGCGTAAAGCTTTAAGCAGAATTCTGGGGGTTCAGAGGCTTGGGAGGATGACTACGCGTGTGATTCGCATTCTGAGCTTGAACAAGGATTATGCATGTAAAGAGGGAAAGCTTCCATAGGCGTAATGTCAGCCAGACTGAATACTGCGCCGCTATATCGCGGAGGGACAAATTCTGACCGCAAAAATCGTCAGGTATACAGGAAATTGAGGAATACGGTAGAAACTCAAAAAAACTTTTATAAGATTCGCTCTTGGCTGTTCGGTAATTGTCCTCAAATGCCGTTGTGTGTTGTCCGCTCGGGCGGCAATTCCTTTGAACTGACAAAGATAGATAAGAATCGCTCTTTGACAAAACTTTTGGCGATAATTTAAATTTGAACTTTTTTACTTTAGATTACTTTAGATTTTACTTTAGATTTACTTTAGATTTTTTACTTTAGATTTTGTTACTCAAAATAAATAATACATTAATTAATCTACTTATGCAGATCACTGATTTGACTTACGTCGATATGGCGGGAAAAAATGTTGTTATTGAACTCTTGATAAACGTGACCTTCGACAGCTATTTCGCGGACACGCAAACGATATTAAGGCTGGATGGATAACTCCTGTTTGCCTCCGTGGTCTGAGGGAGCCACCCCCTCTACTCTGGCGAAACATACAAATTCTTAGGCTTAGTTAACATACATATTCTTAGACTTGAATCAACACAGCTCGGCCAAAATTTAACTGTACAGCTACACTAACATAGCATAATATTATTTTTCGTTTTGCATGTCCAACTTATATCTTAAAATTATCTCATTCCTACCTATACATTCTAAGTGCTTCCAAGTGCTGCGTAATTAATTGCGTGCAGTTCCCATCTATTTAATACTAACATCAACATTCTCCTATCACGTGCAACCAAAGTCCGCAGGCTAGAGTAACCTTTTTCGATTAGTGTGCCAATTAAATTACGGTTTATTACTTTCAAGTGTCCAATGTGCCACTTGTCCTATTTCTTTAATAAAAATCACCTTTAAACCCCTGCTTTGATTTCAAACTATCGAATTATATTTTGTAATTAGATTTGCTGTTTAGTTAATTACTCGCATCAAATGTAAATTGAGTAAACAGAATTTTAAAAATATTTCAGTTTTTTTAAGATAATGTAAAAGGTCCTAAAGTGGACATACTTTATGGAATTGAATAACTTACTATTACTTTATTTAAATTGAATAAACAGAATTTTAAAAATATTTCAGTTTATTTAAGATAATGTAAAAGGTCCTAAAGTGGACATACTTTATTGTAACAGAAAAAAATGAAATAAAAGTAATTAATGTTAGATGTTTTTAATACTTTAGAATATGAAAAATTAGATGTATCAATGCAATTCAAAATATACTATTAATTGCCTTTATTTTTTTAATTGTGGTCTTAAGACGCTTCACTTAATATAATTTTTACTTTTCAAAATACATTCATTTAATATTATAATTTTACATTAAAAATTACATGTATTTAATCCCATTTAATGTGCCACCTGTCGCTGAACCTTATTAGCCATGTCATTTATAATTGCGTCATAACTTGTTGTCTTTAATAACACACAAGATTTACTTAAATCTGAACCAAGGCGGTGTCTTACGGTGGATTTTATATACTTCATTGATGAAAACACCTACTTACAAACCAACGAGGTCACAAATATTGTAACCAGTGCTATTGCAAATATTTTCATTGCCGAAACGTTTTGTGGCAGATCATTCTATACTTCGAGGATTAAATTTTCTGAGTTTCGGATGCAATATCTTGAATCCGTACACTCCACTACTTCTACAAGTTTGACAAATTTGTTCACCCACATAGAATTTTCTTGAAATTCTGTATATTCCATCTCCAAATTGTCAAGAACCCATCAAAGGGCGAGCGATAAAGTGGCTAGACACTGATAGTTCTGTCCGAGGTTCGAATCCCGCGAACGGGCTGGCTTCATGGGCGTTTTTTATGGTTTTCCCCATGTATAATGTGTTACGAGCCAGTTTCCCTTAGAGAGTTCTCCCCGAAGACATCCCTCCCCTTAGGCAGATAGCCCTCCAGGCTTTGCCGTAATCACATAAACCCAACCAAATTGTCAATATCTAACCACTCAATAAATGTCACGTTAAGATCATCTATCTTAGTAAAGCGAGGTCTTGAAATAAACTGCAATGTTTTCTACCAATTCCCAAAATAAAAAAATCGGGCTGATACTATTTCCTTTGAATTTTCTAAAATATCCAAACAGCTCAAAATATTTTATATGTCTTCGGAAGACAATTTATCAGCAAAACCCCATGTCAATTCTAAATATCTTTTAAGTGAAAGAAAATGTTTAAACTTCTTTGTTTGAAAGATCAGTTTTTTCATACCAAGTTCGTATTCAAATATATATAATCAAAACCGAAATTATGTCATAATTTGCAATTTAGTTTCGGTTCTCTCTTTACCACTCATGGCATTCACTTACTTTCCCAAGAAAAAAGTCTGTCTCTCCCACAGGGGCTTGCATGAAAGCCCCTGTGGGAGAGACAGACTTTTTTCACTTGGAGGGGGGGAACTTGGACTTTCACTTGGAGGGGGGACACCCTTCCATCATGAAAAATGCTCTAATAGTGCCTGTGCTCCTTTCTGAATCCGTCTTTGATGGCCGAGAGTCTTATTTGGAGATTTTTTTCTTTTTAAATGTTGTGTAGAGACATTAGGTTTTTTTTTTTTTTTTTTTTTTTTTTTTTTTTTTTTTAAAGCAGGCAAGATGAAAAAGCCTTTAAGAAATCTGCAAGCAATATTTGTAGAATTATCAACAATTTAAAAGCTGTTTAAGTGCGGTTAAGCCTAATATTTAAATAACATGGCGGACATGTTTGATCTAGAGAGAATAAGCTTCGCAACAACAAAGATAACGCCTTCTTTCCTTGTTGGGAATTAATCATGCTTAACCCTTTCTGGAATTTATTCGAGGAAATATGTGTTTAAGATTTACTTCGTAATTTTTAATATAGGTATTTTGAGTTTTTATGTATTTTTGCCTTGTCGTGAAGTGAGAACTGAATTAATTGAATGAGAAATACTGAATCGTCTGTGAAAAACTGTTTCTTTTTTGTTTCTTAAAGGCAATCGCCTTCGGAGGGAATCGAACCACGGACCTCTGGAATATCGGCCCAGCGTGCAGAACCACTACACCAGGAAGGCACGCTAGGAAGGCGGAAGAAACACCTTATATACCCCCTTTTAAAGGGGGGCCTGGGTTTTTTTTAGGGGACGCAGTTTCCAAATCCTGGGTGAGGGGAATCATCATCCAACACCCTTTTAGTTCGGGCGCCGCTGTAAAGACATTAGGATTTTTTTTTTCTTTTGGAAGCAGGCAAGATGAAAAATAAGCAATCGCCTTCGCCGGGAATCGAACTACGGACCTCTGAAATACCGGCCCAGCGTGCAGAACCACTACACCACGAAGGCACGCTAGGAAGGCGGGATAAATACCTTATAGTTGTTTTCAGTGAATGTATGTAAATAAAAGTAATTTAACACATACCTTTAGTGTGCTACTGTAATACCTGTTGTTTGCCGTAAGTTCGCCCTCCCTGGGCTAGAGCCTCATTTTTTAAATTTCAGTCCCTTCAATTCATCAAAAATTGTATCTTCCATGAGGAAATGTATGCGTAATCGGGGTTATTTCACGTGCCAGTGTGAGCAAGATAAATTTCTTTCTAAAACTGATATTAAAAGTAGTATCAAAGTATTAAAGTATGAACGGATTCCGCATTCAGAGGTTATGAGGCATCTTCTTTTATCTTTTCTTCCACTGCTTGAAACTCACCCTCACTTTGTTTCTCTCAAAATCTGTGAAAACTTCGAATCTTATCCCGATTTGCACAAATTTCTAAGATCAGAAAATTATGATAATTCTTTCCCCTTTTGTATACATATCTTTCCCAATCGCTTGTTTTTTATACTTCTGAAGTTGCTGTAATTCTTTCTCATTGCGCTATTTTTTATAGTCCTCTAACGATTTCTTGACGTCTTGGATATTAACTTCCTTAATAACTAGTAAATCCCTCCCCGAGGAGGTACTAGCACCTGGTTCAAAATCTCTGGTACGACGCTAAAATTTCAATCCCTTCAAGCCTTCTTTTCTTTCTATCCTTCCTTTTTTTAATGAACATTTTTACTAAAAGTTGGTCAAATTAATCTTTCAAAATTTTAACTTCAAATATTTAGCGGTTTTTTAGGGTTAAATTGGATGACGAAAATAGGGCGATGATTCATATTTTCATACGTCGGAATATCATAACTTTCGGAATATTCGTGAGATATAAATGACCTCCTACGTAATTTCCATATGCATTAAATTATTTTGAAATAAACCAATTAATTACTTTCAATAACTAGAAATCGACAAAATTAGTTGAATTTAGTCTCCGATGTTTTCGCGACCGAACAGTCAGTTTCTTATCCAGTATCCTAAATAAGACTTACAAGAACATCATTTTAACGTTCCCGAATCGCTGAAAAACAACAAATTCAGATGAAATTTAATTATTCTGAATCCTTAATTTGTTATGTTTTGCATTTAGATGAAATAAAATTAGTTTTATCATTTTATACATAAATAGATGCTGTTTTATCATGAAACACAGAAATTTACACAATTTAAAATAATTTTATGCCAAAAAAAATTAAGACGCACAGCTCACTGATGAAATGTTTATGCTTACAGGTGCCGCCATCTATCCGTTATTATTCGAAACACTTGTATTAACAAGAGCATTACTTACATCAGTTAAACTTTTTCAGTCGCGACCCATTTTTATCAGTAAGTTTTTTTTCGTGAGCCCATAAGCATTGCGCAAAATTGACACACGCGTGAGTGAAACTGTAAATTTTTTCACTGTAATATACAATTGCAGTTTTGGGAATTAACTTTAATTTCTAATTTTAGGTCATAGAACAATGTGAAAATTTTAAATAAGTAACAGACGAAATGACAGCGTCACGTGCAAAGCAAGTAAAATGAATGCTTATATTATAAAACGTATAAACGTAGAAACGTTTTCGTTTTTTTCTTTGCCTGTATTGTCTTATCGTTTTCTATTTTCAGACACATTGTGTAAAAATATTTGGTAATTGTAAAATTATTATAATAAGTTAAAGAAATATAAAAACTGCTAAAATTTTTGGCAACCTCACAGTTTAACAGAAGAAACCTGCTCTACATTCAAAATCTCCAACCTTTGTATACACCTTACAGCAATGACCTCAACCTGGCGGCCCCGAAATAATTTTACGCGGGCCGTAAATACATTTTTGGTAAATTAATTAGCATTATTCTGACAAGAATTTGAAGAAAACGTTTCAGATTTCAGTGGCTTCAAATCCAATTTATATCATCTTCATTATCAAAAACGAATGTCAGTAACGTTCAGCAAAATCCACACATGGCGGTAATTAATTTACACTGCGATATAAATGTTATTCAAAGATTTAAAATAAAACTTTGATTAACACGTTGAGCCCGGCACCGGTCCCTGGGGACCGGTAGTGAAATTTCCGTGTGACTGGCAATGGAATTTTCGTTTGGCCAGCACAGGAATTGTCCAGCCAAATGGCTGAACGGAAAGGACAGCAAATTCGGCGCCGGGTTCAACGTGTTAACTTTTATTTAGTACGAGGGCAATCCCAAAAAAATGGTCTCCTATATTTTTAGATATACAAAGAACCGTTTATTTTCTATAATTGCTACATCACTTTAAAGATTGAAGAATGCTTTATTTTTCAACATAATCGCCATTTCGGTCGATGCATTTTTGTAGACGCTGTGGCAATTTTACAATGCCCATGTCATACCCATGGAGGTAGGAAGTAAGATGGAGCGCCCTAAACAAGTTTCTCCGTGCCCTGCTCTGAAGCACCGGCGATCCCTACGTGGTGACCAAAACATTGGGTTATTTGCCATTGAGTTCTATGGGATTTGACGCGTTCGGGTGTAATTATTTTGTAATTACGTCGCAAATATACATATAAATGTATATATTTTCTTTTTCTACAACACTTCAGAGTCCTAAGTATGTGAAAACAGCATATTTTTAAACAACATTTCATTCTGAACGGAATTAAATGCTATACTTTTCACAGGACAGTTTTCTCAGAATGGTTTAATTTGAATGAAATATTTTCACAAGTTTTCGTTAATTACATTAGAAAAAAAAATTAAGGTAATTCGATTTTATTCGGTTAAGGTACAAAAATTAAGATCAAATTTTATTGTATTATTAATATTAAAATTATGCATTATTTCTTTTCTATTTATAGAGCTTCTTCCTAAAATAGTTTCTTAAATATGACATCATTTTTTGGCTTCTTTTAAATCGAAAAATGTAAGTCAATTTATAATTAATGCTCTATTCGGTTCATTTTAAATTAGTAAATAGGTATTAAATAGTATTTGACTTTCTCTGAACATTTCTGAAAGGGAATAAAATAAGTTTTTTTTTTTTTTTTTTTTTTTTTTTTTTTTAAGTATTATTTAAAACTTGTAACTGAGTTATTATAAAATGTAAAGGGGATAATTCTTTTAATTATACTTATCAGATTTTTTTTTTTTTTACCCTTCATTTCAACAATACATATTCCAAAACTCTTTATTACGTTCTTAAGTGCGCATCTCATAGCATTTGCTTTACAATACCTTTTAAAAGATTGCTTTCCAATACGAACAATTCTTGCTTAAATAGTTTTATAACGTATTTGTCAACAGGATTTCAATTTATGTTTACAATTCAATATTAAGGTTATTATATATTTAGATAACATTTATAATCATTATAAATTAGATACATTTAATCATTAGATTTCTTCACAGTACTTTCACAGTTGTTTATAAGTGAATAAATTCTTCATTTCAAATACATTTATAAATAATTTAATGAATATTTAAGAATTTTGTCAAAGGCAGATACATGCTTTTTGCAAGTACATGCATAAATACCCATACATATTTCCTATTTATCATTTCCGGCATGTGCAAATCTTTAATTTCTGTGCATTCACTATATTTTTCGTGTAAAGTAATTTACACTAATTTAGCATACACCCGAAAGTTTTACATAAAAAATATATATGAATATAATTTGTATGAAAATTAAAAGTATTATTTTTAATACCCACTCAAAGGTCAGTTTTTCTTCAAAATTCCTCCACGATGGCATCTCTCTCTTTATGCAGATAGCCCTTGCATGCGTTACTCTATTTAATAAAAACTTAATCTGACCTATGTGCCTAATTACAAATATTTTAACATACATAATTTTATATTTACATTTAGCCACCAAGTTTCAAACTTTTCAAATCTTCTAGAAAATAAATTTTGGCAGATCTCTTTTAGCAATTTTCTTAAAATCTATATTTTTGTAGTGCAACAGCTTAGAATTTTATAAAACAAATTCATAATCAAAATCGCTGTTGTTAATTATCGAAAAATAACGAAGATGCGATTTTTGCGTAAATGTCAGTAAACTATACAAATTGCTATTATCCATCACACTATGAATGTTTCTTTCATGCGAGAGTGTCCCTTTTTCGATTTCTATGGAACTGTCGTGTGTCGAAATACTATCAGAATCTTGTCAAGCGAGCTTCTGAATGTAAACAAAGAACACACCGTCTGGTGACCCAAGCTTCAAAGCAGTGCTTCACTTCTAGCGCGGAATGGCCCCTCCTCCCTTTCCTACCTCCATGGTCATACCAGCTTCCCGCCATGCCCTTCAGGAAGCGTTGAATCATCAACAGTTCAATCTTCAGAAGAATCAACCCGTTGCTGCTTGTGGTCTTCTGTCAGCATACGTGGCACCCATCTTGCACACACCTTCCGATATTGCAACTTTTCCTTTAAAATACTGTGGATGGTGCTTCTGGAAACCTGAGGAACCAAAATGCAGAGAGCATCCAGAGTGATCCTCCGATCTTTACGCATGAGTTCCTCAACTTTCGCGATTGTCTCGTCGGCAATTGATGGCCTCCCGCTCCTTTCTTCGTCATGAATTTCAGTACGACCGGCTGTAAACTCTACACCACTTGCGAACGTTTTTGACATCCATGCACGACTGTCCATACACTTCCGTCAATAGGCGGTGAATTTCAACCGGTTTAACGCCTGTTGCGTTCAAAAATCGAATAATTCGCACTTGGCGGTAACGTTTATCGGGAGCTCCATTTCGAATGGCTGCCAAGCCAAGACTGAGCATCCGAGCTAAGCGCCTGCGTGCTTATGTGGTAGCGAAGAAGGCACTACTCACAACAGTGTTGCCAACAACCGTATTAAAACTTTCTCTACGTCCCCAAAAAATTGGAGATCTTTTTTTTTTTTGGGATTGCCCTCTTACTTGTCAAAAGAGATAAATATCCTCACCTAACCAATTTTTGTAAGAATAACCGCTTTGTTTGGGAGTTTGTATACATGTGAAGACTTTTTTTTTTTTTTTTTTCCCGTAGCTGAAAATTAATAAATCTACAAAAAAGAATCAGACTGAATATCTACTAATTGGTGATGAAGATACTTTCTAATAATTTTCCTCTAACATTACAAACTTTATGAAAATCAAAATGCCATGAGATGTAGCTAAAAGGTGTATAATAAGAAACAAAGAAGTTTATAATTATTTGCATACTGTTATGTATTCCCCCCCCGTAAGCTTCGTAGAAAAACACAAAAACTGAAAGAGAATAAGTTATCGATATTCTCAAGTTTTGCCTCTATTGAGAAATTTTCGTATATTTCTGGTTTAAATTTAAAATAAGTTATTTAGTGGTTACTTCAATGTATTACAATTATTTGAATAAATGTCAAACTTTTAATACTTAGTTGTCAGTAAATTTGAATTACAAATTGTAACGAATAAAAATTTCTTGCAAGTACCAAACTTTAGATTTCAGGCAGAAAATAAGCATAAATTTGAAATTTTCTTTTACGTCATTTTGTTGTTGTTGTTGTTGTTTTGTTTGTTTATGTGTGTATTTTGACAAATAACTAGTATTTTTTTTAATTACTTACAATAAATTATGTTTTGTTAACAATTTTTTTTCAATGCCAGCCGTCAGCTACTTTCAGATCGTGCATGTGGCCTGCGTGCAATTTGAGACCATTACCTTAGAGCACATTCTAAAATACCCATGGGATGGTGAACACATCTACTTTTTCAAAGTAAATTTCTAGATTGGTATAGATAATACACTCTTGCTCGAAAATAACCGACAAAAGCTAAAAGAAAATGTTCGAATGTAAAAAGGGGAATTAAATTCAGTTTCATACAATTTACATATGAGGTAGAGGCTGCATCATCGAATGCAAACAGGCAAACAAAAATAGTATAAAGCGCAATCTCACAATCACACCACAATGACTTAAAAAATAATGATGTGTAACACCACATGACTTCCATGTACGGAATATTAAATTATACGCATTTCTTCTTGAATTTCGTTTAAATTTATTGGATGAATTAAATCTACTTCGTCGAGAGCGATTAAACCACAACAGAATAGATGCACTCTTTAAAATTCACTATATTTGTTTACTACACTATAGCGACACTCTGGCGCTAGGTTCACTTAACAGCGTTGTATTTCGTTCATATTATAACTCGGAGTGTACAAAGTTTATATCATCTGAAGAATTATCTAATCGTTGCCACATGTTCTATTCAAATACTATAATAAATCTAGAACAATGTATGAAAAAAATTAAGCAAACAAAACAAAAAAGAAACAGTTTTTCACAGACGATTCAGTATTTCTCATTCAATCAATTCAGTTCTCACTTCACGACAAGGCAAAAATATATAAAAACTCAAAATACCTATATTAAAAATTACGAAGTAAATCTTAAACACATATTTCCTCGAATAAATTCCAGAAAGGGTTAAGCATGATTAATTCCCAACAAGGAAAGAAGGCGTTATCTTTGTTGTTGCGAAGCTTAGTCTCTCTAGATCAAACATGTCCGCCATGTTATTTAAACATTAGGCTTTTAAATTGTTGATAATTCTACAAATATTGCTTGCAGATTTCTTAAAGGCCTAAAAACCTTAATCGGAAGATATGAACAACATAATTCAATAATTTTTAAAGCAAAAAATGCACAATTTACAAACATATAAGAGTAAAGAAACTGAGATCACTGAGCCGGGTAACAGAATGGATATATTTATAAATATAGTTATATACGCTTGGTGCGGCCGATTGCATCCAAAATACGAGGTGCACATCTACATCTTATAGCAGTCCTATATACAAAATTTCAACGTTCTGGGGCTACTCGTTTTTGAGTTATGAGAGATACATACGTACGTACAGACACCACGAAAAATTCTCTTCAGAATTCATTTTAAAGCAGTTTTATAATTTTTTTGGAGGGAAACTTTTATTCTGTCCTTACGTACAGATGTCACGCAAAAACATCGTTAAATTGCATTCGATAGCGGTCAAAATGGATATTTTCGTTGAAATATGCTGCCTGAAACTTTTCGCGATTACAAAACTTCCTTTTTACTTCGTACAAGGAAGTAAAAAGGGCTTGCTAGTTGCAAGAGAGCTGAATGTGCATCGTAGTGTAATCAATACACCGTTGGAATTGTTACCAAAGGGATCCAAAACCCGTAGAAGACGTGACGTGAGAAATTTTAAAACCCGTAGAAGACGTGAGTAGAAGACGTGGGTCTGGAAGCCAGAGGATTACCACAGCGGCAGACTATAGCTTCCTGAGATCACTAACAGCAATGTAGCTGGCATTCTGCACTGCGAAAAAAAAAAGTGGGATATTTCTATAATTCAACATGCGTTTTTCATTTATATATAGCATTATTTTAATATAGGTATTTCAACATAATGTCGGACATTTCCTGAAACGACATGCCAACTGTTTTCCGTATTTCGATTCTACGACTCAAATTATACAAAACTGCCCAGTTTTTTTAAAAATCGCACAAGTACTTTTTTAAAAATTAGCCCTCAAATTTTAGCTCATCAATGCTAATTGAATTTGATATATATTTATTAATACCTCTTTTTTCTATTAAATTTACTTCATTCTTTCTTCCAGAATTCGAAATTTAGGCTTAATCCAAATATAATTCGCTTAATTTTTATGATTTATTTTTAAAATTTGTATTTTAATATATTTTTTCTAAATTTTCCGAAAATTTTTAACATCATTTTAAAGTAGATGTATATCTAAGCATATCTGTAAAAAATTAACAGTTTTTTATTCAAAATTTCTTAACATATACATGAACTTACATTTTGTCGCATTTTGAAATTTTGCGTATTTAACGAGAGTGACGAAAATGTGGTTTACGCATTTTGTTAAAATCATTTAAAAGAGTGAATGATGGACCTCTTTCCCTCTCTTGCGTCAATCCAATAAATAAATAAATAAATAAAAATCTGAAATGTTTCAGATTTTAAATTACGTCCAAAGGGGCGTTTTTTAACATTTTGTGTGTTACCTTTCTTTATTAAATATCATGTTCCTCGCATTTAAACCATAAGATCCAGTGCAACAGCAATATCGCAAAATAGTTTTAAAACGAGCATATCTTTAGAATTTCCGATACAGAGACTCACGCGCTGGAGATAAAAATGTTTTTTCTGCACAACGTTGCCATTGCTCGCTTTGAAATCCTTGAGTTTGTTAATCAAAAATTCGTCAAAGTTTTAAAAAATAGGAAATCGATCATAAAACAAATTTCAAATTTCAAATTTGGTCTTCCACATGCTCATATTCGTTGGAGGATTACGTTATTCAAAATTCGATGACTCTATGTACCGTTGTTTTATCACAATACGAGAAATATACATACATTTACGCAGATTTTTCATTATTTAATTTCTTCAAATATAATGCAGGACTCTAACATTTTGTGGCAACAGTTTGAAAAGTGAACCGACATTTATGAGTCCGACGCAAAATGCCAAAACGAAACTAATAGTCCTTCGGGATTCAAATCCCTTTGGACAAAGTAGGTCACTATAAATTAAGAATTCTGCCAAGTGAATTATTCTTGGTGCAAACTGAAAAAAACTATGCCAAGAAAAATTTTTAAATTTCTCCATTAATTTCTCACCAAAAATTACAAAATTTATTTTCTAGGCATAATTTGCTTAGATATACGAGTCGTAGAATCGAAATATGGAAAAAAATTTATATTGTTGCATTTTTCTCGGACACCAGTTGTTACGTTATTCTCTTCCTTCGCGTTCGTACGGGGTTCGTGTAGATTTGGAGTGAATAACGACGACAGCACTTCATGAAATATCGAAACACACTTTATTTAGACAGTATTAATCAGGACAGCTACAAAATCACGTTACAGTCGTCGAAGAACTACTATAAACACGCTGACACGTTCAGCGACACAGCCATCATGCTGGCAGGCAATAACGGTGGAGACAGCTTCACTGCAAAGCATCAGAGTACAGCTCCCGACTCTGCTCGGTCGTTTTCGGAACTCCACGTACTCTCGAGACTCTCCACGCTACAACTCGCGATGCACTCGACGACACACAGACACGGCTCCCGACTCTTCGGTTCAGTCGTTTTCCAACACGCTCTCTCGACGATGCACTAACCGCGATACACTAAGAGACTCTTCGATGCACTTGACGACCAACTCGGCGCTAGACTTCGAGACACTCACTCAATGACTGGCTATCAGCTCGCTAGACGAGGCACTCTGACTGACTGCGGACCAGCAGGGTTTACATGGCTTTCGGCTTGTGTTCGAGAACATTCTGGGCTAAACCGGTACGAATTCGTTCCAGAGGGTTCTCCATCCGTCCATGGCATATCATCAATTTTGTCACCAAATGGGCGATTTCTCGCCAAACGTAGCAACCCTGCCTTCCTTGCCATTTTATGGGAACACTAAAACTGCTTTGCGGGGAAGCCATCTTACCGCGCCTGTACATTTCGTAACAATATGTTATTTCAGGAAAAAGTCCTATTTTGTGTGAAAATGTCTATGGTAGAATAATGCTACATTTAAATCTAATAGTTATCCTAAGTCGCACTTTTGAGATATGAAAACCGCAATTTGAATTTCGTCAACCGGCCCAGTAGAGCGGGAGATACAGAACTGCCCCCCTTTTTTTGCACAGTGTACCTCTCTGCTGCTGCAGGATGGCCCACATCCCGCTAAACTGTACCGCGTTAACCTGTGGTTTGTATTATTTTGTCCTCATTGCATGTCATAGCACAGTTAAATTAGGCCCATGAACACAGCAATTGGAACAAAAGAGTAGTGCAGCCATGTATTCTTCACGGATTTGAGTTTCGATTTAACATTCAGAACAATTCCCAAAGGACAATGATATGGCGAGAGCCAAAGACGCCAAACTTCCTTGAAACTTCCAGCCTTAATGGAGGATGGCTTATTTGTATGGGCTGGGATAACAATGAATGACCACATTAACCTCTACGTGATTCCTAGTGGTTCCATCACAGCCATCCGATATCACAACGAAATTCTACAGTTTCTTGCGGGTCCTTTTATCCCTGCAATGGGTATTGATGTGATAACACCTGACCACATAGAGTTCGTGGATGTGGATTTATCTAGAAAATTAAACTATTTCACATCTGCTGTGGCCTGCTAGATCACTGGACCTGAATTGCTATAGTATGTGCGGGACACGTTGGTACAATGGATAACAGGTCGCAGAGTGCTGCCGAGCACCCTCCGCGAGCTCTAACATGCATTACGACACAAGCGATCAACAACACCATTCCAAGCTTGCCTCGCCATTGTCAAGGTTGCATTTCAGCTACAGAATATCATACCCATTATTAGCGTGATGTTTCCCATTGCACATTTTTTACCGTTTGGTCTTTCAGGATGTGATAGTCGTAGTACACAGTCCAGTCAGATTAATGTGATCACCACCTACTTTCAAAGTCGATGTGAAATAACCAATTACAAAAGGCAGGTGGCAACACACTGCAGTGAATCGTATATAAAGGGTGTCCGAGAGAATCAGAAAACATTGCAATTGTTGGTGTAATGCAGAAACGGAATGATTTATCTGAATGAAGTGATTATTTGCTTTGGAGCCAAGAATAGAAGCATTTCAAAAATGGCTAATTTTGTAACCGGTTCGCATGCTGCTGTGGTAAAAGTATACCATGCATGGCAAAATGGGCATAGTCAAAATCAGCAATGTAGCAAATGTGGTCCACCACGGGCCATACATGAGAGACGTAAAAGACGGCTGCGGAGATGCGTTCGGGAGAACACACGTGCAACCATTCAGCAACTGACCAACCAGATGAATCAAGGGGCTACCAACAATGTTGACTCAATGATGGTTCAGCTAACGTTGTTGCGTATGGGCCTCCACAGCAGATGTCTGGTTGAAGCACCTATGTTGACTGCAATTCATCGGTGACAAAGGCTGGGATTTGTACGCCAGTACCGCAACTGGAAGTCCATTGAGTGGCTACAGGTGGCTTTTTCCGATGGATCACGTTTTATGCTCCATCAGACAGATAGATGTTGGTGTATGTAACATAAACTTCGAAAAACAAACACCCCGCAACAATTGCCGGAAGGGTCCAAACGGAAAGAGGGGCATTACGGTCTGAAGAATGTTTACATGGCATTCTCTGGATGCACTCATCGTTGCGGAAGGCACGATGAATCAACAGAAATACGTATTTGTTCTTGCAGACCATATCCACCCCTACATGTATATTGTTTTTCCTCAGAATGATGGCATCTAGCAACAGGACAATGCAAAGTAATGTACAGCTCACAGTGTGCGTCTGTGGTTTAAAGAACACCACGATGAGTTTACCGTACTCCTTTGGCCAGCGAACTTGAACCCAATCGACAATCTGTAGGACCATCTGGATCGGTTTGTTCGCGCCATGTATCCTCAATCGCGTAAAATAGCACAGGTGGCCACTGCACTGGATTTGGCATGGCTCAATATTGCTGTGAACACCTTCAAGAACATAATTGACTCTCTTCCTGCACGTCTCACAGCGGTCCACTCTGCAAAAAAGATGGTTATTCTGGCTTTTGACAGGTGGTCACATTAATGTGATTAGACTGTGTATGTGTGTTTTTGTATATATTTGCTTTATTGTTTGGTATGTGGTCTAGTAATGCCACACCAAATTCTTGAATCAATTTCATGCATATCCCTTAAACAGTTTTTGTTTTCCTTTATTGCTTATTTTTTGAGCTGGAGTGTAATACATATAATGCAAAAAAATCCAAAAATATAATTTTTAAGATATACAAATTTTTTTATGTATGTTAAATACACAATTACTAAATAATACAAATAAATGTTTAAAAACTCTTTGGTTTACAATACACTGGTATAAAAATTCTTGATAAAAAATGCAATTCTTAAAGTAAATGTGATATTTGACATTGTGCTCCATCAGCTACAGCTTCATAATTAGGAGAGTATGATAATATTCCTGCTCATAAACAATCAAGGTTCTTCCGTAAGTCGAAGGTCTATACTTTGAGATATTCATTGCTGAAAGCAGTGCTTCACAAAAGTACGCAGAACCCCCCCCCCAAAAAAAAAAAAAAAAAGATTTTGTCTCTATGATGCTCTTTTCAAGAATGGAAATTTGCTTCTGTCAAGAATTTCTGTAATATAATTATCTAATAAACTGGATTTTTAGGACAATATCATTATGGAGATCCAGAAGTTCTAGCTTCAGTTCTGTTTTTGCTTGAATACTCTGCAATTTACGCAACTATATCTATTACATTTACTTCTTAAGTAAAATGATTGATGGAAAAGGTGACCGTCGGCTCGATAATATTAAACTGTTGAAATTATTTTTCAAATAGATCCTGAGATAATTGAAGAATGATAACAAATGAGGACAAGTTAATTTTAGCTTTGTCTATATATGTATATATATTTTCATATTTGAGAAATGCACAAGTGAAATTACCTGCAGATGTGACAATCTTGACTAAAGTCAGTAACTCATATTTGATATTTTGTAAAGCTCTGATGGGATGGGGGAGGGTTCCAAGAAAAGAAAGAAAAAAAGGAATATTAAGTTATTTGAAGTGCTGCCATTGCTAGACTAGATCATTAGAACTGCAGCGAAAAAATATTTAATGCGTGTATAACTTAATGAAAAGCCTGAGACTGAAATTCATTCTGAACATTAATTTATAAAATTTTAAATTATTAAATAGTTAATTTGTGTATATAACTTGTAAACAGCGTAAATATGTGTTTATTTATTTATTTGTTTCTTTTATTATCTTTTGTTTGTATCGATTTGGCTTCTGACAAAGGATTGTACTGCCCGGCACGAGCAGTCCTTGGGAGGGGGCAGTGTTACGAGATGCCCAGCTGTGGTAATATAGCTTCCCTGCAAAGCGGGTTTAGGGTTGGCAGAAAATGGCAAGTAGAGGCAGCGTTGCCAGATTTGGTGTGAAATCCCCCATTTGACAACAAAATTGAGGACGATAAATAGATGGAGCGAGAACATTCTAGAACGAATTCTTACCGATTTACCCCAGAATATTCTCAAAGGCAGGTCAAAAGCTATATAAGCCTTGCCTGTATGCAGAGTGCAGTGCATAGTCGAGTCTATCTTGAGTTTATCGTCAGTGTATTGGGAGTTTTATCGTGAAGAGTATCTCCTGGTGGATTATAAAGTGATATAATAAATCAAAATCGTAAAAACAACCTTGTATTTAGCGTAAGTATAGTTTATATGATATAATAAAGTTTGGAAATGAAATATATATTTTTACAGAGGCAATAAATCTATTAACATTACCAACCACTGGCTGGTACCCCACTAGCGGTTATCAATGACAGGTTGTGCAGAGACATATGATATGTCTCTGCACAACCTGTCATCATAGATATGATATCTATTGGCTTTGTATATCCTATAAATATGTTTTTGATATTCTAACCTCTCGTTCGTCCTTTCATGGATAATATTGGGTCATATAAAATGTCTCGCATTTTTTGCCACTAGATGGTGTTGATGCCTATATATCCAGCAACACTCATCCGATTGTCTCAAACGAACATGTGCTTAAAATGTGACATTCCGCTTCCATTGGTTGTGAAAACAGTTTTCTAATTCAGTGCTTGTGTAAAAAGTTACATTGATTATGAGTGAAATATCTGAAGAAATACGTTATGTGATGCGTTTTTACTATAAAAAGGTAAAAAGGCTTCAAAAATATGCCGAAAAATTTTGGAAGTACGAGTGATGGTCTCGTAAATGATGAGAATGCTGTGAGTGAACTAAGGACCCAGGAGTGTTTTGCTTGGTTCCGTTCCGGAAATTTCGATATCAAAGATGCACCTCGCTCTGGTCGGCCAGTCACTGGAAAAGTCAATGAAATTTTGCAACTGGTGGAGCAAGACCGGTACGTAAGCTATCAGGAAATAGTAGAGGCACTAAACATCAACCACATGACAGTTTGGAATCATTTGAAAAGAGCAGGTTACAAAAAAAAGGTTCAATGTTTAGGTGCCACATAAATTGCAACCTGGCGAAACCATCAATTTGGCCCTGTACTGTGCAGAACTCGACCGTTTGAATGAAGCAATGCAGAAAGAGCGACCAGAATTGGCTAAAAGAAAGACAGTTTTGTTTCATCATGACAACGCGCGGCCACACACATCTTTGATGCCTTAGAACAAATTGACGGAACTTGGTGGGGAAGTTTTGATGCATCCACCATATAGCCCGAACCTTGCACTGTCTGACTACCATTTTCTTCAGTCTCTGCAAAACTCTCTTGATGGTAAAAAACTGGATGACCGAACAGCCGCTGAAAATCACTCGCCCAAGTTTTTCGACGATAAACCACAGAAGTTCTACACCGATGGAATTATGAACCTACCCATCATAGATAATATTCATCAATATGTACTTGATTAAAATTGATTTTCAATAAAGAACATTTTTGTTCAAAATTGCACCAAAAAAGCACAGAGACTTTTTATATGACCCAATATGTTCAGTAGGTAAAGTTACTAAATACCATTCTCACCATAACCGCTAACTATGCAGTGTCTGATATATCTGTAGACTCGTCAAATTATTGTGAGAACTAGTCACATATTTCCAAGTCACACTTAATTGATTTTGCAGGTCTTATAAAATTGCATGTATTCTTCTATATATGCTGTTATCTGACAACTTCAATTCTTGTATAACTGATGTAATCTTAGGTTTATTAGAAAATCCCTCAATTAAGCAATCGTCACCAGTTGAAAATGATTCTTTTAAGAATTCCCCATCCTGAAAAGGATTTTTTTTCCTCCCTTCTTTGTAAGTATGTGAAACTTTGAAAGAATCAATAATAGTATTCTTAGTGAAAGGGGATAAATCATTCTTATTTAGGGGAATACCCATTCAATAGGGATTTCCCTTCGTACATGGCACCACAATGCAGAGGAAATAATTACGCTCTGCAAATGACACCATCAACAAACAGTGAATGGCATACAATACAGTATAACAAGGAGGCATTAAAAATATTTCTAATGTGTGCATATTTCTCTCTTTAAAAAAAAAAAAAAAAAAATTAACAGACAACTGGGAAAACGGCAAACTGTCTGAAATGCTGGAAACTGGGGCAATCTTGGTCAAACAAAGATATCAGGAAAGCCCCTTTAAAATGATAAAAATATAATTATAAACAATTTTTTAAATAAATATTCTTATATTTATCCAATTAACAACTAGTTACAAAGACATTTTACATAACATTTTATTGGAAACTTAAATAATTTTCTTTACCACAGAACAGTGGGTACACATAAAAATCACACGCATGTGCAATGGTACCCGCGAGCAGAGGGCTCAGGATCCCTGCTATACATCTTTTAGTATTAAAACAATTGAAATTTCAAAGCATTTCAAGGGATTATACCAAAAATTTTAACTGCTTCTTATGCTTCAAAATTTTTTTAAGATTTCCTACATTTTCAGGTAACATTAGTTGTTGTAATATTAAAACTCTGGCAAGATATGATACATCATTCTATTAGGAATTAACAACAAAAATCTGCAATAAAAAGACTTCCAAGAAAACACTTGGAAGTCTTTTTATTGTACTTCAAATGCTTTTTGATATTTTGGAAATATGCTATTCAATCATATTTTGCACGAAAATTCTAATCAGTGTTCTAAATGCGGCAGCTTCTCCAGTGGCATGTAAAATCAAAAACCAGCATCACAAAATCTAAATAAGAAGTTAAGCTCCCATATAAGAATTTTTCCTCCCTAAAACGACTCATCAAAGGTCAGAAATAACGCTCAATTAATGTACATATAATTTTGCCTAAGTTCCTAAAATGTCAAATTCCATTATGCATAGAATACACACTTAACATAAAAGTTTACTAGTTTAATGAACTTTAAAGCTATGTATTATAACATATACGTTGTTTCTAAAATATGCAATTTTTGTCTCTTTCTATTCTATTTATTTAACTAGTTCCACCATAAGGCAATTTTTGCATGCCTGTCTCATCTAAAACTTCTTGCTTTCTCTCACAGCAACCAAGAACAGGAAAGTTTAAATTAGAGATGCTGTTTCAACAAGCATTTCTTATAGATAAGAATCCTCCAGTCTAAGAAGCTCCACATTCTGTATTTCTTCTCATAATTTAAATTATGCACATTCTTAGCATGTAAAAGTGCACTTTCTGATATTTCTGGAACCTTGTAAAAAATAAAAACCTTCATTCATTCACTTCAAAGACACTGAAGATATTTTCGTTATCTTTTAGAAAAGGTAATTTTCCTGATTAAAGTTTAAACAAAGCAGTTACAGAATGAATGATAGTACCTAATACCTTCCAAAATTTTAGAACAAAACTCAAGTTTAGAACAGTCATGGTGCTCTTGCATCCTCTATTTAAAGCAATAATAATGCTATAATTTTTGCACAGAAAAGATATTCGCCATCTAAAAATTAATAGTACTGGGCACATCAATCCATAGATTAGCCATACCAAAAGTACTTGATATGAATATTAACTTTGGGTATTATCCTTAAAAATTTACATAATTAGTCACTACTGTGATAGTAATTTTTTTTTCTATTGCTTTACTTTGGTGAAGTCCTTTTTTATTTGCTCTAATTTTAACTCCAGTAAAGAAGTAGGTGTGGAAGTATTTAGAATCCAACTAAAAAATAAGAATAATCCTTATACAGTCAAAAGTCGTTAATCCGGACTCATCGGGACTTCGGCGATTCCGGATCATCGATTTTTCCGGATTATCGATCATCAGTTTAAATCTGGTAAGATGGCATGCAGAAATTATAAAATTAAAAATATGAAACCGTAATTTATGAAAGAAAGAGCAATTATGATCTAAAGAGTATCAAAATTTACAAAAAGAAAAAGCTAAATGTACTTATTTGTTTACTTTATTAAACATTTCTTTCAATGTAAGTTGTTTAATTTGCTTCGTTTCATGTGATAATACTTTCTCTTTAATTCTATTAAACAGACATAATTTCTTGCTTAGTTACAAAGTTCCGCTGTTCAAGTCCTATAATTGCTGTGTCGAGAATACCGACTAATTTGTCAATCGAAATTTTTTCGTTTTCAATAACCTCTGAATCACTTTCTTCACTATCGGAAGCGAATTATGATAACGAGGAACTTGATTTAAATCATATCAAAGACCGAGTACATCGAGATGAAATACTACATTTAGTAAAGAATTATAAGCCAAATAAAATAAAACATCTGCCCTGAAGATAAGGATTGTGCTAACAGATTAACTTCCAATTCATTGCGCGCCGTGTCGTTTCCCTCCCCCCGCAGAGCAGCGTGAAATTGATAAACATATTTCGGAATGATTAGATAAACAAAGGATATGCCTTTATCCATTTTTTGCAGCAATTCCACTTTCTGTTTAATGGACTTCGAAACATACTTTCGCTTTGTAGATCCTTTACATATTAGTAAATATATATCGGAAATTCTATTTGACATAATCGGAAGTTCAAGCTTACTTTTATAAAATTGCTCTAACAGTCTGCAAAAAATAATAAGCCGGATCCAATTCGAAGATTAAGGAACAAGGCAATCTGCAACATTAACTGAAATAGATAATTAGATAATTTTAGCTTATACCGTCCGTTATACATTAAACGCGCATGCGTAAACGTATTATGCGCATGCGCACATGTATATTCGCAGCCGTAAAGGTTTTACGCGCACGCGTAAAATGCGCATGCGTGAATGCGACGCATGTGCAGAAAGTTTTAGCTTTGAGGTCCGGATTATGGGTGTCCGAATTAACGACTTTTGACTGTAATAATATAGAAATTACAAGAATCAGTGCAAGAACAGTTGGTGTCAGTTAAGTGAGATCAATAATTTTGACTTACAATTATTTTAGAAATTAGAATCTATATGCATTCTTCACAACAAAGGCGAATTTTCTCAGGAAATCTTAGATCAAATAATTTCATATAACTTAAAAAATGGAAATGGTACATATGAAATTACATACATAAATATATGTAAAATATATGGTACATATAAAACTAGAAATGGTACATATGAAACAAAACTTTTATAGAGTAAAAACACAAATCAGCTAAGATATAATTTGAGAATCACCAAACAATTATTTTAAGATTGGGAAGCAAATTAAAGGGAAACAATTTGTATTTCAAAAATACAAGTTAGAGACTGTTGAAATAAGGAAAATTTGAAGATTGCACTATATTATGGGAAACTGAAGTTAATGCATGCTACATGCCACATATACTTTTGTGAAATGATAAATCACTTGCAAAGGTAAGGATTATTTTTGACTGAATATTATTCTGAAATTTCGTAAGTAAGTATAAAGTTGCATTTTGAGCAAATATAAAGAAGGCATATCATTAAATACAAATTGCAGAAGAAGAAAATTTATTTTAGATTTTTAAGGTTTGATAATAAAATTTTTGTTAATTCATATAAAGTCCTTCAAATGACCAGAAACACTTTCAGTGTTACTTGTAGCACCTTTATTCTGTCAGCTTTCAAAAATCATCACATAAAACAACCATGAAAAGAATCATATTGAGGTTGTTATGATTTGGACTATGCATTATATTTAGATAATCAATTTTATGAAGCTGATACTTATGAAAAGACCTTCTACTTGTTTACCAGTGCTATGGAAATACAGTAGAAAGTCTGTAATCCGGACTCGTCAGGACTTTGGCGATTCCGTATTAAGGGTTTTTCCAGATTATAGATCATCATTTTAAATCTGGTAAGAGAGGATGCAGAAATTATACAATTAAAAATATGAAACCGTAATTTATGAGATAAAGAGCAATTACGATCTAAGGTGTATCAAAATTTACAAAAAAAAAAAAAAAAAAAAAGCTTAATATTGATTTGTTTACTTTATTAAACATTTCTTTCAATGTAAGTTTAAGTTGCTTTGTTTTGTGTGCTAAACGTGCATGCGTAACATTAAATGCGCATGCGTAAAGCATACAAAAAAAAGTTTGTGGCTTTGAGGTGCGGATTATAGATCATTCCGGATAATGGGCGTTCGGATTACAGACATTGTACTGTATCAAAGGAAGCCGGTATAAATCTCAGCAAGTTTAAAACAAGTTCACCATCTTTAAGCTACATATAGAAAAATAGCAAATCTACTGATGATGATTCATTGAAAGTCTTAGGTATGTTTTGGAATATAAGTGCAGACAGCTGGAAGTTAGATTTGCAATAGCTTTTAGAGACATCCCAGAAATACAAAATTATGAAGCAACATGTTTTGAGGTCATTTGCAAAAATATATGAGTCAGCCAGATTCCTTTCTCTTTTTGTTAACTAATTCAAAACTTTATTGCGATACATTTGAAACTTGGAATTGGTAGGTATTACCACTTATCTTACATGAGAAATTTAATCAGTGGTTTTGTGCAATTAAAAGCTTAATAAGCTTGTGCATTCTGAGGAGAAAAAAGTTAATATGAATGCTACTAGTGTTCATGTATTTTGTGACACCTGTCTCAAAATATAGAGTATAATTGCTTTGTTTCAAAGATCAAGATTCCATTCAGCCTGTTTTTTGCTATCTACAAGATGTCTTCTCTCAAGAAGCCGACATTATAATATGGGTTTGCTTAAAATTTATGGATACTATTTTAGCAGCAAGAGTGATAAATTATTTGAAGGAATAATTTCAAATGTCTGATTCTGACATATTCTGCTACAATGATTCAAAAACTGTTCTTCACTGTGTAGGGTTTATATTTATTTTAACTAACATTTATTTTAAGTTTAAACTATCTTTCCTGTCAAGCCTTACTTTCCCCTGGAACTGCCAATGCCAGAATATGTAAATTTGAGTAGAACGCGCAAGGATTCAAATTATCAGCGGAAGTATTCTGATTTAAATAGAAGGAAACGAGTTCGGGGTGAGAGATTCTCTTACTTAGCGAGCGCGGAGGTAGTTAGCGAGAATTGAAGAACCCCGCGTTGCGGCCTATGTGCTTGGCGGGAAGTAGTGGTCATCGTTCCAGTGAGCTTCAAGTCTGCTGAATTAGCAGCGGTATTGTAAAACGCGGAGAGTTAGTTATTTTACAGAGCCTCGTAGTTAGAATCTTGTCTTTATTTTCTTTTCAGGTTATTATTTTTATTTGACTGCCAAGTTGGCACCGTCTGTAAGCGTCAAGAGAACGCAATTGTAATTTATTACGTTGAATAAAAAGGGACTTAAACCCTTCACAAGCTTCTATCTTTTATACAAGTTTTCACAGTCACCTCTTGGTTGCGTGCAAGTTGGAGGCGCGCAACGTTATATTGGCGCCCGAACACTTATCGAACTGAAATGGCCGAAAACTGGATGGAAGCCGCTGGACAACACCAAGAAATGACAACGCAGTTAGAAGGATTTGGATACCTGGTCCAGACTTTGAGAGCATCAATCAAGCCAAACGTCTATTTCGACGGAAAAAATTAGGTGTCCGTATTTTTAGAAGGTATAGAAAACCACTTTCAGCTCTACCCTGTGCCTGAAAGACAAAAAGTTGCCATCGCCACATCAGCACTAAGAGGACAGGCCGCGCTATGGTGGAAGAACATAGGCAAATTTCTATTAGGGGAATTTGGAAGCCCGACATATACATTTGAAAATTTCAAAAAATCGTTAGTAAAGGCCTTCCCCATAGTGAAAGATCGCGCACGGCTGGAAGCCGAGCTATATAGTTTCTATCAACGGGATACAGCAGATTTGACGGACTTTATTTTACGAAAAATCAAGCTAACGGATATGCTGTATGGGAAAAAACCCGATGCGGAGATTATTGAAATAATATTACCAAGATTGTTACCCGCTGTCCAAGACTACTTTGAAATTAGAAACCCAAACACATTGCAGGAACTTTTCGAATTGGCGGTGAAGTTTCAAAATCGCAGAATAGCGGAAAAAGCGAGAGGGGAAACATATTCTCAACATACCCGAAGGAAGGAGGAAACCAGAAATGGAAATCGCTCATATGGGGGAAAGAACTAACGCATCGAAACTCGAAGGTCAAGGCCCAAAAAGAAAATTTGAAAATAAGCATCCGCGTACCCAGAAGACACAGATTGAAAGGAAAGCTTTAAACGACTAGAGGGACCTGTGAAAGGGAGGGTCCAGACCCCGGAAGTTTTAAAAAAACCCTCAAATAGACATTTAAATACAGTCATCGTAAAAAACTCACAGCTACCAATTATACAAGTCCTGGTTGGCGATGTACCAGTAGAAGCCTTCATCGATACAGGAGCAGAAGGAAATTTCATGAGTGAAAAGTTCTTCAAAAAGAATTTTTATAGGATACGACTCTTTAAAACCAGAAATACGGAAATTATAGCGGCGCAAGGAAAAACATGTCACTGCATCGGGAAAGTATCATTAAACGTACAGGTAAAAGAGGAAAATCTCAAAGTATTAATTTTTGTGGTGAAACACCTGCAACACCCTCTTATTTTAGGTATGGACTTTTTAAGGGCCGCGAGGGCCAAATTGAATTTTCAAGATAGTTCCGTGGTGCTGGAGATGGACCAGAGGGTGGTGGAACCTGTGGAGACACCTGAATTGGACCTTAGCCATTTGAATGACCAGGAAAGTAAAGCAATACAGCAAGTGGTGAGTAATTTTTCTCATTTGTTTTCAGAAAAACCAGGAAACTGTCAAATCGTGACTCACAAGATTCAATTAAATGCCAAAAAACCTTTGTAGGACTAAACCGTATCGCTATGATAAACAAAAAGATTAATCATCGAAGAACATATTCAGGAGATGTTAAAGAATAAAATAATAACGCCCATAAATAGTGAGTACGCGAGTCCAGTCGTACTATGTAGGAAAAAGAACGAGTTTCCTCCTTCGGATAAAAGGGCTTGGAGGTTTGCTATCGATTACAGAAAACTAAATAGCATTACTAAATTTCCAGTTTACCCTTTGCCGGTTATAGACGAGATCATTAGACAGATCAAATCGACAAGATATATGTCTACTTTGGATTTAACGTCTGGCTACTATCAAATAGCTATGAGACCCGAAGATATACACAAAACCGCGTTTATAACAAAATCGGGCACTTATGCATTTTTACGCATGCCCTTTGGGTTGTGTGGGGCCCCATCAACATTCCAGAGAGCTATGGACATTGTTCTAAAGCCTGCCCTAGGAAAATCAACTTTAATTTATCTAGATGATATAATTATAACGAGTAGTACGTTGGAACAACACATTAATGACCTCGAACAAGTTTTTAAATTATTAAAAGAGGCCGGTCTTACAATTAACGCCTCAAAATGCAAGTTCGCAACTAAAGAACTTAAATATCTCGGTTATAAAATTTCGCAAAAGGGTATAGAAACGCAAGATTCAAAAATAAAAGCTATTAAGAATTTCCCACCGCCCAACACCGCCAAGAAACTTTCGTCTTTCCTTGGATTATGTTCTTACTATCGATCTTTCATAAAAGATTTCGCTAATATTGTTGAACCACTCTTAGTAATCAAAAGAAAAAAGAGTAAATTTACGTGGACAGCGGAAGCGAACACAGCTTTTGAAAGATTAAAAGAAGCGCTTATTAATGCCCCTGTTTTAAAATTCCCTGAGGGGGAGGAAAACCTGGAAATTGCGGCAGATGCGTCAGACTATGTGGTGGGTGCGGTTCTTATGCAAAATAACCATCCGCTGGCATTTTTTAGTAAAACATTGAATCAGACACAAAGGAATTATACAGCTACAGAAAGAGAAACATTAGCCGTATTAATGGCTGTACACAAATTTCGAGTTTATTTCGGCAAATCGCCAGTAACAGTCTTTTCGGATCATGCGACTGTTGGTAGACTTTACTCGGGAAAAAACCTAACGCCCAGGTTAATAAGATGGGCTTTAAAACTCCAAGAATATAATATCACAATAAAATATAAACCGGGTAAGGAAAACAATGTAGCTGACGCACTTTCTCGTATAAAACTGGAAGACGAAGAAAATGAACTTAAATGCGCTGTGTTGACTTCAAAAATTTTAGATTCTAGAGATACGGTTATTACTGAACTGAAAGCTGATCCTGAATTTGGAAATATCTATGCTTATTTGAAAGACCCCGAAAGCTTCGAGCACACAGATATCGATGCGATAAGAAATAGAGCAAAAACTATGAAATAATAGATAATTTATTATTCTATACGAAAACAACAAACGAAAATCTTGAGTATAAGCCAGTCATCCCAGCCTCGCTTCGATTAAGCATTTTGAGGGAGTTGCACGAAAAAAAAAACAGCGGGCCACCTCGGGTCAGAAAGACTATAAAAAGGGTACGCGAGGCGGTATATTTCCCGCAATTATACAAAATAGTAACGGCGTATGTCAGGTCCTGCAATCAATGTCAGTTAATAAATGATATTAATTACAGCCCGGCCGGGTACTTAAATAGCATTCGCGCTACATTTCCGAATGAAATTTTAGGAATAGATCTCCTTGGTCCCTTCCCCCAGAGCGAGTTAAATAAAAATCGTTTTCTTTTAGTAATAGTAGATCATTTTTCAAAATGGATAGAAATTGTTCCACTTAAACGCGCGTCAGCCAAAACAGTCGCAGATGCATTCTTACACAGATACATTTTAAAATACGGTGCACCGATAAAAGTCATTAGCGATAACGGAAAACAATTCATTAGTCAAATATTTGAAAACATATGCAATGGACTTGGCATACGCCATATCAAAATGGTTCCGTATAGACCACAGGCTAACATAGCAGAAAGAGTTAATAAAAACATAGTAAAAATAATTCGCAGTTACGTGAGCACACATCACAAGCGCTGGGATGGCTACATAAATGAATTAGCTTATGCTTTAAGAACGGCACATCATGATACTACGGGAAAAACTCCAGCAGAATTATTTTTAGGCAGAAAGTTAATTACGCCTTTAGATAAATTATTCTTTGTGCAACAAAGAGAGCAGGAGTTTAAACAACAAGATGTGCAAAAGTTGATTGATCAGGCGCTTAAAACCTCGGATACGGCAAGAAATAGACAAAAGTTATATTATGATAGAAAACGCCGTGAAGCAGATTTTAAAGTTGGGGATAAAGTATTGAAGCGGAAATTTTCTTTATCAAGTGCCCCAGACAATTTTATGGCAAAGCTAGCTCCAAAGTTTGAAGGCCCCTATGTAATTCAGGAAATCAAAGGGGTAGTATTATATCTTAAGAACGACAGAGGGGAAATCTGTAAAGCAAGTCCCGACCAGGTGAAAAAATACTATAATCCAAATGATTTTGAAATCCTTAAAAGTTTCTTGCAGGACTCAAGTCTAAACGAAATAGAAGGGCCAGAGACTGCAACAACTATTCCACCACCCAAGAAACGGAGAACTGAAGAGAGACCTAGCACTTCTACAACCCGGACGTCGGTATCAAAAAGAAAAAATGATTTTCAAACTCCGGCGTTTAAGAAAAACAAAAATACAGATGAACCGGGTAAAGAAAGCGTGGTAAAGACGAAAACACCACCTACAAAGGATGGCAGGAGAAATTACACATCAAGGAGAACGCGCACACGGCCACAGAGTCAGGTGCCAGCAAGGCCGCCGTTCCGGAAACTGAAACGCCAACAGGAGGCACAAAAATACGACGAACAGAAGAAATTCAAGAAGGACTCCAGACCGGAGGACGTCAAGACCAGCCGTCCCAGGCAGAAACGCAAAGGCCAACAACCAGACGATTACTCCGTCAAGAGGCCAGCATGTAGAGGACGCAAAAGAAAAAGCAACGGGGACGACACTCGGAGATCAATAAGGAGAAGATTGACATCCATGAAACCTCTAACTTGGGATCAATTTTGCCAAAAACGGATGACGGAATTTCAAGCATCGAAAACTCAAAGATAAGTTAAAACCTTCTATAATTTTTTTTCTCTTTTGTTCCGAAATGTTATGCATAAGTACGAAGTTCTATGTTTTGACGAAAGTCAATATGTCTCGGTTGAGACTTAGTTTTGTTTTACTTTATTTAGCTAAGGCAAAAGTATTATTTTCTTTAAGTGTAAAAGCTAAAAACAAGCATTTTCTGTTGGTCGAAAGACTAATTCTGTTATGTTAAAGCCAAAATTTGGCCGAAGACAAAAATAACTTCGTATTCTTGTATTAATAAGAATTTTACTTTCAGTGCCGCCAGCTTGGCGAAGAATGAGTAAAGTAAAAATTTATTTTCTCTTACTCATTTTATGGTAAATTGTAAAAAGCATATGTATTAAACTTTTGTAAATGTATGTAAATACTTGCATGTTATGTAAAAGTAGAATTTAGTCTAGAAACATAAAATTGTAGATGCTAAAAGAGAATGCTTAAAAGCAATGAAGTCAAAATTTAAGTATTAAACTGTAAAGTCATGCTTTAGAGCGAAAGCCTGCATGTTTAAAGATGAATGAGGGGGAAGTTAGAATGAATGTGTTTTGTAGGGTTCTCCACCTACATTTGAATTTTTAAGAATATTAAAGTAGCTCATTGAGTTGTAGAATGTCGAGTAAGGTGTGTCTATTTGGTTGTTGAATTCTAAAAAATCATGGTGGTTAGGGGAAGTGTTGTAAGACTAAAACACGAATATTCCCGTTTGACACCACACACGGTGGAGAGCCAAAGTAAAGTTAAATTAATGCTTGAAAAATTGAATGAATGTGAAGTAAGCAATAACTAAGAAAAACGAATCGTTTAAAAACAAAAATTTATTGTGTCAAGAAAGTGTAAATTATAATGTATGTAGAAAGATACTGATACTTATTCCTTCCAGATGCTGGAAGGAAAGATCAAGATTGATTGATGAAGTCCAGGAAAAGTTGCTGTAAGAAGAGAGCTTTATAAGATCAACAGAATTGTAGTATAAAAGTTGTTACATAAGATTTTTTTTTTGTGCAAACGAGGTTCTCGCCAGTTAGTTCAGAATTAGATAAACTTACAACAGGTCGTTTGTAGGACCTGCTTCCAAGTTTTCCAAATTCTGGCAGCGGCAAATGTAGGGTTTATATTTATTTTAACTAACATTTATTTTAAGTTTAAACTATCTTTCCTGTCAAGCCTTACTTTCCCCTGGAACTGCCAATGCCAGAATATGTAAATTTGAGTAGAACGCGCAAGGATTCAAATTATCAGCGGAAGTATTCTGATTTAAATAGAAGGAAACGAGTTCGGGGTGAGAGATTCTCTTACTTAGCGAGCGCGGAGGTAGTTAGCGAGAATTGAAGAACCCCGCGTTGCGGCCTATGTGCTTGGCGGGAAGTAGTGGTCATCGTTCCAGTGAGCTTCAAGTCTGCTGAATTAGCAGCGGTATTGTAAAACGCGGTGAGTTAGTTATTTTACAGAGCCTCGTAGTTAGAATCTTGTCTTTATTTTCTTTTCAGGTTATTATTTTTATTTGACTGCCAAGTTGACACCGTCTGTAAGCGTCAAGAGAACGCAATTGTAATTTATTACGTTGAATAAAAAGGGACTTAAACCCTTCACAAGCTTCTATCTTTTATACAAGTTTTCACAGTCACCTCTTGGTTGCGTGCAAGTTGGAGGCGCGCAACGTTATAACTGGATGAAAAGTTCTTCTACTAATAGGAAACCATTTGTTTACAATTGGGTGTAAACTTCAAAATATGTTTGTACCATCTCAATGGAATCAGTCTAAAGATCCACTAACTTAGAATAAGTTAGAATTTAAACTTCTCTTCAAGTTCTCTTAATGAACTAAGTTAAAGCCCATGCTAGCTTGGTATTAAGATTCATAAGCAATGACAAAATATCCACCGAAAAAACTACTGGCTTCTTAATTATTTAAGAGCTTGAAAGAGATGCTATTACAGTTGTGAAATCTGTTCAGCAACATGCATTTAATAAAGAAATGAAGCTATTGAAATTTGATAAAAATCTGAATTTAAATAGTGAAATTATATCTGCATGGCAAGTAGGTGGAAGATTAAGAAAGGCTATTCTTCCTAAAAATCTAAAGCATTAAATTATCTTGCAACAGAAACACCATGGTACAGAACTCATCTGCCACCCATCACGACTATCATGCCCCTATCTATCAAAAACTGTAAATAATTAAGACCTATGAGGCAGCTAGAAGAAATATTTGAAAATGCATGAAGTGTTCTAGGAATCATGCAGACTTCAAAATAACTTTTCTCTCTCACGCACAGTTCAATCTTTTGTTTCATCTTACCTCTCAACATGAATGAGAAAAACATTCTCACGAGTGACAGAGCTTCCATCATTGTTCCAGCGAAGCTGAAGCACCACTAGCTATGCTTGATATTTCCTGGCAAAGATGTGATTTTAATGCCGTGATACAAAAAAGACTGCTCCACATCTTCTCTCTTTATCACAGTAATGTAGAGTATGTTCTTTAAGATTACTCAAGTCAGAAAATGAGAATTGGCTTTTTGGGTCCATTCTTTTATACAAACGAGAAAATAAAGAGATGTAAAATCAACCAAGCATTATATATTTCTATTTATATACTCTGCTACTAAGGCTAGTTAGAAACTGTGAGCAATCTTAGTCCAAAAACATTCTGAGCAAAGGTAAGAAGATTAGTTGCCCTCAAAGGAAGGCCTCAAGAAATATTTTCTGACAGAGATACAAATTCTGTGAGACTGATAGAGAGTTAAGAAAATTTATACAATGACATCTGCCAAGAGAAAATTACATTGCTGAAGAAAAAATTAGGAATTTTAACCTGCTCTCAGCCTCACGAAGAGTTTGTTACTAACTTGTGCTAAACAAGCATGTTTAAATTCAAGACCTGCTGTTGCTCTATCCAATGATCCTAACTATGTGAATTCTCTTATGTCAGCTCATCTTATCGTAGGTGATGCTTTGAATTCCATACCTGAATGTGATGTGGCAATCTCTTAACAAGCGATGGAGATTAAAATTCAAGATCTTTTCTGAAGTTTCTGCAAATGTTCATCTTCAGATTATCTCTCACAACTGCAACAACAACAAAGTGGGGGAAAAGTTAAACCAAACTTAAAACTTTAATGATTTAATGTTCATATAAGAAGAAAATCTGCCACTCCTGAAATGAAAGCTAGGCAGAATTATTGAAATCTATCCAGGTGCCAGAGGGAATATTTAGTAAAGACTCTACTGGTGAGAGAGTAAACAATCTGGGTAAAGATTTCCACCAGAGAACTAAACCACTCTTATTACAAAATTGTCTCCATTGCCTATACTTTATGCCAACTGAACTGTAGTATTTAATTACATATTTTAACTCTTTGTTAAATTCATTAGGCGTGATTGCATAAGCGTGTGGGAAATGCTACTGCATTGCAGTTGTTTTTATCTGCATGGAAGGAGCAGAGTGGCCAAACACTGCAGAACGAATGCAGCAGAGTTTGTTAGGTGTTTCACCACTAGTTGATTTTAGACCTTGCCAGTCTTGTATCTATAATTAGCATTGTAAATCAATTGTTAGTCCAAAAGGGCAATTTGCCCAGAAGGACTATTAATTTAGTTTTGGTGTTTTGCATTGATTCACTATAAGCGTCGTTTCACTTTTCAAATTGTAGCCAACAAAATGTTATCACCCTGTGCCTTTAAAGAAACTAAATAATGAAGAATCTGCATAAATGTATGCATGTTTCTCGCACTGTGATTAAACAACGGTACCTAGAGCCATCAAATTTTGAATACGTAATCCTCTTTCGAATATGGGCATCTGGAAGCCCAAATTTTGAATTTCTTTTATTATCGATTTCATATTTTGTAAAACTTAAATGAATTTTTGATTAACAAACTCAGGGATTTCAAGCAAGCAATGACGACGTTGTAAAGCAAAACATTTTTATCTCCAGCACACAAGACTGTGTATTGGAAATTCTAAAGATATGCTCATTTTATATAGTAAATAGGTAAACTATTAAAAAAACAAAAGCAATTTTTTAAAAAATATCCAAGCTCTGTGGGGGCTATAATTTATGGAAAAATACTCTTTGTATTGCAAAATATACGACAGTTCATTATTCAAAATAAATATTGGTGAACATTACTTATCAGGTGCAAATTGAGAATTTTGGTACAGATAACCAAACTATCTATATTTACTACAAGATGACAATCATTATCAAGATATCAAAAGTAAACACACTTTAGCAAGTTAAAATATAAATTTTAATTATTAAAAAAGGAGCATATACAGTTTGAAAAATAAAACACTGTTTTTAAAGAAATCCTCCTGTAATTTTTTTATGCTGATGTGGCCCTCAGGGGCTCACTTCAGTGAGTACAGGTGTGGCAATCGCGAGGTACCCTAGCCCTTCAGGGGATCATCTTCTTGGTGAGATGGGTGTCACAATCCTGAAGCCCCAGTGATCTATCCTCTTTTCTGTCTCCTCTCCTCTTGGCTGGAACTTTTTTCCTTCCCTTCTCCCTTGTGGTTTCTCTCTTCGGAGTTTGGGGCTCGTCACGAGAGATTGGAACAGCCTTTGTCTCTAGTTTTCGAGTGGCGAGAAAACTGCCCATGTGTTTGCCGTGAGTGGAGACCCGTGTCGCTGGAAAAGAGGGTCCTGGTAGTTGAGGGGCGAGGTATTGTCCCCAACACACTACTTTGGCCTCTGCTTCATATAAACGGGAGGCACCTTAGTCGTCCTCACGGGTGTCAATCGGCTGGTCACTAGTCCTTGTGTCAGTGGCTTGGGGATAAGCTCTCAGGAGTACCTGCTTTCGGGAAAGCTGACTGTGGGGCTTCAGTTTGCGTATAGGTCCGGCTAGCCCTAACACAGGAATCTGTGTTCCCTTGTTGGGCTCTGTGGTGGGCGGGATTGTCGGACCCGAATCTTTCCTTTCTTCAATATGGCAAATTCTCATATTTATCTCATTAAAGATTTTGAAGTCACTCCAGTCACTCAACCTAATTCTGAAAAGTCTACTGCTAAACCAGTCACTCAACCTAGTTCTGAAATGTCTACTGCAAAAAAAATTACGTACAGATGCAAATGCAAATAATCCTAATAGTAATCCCCATTTCGTTGTTATATCTAGTCCTTCTGGCGAGCTGCAAAAGATGTCTCCATTTGTAATAAATAAGTACATTCATTCTTGTATTGGTGAGCCCAGAAATATAAAGCGTCTCCACTCTGGTGACTTGCTTGTTGATACGAATACAGCCACCCAGTCTGCTTCTTTACTTCAAGTAACCAAACTTGGGCAAGCGAATGTCACTGTGACAGCACATAAGACCTTGAATTACTGCCGTGGTGTAATCTCGGAAATCGACCTTCTGTGTGTTCCCGAAGAAGAGATTGCATCCGAGCTATCTAGCCAAAATGTCTGTGGTGCAAAGTGGATCAAGATGCGTAAAGAAGGTAAGTTGATCGATACGAAACACGTGATCCTTATCTTCAATCTGATCTGCCCAAGAATATTAAGGCCGGATACTTAAATTGTCCTGCAAGACCTTATATTCCAAACCCTATGCGATGCTTCCAGTGCCTGCGCTTCGGCCATTCTAAGATGTCTTGTCAAGGCAAACCTAAAATTAAGTCTCAGAAAATAATAAATAAAAGCAGAAGCCCCAGCAATAGCTCTTTTGATGACATGATTTTTGAATCTACGGATTCAGACAGTATGGAAGTAGGAGAGGGTCTAGAAGTTCCCAGGCATCTACTTCCTCGAAAAACAAAAGAACAGCACAGAAAGAACAAAAAACATTCACAATGGCCACACTCGTCTCATGGAACTGTCGCGGTTTCCACCGAAATTTACTTGACATCAAAACTATAGTAAATGCTTATCATCCTGTATGCTTAGCAATACAAGAAACAAATCTGAAACTAGAACAACATGCAAAACTTCGGAGGTTTTCTTTCGTCAGAAAGGATAACCTTGCAGGTGAGCGTGCCAGTGGAGGTGTAGGTCTCCTCACCTCACTGGATTATTCCTCAAATGTACTTTCTTTGACGACATCCCTCCATGTTGTTGCTACACAAATAAATTTTGATATTGTTGTTTCAGTTGTTTCTCTGTATTTGCCTCCAAATGAGCACATTGATCAGCAAGATTTAAATGACCTTATAGAGCAGCTGCCTGAGCCCTTTATTACAATAGGAGATTTTAACGGCCATAGTCCACTCTGGGGTAGTAAAGATACAAATTGCCGAGGAAGACAAATTGAGCAGATGATCAAAGATCATAGCCTTTGTCTCCTGAATAATGGGCAGGATACGTACTTCCATGAGCCTTCAAGGACATTCCACGCTCTTGACCTTGCCATCTGTTCACCATCTCTGTTGCCTTTTTGCACTTTTAGTGTGCGAAATGACCTTTACAACAGCGATCACTATCCCATTTTTATATCTCTGGCATGAAAAGGAGCAAACCCCATGTCGAGATCCCCTCAATGCAGATTGGGAACTCTTCTCTTCCATTGCAGAGCTCACAGATGAAATGGTAGAAGATGTGCATATCGATGATGCTGTTGAAGCTGTTACTAATACTATTACTGAGGCAGCTATGCTTTCCATTCCTAGAAAATCAGGAAAAATACTAAAATATTCGAAACCATGGTGGAATCACGACTGTCATGAAGCACTGAAAAAACAGAAAAAAGCATGGGGAATGTTTCGTAGATATCCCACTCTGCGAAACCTCATAGCATTTAAAAGAGCCAAAGCAAATGCACGAAAAGTAAGAAGGCAGAGCCAAAGGAATTCTTGGATTTCATATGTGTCCTCAATAACATCCTCTACGCCTAGTAAGCGGGTTTGGGAAAGAGTTCAAAAAGCATGCGGAATATATAAAGACCACTCACTTTCCTTTTTCGAGAAAGATGGCCGAGTTATTAGCTCCATAGAAGAAACTGCAAATACTATTGGTGAGACATTTGCTGCCGTTTCTTCCAGCAGAAACTATTCACCTGCATTTCTCTCTATCAAGCAGCACTCTGAAATAAATCCCATCACATTCAACTCTTCCAAATCTGAGCCTTACAATAGAGACTTTACTATGCTTGAATTAAGGAGAGCCTTATTGCAGACACATAGGTCTTCTCCGGGTCTTGATGGCGTGAATTATGAAATGCTAAAACATCTGTCCTATAAGTTACTGAATGCCCTTCTCACTCTTTACAATAGAGTGTGGAAGGAGCGTACTTTTCCCAGTGCATGGAGGACAGCTGTTGTAATTCCTATTGCTAAGCCAGGGAAATTTCCAAGGAATCACTCCAACTATCGGCGAATTGCCATTACCAGTTGTGTATGTAAACTGTTTGAAAAGATGGTAAACAGCCGTCTAGTCTACTTCTTGGAAAAGAATATTATATCGCCTTATCAAAGTGGTTTTCGAAAGGGGAGAACGACCGTAGATAATATGTTCCTTTTAGAGACATCTATTCGAAAAGCTTTTGTCAGAAGAAGTCACCTTGTCTCAATATTCTTTGACATTGAGAAAGCTTACAATAAGGCATGGAGATAAGGTATACTTCGGGATCTTCACAAGAATGACTTGCGCGGCAACCTACCAATTTTCATTCAGAATTTCTTGAATACTAGAACTTTTCAAGTAAGGATTGGCTCTGTTTTGTCAGATGTTTTTGAACAGGAAGAGGGTGTGCCTCAAGGCTGTGTGCTTAGTGTAACCCTGTTCATTTTAAAAATAAACTCTGTACTAAAAGAACTTCCTCCCACCATCTTGGGATCTCTATATGTTGATGATCTACAGATTAGCTGTCGAGGGGCAGACATGAGATACATAGAGAGGCAATTGCAGATGGCTCTGAATAAGATCCAAGAATGGTCAGAGAAATAGGGATTTACATTCTCGAAGCAAAAAACTTTGTGCGTGCACTTTTGTAGGAAGCGAGGTCTCCATCCTGAGCCTGAATTATATCTGAATGGTACAATTATTCCAATTGTGCCCGAAGTAAAATTTTTAGGAGTGACGTTTGATCGAAAATTGACTTTCCTTTCTCATGTTTTAAACCTGAGAAAGAAGCGTCTAAAAACACTAAATATTTTAAAAGTGTTGGCAAACACCTTCTGGGGTGCAGAGCATTGCTCTATGCTTCGCATTTACAGAGCGCTTGTCCGCTCTAAACTGGACTATGGCTCAGTTGTTTACGGATCTGGCCGGTCATCAGTATTGTTAAAACTGGATCCTGTTCACCATCAAGCTCTGTGGATTTGTTCAGGAGCTATCAGGACTTCTCCTGTCCAGAGCCTGTATGTTGACTCTAACGAACCATGACTTTATCTGAGGCGTGAGCAATTGTCCCTTTTGCAATATTTTAATATTCTATCGCAACCTGAACATCCTAATAAGCTGGGCTTACTTGATAATGTGTGTAACACTTTATTTGAATTACGTCCATCCTGTGTTCCTATCTTTCCATTAAGAGTTCGCCCTGTCATTGAGGAACATTCCCTCTCTGATATGCGCCCCCAAGCAGTACAGAATTTTGAAATCCCACCTTGGGAAAATTCACGGATTCAGCTTCTTGATGTTTTTAAACATCGCGTGAAGGCAAGCACTAACGAGATCATTTACAGACAACTCTTCGCTGAGCACAGGCACAAACATAGCAATTATTATTCGATATACATAGATGGATCAAAGTCAAATGATCATGTTGGGATGGCATTTGTATTTCAAGATTACATAGAGGGTAGATGCCTGCACCATGCTTTCTCAGTCTAACATCTGAACTAACTACAATATATTATGGTCTTTTGTACATCTCAAAGCTCTGCCACAAAAAGTTCATAGTTTATAGTTATTACAATAGGAGATTTTAACGGCCATAGTCCACTCTGGGGTAGTAAAGATACAAATTGCCGAGGAAGACAAATTGAGCAGATGATCGAAGATCATAGCCTTTGTCTCCTGAATAATGGGCAGGATACATACTTCCATGAGCCTTCAAGGACATTCCACGCTCTTGACCTTGTATAGTGCCCTTAAATCTTTGGAAGCTTTTCCCAACACTCAGAATCCTGTGGTAGTGGATTTTCTCAAAATTCATATGAACTTAAAGATTTGAGGATATGAAATCCTGTACTGCTGGGTTCCCGATCATACGGGAATAAAGGGAAACAAGCTTGCAGACATTGCAGCAAAATCTGCTGTTGAACTGTCCAGTCGCCTTATCCCTTTTAGAGACATCTGCTGTGTCATCAAGAAGATCTGGAAAAAATGGCAGCAAATTTGGGACGTTCAGCTTAACAACAAGTTGAGAAATGTAAAGCCTAGAATCGAGCATTGGGATTTTTCTGGAAATCATAAGGAGGAAGTTCTTTTGACTCGCCTCAGAATTGGTCATACTAAAGTGACACATAACTACCTTTTGAAAGCTGAAAATGAGCCTGTGTGTTTTAATTGTAATGTTTGTTTATCTGTTTGCCACATTTTAAGTGAGTGTCCATATTTTAATAGTCTTCGCCAGAAATATTTTAATAGCTGTGACTTCGGAAGAGAGGCTAACTGTACTTTATTTTATTATTTAAAAGAAACAGACTTTTACTACCTAATGTAAGTTGTTTTAAAGATTGTGTCTTGGATTTTAATGTGTGCTTTTACCTTGTTTTTACATGACTTCATCCTCTGGATTTGGTACATTTGTCCACTTGTTTTTATTTATTGTATTTTAATTTCATCATTTGTAATTATCCCATCCTGTGTTTGGCACATTTTAATCATCTTTGGTTCTGCGCCAATAAATTCTCACTCACTCACTTATGCTACTGTGCTCCTCATCAAAATAGCAATCTGAATGCAAGAAATATAGGTCAGAAAAGAAGGAAGTGTTTACAAATAAAGTCCTTATTTGTAATTCGTATGTTTCAATGGCTAACTTACTGTACCGTACCACTTCATTTTTTTCAGAAAAAAAATGCCAAAGGGTATTGTTTGTTTGTGAAATCTGAAAGCTTACTGTGCTTTTTTATAACAGGACCCGGGTTTTTGGTTCTTACTATTCTTTTCAGTTACTGTGTTTGTCTGCATGTGCATCTTGAATTTTGAAATTGATATTATTTTGCTGTGGGTACCATCATTTGAGTATGTGTGAGGTGAGTAAGAGGATGAATGTTGATTAACAGAGGATGAGCCAAAATGACGATAAATTTAATTAATTTAATTGAATTGCTTACCTGGAGGATGGAGGAGATGGTGGTGGGAAGCCTAAAAAAGGTACACGTGAAAAAAAGTATGTTAAAAAATTGACGTTTCATTTATTTATTCGTCTCTGTGTGTTAATTTTTGTTAAAAGATTTGTTGTTTAATGTTTTTATGTTATAAAATATGTATTTTTGGTTATTTATTCTCTCTATTTGTGCATTTTTGGTTATTTGTTCATCTCTGAGTGTTAAGTCCTAGTTTGTGCAACTGTTTTTTTTTTTTTTTTTTTTTTTTTTTTTTTAGCGAAAATAGGTTGATGTGTGGTTTGGTACACATCACACATCAACCAAACCACACCTTGGTACATGGACATCCGAGTTTGTGTAAGTCTTTGATTTCTTATTTTGGTTTTCTGCAGCGGCCATCTTGAAACTGCCGCTGATCTTGGCATCAAAAAAGAAACGATTCACAAAGGGGTACTGTAGAGTAAATTTTTACCGTTTCAATTTGCAAGTTATGGATTTTGGAGGCATACATAACTTCAAAATTTCTGTGAGCTGTGCCTTATGTAATTTGAGAGGTTACTGCATACTATTTGAAACATAAGCCACCCAACCGGTATAGTGGTTAGCGTAGCTGATTGCCATTCCGAAGAGCCCTGGTTCGAATCCAGGAGAAGGCATGGATGTTTGTAAATATATAGTATTGGTGTGGCATGGCAACACTCTAAATATGCAGTGAGCCAAATGTCCCCTCGTGTGGTTTGGTGGAAGGGAAGAGGGGTGGGAGACCTTCGAACCCGTCACCCCGTGGTGCTCTCCATCAAAATTCGGGACGAAACTGAGGCAAATAGCACTGCCACCTGTTAGGTGCTGAAGGCTGTTGCCAACCATAGGCGTAATCTAGCGCTCCTTGCCCCGATGAATTTTGTGGGCTTGGGCTGATTAATCAGACAAGATAAACAACAACAAAATTTAAAACACAAACTTTTTCTCATTTGAGATGATAATCTGTATTTCCTTGACTTTACGTAAAAAATTCTGGCCTTTTCTCAACATTTTTAATTTTACTTACATGCCATTACTTACCATCATTTTCAAGGTGGTTGAGAATACAGTACCATGTCCATAATCCGGAATGATCTATAATCCAGACCTCGAAGACACAAACTTTTTTTTTTTTGTATGCTTTACGCATGTGCGTTGGGAGGTTGTGTCTCCAGATACGTTAAAAATTGCTTGGCATATTTTATGGCCAGCTACCATATTTCATGATGAGGACGATGAAGATGATAGCCGCGAATTTGAAGGTTTTCGGACATCGCAAAGTAAAGGTGAAATTTTCCAGTTATTGGATTTTGTAAAGAAATGTAGAGAAGCGGTAATAAATGAAGATGATATAACAAAAGTTTTTCATTGCGACAACAGTGCCCCAATCATCAATCAATTAACGGACGGCGAAATCTGTAGTATGGTTCTAGATCCAGAAAATACTGCTTCAGGTAGTGAAGAAAGTGACAGAGAGGGTATTGCAAACGAAAAAATGGCTAAAGTGCAGAATCGTCCACTTATTTGGCGCTTTTTACGAGATTGATAAGTGCGCCAATTGTGGTATCCAAGTTGATTCTGCCGTTCTGGAAGGTGAATTTCAGATCATTTTCGTGCATGCGTAGTATGCATTTTGAATTGAAAATGTCTTTTGAGCACGAAATTCGGAGCATTTTCGCACGTGCTCAGTATGTATTTTAAAATTTAGAATTTCCAATTGGTGTAGACGATAATAGATGGTAGAGGTGCAGTTATTTAAAACAATAATTCGAGAACATTTTGAGAATTCGTTACTTTTCATTCATCCACTGAGTAAGTGAAATTTCAGGTAAGTGAAATTATTTTAAATTTTCAATGTTTTGTAAGAATTTTAAGTGTTTGAAACTTACTATCTTTTTGAAATGATTCTTAGTTTAAAATTATGTTTTTGTAAGGACTGGATTTTCATATTTTAAATTTTTTTGAAGTGAAAGTATTAATTTTTCAGGGTTTTGTAAGTGTGCCGACTCTGTAAACGTGTTGTATTCGCCAACCACGCACCGTTATCACTAACTGTAACCGAAAGGTGATTTCGGCGACACACACTCACATCTCGTCGTCGGTACGGTTGGTCGCTCGCTTTCCTCCAACGTGATTGTCTGTCAGATTGCGTCACAAATTTCAATGGCCATTTGTCATCGCTGCGGTTTCGCACCCAATAATTGGTGCAGACTTTCTGCAAAAATTTTCTCTGTTGGTCAACATTAAAAATCGATGCTTACTCGACTCCATCACACAATTGTTCGCGGTAGGTAGCATTGGAAATGTCACTAATTTTGGAATTAAATTAATTTCCGGTAATTCTCCTTTCCACAAACTACTTGAGCAATACCCTAACGTCATCCGCTCAGTAACTGGCAAACTGACTGCTGACCACGGTATTGTACACATCATAGAGACTACTGGACCACCAATCTTTGCCAAAGCATGGCGGTTGCCTCCAGAGAAATTAAAGGCTGCAAAAGAAGAATTTAAATACATGCTTGAGCAAGGAATCTGTCGGCCATCTAAAAGTTCATGGGCCAGTCCACTCCACATGGTCCCTAAAAAAAACGGTGACTGGCGTCCTTGTGGGGATTATCGACGTCTTAATTCAGTTACTTTGCCTGATAAATATCCAGTTCCTCATATTCAGGACTGCATGCAAGTCTTGGAAAGCAAAAATATTTTTTCTACGTTAGATTTGACTCGTGCTTAATACCAGATCCCTGTCAATCCACCTGATATACCAAAAACTGCTGTAATAACACCTTTTGGATTATTCGAATTTCCTGTCATGACTTTTGGGTTACGTAACGCTGCACAAACGTTTCAGGGCTTTATTAATGAAGTCCTTCGAGATTTAGATTTTTGTGTCCCATATTTCGATGACATTCTGGTAGCCTCGACAACTGAAAACCAGCACCTTGAACACCTTTGCATAGTCCTTGGCCGATTTCAGTCTTATGGTGTAGTCATTAATCCATCAAAATGTGTTTTCGGGAAATCTAAAGTATCATTTCTTGGTCACGAAGTTTCCTCGAGGGCGTTTGCCCACTTAGTGCCAGAGTCACTGCAATTCAAAATTTCCCAGAGCCAAAAACTGTTCAGGAGCTGCGTCGTTTTCTGGCCATGTTAAATTTTTATCGTCGCTTTCTTCCTCATACCGCTGAAAAGCAGATACCTTTGCACACATATTTGGTTGGGAGTAAAAAGAAAGATACGCGGCCAATTATTTGGTCTGATGATGCCCGTACAGCCTTTGTACAATGTAAGAATGACTTAGCATCGGCAACAGCTCTTAGCTATCCTTCTAAGCACCCTTTAGCATTAATGGCTGACGCGTCTAATACGGCCATGGGTGCGGTTTTGCAGCAACTGGTAGACGGAGCATGGAAGCCTCTGGCTTTTTCTCGAAATTTTCTGCAACGCAATCAAAATACAGCACGTACGACCGCGAACTTCTTAGTGCATATGAGGCTGTTAAACATTTTTGTCATATGGTAGAAGGTCGTGTGTTTTCTATCTATACCGACCACAAGCCGCTAATTTTCGCTTTTCGACAAAAGCCTGACAAGGCTTCTCCCAGGCAAATGCGTCATCTTGATTACATAGCACAGTTTACAACCGATTTTAGGCATGTAGAAGGCCCTCAAAATACAGTTGCTGATGCTCTGTCCAGAATTGAAGAGGTTCAGTTGCCATCAACAACAGATTTCTCCGCCATTGCTAATGTCAAAAACAGGACCCAGAATTGCAATATCTTTTGTCTGACAAGTCTTCTTATGGACTTAATTTAGTACCTATGCAGTTAGAACCAGATCTTTCACTGTACTGCGATGTGCAAGGTAATGTGGCGCGGCCATACATTCCACTGAAATTCTGGCATGGTATTTTTAGCGGCCTCCATAATTTATCCCATTCTGGCATCCGTGCTTCTCACACGTTAATTCAACAGCGTTTTGTATGGCCTGGTATGCAGAAGGACATCGCTGCATGGGCAAGGTCATGTACAGACTGTCAAAAATCAAAAATTCACAGGCACACTCGAACTCCATGTCAACGCTTTGAGTTACCATCTGCTCGCTTTAGCCACGTACATATCGATTTGGTTGGATCCTTACCCCCATCACTAGGTTATACATATCTTCTTATGTGTGTCGACAGATACACACGTTGGCCAGAGGCTATCCCTATTGTAGATATGTCAGGTGACACTGTGGCAAAAACCTTTTTTTCTGTATGGATTTCACGGTTTGGGGTACCAGAGTACGTTACCACGGACCAAGGACGGCAGTTCGAATCTCAATTATTTACTGCATTACCAAAATTCTTGGGAACTAAAAAGGTCAGTACATCACCGTAACACCCGAATTCCAATGGACTTGTCGAGAAGTTCTATTGCTCTCTTAAACAAGCCATTAGATGCCATACTGCTATTCACTGGGTTGATGTCCTTCCTACTGTGTTGTTAGGACTCAGAACAGCTATCAAAGAGGACCTGGGTTCTTCAAGTGCTGAAATGGTTTATGGTACCAATTTACGTTTACCGGGAGATTTTATAAATCCCACAAAAAACTCACCCAATGTCCAGCCCCATGCATTCCTCAAACAATTGCGTGAAACCATGGCTGCATTATATCCTAAGCCCACAAGCACACATTCTTCAAGACCTGTGTTTGTTCCTAAAGAACTCGCTACATCCTCACATGTGTTCTTACGGTGTGATGCATCAAAAAAGTCCTTGGAGCCTACGTATACAGGCCCACACCTAAGTCGCACATCCAAGAATACTAATCGACGACGTCTCTTGTCGTCGATTAGTATCGTCTCAAACCAGCCTTTATCTTAGCACCACAAACTGTCGAGACTGATACATCAGTCCCACCTCCTTCAAAGTCCCACCGCCTTCTATTGGGTCTACACCAACATCTGCTACTACGTGAGTTCCTGTGCCTGGATCCCAGAAAACAAGTGCTCCTCAGTATACACGTTCCGGACGTAGAGTCCGATTTAACCCTCGGTACCTTTAATTCGTTGCCACTGGAGGGGGAGTAGTGTGGCGACTCTGTAAACGTGTTGTACGCGCGCCGTTATCACTAACTGTAACCGAAGGTGATTTCGGCGACACACAATCACGTCTCGTCTTCGGTGCGGTTGGTCGCTCGCTTTCCTCCAACATGATTGTCTGTTGACTGTAGTAATTAAGTTTTAATATTGTGATGTGATTAAATGTTTTTGTTATCAAAAAATTGGCTCTTATGGCATGTTATGAATTCATCCTTAAAAGCACTGGCAAATTCCAATATGCACAGTTTGTTGTTGCATACAGCCGCAACCACGTGCAACAGTAAGGATTATATGTTCTTTAACCATACATTTTTGAAATGATTTTAGTTTTTAAAGTTATTAGGTTTTTTGAAGGGATTTTCAGTTTTAACATGAACAGTGGAACTTTGTAATTTAACAAGAAATTATGCCTGTTTATAGAATTAATGAGAAAGTATTAGCACAAAAAACGAAGCAACTTAAACAATTTACATCGAAAGAAATCTCTACATAAAATAAAACAAAGAGTCTGTCTGTGTGTGTGTCTTTTGTTCGCGCTGCGCGTAAGCTAATAGACCCACGGCTATGAAATTTGGTACATAGGTGCATCTAGACAAGCGCCAGTACACCTCGAAGTGATTTTTTTTATATTCGAATTTTTTTTTTATTTTATGTTTTGTGACGAAATCGCGTCATTTTGAGACATATTGGGCTATAGGAAAACAAGATTTTACTCTACACACTCCATTTTCACATCGTCATGAAACGTAGGCACTTAGCTATTTTACGAACTTAAAATAAATTTCGTGTTTCAATAAATTGATTAAATACGAATTTATTTAACAAAGAGAGCTTAACACCTATTAAACGGGATTTTTTCTAAAAAAGTTTACTTCTCTTCGATTTTTGGACACGTTAAACTTTTATCCTTGCGACTGCTTTTACAAAAAGAATTTTGGAAAAATGATTAAAAAAATTTTTAAATGAAGCTTTCGACTACTCTTCTCACATCTCACAACTTTAAAAATGTGATTTTGGCAACAATTTCCTTTCTTATTGTTGTTGATAGATTTTTGATGAAATTGCATCACTTTGAATAGTTTCTTTCTTTTAGAAATATGGATTTGGCGACACTTTTTCATCGTATTTCTTATATCAGTGTTTTAAGAGATTGGCATTATTGAATTTCTTTCATGTTCTGTTCGTAAAATATTGAAAAGTTTTGCATGATTTTTTTTCCTTCAATGGAAAGTAGGTTACTTTTTTTTATTAGGATAATTAATATTTGTATTAAGGGATATAGCTTATTTCATTGTAATTTTTTTCTCTTCAAAATCTCTACATATAATAAAAGAAAGAGTCTGTCTCTGCGTGTGTGTCTTGCGTTTGCGCTGCACATAAGCTAATAGACTCACGACTACGAAATTTGGTACATAGGTGCATCTAGACAAGGGCCAGTGCACCTCGAAGCGATTTTTTCGAAATTTGAATTAGAATTTTTTTTATTTTATGTTTTGTGACGAAATCGCGTCATTTTGAGACATAATGGGCTATAGGAAAGCGAGATTTTACTCTACACACTCCCTTTTCACATCGTCATGAAACGTAGGCACTTAGCTATTTTACGAACTTAAAATAAATTTCGTGCTCCAATAAATCGATTAAATACGAATTTATTTAGCAAAGAGAGTTTAACACGTTTTAAACGGGATTTTTTCTAAAAAAGTTTATTTTTCTTTGATTTTTGGACACGTTCAACTTTCATCCTTGCGACTGCTTTTACAAAAAGAATTTTGGAAAAATAATAATATTTTGTATTTTTAAAGAATTTTTTTAAAAGAAGCTTCTGAGTATACTTCTCAGATCTTACATCTTTAAAAATGTGACTTCGGCAACAGTCTTATTGTTGTTGATTCATTTTTGATGAAATCACATCATTTTGAATAGTTTCATTCTTTTAGAAATATGGGTTTGGCAACAATTTTTCATCGTATTTCTTATGTCACTCTTTTTAAGAGATTGGCATATTTCATTGTCATTTATATATATATATAATGCATTTTTATTGATTTTTTTTTTTTATAAAGTTGTTCTGCAGAGTGAAATTCTGTGCGGAATTTTATGTTTTTCGAGTTGCTTTCATGTTATTTTTTGCTTATTTCACTGTCTGTAAGATATTGAAAAGTTTTGCGTGATTTTTTTTCTTCAACGGAAAGTTGGTTAATATTTTTATTAGGATAATTAATATTTGTATTAAGAGATATAGCTTATTTCATTGTAATTTTTTCCTCTTGAAAATATAAGGTAAAATATCATTAATTATACTTTGCTTTTCAGAAGTTTTTGTTTTTAGTATTCTTTTATGTTATTTATTGCTCATTTCACTGTTTTTAAGATGATGAAAAGTTCTGAGTGATTTTTTTAAGGAAACAGAGTTTTAACAACCTTTATATCATTTCAGTTTTTAAGATTTTGCAAAGGGAAATTGGTTAATTTATTTATTAGGATAATTAATATTTGCATTAAGGGATATTGCTTATTTCACTGTAATTCTGTTATACGTAATAGCTTTTTTTATGAAGTTGTTCTGCGGAGTAAAATTCTACGCAGTTTTTAAATTTAACGTTTGGTGTTTCCTTCAGCCATTTTTCCGTTACATTTAAAAGCCAGACGAAGGGTGGCAGCGAAGCTGCTAGTATAAGATAAAATATCATTAATTACACTTGCTTTTCAGAATTTTTTGTTTTTTGTATTCTTTTAATGTTATTTATTGCTCATTTCACTGTTTTTAAGATATTAAAAAGTTCTGAGGGATTTTTTTAGGAAACAAAGTTCTTAACCTCCTTTATACCATTTGAGTTCTTAAGATTTTGCAAAGGGAAGTTGGTTAATTTGTTTGTATTAAGGGATATTGCTTATTTCATTGTAATTTTGTTATATGTAATAACTTTTTTTATGAAGTTGTTCTGCAGAGTAAAATTTTACTCAGTTTTTAAATTTAACGTTTGGTGTTCCCTCAGCCATTTTCCTGGTACATTTAAAAGCCAGACGAAGGCTGGCAACGAAGCTGCTAGTGTTTAATAAAGTAAACAAATAAATATTAAACTTTTTTTTTGTAAATTCTGATACCCTTTAGATCATAATTGCTCTTTATTTCATAAATTACGGTTTCATATTTTTAATTGTATAATTTCTGCATGCCATCTTACCAGATTTAAATTGATGATCTATAATCCAGAAAAACCCCTAATCCGGAATCACCGAAGTCCTGATGAGTCTGGATTACGGACTTTGTACTGTACTATAATGAAAATCATTGCCTTTATGCACAGAAAATTGTTCCAACTTTCCAGTATAGCAATGAATTATGCAAGACAGTTTCTTTTTCCAAGGAATCCCAATCTAGTGAATGGCATGAAATTAGAAGCAAATCATTGAAATCTGTTTGAATCAGGCATCTAATTCATTTACAGTGATATATTAAAGGTCAGCCTACAGTGGAACATTTCTTCTTTTGATTTAACAACGAATCATAGAGGACAAAGAAATCAAATACATACTTCTTTGCTAAAATGGTCACTGTACAAACGTTCGGTAAGATTTTAAATTTACACATCATACTGGGGGGATCATATTTGCTAATTTTGAGGATTGAGCACAGTAGTTGTTTTAACGTGGAAATACTGAAGAATTTTGATGGGGAAGAAACCAAAATTCTGTAAATTATGCTTAAATTCTGAAAAATTTTGGGGGAAAGTGCAGAATCACCCACTGCTTGGCGCGTTTTTAAGAATTCTACACACTCAGTATCCAAATACAGATCGACCTATTTTCACTGAAAAAAAATCCAGAATTGCTCAAAAATGGCATTGCACACTCCCTTGACTTTATCTACGTACTCATCAACCTATAATTGACAAAAATCCGATCCTTCTTACTCTTGTAAAAAGTGGCAAACAAACACCAAACAAATAAGTGGGTTATTCTACACTTTACCCAAATTTTCATTCGGAAGACAATTTTATACATCCATTAGGAAAAGATAAAAGTTTTGAGATAATTAATTTAATAACTACACAAGGATACGTGAGAATTCAATGCTAAATAAAAAAAATCGGTGTCAAATTTTATAAGAATTTCTGTAGAATATTGCATCATGATTGTCTAGTCATGCAAGTGTGAAATTTTTTTTAAAATTATTTTGAGCGAGTCAAAAATTAACTTTATGATTTGACCCAAACAAACATAGACACAAAACCAAACAAATCTGTGTAAAAACTGTTCCTAATCTAAATAAATATAGCAATTACAAATTAACCAAATCAACAATCTAAATCAGGAAGAAAAAATAAATTTATTTCACAATCATAATCACAAGAATACAAGCTGCATACTTTTAACAAATTCTCATGATTAAATAATTGTGTTGATTTCATAAGCCTGAACAAGTACTTGTTAATGATAACTGATTTAATATTCTTATAAAAATTTTAAGAAACTTTATAAATAATATAAAAATAATACAATTTTAATTCTTATAGCTTCAAAATATCTAAATTTTAAATTCCTTTAGAACCTATTTTGAAAATACAGTGCTCAATTATATTTTATGCGTAATGATTTTACAGCACTCTACAAGTACTAAAAAACATAATAACGAAACGTAAACAGCTCGCTGAAATGTCTGTTATCGTTAGTCAAAGAAATAACGAAACAACCGATACTTATCACAGGAAACATTTTAATTTATATTATCTTGCCTCACTTAAGATTTAATACTGCAAAAAAACAACCAAACATGCCATACTTACTTCATTACACATATCCGGAAATAGCTTCAACAAGTTGAACGCAAATCAATCGCAAAATCGTTTCCGTAAATGCTCAGTTCGCTCTGACTTTGTTTTATTTACCAAACACCACTATCTTTTACTTTCAGTCAAATTAAATGCGATGTCACATGACGTCTCCTAATAACATGCGACTTTGTTTTTTCAATACTGACCGTTGGAACACAAACCATTCCTCGTCACATAACAGCCATAACAATGCAAACTGTTGCCTAATGAATAAAGTTTAAAAAATAAAATGAATTTCTTTTTATCTTTTCACGTTGAGAAAGTTGGGGCTGTGTCTATCCATCCGACTTCGGATGCTTAGCCGATCTACTGGTTATGCCAACGTACCTTCATTCGTTGGTCAAATAGGTTTTGAATTCGCGCAACAAGCGTCTAGCCCCTCAGATACTAGTTTCCTCCTGATTCCTCCCTGATCATTTGCTCAGATTCACGCGCAGCGTGTTTACTCCAAGGAGCTCGGGGTGGTCAAAGCCGATTTTTTTAAAATGCCATGCGTTTAAAACGTTACGACCTGGGTGCGCATTACTGAGTGTAAATTAATTTCTTTTGTTAGTTTTTCTGAAATAGTTTTCTTTTTAATTGATTGTATACATATTTATTTAATAATTGTATACATATTTGTTAATATGTATACAATTATTAAATAAATATGTATAATAACAATTATTAAATAAATAAATATGTATAATATTAAATAAATATGTATAATAACAATTATTAAATAAATAAATATGTATAATATTAAATAAATATGTATAATAACAATTATTAAATAAATAAATATGTATAATATTAAATAAATATGTATAATAAACATAATAATTGTATACATATTTATTTGTTCAGATGTTTTATTATAAATCTTTACATAAAGGAAGAATTCATGATTTATTCATTTATTCACCTACAGATCATCGCCCAAAGCTATTAGAGATACAGATATCAAAACTTGGGAGCTTATTCCTTTTGTACCGAAGATGTCATTTAGGAAGCGATTTTTTAAGATTCGGTGGGAAAAACGTGTTTTTATGCTTTTTCATATAAGAAAGAAACAGATGTACATAAGGTTATTGCTTTAAAATGTATGGAATATGAATACCTAAAAACCAATTTCAAACGTTTTCAAAATTCCGCCCCGAAGGGGGGGAAACGTGTTCTCCCCATATTCCTTCACACATCAGATATCCATAAGATAAACGTATGAGTTATTGCTGTAATATGTAAGGAATACGAATAAATGCTGTCATCAACATGTGTGGGGAGGGGGACTGATTGGCATAAAATACAAGTTTATATAATGTACAAGTAAGCCTTATTAAAGGTACACACCAGGTATATAAAGCTAGTTAGTATAAAAAAAACTTAAGGTTTCTATTATTTAATGTTATTAATAATTAAAACCCAAAATAAAAATGTAGCAGCATGTGGCAATTCAAAAAACTGTGATGAGATTGTTACAATGTTCAGTTAATTTTAAACAATTCGACACATAATAAAATGGCCAGTGCACAACATGTGAATGTACATGGGGTTGAATAATTAGAAAATAAAAAACTTGACAAATATTAAATAGCAAGTATTAAATAGTAGAAAATATTGCTTAATAGTAGAAAATATTGTTCAAATTTGAGTTTTTCCAAGACCCAAATTTGCTCAGTTTCTCCAAAATATATTTATCTACATTAAAACGTTTGGTAATAATCTATTGACTGAATAGTATAAAAGTCAATGAATGATTGATTATATGGACAATATTTGGTATTGTTGAACTTGGGGGGAGGGAGGAAGACAGTAATGCAAGGAGGATGAACAAAAATAGACTTACTCATTAATCACAGAATACATCAGCCTATCACGAGGACCTGAGATAAAGGTTCAAAACCCTGTTCTGACCTTCTACATCTGTTACGAAGAACACAGAAAGTATATAAATCAAATATATTCAAAACAGTTCGTTCAGTTGCGGGCCTGCCTCTACCCGAGGCTGGGTGCATTATGAATAAAGACAAAAAAGTTCTTAATGAGTTCTTTATTATATTTTATTTATGAAAAAAAGTTCTTTATTTCCATCAAAACAGTATCACTCTTCCGAGATCAGCTTTCGTTCGTCTACAAGCAAAACATTCGAAACACTCAGCACGCAGGCTGACGCCTCGCGCCGGTTATTACTTCAGTTCATTTCACAACATCCTCCCCCCTTGAGACTCAGGTTGAGTCTCAAACTCATAACAAATATTATTTAAAAGATAAAGTCTTTTTGGAACTTTTACAAGTCGTCCAGAGGAGGAATATTGTTGCATCACCATTTTATCAGGTGCAATTCCCTTTTTTAACGTACACCCAGCATGACAGTTCTTATTATGCACATTTCTGATTAATAACTTAGTGAAATCACATTTTTCTGGTAACAGTATTGGATACAGAAAAGATTCATAGTCATCTCTATTTAGTATTCTCGTTTTAACTCTTAGAATACCATCATCATCAATGAGCGTTTCAATAAAATTATAATATTTCTTATCAGTCAGATAATAATTTTGAACCAAACGAATTTAATTTTTCTCAGAATTTTCAATTTCATACTGTGAAAGTTCAATGTTTCTATTCTTTTCAGAACCACCTTTACAATTATTTACAAATCTAAATATCCATGCAAACATTCTAATCATTTTGTCATAATTGGATACATCGATTCGATGCCAAGGGGTGCGTCTTTTGATAGATCAATATTCACTATTTTTATCTTTTTCCTCTCCAATTCTATTTCTTCATGCAAACAAATAATCTCACCAGTGGGCCAGTTTTCAGGGCCTTCTCGCAACCACAAGGGGCGTTCCCACCATCTAGACCGAAGCATTTGCTTCGCAAAACATCCGCGCGATAACAAGTCGGCAATATTTAGTTTCCCTGGGACATGTCTCCATGAATGACCTCGCGTCAACTCTCGAATCTCTTTAACCCTATTTTCGACAAAAACGGACCAATTTCCTTGCTCTGTTATCCACCAAAGGGCAGTGGTTGAATCAGACCAGAAGGTAACTTTTAAATCGGGCAAACTGAGAGCCTTGATAATAGAATTTCCAAGTCTAGAACCTATACAACAGGCCATTAATTCTAAGCGAGGAATGCTTAAAGATTTCAAAGGCGATACTCTAGACTTCGCCCGTACGGGATTTATTTTTACTTCAGAATTAATATTGATCGAACAAAGACGCACGCTGCATACGCCCCTTTGCAAGCATCCACAAATACATGTAGTTCAGACGTGTCATTGATAAACAAGTATCGAGGCAAAGTAACATCTTTCAAAACATTAAGTTCTATAAACCAGTTCAAAAATATATTTACATCATTCGGAGACAATTCATCATCCCATGCAATTTTCACTTTCCACAATTTTTGCAACAACAGTTTTGGAAGCAATGTAGTTGGCGTTAATAAACCAATAGGATCAAAAATTGTCTGCACAATTGCCAAAATTGTCCTCTTTGTGATTTTCGTATCACAGGTCAATGTATCTGTATCTGTGCAGCACCTCAGTGTATCATTATCCAAATTCCAAATTACCCCCAAAACGGAAGTATCCCCTGAATGTTTGTCAACATTTGTACATGCCACATTGCTTTCAAAACCGCGCAAGTTAAAACATCCATTTGACATGATTAATTTCAAATGTTCAATAAAAGTAAACTGTTCATCAATACTACAAACACTAGATAAACAATTATCCACATAAAATGACGATTTTAATTTTTGAACAACTTCACTATATTGGCGTAGACAGTTTTCTAATAGATGCATTATAGATGCGTTCAACAAGTAGGGGCTGGAAGAAACTCCAAACACAACTCTGCAATGCTTATAAATTAATTGCTCTTCATTGCATGGGAAAAAAATCTGAGAAAATCTCTATCTTTAGATGCGACGGATAACATTAAAAAAGCCTTTTCAATATCGGCACTAATACCAATCGGATACATTCTAAAACGATCTAGAATATCAGGCATTAATTCAATAAGATTTATTCCTTTACTTAAACATTCGTTCAAAGAGAGTTTCCCTTTCTCAGATGCAGAAGCGTCAAAAACAGGACGAATTTTCGTGGTTTCACTTCCTAATTTGATAACAGGCCTATGCGGCAAATAACATTCCTTATTCAGTTCGGTTTCTGGTACGCGTTCAATAATATTCAACCTTTCCCATTCCTTGAACACATTTTGATAATCATCGAAAAATTTACTACATCTGAAGTTATAGATCATCTTTTGATACCTTTTCCAGGATAATTCTTTATTATCGGTTAAATGTGTCGTATCACATTTCCACGGAAGTTCTACTTCATATCTTCCATCTGGAAGAATTTTCATTTTGTTCTCAAATTCAGATAAATTAAAACTTTCATTCATTTTAACAGTTTCGTTTGGAGCGCATATTCCTAATTTTTCAAGTTCCCATAACTCATTCAGAGGAATTCTCCTGACATGCATTGAAAATGTTTTCAAAATATTATCCTTTTTACCCGAATTTCGTTTTCCAAATACCGTCCACCCAAGTTTCGTTTCGACAGCCGTTACCCCGGACTGTAATTCAATAGAATTTCCTGTCAATAATTTTCCTATAACATCTGCTCCGATTAAAAGGTTAATTTCAATTTCGTTTCGCAATGGATCAGAAAATTCGATTTCTTTTTCTTTTAATTCATTCAAAGTCTCTTTATCTTTAACCTTAGGAATAAAACTGCAAATCTTTTTTTCCGATAATGCCTCAAAACTACGTGCGAATGTTCCTTTTAAATTGCTGACCTCGATCGAAAACACTTCATGTTGTTTAGGTTTCGTTTCGTCCTCCCCAAACAGTGCATGTATAACTGTCTCCTCCCGAAGTGGAGATGCTTTAAGCTGACTCATCATATTTTCACTAACGTAGCTACTTTGGCTTCCGCTATCAATTATGCAGCGAATAATTTTTTCGCGACCTTGACACTGAATTCGAACGCAAAGCGTTTGCAAAAATACAGTTTCGCTTCTGCTACAGTTAGAAAGAGAACTCTCTTTTGAAACATTTATCTGATCATTATTTTTTAGCTTTTGATTACACATTACATCAAAATGATTACAACTTTTGCAAATAGAACAACTTAACTTACCTTTGAAAGGACAAAATTTACTAATGTGACTCGCTCTTTTCAGACAAAAAAAACAAGCACCTTTTTTCAACAACAATTGTTGTTTTTCAGCTAAAGTCATTTTTTTTTTTTTTTTTTTTTTTTGCAGAGTAACATTTTTCACTAAAATGTTTCTTTTCACAAAAATTACAGTTCGGAACACTCTTACCTGAATTCTCAAGACTTACTAGAGCTGATGCTGTTACGGGATCATTTTGCTTTACCTGTTCGTGGTTAAAATCTTTCTTCCGATGGTTCTGTTGGGAAGCGAAACCAGTTCTTGCGAGGAGAACCATCTCTTCCCCTATTGCGAAAGGTGGTTCTAATTCTAAATGAAGTGAAATACTTCAACAATCTACAAAAATAATCATTTTATTTACAAAGCAACTTGGATTGCCTCGAAGGTTCACTGCTAACTAACTACGTCGCAAACTAAAAACTAACATTCCTTTTCAGAAGCGAAGCGCCCTCTAACGGCGATACATAAATCATTTGGGGGATTTTTCCACACTCCCCACCTGATAATTTCTGCAAAAATTATCACTATTTAAGCGTACAAATAATAAAATATAAGAAAGCAACTTACATATCAAATACATTCAACTGATGTAAATATAAACTGCAAAAGAAAATTCTATAAAATAAACAAATATAGTTAACTGCATCAACTCAAATGTTACTCAATACGTAAATATTAATTCAAATTACAAACAGTAAATTATTAGTAATAACTAAACTAATTATCTAAAATTAATGTTAGTGAATATGAAATATAAGAAGTAAAATTAAAAGGTTACAAAATTAGTTCATTTTCAGTCTGATAGTTCAAGGGGGTATATCAATTGCACAGGTCTCTTAAAGTCCCCTTTTTTAGTTTTTACCACACATGATCGTACAAGATCATCACGTCCTTTGAAGACTTGAATTACTCGACCTAAATCCCAGAGGAACTTAGATTTAGTTGTTCCTTCAAGTAAAACTATATCACCAATTTTAAGATTTTTCTTGGCTTCTGGTGTACCGAAGAAGTGAGCATTTCTCAACTCAAGAAGATACTGATTTTTCCATTTTTTCCAGAACTGTTTTATAAGCGTTGTCTGATATTCTTTTCGTTTTATTAGACTCTTTCTTGTTGGAGAGTTATTCAGGATCTCAGCAAAGTTGTATGGATATTCATCCTTATGTCCGATCAATAGGAAATCAGCCGGTGCAAGCGGTTCAGGTTCATGTAAATCGTTGTAAACGTAGGTCAAAGGACGTCTATTCACAATATTTTCGACCTCTGTCAACACAGTCATAAATTCTTCAAAATTCAATTGAGCTCTGCCTAATATCTTTTTCAATGGTTCCTTTATGGTTTTCATAAGGCGTTCATAAAAAGCTCCCCACCATGGAGCAAGCTCGACGATAAATTTCCAAGTCAAGCCTTCATTTGCTAGAAAATTTTGAAAGTCTGTTCCTTTAATTATGCTGTAAAAATACTGTAAATCTTTGGCAGCATATTTGAAAGTTTTCGCGTTATCTGAATAAAAGGTGCGACAGTTTCCTCTTCTCGAAATGAAACGTCTGAGAGCCAAAATGAATTTGTTTGCAGACATATTGGAAATGAGTTCTAGATGTAACGCTCGTGTAACAGCGCACGTAAACAATACGATGTATGATTTCTGAATGTCGTTTCCAGACCTGATGTAAACTGGACCTGTGAAATCCACGCCTGTAACATAGAAAGGTGGAGTTTCAACAATTCGATCTTTAGGTAACTGAGCTGTCATTTGTTTCGCTGGTTTTACTGCGTATTTCCGACAAATTAAACAGTTCCCTAAGACTTTCTTTACCAACTGACGGCCTTTAGGGATCCAAAATTTCTGTCTTAGTTTGGCTAAAGTTGCTGCAACTCCCGCATGCAGAACGTTATTATGTTCCCTTTTTACAATTAATTCAGTAAATTTGGAATCTTTAGGAAGAAGAACTGGATGCGTCTCGTCAACTGTATATTCGGTTTCTTCTAATCTTCCCTTAATTCGGAGAATTTTATTTTCATCAAGAAACGGTGCCAAGCTGAATATATCAGAGCTTGGAGAAATCGACTTGTTAGATTGAAGAGCCTTAATTTCAGGTGTGAAGAAATCCATCTGGGCTTTACGAACACAAAATATTTCAGTGTCCTGAATTTCAGAAGCACTTAGTGTTCCACTATTAGCAGGCAGTTTTCTTGCCTTAGCAATGAAACGTCTAACCCATGCCATAATTCTGAGATATTTCAGCACATTACTGAATTTTGTTATATCCAATAGTTGATCATGTCTTTTCACAACAACGTCATAAACAGATATCTTACTACGGAGTTCTAGTTGCTTATCGTTTCCCACGTCAAACTTCGGTTGAACTGGCCAGTCTATACGTTTGTTTTGCAACGATTCTGGTCCAAACCACCAAAGTGAACAATTTCTTAAATTAGCAACAGTAGTTCCTCGTGATATGATGTCGGAGGGGTTATTTTTCCCACGGCAATAATGCCAATTATTGCTTTCAGTTAGTTTCTGAATTTCATAAACTCTGTTTTTGATGAAAGATTTAAATCTTTCGGGAGATCCCTAAATCCAAAAATATGTTATTTGAGAATCAGTCCAGTGGAAGGGGATTGCTTCGTATTTTAAAGATTTTGCTATTTTATCACTCAATCTAGCGGATAAAAGCGCACCCAAAAGCTCCAATCTAGGAAGTGTAAGGGATTTCAGAGGTGCAACTCTACTCTTGGAAGCAACAAAAACTGCTTGAAAAGTTCCATTGTTCAAAACTATTCTCAGATATACCACGCATCCATAAGCTTTCAAACTAGCGTCAGAAAAGCTATGGAGTTCTATTTGTTTCACATCTGCATATAATATTCCTTCTAAATAGTAGCGGGGAATTCTGAGGTGGTTCAGTTCTTCAATTTCTTCGTACCAGGCTTTCCATTTATAACTAAGATCAGGTGGCAGTTCATCGTCCCAATCAATTTTGGCAGACCAGATTTCCTGAATCAGACGCTTTATTCTTATAGTGAAAGGGCCATAAAATCCGACAGGATCAAAAATACGGCCTGCGGTTTGCAATAGAAAACGTTTTGAGTTGATTGACGAGGAAATGAAATTTGTCAAGTGCTGAGTGTCAAAATAAAAATTATCATTATCCGTATCCCAGTTAATTCCTAACACTTTGATCGGGACAACTTCAGGAGATTCTTGCATCGAAAATTCTTTGCGATGCCAAATATCTTTGAGTTCTTTGGAATTAGTATGCCACTTATGTAGTGACATGCTAGCTTCATTAAAAATGTTCACAATTTCTAAACTTGTTTTCAGGGCTTGTTCTAAATTTTGGTGACCACCAATAATGTCATGAACATACAGGTAGTTGTTTAAGAGTTCTACTGTTTCAGGATATATTTCTGAATATTTTTGAAGGTGATGCTTAACCCACCGGGCGGCTCGCATTCAAATCTATTTACGTCTCGAAAACTGCAGTAAAAATTAACCATGTTTACAATTTTTTTTTCACTTGGAGTAAACCAAAATTGTCCTGAAAACGGCCTTTGTTAGATTTTCTTCCCCCCTCCTTGTAGGGCGATCAACAAGTCGTTTCACTCACAACAAGTCGTGATGGCTTCCTACTGTCCTTTGATTACCGCCTAGAGGCGATTAAGCAGATGGGCTGCTTTTGCCCTTACGGAGGAAGGAACACGTTTTGTGTCCATGCTTTGGTTAGACGAAAAAAGATATTTTTTTCTGGAAATCCAAAACAGAAAAGGAAGTTTTGTATTGCATTGTTACTAATTTTGTGCATATTTCTAATCTTAATTGCTTATCAGAGCCGTGCCAAGATATTTTTTCACCTGAGGCAGAAAGGTCAATGCGCGTCCACATAAATATAAAAATAGCTACACTTGTATTAAGCAAAAGTAATTGTATTAAATCAAAATGTCATAACTCTTATAGCATAATTATACCATAATTCTTAAAGTATTTTTTAATCGTAGTTTTATAAATTCAGAGAAATAATGTAGCCAATTATTTATAATTTTCAAATGAAAACGTTAAAAAATTCGTTTTTGATAAATAAGAAATAACACTGAAATGCATATTGCATTAATTTCCAGGTTTCCTTGCAATTTTTTTGGTTTGTTTTATTGATTTAAGTTTGACGAAGCTTATTTCCCCTAATAATTAAAGTAATTTTCGAATTCGCATAGCCAATTTGGCGCCTCTTCTAGTGATTCACATGAGCCCGGCTTTGTTGCTTTTTAAGTATAAATGTTATTAATTTTTATTGCGTTTCGGTATTTTAATGTACGTTTATAGAATGTTAATTTGTTTTTATATGCATATGTCAGTAATATAATCTTACGACTAGTGAGACAGTGTAGTTTAACTAATTTTCTGTTTTTGATTCATGTTATCGAGCTTTAACGCTAAGAAAAAATTTATAAGAGGCTTAAAATACCTAATTCCTATTGAAAGCTACATCTAATTGATAATTAAATTACTATTAAAATAACAAACACATGCTCAGTGTCAGTCATTTCGACATAATGTTTGTAATTCATTTTACCACAAATTTATTTCGTTTATCTTGTTTCATATTTATAAAAGGGGAGTTTACCTTCATCGCATTTATTGGTTGATTGAATATTTTGAAACAAATTTCAGTCATAATAACCTTATTAAAAATTTTCTACATATAGACAAGATGTCACAGATACCTCTCAGTTTCCGAACTAAATTACATGGTACTGAAATTCGGTGCATTTTCATATGATTATTTTTGACAGAAAGAGTTACCTTACACAAATCACAAAAGAACATTGTTTTAATTCTTAATTAAATATAGCACTTGTATTAAATTGCTAAAATTCATTGTTAGGAAAATCGCGCTCTAAAAAATTAGACACTTTTACCTTTCAAAGTGGAATTTTTGTGGTTTTCTCTGTGCATAATGTGGGCGCGAGTAAGTTTTTCTTAGAATGTCCTCCACGGAGGCATTCCTCCCTTTAGGCAGATAGCTCTCCCTTGCTTTGAAGGAAAAATAAAGCAAACCAAAACAAAAGCTTCAAAATTGGTGTTTAAAATTTTTTTGTTTACAAATACGCAAATTACTTAGAGATCTCAATTCACATTATCAAATGTTATTAGTTAAATAAATAAAAGCAAGCCGAGGATTTCCATTTAAATTGTTTGTTTTAAAATAAAAAATAAGAACAGTCAGTTTTGAATAAATCTTGTCAACATCAAGCAGGGACAGGAACATGCCAATGTAAAATTTAATATTAGGCCAAAAAGAAACGCTTTGACATAGATTTTGGATAAAACTTAATCAAATTCGCAGGTAGTCAGAGACAGGCCTTTCTTCAGTAGAGAGAAAAAAATGTTTCTGAAGTATTTGTGTATTTATTACATAAATGTTTTAATGCTTCCATAGCACTGCTAATCGATAAAATTTATTTGATGAAAAGTAGGAAGTTTGCTTTTAAAATTCCGATTTTTCAACCTTTTTCAGTGACATATATGGCATCGAAAAACACGTCTGGCCAGGAAGCAGATTAATGGCTGAAAAATTCTTAGAATTTAAAGAGGCATCGAACAAGAAAATTTAGGGATGGCGAAATTCTAAGAATTTGGCACTTGACAACGGCAAAAGTTTTAGAATGTAGAGAGCTACAGAATTTAGGCAGGGCAAAATATTTTAAATTTATAGAACATCGGTCAGTAGAATTAAGATCCCACAGCGATTGCACTGAGAAACAAATCGACCTGCTTCTCGATTATGCGGATGGACGCAGATTAACTTCCGAAAGCTCAGTGAAGCAAGAGCTATACATAATGCAGCTATTTACGATTTCTGCTATAATAAACTGAAATTTAATATAATAATTTAACACTATATATCAGTTTACGAAAACATGATGATACTTTTGAGAAATTTTCTTTGATTCCCCAGTACACTAAAAAAAAAAAAAAAAAAAAAAAAAAAAAAGTACAATAGATTATATAATGATATTACTAACAAAATGATGCCGATGACGCATTTAATTTTTATCTTTTTATTAATCTAAATAAATATGTCATAGAGTTTTCCATAACTTATAGTTTTGCAAATTAAAAATGTTCAATAATATAATATGTGATTATGGTATTATTGGTATGGTACTATTCAAGGCAAAGCACACGAGGGTTATCTGCCTAAATGGAGGGATGCCTTCGTGGAGGCCTTTCTAAGGGAAACTGGCTCGTATACGCGTTACACATGGGGAAAACCACGAAAACGACCATGCAGCCAGCCCGTTCGCGGGATTCGAACCACGGACCGAACTACCAGTGTTCAGCGTCTTCACCGCTCGGCCGCTGGTGGGTAATATGTGATTATGAAAGCTGTGTAAAAGAAGAAAAATTCTTGCATATTCGTCAGGCAGCATACGATGGGCACCTGCTTGAGGAAAAGGATGCGTTTGTAGATGACTTTTTCAGGGAAACTGGTTTGGTATATTCAACCTAAAATTCACCAAAATACCAAGCAACGAACGCATTCGCCGGAATTCAAACTTAGGCAAAACTACCAGTGTTCAGTTGTAAAAGAGAGTTAACAACATAAACAGGTAACATGTCTGAAATTAGTATTTATTGCATCCAACAGTGATATGATTTTCTGATATAATTTAATGGAATATCACTGTAAAAGAATGGGAATCTTTTTTTTTTCTCCTTTTGCAAGGAGATTTTTCTCCGCTTTGTTTTCAACATTTGGTTGAATTGCAAATTAAATAAATATTTACAAATGCAGAATATTGGATAGTTATTGATGATTTCGAGATTCAGTTTCTGAAATCCATTTCATGTGTTATTTCCTTAAAAAGGTGATACTGAAACCAATTTTCGAGGAGTAAAATGATTACTAGAAAAGAGTTTCCGATTTCTTTCATTCTTTTATTCCCATTATAAATTTATCCCGTAGTTCTTAGAACATTCTTCTATCCGTAAGTGATGATTTGCTTTCCGTTCAGAATTCCCCTATGAGCTGTTTATTCTTAGGGCAGAAAGAGGAAAAAGCTTGCATACATCGCCATTCCCGGAAACTAGACAGTACCGAAAACATTACTAGACAGTCCGGTTTACCAAACAATAGAGTTTATCTGATTCCAAGTTGTAAAAGCTGACAGTTATAAATTGTTATGTTCATGGCGACCTTCAGAAGGCATCAAATTACTTCAAAAGTTCCGCTGCTATAAATTTTCAGACTGCAATTTTGTTCCTTTAAATTTTCGAAAATACCTATTTTTTAAGTATTTTTCGGTACTTATATTAATATTGCAAATAATATAGAAAGCACCAAACGTAGTTATGATGTATTTTAATTTGTCCTTAGTATTTTCTCACATATAAGTATTAACACTTTGTCTACACGTTTCTAATGTTTCACCATAGTAAGCCTTCTCTTTCGGAATGTATTCAGTTCCTTTTCGCTTTTGTTTTCTGCTTCTTCTTCTTCTTTTTTTTTTTTTTTTTTTTTATTTTAGTTATTTATTTATTTAATGTTACCATATCCTGAGTTTTACTCTAGCTATTAGCTAAAGTAGCTACTAGGTAGCATTCATTATAGTACAAAAACTAATATAGCTTGTCAATATCAACACATTTTTATCTTCAATAAAATCCACTAATTCGATTGATGCTGTAAAAATTACAATTTAATACTTTAGCCAATTATTCTGATTATAGTGATTTAAATTCGATTTTAGGCAACATATGCATTCTTTCAGAAAACGCGATATATTGAGCACCGCTGTTACAAGTAAATACTGTACATTCAAACATTTCATAATATGTAAATGTAGCATAACTTCTTTTCGAGTGCTTGCATTGAGAGTCTCCTTCAAGTAAACCTTAATGGAACTTTATTTCATGAAAATTTAGAAGTCTTATAAAAGCCTCAGAATTATTTCCATTGCAAACATTTATGAATTATGCAGAAAAATATATAAGAAAAACATCAATGAGAAACTATTATCGAATATACATTTCATGACAGTAGTAAAACATTTTTTCAGTACCGACGGTGTTAAAAAGCTCAATATTGTGATAAGCTAAATAAAATAAAACGGTATTAAAAGTTTAATATTGTGATAAGTATACTAATCTATAACACTCATTTGATATTTTTGCCATTAGGAACTATAATGTAATTCTAACCGTTAAAGTAACATTGTATTTGTATTAACTACAATTGTAATTGTAATTTCAATTAAATTTATCAGTACTCGTTGCACCTTGAGGGAGACGCATTATTATTATTTTTTTTCTATTATATAAAATACTGTCCTCAGAAAAAAATGTCTCTAGACATGATTCTGTCTTCAAAATTAATGGATGAGGTGAACAGAAATAATCTTGGAACAGCCTTTGGGCAAGTGCTGCGAGTATGCGAAATGTAAGACTGTAATTAAACTTCGACCATCCTGGAGACTACACTTTCTTAGAATATTGCCATTCGACAAATTATAAGACCTTCCATTTATCTTTAAAGTTTAAGCTATCTGTTATTGACTGAGAAAAGCTGGTAATTCATTGTAGTTACTTTGTAGTTAAAACTACAACTAATGCAGTTATAACTGTAATTGTGCCGCCCAGATGGTATAGTGGTTAGGGAAGCCAGACTGCGATACCGAAGGGCCTGGGTTCGAATCCCGGAGAAGGCATGGCTTTAATTGTTCGTCCTTTCATAGGAGGCGATGGTGGCCCACATATTAGATGCCTCCATAATAAAGTGACTGCAACTTCTGGCCTTGTATAGACTAATGGACTGTGTTGCACTGTAACTGTTCCCAATCTGCCATTGGGAAAAAAAATAATAATAATTGTAATACAATGATTGTTCGAATTACAATATAACTTAAAAAGCAATTAGATTTTTCGCTCAGCAGAGTAATAAGTCGTCTTTTGAATACTACAAGTTCAAATTGGATGCCCATTTTGGCAAACAATCTAAATGTTTAGATAGCTCCGTGGATTTCCTTATCTGTAACATGAATACAAATCATTTTATTTTAGAAAGTTCTCTATGAGTACATCATTCTTCTTAAACGTTTCGTTGCATTCAATTAAATAAAGATCTTTTCCTTCTTTTATTAACGGATGATGTGAACATGAGCCAGTTTCCCTTAGAAAGTCCTCCATAGAAGCATCTTTGCAGTCTTTACCGTAATCCAAATAATATGACAATCACAGGTGCACAAGAAAATTGTACTTTTATTTGTTCTTACGTCAAACAATGATGGAAAATAGTTCATGCAAGTACTTTCACTTGTAACTGAATAATGCATTTTAAGTATTTATGGAAAATGTGTGTTATGTTGAATAAAAGACCAATTCGTAATTTTTTTTTCCAATGGCAGGGAGTAGCCGTTTATAGACATTGATCACTACTAAGGCCGGTCATATTATTAGGGAGGGAACTAATACGTTGGCCACCGTTGCCACCTATGAAGAGGACGAACAAATTACATTCATGCCCTATCCGGGATTCGAACCCAGGCTCTTCGGTACGGCAACCAGAGTCACGAACCGCTTTACTGTCTGGGCGGTAATTCATAATAAATGGATTTAGTAAAATGTCTAATACACACAGCAATTAAGCATACTGATTGCTGATCAGAATCCTTTTTCACCAGCTAAAGCAATAGGTTGGACAAGCGTCCCGTAGCAAATCCTTTGCGGAAACACCCCTTTGCATTGGCATAAACTCTTTGCTTGCTTTCCCTTAATCTTGTAATTTAAGTTCACATGTATATCGAAGATCATAAACATACATATTTGCTTACTAACGTTATGTGCATTTCGGTCTATATAAAATATTTCCTTTAAATAAACTCCTATTTATGCTGGTACCACAAACTACAATATATACAAGATGATTCAGAAGACATGACAGAAAATATTAATATTTTTCTCATAGATGATTATCCCGTTGTATTATTTAAAAACTCATTATCCAAAATGCAGAAACATTTCGAATATAATATTATTGACTGTAATTTTCAAATATTATCACGATTTCCTTAGCCTATGTCACTGAAATTATAAGGGACAGTTGTTTTTCTGATTAAATAGTTACAATCATCTGCTGCGCAATTTTAATTAAGAGGTCATTACAATTGCATTGTAATTTTTATTAGATAATATAATTACAGTTATACCGTTTACTCAATTAGATTTCACAATTAAAATGCAATTATAATTAAAATGCATTTGAGTAAATTGTATATATAATTAAAAATTGTTACATTGTAATTACAAGATAATTGCATAATATTATTCCAATTACTATGTGTTTTCAATTGCATTCTGCAATTACATTTGCAATTAAGATCATGATTTTCCTGGGCTACGAAACTGCTTTTATCAGAAACAATTGCTATCCTAATTACATTATTATAATTACTTACTGGAGTTACAATGACAGTGTAATTGTAATTAGATTATATGTTTGCAGTTGCATTGAATATGAAATTGGATTTCACAAATATAGAGTAATTGTAAATTTAAATGAAATTACGTAAATTGTAATTGTAATTAAAAAAGCAGCTACTTTTTAACTATAACTACTTAGTAATTGCATAATTTTATTACAATTGCATACTACACTTAGAATTACAATTATGATCATAATTTCACTATGTTAAGTAATTCTAATTATCAGAGACAATTACTTTCCTAATTACGTAGTTATAATTACCTACTGCAATTGCAGTTAAAATTACGTTGTAATTAGCTAATATTACCGTAGTTGTGATTAGATGCAATAAAATTTGTAATTGTAATTAGATTATATAATTATAATGTTTGTGATTATCATTGCATTGTAATTGTAAGACTTAAGAATTAAAATGCAATTACATACATTATTGTTGCATTTAAAAAGTACTTACTTTCTAATTGTAATTGCGAAGCTAATTACAATTGCAATATAATTGAAATCACATATTTCAAAATATTGTTGCAGTTTCTTGCAATTTTAATTTTAATTCCAATTACATTTTGCCAAACTGCATCTAAAATTTGGAGAATAATTAGGCTGGAAAATGAAAATTCTCTTTACAAACATAAACATTTAAGTTTACTATAGCTGGTATAAGCACAGAACAGCTGGAACAGCTGGAAGTTTTGAACGAGCTATTTATTCCGAGCTGTTATTCAAAACCTAACGATAAAACCCATTTGCCCCTAGCGAATAGATAGTTTCCTCTCCTCAATTACCTCCCGCAGAGAAAAATTATCACCTGTCAGTTTACATTAAGAGCAGAGAGGAGAGGGCACTCTGAGACAGGCCGTATATATGCTGCTTTGCCGTTTCGGGCCAAAATTTAAGTTTACGTATATATGCTGCCTTGCCGCCATGAGGACCAAAATATTTGGACGCATATATGCTGCCTTGCCGCTATGAGAGCCATTATTTTCGAACGCATATATACGGCCTTGCCGCCTGGAGGGTTAATAGTAGCAGCTAGGAGAAAGGGACTAGATTTTACTCCGAACAAAACTCTTGTAAATCTAAAGATTTTCAAACTCTCATTGTTATCATTAGGATCATGTTTCCAAAAGAATCGTGTAACGTCCCTGTCTTCTTCATTTAACTCTATCTGTAAGAATGCTTGTGTAATGTCCGCTGTAAAGGCTATCGAATTTTGTCTAAATTTTATCAATAAATCAAAAATATCAGGATATAGGTTCGGACCAGTATATAAACAGTCATTTAGAGAGAATGTTTTTGGTTTATGGGCTGAAGCATCATAAACTATTCTTAGTTTGCTTGTTGCTCTATCATTTCTGATGACTGCTCTATGAGGTAAATAAAATAGGGTTTTATCATTTTGATTGTTTTCTTGAACTGGTTCAATAATATGTTTTAACTCGTAATCCTTTAAAACCTCTGTGTATTGAACAAACAAAGAGTTATCAATTTTAAATTTGTTACTCAATTTATTAAATCTTTCAAGTGCTATATCCCTATTATCTTCCATTAAATGTTTTGAATTCGGTTTCCAAGGTAATTTTACTTGGTATCTGTAGTTCTTATACCTGATATCAGATTCGAAAGATTTCATAATTTCTAAATCAACAGTTTTGTCGTTTTGAGTATCACTTTCCAAACCCAAGTTTTCTAGCTTCCAAAACTGTTGTAACTGATCTGATATCAAGTTTTCATTTACAATTACTTTCATAGTTAATAATTCACTATGATAATTATTTACTTTACCCTGCAAACACCACCCAAATAAAGATTCTGTGGCTACTACATTTCTTGAAATTCTTTTAATTTTACCAGTAATTATAGAATAGTAGAAATCTACCCCTATGAGAATATCAATTTTGTCACTTTTTCTACAACAATCTGCTAATTGTAAATTTTGTAAAATTTTATTTTTCTTAGCAAAGTTCAAATCTGGAGGAGAGATAACAGTATTGGATATATTTTCGGTTTCAAGAAGCTCAATATATATATTAAGATTAGGATCGTTTATATTTTCTAATTTTGCTCTAACAACATTAAAGGTTTCTTCTAACGCACTTTTATCACCAAAGGAATAAACAGAAAGTGATTCTTTTCTAACAATCGGAAGTTCCATTTTAGTAGATACATCTTTAGTTATGAAAGATCTCATTGAGCCATTATCAAAAGGAATTCTGACATTTTCAGATTTATCATTATTTCGGATCAATGCAGAAGCCGTTTGTAAAAATATTTTATTAGATCTATTTTCATCGGAATTATATGACGAAACAGCGGAAATAACGCTCGAATCCGACGTTTTCTTTTCAGGTTTTTCATTATCTTTTTTCTGATGGAATGAATAACAAATGGCTTTCGAGTGTTTATTAAAGCAGAAGGCACAGTTTATTTTTTGTTTACAATTTTGGATCCGGTGAAACCGACCCAAACATAAAAAACACCGCGATTCACTTTTTAAGATCTCCTTTTTCTTTTCTACACTTAAAATTTCGCAATCCGCAGATTTATGATTTGTGTTCCCGCAGAACAGACACTGCGATTCGGATGACACCGCTAATAACTCAACTGTAGACGGCTTGCTCGTTATGGCTGGAGAATGTTTATGTTTGAAGGGCAAATGCTTTTCCAATCGCGAATATTTTTCTCTAGAATTATAATTAACAGAAGCCGCGCGTTCTCTACTGAATACTTCGTTCCTCAAAAAGGCTAACAAACCTTTTAAATCCCAATTTTCGTCTTTAATTTTTCGGCTATAATCAAGAACGAATTCATTAGGAAGTAATTTCAAAATTAAAGGCGTTAAGAGATTTCCGTAGGTATCAGAGTCTATTTTTAATGCTTCAAGATTTCTTATCTGTACTTCGGCGTGATCTAGAAGTTTTCTTAATCCGTTTATATCATTAGGATTTCTAACAGGTGAAGTACTTAAGAGTTGTCCTAAATGCGAATTAATTAAGATGTTCTTTTGACCAAATCTGGAACGTAACAGTTCAAGAGCAGCTTCGTAATTACTTTCGATGAGAGCGAAACCAGAAATAGCTTTGGCGGCTGAGCCACCAAGAAAGCTTTTTAAGTAAATTAATTTTTTTATTTTTGATAAATTCGGATTTTTATCAATCGCATTTTCGAACTGACCTATGAATTCTAACCAATCCGAAGAATCACCATAAAATTTAGAGATCGTTAATTTTGGAAGACGAGTGAATTTGTTACTTTCGTTTTGGGATTCTGTAACGGTTTCATTAGAAATGTCTCTATTTGCGTTGTCCGAATTTTCCAACTTATTCAACTCTTTCAACTTTTTCTTTCCTCTAAACTGCCACACTTGAATTTTCTCTTCATATTCCAAAGCGGATGAGATTTCAAGTTCAAATTCGTCTTCTTCGACTTTTAATTCTCGTTCTATTTCAGCGTCTAAATTGCTCAAGGATTTTGATTTTTCGTTTAACTGGTCTAAAATTTCTTCTAATACATTTACATTTATACTACTATCATCTTTATTCAGTTCGGTTTCAATTTTCTTTAATATCTTGGACACTCCGGTCCTCAATACCTTTCGTTTCGATTTCAGTTTAGCAATAAGATCTTCCATATTATATAAAAATAGAAAATACAGGCTTACCTTGGCTGTCTTCGCATAAAATGATATCCAAAATTAAAAAACACAAACTTCTAAATTGGCCAAAGGTTCTCGGCACCGATGCGCCATATTGCGAAAGGTGGTTCTAATTCTAAATGAAGTGAAATACTTCAACAATCTACAAAAATAATCATTTTATTTACAAAGCAACTTGGATTGCCTCGAAGGTTCACTGCTAACTAACTACGTCGCAAACTAAAAACTAACATTCCTTTTCAGAAGCGAAGCGCCCTCTAACGGCGATACATAAATCATTTGGGGGATTTTTCCACATCCCCCTTGACTTCCTGTTTTAAGAAATTCATTAAATATTTCAAGGATCGAGTCCCTTTAGTTTCAATGGAGTAGTGATTTCTGCTTCTTTCCCATGCCATCAATACTTCTTCTGGTAAGCAACTTTCCACTAAGGGGGTCAAAAAATCCCCATATTTTTCTTGAGTTCTCCCCAAACTTTCCAACGCTCGCAATTTTCCTTCTAGTTCATCATACAGGGAGGGTAGATCCGTTTTTGCTCTTCCGGTTACAGCGTTCTTCATCACTAGGCTTAACAAGTCTCTCACATAGATTTGCACAAGTAAATCTTCGCGTCCAAAGCGCTCTCTTAGTTGTTCGATGGCTTTAGGATAATTAGCTGCCGTTGCCGGGAAGCTAAGGACTAAGCGTTCTGCTTTCGATTTGGATTCCATAGCCTGCAACAGATACTGCATTTTATCTTCATCCGCGATATTTCTGTCGTCGTGGATTTTCTGGAACTGACTCTAAAAAGTCAGGTAATCTTTAGCTTCACCACTGAACTTTTTAAGCTCAATTTTAGGCAATTTAAATTTCCTAGATTCGGAATTATTTGAAAGAGAGGAGGCTTGTATTTCCGCATCTATTTGAGCACACTGTTCTAGAAACTTATCTCGATAATTCTCCGCTTCTTGAAAATCATCACTAAATAATTTTTCTCCATCTTCAGTCTGCAAAATCTGCTGCGATATAGCACTCTGGCATACGTCAAGTCTCTGGAATTTATCACAAAGTTGGCACTTCAAAATCGAAAGTATTTTTAAATCTCTTACTTCTTTAGTTAATTCACTTTCGGTTTTCCTTGAGGTTTGCGAAAACGCAATTCTAAGTCCTTTTCTTTGAGCCTTTAAAGCGATCAAATCCATCTTCAAAGTATATTCAAAATCGAAATTCAATATCAAAAGTTCAATCGGAAAATTCTAATTCATAGCACCCGGTCCCGCCAAGGGTACCATTATGTTACGAAGAACACAGAAAATATATAAATCAAATATATTCAAAACAGTTCGTTCAGTTGTGGGCCTGCCTCTACCCGACGCTGGGTGCATTATGAATAAAGACAAAAAAGTTCTTAATGAGTCATTCTTTATTTCCATCAAAACATTATCACTCTTCCGAGATCAGCTTTCGTTCGTCTACAAGCAAAACATTCGAAACACTCAGCACGCAGGCTGACGTCACAAACAGCAGCGCCTCGCGCCGGTTATTACTTCAGTTCATTTCACAACAACATCTGTTCCTGATCATTTTAAGGATCAGAGTTGGAATTATCTTATTATTAAAGAGAAGTTCTGAAGAATGAGAGAGAGAGAGAGTGTTATATAAATAAGAAAAAAATATCATCTGACACATATAAAACCCAGGCAGTTGAAAGAAAATATTTTAGATGATAAAAATGGACAAAAGGAATTGTGAATAGGTACTAATGACTATTGTTAAAATACAGTGGCTTCCAAAAGTGTTAGTACACTTATGATTTTCATTGAAATAGGGCTCTATCCATGAATTAAAAGTAAACTTTCTGAATGAGACTTTAATAATAAGATTTATAATCTTTTCGTAACAAAATTACATGAAATAATTTTTAAATATAGCAAAAATTTATTTTTAAGAAATTAATAATCAAAAAATGACAAACATTTTATCTCACAAAAGTCTTCGTACACTTCAAAAAAAAATCTTGACATATTAGTAAATATTTTCATTTTTCGTTAAATTAATATTAGTAGGATATCCTTTAGTATCCACAACAGCTTTTAAACGTCTGGGAATAAATTTTACTAGTTTTTTTTTTTTTTTTTTTTTTTAAATTTCTGTATCAATGTTCACCCATTCTTTCCATCACGGCCGTTTTGAGTTCGCTTTTCGTTTTGATGTCGTGGTTTCGTCCTCTAACCTCCAGCTCTTTCCAAATGTGTTCTATGGGGTTTAAATCTGGCGACTGAGGTGCTGTTTTCAAAGCCTGTGGACAATTATAGAGACACTACTGGCAAACGTTGAGAGCCGTATACTTAGGATCGTTATCATGATTAAAAATAAAGTTGTTTCCAATACCCAAAATTTGGACTGATAATTTTAAATTGTCTCTTAAATATTTAAATAAAAAGAATGATTCATTATGCCATCAATAAATACCAAATTACCTAGTCCTGATGCTGTCATGCCCCATCCCCCACAAGAACACCTCCACCGCCATGCTTAACTGTTCCAACTAAGTTCTTAGAATGAAGTTCCTCATTTTTTCTTCTCCATACAGTTATTCGACCATCGGAACCAAAAATGTTAAATTTGCTTTCGTCAGCCAATAGGACATTATTCCAGTACATTTCGGGTGTATTTATCATTGATTTTTGCGAATGAAAGCCTAAGCTTTCTGTTTTTCTCACTAACAAAATTATTTTTACGTGCAGAACGCCCATGTAATCCAGTTTCTCTGAGAACTCGTCGAACAGTTTCAGGTGAAATCGAAGTAGAAAACTTTGCATTAAATTCTGCAGAATCTTTTACAGAACTCAAATGTGGGTTTTTTACAAATTTTCTAAGAATAAATCTCTCATCACGTTTAGTTAACTTTCTCGATCGACTTTTTCTTACCTTGTTTTCAATCCGATTTTCTTCTTTAAAGCGTTTTATCACATACTGCACTGAAGAATGGGGTAAATTAACTAATTTATTGACACTGCAAATTTATTTACTACTACTGTGGTGAAAAATTATCAATTTTCGAATGCTGTAATTTATGACTGCGACCCATTTTTCAATAATAAATAGAATATTATGAAGTAAACAGTAAACAATTAAAGCAAACGATTTTTTAAATGCCACCAGAATGTAAAAATTAAAAAAAAAACCGACAAATGATTGTTCTAATTTTAATTTTATCCAAAAATATTTCAGTGTACGAAGACTTTTGTGAGATAAAATGTTTATCATTTTTTGATTATTAATTTCTTAAAAATAATGTTTCGCTATATTTTAAAAATATTTCATGTAATTTTGTTACGAATATATTATAGATCTTATTATTAAAATCTCATTCAGAAAGTTTACTTTGAATTAATGGATAGAACCCTGTTTCAATGAAAATCATAAGTGTACGAACACTTTTGGGAGCCACTGTATATATTTTTCATTAGATGTGTTAAGTTTCTTCAGTGAAATTATGTGTAAAATTTTTGTGATCTAAAATAATTTTTAGAATTGTATTTTTGTCTTCATTCTCTGAAGTTACTGTAGAAGATTTTGTCAGTTTCCTTTTAGTTTTGTATTTGAGAATCTTTTGGGTATTATATTTTTATTAGGTGGACTATCTTTATTAGTAGTTTGGGAAATGTATTTCTTGCGCACTTAACATATCAGCAGCTTCTAGTTGTAGTGGTGCTGATTTTAGAATCTTGTTTAACACATCACATTGTTTGTCAGATTTTAATGAATCTACTAATTCTAAACATGTTTGTTATAGTTCATTCTTTCTGTGTTCCAGTGAGAGGGTCTGTGATTTTTTTTTGGCTACTTAATTTAAAATTCATTTTCATCATCTATACTAAGTGGATAATTCATTATGTATTGTAGTTGTAGTATAAGTAGTAGTATTTCTAGTGTGCTCATGTAAGTAATATATTTAATTAGTAGCAGTATTTCTAGTGTGCTTGCACATACTCCACCTAACTTATAAGGTATTTCTCCCGCCTTCTTGGTGTGGTGGTCTGCACACTGGGCGCATATTCCAAAAGTCTGCAGTTCGATTCCTAGCAAAGGCATTGCTAATTTTTCAATCTCTCTTGCTTCCAATATAAAATTATAATGTCTGTACAGTGGCGCTCGAACTAAAAGGGTGTTAGATGATTGTCCTCCACACCCAGGATTTGGTGATTAGGTCCCATAAAAAACCCAGTCATCCTTTAAAAGGGGAAGATAAAGTATTTCTCCCACCTTCTTGGCATGCCTTCATGGTGGGATGTGTATCCAGAGGTCCGCGGTTTGATTCCCGGCGAAGGCGTTGAATATTTTTCATCTTTCTTGCTTCCACAAAAATACCTAATACAGTCAAAAGTCTTTAATCCGGACTCGTCCTGACTTCGGCGATTCCGGATTATCGATTTTTCCGGATTATAGATCATCAATTTAAATCTGGTAAGATGGCATGCAGAAATTATAAAATTAAAAATATGAAACCGTAATTTATAAAATAATGAGCAATTATGATCTAAAGAATATCAAAACTTACCAAAAAAAGGCTTAATATTTATTTGTTTACTTTATTAAACATTTCTTTCAACGCGCCCATGCGTAAAGCATACATTGCGCAAAATCGAAATTAGAAAATTGCAACCAGAAAATTATTTGATGTGTATTCGTGATATTTATAATGACGAGGAATTTGATTTAAATCATAAAGAAAGACAGAGTACATCGAGATGAAATACTACATTTAGTAAGGAATTATAAGCCGAATAAAATAAAAACATCTGCCCTGAAGATAACGATAGTGCTGACAGATCAACTTCCAGTTCATTGCGCGCCCGCGACGTCCCCCATCCGCGCAGAGCAGCGTGAAATTGATAAACAGATTTCGGAACAGTTAGATAAACAAAGGATATGCCTTTATCCATTTTTTTGTAGCAATTCCACTTTTTGTTTGATGGACATCGAAACATACTTTCGTTTTCTAGATCCTTTGGGAGCTCCAGCATCGGAAATTCTATTTGACATAATCGAAAGTTCAAGCTTACTTTTATAAAATTGCTCTTACAGTCTGCAAAAAATAATAAGCCGGATCCAATTCGAAGATTAAGAAACAACGCAATCATCAACATTAACTGAAATAGATAATTAGATAATTTTAGCTTATACCGTTACACATTAAACGCGCACGCGAAAACGTATTCTGCGCTTGCGCAGATGCATATGGGCAGTCGTAAAAGTATTGCGCGGACGCGTAAACACCTATGCGCATGCGTCAACGCGGCGCATGCGCAGAAAGTTTTTAGCTTTGAGGTCCGGATTATAGATAATTCCGGATTATGGGTGTCCGAATTAACGACTTTTGACTGTATCTCTACAAACTGATGAATCAATACAGCTGCATACATATCAATGAATGCATATATTACACTCGGTGCACTGTATGTGACATGTACAAGTTTTGTTACTTTCATGTATAGTGTATATTTCTGTATTATGTGTTTATGAAACAGACCACCCATTCTCATTCTGTATTACTTATAAACACAGTGTTTCATTTGTTTTATGTCTGATTCTTAAATCCCAAATCTTACTTGTTAATTTACCTTTATTTGCTGTAATTAAGAGATTAATCATTTCATCTCTTGCAAATCTCATAATACCATATATAGTGTAATCCAATCTCTTAAAATTTTTTCCATGAAGATAAATATATTTTAATGTTCGGTGCATTCGTTCGATGTGCATGTTTGTGTTAACACCACTGTGAAGTCTATAACAGTATGCCCAGCTATATGTATTTTGTAAATAATATGTTTCAAAGTAATTTGCAAATTCAATAGTGTCAGGATCTTAAGTAATTTTATTGCTGCTTCTGTCAGTGTATGAAAAGTATGAATGTCTTGTTCTTCTAAGAGAGATCTAATAATTTTATATGTTTTTGCCTGTTTTTCAACACCACTGATTTTTTTAAAAATTCTTTCTCCAGGCTCTATCAATATGCCATGCACAAAAAAGACGTTTCTGTAGTAAACCCATTTCAGACTCCCATGCATTAAAATAAGATTCAGCCATATCAGACATAAATATTTGTGGTTGTATTTGCCCAACGTTTTCTTTAATACATGGAGAAAAAATGATAGCACTGGCTGATCACATCGATTAGAAATTTAAAATGCACACAGGAATATTTGGTGTAAATCATCTATTGTAAGTAAAGTTATGAAATCTGTATGCATTCACCCAATGTCTACCATCAATACATATACAAGTCAGAACAAAATGTTTTCAGTATCTCTCTTTGTGCTTCTGTCATCATTATCAAAACAAAATCATTTCCTTTTAGAAATGTATATTGTGTACAATATTCACTCATGCTATCTTGATCCCTGGGTTTTATAAAATAAAATGCATGGATGTTCAGGATTTTGCATTTGAGGAACCCATGTATGTACACAAACATAATCATTTTCGTGTTTAACAGATTTTGAAGACAAATTGAAAGATATTTAATGTTATGTAAATCTTGTTTTGCAAGTAAATGAACCCTCTCAAGCCCAGCATCTCATAGAGAATTTCTAATTTCATCTAAAATATTATCCAGAGGAATTTTTGCTGCTATCTTTGATGCAATATTTTTTATTTCATCTGTTGTTAAAAATAAGTGACCTAAATCATTCCAATGGCCAATATGTATTTTCTGATATGACACTACACATTTGCCATCTGTATGTTCTGTTACTTTTAATGCAGCTGGGCAATATGCATTTATTTTATTGCTACCAAGGATTTTTAAGTGACGCAAACCTTTACTTTCTGATATAAAATTTCCTGAACAGTGGCATTACACCATGTATATTAAATATGCTTACTCCATAAAAAATTTTGTCTTCGTATTATTTTCAGTTTCTGCCTTCCATGCCAAAAAATCATTAAATGAATTAAATTCTAGCTCAGTATGATTCAAATCAACATCATGAACATTATTGAAATGAAATATTATTTCTCGCTTTTCAAAATTAGCATAACATACAAGACACACATAAGTTAGAAGTACGAATTTTATTTTGATGATATTTCCAATTTTTTATGTCACTAACTTTCAGATGGCAGTCCTCAAATTTGTAGCTTGGTGATCGACCACTTTTTAAAGAATCATTAATGTAGTATTATTGGAGTGCAATGTGTTGGTATGCCGTTTCAAACTGCATTTATTTTGGTACGTTTTTAAGCAATCAGAGTATACAAAATTACTCTCAGCCACACTAAAATTATTTGCACAATCAACCATACTATTAGAACTTAGTTTTCAGAGACTCAATTAATGTAGTATTATTGTAATGAAATTTATCTGCATCGCGTTTCAAATTGTATCTATAGTTGAAAGTTTTAAACAATCACGCCAACAAAATCACTCTCAGCTATACTAAAATCATTTGCACAATGAACCATATCACTCACAACACAATCAGAATTATCACACATACCAGAATTTGAATTATCGCTCACGATTATTCCTTCCTAATTTTGATTCGATTTAGAATCAAAAATACCTTCTGAGGAAACAGAAGTACTTGGCACTGAAATGGGCAGTTTTTCTTGATTTTGGGCAGAAGATATAATAATCGAAGCAAAATAAAAAAGAGAACTGTATCTGCAATCACACGCTAAAATACATAATGTGTGCTAGCACAGCAGGGGAGGGCGCTGTGATCACGTACGATGGAGGCAGGATCTTGGAAGAGCTCCTGAATTTTCAAAGGTGTTTTCCGGAAAATCTTCATTTATTTAAGAAAATTTTCGCGAATATCCTCTGCGTCTCGTTCTCAAGGCCGGGAGTTCTCCTGTACCTGGGGGTCTTGTCTTCCTTGCAATCTTTTGCAGCACTAAGACGGAGCGTTCAGATAAGTAGAACTTCTTTTCTCTAAGCTAAATCAAATATTTGTCACTAAAGTACCCTTAAATTCATTTATTTATTATGATCATTATTATTATTATGCTCATTTTATTATGTTCTGGCATTAAATACTTAGTAATTGCTTTAAATCATGTGGTTCTTTTTTGGTTACCATCTCGTAGGGACGCTATCCTTATCAGTAGCCCTTATCAGTAGTGTTAGCACTACCCATTGGGGCCCCTTTGAGGAATTTCTCGAGAGGGAAAAACACGATCTCGCGCCTCAATGAATGTATAGAGTTGTAGTTTTTGCTCCTTTAATCTATATTTCCTATCTATTTAAATTAAAAGCATATATTAATACAGTGTGCCTCAAATTGATAAAATAGTACACATATAATAAATTGACCATTAACTTAATAAATAAATAAAATGCTTATTTTTTTTTAAATTAATTAATATTAAAATAAAAAAGAAAACTCCGTAATTTATTTACTTGTTTATTTTTGCTGATATGTTCTCGCCTTGTTTTGGATTTATCATTTTATCTGATGGTGTTTTCTGAGTATATAAATATGTTGGAAACCGCAATAGATGATGTTACTTAGTTAATGTATAACTTTGCATGATATTATATGTATCCTTGATCTTATGTGTCTTCTGTTACTGTGTCTCAAGGTAGAGGCTGATATTGGTTTCCATGTTAAAAAATAAAAGTTTAAATTTAAAAATTTTAGTTTCCCTGTTATAGCAAAAGTTAGCTTCTAAACTTGATTTATACTGTTATGTGACTGGACCCCCAATATTTACTATTTTATTATTAATTTTCCCTCATCTTTACATCTATTCAGCTTAACAAAACACACTCATTACACACACCTGGAAGACTCTATTTAATGTAAATGATAACAACTTTGACTACACTCATGAACACAATCGTGGCTATTTTTTTTTTTTTTTTTTTTTACAAAATTCTCGTACTTCCTTTCCTTTTCTTTCTATAGGCCCTTTTTTTTTTAAATTATAAATAATTTTTTTTTTTCCTCTCCATTACTTTTGGGCCATTTATTTTTTACTTTATTTTGTCCCATCTTTTCTTCCTGGCCTTTCGAACTCGTATAAAATATACGAAGTTCCTTTTTACTCTCCTCTGAAATACGAAATTGCCCCCCTTTCTATATACCTTTCTTTCGCACCTACGCTTGATTTTTCGCCCATCGGTGCAGAAAGACTTAGCGAGTGCAACAAAAGACATCTGTCTACTTTGTCTGTCTGTCTGTCGGCTAGCACAGCAGGTCGCCGCTTTTTCGGATGGCCCCAAACTGTCCTTTTACTATCGATAGGCAGCTTTTTGCCACCGATAATGAAATGGCCGTTGTTTATCGATTACGAAGGTTTTAATGTTTGGATTCGTGTATAAACTTTGTCAGAAGGAAAATTAATATCGCGAAACCTTGCAATTTAAAGGAATACTTTGCAGACACGAAGTAGAAACTGTTAAAAAAATTTGCTTATTATTATAGAAAATCATAACCATTCGATGATAAGAGTATGTTACGAAGTATGTTATATATCATACGAGTTATGAAAGTAAATGTAAAGATAATGTATGTATGTATGTGAAGTAAATAAAATCCTCTAGAACGCAAACACTTTATTTGGTTATCTAGTTGAAAGTTTGGCCATTTTGTTCTTAAGTATTTATCAACATAAATTTTTATTAATTTTATTGCCTAAAATCTGGTTGATGTTTCCAGATCTGGTCCAAGTTAAAAAAAGAAAAAAATGTTTATAGACGTTCATATTCATTAATTTTGTTGCATAACGTGTAATAGAACTCTGTTTGATTTTTATTTGGTTTCATTGACAGCTATTGCATGCTTTTTTTTTTTTTTTTTAAATAGCTGATGCTTTACAAAACCTTCCATACTATATTAAACATTAAACAGGGTATACTATGATAGATTTGAAAATTTTTATTGTTTTTTCAGAAACTCAACAATTGCCTCAATGACTACTGTATTTTTCATCCTGTCTTATTGTATAAATGCAGTCTGTTGATTTGAAATATAATAATTTAACAGTCAGTGTGTAAAGAAAATCCATTCTTTAGTTTTATAACGAGCAACGTTTTTCAAAATAATCTTATAATTAAAACAGGTTTTCTGAAGTGTATTTATTTCTTTAGTGATGTATAAGTCAATGCTACTTAGCTTGTATAATATTACATTACTGTCTATTTTGACTGGTACCAGTAGGCTAGCAGATAAAATAGCTGAACATTGGATGTTTGATCCAGGTACAAATACTGGTGAATGGGATAGCTGATTTTCCTGTTTTTCCTTATGTATTATGTGAATACAAGTCAATTTCTCATAGAAATACCTTCTCAAAGGCATCCTGTACCTAAGGTACATAGCTCTTACTATAGTTACTTTGTTTTGTGTAACTTAGCATAGCCGTCAAAACCTTAATAATTTTAATACAAAATAACAAAAATAATTTTTTGCTACCATATTACCATAACAAATTTCACAGGATGCACTAAACTGTGTCAACCATGTGTATGTGCATATAGCAATTTTTCAGTTTTTAATAAGCAGCATCACCATTTTTGTATGTTTTTTTTTTTTTTTTTTTTTTTGTGTGTGTGTGTATTTATCCAAGTTACAATGATTTTTATAACTCATTTTTATTTTTATAACAAATCATTTATAAACAAATCATACTCATACTTTTTTAAATGTGAAATTAATTTTAAAATATGCACTTGTGGAATTTGTCTGCAATGGATGAAATAGTGGTGTGAATAAAATTCTGAAAAGTAAAGCTGTATCAAATTATAAAGTTACAGAAGAATGGAATTTGCTATGTTAGTTGAATTTAAATTACCCGGAATCTTTCTGCCTTCGCTGTTGCTATACCACCAAAAGAAAGCCAATTATGAACAGCGTCCTGCAAACAAAAACTTGCTTGTAACAAGGTTTATTGATTGATTGGTACAGACTTTAATGGCATATTTGTTACCAAATGAATCTAAAGCAAACCAGTATGAAGGGTAGTTTTACAGGTTAACTTGTTTTCAAATTAGCAACTCTGTAAAAGGGATCATCCAGCTGTACTGACACTACATGTTCTTTCTCATAGCTTGTTATTTGGTTGTAACAGGCAGTTAAGATAAAAACACTTGTAACACTGCTTAATTTTTATGCATGGTAGCCCAGTTACATGACTATAACATTTTTCCACTACTTTTTTTACACTGTAATCTTGGTTTAGAAAATTATTTACCAAGATTTTGGGATGTTGTATAGGAATATCATATGGAACAACTAAAGCCAAATGTATTGTTTCAGAAGAGAGTGTATACTCTTACTGAATCTTTTCCTGCACTTATTGTTTGATTTGATATTTCCTGTATAGTGCAATGACCATCATGACAACATAGCGTCCTGTAACTCTTTCTATATAATTCCACTCAGATATTCACACTTTTATTTTTGTAAGTTAATGCAGAAGACAATACATATTTACATCTATTTCTGATACTTCCAATTTTAAGGAATAATCATGGAGTCTATACTGTTACATAGAAGGTGCTAAAAAAATACTTAACAGGGAGTTTAACATTATTCATGCAACAAAGGAGCTGAAGTTTATTGCATTTTTAACAATATGTTAAAACTTATACAAGCATTTATTTCTTTTATTACAGATGTAAATTAATGACCAGTTCCTAAAGTATTGAAAGATAAAAGTCACGGAAAAAAGTCTCAGTTCATAGTGCCAAAGTATTTTGTTAATATTGATAAAATTCAATTAAAAAAAGATTACTCATGTTATTATGTAGAATTGATGCTAAAATTCTATATTAGAAACAAGTATCGATTAATTGTGTTAGGTAGAATTAATAAACAGTCGGGCGGAAATTTATTAAATGCATAAAACATAACAAAAGCCAGGGCTGTATTTATTCCTCCATTTAAAAAATTGTGGCTTTTCTATCCAACTGTCTTCAAATCTGTAAATTCAGAAAAAACTCCAAAATTGTAATTTTTTAGAGAGAAGCATTTCCATCCTAAAAAAAAAATAATAATAAAAATAACAATAATAATAAAAAATAATAATAAAAAAAATAATAAAAATAAAATAAATAAAAAAAAATAAAAATAAATGTTAAAAAAGAATTGAAATACAAAATTTGTGCATTTTATGCAGAAAGTGAAAAGAAAATCATTATTTCATTATAATGTTAATTATAAAAACAGATCTGCTTATCAGGTTCAATGTTCCTTCTAACCTTCTTCGGGAACATGCAAGGACCTGACTCGGAACAGAGAGCTTACTAAAGCTATGTTCAAAACTGTGGGAAGTGAACAGGATACACAAGAAGGGTATACAAAAACCCTTTATTTTTCTCTATTTACAAAAACTTCCGTACTTCGCAATACACAGACCCGCTACTCGGGGTCTAACGTAAAAATATAAAAAATAGAACTAAACTCTAATTTAACTTTAAAATAATAAACGTGGAAGATTGGCCTTATATTAACAGGAAGCGTATGTAGTACAGAGAACTGTGAACACTACAATACGTTTAAATTTATCAAGAGGATTAAAACCTCTGGCCTGGAAGGCAACAAGCAACTGCGTAACTTCTAAGGTAAGCGACCTGCTTCGAACTCACTGCTTCCTCTCTTTTGCTTGGCAAAAAGCCACAACTTAAGTACTTGGCGTTCGCCAGACAAACTTTGCATAAAAACCTTAACGCTTATAATTCTGGCCGGAAGTAGAAAATAAGAAGTGATAGTAAAGATTTAACATAAAATAAACGTTAGTAAAACTTAAGATCCTTACATACTTCCCGCCAGAGTTAATTAGTTTGAAACTGAGGTCTAAAACGACCTTGTTGAAAACTTTTAGCTCTAGAATCTAACGCGAGGCCAATCTTTTACAAATATTTTTCGCTAGAAACTAGAAATTTAAAAGAAAGAAATTTGTTTTTACAATCGCAGCTCCCAGGATACACAATTTTTTTTTTTCATCTGTACTGCATCCAAACAGGAGCTCTTATTCAAATCTGGTTCCTTCCAGAGATCTGGAAGGAAAACTAGTTTAATGAAATGTTACACAATGAAATGGCAAGTAACATGTATAATTATACTTTTCTTAACATTCTTATTTCATTCATGACTATTTTAATTATCTCTCCCCGTGCTCTCTGACATGTGTTGTAAAAGAACACCAAACACGAATGTGTTTCTGTCTACGTGTTCCACACTTCCTCCTACAATCAAAACACTAACGTGTTATAATTCAACATAACAAGACCTCTTAACACACCCTAATTTCAACTCTAAACCCTGAGGTACTATTCTAAAAGTGGCTAACTCTAAAGTGTAGCGTCAGAGAGCCTAACTACATCATTCAACCTTTAACACATATTCGCCATGCTTTAGTCTTTTTACAGTCACACGAATAAAAAAAAAATTTAACATTCACTTTTACCATATCACGGTATTTCTTAACATTTAAAATAACAGTTCACATTGTATATAAGAACATATTAACATGCCGTTAATTTTACACATTTGAAAACATACATTAGTAGTACATTGTTAACTTCTATTCTTTTCAAAGCAAGTGCCAATTCGTTCTACATTGAAATACTACATTTCAAAAAGTCTTTCAGACTAAAACTTCTTTCTTGCTAGAATGTTTTAAATAAAATTTATACAATAACTTTTTACAATATTTAAGTCTTTACACAACGCTATTATACATCAACTTTAGTTTTACTCGCGAGTAATTGAAAAACATAATACCAAAATCGGTAACAACTCATTTCTCGCCCTTTTGGCGATAAAGGTAGACCTCGCATGAGGTAAAACTTCTTGAAATCAGCCACTTGCAGTAAGAATGAAAGATTAACTTAAGTTTTCAAAGTAACATAAAATTTTACTTATCTTTGTGATATTCGGACATCCTTTTCTGGGCCCAGTCCTTAAAGATATTGCAGATAGTTGTGTGATTTATCCTCCTTCTTGTACGGGCTCGCCCTTCAGTGCCTTCTTCTGGAAGCTTCCTTTTTTCACCAATTCGGTCACCCTTGAATACCTTCTTTTTCTCCTCTGCTTATGGTCTTGGCCGTTTGATGGCAGCTGGTCTTGGCGGAACCGGGAAACTTCTTTTGTGTTCCTGCTTGGACCTCGTTGCTGGCCGTTCAAATTTTCCTTGTGTCTTTTCCTCCGCCGCTGATGGCCCTTCCACAGTTCGGCGACATTTGCTGCGGAGAGTCCTATCGGATGAGTAGATCTTCCGTTTTAGAGCCGGGTTATAGTTGCCGTCATTTCTCCTGGTTCTCTTCACATACGTCGTCCTTCTCCCTTCTTCATTCTGGGGGTGTTCGTGAACTCTCTTTTCTGGACGGTGGAACGGCTTCTTTTCCTTGCTACCTTCAATTTTTCCGCGGAGAAATTTCCTTTTCACTTGCTCCTGCCTCTTAATGGCTTGCCCTTGTACTTGTCGTTTTTCCACCTCTGGAGCTTGTGCCTGCGGTGTCTGCCGTGCCGGATCCTGCAAAAGATCTGAAAATATTTGCATTTTATTGCGATCGAAGTAGGGTTTGATTTGATCAATGTTTGCGGAGCAGGTTTCACCATTTCTGGCTTTTAACACTACTACAGCGTGAGTTATTTTTTCTATAACATATGGTCCTTCAAATCGTGGAAAAAATTTGGCAGTCTTATCTTCTGGTGCTGAAGAAAGTGAATGCTTAATTTTTAAAACTTCCTCCCCTACTTTATAAGTTACTCCCCGTCGTTTCAAGTCGTAATATAATTTTTGTTTTCTCTGTGCTACTTCAGTATTCTTCTTTGCTTCTTTAATTAGTTTTTCTATATCACCCATTTTAAATTCTGGAGCTCTTTGTTGCACATAAAATAATTAATCTAACGGCGTTATACTCTTTCTGCCTAGAAATAACTCAGCAGGAGTTTTGCCCGTTGTATCATGTTTTGCGGTCCTAAGGGCGAAAGCAAATTCATTGACATAGTTATCCCAGCTTTTATGAAAATTTTTAACATAACTACGGATAATTTTCACTATATTTCTATTGACCCGTTCCGCTATATTTGATTGCGGCCGATACAACACCATTTTTAAATGACGTATGCCCAGTTTTTGGCACATGTCCTCAAATATATTACTTACAAATTGACGACCATTATCCGATATAACTTTTAGGGGCGCCCCGTATTTTAAAATATATTTATTTAAAATAGAATCAGTAACTAATTTCACGGAGGCTCGTTTTAAGGGAACAATTTCGGTCCATTTACTAAAATGATCAACCATAACAAGGAGATAGCGACTTTTGTTTAACTGACATTTTGGGAAAGGGCCCAATAAATCGATGCCGATTATTTCATTTGGAAATTCGGATTTAATACTATTTAGAAACCCGGCCGGGCGGAAATTAATACAATTAACTGCTTGACATGTTGGGCAGGACTGGACATACGCCCTTGTTAACTTTTGCAGTTCAGGAAAGTAGACTGCCTCGCGTACGCGTTCTATAGTTTTTCGAATACCAGCATGAGAAGCTAAAGGGCTGTCATGGAGCTCCTGCAGGATATTTAATCTAAGACTAGCTGGGATAACAGGTCGAAATTCGTTGTTGGAATTCGTAGTTTTTGTATAAAATAATAGACCATCTATTAGTTCGTAATGGGCCGCCCTATTTCTTATCGCCACAATATCTTGGTGGCTAAAATTTTCAGGATCCTTCAAATACTCATAAATGCTTCCAAACTCAGGATCCTTACCCAGTTCGGTTATTACAGTTTCTCGGGAATTTATTGTACATGCTGTAAGCATAGCCACCTTTACGGTATTACCTTATTCGTCTATTTTAATTCTTGATAGGGCATCTGCTACGATATTTTCCTTTCCGGGGGTATGCTTGATTACCAGATTATATTCTTGCAGCTTGAGTGCCCATCTTATTAACCTTGGGGATAAATTTTTCCCTGAGGACAATCTAGTTACCGCCGCATGATCAGAGTACACTGTTATCGGCGCCTTTCCAAAATAGACTCGGAACTTTTGCACTGCTAACAGAACTGCAAGTGCCTCTCTTTCGGTCGCGGAATAGTTTCTTTGTGTTTGATTTAAAGTTCGGCTAAAAATGCCACGGGCTGCTGATTTTGCGAAAGTACCGTTCCTACCGCATAATCCGAAGCATCCGCTGAAATTTCTAAATTCTCATCCTTTTCAGGAAATTTCAACACAGGGGCTTGCGTTAATGCTTGTTTTAATTTTTCGAAAGCACTATTGGCTTCAGCCGTCCACAAGAATCTTGCCTTTTTCCTTTTTTATTTTAACAATGGCTCAGCGATAGCCGCAAAATCTTTTATAAAGGACCTATAATATGTACAAAGTCCTAGAAAAGAAGAGAGCTTCTTTGCCGTGTTTGGAGTCGGATACTTTTGTACAGCGATTATTTTTGATTCATCTGTCTCGATCCCTTTTTGCGATATTTTGTAACCTAAATATTTTAATTCAGGGGCTGCAAATTTGCACTTTTCGACATTAACTTTTAGACCGGCCTCATTTAATAAAGAAAACACCTGTCTTAAATCCTGTATATGTTGGTCGAGATTATCACTAGTAATAATGATATCGTCTAAATAGATAAATGTGGACTTTCCAAGAACAGGTCTTAACACAATGTCCATGCATCGCTGAAATGTTGCTGGGGCGCCTGAAAGGCCAAACGGCATACGCAAAAATGCATAAGTGCCAGACTTGGTTATAAAAGCAGTCTTAGGCACGTCCTCAGGCCTGACCCCTATTTGAAAATAACCATTGGTTAAGTCTAAAGTCGTCATAAATTTGGTTGATTTTATGTTCCTTAAAATTTCTTCTATGATCGGTAACGGATATACCGGATATTTCGTTATGGAATTTAATTTACGGTAATCAATAGCGAATCTCCACCTTTTTGGATGCTCCAAAGGATAATCATTATTTTTCTTACATAAAACCACCGGACTAGCATAACTACTTGAGATAGGCGTTATGATCTTTTTACGTAGCATATCGGTAATATGCCATTCTATAATTTTTTCCTTATTCTTATCATACCGGTATGGTTTTTGACGAACCGGCAATGCATCTCCGGTGTCAATACTATGGTTAGTAACCTGAGTAAATCCTGGAATATCACTAAATAAGGAAGCAAATTCACTTACCACTTGTCGGATTCTTCCTTGCTCGTCAATAGGGAGGTGGTCAAGTTTTAACATCGGCGGTTCAGCGTTTTCTGTACGAACTGGTTTCATTGTCAGCTTAAGGGACGCTTCATTAAAATCCAGCGTAGCTTGTGCTTCTGAAAGAAAATCTATTCCTAAAATTATATGTGCTTGCAGATTCTTTACTATAAAAAACATCACCTTTACTTGTTCGTCCTTGATACGGATATACAACGGTACTTTACCTATGCACTTACATTTTTCTCCTTGCGCCGCTAACACTGTCGTATTATCCGAATTATATATGCGGTATTTGCGAAAATACTTCCTAAAAAAATCTTCTGCCACACAGGAACACTGCGCGCCGGTATCCAGGAGTGCGGTGGCTGGGATATTATTCACCAACACTTCAATCTTCGGAAGAGTCAAATTTTTCACCATTACTGTATTTAACTTGTAGGAAGAGGGGTTTTCGTGGCCTTCGGATTTCCGCACCCTCCCGTCAGCAGAAATCCGTTTTAGTTTAAATTGTTTTTCATTTCCGTGCTTTCCTTCTTTTTCCCCTGGCCTTGAGACTTTTTTCCTGGATTGCTATTGAACTGTCGACGTTCGCCGGCTGTTTTTGAATGCTCGGGTTTCCTTGCCCACTGATTCGCTTTGCCTCCGTAGCCGTATGCTTGAGTTTGCTGTAGTCTTGGCTTACCAAATTGGTTTCGCTGTTGATATTGGCGTCTTCTTTCGACGTCCGCCGTTCTTCTACTTTCAAACTGGATTGCTAGCTCAAATAACTTTTCGAGTGTAGTCGGATTTCTTAATTCAATAAAGTCTTGCACTTGGGGCAGTAACCTCGGCAAAATCACTTGAATTATTTCAGGATCCGGACGGTTTCCATACAAGAGTTTGAAGACGTGAATTTTTCTTAAAATAAAGCTTGAGAGGTTTCGGATTCTTTGTTGATATATATTAAAAAGTTCCGTTTCTAATTTCGCACGATCCCTTACAACAGGGAAGGCTTTTAGTAGGGCAGTCTTGAAATTTTCGTAAGTACAGGTGGGACTTCCTGCTTGACCGAAGAGACTTCTGCCTATACATTTGAACCAGTTAAGCGCTTGGCCCCTCAAAGCGCTGGTAGCTAAGGTAACTTTTTGAAACTCGTGCACGGGGTAGAGCATGAAGTGGTCATCCAATTTTTCCAAAAAACTGGTTACCGGTGAGTTTCCATTAAATGTTGCTTCTGGTTTCATCGAAGCGCGCATGGTCTGGACGATGTAACCAAATCCTTGCAGGGCGGCAGCTGGCATTTCTGGATTCTGAGCCGTTTCTGCAGGCAGCACAGGTTCTTCTTGAAACTCGGCCATGGTTATTCTTCTTCGTTGGGCGCCACTATCAGGTTCAATGTTCCTTCTAACCTTCTTCGGGAACATGCAAGGACCTGACTCGGAACAGAGAGCTTACTAAAGCTATGTTGAAAACTGTGGGAAGTGAACAGGATACACAAGAAGGGTATACAAAACCCCTTTATTTTTCTCTATTTACAAAAACGTCCGTACTTCGGAATACACAGACCCGCTACTCGGGGTCTAACGTAAAAATATAAAAAATAGAACTAAACTCTAATTTAACTTTAAAATAATAAACGTGGAAGATTGGCCTTATATTAACAGGAAGCGTATGTAGTACAGAGAACTGTGAACACTACAATACGTTTAAATTTATCAAGAGGATTAAAACCTCTGGCCTGGAAGGCAACAAGCAACTGCGTAACTTCTAAGGTAAGCGGCCTGCTTCGAACTCACTGCTTCCTCTCTTTTGCTTGGCAAAAAGCCACAACTTAAGTACTTGGCGTTCGCCAGACAAACTTTGCATAAAAACCTTAACGCTTATAATTCTGGCCGGAAGTAGAAAATAAGAAGTGATAGTAAAGATTTAACATAAAATAAACGTTAGTAGAACTTAAGATCCTTACATGCTTAATATTTTTTGTAACAAAAACTTAAAGAAATATTTTTATTCTATTGCATGTCCAGTGATATTAAAAATTGTTTTAAATTTTGATTTTAACTTGAAGATGCCCTAGAGGAGTTGCACGATATCTAAAATTTCTCTGAAAATTAGTTTGAAAACCTTCAAACTACTTGAAAACTTCAAATTATGTGAAAAAAGAAATGTAGATGTAAACAGCAGTGATTAAAATGTTTTAATGACCAAAATATTTTCATTCCATCAGATTATTTGTTTATTTTGAAGAAGACATTGTAGAGACATTAGGATTTTTTTTGGAAGCTGAGAGACGTGAAAAACGAGCAATGCCCTCTCCGCGACTAGAACCATGGACCTCCCGAATATGTGCCGAGGCATGCTACGAAGGCAGGAGAAATACCTTATAAAACAATCCGATAATGAGATAACAAGTAGAAGATAAGAATTTTTTTCTTCTGGAAAATTTAAAAAAAAAAATTCATATTGCATATATACAAGCCTATACCATAAATTATAAGTATATAAAATTGTTGGATTATCTAATGGGGGGGGAAGTAATAAATGTAAATATTTCAATAAATGAATAGATAAAAAATGGCCTTAAACAACCTCATGTTTAAATTACTTGGAGAAATTAATGCCAACAAAAACATTATTATTGAAACAAATGTAGATAATAAACACAAATTGCCTAATGTATTTAATTTGAATATCTGAATCACAGAATTTTCAAATAGAAAGGTTTCACTGAATAATGACCGGGTAAAAGATAAGTTATTATGATGGAATTAGCCTTTGGGTATCGGAAATGGACATGTAGTTGAAGAACGAAAGCTTGCTTTAAATTACAGAGATTTCTGATACATTAATTTAATATATTTTTAAAAATATTTTAATAATATAATACTTTTCTAATACATTTATTTTATTATCCAAAATTATTTTCTAATTAACAGAAAGGTACGGCGTAAGTTTCAGTGATTAATTATCAGAAAGGCTTCTTCTGAATGGTTTAATAATAATAATACAAGGAAATAAGCTTATTTTACACATGCCTTATGGCATAAGAAAAGAAACTTTTGAAATATATTAAAAACTAAAAAGATTTACATATACCATAGAAATGATTTTTAACTCTAAACAAAATTACTGGTTATCGTTTCGGAAACAAAATTCAATACTTGCCCATAGTAAGAACAACTTGTGAAAGATTTTTTGCCAAACTGCGAATCATTGCGTAAGGAAGAAAATTTCCAAAAGCCATTTTGAAATTTTTAATAATATGACTAATAATCATAAGATACTACTTTTTGATCCATAACATGGGATGTTTGAACTAACTAAGAAAAAACTTTAAATTGCATCAGTATTATAACGAGCTAATAAATTTTAAATCACAAAATACAGTGAACCATATGTAAGACAGCCAGACACAGCTGCTATAAAAATATTTCTACGGAAGTGGTTGTCTTAGGGAGGGGATAATTGATGCCAATGTTGTTAAATTACCACTTTTGTCGTTCTGGTACAGTTTTCTGTCTACACATTTTGAATCTGAAATAATGCATTCAGCACGGCATGCACACTGGGTGTAAGGAAAGAGAAGCAACAGAAAGAAACTGGAGAGTATGGTTAAATGATAAAAACCAAATCCTTAATACCACTATTGACAGAAAGAGACTAAAATGCAAATAAGAAGCAAATTTCCTTAAAAGCTAACAATGAAGAAGGATTAAAATTAGAATCAATGATTAAAACCATGGGATTTTTATTGATATAAAACATCAAATGCCAAATGAAGTGGTGTCTCCCCCCCCCAGTATAATTTTTCGATGTGGAGAAATGGAAAACATGATTTTTTTTTAACTAGCAATCCTAGGCAATACAGAATTTATTAATTTTTCTTTGAACATAATTTTGTGTTGTTCAGTACAAAATTTAGGTCACGCATCTCTGCTGTTTGGGGGAAATTTAAAAAAGAACTCTGTGAACATAATTTAAAAAAAAAAAAAAAAAAAAGTACGGGTCACTAAAATAAATAAAAATTCAGATTCCTTCCTTTCTTGTGTTCTAACATATGTAATTATTACTTCAGTAGATTCTAATATTTATTTTATAATCATGCATTATTACTACTTAGGCAACAATACAGACATATATAAATTTTCACTATTTTTTACTGTCATTACATGCACAATTGCTGTTTTTTATTAACAAGAGAATTGAACAAAGCATATTGTTGCGTGCGTACGGGTTCGTTATGAAATGAATGCACAAGTCCGATGAAAAAAAATGAACAAAAATTTATTATTATCACAACAAAAATGCTTAAATTTTCTCAAATTATCACGCAGTATTACAATATCTCACAGTAGTTTTCTTTTAACTACTCAAATGTCCAATAGAACGTAATTCAAAACAGCTAAAGAACGCTAATCCACGAATTCGCTACAATCAACAACAGTAGTTTTTTTAAACAACAACAAACTAAGCAACTACTACAAACTGAGATGTTTTCCTCCTTTTATAAGATTTTAAAATCACGCGCTAGAATTTTCCAGTACTTTCTCGAAATCAAAAAGAGATATTTATTTATTTAATGCACGCGCTCTTGTATTTTCAATTTTCCGGCTTAGCTTTCTTTTAATATTCGTCACGCGCTGCACTGCGCGAGAAATAAAACCAATTAATTTATAACTGAACTAATATTAGCTTTTTAAATACCAAATTCGTAACACTGCCCCCTTCCCAAGGACTGCACGTCCCGGGCAGTACAATCCCTGGACAGGAAGCTAAATTTACTACTGTGGCATAAATGCAACTGAGGCATAAACATTACATTACAATATCAAACAATATAAACAATAAATGCAATAACTAACTTGAACAAATCAAATGCTATCAAATACTAAATACAAAACAAATACTAAATACAAATCAAATACTAAATACAAATCAAATACTAAATGCAAATCAAATACTAAATACAAATCAAATCAAATACACATTTATAAACAAAAAGGACCATGGTCTTATACTATTTACAATTATTTACATTATGTACTATGGCCATAGTAATGTGCTAACCTGTCGTAATGAACGACTTTAGGTTTAGAGTTCGAAGACTTACGAATCCGAACCACGACGTCATTCAGCCTGTTTAGGACTGTGTACGGGCCATCCCAAGGTGACTGTAATTTCGGACAAAGTCCTTTCCGTCGAGTCGGATTCCACAGCCACACCTTGTCTCCTTCGTGGAATTGATGTTCAGTAGCTCTTGTGTCGTATCGGGTCTTCATCTTCTCCGTCGCCAAGTTGACTCGCTCTCGTGCAAAGTTGTGCATCACTTCAAACCGGGCCTGGAGATCTTGAATATATTCCTCAGACGATGAAGGAGCATCCGAAGGGCGGCCAAACAATAGATCACAAGGCAGACGAAGATCACGACCGAAGAGCATTTGTGATGGAGAATAGCCGGTAGTGTCGTGGACAGCACTGCGGTAAGCCAGTAAAAAGAGTGGTAATTTCTTGTCCCAGTCCTGTTGGTTTCTGGAAACCACTAATGAGAGGTTATTAAGGATGGTTCGATTGAACCTCTCTACCATGCCGTCCGACTGGGGATGCAATGGCGTCGTTTGAGTTTTGTCAATGCCGAGTAGTTTGCATAGTTCTTTGATTACTGCCGAGGTAAAATTCCTTCCCTGATCGGAATGTAACTGAAGAGGCACTCCGAACCTGGAAATCCAGTGCTGTATCATTACCTCAGCTACTGTGACAGCCTCTTGATCAGGAACAGGGTACGCTTCAGGCCACTTGGTGAAGTAATCAATGACAACGAGTATGTATTTGTTGCCATCAGCAGTTCGTGGCAGAGGTCCTAAGATGTCAAAGGCGATACGTTGAAAAGGCGCCCCTACGTTGTAACGTTGCAGCTTGCCTCGGCTGCGTCTCTTCGGTCCTTTCCGACCTGCACAGGCATCGCAGGATCGGCACCACTTTTGCACGTCATCCTTTGCATTATTCCAGTAAAAGCGCTCACGAACTCTCTGTAAGGTCTTCATTATTCCAAAGTGACCTCCCGTAGGGCTGTTATGTAGTTCTTTAAGGACATCAGGAATGCGGGATCTTGGAAGTATCAGCTGCCATCGGAACGTCTTCCCATCATCCGATTCAAATTTCCGGTATAAGACGCCGTTTCGAATGTGAAGTGAATCCCAGAGTGCCCAATACTGTTTGGTTGTAGGACTACAGATAGAAATGCCAGGTAGGTTTTCTGGTTGATGACTCCATTAAATCAATTATCGGTTTAATGTCGCGGTCTTCCAGCTGGTCTTTCCTGACTTCATCATCACTCCACGGTTCTCGATCAGCCGATGTTGATGTTGTAATTTGTCTTGCGACCGGAGTCAGCAGCTCGTATTTCGCTTCCACCCTGGAACAATATCGGCAGCTTTCTTGGCAAGATCTTCTAGACAGGGCGTCGGCGTTTCCGTGTGATGATCCCTTACGATGACGGATAGTGATGTCATATTCTTGGAGTTTCTGTATCCACCTGGCTATTTGACCCTCAGGATTCTTGAAATTTAAAAGCCAGGTCAATGATGCATGATCGGTGCGGAGCAGGAATTTTCTGCCATATAGATAGTGATGGAACTGTTCTACGGCTTTGACTATGGCGAGCAACTCTTTCCTGGTGACACAATAATTCCTCTCCGGTTTAGACAGGCACTTGCTCCAGTAGGCCACTACACGTTCTTGGCCGTCTATTTCTTGGGACAAAACAGCACCGACACTTTCATTGCTCGCGTCGGTGTCAAGAATAAATGGTCGGTCGAGCTGAGGATACGTCAGGATTGGAGCAGATGTTAAAGCCTCCTTTAAGTTGTTAAATGCATCCTCGCATTCTTTTGTCCACAAGAATCTTTGCTTGCTCTCTGTCAGCTTGTGAAGGGGTCTTGCGATGGAAGAAAAGTCCTTCACGAATCTCCTATAGTAGGTGCAAAGCCCTAGGAAGCTTCTCAGCTGATGGACATTTTCAGGACGTTTCCAGGATTTAACCGCTGATACCTTTTCAGGATCAGTGCGCACACCTTCTGCAGAGATGACATGTTCCAGGTAAGTCACTTCCTTTCGGAACAATTTGCATTTAGCGGGACTCAGCTTCAGATTGGCTTCTTTCAGTTTCTGAAGCACCTTCCTAAGATTTTCTAAATGTTCTTCAAAACTCTTTCCGACGATGATGATGTCGTCCAGGTATATCAGGCAGGCTTCGTAGGAAAGACCTTTCAAAACAGTCTCCATAAGACATTCGAATGTTGCCGGCGCATTACACAGTCCAAACCTTGAATTGCCAAAGCCCTTGTCCCGTAGTAAATGCCGTCTTTTCTCGGTCTTCAGGCTGTATTTCTACCTGCCAATACCCACTCTTTAAATCAAGTGTTGAGAACCACTTGCTTCCAGAAAGAGTGTCTAGAATGCCGTCAATTCTAGGAAGAGGGTAACTGTCTTTCTTCGTAACCTCATTCAACCGGCGATAGTCAACGCAAAATCTTGTTGAGCCGTCTTTCTTTCTGACGAGAACGATGGGAGATGCCCATGGACTCGCTGAAGGCTCGATGACATCGCCTTCTTCCATATCTTTTAACAGTGTTCGCACCTCTTCCTGTTTAGCAAACGGTAGACGTCTTGGATGTTGCTTGATCGGGGGATGATCGCCGGTATCTATTCTATGTTGTGTCAAACTAGTTCGACCCACGTCAGAAGACGAGCAGGAGAAAACAACTTGAAGATCTTTGATGACGCGATTGGCAGCATTCTTCTCTTCATCGTTCAATTGCGCATTCTGCAATAACTCCGATGTAATGCTCTCTGATGAGGACACGGATTCTTGGATATTGCTCTTTCTTTCAACGCTGGTTACTGGAGTACATGCTGCAACCACGTCGCCTTTCTTAATAACTCTCGCCTTCTCAGTTACATTGGCAACTCTCACCGGGATAACCATTCTCGATAGGTCGACGAGTGTTGAGGCTACTAGTACTCCTTTCGGGCTATTACAGTTATTGGGATATTCTATGATGCCGTAGCGGAAATCTCTGTTTTCGGCTATAGATCCAGGGAGTAAAATTTCTGTTCTTGCCGGTATTGTGATATTGTCTTGTGCTATGATTCTGTGGACAGATTTAACTTCTTCATTATTAATTCCAAATAACGTTATGTCCTCAGACGCAGAATGCAATTCGTTATTTTTAAAGTCCAAGGAAAAATTGTATTTCCTTAGAAAGTCCAATCCGAGTATGCAAGAATCAGTGATCTCTGCTACATATGCCGTGTGATGGTAAGCGGCACTTCCAAACGTGATGTTAGCATTTACTTTTCCATCGATGTTGATCTTCTCACCGGACACAGTCTGTAGGGTAACGCAGGGCGGCGTCCAGATAAGTTTGCTTTCCAGTTGTTGAGCCAAATCTTTTCGGATGATGGTAACGTTGGCTCCTGTGTCTATCGTCATATTGCAGGGGACTCCGTTAATATGTCCTATTATGAAAAGTCCATTACTGCCGCCTCTCACTGCAGAAATCTGAAGCGCTTTAAACTGGGGCTTTTCATTATCTGGCAACCTCCGCCCCGCGAGATGGCCACTAATTAGTTTCCCTGCTGCTTGTTAGAAGCGGTCTTAACATCCGTACCCTGGGGTATTCTGCAGTTTCGTCGTATGTGTCCTTCAGCACCGCAGTTCCAGCACTTAACGGTCGGTTTCTTCTCACCAATATTCCGTCTCAAGGCGTTCAGTTGTCTAGTTAAATCGTCTAGACGAGCGGTGACTTGATCCCCTGGCTCCTGGACTTGAGCAGCTCTGACTGGGTGGCGGTCTCGACGAGTGGCTTGCTGGGCTGCCTCGAATTTCATGGCGTACACTAGAGCGCTTTTTAAATCTTTTACATCCGCCATTCGTAGAGCTTTTTGTATTTCAGTATCCCGGATGCCATCGATGAAATATTGCAGGGACAGGATTTCCCTTGTTTCTGTCGGGCACTCCGAAAAGGCGTGATGTGACAGCCTTTCAACATCCGTGGCGAGCTCCTGAAGTGATTCAGTGGGCTTCTGTTGACGGGATTTTAATTGAAGCCTGCTGTAGTCTTTTAAACATTTCTCGCCAAAGCGCAGCTCCAAAGCGCCGGACAGAGCTTCGAAATCTAACCTTTTGTTTTCGGGAAGAGTCTGAAGGATATCCGCTGCGTCGGCTCTTAAAGAAGCGGCGAGATGACAGGCCTTAGCTTGGGAATCCCATCCATTCGCATCCGCAACGATAGAAAACTGGGTCTTGTACACTTGCCAGGATGTCTTCCCATCATATGTGGATAGCTTCAGAAATGGACGAGCAGGCATCGGTAAGAATTTAAAATCATCATTCTTGCTCCCTGCCGTCGCTACGAATTTCTTTAACGTTTCCATTTCTTTGGCAACTGCAGAAACTCTCTCATCAATTTGTTGTTCGACTTGGTGTTGGACGGCACAAACTCTTCCTTCAATTCGTTCCTCCACAGCCGAAACTCTCCCTTCTATATGTTCTTTTACAGAAGAAACTTTTTTTTCTATTTCTTCTTTCACCGAAGAAACTCTTTCTTCTATTTGATCTTTTACGAAAGAAACTTTTTCTTCAATTTGTCCAACTTTATTTTCAACTGTGTCAATTCTGCCTTCCATAGCTTCAAATTTATTTTCTATTATGCAGGTAATTTCTCTTTTCATTTCTTCTTGACATGCTTCAATCTTTTCTTGACCAGCTTGAACGGCTTTCATTTCGTCCTTAACGGATTCCTGGCCCAATTTCATTTCTTCCTTAACGGATTTCACGGCCCCTTCCATCTTTTCTTGGAAAGCAGCAAATGCAGTCATCATTTGCCTGAATTGTTCTTCCATCGCTCTTGTTATTGACATTCAAACCCCACTTCTGACACCAAAAATTGTTGCGTGCGTACGGGTTCGTTATGAAATGAATGCACAAGTCCGATGAAAAAAAATGAACAAAAATTTATTATTATCACAACAAAAATGCTTAAATTTTCTCAAATTATCACGCAGTATTACAATATCTCACAGTAGTTTTCTTTTAACTACTCAAATGTCCAATAGAACGTAATTCAAAACAGCTAAAGAACGCTAATCCACGAATTCGCTACAATCAACAACAGTAGTTTTTTTAAACAACAACAAACTAAGCAACTACTACAAACTGAGATGTTTTCCTCCTTTTATAAGATTTTAAAATCACGCGCTAGAATTTTCCAGTACTTTCTCGAAATCAAAAAGAGATATTTATTTATTTAATGCACGCGCTCTTGTATTTTCAATTTTCCGGCTTAGCTTTCTTTTAATATTCGTCACGCGCTGCACTGCGCGAGAAATAAAACCAATTAATTTATAATTGAACTAATATTAGCTTTTTAAATACCAAATTCGTAACAATATCAATACTTTTGTATCAGCAATAAGTTTCTGTTTATTAAGACTTTTAAAGTTCTCAAGATGAATTAATTCGAATAATGGAAATAATTGACTGTAGCATAGAGATTTATTCATATTGCGTCCACTCTCGTATACAGCAAGAAAAAAAAAATTAAATATGAAGAGCGGTCCTTATCAATTCCGCAAGATTTTCCATATACAATCTTACCACAATTCCACATAAAACGTAAACAAAGTAAAACGTAAACAAAGTATCGAAACTTCGTAATCGATTACAAAGCGCAAAGTTATCAGCTATTCGTCATCGATGGGGAAAGGACAGTCTGGGCCATCCGAAAAAGCGGCGACCGTTCCTAAAACGTATTCGCCGTACTCCCTGCTGTGACAATGCTGAATCACTATTGGCTGATCTACTTGCTACGCAAAAACGTCACTTGTTTGGTCACGTGACAAGCCGATTGCATGTATTCTGAAGTGTCGTGGAACCGCTGTAAATTGTAATTTGCAGTTTGCTCTATAAAACGTAATTCCACCCCCTAAACGGGTTGCTTTCGACCCTCTAAGGGGAACTTTTAACGTCGCACTAAATAGCGACCAATAATTTTCTTCTCCTCCTTCAGTGTATAACACTGAACTGCTACTACAACCCGCCAACGGGTTTCGCCCCCAGCCCTTTTTGCCCAACTCTCCGGATTGCTTGTCCTAAGGATTTTAATTGCTGTTGATATCAAGAATCAAGGAAATGTATTGCACCTTTTTATTCTTTTCAAAACTTTTTGAATGTTGACTCCTCTCTCAAAATTTATTCCTGGCCCTTTTTAAACACAAAATTTAATTTAAAGACTTTCTAAGAGTTTTCCTTTTTTCTCATGCGGAAGGCATTATCTGAAAAGCTTTTATTTTTATAATTAGGCTTCAAAATTTTCCCTTATTAGATGAACCCCTCTTTTGATGTAATTATTCTATCTCTGATGATGTGGAGTTAAAGGCCTAGCCTAGCGCACTCCGTAAATTAACTTCCTTGATCCTTGATATAAAACGTAATAAATTTTGTATGCATATACAATTCTGAATTAATAATAAACCACTTAAAGGTACAGCTGGTAAAGAATATAGAACACAAACCTCTTCGGACATAACGCTTGAAGTATTTTATTTGGACGGCATAAGATATGTTTACTAGGAAGCAAATTCCCGCAAGCAAAATATATAATTATGTAAAAGAAATTTCGTTACCAGAGCATAAAAGTATCTAATCTTGTACTTTAGATTTTCAAATATCAGAAGTTGTGAAATAATGTAAGAGAATTTTGATTTAACATAAGAGATTCAATTTTGAGGGAGTTGGAGCTTGACATGAAGGAATTTTTAATTTATTTTTAATAAAACAAGATTGGTTTTGTATTTTTGAAAATTTTTGGCAGAAGAACAGTTTAATCTTTTAATATTTCATTGGTATGTTAATATTTTCTGGAACTAAAATTAAAAAAATGGAGGACTGTTAATATTTGCAGTAATAACCTATATTCTGAAAAAGAATATTGTTTTCGATTATTTAAAAATATAGAGCAACTTCTGGTTTGATGTCTGTCTTTTAAAAAGGTACAAAAAGGCAAACTAGAACACTACTTTGTCATTGTCACCAGTAATGTATCAAAAAACATCGTTTCAGTTTTGGATGTGGGTATTCAGTTGCATACTAAGTTATGTGAATCATAGGAAAAAAATAAGCATTCAAAAACTTGGAAACAGTCATTATGGTATTTCTAGGCACAGTTTGTCATGATGAATTAATAATTTCAAAAAGTTGTGTAGTGGATTTGTCATTCGAAAAGCACTTTATAAGGTTGGAATGTGCTCAGAATATCATGATATGCCTTGAATAATAATAAGAAATGCTTACCATCAAGGGTCAGAATTCAATAGAGCCAGGATTGTTGCCTATAGAGAGTGTGGATTATCGTTATATATAAGTGGATTATCATTCTATATGAGCCAGGATTGTTGCCTATAGAGAGTGTAGATTATCGACAGTTGCACTAGTCGATATCCAACCACTGTTAAGCGAATATGGCATGTATGGAATGCTGAGGATTATACTGCACGGCATGCAGGATCTCAATACCATCCCATTATTAATACGCGAGAGGACAGGCATATTGTGAGGTCAGCCTTCCAAATTTACAACCACATCACAGACCATTAGTCAGAAAATGGGCATGTTTGCAGTGTTCCCAGTATCTGCTTGTACAGTGTGTCAACGTTTGCCTCAGCATGGACTATCAGCACAGTGTCCATTACTTTAGCTTTCCTTGACAATGCAGCACAGAGCGAAACGGCTACTGTGGTGTGTCCAACAACAAAGCTGGATATAGAAGGGGCACAATGTCGTCTTTTCAGATGAGTTCCGTTTCTGTGTGCATTATTCTGATGATCGTATAAGTGTCTAGAGGCTCCAAGGAGACCGCACATCGCCTGGTTGCATTCAGTATCGGCATAGGAACCCTAATGTGATGGTATGGGCAGCCAATGAGCACATGGCACACACATCTCTAGTTCGGATCGATGGTAATTTGAATGCCAGATCGGTACATTTCTGACATCTTACGTCCAGTGGTTGTGCCCTATCTTTGAGGCCTGCCAAATGCAATCTTCCAACAGGATAATACAAGACCACATGTTGCACGTTGTGTTCTGACCTTTCTCGATACGCAGTGCATTTGATTGCTGCCCTGGCCTGTACGGTCTCTAGATCTGTCACCCATTGAAAACAACTGCTCATGGTTTGCTGAGGACTGGCCTAGCAACCCTCTCCATCTAATACGATTGATGAAGTGTGTCATAGACTTGAATCAGAATGGAATGAGATGCCGATTTCTGTCATTCAAGCGAAATTCTACTCAGTGCCTAACCAGATAAGGGCCGTTTTACCTGCCAGGTGGAGCAGTTGTTTCGACTGATTTCGCACCCTTGTAAACCCCCAAACTGCTTACAAATTTAATCATTTTGTCTTCATGCCATACTATTTACGTACAATAAATATTTTTTTATTTGCTTTATTTCATGCTGTAGCAATTTTAATGGCTATTAGTGTATTATTGATTAACAGTTATCTAAGAGACTTCAAGAGTAGGTGCTTTACATAGTTTATAAAATTATTGCATATTTCTGTATAAAAAATTATTGATGCAGGATAGATAGCGCCTAAAGACTTCAGGCAGCCATCAATGGAGTTGACAACACATTCATATTAGATGATTTTCTTTTATACGTTTCCCGCCCACCAGTAGATTGCAAACAAAAAAACAAAGTGACTTACAATTACAACACAGCCAGACTGTCCTGAAGTAAACATTAACAATATATACAAAGCCAAAATAATTATATTCGCATAATATGTGCATGACACTTTGTTACTAATAAATATCAGAGTGTCTTGAATCAAATTAATATTTTAACAGATGAAAAATTAAGTTTGACACTATCATAAGTAACTGCAGTTTTTTATTATCATAGTGGCAGGGATATCTTTGAAGATATAATTAATGGCATCATTAAAACAAAAGTAAAACCAGCCACTACTAGACAGTTACAGGATCGCTATATATGTGTACAGTGGTTCTCTGCTTCGAAATCAGAAACTGTCTATTAATGGGGTATATCTGATAATGTGAAATGTCCATTGCTGGAGGCTCGACTTACATTATCATTATGTTGGGAAAATATTTTGCATCATGACATAATTTATGTGCATGATAAGATGCATAAAACTGTTTTGAGTGATATCAGCTGTAAATTTAGAAAGACACTTGGTACACTCCCTATTAAAGTGGCTTTTCCATAGGTCTCAGGTATTGTTTAAGATTACATAAAGCAGTCAAGTTGATTCGTGATGAATTACTAACTCTATCTCAGATTTTATTATACTTATGAAAGCTACAGATCTTATTTAATAAAAAGCACTAGAAATAAACACTGTCTTATTGACTAGCCATTTAGTCGCTCTCATACTATTTGCCATTGTGCATAATGATATAAAACTAATACCTTAGTAGCATTGCTCAGTCAACATCATGATATTCATGAAATTTTCTAAGAGATAAATCAAACAAAAATGTAAGCAAAAGTCTTCTAAAAGATTATCTTCCCTAGAAAATACCAGCCAGATTTAAGATAAAAATACAGCATGTCTTCTGAGAAGAAAATAATTACTTACAATGTTTCCAACACTAATAAAACACCTAATTATATATTAAAATTTCAAATCAAGATTTACACAATTGATATTCAACTAAGTCTTGCATATCTATTATTTGGCTTCATAAAGTAATATATTGTCTAAAATGAAGTAATAATATAAAAACATACAGTCAAAAGTCGTTAATTCGGACACCCATAATCCGGAATGATCTATAATCCCGACCTTAAAGCTAAAACCTTTCTGCGCATGCGCCGCATTGAAACATGCGCATAGGCGTTTACGCGTGCGCGTAAGACCTTTTACCACTGCGCATATGCGTGTGCGCGAGCGCAGAATACGCGTTCGCGTTTTATGTATAACGGACGGTATAATCTAAAGTTATCTAATTATCTATTTCAGTTAATGTTGATGATTGCGTTGTTCCTTAATCTTCGAATTGGATCCGGCTTATTATTTTTTGCAGACTGTAAGAGCAATTTTATAAAAGTAAACTTGAACTTTCGATTATGTCAAATAGAATTTCCGATTCTGGAGCTCCCAAAGGATCGTACAAAACGAAAGTATGTTTCGATGTCTATCAAACAAAAAGTTGAATTGCTGCAAAAAATGGATAAAGAAATGAAGAATGTAACAGAGAGGTTAGTGAAAACGAAAAAATTTCGATTGACAAGTTAGTCGGTATTCTCGGTACAACAATTAACGGGACTTGAACAGCGGAACTTTGTAACTGTACAAGAAATTATGTCTGTTTATAGAATTAAAGAGAAAGTATTATCACATAAAACGAAGCAACTTAAAACAACTTACATTGAAAGAAATGTTTAATAAAGTAAAGAAATAAATATTAAGCTTTTTTTTTTTTTTTTAAATTTTGATACCCTTTAGATTATAATTGTTCTTTATTTCATAAATTAAGGTTTCATATTTTTAATTTTAGAATTTCTGCATGCCATCTTACAAGATTTAAACTGATGATCTATAATCCGGAATCGCCGAAGTCCCGACGAGTCCGGATTAACGACTTTTGACTGTATTAAAAACAATATATTTTTCTTAATGATGATTATTTAAAATTTCTTAATAGAATGGTTTTTCTGAGTAAATGAATTAGAGTTTAAAACAATAAATCTAATAGTGCTATAATAAAGCTTCGTAGGACTAAGGCTATATTTCCTGCTAATTTGTACTTTAGATTTTTTTTCTGCTTTGTGGAACTTTTCTCTTCTTCATAACATCATGCTTTTAATGTACCTTTAAAAGCTAATTAATTAATTTTGACAAGCATTTTGCTTGAGAGATGCTCTCATGGAAGCTACTAAATGATATTTGTCTCATAGCTGCTTTTCCGATTAGAAAATACATGATAGACCAAACCAGCCATGACCTGCCTGAGTTTAACTCTTAATCTTTATGTTTAGTAAAACTCTTAATCTTTATAATAAAATATATCATAAATATATTATACCTACGTAAATATGTATCACAGAACATTTGTTTAAATACAGCTAGGATAACTTCTCTTGTTGATGTTATTTTGCACAGATTTTTTTAATCAACATTGTCTCTGAAGTAATGTGCTATAGCTCTGTTTTGAGATTTAGAATGATGTCAGACAAAACTGGACAAAATTTATATTTTCCTAGATACAAATTTTCCAACTTAATGGAAATAATGCTTACTCATCACATGAAGTAAAATTCTGAGAAGAAAAAAAAAACTTATGAATGCATTTTAATGAAAAATTAATAACAAACAGCAATACAGTCAAAAGTCGTTAATTCGGACACCCACAATACGGAATGATCTATAATCCGGACCTCAAAGCTAAAAACTTTCTGCGCATGCGTAGCGTTGGCGCATGCGCATAGGCGTTTACGCGTAATACCTTTACGGCTGCGAATATGCATGTGCGCATGCGCATAATACGTTTACGCATGCGCGTTTAACGTATAACGGACGGTATAAGCTAAGCTAAAATTATCTAATTCAGTTAATGTTGCAGATTGCGTTGTTCCTTAATCTTCGAATTGGATCCGGGTTATAATTTTTTGCAGACTGTTGGAGCAGTTTTATAAAAGTAAGCTTGAACTTTTGATTATGTCAAATAGAATTTCCAATATATATTTACTAATACGTAAAAGATCTACTAAACAAAAGTATGTTTCGAAATCCAAAATGTGTTTATCAATTTCACGCTGCTCTGGGTGGGGGGGGGGGAATGCCGCGCACTTAATTGGAAGTTGATCTGTCAGCACTATCCTTATCTTCAGGGCAGATGTTTTTATTTTATTTGGCTTATAATTCCTTCTTACTAAATGTAGTATTTCATCTCGATGTACTCCGTCTTTGATATGATTTAAATCAAGTTCCTCGTCATTATAATTCGCTTTCGATAGTGAAGAAAGCGACAGAGAGGTTATTGAAAATGAAAAAATTTCGATTGACAAATTAGTCGGTATTCTCAACACAGCAATTATAGGACTTGAACAGCGGGACTTTGTCACTAAAAAAAAATTATGTCTGTTTAATAGAATTAAAGAGAAAGTATTATCACATGAAACGAAGCAACTTAAACAACTTACATTGAAAGAAATGTTTAATAAAGTAAACAAATAAATATTAAGCTTTTTCTTTTTGTAAATTTTGATACCCTTTAGATCATAATTGTTCTTTATTTCATAAATTATGCTTTCATATTTTTAATTTTGTAATTTCTGCATGCCATCTTATCAGATTTAAACTGATGATCTATAATCCGGAAAAATCGATAATCCGGAATCGCCGAAGTCCCGACGAGTCCGGATTAACGACTTTTGACTGTACCAGTTTCTAGGAAATGATGATTTAAGTGAAAGAAATATTAATTAGAAAATACGTAAACTGACGTTTAACATGTATGTTACAAAAGTGCATAAACGCTAACAAGTTAGGTAAAATGTATTTCATCAAAAAGTAAAATCCTCTATTAATGATTTACTATGAATAAATTATTAGTAGTTATGTGTACATTTGAGAAAGAGTATGAAAATCATCAGTGCAGAGAATATGTTCTACTGATATTATCACTTAACACACTTACCATTTGACTGTTAATAGACAAAAATATGAAAATTTCCACAATTTGTTTGCAGAATGAGTGTGGATGAATCTAAACAACATAGGAACATTTCTTTAGATCAGTTCTCAACCGGTGGTATGCAAAGAAGCAAAGTATTTTTAACTTTTAAATTAAAAAATTAAAACCCAACATCCTGATTGAGTTTTTTTTCGAACACTCCTAAAATTTATGTGATTTGAGCTTTGTTCAGGAGTGGTGGTGGTATTAAAGGTTTTCAATTTTTTTTAGATGGTATGCGTTAGTCAAAAGGTTGAGAACCGCTGCTTTAGATTAAATATTAGAAGAAAATGATAATTGCAGTTTGTCTAATTTGTGGATTTCCATAGTGATTAAATTTTTTTGGGTTAACATTAATATAAATAACTGTTGTAATCATAAAACACTGACAGCTATTAGAAGCATAACATTACAGAAGACAGTATGTAAAATCATATTTATTATGCAGATAACTTTTAATACGTGATTTAACTGTACACGTGTAAGCAAATCAGTTACACTTGAAGTACATGGTTTAAAAAACAGTTAAACTTGGAATATACCTCCTCGTACAACCATTGCATGAAGGTAAACAGATACTTAGATGTGCACCTAGAATATGTGAGAAAATGAGATTTCAATTATTACCAGTGTTCAGCTGATGTAGCCATGGGTAGACTGTGGTGCATAATCATAGGCCTGGTATATTCAGTAGATAAGAGATCTGATGAAATCATAGATCAAGGGATAAATAGATCAGTAAAAAAAATGGTGGGAATTTAAAAGTTGTTTTCTGTTATGTGCCAGACATTCCTTGTTGATCACTAGTTCTAGACAACCTCTAAAGTTAGACAGCAGTGAGCTTCGAAAACCTCAAAGTAATAGTAAATGATTCATCAGATTTTAAAAACACTGCCTTTTCATAAGTAGTATACATACAATAATCAATTTATGGAAATGAACTAGAAACTAAAAAATTACCTCGCGTGCTACAGACATTTTATGAACATTGATCATATAGCACACTTCCAAATGGCTATTGATATCACATTTTTTGTACCCCGAGTTTCCATACTGCATCATCTATCACATTTGAAGTCTTCCATTGGGCAAACATTAAGGAGTGCATTTTTTTACATAATGTACTGGTAATACATTATGTACAAAATGTATCTGGGGCTCACATAACATACACAGCAAAACATTTGTTGTACGTAAAGAAAATTTGGATAATTTCTCATTCTTTATTTGGATTCAATCATTATAATATGCATAATATTTTCAATATTAGAATTTTTAAATCTGATAAATCATTTGCAGTAGCCCTAAACAATGGCACCTGTTCAACTGCACATTAAACATAGAGGCTGTTTTTTTTTGGGGGGGGGTGTTTAATTTATTTGATTACAGTATAGTGTAGCTAAGGGTAGAGATACTTTCAAAGAGAAATTAGCTTATACATATTTCATATATGCGGAAAACTATGAAAACACACATGCAGCCAACCTATTCGCCAGAATGTGAACACAGGTTGAATTATCAGTATTCAGCTACTTTACTGCTAGTTAAGCCAGAGCTAGACATTTTATTACCTAATAGAATAACTGCTGCTTGCAAATTATGATTTCCAGTTCTTGCCAAAATTCTAAAAATTTTGACGCTCCTATGTCTTGCTGCCCATTGCACTCATACAGGTTGCCATGGCCACCGATGAGCATTAAACATGAGGCAACTGGGATGTAATGGACCATACGATTACACTTGGTTTCAGAACTGTATGGAGATGCATAATGCATGACATAATGTGGCATTTTGTTGATGCAGACCAATAATGTGATCCTTGATGGTGTTGATGTATTAAGATTCATCTGGAAAAAATGAACTTATGTTATTTATCCTTGTATTTGCAAAGTTCTATGCACAACTATAGCTGTAGTCACTTATAATGTTCTAACGAGGGTTTAGTTAGGTTATTTAAATATGGCAAAGCACCTAAGGGCTGCTTATTTTTTCTACCAAAGTTAGCTGAAACAATGGTCACTTTAAAAAAATTACTTTAATTTTTTGCTATGTAGCACCTACTTAGTTCTGAACTGAAGAATAATATAACTGAAACAGCCATACATACAGATTATGTTATCTCAATCAATGAGTCAAACTAGTGAGTTCATTCACCAGCTCAGGTAGGAAAACCAGATCAAGTAGGATATTGCTTTTTCTTTTTTAACATAATTAAGTATCAATGTGCTTTAACATTTGAAATGTTCCCCACTGGTTCAAGAGATAATAATTTATTCATATGCGATGTGATAACAACATCTTGAGTTCCAAAACGTTCTTTCAATATTTCTATTGCGGAATCACAATTCTGGTCACTTAAAGCGAAACCGGAAATGGCAGCTAAAGCATTACCGCCAAGTAAGGATTTTAGGTACGCAAATTTTTCAGTTTTTCTCAATCCACTATGATTGTAAATTATATTTTTGAACTGCTTCCAAAAGTCCAACTACTTACACGAATCTCCGTTATAAGTTCCGATTTGCAGACGAGGTAACTTCACTGTTTTCAACTGGAAGTGCAACATTAGCCGTTTCTATCTGATGAACTGTTCTAGAAGATTCTGAATTCTTTTTCAAAAATCGTTGCATTCTTCCTCTCCATATAACAGTTTTATCCTGGTATTCTTGACTTAGCATAACTTCATTCTCAATCTCTTCCGAAGTTACTTTTGTTTCGATTTCGGAATCTAAACTTTTCAGTTCGTTGATTTTTTCAATTAACTGTTCATACAAATCCTCGATTACTTCAATTTTTTTCATTTAGCGGAATATTATTTGCTAAATTTGGTTATCAGTTTCGTAGTTAATTGTCTTACAACTGATCGTTTCTTTTTCAAATTTTCAAGAACGCCCTCAATTTTCGAAATATTCAGTCTGTCAATTTTCTGGTTCGTAATAATCCCGGGTTTCGGCACCATAAACAAAATATGTGTAAGTCTCTAATAAATCAGACTGGATCAAATGTAAAGTAATAAACAGAGGAGCGTTATTCCACACAACGTTTTATTGACAAACACCAAAGACGAACTGATACATATACACTAGTACATAATTATGACATTACAGTTTCTTTTTACAAACACTACCGCCATCTATTGGCAATCTAAGGATTCATAATTATAAACTTAACACTGGCAGTTCAGGTTTATATTGGATCTCACTTGATGGCGCCACTTTAGCGTGGCTACTGGTCGCTACTTTGGAGGAGGCCTTAGATTTCTGAGGCCCAATCGAGAATACATCCTTAGGAATTGTAGCGAATTTCTCCTTTTTGGAGGCTTTAGAAGCGGTTTTTTGTTTATTTGATTTTATAGGGTTTTCCTCAGCATTTTCCGTAGAGGGATCAGTATCCATAGGGAGGGCAGCAAATCTATTGTTACATTCCGTAGTCGGAGAGGCCGGATCTCGTCGTCGCTTATTGCTAACTGGTTGGAATCCTTGGAAATCCATTTTCTTGGGGTCCTTTTACTGGAACTGCTGAAGCAGCACCAGTGGTAGGCTTGTGGGCTAAATCAGGGAAAATAACACTGAAGTTTGGCAAATCCTTCCCTAGAAGGTTAACGAACTTCACGGTTAGCTCATATAGAAAGGTATCACACGAATCCAGGGTGCCATTTTCCTTACGACTCCTAAATTCCTCGTAATCAATTGCGAGTTGCTTTAAGAATGCCATAGTCCGTAAGCCAGTCGGCCGTTTTGCGAAAAAAAATCAGAGAGAAGAAATTCAGTCACACAGAAAAAATAGCAAATACACTTTAAAAGTGCATCACACACAGGGCACTTAAGGCCGCTTTACAGTACCCAAAACGCAAGGTTCAACGGGACCAACCTTCTATTAGCGCCAGCAAATGCAGAAGAATAACACAGTATCAATTCAAAGTCAAGAGCGAGGGGAAAGCGCACCTTCACGCTCGGAAAGCTAACAGTTGAATGGCAGAGGAAAAAAGAGATTTACGCTCCAAAGGTGAGCAACATTTATTCGATTGCAGCGCTCTGATACGCCACCTAGTGGCTAAAAGGTGGAAACATTATTTTCTATAATATATATAGAATACTAATATTTCTACTACAAGTGTCTTTTTTCATTTTTAAGTGCTTTGCTTGTTGATATTCTCAAAATTCCATCTGATAATTAGTGCTATTATGTATATAATAGATATAAATACAATAGACGAATATAATAGATCAATATAGTTTTAGTATATAATGATTCATTATCATTTTTATGGAAAAAAAAAAAAAAAGACACTTTCGACTGCACAGATTTTCTGAAAATCCCAAGTTAAACACATATGAAATCATTTGTTTACAATCAGTGAACGTTAAAATCAGCTACCTGCCGCAATACAATAAAACAGTGACACAATTTCCTACAACAGCCAACAGTTCTCTCTTTATATGAACATGAAATTTTTTTTAAAAAATTTTACTTTTCCTTTTTAACAATGAAATGTCCTTCGATTTCATGCGATCGGGACACTATACAACTTATCTTTAAATAGGAAGCTAAATTTGTAAATTGGATTTTTCAAGTAAAATTCCGTGCATTACCAAATAATACGCTCTTTAAAATTCTCTCTGCTTCAGTAACACAGCGAGAATTTACGCCTCCTTGAACATAATCCAACATTTCGGAAAATCTAAGCAACTCCATTTTTGAATGTACGAAGTCAGATCACAAATCAAAATACCGGTTTTTATCCGCCACATTAATGTGTGAAAGCGCCACCTATAGGTGAATTGAACCGCGGATCCTGCCTGATCACAGTCAAACGAATTTTTATAACTTTACAGAACGTCTGGATTGTTAGCAAATAAGGATATTTAAAAAGAAATAAATTGGAAATTAGTTAAACATGCACTTTAATGCGATCTACTGGCGAAAACTCTTTAGTAGTTAATGACCAGAAAAAATAAGTCATAAGTCATAAAATTAGTTAAACTATTTCGCATAAGCTATGTGCATCTGGCATTTTGTGCATGAAAGCAGGCATTCGCAGATTTGAAAGTTAAATAAATTTCTGAAATTATACAAGAATGATAGAATATTTGCCTTTTTATTTCATTTACAGAAAAGAAGAAAAACTCATTCCCTCCTTCTTTTCTGTTTGAAGTAGGTTTTTATAATAAATGGAAATGAACACTCTGCTGCTTAAAATTAACTTTATTTGCATAGTTGCGTGAAAACATAACAGCAGATAAGTGTAATGAAAAATTAATTTTCCTTGAGATAAATTCCAGCATATTAAATAAGTTATGAATATTATGAAATCATGCCACCTAACCACATAAATAAATGGTTATTAAAAATTAAGATTTAAATCTTGGTACAGTGCAGGGTAAGAACCATTATGCACAAGGATTTTAAATTTGAATGTGTAGAACCATTCAAGCATTAGATGCTGCAATTAAATTTTAACTTGCCATTACAATTTTCAAATTAAATTTTAATCATTAAATATTAAATTTGCATCAAAGTCACGTAAAAAAATTCAGAGTAAATTGCAATTAAATGGGTTTTTTAAATAGTTTTCCATATGAATTCGAACTATTATATAATTATATAGACACGTACACATTCAGCAGCAGTACAGAGTTTGGTTTGCTTTATTTAATTACACCAAACAACTTGCAGGCTATCTGCCTTAGGGTAAGGATACCTTAATTCCTAAGAGAAACTGGCTTGTATATATACGTTTCACATGGAAAAACCAAGAAAATGTCCATGAAGCTAGCCAGTTGCCGGGATTTGAACCCAGGACCGAACTGGCAGCGTTCGACGACTTCTGCTGTTCAACTGCTGGTGGGGAAGAGCAAGGCGCTTGCAAACTGAACACAAATTTAACAAAGGAGTCACTCTAGTCTCCTATAGCTCACCCCTGTGTGTAACAATATAAAACAATACTGTTAAGATTGTTTAAGAATTATGTATATAACTATTGTTACATTTTTATTAAATTTTTGTTATTTAATTGAACTTGTTTCTTTCACTGCAAGTCTTTAGTTGTTGAAAAAGAGATATTAAATTGAGAATAAAAAAGTAACTAATTACTGGAACAGAAAACGGACTTTAGTTTCACATATGTAATGATATTTTTTAAATACCGCAGCAAGCATATAATAGGTATTTTGATATTAAGCTGGTAGTTTTGCAACAAATGTAATTAGAATATTAGTAAATAATCAGTTCAATAAATGAAAATAAAAAATAATGGATCTTTTCCAGTAAAAGATAACACTTGCAAAACATTTTTTTCCAAAAAAGCTACATGTGCTAATTTGAAACTTAACAGCGAGAAAATATCATCTCATTGTAACTGTCATAAAAATTTTTTAAATACACTGGTGTGCAAAAATTAAGGACGAAGTCGAAAAATTAGCATATCAGCTGAACGAAGAGGCAGAGCGGACAGAAAGACCAATCAGGAGATTTAAGTAAGGTGATGTACGGTAGCACATGCGCAGATATGCAGGTAGACGTTATGGGGGAGTGTCTGAGTAGTATAAAGTAGTACATGTTGTCGGTGTAAGATCAGTATTTCTGGCAAAGAGATTGCACGCCGTATACCAGTTAAAATCACACCTCAGCGAGAAATGGCAAATAATCAATCTGTTAGACGACATCTGGATGCTTTTACCCGAGGTCGAATCATTGGGAAGTTGGAGGAAGGCCGCAGTGTGACAAGTGTGGCTGCAGAGTTCGGAATTGCTCACAGCATCGTTTCACGACTTTGGAGACAATTTCAAACTTCAGGAACAGCTATCCGAGGGTTTAGTAGTGGTCGTCCACGAGGAACCACACCCGCAGATGACCGGTATATTGCCTTACAGGCCAGAAGAAACAGGCGGCAGACAGCGGGAGAAATCGCTAGACACACGACACAGGCGACTGGACGACCGATATATCGCGTTTTACCGTGGCCAGAAGACTGCACGGTGGTGGTCTGTTTGCACGACGCCCTGTACGGTGTGTACCTCTAACGCCTGCCCATCGGAGAAGGCGTTCTCTGTGGTGCCGGGAACACCGGAATTGGAGAGACAATGAATGGGGACGAGTACTCTTTACAGATGAGGCAGATTCAGTCTGAGTAGCGATTCTCATCGCATACTCATCTGGAGAGAGCGAGGAAACCGCAATCATCCCTCGAACATCATTGAAAGGGACAGGTATGGAGGTGGCGGTGTTCTCATTTGGGGAGGCATCATGCTTGGTAGTCGTACAGACCTTCACATCTTCGACGCAGGTTCAGTCAACGGGACCCGTTATTGAAACGAGATTCTTCTTCCATACGTGCGTCTTTTTAGAGGCGCTATGGGTCCGCAGTTCCTTTTCATGTACGACAATGCACCATGTCATCGCACAGTAGCTGCCGAACAGCTCTTAGAGAGTGAGGATATTGAACGTATGGATTGACCGGCACGATCTCCGGATCTCAATCCCATCGAGCATGTATGGGATTTTCTAGGCAGACGCTTGGCAGCTCGTACCTTACCACCAGTAACGATTCCGGAGCTTCGATTGGTGCTGCAAGACGAATGGGCAGCAATGCCTCAACAACTCATTGACACCCTCATTCTCAGCATGGGCAGACGCTGTGAAACCTGCCTAGCAGTCAGGGGAGATCATATTCCCTATTAAAGACCGGATGTTTCTTGCTAGACACCCATCACAGGGATGTTTCGGCCTTCAGTCGCATTGCGCTCCGTGCTACATTTTCAATAAAGCTTCATTTTATTCTTCTGATTTCTCTTTTAGTAAGTGTTGCTTACATTACTCATGTCTTTACGTATTGGGGATCTTACGGTATTAAATGTGTTGATTTGGAAAGCTTTTGTACAAAGTTATATTGAAAAAACCGTCTCGTCCTTAATTTTTGCACACCAGTGTATAAGAAATTCAACTTTTAGGCTATTGAATGGGATAGAATGATTTATTTTGAAAACTTATTAACAACACTTAATTTCGGGAAAAAAAAAACACTATTGTAGGTAATTTAACAATGGGCAACAGCTTAATGTCTGCATACATATCCTTTGGAGTAAAAGAGTTTGGCACATGTACTTTTAAAATACAAAAGATCTACATTATTTTAGTTAAAATACTGCATTTATTGGTTAGAAGTTAGTTGAAGCAGAATAAAATTAAAGATAGATTGACTTAGTTTCAACATATTTTTTACTCTTTACATTTAATTATGAAAAATATAGAGTTTCGTATAACCAAGTGTTCAGAATACTTACGTGAATTCGAATCTGAAGTCTATTATAAAATCTGTAAGGATCTTAAGTTTTACTAACGTTTATTTTATTTTAAATCTTTACTATCACTTCTTATTTTCTACTTCCGGCCAGAATTATAAGCGTTAAAGTTTTTATGCAAAGTTTGTCTGGCGAACGCCAAGTACTTAAGTTGTGGCTTTTGCCAAGCAAAAGAGAGGAAGCAGTGAGTCGAAGCAGGCCGCTTACCTTAGAAGTTTTACGCAGTTGCTGTTTGCCTTCCAGGCCAGAGGTTTTAATCCTCTTGATAAATTTTAAACGTATTGTAGTATTCACAGTTCTCTGTACTACATACGCTTCCTGTTAATATAAGGCCAATCTTCCACGTTTATTATTTTAAAGTTAAATTAGAGTTTAGTTCTATTTTTTATATTTTTACGTTAGACCCCGAGTAGTGGGTCTGTGTATTCCGAAGTACGGAAGTCTTTGTAAATAGAGAAAGATAAAGGGTTTTGTATACCCTTCTTGTGTATCCTGTCTACTTCCCACAATTAGTGAACATAGCTTTAGTAAGCTCTCTGTTCCGAGTCAGGTCCTTGGATGTTCCCGAAGAAGGTAAGAAGGAACATTGAACCTGATAGTGGCGCCCAACGAAGAAGAATAACCATGGCCGAGTTTCAAGAAGAACCTGTGCTGCCTGCAGAAACGGCTCAGAATCCAGAAATGCCAGCTGCCGCCCTGGAAGGATTTGGTTACATCGTCCAGACCATGCGCGCTTCGATGAAACCAGAAGCAACATTTAATGGAAACTCACCGGTAACCAGTTTTTTGGAAAAATTGGATGACCACTTCATGCTCTACCCCGTGCACGAGTTTCAAAAAGTTACCTTAGCTACCAGCGCTTTGAGGGGCCAAGCGCTTAACTGGTTCAAATGTATAGGCAGAAGTCTCTTGGGTCAAGCAGGAAGTCCCACCTATACTTACGAGAATTTCAAGACTGCCCTACTAAAAGCCTTCGCTGTTGTAAGGGATCGTGCGAAATTAGAAACGGAACTTTTTAGTATATATCAACAAAGAATCGAAAACCTCTCAAGCTTTATTTTAAGAAAAATTCACGTCTTCAAACTCTTGTATGGAAACCGTCCGGATCCTGAAATAATTCAAGTGATTTTGCTGAGGTTACTGCCCCAAGTGCAAGACTTTATTGAATTGAGAAATCCGACTACACTGGAAAAGTTATTTGAGCTAGCAATCCAGTTTGAAAGTAGAAGAACGGCGGACGTCGAAAGAAGACGCCAATATCAACAGCGAAACCAATTTGGTACGCCAAGACTACAGCAAACTCAAGCACACGGCTACGGAGGCAAAGCGAATCAGTGGGCAAGGAAACCCGAGCATTCAAAAACAGCCGCCGAACATCGACAGTTCAATAGCAATCCAGGAAAAAAGTCTTAAGGCCAGTGGAAAAAGAAGGAAAGCATGGAAACAAAAAAGGATTTAAACTAAAACGGATTTCTGCTGACGGGAGGGTGCGGAAATCCGAAGGCCACGAAAACCCCTCTTCCTACAAGTTAAATACAGTAATGGTGAAAAATTTGACTCTTCCGAAGATTGAAGTGTTGGTGAATAATATCCCAGCCACCGCACTCCTGGATACAGGCGCGCAGTGTTTCTGTGTGGCAGAAGATTTTTTTAGGAAGTATTTTCGTAAATATCGCATATATAATTCTCATAATACGACAGTGTTAGCTGCGCAAGGAGAAAGATGTAAGTGCATAGGTAAAGTACCTCTGTATATCCGTATCAAGGACGAACAAGTAAAGGTGATGTTTTTTATAGTAAAGAATCTGCAAGCACATATAAACTTAGGAATAGATTTTCTTTCAGACGCACAAGCAACACTGGATTTTAATGAAGCGTCCCTTAAGCTGACAAAGAAACCAGTTCGTGCAGAAAAGGCTGAACCGCCGATGTTAAAACTTGACCACCTCCCTAATGACGAGCAAGGAAGAATCCGACAAGTGGTAAGTGAATTTGCTTCGTTATTTAGTGATATTCCAGGATTTACTCAGGTTACTAACCATAGTATTGACACCGGAGATGCAATGCCAGTTCGCCAAAAACCATACCGGTATGATAAGAACAAGGAAAAAATTATAGAATGGCATATCACCGATATGCTACGTAAAAAGATCATAACGCCCATCTCAAGTAGTTATGCTAGCCCTAAGGTTTTATGTAAGAAAAATAATGACTATCCTTTGACACATCCGAAAAGGTGGAGATTCGCGATTGATTACCGTAAATTAAACTCCATAACTAAATATCCGGTATATACGTTACCGATCATTGAAGAAATTCTAAGGAACATAAAATCCACCAAATACATGACGACTTTAGACTTAACGACTGGTTATTTTCAAATAGGGGTTAGGCCTGAGGACGTGCCTAAGACTGGTTTTATAACCAAGTCTGGCACTTATGCATTTTTGCGTATGCCGTTTGGCCTTTCAGGGGCCCCGGCAACATTTCAGCGATGCATGGACATTGTGTTAAGACCTGTTCTTGGAAAGAACATTTATCTTGGAAAGAACATTTTAACATTTATCTATTTAGATGATATCATTATTACTAGTGATAATCTCGACCAACATGTACACGATTTAAGACAGGTGTTTTCTTTATTAAATGGGGCCGGTCTAAAAGTTAATGTCGAAAAGTGCAAATTTGCAGCCCCTGAATTAAAATATTTTAGTTACAAGATATCTCAAAAAGGAATAGAGACAGACGAATCAAAAATAATCGCTGTACAAAAGTATCCGACTCCAAACACGGCAAAGAAGCTCTCTTCTTTTCTAGGACTTTGTTCATATTATAGGTCCTTTATAAAAGATTTTGCAGCTATCGCTGAGCCATTGTTAAAATTAAAAAGGAAAAAGGCAATATTCTCATGGACGGCCGAAGCCAATAATGCTTTCGAAAAATTAAAACAAGCATTAACGCAAGCCCCTTTGTTGAAATTTCCTGAAAAGGATGAGAATTTAGAAATTTCAGCGGATGCTTCGGATTATGCGGTAGGAGCGGTCCTTTCGCAAAATCAGCAGCTCGTGGCATTTTTTAGCCGAACTTTAAATCAAACACAAAGAAACTATTCCGCGACCGAAAGAGAGGCACTTGCAGTTCTGTTAGCAGTGCAAAAGTTTCGAGTCTATTTTGGAAAGGCGCCGATAACAGTGTACTCTGATCATGCGGCGGTAACTAGATTGTCCTCAGGGAAAAATTTATCCCCAAGGTTAATAAGATGGGCACTCAAGCTGCAAAAATATAATCTGGTAATCAAGCATACCCCGGAAAAGAAAATATCGTAGCAGATGCCCCTATCAAGAATTAAAATAGATGAACAAGGTAATACCATAAAGGTGGCAATACTCACAGCATGTACAATAAATTCCCGAGAAACTGTAATAACCGAACTGGGTAAGGATCATGAGTTTGGAAGCATTTATGAGTATTTAAAGGATCCTGAAAATTTTAGCCACCAAGATATTGTGGCGATAAGAAATAGGGCGGCCCATTACGAACTAATAGATGGTCTATTATTCTATACAAAAACTACGAATTCCAACAACGAATTTCGACCTGTTATCCCAGCTAGTCTTAGATGAAATATCCTGCAGGAGCTCCATGACAGCCCTTTAGCTTCTCATGCTGGTATTCGAAAAACTATCCAACGCGTACGCGAGGCAGTCTACTTTCCTGAACTGCAAAAGTTAACAAGGGCGTATGTCCAGTCCTGCCCAACATGTCAAGCCGTTAATTATATTAATTTCCGCCCGGCCGGGTTTCTAAATAGTATTAAATCCGAATTTCCAAATGAAATAATCGGCATCGATTTATTGGGCCCTTTCCCAAAAAGTCAGTTAAACAAAAGTCGCTATCTCCTTGTTATGGTTGATCATTTTAGTAAATGGACCGAAATTGTTCCCTTAAAACGAGCCTCCGCGAAATTAGTTACTGATTCTATTTTAAATAAATATATTTTAAAATACGGGGCGCCCCTAAAAGTTATATCGGATAATGGTCCTCAATTTGTAAGTAATATATTTGAAGGCATGTGCCAAAAACTGGGCATACGTCATTTAAAAATGGTCCCGTATCGGCCGCAATCAAATATAGCGGAACGGGTCAACAGAAATATAGTGAAAATTATCCGTAGTTATGTTAAAAATTTTCATAAAAGCTGGGATAACTATGTCAATGAATTTGCTTTCGCCCTTAGGACCGCAAAACATGATACAACCTGCAAAACTCCTGCTGAGTTATTTCTAGGCAGAAAGGTTATAACACCGTTAGATAAACTATTTTATGTGCAACAAAGAGCCCCAGAATTTAAAATGGGTGATATAGAAAAACTAATTAAGGAAGCAAAGAAGAATACTGAAGTAGCACAGAGAAAACAAAAATTATATTATGACTTGAAACGACGGGGAGTAACTTATAAAGTAGGGGATGAAGTTTTAAAAATTAAACATTCACTTTCTTCAGCACCAGAAGATAATATTGCCAAATTTTTTCCACGATTTGAAGGACCATATGTTATAGAAAAAATAACTCACGCTGTAGTAGTGGTAAAAGCCAGAAATGGTGAAACCTGCTCCGCAAACATTGATCAAATCAAACCCTACTTCGATCGCAATAAAATGCAAATATTTTCAGATCTTTTGCAGGATCCGGCACGGCAGACACCGCAGGCACAAGCTCCAGAGGTGGAAAAACGACAAGTACAAGGGCAAGCCATTAAGAGGCAGGAGCAAGTGAAAAGGAAATTTCCCCGCGGAAAAATTGAAGGTAGCAAGAAAAAGAAGCCGTTCCACCGTCCAGAAAAGAGAGTTCACGAACACCCCCAGAATGAAGAAGGGAGAAGGACGACGTATGTGAAGAGAACCAGGAGAAATGACGGCAACTATAACCCGGCTCTAAAACGGAAGATCTACTCATCCGATAGGACTCTCCGCAGCAAATGTCGCCGAACTGTGGAAGAGCCATCAGCGGCGGAGGAAAACACACAAGGAAAATTTGAACGGCCAGCAACGAGGTCCAAGCAGGAACACAAAAGAAGTTTCCCGGTTCCGCCAAGACCAGCTGCCATCAAACGGCCAAGACCACAAGCAGAGGAGAAAAAGAAGGTATTCAAGGGTGACCGAACTGGTGAAAAAAGGAAGCTTCCAGAAGAAGGCACTGAAGGGCGAGCCCGTACAAGAAGGAGGATAAATCACACAACTATCTGCAATATCTTTAAGGACTGGGCCCAGAAAAGGATGTCCGAATATCACAAAGATAAGTAAAATTATATGTTACTTTGAAAACTTAAGTTAATCTTTCATTCTTACTGCAAGTGGCAGATTTCAAGAAGTTTTACCTCATGCGAGGTCTACCTTTATCGCTAAAAGGGCGAGAAATGAGTTGTTACCGATTTTGGTATTATGTTTTTCAATTACTCGCGCGTAAAACTAAAGTTGATGTATAATAGCGTTGTGTAAAGACTTAAATATTGTAAAAAGTTATTGTATAAATTTTATTTAAAACATTCTAGCAAGAAAGAAGTTTAGTCTGAAAGACTTTTTGAAATGTAGTATTTCAATGTAGAAAGAATTGGCACTTGCTTTGAAAAGAATAGAAGTTAACAATGTACTACTAATGTATGTTTTCAAATGTGTAAAATTAACGGCATGTTGATATGTTCTTATATACAACGTGAACTGTTATTTTAAATGTTAAGAAATACCGTGATATGGTAAAAGTGAATTTTAAAATTTTTTTTATTCGTGTGACTGTAAAAAGACTAAATCATGGTGAATATGTGTTAAAGGTTGAATGATGGAGTTAGGCTCTCTGACGCTACACTTCAGAGTTGGACACTTTCAGATTAGTACCTCAGGGTTTAGAGTTGAAATTAGGGTGTGTTACGAGGTCTTGTTATGTTGAATTTTAACACGTTAATGTTTTGATTGTAGGAGGATGTGTGGAACACGTAGACAGAAACACATTCGTGTTTGGTGTTCTTTTACAACACATGTCAGAGAGCACGGGGAGAGATAATTAAAATAGTCATGAATGAAATAAGAATGTTATGAGAAATATAATTATACATGTAGTGCCGATCGCTTGGAGCTGTGATGAAAACCAGATGCCGTGACGTCATTCTCTCTACGAGCTGCGAAGGCGCCAAGCAAAAATTAGGGGAATTACCTTTTTGAGATGATAGACGATTGACGTGGGAGCAGAGACGCTGCTTCTGTTCAAAAAGAACTTTGACGAATCATTACTTGTTTAATTCTCTTAAATGTTAAATTTATGTAATAATCGTTTGTCTAATTAAAATGTCTTTCGTTAATTAATTTGTTCATCGTTTAAAATCCCCACAAAAATTTTCTCAGAAGTGGGATAGCACTTCAGCACTCGAATGAACTGTAGTTTTACCTGCTTTCCTGGATTACTACCGGTTTTGAAGAATAACTGTTGCTGTGCTGGACTGTTTTACGATGTATAATCAACTATGTTTCGAACAAAAACCTCATCAAGCTCCTAGGAATGTATGCTGATTTACCTGAACTGAAACTGCGTAATAGTGAGTAAATAGTGTGCGGCTCTATTAAAGACTGGAATTAATTTTAATAATACTGGATGTCAAGTGTCAAGACGTGAATTGTGGCCAAAAATCCATCGGACATAACCTGTTTCTACTCGCCTTTTGTCGACACCATTTGTGATCCATTGGATGGTATGGAAGTAATTTGTTTCGTTTTTGTTTCCAGATTATAGAGCCAGGAACATCGTGGATTACCATTATATGAAGTGAGTGATTTTCTCAATTTTATTAACTATGTTTCTAATTGATGTGCCGGGAATGGAAGATGTCCTGAAAAGTGAAAAAGCGCGTAATATAAAATTATTACACAAAATAATATTTAACGATGTGGGCGACAGAAATAATCGAAAAAGGTTAAGACAATTTAGTGGTTTCTCTTTAGAAGAGAATAGTAAAGAACTTAATGAAAAACTCGAAAAAATCAAACAAGATTTTCAGGCTTATGAATTAATTTCCATTGCCAATGTTTTATGCATTGATAGCTCTGGCACACAAGATGACTTAGCAACCCGAATTGTTTCTTATCTGAATAATTTAGAATTGCTTAAAAATAATGTAATTTTAGAAGAAAGTGAAAACGAAAGTGATTTAGAGGGTGTGGATGGTGGGGATAAAAATGAAGTAGATGATAATGTTCGAGATGAAACGAAACTAAGAAACAATTCTGGTGCCACAGTGAGACAACTTCCTTCCCAATGTGCTAATGATAATATTCTTAGTACAATTGAAAACAAGTCGAATGTATTTCATAACTGTAGTATAAATGTTACTATTGAAGACATCAAATCTTTTGTTGCTCAATTTGATGGCCAAAGCCACGAAAATGTCAGTAGTTGGGTCGAAAGTTTTGAAGATGCAGCTACCATTCTTCAGTTAAATGATTTACAAAAACTGATTTTTGCTAAACGCCTGATGACAGGCAAAGCAAAACTATTTGTTCTTAGTGAACCAAAGTTGAACTCATGGCAAATTTTTAAGAATGCTATTCTTGATGAATTCCGGTCCAGCTGCAATTCGGCCGAACTGCATGAGTTATTATCAAAACAAAAAATGAAGAGCAATGAAACATTTGATGAGTATTTTTTAAATATGAAAAGAATTGCTAAAAATGGTCAAATTGAAGATGTTGCTTTAATACGATATGTTATAGATGGTATACCAGGCTCCGCGTTTAAAAAATCTTGCTTGTATGGGTCACAAACATTAACTGATTTTAAGAACAAATTGAAGCTTTATCAACAGATATGTGATGATGAAGAAAAGTCGCGAACGTCAAAAACAAAATCTGAAAGTAAACAAAAAATTGAATCTAGACATAAATATGACTCAAAAAATTCTGTTAACCAAACAAAGCGTAACGTAACCGATAGTCGAGGAACAATTCCTGAAATTAAACGCAATACAACCTGTTTCAACTGCGGTGAAAGCGGTCATATTTCCAAACAATGTGTTCATAAAGATAAGGGAGTCAAGTGTTTTAAATGTAAAGAATTTGGGCACCGAAGTTTCGAATGCTCAAATACGAATTCGAAACCAGAAGTATCAACCGTGAATATTGATGTAGTCTCGAAGTTGAGCAAAGAAGTAAAAATTAATGATGTATATGTAACCGCGTTAATAGACACACGAAGTCAAACTACTTTGTTATGTAGATCGACTTTTGATAAACTGAATATCGAAGGCCTCGTGCCCGTAAGTTCAACGCTGAGTGGGTTTGGTAAATGTCAAGTAAAACCTCTAGGTTTCTTTAAAGGTAATATTAAAATTAATGATTTCCAGTGTACTGCAGATATTTGTGTTGTAGACAACAATGTAATGACACATGAAGCCATTTTAGGCTTAAACGTAATATTAAAAGGTGAAATATTAATAAATGAAAATGGGGTTACCATAAAAAGTAAGTCACAGAGTGTAGAGAAAGTAAATATTATATCTGTTTTACCTGTTGACCTAGTTAGTAACGAAGACGAAATAAACATTGCACCTAGTAATTAAGACACAATAACACGCCGAATAAATACCAATTCAGAAGTCAAACAACAAAAAATTCATTTGCGGTTTTGCAGCTGAAGATGGTGGTTCGGTAAAACCATCGAAACTAGTCCTGTGAAAATTTTGTAAATATAACGCTGATTTTTGTTGTTTGACTTCTGAATTGGTATTGCACCTAGTGTTCCAAACTACTTTAAAGAGACTGTTCAACAGTTAGTTTCGAACTATATGCCACGTAAGACCAAATCTACGAACATACAGTTAAAAATTTGCGTTAAAAATAACGAACCAGTATCGCATCAACCGCGTAGATTACCGTTTGCGGAAAAGAAAATTGTTGAAACCCAAATATCCGAGTGGCTAAAGTCAGGAATTATAGAACAGAGTTCTTCGGAATATTCCAGCCCATTGGTCATCGTTAAAAAGAAAGACGGGACACCAAGAGTTTGCGTTGATTATCGTCGTTTAAACAAAGTTGTCGTAAAGGATAGATTTCCCCTTCCCCTGATTGAGGATATCCTAGACCGCCTTCAAGAAGCACGTGTTTTCAGCACTATTGATCTCAAAAATGGCTTTTTTCACGTGGACGTCGAAAAGGAAAGTCGGAAGTATACATCATTTGTTACGCATGAAGGACAGTACCAGTTTTTGAAAGTGCCGTTTGGACTCTGTAACTCACCAGCTGTATTCCAGAGATTCATAAATACCATTTTCCGACCGTTAGTTAACGATGGCATCGTTTTGCCGTACATGGACGATATCATCATTTTGTCCGCCTCATACGAAGAGGGAATCGAGAGGCTGAGTCAAGTTTTAAATCTAGCGAGTGAATACGGATTGGAAATAAATTTTAAAAAATCCCAATTCTTAAAGAAACGAATTGACTTTTTAGGTCATGTCATAGAAGAGGGTAAAATTTTCCCATCCACCTTGAAGACGCAAGCTGTTATAAATTAAATTTCCCTGAACCATCTAATTTAAAACAGATCCAAAGTTTTCTTGGGCTGACAGGGTATTTCAGAAAATTTATTAATAAATACTCTATAATTGCCAAGCCACTTAGCGACCTGCTAAAAAAGGGTAATAAGTTCGAATTCGGTAAAGACCAAAAGATCGCATTCAATCGTTTGAAATCAGCGCTAGCTGAGAAGCCTGTACTTGCAATTTATAACCCTAATTATGAAACCGAACTACACACAGACGCCAGTATAGAAGGATATGGGGCGATTCTAATGCAGAAACCCCCAGGTGATAGCAGTTTTCACCCCACTTATTTTATGAGTAGGAAAACCTCTGATGCAGAGAAAAAGTACTCAAGTTACGAGTTGGAGGTCCTCGCGATCGTAGAAGCACTGAAAAGGTTCCGTGTTTACCTTTTGGGAATTTCATTTAAGATAGTGACGGACTGTTCAGCATTTCAACGGACGATGGAAAAAAGAGATTTAGCGACGCGTGTTGCTCGTTGGGCTCTGTTGTTACAAGAATTCGATTATGTTATAGAGCATCGTAAAGGTGTTAGAATGCCACATGTAGATGCTCTAAGTAGAGCTCCTGTAAACGTCTTATGTATTTCTGTTGAAAATATCTTACCTAAATTAAAACTTGCTCAAGAAAATGACACTGAAATAAAAACCATTAAGGAATTATTGAAAACCTCAAGATATGAAAATTATTGTAATAGAAATGGCGTACTATACAAGTTTATTGACGGTAAAGAATTGATAGTCGTACCGGAAAGTATGCAGACTGAAATCATAAAAGATGCTCACGAGAAAGGGCACACCGGTATCAAACATACAGAGAAACACTTGGATGAATACTATTTTATTCCCAAACTTCGGCAGAAGATAGAAAACGTTATCGCGAATTGCGTTCATTGCATCTTAATAAATCGCAAAGCAGGGAAAAAGGAAGGATTTTTACATCCGCGATTCAAGGAGGACATTCCGTTGCATACTTATCATATAGATCACTTGGGTCCTCTGGAAAGTACCCATAAAAACTACAAGCACCTATTAGTAGTGGTCGACGCCTTTACTAAATTTACTTGGATTTATCCAACAAAATCTACGACCTCAGCGGAGGTGATAGCGAAGTTAGAGAATCAGAAGGCCATTTTTGGAAGCCCTTGTCAGATCATTTCTGATAGAGGAACGGCTTTCACATCCAGTGAGTTTTCTGACTACTGTGCTAAAGAAGATATTAAACATCATCTAATCACCACAGGCCTGCCGAGAACAAATGGACAAGTCGAACGAATCAACCAAGTCATTATATCAGTATTAGCGAAACTGTCCTTAAAAAACCAACCGAATGGTATAAACACACACACGAAGTTCAGAGAACGCTTAACTCAACATATCAAAGAAGCATTAACACTACTCCGTTCGAATTACTCTTCGGTACTAAAATGAACAGTAAGGGCACCGATCAGCTTAAAGAGCTGATAGAAAGTGAGTTTCAATCTCAATTCGAGTCTCAAAGAGAAGAATTACGAAAGCAAGCCAAGAGGCAAATTTTCCAAGTCCAACAGGAAAATAAAAAGACATATGATGCCAAAAGAAGACAAGCACAGCCGTACAAAGTTGGTGACTTAGTGGCAATCAAAAGGACTCAATTCGGACCACACTTAAAATTAAGAGCGAAGTATTTCGGACCTTATAAGATCAAGAAAGTTAAGGGTGGCAACACCTACGACGTAATAAAGGAAGGATGCCATGAGGGTCCCATATGCACCACCACATGTGCCGAATTCTTCAAGAAATGGACGGCGCTTTAAAATTTTTCACGAACACTTATTTCTGTTATTGTATATTCTTGCTTGTTGCTTTGTTTTTTTTTGTTTGTATTTTGCAGTGTCCTGGAGGGCCAGTCCACCCTCGAATGGTCGAAATGTAGTGCCGATCGCTTGGAGCTGTGATGAAAACCAGATGCCGTGACGTCATTCTCTCTACGAGCTGCGAAGGCGCCAAGCAAAACTTAGGGGAATTACCGTTTTGAGATGATAGACGATTGACGTGGGAGCAGAGACGCTGCTTCTGTTCAAAAAGAACTTTGACGAATCATTACTTGTTTAATTCTCTTAAATGTTAAATTTATGTAATAATCGTTTGTCTAATTAAAATGTCTTTCGTTAATTAATTTGTTCATCGTTTAAAATCCCCACATACATGTTACTTGCCATTTCATTGTGTAACATTTCATTAAACTAGTTTTCCTTCCAGATCTCTGGAAGGAACCAGATTTGAATAAGAGCTCCTGATTGGATGCAGTACAGATGAAAAAAATTGTGTATCCTGGGAGCTGCTATTGTAAAAACAAATTTCTTTCTTTTAAATTTCTAGTTTCTAGCGAAGTATGTTTGTAAAAGATTGGCCTCGCGTTAGATTCTAGAGCTAAAAGTTTTCAACAAGATCGTTTTAGACCTCAGTTTCAAACTAATTAACTCTGGCGGGAAGTATGTAAGGATCTTAAGTTTTACTAACGTTTATTTTATTTTAAATCTTTAATATCACTTCTTATTTTCTACTTCCGGCCAGAATTATAAGCGTTAAAGTTTTTATGCAAAGTTTGTCTGGCGAACGCCAAGTACTTAAGTTGTGGCTTTTTGCCAAGCAAAAGAGAGGCAGCAGTGAGTCGAAGCAGGCCGCTTACCTTAGAAGTTTTACGCAGTTGCTGTTTGCCTTCCAGGCCAGAGGTTTTAATCCTCTTGATAAATTTTAAAGGTATTGTAGTATTCACAGTTCTCTGTACTACATACGCTTCCTGTTAATATAAGGCCAATCTTCCACGTTTATTATTTTAAAGTTAAATTAGAGTTTAGTTCTATTTTTTATATTTTTACGTTAGACCCCGAGTAGTGGGTCTGTGTATTCCGAAGTACGGAAGTCTTTGTAAATAGAGAAAAATAAAGGGTTTTGTATACCCTTCTTGTGTATCCTGTCTACTTCCCACAATTAGTGAACATAGCTTTAGTAAGCTCTCTGTTCCGAGTCAGGTCCTTGCATGTTCCTGAAGAAGGTAAGAAGGAACATTGAATTTGATAAATCTTGTCACATCAATTTGAAACATAATTCAGATCTTCTCAAATAACAAAGATATGGAAATTTTTAACAGAAAACGATAAAAAAAAACAAAATCAAAACTGACATCTGATTCATAAAAAAAGAATAACTCATTATGACAGTAAAGAAAATTTACTGACTGAAGCAAAACATTCTATAAGCTTCATTAAAATTTCGCCACAGTTTACAACAACCAGTTTACAAAATGAGAGACACGAAGAACCTATTCCAATTAAATTTAACATATATATATATATATATATATAGTACAAAGTACAAAGTCCGTAATCCGGACTCGTCGATTCCGGATTATAGATCATCAATTTAAATCTGGTAAGATGGCATGCAGAAATTATAATTAAAAATATGAAACCATAATTTATGTAATAAAGAGCAATTATGATCTAACGGGTATCAAATTTTACAAAAAAAGCTTAATATTTATTTGTTTACTTTATTAAACATTTCTTTCAATGCGCGTATGCGTAATGTATGCGCATTCTTTACGCGCATGCGTAAAGTTTGTAGCTTTGAGGTCCGGATTATAGATCACTCCAGATTATGGACGTCCGGATTACGGACTTTGTACTGTAGTAAGTATTATTACTGGTAATATGATTATTTTTCTAAGGAAGGGGGACTGAAAAATACTTTCAAATTAATCATTCATAAAAAGTACTACAAGCATGACAGCTGTAACTTAATTTTATAATTTGAGGAATAAAATACAATCATTAGTGAGTAGAATATTATAACGTTGATAATAATGCAATCCATCGCATAAAAACATAAACATTTCTTCCTCCATTAGGAAGCTTAGCCGCCTGGAGACTCAATAAATGTTTACATTCGGAACCGCTCAGATGTAACAGCAGCACCATCTAGTGATCATGACATTTTTGGGCCCGTTTTTCTACTAGGCAGTTTCACCTCCTTCATTATACTCCGTGAGTGGATCTTATCAACACCAACTATACTTACCGACTCTACTTTCAAGTAGAGTTGGTGTTGTTCTTATTCACCTTTCTTGTCCTACGCACCCTTTCAACACCGACACTAGTCGTTGTGGACCCTTTTCAACATTGACAGAAGTTCATTTCTCCAGTCCTTCCGGAAACTTGAAAAATACCTACATACATTTAGATTATTTTAAAACTTTTATAAATTAAAAAACAAAAAGTATAGAAAACGTTGCTAAATAACATGGAGGTAGGAAATAAGGGAGAAGCTCAAACTGGTTTTTTCCCCATACACTGTCTTGAAGCAGTGACTCACCTTTTAGAGACCAAAAGACTTGCCATTATAGTAAATAGGTTTTGACAATCAACGTTGAGCAAGAAGTCAGAAGAAACTGCTATGCGTTTCTCTTCGTTTTTGGATTACTTCTTGCTTTTCCGAGGAGCGTTCTTTTTTTTTCTGCTTTTAAGTGTTCTGTGTTCGGAGCGACTGAAATAGAATCATCGGTTAGTGCGGTGAATATTTCTCCTACGGAAGAAAAATTTCCCAGCTATGTGCTAACCCGGCTGCAAATTGCGAGGGCGCTAAGCCTACCTCGTGGTCTGATATTATGGAAGGTGAAGATAAAATGGATACCAATACGCCTGTTAAACCTACGGAAAATGTGTACCCAGAAAATGAGTCACTGGAATTTCTTCGAAATGTGGATCGACTAAATCCTACGGATATAAATGTTGTGAAAAGGTCTGTCTCGATAAACGTGCAACTTGCGAAAAACCTTGATCAGACCCATGCGGATGCTGTGATTAAATTCTACGGTGTGTGCCTTGAGAAACTTCAATCAGCCATTCAACGTGATTGTGCTTTATTGGATACACCAGTGTTTCTTTCAGAAAAAATTATTCAGGAAATCCGGAAAAATGTGAAAATGTATCAAGAATACTCTGTTGACCTACAAGGTAGGTGCGCATGGCTTTGCTGTAACTTGTATGACTCAACTAAATTTGTTCTAGATGAAAATTGTTATGTTAATTCTAACGTAAATACTAATGCTAGCAAAATTGTCAAAAATAAGCGGAAAAACTCCGCCAAATATGCTGAAAAAAAATAACGATGGGTTTCAAAAAACCCTCTAAAACGGCCAAAGGTGTAAGGCTGACTCAGCCCCAGGCCATATTACCACTGCAAAATAAATTTGCTAACTTGTCTGTAAAAAATCCTAATGTTGATGATAACAGTGAAATTTGTAACGACCTGCGAGACGAACACATTAATGCATGTATTGAAAATGTAGTTAATAATGATACTGTCATTGATCCTAATATTGAAAATGTAAATGTATTATGTAATACTGATAATATGGATACTAATGCTGGTGTTGTAAATCCCCAATCAGGAAACTCACATCCGCAGATCGACATGCAACCCCCCCATTATGGTCAGGCCCAAAGTGGGCACAAAATACTATGATTTCCTCAAGGAGGTATCGAGTGAATTACCAGAATGCAAGTTCTTTGGCCGCGTTACTGGGGAATTTTTGAAAGTTGAACCATCCACTCCAAATGACCATAGAACGACGCTCAGTGAATTCTTTTTAAAGAACAAGATAGAGCATTATGTCATAAATCCAAAAAATAAAAAACCAGTCCTCATTAGAGGCCTTCCCATTGACGCTGAAGTAAGCACCATCCCAGAGGCCTTGCGGGAGTTTAATTTTAACATCAACAAAGTAGTACAGCTTACTAGATTTAGAACTAAGGCATTAATGCCCCTTTTTCAAGTTCAAATATTTCCTGACAAAAATATAGAGGATATATATAAAATTAAACACCTTATGTACTTCAACGTTATTGTGGAGAAATATATCTAAAAAAATCAGGTTCCACAATGTCACAATTGCCAGAAATGGCACCATTCTTCTGAGAATTGTCATGGCTTCCATAAAACTGGCAATTGTGATAAACCTGGAAAAATTGAAAATCCTGTTTGTGTAAACTGCCTTGGGCCACACGTCGCTTCATATAGGGGGTGCCCTAGGTTCCCCACCTACAAGAAAGTAAATAAACCTGCCAACATCAAGCCAGGAGTCAGTTACGCCAAGGCAATAAATATGTAACTAACCCCAGCAATGCCTCTTTATTTGATGTATGTATTTAAGCATTTCATTTACTGTTGTTAGTTTCTCAGCATTTAACTTACTGTAGTAATAAGCTCTTACAATAGTTGTTTTGTCCTATAATTGCTGATTTCGGCTCTCACTAAAGCTCTCAATATCAGTAGTACCAATACTTACCTGCAGCCATATTTGGCCACAGCACCTAATACATTCAGGTTTCTTTGAATAGGGAGTTTCGCTTTTGCTACAACTGTGTACTAAGCAGTGCACTTTTCCCATTTTTAATGGGGACACTCGATGCCTCTTCTACTTCAGGCAAAGATATTACTACCTTGATTACTCCCGACAATCCATCGTCTAAGGCCTCAAGACTGGAGCAAATTAACGCAATTACGGAGGATATTAGGGAACACCTTACAGTGTGCAGGGTCAGATCGAAGCTTAAGATTGCAGATCACGAGAAATTACAGGATTTTATTCGTGATATTCTGAATTTAGCCTCACAGCAAGAGATCCTTATAGCTAACCAAGAGGGGCAAATTCTGGAACTAACAAGACATTTAAATTTGAAACAACAGTCCTCAGCATCTGTAGCAGGAACCGTGGTAGTAGCAGCAACTTCACCAGCACAGGAAGTAGAGGACAGGCAGCAGCAGAAAGAAGTAGCAGCAAGCGAAGTCTTTACCGTTGTGGTTAATAGACGCGGAAGACTAAAACAAGTTTCTCCAGCCACAAAGCTTCCTGACCACGTTCTCCTTATTAAGAGTAAAGGCACGAGTCGCACTACTGAAAGTGTTCAGAAGCAGCTAGTGAGTAGCATTAAGCCTAATAAAGTGGGGATTAACGTCGTCCAAGTAAGACCTACGCGCTCGCTGGAACTACTCATCAGGTGTAGAGAGAAGACAGACCTGGACAAACTCAGGACCGCCATCAGTGAAATTCCGGAATTAGATCACTCATTAAGTGTAAGAGTACCCAGACCACCTAGGCGTACCATAATAGTCTTTGGAGTGCCACAGGACAGTACAGCTACAGATATCACAGAGGCCTTCTCCAACTTGTTCCCAAGTAACACGAAAGAGTTTATATTCCCTATTCGTTCCTACCCAAAGGAAAATAACACCTGCCATTGGCTAGTGGGTGTTGCAACGGAACAGGCTGAAGAGTTATTAGAAAAGAAATGAATCTACATTGGACTTTGCGCCTGCAATTTCAAAGAATATCTCCAAGTGATACGGTGTTACAACTGTCAAAAATTTGGGCACTTTAGACGTTACTGCAAGTCGGATACAGCCTGCTCCAAGTGTGGTAAAGGTCACCTGTTAGAAAAGTGTGACTCAGTTACCATCAACTGTGTCAACTGCAGCCTCGCGAACAAGAAGACAGATAGCACCTTTGACACACAACATCCAGCAAGTGCATCGAAATGTCCATGTTACAGACAAGTATTGGCCAGAATGAGCTCAGCCAGAGAGTCCACTCAATAACAGAGAAAGTTTACAACAGAGATGGGTCTAACATCAAAATTTTACAGTGCAATCTCCAAAGGGCAAGAGCAGCCACACTCAATTTCACGGAGGTGATGTCCTCCAGTACAGCAGACCTGGCACTCCTACAAGAACCTTACTTGAGGGACGGCAAACTTCTTGGCCAACCTTCTACAAGTAAATCCTACGTCTCCAGTACGGGAATGGCAGCCATCTTGTATAACGGCCCTCTAAGTCCATTGCTTCTGGATACGACAGATTACACAGTAACAATCTTGATTGAATCCTCCAACATGAAAATAACAATCACTTGCGTTTACTTCCCCCCCAAGCATGCAAATTGAATGCCTGCTACAGGAATTAAACCCAGCCGTACTGCGAACATTCCAGAATACCATAGTGGCTGGTGACTTTAACGCCACCAGCCCCTTATGGAGAGCTTCAATATGAGATCAATAGTAGACTCACGTACCTAACAAAAAGACGTTTCAAGACCTGCTACGGAGGGCACACTACTTTAAAGTTTTACTTCAGGCCATGGGTGAGTGAAATCTTGGAACAATTGGATAACTGCGACTCCCCGGAGGAGCTGGATTCTACATATGACTTCATCATAACTAAATTAACTCAGACAGCAAGAGCTTCCTACAAACTTAAAGCTATTAAGCCGAAAACATTTACATCGTGGTGGAGCAACCACCTCAAGCAAAGAAGAAGCAAAATACGAGCCCTAAGAAGGCAGGTGCAAGCGGAGAATGATGAAGAACAGAAAATATTAAAGTTGGTACGCTACAGGAAGGAGCTAACGCAATACAAAAAGCAAATCAAGGCAGCGAAACAAGAGTCATGGCGTAAGCACTGCAGTAACGTGCAAGCAACCTATGGTACATTACAGAAAATAGCCACAAATAAGGTTTTTCAACCCCTACAACTTACCGCTAAAGTAAAACAAGATGCAAAAAGCAAAATAGAAGCTCTAAACACTATCCTAGAAACAATCTTTGTTAAAGACCAGATGGAATTTGATTTAGTAACTCACAGAGAAATAAGGCAGAAGTTTAATAGGAAAAGCTGGAAAAGCAGCAACAGAGATATTACTCTTCCTACAGACCACGAAGTTCGTAATATCATCAAAGCCTTAGCAGACAAAAAAGCACCAGGTCCCGATGGTATAGATAATATCATTGTTAAAGAAATTCACAAAGAATTCCCAGGTTTGTTTCCAAAACTATGCAGAGCCTGCTGGCGACTCGGTCACTTCCCTAGAAGCATGAAACTAGCCGAAATTGCACTCTTCCACAAGCAGGGCAAAGATCCGTCAGACCGGGCATCTTATTGGCCCATAAGCTTACTGCCTTCAATCAGTAAGATTTTAGAAAAAGTAATTTTGCAACGCCTTAATTTCTACATGTGCAGGAACAAGTCTATAAACGAATAACAATATGGCTTCTGCGCAGGAAAGTCCACAGATAATGCCTTAAAACAACTGCTAGATAACATAGAGCAGAACAAAGAGAACAATATGGACACACTGGTTATTTCGTTGGACATCAAAGGGGCATTCGACTCGTTGTGGTGGCCAGACGTAGTCGAATGCCTAGACATCATCAAATGCCCAAAGGAAATCCTGAATCTTATACGCAGCTACTTGCAGGATCGTTGGATACAGGTTACAACGGACAAAGATGTACTCAAAGTCAAGTTGGAAAGAGGCTGTCCCCAGGGTTCCTGCTTGGGACCTACACTTTGGAATCTTGTAGCGAACACAGCCTTTGCGCTCTATGACCAACAACAAGGAGTGGGTATCCAGGCGTACGCAGACGACTTTTTATTGGTCATTTCTGGTAGCACGGACATTAGGTTAAAGGCACAAAACGCAATCAATACTTTTGCAAGCTGGGCAAATCAGCACAAATTAAATATCTCAGCAGATAAAACTAAACAACTGTTTATATTTAAGCATGGAGCGCGAAATAGGATTCCCAACATTAAGCTAAATGGAGTCTATAAAAAAGGTCACTGAATATCTAGGTATTAATATCTAGGTATAAAGTAGGTATAAATATCTAGGTATTATATTTAACAATAGGCTTTCCTGGGTACCGCATATTAAAGAGCTTAAGCAGAAAATAAATGAAATTAGTAATTCCATGGTTAGAACATCAGGACCTCATTGGGGCACTCCAATCACTATGCTCAAAAGCTGGTACAGAACAATCTCAGAAAAGATCATATTATATGGGGCTGCCATATGGGGAAGGAAGCTTACTGCCCATATGAGAAGACAGCTTCTCACCATACAAAGAATGCAACTTTTGATCATATGCAAAGGTTATAGAACATCCCCAACTGCGGCACTGCAAGTGCTGGCGGGTATCCCTCCACTGGACCTTCTAGTGGAGAGAGAATCACCATTAGTAAGGACATTGCGCCTAGAAAATAACGTCTCTCTGTGGCAAAAGACATTCTACCATACAGACTATGAGAAGCGCAAGCCGATCATGCTTGGACACCCTGCAGATACTGATTTATCGCACACAATATACATGCAATACACGCCGCCAAATGAGAAGGCATTTGCTATTTATACAGATGGCTCAAAGACGGAAAAAGGCACAGGCTGCGCCTACTGTGTACTCCAAGAAGGAGAAGTGGTTAAAACTTGGGAAAGACGACTGGCAGACAAAAATACCGTCTTTCAGGCAGAGCTTCTTGCATTAAAAGCAGCCATCAATTTGGCAAAATAGCAATTAGGATTAAAGGTCAGCATATATAGCGACTCTGCCTCAAGTTTGGAGTCCATCCGAGGGCACAAGACAAGGAGTCCTTTGGTGCAAGATATTCAGAAAATTCTTCTAAGTATCCCACCAGATGACAGACCTATCCTGATCTGGGTTCCAGCTCATGTGGGTATTACTGGCAATGAAGCGGCGGACCTGCTTGCGAAATCTGCTGCCAATGACTCCAGTAGATTGGAAAACGCAGTAAGTGTTCCGCAGTCCTATTTAAAAAAACCACGCTCAATAGCCTTTTTCAAGAATGGCAGAAAAGATGGGAAAGAGAAAGCACAGGGAGGTGAACCTAGTTCTTTCCAAAAGTCACGTACTCAGTTAATACATACAGCGGAGCACAAACTCTATTCTACACTGGCCATGGTCCCTTCCCACATTACCTTAAGAGATTCGGCATACGAGCATCAGATTTGTGTGAATGTGGTGCGGTAGGTGATGCAGATCGCTTCCTCTTCAACTGCCCACAAACCGATAAACTGCATTTAAAAATGCCAAGCAGTGAATACTGGCCGCAATGGGCGGAGAATACCCGCGGCAACAAGCAGACGAAAACTAAAATAGAGGAGGTAATCAGGCTTTGCTCAGCAAGATACTAAGAAATTCTCCCCCTCTCTTGAGAATTGTATCTTCGCAGCATAATTTTAATAGCAATTCAAAATACTACAACTGAATATCAACACTAGGAAAATAGCTCACCCCGTAGAATAATAACAGGACTGTAAGAGCAAAACTATTGTAATGTAAGCATATTACTATCCAGTTTATATGTACTTGATAAAAATAATATTGTAAAGCAGTTTAAATGATATTGAAAATCCAGTCAATGTGTAAATGAATTAAAGTTTAATTTTGATTATCTCAGTAAAAGTATTGTAAATATGAATTCATATAATGTCTAAATGTACACATAGCTGTCATGATTTTATGTATCTATCATATGTAACTTGTACAAGACAATGATTGTAATCAACATATCTATGCTTATACACAGGCCTTGTATGCCCATGTAATATTTATATGTATATTTTTACACGGAGGAAATTTTCCCTTCTGCCAGGATGACTACTAACACTGTAAGACTTTTACAACAAAGTCAGGTCAGTGGTTATCTCAGGCGGCGCTCAGCAATGCCTCTGCTACAAGTGTCTCTTCGGATGCGGGTCAGTAATAAGAATAGTAGCACTCATGAAAATAATAATACTCAAAAATTTACCTCTGAAAATGTAAATCCTGTTAAAAAATATAGTACTAATGATATCTTTGAACTTAAAATGAATGTCATGAAGGAAATCGAAACTATTTTTGGCTGCAATATCAGCAAAATTATCAATATCTATAAAAAGTAAAATGCCTGAGCTTAGAAAATGTGACAACATTTTAGGTAAAATTCAAGTTTTACATTTAATTTTATAAGAAATCCACGGGTTAGCAAATAATGAGTAATTATGGTTAATGAACTTGTAATTGTCACATGGAACGCAAATGGATTACTCCAGAAACTTGATGAATTACATATTTTTGTAAATGAGCATTGTCCTGACATTTTACTCCTACAGGAACACAAGCTTAGTCCACATACTACTTTCCAGATTGCTAACTATTGTGTATACAGATTTGACCGAGAGAGGACAAGCAGACATCCAGGAGGAGGACTTATTATCCTCGTCAAGCGCTCCATCACCCATCACCACACAACACTGCCACAGCTTTTAGGCCTCGAGGCCATAGCTATCACAGTCACCACACTCACTTCACACCCACTCACAGTTATCTCCGCCTATGTACCAGGCAAGAAAAGATCCCAAGCGAATATTGCGCAGGATTTTGAAGCGCTATTCCAACTCAACAGAAAATCAATAATAGGCGGAGACTTTAATGCACACCACCGCGCATGGAACTGCAATCGCTCAGACTACCTAGGCACTGTAATTCACCGTTTTGCCACTGAGGCAGGTATTACCATTGCAGCTCCAGACACCCAAACACGCTACAACGGCAGATAAGCCAATGTACTGGACTTTTTTCTCCTTAAAGGCTGCCACTACAGATCCATCCAAACCCTCAACGAGTTATCCTGACCATAACCCGGTCATGATACAGGTGGGAACCTCTGTCTGTAGCACACCACACAAAAAGGCCACTAACTGGCACTAACTGGGCAGGATATGCCAAAGCCTTAAACAACACCACACTACACATTCCAACAGCCCTCACGGCTGATGAGTTAGACGCATTGGTCAATAATTTCACCTCTGACCTAACAACTGCCCTGGATGTCAATAGCACTCCAGTCTCTCATAGGAAAAAGACTACTGACCCGGAACTAAGGAAACTCATCCAGGAAAGAAATGCTGCCCGAAAGGTGTGGCAAAGATACCGGTTCCCTGCTGACAAGACCACCCTCAACAGACTGAACCACCAGGTCAGGACTCGTACTCACCAACATACACAACGCGACTGGACCAACTACCTCACTTCCCTTTCAGCAGATAAAAGCTCTGTCTGGAAGGCAACTGCTGAGCTTAAGAGATGCCACACCAATATTCCGCCCTTAAACGGCCAACAGAATATTGCCCTCACCGAAATTGAGAAAGCTGAGTCACTAGCTGATCACTATGCTTCTCAATTCTGCACAAACATTTCTGACCCTCAAACAGAACACCTGGTTAACACCACACTAACAGAATTCCTCTGAAAACCACACACGAAGAACATTATTCCTGTCAAACTTTCAGAGGTCTACGGCTACATCGAAAAACTAATCATCAAAAAAAAAGCCCAGGAATAGATAAGATCTCAAATAAAATGATCAAGTGCATGGGAGTCCTCATGTTGCTGAAACTTGTATCCATTATAAATGATATGCTACTACTGGAACACTATCCAACGCCCTGGAAAACGGCCATCATCATCACGGTACCCAAGCCTGGCAAGCCACCAGCAGAACCAGCCTCCTACCGGCCTATTAGTCTCCTGTCCTCGCTCAGCAAAGTAGCTGAGCACATCATCATGCAAAGGATCCTTGGCTACACAGACCTGCATAATATCATCATCCCTCAACAGCACGGGTTTAGAAAAAAACACTCATCGGTCCACCAGCTGCACCGAGTGACTGAATACATCTCCCAAGGACTGCAGGAACGCCAAACTACAGGTGCCATCTTCCTCGATGTAGTTAAAGCCTTTGATCGTGTTTGGCTGGAGGGCCTCATGTACAAAATTAACTCTCTGGGTTTCCCAGAATACATCACAGCCATCACCTACTCCTATCTTAAGGATAGACACTTTATCGTTCGTGTTAACAACACATACTCAACCCCACGGGCTATCAGGTCCGGTGTCTCGCAAGGGAGCCTCCTTGGGCCCATTTACTATAATATCTACATGAACGATATCCCACAATCACCACACACCACCCTGGCAACGTACGCCGACGACACGGCAATTCTTTCAAAAAATGCATCTCCTGGTCCAGTTATACAAGCACTCCAATCTCACATCCACACACTCGAGTCCTGGCTCACTGCCTGTAAATTCAAGATCAACGTGGACAAGTCGGAGGCTATCTGGTTCACGAAAAGAGTCAACATCGACTCTGAAGACTGCATCACTATGTATGATACTCCTGTCCAGTGGACTAGGCAAGCCCTAGATTACCTAGGCATTACTTTAAGGTAGTTAAAGCCTTTGATCGTGTTTGGCTGGAGGGCCTCATGTACAAAATTAACTCTCTGGGTTTCCCAGAATACATCACAGCCATCACCTACTCCTATCTTAAGGATAGACACTTTATCGTTCGTGTTAACAACACGAACCTAGGCATATTACCTAGGCATTACTTTAGATAGGCGACTCACATGGACCCCACACATTACGCAGCTTATTGCCAAGTTCCGTGCTCGTAAACGAACACTTACCGTCTTAATTAGCCGTAACTCCGTTCTCTCTATAGATAACAAATTGCTCATTTACAAAACCCTTTTGCGTCCCATACTTTCTTACGCCTGCCCTGTTTGGGGATATACCAGCTACATAAATGTTAAGAAAATCCAAGTGTTACAGAATGTAACACTTAGGCAAGCTACCAACAGCCGATGGTTCATACGGAAAACGGCAATACATGAGGAATTTGAAATTCCTACTATTTTTAATTACTTTGCCCTACTGGCTGAGAGATTCTTTAATAACATCCCCAGTGTAAACAATATTTCTATACCTGTCATGCAGTATGATTTTACAAATGAAGTTAACAGTAAACGGCCGCTTGCGGTCTTAAGATACTTATTGTAATATAATATATAAATTAATTATGCACTCTCCCTGATTTTCTATGCTTTGATTTGGATTACCGTCTGATGTATATATTGTATATAGTGATTTTTCTTTTTTGTATACTTTTATTTCTTATTACTGTATATGTTGATATTTAATTATGTAAACATGTGGTCACCACTTGGACTCTGATTCTCAGCGAGAATTAGGCAATTTCTTTTTTCCACTTATGCCATTGCCATACGTACTTATCTCCGCCAAGGCCTGCAATCACTGGAGTACGTTTCTTCCGGACTCTCTCATCGGTTCTTCCCAATACTTTTTGTGTTATGAACTCAACATGATTCTTCGAATTTTTTCTCCAACTATTCGCACACACAAAGATTCGAAAATCGAAAAATTTCTACGCCGGCATAGCGTCAAAACGCGGGAACCCGTATTGCGATAAACTCGTCGAGTTTGCCTGAGCCGAGGTAAATATTTCGAAATTCAGTAGTAAATGTCTGTATAAATGTATATATTACTTTTTCCTATGATGTTTCAGAGTCCTACGTATGTGAAAGAATATATTTTTTAACACTTCATTCTGCATGGAAATTTTTCAAGAACAGTTTGCTCAAAATATATTTTATTCAGTTAACAATTCAAAAAAGTAAAATCAAATTTACTGTATTATTAATAAATATTAAAATCACAACTTAGTTCTTTTCTATTTACAGAGTTTTTTTCTGAAATACTTTCTTAAGTACGAGATACTTTTCAGCTTCTAAGACATCTTTTAAATCAAAAATCACAGTCACTCTATAATTAATACTATGTTCTGTTCACTTCAAATTAGAGCACTTTCATCACTTCGCAACAAGGCAAAAATACACAAAAACTCAAATTATCTACTTTAAAAATTGAAAGATATAGAAAAACATAAAGCACTAAATACAGTTAAAATAATTAAAAAAACAATTTTTACAATTAAAATTACAGTTTCTACACAAAAAACAAGCAATTCGGCCAGTAGCAAGAAAGCAGATTTTTCGGTGCACAAAACTAAAAGTTTCGTTTTTGTCCCACTCGACAGAAAGACTTAATTCACTGTTAGCCATCAGAATACAATATGTATTTAATATCTACAATATGCTTTCACCTATATCTGGAGTTTTTGCCCGAGGACGCTGACGTTATTTAAATGTTTAAGAGCACAGGAGTGCTCACGCTGAAAAGGCGGACGAGAGCCACTAAAAAAGTCTAACTGAAAGCGAGAGATTTAATCACGAGCTGTTCTAGGAGGAACTCAGTTAGAGTACACAATACAAATCGCTAAGTCCAAAACCTGCTTATCGCAAAGTCTATAACCCGCTTTGTGGGGTGATAAAACAGATCAAGGGGTCTAGTCTGGATACCTGTTGAGATCGATGTCGGAAAACCAGTTGGTCTTCTTTTTCCACTCGATAGCAGACGGGAGAGGAGGTGCCTCCTAGATATATGGCTGAAAACTTTTAAACTCTCTGTTTTTGCATTAGATATTGCATTTTATGAACATTATACTTGATATTTTTTAACTTAGACAACAACAGCCTTCCTTTTTTAGTCAAAATGTTTCTTTGCACATGTTGGGCAAGGATAACATCTCTATGATTCCAGTACAGATCTGTGTATTTGGTAATAATGTAATATGTGATCTACTGTGTTTAGTTATTTATTTATTCATTTTACTCAACTAGCCCCACTAACACACTGCTTTTAAACATAAAAATAAATACAAGTAACTAAAAGTACATAAATGAAAATGGATCCACTAATTGATAACCTACTGAATTTTTAATTCCAACAAACTTAAATTCATTCCAATTTTACAAAATAAAAGTAGAACTAGGTACCATACCCCATATAAGACTCATTTTCATATCGATGCCACAATGTGGATTTCGGACATCCCTGTGCTATGAGCTTTAATGATAATCATGTATACATAAAATGATTTTTGAAAGGTACATCTCTTTTATAAATATATATTTTTACAAGATTTCATTAAAATCTGTCCATCAGTTTTTCAGAAATTTGACATAACCTGACAATTCTCTTCATTTTGCGCACAAGTGGTTGAACAGTTAGGCATTAATTTAAAGATACAGCTATTTATATTCTCAATAAAGTCAACGCACTTTTATGGCAATAGATTGTCTTATTGGAAGAAAGTCCAAACTTCACCATCTTGTCAAGCAAACTCTTTACCTAAATCGCACCCAGTCAATTTTTACTTATGAAATTCCTGCTAGAGCAATTGCACTGAAAATTTATATGGACATTCTACAGAATAAAATCTCAGGTGCCACGGTCAATGAGTAATCTACATTACTGAGATACCATGGTTAGAAATTTTTATTGGCATACGAAAAATTCATGATTATATTTTAATAATATATGATAGTATTTGTTTATAAAGCATAATTTTAAGTTTTAATATTTTGGCAACATTGATATGAAATTGTAAAAAGAATGAGTTAAAAATGTATCTGGAAGAGAGTTTTTTATTATTATGGTTTGGTAGAATGTGGTAAGATTTCTTATGTCTGATTTTCTTTAATAAAGTTTTCTTTTTGTATATTGCCATAATGTATTTTTGTTAGAAGTGGATAATTCTTTTGAGAATGTTATATATATGCCAATCTTAAATAACCAACATTTGGTGGCAGAGCGTGGTTGCCCCCTCTGTTAATAAACTTTCAGACAGAACATTGATGTTGTTTAGGCTTAACAAAATAGCCAATTTCTCTAAGAGATAAATTAGACTTGTATTATAATTAGTGAATATAAATTAGAAAATATGGCATATAATATGATAAATTTGAGTCGTATAGAAAAATTAAGTGACGATAATTACCTTATTTGTGCCAACAGAGTTGAAAGTGAATTAAGAAGTTTAAAGATATGGAGAAGTGTGATAGAAGCTGATGAACCACCAAAACCATATAAAAAGGATGATATTAATTTCGAAAATGAAATAAAAACTTGGGAAATATGGGATGATAATAACGCGATAGCAAGAAATATAATGAATCAAACTATGACAGCTCCACAAGCGTTAAAATATGCGAATGAAAAGAACGCAAAGAAGTTATGGGAGAAAATCAAAAATGAAATGGCGGCAAGAACAGAAGATATTCAAATCAAATGCAGAATAGAATTAGCTCAACTGAAAATGAGTCAAAATGAATCAGTAGATGATTATATGAATAGAGCTGTTATTCTGAAAAGTAAAAGTATTCAAGTTGGAGATGAAATAAGAGATAAAGAATTAATTTACTTCATACTAGAAGGACTTAGAAAGGAATTTGAATTTGATGTTAAAATTGTTAAAAGCAATAAAGAGAAAGATCTAGCGTCAATTAGACAAGCTTTAAAAGAAACAGAAGGAAAAATAAACAAAGAGGAAAAGAAATAGAAGTAAGTTCTAAGGCAAAAGAAAACTGGATAAAATCGAAATATGAACGAAGATGTTAATTGTGGAAAATTAGGACATTTAATAAAAGAATGTCGAAATAATAATAATAGTATAAAGTGCTTCGGCCACAAATCAACTGAGTGTAAAATGAAAACTAAACAAGAACGCCGACAGCAGAGAAATGTAACAAATAAAACTTATAGACTGTCAAGCAAGGAAAGAGAATATGAATCAGCTACATGCTTATTTGAAGTATCTAAGAAAATAGAAAGCTCATATCTTAATCAAGATAGAAATGATGGAAAGAATAAAATAAATAAACAAGAGAATAGAAAAATTAAATGGATTATTGATTCAGGAGCCACATCTCACATGGCAACTAATACAGAAATATTTACTAATTTTAAAGATGAAGAACGACAAATAATGACGGCTGAAAAAGGGGCCATGATCAAATCAGTTGATAGCCTATCATAATTCCTTTTTTAGCTTTTAGATCCATCTTTTTACGTTTTTCTCGTCTTATATGAACATAAGCTTCACATCAAATCTTTTAAGATAAGTAATGTTAGGCTTGCGTCCTTTATATAGTTCATATGGTGTAAACCTTTTATAATTTTTGTGACCCCTGTTATTCACATGTACAGCTACTTTAACGCTTTCAGACCAAAATTTTATCGGTAATTCTGCATCAATTAACATAGTTCTAGGAGATTCAATTATAGTGCGATTAAAACGTTCAGCTTTTTACTTTCCGGAGTATAAGGGGTTGTAAGTTCATGTTTAATTCCCATTTTTTCAAAAAATTCTTTTATATTTTTAGCTAAAAACTCACTACCATTATCACTACGCATTCTTTTTAGTTTCTTTCCTGTTTGTCTTTCTTCTTGAATGATAAGTTTGATTAGAGCTTCTGAAGTTTCACTCTTCTTCTCAATTGTTATCACAAATATGAAATTACTGTAATCATCTACCACTGTTAAAAAGTAACAACTTCCATCTATTGATTTCTCAATTGGTCCAACTAAATCTATGTGCCATAATTCTAAAATATCTTCAGATTGCTTAAATTTCACACTTTTATAAGATGTTCGTGTTATTTTACCTAATGTACAAGGTTCACAATTGTTTTCAGAAATTTTTACATTTTCTAATCCAATGACCGATGAGTGTTTTTTCATTTCTATGAGCCTTTGATAATTTATATGACCTAGTCTCTGATGCCATAGTACATCATTAACATAACTAACAGATACTATAGAGAAGATAATACAACAGATGAAGAAGCTGAGAAAATTTTGCCATCCAATAGTGATGATGAACCCGATGATAACAATTCATTGGAAAAGCCATGAAAAGGGTAATTTAGAAACAATTTACAAAGCAAGACTAGTAGCAACCGGATTTAATCAAAGAAAAGGAATTGATTATGAAGATGGATTTAGCCCAGTAATGAGACTTGCAACCTTTAGAACATTACTATCGATTGCAGTTTACAAAAACTACAAAATAAGATTTTTCGATGTAAAATCTGCATATTTAAATGGACACTTGGATAAACCAATTTACATGGAATAACCACCTGGCTTTATATCAGATTCGAACAAAGTATATCTTGTAAACAAAAGTATATATGGATTACCACAATCAGGAAAATGCTGGTATGATGAATTATGTAAAGTTCTTAAAGAAAAGAATTTAACTATCCGTGTGTTTATATTTATAAAGATAAGATCAAATATTTTATCATAGCAGTATATGTGGATGACTTAATGGTGATTGGAAATTCAAATTCTGAGATAAATGACATCATCTCTCAACTATCTAAATCGTTCACATTACGAGAAATCACTCAAACACAAAAATTTTTAGGAATAGACATCCGGTAAGAATCTGGAAAACTTATACTCAGTCAAGAAAACTATATAACTAAAATCTTAAAAAACTTTGAAATGGATGAATGTAAACCTATCAAGACTCCAGGAATATTGAGTGAAAATCTTGATGACATAGCATCTTCACCACCTGTGTCGAATACAAAGTATCAAGAAGCATTAGGTTCATTGATGTACTTAGCAACAGGCACAAGGCCAGGCTTAGCTTTTGCAGTAAGTAATTTGTCAAGATATAATCGAGATCCCAGAGAGAAACACTGGAAAGCTGTGAAGAGGATATTTAGATATATTAAAGGAACACAAAATACTTGTTTAGTGTATACTTCAGACAATGGGAAATTAAATGCTACATCAGATGCAAGTTGGTGTACCACTGAAAATGGAAAATCATTTGGAGGTTATTTCATTAAATTAGGCAAAAATTTCATAAATTGGAAGTGCAACAAACAAAAAATAGTTGCTCTATCTACAATGGAAGCTGAACTTTTAGCAATCTGCGAATGTGCATGTGAAGTTAAATGGTACATCTTTTTACTTGAAGAATTGGGTCAAGATGATCTAATTGACAAACCAATAGGAATTAAAACAGACTGTCAAGCATTAATAGATTGAATTAAAAAACCAAAACAAAGTAGCAGTTCAAGGCACATTAATAGAAAATATTTCTTTATTAAGGATGAATATGAAATGAATCAAATCATTCCTCAGTTTGTGTGTTCACAAAATCAAGAAGCGGATATTTTAACAAAGTATCTACCTAGGGTGAAATTAAAAGATGAACTATTAAAGTATGGACATGACTGACTGATTAAAATTATATCTTTAAATACAAATAAGGGGGGAATTGATAGTATTTGTTTATAAAGCATAATTTTAAGTTTTAATATTTTGGCAACATTGATATGAAATTGTAAAAAGAATGAGTTAAAAATGTATCTGGAAGAGAGAGTTTTTTATTATTATGGTTTGGTAGAATGTGGTAAGATTTCTTATGTCTGATTTTCTTTAATAAAGTTTTCTTTTTGTATATTGCCATAATGTATTTTTGTTAGAAGTGGATAATTCTTTTGAGAATATATATGCCAATCTTAAATAACCAACAATATATCCACACAACTTGTTTAATAATGTCTAGGGTACTACTTTGGTAGACGGTTGCACGGATTTTTGGCGATTTACATTGGCGCGCTTTTTATAGTCGTCAGCCATCTTGAAAAATGCTGTTTTTACGTATTTTACGCATAGTAAAGTATTCGAAACTTTAAAAAAAAATAAATATCGTTAAAAATAATGGATTAATTTTTTGTTGAAAACGTTTTTTAAGATGGCTAGCAAATGTAAATAAATACATTTACTAAAAGTATAAAATGCTAAAGTAAGGTTAAATTATTACTTTCATATAATAGAATAAAAACACCGCTATAAAAACATTGCGCCAACATTTAATTGATTAAATATTACTTAAATTGAATATCGAATAAAAAACATCATACCAACGTTTAAAAGAATTAAAATATTAGTTAAATTCAAATAATTTAAAATAAGTTTTATAGGATATAATTATTTAACATTAAAAATATGTGGCAATAAATATCTCAGGAATTTTTGAAAACAATGTATTAATTTTTTAATAAAAATTGAAGTATACAACTATAAAGTACAATAAAAATATGTACTTAAATTTTTTTAAAGTATTTTACCTGTCGTGTTTTGATAAGTACACAAAAAAAAATCTTCATCTCACATCCACATCTCTCGCACTTTATTGAAGAAGCAATTAGCAAGGTTTCCTCCAAAAATTTAAAATAAATTTCCTCTGATTCTTTGTTACAATTTATAGATAAATCTTTGATTAGAAAAGACAGGTTAGCCAAAATAAGGTCTCAAAGGGCAATTTTTTTTTAATTCCGATACCAATAATTCTTAATAATTACCAATAACAACATTAATCTTCGAAACGGACATATCCATTCGCTTTGAAATCTGAGGAATTCGAAGAGATGAATAATAAAATTTTAAAATGGCGCGGTAATGCATAAATATTCAGTAACCAATCAGGGAGCTGATTACATCACGCATAGAATTAAAAATTATTTAAATAATCATTCAGAATAAATCATTTTTTAAAAAAATGCAAAATTAAATTGTATTTTAATATTTAACAGCCATAAATAATGTTTAAAACATTAGATTAAATTTATAGATATTAAAACAAATTACTTTTAAAATAAGGTGACGTCATTGATTACATCACCCACAAAATAAAATTTCATAAAATATCATACACAATAAAATTTTTATTTCAAATAAAAATGCAAAATTAAATTGATGTTTAATATTTAGAAGCCATAAATAATATTTAAAACACTGAATTTATGCATAATAAAACGCATTATTTTAAAAATAAAATAACAAAGTATCAGTTACCATAAAAACTTATCCAACAATGAGTTTACCATACGTCGTATAGTATTTTTACCATACGTCGTATTACTCACGAAAAGAAAAATCACCAAAATCCGTGCAACCGTCTACCAAAGTAGCACCATGTCTAGTTCCATCTAACCTTAAACTGTTATTTTACAATTGACAGTACTCTCAAGACACCAAGAACAATGCACCATAATGTCAAATGGTAGTATTCCTCATATTAGAACCTGACTCTCACTTAAAATTTAACTTGCCAAGATGGGACTTTATCAAGGAATTTGCACCTTAATAAAATAATCTGTATGTATAGTTTCATTTAGTGAATATCTACTTTCTACTCAGCATTCAGTTTCCAAATCTATGCCCATGGGGGCATGCCTTAAATTTCACTTTTAATATTACCAGCGACCTACAGCGGTAGCTTGGCAAATGCGGTCAAGAGCAGGAGACTAACGTTAATTACGGAAGGGGAAAGTAAACGGCTGTGTCAGGGATCATACGGGGAGATATATTTTTTTTAAAGTGTTTTTAGGTCTCATTCAGTATCAGTATATCATTAACGTAATTAATGAAAGCCATTTGAAACCAAAATAGGATTTGCGTTAGTAAATTATAGTTAAGAATAATGGCCCCCATTGTTCTGATTATTACTGGAATAATTTAAAGATTAAATCCGTTAGTATCTTAAGATGTTTTTGCAGTTGGAAAAACAAGAATATAACTCATTTTGATTCACCTTTCTTTTCTTTATGAATGACGAATATCTGTTTGCCATACACGTGATCAAATAGGGAATAAGTGTTTAATCCGTAATAGGGAATAAGTGTTAATTATAAGTATTGATTAACATTTCCTATAACTACTTCTAATTGAAGCTTTCTATGAGCAATCCCCTTAATTTTGACTCGCAGATTTTAATTTTAGACTAAAATATGAGCATAGAATCTACCTTTAAACAATGTGATTTTTTTTAAACACTGTGGCACGAGAGTGCCTAGTAATAATAGTTTTAGCGTCACTAAGAATCATTTTCTGGATTCTCATATTGATTTTTTTCTAAAAGATATTAAAAGCTGCAATTGACAAGTATGAGCAATGCATAATACATACATATATAACGTAAGCATACCATAAAGAAAAATTAACCCCCAACAAAAGCTGATCGACTGCTATTGAACTCTAAAGAGGGGTTTATCAGAAGGAAAATGGCAATTAAAATTCCATTTAATTGATTTTTATTATTTATTTACTGTATCGATTTATTACTTATTGTAATGGATTGGAATATTTGAATATGAATTAGCTGAATATTTAAGAAAAATATTATGACTGCGAGAATAGGAAAAAAAAAAACATTTTTTGAATATTTACTTTCTTATAGAATGCAGATGAATTCATTTTTACTTAACAAAAATCAAAATTTAGTAGCTAATTAATCTGTCCTGTATCGAGCACTTTAGTTCAGTGATCCGTATTAATGTGCGCTTTTTTTAAAAAAAATTATATGCTTCAAGAATAATTAGCAAAGGGCATAATTCTCTTCTTACCCTTAAATTCTTCAATAAAAAAACTGCATTTTCAGCTATAACCAAGTGAAATAATTTCCTAAATATAATTCAAAGCATGAAAAATACAGTACATAAACAGCTTGAAAATGGAACTAGCATTGAGAATCTCTTTAAGAAATATTGTGAAGCTTAACAAAAAGTCTATGAAGTGAAGTAATTCCGAAGAATATTTTCTAACTCTTTATGATTAAATTGCACTCAATTATACTTTATAAACGACATGTAAATACTATTTATTTACTTTAATGTATATGTGTGGATGTGTGTGTGTGTGGCTCACTAGCGACTGAGTCGTTGAAATCTGGAAGGTTGATCCGTGGTTCGAATCCGGATCGACGGGGATGGTTGTGTTGGCGTTTTCGAGGTTTTCCCCACGTGTAATGTGCATAAGAGTCAGTTTTGCTTAGAAAGTTCTCCACCCTTACCCTTAGGCAAATAACCGTCGAATGCTTTGCTATAATCAAACAAACCAGACCAAACAGTAGATATATAAATAAGTAGCTTAAAAAACTGCTATATTTTATGTATACTTATCAAGTAGTATTTCAATATATATAATGATTAAAAGAAAGGAAAAGCCGGATCCTAACTGATTGTACAGTCAAAAGTCGTTAATCCGGACTACAAACTCGCTTTGACGCATGCGCGTAAGACTTTTACGGCTGCGAATATGTGTGTGCGCTTAACACTTTTACGCTTGCGCGTTTAATGTATAACGAATGGTATAAGTTAAGCTAATATTATCTATTTCATTTAATGTTGCAGATTGCGTTGTTCCTGAATCTTCGAATTCGATCCAGCTTATTATTTTTTGCAGACTGTTAGAGCAATTTTATAAAAGTAAGCTTGAACTTTCGATTATGTCAAATAGTATTTCCGATATATATTTACTAATATGTAAAGGATTTACAAAGCGAAAGTATGTTTCGAAGTCCATTAAACAGAAAGTGGAATTGCTGCAAAAAATGGATAAAGGCATATCCTTCGTTTCTCAAACCATTCCGAAATCTGTTTATCAATTTCACGCTGCTCTGCGGCCCAGGGGAGGGGGGGGAACGCCGAAACGCTGCGCCGCGCAATGAATTGGAAGTTAATCTGTCAGCACTATCCTTATCTTCAGGGCAGATGTTTTTATTTTATTTCGCTTATAATTCCTTACTAAATGTAGTATTTCATCTCGATGTACTCCGTCTTTGATATGATTTAAATCAAATTCCTCGTCATTATAATTCACTTCCGATAAAGAAGAAAGTGATACAGAGGTTATTGAAAACGAAAAAATTTCGATTGACAAATTAGTCGGTATTCTCGACACAGCAATTATACGACTTTAACAGCGGAACTTTGTAACTGAAGAAGAAATTATGTCTGTTTATAGAATTAAAGAGAAAGTATTATCACATAAAACGAAGCAACTTAAACAACTTACATTGAAAGAAATGTTTAATAAAGTAAACAAATTAATATTAAGCTTTTTTTTTTTTTGTAAATTTTGATACCCTTTAGATCATAATCATTCTTTATTTCATAAATTATGGTTTCATACTTTTAATTTTATAATTCCTGCATGCCATCTTACCAGATTTAAACTGATGATCTATAATCCGGAAAAGTCGCTAATCCGGAATTGCCGAAGTCCTGACGAGTCCGGATTAACGACTTTTGACTGTATATAATGTAATCCCTATGAAGGCCCTAACAATTCCTTCTCACTTAAAGTTGTAACCAGGGCCGGCGGAAGCGGGCCCGCAAGGCCTTCTTTGCAGGCGGGCGCCGACTAAGGGAGGGGCGCCGACCAGCGAACGACACAGAGCTTTTTTTTTTTTTTTTAATGAAAAAGAATGTGCACTTATCGGAGAAGAAGAAAAATATTTCTTGAATGCTTACACAGGACCATAAACGAGCTTCTGAATGTAAACAAAGAACACCCCATCTGGTGACTCAAGCTTCAAAGCAGTGCTTCACTTCTAGCGCCGGTTGGCTCCTCCTTCCTTTCCTACCTCCATGCACAGGACAGGGACCATGAGAGTTCGTGCCCCCTGCCAACACCTAACAGAAGGTGTTGCCCTTCCCCACCTTTCCTCTCCAGCTCATCCATCAATGCCTTGTCACCCATCCGTCAATCGTCAGGGATAGTATCATACAAAGAAGTTCGAGTTGGGAATTCACGCTGTGAGCAAGTTTAAATCTAGGTAATACCCTCAGACGTTGTTCATTACTCACAATGACCCTTCTGCGCATCTAGTACCAGATAACGGTCATTTTCCATGTGTCTAGAAAGCCACGTGTTATGTATCATCTACACATTCCATTTTCGTATTTACTGAGTATCACTGAGTGGTTGGTGAAGAAAATTTTCGATGCACAATAACCTTACTACCATTGGAAAAGAAAAGTCCATTTGATGAAGTACGTTCTTATTTTATTTTACTTAATATAATTTCTATTTATCCTTATTTTATCGTTTTTATTATATTTTTATTTAAAATGTATACAGTGAACTACGGCTTTTTTTTCTTGAAAATTTCTATGAAGGTGGGAAGGGAGGAACGGATTAGCCCTTTCTATCAGGGAAAATTTGCCGTTTTGCCATATGTAAGAATGAACACAGGCACCAACTTTTCATATTTTTCACGCGAGTTGAAAGATAGGGCAAGATTTGCATGGACGAAAACGCAAAAGTCTATAGAAAAGTGCTTCTCAACCTTTTTTGGTCCGCTGACCGGTAAAACTTACGAAAAAATTTCGCGGACCTGTGTGTTTTTTTCCCTCCCCCCCGAAAAAAAAACTTTACAAAGTATTCAAGAATTACTACATAAGTTAATTGTAATATTCTTATTACCATTTGCCTACAATCATATTTAAATATATGTGCCTTTCGTTTCCTTCTTACTCATCCTGGTTATTGATTTTTGATCTACCTATAGTTAAAGAAATAGTAGTTATAGCACAGTATTAAATTCCATGGTTATTAAAAACTTATGCTGATGTATAGTTTTCAGTTGTCCAAACATGCAGAAGAATGTGAGCAAGATAAAAAGCGAAACCTAACCTAAGACACCTTAAACACAACGATAGATATTCATTGTTCAAGTAATCAGCGATACTCAAGGTAAACAGGAGCACACTAACTGGTGTACTAAGTGTACGGCACGGCAATTTATAAAAGGCGATTAGGTACCTAGTTGCCAGGTTGTTATCTTTTTCATCACCGATCATATTATTTTATAAACTAGTAAACTATTTTTATTGTAATGTTGCGTGCGTACAGGTTCGTTACGAAATGAATTCCTTCCTTGATATCAACTAGGAGAAATCTATGATGCTCTCTTTGAAATATCCGAAGATGAATGCTTTTCAAACGAAGTGCAACATGAAGCACGAAGTCTGTGTACCAAAATCAAGGATTATAAATTTATTTGTTCCTTGATAGTTTGGCACGATTTGCTTAACAGAATTAATCATGTCAGCAAACAATTGCAAGAAAAGGGTTTGAGTGTTACACTAGCCTTAAAGGCAATAAGTAACTTAAAAACATTCATTGAAGAATATAGAAGTGATATCAATTACAAAAGTATTCTTGAGAAAGCCAAAGAACTTAGTGAAAAAGTGGATGGCGAGCTACAATTTAAAACTGTTGAAGAAGTCCAAAGACGGAAAAAGAAATGTCACTTTGATTACGAACATGTTGACGAATTTCCTCAATGTCCAGAAGAGAAGTTTAGGGCAAATGTCTTTTTTAGAATTTTGGATCCTGCTTGGACATCATTAAACAAAAGATTTGATTCAATGAAAAATCACTACGATAATTTTAGTTTCCTGGGTAATTTATCAGAAATCGATAACGCAAATTTGAAAATAAAATGTGATAAATTAGAAAAATTGTTACAGTGTGGTGACAATAAAGATATTAACGCAGAACTCTATGACGAAATAGTAGCTTCGAAAGACATTTTTACAGCCGGTATGAATGACCCATTCGATATTTTGAACTTAATTGTGTCAAATAATTTGTGCTTCCCGAACTTGAAGATCGTACTGACAATACTACTTAGCATTACTGTTAGTGTTGCTAGTAGCGAAAGATCATTCTCCAAATTAAAATTGATCAAGACATATTTACGTTCAAGTATATCGCAGGAAAGACTCATATATTTAGCTTTGATTGCCATTGAAAATGAAATCTGTCAAGAACTAGATGCGAAAGAAATTATAGAAAAATTTGTAAATATGAAATGCAGAAAAATAAATTATTAAAATCAATTTCAACAAATGCTTTCTTCAAAACTTCCCTCCTATACAAAAATTTAGAAAAGGGGGGGGGCGACTTCAGGTATTTTGCAGGTGGGCGCCGGATAACCTTGCGCCGGCGCTGGTTGTAACCCAAAAAGAGAACAAATTAAACTTCAGATACGTATACAATACTGAATCTGATACAAAAAATACAAAATATAAAAATAAATTATATACACTAAGACCCCGCTTAACGCTGTTTCGGTTTAGCGCTCTTTTATTTCAACCCAGGGATTCCACGAAATCGCTCGCAGCATACGGGGATTCCCAGAAATATTATGCAGCGATAGGTTTCAAATAGATATCCGAAAGAGTGTACTTGTATTTCTTGTTTGGTGCGGTATTGTACAGACATATTTTGAAGGGGTAAATGTGGAAGATGTCGAAGAAATAATTCAAGAAGCAGCGGCTAGTCTTTCTAATGCTCAAGGAATTAACTGAACAAGAAGAAAACAAAAATGTTGACAGCAGTGATTCAGAAGAAGAGCAAAAAGAACTTTCGATGGCGTTTGTAAAAAGGAGTTTGTCTACCATAACTGAAATAATGGATCAATTCATTGAAAATGATCCGAATTTTGACAGGAGCTCAAAAGTAAGGCGTGGTGTTAGAGATGCTCTATCCGTTTATGAAGAAGAGAACAACGCAAAAGAAAAAGGCAAACAACATTAGATGCTTTTGTCACAAAAAGGCAGAACACTGAAAACGCGGAAGGCTAACTAAATATGACTGACTAAGAATTTTATTTGTTTTTTTTAAGAATATTCGTTTTGTTATTTATATTTTGTTTTTATTTTTGCAAGAAATAATAATGTGGTATTAATTTGAGCTTTAAGAAATAAATGTTTGGTTTTATTTTTATTAAAAAAACATACTTTTTAAATTTAATACCTAACCAATTTCCTAGCCATCTTCCCCTAACCCCAATATTTACATGTAAAGATAGCCTCGTTTAGCGATGTTTCGCATTACGCTCTGATGGAACGTATCCCCCGCGTTAAGCGGGGTCTTACTGTATTTACAAAACCTAACTAACTATTTATATTGATATTACGTAAATATACGTATGGTAATGAACATTGTATAATAAAGATATTTTATACCTTGTTCTATATTTGGTTCCATTTATACATACCTATACATAGATATTCCATTTAAGGATTATAGTAGTAGTTAATATTACTACATATAAAACACAAAAGTGCATCAATAATGTATTTTTCAGTATTATTTAACTTGTTTATATGTCATTAGAAAATTAACCAAAAAGAAGCGACCACAATGTAATTGAGAAACAGTCCTTAGCCGTGAAAAGGTTGAAAGCCATTCAGTTATGACTATTATCTCACATACTCAGCTACTTCGCATACATGGAACATAGCATTCGAAATGAAAAACTCAATATTTACTACAAATTCATTCATGTAACAAATATCTGTCTTTCTACACCTATGGCTTTAAAAAAAAGATGTTATTTATCTTACAGTTTATCGTTAAGTAATACATTTTCATTGTACAAAATTGCATTCATTCGAAGTTGTATAAAACTGAATGTAGAGAAGTTAGATGTTTAAACGACCCCCACATTTTCTCCAGACCACGAGCAAGATTATCCCCTCCTTTTCAGCCCCCCGATAAAAAAGGGGTTCTAAATTTACGACCCGACCGCATATGAGGTGATTTCACCTACAGCATCTCTTCGTAGAAAGTGCATTATGAACTCATTCGACAACATTCAAGAATTAAACACAAATTCAGACACTTCTGAAAATATGATTTATATTTTTTATATTAGCATTTTAAAACATCAATAATTATAAATCACAGCATTTGGTAGTAATGTTGATATTTCTTGCCTCCTTATATCATACTTAAATACTATATGCACTTATAATTTCTGCTCTTTAGGATCATAATTTTAATAATATTTAATTAATATATTATCTACAATCATGAATTCTTCCTGGTATATTGCACACAGAAACTTTTGATTAATACACAGGATAATACCTCTTTTTTTTTTTTTTAAGATTGCTCTGTATCTTAAAAAAATGAATTTTTTTTTATACTTACCTATTCATACGCACAATCACTAGTTAGAATTCCATAAATGCTTAGAACATATCAAACTTCACCAATCATTCACAAACAGGTTCTCCAGTTTTAACAAATAATGTCCACATTTTTATAAATATTCTTTTTGTTGCACTCTTAAGTTCCAAGAAGTTTCAATATAATTTGTAACAAACCTTTTTGCAAGTATACAATATTATACTCAAAATTTACTAAAGGAACTACTGCCTCAAGTGTACTTTTGGAATGATCAACATGAAATTCTCACCACAGCAATCCATTTCTTGTATGAAAAACTTGCAACAGTGCTCAAAGTTGTTACAGCTAAAATGTAAATACTCCCTTATTTTCCCATTTATAGTGAAGTTTCCTTAGTATTACAGAGATATATAAAATTATGCAACAAAATAGAAATATATTAAAAATTAATAATAAACTGACTTCAAACATTCATATTTCGAATAAAACGATGACATAACTAACAAATAATTTATACGAGAATAATTTTTAAAAGACACAAATAATATATTGTTTGGAATTACATATACAAGTAGAAAAACAACAAAATTAAAACTTTCAAATAATAGAATAAAAATAGTTTACTTTTTTTGAAGTGTAAATCTTATCAGTTAGAATTCTGAATTCTTGCTTAAGCAAATATTTGTAAATACATTCAGAACTTCATGACAATATTAAACAACTGAAGATTTCAATACACATTTGAAAAAATTGCCAAATACTTCTAAAAATTGTATTTTTTAATATAAATATTTTTAAAATGCAAGAGCCATGCAGTATAGAGGGTAAAGTGCAGAATGGCCTACTTATTTGTTTGGCGCTATTTACAAGAGTAAGAAGAATTGGATTTTTGTAAATTTTTTTTGACTTTTTAAGTGAAAATAGGTCGATGGATAAAGTGATGGGAGTGAGTGTACAATGCTATTTTTGAGCAATTCTGGGATGTTTTTTAAAGTGAAAATAGATCGATGTGTACATGGATACCAAGTTTGTGCAATTCTTAAAAACATGCCAAGCAGTGGGCGATTCTGCACTTTTTCCCAATTTTAAATACTAATTCAAACAGTTGCTTAAGACCATCTCTAATTACTGTACCTAAATATATGCACTTATGTTCGTTGGAGGGAAAGGCTGATTCAAGTTGCTCAATGAGTATCACACATGAAATTTATTTGCAATATGTGTTAAATTTCATGTCAAGTTTAACATGTAACACTAACAATATAGCCATGTTTTAGCATTTTAACAGTAGACGTACTGGGTAAAGTGCAGAATCGCCCACTTATATAGCACGTATCGATGTGTACATGGACAAAGTCAAGCGAGTGCACAATGCCAAGTTTGTGCAATTCTCCGATATGTTTTTAAGTGAAAATAGGTTGATGTGTACATGGATACCAAATTTAAGCAATTCTTTGACTTGTTATTTTCAAGTTAAAGCAGAATCGCCCACTTATATGGCACGTATCGATGTGTACATTAATACGCACAACAATCTGTAGTACACAAATCTGTGCAATTCTTTGACTTGTTATTTTCTAGTTGGTGATTTTGTGAAACGCGAGAAGCAGTGGGCGATTCTGCACTTTCCCCGAAGTACTTTGAGGTGATAACACATACGTGATCCACAAAATCCATACTGGCAGATTACTTATTTCAACATCACACTTCTACAATTAGACAATTAACACTGATCATTATGTAAAACATCTTAGAAATGATTTCTGTAAAACTATGAGCAAAAAAAAAAAAATTGGATATGCTCAAAGATAAGGCCTAACTATCAGTTACTGCTGTGGCATTGTCTTAAATTGATATCCCAGTATTAAAATACATTGCATATTACCTAGTGATATTTTATATCAGGACACTGTTAACATAGAATTTTTTTTAATAAGAAAAAGTGAAAAATGCCTTGTTGGCTATGTTTAAAAGGAAATCATAGAACAGTACATATCATGTTTAAAACTGCTTGTGAACACTACAGTACATGTAATCCAATATGGATGATAAAAATTATGGGAGAAAAAGAAATCAAGGGCCATAGAGTCCTCCAATTCCAAATTAGTGAAATATTTTCAGTTAGCCTAGCTATGCACTGCTTCAAAAATTTCTTTTGCAACCGAATACTTCTTATATGCTACCAAAAATTAAATGTTACTTTCATTCTGCAGTTCTTTGAAGTGACTTGGCTCATCACGTACATTGGAAGTTTTTCTCTCCCTCAAACTATTAAACGCCTTACTAAGCCAAAATGCCCTGTTACATACTTCACATAATGAGATTTCTCAGCTACATGGTCTAAACTATTCTGCCATATTAGCAAATATTCTTCTAAATCTAAATTTCCCACTATAAGATATGAGGTATCAAACTTCTTTTCTGTGTGGACTAACTAAATGTCTTTAAATCACCTTTCCATCTAATCAATTTACCTACAATCACACACATGGAATCTTCCTCCTGAATCAGCAAGTACATTCGCTTTTAAACTACTCTTGTGTGTAAGCGATTTTTTACTTACTCCACAGAAATAAAACTACATTCTTGTATAAAAATGCATGTGCACCTTTAATTTACCCTTTTTACTAAATGACTTATTACATATATCACACACACAAATTTACTCTCCTCTGCATTCTCATTCAAAATATTTCTCTTCTGATATCACTTGCTACATACAGCTTCCTTGTTGTATGGCTAAGCATATGCTTTAACTCCCTCTTTATTCTACACAATTTGTCACATAAACATACAGATGAGATTTTGTGCCCTCTTATTCAAATTACATTTTTGATTAAATGCCTTGTTACATACCTTACACACATGGCTTTTCTCCGGTGTGATGCATAAGCTTATTAAAAATGTCTTACTAAATTACTTGTAACATATATCACTAGCATGAGGTTTCTTTATAGTGCAGACAAGCAAAGGCTTGCTGAAATTACTGCTCCATGTAAATAATTTCTTACATACATTATATATATGATCTTCCTATTCTCTGTGAATATTTACATGCTTATTCAAATCGCTCTTGATTCTAAAAGCTTTGTTACATATCTCACATACATGTGGTTTTTCTCCTGTGTGAATAAGCACATGCTTTTTTAAATTACTGCTATCAGTAAATGACTTCTCACAAATATCACATATATGAGGCTTCTCTCCTGTGTGAATACGTGCATGCTTGCTTAACTCACTCTTTGTTCCAAAAGACTTGTTACATACTTCACACAAATGAGATTTTTCTCCAGTGTGGATAAGCATATGCATATCTAAATTACTCTTTTGATTAAATGACTTCTTACATACATCACAGACATAAAACTTTTGTTCTCTGTGGAGAAGCATATGCCTGTTTAAACTTTTTTTTAAAGCAAATGCCTTGTTACATACCTCACACATATGTGGTTTTTCTCCTGTGTGAATAAGCATATGTTTTTTTAAATTACTGCTGTTTACAAATGACTTCTCACAAACATCACATATATGAGGTTTCTCTCCTGTATGCATATGCATATGCTCACTTAACTTACTCCTTTTGCTAAATGATTTATTACATACATCACAGACATGAGATTTCTCTCCTCTGTGTATACGCATATGGAAATCTAAACTACACTTATGATTAAATGACTTCATACATACTTCACAAACATTCAATTTTTCTCCTCTGTGAATCAGCATATGCCTACTTAAACTACCCTTGAGATTAAATGACTTGTTGCATATTTCACACATATGAGGTTTCTCTCCTGTGTGAATAATCAAATGCTTTCTTAAGCTACTTTTGTCTGCAAATAACTTCTTACAAATATCACATACATGAGGTTTCTCTCCTGTGTGAATACGCATATGGTTGTTTAACTCACTCTTGATTTTAAATGCTTTGCTACATACCTCACATACATGAGATCTTTCTCCAGTATGAATATGCATATGTTTGTTCAATGCACCCTTCAATCTAAATTGTTTCATGCATACCTCACACATATGAGGTTTTTCTCCTGTGTGAATAAGCATATGCTTTCTTAAATTACTCTTGAGTGCAAATGACTTCTTACAAACATCACACGTATGAGGCTTCTCTTCTGTGTGAATATGCATATGGTTATTTAACTCACTCTTAATTTTAAATGCTTTGCTACATACCTCACACACATAAGGTTTTTCTCCTGTGTGAACAAGCATATGGTTGTTTAATGCATCCATTACTCTAAATTACATATTTCACACATATGAGGTTTCTCTGCTATGTAAATAAGCATATGCATATTTGAATTATCGGTACTTTTCCGTTTCGCCGGCGCAAATCTCGCCAAGCAGACTTTGTTGGCGACAACATACAGTATACACATAAAAAATGTTAATTCTAAGAATTATTTTTTATTTTGAAGGCATAAACATTTTAATATGGTTTAAAATTTTGTAAAAAGCTAATAAATAAAGACAATAAATTTGTAAAAAGACATTAATTTAAGAATTTACTATGATTTCATGGTTCAATATCCTGATTCGCCGGTTCGTATCACGTGCCCCAAGTGATCTCATCTCACGTAAACTACGCTACTAAAATCTAATTCGCTCAGTAATTATCTACATTAATTTCAAGTTAAATCTTAATTTGGAATACAAGTTTAAATGCAAGAATTATTTCAATTCGTACGAATAGCTTACTCAGAAATTATGTAAAACCGTAGTGCTTTACCTCGCTAGTGCATTCTCATTAGAATTGATGAATTTAACACTTGATTTCGCCTTCGGATGAGCGGTGTAATTGCGTTCTAATTGACTTAGAACCTAATTGACTTAGAACTAATTGACTTATTACCGTGAATTGTCTTAGGGGATAAAATTTAAATATCGTGTAAAAATTCTATATTATTGTATGCCAGTATTGAAAGAAACAATCTGATAAGAAATGGCTTCAACTTGTTTTGAAACTGAGGCGTAAAAGGTTACCAGCTAAGATATTCCGTCTGGCATCAGTTAAACCATTATTGGCGACTTTATCGTTTGCGCCGGCAAAACGGAAAAGTACCGAATTATCCTTTTGATTAAATGGCTTGTCTTATGCCTGACACACATAAGATACCTCTCTTATGTGAATGAACATGTGCTTTTTCATAGTACCATTTCATGTAGGTGATTTTTTACATAACCTTAGTCGTGCAAATCTTCTTGCCAGTGTCAATAAGCATATGCTCTTTCAAAACAATTAAATGGCCTGTTAATAGATGTGGTTTCTGTCCTGCATGAATGATTATATGTATATTGAAACTGTCATTTAGTCTAAATAAATTGTTATACTTCCATATTTACTATCATTCTGATAAAGAAAATCGTGGACATTGAATGAAAAATTAATTTCAATTGTTAAAAATAGTAAAAATTAATTGTTAAAAATAGTAAACTTGGAACATGTAAACCAATAAATAAACTCAGCAATTTTGCAACCTTGCTTTCTACATCAGAAACAAATGGTAGCATGACGAAATAAAAAGATATGACAGTACAAGGATGTCCATCAATGAAACACTGATATATTAACTGCACACACTGTGCAACAGGTTTATCATGCACTTCTATATAGACTAAACAAAATTAACAAAACTACGCTCCAAGATTCCAGATTTTATTTAGAAATGCTTAGCTTCTAATAAAAAACTTATTGAATTTTCACAGAACTTATTAGTTCTATAAATTAGTAATTTCTAGTTCAATATTTTTAAATCATTTAAAAATTATAGAATTTTTTCATCGGATATAAATGTGAAATCAAAACTACGAAACTTTACTTTACATATATATACAAAAACGAGGATTCCGTCTTGTCTGGATAAATATGTGCCCGTTAAGAATCCTTCTTTTTCTTCCCAAATACTTAATGGTTAATTCATACCAAGTAGATAGGACTTCGCTTTTCTCCGATGGGGTTATGCATATACTTTTTTAAAGCACTCGTTTTACAACATGAGTTTCAATACGTTAAATACGTAATTCCGTTGCTGAGCTGAAGCAAACTGCATGCTTCGTTGCGAAGAAACATGTACATCGGTTGACTTGACTCAAAATACCGAATCGGTTGGTATGAATTGGGGTATCTATGAGTATATAGTCCTGAGGACTTTTACTCAGAAATTATTTACCCTGCGGGGTACGTCTTAGTGAGAAATAATTCCACTTTATTTAAAGTGGAAAGTTTCTGGTGAAAACATCGTCGCATGGGTGTCGCCATCTATTGGAACATCAGGAAGTAATAAGAAGTAAATTTTGAACTTAGTTTTCCTCTTCTGCGAAATCAAGAGCAATCTTCACTGCTAAGAAAGCGATAGAAAGTTTTTCTGTATTTGATTTAATATTAACTGCAACATTGTTCATATCTTGAATGAATTTGAAAACTTTAGGGTTTGAAAAAACTTGGGATATTGGATTATCATTATCTGCTGGGATCTTCTGCTGTTTAAAGACGGCGCTGAATGGGATGTTTCTTTGAATTTCTTTAATTTCAGTTTCAGATTTAGTTGCGAGTGCTGGGAAATCTTTAAGATTTGGAATCTCTTGGGTTTTCTCTGCTGGTTTAGGAGTTTGAAAACGCTTTATATAAATCGGGCAACCACGGTAGGACGATACATGCTCCCCACGGCAAAAATAGCAGATGGGTTTTTCTTCACGTTTTAAAGAGCAGGTATTAGATCTGTGATTCTGGGAACATTTACAACATGTTTCTTTTTTATAGCAATTCGCCTGTGAATGTCCATAGCTCTGACACTTGAAGCATTGAATTGGTCTTTTAGTTTTAGGTGCATATTTCTCAATAGTGATATTGAAGTTAAACATATTATTTAAGTTGTAAATCGCTTCTCCTAATTTATTCCTTTCAAGTTCAATGAAGTATATGGGTAATTTTATGAAATCACTTTCTATTCTCTTTGTGAACTGTTTAACTTTTAGTACTGGGAATTTTCTAAGTTTTAGGTCTTCAAATATTGCAGTTTCTGAGATGCTTCTGGGCATATTTTTTAGAATGACTTTAATGTTAGTTTTGGAATAAAGTTGATACGTATGGAATTCTATGCATGATTTCTTTAAAAATTCGATGGCGCTGTTGTAATCCTCTTCGGTGGAAGTATTTAAATAAACTTTTTTGGCTTTCATCTGGGTTTCATATTCGTTTTTTAGGATTTTAGTGCTTGAGATTTTCTGTAGATCAATCCAATCTAATTCAACTTGCGTGATGACTATTGGTGGGATTTTTATTTCAGATTTATGATTAGTTTTAACTTCAGTAGTTTCATTATTTTCTTTATCATTTAAAAGCTCGAATCTGTTGTTTTGTTCTATTTCTTCTTTTTCGCTAGGTTTTAGATTAGGTTTGCATGTTTTTGAGGGGATTGACCAATTTTGTTCTGAATTATTATCTGCTTCTGGAGCTGTTAAATTGTTATAAACTTTTTTCTTTGATAGAGTTCACTAAATCTTCGTGTTCTTTCACATTTTCTGCGTAATCTTTCTCGTCCATCGATCCGGTGTCCATTAAGTTCGATTGTTCAATCATACGCTCTTGGGATTTATTTAAGATTTCAGTTAGGGCTCCATTTCTGAGTATTTGATATCTGGGATCTTTATCTAATTCAGTTCCGAGTCCTTGAAAAAAGTTAGGGAAAATATGTTTATACTTTTCCATGGTGTCGCGAAAATCTTGGGTTTTTGGAGTCGCAGTGCTGGGGGAGCTACTTTTCTTTATTCCTTTAGGCTGCTGCAATTTAGTTTCTAAACTGGAGGGTTTTAGAAAATCTTTAAATTTTAATTTTCCGCTATTCTTAGATGAGTTGGAATAATCTGAGTCGGGATCCATGTCGCTGTCGCTTTCACGCCTATTCCAAAAACGATCTGGTGGTTTTTTGGCCGCCATGAGGAGAGAAAGCAAAAATACTTACAGAACAAATCAGGATGCGTGCGTCGCGCAGCGACGCTAACCTCTGAAGGCCTGTCCACACGAGGACGCTCCCGACGTAGTTGACGTAACTTTTTTGTCGCCGGCGTAAATTCGCAGGACGCAGAAGACGTAAAACTGAGTACGCTCCTGTTCAGCTTTTTCGCCCGCGACGCGCGCGTACAGCCAATAGCCGACCGAGTTCTTATCACGTGTCATAATCAGAAAACCTTCTTGCTTACCCGTTTCAATATGGCGTCAGAGCCACACAGAGATGAGTTTTTGCTTAGAAATATAACTGTATACAGCAATAAAATAATCAGCATTGTTCACGCCATCTTCAGATTTCTCAAACCGTACATATTAGTGTACATTTAAAATTTTCATTAAAGGGAAAAACTGTATACTTATAAAGCAATGATCCGACCAGTATATCCATATGCTTCACCTATTTATAACACCGTAAGTAATAGGAACCTAAATAAATTACAGTTTCTACGAAATCAAAGTTTCTGCCTTACAAAATTCTCCTTAATTATTATAAATATTGGCTATATCATGTGTAATAAAAAGCTCTATAAATATCCCAATATTAAATACACCAAAAACTAACTTCAGCAATATAATAACTTCTAAAATAAAGCAGTTGACTGTGAAAGAGTATTCAATAAAATACAATTACGAAATTTTGGAGGAAAGTTACAACTTGTCTCATACAGCAATCATTTATTGAAGTTTAATTAAATTACCTTTGCAGCGACTTCTACTTGTTACATTATTTTTCACAAACACTGCTATCACAGATAGCTGAGTGATCAACGCGCTGCTCTAGTGGCGGAGGAGTGGAAAGGTGGCAAGTTCGTACCTCACCCGTAGGCGGTATAATTCAGTTAGCTTTTCTCATTTTGAAACGTGTTTCTTATATTTAATCATGAATCATTATATTCTTATTTTACCTATTATTATTGTTTTAATTTCTTATTTTATTCATTATTATTATTGTTTTTAATTTAGTTTAAAAATGTGCAGTACAAATAGAAATCCTTATGTAAAAATATATCAGCATCTCTTTATCATATATCATCTATAAATTCTCTCTTTATTTTTACTTTATTGCATATTTTATCATGCACATAATTTCTCATAAACTGTCCAAAGTTTGAACCTCATTCTAAATTCAAAAATAAATAAAAAGAAAAACAAAAGACCGAGGGAGAGCGAGTTAAAAAATATGAAAGTGGTTTTATTATATGGTGGATGGTGTATATAAAGAGAATTAAGTAATTTAATTCTCTTTATATACTGTATTACAAACAAATTTTATAAATCCTAATTTTCATACGATATAGAATCTGCAAGTCTGTCAAACAGGTCGATACTCATCCTGAAGGAATTAAAAAACAAGTAATATACCCCCTACCCCAAAAAAATGAAGTCAATTCCTACTTAGGTTCACAAAGAAAAGTTTTAAAATACAAAAATAAATAAATAAATAAATAAAAATACAAACATAATTTTTTTAATTAAAAATTAAAAAAATTTTAATATGTGAAAAAGCTGTATTAAATTCAAGTGTCATTCACTGCAAGTTTAAAAAATTGTATTTGAACTTGAGTGGATGAATAAAAAGCATTTTATGTACTGAAAATTTGAACAAGATATAGGGAGAGTGTGAGCTAACAGTAGGAATTTAATAATTCCAGATATTTCTTTCGCAAACAAGGCAGTAAAAAAAAAAAAAAAAAAAAAAAAAAAAAAACTCTTTGAACAGGTCGCTCTAAATAAATCTTTCGGACCCATTCTTGCCATTTTTTGCGGTTTTGCCTCTGCTTAATAATTGCACATAATAGTAAAGTTTCAGCTACAAAAAAAAAAAAAAAAAATCATCTGATTCGGACAACTTGCCGCAAACATACAGAAGAACAGCGAAGTAATAAGATACAGCTCTGTTGACGCTATATCACAGCGTCACGTGATTTTTGCGCTAAATAATTCTATTGGTTAAACGCAGTCTTCGCAAGCGTACTCGTTTGGACGTTTTTATTACGCTGGTAACGTAACAGCGCGTTCGTCAGCTACGTTTCGAGCGTACTCGTGTGGACGGGCCTTGAGTGGATGTGACCGAATCGGTTAACCAAGTTACTCGCATTTATCGTACGACTGTTTGATGCAATTGCTATTCGAAATGACAAGCGTCTAGCCCCTCAGAAGCTAGTTTCCTCCTGGTTCCTCCCTGAACATCTGCGCAGATTACTGCGCGTGTCGTCATTTTCCTGAAGGCGCCTCGTATTTACTATTATTTACTCTGCTCTGTGCACTGCTGTGAACATGCGCTGGGGCCAAGCGCTTGTCTGTCTGTCTTGCCAGAAAGTGTATAAAAGGTGCACTTCCGTGAAGTGTTGTTTCATGGCGCTGAGTAAGATGGAAACAATCTTTGTTATGCATAAATGCATCTGAAACATTTGGGTATCATAATTTTTTAAGTTCTTTAGTAAGGAATTTTAATTAAATTGTGTATTGTTATAAGGAAATGGCTAGTAGTAAAGGTGCAGAAAAAGCTCTAGAATTATTGAGGTATTTACCTCGTATATCTTTAGCTAATGTGAAGCCAAATAAAGGAGAATTTCGTCGATTGGTAGGTATAATATTTATAAACAACTATTAAACATCTTTCGTATTTGAAGTATTTAACTTCAAGCAAAATTTCTCTAGTAGAGATTAGAAATTTGGTGTAGCAATTTACGATGCCATGTCTTCGACAGCTAGAAAATTCTCCTTTTTAAAAAAAATTAGGTTTATTCATGAAGAATCGTGAATTATTCGAAGAAGATATCGAAGTAGTGTTTGAAAATCTCTAAAGAAGTGAACTCCAGGCTCACATAATTTGGCACTTCTGTTATCCGGACCAGATTCAGAAATGTATGTATGTATATATGTGTTCATGCAAGCATGTATGTGGGTAAAATCCTTGTATACGGTGCAGCCTTGGCGCGATTTTGAAAATTATCGCCAACACCAAAAATGACCCAAAGAACGTCTATGTATATACTATACACTATATACATAGTATGTACTATGTATAAACCTAGTATATACTATGTATAACTATATATATATTCTTTGAATGCTATATACATAGTATATACTATGTATAACTATATATATTCTTTGAATGACCCATTTACTGCTCATAGTATATGTCCCGTTTTTACTGCTCATCATAAAAGTCGCCAAATCCTGTGTGCACTGGATACTAGGATTAAACCCGTATGTGTGTATCTCTAAAGAAGTGAACTCCAGGCACATATATGTACATAGATGCATACATGCATATATTTTTTAGTCCAGTTCCGATAACAGAAGAGTACCCATAATTTTGAAGCGAACTAAAGCGATGAAAATCCAGGGGTACAAAGTCTGGTGAGTATGGGTGGTGACACAAAACACTCAACCTGTATTCAAATAGTCTTTATATAGATTTTATCAGAATATGTCCAAAGCATTGTTATGATGGAAGACAACATGTTTATAATTAGTCAGTTCTTTGTTTTAAATTCTGGTTTAAAACTGCCATTTGGAAACAGTATTTTTCCAAATTTATTGTCTGATTTGATGGCTACACTTCATAGTGTATAATTCCTTTGTCATCCCACCACACACAAAGAATTACTTTTTGGAATGCATCCCTCCTCTCGATGTTACTAAAGGATGTTAATTTGGCTTACACCATGATCTTTTTCTTGCAGCAGTATTGCATAGTGTCCACTTTTCATCTTCAGTAATTAGCCATTTCATAAAAGGAGATTCTTGGTTTCTTTTTAGGAAAGAATCATATGCTGAACATGTATCATGGCAGCTTACATACCTAATCTTCTTCAAATTATCGTGTACTGTAATTTTTGGAATATTTAGTTTTTTTTTTCTGATAGTTCCTGAACTGTTTAACATGAATGTTCAGCAGTAGCTTCTTTTAATAGGTACAGTTTACAGTGGATAGTCCTCAACAGCAGCCATTATCTCTGATGCCAAAATTTCCATGCCTTCTCAAACCATCTTCAAACTGTGTCATCAAAAACGGGAATTTGTTCATATACAGTACATATTTTATGAGCTGTCTGACTAGCATTTTTTCCTTCTGCAAAATAAAAGAGAAGTGAAAATGAACTTTAGTGTCTGTTCTTAACACTGCATTGAAAATAAAATTATATTTCAACACATTTAGAATTATGCAAGTGAGCAGAAAAGACTGTGTATAAGTATTAGGTTTGATTAAAGTCATTCCATATCTACTGTACCAAAGTAATTGGAAGAAAACATGCTGTAATCTGGAAAACCACAAAACTTTTCAGATGCCCAGTATTTGAGTTAAAAGGCCAAGGATCTTTGCCTACTATTTATTCTTTTGTATTAGGTATGTAAGTGTGCATTTGAAATTTTGTGTAAAATATATTCATAATCATGTCTTTTTTTATTATCAATTTAATTTTTCGAATATTTCCAAATTTTGCTGCCCTTGGCTTTAGTCTATTTTGTCTCTATGTAAATTTACCCATTACGTGTTATTTTGGACTGAGGCTTAATCCTAGTATACAGTATACATGGGATTTGGTGATATTATGAAGATCAATAAACGTGGTGTTTATGATGAGCAGCAGTTTTCAAAATTGCACCAAGTATGATCAGTACACTGTACGACCAAGGTCGTACAGTATACTGATCATATTTGAGGATAAAATAAGTTATTATAGAAAAAATTAGCACCAATGGGATCCTTTGCGGAAGAAAACCCCAAATTAGAATGTTTTGAATAATACCCATATCCAAGTTGAGAAATGCTTATTCATTTGTTACCATTTATGAGAGAAAAGGTTTCAGACTTCAGTCTCTTCTCTCTGTTTAATACAGCTTTTGTGATACGTAAAAAGCAATACGTCTGCCTCAATTGTAGATGCAAATTCTTGTTTCCCTTTTCATCTTGGCAGCTAGGAAGCTTAATCTAGATTAGGAATTCTGAAAGTTTTTGAAAATTTTATCAATCTGGATTCCTCCCCCCCATTCTGGATTTTTGATATTTGCACAGAAAGAAAGAGAATTTTTAAATTAAAATCAAATTAATATTGATCCATATGGCACCTTTAAGAACTAATATAATACTTATGAATATTTATATTTAGGTAAAAGTGTATTTACGGGTATCCCTTGACGAAAATTGCTGATTTTTGGCGGTACATGGATACCAAGTTTGTGCAATTCTTTGGCTTGCTGTTTTGGCTTGCGTATCGGCAATTTTTGCGCCAATAATCACTGCTACACAAAGCCAAAATAACAAGATGAAGAATTGCACAAACTTGGTATTCATGTACACATCGACCTATTTTCACTTTAAAAAAAAATCATCAGAGAATTGTGCACTTTCTTGACTTTGATTATCTTACACATCGAACTGTATTCACTTAAAAACTCAGAAAAGTAGCCAACAAACAAATATATAATCTCAATAAACTACATTTTAAATCAAACAATGAAATAACGTAAAAAAGGAAATTCATCTTTGCACTACTCAGAGGAAATATCCACTTACCTTATTTACGAATTAACACGTCTTCAGTCAAACAAAATTCCTTAACAGCATCCCAAAACTTAACATCCTAAAATTATCTGAACTAGAATTTGTATACTGGCATCGCCACATAAATGCACAAAATAAGAGTAAGAAATATCTTTTGTAGTGCTGTATCATCCAACCATACGCATTTCCTCCTTACAAACAGGACACTTAATAATGGCTACTAAGTAAACCTTCATTTATGCACCAGTCAAGTAATGCTCTTTTTCTCTTTCTTTCCAAATCCAGCAGAAACTTCAAATTAATCTTACCGCATTCAGCCATTTTACCATCTAAACCAGAAAACAAGCAATGTATTTCGTAACCAGCACATACGACAAGCTCTTACAAATTCACCACAATCATGCAACTCATTACATCATAATAGGGTTTCCATAACATTCAACTACTCAGGTTAGCATAAGTAAACCACCACTTGGTGATAAATGAAACAACTTCGCAATAATACAAGGGGTACCCTTGTCTCTACTGTAACCTATACAGCCAAAAGTCGTTAATCCGCACTCGTCGGGACTTCGGCGATTCCGGATTATAGATCATCAGTTTAAATCTCGTAAGATGGCATGCAGAAATTCTAAAATTAAAAATGTGAAACCGTAATTTATGAAATAAAGAACAATTATGATTTAAAGGGTATCAAAATTTACAAAAAAAAAAGGCCTTAATATTTATTTGTTTACTTTATTAAACATTTCTTTCAATGTAAGTTGTTTAAGTTGCTTCGTTTTATGTGATAATACATTCTCTTTAATTCTATAAACAGACATAATTTCTTGTTCAGTTACAAAGTTCCGCTGTTCAAGTCCCGTAATTGCTGTGCTGAGAATACCGACTAACTTGTCAATTGAAATTTTTTCATTTTCACTAACCTCTCTGTCACCTTCTTCATGTTTTTATCCATTTTTTTGCAGCAATTCCACTTTTTGTTTGATGGATATCGAAACATACTTTCGTTTTGTAGATCCTTTGGGAGCTCCAGCATTGGAAAATCTATTTTGACACAATCGAAAGTTCAAGTTTACTTTTATAAAATTGCTCTTATAGTCTGCAAAATATAATAAGCCGGATCCAATTCGAATATTAAGGAACAACACAATCATCAACATTAACTGAAATAGATAATTAGATAATTTTAGCTTATACCATTTATTATACATAAAACACGCACGCGAAAATGTATTTTGCGCTCGCGCACATGCATATGCGCAGTAGTAAAGGTCTTACGCGCACGCGTAAACGCCTATGCGCATGTGTCAACGCAGCGCATGCGCAGAAAGTTTTTAGCTTTGAGGTCCGGATTATGGGTGTCCGAATTAACGACTTTTGACTGTATTTATATAGCACTGGTTCATTTTGTAAGTTTTAAGGTTTTTTAGTTTGCAAAAGTTGAGTCCACTATATGTATGTATTCATATGTTTGGAACTACTCTCATATGCGCCCTCAAGTCTCCAAATTTCTCGTCAAACATTTTTGGTGAAAAACTCCATATGCATTGCTACCTAAATTTTTTGTATACATTTCGAATTTTAACCCTAAAATGTCTGCAGAAACCACGGTTTGAAGACACAATTTAAGCTAAAAACCCAAAACAAAAACAAAAAAAAAAAGAAAAAATTTAGATAGCAAAAACGTAAAGTTTGTAACCAAAAATATTTGACAAGAATCCATGTACACAGCAATACGCTTTAACGTAAAAAAACGTCTACGGATTGCGCATTCTAGGCAGCGAAGGAATCTATGAACTACGCACACCTCGCTTCAATAAATTAACATAACAAAATTAAATTTCAAAGAATACTATGTACACAGCATTCTGTTTAAACTTAAAAAAAAGCTACGAATTGCACAATCTAGGCATAGCGCACAAATCAACCAAATAAACTAAACAAAATTACAAACAATTCAAAAAACAACAATAACAGTAGAAATTCGTATTAAAAAACAATAAACATAACATTCTACAAAATAAAAACAGTAAAATGACATGCACTTACTGTAATACATTCCTGAATAAAATTTCGCCAGTCACGCAACGTCTCTGAACAAAAGTGCCATGATTTTGCTATATCACATGTCTTTCTGAGATTCAAAATTTCGAAAGTAACGATAAAAATTTCCTCCAAAGTTAACATATTACACGAAAACCACAATCCAAATCTTAAGCTCCGTTGACAGTCACATACTTTACCAGCAACCATTTGACTGCAAATCCACACAAAAACTATCAGAAACGCCCTTCTTCGTCTGAGTTCTCCTAGCAGCTCTGCATTTCGGACTCCCTTTTAAAAGTCCCACAGAAATTCCAAAAATACACTTCAATCTTCATAAACACACCCGTGAACAAAAGACTCGTTAACAACTCCAATATTGTACCTTTTAGTACTAAATTTATTTTCCGCACAATCTAGATTACACGGCTGAAATCTTGCCACCACATCTATCATTGCAACATAGGTCATTTTAAAACATGCAGGACACGAACCAACGAGCAATTAAAGCACTCCAGCAAAAGATTTTTCAACGTCAACAAGGTTGCCATACAACATGCAATCATGCCAAAAACCAGTGCAGAACACATATCGCCACATTTGGTGAAATTAGGGTGCATATAAGAGTAGAGCCATATGTTTATTTACAAGGTATATTAAACTTTAGGTTTTGCTGATTATTCTTCTCACTATTATTACTAAAAGCATTGTCTAAATACAGGAACTAACTAAAGAAGATTTATGTAGCTTGTGATTTTTATATTTAATGTTTCTTTAATTATTAGACATTATCATTGCCAAATGTTATTATAATCTTTATTTAAAACAGTGTGTATAAATCATAATTTGATCTGTTCATTTCAGTTTCCATGTGTATAGTTCTAAATTATTTGGTACTTAAGTGTTAACAGAGAAAAAGGCAAAATTTTGCGAAAAAGAGCAAATAGTAATCAACTTTGGCACCATGACACAAATTAATTGCTATTGTAACTGTGATGCCACTAAGTTTTAATAACACTTATAAGCCACAATTTTAAGAACAGATATTTTTCTCGTCATTTATAGTTTGATCATGGATCTATAGGATCTAGAAAACAATGAAGGTGATGCTATTATTTTCTTACAAAGGTATAACATATTGCCCGCAAATCATCAGTATTCCAGTTTTCATGAAATGGAAGTTTTATTCGCGTGAATCGAAGGGCGTGCTGTAATGTTTGAAAGACTTGGGAACAAACCAGTCAGCAACTGGTTTATAGCAAGTAGATTGCCATTTGTTACTGCCATCAGACTCATGTGCTGCTGGGAAATGACATCTATGAAATTCGCATGGAAGAACTCAACATAGCTAGTACTACTATATTTGAGAGAAATATATGTCTATGAAATGCAGAATCATGAAAATAAGAAGGTAAGTGGTGACAGCTTAACCATAGAGATTGATGCTGAAAGCCTGCTGTTAAAAAGAAAAAGATACCATTGCCTGCATTCTCCTGCCACACAAGATTTTTGGCAGTCTTTTCCAGGAGTCTAAAGAAACCTTTCTTTTACGACAGTGACTGTCTGAGAAACCGCGACTCTGTTAAATGTAGTCAAAGATAATATCAAAAAAAGAATTATTTAGACTCTAGCTATTTATAAAAGATAATTCCAAAAAGTTGGGCTTGAGCTTTTCGAAGGGAAACACAAATTCAGTTCTGTAGAGTTCATTCACGAAACATTGAGCAGGTATGCAGTTCTTCAAAAGGCAGAATATGAAACGTAGGGATATGGCAAGACCCCATAAAATCACACTTTGGCGGAGTTGGTATGGCAGTAGAAAGTTTATAAAAAAAACCCTTGAAAGCTATTTTAGAACTTCTTGCCAAACATTTTCTACCCAAAATAAAGTATGTGTCAAATTACTGCCAAAGTTAATCAATTCTTATCCATTAACATGTAAGCTAATAGTTATTTTATTCGCATCATTCCTTGTGACTAAACATTTCACTGCATGAGGTATTTTTTCGGTACTATTCCGTTTTCAGAACCATACAAAATCGCCAAACTATTTTTGATGCCAGTGCTGCCAAAAAAATTGCGCCAACCGTAATGCAAGAAAGGAAGTATAATAGTAAATAACTATCTAAGATTATTGTTTTAATTTAGATAAAAGGTTAATTTCATATACCGTATTTGATGGCATATAAGACGCATCCTTATTTAGAAAGCCACACACAAGAGAAAAAAAACTTTTAATAGTCCGTGCGAGAGCTCGGTACCACAATGTGGTTTCTTCTAGTTCTCACGCTTCGTAAAAGCCAAATAAACAACCATTGAATGCAATTACGAAACATATTTTTATTAAGGAAAATTGACAAACGGCAAGCTATTTTGAACATAATATGTAAATTTCAATAATGAATAAATGAATGAACGGCAAGCAATCAAACATAATACAAAATAAAGCAGAAACAACAAAAAACACAGATTCAAGGAAAACATTGCCTATCATGAAATTAGACTTTAATCACTTTCAAAACCATAAAAATCCTTTTTTTTATCATCATCATCGAAAACGAGAATATCGTCATCGCTAATATTACCTTCTTCGAATAATGCGACGTCTTCTGTTCCATCAAGAGCATTACTGATTCCGCACTTCTTAAAGGACTTCAGCCTTTATGTCCTCCCAAGATCTTTTTACCCACTCGCACACTTTTGAAATAGAGGGCCGTTTCATTCTGCCTGAGGGTGTGAGGGCGTGATGTGGCTCTCCTATCCACTTGTTCCATCTTTCTTGCACGTTTTCCTTAAATGGCTTATTCACCGATACATCTAAAGGCTGCAATTGGCTAGGCGTTCCACCAGGAAAGACAGATGTCTGGGTTTTTAATTCTCTCGCCTTTTTTCTTTATGGTTTCAGTTCTATGGGCGCTAAACTAATCCAAAACCAAAGGAGAGGGTTTTCTTGAGAGTCCACCAGGTCGCCTCGCCCATACGTTCTGTAACCACAGTTTCATTCCAGCTTCGTCCATCCAGCCTTTCGGATGAACATAAACAATTACACCCGTTGGAAGTTTTTCTTTTGAATATGAAAAACGGCGGTAGTTTTGCGCCATCAGCACAACATGTTAGAACTACAGTATATCGGTTTATTTCATGACCTGTGGTTTTTATGGTTATTGATTTAGACCTATTAATACTCACAGTCTTGTTGGAAGGTACATCAAATGTGAGTGGAATTTCATCCATATTTCCTATTTGACCGAGCTCAAAAGAAGTTTTCTTGCATGCATTTATAACAAACCTATGAAATGCTAGTATTTTTTCTTCATAATCTGCTGGCATTTTCTGTGCAATAGTTGTTTTTGTGCACATTGATAAGCCTTGCCTTTTCATGAACCCGTAGCACCAGCCCTCAGACCCTGAAAAGTTCTGATTCTCATGTTTTTCTACAAATCCTTTGGCATCATTGATTATCATTTTAGTTGAAACACTTATCTCAGATATCCTCTTATCTATCACCCACATTTTTATGGCATTTTCAAGTTCAGGCCAAGATGGAGCTGGGCATCGAAGGTTATGTTTTTGTTTTTTAGCAGTCTTCAGTTGATCTTCCTGCAGTCACGAAGTATGTATCATTTTTTTGGTTGGTGGTGGACCGAAATGCCTTGCTGCTGCTCAATTTTCCATGCACTTTAACGTAGTTTAACACTCCTAGTTTATAAAGAATTGTATAGCTTAATCTCTTGTTTCCTGTAGTCATATTTTCCAGGGTATTTTTTATAAACAAATAGTTTTAAACACCGATATCGACACGTTTATACAGAGTGGCACTGAAACCGACACGTGTGTCGGCTGAGTCAAAGAAAGTCTATGTAAAGAAGAAAAGGCTCCATGAACGTAATGTGACCGTCGAACCTGTTCGAACTTCGACATCAGCTTCGAGCTTTGGCACTTTTTGGCAACAGTTATTTTACGCATGCACAAAATAATTATGGCAGATGTAGAAAAAGTTGTGTGTCGAGACCTTTATCCAGGCTAAAAATTGTATTCAGTATTGAAAGTTAACCTGTGTCCTTCACGTATAAGATGCAGGTAACTTTTTTGAGACCAAATTTAGGAAAAAAAGTGTGTCTTATATGCCGTTAAATATGGTAATACTTTTTTATTATAATTTATATAAAAAGGATAAACCTAACTGAATGGAAGCATAAGAGTAAATGATTATTTCAGATCATTATTATAATTTATATAAAAAAAGGCTAAACATAACTTGAGTGGCTACCGAGTTATAGCTAAAGCATTATTTCATCTCATATTCAAACATAAATTTCTATAATGAATGATGCCTTTGTTTGAAAAATTTTGAAAAATCCACAGTGGTATTAAAAAAGGATTTAAAAATTAAACTAGTATTTCAATGGCGTCTTAAGAAATATAGAACTATCTAAGCTTACGCAATTTGAAATCAGCGTGTACGCTAGATTTGGCACTTTTGCGCATAAATTTTTGCTGCAATTTTTTTACGGACCTCAAAACGAAATAGTACCTTTTTACTTCCTTGTATGAAGTTTTATGGAAGTATTGTAATCGCGAAAAGGTTCAGGCAGCATATTTCAATGAAAATATCCATTTTGACCGCTATCGAATGCAATTTAACGATGTTTTTGTATGATATCTATACGTAAGGACAGAATAAAAGACTCGTTTCCTCCAAAAAATAAAACTGCTTTAAAATTAATTCTAAAGAGAATTTTTCGTGGCGTCTGTACGAACGTATGTACATACGCATCTCACATAACTCAAAAACGAGTAGCCGCAGAACATCGAAATTTTGTATATAGGACTGCTATAACATGTAGATGTGCACCTCGTATTTTGGTTGCAATCGGCTGTACCAAACGTATATAAATATATTTATATATATATCCACTCTGTTACCCGTGTCATTAATCTCAGTTTCTTTACTCGTATATGTTTGTAAATTGTACATTTTTTGCTTTAAAAATGATTGAATTATGTTGTTTTTATGTTCTGGTTAAGGTTTTTATGCCTTTAGTAAATCTGTATGCAATATTTTTAGAATTATCAACAATTTTAAAGTTGTTTAAGTGCCGCTAAGCCTTTTTTTTATGGCGGCCATTGCTTGTTTACATTTGAAACAGCAGACTAGTGGATTTGCTGCCAATCTAGAGAAACTTAGCTTCACAACAACAAAGATAACGCCTTCATTTGTTATTGCCAATTAAATTATGCTTAATCCTTTCCGGAATTTTTTTTGGGAAATAAGTGTTTAAAATTTACTTTGTAATTTTTAATATAGATATTTTGAGTTTTTTGAATGAGAAATACTCAATCGTCTGTGAAAAACTGTTTCTTTTTTGTTTTGTTTGCTTAATTTCTTTTATACATCATTCTAGCTTTATTATAGTATTTGAATAGAACATGTGGCAATGATTAGATAATTCTGTTCTTTAAATGATATAAATTTTGTGCATTATGAGTTATAATATGAACGAAATATAATACTGTTAAGCAAATCTAGCGCCAGAGTGTCGCTATGGTAAACAAATACTAGAGTGAATTTTAAGGAATGCATTTATTCTATTGTCGTTTATGCACTGTCGGCGAAGTAAATTTAATTCAATCCAATAAGTTTAAATGAAATGCAAGAAAAAATGTGTATAATTTAATATTCCGTACGAGGAAGTTGTGGTGTACACATCAGATTTTTTTCTTATGTGGTATAAATGTGCTTCAGTTTTTCCTCAAAATGTTCTGAAAGACATTTTTCCTGAAAAAATTGTCTTTAGGTACTTTGCAATTATAAATTATGAGCATAATCTACATCTTTAAATTTTAAGTTGTAGAAAAGTTGAGCAGAGTCATTAATCTTTGTTAGTAAAGATATTTTGAAAAAAAAAAAACATTGTAAATGCTGATTTTGATTATATGATTTTTTTGAACTAAGGGAAAGTAAATAATTGACATGAGATTTTTGATTTAAAAACTGTGTATGCCAGATTTTTATCTAGCAGCCATTAAATTTAAATATTTAACTGTCAAAGAGAATAGGTAATTTTGGAAAGAAATTATTTAAACTATAATGTTTTAATAAATTATGGAGCTTAAGAATGAATATTTTCTAGCTAGTGTTGTTTTCTTAATTTGCTAATATTGTGTTATATTATTTAAAATATTTAATTTGCTACTTCGAATTCCTCTTAGGGCCGTTCGAGAGGGCAGCATGGTGGCATGACCCATGGACATGGGAATAAAGGCTCTAAGCAGCGATGTTCATATCCAAGGATTGGTTTTGAGGGTTATAACATGCCATTTTATTTGAAGGTCCCAAGAGAACCATACTATGCTGGGTTTTGGTAATTATTTTTTCTTCTAAAAATGGCATTACATATTTTAAATATACATAAAAAGAAAAATTAGGAGAAAGTTTGTAATGCTTATATATTAATTAAAACATGGCATAGACACTGGCAAGATACTTTTCCATGTTCTAAATGAATATCAAATGTAACACTTTTCTTTGAGTGATGAATTTTTAGTAGTAGCAAATGTTTCTACAGCTTTGTGTAACCATCTATTTGTGTAAAATTTAAAAACTATATATGAGGGTTACTATTTATATTTCTGGCCTAATAATGGAAAAAAAAAAAAAAATATGATAAAAATTGGTTTTATTGTTTTTCAAAGTATTCTCCATGGAGATTACTACACTTTTGCATGTGTTTGAACCAGTTTTTGTAGTATTTTTTTCATTCTGATTGAGGTAACTGCTTCTATGGGTGTCGCAAATTGCTGACCATGTAATTTATTTTTGATCTACAGGAATAAAAAAAAATGTCATTGGGTGCCAAATCAGGGCTGTATGGCGGACGACCCATCAATTTGATGTTTTGCCCTCTCAAAAATTCTTTTGTTTGAGCTGATGTGTGAGAGCTTGCATTGTCATGATGAAGAATGATTCGCCGCTTCTGCTTTTTTTCACATGTCTGCGATGACTTCTGGCAAACAAATGGTTATGTATAATTTAGAATTCACAATGCTGTGTTGCTGTAATGCGACTGTCGCCACATAACTATAGTGCCGAGAAAACAGGCAACCATTTTCTTTGATGTGCTTCTTCCACGAATAACTTTTGATGGATTTGTCTCATCTTGGGAAGACCCATATAGTGGACTGCTGTTTTGTTTCAGGCTCATAAGCATAGATCCATGATTCGTCACCTGTGTAGATGCATCTTGAACGTATTTTTCCAACATTTCCTTGCACCAATTGACACGAACCATTTTTTGAGTATTTGTCAGATTATGCAGGATCCAACGCGAACAGAGCTTTTTTATGGCCAAATGTTTATGCAATATCTTATTGATACTTATCATACTAATGCTCAAATAGGCCTCAATCTCACGGTATGTCACGTGACGATATTGCTTTATCAGTTCACACATAGCATCGATATTTTCTGGGACAAGAACTTATATTGGCGATCTTCACGGAATTCGTCCTAGAGCGAACACCGACCACATTTGAATTTGTTATACTAGTTGTTTACAGTGCTGTAGGGTGGTGCTTTATCGCTTTATAAAGAATTAAGTTCATCAAAGCACTCTTGTTTTGATAATCCATGTCGAAAGTAATGAAAATGCTTATGAGGCAATTCCATTTTTTTGCCTGAAATGAATTTTTGTATTCAGTGTAAACAAGACAAATCATGCTACAATAGCAAAACATTTTGAAAAAGCTATGATTAATAATATCAAACTTTCAATTGGAATCGTCTATCATTGCCTAGCAATACTTACTGTTGCCAAGGTCAGAAATTATAAACAGCAACCTTCGTATATGTGAATTGTAACATATTACTAATATGAATTATGCAAGATCTGCATAAATTATACAAGATACAAGGTAGTGACATGAGATCTATCAAGAATTAAAAATACAAGTAAAGTACACATGAAGAATAGCCACATAAAGCAAAAAATTAGTGATCAGAAATACTGCAGCTAATAAAGTCTGAAAAGTATTAGGTTGTTTGCAAAGTTCTATCTTGCTATTCCATATAATTTTTCTGCCTGTTTTATGCTATTTCTGATAAAATGACTTTATTTCTAGCTTAGGGGGGAAACCCTGTTTTTCCTCCTTTCATTGTGTCTTTGTCAGATGTATAGTGGCATTAATTTTTGTTTCAGTGTGGAATTAAAAATTAGAAACTTCCTTTATTTTAGAAGAGAGAAAGAGGGAATGGGGAATGCTAGCCAAAGAACTTGCAAAATTTTTGTGGTTTATGGAAAATTATGCCGCTCCTGATAATGCAGTCAGAGGTGTTTTAGAAGTGCTGAAAGTTCAGCCTTATTGATGATTGCCTTTTGTTTTTAATTTGTATGGACATCTCCATCTTCAACCCTTTGACAGGCATCACACCTTTTTTTTATAAGTTTTTATCTCTCAGATGAAAGCTGCAAAATTGCATTTAAAATACATACAATTACCGTAATTTCCAGAAGAAACGCCACAGCGTTTACGTGTTTAAAACTTAAATTTTCACAGGGTGCGGCGTTTCTACCCATGCGGCGTTTAGGTGCACTAAAAATATTTCCTATGTTAGCCATTGTACATAGTTTAGATGGCCTTGTCATTTGCATAGACTGGTGCTGTTCCCACACAAAAGACCACTCAGTTGCTTTTTGCGAATGTTATTTTGTTTGCATTATTTCCCTTGAACGTATTTACATGCCTTATTCACCCTAAACGAGATCTCAGAACAATAACATTCTTCCCCCTTTCAAATCAACAATCTCATCAGTTTGAATAGTCTCTCACTTCTGCCATTCGATGAATCTTCCAGTGCCCATTCTCTCACCACCCCTGCCTTTACTGCAATTTTTTTCAAAGGCGGATACGACTCCTCTTCCCTCGCAATAACGAACTCTGACGTATTTCTTCTTCAGCATGAATCGAATTTTCTTGACATTCTGCCAGATACAGATCCTATCAGTTTGGGTGCAAGTACTTGTTGGATAGTTTTTAAGTAAGAAGGGAGTGGAAAATTTTTGAAAATGTCACCTAAACGGCACAGAAGCTATACTACTGGTTTTAAGCTTAATGTAATTTCACATGCTGAGCAAATTGGAAAACGAGCAGCAGCTCGAGAGTTTGAAGTGGACGAGAGATGTATTCGACATTAGAGAACTGAAAAAGAACTTCTTAAAAATATGCCACAACAGAAACGAGCCAAAAAAAATGGTACTGTAAGGTGGTCGAATCTAGAGGACGACCTTGAAAACTGGATAAAGGAGCAACGAGGAAAGGGAATGGCAATTTCGACTGTAAAAATTCGCTTACAAGCAAAATTTATAGCAAAATGAATGAATATAAATGATTTCAAAGGAGGTATAGCAGATTTATGAAAAGAAAAAATATTTCTGTGCCTACTAGAACAACAGTCAGGCAACAATTACCAATGGACTGGCAGGATAAAAAGGCAACTTTTCTAAAATATGTGACAGATATTATTGACCAAAAAACACTTTTTCGTTCACAGATAATAAATATGGATGAAACGCCGTTAGCTTTCGACTCTCCTGCAAACAGAACTGTTGATGAAACTGGTGCAAAAACTGTATCTGTGCTTACAACGGGGCATGAAAAAATGTCATTTACATGTGTGTTAGCATGTACCGCAAATGGTGACAAGCTAAAGCCGATGATAATTTTTAAACGAAAGACTATTCCAAAGGCAGATTTTCCTAATGACATAATTATTTGTGCAAACAAGAATGGCTGGATGTTTGAACCAATCATGCATGAGTGGCTACAAAAAGTTTGGTAGTGTCGTATGGGATCTTTTTTCCAACCAAAAGGGTTATTGATAATAGATTCGATGCGTGCTCATTTACTTGAGTCAGTGAAAACCAGATGTCAAAAATTGTCTACGACCGAAGCAATAATTCCTGATGGTTTGACAAAAATCTTACAACTGTTAGATTTATCTTGTAATAAATCCTTCAAAGCTGAAGTCCGAAGGTGGTGGAAGTGTTGTATGAGTGAAGGATTGCATACGTATACCAAAAGCGATAAAATGCGTAGAGCATCTTATGAAGAAGTTGCAAAGTGGGTAGGAAGTGCGTGGAAATCGGTAAAAACATCGTCAATAATAGCAGGGTTCAAAGAAGCTGAAATTATATCCTTAGATAAAGAGACTGTAAACCAAGAGGATGAATGTGACGATCTGGAAGACTTGGACTTGGATCAGGATTTACTAAATCTTTTTAATTCAGATAGTGAAGAATAAGATTTTGATGGCTTCATATGATGTATAGTTTGCTGTAATTCCTTTTGTAAGTAAAATTTAAAATTTCCTTTTTTCATCCAAAGTTAATATTTCGTTGTTGCAACATTTTTTATAATATAGTCTGAGTATTACAAATATGGACTTCTTTAGTGGGTAAATACAAGTATATATGTAAAGCTAAATATACTTTCCACATTTCTTACTTTTAATTTATTTTTGAGTTATGGTTTCATTTCATGCATTTTTCTTAACTGGTATGTCATATATCAGGACTTAGGTTGAGATTTTGCATCTATACGGCCCACGACGATGTCATGTGCAATTTAATCTATTGCGGCGTTCCTGTGTAATTTTAATTTTTTTCCCGCCATTTTTCTCGAGTGCGGCGTTTATGCTGATACGGCCTTTCTTCCGGAAATTACGGTACGCCTTTTAGTTTTCTAAATGTATAACAGATATACACCCATAATGGTAAATTCCATGCATAATTATATTTTTATAATGCACATTATGACTGTGGGTGCACTTTGCTCCTCCCAATCGTGTACAGCTCACATTTCTTAAAGAATGGGTTAAATTAAAAAAGGTAAACTCTACAAAGCTAGCAGAAATGCAAAGCAGCGATACAAAGGGAAGAGACGGAAGTTGCGATGCAATTGACCTTTTATACGAATTCCATTTCAAATCACATGACAGTTTAATGTACAGGATTTTGGGTTCAGATTTCATTGGTAAGTGCACATCAGAACTGCAGGGAGAAATATTTATTGCTGTTATTTTTAGAATGAAACAAAAGTTAAAGAGCTATTAATTTATTATTTGAAAATTAAATTTTATATTTTGCATATTGCCCTCCGTTAAGAAGAAAAGGGCTAGGTGAGAGAGAAAGCTCTAAAGCATTAGCCAATGAAGAGAAATAATTTGAAAAATATAAATCCTGAAATTTTGACCAAAAAAATTATTTACATAATTGCAAAATATAAACTCTGATAATATTTTAGAGTCCTTTAAAAATTTTCAGTCCAAAAGTCTTTGTGTTTTAGAGTCCACATAATTACGAGGCGTATTCGGAAACTAAGTAGTACTGTATTGAAAAAAAAAAAAAAAATAGTAAAACAATTTTTTTTGAATCCAATCTTATTTTTACATGAAAATACATGTCTTAAACTATTTTTCAACGTAGTTTCCGCCAATGATCAAACCCTTGTATTAGTGGGTGACCAGTTTTTGTATACCGTCGTCAAAGAAACTTTCCGCCAGTTTCGATAGCCACGACTCCACAGCATTTTTTGTGTCATCGTCAGACCCAAAGCGCTTGCCACCAAGCTCGCGCTTCATGTGCAGGAACAAGTGATAGTCGGACGGCGCCAAGTCCGGGCTGTACGGTGGGTGATCGAACTGCTGTCAATGAAACTGTCGAATTAACGATTGAGTGACACCAGCAGTACGGGGCCGAGCATTGTCATGGAGCAACACAATTCCTTTACAGAGCATTCCTCTTGGTTTGTTTTGAATGGCACGCCTTAGCTTTGTTAAAGTCTCACAATATCGTGCCACATTAATGGTTTCACCTCTGGGAAAAAATTCAGTAAGCAAAACGCCTTTCCTATCCCAGAAGACAGTGCACATGATTTTTGTGATGACATTGTCACTTTGAACTTTTGTTTTTTTCGGAGAATGAGTGTGTCTAAACTCCATCGATTGTTGTTTCGATTCTGGTGTGAAATGACACACCCAAGTTTCATCACCTGTCACAATTTGGTTTAAAAAGTTTTCTCCCTCATCACTGTACCGCGTGAGAAATGTCAGGGCACTACCAAGTCGCTTTGTTTTGTGAAATCAGTGAGCATTTTTGGAACCCATCGGGAACACAGTTTGCGATAATTCAAGCGGTCAGACACAATTTCGAACAAAACAGTACATGAAATTTGTGGAAATGCCTCTGAAAGAGTTGTCATTGTGAAGTGTCTGTTCTCATGAATTGCTTCATCAACTTTCCTTACCAAATCATCGGTGACAACAGAAGACCGACCACTCCGAGCCTCGGCGTGGACATTTGTTCGACCTACATTAAACATTCTTACCCACTTTCTCACCATTCTATCACTTATCACGTATTCACTGTAAACTTCTGTCACTTGACGATAAATTTCGGCCGGTTTAACATTCCTTGCGTTCAAAAATTTAATCACAGCACGAATCTCCCAGTCAGCGGGAGAACTAATTGTCTTAAACATTTTGAATGTGCACAGCAAACTGAAAACACAACATAGAGCAACCAAAATGGCGACAGTTGAAAGTCAGTGAACAAGAAAGACTAGTGCGCATGCGCGGGACGCCTACCACAGCGCTGCGACGGCGCTAGAATGAAACGGTACTTAGTTTCCGAATACGCTACATAGATTTTTCCAGGAAAGGCTTTGCACACAGTATCGCAGTTGAAAACAATTTTTCATATACATTATTTATTTTGAATAAACACAAAAGTTCAAAACATAACTAAATTTCAATATTTGAACATCATAAATTTTATAATAGTACAGTACAAAGTCCGTAATCCGCACTCATCGGGACTTCGGTGATTCTGAATTATAGATCCTCAATTTAAATCTGGTAAGACGGCATGCAGAAATTATACAATTAACAATATGAAACCGTAATTTATGAAATAAAGAGCAATTATGATCTAAAGGGTATCAAAATTTACAAAAAAAAAAAAAAAAAAAAAAAAAAAAGAAAAGAAAAGAAAAAAAAAAAAGAAAAAAGCTTAATACTTAATTGTTTACTTTATTAAACATTTCTTTCGATGTAAGTTGTTTAAGTTGCTTCATTTCTTGTGCTAATAATTCCTCTTTAATTCTATAAACAGACATAATTTCTTGTTCAATTACAAAGTTCCAGTGTTCAAGTCCTGTAATTGCTGTGTCGAGAATACCGACTAACTTGTCAATCAAAATGTTTTTGTTTTCAATAATCTCTCTGTCTCTTTCTTCACTATCGGAAGCGGTATTTTCTGGATCTAGAACCATACTACAGATTTTGCCGTCCGTTGATTGATGATTGGGGCATTGTCGTTGCGATGAAAAACTTCTGTTATATCATCTTTGTTTATTACCGCTTCTCCACATTTCTTTACAAAATCCAATAACTGGAAAATTTCACCTTTACTTTACGATGTCCGTAAACCTTCAAATTTGCGGCTATCATCTTCATCGTCCTCACCATGAAATGTGGTAGCTGGCCACAAATTATGCCAAGTATTTTTTAACGTATCTGGAGACACATCATTCCAAAGCACATGTGCATGCATAAATGTGCATTAACACGCATGCCTAAAGCATACAAAAAAAAGTTTGTGGCTTTGAGGTCCGGATTATAGATCATTCCGGATAATGGACGTCTGGATCACGGACTTTGTACTGTATTACTAAAATTATGATTTTTACTGTTCTATTACTAGTAGTTCTATTTCTAATTTTCTTATTTTACTCAAAACTGCATCATTGAAAGGGACAGCAGGACCCCACAGCTTTCTCAGATTTAATCATTTCCATCTATTGAGCAAAACCACTTAAAACTGCTCGTGTTGTATCATGAATGGTTACGTGTTACTTTGGCAGTTGCTTACAAAGTCTTCCATTCCTTTTTTAAAGGCAACTGGCCTTTTGAATTGCACTTTACATGCAATTATTTTTTATTCATTTATTTTTTTATAAAAAATTTTTAGTATTTTTATATGCATCATAACTGTACTTAATATTCTAAACATTACATATATTCTACATTACACTGGTGTGCAAAAATTAAGGACGAAGTCGAAAAATTAGCATATCAGCTGAACGAAGAGGCAGAGCGGACAGAAAGACCAATCAGGAGATTAAGTAAGGTGATGTACGGTAGCACATGCGCAGATATTCAGGTAGACGTAATAAGGGAGTGTCTGAGTAGTATACAGCATGTTGTCGGTGTAAGATCAGTATTTCTGACAAAGAGATTGTGATGCTAAAGCAAAGTTTAAAGTTTGAAAAAAAATTAAACATTTAGCAGTAGTAGCAATAAAAGCTCCCTGAGATACCATGTTGTGCAGACATTGAAGACAATAAAAGGTTTTGAACTTAACCAATTTATTAACAATATAATAAAGAATAAAAACACAGAAAATAAATTTCAACAATATCAGAGTCTTAGGAAAAATATAATATAACCATCATTCATCAAATAATATTTTTACCTGGTCTCCAAAACATTGGCATTCAATACAAACAAAAATGTCCTAAACATTAATTATGCGGCCTAAAAATGAAGTTGGCTGCACATTCAAAATGTCCATGATCAATGGTTGAGAAAACACCTGAAAATTTAAATGAAGTTCTTGAAAGCACTTAAAACCGGCCTAACTCCGTTTGCACGAGGAATCGCCGCTCACGTATTTTAAATGCCGTCTTTATTGAATAACATGGATGCCGCCCATGGCAGTCACTCACATGGTAGCCTCTGGAACCAAGGAATTTATTCCGGAACAATAATCTTGTGGACATGAACCAAGGAACCCCATTCCGGAACAACCATCCCGCGGACAGGCACCAAGGAACTTTATTCAGGAACAGCCATCCCGCAAACTGGAACCAAGGCACTTTATTCACCGGACTGCATGCATCCTTCTGAAGGGGATGGAAACCACACACCCAAGTGCCAGGAAAGCAGGAACTAGAAGGCTAGAAGGGTTGAACTAGAAGCGACGTGAGATAGATTATAGCAGAAGTAGGAATGACGTCATCTCACGGCAACCAATCAGCTATCGGCACGAATTGGCTTTCCAGTTGACGTAAAATCACTTTCGTTTTTGCATCTCAATTAGGTTGAAACAGTCCGATCTCAATGCAAACAGTGGTAGCAAGAAAAAGAAGTAGAAGTAACATATATTACTTTAAAATAAGAACTAAACTAAATAAATATTTCAAGGAGGAGAGATGATGCAGTAAAAGGTTTACAATAAGTTATATTTTCCAACAAATGCCCCCCACATCATCATCTCTGACCTGAAATAAAAACTGAATGCCAGTATCTTTACAAAATTCAAAACAAGAATAAATAAATATCACAATTTCATTCAATTCAGAAATTTTTAAGAAAAATTTTCCTTTGGGAACATCTTATCCCATTATTCAAAAAAATTTACCATAACAAGAAAGTCCAACGTGTTACAAAACAATACAAAGACATATATATGATCACACACTCAATACTTTTACTCAGGGCCCTGGTCACTCATATAACATTCTACACTATACAGTTTTACATTTACCTAATATCCATCACATATGACTTATAACATATTTTCAAATTTCAACAAAACTCTTAACTTAAATACACACAAAAACAAATTTCATAAGAAAATTGTTCCACAAAATCTTATCAGGTTATGCTTAGTCAGTGGTTTTGTCATGGGATCAGCCAGATTATCTTTACTTGGAACATATTTTAAATCAAAAATTTCCCTGTTCAAAGATCACAAATGAAAAATAGTTTCACATCTATATGTTTTGTCCTTGAGTTTTCAATGGGTGACTTTGTAAAACATATAGCAGCCATGATATCAGCAAACAATATTGGCCTCGAAACATAGTTACTTGCAATCTTAAACTGAATGCATTCATCCAAAATATTTTTAAACGAAACTAATTCTTTTGCTGATTCAGTCATGGAGATAAATTCAGCCTCCATAGTAGACAAACTCACTCCCCTTTCTTTAAATGTACGCCAAGATACAGGTGATTCTCCCAACAAAGCTATTTGTCCACCAATAGACACCATATCATCCCTGCTTGAAGCAAAATCCGAATCTGAATATACATTGAGCTTCAGTTCCTTGCATACCAGTTTAAATTTGTGCTGTCTGGTATTGGAAACGTACCCTAAAAGTTTAAGTAATCCTTCCCAGTGAAACTCACCAGGATTGCTTTGGAACTGAGAAAATATATTAACAGCATAAGCTATATCCGGACGAGTACGATTGCAAAGAAACGAGAGACATCCCAAAACATTTCTATAAGGATAATTCATCATTTCAGTCGTTTCTTCTTGTGTACTGGGACTTTGAGACTTTGGGTGTTTCACACCTTTAACTATTGGGAGGGAAGTAATTTGTATTTTAAAAGACTTGAATTGATCAACTATGTCTTCTATATATAATTGCTGATGAATTAAAACACTATTTTTCTCATATTCAAATTCCACACCCAAAAGCTTTCTTGTTTTACCTAAAATTTTCAAATCAAAATGTGAACTCAGGACTTTTAATATTCTTTTGGCCTGAACTTCACTTTTTCCAAACACAACTATATCATCAACATAAACCAACAGAATGACAAAATCTTTAAAACGATAGACACAATTACACCACTCAAACTTGATAAACCCTAGGTTACATAGTGTTCTATCCAACTCGTAGTACCATAATCGCCCACTCTGATGCAAACCATACAAGGCTCTATCTAAACGAAAAAAGTTTCTTTATCTCGCTCTACAAAACCCTGAGGTTGGGACATGTAAATTTCCTCTGATAAAGGAGCGTAGAGATAGGCACTTTTTTCGTCGCATTATATATTTGCCCATCTAAGGTGTGCAACTAAAAGGGAGAAGAAGAGCCTTATTACTGAAAAGTTGACTACAGGCGAGTAGGTTTCATCATAGGTATCATATTTAATTTGCCGATAACCCTGAGCCACTAAACGAGCTTTAAAACGAACAATGTTTCCAAATTCGTCACGTTTAATGTTGAAAATCCACCTGCAACCTAGTGGAGTCTTGTCTTTAGGAAGTGGAACAAGATGCCATACCTTATGCTTTCGCATGTTGGCCATTTCCTCTTCCATTGCCTCTATCCATTTAAGCTTTTCTGTGGATTTCATTGCCTGGTTAGAAGTGTTTGGAATTGAAACCTCTAGTCAGCTATCTCGGGTATATGACGTCGAAGGAGTGCCAGTTGGGTCGATTTCACCACTAAGGTATTGCTTCTCTTGAAATCAAACAAAGTAGGATCATACTGAATATTATGTTCAGTGCAATACCTTTCTACATCATTTGGTGATCGTAGTCTTTGATTAGACCCCCTCTCAAAATAATACACATCCGTACGAGTGCCGTCTGGCCTTGGAACAGGTTTACAAAGCCAAGTTACTTGTCTCAATGTAGATTGAGTGTCAGTGCCAATTGTAGAAGAAGGTACATTGGTATCGGTTCTTTCCTCTATTTCAGGAAAATAACCAACTGGAGTATCAGTAGATTGGAACTCTACCCTTTCTTCAGACTCCAAATCAGGAAGGGTGCCCAGTGCAGCTCCACTGCCACTTTTCTGCATTCCAATTGACTCTTTAAAAGTAGCATTTAGGGTTTCTACTACCTTTTGCTCATTTTCCAACCAAATCTTGTACCCTTTTGTTTGCACACTGTACCCAATCAATCAGCCCTTCGTTGCCTTTGGATCAAGCTTATTCCTTTTAGCCTTTGGAATTCCCACATAGGCAATCGTTCCAAATGCCTTAAGGTGACGTACTGATGGTTTCCGCTTAGTGTACAATTCGAATGGGGTTCTATCTTGGCCCTTATGACAAATTCTATTAAATGAATATGCAAAATACATTACTGCATCTGACCAAAATTCGGAACTCATTCCACTATCATGTAAGATTGCACGTACATTGTTGAGAACTGTCTGATTAAATCTCTCACAAACTCCATTCTGTTCTGGAGTATATACATCTGTAAATTTGTGCTTTACACCATTTTTATTACAATATGACCTGAATTGATCATTATCATATTCTCGCCCATTGTCAGTCCTAAAGTATTTCAACCTAAGGTTCAAAGATCTTTCCGCACATGCTATATGCCTTTCAAATACTTCAAACACCTGACTTTTCTCAGACAGTTCTCCACAATGGGGTACACTACCATGTAACGAGAATATTCGTCAATAAAGGAAACGAAATAACGTTCACTATTCCTACCTGGAATTTTAATAGATCCCCATACATCAGAAAAAACCCTTTCAAGCGGCCTCTTTACTTGAATACCTTCTAAGGGTCTATAGGAGATTCTTCTTTGTTTATTGATTTGGCAATGTTCACAAAACAAATTAGGTGAGTGCTTTAACACAGGAAGACCTCGAACTGAATGTCTCTTACTAGTCCTGACAATAGCACCATAATTTATATGACCAAACCGACCATGCCATAATTCACTATTATTATGCTGAACTGTGGATGCCTCAAATTTTACAGATTTGCCCCCTTTTTGACTATTTTCGGGAATACATGATAGTTACTTCCTATCAACTTAGCTTTGTACAAAGTTTCATTTTCATCATCAGTAACTTTAATTTGCTCATTTTTACCATAAAATCTTGCTCCATTGATATCCACCCTAGGTCCAGATATTAAATTTCGTCTCAGTTCAGGTGAGTATAACACATCTTTAAGCAAAATAACTGTATCCCCAAATTTCATTTTAACAGTACCCTTCCCATGAATTGGAAAAGTTACCCCATCAATAGCTACTAGCATATTCTCATTTTTCACAGGAGAAAAAGTATCAAACAATTCATGATTTTTACAAAAATGATGAAATGCAGCCGTATCAAATATCCAACTATCATCGTTTTCCTCCAAATTGTTAACATTAGCTTGAGCTATAAAATGGGACTGAGCATGGGAATTATTTTTACCTTTACTCAACTTGGGTTTATTCTTACACTTAGGAGATGTTTTATTACTACTGGATACAGCTGAGGAAACAGAAGAAGCAGGTGAGGGTGATCTGGAAAATTACCTTTCATTCTACAGTATTTTTGAATATGACCTAGACGGCCACATCTATAACACTTGAGCCCTTTAATCTGCTTAAATTTGTGTTCACAGTTAGTACTTTGGACTTCTATAGTCTTATTGGAGTTTTCCCTATCTATCTCTCTTAAGTTAAGACGCGTTTCCTCTGCTAGTATTTCAAGTTCAACATTTTTAAAAATGAACTTTTCATCTGGCCACCTCAAAACATTCTGAACTACTTGATCAAATTTATCTGGAAGGAACCTAAGAAACTGGAAACATATATATACGTCTCTTACAGCCTGATTAATATCAGCTAATTGTTCAGTTACGCGTTTTAATCTAGAAGAAAAGAAACTAATACTTTCATTTGGCTTAATTTTACAATTTAAGAACTCTGAAAACAGGGACATATGTCTTGACCGATAATATGGCTGGAAGTATTTGGCAAGCGTATTGCATGCCACTACCGGGTCATCAATTTCACATATCAAGTTTCTATATTCAGGGCTTACATTCATATAAATTAACGATAATGCCAAATGACTTCTATTTTGATAGTCGGCAATAATTTCTTTTGTAATACCCTTAACATCATTTAAATCAGGACATTTTTCAATACCTTTGACCAAAAGCCATGCATTTTTTTCATTTAAAACAAATTTCATATCTTTGGACCATGTAAAGTAATTACATGCCTCAAGTTTAGCAATATTATGCATGACACTAACAGTAGCCATATTTGAATTTTAACAAAAACCACCCCCCCCAATCTCTTAAGTCCTAAATTAACTTTAAACTTCAAAAGTCTGCACCAAAAATAACTCAGGGGCTGGTGGCCCATAACCAAAATGATGCTAAAGCAAAGTTTAAAGTTTGAAAAAAAATTAAACATTTAGCAGTAGTAGCAATAAAAGCTCCCTGAGATACCATGTTGTGCAGACATTGAAGACAATAAAAGGTTTTGAACTTAACCAATTTATTAACAATAAAATAAAGAATAAAAACACAGAAAATAAATTTCAACAATATCTTAGGAAAAATATAATACAACCATCATTCATCAAATAATATTTTTACCTGGTCTCCAAAACACTGGCATTCAATACAAACAAAAATGTCCTAAACATTAATTATGCGCCTAAAAATGAAGTTGGCTACACATTCAAAACGTCCATGATCAATGGTTGAGAAAACACCTGAAAATTTAAATGAAGTTCTTGAAAGCACTTAAAACCGGCCTAACTCCGTTTGCACGAGAAATCGCCGCTCTCGTATTTTAAATGCCGCCTTTATTAAAGAACATGGATGCCGCCCACGGCAGTCACTCACATGGTAGGCTCTGGAACCAAGGAATTTATTCCGGAACAATAATCTTGTGGACATGAACCAAAGAACCCCATTCCGGAACAACCATCCCGCGGACAGGCACCAAGGAACTTTATTCAGGAACAGCCATCCCGCAAACCGGAACCAAGGCACTTTATTCACCGGACTGCATGCATCCTTCTGAAGGGGCTGGAAACCGCACACCCAAGTGCCAGGAAAGCAGGAACTAGAAGAAGGCGAGAAGGGTTGAACTAGAAGCGACGCGAGATAGATTATAGCAGAAGTAGGAATGACGTCATCTCACGGCAACCAATCAGCTATCGGCACGAATCGGCTTTCCAGATGACGTAACATCACTTTCGTTTTTGCATCTCAATTAGGTTGAAACAGTCCGTTCTCAACACAAATAGTGGCAGCGAGAAAAAGAAGTAGAAGTAACATATATTACTTTAAAATAAGAACTAAACTAAATAAATATTTCAAGGAGGAGAGATGATGCAGTAAAAGGTTTACAAGAAGTTATATTTTCCAACAGATTGCACGCCGTATAGCAGTTAAAATCACACCGAGTTGCTGCCTCAGCTTGAAATGGCGAATAATCAATCTGTTAGACGACATCTGGATGCTTTTACCTGAGGTCGAATCATTGGGAAGTTGGAGGAAGGCCGCAGTGTGACAATTGTGGCTGAAGAGTTCGGAATTGCTCACAGCATCGTTTCATGACTTTGGAGACAATTTCAAACTACAGGAACAGCTATCCGGGGGTTTAGTAGTGGTCGTCCACGAGGAACCACACCCGCAGATGACTGGTATATTGCCTTACAGGCCAGAAGAAACAGGCGGCAGACAGCGGGAGAAATTGCTAGACACACGACAGGCTACTGGACGACCGATATATCGCGTTTTACCGTGGCCAGAAGACTGCACGGTGGTGGTCTGTTTGCACGACGCCCTGTACGATGTGTACTTCTAACGCCTGCCCATCGGAGAAGGCGTTCTCTGTGGTGCCGGGAACACCGGAATCGGAGAGACAATGAATGGGGACGAGTACTCTTTACAGATGAGAGCAGATTCAGTCTGAGTAGCGATTCTCATCGCATACTCATCTGGAGAGAGCGGGGAAGCCGCAATCATCCCTCGAACATCATTGAAAGGGACAGGTATGGAGGTGACGGTGTTCTCGTTTGGGGAGGCATCATGCTTGGTAGTCGTACAGACCTTCACATCTTCGATGCAGGTTCAGTCAATGGAACCCGTTATTGTAATGAGATTCTTCTTCCACATGTGCATCTTTTTAGAGGCGTTATGGGTCCACAGTTCCTTTTCATGGACGATAATGCACCATGTCATCGCACAGTAGCTGCCGAACAGCTCTTAGAGAGTGAGGATATTGAACGTTTGGATTGGCCGACACGATCTCCGGATCTCAATTCCATCGAGCAGGTATGGGATTTTCTAGGCAGATGCTTGGCAGCTCGTACCTTACCACCAGTAACGATTCCGGAGCTTCGATTGGCGCTGCAAAACGAATGGGCAGCAATGCCTCAACAACTCATTGACACCCTCTTTCTCAGCATGGGCAGACGCTGTGAAATCTGCCTAGCAGTCAGGGGAGATCATATCCCCTATTAAAGACAGGATGTTTCTTTCTGGACACCCATCACAGGGATGTTTCGGCCTTCAGTCGCATTGCGCTCCATGCTACTTTTTCAATAAAGCTTCTTTTTATCCCTCTGATTTCTCTTTTAGTAAGTGTTGCTTACATTACTCATGTCCTTACATATTGGGGATCTTATGGTATTAAATGTGTTGATTTGGAAAGCTTTTGTACAAAGTTATATTGAAAAAACCATCTCGTCCTTAATTTTTGCACTCCAGTGTATATTCAAAACACAATTCTATGTCCGTTTTTTTGTACCAGTTTTTCAAAGTTTTCATTTGGTACTTTTCTGTTTCGCCGGAGCAAATCGCCAAGCAAACTTTATTAGCGACAACATACAGTATACACATAAAAAATTTTAACAAATATTAGTTCTTGAGAATTTTTTATTTTAAAGGCATAAACATTTTAATATCATTTAAAATTTTCTAAAAAGATGTTAATTTGGGAATTTGCTATGGCTTTATTATTCAACATCCTAATTCTCCGGTTCATATCACGTCACCCCAAGTGATCTCATCTCACATAAACTACACTACAAAAATCAAATTCTCTCAGTAATTATCTACATTAATTTCAAGTTAAATCTTAATTTGGGATACAAGTTTAACTGAAAGAATTATTTCAATTCGTACGAATAGCTTACTCAGAAACTATGTAAAACTGCAATGCTTTACTTCACTAGTGCATTCTCATTAGAACTGATGAATTTAACCTTTGCCTTTTCTATATTTATGCAACAGTGCTTCGTGTGAGCAGTGTGATTGCATCCTAAATGACTTAATTACCGCGATTGGCCTTAAGGCATAAAATTAAACTATCTGATAAAAATGCTATGTAGTTGTATGCCAGTACTGAAAGAAACAATCAATCTGATAAGAGATAGCTGCGACTTGTTTTAAAAATGAGACGTAAAATGTTACCAGCGAGGATATTCCGTTTGTTTGGCATCATTTGTACCATTATTGGCGACTTTATCGCTTGCGCCGTGAAAGCGGTAAAGTACCAGTCATTCAAAAAACAATTCAAAATTCTTAAAATTCAAATTTTTAAACAACAGTCTCATTTCTAATTATTATTACAGTAATTTTAATGACCTTCCCTAAATAACATATTTACAGTTGTTTAAATTTGTTATGTAATTATGTAAAACATAATTAAGAAAAACTAAATTTTGGTATCATAAAATTTCAAAGCAGTACTTAATAAAAATCACTTACTTCATGGTAATGAAAAACGTTTAGAATACATCATTTTCAAAATAACATTAAATTAACTCAAAATTTTTAAATTAACAAATCATATTGGAAATATTGAGTTATTTCTTAAACAATATTCTGTGCTTTCACAAATAACCAGAATCAAATTTCAGGACTGTTTCACTAAATTTAGATGCAAAATTTAAAATCTGTTGCATAATTCTCATTTTTGAACACTGAAAAGAACACCCAATAAAATAGCTGGAGAATCCATGCCACACACTGAAAACGGATGTAGACCAAACATTTAGCATAAGAACCTTGAACCACTTGGTTAATATACATGAAGATAGATGTTTTCTTTTTACTTCCAACTTTTGATCACTAGTTATAAAGCAGAAACAGATTACAAGTTTAAGCACTAGAAACTCAGAGGAAAACAATATATATATGTATTTTTCTTTTTCTTTCTTGATATTGCTAGACAACTGCACACTTTTAATCCGCAATTTAATTCTGTTATGGATGTTGAATCAAGCAGGGATCATGCTGCACAGGTCTGAGTCAAGCAGCAGCACCATTAGATGTAATAAAACTGCTCCATTATTGAAATAAGATAACTTAGTGAGAGTTGTAACAGATTGGCGTCGGAGAGGACTGCATCTTAACATGAAGACTTTGATGCGTAGTTAGAACAATAAATGCTTAAACAAAACAAAAACAAAAAAAAAAAAAAAAAAAAAATTGCAAACATGGCTTAAATTTTACAAATAATTTTATTTCTTGGATAATGCATATTATCACTGTGGGTGCACTAAGCACCTCCCAGTTTTGTACATCTTCTTAAAAGATGAAAATTAGGAAAGTTAAATCTGCAGCAAGGCGACACAAGTGTCTGGAAGCAAAAGGGAAGACAGAAGAGGGAGAGTTATGACGCAATTAATTTTTGCAGGGAGAAAAATTTATTTATTGTTGTTATTTTTTGAGTGAAATGGAAGTTAAAGAGCTATTAATTTATTTATTCAAAGCTTGGCCAAATAATCATCAAAGTATTCTTGTTTTATTCAGTATTGCATTATATTATTATGTTTTTATATTGAATTTTCTATTGTATTAAATATGTGTATCTGAGTTATATTTCTAGATGAATGTTAGCAGCTTAATCGATATTATAATGGAAATATTTTCATCAAGAAAATCTGAAAAGCACTTGAACATTTACTTTGTGAAAAAATTTGAGCATTTACTTTGTGGAACTGTTTTCATCAAGAACATTACAAAATTTTCATTCAACATTCTAACAACTTCAGGACTCTAAAAATGTGCAATTATTTTAAAAGAATATACTGCTTAAAACAAAATTATTATTGAATTCAAAATTCTATGACTTTCAGTAAAATGTCAAATTCAGTCAAAATTTTACGACTTATAATTTTTTAATTGTTCAAAAGTTAATTTTATGTTTTGCGTTTTTAAAATTATATCTCTTACTTCAAAATTATATCTCTTACCTTTTGCTGCTCTAATGCTTTTTCTATACCCTTTACTGTCTCAACCTATCTCTTAAACAGGGGGGATTTGTAAAATATAAGAAAATATGATAGCTGCTTTAAAAATAATTGGCGACCTCAAAATTAACAATTTTGGATTGGGTGTTCTCCCCCCTAAATTCATCTGTTTTCCCAAATTCAAAATCATTCCAAATTACATAACACTACTTGAAAAAGGTAACTAAAATTAATATTCACCAATCATAGCTTAGAATGCTTTCTGCACCTTCACAGTATAAATACAGCTTTGCGAGGAACTACGCCCCTTTTTCTTCCTGACTTCTGCTATGCAAACAACTGTGTGCCGCTTGTGCTTTCCTACGTGAAATGACATAGTATCCCTCTATCTGTGTATATAAGTTATTGTATTCAAATATGGTTGAAAAGTAAATTCGTCTGCCAGAGATGATTTGAAATGTGTAAAAATAAAGATAGTGATTCTTCAATTAAGTTTTGTTATCTGTTTTGTCAAGCCTTCACCCAGCCATTACTGTCGTCTCAGCCGTGTCTACAGCCAGAAGTTAAAAGTACTGCATTCCTCATTTTATGCATTTAAATTACATGTATATAATATGTATACGTACATATGTGACTATAAATTTCCAGACGATCTATAGTGCTGAAATTTATTAAAAAGTTGGATTTATAGCTTGAAATAAAATTTTATGTAATCGATAAAATGTTTCACTGTGCATAGAAAAAGCTTTAAGCTATCGTTTCTGTTTTACATTTAAGCTAACAGTAATAGTAATCATAGCAACAACATAAATAGGAGAAAGGGGTCAAGTTTGGGAGAAATTACGTTCGGTGTAGTGGTTGTCATTGACAAAAGAGTTGAGATCTAATGGATGGCAAGTTCCATAGCAGTTCCTTTAATCATAGTTATAGAATGTATAATGTTCTTAATTTCATTTAAAAAACAAATTATTATTTTCTTTGATATTTGATTTCTAACTTGGCAAGTTAATTTCTAATTAGAGAAGTCAAATTTTTTTAAACTTTATTCAAAATTATAAATTTAATTGTGAATAAAGTTAAAAAAATTTGACTTCTCCAATTAGAAATTAACTTGCCAAGTTAGAAATCCAATATCAAATAAAGTAATAAATTGTTTAAGTGAATTGAAGAATGTTGTATATTCCTACAGCTATGGAACTTGCCATCCGTTAGATCTCAACTTTTGTCGGTGATACCGACTACATCGAACGTTGTTTCTTCTGAATTTGGCCCTTTTTGACCAACATTTATGTTGTTGTTATGATATCATTAATTTTTGAAAAGCTAAATTAAAGGTGTTATGTTCTTATTTAGTCACTTAAATGAAAAAGTATCTAAACGAATGTGTGATGTTCATTTTTTTTTCCCCTCCTTGCGTTTACACTGTACTGGTTTCTTTTTATTAGCAGTTTCTGTATTTTCCAAAATGGTGGAATTGTTGCATTTATGCTGCATTGGTTTCTTTTTATTAGCAATTTCTTGATTATTAAATTGTCAACATTCCCCATGAGTATTATTTTGTTTAACTTCAATAATAATGTAGTTTTTTGAAGTTTTAGGTTTTTAAAGGGTCGTAAAAATGTAAACAATAAGTTTAAACAGCTATTTTTAATTATTAAAAAATATAAATGTTCAAATCTTATCTTTAAGTTTAGATTCATGTTTCCCTTTTTTATTTCCTTTTGTTTTATTTGCATCTGGCATCTGTTTTGTTACTTAAATTTGAGTTACTGAATGACAGAGCTCTTATTGTTTGAAAGCTGTTTACATTCTTTTCGCTATATCCCTGTAGTTAGGTCCGAACCCTCTACCAAAATGAAAAAAAAAAAAAAAAAAAAAGCCAGTCCTGCACTCTACCTCTGCATCATTATTTCATCTATTATAAACAGGTTTTTATTCTTCACTTTCCGCAAAGGTGATTAGCATCTGAGTGGTGCAGAAACCGGCGATTGGTGCAATGCCGTCTCTTGGTGACGTTACCAAATGCTCGGTATTAGTATTATTTGGTTTAAACTCGATAATAATGTAGTTTTTTGAAGTTTAGGTTTTTCCCTTTGTATGTGTGTAATGTTCTACCTTGATGCCAAATTTCAAGTATCTGAGTCATTTAGAAGTGGTTTAAGTTTTTGATGAGGGAGTCGGTCAGTGAGTGATAGAAATAACACTTTTCAGACCTTAATAATTCCATAACTCTAAGAGATAGATTAATGAAATCTGGGCTTCTAGGTGTTCAAGGGAACTCTATTAGACATACGAAATTACAAGTTTTTAGGTGTAATAGCTTTTGAGTAATGGGAAGGGAAAAATAGCTCAAAATGATTTGTGTAAGATACGCATGGCCAGTGTCTTGCTGTTTTCTTTTCCATCTGTTCCGAACTTGGCTGACACACTACCATGAGTTTAAATAAATAATAATGGAACAAAACAATAAAAATGAACTAGTGTTAATTCTTTTGATTATGTCTTTTGTAGGCAAAGAAGGCAATATCCTCCAGTGAGTCTCGCTCAACTGCAACTGATGATTGACACTGGGCGAATTGATGCATCTCAGCCAATTGATTTAAATAGTATATGTAATACAAAGCTCTACAGAATGAATCCACTTGAGAAACATTTTGGTGTGCATCTCACTGATGAAGTAAGTATTTTGTTTACAGTTTATGTTATGATAGGTATGCCATTTATTATATATTGTTAGAATGTGGTATATATAAAAACATAATTAAAACAATGTTGGTGTTATGTAGCAAATTTAACGTAATTAAATTAATCACAGTAATCAAAATTTTAATGTGTCAGTATTCTAAATTTTAAGCTACACAACATATTTGGATTTATTAATTTATGTGGTTATTATTAGTTTATTGTAATCAATTTGGGTTATTTGATTTTACAGGAAATACTTAGCTAGCGTCGTTTTCTAACTTGTAGTCTCGCGTTCTCACTCAGACAATGGATATAGGTGAATTTTCATATAATAAACTCAGTTTTTCATACAAGAATTAAGTTAAACCCTTAGAATTTAATATCAATAGTTGCAGAAAAATTAGCTCTTTAATTTGAGATTTCTTTTATTTTCCTAGCTTCAATTAAAATTAAGTTATGGTCTTTTAATTAATGGATTTTTGCAATGGTCTTTGTGATTTCTATTCTGGGGGAGGAAATCTCCCTTTTCTGGTAAAACAGTTACTTTTACGGTTCTTCAGTGCAGTTTCACTGGAACTTGGCCCAGGGTTGTTAAGATTTCCACATTCTCCCCTCTTCTAGGTGTGGCTGGGTGGCGAGGTGGAAAATTCGTTGTAGTTTCAAACCGATTGGTTTTGGTGGAGGTTTTTGCATGCCGGAAAGGTGGGTGTTGCAACTGGTTTTACCCTTGGCGGGATGTGAGTGATGCCAAGTTGGTGAACCTGCTCGTAACTTCATAACGGGTGGTTTCGGGGAGAAGGTCACTTTTGGCTTGTCTTCATCTGTAGTAGTACTTGATTGTGTCACTTGCTTTGTGCCCAATTAATGCGAAAATGGCGGTGTTACTCCCGCCTGATCTACGGGGCTTTTCGCCCTTGTGAACGTTAAATATGCGACTTTGATCCATTAAATTTATATTCCTCTAATTGCTGTTCTGCTCATCTTAGAATAAAATTTCAATATGCATTAAAATTTCAGTATGCAGTAAAACTTCAATATGCAGTTCCTGATTCAACTAAGCTGTAATTCCATGTGGCAAACATGACGATCCAGATTTTTCAAGCTAATATCCTCTGCTACAATAAAACTTCAATATGCAGTTCCTGATTCAAATAAGCTGTAATTCCATGTGGCAAATATGATGATCCAGATTTCTCCAAGCTAATATCCTCTGCTACAATAAAACTTCAATATGCAGTTCCTGATTCAACGAAGTGGTAATTCCTCTGGTTGATGAAATGCAGTTTCCATTCTTCATAGTGCTGAGCTTTCAACTTAACCGAACTTTCAATATGCCAATCTGGTTGTTCGTCCAGTTCAAATCAAGTATTTCTAAGATTCTCCTCTCACCAGCCAGTGCCCATAGGAGTGCCAGATAAGTTTAAATATATATTTGTTTTATCCAATAGTTAATTGCTGTCATTTTCTAAACAGTAAGCATAAGCGATCTTTATTTTGTTGATCAATTAGTAATTTAATTAATCCTTTTTATGCTGTTCCAATTCTGATAACTGAGATAATTTTTTTTTACTGTTGGTAAGGTAATTTATTGAGGATAATTTAGGGAAATATATATTTAATTTTAATTAATTTAATTAAAACTGGGCAATTTTTTTAGGTTTATAACCTTATACCAGGTGCAATTAATTGTTTTCTGTAATTCTCCTTTGGAATAAGTTTTCTGTTAAGATGAAAAGAAAGTGTATGTTCTCAAATTTTACCCGGTCATTCAAATATTATAGTAACTAAAATGTGCAATAATTAAGTATTATTTTTTTTTGTTTTGTTTTGCCAATCTGTAATTAGTTCTTAAATGCCTATGTTAATAACCAATGTGGTTTGTCTAGGAAATTGCTAACTGTTATTATTATCCCCCTCGTCTTGGAGGATATGTCGTCTATCATAAATTTTAACTGATTTTGGTAGCCTTGTTCAAGCAATATAATGTTTGACATCTTGGATTAAATTGAAAGGAAAATCGTGAGGTCCTATTGTTTAATTTACCTCCTCACTTGTTTAATATTTGAAACTGACTAATGACATTATTTTAAATAAATAGTCATATTTTCTTTGGATCAATCAATGGTATTGTTTATTTGATTTGTTCATGTCACTCACCAGTCCACTTCAGATTTGATTTCAGGGTTAATCCGGTAAACTTAAACACAATGCAATATGGTTATTGGAATAGGAGTTAGATCAGTCAGTTCGGAAAATTTAAATTTTTGTGTGCCTGTGTCTCCTTTAAAAGGCACAGAACACTGGCCCATACAGGAACACAAAGCATTAGGTGGTTCTGTATAATTTTTTATATCTTTTATATATACATATATACAGATGTCTAATTTTCTGGGAGTGGTGGACCAACTTTCGGAGAATCATACTGCCTAATCAACTGATACACAGTTCCCCTTTTTCGTTTCTACATTACATGCATTCTGCTGCTAAGCAGTGCCACTACATTTTCTCTTTTCAACACTTCCCACCTGTGAACTCTCAAGTTCACACAAACCAGGTACATAATAAATCAGTATTGCTGAATCAATCACAACATTTCGAATACTGCTTAACACATTATATTGCAAATAACAATCATTATTTTAATGCACTAAATGAACTTACAAATTAATTACTAAATAAGAAACATATATCAATTATATCAAAATTAAAATTCACAGTAATCATCCAACCTAGAAATTATATTTAGCAACAATTCATAAAGATACTCAGAAAGTGATACATATGCAAAACAACAGAATCAGCTTATTACACAGTTGTTTGTTACTACTAATTATATACTTCAAAGTTGTACAACAATTGTACTGGTCTTTTTAAGTTACCCATTTGACTTTTTATGAGACAGCAGTGAACCTGAGCATCTCAGCCAGGATAAATTTCTGTTTTTTGTATCATTTGTTGTATTTTTTATATGTAGATATATACATATGTCCTATTATAAGTTGGCCTACTTTCTGGGAACCATACCGCCTAATCAAACGCTATGCGGTTCCCCTTTTTCATTTCTACATTACAAGCATTTTGCTGCCAAGCAGTGCCATCTACATTCTCCAGGGTTCGTATGGTCCTTAAGTTTTTTGGAATTGATTTTTGGTTGTTAAAAGTCCTTAATTTTGGCCAAAATTGGCAGAAGGTCCTTAATTTTAATCATCTGAAATTTCTGCTTGTTTTTACGACTGCCATTTTGGGTGTGAATAAGCGTTCTGCAGGAATATTTTTGGCGATTCACAGGCAAATATGGCTATTTTTGAATGGGTTCATGAGTTATAATTTGTTCCTATTTGTAATATAAATAATGGTGCGATACTCGAGTTTCTGAGCAAGAAGTGAAACATAAGCATTTAAAAATTATTTAATTTTTTGTAATGAAGAGCTCTGAAACAACTTTCCGCTTTTGGGGATGTGAATTCTTTTATTAAACGGTTCTGAATTTGGCGATTATCAATGTTTTGGCAATTTTAAGATCTGTTTCTATAGAAAATTTTTAATTCCGAGATCTGGGAATTTTTTGACAATTTTTTTAGAACATTCTAACATTCATAAATTTCATTAAAATAATGGTAAATATTAAATTTCATTAAAATAATGGTAAATATTGGAATTATATTTAAGAAATAAAACTAAAATCTGCTAATTTTATTTCTTTAGTAATACGAACATTCAGAAGAAATATGAAATACATACATATGGTAAAGTCTGGTCACAGAGCTGGTGTGGCATAATTTTTAGAATTTAGAGCAGGCATTGGAAGCAGAATTTAGAAAGGCACCAAGCAGCAGAATTTAGGATCCACAGAGATTGCATCAGGTGGCAAAATGCCTAGTGCCAGCTCTATGTATGATGCATTAAGACATAGTAGATGAATCTTTTGAATTGTCAGTTTCCAATTTCTTTATTAATAAAAAAAATTCCTTTATTAATAAAAAAATGCTTTATTTTAAAGCATTTTTATTTTTCACTGTCATATTATAAACTTCCATTTTGGCCACATATTACACAATTTTTTGAATTTGAAAAATAAGCAAGGAATAATGCTATAAAGCACAGTTTACAAAACAGTTTTTAGGAAAAGCAAAATAGCTATGTAATTAATTAAAATTGTCTTTTTAATTTTTTCATAGTAAGAATTTTCCCCATTTCTCAGAATGATCAGAATTCTCAGAAAATGCATCAGTTTTCTCTATAAATTTAATTTCACACTTTTTTCCTCTGATTTTTTTAAAAAAACATTTCTGGCTTTTAGTTGTTACAGAATTGGTAGGGGTAATTTTTCTTTAGGATTTTATACATTGAAGCTTGGAAAGTTTAGAAAAATTTTAAGGCAAATTTATAGACCCACGATTCTAAAAGATTCCAGAAAAATGTGATAAAATGAAAAATGTCTCCATGGCAGTAAGTAACACACAGTTTCTTACATTTTGGAGAACATCTGGAAGAACAATTAAAACATAATAGTTAAATGTTTTACTTCTGATTTTAGAATCGCTTTCTTAACATTTTTATCTTCCCTTTATTTTCTCTACTTTTCACTAGATACAAGCATGGAAAATATCAAAAGTACTTCTAATCGTATCATATGGAAAGGCGTTATAGATAGGAATTTTTTTATTAATAAAGAAATTGGAAACTGACAATTCAAAAGATTCATCTACTATGTCTTAATGCATCATACATAGAGCTGGCGCTAGGCATTTTGCCACCTGATGCAATCTCTGTGGATCCTAAATTCTGCTGCTTGGTGCCTTTCTAAATTCTGCTTCCAATGTCTGCTCTAAATTCTAAAAATTATGCCACACCAGCTCTGTGACCATATGTATTTCATATTTCTTCTGAATGTTCGTATTACTAAAGAAATAAAATTAGCAGATTTTTCCATACACTCTAAATGCATTTAGTCTTTTAGAAAAACAGAAGTCTTTAATTAAATGCCAAAAATTTAAAGTGAAAAGGAAATGTGTTGAAAAAAGAAACTAAATATGTAAAGAGAAAAAAAAATTATTCTTCAAAGATATGTACAGTTATTATTATGTAAATTACCCAATTATTTACAGTTTCAGCCTTTCCTATAATTTCCCATTTCTGTTTCCTCATCAGAATGCAAATCACTGTTCACAAGACAGTTTTTAAACTGATGTTTTTGGACTGTAAGACAAGTGTGTTTCTTACCTCCACTTACTCCCTGCATTAGTTCTGTCAGCTCTGATAATTTGTAATTATTAGTCTTTCCATTACTGCTGCTGACATTCGAGTTTGACAATAGAGTTACTGAACCAGATTAAATTGAAATTAAATTGTATAGTCTTTGACCACTAGTCAATATTTTTAGTTTGAATTTGACTCTTCTTGTTTAATTATATCACCGTAAACTGTAATTGATTTTGTTAGCGTAAGCACAGGCCTATATGTTCCAAGTTCTTTTTGAATAAGAAGCTTATTTAAACCTTTATTTAAATTTATTATCTCATTTATAGTTACTTTCAGACATAGTGATAATTTGATCACGTCTGTCGGGGGGGCAGAGGGGGTCGGACTATTTAATTTTTACCTGATCAAGTAAACCCTCATAGGTGGAGAGGTTGGCAGTTAGGAGATAAAACCCGCAGAAACTAATGAAAACATTGTTTTGCATATTGAAACAAATTTCTAATTGTTAGAAAATATGCTTAAGAAGAAGGGAAATCGATATAAATTAGCCAAAATGTCTGGGCTGGCCTTCAAATAAAAAAGAGGCATAATTATTTTGTTGAGTTTTATATTTTGTATCTTTTAATGTGTAATTATCCTAATATTGTTTAAAAATCAATGTCATAAATTGCATGTATTTTAAACTGTGAAATTTTATGAGATTGTGATATTAATAGGGTTTTTTAACAAATATTATTAAAAAATAAATTTAATTTAATAGTGGCCATGTAAATCCATAATGACTAAGGTTATCTAATACCTAATTTAATTATAACTAAATGAATTCTCTTAAAAATTATCTCTCTATATTAAAGCAAGTTATTTCCTTTCGTTAACATGCTGAGCCCAGCGTCGGCCTCTGGGAACCGGCACTGGAATTTTCGTTTGGCTGGCGTCGGTCCACGGGACCGACAGTATTAAAATTAAAATTAAGTATAGTCTCAATGAAATGTGATCAAATGTACTTTTAATGAAATTTATTGAAACATTCTAAACAAAAATACGGCTTAGCTTTACACATATTACAATATGAAACAACTATTTTGGTAACATTTTTAGCTATCTTGCATCCAAAGAGTTTTGAATTGTCATAACATTTCGAACAATACTTTTGGACTTTATATGCGTCTCCTTCCTTTTTGTATAATTTATGAATAATTTAAGTCGGCAATATTGCACTGCTTGATCGCAATATTGCCGCTGGCTGAATAGAAAAGACAGCAAATTCGGCCCCGGGCTCAACATGTTAAACATTTACCGTGGCCACAAGGTAAAACACGAAAATATAAAAATTCATGTGAAACTTATTCTTTGCATCTAGTGAGACTTAATGCAAAACAACTTATCACCGCTAATGCTTTAGTGGCTTAATAGAACCTTAAAGTATATTAACTGAGTTACAACCTCTGGAACTCTACACGAATCTATGACACTAACAGCGTCAGACAGAAGTCAGCTAACTTTCAAAACTTGCTAACTGTGGCTACATCAGGCCTTTCAGGTTTGCTCTGATCAGCAGGTCTCTCTATAGGTGAGCAGGAGCGGTGACAATAGCCAGTCTTATGTTATGAATCATGCTGATTATGATTTTAATGCTCATTTTAACCTATGCTGCTTGACATAAAATCTACCTATTATTTACTAAACCTCTAGACTGAGCAGTATGTGACAAAATGGGACATTAAAAAAAAAAAAAGCTAACTGTTAGTAAAACATAACTAAAATGTCACTTATCTTCTTTCAGATATGTCCAGTTATTACGAGTGTAAAATATTTAATGCTACTTGATAAATTTCATAAAATTAATTTTTTTCTCAAAATATTAATAATTATGTTAATTAAGTTATGTTTAATAATAATGCATCCTACTCGCGTTCAGGCATAGATATAACATTTTTAACTGAATTTATTCAGTTTCCATTTGCTCATAGGTCCTTAATTTTTTTCATTAATGGTCCTTAAAAGTCCTTAAAAGTACTTAATTTCCTTGTGCAGAAATGTGTACGAACCCTGTTCTCTCTTTTCAACAGTATATTCACTTCTTGGAACCTATATATTTTTTCTGTCAAGCATTTTCAAGAACAAAAACAGTACCAAACAGTGGGATTTAGTACCAATAATGTATAATATAAGTGCAACATTACAATTAGAGATGGGAAATTTGTTCCTGAACTGACTGAAAGAACCAGTTTACTTTGCTGAGTAATATATATATATATATATATATAAAGTAGCACTAGATTTCTTACACTGAAAGCTGGAAGAACTCTAGTGCATGCCAGAAAGCATGCACTAGAGTTCATGGAAGCATGTTAGAAAAGCTGAATTTCTATTTCAAGGGGAAAAAATACCCAAATACCCATTGCTTTCTCCCTCCTTATACTAAAAGTGACTTTAATTTTTAAAAATTTCCCAATTTTCTTTTCTTCTAGTCTAAAATTCTATGTTTAGTTATAAGAGAAATGTTTTAGGGAATCTCAGAATTAAAAAAATCATGAAGAGAGTTAACAGTTCATTTGAATTGATTCTTATGATTCCACTGCTAGTTCAGTTCTTTCTGCTGTTTATTTGATCCTCTCACATTGTTCTTGAGTCACTCTCCATTTCTGATTTTATTCATCAAGGTTCACTTCAAGGTACTGATTCAGTTCAGTAAGCGAGCAGATTTGATCTGATCTGTAAAAGAGTGGTTTTGTCCACCTCTAATAACAATAGGCTAATAAGAACTTTGCTGTTTTGTATAAACCTTAGCAGTGCTTATATGCTATATTTTATGAATTATAGCTATTCACTATCTAATGAAATAAATGATTTATTTTATACAGACTTATGCCAGAAGTTTAGTTTTATACTCTATATCTGTAATCTGAATATATTGGCTACGTAACTAAATAAAGAACTGCAAGTTTCTTCAAATGCCAGAATTTTTGGTGCAAGAATTTCATGATCTTTGCTGACTTTCATGGTCGATGGCAAAATACATAAATACTGAAATCTTATTACTGATATAAGTTTTTCATTATTCAATCAACAGTTTTATATTTTGGTAATTATGATAATTCTGCAAACATTTTAAATTATCAGTTGGATTTAAATTATATTAAGTAATTTATTGAAAGTAAACTTGAATTCAGTTTGTTAAGCAATTATATTTTGAAAAACAAATGAATGCTCTTATGTCACAACAAATGGCAATATTCTAGAATCTGGCAATTTTTTAGGCCACATTAGCACTTGGCAAATCACATACCTGATGAATAACATGGTAGCATTAATAATATCTCAAAATTTGCAAAAATTCTGCTAAATGCAGATTTCCAACTTCAGAAATCAGTAAAATAATTATGTTGAAATTATTTCTTTCTCCCTCTGATGGAGCTAATTTTTCTTTTATTATTTATCGTCTGTCGCTGACTAGATCACGTGACTGGCGACAGAGAAAAGAATGTAATAACTCTTTTAGTTTAGCGTGAGTGCGACGCTTGAAATGATCTATCTGTTCTTGGCCGCATAGCGGTAATCAACAATTATAACAGTTGTTCTTGATAAACTAATCTTGGCCCTATGATGGGGAAATTTATATTATATGTAAATTTTGTGCTTTGAATAATGTAAATAATGTACATAAGCTCTTCATTAAATATTTCTGCGTTTCAACTGGAAGTTCTTATTTTCAAGCTGAGTCTTTATGTGAAAATGGTATATTGACTCTTGATATACTAACATATTCTTGAAGTATTAAATTGATGCTCTCCGAACTCCGTGAATAAAATAGAATCGTAAATCGTGATCTTAACGTACAAATTTTACACAAATTATTAACTTTAATCTTGTTATCTATTTTTTTGCTGAGACACAAACAATTGAAAATAAGTACAATAATTCTTTATCTGCCTTGTGGGTGGGGATAAGAATCTGTTTATAATAAAAGAAAGATTAAAGGTTTCTTTCTTCACTCCCCCCCCCCCCCCCGACTCAAAGAGAACTGCTCAAGAGAAAAGTAAAAGACACATCAATGAGAAATAAATTTTGAAACTGAAAGTTTCAAGGTCTTATGTCATTTATTAACTTCTGGTAAGTAGTTGGGTTCTTCGAAATTAATCGAAAATGTATTTCATACTTTGCCGATTTGTCATTTGGCATTCTGTAGAATGCCTAAGAAATGTATGAAATATGAATCGTTTCATACATTGCAGGCTAGTTTTAGGCATTACAATACCTAGGTGTTCTATAGAATGCCAGATTTCAGACTTTGCCGGTAACATTGACATTAACTCTTTGTAAGTTTTGACAACATTTCCTAAAGATATTCTAAGGATCTGTTTAACAATTCTACCAAATCTCTCCCACCAGCCTGGGAGGAAGAAACTTCCACATAATATGTTGAACTTCAGCTAATAGTTTATTTTCCCCCATTTCCTGTCTCTTTTAGGTAATTGTAAGCACCTCTAAAATTTGTACTGTTGTCACAATACACGATTTTAGGTTGTCCTTGTCTCGCTACAAAGTGTCTGAATGAAAGCAAGAATGCTACTCTCGATGGAGGAACTATTTTATTAATGTACTCACTAAATAGAGTGTTCTTCAGATAAATCAACAAAGTCAATATTTTTATTTCACTTAGATTGCAGCATTTATTCAAGAAACAAAAGCATTCAAAGGAAACAAATAAAAACTGAAAGATCTGACAATAAAACTTCATGAATCATCTCTAGAATTCCACTGGGGGAAGAAACTGTCTGCTGCTCTTACTGAGAATCAAAACTAATAAATTCTAATCAATAATCAGTGAAGCTATTCAAAATTTTATCATTAAAATATGCATTCAGTTTGCTAGTAGAAGTCATAATTTAATTAAATATGCACATCAAAACATTTTAAACTAACAAATTAAGCAATGTGTAAAATTAAATTTCTTGTTAAAGAAAGCTGTTGGCTTTCATCTAATGTTTTTATGTTTTATTTTTAAATCTGATTTTGGTAAGGAATTTACACTTGCTTTAAGTAGTAGAATGTAATAAATAACCAATTTAGAAAGAAGTTTTAACTTGAATTAAAAACAATAATTTAAAAGAAAATAAATCTTTTATTCTTTTGAATGTTGTTCACTTTCCATTTGATGTGCTAGCAGCACAACATGATATTTTGAAAATTTTGGGTGTGAGGGCTTTTTAAAGCTAAACAGAAATTCTTAACATTTCATTGGATGTCATTTTGTAACCGTAATTTTAAACATTTTGTTAGGCAGAACCATTTTATAACCGTTCTATAAACACTGGTTATGATTAGCTGTAAAAGTGTTTATTAACAAAACACAGAAACAGTTACAAAGAAAATATACTTTAAAGCAGAATGTACACCAAAATGGAACACCTAATATTAAGAATTAACATTTGAATCATGGAGACATAATATTGGAGAACCTACCCTCATTGCAGCTGGAGGTAGACCGCTGTAAGTTGTTCTCATTGTCACTAGGTGGCATTTGATAAAATATTTCGGTTACATCTAATAATCTGTTACAGTTCAAAATAAATTAATCTTTTGTTCTCTGATACATTCTCTGGTGGTGCTTCCATGTTAATTCTTTATTCAAAGACAAATTATTTATTTTCAATTTAAAAAGTAAGCACGGTTAAAAAGCAAGCAAGCTACTACTTGGTAAGACTTAATAATATATTAAAAATAAGTATTTTTAATATTTAATAAAATATTAAAAATACTCTAATTATCTCAGAATACTCCATGTTTTTATTTTCAACAGAATGTGAAAAGAAAAACGTGGAGGGCTTGGAATCCCAATATTTTTTAATGTCCATAATTCGCTAACTGACAAATTATTCATTTGCAAAGCTATAACCCTATTAATCAGGTCTTTCCTCTTCACAATTCGAGAAGTATTACATTTCCCTATCGAAACATTTCCCTAAACGAGTATTTAGCAAATAGAAGACACAGTTCCGTTTCACAGATTGCTGTGCAAAAATATCAATTACATTGGCTGCTAGCAACAAATTAATTTTTGTCTCCTGCAGTTTCAGATCTGATTAAAAAGTTCTTTTCTCCCTCATTTCATTCAAAATTCTCCTGTTGATGACCTTGAGCACTGTGTTGCAAATTTTTTTTTTTCTGAAAATGCATTTGAAAGGAGGATGATTCCTCATTTAAAGAGCAAATGAACAAATTATAAACATCGTGTTCTGCTTGCTCTGTTTCCCTTCCTGCAAACAAGCTATGTGTCATTCTGACTTTTCGCTTTGGCTTTAAGTTTAATTTATCTATCACAAATTTGTTAATGTAAAAGGATTGAGATCAGTAGCAAGAATGCATCCTAAAATTGCTTCTGTATATTAGATTTAGCTTTAACATTTAAAGTCATTAAATATACAGTTTCAATTTTGCAATTATTAACTAATGCAATATATTGAACTGATACACATTTTTCTTCACTTTCAACCTATTTTGGCTTATTTTTTGATAAAATAAGCCAAAAGTGGTTGAAGCTCGTGAGCACACATAAAGCTAATACGAGTTTTGGGGTTTTAATACGAGCAAATATTTCCCATTTTACAAAATTTTGCTGAATGGCTAATATGAAAGCATGTAAAGAACGCCTTTTTCCTCATCAAAATTTTCCAATTAACATCTAAATTCATACTTCTAGCAGTAAAATAATCCTCAGTAGGATGCATTTTCTCACAAAGAAAACAACCAAAATTTCCCTTATGTGATTTATCAAAGCTGCTGTAGTGAGGATTTAATGGGCAGTTTTATCAATTTATCAACTAAATTAGCATTAACAAGTTTGATCATATCTTCACCTTCTTGTCTTGTGAAGTTCATCGGTTTGTGCTCTTCCCAGACTAGTATTTTTCTCCCTTTTAATTCATCTTACAATACCAATAAGTCTACCTTCAAACATCCAGAAACAGCATTTTTCATGACCCACACTCAACAGGTCTTGCATGTTAATTTGAACAAGTAAATTCTGTAGATCAAAGCATTCCTGTAGTTGACTGATCACTTGGATAATTAATGGCTGTAGCTGGGAAAGTTTCCACTACATTCACTGCTTTTCGGTGTTACTGCTTGAAGCAAATACTGGAATTTATTTATTTATACTGAAATCCATTAAATTTTGATGTTTCTGTATATAAATAGATAGATTATTTTAAGTGCTTCTTTAAACTTTAAAGTAACATCAACTGAATTTTGTCATTTCTGTCTTTTTGAAAGGGAGCAGATGTTTTTACTGCAAAAGTTAATATTGAAGTACAACATGCCAAAGAAACTGTGATTGCGGCTATAGAACGAAATGGTGGAGTTATAACAAATGCATATTATGATGTCGAAAGCTTAGTAGCTATTATAAATCCTCAGAAATATTTTGAAAAAGGTAAGTTGATTATATATATATCAATTCATATATATAATAAGGAATCATCTGCAATTAAAACCCATGTTAAAATTAGATTTATAAAATATTTATTTTATGTTTATTTCCCATACTGCACTAAATTATATCATGTAAAATTAAGGACTAATTCAATATAAGAATATATGATTATTAATGTAAAAAAAAATATGCTGTGGTAAAAAGGAACTTCTTAATATTCTGTAGCAAAATAAGATGGGGGAAGATTAAGAATATATATATATATAAAACTAATTCAGAAGTCAATCAACAAAAATTGGCGTTATATTTTAAAATTTTCACAGGACTAGTTTCGATGGTTTTACCGAACCACCATCCTCAGCTGCAAAAGTGCAAATGAACAAGATAGGATATAATGATTAAATAAGATAAGAAAGCCTGGACAGAAAATAAGCTAGTGGCGCCCTCTGTTGATGAAACCAGAACTAAAACATAATTTCTTTAAAGGCCGAAGACAAATATGGATTGGAATTAGGATCGTTAACTAGAACAGAAAAAATTTTTTGAATGTGAAATGCCTCTAGAAAATCCAGTTCTCCAATGGAAGATGTTTTTTGAATAATTTTGGTAGCAGAAAAAATTGAAAGTGTGATTTTCGGACCAACAGTGTTGGGCAACAGAAGACTTCTGTGTTTCCTTTTTTCTAACATATGCCTCATGTTCCTTTACACGAAATTTTAAGGCTCTCTTAGTTTGGCCAATTTAAATTAAACCATACTGGCAAGGAATCCTATAAATACCCCAGGAATTCATATCCGGAATGGGGTCCTTGAGTATGGAACTCGGAATTTCATTGATGGGAGAATAAACAACCCAAAAGTTAAATTTCTGCAAAAATTATTCAAAAAACATCTTCCATTGGAGAACTGGATTTTCTAGAGGCATTTAACATTCAAAAAAATCTTTCTGTTCTAGTTAATGATTCTAATTCCAATCCATATTTGCCTTCGGCCTCTAAAGAAATTATGTTTTAGTTCTGGTTTCATCAACAGATGGCGCCACTAGCTTGTTTTCTGTCCAGGCTTTCTTATCTTATCTAATCATAATATACTATCTCGTTCATTTGTGCTTTTGCAGCTGGAGATGGTGGTTCGGTAAAACCATTGAAACTAGTCCTGTGAAAATTTTAAAATATAATGCTGATTTTTGTTGTTTGATTTCTGAATTAGTATTTGTTCGCTGTGTTATTTATTGTGTCTTAATATATCAAACCTTCCTTATATATGTGTTTGTATGTATATTTGTATGCAGTGTATATATATATATATATATGTAATAAATTCAAAGTCAGAAGTAACTGAAGAGCAGGAGGAGAAATTTGGAGACAAAGACAGATTAAATCTTCAGTTTTATTTTCGGCAACATGTTGCGGCTACACACAAGTCGGCACATTAAATGTGCCTGTTCCAGAAGGCTTACATTTTTGATAATTTTGTAGCAAGAAAGCAGAGCAGACAAACAACAGTGTAGCTAGGCCGAAGTGTGGAAAGCAAGTGCGTTATGCTCAGGATGAAATCTGAATCAAACTGAGTTAGTTTTGGTTCTCAAAGCATTTTGATTGGATAGTTAATATTGCTGTAAAATTATTATTGGCTGCTTGAGTTTTAGTTCAATTTACATCACCAGAATTACGTAAGAGTCATATGACATAGATTTTTCTGGAAATGACGCAGTGCAAATAGATGTTGCTATTTTTAGAATCTAGCTGTATCTATATTATAGAGAAGGGAAATTAATTTGCGCTGCTAATTTAATCTTTTATATAGTCTTTATTTTTCTTACATATATATATGTATATAGTATGTTATATTATAATTCTGTAGTTGACTTTTGTAGCTGAGTTTTAGAAAAACAGATGGGTAGATGTTTAAGGTGACAGAAAAAATTTAGTTGAAGTGGTGTTGACTCAACATAGTTTAATTTCATAATTAAAATGGGTTCACATATCATCATTATTGGTGCACTATACATCCTGGAAATTTATGCAGCTTATAACTCTTTAGACAATGATGATAAATAGCAAAATCAAAAAATGCACAATGGCAGGCAGCAAGGCAAAGCAGGTAAAGGGTTGTGCAATTGAAATATTGTTATTTATAGTAAAAAGTTTCTTTAATTTGACTGAATGAGAGTCATCCACATTATAGCGTGATTACATAAAAAACATGAAGCAATTTAGAAAAACGCTGTCCAGAAAAATTATTATAAACTATTTAGAACAGGAAGGGGAGATAACCAAATTAAAATGAGGAATTAAAAGTACTACTAGCAAATTCACTGTTGTAAAAAGTTTTTAGTTTCATATATATACATAGAATATAAACTATCTATCCTTCTAATAATAAATTAACAATAGCTTTTTAACTCTGCTTTCTTCTTCAATCCCAAAATAGCAGAGCAGTAACTTTTCTTATATCCTGTAATTCTGAAAATTAAGTTGTCATCTGATCTCTATTACAGAACTATTCCTGGAAGGCAATGAAATCTTAACCCATCATCTGGATATTAATCCCCTTAATCTCATCATTCTTGCTATATCATCTGAAATGTACTCTGTATAAAAAGTTTTTGCATAATTTCATTCACTTTTAGTCACTTTTTTCTGAATTCTCTTTTAGTCACTTTAGAATGCTGTTTCCCCCCTTTTCTATCTCTTTTATTTGCCTCTCGTAGCACTCTTCTGTTTTGCTACACCAACATGCTGCTGCCTTCAAATAATAATTTTTTCATATTTATCCAATGTAAAATGTTCTTTAAGAACAAGGTGCTGTGGCATCAATTTGATTTGTGTAAGATTAAATAAAAATATATACCCACCATAATAAAAAGGAAACAATTGAATTTGGGCATTGGCTGCAAGTTTCTGGGTTATACATCCATCTACTACACCAGCGTCTTTCAAATTTTATTACCTAAATAAATATATGTAATGATATTTTAAAATCAATTGATTAAATTAAATTCTAATCATATTCCTTAATAATGTGTTGGCGATTCTCTACCTAAATTGCATCCCTGTTCCTAAATTTTGGCAAATCCTTTCTTTATTACAAATTATATTAACCTGTTGGGGGCCCGCCAAATCGCCAAACTCATAAATCTGTCATATTACATAAAGTCCTTAAGAAGACTCCTGATGAGAAGATAGCGTCACCTCGTGATTTCAATTTATATCGCTGTTTGGATGAGCACCATGACACACACATATCTATAAATAGGGCTTCTTCTCCAGGTACAGGAGGAACGCTTGCGAGATGGATGCTAAAATAAGCGTATCACTTTATATTCCAAAGTTTGTCTCATTCCTGTTGCCCCGACTGCACAACACAAATAATGTATGAGAAAATACATTTCATATATATATATGTAAGATAAAAAATATAAAAGCAAACTTCTAATTTGAATTGGCTATAATCTCATATTTTTTAATTTAATTTGGGGACTTCCTATCTCTTTGTCTTTTTAAGACGCGCTATAAGTCTAAACTGCATCATTCAAATTAATCATGCCATCCTATATAATGTTTAATGCAGATTACCTCATGCCCAATCACTGAATAATTGTAAATCGAAATGTTTTTAACTCGAACTGAAACATTTTGACGTTCTCCCATTTTCCTCTGAATTGCTGAGACATTTTTCACTTACGCCTTCCACCTGGCAAAAGACTTTGTGGCTACCTTCTTTCTTCACTGAGTATGTGCTAAGCTAACAAAAATGTAGGGCGCGTAAGATATTCCTCCGTATTTGAACCAAATATTGAGAATCCAGAGTTGCTTTACTCAATAATACAATTATTTTGAGTCCGACCATGTCTGTCTTGCCAAGCTTCTTCGCTAGGCATCTATGATGCCACCATCAAGTTCCAAATTATTCATATCATGCCATCAAGTTGACAGGGATGTCTCAATTGCATATACCTCCCAATACAGAGTTTATTCAACCAATCTATCATTGTTTAAATAATAGATAAAATAAAAAGAAAGTGTTCATTGCTACCTGAATTCCGAATCAGGCCAAGGTCACTGTAGCGTCGATGTATGGTATTTGAAAATTTATTTTTAACCCGCAAGCGTGCACGCTGGGTCCAATGGACCTGCCTAATTAAAGAAACCTTTCTGGAAACGCCACTACATTTCCCAAGTGGTTGTTGGTTCAGTGTAGTCTCCTCCAAGGCCATCCTCTGTATATTTCCTAAGTTTTTCACTGAAAATTTGATTCAAAGTTTTGTTTTGAATCAATTGGATCTTTCAGACCCAGCGCGCCTATTCACATTGCCATAATGTAACATTTGTCGTAGCACAGAAAGCTGCACACATAAGGAAGAAATGTTACGTTTGCAAAAATTATTAGAAGATGTATCAACTGTTGAAAGACTCCATTGAAGAAACTGATGAAAGTTCTAATAAATTTTTTAATTCTCATGATACTGATTCAGAAATTGAGATGCATTCTGAAAACGAAAATGAGAATGACATTTATTGCTTTATTGGAAGACAAATAAAAAAAATAATGATCAAAAGAAAAGCCTAAAGCCAAACCTGTTCATAATATTATTAATAAATTGCCTGGAGACATTGGTAATGCAAAATATGTGCACACTCCAAATGAATCGGGGGAAATTTTACTAAGTGAATAAATGTTGCTGAAAGTTGTCAGTTATGCAAATATTTATATTCCATATATTTCTGACAGCCTTCAAAAGAGATGCTCGCCACACAACTCTAATTGAAATTCGTGCTTTTATAGGTCTTTTATATTTTGTGACATAAGTCATCTCATGTAAATGTGCGGGATCTGTGGGCAACAGATGGAACCGGCTTTTCCTCAAAACTATGTGCTACAAAAGTTTTCTTTTTTTATCAAGATGTTTGCGTTTGATGACATAGGCACTCATGCCATTAAGAAAGAATCAGATAAACTTGCACCTATAAAACAGTTTTTTGAAGATATTATCAATAACTGCCAGAAATGTTAAACTGCCAGCGAGTTCATAACTACTGATAAAAAACTTGAAGCTTTCAGAGGAAGATGTTCATTCAGGCTATATATTTCTAATAAACCTGAATAATAATGTAATGAATTCCTAATAAATTCTGTATTAATATAATATGTTTTTCTATTCCTTTAAAAAATTTTATTTCATAAAAATTATTATAGAAATTAAAATGAAAATTTTTATAATTTGCATATTTTTAAAGTTTGATCATAATATTTTGCTATATAAATGTAACACTTTTACCTTAAGAGTAACAGTTTCTTTTTTTTTCAAAAAACATGAGCTGGCAGGGTGCACATGCTCCCAAGTTAACAGTGTTATAGGCAATGTGTTTTCCAACAAGTATGGAAGTGCATATCTTATTTAGAAAGTGAAATATTATCAAAAGTGGTATCAAAGTGCGATTAATTTCTTCGGTTCCAAATTAAATGTCCAAAATTGTTTCCATCGAGGAAATCAAGTGACGATATTGAAAAAAATGTGTTTTGATGTTATGTGCTATTTTTTTTTTTTTAAGCTGTTAAGTGAACCTAGGGCCAGTGTGTCGCTATAGTAAACAAATCTAGTTAATTTTAAAGAGTGCACTTATTCTGTTGTGGTTTATGTGCTATCGACGAAGTAAATTTACTTCATTCCAATAAGTTTAAATGAAATGCAAGAAAAAATGCGTATAATTTAATATTCCGTACAAGGAAGTCATGTTGTGTACACATCAGATTTCTTTTTTTGTGTTTCTCCACCTGTATCATTATAAATAACTTAATCAATAATTGGTTATATTTTGAAATATAAAAATATTATGTTTTCTTAGAATATTGATTTTAATTCGATGAATTAAAAAAAAGTAGCACAGCTTTATGAAAATATCAAATTAAAATGTATAAGTATTCTCTAAGATTTTATTCAGGGAAGATTATAAAAATTTATTATTGTTAGTATTGTTATTAGTAAGTTGTCACAATTTTGAATTCATATGAAGAATTTTGGAATTATTTTATTAACAAGATAAAAATTTTGGAATTATTTTGTAAATAAGCTTGCTGTTAAAATATTTGAATTTTAAGCATTTTCTAATTATTTTGAGAATGATATATGTATGAAATAACTATCAAATGGGAGAATATTAGATATTATTTAAGTTAATATAGAAATACCAAACATTCAAGAAAATGAATAATCGTAATAAAATTTAGATGAGAATTTAATTAAGGGCAAAATGTATTAAAATTTGTGTGGAATTGGGTAAAGGAATGTTATAATTATCAATAACTATACCTTAAATATAAAGTATATTAAGGGAGTATTGGTTCAGAAACAGAGGCCTGTTTTTACCTCTGCATAATTTTTCCTTTAGCCCAATATATACTTTGAAGGCTTCCACATTATTTAATTTTTTATATAGGATTTTTATTTTTTCATATAATGGAGTGTGATTTATTTATAATATAAAAGAATATTGTAGTGCAGTTTACAAAGGCTAGTCATTTTATATAAGGAATGGAGGCCTTTCCAAGTAACTGCTGAGTATCCCTTGACCACTCATGAAAATTTAATACATGAGTTTGTTAAATTTGATACACCCAAATAGCTGGATATATGTCTACTAGGAGAAAGCTGTGGGGTCTTCCAGTTTGTATAAAATAAGAAAATTGTAAAATATAATAATAAAAGTAAAAACCATAATATAAATGATAAAATATTTTTTTTAAATGTGAAAATTAGTATGGTGTAAAATTTTAAGATTTATAATTATTTTAATAACTAATGGGTATATAAAATTTTTATAATTGGGATATTGTGTGTAAAACGTTTTGGAAATCCTTCTCTGAAGTATCAAAATTGTGTTGTGAATGTTCCAGAAACAAGAACTTTTTACAGCTTGGACTCAAATTTTAAACAGAACTCTAAAAATGTGCAGTTATTTTAAAAGAATATAGTTCTTAAAATTATTACTGAATTCAGAATTTTACGACTTATAATTTTTTTAATTTTTCAAAAGTTAATTTTATGTTTTGTATTTTCAAAATTATATCTCTCATATTTTGCTGTTCTAATGCTTTTTCTCTCAAACAGGCTTCTCTATTGCTCCGCTTTTTTCTCTTTGAAGGGCGGTGGCATAAATAAGGGTATGCAAGGAATGCCGTAACATAGGGGCCCAAAGGCTTAGGGGGCCCTTAAATGTCCTGCTAAACTACATTTACATGTTTAAACTTAAAAGACGGATTCCATTACATATATATAGAAGCTTTAATTCATTTTCCCTTGATGAGTTCGAAATTAGAATTTCAATAAAAGAAGATTAATTATTATTTTTATATTTTTTATCTTGTATTTTTTTCCCTTTTCTTTTCATATTTATTTTTAGACTTTGTACTACTATAAATTCTTATTTTAATTTTGATTTTCTGTTAAACCCCTTTTACACGATTGTTAATATTAAAATAGTTGAGGAATAGCCTTGATTTGACTCCAATTTACTTTTAACTTTAGAATCTTTAAGTATATGTAGATAATAGAATTTGTTTTCTTTTAAGTTTTTAAGGGCCCCCTACCTATATGGTGCAGTAACGCAATTCTCTGTATGACGCAGAAAGGAGGCCCTTGGAAGCCCCTGCAACAGCTAACTTAAAGTGTTTGCAAAAGTTAAAATTCCAGCATTCGACTATGAAAAAGTAACTTCATGACCTACCCCAGTTTAGGGATAGCAGTGAGCGGAAAATAGGAAAAGTTTCTTTGTATTCCTTAGTCTCAAACCTGAAAATTATTAAAGGCGACCCCCTAAAGGAAATGTTTCTCCTTTTGCAATCCCAAATCAAAAAGCGGTGGAAGTGGAAATTAATTGTAACTATTTATTATAAAGTACTTATTTTATATATTAATTTGTTTCTGCATAATTCGCATTAAGATCGATTAATCGGTAGACATATTTTCTAAGTATAAATCAAAGAAGTAACTAGGCAGGATTCTGGTACTTTGGAATGAACTTTGCAAGTTAAGAGAAATCATGGTATGTTATTTGCAGTTCGTAATTTTCATAATATGTCATTCGGGTAGCGTTTAATTTTGTTCATATATTGAATCTCTTACTAGCTTTTCCATTAAATGCAAATCCAAAAATCAGTCCTAATATTCAATTTTAAATTGAATTCATTAATGTGAATGATTCTTAGAATTTAATATAACATGTATTTCATTGGTTCGCTATAAACGGCGTATAACTTTTCAAATTGTTGCCACCAAATAACCTCACCCTGTATTATTTTTAAAGAAATAAAATAAGGAAGAATCTGCATGTTTGAATGTATAGTTCTCACAATGTAAAAAACAATGGTACTGGCAACCTGTGCAGTTGCACCAAGGGACAAGGTAAGGGACAGAAACATTTTGGTTTTAGAAGCACGATTGACATTACAAAATGGCAAAGTTAAAGGCGGATCGATTTTTTTCCCTCTGTTTTTTACATTAATAAGCTGGAGGGGAGAATCATTCGTAAGTATCAATTGATAACTCCAGAATACATGCTTTTCTTTCTTAGTGACACAAAATCGTTAACGTAAGTTGAGCAGTAGTGGCATGAAAGGACTTTGCCCCACCCCCTAGTCCAGGAAACACAAAGAATTTATGGCACTACATTTAGAAAGGAGAGATTTCCCGTTCGGCTTAGGGATCTTTGAATGAATTCAAGGTTCGAAAAAAAGGGGGGGACAGGCTACAAACACACAGATGCTCAAACATTAAGCGACTAAATATTTCAGTTAATTTCCGGCATAAATTTAATGAATTTTTTTCATTAAATTTATCGAAATTCATTACTTTTTCACTCATGGGGGTTGGAAATGGAACGGATGAATATTTTTACTTGAAATAATGAGTAAATAAATATTTATCCAATTTTTCATATCAAAATTTTCAAAATATTCTCACATTGCAGATAAAATGCAGGTTAGGAATTCTTTAAAATCCCTAATTGAGAATTAAATCTGAAAGCACAGAACTCGTTTGAGGATTTACTTGATTTGCTTTAGAAAAGAGAAGATGTAGTGTTTCTTAACCTGTAAATTAACCATCTACCAAAAATTCACACTTATCTGTAAAAGATAATTCTGAAGACATTAAATTTGTTTTTAAAGTAATATATTAATCTCTCCTCGTTTGAAAAAATATAATAAATTACAATTTTTTTAACAACATGAAACACTTAAGCGTATAATTGAGTAATGCGCAATAATTTGTATGTTATTTAAATTGAATTGAATTGAATTGAATTATTATATAATAAAGCACTCGAGGACTATTTGCCTAAGGAGAAGAATGCCTTCATTGAGTACTTTCTGATCGTTATTTGAAATGAAATTTTACAATTTACTTTACTTTTGCTTTTAATTTACTTTCCACAGCATTCAGTACATGAAATCATCTATAATAGTATAATAATGATAATAAAAATGGCATCACACAACTAAAAGTATATACTACTTCATAAATTTCAATAAATTAATTGCTGAAAATATTAAAAATATCAATGGCAGCGTTGCCCTAATAGTTTTAAGTTGCATTTCAACATCTAAAAGAACGCAAATTACAATTACGCAAATTTAGTATTTTTACTACACAAACGAATGGAATATTTCAGAAAAGAATTCTCCCCCGTTATTGCAATATTTCAATAATTTTTGCAAATTAAAAAATTTAATTAATATGTTTTAATAGTAAATGATGCGATTTTTACTCATAAAATCCCTTTGTTCATTATTCTCTTTCATTTTGGCATCACTGCATAACTTTTCTAAGACATAATAATAGCTTCCGTTAATATATGTTCCCATATATTATATTTATTTTTTGTATTTTTGTCATTAATAAATTAATGATTAAGATAAAGAAATTGATGCTGCTTAATTTATAAGCAATGTAAAGACTGGAAATCTGAGGTTATTAATTTCTGAGACATAAATAGCTTTCTAAGACACAAATAAAACATAACAATAATCATAAATATTAATGCTCCTAAAATATATCCGCTTTTCCTAACTGATTTTTGCTTTCTGATCCATCTGGAGTACAATGAACCTATTTTCATAAATGAAGTTTTGCGCATTTCTCTATGAAGTACGTAAAACTTGTTTCATACAATTTTATTTTTACTAATTATGAAGAAACTTTATACTTGTTTCCTAAACAAGTATTTATGTGTACTACTTTTAGAATCCATGCGACAGAGTACTCATCTTCAAATATACATTAATATCAATAAGCTTAACTCTAAATTATTAAACATTTCTGGGACCTTGAAACTTAAAAGAGAATCGTCATATTTTGCTATAGTGGCTATTTAAACTTAGATAAATCCTCATACCATAAGTATTTTGTGTTTAATTTTAAAATTTCCATTTCGTATTATCCATTTCGTATTAAATTTCCATTTCGTATATCATTTTCAAAGCTCTTTGGATATATATCAATAAAATTTGTTTCTACCTGTTTCATCGTAAACTTATACGGTTTCATCGTAAACTTGTGAAGAATTTCCTAAAAATATTTGAATATCCATAATTTTTACTGTTAAATATTTAATAATAATACATTAACTGAAATGCATTTATAGTAGAGTGGAAATGTAGAAGAAAGATATTGCAGGTGATTTATTATGTATCATTGGAATATGACAATAATAATAGTACAATTCAACTGAAGTGGGGAAAAAAAAAAAAAAAAAACAGATGTTTCAGCTTTTTAAAAGGGAAATGAACAATGGACATCTTTACAGTAAAGTCTTGGTTGAAAGTTTTACTGTGACTCAACTTGCGGAGGCACTGGAAATTTATAGTTTAGGCGGGGTCCCTTTCTTCGTTAAACAGCTGCATTGAAGTGTTAAACGCTACCCCTCAAGTATACTTGTAAATTGGTTGACGGCTCAGAACAGTAAACTGAACTTAAACTTGCTTTTATTCTAATGCCATTTCTCTAGTCTATGGCGAGAACAAACAGAAGTTTTTCTTTAAAATTAAATTTCAATGTGATCTCAAATATAATTCTTCATTATAAAGGTAAGTTATTGATTTGTAATATCTAAATTAATCATAAACTAAATTCTTATAATTTAAAACTTGCTAAAACTTCAATTCAGCTAAACTTTTAATCCATTTATCTGAAAAATCCAAAATTATCACCATTAACAATGCAAATGTCTACTAATATTATTAATAACGTACTGTTATATTAACATGAAATATTTTTATGATAAATATGAAATATAAATATAATCTATGTTTCCATACATTAAGAAACATCATAACAGGCCAAAATTAAAAAGAAAATTTTTTAAACACGCCCTGCGCTATAGTGCAGGATCGATCAACCCATCAATCGGCTAGACAATCGAAAATCAATCGACTTGAATGGAGCATTCAACATCTAAAAAGCGTTTATCTTACTTTGCAAGATATGAGAAACAAATTTGAAGACATTAGAAGAAAGAAGCCGAGTTTATTGCAAATAAATGGAGCATAGAAACTAAATTTGAAAAATAAAAGAGAAATAAAGAACCTAAAACCCTGTCATTTTTAACATGTACGGAAATTATTAATAATGTTTCAAAAATATAGAAAACATATAAAGAAGACTTGCACTGGAAGTGCAACTTTTATTATTTATAAATACTTTCAGAAACAGAAATCCAAAATTTGAAATCCTTTAAGGATTTAGCTAAATTAGCAATGGTAAAATATTATGACATGACAAGCAGTTATTCTGGAGTGTGCAATTCACTTATATTGTATTTATCATTACCTGTAACCACAGCCACGAGTGAGAGGTCATTTTCACTACTGAAATAATAAAAACATATTTAAGAAACAGTATGATAGAAAATCGGTTGTCAAACCTTTCACTATTGAGTGTTGAAGCTGAGATGGCTGAGAAAATGGACATCCAAGTATTGATAAATAATTTTGCGGAAATGAAGGTTAGGAGACGCAAATTTTAAAAGATGATGAGTTTTGGCCACCAATGTTATCATTACACTTATTGAGGGAGGAAAAAATTGGAGAAGAAGAGCAGTACTGACTGAAGAAAATTAATAGGAAACAGTAAAAAACTTTAGCATTCATATTTTTCATAAAAATCATGTATTTAAGTAGTTTAGTATACCAAAAGGTTTTTGAAAAAGACAGAAAAAAACTTTACCATGCATATTTTCTACAAAAATTGTATGTTCAAATAGTTTTCTTTATGAAGTTTATGATAAAAATGTTTTATATTTAACAAATGTATCATTTACATTATAAAAGTTCTTATGTATTACTTGTATATTATTGCATAAATCATGTTCATAAGCTGAGTAAATCACAGAGTAATACAGTCAAAAGTTGTTAATCCGGACTCGTCGGGGCTTCGGCGATTTCGGATTATCAATTTTTCCAGATTATAGATCATCAGTTTAAATCTGGTAAGATGGCATGCAGAAATTACAAAATTAAAAATATGAAAGCGTAATTCATGAAATAAAGAACAATTATGATCTAAAGGGTATCAAAATTTACAAAAAGAAAAAGCTTAATATTTATTTGTTTACTTTATTAAACATTTCTTTCAATGTAAGTTGTTTAAGTTGCTTCATGTCATGTGACAATACTTTCTCTTTAATTCTATTAAACAGACATAATTTCTTGTTTAGTTACAAAGTTCCACTGTTCAAGTCCTATAATTGCTGTGTCGAGAATACCAACTAATTTGTCAATCGAAATGTTTTCGTTTTCAATAACCTCTCTGTCACTTTCTTCACTATCGAAAGCGAATTATAATGACGAGGAACTTGATTTAAATCATATCAAAGACAGAGTACATCGAGATGAAATACATCGAGATGAATACATTTAGTAAGGAATTATAAGCCAAATAAAATAAAAACATCTGCCCTAAAGATAAGGATAGTGCTGGCAGATCAACTTCCAATTCATTGCGCGCCGCGGCGTTTCTGCCCCTCCCCCTCTCTGCTGCAGAGCAGCGTGAAATTGATAAACAGATTTCGGATTTCAAAACATACTTTCGCTTTGTAGTAAATATATATCGGAAATTCTATTTGACATAATCGAAAGTTCAAGCTTACTTTTATAAAATTGCTCTAACGGTCTGCAAAAAATAATAAGCCGGATCCAATTCGAAGATTAAGGAACAACGCAATCTGCAACATTAACTGAATTAGATAATTTTATCTTAGCTTATACTGTCTGTTATACATTAAACGCGCATGCGTAAATGTATTATGCGCTTGCGCACACACATTTTCGCAGCCGTAAAGGTCTTGCGCGCATGCGTAAACGCCTATGCGCATGTGTCAACGCGACGCATGCGCAGAAAGTTTGTAGCTTTGAGGTCCGGATTATAGATCATTCTGGATTATGGGTGTCTGAATTAATGACTTTTGACTGTATACATTAATGTAATAGCTTTTCTGTACGTTTATCAATTATCTTGTCTGTCAGTTTATAATATAACTAATTATTTATAAGTTTGCTAACTTAAGCGAAAAAACTTAGATAGGTGCAGATTTTGTATAAAAATTTAAAACATTAGTATGTAAAACTTCTTGGATTTTATATAAAAATCTCCGCAAATCTAGGCTTTCTTCCTTTTCTTAATGCTATACGTCGACATGTTCTTTTTTTATATAGACTTATTCATTTATTATCAGTATGAATCTCAGTGAAAGGAGAGAAAAATCTGTCTCTCGCACTCACACAAAAAGTCATAAGTAACTGAATTAAAATCATCTGACATCAAATAAACAGCCTAAAGCAAATTTTCATTTCACCAGCTGGTCAAGGGAAATTATTTCCCTTTTTATTCTTTCTTCATGTTACGTACCTTTCAACTGGTTCCCTAAGAATGTGGTTTTATTTTTTAACAATTAATCTAGATGTGATAAAAAACAACATAAAACTTTTTTATTATTTTTTTAATTTTTTTATTTTGAAGCACATTAAATTATTGAGAAAGGAGCCCAGGAAAATTTTTTGCATAGGGGCCCAAGAATTCTAGTTATGCCACTGTTGAAGGGGGAGATGTGTAAGACAAAAAATATGAAAGCAAACTTCTAATTTTAATTGGCTGTAACCTCTTTTATTTTTTATTTAATTTGGGGACTTCTTTATATCTTAAAAATAGTGCTATAAGTCTAAACTGCATCATTCAAATTAATCATGCAATCCTACATAATGCTTATATCGCATGCCTAATCACTAAATAATTGTAAACCAATGCTTTTTTAACTCGAGTTAAAACTTTTTGAACTGAAACTCCCTTCTTCATCTGAATTGCTATGACACCTTTTTGCTTATGCTTTCCTCCTGGCAAAATACTTTGCGGCTACCTTCTTTATTTACTGAATATGAGCTGAGCTAACAAAACTGTAGGGCGCATAAGGCACCCGTCCGTATGTGAAGCAAGTATTGCGAATCCAGAGTTGCTGTCCTCAATAATAAAATTATCTTGAATCTGGCCATGTCTGTCTTGCCAAATTTCTTCACTAGGCATCTCTCACGCCACCACTAAGTTCCAAATCATTCATATCATGACGTATATATATACACACACACGCACAAACACACGCATGCCCGCATACACGCACACACACACACAGAAGATTATTAGCTACTGCATCTATAAACTTCCGGGGAGGGTTTGATTACTCAGAGCTGTGTTTGAATACATCATTGTCATGTGTTGTCAGAGCAAGAAATGAAAGAGCAATGCATATGGACACTATTTTATACATGAAAATTGTAGCAGTTGTGATGTTGAGAGAATAAGGAAGTTAATTGAACTGAGTGAAAAAATCTGGTAAAAGAAATGTAAATCAAAAGCAAGAATGCCGGTGAGAATGCCTAACTTCAGATTAAATTTGAAAGGTTGAAGTTTTGATATTATTATTAGCAACTTTTTTAATAGACTCGTCAGGAGATGTTATTAGTAGTCTTTCTCTTCAATGCATCAAGGATTCTTTCAAAAAATGTTTCATTTTTAATAGCTCATTATAATTTTAAATGCTGGAATCATCAGCAGACAAACCATACAGGGTACTTGGATGCTTCTTTGGCCATCAAGTTTTCCAGAACTCACGTGCATTGAGCATTGTATGATATGATTGTCTGTCATTTGCTTGATCTGCCTCAGCCTTAACTAGAAAAGGAAGTATGTAGGGTGGTGGAAAGCATGTGGTCATCCATCTTTCACGACACTATCCACATGTATACATTGAAGGGTTGCTTTTTGTATTGCCACAAGAAATTCCATTTCCTACTGTTCTGCCAGTATATTTGATTACTGCTTTGCTTTTCTTTTGGAAATGAATTAAATTTATTTGTGTGCATTCTCTGTCTATCTGTTAATTTTCATTGCATTCTACTCACTTTTTCATGCTGTTGCATTTTCTCTGTGGGCAGTGTATATACAGCGGTGGGATTCATACATTTAACAGTGGTTTTTCCAAACCGCTCCCTAGAATATTTTTAGCTGGGTGAACTGGTTGTGAAAATTGAACTGTATTATTTATCTAGGAAATTTCAGCTAATCTTTGGAATATGGTAACAGGTAGTTTGGCGACATTTCGGTAAGGTCATAAAGGTTACTAGCTAGGACTTTAGCAATAATCTGAGAAGTACACAATTCGAATCACAAATTATTTTGTCTCAGAGAAATGAGAGATCATGAGACATGGCATGTGACATTTTCCGAAAAATTCTGATCGTGATTTTAGCTAATAAGCACTTAGAAACAATTTCGCTGCTAAAGTGCAGAATCGCCCACTTATTTGTTTGGCGCTTTTTAAAAGAGTAAGAAGAATTGGAGTTTTTTCAATTTTCTTTGACTTTTTAAGTGAAAATAGGTCAATGAGTACATGGATAAAGTGTGCGCAATGCCATTTTTGTGCAATTCTGGGATGTTTTTTTTAAGTGAAAATAGGTCGACGTGTACATGGATACCCTGTATGTGCAATTCTTAAAAACGCGGCAAGCAGTGGGTGATTCTGCACTTTCTCCCAATTTTGCACCTAATCTTCGTCATGATTATGCACTTTTGTTTCATAAAAGTTCTAGTATAAGCGTAATTTGGCTAGTAGATTGTTGGAGAAAATGTTGAGTTAAAAAAAAACATGCCTTCATGGAAAAAAAAATGCCGTCCAAAAAAAAAAAATAGCAGTTTGCTGTAGCAGGGTTGGTCGCCAAATTTTTGCCAAAAAATCGTCAAGTTACCATAATCCGAAGATTCACCGAAATTTCTTACAAAAGATTGTTTTGTGCCTTAATTCTGATTCTCCACCATATCCTGAAAAAAATGAAGGAAAAATTCTACTCCCAAATTCCTTAGTAAAACCTTGTTTAGAGATTGCTCATGTTCCACATTTTGGTACCAACAAGTCTTACAAATTCATAAAGAAGAAATATTTCTGGAAGGGCATGTTTTTAGATACAGAGAACAATACTGCTCCGTTTTGAGGACCGCAAAAAAATTGCAGTGAAAATGTATGCGCAAAAGGCACCAAATCTAGTGTATGCGCTGATTTCAGATTGCGTAAGTTTATATCGTTCTGTATTTCTTAAGATGCCATTGAAATACTAGTTTAATTTTTAAATCCTTTTTTTTTATATCCTATGGATTTAACAATTTGAGAATTGTCCATGATGAAAAGTCGGCAGTAGAATTTTGGGTGCACTGCTTGATGCGTTTTTAAGAATTTCACATATTCAATGTGCACATCGACCTTTTTTCACTTAAAAAAACAAATCCCAGAATTGCACAAAAATGGCACTGCTTACACCCTTTACCTATGTACACATCGACCTATTTTCACTTAAAAATTAAAAGAAAATTGACAAAAATCCAATTGTTTTTACCCTTGTAAAAAGTGGCAAACAAATAAGTGGACGATTCTGCACTTTACCGAGAATATTTTCGAAGAAAAGGCATCATTCATTATAGAAAATTACGTTTAAACAACCAACGAGAGGAAATTATGCTTTAGCGATAAGTCGGTAGCGAAATAGTGATGCAGGCATCCATTCAGTTATGTTTAGCAATTTTTATATAAATTATAATAATGATCTGAAATAGTTATTTACTCTTTTGCTTCCATTCAGTCATGTTTAGCCTTTTTTATATAAATTATAATAATTAAAAGTATTACATGAAATTAACCTTTCATCTAAATTAAAACATCAATCTTAGATAGTTATTTACTATTATACTTCCTTTGTTGCATTAGGGCTGCCACAATTATTTTTGGCAGCATTGGCATCAACAATAGTTTGGCGATTTTTTACGGCCCTCAAAACCGAATAGTACCCAAAAAACTTTTGTGAAAATTGTCAACTATGCTTGGAGAATAAACCCAAATCCTCTAGAACAGTCACAAGTAATATAAAAAAGTTTGATTTAGCCCCTGAGGAAATGTTAGCAATTGACATTGTAGGTAAATAAGTTATTCAGATCACACAATGGTAAATCTACACATGTTTGTGTTGAAAATTCTTAAATAAGAAATGATATAAATTAAGAGTTGTGAATAACAGTGATGGATTTATGAAATATTGTAATATGTATTAAGTTACAATTGTAATTTGTCTACAGAATTGCAGGGAAGTTGTATGCTACATGTATTGTATGTATTAGTTCTTAGTTTTGATTTTGACTTATGTCACATTTGTAGCAGCTTATACTAGAATTTTTAAATGTTATGCCAGACAATGATAATTGATGATATCGAATGTTATGCCAGACAATGAAATTCTGATAATTTAATATTTGATGATATTGAATGTTATGCCAGACAATGAAACTCTGGTAATTTAATATTTGCTGATATCAAATGTATGTCAGATCTTGAAATTCTAATTAACGTAATTTCTGCTGATTTCAAATGTATACCAGATTTTGAAATTCTAAATTACATAATTTCTACTGATTTAAAATGTGATGCCAGATTTCACCTGCAATTAGTGTTGTGCTTGATCAAGAGTCATCATTTTGTGAATTGGGCTGTATTTTCTTTGGAATCTTAAGATTTTGAAACTCCAGATTTGTATAAGATAGCTGCTTTTTTTTCCTGCTAGCTAGCGAGATCAGTATGAAAGTTGGATTCGCTAGTGTTCTTATTCATTTATGTTGTGGATCATCGAATAAGTGATAGCGTGCATGTGCTTCTTCTATTATACAGAAAATTGGCTTGCTATTTGATTACGCTTGTTTTCTACCAAAATTTTTCATTATTACGTTTTCTCAGGACCCTTATTTTGAACTGATGGAAAAAGATAGGTTTGTTTCAATGTATTCTACATTATTAGAGTAATACAGTCAAAAGTCGTTAATCTGGACTCGTCGGGACTTCGACGATTCCGGATTATCGATTTTTCCGGATTATAGATCATCAGTTTAAATCTCGTAAGATGGCATGCAGAAATTCTAAAATTAAAAATATGAAACCGTAATTTATGAAATAAAGAACAATTATGATTTAAAGGGTATCAAAATTTACAAAAAAAAACTTAATATTTATTTGTTTACTTTATTAAACATTTCTTTAAGTTGTTTAAGTTGCTTCGTTTTATGTGATAATACTTTCTCTTTAATTCTATAAACAGACATAATTTCTTGTTCAGTTACAAAGTTCCGCTGTTCAAGTCCCGTTAATTGCTGTGCCGAGAATACCGACTAACTTGTCAATCGAAATTTTTTCGTTTTCACTAACCTCTCTGTCACATTCTTCATGTCTTTATCCATTTTTTGCAGCAATTCCACTTTTTGTTTGTTAGACATCGAAACATACTTTCGTTTTGTAGATCCTTTGGAAGTTCCAGCATCGGAAATTCTATTTGACATAATCGAAAGTTCAAGTTTACTTTTATAAAATTGCTCTTACAATCTGCAAAAAATAATAAGCGGGATCCAATTCGAAGATTAAGGAACAACGCAATCATTAATATTAACTGAAATAGATAATTAGATCATTTTAGCTTACACCATCCGTTATACATTAAACGCGCAGGCGAAAACGTATTCTGCACTTGCGCACACGCATATGCGCAGTAGTCAAGGTCTTAAGCGCACGCGTAAAACGCCTGTTCTCTTGTGCCAACGCGGCGCATGCGCAGAAAGTTTTTAGCTTTGAGGTCCGGATTATAGATCATTCCGGATTATGGGTGTCCGAATTAACGACTTTTGACTGTATTAATTTTGTCATGTGTAAAGGCTAAGCTACCGTAGATCTGGTGATAAACATGTGCTATTCAGCAAGTGAAATTTTATTAATCTTACCAATTTCAATTAATGTTTCATTAATATTCATTCAAGTAAATAGTGATGCTTAAAAATAAGAAAATAAATTCAGGTTCACATGTGATAGTGGTTGTCATCATTCTGCATCTGGCTTCTCTGGTTCTGGGTAAGTTCTTTAATAAATTTTTGTTCCTTAGGTCACACATCTCATCTCACATTCATAAGTATCGATGGATTGTTACGGTTACAATGCAAACTTAGTTGACCATTTAAGAATTACAGTATTGTATTACATTTTAGTGTTCCTAATTTTTCACAACAGGCCCACTTTATTAATTATGTGACAGAGTAATGAGTAAAAGATTTAATAATATTATCCTCCTCACTGTTTCTCTTATCATATATGTATTTTTTACTTCTTATTAATTTATTAGTAAATACCCTTTTTAAGTTTAAAAGAGGTAGCACGACAGACCATTTTCAAATTATTGGAATCTTCCCATCAAATATGTACCAAAACAAGAAGTATCCATGGTCAAGAGCATATAACATGCAATTTAAAAATGATGTAAGTTTTGGTTAGTTTCTAATGGTGGAGAAATTATTTTTGCTTATATGGAAAATGTGCAGTGAGGGGGACCAAATTTATTTTACTGTTTGCAAATAAATTTTGTGAGTAGGTTTAAGAAGTACTATCTGGCAATGCTGTTATATCGGCACTTTTTAAAAAATTCTGTTAGAAATTAAATTCTTCTGGAAAGGTGTTTTCTGCATTCATTTGTTATGATAAAAGATGGCATACGGGATAAATCATTAATTAGGTATTAACTTATTCAAAAAGAAACTTCAGTCAGTAGGTGATTTTCCATACTAAATACAGATTGAATGATGTTTGATATGAATGATAGTTGATGAATGCACGCTAGGAAATCAGACTTGTGCATTGTGCTTCAAAGTTTGCAGTTCAATACCCAGCATACTTGCCAAATTGGCTGGGTTTTCTATGGAAAGCCATACTTTTTTGGCTTATACAAAGTGGATTTTTATGTATATGTTCTATTATTTTTCAAATACGAAAACTATCATTGTGCATTTTATAAATGTATTTTTATAGTAATATATAGGAATTAGAATTGGTTGTTGATTCTCATTTATATATACAGTCTTTTGAATACTGACATCATTAACAATAAATTAGCATTTTAACATTAAATTTCTATTTTCTAATGTATCATTTAATTATCTCTTTAGAAAAATTGAATTTTTACTTTTTTTGATTTAGGAAAACCTATACCACATCGTAAATTACCCCCAGAAGATGCAATACCTTTTTATACTGATCCAAAATGTCGTGGTTACCTTGCTGATCCAGAGAAAATAGCTGATGAGAGATTAGCTCTAGCTCAAAAATATGGTTATATATTGCCAGATATAAGTAAAGATCCAGAGGTACGTAATATTTTACCTGTACTTTTTCTTTATGATTTACATAAATACTGCTTTTGTCTGTATTTTGTGAATGACTGTGAAAGATATTGTTCTTTACTTGATGTTATGAAAATGATATTATCATAACTTGTTTATACAATAGAAGTCCAGAAATCTGCAGTGCTTGGGACGAGAGGTTCTGGAGATCTTGGGATTTTGCTGATTCCAAGACAGAAAAGATAAATCATAATATTCAGACTAGAAGTGCAAAATAAATAAGGCATATAATATACATTTAATTAAATTATTATATACATTATTACAATAATATACATATATGCTATTACATTAATTTATTGTATGCGTTAAATTATTATTATATATTTATTGTATTATTCATGTAAATTAGTGATTACAGGGATATTTAAAAGCATTAAGGACATATACGATAAAGACATATAGAAATAAAGGATATTAAAGCATAAAATATTTAATTTTTTTTTACATGTTTCAAACATTTTTCTGATAGAGGTTTGTTTTAAAACTTTAGGGTGCTCCAGGGTAAGTTTTTTCGTAAATTATATCTCTTGCTCTGTGACACAGCTCTGTTTATCTAAAAAATTTAGATATTTTTCACCATGTTCCAGACCCCTCATTAAAAGATATTTTCTCATTCTTATCAAATTTACTATCTGTGTTGGTGTCGGAATCGTTTTCTTGCTGTGGTGAGTTGAAAACAGAGCCAGTGATTTCATCGTTGGTCATCTGATATGCCACTGTTGGCTCATCTGACACCATTCATTCAATGATATCTTCTTGCAAAGCCTCTTTATTTATTCTTTCTTTCAAATATAAAAGCAATTCTCTTGCTTTAAGCCTTGCTGCACTGACTCGAAAACCAGAAAATTCTCTGTCATCACTCTCAGTTTCAATAAACAGAGAAGATGACTATACATTTTGCCAGGCATTTATTAATGTTGTTGGGGAAACAGAATTCCACGAGTCAGCTAACAAATGATTCGGTATTTGGTGGTGAATTTTTTTTTTAATAATCGCAAAGCGAAATAGAATGGTCACTTGAAGTTTTTTTTAGAAACTCTGATTTATAGTGGCACTTAATACTGTGAATTATACCCTGGCCCATTGGTTGGATCAATGATGTAGTATTTGGGGGGGGGGAAAGGTTATGATATTATCAAATGTTAACACTTTACCGACCGCTAGCGGTTAAACAGCACACGCACGTCCGACCGGCCGCTCAGCCGCAGATTCTTCATGTTCTAAATAACTGTCAGGACAATCTGATAAATCGTCTAAATAAAACTCTCCAGTACCATTTTTCAGGGTTCGTACAGTCCTTAAGAGTCCTTAAATTTTTTTAAATCGATTTTTGGTCCTTAAAAGTCCTTAATTTTGGTCAAAATCAACAGAAGGTCCTTAATTTTAATCATCTAAAATTTCCGTCTGTTTTTATGACTGTCATTTTGAATGTGAATTAGCATTTTAAAGAATGTTTTTGGCGATTCACTGCCGTATATATGGTAATCTTTTGAATAGGTTCATGAGGTTGTAATTTGTTTCTATTTCTAATAAGTTTAACTTGAGTTTCTAAGCAAGAAGTGAAATATAAGCATTTCGAAATTCATTTTTTCTAGTAAAGAGCTCTTAAACAATTTTTTTCTTTTGGGGATGTGAATTCTTTTTTTAAATGGTTCTAAATTTGGCGACTTTTCAACATTTTGGCGATTTTAATAGAAACTTAATAATTCCAAAATCTGAGAATTTTTCAACGATTTTTTTTAAACATCGTAACATTGATAAATTTTATTAAAATAATGGTAGTATATTGAAATTATATTTAAAAAATAACATTAAAATAAAACATTTTTATTTTTTGCTGTCATATTATAAAGTTTCATTTTGTCAACTTATACAATATTTTAAATCTGAAAAATAAACAAGGTATAATGCTATAAAGCACAATATATGAAACAGCTCTTAGCAAAAGCAAAATTAGCTGTGTAATTAATTAAAAATGTCTTGTTTTTAATTTTTTCATAGTAAGAGTTTTTTTCATGTAATTGTCTCAGAATATTCAAAATTCTCAGAATCTGCATCAGTTTTCTCTATAAATTTAATTTTATACTTTTTCCCTCCTACTTTTTTCCAAAATATTTCTGGCTTTTTTTTTCTGTTACAGAAATGGTAGGGATAATTTTTCTTTAGGATTTTAGACATTGCAGCTTGGAAAGTTTAGAAGGATTTGAAGGGAAGATTTATAGACCTAGATTCTAGAAGATTCGAGAAATATGTGACAAAATGAAAAATGTCTCCATTGTTGGAACATGTAGTGGATGTATTTTACAGAAAGTTTGCAATGAATTTCTTAATTTTGGGAGAACATCTGGAAGAACAATGTATTTTACAGAAAGTTTGCAATGAATTTCTTAATTTTGGGAGAACTTCTGGAAGAACAATGAAAACATAATATTTGAATGTATTACTTCTGATACTAGAATCTTAACATGTTTATCTTCTCTTTATTTGCTCTACTTTTCATTAGACAGAAGCATCGAAAATATCAAAAATGCTTCTGATCTTATCACATGGGCAGGCATTATAGAAAGGGATTTTTTTATTAATAAAGAAATTGAAAACTTTCAGTTTAAAAGGTTCATCTAATATTTCTTAATGCATCATACGCATAGCTGGCATTGCCAGGCATTTTCCCACCTGATGCAATCTCTGTGGATCCTAAATTCTGCTGCCTACTGCCTTTCTAAATTCTGCTTCCAATGCTTGCTTTAAATTCTAAAAGTTTTGCCATTTCTAGATTTTGTTGTTCATTGTGTTACTAAATTCTAGAAATTCTGCCACATCAGCTCTGTAACTGTCCTTTACTATGTATATTTCATATTGCTTCTGAATGTACATATTACTAAAGAAATAAAATTAGCTGCTTTTTCTCTACTTTCTAAATGCATTTAGTGTTTTTAGAATAACGGAAATCCTTAATTAAATCCAAAAATTCTAAAATGAAAAGGAAACGTTTTGAAGAAAGAAACTGAGTACATAAAGAAAATTATTCTTCAAAGATATGTGCATTTATTTTTATGTAAATTACCCATTTGTTTGATTTCAACCTTTACTATAATTTCCAATTTCTATTTCCTCATATGATAGAGTTATTGAGCCAGATTAAATTACAATTAAATTGTATAATCTTTGACCACTAGTCCACATTATTAGTTTGAATTTGACTGTTCTTGTTTAATTACATCACCGTGAGCTGTAATTGATTTTGTTAGCATCAGAACATGCCTTTATGTTCTAAGTTCTTTTTAAATAAGAGGCTTATTTAAACCTTTGTCTGATATTGTAGTTAATTTTAGACATAGCGATAATATGCTTCACGTCTGTTCGGGGGTTTTGGACTATTTAACTTTTACCAGATCAATTAAACCCTCATAGCTACATTATGGAGAGATTGATAAGTTAGGAGATGAAGCGTGCAGAAACTAGTGAGAGCATTGGTTTGCATATTGAGACAAATCTCTAATTGTTAGAAAAGATGCTTAAAAGAGAAGGAAATTGATATAAACGTTCAAATATGACCAACTATCATAAGTGTAAAATATTTAATACTACTTGATAAATTTGCATAATTTATTTTATTCTCAAACTTATTAACCCCTTCGAGACGGGTAGCGAAAACGCGCGCTTATCGTGGAGGCCGGCAGTGTCTTCCGCGAGCATCTCTCCAGGGCCGGGGGCTTTTTTGCTACTAAGCTCAAATCCATGAAATTTCCGAAGTATCAACGCATTGTTTAATAATGCTCTATAGAGTATTTAAACGGATTATGCTTTATAGATATTTTTATATATATACTTTAATTACCTTATTTCTTGTTTAAATGCATATTTTACACATTTTATTTTAATTACTCACCATTTTATGACTTTTAACATTATAATCTGAAAACTAAATATATTACTTAAAATTCTCTTTTTGTATGAAAAATTTGAAAACAGGGATCTACACACAGTCCTACGTTACATTCCTTGAACTCGTAATAAGTCATTTGCCGTTTTGGAGGATTTTTCCTGGAATGTGAACAAACGAAGCATCGTCGTCTCATTTTCTTATCTGTCTCTTCTGAACAAAGTTTTGGAAAATGTCTTTCAGTTAATCTTTCAGAATCAATATCAGAATATCAGAATTTCAGAATCAATATCTGAAATATTTTGCATCATTTCTGCTATTTCATGCTCTGTTAAACATTTTCGACGCTTCGGCATTGAAACGGTAAAAAGAGAAAGAATTCACGTCTAACAAGATCTAATTATTTTCTAAAAACTGAACTGTAAATGGAAATACTCAACGCTTTAGCGCATATAAAACTTTTACTTACAATAAACAACTACCACGTGTGAATAAAGTGCGATTTAAAGAGCCGTCATAAATCACGCCATTCGGAAACATTTAGTTCCCCATTTGTTTATATAATCAAAAACACGTGTATGTGAGTCATGTCTAATGCACGTGTATCTGAAACCATATGGACATACAGTGCCATCTTGTGGCAGAAATTATAGTTTGAAAAACGTTCCAAGGTACTGGCACAAATACGTGACAGTCGGTAGAGAATGCAACAATGCTCTGGCACGCCTGCGTGTCGGCCGGTAGATAAGTGTGTTCGTTGCTGGCACGTATACGTGACAGTCGGCGTGAAGAGGTTAACAATTATGTTAATTAATTCATGTTTAGTAATAATGCGGGTTACTTAGGGATCTATTTTGGTTTTAGGATGGTATTATAAAAGTGAAATTCAGGCATAGATAATATCTTCAATTGAATTCATTTAGTTCCCGTTTGCTCATAGGTCCTTAATTTTTTTAATTAATGGTCCTTAAAAGTCCTTAATTTCCGTGTGCAGAAATGTGTACGAACCCTGTTTTTTTCGCTCATTGTGAATGGTAATTTTTTAAAAAAATGATGTGAAAATGTGGGAGTTTATGAAGCAACGCACTTAACGCAAATGAGCAATGTACCTCAATACTAATAATAAAATGCAGATGATATAGCAAATGGCAATTGTTTATTGCCATGGCTACCGATTGATAGGCTATTTTTAGGTAGCCCCGAGAAAAAAGCGATTAATAGGCTATCGGTCGGCAGGCGTTGCCTAAAAAAACCCGATTAATAAGTGATTGGTCGGTAGACGTTGGTGATGAATAGCCGATTAATAGGCTATTGGTTGGTAGGCGTTGGCGATAAAAAGCGATTAATAGGCTACCGGTCGGTAATGTGTTAACATTTTTGCATCTGGATGTGCAGAGCAGTTGTCTAATAAAAATAAAGTCTTGCAGTTTGATAGTAAGCCCACACTGTTATTGTGCCATCTAGCCTCTTTAGCGAAATGCTGTATGAACAATTCAGTCATAAGTTGTTTCGGGAACCAGGAATTTTTATCTTTACTGTAAATCACTGGTAAGGATTTTACTCCTTTCAGAGCTCTGGGATTGGTCCTCATACCCATTACCACTGGTTTACATTTCTAAGTTCCAGCTGCATACTAAAATAGTAACTCTTTCTATAGCTTCTTTCACCTCTGATGGTGCATTTTCTTTGCTTGTCACAAATGTCTTTCTTGGCAAACATCACCAAAAATGTCCAGTCTCTCCATATTAAAAACCTGTTCTGGGCTAAGATTTTCTTTTGCAACTAACACAGAAAATTAATCTCTAAATTCCTCTGCAGCATTTTTTTCTGCTGAATGTTTTTCCCCACATGCTTTCAGATAATGTATACTGTGTCTCTGCTTAAATCTGTTCGGCCAACTGCGGCTGAAATCACACAGCTCCTCTATTTTTAAATCAGCATGAATCTGTTTTCCCTTTTCTCTCAGGAGCGGTCCTGAAATTGGTACTCCATCACTCTGCCACTGCCGAAACCATTCATACAAGACACCATCAAGGTTTACCAATTTCGTCTTGTGCAAAGATTTCTGGTTTCGGATTCTGGTGTTAGAATCACTGTTGCTGTAAAATTTCAGCAGCTTTTTTTATTTTTCCATATATCATGCACAATCCGTGTTGCAATTCCATACGATTCTGCTATAAACTGAGGAGTAGTACCATCCTCCATCTTTTGCAAAATTTCCACTTTTTCCATTACTGTCAATGCAGCATGTTCACGTTTTTCAACGCTGCAAACAGTAAAATTTTGAACATGTTTCTTATCTGTCATTGTATTAAAAACCACTGAAATTTAAAGTATTTTTAATTTATCCACAAAATATCCAGATTAAAAAAAGGCAGCATTAAACAATCTCATGAAATAACAAAGCTCAGAAAATATGACAACGGGAATCGTGAACTTGAAAGAAAAGTTAATGAATCGTCTGTTTTTTTACCTCTGCAGATTAGAGGGGAATAAACTTTTACTGTGATGTCAATAATTTTGTATTTCCATTATGACTCATTATTACTCAGTAATTATGATGTCATAATTCTGTAAGTGTTTTTTATTCAGTATTTCATTCTCCATGTTGGGGTTTTCAGAACCTATAAATTGAATGTTTATATTTTGAGAGGCAATGCGGATTTCAGATCTGTGTTTTTTTGGTATTTGACTGTATTATCCTCTTACTGTTGTTGCTAGTAAAATTTTAAACATATGTTCAGCTTGCCTCACACAAAAGTCCTAGGCGTCAAGCAGGATCTGAAGCTACTTGAAACCATAATTGCGAAGGGATTGAAGTGAACTTAATTAAGAGATTAAAGTAAACTAATATGAATCTACTTGAAAGCATAATTGTGAAGGGATGTGTCGAACATTGAATGAAAGTATCATGGTGTTGCTCACTTTTCAAATTCATTGGTATTGCTTCCTAAGTCTCTCTGTTATACGAGTTTGCTAGTATTTTGATCACAAAGCAAACATGATAGTGTATTGAATTATCACTATGGTGAAAGGAAGTAAAATTTCTGTTCCTGCCGGTATTGGGATATTGCCTTGTACTATGATTTTATGGACAGATTTAATTTCTTCATCATTAATTCCAAAAAAAAATTTTTAAAAGTCCAAGGAAAAATTGTACTTCCTTAGAAAGTCTAATCTGAGTATGCAAGGATCTGTATCTACCACATCTGCTGTGTGATGGTATGCAGCACTTCCAAACGTGAACGTTTACTTTCCCCTCAGTGTCAATCTTCTCGCTGGACACAGTCTGGAGGGTAATGCAGGGCGGCGTCCAGATAAGTTTGCTTCCCATTTGTTGAGCCAAATCTTTTCGGATGATGGCAACTTTGGCTCCTGTATCTATCGTCATATTACAGGGAACTCCATTAATATGTCCTATTATGGAAAGTTTGTATTACTGTCGCCTCTCACTGCAGAAATCTGAAGCGCTTTAAACTGGGGCTTTTCATTATCTGTCAACGTTTGCCTCGCGAGATCGCCACTAGTTAGTTTCCCTGCTGCTTGCTAGGAGCGGTCTTAACATCTGTGCCCTGTGGTGTTCTGCAGTTTCGTGATATGTGTCCTTCAGCACCACAGTTCCAGCACTTTACAGTCAGTTTCTTGTCACTAATGTTCCGTCTCAAGACGTTGAATTGTTGTTTTAAATCAGCAGTCATTTCATGTTCTTGGTTTTGGATTTGAGCAGCTCTGACTGGGTGGCGATCTCTATGAGTAGTTGGCTGGCCTGCCTCGAATTTCATGGCATACACTAGAGCACTTTTCAGATCTTTAACATCTGACATTCGTAGAGCTTTCTGTATTTCAGGATCCAGGATGCTGTCGATGAAGTATTGCAGGCACAGGATTTCCCTTGTTTATGTTGGGCACTCCGAAAAGGTGAGATGGGACAGCCTTCTACATCCATGGCAAGCTCCTGAAGTGTTTTGGTGGGCTTCTGTTGATGGGATTTTAATTGAAGCCTGTAGTCTTCTAAACACTTCTCCCCAAAGCGCAGCTCCAATGTGCTGGACAGAACCCCAAAATATAGCCTTTTCTGGATTGTCAAGTATAATGTAAAGTCAAGCTTGCCTGACTTGAACTTGCTTAATTCAAATTTTGCAATAATTTGAACTTGATAAATTTCCTTCAGCTTGCCTGTTTAATGTAATATTAAAACTACCTATTTAATTTAGATATTTAGGTTATTTCCAGAAAACTTTTTTTTCAAAAGGATCACAGAGTGCCCTTCTGCAGAGTATCTGTTTCTCCTGAAATTTTTGTTTTGTTTTGAATTATTTTTTACTGTTTTATGCTAATCTATATGTTCCTGGTATGCTATATAAGATTAAAACTTCTTGAGTTTTTTTGGAAACCATTTATTATTTAAAAGTCCTTAATTTCAGATTAAACTTGCAAAAGGTCCTTAATTTTCCTATTTGATATTTCATTCCCTTTTCTGACACTGCCATTCAGAGTTTAAATTAATAGATTAGTATGAATATGAATTCAAATCATGCAGTTTGTGGCTAGTGCAAACTGACATTGTAAGCAATATGGAACAATCTGCCATCCCAGAGGGTAAATTTCAGAGTGCCTGATTGGTTGTTCATCTGGCTTTTCAAAACAAGTTTTATTAACAAGGATACAGTCTCTCTGCTGTGTGTGAGGGATTCTTGGACTTCAACTTTGACTTTACGGCATATTTAAACATACTTTGATGATAGCTGTAACCTGGGGATCAGTGCTAAGCTTTTTACTACCCTCTGCAAACTCTGAGGCTTCTAAATTCTGTTGCCATATTCCTTCCTTAAATCTAAAAATTTTCCGCCCTTAAATTCTGCCTCTTGGTGCAGATGCATTGGTTGTACTGGCTCTAGTATTCAGGCTCTGCATGATTCTGAATACTGAAATGTGAATTTCATAATAGTCACCCATCTGCCCTTTGTTGTCCAATGAAACTGGAAGTTCATTCCACTATATGGACAAAATATATAAATAGGGCATTAGAAAAGAGGGAGAACTGCTCTGCTGGTATTTGAGCAATTTAAGTTTGGGGAGGGCTACGTATCAATGTGAACAGGCCTTCAGTGCCACTAAGAAATAAGGGCCATCTAGTGCATTCCTCTGGACAAGAAAATATAAATCAGTTAAAAATTTAAATAAAATAAATGTGTTTGGGTGTTGAGGCAGTTTTTCAATCAGACTGTAGGTTTCAGTATGTTTTATAAACCACAATTAATGCTTGTCTGCCAACTGTCATGAATTTTTCCATTTAAGACTTTGTGCATAAATTTTTCAATTTTTTGTGAAAGCACTAAAAATGGTGCCAATTTAATGATTTAATAGTTTTGATATTTAATTTGCTACGATGTAGCAATTAATATTTACAATTTAGCAATTTAATTAAATTTAGCAATTTATCACCAGATTTATGTTTAATACATGTACTCTTATCAGGTATTTGGTTATGGCTTAATAAATTCATTCTCGTTTTATTACACCAAAAAGAACTTTATCCCTTTTTGCAAATATGAGTTCTTTTGTGTATATGGAGGTAGGAATATGGTCTTTGTGTATATGGTCTTCCTCCATAGTTATGCATTAGTATGTTAGGTTATTAATGTTTAAAAGATTTTAATATTAATTTGTTTAAATACATTTTAATTCAGTGATTTGTAAAATTTTTTAACAAATGTACAAATGTAATAATGGTATTATGATAGTGTTGAAATAACAACAGTATTAAAATTATGTTTAATAAAAACAGGGTTCGTATGGTCCTTAAGAGTCCTTAATTTTTAAAATTCACTTTTGATCCTTAAAAATCCTTAATTTTGGCCAAAATCAGTAGAAGGTCCTTAATTTTAATCATCTGAAATTTCTGTCTGTTTTTACGACTGCCATTTTGAGTGTGAATTATCATTTTGGAAGCATATTTTTGGCGATTCACTGATGTATATGGTTATTTTTTGAATGGGTTCATGGGTTATAATTTGTTTCTATTTCTAATATAAGTGATGGGATACTCGAGTTTCTAAGCAAAAAGTGAAACATAAGCATTTCAAAATTCATTTTTTCTAATAAAGAGCTCTTAAACAACTTTTCGCTTTTGGGGGTTGTGATTCATTTATTAAACGGTTTCAAATTTGAAGACTTGTGATTTTCGCAATTTTAAGATCAGCTTCTATAGGAAATTTTAAATTTGAGAACTGAGAATTTTTTCGGTGGTTTTTTTTAAAGCATCGTAACATTGATAGATTTTATTAAATAATGGTAATATATTGGAATTATATTTAAAAAATTACATTAAAATAAAACATTTTTATTTTTCGCTGTCATATTATAAAGTTTCATTTCGGCAACTTATTTACAATATTTTGAATCTGAAAAATAAACAAGGTTTAATGCTATAAAGCATAATTTACGAAACAGCTCTTAGTAAAAGCAAAATAAGCTATGTAATTAATTAAAAATGTGTTCTTTTTAATTTTTTTCATAGTAAGCATTTTTCCTGTGTAATTGTCTCAGATTATTCAAAATTCTCAGATTATGCATCAGTTTTCTCTATAAAATTAATTTTACCCTTTTTCCTTCCTTTTTTTTTTTTTTTTTCCAAAATATTTCTGGCTTTTTGATGTAACAGAATTGGTTGGGATAATTTTTAGTTAGTATTTTTGAAATTGCAGCATGGAAAGTTTAGAAGGATTTGAAGGCAAGATTTATAGACCCACGATTCTAGAAGATTCAAGAAATATGTGACAAAATGAAGAATGTCTCCATGGTATCAACACATAATGGATGTATTTTACAGAAAGTTGCGATGAATTTCTTACATTTTGGAGAACGTCTGGAAGAACAATGAAAACATAATACAGTCAAAAGTCTTTAATCCGGACGTCCATAATCCGGAATGATCTATAATCCGGACCTCAAAGCTACAAACCTTCTGCGCATGCCTAAACGCGTAATGCATTTACACATGCGCATATGCATTTACGCATGCACATGTGCGTATAATGTATACCGGACGGTATAAGCTAAGCTAAAATTATCTAATTATCTATTTCAGTTAATGTTGCAGATTGCATTGCTTCTTAATCTTCTAATTGGATCTGGCTTATTATTTTTTGCAGACAGTTAGAGCAATTTTGTAAAAGTAAGCTTGAACTTTTGATTATATCAAAAAGAATTTCCGATTCTGGAGCTGCCAAAGGATCTACAAAGCGAAAGCATGTTTCAATGCCCATCAAACAAAAAGTGGAATTGCTGCAAAAAATGGATAAAGGCATATCCTTTGTTTCTCTAACCATTCCGAAATCTGTTTATCAATTTCACGCTGCTGTGTGTGTGTGTGGGGGGGGAAGTTGCTGCACGCGGTGAACTGGAAGTTGATCTGTCAGCACTATCCTTATCTTCAGGGCAGATGTTTTTATTTTATTCGGCTTATAATTTACTAAATGTAGTATTTCATCTCGTTGTACTCCGTCTTTGATATGATTTAAATCAAATTCCTCGTCATTATAAATATCACGAATACACACCAAATAGTTTTCTGGTTGCAATTTTCTAATTTCGACTATGCATAATGTATGCTTTATGCATGTACGCATTGAAAGAAATGTTTAATAAAGTAAACAAATATATATTAAGCTTTTTTTTTTTTTTTTTTTTTTTTGTAAATTTTGATAGCGTTTAGATCATAATTACATTTTATTTCATAAATTACGGTGTCATATTTTTAATTTTATAATTTCTGCATGCCATCTTACCAGATTTAAACTGATGATCTATAATCTGGAAAAACCGATAATACGGAATCGCCGAAGTACCGACGAGTCCGGATTAAAGACTTGACTATATATTATATTTATATATAGTATTGTTCTAATATATGTATTTTGACAGAAAATCAGACTTTGTCTGAAATGACATGCCAATGTTTTTCCACATTTCAATCCTACGGCTCAAATTATGCTTAAATATTAAATCTTATAAAATTTTCTGTGGAATTTGTGGAGAAATTCAAAAATTTATCTTGGCACATTGTTTTCCGTTTTCATCAAGAATAATTCACTTCGCGAACTTCTTAATTTATAGCAACCTATTTTCTTTTCCTTTTTTTCATTGTAAATGAGCAAGGGGAAGTAATAATTCATTATTTGAACATTTGGCATTATTATTGCTTATAACAATTACTCGTATGCCAAATTTCAAAATGCCCCAATATGTAAAATCGCATATATCCTAGGATATTTTGAATAAAAAACTCTAATTTTTTTGAAGGTATGCTTAAAAATACATCTACTTTAAGATGATGGTAAAAAATTTTATAGATTATAATTCAAATTTTTTAAAAAAAATTATAAAAAATTTTTAAAAATATAAATTAAAAAAATAAAGCACGAAAAAGGGGCAAATTTTATTTTGAATTCTGGAAGAAGGGCTCAGGTAATAAAAAAAAGAGATATTTATAAATATATATCAAATTCAATTAACATTGAGGAGCTAAAATTTTGAGAGCTAATTTTTTACAAAACTTCGCAGTTTGGCATAATTTGAGTTGTTGAATTGAAATATGGAAAATAATTGGGATGTTATTTCAGGAAAAGGCCGATTTTGTGTCAAAATATCCATATTAGAACAATGCTATATATAAATTTAATACATATCCTAAGTCATGCTTTCAAGACATGAAAAATGCAAGTTGAACTTCGTCAGTCGGCCCAGTAGAACGAGAGATATAGAACTGTCCCCCTTTTTTTTTTTGCTAAGTGTACAAAGTGCTATACAAAAAGGGATAATATTTGTTTGGTTTGGTATGTTGCTAATCATGCTGTAGTTGTAGGCTTAAAATATTATAATTTGAAGTCATTCTAAATAATCATACATAATTAATAGTCAAATCAGATTATAAAAACATTGTCATATGCTCTCTCTCTCCTTTTTTTTTTTTTTTTGGCTTTTTCTTTTTTTTGTAAGATTTTTTGAAACATAATAGAAACGTTTGTTATTTTTCAGTTTGAGATGCTGACAACTCGAAAGGATCCTAGACAAGTATTTTTTGGTTTAGAACCTGGTTGGTTGATTAATTTAAAAGATAGTACAATCCTAAGGCCTACAGATGAAGTGTTAAAAGCTTATTATAAATCATAATGAAAGCATTACTTGTTGTTAATTATTTTTATGTATTTTAAGACAGTCAAATAAAGAACTCACTTTAGTGACTTGGAATCTTTGCCAATATTTTTTTGGTTGAATGATTATGTAAATTTAAAGTGCATATTCTATAAATAAATATTTAAATGATATAGTTTTATATTGTGGAGTGAAATCATTTAAATTGTTATGCATTTAAACGTTTGTGCTTTTAGCCAAAATTGTGACAAATAGCAGGAGTGCCAGTTAATCTAAATTTTGTTTGTTGCTCATACATTTGGCATAGGTGATAAGGTACAGGTCCATGTCTTTTTTCAGAAACAAAAAGTTCAATAAATAAGACAGTATTCATATGGTCATTAAAAGTACTTAAAAGCCTTCAATTTTTTTTTGGAAACAATTTTTGGTTCTTTTCTTATTTTCTAATAAAATTGGCAAAATATACTTAATTTTACACATCTGACATTTCTATCTGTTTTTTCATGACTGCAATTTTGAATGTGAATTAACATTTTGGAGGAATAATTTTTGGTGATGCATTAACAAATATGCATTTACTGGGTTTTGAATTCTACTTTTTAATATACTCTGTTGCAAAAACATGTATGCACCCAGAAAGAATTGAGCCACAACTACAAAACTTAGTAGTAGTATAGCATTTGAGTAGATTAACATTAAATGGTCAAAAACAGGGATGAAAAAAGCATTTTCTTTGTGAGTAGCAATACGTCAGTTTGTATATACATTTTTTTAGTTGGAGATTTGGGAATTTTTTGACATTTTTTTACAAACCCTGATAATATCACAGTAATAATATGTAAAAATTATATTTAAGAAATAATTAAAAAAATTTGTTTTTCTTCTGCCATATTTTAAAGTGACATTACTTTCCATTTTAGTGACTTAGGAGTATTTTGATTCGGGGGGGGGGAATAATAATAAAGCACTAAATATGGTGATTGATCAACATTTTGATGATTCCAAGATCAGTTTGTATATACAATTTTTTATTTGGAGATTTGTGAATTTTTCGACATTTTTTTACTAAGATTGATAAATATCACTGTAATAATATATTAAAATTATACTTAAGAAGTAACATTAAAACAAATCATTTTTATTTTCTTCTGCAATATTTTAAAATGACATTACTTTACATTTTAGTGACGTAGGAGTATTTGGATTCTGAAAAATAAACAAAGATAGTAAATGCTACAGATTCCAAAACACTTCTTACAAAAACAAAAAAGCTACTGTAATTATTTTAAAATCAATTTCATTCACCACCTTTTATATCTTTTCATGCTAAGAGTTGTTTACCATGTTATTGTTCCAAAATATTTAAATGTGTATCAGTATTTTCTTGAAAACTCATTTTACACTTTTCTTTTCTGAATTTTTTTTTTTTTGAAAAATCTTTCCGCTTTTTCCTCTTGCAGAGCTGATAGGGATAATTTTTTTCAGGTTTAAATCTTGCACATTGGAAGGTTTAGATTTAAAAAACAAGATTTATAGACCTACGATTTCCAGAAAAATGTGACAGAATTAGTTTTCATGGCATTAACATGTAATGGACATTTTTGTAGGAAGTTTGATGGTTTTCTTATCATTTGAAGAATTTTTGGAAGAACAGTAAAAACGAAATTATTTGAATTTTCTCTTTTTGATCCCAGAACTCTTTCTTTCAACATGTTTGTACTCCCTTTATTTTCCTATTTTTTGACTAGACACAAGCATTGAAATAATCAAAGAGATTAAAAAAATGAAAGCTAATAATTTATTAAAAGGTTCAGCATATACGTATGTCTCAGTGCACCTTACATACCTCAGTACCTGCCTTAAGTTCTCAACATTTTGTCACTTGGTGCTTCACTAAATTCTAACAATTCTGCCATCTTTGTGAGGCACTGATCCTCACCTTATATTGTTTCATATTTCAATTCTCAATCATTAAATAAATGAAATTATATATTTCTTCTATACATTCTGAGCAGTTCTTTAGAATAACATAAATTATTTATTAAATCTGAAAATTATAAGTTAGGAAACTCATTGAAAAAGAAAATTATTTTACGAAGAGAGAGAAATTGTTCTTTAAAGGTACGTTGTTGAAACATTAACAAATTAGGAGATGAAACAGAAACTAGTGGGAACATTGATTTGTTCATTGAAATAAATAAAGTGCTAAAGAGAAGGAAACTGATGTAAATAAATCGAAATGTCTGGAAAATTTTCAAATTAAAAAGATGCATAAACATTTTATTGTTTTTGCTACAAAACATAAATGTTCTGCAGCTCTTCTTGTATTTATTCTTGTATTGTTACTATTATAATTTTAGAATTATGACTGTTGTAAAATGTTCTTAGTCAGAAATAAAAAAATATAATTGTAACAATGTAATTGTACTACTACTAAGCATATCTAACTATGTAAATTAATTATTTGTAACTAAACTGCTCACCCTTAGAAGTTATCTCTTTTCCTTAAACACAGCAGTGTAAAAATTAACCTGAAATTTTATTCCTTACAGCTAATGAGACTTAATAATAATAATAATAATAATAATAATAATAATAATTTAAAAAACCCTATCATTTTTGGTGCTTCAGCTGCTTATTGGAAATTTATATTAAATATTGCATATTAATTGGGTTACAACTGTAGCAAATCAGCATGAAGCTATGCCACTAACTGGCTCAGATAAAGTGCAGCTAATTTTCAACTCTTACTAACCATACCAAGGTTAGGCATTCACATCTGTTATGATCAATGGCTCTCTGTCTCTAAGCAAGCAACTGTGGTGGCAACAGCCAAGCTTCTGTTATGAGTCATGTTGATTATTCTTTAACTTCACAATTTAACATATGTCACTTGACATAAAACTGACATAAACCTCTGGACTGAGCGAGTACGTAATGAAATGAAGCATAAAAGAAAGAATCAATATAAAGCTAACTGTTAGTAAAATTTAAATAAAAAGCCACTAAGCTTCTTTAAAATATGTAAGACTATTATAAATGTAAAATATAAATGTAAAATATAAATGTGTCAAGAAATTTTATAATTTAATGCTAACTACTTGAAAAAAATACGAAGTTAATTCTTTTCTTAAATTTGTTTTATAATTAAGTTAGATATTAGCTTATGATTAATAATAATCATCCTATTTACAGATTTATTTTATTCATACAAATTATAAAAGTGGTATTATAAAAGTGAAGTTCATGTATAGATAATTGCTTCAGTTTATTAAGTTCCTATTTACTTGATAAGTTCTTAATTTTTTTCATTGATGGTCCTTAAATTCCTTAATTTCCATTTGCAGAAGTATGTATGAACCTTGCAAGATTGATTTTTTTTTTCCAGTTATACACTGCTGTCCTTCCAATATGCAATACCGTGAAGGAAGCATCCAGTAAGTCTGAAATATTGCACCGTCTGTAAACCTCGATGAAATATCCAAATGCAATGCATATGCAAATCATGTACACTAGTTGCACTATTTACAAGTGCTATTTTTAATAATTAGAATTGTGTGTTTTCCTGCTGTTCTTTTATGTGGGAAGCTTCAATAGCCTCATTGGGAGAGGGGGAATGAACAGTTAGAAGTTCCTGAGGTAACAGAGGGAAATCTGTGGCTATAGAGGCTAGATTATTCTTCAGAGAAATAAGTATTTGTATTATACCAAAACAAACCTCAGTGATGAGAAAGTGATATCAATGCATAAAGGAAATATCCATTGGAATATTTGCAGAAACATAATAACACTACCAAACTAGTAAGTACATGTGTGCATGGAAATGATAATAGCCTAGCAACATTAAAAAGCTTAGCATAATATTTAGGGTCTGTTGACCCTGTGTCAGTCCATATTGTTAGTTGCTATCTGCAGTGAAGAGAAATATTTGGAAAGTATCCTTTGTTGCAATTACTGCACCACAGATGTATGTGTATACAATGGTGCATTGAATCTGAACATGTCCAAACTAATGGCCTTGCATTGTCTTTTCAGACAAATTTTAACTCTGCATAAAACATTGTGATGGTCATATTTGAGTCTGGAACATGAGGGTAAAAAAGCATCATGACCCTTGCATTTATGCCATACGAGTCCATCACTTGCAATAATAGTTCAGGATGCTATTGGATTTTATTTCTCTGCTTTTGCTTAATATGTATTGCAGGCACACTGAACACTCACTTTTAAAACTCTGAAAATTTGAATCTTGTTTTTCTTCCTTTATCTTCAAGGCTTGACTCCGTACAAGTTTCAACAGGCAAAATGTGACCTTAGATGGCATGCTGTATTAATCAGTTCTTCATAATCTGCCAGGTTGTGCTTTAATGTGCCTGTTCTGCGAACAGGTCACCCATCAAGTACGTCTGATTGATGACTGGTCAATGAGTAGCTCACATACATTACTCATGGCTATGTTAAATGAACTTCGGCAATGGAAACAAGATTGACTGTTATAACCCAAGCACATATGCAAAACCTCTTCTTTTCTATGCTATGGTATGTCACAGCAGTTATTGCCAGCCATGGCAGCTACATATAACATTGATTTCTTCATGCTTGTCAAGCTGAATGCTACTAAATTTTACCAGGTTTCACTTGTACCTTATATTATTTGTCCAGTAAATATGACTTTGACTTTTCTTATTCTTCATGAATGGAATCAGTGCATTTTGAATGGCCTACTGTGTAGTCTAATTTGCAATAACTTCTTGGTGTTTTTCAAATTTTCTTATTTTGATGTGATACACTATTATCTTCAAGATTTGTGATAATAGATGCATGAGGTAAAGAAATATGCTGCTGTTGAATGAAATTGAAATGCCAACAAGTCCATAGTGTATTACAGATATTTATGTAAATGATAACATAAAGTAGAGAGAACTGATATGACAAACTTGTATGCCAGAATTTAGGTAAGTGCTCATTTTACGACGACTTCTGTGGTAGTGACAAAAGTTCTGGAAACTTTGTTTAAAGTATCAGTTGATTTAAATGATCAAATGGCAGAAGAGCAATGGGCAACATTGCCTAAGCTCTTTTCCTTCTTTTCATAAGAAGGAAGCACCACTAATGTTATGTTATGTTATCATTATTCTCTTTTATTGTGATATGAGGCCTGATCTATCCCCCACTGTGTGTGCCTTCGAAGTAGAATCCTTATTTTCTTGCATAAACGTATATCATTCTGTTTTCTTGTAGCCATATTGCAGATTTTTCAGGTTAGTCGTATTTGACTTTAATACTGATGAACCCCGGTTCAAATCCTGGAGAAGGCGTAAATGTTTGTAAGTGTATAGTGCCTGTGCAGCAAAGGGGCATTCAAAATATATGGGGAGCCGATAATTCCCTTGAGAAGTTGGTGGTAGAGAAAGAAGGGTGGGAGACTCTCAGATTGCCACCGTCAGGATTTGATTGTCACCGTCAAATTTGGGATGGGATTATACCTGTATGACCAGTGGTGGAATTCTGGTCTCCTGCCCACTTTTTCTTATACTTATCATTGGACTGAATTTCTTTTCTATCTGTTGCTTTCACGTATAAATGTATTTGTGTTTCGACCAAAATTTTGCAACAGTATCACTCTAAAGGAAGCAACTTCTCTGAACCACAAAAATTCTTTCTCTTTAAACTTGAAAATGCATTTGAACATTATATAGAGATGAAGTAATTGTGTAGATATCCAAATTATATCACTGTATTTGAAATCTATATAAATAAATTGTTCACAATTATTGAATTCTTTTGAGGTTATTTATTAAGAAGCACTTTAATCACATAGAAATTTCTACACTGCATCTTGTGAGTGTATTTGAAAGTGAAGAATAAATAACAAAATAAGCACCAAAAATCATTTTAATGTTGATTGTGTATGTACATAAAGTTTATAACAGCATACAATTATAAACGCATGCACATATTTTAAACATCTCAGTACACATAACATCGTAAGTAGGTGAAATACAGATAAGCTCTGGAGCAGCTTGGCTAAGAAAAGTTAGCCAACTCCCTTATTCTTTTGTCGCAGTGAGATACTGTGCTTGTGTATTTGCAAAGGTAAGTTGTTCCTGCTCTGCAGTGTCTTCTCTCTTGCTTCATGCATTGACATGTCACTGTATTCTTGAATTCTTTACGAAACTTACCTATAAAATTATTCAAGAAGGATTAATATTAGAGATAAAATATTATATATTAAAAATAGGTTGCATATGGATTCATCTGGAAATCTGGTGATAATGAAACAACGATAAAACTCCTGTTATCCAGATAGTTCTTTTTGGTACTATTCCGTTTTGAGGACCGTAAAAAAATTGCATCGAAAATGTATGCGCAAAAGCGCCAAATCTAGCAAACGCGCCCATTTAACAGCGCGCCAAATATAGCGTACTAGCTGATTTCAGATTGTCTAAGTTTATATACTTCTATATTTCTTAAGACGTCATTGAAATACTAGTTAATGATTTCAGATTGCGTAAGTTTATATAGTTCTATATTTCTTAAGACGCCATTGAAATACTAGTTTAATTTTTAAATCCCTTTTTGATATCCTATGGATTTAACAATTTGGGAATTGCCCGTGACGAAAAGTCTCCAATGGAATTTTGGGTAAAGTGTAGAATCCCACTGCTTGACGCGTTTTTAAGAATTGTACATACTCGGTATCCATGCACACATCCACCTATTTTCATAAAAAAATTCCCAGAATTGCACAAAAATGGCACTACGCACACCCTTGACTTTATCTATGTACACATCAACCTATTTTCACTTAAAAAGTAAAAGAAAATTGACAAAAATCCAACTGTTTTTACCCTTGTAAAAAGAGGCAAACAAATAAGTGGGCAATTCTGCAATTTACCGAGAATTTTTTCAAAGAAAAAGCATCATTCATTATAGAAAATTATGTTTGAACAATCAACGAGATGAAATTGTGCTTTAGCTATAACTCGGTAGCGAAATAGCGATTCGGGCAACAATTCAGTTATTTTTAGCAATTTAATTATAATAATGATCTGAAATAGTTATTTACTCTTATGCTTCCATTCAGTCATGTTTAGCCTTTTTTATATAAATAATAATGAAGTATTATATGAAATTAACCTTTCATCTAAATTAAAACATCAATCTTAAATAGTTATTTACTATTATATTTCCTTTCTTGCATTAGGGTTCCGGCAATTACTTTTGGCAGCACTGCATCAACAATAGTTTGGCGATTTTTTACGGTCCTCAAAACCGAGTAGTACCTTTTTTTTTGGGTCACGTAAATTAGACTTCATTTATTTATAATTAAATCTGTATTTTAAACTTTTTCATTGATTTAAGTAATATAAAATAATGCAATGCTGATTTCGAGAATAAATATATTGTAAATTAATGCATCTGACATGTAATATGTTGTGAAGTGTTTGGAAAATATGAGACCCTAAGAATTATTGGAAAACTTCATTTAAATAAAATTTATTTAAACTAAGTGCACGAATTTAATGTATATTTATTGAGAGATGTGTTCAGTTATTCTGGATGTGTGAAGTTCTCTTATTTGTAATTTAATTGAAGTTTTGGATTAAAACCATTTCCTTCAAAATAATAAAATTTTAAATATAAAACATAGTTCATTATATAAATATAATATAATATTGATGTAAAACATAAACATTAAAATTTTTAATATAAAACATAGTACATTCAGGTGGCATAAAGAATATCTTGTATCTTATTGCATGCGTGTTAAAGCAGGATTACTGAATCTATTTCTCTAGCATTACATACGAAAGTGTAAGGGTATCAAAATCATAAAAACAACCTTGTATTTAGCGTAAGTATATTGAAACACTCAATCGATTTCGAGGGCAGCTAAAGGTCCCTCCTCATCAGGAGAAAGAAATACCTAGAAAGAAGAAAATAAAGGGGAAGGAGTCTCAGAAACACGTGGTCCTTATCAGCACTGCACGTGGTTATAACTATATTTTTAATCAGAGTTGCACTGGCCGCCTACTTTTACTGAGCCAGGCTATCTGATCAAGCATAAAGGACAAGAAAATTTAGCGAAGTTAAAAAGAGGGAGCGAGAGGTAAATGCACGTTCACGCTCAAAATCTGAATTTCAAATAATGGAAAGCAACCACTAAACGGATTTTTATACCCTCTGGTAGTACCAAACGCGAGGAGGTAACGCCATCTATCGGCAAAAATAACTGAATTAAGATAGTAGAATTTTAAAGGCATTAGGAAGGACTAGATTGGACTTCAAATCATTAACTAAACCTGCTAAATCTTTGTGAATATGAAAAGCCTCAAGAAAATCCAATTCACCTATGGAAGAAGCCTTTTTTATAATTTTTTGCAGACCCAAAGTCAAAATTATGGTTAAATGTCCAATTATCATACGCTATTGAAGACTTGTTAATTTCGCCTTTTCTGACATAAGATTCATGTTCCTTGATACGAAACTTCAACGCTCTTTTTGTTTGGCCAATATATCTTAAACCACACTAACACGATATACTATAAATTCCCCAAGAATTCAAGACAAAAACGCAATCTTTTAGAATCGAAGGGTGAATTTTATTAATAGGGGAGAAACCGACTTGAAAATTGAATTTCTGGAGAATCCGTGCAATTTTATAGCTAACAGAAGGATAAAATGGAAGCACGACAAGGTCATTAGTATTATTTCTAACAGTGGAATGTCTTCCTTGATGGGAATCTGAAAATTTTTTATTGGCTTTATCAATAATCACGGGAGAAAATCCACGGTCAATCGCAACTGCTCTCAAATAATGAAGTTCATTGGTAAGCAAAGATTCAGAGGAACAAACTTTAAGCGCGTGGAATACATAATAGTAAAAGGAAGCCACTTTTTGCTTAACAGGGTGGCATGACTTGGCATGGGGTGGTAAACAAACTGCAAAGGGTTTACGGTACACAGTGGTGCTAAATTCAGTTTCATTGCGGATTATAAGAATATCAAGGAAGGGAAGGGAATTGTTGGATTCAATTTCAAGAGTGAATTGGATGGCTGGATCAATTGAATTCATAATAGATAGAATCTCGGATAAATCCTCTTTATAACCGTCAAAAAGTGCGAAAGTGTCGTCAACATACCGAATCCAAAGACGAAAAGATAGTTTATCAAATAATTTCATCTCAAAATAGTGCATATAAATGTCAGCAAGTACCGAACTGAGAGGATTACCCATAGCTAGTCCTTCAACTTGACGAAAATATGCATTTTGGAAAACAAAGTGGGTTTGACTTAGAGAAACTTTAGTAAGCGAAACCAACTCATTAATTTCAGTATGTGTGAAGTGAAATTCCCGAAGCCTAGTTTCAAGACAATTTAGTGCTCCTTCGACCGGAACATTAGTAAACAGTGATTTGACATCAAATGAAACCATAATGGAACAAAGTGGAGAAATATTTTTAAGTTTATCAATGACTTCAACAGAATTTTTTACAGTGTGAATATTGTTAGCAAGTAGAGGAGAAAATCTGGAAACTAAATATTTGGCCAAAGGCTGTGAAGCAGTACCTATGCTAGAAACAATTGGTCGAAAAGGAATACCGGTTTTGTGAACTTTTGGAAGAACATAAAGCCTAGCGCAATTAGTAATAGGTGGAATAAGTGATTTCTTCAACTGAGTTGGCAGAATGTGAGAAGATTTGATAGCACTTTTAACTTTCGTGAGGTCCGAAGTTGAAGAATCTTTAGGGATCGAGCAGTATGGGCCTTCATTTATCAGTTTAGAGACTCCAGTAATATATGTGTGTTTGTCCATAACAACGATCTGTCCGCCCTTATCAGCTTTAGAGATAATGATATTAGTATCAGAATGAATTTCACGTAAGATCTTATTTTCCTTTTTGCTAAGAATCGAACCCAAAGATTTGTTCTTAAAATTAACGTTATGAGTAATTAGGTGGCGGATTGTATCCTTCTGCGTTTCCGAAATTTTGGAGAATTTAAGAGCTTTCTCTATAGGGGCGATGATTTGAGGAATTGAAGGCTTAGATGTCTTTGAAAAGTTGAAATTATATTTTAATACTTTTAACTGATCCTCCGAAAGATTCCTATTGGAGATATTAACGATGGGGTTAAGGTTTACAGTGGGAAGATCAGCTAGATAGGTGAGACTATCCGACTGGTGTGTGAGCTTAAGGAATTTAGAAATAAGCACATTTTTATGCCGTTGACAAACGGTATCGGTTCTAGACCAGGATGTATGTTCAAATGAGGAAAAATTTTCAGTTGAATTAGCAATTTTTAAATGGAGGTAATATAATTCAAATTCAATTTTAGATAAACGTTTGCGCGTGTCCCTTATAATATGACGAAGAAGTGCCAATTTGAATTTATGCAAAATTTTTGAAACGTGAACGGAAGCTTTAAGGCTACATTTCCCACTTGTATAAATTTGGGAATGATATTTTGCATTTAAGTAGAAACTGTAGATGATTCAAGAATCTCATACGCTTAAGGCGTAACTTACAAAATCGGTTCCTGTCAGTGGACATATTGTGAAAAGGGTACAAGCAAGAAACAAGTGAACAAAAGAAATATAATTCCGAAAGTCCAAAAAAGGAATTACTTATAACATGAAAAAACACCAATAAATAATGAAGACAATTTTCATCAACATATGACATGAATTATATTTCTGATTCCCTATTTTTAACTTCGCTAAATTTTCTTGTCCTTTATGCTTGATCAGATAGCCTGGCTCAGTAAAGTAGGCGGCCAGTGCAACTCTGATTAAAAATCCAGTTATAACCACGTGCAGTGCTGATAAGGACCACGTGTTTCTGAGACTCCTTCCTCTTTATTTTCTTCTTTCTAGGTATTTCTTTCTCCTGATGAGGAGGGACCTTTAGCTGCCCTCGAAATCGATTGAATGTTTCAATATACTTACGCTAAATACAAGGTTGTTTTTACGATTTTTATTGTCACATTAGCGTGTTTCTCTTCTAGTCTTGTAAAGGTATGCTATAAATAATTATGAAAAAAGTTAATAAATAATGATAATTGAGGTAAGTTTTGCTTAGGAGACATTTCATGAAACATTATCAGGGTTCCACAACTGATTAAAAAAATAGTGGGTACGTTAATAAGGAAAAAACATAAAGAAAGAAAGATAAACGCATGATCAGGCGGTAGAAAGTTTGATATATTTTTAAAAATATTTTAGTGTTAAAATATTTTAGTGTTATCACTTTCTTCCCGTGTATTTTTATCATTATATACAGGGGAAGAAAGTGATAACCATTTTCATTTTTCAGTCATGTCGGGCGACTGAAAAATGAAAATGGTTATCACGTGACTGAAAAATGAAAATGGTTATCACGTTCTTCCCCTGTATATAATGATAAAAATTAATCCTAATAAAGATCTTTCTATGTAATCAGATACGTATATACTTTTTCCTAGGTTCAAGTATACCGGGTGGCCATAATTAAACTGACAGTGCTCACAGTGTTCTGTAGCGCGATCTATTTGCGAGAATGACACCACATTTTGTAGGAAGATTAAACAAGACGGGGGACGAAGAATTAAAAAAAAAAAAAAAGTTCTAAAAGTCACCGTTAGGGGAATATTTGGCGCTGTGTAATAGAAAATAGAGTGTTAACAAATGCAAATCAATGCAGAAATTACCTTTTATTTTGCATTCAAATGAAGTTCAATGTGGCTGCCGTTGTTGTGGACCACATATTGCATTCTGTGCACAGTATGCACAACAGCAGAAAGTAACATGTCTGCAGGAATCTCCCCTACAGTGCGTGATATGTTATCCTTCAACGCAGCCAGGTCTTGGACCACTCCTTGATAGACCTTGGACTTAAGGTAACCCCATAGCCAGAAGTCGCATGGGGTAAGATCAGGCGACCGAGGTGGCCATGCAGTTGGAAAGTAGCGGCTAATGACTCTTTCTGTTGTGAATTTCTGTCGTAGCATCTGTTGCACCCGTACAGCAACATGTGCATATGCTCCATCTTGCATGAAAATGATTTCCCCCAGGCATTGTCTTTGCTGAAGTGCCGGAACGACAAAGCTGTTCAACATGTGGCGATATTTCTCTCCGGTAACAGAACAGGTTTCCGGTCCTGTCGGGGTAATGTTCTCATAGAAGAATGGACCTAGGATAAATTCCGCTGTGAACCCACACCAGTTATCTTTGGTGAATTTAAGCGAATTGCTGTGACTGCATGTGGTGATTTGTCATCCCAAATTCGGCAGTTCTGGGTATTCACAGTTCCATTTAGGTAAAAGTGGGCCTCGTGTTCCCATAAGATTTTCCACGGCCAAGCATCATCCACCTCCATTCTGGCAAGAAAGGTGAGAGCAAAAGTCAGTCGCTTATCATGGTCGGGGTACAGTAACTCCTGTACACGGCTGATCTTGTACGGATAGAAGTTGATAATCTTTCGTAAGATTTTCCATACCGTACTGTAAGGTATATCCATATTCCGAGCTACTCCACGAGCGCTAGAGGTGGCAGCAATATTGTCTGGTCTTCTGTCGACAATCGCCGTGGCAACTGCTTCGATTGTATCCTGTGATACAGGTTTTCGTCCTCTGCCTGACTGAACCTTCAGAGAACCTGTTTTCTCAAACGTCGCAACCATTGCTTTTAGCCCATTAACTGACACAGGACCGTTACCTTTATGCATTTTTTTTTGTGCTTCCTAAAAGCACGAAGAGCGGCTGACGCGTTGCTCTGGTTGAGGTAAAAGAATTTGACCACTAACGCACGCTCGACTAAAGGAGACATTGCACATAAACTTTCAATCCGATTGATTCGAAACGTAACACATTGCCTTTTAAAACCCAAGCAGCTGGCACTGTGCGAATGGATGTAACGTGAAATTTGAATAAAGAACTTCTTCTGCTCAGCGTACGTGATATTGCAGATCACAAGACTTTATCAGTGTTTATGTAGATTTTACGCTTTTTTAAAAGTGTTGCCATATTGCACTTGAACTAAATCAGAAAATGTGCATAATAAAAGGTAATTTTATTCCGTATTAATTTGCATTTGTAAACACTCTATTTTCTATTACACAGCGCCAAATATTCCCCTAGCGGTGACTTTTGGAACTAATTTGTTTTTTCACGGAATCCTTCGTCCCCCGTCTTGTTTAATCTTCCTGCAAAATCTGGCGTCATTCTTGCAAATAGGTCGCGCTACAGAACACTGTGAGCACTGTCAGTTTAATTATGGCCACCCGGTATTATGTCACTTTCTGTAAATTCTTAATATTCCATGTTTTAAAAACGCTCGTGTTACAAATTTTGTATTTAGATACGTAATTTTGGCTAATCTATGGAATATGGTAACAGGTAGTTTGGCGACATTTTGGTACGGCGATAAAGGTTACTAGGTAGGACTTTAGCAATAATCTGAGAAGTACACAATTCGAATCACAAATTATTTTGTCTCAGAGAAATGAGAGATCATGAGACATGGCATGTGACATTTTCCGAAAAATTCTGATCGTGATTTTAGTTAATAAGCACTTAGAAACAATTTCGCTGCTAAAGTGCAGAATTGCCCACTTATTTGTTTGGCGCTTTTTAGAAGAGTAAGAAGAATTGAATTTTTGTTAATTTTCTTTGACTTTTTAAGTGAAAATTGGTCGATGTGTACATGGATAAAGTCACGAGTGTGCGCAATGCCATTTTTGTGCAATTCTGGGATGTTTTTTTAAGTGAAAATAGGTCGACGTGTACATGGATACCGCGTATGTGCAATTCTTAAAAACGCGCTAAGCAGTGGGCGATTCCGCACTTTCTCCCAATTTCGCACCTAATTTTCGTCATGATTAAGAACTTTTGTTCCATAAAAGTTCTAGTATAAGCGTAATTCGGCTAGCAGATTGTTGGAAAAAAATGTTGAGTTAAAAAAAAAAAAAAAAAAAAAAACTAGCAGGTTGCTGTGTAGCAGAGTTGGTCGCCAAATTTTCGCCAAGTTACCATAATCCGAAGATTCACCGTAATTTTAATAGATTAAAATTGTTGTATTTCCTCGTGCGAGACAAAAATTTTTTTAGCTATGCCAGAAAAGTAAGAATACAGGGGCACGTACATTTAACATTGATTAAATGGATATCTCGGTAATATTGCGTAGTATTTGTGAATTTTTGTACGGATATCTGAAGAAAATTCCAGAGTTCTGATACATTTCTTTTGATGAGAATAAATTTTATTAAGCTATTATCGGACTTGTGCGTTCAATCGGTTACGAACCTGTACGTACGCAACAATATGATCCAGTAAGTATTGTCATTGCATGAGGTATAAGAATTTTAATATTGGGCAATAGCTAGTTCCCCAAGTATTGCCTTTCGCCGTGCCTTAAGCGTTATTTTTCAAATTATTACTGTAATTGTGATTTGAAAACGATAAGAGTACATCTTAATAGTTCTAATTTTTATTTGGTTTTTAATCATATTTATAATAGTTACAATTTTTTACATTTTATTAATATAATTCATAATATATCCAATTAATGACGTTTATGAACGTTTGCATCGTTTATGAATTCCTTTAGTAATAAGAGAAGGCTTTTTGCTTAAGGGAAATATGCCTTGTTTGAAAAAACATTTAAAGGGAAAAATTAACCTTCAGTAATGTAAAAATTAAAAATATGATTTTAATCTCTATATTAGGTCTCTTGTTAGACAATCGTAGATTAGTTTTCTGTTCAAAGGTTTATTAAGATATAAAAGATGTTTTGCGATTAAAATGAATTTAATGAGAGAAGTTGAATTTTAAAAATGTTTCACTGTTGTTATACTCACGTTGTTTTAATACTTCACCTCAATTTTGGAAATTTTTCTCCCAGATAAATATGTATGAACAAAATATTGATGACAAAATCAAATTTCATTTACGAAATTCAGAAGCTGATCTGCTAGGTCTAAGACTTTTGATGCATACTGTTATTTTTATTTATTTTTTAATTTTTTGTTTTTAGTTTTGATTTCTGTTAAATTATTTGTTTTCATTTTCATTTTATTTATTTATTTATTAATACTATATGCTGGTGCGGCCAGCCGCCTAAAATAGTTACTGTAAAAAAAGAAAATATCTGATGTGGGCGTTCTTGTACGGCTTGTACGTCTTATTAAATTATACCCATTTTTATCTGCATTACAATTAAACTTAATTCCTCGAATTTCATTAGAGATATATTTCTCATTCAATTAATTCAGTTCTCACTTTGCGACAAGGCAAAAATACATAAAACTCAAAACATCTTCATTAAAAATTGTAAAATACAGAAAAATAAAACACCAGATACAGTTAAAAACAGTAAAAAACAATTTTTACAATTAAAATTAGTTTCTACGGGGGGAAAAAATTGGCTAGTAGGCAGGAAGACAGATTTTTCCGTGCACAAAATTGAAAGTTTATTTTCCCTCCCATTCGGTAGAAAGACACTGAAGTTGGTGCACCAACTGATTTAATTCAGTATTCTATCTACTAAGAGTTTCTTATGGTGACAAATGGCCCGCTCGTTAGCGTCAATTAAATTATTGATAATTCTACACTTATTGCATGCAAATTAACTAAAGGCATAAAAACCTTAACCGTAACATATGAACAACATACAATCACTTTTAAACTTAAAAAATGCACAATTTACCAACATATAAGAATAAAAACACTGAGCTCGCCGAGCCAGGTAACAAAGTGGGTATATATTATATGTTCTGTTTCCATATCGGTATCTAAAAGTAAACACCGATACAGAAACAGACAGGGTGAAACCATAACTACCTAAACTGAAAAATAACTAAATATCCACCTGAAAATAAAACTCTTAAGAGTTAGCTAATTTTCCACACTTTTCATGTGATCGTATAAGTGAAATTGCGTTGTGTATTAACCATCCGGGACTGTGCCGTGAGAGGATCGGATAAACAAGAGGTAAAATCAATATACATATAAGTAAACACATAAATAGATATAAAGAAAGCATAAGAAATAGGTTTCCAGATTAAAATACAAATTTATTCTGATTTCTCAACTATTAAAATTAAATTTCACATCCTAGGTAATCAATATTCAATTCATTATTTTATTTTACACATGTGAACTCTTCAGTTTATATCATTTACACAGTCAAATTAAGGATTTACAAATTTCATTTTTCTTTTCAATTAACTTAAAGAAATTAATCTCGGAGTTCACTTTATGACCCATTTAATTTAACTTAACCAGAACTACTACAGTAGATCCTAGGATGCTAGGAAAAAAAAAAAAAAAAAAAAAAAAACATTATCTGAAATTCAACATCTATACTAGGATAATTACACGAAAACAAACTATATTTTTATACCATAATTAACTTATTAAGATCTTCATTGCCTCGGTAAATTAAGAAGGGAAGTGGAGACAATTTTCAGCCATTTAGAATTAATTTAGTGATTCATTTTAAGTCCAAAAGAAAGTTTCTGGAATTTTCTTAGAGATCATAGGAATAAATGAAAACACAGAAAAAGGACTTATCTTAGGCAGACATCTTGAAGTGGAGAACTCATATCTTAGCTCTATCCTTACGACACCTGGCAAATCCGCACCACAGAGACTCGAACGGCAAGACAATAAATTACATCAGCTACACCGTGCATTCTCACGCCTGCTACTGGTTTCCATAGAAGAAAATTATTCCCACTGGAAGCAAGAGAACAGCTTGCACCGCACGGCTGTTTGCCTAGACTCTCAGCTCCACCAAGGAAAACGTAGACAATTAAGCTAGGCATTTTAGAGAACGGGTAACGCAGGTTTTCATTTGTCTAAGGTGACATAATTCCTTCGGTTTTTAAGTCGAAGTTCAGAGGACATCGTCCTGACCTTTGCCGACACAGATATAGACCAAAGTCTCTGTTAATTTTTGTTATTCGCTCAACAGTCTTTTTTCCCCTCGCATTTTTGCGAAAACCCGGGAGCATAAATGCCGCTCCCCGCCGGAAGCACTGCTCGATGACGAACTACTTTTTCTCCTTTCTACCGCTCATCGCAAGAACAAGTTCGAAGTCCAAGTCTTAGTCAAAAAAGTCAATCCAAAAGAGATTCAAACTCGAATTTTCCTGGTCTCCTTCTCAAATACGGGCTCCCACAACGGCTTCATTTATCGCCCCCTTAATTTGGACAGAATTTGCGTTTCTTCCCCCGAATGACAGAACTAGGGTGATCACACATGCGCGCCCCTCTTCACTTAGCCAACGACCGGATCCCGATCGCCAATACCAGATGACTTACATGGAAAGTTAAGTTGCAACCTCTGACCCCTCCTGTCACGTACTTCCTGTCCTAAAGGTCAACTGCATAAAAGAAATTTCTTCTAGAACATTCTAAATGACGAAACAACCCGCGAAATCATGACTTAGCAAAATCGCCTCCCTTTCCTGCCTCTTTTCACAATGAATTAAAGCTTGGACAAAAATTGCAGATAAAAGGAAAATAAATAATATTCTTTGAGACTAAATAATATTCTTAGAAGCATCTGTTTTTTTATTTTTCCCAAAATTAAAGCATTAAAATAATAATTCAGAATTAAATAAAATTAAGATTTTCTTAAATCAGAAAATTAATTCACCTGGTTTTTTATAACGCGATCAAACAATTATATACACAACATATATATAATATTGTTACGTTATTTTCTTCCTTCACGTTCGTAGATTTGGAGTGAATAATGACAACACTACTTGATGAAATATCCAAGCGCATTTTATTTAGCCAATATTAATCAGGACAGCTCCAAAATCACGAACACAGTCGTAGAAGAGCTACTATACACACGCTGACACAATCAGTGACACAACCTTCACACTATCAGGCTATAACGGTGGAGACAGCTTCACTGCAAAGCCCCAGAGTACAGCTCCCGACTCTGCTCGGTCGTTTTCGGAACTCCACGTACTCTCGAGACTCTCTACGCTACAACTCGCGATGTACTCGACGACACACAGAGCACAGCTCCCGACTCTTCGGTTCAGTCGTTCCCCGAGCTCAACACACTCTCTCGATGCACTAACCGCGATACACGAAGAGATTCTTTCAATGTACTCGACGACCCACTCGGCACTCGTTGGCCGGCTGTCAACTCGATCGTCTCCGCACGGACTAACGAGATGAGACACACTAACTCTCCTTAGATTTTATAATTGACCGAGCTATTGCGAAGAGCAACGTTGCCGGTTCCAGAATTAAAGCCCAAGGGCGCGTATTTCCAAACCCTACCCCACTTTTCGAATTTTTGACGTCATGGACAAATCGACTAGTTTCGCCTGGATGGTAATTCTTGAGCATGCGCTGAAGGGCGAGAAGTAACAAAAACACAACTTGCACTTGTAAACAGTATTAAATATATTGTCTGAAAGTGTATTCGTTTATGTAATTGCATAATTTTACTGTTTCTGTAATAAGAAAACTTCATTCAGATAAAATTTATTTTAATATTATTATTATTATCTGGTTATAGGATTATACGAAATGCTGAATACTCTAGGTACTATCGTAATCTTCGCATAACCTTTCACATTGGATTTTGCCTTATCATTTAAAAATATATTGTATTATAAAGATTAAATCAAAGCAAATTACTTTGTTAGAGATGTGAATGTTCTAACCGAATTTTCTTTTTATCACTTATTATTTATTTCCTCTTTGAAAACACATTCATATTTGACAAATAATTATCTCCGCTGAAAATTTTTGGATTGTTTAAAAACTATATTTGTCAATAATGTAATAAAAACTCACTAATCTAGTGCTTCATAGATCAATATGACGATGAATTCAAAATGTTTTAAAAACAGTTCTTTAATCTTTATTTTGTAGTAGATGCAACTAATGTCACAGAGAAAAAATATTTCAATAAAAAAGTTCTCCATGTTAATTCAATAGCAAAATTATTTCTATTTCAGTGAAATATCCACTTTCAATGCTTACATAACAGAAAAATGTAACATAAGCATTTTAGAAGTTTTAAATAGAAGCTAAAGGTTTATTGTGCAATTTTATGTAAGAAACGTAATAATTTACTTTCATTCCTTTTAAATCGGCATATTAGTTTCCAATCAACTAAAATTTTTGGCAAGTTAGAGACTTAACTTAACACACAGTATTCCGTCACTTAAAATATCAATTAATTGTTCTTTTTCATTTAGAAATACATTGGAAGTGAAAATACCAAAGGCAAAATGAGTCACAGATCCAACCTAATTTCTTATTTGGAAAATTTTCAAAAAAATTTCTGTCAATTTTATCATATGTCGTTTTAAACAAGAAATCTGTATTATTTTCTTTAGTAAATTGTGGAAAAGCATGTTTCTGTTTTTTTTTTTTTTTTTTTTTTTTTTTTTTTTTTTTTTTGTTGCTTTAATTCTCCTTGCCAAAGTATTGGCTTAGTTTTAAAAGCTTACATTAGTACAAACTGTGATACAGTGTGTCTAGGTAAGATTGTTTCAAAATGTCTGATAATAATTTCAAATATTATCTCTCCAGTTGCTTTTCCTTCCCAAATATTACAACATAAAAAATATTCTACTGCGTCGTTTTCAAAAACATATCTCACATAAACGATAAATTGAAACATTTTAGTACTGTCGGTAGTTTCATCAAGTTTTATAGTAAAGACTGGATTTTGTATTCTATAGTGTCTGATATGATAAAAATTTGGTGAGAAACAGTATCTTTTTTTAATGCTATTGTTTAATCGTTACTATATTTTTCTGCATGCATAAATGATGTCATTTTAATTGCTGAAGGAAGAATGAGCGATTCTCCAATTGTATGAGGTTTTAAATTTTTTGCAATTAAATATGAAACTGTTAAGGATGCCTGTAAATCCTTCTCAGGAACTGTTGTATATTTTTTCAAAAACACATTTTAATTTTAAATGCTCTTAGCTCATTCTTTAAAAAAATTCTTCAGATTTATTTACTTAATCTTTATGTTTAGTTTCTGAGGTACTTTTCAGTTTCACTGGCGCAAATCTCGCCAAGCAGACTTTGTTGACGACAACATACAATATACAAATAAAAAATGTTAACAGACGTTAGTTCTAAGAATTTTTTATTTTGAAGGCACAAACATTTTAATATCTTTTAAAATTTTGTAAAAAGCCAATAAATAGAGATAATAAATTTGTTAAAAGACATTAAGAATTTACTATGTTTTCATGGTTCAACATCCTGATTCGCCGGTTCGTATCACGTGACCCCAAGTGATCTCCTCTCACGTAAACTAGGCTACAAAAATCTAATTCTCTCAGTAATTATCTACATCAGTTTCAAGATAGATCTTAGTTTGGAATATAAGTTTAAATGCAAGAATTATTTCAATTCGTACGAATAGCTTACTCAGAAATTATGTAAAACCGCAGTGCTTTACTTCGCTACTGCATTCTCATTAGAATTGATGAATTTAACCCTTGATTTTGCCTTCGGGTGGGTGGTGTGATTGCAGTCTAATTGTCTTAATTACCGCGAATGGTCTTGGAGCATAAATTTTAATTATCTTGTAAAAATTCTATGTAGTTGTATGCCAGTATTGAAAGAAACAATCTGATAAGAAATGGCTGCGACTTGTTTCGAAAATGAGGTTGTTTTCGAAAAAACAATTACAATACTCTTGTATGATACTTACAAGGAATGAGTTAGGTTATTTAACTAAAGTGCAGTCAATTTTATTTCTTATTTACATGAATGATGTATCACACAATGCTGTGTAGGCTAGTGACCTAGCGATGATGACTCAAAATGCATCTTTGCATTCAGGCATACACTCCTTATAAGAATATAACCATGCACTGGAGTCCTAGCTTCAGCAGGTACATTTTGTTATGCTATGCAATCTCTTTGGGTCCTAAATTCTAAAAACTTTTCCACTCCTAAATTCCAAAAATTTTGGTACTTGATATTTCTGTAAATTCCAAAATTTGCACACCTGCCATAACTGCACTGGCTGTGGCCTCAGTTATCCAATGTTCCAACAAAATCAAATATTGTAACGTTATTTTAGACCAGACTTTCTTAAACTGTAGATCGCAACCCCCATCTACAGCAGAGGGTCGCAAAAAATTTTAGTAGTTTTGGTATTTCTTAAACTTAATATAATAATTTTACAATTACCCAATATTTTTACACAATGTATCTGAAAATAGATAAAGATAAGACAATACAGACAAAGAGAAAAACAAAAATGTTTCAACGCATTCATTTTATAATATAAATGTTCACTTTACCTGCTTTGCACGTGACGGTGTCATTTCGTCTGTTAATTAATTAAAATTTTCACATTGTTCTATGTCTTAAAATGAGAAATTAAAGATATGACCTAAAACTGCAATACTATCTAACAATACAAGTGAAAAAATTGACAGTTTCACTCGCGCGTGTGTCAGATTTTCGCAATGCTTATGGGATCCCACAAAATTTTCATAAATATTTTGGGGTCGTGAAAAAAATTCTATGATAAAAAAGGGTCACAACTGAAAAAAAGTTTAAGAAGCCCTGTTTTAGAACAATCAGTTTCCTGACACCAACCCAATTTTTTGCCTGTTTTGTTTCTAAGCCGAATTATGTTTCTGTCGGAATTTTTCTATATTTTTACTGTTTCAGCTGAATGGAAAAACACACTAAAATGTTTCAAATGTCTATTAGGGGAAGAGAATCGAATATCCCACATTATTATTATCTCTATTTATCTCCTGTTTTGATTCTGAGTTATGTTTTTTGATAGAATTTTTCCATATTACATATTTCAGTTCAACAAAAAATCAACTTTTAAAATATTGAGGAAAAGCATGTACTAAAATGTTTCAAAATGAAAATTTGGGATAAATAAATATATAAATTAGTTTTTTCTAGGAGTGTAGGAGTTCTTATACATAGTATATAAAGAAATTTAGAAACAACTTTTCACAAGCTAAATTTCATGATTTAAACAAGAAATGTTATTTTCATCTTTCTCTTATTATAATTCATATAAATTAAAATAATAAGATTTCTGTAGATTGCATGCTTCTTCCAACTGACTACGAATTAAAGAACTTGGTTATAACAATTCAAGAATGTAGAATTTTATGGAATAAGCGTAGTTGTAAGTCTGGCCTATAAAGATCCTTTCATTCTCGATCCATTTAAAGCTAAATCAACTGGCTGGTTAATTAATTGATGACAGCAGGGGATGTGCGAGGGAAGGTTATGTTGTCATGAAGGTTGGTTTAGTTTGGTTTATTTAATTATGGCAAAGCACACTAGGGCTATCTGCCTAAGGGGAGGGATGCCTTCGTGGAGGACTTTCTAAGGGAACTGGCTCGTATACACGTTACACATGGGGAAAAACAGGAAAACGCCCATGCAGCCAGCCCGTTTGCGGGATTCGAACCTCGGACCGAACTACCAGTGTTCAGCGACTTTACCGTTCGGCCGCTGGTGGGCGTTGTCACGAAGGACTTTCTGGAGATAGGTAGCTTAAATGCATTTCCGTTACCAACAGACGGGCTAACTGTGCGGGTATTTTGTGGATTTTTTTCATGTTAATCTGAAAAAGAAACAATTTTCCTTGAATCTTTTACCAAATCATCCTTTCCCATAGACAGACGACACTCGTCTCGTTTTCTGTATACCTTGTTTACTCGCGTATCCCCCCCCATTTTAACTAATTTTGTGCGAAAATCAGGAAAGGAAAATTATGGGAATAATTTAATTTTGAAGAAAGCATTATACTACGAATATAACAAATGAAAAATATTACAATAACAATCCATAGTAAGATAACAATATCTTCATTTCTACTTCATTGTATCTTGATTCTCGCCCACTTCTTTTCCCCATTCGCAAATCATTTAATGCTGCTCGTACAATAATCTTCAGAACCATAAGAAATATGATGATATCCACAATTTGTTGAAGGTCTCCATTATTATTGCTTTACTAGAGCTCATGCACTCAAAATCCATGAGCAAATCAATTAGGAAGACGGAAACGAGCACTGCGTGGACGAATTCGTTTTAAATTTATGAGGGCTCGCTTTATGAACTCCTTGAGAAGGGGGAAAATTATTTAAAACAATTTCAGAAGTCTGTACTTGTAAGGGAAAAATATGCGAGTAAATACGGTATATCTGAAATTTCAGTGTGCGCTTGAGAAAGATCTACAGGCGAAAGGTCTATTAAAATATGGGCTGTTTTGCGATTACTCCTTTTTGTATTTGCAAGTGTTTTATATGCGCATCAAGGGAAAAAACAATAGTTACTTATATATTTTTCCTACTTTCTATTCGAGACAGTCCCAAAAACTTTTATGCCATCATTTGTGTTATTTCGAATTGAATAAATAGCAAAACTTTGGAACTGAATTAATGATTTCCCCCTTTTTGGTGACTTTCAAAAATTTGTGAGCTTTTATTCCATGCTTATAAAATTATTGACTAACATTTTAAGAAGCATTGTTATAGAATGTCCTTTTATCTTTCATTCGACACAAAGAAATTCAAATTCACTTTAAATGTGATTTTCGTATTCAATTCTTTTCGTTGGGAATCTGATGTTTAATGCATTTTCAGCTTAAAGTCTGTATTGAAAAAAAAAAAAAAAAAAAAAAAAAAAAAAAAAAAAAAATGAAAAATATGGTAAAAAATCCTAAAAATAAGATGCCATTATATTATAGGGAGTAAAGTTCTTGTAAAAATGACAAAATTTAACATCATTTATATTTCATGCGTTTCATATTTTAGAAAATCTTTCCATAAAAAGCCTTTGCATAATATAAAATAGATGTACCTTTTATAGAAAGAGATGTGACTAGACTTAAATAGAAATGCACCTCTAACTAGGACGTAAGTATATTTTATTGCACAATGAAGATATTTTTATGGAAATAATATGTAGTGTATTCGAAAATTGTTTGCATTATTTCAGAACAAGTGCATTATTTCAGGTCGAAATTAAAGTGGGAAAAGGTTCTAAACATTCCTAGTTATCTATATCGAGATACTCTCTCGGGCTGATCTTGTTGATGTTGGATTGGACTGTTTAATTTGATCACGGCAAAGTACCCGAGGGCTAAAACGTCCATTCAATCAGTTCTTATCCGGAGTTCGAATCCGAGTTGAATTACCAGCGTCAACAGCTTCAGTCATTTCTGGTGTAGTGAGCCCTAAGCCAGTTGGAGGCTTTTAAGAAAATATTTGCGTAACTATACGTTCGAAATGCAATTAGTACTGAAGTGTAATAAATAATTAAATGCGCACAATTACTTAATATTTAAAAAATTATGATTTAATATTTTTATTTTAGTCTTATGATATTTCCTCTATGTATTAGGAATAAAATACATAAAAATTAAAATTAAATCAAGAAATTATATATTGTGTGGTAGAGAAAAGTAAAACGTCAGACTGCCAGAACATTTTCTGGAATATTTCATAATTAAAACAATTATTAGTGAATTAGATGACTATCAAGTAGGGGATTTAATAAAATTTGCCCTTGACTTAATTTTTAACAAATACATTAATTATTTTTACAGATGTTGTTTAAATTTCTTGTATCATGTAAATTAGAGCCATATAGTGTAATCTTTGTTCTGACATCGTATTTCTAAAATAGATTTTTCCCCTTTTTAAGACAAAGAAAGATCTTTCTCCGAATGCGCTGGAAACTGGAATAGTCGGAAAAAAAGTATTTAGTAAATAATTTATGCATTAGAAAAAAATGTTTCTCTTTGAGTATGATTATTTTCATTTTCTTTAATAAAAGAAATGAAAATTATTCCACTTCATTATCAAAATGAAGTGGAATAAAATCACATCTATATAATTTTTAATAAATCTGTTTATCTTTTTTATGCATTTTTTCTTTAAATTACAGAATATTTTTAGAATTTTTCTTTATTATGTTTATCTACTTCATTTTTACGAGTAAGGTGTGATACTATATTTTCACAAATAATATTAAAAGAATTAATTTTCACGTTTTGAAAGCCATTTAGATTCTTCATTACCATAATAAAAAATGTTCTTTTTATGTGGCCTGCGATTTTCGTCAAATATTCATTGCAATTGCCTTTTGTTCTGTGTTAAACAATTCACAACGGAATCGTAGAATCTAATTTCCTAAAGTTTCTAAAAGAAGGGTACAATCGTTTGTAAGGATCTGCTGGTAAAACCTTTTCTCTGTAAGATGGTGCTTCAAAATAATGTCATGAATATTGTTACATATTTGCACAGTTTTTAAAATAAAGATATAATCTCCACTACAGTTACCTTCTTTTCCGAACTTGAAACACAGATATACTTGATCATGCCAATTAATAAGTAATATCAAAATGGCATCAATGGAAGAAAAAAGTGTATTTTGTGGAATCACGAAATTAAAGCGCCCACCACTGGCGATTATGCCCACCACTGACGAAGTTCGTATGACGCAAACTTCCAGACGTTCAGAGCATCAGAGATTAGTATGAAAAATTTTAAAGAAACTAGTAGCATTGTTAACCTATCAAGAAATGGCAGGTGTACTGTGAGGAGATTCTTGACTGCTGTGAATCGAACAGAACTAAATTTTTGTCACATCAGATCATGATACTGATACTTTGGAGGCCAGAATAATACATACTATACCAAATCAAAGCTGAAAAAGCATAGAAAGTAAATGTTGAAGAACACGTGACGAAAAATGGAATGCCGATGTGGCTTTTTCTAAGGCACAAAGGGGGCACATGTTAAGATTTACTAGCGTTTAAAAAAAGGTTAAACTTTCATAAAAAGTAACTTAATTACCATTTCTGAAAACAACAGTTACCATTTACGAAAAACCATATACAGGGAGATTCAATACTAGAGGAACAAACTTCTAAGAGGGCTAGGATACACCTAGAGGACGAAAAATCTCACAGCAAAGCATAGTTGGAAATGCAAACCTAACGAGATGGGGATTGTTATTGTCTGTCGAAGGAAAACCGTCGATAGCCAGCCGTAAAGGTATTAGGATGGAAAATATGAATACCTAGTGTCGACATTTAGAGACCATAAGCTTAAAATAAGTCATGTCTTTCCTGATAATGAAGCTGCTCGAAGTGACGTAACGTGGGCATCGCATGGAATTTCGGACGTTTAGAAATACGCTCAATTTTTTATTAATGCAGAATTTTTTTTAAACCATAACATGGCGCTTCTATTCTGCATTTTTTCATGGATGAAGTCATGTTCTGTCGTAAAGAGATTTTCAATTAACACAACGTTCATGTGCGGACCCACGACAATCCACATACTGCCGAACAACGGTTTTCCGTTGAATGTATGAATTGTGTTATTGGTGATTACTTAATCGGGCCGTACCTCTTACCACTCCAACTGGAAAGTCTAAAATATCTCCTTTTTCTAGAGGAGGTACTACCACAATTACTCGACAATGTTTCTACGTTGGTTCGGGGTGCAGTGTGGAACCAGCACAATGGGGCTCTCACTCATTTTGCCCTCGCGTACGGGCCCTCGCGTATTATTTGAACAATACGTTTGCGAAGCAGTGAATTGGGCGGTGAAGGGTCCATTCTATGGCCACTACGATAAATTGATTTACCTAGCCTGAATTTCTTCTTGTGATGGACGCTGAAAGCCATGGTCTACGACAAATCCGTCGACTACTGTATCACCGACCTTGTCGAAAGAATCTCAACGGCAACTGCAAACGTCCACAACATGCCAAGTATTTTTGAAAGGATTCGTCAGTCCATGTGTCGCCGCTGTGAAGCCTGCATAACGATGAATGGTCTGATGAAAGTGTAAATGTATCGTAAATTATCACTAAATAAAGAGTTTTTCCACTCATTTTTGGCTTGTCATTACTGCATCTTTGTTTATTCTCCAGCTGATCAGAGGTAGTAGGGAAAAACATTTGTTAGAATTCATCGTGATCGCAAACTGATATTTAAAGACCATAAAAATAAGCCATGATTTTCCTAATGATGAAAGTCTCCGACATTTCGTTACGTGGCGAAAGGCAGGGAAACTTCGACTTTTGAAATGCACTGGGAGTTTTGAAATAGTACATCTTTGTGGTTACCGCAAACGTACGACGGATGACTAGTATTAATAAAAAATTGAGCAAACATTGTCGAGTAATTGTGGCAGTACCTCCTCTAGAAATAGGAGATATTTTCGAGCTTCCAGTTGGAGTGGTAAGAGGTACGGCCCGATTAAGTAATCACCAATAACACGATTCATACATTCACGGAAAACCGTTGTTCTGCAGTATGTGGATGTGTGGATTGTCGTGGGTCCGCAGATGAACATTGTGTTACTTGAAAGTCTTTTTACGACAGAACATGACTTCATCCATGAAAAAAATGCCTAATGGAAGTGCTATGTTATGGTTGCATTTGTCCACCTACAAGCGCGCGAATTCCACACGTTAAGGATAATCCTCAGGCTGCAATGACTGGATTTATTGCAAATGATATTGATGTAAATCTCCCTGAGTAAAATTCACCATATATTGGATTGAGATACTGCAATATCATGGGCAGGGACGTTTTAAGACATGAGACAACAGGGCCCGGGCCCTGGGCCTCGGCCTCAGAGGGATCTTGGCTCATTCTTGACTCCCCTTCAATAAGATGCGAATGAATTTAATTGGCAAATGTTATTCTCGGAACTTTTCTGAAAAACTGGGAATTTCCAACTGTGTGCTAATTGGCAATAGTGACAAGACTGCATTATTATTCCATGTCCGTAGTCCGTGTCTAGGCATAGTCCTACCGCCGTACACTATCACTACTTATTTAGTCGAAAAGCGCCCACCAGCGGCCGAGCGGTAAAGTCGCTGAACACTGGTAGTTCAGTCCGAGGTTCGAATCCTGCGAACGGGCTGGCTGCATGGGTGTTTTCGTGATTTCCCCATGTGTAACGTGTATACGAGCCAGTTTCCCTTAGAAAGTCCTCCACGAAGGCATCCCTCCCCTTAGGCAGATAGCCCTAGTGTGCTTTGCCATAATTAAATACACCACCACACATTTAGTCGAAAAGCGGCAGTCAGTCAATTCGATTTGTGCCTAGATTTGTGAGTCATGCACATTTGTTACGGGTTAGCGTTTGTACGAGTATTTGACTGCGTATGATATTGCTTATTTAAAATCTATAGGTAACAAAAAGTTGTAAGTACTTATTTTATACCTTCACAATTACTTTCAAGATTAAAAACAAAATATTCCAGATTTAGGACAAGTCAGAATGAAACGTTTTTAAAGTGGAGCTGCGAAACGTAACAAATCGTTGGAAAAGAAGAAATCCATTGATAAATTACCGAAGCTGATTCAATTTTTTATTAATACAAATTCTGCATCTGCATCTACATCTACCACTTCTGTCAGTATATCAATACACCTGAAGTTGAAGAACAGGAACAGTGAGAAACCGACTATTTGAATGTCTAAAAGAAGAAACAATAAGACCTTCTGGAATAAGTACACCGGTGTGCACCTTTTCGCCTGATGAGGTTATGGACTTTTCAAATATTTTACCTGAAAGTACAGATCAAGGGTTGTGGCCTTCATATATCGACACGAATTTACAGTCGTACTGGGTTGAGAAGAGTCCGTAGTTTGTTATAGCAAACATACTGATTTTGAAAAATCAGAGCGTATATACAACGACAGAAGTGATAAAAGTAAAACAAGATACCTTTCTCCGATGTTATTCAAGAAAGAGTTACGTAATGTTGAGGTTGTAGACCGCGAATGGCTAATATATTCTCAAAGGAAACAACGAAAACCATATTGCTTCGTATGTAAATTGTTTTCATCTACCAGTTCTACATTGAACATTAGCGGATTCAATGATTGGGAGCATGCAAATATGGCTATAAAACACCATGAACACCATGAAAACTCGCCTGAACACAGAATGTATATGATGAGCTACCACAGTCATTTACAGTTTATCTAATGGTGGAGATAGCCAACTTATCATACAATTCAATGATGAACATCATTACTGGAAAGAAATGCTGAACAGAATAGTGGCTGTTATAAAATTCTTAGCATCAAGAAGACTTTAGAGGGGAAAATGAAACTATTGGTTCAGTGTAAATCCGGAAATTATTTAGGAAATTCGAACTTCTAAATAAGTTCGATCCATTTTTGGATGAATATACAAAAAAGTTCGGCAATTCAGGAAAAGGTAATCTTTCTTATCTATGTGCTACAATTTGCGAGGAATTCATAGAAGTCGTGGTGTTAAAAGTCTTAGCAACTATTGTCACTGAAATACGAAAAGCTAAGTATATCTCTATTGATCCTATTCCAGATGTCACTCAATGGTGCACTCACTGAGAGATTTTTGCAATTTTTTCATATTCATGGACATACTTCAGAGTATCTGAAGAATACTGTGTTTTCATTTTTAGAAAGCAGCAACATTTCACTAAGTGACTGTAGAGGTCAGTCATAGTACACAGCTTCAAATATGTCTGGAAAATATTCAGGATTGCATGCCCGACTTAAAGAAAAAAAAATACGATGTATGCGTATCATGGTTAGGACATTCTTTGAACTTAATTGTCATTCAAGCAGTAGAATGTAACTCTAATATAACGATTTACTTCGATTTTGTCCAAAATCTCAACAATTTTTCTTATCGTCAACCCATCGTTGGAATATACTGACTTTGAATTTGAATTCTGATAAAAATAAAAATATATCGAAAAGCTTATCAAAAACACGTTGGTCTGCAGGTGCAGATGCAATTAAAGTTCAATGCGAAGAATATACCGAAATTGTCACGAGCCTTGATTGTTTAATTAACCATGAATCACCGGCAGCGGATACTCGACGTTTTGTAAAAAACTTGAAAAACAAGATGAATGAATTGGAAACTTCTTTTTTAACCGTCTTTTGGAATGTCATTTAATTCGCATTGACCAAGTGAATTTATTCAGCCAGAGTAAAAATATGGATTTGTTGAAAGCACTGAAATTGTTATGTCTTTAACGACGTATATAAAATCCAAAAGAAACTTTTCTGTGAGTCAAAAGTCAAGGGAATATCCTTTATAAAAGAGAAACAAAGTGTTCCCAAGCGTGTAAGACAACTAAGTGCTGAGGTAATTTTCCTTGAAGGAGATAAAGACAAGGCGTAACTTTTGAAGGCAATCACAGCCAGAAATTTAAAGTAGAAACCTTTTTACCAATAATCGACTGTCTAATTTACAACATACAATAACGTAATAAAAACAAGAGGAGGTATTTGAGCTGTCTGGGTTTTGAAAATATTTGCAATTTGGATGAGAGCAAAATCAAAATAGCATGCGAGAAAATATCGAAATTTTAGGATTAAGATGTTCATGGGAAGGAACTGAATTTTGAATGTCAACACTTCAAGTCATATCTAATTACTGATGGCGAAATCCTGAACAGAAAACAAAGAGAAGACAAGCAAGAAAAGGAAGATTCATAAGAAATACAATTTTACGAATGTGGATGACGATGAAGAACAGTTGCTGGGTGAGAGAACTGGGGTTAGTATCAACCACACTCTTTACATACATGTATAATGAAAGACTATTCACAGTGTTCACAAATATTGAAATAGTAGTGGAAATTTCCCTATCGATGACGATTACTAACGCCAGTAGTAAGCATTCATTTTCAAACCATTCATTTTCAAAAGACTGGTCAAAAATGAATTGAGAAATCGTATCTCGTTTGAATCTCGTCAATCTCATTTGAATAATTTAAGTTTGATGAGTACTGAAAATGAAATATTATTAACAGTTGATTTTGAAGAGATAATTAATGATTTTGCGAATTGAAAATACATAAAACGAATTTTCTAATAGAACTTTATTTTATTATGGATTGCCTTTATTAAACCTTACATTTAATGAAATAAAAGGGACGCAGGTGAGGCCTGCTTTTGTATAAGGGCCCAGGGCCTCAAAAAGTCTTAAAATGTCCTTGATAACGGGAATGATTCGTATGCTTGTGTCAGGATCTTCTTCCACTCGATGCAGTATATCGTCTTCTAAGGTAGGTGTACATGTCATTTGTGAGCACCCTGTATCATGTTTGCTCTTGCAAAATGTCTCGTATTCACACAGGTTATGATCCAAACTCGCAAACATTCAATGCACGGTAATTCGATGCACGTCTGTTCAGGTACCGTTGAGCATACAATCATGCTGCAACCTTTCTGTTACAGTGAGTTTCAGATATAAAATATGCATGTCCCACATTTTCGTGCTCGTAAATTGTTCCATTTTCTCCGTACGCAATCCATTTCAATCGGAGTCATTTCCATCATCCATTTCATAAAGTCATTTCAATGAGTAACGCTACATTCCAGGTACAGGCTCCAGCGAACAGCGCCCTCAAGCAGATAACCAGCGCCCGCAAACGCTCAAAACTGTAGATGGTAAGAACCGGGCATATATTCAGGAAACTTCGGGCAACTTCATTATCGGGAGGATCATGACTTATTTTAAGCTTACGATTTTTAAATATCAACTTGCGATCATGATATGTTCATACTTACCATCCTAACATCTGTTTGGGAACTATCGACAGTTTTCCTCCTATAGCCCAGACATAAAAAAAATCCATCGGTCATTGAATTAGAAAATGTTAAAATTTCTCAAAACAATTGTGAACCTTGCACATTAGAAAAAATGGCACGACCACCTTATAAAACTGTGAAATTTAAGCAATCTGAAGATATTTTAGAATTATGACATATAGATTTAGTTGGACCAATTGAGAAATCAATAGATGGAAGCCATTATTTTTTAACAGGGGTAGCTGATTACAGTAATTTGTGATAACAATTGAGAAGGAGAGTGAAACTTCAGAAGCTCTAATCAAACTTATCATTCAAGAAGAAAGACAAACAGGAAAGAAACTAAAAAGAATTCGTAATGACAATGGTAGTGAATTTTTAGCTAAAAGTATAAAATAATTTTTTGAAAAAATGGGAATTAAACATGAACTTACAATCCCTTATACTCCGGAAAGTAATGGAAAAGCTCAACGTTTTAATCGTACTATAATTGAATCTCCTGGAACTATGTTAATTGATGCAGAATTACCGATAAAAGTTTGGTCTGAAAGCGTTAAGGTAGCTGTACATGTAAATAACAGGAGTCACAAAAATGATAAAAAGTTTACACCATTATGAACTATATAAAGGACGCAAACCTAACATTACTTATCTTAAAAGATTTGATGTGAAGCATCTGTTCATATAAGACGAGAAAAACGTAGAAAGAGGGATCTAAAAGCTCAAAAAGGAATTATGATAGGCTATAGCATGAAGAGAAAAGCATACAAAGTTTATATTCCTGAACTAAATAAAATTCAAGAAGTGAGAGGTGTAAAATTAATGAACAGAAACTCGGATCTCCTTTACTGAAAGAAAATTATTTACATTTCGATAAAAATCAAATATTAGAACTTATTATTTTTTACAAGGAACAAACTAATGACAGTGTAAAGAATTCAGAAATAACTGATAGATACTACAAAGAAGATAATACAACAGATGAAGAAACTGAGAAAATTTTACCATCAAACAAAGATGGTGAACACGACGAAACCAGTTCATTGGAAAAGCCAACAGAGTATCAACAAATAAATGAAGAACCTGGAAATGATAGTCATGGAAATTCTGTACAGAAAAGACCAGCGCGAACGACGAAGTCCCGAGAAAAATTAAAAGGTTATGTAGTATACAATACAAATGAAGAATTACCTAAGACCGTATAATGAAGCTGTAGAATCTGCTGAGGGTGAATTCTGGCTACATGCAATGATAGAAGAACTGAGTTCAATGGAGACTAATAAAGTCTGGGAATTAGTTGAAAGACCCATCGATAAGAAAGTTATTAGAAACCACTGGATATTCTCGAAGAAGGATGAAAAGGGTAATTTAGAACAATTTACAAAGCAAGATTAGTAGCAACCGGATTTAATCAAAGAAAAGGAATTGATTATGAAGATGGATTTAGTCTAGTAATGAGACTTTCAACCTTTAGAACATTGTTATCAACTGCAGTTTACAATAATTACAAAATAAGATTTTTCAATGTAAAAACTGCATGTTTATTTGGATACTTGGATAAACCAATTTACATGGAACAACTACCTGGACTTGTATCATATCCGAACAAAGTGTATCTTGTAAACAAAAGTATATATGGATTACCACAATCAGGAAAATGCTGGTATGATGAATTATGTAAAGTAATTAAGGAACGAAATTTAATTAGATTAAAATAAGATCCGCGTGTTTATATTTATAAATATAAGATCAACTATCTTATGATAGCAATATATGTGGAATGATGATTGGAAATTCAAATTCTAAGATAAATGACATCATCTCACAACTATCTAAATCGTTCACATTACGAGAAGTCACTAAAACACACAAATTTTTAGGAACAGACAGCCGGCAAGAATCTGGAAAACTTATACTCAGTCAAGAAGACTATATAGCTAAAATCTTAAAAAGCTTTGAAATGGATGAATGTAAACCTGTCAAGACTCAGGAATATTGGGTGAAAATCTTGATGACATAGCATCTTCGCCACCTGGGTCGAAGACAAAATATCAGGAAGCATTAGGTTCATTGATGTATCTAGCAACAGACACAAGGCCAGACTTAGCTTTTGCCATAAGTAATTTGTCAAGATATAATCAAAATTCCAGAGAGAAACACTGGAAAGCTGTGAAGAGGATATTTGGATATATTAAAGGAATGCAAAATGCTTGTTTAGTACATACTTCAGAAATGGGAAATTAAATGCTACATCAGATGCAAGTTGGTGTACCACTGAAGATGGAAAATCATTTGGAAGTTATTTCATTAAATTAGTTAAAAATTTCACAAATTGGAAGTGCAACAAACAAAGAATAGTTGCTCTATCTACAATGGAAGCTGAACTTTTAGCATTCTGTGAATGTGCATGTGAAGTTAAATGGTACATCCTTTTACTTGAAGAATTGGGACAAGATGATCTAATTGACAAAACAATAGAAATTAGAACAGACTGTCAAGCATTAATAGATTGGATAGAAAAACCAAAACAAAGTAGTAGTTCAAGGCACATTAATCTAAAATATTTCTTGCAAAAGATGAATATGAAATGAATCAAATTATTCCTCAGTTTGTGTGTTCAAAAAATCAAGAAGCCGTTATTTTAACAAAATATCTACCTAGGGTGAAATTGAAAGATGAACTATTAAAGTATGGACATGACTGACTGATTAAAATTATATATTTAAACACAAATAAGGGGGGAATTGATAATATTTGTTTATAAAGTATAATTTTAAGTTTTAATATTTTGGCAACATTGATATATTCTAAAATTGTAAAAGAATGAGTTAAAGAGGTATCTGGCATCGAGTGAGAGTTTATTATGATTTTGTAGAATGCGGTAAGGATTCTTATGACTAATTTAAAATAAAAAGAAATAATTTGAATTTTTTTGAAAAAAATCTTTTTGAATAAATTTCTTTAATAAAAACTTTATTAAAGAAAGTTTTCTTTTTATATATTACTATAATGTGTTTTATTAGAAGTAGATAATTCTTTAGTCAATATCATAATATGCCAATTCGAAACCAACAAAAGGCAGCTAAACCTATAACCCCAGCAAAGAGTATGAAACTTAAATGTGCAGTTAAAATGTACTAAATTTGCTGATACACTTAAAGGTACTGCTAAATATGTGAATATTTTTGTAAATGACTTTAAAAAGACCTGTAAGAAAGGTTAAGGCAAATAGGAAAGAAATATTTGAATCTAATGATAGATAATATTACGATAGAAGACAATTGTTATGCTATTATTCGGAGAAAACGTAACAAAAGAGTTGTTTGGTAAAATCAAATTAAGAGACCTAAGGGCAAATAAAGGAAGAATTAAGTAACATTTTAGTTGATACATGTATAAAAAGAACGCTAATGGGAGAGTTGGAAGAACCGCAAACTGAGAAAAATTTGAGCAGGTAAAGTAAGCAATATTGATTATTTAAAGTCAAGAAGAGAAAAATGCAGGATAATTTATCTGGTGACTGAAACAAAAATTTATAAATTTTCATGATTCAGCTGATGATAAGTTTATCCGATAAACCTAAAGAGGCTGAAAGAACTGAAATTAGGTGATTTTTACTTGTAATAATTTACTGTAAAACTACTTGTAATGATTTGTAATGATTTTTTACTTGTAAATGATTTTGTTATTGCCATATTTTCAACGATAAAGAACGTTGTCCAGTACATTCAGAATAAAAAGTTAAATTTTCTGAATAAAATTAATTGTTTTTGCGACGAAATGGTAATACTAGTCTCAATCAAATAATTTTCATTGAAAGATTTGTTAAAAGTGCAACTTATGAGAAAGAATTACAGAGTTGCCAATTCCAGTCATGTTTCGAGGACACTGAAGAACAATTATGAAACTGTAACAACTCGTTTTGGCTTTTTAGTGTACGAAAATATTTGCTGGTTATTAGCATAATTAATTTTTTGTTTCATTTTTATTTTTACTAGTGCGATTGTATGCTTCGGAGTTTTTGATTTAATAAATAAGGTAATATTTTCAATGTAATTTTTTATAATTCTAATTTTAAATTTACCAGCAACATAATAGCAGCATACATAATTTTTATGAAAATTTTCAAATTTCATTCTGAAAGGATGTATGCAGATCTATCGTTTAGCCATGATTAAGAAACTGAAATTGCACTGTTTACAGTAGACTCCCGATTATCCGCGCCTGCCGCACAAAGTTTTCTTTTTTTTTTTTTTTTTTTTTTTTTCTTTTTTACAAGCGTAAAGCGAAGAACACAAAAATGTTCACAAAACTGAGCGAAACGTTAAATTTGCTAACATCATGCTTATTTATGGCAAAAATATCACAGGCCTTCTCGGAACCTTCCCCTCTGATGAATAATTGATTTCTTACTCACCCTTGCAGTGCCCCCCATCGCTCTCTCTCGTCTTAATCTTACTGACACGTCCACTTCCTAACACTCGCCATTGTTAATTTAAGCCTGATAGTGTTTGCGAACCGGTCGGAGTTAATTTCTTATCTTTTATTGTGTTCAGCGCTTGTGCCTTTTGGGTTTGTGTTTTTCGTTACCGATTTAAAATGTCAGGAAAACGAAAGAAGGTTGTGTTGACGATTGCGCAAAAACTAGAATTAATTTCCAAAGTAGCAAATGGCGCTACAAAGCAGCAGATGGATTACGGAATCGTGGAAAGAACAGTACATGACATTCTAAAGCAAAAAGACAAATTGGTGAACATCAATATCGGACAGTGCTTCCGCAATGAAAACGCGAAAAACTACCAAGGGTTCTACCTTTGATGAGCTAGACACGGCATTGACAGAGTGGTTAGCTCAAGTTCGAAAAGAGGGTACTCCTGTAAATGGTCCTATCATTGCGGCCAAGGTAAAAACCTTTTTTGAGTTGTTAGGCCTGAAAGGAAATTTTGATGCGTCTTCTGGCTCGTTGACTCGTTTTAAGCAGTGACATGGAATTCAAAAAATTGGACTTCATGGGGAGAAACTTAGTGGTGATCAACAAGCAGAGAACAATTTCCACCATGAATTTGAAGAATTTGTTTTAAAAGAAGAGCTACCTTTTGAACAAATTTACAATGCCGGGACTTTTGTGGAAATGTCTTCCCATGAAAGTAAAGCGATGGGTCATAAAAGCAGCAAAGGAAAGGATCACTATCATGTCTTGCAGTAACGCTACCGGTGGACATAAACTTAGACTTGCTGTCATTGGAAAGTAAAAAAAAAACCGAGATCTTTCAAAGGTACAAGGATAGAAAATTTGCCCGTTGATTACTTTAACAAAAAAAAAAAAAAAAAAAAAAAAAAAAAAAAAAAAAAGGTGGATGAACCGAAGCATTTTTCAAGAATGGCTCGAAAAAATCTTTGTTCTTCAAGTGCGTAAACATCTTAAATCGAAAATCCTGCCTGAAAAAGCTGTGTTATTGATCGACAACGCACCTTCGCACCCAGCAACAAGCGTGCTAAAGTCGTCTGATGGACAAATTTTTGCAAAGTTTCTCCCCCCCCAAACGTTACTGCGCTAATCCAACTCATGGACCAAGGAGTCATTGCCACAATGAAGAGAACATACCGAACCAAGCTGTTAATGACCAAAATTGAGGAAGGCTATGATCTGAAAGAGTTTTGGAAACACTACACAATCTTGGACAGCATCTACGATATTGCATTTGCATGAGACTCAGTGAAACCGTCAACCCTCATAAAATCATGCAGAAAACTCATGCCTAATGTTGAAGCCAACAACAACTTAACCCCTTTGAGTTGTGAAGAGGAGAATGAAGATGTAGACACGCCCACGGCTACTCTTGCCGTTATGGTGAAAACAGTTCCGGGTGGTGAGAACGTCAATGCTGAAAACATTAACAAGTGGTTGGAGTGTGACGTCAACGAACCTGGCTTCGAACGCTTGACAGATGATGAAATTGTGAAGAAAGCAAGGGGAGAGATCGAGAATGAAGGACAGCGAAGTTAAGGCGAAGAAGAGCCCACTGTGCAGATGTGGAAGAGTCACGAAGCGGCTTTGCAACAAGTCGACGTACTGATGAGCTATTTGGAAGAACAAGACGACGCAGAGTTGGCCGAGAAACTTATGCTACGAAAAATGCTATCTCGGATCAAGAGAAAATGCTTCCAAAGCAAGAAGCAAACACAAATGACTGATTTCTTCAAAAAGGTGTAGTTTTACAGTTATGCTTTTATAATTACATAATACATTACAGTATTAAAACAGTACATATGCATTAATTTTTCTGTGTATCCTTAATGCCTCTCGTAAGTACAAAGCACTTTTCTGTTTTCATTAACAAAATGCATTTTAGGTTAGTTCTGAGTGATATACTAAAATATTAAGCGTTCGTTAAACATTTCCTGCTGTTTATTTTACGTTTTATTGTAGATAAAACGACATTTCAAAGTTGGAACGACTGTTTTCTCTTTTGCTATACCCGGTTTTAGCTTTTTTCGGATTATCCGCGATTTTTGTTATCCGCTGCGACAGCGCCACCCAATCCCGCGGATAATCGGGAGTGTACTGTATTTAAAATTTTGTTTATTACATTATGCTAGGTGTGTAATAAAACTTGCAAGTTTAATTTTTAGACTGGGAAAAATATTCGGTATAAAGAACCAAATATTTCTTAATATGCCTTGACCTTGATTTACAAGATATGACAACAAAATTCGGTGAAAGTATTCGTAAACAAATGATTCTTATCTAAACCACAAAAAAAGTTTAGTATTCCTTTGAAGTAATGCTCGTCATCTGCAATTTATTTTTGATAACGACTGGAATTTTCCTGAAAATTACAGATAATGCCCTTGTTCGATATCGCATCGAGAACCTTCGTCACATGGCTTTGAATGTCTGGAATATTCGAAAATCTTTCTTTTTTTTAGAACTCTTTCAAGTGCGGAACTGAAAGAAGTTTGCTGGAACAAGATCAGGTGAGTACAATGGATGATTAAGGGCTACAACACCTGTACAAGCCATAAACTGTTTCAGAACTAGGGCCAAATGTGGTCAATATTCCCATGGAGAAGGAACTAAGAGCTCGTCTAGCTATTCCGCATAGCTAACCAGAGCTATTCTGGTCGTACATAAGGCATCCGTTGCAATAAATTTTACTAGAACATTGTTGCCCTTTTTGGCTAACATCATCTTCACTATTTCAATGTTTTCGTCACTATAAGAAGTACTGCATTAGGCTTGCCACTTCAAGCAGCATCTTCAGTGGAATTCAGTCCATCCTGAAAATGTTTAAACCCTTCATAAACGCACTTTAGAGATGCGGCGTCATCTCCTAAACTTGTTCCAGCATGTCATAACTTTCTTTCGCAGATTTACCAAAGCCTAAAGCAAAATTTTAAATAGGTCCTCTGCTCGATTTTACTATTTCATTTTACAGCGTCGAACGCCTTTGTGCCCTAGAGTGCTGTTAACAGAAATCCGTAATACCTATTTTACATCGCGCTCAGACTTGTTCAAATACACTCATGTCCATAAATTAAGGATAATTCAGAGTCACTAGGAAATCGAACTCTGAAATAAATATATTACCTGTAAAATCACTACACACATCTTCAAGAATCATATGCAAACTTCAGGAAGTAACCAGATGACAACGATGGTACGTCACAATGACGAGAGTGTAAGAGAGTGATATATAAGGAATACAAGCAAAGAAGTAAAATTGTTCGCAGGCGCTTTATAAGCATTTCAGTTCAATAACCGAATAGTTATGACACAAAGGACGCATTTGGATGATTTTTTACGTGGTAGAATTATCGGCCGTCTGGAATGTGGGCGTACCCAACAGGAAGTATCAGACGAACTTGGAATTGCCCAGAGTGTCATTTCCAGACTTTGGCAACGATTCCAAGATGATGGTAATGTGAGTATACGTTACAGCACAGGTCTCTCCAGATTTACAACGCCGAATGAGGACCGGTATTTGGCAGTTACAGGCAGAAGAAACAGGCGGAGCACAGCCTCAAACCTGTCTCGTCATTTCTCTTCAGCCACTGGTACGACAATTTCAAGGCAGACCGTGTACAGACGCTTAAGGCAGATTGGTCTAGATGCTCGTAGACCTGTCAGATGCGTTCCACTTACTGCAACTCACTGTCGCCTGCGGTTAGCCTGGAGTAGAGAGCATGCATTGTGGACACCGCAACAGTGGGCTTGTGTGATGTTTTCCGACGAGTCCAGGTTTAGCTTGCAGACTGATTCTCGCTGAACTTTCTTATGGAGAGCTCCAGGTACCCGTTACCAGCAAGAAACATCATTAACGACACCGTTACGGTGGTGCAGGAGTGCTCGTTTGGGGTGAAATTATTCTGGGTTCAAGAACTGACCTGCATGTTCAAATTGGAACCATGACAAGCCAAATCTATCGGGACGTCATTCTGGAACAACATGTAAGTTTGTTTCAGGGCGCCATCGGCGCACAATTTGTGTTTATGGATGACAAAGCCCGTCCTCACCGTGCAAACATCGTAAGCGCATGCCTTCAATCGGAGGATATCACACGTATGGACTGGCCAGCATTCTCACCGGACTTGAATCCAGTAGAGAACGTGTGGGATATGCTTGGCCGACGAGTTGCAGCCCGTCAACCTCCTCCTACATATCTACCGGAACTTCGGAGAACTTTGCTTTTTGAGTGGTGTAATATCCCCCAAGATCAGATCGATAATTTGATACTCAGCATGCCTAGGCGTTGTACGGACTGTATTTCATCGTCTGGGAGACATACAGTGTATTAACAATCAAACCAACCATGTAATATTGGTTTTTTGTAAATAGGGTTTTTTTGGAATTTGCTCCAGGGAGAAAAAATCGCTATTTTTTTTAATAATATCAAACATATAGCACCTTTTTTTGCTCTTTACCTTTTGTTTAATAAATAAGCTTTACAAATGAGTCAAATTTGTTTTGTTTCTAAATCTTCCTTTGGATGGTTTTGCATTATCCTTAATTTATGGACATGAGTGTACATTCATATACGTTTTCCGTATTGCTTCGCTCCCCACTGCCGTGCGTGTGCATCGCATCTTACGACATCCTTAATTGAATTTGATTTTCATACCTTGTATGATCCTCTTTTTTTTAAAAAAAATTCAATTCATTGAAATGTAACATTTAATTACTCTGAATTAAAAATATCATATCCCGTTAAGAGAGACACGTCAACAGTTCCTTTAAAAGTTTCTTAATAGTGCTAATTTTCAGCCCCCTCCCCCCCAAAAAAAACAAGTTATGGAAAAGAAAGTGAGTTTCAAGAAAAGAGAAAATTTGGTTATCCATTTCTTAATATGTCATATGGATTGTCTGAGAAATTCTTTTTCATTGTTCTGTGTTTTCGAGAAATTTTTGCCTCTAAAGTGCCTCTAAAGGTAACTTTTTTAAATGTCCTAGCTTTAAATTATACTTGTTAAATAGTAGTCCTAATTTAAATAAAAAACAAAGAGCATCCCAGAGAAAAAGGAGGTATCTACATTAATATAAGCAAATATCAATATATTAATATAAGCAAGGTTAAATATAAGAAAATAAAGACGGATATACAAATTTTTCAAGTTACCATTTCGACAGGATAACAATCATTTCTTTCAAAGTAACAGAAGCTTCAATTAATTGCTAGAATTGTTTATAAAATGGCATCTCATATAATGAAAGTTATTAAAGATGAAATACCGGTACTCTTTTATAACTGTGATGTCCAAAGAAATAGAATTCTGTGTTTAAACATTGCAAAAAATTATAAGATGTCCTAAACAACAATTCATCGAGTGTTAAAACAGCATGAAAAGCAAAAACATGCTGATGTCAATCAAAAATTTGGGTAAGCGTTCCGAAAAAGAAGGAAGCGAATCATGAAAATGGTTAAAGTGAAGTTCCTCGAGAAAATGGACATTTTTTCCCATCTAATTGCTTTAAAAATTGAAGATGTCGAAAATCAGTGTTAACCGTATTAAGAAGGAAGACCTGGGCCTAAAATCTTGCATAAAAATGGCCTGAAATGCTAAAAAAATCAAGAAATATGAGGAAAAATTTACTTTAAAACTGATAAAAATTAATTCCATCTAGAACTGGGCGGAAACTCATCATATATGATGAATCGTATTTTATAAGCAGTTCTAATCTCAGTCATGACGTTAAGTATTGTCATTCAACATTCATTAACCCTCTCCACGTGTCCTTCAGAATAAAGCTTTAAGAAAAATTCTCGCCAAAATTAATTTTATGGCACGTTATAGACGAACCAAGCAATGTTTATCAAACAGCCATTTTCAGAGTTTCATTTATTTAAATTACTGAAATTAAAAATAAAGAAAAAGAAAATCGATTCCTTCTGTTAGGCAACATCAAGAAAACGGAAGTATTTTATTTTGCTCAGGCTTCATTTCTAGGGACTTGCAGTATTATTATAAACTATCTGAACAACCAAATATCTTTATGCCAAATTTGTATAGTCTCCGGCTTCAGTGCTTTAAAATTTTTAATCATATTATTTTCAGATATCCGAAAGTTTCTTTTTGCGCACAGTTGGTGCCTTCTATTTAAAATTCAAATTAAAAAGTTTTTTGAAAACCTCCAAACTCCATAGAACTTTCTTGTATTCATATTAGGCAGAGCGATAATTCGCTTTTCAGTGTACTAAGGTCTTAAAAGATATTTTAGTTAATATTGCACAGTAATGCTTCGAAATTCTCCAAGCTTAAGGTATCGAAAGGCTTAACAGCTTTATAGAAAGCAAGAATTCTGCCAAAATACAGAAGTTTAAAATTTTACACTCATTAAATATAAATCCGCTTGAGAGACCTTTATTATGAAAATGCAGGAGGGAAATAAGAGAGTTAATTCTTTGTAAGATAGGCCAGAAGAGAATCTACGTAGCAATTTTAATATGTATCGAATAAAGAGCCATTCCAGCAATATTCTCGTATAAATTCTAATTCTAAGTGAATTAGTGTTAAATTAAAAAAATCTCAAATTTCTCTAATTCTTATGCGGGACGTTCTTTATTGTTCTTGATGTAATATTTATGATTATGATGTAATATGTATGAAGAGAAAATATTAACTGTTAAAAATCAAATTGCTATTGAAAAAGCAATTAAAACTCATCATAAAATTGATTCAAATGCAGAACTTAACAACTCAGTTAAATGATTCGCAGAGCTGCAGTCCAGAATTATGTCAAAAAACGAATGCCAAAAATAAAAAATGCTAAATTTGTAGATTCTCTCCAGAGACAGGATTATCAGGATTTCAAGTGGTACCTAATGAAAATTTATATCTTTGAACCGAGAGATTTCGGCTTCAAATTATCTCTTTATGGTCCTTTTGGTATAACACTGTACCTTAATAAAACGTAATAAAAATAAGATTTTAGTAACTCTTGCATTAGCAAAATGTTTATGTAAAAGACAAAGAGTATTTTTCAACTTAAAATTAAAGTCGAGATTAGTTTGCATTAATGTGGGTAAAAATAAATATTATGCAGCACTTTTAAACTCACTTTATGGATTAAATTAGTTTTAATCTATAGAAGTTAATACAATTTAATCCACAAAGTGATTACCAAATGAAAGCAATTAATTTACTGCCATAAAATAGTTTTAAAATTTTCTCCTTCTGTTCGTATTGCACCGAAGTTTCTTAATGTGGGTGCGTAGGTATGCTGTTCTAAGTTAAATAATTCAGTTAACGAATACAGAACTTGGTGGAATTTTGATGGATAGAAAATTTAAGGAATTCCTTAAGCAATATAATAAGGGTTTGGAGCAGAGGATTTAATAAGACTTCCATAGTTCATTATTGCTGACCGAAAAAAAATTATAACTGTAGATTTGCTCAAAAAGCAAACCTCCAGTTTTAACTTTTCTGAACATCACAAGTACTTCTTCAGTAGTTAAAGCATTTCCTACAAGTTTTACAAATGAAGGAAAATCTACAGACTGTAATTACGAGTATTACTAAATTATGGGTACTAAAAATTTTTAATGCTTAGTTGAGAACTGTTATACACCGTTACAACTACAGTATAGCCCTGATCTTGCACTCTCAGATTATCATTTATATTTTAGACCTTGAATGGTAAAACTTTCACCTACGGTAATGCTGTCATAGCGCACGATGTTTAGATTTTTTCCGTTAAAAACTAGGTAGAGGATATGACAGGAGAATTATGAAATTAACAGGAAGTTGGCAAGAGGTTATTAAACAAAATGGAAAATATATTTTTGAATAAGGATCGTTCTTTATACAAAAAATCTAGTACACTGAAAAGTAAAATCACTTAATGAATAATTTTACACAAATACCTACGCAAAACGGAAATGAAATACAAACTTTTGCCACATGTTGATGCAAGTCGTAATAGCTTCTGGAAAAAATGTGCAAATGAGTTCTTGTGCCTATTTTGAATGAATTATTGCGTCATGATAACTGAAAAAAATTCATAGTTTTGCAGTAAAGATAATTTTTTTTTCGAGATTTCGGTGAAAATCTTAACAACTTCAGAATTAATTTTAGAAACGATTTCTTGTGGCTGTTTTAAATGAATTATTCCGTCGTAACAACTGGAAAAGAATATTTTTGTAGTAAAGGGAATTATTTATTTCGGAAGAGGAAAGATCCGTGCTTTTTGTTTCTCTTGAAATGCAACGGTATTTTTAAATAACTGATTTCGAACAAATATGGAATTTTATAACATATTAATATTCAAATTTCTTTGTAACTCTTTTTATAGCTATATATTATTCAGGGGGATACCAAATTCACTGCACAAACTTGGAGGGGAGGTACAGAACAAAGATGCAAACAACATTCACAAAACCCAGGTCGCAATCCATTTATTTAGTCACAATTACAGGATATCTCACTTCAACTTAAACAAGATGTTTACAAGAACTGTTCAAATTCCGTCCACTAACAGCGATACATGCTTGACAGCATCGGTGGTGCGACTGGGGTACACTGGCAAAGATGTCAGGTATTTCACGCATACATGCAGCAGCTCCTGATCTCGTTGCTCGAAATCGCATAAACAAGACTCTTCAGATGTCCCCAGAAAAAGTAATCGAGGCTCGATAAATAGGAAGACTGGGGTGGCCAAAGGACTAGTTCACCACGACCAATCCATCGCATCCTAAAAGTGGTCTTTAAGTAATTGCGAACATCAATGCTGAAGTTAGCTGTAACAACATTCGGTTACGAATGGAGATTGGAGAATCTTGCAGCAGTTCTTGTAACACCTATTCTAGGAAGATAAGGTAACACTGGCCATTGAGTCGCTGCGATAGTAGGTATGGGCCACTTAAAAAGTCTGGACGATCCCCGACTACAGATTCACACTGATTCGGTATCGAGAAGCATGTGGCCGCGTTGCGTTTGGATTCTCAGTTGCCCACACATGAGATTACTCGCTGAAAGTATAAGAAATGTAACCAATGTTTAGTGCAACATGTCTTGTACTTGACATGGTTTGATAATGTTCAAGATGCTTTTTTCAAATCTTGGACTGCGTACAGCCCATCGTCAATCAGCATCCCGTCTAGTGACGTGGAAGGAACCTGTTTCACAAAGTTGATGATGTAACCGTTGAAACATTCTGTGAGCCAGCCGGCTTTCGTCTTTCCGAAAACATCATAGTTTTCTTGTAAATGCATTTTAAGTTGTATTTATGACTAAATACACTGCTCGAGAAAATGCAACACCAAGAAGGAGTGGTCAGAAATTTATGCAAATTTTAGAGTAGACGCACTTCACTGAGTTATGCGAATGATGTGAAATGCGCAGCTCTCCGACGCACATGAAGTAAGATATAAGGGAAGGAACGTACAGAATGGGCAATATTCGTGTCGTTATTTCTGCCAGACGAATTATCGAAGAAAGTTGGTTTTTGTCCCGGAGGATACGTGTAATAGGAGAGAATGATAGGCCACCGTCAACGATGGCACTTCCAACAAATAGATGATTTTACGAGGGGTATGGTGATCGGACTGAGAAGGGCGGGTTGGTCTTCACGTCAAATCGCAGCTGATACTCACATGAATGCGAGCACGGTGCATCGGCTATGGCGAACATGGTTGGAACAAGGAAATATGGGAAGAAGGAGGTGTGCAGGTGCAGCCAGAGTGACGTCAGCACGCGTGTATCGACGCATGTGTCGGCACAAACCGTGGCGGTCCCGCAAGTCACTTGTACCGCGATTCTGCAGCATATGCAAGATACCCTGGATGTTCCCGTGTCGACCAGAACCATTTACCGTCGATAGGTGGAACGTGCCCGGCACTCACGGCGTTCGTTAAAAAGACTGCCATTGACTCCATAGCATAGACGCCAACGTTAAGAATGGTAAATGTGGATGACAGAATAGCGAAACATCGTGTTCTCAGATGAGTCACGCTTGTCACGCTCTGTTTATCCAGTGACAGTTGCCGCATACGTATGTGGCGACGACGTGGAAACAGATATAATAACTGTGGAACGCCCCATCGCGGGACAACGTGGCATAATGGTTTGGGGCGCTATTGCCTACGATTCCAGCTCATCTCTTGTTCGTATTCAGGGCACTATGACGGCCCAACGATATTGGATAATGTACTGTGGCCGGCGGCACCCCCCTACCTTCAGGGGCTGCCTAATGCAATTTTTCAGCAGGATAACGCCCGACCACACAGTGATCGCATCTGCCAACATGCTCTGCAAGGTATAAAGATGCTTCCCTGGCCACCGTACTCTCCTCACCTGTCACCAATCGAATATGTGTGGGATGTGATTGGACGCCGTTTGCAGACTCTGCCCCTGCCTCGTTCAGAAGATGAACTGTGGCAAATGGTTGAAAGGGAATGGAGAGCCATCCCTCAGGACACCATCCGCACTCTTATTGACTCTATGCCTAAGCGTGATTCTTCGTTCATCGCTGTCCGCGGTGGTCATACATCCTACTGAGTCGACGCCGTTCTCGCTTCGTATTCCGACTATCATTTTGAAATAAAGATCACTTATTGCTGCTTGCTGTCTCTGTTTTTTTCCAAATTTCATCACTTTCTGACCACTCCTTGTTGGTGTTGCATTTTCAATGTCGAGCAGTGTATATGGATTGCAATTTGGGTTTCTTATGTAAACATTATTCATATCTTTGTCGTGTACCTCCCTTCGAAGTTTGTACCATCAATTTGGAATCATTTTGTATTAGATCTAAATCTTTCGGTACAGCATTCTAAGCATTACTTTTCATTCTAAATAGTGTGAAAAAAACTTCAAAATTTGTAAAGTGTCTGGAAGCTTATCATATAAAGAAATATAGTTAGAAATACGTGAAAGACCTTACATTTTAAATAAATTTTGTCTTCATTAAATTATCAATAAATAATCCTTGGCAATAATACAAATTTCATAAAATTAGGAACAGTTTCATATAATTTGGTTTAGAAGCTAATGTTGAAGATTTCTTTCATCATTATGAGTCATATAGAGGTTTAGATAAAAAAATACAATGAAGGTGCACACATAATATTAAGTAATAGTACCGACAGTTTTATTAAAAGTTTGAAAGGAATAATTTTTTACATTTATGAAGGAAGACAGGCATATGAACATGTAACATTTATGAGTTACCTTACTGACAGAACAACCTGTAGTCTGAAATCTTCAAATTGCAGGTTAACCCCTCAAAGAGTTTAAAGTTTCAAAAGTTTAAAAAATAATTAATTAAGAATTATAAAAGTCATTATTAAGATTAAAAAATTGTTTTCTGAACTTGGTATGTTGATTTAAGTTTAACACATGAAATAGTTTTAAGCAAGCAGTTGCAATTAGCCTATTAATTTAAGAATTAGTCCTCGAGAAGTTTAAGATACAGAATATAAAATCTTAGATTTAAAATAAGCTGTTCAAAATGACAAAGATAAGTGTATTGTTGTCAAATTATGGCATTTTAGAAACTCTAAAAATCATGTAATCACTAAACCTGTTATACACTTTGAACATAAGATTTTACTAAATATTAGAAAAGTAGATTAAGACTCGCGTCTATATAGCAAGTGTAATGTTAATAAATAAAATGAACACAATTTAGAAATAAATAAAGTAGCACCACAATAGCCATTGTCAATTTTTATTATATTAGAGATGATATTTTTAAAGGTATTAATAACAGAATTTCAGGATTGATTCCAGTTTTAACATAATCATAGGGAAAGAAAGCGTTTATAAATATTTAAAAAATATTTTAATAGTGAGTTTCAAATTTAAGCCATAAAATATTAAAAAGAAAAAAAAATTATCATGAGAAAGCAAACGAATGAAAATCTATGAAAAATAAACTTTTACCATTCATGATGTTGTAAATAATTGGATTGACAGCGCTGTTGGCATAGCAGAGCCAGTGCGAGATGAGAGATGCGACAGTTGTGGCTGGGGTTTGAGGGAGACCCACAGTATATCTGTAAGAAGAGAGGAAAGCAACTTATAAAATTCATTAAATTCATCTCAACGGAATGCCTACGGAAGTGATATCCTACGTCCGTGACATCCCAGTCATTCATCCTTATTTATGTGAAAGTCTATTTATCACGCGTCTTATATAGTTCATCTCGCTTTGTTATGAAATGAATGCATAATGGATAGTTCACCTTTTCGTAATATTTCAAACGCATATTAATTCTTAAAAGCCTCCCTTTCAAAGTCAGAACCAAAGATCTGAGCTACTGGCATTTTACCATAGAGATTACTGTTAGAATAGAAATATTTTGTTTTAAAAATGATATCGTCTTTTATTTAATTTTACAATTTTTTGATCATTTAAAAAAGAAACTACATAAAGTTTTTTTAAAGAGAGATATGCATTGCTTAAAGATGATAATTAAGAAGCTGTTTCCATGATAAATGATGTTAAAAAAACTTCTCAAAAACAAATTTTGGAGGGATTTTTTTTTGCAGCGAAATAATTCGAAGTACAGATTATTACAAAATAGAAATCAATCAAACTAAAATATTGTGCTTAACGATTTTTAAAATTTAATTTTTTGTTTCATCATATTTTTAACAGCTTACCGCAGAATGGCGATTATCCGAAATTTGAGATTCCAATTCGTGTAAGCGTCAAATGAAGGCATTCAGAGACACATGGAATTTACCAGTGGTCAAAATGTATAATTCCATGTCTACAATTGTTTGTGTATTTAATTATGGCAAAGCACACTAGGGCTATCTGCCTAAGGGGAGGAATGCCTTCGTGGAGGACTTTCTAAGGGAAACTGGCTCGTATGCACGTTACACATGGGGAAAACCACGAAAACACCCATGCAGCCAGCCCGTTTGCGGGATTCGAACCTCGGACCGAACTACCAGTGTTCAGCGACTTTACCGCTCGGCCGCTGGTGGGCCCTACAATTGTTTGAAACTAACAAAACGTTCTTCAGTTGCAACGTTGCTGCCTGAATTTGATTTTTGTTGCTAAGCTTACATGTCACATACATACAGAATCCATGTTAGATACACTTGTTAACATATTAAAATAAGAAACATATTTTGTATAATAGTAAGTATACGCATAATAAGTCGTGTAATAAGTTATAAGGTATTTCTCCCGCTTTCCCAATGTACCTTCGTGGCGTAGTGGTTCTACACGCTGGGCCGGTATTCCAGAGGTCCGTGGTTCGATTCTCGGCGAAGGCTGTTGCTGATATTTTATCTCTCCGGCTGCCGAAAAATCCTAATGTCTCTGCAAAGTATTTGGTGAAACAGTAAACAGCAATACATATTTTTCTCATACATGGCTGTAAAAGAAATTACAAATATACTAGCATTTTTATACCTAAGTTATGATCAGTGAACATTTAATAATTAACTAAGCATTCATTTCACTAAATTCATGAACAGATTTTGTTGCACATTAACTAAATATGAAGATATGTGTTATAAAGATGTATGGTGTTAAATATGCATTATGTGTTCGCATAGAGAGTAATGTCTTTCATTATGCCACTTTCAGATACTATGGCTATGATTGATATAGCTATCCACTGTGATTAATTATTTCATGGAACTTTACTGCTTTTGTGTGGGACTGAATGAAAAAAGCAATAATTTTACTGTATTTATTCAGTGGCTTCTTTGGTACGAGAAAACTTTAATAGCTCTGCTAATTTTGGATCAGCAATTTGAAATGTTGTTCTTTGACAAGGAAGCAGCTCTTTAGTAAACATTCCGGACAGCCTGCAGGTTCACGGATTGATCTGCGTTTAAGATCTCGAATCTGTTATTGTGTGATGGGGAGGTCTTGTGTCCACCTATGCAAAGCGACAGTTGTGGAATTCATTTAGTTCTGCTTGCGTCCGATTTAGATAAAAATTCAATGTGTACATTATTTTGTGTCACTAATTCCATTCTTTCTACCAGAACGCATTAAACCATGCTTAGGTCACTCTTAAGGAGGAAGCCTTGATAATTATTCATATTTCTTCGTTACATATTATTTCTTTAGCAAATCATCATTTAAATCACTTCCATTGTGTCACGCTTATGCTTTGATCCAATTTAAGCGTATACTGAGTGTTGCAAGGTTGTGCTAAAAATGACTCTAATGATTGGAGAGGTATGCACAGAATTTAATATTGTTTACGTGCTGTTTGTCTGGATGGTACATGCTGTCTATTAGATGGTCATTTTATTTTGGATTACATAATCAGTTGGTCTGAAAAGTGTAAACTCTTCAGCCTGGTTCTTAACATCCAGATGGCTTTTCCGTTTGTGCAGCAATTGGATATTTTGAAGGTGAGTGACAACGCAAGAGATCATCCTTGAAAATATTTTATACAGTTGTCTCAACTCGAGGGCCGAATGCATGTTCTGAAAGTAGCTGACGGGCGAGAATATTTTCAACAAAATAAGAGTGAATATAAATATATGTATGTAGATGATTAATAAATGATATTTATTGTATAGACTATATATAAAAAAAGGTGGCAGAGGAAGAGAAAAATTAAAAACAATATAAAGCAAAATTATCGAGTTTTTGGAGGGAACAACTAGCACAAGTAAATACGTTTTATGGCCGAGAAGCGCACCATTTGAGAGGACGCTCGAGGGCGGGAGAGACGATGCATAAAGATTCTGAGGACGGTAGAGGCAGCCGTAACCTCAGAAATAAGAAATATGAAATGAGAAACGTATACATGAGTTATACGACAAATGGCATAGTGGCGGAAATTGATGGTATAAGATTGGTATGAATATCAAACCGTGCATCAATTTGTTTCCATCTGCATAGCAATGTGAAATGGACAGCTCTGCATCCAAACAAACAAATATTGACTGACTGAAAGAAAATGTAAATCAGAATACCAACTCAATAGAAAAAAACCAGAAACACCAGAGTATTAAATTACCACCAACTGTTGGCTGGTGAACTAAATTTACTGACTGCGCCGACTCAGAAAGTTCTCTCAAGTTACCTCAGTCACGTGGCCTGCCATATAAGTATACTGTAAAAGGATTCCAACCTATTCATTCTCTCTCTCTTTTTTACTTTAGAGCAGTCAAATAAGCTCAGTTCTCTAGACAAGCGCATTATTAACTAACACATAATTGAAATGTTAACACGGGCTGTGTAAAATTACGTCGTGGGCCAGTTTGAGACCACTGGATTATAAGTACAGGGTGGTCATAAAAAACTTCCCCGATATATAAAACCCTTAACGGCCTTTACTGTTATTTGAAGATACCAACTCTAGATTGTGATGACTTAAAACAATAGAGCTCTCACGGTTACGGTTACAGTTACAGTGAAGAAATTTCGAATTCTAAAGGCAACACCGACTTCTTTCTACGCAAACTGATCAGAGCATTGAAAAACCGATACACATATGACGAAAATTGGCAGCGTAAAAAACATTTGCAGAGAAGAGCGTTTTAAAGGACCAATGACAGCATAGAAAGGAGGTGCATTGATGCACTTTGCATACTTCTTCGAAGAGGTAACTTCCACAGTATGAAAACGTGCTCCATCACAAGTGCTTGGCATGCAATAGTATTGTGTAACTTCCAAACTATAGCAGCGAAATGTCGTTAATGATACATCATATGGATGCAAGATGGTGCTCCTCCACATGTCACTACATGTGTGCTGTGAGAGTACTTTGGAGATAAAGCCATCTCCCGTAACTTTGCAGTTTCGTGATCACCGCGATCCCCTGACCTCACTCCGATGGACTTCTGGTTATGGGGTTAATTGAAATCTAAGATCTACGCATGAAATCCACAAGATATGTCCGAAGCGTATGATGCCATGAGACGTGAAGTGATACAGATTCCTTCTGCCACGTTACATTCGTCATTTTTGTCAATGATCTCCCGCATGCAAAGCATTGTCGTCTGTGAGGCACGACGAAGATTTGTTATTTATATAAAAGATTTTTTTCCCCACTTCTTGTGTTGTCGTTGGTTTTTTACAATGCTTTTCTTAGCAAATGTTTTACCCTGGCAATTTTCATCATACGTTTATCGTTCCAACACTGTTTATGGTATTTCCATTGTTTCATTGTAACCGCAATCGGGAGAGTTCTATTGTTTCAAATCAACACAATCTCGAGCACGCACCCTCATACAACAATTTCAGAAATTTCATTTCGATTGGCTAAGCAGATTAGGCTGCTAGGGTTTCATCAGGAACGTTTTTTATGACCCCCTGTATCATATGGAAAATTGCTTGCTTGCTTTTTATACAATTACGGATAGATGGTTCTATGCGATCCATTGTTGACATTTCATAGTGACAGAATTCATAGAATTTTCTAGAATTTTTCCCCTTCTATTTGAAAATTGCAAATGAGTATCCTGTTTCTTAAACTTATCTACTTTACAGTATGTTTGAAATAAAGGTTACCCTAAAAAAAGTTGCACTTTTCAAATTATTCTCAAATGTATGCAAATTAGATAAGAGATGAACAAGAATAATGTAAAATTAGGATGACAAGAAGTTTGAGGATTAATTGTAGAAATTTCAATGAATGCAAAATAAGGAACTTAAGATCAGGAAATATTTTGCTTATTATATACTATTAGGACACGTTACTTTAATGTTCTTGAGTTACTCTGACTTATTTGTATAAAATATATAAGATGACTGATGAATTTTTCTTGATTTCATAATCAATGACAATCACAATTCGTAGAATGACCTATCAGCTTTATTAACCCAAAGGAGCGTTATCTCCAGAGGGGTATTAGTCTCGAAACCGCAACACCAACTTCCGCTGTATGCCGAGATTAACAAGAAAAGTTAATGCTTCGTTCCAGCTGTCAGAACTTCGTGTGCCATAGAAAGGCGCTTCAAGTAGAATGAGTGCAGCACAATGAGTCCAGGAGGACAGGAGAGATGATGGCGAAGAGGCTTGACCAGTTTGTCACGTGGATCGAAACGGCATTTTTCGTCGGTTCATTATTAACGACTTTTGAAATTGTTGCCGCCAAATATTATCGCTCTGTATTATATTCAAAGAAATTAAATAATGAAGAGTCTGCATGAATATCTGTATGTTTCTGGCACTGTGAGAAAAACCGACGGTACCTAGAGCCATCAAATTTTGAATAAAGTAATCCTCCACTCGAACATCGGCACCTGGAAGCCCGATTTTTGAATTTCGAGTATGTTTTATTAGTTATTTCATATTTTGTAAACCTTTAACGAATTTTGATCAACAAACGTAACGATTTCAAAGCGAGCAATGGCAACACTTACGGAGAGGGGGGAAAAACAAGAATTTTTATCTATAGCGCGCGAAGCCCACCAGTGGCCGAGCGGTAACGTCGCTAACACTGGTAGTTCGGTCCGAGGTTCGACTCCCGCGAACGGGCTGGCTGCATGGGTGTTTTCGTGGTTTTCCCCATGTGTAACATGTATACGAGCCAGTTTCCCTTAAAAAGTCCTCCACGAAGGCATACCTCCCTTAAGGAAGATAGCCCTCGAATGCTTTGCCGTAATCTAATAAACCAAACCAAACCAAACTATAACGCGCGAGACCGTCTATCGGAAATTCTAGAGATATGCTGATTTTAAGTATTTTGTGATATTAAATTGTTGAATTGGATTTTATGTGGTTTAATAGGAAGAACATGATATTTAATAAATATAGGTAACATGCAAAACGTTAAAAAAACGCTCCTTTGGGCGTAATATAAAGTCTGAAGGTTTTCAGATTTTCTTAAAAAATCTTTTTGATCTAAACGTACACCTTCTTTTAAACAATTTGCCGAGAATTTGCCTACTGTTTCACATCTTAAACACGCCAGCTAAATAATACGCGAAAAACGTTTTCAGCTTGAATCCTGAATATATGTAAGGAACATTCTCATCCGTGTCGGCAGAAATTGGGATTTTCACTGCGGTCAATTGCGCTGGAAGAAAAGGTACGGACTTTCCTTTTAAGCTTTTTTGAATTTTGTATCCGCAATCAGAAAGTTAATTATTTTGTCTTTCTGTGTTAAAGATTGTAAACTGTTTGTTTTACGCTGTATAAAGCCGGCGTCGAGTTCTCAGAGTTCAGATCTATACATTCGATTACTTTACACGTGATGACGGGTTCTAACGAATACGGACTTTTATGAAGAAATATTTATACGCTATTTATGCATCTTCTTACTATGTATATAAATTAATTTTACTAGAGTTTAAAAAGGTCATTGTTTTTAAATAAATAGTCTTAGCTGATGGTCTGAATTAAACACTTAAAACACGATGTAACATATTTAACATAGTTGTTGCCATTTTTGATTGGGCATAAATAATAGATTCTGTAAATAAACAAAAAATGTTTGAATTTATTTGAGTTAAAATTTTGTATTATGCACTCAACATATGGCATTATAATTTTTGTTATTAATTGTAACAATGTGTTTTAATTTATATCAATTAGATATTTTATTAAAAATAAAGTAAATAGGAAAATTATTAAGAAATGTGCTTGTTGCATATACATTTTTCAATTTGTTAGACAGTTACAGATTGATTAAATTGGAAAGATAAGTTAAAAAGCTTTCTCTTTCCAGAATTGTAATACTCTGAGAACTGGTTAAGAGTGGTAGCTTGTAGAGTCATTAGGTTAACTGGAAGCAGAAAAGATGAAATATATGCAACCGCCTTCGCCGGGAATCGAACCAAGGACCTCTGGAATACCGGCCCAGCGTGCTACCGTTACACCACTAAGGCACGCTAGGGAAATGGGAGAAATACCTTATAAGCTAAATGAAACACTTATTGTTTTTTGCGGAGTGACAATACTTACCAAGGCAAGAAGTTGCGATATCCTTGGTAGTGTAATGTAAAGGTTACAAAATTTTGGAAAGAATTAGAATAAATCTAACATCACTAATTAAAAAATAAAATCAAAAATTTAATATTTTATTGAAAATACTGAGGAATTTAAGTTCATGCACTAACTTCTTGTGGATTAGCTTATGGACTCACAAGTTTTTCATTTCGTGATGCGAAGGGCGATCCAAAACTTCGTAGAATGGGATATAAGTAAGAAAGTTAGAAAGTTTTTATTTTTCAACATAGTTCTGCCCTGTGACAATACATTATTCTCACTGTTTCTGTGGTACATGGGAAAAAAATTCTTCCCCATCTCTGAACTCCAATGATGGACAGCATGCATACGCTATCGCTACATGCAAAACGCGTCAGGATTTTTTATTATGGTTTTAGAAAGGAAAAAATCACCTGAAACAAATTTCGAATATGAAGTAACATTTGTGTCCTGAAATAGTCATAACAGCCGCTGACTTAAAAGAGCGTTTTAAGCACCCCTCTTAATTCATTGGTGAAGTTTCAACTACTTATATATATTTAGATTGTTTTAACATCATAACTGGATAGCTGGAATAATTTTACATCAAATCTCACTGATTTGCGAAATGCAAAGTATTTCATATATTAAATGTATGAACTTACCTTAAAACATTTATTAGATGAACAGGTAGATAACACAAGCTGAACATGACTACAACTGCCATCAGCATTTTAGAAGCCTTGCGCCTTGATCTGATTTGACCCTCACAGCTAGAACTTGATCTCATTGCACCAGTTCTACCACCAATCTTGTTAGCACCTAAAAAAGAATCAACATAGTTTAATGAATAATAAGTATCCATTTAATTGTATCTATGTTTTGAGATTACTATTAATACTCCTATTCTTGCATTTGAATGATTCCGTTAATGAGTATTCTTAAAATTAGTTAAGCTGATAATCCTGTTTTAACGCAGTTTTTGTACTGATGAGAGCGGGAGAAAGGGAAGGAAAATAATGAAGAGCTGAAAAAAGAATTGTCTACTCTGTAATTAAATTTATGACATGGAACTTTGAAAAACAATTACATTTTAAAGAATTAAAAAAAATAATTGGTTTAAAAAGATGAATGAAAATATTTGCCTTTGAAGTTTTTAAACTTATATAATATAATAAGAATATTTCAAATGAAAAGATCACACGTGGATAGAAGTATTGATTGTAAATTTTATAATACTACATACGAATTAGTTAAATGGTTTTCTAGCGTAATCAAAGTAATGTTTAGCGCCGTATTTAATCCCTTACCCATAAATGAAGTTACATGATCAAAATATTTATCTCCCTAATAATCTGTTGATGTAGGTATCTTCTTAAGAGTGTGTTAGTTCTTCTTTAGTCTGCAAATACGAAACCATTAAATGCATTAATATGCTTGAGTACATATTTGGAATAAGCTTAAACGCAGATTGCTTTTCTAAACTAAACTTTGCTCCAGTTTGCATAAAATCCATGAAAAGTGCCTCTTCAGAGGCATTAAGGTAAGTGATGATTTCCATAATAGAAGGCTTCACACTCTCTGTCCAGGCTATTACGTCTCCGAACGGAGTCAGCTTGACAAGGTGGCTTTATAGAGTAATGATTTCTTAGGAACATCAGTATTCTCGCATTAGACCTGTGTAACAAGAAACGGGTTTAGTTTAAAAATTGGCAAAAAAGCAATATTAGTTTAGTGTAGATTTTGAATAAAACTCTAGCGATTTACTTGCCCCTTCAGTTTACTTGCCTCTTCGCCAAACATAGGTCGAACTTTTGAAACAACGTTAATTCCGTCAGCTGGGCCACTTGGCCGAAATGCTAACTGCTTCAGTGGATCGGCTACCACTGTATATAACATCTCATACAACGTACATACATTTTGCGTGCATCTCATACACCATACATCATGTGTTTTTCTCATACACCATACATAATATGTGGTTTGGTTGGCTTTTAAATTAATTTTTTGTTTTGCTCAGCTAATGAAAGAAAAAACTGCGGGTCTCTGGTTGCCATCGTTTTGGTTTGGAGCAGGGTTGACCTATTTTTAATAATATGGTCCCGCTGGGACAAGGCGGATTGGGTCTCCCTCGAATAGTTCACACCATACATCATACATAACACGGTACATACATTTTGTTTATAGCCTATGAATGTAACATTATGTATGAATGTACATTAACAAACTAAAAATAAGGAGAAATGATTTAACTTTAACAATATAGATAGATGATCGAAATAACAGCAAAAAATGTCTTACAAGGGCGCCCCGCCTGATGACTAGTCTCTGTTGATCCAGGAATGTTTTTATTCCAAAGAACTCTTGTTATCTGGTAGTAGGTGAAAGCCATCAAAGTAAATGGTGCCACGTATAGTACTAGGATAAGGAACAGCTGGTATATGCGGGTACTGCTTTCACTCCAGGTATGAGTACAGTCCGTTAAGTACAGTGTGTCCACTGGTAGAGGGTGTTTCTTTGTGTCAAGGACTATAGCTTCGGGAAGAGCGATGAAGATGGAGATAAACCAGATAATGAAGATTGAAGTTTTGGCTCTGGCGGCAGTACTTTTGAAACTGAGAGGATGACAGATGGCGTACCACCGATCGACAGATATAAATGTTAGAGTGAGAACTGATACGCTGACAGAGATATTCTGCAAAAGCAAAGGACTTTAGTATAATTTATAAGTTTGCTTACATTTTCCTCTTTTTGTTAAGACCTTATTTATCACCTCAACTCTGATACTATACTGCAAAATATGCTGCAGAAACTTACTGCATGTTTATAAACATGCAAAACATGTATCAGTAATAATTAAATTTAATAGAATATTACAATTATAATAATTCAGTTCTGCCCGTTTTAAGACATTATGGTAACTTATTTAGAGCATATTTACTTCAGTATGGTCAGTGTGCTAAAAATGAATTATCGCTTTTTAATCAGGAATGAAAATGCATTTCTAGGGTTTGATATCTACAATTGCTGAGAAACTGAAACTAAATTACCAATCTATTTCTAAAATCTACTGTTGTGGTTTCTCTTTTACAATATAAAATTATGAAAATACCTTTAAAAATTCCCCAAATTCACTATCAAGAAAATAATAGACACTTTAAATGCTCTAGGAAAGAGAAACTTCGCAAAACCTTCTGCTAAAAATAAATGTCCCAAATATCTATATTGTGTAGTGAAATTCTGCTGAGCTTCCCATAAATCGTAAAGTCTCAGCCGGTGCAATGATAAATGCTCATCCTTAGCCGCAAGGGATCGTTTTAGGTTTTCTTCACGTTTTGTTTATTAAATTATTATTTTTTCTTTACTACTTTTTATCTTATTTTTCCCCGTTTCTCTTTGCTTTGAGAGAACATCATGTCCTAGATGTTAATGGCACGTATATCGACAATCTAAGGGTTCCTTAAAAGTGGAAACAACAACTTCGATAGAAAAACGCCTGAAGAATTCGCAGTATATAATGTAGACTTTTCCCATTATCGGTAGAACAAAAGTTTTAGATGTATCGTTTCTGCTGCTTGAAAATGAAACTAGCACACCATTTTATGAATTCCTTTAGAAGTGGTAGTTTTAATTTAGAACATTGCTTGTACTGTTTTTCTTAAATGTTTTGGGATACGATGATTGAGAACTTGTGAAATAATGAATAAAAATCTTACGCATGATAGATAGATTTTTGGCTTTAATAATGAACTTGCTATTTCATACAAATAATTTTGTCAAAATTTTATGAAAATTTTATAGAAATAATTTTAAAATGTCCGTTATTGATATATTACAATGATAAATATGACTCATGTAGACTACACTCATGTAGATCCTCATATCGGCAAAAATTACTCATTCAATAATCTTAGCTGATTAAAAATATGATCTAAAGGAGGAGTTCTATTTATTCATTCCAATGATGAACTGACATGATAAACTATAAAACCAGATTACTTTATGCAGAATCTGAAAATAATTTGCAGTATTTAAATCTTGCATTTTAATAATAAAAAGAAAGCCTAAATATAAAACCCTATAAATGCTGATAAAGAAAACGAGAAAAATGAAAAACTACTCTTTCGTCATTTGAAATGAATTGATACTTTTTTAAAATTCAGATTTAAACACATTAAAATAGATTCAGATTTAAAGCAGATTTTGAATTTTAATCTAATATTCAGCTAGATTAAAATTAAATGTTACTATTTTGAATCTAAGATTAAGTGTATCTGCAAAACTTTTTTCTAAAGACGCAAAGAGTTTCTGTTTGACTAAGTGGAATTCCTTTATGATTTAGATTCATATATATAGTAGCTGCTCAATGTTTATCATTCGAATGTTTCTAGCTTTAGTCACTACTTCTAATAAGAAGCCATAGCGATACCCTCCGATTTTTATTGACCTTTCGTTTTGATAAGTTTTCGAACCTCATTACCCTGAGGGTTCGTTCTTAAGTTAGTCACTTAAAATTCTAGATGACAGGATAACTTTGATATTTAAAAAAAATTTTTTTATTATTATGTTTTTTAATGGAATGGGTATTATAATTTAAGTTATCATAAATAGACTTTAGTGTAGATCTGATTATTGAAAACTGTCAGACAGAAGTTAATTCAACGTTCATGCTACGAACTGCCCACATTAAGGGTAGCAGCTGTGATCGCACTGAACTGTAATTAGAGTGGCGTCTTTCACACGCTTCACGCTTAAAATCCCGAGTTCTGCCTGCTGTTGCCAAATTGAGATAAAATTCAACGTGGAGTATGCCTCAACGTGAGTGCCTTGCTTACATTTCCCAACGATAACTGTCAGAACGAACAGCCCGACAATATTCACATACGACTACAACGGCGAACTCTCAAAAATTTAAATATGACTCTTACTGCGTAATCTTATTATGTAAGCTGCTAAAAATAACTACACAAAAATGGACTTGAATTTATGAAGGGGAAAAACATTTCTTCATTAAAAGTAGTTTGCCTGCTAACTTTTTATAATTTAATTTTAGTTTGTTCAATGAAAATTTAGTTTTTTTCGAAATTTTCAATCAGGAACATAGCGAATCTGACCTATTGAAGCCGGACTATGCAAAGTATTTCTATACATCATTACCTTCATTATTATTAAAAATGATATACTTTATATATTTATAAAAATGTCTTAGGAAGAAAGAACTGAGCAATCCTATGTGTTGGATGTATTCATATCATGTGTCCATGGTATGTATACATTCAAGACACTAGCTTGTGAAATTCAGCATGCAATTACAAGAATAAATGAGAAATCTTATTTCTGTGAAAGAAGTCTAGACAGATTATTAAAGTTTTAGACCCGCGGAGCATAAAATATTCACTGTGTGCTTACTGAATTAAAACGACAGATCTTTTATTTGTTAGCTGGAAGTGTTAAGCACTTACACCACAACAGCAAGCACGAGGAATGCGACAATTCCTTACTTTTCCTCTATTTAATATGCCATTGAAGAGATGCACTAGATTAAGTCATACGAACCCAGGTTGTAACGAGTTATTGTCCATTACACCTTTTAGATCGGCCCTACTAGAGAAGCCTAGATTTTAAGGAGCTGTGAAGTCAACTCTCATTAAGATTCGAATCACAGATCTTCTAGTCGCTAGCTGGACTTGCTAACCCTTTAACACTATAAGAGTAAGAACAGGAAAATGTAATAAATTCTCGCAAGTTAGTACTACACCGAAAGAAGAAATTATCGTCTGTCTTCGACAATTTTACTACAACTTCTCTTTTTCCGTTTTCTCAGCAGAAGTGCAAATCAGGTTGAGAATACTTCATTCGAGAGTTTTGGACTGTAAGACAGAGTGTGTTGCTGCCTCTCGAGGTTACGTTACTAGGTTCGTCAATTCTAATAGGACTATAAATCGTCGGCTTTGTGTTATTACTGCTGGCATGTAAATGTTACGCCAATGAGAAGTTCTGAGCCAATTTAGTTTAAATTAAATTTTATAGCGTTTGACAACCAGGCTTCGTTTAACTTTTGAATTAGACTGTTAAGTTACAGTGCCACAAGTAGTGGCTGTTTATGTAAACACGAAACATGCATTTATTCCTCAAGTTCGGATTCAATAAAAAGGTTATTTTAACTTTCTTAAGTCGCTGCAGTTAGCTTCAGACCAAGCAATAATTCGCTCTAAGTCTATTAGGAGTTTGGATAATAGTTAATTATACCTACTTATTATTCATATTGAAACTAAAAATAAAAGAGAGAAAAATAGCAAAGAAACAGCCTTTTTATATTTTTTGAATATTTACGAAGTTCTTAAGAGCAGTTTCTGTATTATTGTCTAAGGCATGTATGTGATCAAGAGAATTGTCGAAAATGAAACGGAAGTTTCTTTCCTGCTCCATCTAAAAAAGAGAGAGTGAAGAGTTAAAGCATCGTAAATTTAACTAAAATTATAAAATGATAAAAAAATTAGAGAAGAAAGATTTTTAAATTTTGCACCATATTTTAAAATCTATCGGTTCGATAATACATGCTATATTATATACACTAAATATGTAATTATTTGATTTGAATTCTGTTAAAAATTTGGATTGTTAACTCTTGCTTTCGTTTAACAGTGATAATGATCCATTTTTGGATTGACTCTAACGTCTCACTGAAAAGCAGTAAGTCATTTCAACCCAAATCGTCGACTATCCTGTATTGCTTCATATACTAAACAAGTCATTATTCATTACAAATGATTTTGCTTTGTATCTGATGTTGTACAACTTATATCTAAATCGTTGAAATTATTCATACATTCAAAAAGATACATTTTAATGGCATAAAATTAATGCAAGCTCGCTATTTCAGAAATAATTTTGTAGAGAATATTAAAGGAATTGCAATTTTTGGATATTAAAGGATTTACGTAACGAAGAATGATTCGAAAGAAGTTCAACTGTCCCCCAGTACTATGAATAAGCCTTCGATATTTGATTATTACCTTGTAAATTTGCACGAGAAAACAAACGTGGCTTTTTAAACAAGGGCGAAACATTCTTTTCGCTCAGAAAAAGGAGAGAGGGGTTAAATAAATAAAATAATAATAATAATAAACAACAGAAATACAGTTTACTGGGACTTTTGTGTTGTACAATTTTAATTTAACTCTCGCAAGTGAGGAGATAGAATAAATTAACAATTGACTTATATTTGTACCTGCTTGGCGAAAACGTTTAACTATTCTATTGGTGAGAACTTACTTACGGAATCAATATAATACATAATATTAAAATAATAGTACAAAACAATACCTAATTATTGGAAGATAACTAGTTAAGATGATCTGAACTCCAGATAGCCGCCTTTAACTCTTTTTAATTTGGTTATTTTCCCTTTCCAACACCAAATAGGAACTGCTAACAGGAAATCTTTCTAAATTACATTACTAAAATAAATCCAGTTCAAACGAATCTTTACGTAATACTAATGATACAGGTACTTCCACAATGCTTTATCCGATCGTAATATTCGAATTTACAGCTGAAACGCAAACGTACATCGAAAATGAAACTGAATCAGAATTAAATCAGGCTGCATCAAAATTTTATTTGAAAAGCCCGCGTTCATTCTCTGATGTTGTCTCTTGCTACATTGCTGTCGTAAAAATGTAATATTTTGTTAATGCACGTCTTGCACCAGCTTAGCTATGCGTGTCGAGAAATATAATGTGTTTATTATCGAGAAATATAATTTGTTTGCCACTAGTGCATCTAGTTTTTCATGAATGTCAGTTCACATCTATGTCATCAACATTTAAATAATCACATATATAATGTAACATTTAAACTTACAGCCTAATTTCCTCTTAATTCTTAGATAATGTATGATAGTTATAATTAAACATAGCTACGAAATTTGGTAAATGCACTATGCCAATAAGAGTCGAAGCAATGGTTGGAACCTCTGTATGTGATATTTATACAGAGAAAGGTCTTAGGACAAAGTACACATTATGAAAGCAAACTGCTAAATATAATAAAAAATTTTATCTTTGAAAATACTGATACGGAAAAACTTCAGTATTTGCTTCTTAGTATTAGCATCTTATTTATACCCAAGAAACTTATAAAATAAGTGATTCTAATTTCTTTCATGAAGATCATTCTTGACTAAGAAAGTTCTTCATAACAAGGTTCATCAAGAGTGAAATTTTAATCCTCACATACGAATTTTCAAATGCCACCAACTGTTCCATTCGCTGCTGAACAACATGATATTCAGTCATGCAACCTTCGTATATGTTGCGCTTATCATAAATTTGTATCCTGCATTCATGACGGAAAGGATGAAGCAAATTTATTCACTCTGAATTTTGCTAAAAATTTATAAAAACGTAATTAGAAATTATTTAGAAGATACATGAAGCTTCTGATAATAAAGCTTACGTGCTAAGAATAAGCTGTCAATCCCTTGAAAATGAAAAATATCAAAGGAGAACATCCGACTTTTAGGCTTTAAAAGTGATCAAAAGAACACTTTCTTTTTACCTCTGTGGAGTCTAGACATGATAAGAAAACGCAAATTATCTTGCTGTTTATTATGTTTTAGTCTATTAGATTACTAGTTCATCAGTCTATTAGTTTATCAGTTCATTAATCTATCAGTTTATGAGTTGTCTCCTTTCACCCAAGAATCGGGGATCTCCCGAGCTTCAGGAACATCTGCCAGTGCTGTTGATATACAAGAGTCAGTGTTACTAAACACATGCATATCAAGAACACTTATTGCCTAGGATTATACGTGATTATGCTACACAGTTGATTATGCTACTCGCCACCTGGATATCATAGAAAAGTAGTAAAATAACTCTAGTTCCTGTATAGACTGATATTAACCCAACAAGGATATTTTTAATCATTAAAGGTATTTTGTATTACCAAAGCCAAAGACTGTGGGGCATCTCTACAGCAAGATGAAAATAAGATGAAAAGTTTCTTACAGTCGCGTATAAGAAAGTTGGGAACTACAATGAACCGCATTTGTATGACAAGGAAGAACATAACTGTCATCATAAAATTCATCTCGCTGATTTCACTCCGAATATGTATTCATCAAACATAAGATCTTACAGATCCTTCATACCTGCTCTACTACCAGTACTCCGGAGTTGCTATTTAAACTAAACGCATGGATAGTCTAGAACTAAAATTAGTTAACGGAAAATGCTTTGGAACTGCGGCTGCAGTCCTACAGAATGACTTAGAAAACATACTTACGGTATTAAAGGATTACTAACTAAATCTATTGATGTTCATAAAGCCGTTTCAAAGGCGACTGAACTGAAATTACAAGCTAAAATGCACATAAGCTGAAAGTTGGATGCTTTGCAGTCAAACCTCATTGTAATCAACAGCGGCATTACTAATATTTCATTTTTTTGTCAGATTGCCTATAAGTACGTCAAGAGAGACAAGGTTTTTTTTCTTAATTTAAAAAAAATTCTTCAAAAATCGCAAACTAATTTTTTGAAATATAATGAAATTTTTAATCAGTATTAAAAATGAAAAAAAAAAAAAAAAAAAAAAAAAAAAAAAAAGACCCGCTGTAAATTACTTACTTATCTTTTTCTCACAATTTCCTTTCGTTTTAGATCGTAAAATTATCATTTTGTTATACTGATTTACTTACATTTCAGTTATATAAGGTCTTTCCATATATCTTAAAAATAAACATAAAGAAAGAAAATTCAAATCATATTATATTGGAATAAAGAAGCTTATTCTACAAGTGTTAAATTATTGAAAAAAAAAATAAAACCTGTTCCAAAATTACCAGACAAACCAGTATGTGAAAAAATAAATAAGTTTCATGCAAAATTACCACAATAATTTTTTTTGTAAAAAGGAAGACGTATTTTACATCTCTCGGTATATCATCCTCAGGAGGTAGGTATAGCGAAATAAGTGAAATGAAAAGAAAAGCCTATGTCTGAGCTGGAGCTGATAAATATACAAAGCAACAAGATTCAAATTAGAATAAATTAAATTAAATGAAACTGTACATCATCAGTCCCTTACAGTTTCGAAAAGAATAGGCACTTTGCCCAAATTCAAACCAGTCTAACATAATAGAAAAATAGAAGTGATCCTGTAACTTGAAAAATAAGTGCAGGGAACAATTTTAATTTAATTAATTTTATAGATGTATTATTGAAAAATAATTTAACAAATTAGCAATGCAATCTGTAGCGAATCAAGCAAACTCGTCATAAAAAAAGTTATTTATTGAACAGAATCCAATAGTTTGTATTGTGAACAAACAAGCAAAGAAACAAAAGAGATGACTTTTATATAAAATTCTAATTCAATAAAATTCTTAGTGATAATTAAAATGAACACAAATTAAGCTAATGATTTGAGAAACCTTTGAATGATTAAAAAAAAATTGCATTCGTCACAATTTAATATTGCCACCGATTTATTGCAGCTTGAGAGCATAATTATTTGGTTCGCGTTTTAAACTAATTTTGTACTTTGCTTAAATTAAATTAAAAGGGGTCTATATGTTATAGAAACTACACAACGAGCATAGGAAATAGTAAATCAGTAAGTATTTTATAATTCAGTATTTTTGCATTTTATGTTTTTTATTATTTTTTAAAGGATACCTCCAACTTTTAAATTTTGCAGGCATATGCTATATATCAAAAATCAAGTTAAAAATGCAATACGAAATAAGTGTCAAATATTTTCCAAAATATCTGAAGAATAAAAAAAGAGATAAACACATTTTAATTCTATGTAGCTTGAACTTAATAATAAAAGCTATTAATTAGTTTTTTAAATAATGCAAATGTTCAATTGATAAAGTTATTAATTAAATCGAATTTAACAAAAAGCTATCTCAAACAACTTGTGGGTTTACGATTGCATTTAACACAACACGACTTTTTAGACTAAATACGCATTTCTTCTACTATTTTATTTCCTTCTGAAATAGTAAATTTCAATAAAATATTCCCGATGAGAAACAAATACAGTAAAAACAAAGAAACTCCAATTTCCTTTTCCATTCCTTTATTTAAGTTTAAATAAAAGAATTTGCAATTCTTTCTTGCAAACATTACCTAGTTAAACATGCACAAAGTAAATAAATACCAAAAAAAAAAAAAAAAAAAAACAACCATATATATATATATATATTCTGCAATAATTATTTAGAAATTCTCTGTTTTACTCTGTTTAAACGCCTTTTTATATTTTAGTATGACAAAAATTCCATTATTTTATTTCACGTGAAAGAACATAATTGAAGATAAGATGGGGAAAATGCAATTTTGAAAAGTTTTGGAGTATCCCCACTGTGATTGAAAGAAGTCAGTAGTACATGGCATTTTAAGCAAAAGAACTTCAGAAAATAATTTGTTTTTTTCTGGTTAACGCGTAGTTTAACACAAATGATCCTTTTGCAGACCAACAAATGATTCTTAAAAATCAAAATAAAACACATTTTTCCACTAAATAAATTATCTGAAAGAATTTAAATATTTCTTGATAGTTCTGAGCACGCACATAGGGCTTTGTTATGCTTGGTGCGCACACGATAGTAAAATAGAATGCATCATCATACGTGCGTGCACCAAGAAATTTTACGAATTAATTTCCATGATTATACGCTTAATAATACTAATTTGATCGCAAATTAAATTTTTAGTAATATTTCTTTATTTTCCAGTGAAAATGTCTTAAGCTTTTACAAACAGCAATAAACCAGGAAACTGGGAAACATAACTAATAATTCCTTCACTCTCTAGAACGGGGGCGCCTAGTAGCCCGCAATCCTAAGGCATCCGCAAGCCGGCCGCTGGTAGGTCAACGTTTAATGGAAGTGACAAAGGAACTTATTCAAAACATTTTGTTTTATGAGTTCAGTTAAATAATTATTAATAGGAATACTAATGCAGTATATGAGGATCGAGCAATAAGCGCAAGACACTATCAACAGTGATTCCAGAAATTCCGAACAGGAAACTACAACTTAGAAAGCGAACCTCTTCTTGGAAAATCTGTAGAGCGACGAGGACATTCTACAAACCTTGGTAAAAAAAAAAAAAAAAAAAAATCCATCATAATTGTTGAGGAATTAGCAGAGGATGAAAGAAACTATATGTTAGTCTTAATTTTGAAAAATAAAAATATAAAAAATCGCATTATTTAATGGGGATGTCCAAATATATGTTTTTGAGCATGACCTACCCCAGCTCCGCCGCAATTTTGAGAGAGAGCACTCCAAGGAACGGGGTCCTAGGGTCTCTCACACTTCTTTCCCTACAACCAAACCACTCGAGAAGATTTTCGATTCGTCATGTATCTTAAGAGTTCCCCATGCTGGATAGATACTATACGTTACATTCTATGGGATTCGGCACGACTTTATTTAGGATGGTTTCTGTGTTTGCTTGGATCAAAGCCTGGAATCAATGTTTTATCCATTACTACGCAGTAGATGTTTTTAGCTTGCGTACGCATGTATTCGCGATTTCATAGTTGTTTCAGAATTAAATGCAGAATTTGTTAAAATTTAATGTTGAATCAATTTTTATTGGTTTTTTTTAACATACCTTTATTTATTAATCAAACTAATTACTGTAGAACTTTTAAATTTATGGTATCGAATAGACTGGAAAATAATATTCTTTATTAAGTTTTCTCGGAATCCCTAAATCAACAATTTTTGGCGACTTTCCATCATTTATAAATGAGATGCTGATTGTCATAGATACCGAACAGCGACGGATTTTTCAAATCAGAACTATCAAAGGGAAATTTATATCAGTTGCATGTAATCTTACACGATTCGGATAGATTGAAAGAAAGGTAACATAATGTATTTCATTACTAGCTCTACTACAGGGAATAAATTTTGTACGCTTAACAGCGTAACAGCGATTTTCTGAAATATTTTCTTCCCGTCTATGAACATGAAAAGCATTAAATAAATATTACAAAATAAAAGCGTTTTTCAAACATACAGTATACACTGAAAAGTAAAAAAGATAATTTATCCATCACAATATTTTTGGTTTTGCATGACAAAAAATAAAAGTCGTGAGGACCCTAAAAGAAATGCATTGTAGCATTAATATAAATTTGGAGAACATAAGCAATAGCACAGAAATGTCAAATACAGTGGCTCACATTTATTTTTGGTCATTTATATTTTTGAAATATATTTGCATAGATCTTGAACTAAATATTGAAACACATGCTTTAAAACATTTTATATTATATTATTTTCTTCCTATTTTAAGTCTTGCTCGTTTTAAAATTATATCATAAAATATACTTTGTAATAAACTAATTTATTCAAAAAGTGTTAATCAGGAAGTCACATAATAATCCGGACACTCCGAAATATTGTTGAGATGTTTTCGTAGATGATGTTTCTTGTCATAATTTTTAGTTTTAAATGAAAATATATATAAGAATTATAGTTTATATTTGGAAATTTTTACTTGTTAGTAAAATATATTAACTATTCTAAATCTGAAATGAACATGAGAGATTGCTATAAATTAACGATAAATGCCTTTAAAATGTAGTTATTTAGCATTCGAAAGATAGGTAAAATATTAAAAATATCAAAACAATCCTTCATTTAAAGCATTCAGTTATCTTTGGCGCTATAAAACGATGGAAACTGCATAGAACTATTGAAAGCACACTGAAGTTTAGAGCCATTTCAGGCTTACTCCTAACAAAAATCAAATAAGAGCCAAAACTTAATGCTTTGAAACTAAAGCGTATTTAGAACAATAGTTTGCGATAAAATTTAACCCTTAAACTGTTAAAAAGTCATTAGAGCACATGGTTCCATTGGCCGATCAGCAGAAAGGAAATTCTTCGTCGACAAGAAAACAAGGTAAATACGCCTGGAGCTAGCAACATCCACGGTAAGCAAACATTTATCACATTGGAACAATATTATACTTACACACGAGTCAAAGATATATTTGGGTCCGATGCGTGAATTATTGCGTGACGAAACTTGAATGAAGAATTGAATCCTAAAAATCTATAGCTTACTGTTACGCACTAGGGTGGAGATAAAATAGTCTGGGATACTTCGGTGCCCGTGAAATAAGAAAATTAATTTTTATAAAAAATAATATGGATCAGTATAAATATATAAATATTTTTAATAAAAACATAAAAGCATCAATAAAATAATTTGGAATTCGAAATACATTAAATTTCTATTAGGATAATTATCCTAAACATACAGCCCTAAATGTTCGCTTGTTTTTATAATACAACTGTCTTGAAGTTGTTAAAATTCCTCCATTTCTCCTGTTATAAATCCTATCGACCATGTATAGAGTGAGTTTGAAAAAAGAACAAGGAAACATAATGTTTCTTCGAAAGCTCTATTAAAACCAATTCTTACAGTGAAATGGAAAAACATGGAGTATTCTTACACGAAAATATTAGTTGAATTTATGTCAAAGCGCATGAAAGTTTATTAAAGGCTATTTGAAGAACTATTGAATGATCAATTATTTTCATGTTCTTATTAAATATAACGTGTTTTTCAAAGTGTCCGTATACTTATGTGAGTTCATTTTCAGAGTGTTTTGAATAAACTACTTTTTTACCAAGAGCATTTTGAACAACTTTTTCGAAAAGAAAGACAGTTTAAAAAAGATGATCGAAAGTACATGTGAAAGAAAAATAAAGTCATTTAGCTAATATTTATCAACTGATATTTGCAAATAAATCTCAAAAGCACAAGTGTCCGAAAACAGATGTGAGTCACTACTACATTTAATTCACTAAAATGTTTCTTTGACAATTTTGATTAAAAATCTGTCATTGTTAGCAGTTCCACGGTGAATCGCATGCGATCAAGGATATTATGAAATGGAAGAAATATGTTTAATGTTAAGCATGCATTTCAAATTTCAGTTTTCAAATTTTCATAGGATATTTTTTTACTTTAACAAATATGAAACCCATTTCATCTAGATTAAAACCGGAAATAGAATTTTATTTAGAAACGTGAAAACACTCAATATGAGTTTCATTACAACTTTTAATTCACTTAAGTTAAACACTGAAATTACTTTCTATTTGCGAAAAGAAAAATACATAATTGTTTCTGATGAGATTCTTCATCTTAATTAAGATGAAATTACTACATCTTAATTGAATAGAAGCTTTATATAGCTATTGTAAAATGTATATAGCTATGTAAAGTACATAATTAATTCCACGGTTAACATTATATTATGCATGCCGAACATCGTGGGCCAGTTTATGCTGTAGACATTTACCTAACTTAATTTGATTTTTTAAAAGTATTTTAAAAATACGTATTGTGTTGTGCTACCTTCTCATATGATTTTAATCAAGGAGATAGATTATAAACTGTTCAGTGTTAGCAAATTTAGGATTATTTTGCATTATTTATGTTTGAATTAAATTCGTTTATCGTCTGCCTGGCCAGCAGACGATTTAGAGTGTATATATATAGCAAAATAAAATATATATCGAACTTATTATAAGCGTAAAGAGGTGTGTCGCCTCAAATTTCTAAAATTCGTTTGAGTAATTCGTTCAGTTAATTTTTAAAATGGTACGCTAGAAGTGAAAGTATATAGCTATTTTAGTATAACTTAATGAGATAGCTTTCTTTAACATGCTGATAGTAAATTTAGAAACAATAACAAATTTGATTATTTAATGTCTTTTTATTTTACTACCGGAAGTTAAACTCGGTCTGGATCGGAAGTAAATTTACTTCATATCGTCTGCTGTAAAAAAAAATAAAAAAACTCAAAATTATATCATGACAAATTCATTATGTAATACATAGTTTACTTTCATTATAGGTATAGTAACGATATGGTCTCAAATTGATTTAGTACATTATCTGCGGCTTATCTGTGGTCTTCGGTTTAAATAATCATATCAACATATAAATCAGTTTATGCGAAGTAGATCCCTAACAAGTAAATCGTATTATAATCATCAACTGAGCACTCAGTTCACTAAGCCTTTGGGTAATAAGCATATCCCAATTGTAGTTAGGATATTATTAAGGAAAGTAAATACACTATGATAATCGGATGGGCTATATATTAAACTATCCAGCTTTAATTAGTCAGCTTTATATCGGTAGGATTGGTTTCTGCTATCGCTCTGAAAATCTCCATCGCTTTATCTCTTTGTATCGAAAAATTATGCTTTTACAGTAGTTCATATTTGCTTTTGGACACTTGTGTTTTTTCATTTTATTAGCAGATATCAGTTATTAAATATTAATGAAAGGACCAATAACATGTGTGACATTTCTTTTTTTTTTTTCACAATCACTGTTGATCATCTTTCTTAAAACCTGCTTGATTTGAGAAACGTTGTTCGAAACGCTTTTGGTAAAGATATAATTTATTCAAAAAGTTTTGAAAATGAACGCATGTAAGTATTCGGACATTTTGAACGGACAGATTATATTTAATAAAATTTGAAAATAACAGAGCATTAAATATTTCACTGGTCATCCTTTAGCCAAAATTATACTTTTCATGCCCTTTGCCAGGAATTTTAACTAATTATTTCATGTAAAAAAGTAAAATTTTTTCCCGATTCCCTCGTAAGAATGGCTTTTAGTAGAGATTTCCAAGAAGTATTGGTTATTCTATTCTCCAATTATCTCCATACATGCTCAGTAGGATTTATGTCCAAATAATATGAAAGAATGTTGATAACTTCAAGACAATTATATAATAACCACAAGTGAACATTTAGGGCTGTGTGGTTAGGATAGCTATCCTAGTAGAATTTGAATATATTTTGAATTACAAGTTATTTTGCTGCACTTTCCAATTTTCATTAAAAATGTTTATATATTTACATAAATCCATATTATTTTCTATAAAAACTAAATTTCCCTTCGCAGAGGCAGCAAAGCATCTCCAAAACATTATCCCTCCATTTCAGTGCTTAAAATTTTTTAAAATTCTTTCTTCATTCTGCTTTTGCAGCACAGTAATTGTTTCTGCGAACTGAGATATATTAAATTTTAACACATCTGGCAAATATAATATTATTCCAATATGATAAATGTTTGGTTACCGTGAATTTTGCGAATATCAGGTGTATTTTCCTTGTTTTCTTGTTTAAGAAAAATTTCCTTCTTGCCGATCGCCCATTGTTTCTATATACCTTAATGATCTTTTAACAGTTTCATGGTTAAATTTTATTGTAAATCGTTCTTCTAAACCCACTGCAAGTTTTACAGCACTAAGGTTTGGGTCTTGTTTTATTTTTCGAAGAATTTCTTAGTGTTAGCATGGAATGCGATCCAAACTTCAGTGTATTTTTAATAACTTCATCGATTTCCATTTTTTATAACATCAAAGGTAGTTGAATGTTTTATATGAAAGATTTTTTTAAATATTTCAAATATTTTTACCATATTTTGAATGATTATTGAATTTCTGACTGATAAATGAATGATTAAATTTCTAACAGAATTTGTTAATTTTCAAAGCTTTTCTTTATTAAAAATTCTTCTGATTGAACATATAATTTTTGAAATTGATTCACATATTTTCAATACCTTAAAATTTTTTAACGAAAAGGAATAATATCAATCTACTTTACAGCTAAATTTTTATTTTTATTACAGGTATCGTTTTGAAACTATTAAATCAACATTTCATACATAAAATTCAATTCGAAAAACGCATAGTAATATTAAAAGCAGAATGGTTAAAAATTCATGCGTTAATATTAAAAATATACTGAATTATAAAAAGCATAAATTAAAAACACTATAGTGAAATCATAAAAAAGGGCTTGTTTACAGTTTCAGAAATCTCTTTATAATACATCATCAACATCAAAGGTAGTCGAGATAATTTGCTTGGAATGCACATAAATATTATTTTTATTGCTTATTGTAGTTTTCGATGGTTTTGGTTGTTCATTTTCTTTAAAAAAATTTTATACGCAACGCAAATTTTAAGTGACATAATTCTATTATGAATGTTAATATTTCAAAATCTGTCTCGCAGCAGTCTTTACAGTCCACAATCTGGTCCAAGTATACTATTACATGCGTTTTAATAATTTGCATACTATATTTACCTTTAAAAAACAAAACTAACATCACTCGCATCCTGCAAACTACCGGAGAGTAGTAAAGTTTGTAACGGTCCTACCCACATGATATCGTAAAAAGACCTTGTTTGCTTGCAGTTAAAAACTTTTGTCCACCCCTCTCATAAGACTGTTGGTCGATGTAGACGCAGATTGCGGCAGTGTAAGTCTAGTGGCTCCTCGCTTTAGCACAGCCTTTAGTCCCTTAAAACAGTTGGATCAATGGTCCCTTAAAAAGAGCTCTTTCTAAGCGCTAATATACCGGAATTGATTAAATCTGGAAAGTAGTGGAAGAGGAATGGAAATCTATGTAGAATCGGTACTTTACTGTCTAGGAATATGATGTTCGTAAACTTACTTCCGATATGGCTGTCTAGGGGCTAATAAACTAGTCCAATTTACAAATAACTTGAATATTTAATGAAACATGAATAGTTGCTACAAACTACAAAGTAATTACATACATAGAAGGAAATAGATGAGATTATTTACAAACGAAGAGAAGGAATCGCATTTTACAAGCAAACATCTTTGAATCGCGTCATCGTCTTAATGGCGGAATCCTCTGCCCTCGTCATCGAAAAAGTGAAAGATTTCCTCTCACAGCTTGTCGCGTCATTCGATTATAAATGAACGATGCCAACCCACAACTGCTCATCCATCCTGATGGAATGCGGCCTCGCATTCTCGTAGCACCACTGTCTACATCTAGGGATCTGAAAAATAAAATTAAAAAAAAAAACAAAAAAAGAGATTTTTAGTTGCTATTGATGGAAAAGTCGTCTTAAATGGTTTATTTCAGCCATCTTTTCTCATCATCTTAACATCTACAGAAATAACGGCGTTAGCTTTTCTTAAATGCTCTTTCAGTGTTCGTTCATCTTTAACAGTCTATCTGAATACATGTATTTTACAAACACGTCTTCCTTTGATGTTGTCTGGAACAATTCATCTTCGTATTTACGTCTTCTTAAACATCATCTGAATACGTCTTCTGAATGCGTCTTTTTAGATACCGTCTGGATACGTCTTCTGAATGCGTCTTAGATATCTTCAAGATCCGTCATTCGAATGCGTCTTCTCAAAATCATCTTCTTTAAGCCGTATTTCTTCATACATTTCATCCTTAGACATCATCTTCAGTCTTCTTAAATTAGTTCACGTCTTTAAAATAATAGTCCAAGTCCATTAGTCAAATCGGGAGAAATTTGTCAACCTGGGACAAAGTTTATAATCAGGAATCATCAAAATTGGTATTTCATTATCAAAGATCGTCTGTTCATGGTTTCAGGTATTCAGCACAGGCACTAGTCTTGAAAGGTCCTTCGATAAAACCAACCTTCTCCACGTCGTACGTGTCAATAGGTTTCACTTTGGTGATTTTGTATGGACCTAAAAACTTGGATTTTAGCTTTATACCTGGCCCTAGTTGAGTGCGTTTAATAGCTACCCTATCATTGATCTTGTATTTACGAGGGAGTTTTCGACTTCGATTGTAAGTCTTTCGATTCTCCTCCTGGATCTTCCGAATCTGCTCTTTCGCCTCTTTACGTAGATTTTCTCTAGACTCGATAAAGTCCTTCTGGATTTCAGCTTCTGTTAGTTCTTTAATCTTCCTGTCTTTATTCGTCTTTATCTTCGTACCAAACAAAACCTCGAAAGGTGTCGAATTGATACTCCTCTGAAAAGTCGAATTAATTATTTGCTGGACATCATTTACGTGTTTGTACCATTTCGTAGGGTCATCTATAGCCAACTTAGAAATGACTGATATGATAGTGGAATTCAACCGCTCTACTTGTCCATTGGCTCTTGGTAATCCTGTTGTGATTAATGATAGATGAATATTTTCCTTAGTACAATAATCAGCAAATTCTTGAGAAATAAATGCAGTACCTCTGTCAGCTACTATATTGCAGGGATTTCCAAATAATGATTTTTGAATTTCAAGTTTAGCTATTACTTCTTTACTAGAGGTGGTTTTAGTTGGATGTAACCAAACAAATTTTGTAAACGAATCAATAACCGCGAAAATGTATTTATAATTCTTGTTAGAACTCTCCAAAGGTCCTAAATGGTCTATGTGGTAAGTGTTTAGAGGAATATCTTCTTTAGGTAAAGGATGTAATAATCCTTCCTTCTTTCCAGATTTTCGGTTGGCCAGTATACAGGTAATACAATTTGCGATAAATTTTTCAATTTTCTCTTTCAATTTAGGGATATAAACATGTTGTCTCACATGTTCTTCAGTACGTTTGGCAGCAAAATGACCTCGTTCATGTGCGTCTTTAATTACTTCAATTTGCATAATCTCAGGTACTACTAGTGCTTCAATTCCATTCACCATTTTGTAAAGCACGTCATTCCGCAAACAATAATCTTCATATGGCTTAGACTTCAAAACTTCTTTTATAACTTTTATATTTTCGTCAGTTTCTTGAGCTTGAATTATTTTAAATGTTATACCATCTTTCTAAGAGCATCCACATGTCCCATACGGGTGCCAGATCTGTGTTCGATTGTGTAATCATAATCTTGTAACATTAATGCCCATCTAGATATTTTAGTACAAATGTCTTTCTTGCTCATAGTTTGTTTGAATGCATTACAATCTGTCACGATTTTAAATGGTATGCCTAATACGTACACCCTGAATTTTTTAAGAGCTTCTACTACTGCTTTAACCTCTAATTCGTAGCTCGAATATTTACGTTCAATGTCTGTCGTTTTCCTACTCATATAATAAACCGGATGCATCTGATTATCAATTAAGGATTTCTGTAACAAAACCGCACCATAACCGTCAGCACTCGCATCAGTGTGTATTTCGGTTTCTGCTTTCGGATTATAAATACACAAAACAGATTCTGATGTCAATATGCGTTTCAATTCGTTAAAAGCATAAAGTTCTTTAGTTTCGAATTTAAATTTAGAATCTTTCTTCAGTAAATCACTAAGCGGTTTTGCAATTAATGAATAATTAGGTATAAATTTTCTGAAGTAACCAGTTAAACCTAAATAACTTTGAACATCTTTTACACATTTAGGTTCTGGAAAGTTAATTACTGCTTTCGTTTTAGAAGAAGAAGGATATAATTTCCCATCTTTAATTTTGTGTCCTAAAAATTCGATTTCTCGCTTCAAAAATTGACATTTCTTAATGTTTAGTTCTAAACCATATTCCGATGCAGTCTGTAATACGCGTTTCAATTTTTGAATTCCCTGAGCTTCATTGTCGGAAGGAATAATGATGTCGTCCATATAGATTACAACAATATTGTCCTTTAAAAGATCACGAAATATATCGTAGATATATCTTTGGAAAACACTTGGGCTGTTGGCAAGACCGAACGGGACCCTCAGAAATTCATACTGTCCCTTTTGTGTCACGAAAGATGTGTATTTTCTACTTTCTTCGTCCACTTCAACATGAAAAAATCCGTTCTTTAAATCTAGTGTTGTAAATACCATTGCTGCTTGTAATTTATCAATAACATCATCAATTAATGGCAGAGGAAAGCGATCGCGAATTATTTTTTTATTCAGGCGCCGATAATCCACGCAAAGTCTCCATGAGCCACATTTTTTTCTACTTAGCACGATATTACTTGCGTAATCAGAACAGCTTTGTTTAATGATTTGTTTCTCCAACCACTCCGAAATCTGTTTATCAATTTCACGCTGCTCAGCTGGGGAAAAGAGTCGCGGCGAGCAATAAACTGGAAGTTGATCTGTCAGCACTATTCGCATCTTCAGGCCAGATGTTTTTATTTTATTCGGCTCGTAATTCCTTACTAAGTATAGTATTTCATTTCGATGTACTCCGTCTTTGATATGGCTTAAATTAATTTCCTCGTCATTATAAATATCACGAATGCACATCAAATAGTTTTCAGGTTGCAATTTTCTAATTTCGACTCCTTTTTTATTTACAGTTAATTCCCCTTGCCTTATAATATCAGTACCAATGATCGCTTGTAAAAACATTTCGTTTTCTGCGATAACACAAATATTTGATCGAAATGAAGAACCATCAATTTCGAATTCACCTTGAAATCTTCCTATAGGCTTAATTTTCCCATTACCAAACACCGTTAACTGTAGATCTGCCGACTTAAGTTCAGGAGAACCTATCTTCTTATGTATATCTCCTCGGATTAACGTTACCTGACTACCAGTATCTATTAAAGCATCAATTTGCAAATTACCCAAATTAACAATTTTATGCATTTCTTTCTGACAAGTCTGAGTTATTGGAGTAACAGCTTTGGCATCTTGGATATTTTTAGATGATGTTTTCGAACAATCTATGGCCTTGTGTTTAAACAAATCGCATTTAAAACACTTAAATCCTTTACTCTTATTGTTACAAAAATTAGACTTATGACCTAAACTTCCGCAATTATAACACCTTGGCTCTTTAATCTTATTAGGTACAGCGTGTGTTTTATTTTGTGTGTTAGTACTTGAATAAACCTTATTCTTCGTATCTGGAACGCGAATTTTCTCATAAATGTTTAATTTCTCTTTGAATTCAGAAATAGTTTTACACCCGTACAAAACAATTTTGTTACTACTCTGATCTGGTATCCCATTGATTACATAATCAAGAATTGATGAATCATCAACAGAACCGCGACTGGCTATTTCACGCATGGCAATTAAATATTCGGAAAGTGATTCACCAGGTTTTAAGTGTCGTTTCTGTAACAAATTATGAAGTTGTGCACTGTTTATTTTAGAACCAAATTCAGATAAAAGATTTTCTTTTAATTTTTTCCATGATATTATACCCTTCAAAGACCTAATAAATGCTTTAGCAGAACCAGTAAGCAATTTTTTAGCAAACACAATTTTCTGTAATTCCGATAACTTAAATAATTTAAAAGATTCTTCTAAATCACCAATGAAGGACTCAACTGGATATGTATCAGTGCCATTAAATTCAGAAACAGTTTCTAAAATATCACGAAAATGTAAGGAAATATTGCTAGGCATTATAATGTTTTCATTCACTGAGTTATTTATGGGAGGTGATTCTGACCGAACAGAATTAATATCATCATTTTTATCAGAATCATAAACACTTTCGTTTTCAGATAACTCATCATCGTCATCACTTTCGGATTTTAAAAGCTTAAAATCACAAAGACTATTCAATATTAAATCACAGTTTTTATCAGGATTTGAGTCATAATTAAGATGTAACAAATTACACAGAAATAAAATCATTTGCAGTAAAAGTTTTAAGTAAGTTTTGTTTTGTTTCTTCAATATTAAAATCAGATGGAAATCCGCAAAAAATACGCAATCTAGCTCTTTTTCGATCACCCAAAGTTCCAAACACAATTTGATGTAAAAGTTTAATTGACTTAGTAGGCCCAGTCTTTAAAGAATTTGAAATTCTAGGAATAGAATTTAAGGTAGTCATCTTAATTCACAGTATCATAGAACACTATTCTTAGAAAAAACAATGTGGAAATAATCGAAACAAAACTTACTTCTATTATTTTGTAATATTCATAATGCTTCTTCCTAGGCTCATACCGGCCTGAGCGCCCAAATCTGTAGAATCGGTACTTACTGTCTAGGAATATGATGTTCGTAAACTTACTTCCGATGTGGCTGTCTAGGGGCTAATAAACTAGTCCAATTTGCAAATAACTTGAATATTTAATGAAACATGAATAGTTGCTACAAACTACAAAGTAATTACATACATAGAAGGAAATAGATGAGATTATTTACAAACGAAGAGAAGGAATCGCATTTTACAAGCAAACATCTTTGAATCGCGTCATCGTCTTAATGGCGGAATCCTCTGCCCTCGTCATCGAAAAAGTGAAAGATTTCCTCTCACAGCTTGTCGCGTCATCCGATTATAAATGAACGATGCCAACCCACATCTATATCCCTGGAAATTTTACGAAAAATCCTTCTCTCATGGAAAATAAAATAAAAGTCTTATAAAGTTTTCTTTTGTTATATGTATCGTTTCGTACAGTGGGAATAAAGTAGTAGAAATAACAATTAAGATGTTAAAACAAGCGTTAAATTTGGATTCCGTCCTCTCTGTTGTTTACTGTAGACTTTTGGCTATAGAAACAAGATTAAGACTCCAGAAAATACTGGCATATTATTCCATTTAAAAGGAAGATAGTAATAATATTTAGATGCTATAATTAATAGAATTTATTAGCTTGTATTATCGAAACCCAGAATAAAAATATGGTACATTTGAGGTATTAGTCAAAGTGTAAGCTTAATATTTCGATATTTATCTGATATTTTCACATAGAAATCACATTTTAGCAGTTCATTTGTCAAAAATCAATTGTTTGACAGCATTACCTATCGATGTCCAGTTTTTTTTAATAGTATTATTTTTGATGTTTTAACATGTTTTCAGATGGAAACGTTTCAAAGCAGAATTAAGAAAAGGAACGTCTACTTGTAATGCTGTTCTGAATTGGATATTTATTGACTTTTAACGAAAAAGTAAAAAGATGAAATATTTACATGTTTCATTTTTCTTATTTCTAAGTTAAGTTAGATACTGTCAGAATAATAAATGTTTATTAAAAAACTGGAAAGAGTATAGAGCCAGTTATGCCATTGAAATTTATATAAAATTTTATTTCGTCTCGACCCTCTTGTCATTTTTAAAATTGATCATCTGAAATGTAGCCTAATAGAGTTGACAACTGCAAGTGAAAATCCCACAAGAAATGTCACATAAAAATATGTTATTGTTTGAAAACTTTATTCCTTTGAATTTTTCACGAGCGACTATTCATGGAAAAAATTATCTGACACATTAAAATATGCAGAAATACGACTAAATATTGTGCGAGTGAGATAAAATGGAGCAATTCCAAGACATCTTTCTTTTTGCAATAAGTTTCATGTCAGATGAATACATAAAGAAGTACATTTCTGGTTGAACAAATTAAAAAAATACCTATGCAAAGAAGCTGGAAAACTATATGTTAATATAAAATTTTTATTTTTAATGCAGATGATAATGCTCATACGAAGCAGAGTTAGAAAGTTTACATTCAAACTATTATAAGATGTTTATTTTATTTATGATGTATAAAAACAGTAGTTGCAAAATATTAAGAAATTCAGATATTAAGAAAATTAGCAAAGTATTTTTAGAAAACAAGCTGCTTAAAATAGCTATTACAGAAATAAAAGTATATAATGATTTTAATAAGTACAGTTAATGTCATTACAGGAGTTTAGCTAATAATTAACGATAACAGAAGTGAACAGCTACGTTTATTGTTTCGAAATTGCTTAATTTGTTGATCACTAAAAGATAAAATAAAATTGAAAGATAAAGTATTTTACGCTTTACCGCATGGCAACACGCTTGCGCATTGAAGGCCAAAATATTTTATTTCGGGCGGTGCAAAACATTTCTTTTAAATCTCTGATTGATTACATTGGAAAGAAAATTGTTCTACGCTTTGTTGAGTGACAGCAAGTTGTTTTTAAATCTACCAGTACATATTAACCAAAATTTCATCAAGTTCGTACAAAACATAAATAAAAAGTAATTACGAAATGCAGAATTCGGGATTCAAGGTCACATGTTTGGTTGCAGGACAAAATTGCTCAAACTTTGGTGGCTGTTAAGTGCCGTCGTTTTTCCACGATATCAGGAACAGTACGATGCATGCATATTCTTCATCTTTCAATAACAACAAAGATAGATAGAAGCTGTTATTCAGTGTCTGACTGGAATGGATAACATGATTATTGGAGAGACAGAAGTACGAGTCTTTTTCACTCCATTTATCATAAAAGTTTGACTTTTAATCTATATAGAGGATGCGCTTGCGTTATTCATTGTCTGCCAGCAAGGTCTATTTATGTGATACGTGATTTTGTAGGAAATAAAAATAATATACAGGGTTACTCTTGATATGGTAAGGCTATTTTTTGCCCTATAACAATAATAAGTGTGAAGCGAGTTGTCGTTGTGTCTGAGATAAACTACAATGTCTTAAGAAAGTTATAATAACCTTTTTATTAAAACAGAACTTTGAACTTAAGAGCACGCTCTTGTACTACAATAACCACAACTCGTAGTGATGCAAATGAATAGAATAGTCAGATTTAAATTAAATTTTGAACAGTAGTCTGAAACTACACAACTAAATACCTCAATAATTTTTCCGGTGCGTCAGACTTTAAAGTATCGACAGCGAGAGACCGCAAACAGGAATAATTACGACTAGTCGGCAGACACCGACAACGTAGAAATCAAATGTCAGAAGTACACTTATCAAGACTGGTTGATCGTCTAATCTATTTAGAGAACATCTAATATCCTGAATGAGAACAGGGAGCTTACTCAAGCTATGTTCGAGCATGTGTGGAATGGACAACACAAGCAGGAAGAGTTAAACTTTACCCTTTATTCTCCTCGATATTACAGGCGCTCCCGCACTTCGGGATACAAAGACCAAGCACTTGTGGTCTGAACCTTTAAATATAAGAACTAATAACTAACTAAATTTAAATAAAAGCTAACTTTGAATACTTTACACAGATTACTAACACTAAGGTTGGCCTTTCTGATTATTACGTATGTAGTACCCAAACTGCGGAAAACTACAATACGTCTTAGATATTAAGAGGACTAAACCTCTGGCCTTAAAAGCGGACAGCAACTGATTGGAAGCTCGTGTGAAGTACATTGGCAAGGAGGCTCACTCTCTCTCCATCTAACTCTGTTCTTGGCAAAAAGCCACAACTTAAATACTTAAGCGTTAGCAAGTACAATTTGCATAAACCGATTAACGCGTTTATTCTGGCCGGAAATGGGAAAAAAAAAAAAAAAAAAAAAAAAAAAAACAGTAAAGTTTTAAAACAAAATAAACGTTAGTCAAACTTAAGATCCTTACACACTGTATCTCAAAATCCAAAAACTCAGCTTAAATACTCCCAACTAATTTACATTCTGGTGACGAAAACGGAAAGAAGAAGTTATAGTAGACACTGAAATCATAATAACTGGTTAATTAACTTCAGATAGTCTACAAATAATACATCTTTAAAAAATGATTTTGTGGATACATATAAAAATATACTAATATCGATTAATTGTTACTGCTCCTTTGTTTTTCAAAATTATTCAGACACATAACAATTTGAGAATCGCAGAGAATTATTTGTCAGTCTCTAAAAAGCTTGATAAAGGAAAAACTTTGTTTGATAATGATATGATTCAAAATGCAGATTCAAAATGAATCATCAAATTCTTGATTAGGATTGAAGCTGAAATTTCAGAATGCTGTCTGTCTACAGTTAGAAACTAATTTTAAATGTGGGGACAATCTGAAACACTTCTCCGAGGCAGATAACGGCAAAAAAGAAATAGATTTTGTTACCTAAAAAAATAATCTCATAATACTAAGCGTATGTCAGTTTCGATGATTGAAAAAAAAAAGTGGCAGAAACAATTCGCTGACACATTTTTGTTTCCAGTTAATCCGGCAACATGGAGTCAAATCAAATTTTGAAGCCCAGAAGGAAAATTATTTATAATCACTTTAGACGAACCTTTCACGTCACGTTACATTTAAAGACATATAAATTTAATCTCTAGTGTCTTTAAACAAAAAGGTGCTTTTGATTTTAACCTGCTTTTCGTAATCTAATTTTGACTCTTCGGACAAAAATGAAGCAAATAACTACGAATTCTAAAAACTAATATATTTCTAAAATTCGTTGAAGCAAATTAAGTACAATGGAGAAAAGACGCCAAAAAATAAAATTTATTGAGGACTTTTGAAATTTATAAATAGAAAATATAAATTGCTTTTTGTATTAATAGAAATAATAGCTCTTATGTTACGAAGGAATCACAAGACTAAATTTCTGATTTTACAGAAAAAGTCAAGAAAGAAAAGTAGCAAGATAGAATTTTTTGAACTTTTTTTTAAGTAGAAGCCGAATGTAAGATTTAAAATGGGTCCTGATCAATATAATTTTAATACTTTGCATTTTACTAAATAAACTTATAACCGGAAAGATGTGTTGTAACTTTTGCGAATTTTTAGTAATTTCTCTCTCAGGTTTAAAAGTCTGTAGTCTTAAAAAACTGTTTGAAAAAAAAAATGGAACTTAAAGCTTCATCTGGGCGCAAAAAATAAATAAAAAACTAAAATAAAAAAGTATGAAAGCTTTCAGATTTTATATTACACCCAAAGGGTGGTGTTTTTTTTTTTTTAGTATATATATACATATAGACCCATTTCCTTAGCTTAAAAGCCTTTTATTTTCGCAGTCATCAATTTTCAGTTACAGAATGTTTTAAATGACAAAAATATTCCTATTTTGGCAATGTCAAATTAAAAAAGTAATTTTTGAAAAATAGCGAAATCTAACTTTTAATGCGGTTTCCCGGTCCCTATGCTTATATTTGGGAAAGTTTTATACTCGCTATGAAACAAGTAATATAACTTTCTATGAAACAAGTAATATAACTTTTTTAAAGTCAATTCGTACTTACAATTAACTTGCAAGTAATATTATCTTGTAAGTTATAATAAGTTCCGCAATATAATATTATATATATGTAAATATGTATATAATATGCATATTTTTAGTTCCGATAAACAGAAATAAATAAGAAGGAATTGATTTTAATATGTGAAAAAACTGTATTAACATCAAGTGTGATCTATTACAAGTTTAAAATTATGCACTTGAACTTCAGTAGGTGAATAAAAAGTATTTTATTAACGATTGAAAATTTGAACAAGGTATAGAGAGAGTGGGAGCTAATAGTAGGAATTTAAAAATAAAGATTCCCATATACGGAAATTGACCTGGACATTTAATTTCAAAATTTGCATTTTTTGATGTCATTTTGGGCGCGCTTTGAGGAATCGGTTAATTAAGTTAAAATAATTTCGAGAAATGAAGTGCTTCAAAAGATGTATATAATTTAATAGGCCGCACAAAAAAGGCAAGCAGTCAGATTTATTTTTCAGTATAAAAATATCTGATGTGGACACCACGTGAATTCCTTGTACGGAAAAAGAACGTGAATTCTTTATACGGAATCATACACATTTTTTGCAGTACTTCATCTAAACTTATTTCCTCGAATTTCATTAGAGATATGTTTCTAATCCAATCGATTCATTTCGCACCTCACGGCAAGGCAAAAAGGCCTCAATCTTCATTAATAATTGTAAAATACAGTTAAAAATAGTTAAAAAAATAGTTTTTACAATTAAAATTATAGTTTTTACGCAAAACCAAGCAATTTGGCCCGCGGAAAGGAAAGCAGAATTTTCGGTCCACAAAATTAAAAGTAAACTTTGGGTGACACCGTGAAAAAAGATACTAAATTTGATGCACTAGCTGACTTTATTCACTATTCTACTAAAAGTTTCAAATGTAAACAAATGGCGGCATCGTTAGGCTTGACTTCGCTTCTAAATTGTTTAAAATTCTACAATTATTACATGGAGATTAATTAAAGTCATAAAAATTTTAAGCGAAACATAAGAATAATCTAATTCAATCACTTTTAAAGAAAAATTGCACAATTTACAGCATATAAGAATAAAAAAAACTGAGCTCACCGAGACGTGTAACAGAGTGGCAATATATATATTTATATATGTTTGGTGCGGCCGATTGCAACGAAAAAGGGAGATGCACAACTACATGTTATTAGCAGTCCCATATACAAAATTTTTACGTTCTACGGCAGATGTCACGCTAAAATATTTTTGAAATGGATTCGAGAGCACTCAAATGAATATTTTTGTTGAAATATGATACCCGAAATTTTTCACGATTACAGTACTTCCTGTACATCACACAAGGAAATAAAAAGAGAGACTAAATTATTCAAGATGCGAGGCTGCGCACGTTTACTCACTGGATTGTTTCGCACGAAGATTGAAGTAATTACTTCTCGCTACTGAAATGGAACAATTTCAATTTTAGCATAAAATTTTCGTATTGTAAACAATGCTACCTTTTTAGAAGTCTCAAAAAGTTCAATTTACTTTCACAGAAGATTAGAAAACGGCTTACAGATTTAGGCTGAGGAAGTCAAAGAAAGTTTGGATAAAGGATTTAAGACTGCTAATGGTTCTTCATACATTAGGAGTTAAGAGAAGTGGGAAAAACATATAAGTGTAACTGTCTGTATTATCCAACATTAGGTTTTTACTTTCAATAACTAGAAAAGAAATTACGGCTGTTTATTTAGAGAGCCATCAAAGAGTACAGTGGAAAAAATTGGTTTGTGGAATTTGCGAAATTTGCAATCATATATCGAAATGTATCAAAGACTTTCTTTAACGAATGACAAAAGATACAGATACAAAATTATATGCATTTTAATTCAAATTCATCCCAAGTTCTATGACGTTTCATTATTGGGCTATTGTATTTTCGTATTGCTAAAAGAGGGCCTTTTTTAACGCAGATCTAAAATATTGGATGGATTCTAGGAAGAAATTCGAAGTAGTTGAGTTTAAAAGTTATTACTAACTATAAAAATGCGATCTCATGTTAAAAATCGAGATGTAAATCAATAATCAAGATGAAAAGCCACCGGACAGAACATTTAAAAAATATTTATATTATCTAAAACATAAAGTACAATGAAGAAGATCCTTTTTAAGAACTTTCTTTGTTTCGATGAGGCATACGTTTCAAATACATAAAAAATTAGAAGCGTTTTTTGAAATAGTTTAATCTAATTAAAGAAAAAAATTGAAAAAGATAATGGCAACATTTTGGGATACATGGAGAATACAAAACCCAAGTGAAAATATGTGCAGAGAGTAAAAACTATGGAACTGTGAACCAGAAATTAAACAAAACTCGCACTAGAAAATTATTCGTTAATTAACTCTTTCGAAAATGAAGTAACTACTTTTGATATGCTTGTAAAATTTTCCAATCACTTTCATGTTACAGAAAACAACAAATCGCATCTGAAAAGAAAGTAATGCAATTCGTGAGAAGCGAAAACAGTTCAGTAATTCTGCCATTTCAAGACAATGTTAGTGAACTATTTTATGTAAATAAATTTTAGGATTTCGTTGGCAAAAATGCCGAAAGGTTTTCTGGGAACTATGATAAGGAAAAAATTCTTCGTGATATAAAGCACTTACTTTCTTAGTACTCAGAGAAGCTATAACAATTTTGTTGAAATGAAGTGATTTATTCCAAAGTAAAGACATTTGTTAGAATACTTAGAATGAGAAATACGTTTTATTTCTTTACCTTGAATAAATACTTCTAACGTTTTCGTTTAAACAACCAATTCTGTCTAAGTCTTCTTCCTAATTTGACTGAACCTTACTCTTTCAACTTAAATCTCAACATTTCACGATGCAAATTATTCGTATATTTAAGAAAATGCATCGGCGTCGAAACGGGAGAGTTTTAGTGAAACTAGTTAGAATCGAATACGCCCTTCAGTGGTAATTTTGTTGGCTACAATGCTTTCTGCTGTCTATTATGCAGAAGGAAGGAGTAAGTTGAGCAGAGAAGTCAGCGCCACAGATGGTAGGTCTCATTAATTTTACTTGGTGCCGAGAATGTAAATTGATGAGAGAAACAGTGAAGAAGAACTATCCCAAATATTTCTGCTTTTGAGTTAATGGTGTTAAAGTTTTGAGCTTCGTGATACTAGCTACAGTGATGTATAACCTGTTCATTCTTTTAGTTTTATAATTTTACAAGTGAATTGAGGCAAATGAAATATTTTAAGCATTTATTTTTAGTCATAGAAAACATACAGTATGTGTTGGATGCATATTTAATATTTGCATTTCTTTTTTTCTTTGTATATTTTATTTCCTCACTGCTTAATTTTATGTTATGATTTTTGCAATAATCTTGTTACTGGCAGCGTGCTTTATTTTACTATAAAGTTTGTGTGAATGGCAACAGTTGTTCATGTTTATGTTTCAGTAGAATAGCGTTCTTAGCCGCACTGCGCTGCAGGCAATATTTCTCTTAAAGAATTTTATGTTTTAGAATAACAATAAAGTTTATTATACAAAGCTGATGCTTTTTAGTTCAAGGCAACTATTTGGTTCCCCAGGTGAGGCATTTAATGCTATTTAATGTGTTATTATTATATGCTTTAGAACTGTGTTTAACGAACTTTTAAGTACTGGTACTGCGAATCCTCTGCGTGACGTCAGAAAGATAAGCGGAAATATTTTTTGCTGCTTAAGTATCTTGTTGAAGTTATTTGTGCTTATTAATCATTATTCATGGTAATAATGACAGAATTAAATGAATCTGATCTTAAAAGATTAAGAGGACGAATGAAATCTACCCTAACGCGGCTTCACAATAGTTTCAGTAATCAGTTAAGTTTAACGGAATTAAATGCACGATTAGAAAGAATTGAACAAATATTTAAAGAATTTGATCAATATGATGCTGCTTTACCCGAAGAAGCTTCTGAAATTGCTGAATTCGAAGCTAAATATTTTGACAGACAGACAGACAGACAAAGTAGACAGATGTCTTGTTTTGCACCCGCTAAGTCTTTCTGCACCGATGGACGAAAAATCAAGCATAGGTGGGAAGGAAAGGTATATAGAAAGAGGGCCAATTTCGTATTTGAGGAGAGTAAAAAAGAACTTCGTACATCTTGTACTAGTTCAAAAGGCCAGGAAGAAAAGATGGGACAAAATAAAATTTAAAATAAATGGTCCAAAAATAATAGAGGGAAAAAAAAAAAAAAAAAAAAAAAAGGCCTATAAAAAGAAAAGGAAAAGAAGTAGAAAATATCCTAAAATACGATTGTGTCCATGAGTGTAGTTAAAAGGAAAAGAAACTGTCTTCATTTACAATAAATAGTGTCTCACAGGTGTGTTTGTGTAGTGAGTGTGTTTGGTAATGGTGAATAGATGTGTTACTGGGGAAAAAACAAATATTGACGGTGTTAAAATGCTTCGTATCAAGGTATTTAGCATGGAATATAAAGTAATATGTACGCTTGCATCCTGAGATATCAACAAAGGTCATCAAACTAAAGTATATATTAATTTAACCAAAGTAACTTATGCTACTTTCATTCTCAACATTTTCATACATTTTTAAAAAAGCAGCAGCAGACTAACAACATAGAACCATATACAATACAAGACCACAATCGCATACACCCAAAAAAAATAAATAAATAAAATAAAATATATATATATATATATATATGTGTGTGTGTGTGTGTGTAAATTACTGAGTATATGTATTAAAAACACAAATTAAACAGTATTTATTAATTTAACTATCATAATTTATTACAGGATTAATTATTTTACTATCATAATTCATTACTAGTTAAATAATGTTAATATAACACAATGAGGCACACTGTTATTTATATAAGCTCATAGTTCTAAAAATTCATTTAAGGCGGTGAAGAATAAACCATCCCTTACATATGGACATTTAACAGATAGCAAAGAACAGTATGAGAAAAAATCGGTGAGGTATAATATTATATAAAGGCGAAACTATATTCAAGCGATCTAGAAAGAAAAGAGAATCCAGAAGATCCGAGAGGGAAATAGCGCGATGCCCAAATTATCCCTCTCATCCCCAAATTTTCCCTCTCTCGAGATTCCTTAAGGGCTTTGTAAGTGTTGACAGACGTGAACTGATAACGCTGGCGTCTGTTTCGAGTTGATACACAAAGGAAGCCACAAGGAATGGCAATTTCAAGTATTTTTTAATGCTTTTAACTGATGAAAAATTAAGATTTATTGATTTAAAGGCACTTATTTATAGAAATTTGATTTAGTTTAGATGAAAGAAAAGTACTTATCTTAAAATTCCAGGCTTTTGGAGTATATCCTTACATTGTCCGCTGTTTTATTCTCGTCAGCATCGGAGCCGAAATTCATTGGAATGATATAGGTTTTGTAGGGGGAAAATAAACATTTTTCAAAGAAATTTAATTGATAATCACCAAGAGGAAAGGAAAAATTTTCACTTTTTTACGGAGCGCAGCGATCGTGCTGCCGCTTGCCTCGGTGATCACACACTCCGCTAAATATTTTGAAACGAAAGTAATGTATCAATCCGCCATTGAATCCGTAACGGCCAGAAATGTTTTGATTTCAAATCCCACTGCAGTTGAGGCTAGCTTTAAACTTCCGCGTTTAAACATTCCGAGTTTCAATGGTAAATATACTGATTGGCTTAATTTTAAAGATCTGTACATGGCGACAGTTCATACCAATCAGTCATTAGCGAAAATTCAGAAATTCCAATATTTGATAGGACTTTTAAAAGACGAACCAGCTGCTATTATTAAGCACATTCCGATTTCCGAAGCTACATATGATGAGGCTTGGGACAAACTGATGAATCGTTATGATAGAAAAAATCAAATTGTAATGTCGCTTTTCAGAACATTTCTTGAGCAACCCAAAATTACTAGCGCTGATTCTGTTAATCTAAGAAAACTATCTGATACATCTGATGAAGTTATCCGTGGATTAAAATCTCTTGGCGAAAAGGCTTCGTCTTGGCTAATTTATTTTTTGTTAGAAAAAGTCGATCCGGAAACGCGCCATTTATGGTCACAAAAAAAAAAAAAAAAAAAAAAAAAAATGGTGAAGAAGAATTTCCTACCTTAGAATGTTTTTGGAATTCTTAAACTCAAGGTGTGTTTCACTTGAAATGTTAAACACTCATAATAATGAAAAGCGAGTATCGCATAAAAATCAGTGCTCTGTTTCGAAGAATGTTTCACATAATAATAAAAATTCTGTTCTAAAATGTCAGCATTGCAATGGTTCTCATTTTTTATCAAAGTGTTATAAATTTAAAGGTGCAGATATTACGACTAGGAAAAATATCATTCGCAAGAATTTATTATGCTTCAGTTGTTTCGGAAATCATCAATTAAAATTTTGTTCATCGCAGAATGTGTGTTCTATTTGTAAAGCAAAACACCATACTTTACTGCATGAAGATATTAAAAGTAATAATGTAGTTGTGTCAAATTCATCTCCATCTGATGAACAAATTTCTAATTCAGACGAACAAAATAATATTTCGAGTTTTTCTATTCAGGGTCAGAGTACTTCATTTTTACCAACGGCGGCAGTAATAATTTACGATTCTGCTGGTCAAGGTCACGAATGTATCATTCTTTTTGACAGTGGAAGTGAAGCTTCTTTCATCAGTGAATCATTTATTCGACTATTAAATATACGCAGACAAAATGCTCGTATTTGCGTAAAGGGACTTGGTGGTTCTGAAGCAGCTTTGACTCCTGGTTATGTAAACGTAAAATTGTTTCCGAAATCTGAGTTGGAAAAAAATGATGTTTTAATACAAGCATATATTCTTAAAAAATTAACTTCGCATTTGCCTTCAGTAAAGATTGATAGCAAGACCTTGATTATTTGAATTCAATTAATCTTGCAGATCCGAATTTCAGTACGCCCAAACAAATAGACATGATAATTGGAGCTGACTATTTCTTTTCTCTGCTTCAGCCAGGGCAGATTGTTGGCTATAAAAATGTAATTGCGCCAAATACTATTTTTGGTTGGGTTGTATCAGGCAGAATTAAAACAGAAGGCAATACTCCGCATTCCATTAGTGTTAATCGCATTAGTTTACATATTGAGGATAACGTCGATGCAACACTTAAGCGTTTTTGGGAGTTGGAAGAATTAACGTTCCAAAATCAGAAATCAACGATTGAAGAAGAGTTTTGTAAAGCAAAACACCATACTTTACTGCATGAAGATATTAAAAGTAATAATGTAGTTGTGTCAAATTCATCTCCATCTGATGAACAAATTTCTAATTCAGACGAACAAAATAATATTTCGAGTTTTTCTATTCAGGGTCAGAGTACTTCATTTTTACCAACGGCGGCAGTAATAATTTACGATTCTGCTGGTCAAGGTCACGAATGTATCATTCTTTTTGACAGTGGAAGTGAAGCTTCTTTCATCAGTGAATCATTTATTCGACTATTAAATATACGCAGACAAAATGCTCGTATTTGCGTAAAGGGACTTGGTGGTTCTGAAGCAGCTTTGACTCCTGGTTATGTAAACGTAAAATTGTTTCCGAAATCTGAGTTGGAAAAAAATGATGTTTTAATACAAGCATATATTCTTAAAAAATTAACTTCGCATTTGCCTTCAGTAAATTATTACTGCCGCCGTTGGTAAAAATGAAGTACTCTGACCCTGAATAGAAAAACTCGAAATATTATTTTGTTCGTCTGAATTAGAAATTTGTTCATCAGATGGAGATGAATTTGACACAACTACATTATTACTTTTAATATCTTCATGCAGTAAAGTATGGTGTTTTGCTTTACAAAACTCTTCTTCAATCGTTGATTTCTGATTTTGGAACGTTAATTCTTCCAACTCCCAAAAACGCTTAAGTGTTGCATCGACGTTATCCTCAATATGTAAACTAATGCGATTAACACTAATGGAATGCGGAGTATTGCCTTCTGTTTTAATTCTGCCTGATACAACCCAACCAAAAATAGTATTTGGCGCAATTACATTTTTATAGCCAACAATCTGCCCTGGCTGAAGCAGAGAAAAGAAATAGTCAGCTCCAATTATCATGTCTATTTGTTTGGGCGTACTGAAATTCGGATCTGCAAGATTAATTGAGAAGCATTTTAAAGAAAATTATCGAGTAAACGGAAATGGCAGATTTGTTGTCCGACTGCCCATTTTCAGTAATGCTGAAGAGTTAGGCGACTCCAAACCTTTGGCTATTTCTCGTCTTCTATCCATGGAAAGAAAATTTGATTTAGATAAAGAACTTGGTAGGCAATACAAGGAGTTCATGCAAGAATACGAAACTTTAAATCATATGGTTCCAGTTGTTGAGAATGAAGAAAATAAGCAAGTATATTATCTACCGCATCATGCTTTTGTTAAACCAAGTAGCTCTACCACTAAACTTCGTGTAGTATTTGACGGTTCATGTAAACCTAAAAATTCAATTTCTTTGAACTCTGTTTTAGGGGTAGGTGCAACACTACAACGAGATATATTTTCAATATTGCTCAACTTTTGTATACATAAAATAGCTTTTTCTACTGACATAGAAAAAATGTACCGCCAGATTTTAGTAGATAATGAGGATCAACATTTACAAAGAATTGTTTGGAGAGAATCTGTTAATTCAGAAATGCAGACATATAAATTATGTACAGTTACATATGGCACTGCATCTGCACCATTTTTAGCAACACGCTGTTTGTGGCAAATTGCTTTGGATGCAGAACAGGATCATCCTCATGTATCTTCCGTTCTTAAAAATGATTTCTATGTAGATGATTGTTTATCTGGAGCAAACAATTTAGAGGAAGGGTTGGTATTTTATGGTTTTTGTGACGCGTCAGAATCTGCTTACGCTGCTTTTATCTGCTGTGTTCAACCAACATCTCACGACAGAAATGAAGTCAATTTGGTGGTTGCTAAAATTAAAGTTGCTCCCATTAACCAAGTGTCCATACCTAGACTGGAACTTCTAGGTGCATTGCTCCTTGCCAGACTAATCAAAGCTGTCCGTAAAGCCTTCTCCACCACTGAAATTTCCTTTCACGCTTGGACTGACTCTAAGGTTGTTCTCTGTTGGTTAGCAGCTCATCCTCGAAAATGGAAGCCTTTTGTGGCAAACAGGACTTCAGAAATATTAGATGCTATTCCCTATCAACAGTGGAGCTATATTTCGTCGAAACAGAATCCTGCCGATCTTCCTTCTAGAGGAATCGATTCTAAAGTTTTACCGAACATATCCCTACGGTGGCATGGGCCATCATTCTTAGCGTTCGACAGTTCAAAGTGGCCTCTACAATGTTCTGTCAGTAATGAGACTAACAGTGATGCAACTGTCTTAACTGAACAAAGGACAAAATCAATTTTTTGTACAACAGCTTATTTGACTAATGACACTCTGGACAATTTATTTCAGAACTGTTCTTCTTTATCTAAAATAGTTAATCTAATTTCCTTTTGTTTAAGATTTATTTCTAGGTGTAAAGAACGGGTCTTTGGTTCTGAAGATAATAGGTTAAAAAGTCCTGCAGTAGTACCTTCATCTAATGAAAGGCAAGCAGCTATGAAGTTGATCATTAAATGGATCCAGTTTGTGCACTTCCATAAAGATATAAAGGATCTCAAAAATAATTCATCTTTAAGTCCTAAAAGTGTTTTAAGCTCACTTTTTCCTTTTCTAGATGATGATGGTGTTTTACGGGTGGGAGGTAGGCTGCAAAATTCTGACTTGTCATTCAATGCTAAGCATCCCATAATTATACCAGGTCAACACAGGATTGCTTTGTTGCTTGTTAAATAATATCATGTAACTTATATGCATGCAGGGCCCAGTTTACTAGCTAACATTTTAAAGCAAAGCTATTGGATTGTAAATGGTAAGAAACTTATTCAGTCTTTTATCCATAAATGTATTGTTTGTCACAGATATAAATTGTCATATAATAATCAGTTAATGGAAAACTTGCCAAAACAAAGAGTAACACTTGAGAGACCATTTTTTATAGCACGGTATTGATTATGCCGGTCCTGTAATTTTGAAATGTTACAAAGGTCGTTGCTTTAAGACCACTAAATGTTATATAGCTTTGTTTTTATGTCTAGCTACCACAGCTTACCATATTGAGGTAGTTAGCGACTTAACTGCAGATTCTTTCATTGCTGCTCCTTGGCGATTTGTATCGAGGCATGGTACACCTCGATACTTATTTTCGGATAATGGTACGAACTTTGTTGGCGCAAAAAGAAAATTGTCCGAATTGCAAACTCTGCTACTTTCACTTAACAGCAATGAATTTATTTTAAATTATTTGGCTGAAAATACTATGGAATGGAAAATGATTCCACCTGCTTCTCCCCACTTTGGTGGTTTGTGGGAATCAGGGATCAAGTCCATAAAATTTCATTTGAAAAGAATGATAGGAGAGACAAAGTTAACATTTGAAGAATTAACTACTTTACTAACTCAAATTGAAGCTGTGTTAAATTCACGCCCCTTATCTAAAACTAATCACAATGATGTAGGTAATTTAGATGCTTTGACTCCATCACATTTTTTAACTGGGGATGTTATTACTAGCATCCCAGAACAGGATTTTTCTAATATTCCCAAACCCACTTTATTAAAACGATGGGAATTATTACAGCAAATGAAACAAGGCTTTTGGAAGAGATATTATAAGGAGTATTTAAATTCCTTACAACAAAGATACAAATGGAAGCAACAACTTCCAAATTTGTCTGTAGGTGATATTGTATTAATTAAGGAGGACAACATGCCTCCTGGTGTTTGGCCTTTAGGTCGCATTGTTGAAATCCATCCAGGAAAGGATGGCAATGTTAGAGTTGTTACAGTAAAAACTGTTCATGGTTATTTTAAAGGACCTATAGTAAAACTTTTACCATTGCCATTGCTTCGGGAATGATCTATTGTTAATGCAATGGCAAGGGTGGGAGTTAATGTTGGATGCATATTTAATATTTGCATTTCTTTTTTTTTTTTTTTGTATATTTTATTTCCTCACTGCTTAATTTTATGTTATGATTTTTGCAATAATCTTGTTACTGGCAACGTGCTTTATTTTACTATAAAGTTTGTGTGAATGGCAACAGTTGTTCATGTTTATGTTTCAGTAGAATAGCGTTCTTAGCCGCACTGCGCTGCAGGCAATATTTCTCTTACAGAATTTTATGTTTTAGAATAACAATAAAGTTTATTATACAAAGCTGATGCTTTTTAGTTCAAGGTAACTAGTATGGATGAAAACTCGTTGATTATTGAAGCAGTTTACTGATTTGGCTATAAATTAAACGATAGAGAAAAGATTAGAATCGTACATGCTGTTTAATGAAATAATTAATGTCGTATTAGATAATTAAACCTTTTGAACGGAAAAATGTCAATATATTGGGCAAAATTTAATGAAGTCAAAAATATAAGGGAAGCAATATTTTAAATAATTTACGTGGTTATTCAAATCTTTTCTGAAATATTCGATTACATTGTTAAGATCAAATCTAGCAGAAAGGGAAGAAAGTTTCAGGGAGTTCTTTCATATTTTTATAGACGAGTTTTGATTGTTATTCAAAGCAAAAGTTCAGGTTACATTATTTTAAGTGGATGCTGAATTTCAGCGTAAGATAAATGCAACTTCATTTTAGATTTAATCTGAGATTTGATTTTAGCTTTAAGTAATGTATCTAAAATCCTTGACTGCAGATTAAAAAAACTAATTAAAATTTTGATTCTGAAGATACATAAACCTTTAGAAATGGGGGGGGGAGGAGGAATGATTTTTTTTTTCCTTTTTAATGAAAACGAATGCAATGAATATTTTTTGTTCTTTATTAGTATGTTTTAAAAGTAAAATGAGTAAGCGTATCTATAAAAGTTTACTTCTAAATCTGCTTTTACGATTGAAATTTTGACGATCCTGAAAAAGAACATTCCTTTTCACTGTATGGACGGGAATAAATAATTTAAACGTTAAACCAGTTAATATATACACACACACATATATATGTAATCACTGTACATCAGGTGAAACACGGAGGTCATCATCCCTTATACACATATACACATATATATGTGTAGTATATGATAATATGATTTAGTTCCTTGAAGTAATTTGATAAGAGATGAGTGCTTGATTAGGGAAGATATTATTTTGCAGTCGCGAGTGGATTGAGCTTAGATCATCACTGAAAATAACGATTATGTAGTAGAGGATGCGGAGAACGTTTGAAGAACCAAAAAAGTCACTTGATAATCCAAATAGCTCTTTATTACTTGTTCATTACTCTATTAAATGGCACAGCATAATGGGGGACAGTCTGCACCCTACAATTTTGATAATGGCGTATTACAGTTTTAACAGAAGCAGCCGAGAAACAGATGTCCTTTAGCTAGCAAGCTAGGGAGGATTCTTGGATTGCGACGATATTTATAGTAAAATGTTTCATTAATCTGTTTGGCTAAAACTTATAGGCAATGCAGAAATTTAAGATGAAATAATGTGGAATTAGTTTTCAGATATGATGCAGTTTCGAGAAAATTATTTCTAGAGAGGAGTATTCTCATTTCAAACATTTACTCCCACAATTTCCGCAGTGTCATGATTGTTTATAGTTTTCAACACCGCAAATGTTGATGTGAGTTTGCCACTACAATACCACTTGCAATCTGTCTGCTTTTGAAAAGGCCACGAGTAGTTAAAATTTTTCATATTATAATACTTATTTTGTCTTCTTTGTCTTTTGTTCTTATTTTGTCTTTTATAATTTGTAATATTTGCTTCTTGAATCGCCAGAACATTGACGTACTCCTCAACGACTACCCTCCTAATTTCTGAAAATTTAGCGCAAGATAATCCTCCAACATCCCATTGCAGGACAGAAAAACAAAAGCTCTGTGCTCTGTTTGCTTTACTCTGAGCCGCCTTAGCCATATCTGCTACTCATTTAGCACCACCCAGGAAGCACGTGTGAATTAAGATTATCTCGGACGTGAGTAACATTGCAGAGCATCTTCGCATATACCCAGAACTAGATAAAGAGTCTCGTGGTGAGATAAGTAAACTGTACTGGAATGCCAGAGCTTTCATGAACTCCTCGTAAAAACTACATTTCTTATGTTCCTTTCCTTGTCGTTTACCTTTTTAACTTTTTACTTTTGTTTCTATGTTCATTTATTCTGATTCTTGCTTTAAATGTTTGTTATTTTTTATTATTTATGATTGTTCTTGTGTGATACTTGAGCTGTTTTATATATTTCGACTGATCTTTCCAATAAAGCCATATGTAACAACGACATTTCTAGACCCAAATTAAAAATGAGCATTTAAGAGGCTTTTTAAGTTATAATCTTGATTTGCATATTTTTAATCTTACACACACATATCTATCTATCTATCTATATAAATATATACATATGAAATTTTGCTTCAGGATTAATTTACAATTTTATGATTTTGTGAGCGAGAAACATGGAAAAGCAGCTATGCCCTTGCCGGTGTCTTCGCTACGTATCTTCCAGTTGCTAGATGGATGTGAAAATACCAGAAGAACATGGAAGGGCAAATATGACAATTATTTACATTTTAAATTTCAAGCATAATAATAATATTCAAAATATTTGTTTTAAATTGTACAATGCACTCGAGGTAAAATAACATACATGAAAACATTTTACAAATGTCACTGAATTTCACAAAAAATCAGAAATGAGATATGCAAATGAAAATAAAAATGAATACAGGAATATACCAATCTCGAGTTTTAAAATACTTTAAAATTGGCTGTTTTGAATAATATCGTTATGAGTCTTTTTTCATCGAGATGACAACAAATTCCTTGGAAATGAGTAGGATATTAATCAATTCTGCACTAATTCAATTATGTCTAATTTTAAATAAGAATGGTTAAACAGTAAACTTCGAGAAGATAAGAAAATGACTCGGTGTTATCTTTTAACGTAATCAGTCCAATAGTTCATGCCGATTTATTAGTAAATTTTTAGAACTTATAACCGTTCTCTGAATGTCTTTACAGTTATTTCAAAACAAATTAACCATATTGAGTTATAAAATACTCGAGGAAAAGTTATTTGAAGAAAGGAATCATAGACATGCTTAGAAAGAAGAATATATGAAGTGTCTGTTTGAGTAAATTTATTTAGATCCCAGCTCCAAAATGGAGATTAATACACTAAAGCACATGAATAATTTCTCAAAGTAAAATATTCTTGTAAAATATTCTTGGAATGAAGATTACAAGTTTCAGAGCAGAAAATAAAAATATAGATATACTACGTGATCAATATCTTAGATAGGCAGTAACTAATGAAGTTTGGGAGGCAGAAAGAAGCATAATTTTGCAAACACAGTTTTGCCTAAATGAATTTAAATGATTAATTAGACTATCTTTGGAATTTACGGATGAAGTATTATGGAAGTCAATACGTTATTTCAAAAGATATCATTCAGCAGGCGAATTACTTAGCAATTATAGTTCAATTTAAATATTTTCCTTTCTGCAGCTCCAGAAATTTAAAAAAAAACTGTTTTTTAAATGTTCCTTTTAAAGGGATCGAAGAAATATATTAAAAAGAACTACATGAAAAAGAAGAAAAGAAAGAAAGCTAATATGTCGTGAAACAACGCAAATGAAGAAGCAGTTTTCAAATCTCTTTCGACGTTAATTTAAAGCAATACTGAAAAATACTTTTTCAGATAAAAATAAAATTAAAAGTTAATGGAAGACATTCATTTGCATTGCAATAACACAAATGTTTAACGAAATTATAATATTTTAAAATGGATTTGTAAAACTTTCTTAAAAACATTCAAAATGTTTTTATGAATTTGAAGAAGTTTTAATGATTTATTGATGAGTTCATTCCTCCTAGTTTCGACAGAAAAACAGTTTTACGTTCTGTCTTTTATTTCCTCTTATTCTATTATATTTTTAGCTGTTGAGAATTATAAGTCACGTAATCAAGATACAGAAAATCAAGCTGAAAAATGTTTCGTTTTCCACCAACTCTCTTATGTATTTGAATGTGATGAAAAAACGGAAATGTTTCAGATTTTATATTTTCTGTAATGTAGAAAAATAGCTTTTCGTTTTCATAATAATAAAATAAGAAATAAAAACTTAATACGTTTAAGCAGCTGAAATAAGTAATGGTCAATTTTTTAAACAATAAAGGCATATATATCACATCCAAAGACACTTTTATATTTGATCTACCCGATTTTATTAATTCAAGTTTATATTTTTAATTGATTGTTTAAAAGGCTCCGAGTTAAAGCTTTCCATGAAGCTAATGTGAAGAATCTTTGGGTAGAGTTATTGTTACTGCATTGCGAAACCACTAACTTTATTTCATTTTTATTACTATATCAGGATCTGAAAAAGATCTGACAAAAGATTCCCGAGTGCAGTTCAACGTAGTTGGAAAAAAATGTTTAATTATTTTTCCTGTTAGAACCTGAAATAATTTTATGGTGCCGCACATAAAAATGATGGATAAAGTAGTTTTTCTCTTATAAGAATATAGATTTAGTTTCGAAATACAAACGGATTCAATAAATATTCAAGTAATGGAAATAGTTTTATGATCAGGTGCTATAATCACGTTTGTTACATTTTTAAGTTTTTAGACAGAAAAAGGGATCCACAGTTAAAGCAACTGTTGATTTAGCACTCAGCAGTGGGAGGCTTTTGTACGAAATAACTAAAAGTTATAAATCATGAATGTAATCTGCAAGTCCTTACATTCGGGGCAAAGACCAAATGTTCGAAGGCGGGCTTCGTGAACATGCATGTTCTTGAAGGCTTGTTGACAAACATGCTTGTTCAGCATACTGTAATTTGTTTTCAGTTATTTTCTGACACCCTCCTATTGAGAAGCCATTTCGTCTAGTTATATAACTTCACCAGTCTGTGTTACTTTATAAATTCTTAAATAAAGGCAGATTTCTGGAGTCGTGCAATTTGCTGTCGGGACTTTAAATCTTTAATCAGTTTTTTTAAACAGTAAACATATACTGTATATAAAGATAAAGGCCCCAAGAATTCAGGTGAGATGAGTCTGCTTCATAAATATATCACTGCTGGCATATGTGAATATTCGAAAGCAAATATTTTTACGATTGGAGATGCTAGAAAAAGTGATATTTATTGAGAAATGCGTGAAAATCTAACGTCTTCAAATGGCATCGGGATTTTTGGTAGTTCATGTAAGGTGCCAAACAAGCGAGCATCATTTGAATGGTGCTCAGAAAATTTTCTAGACAAAGCCATTATAAATAAAGTTTTGATACCAAAGGCACTGTCAATCAAATTAGGGTTTTATTTGCACTATTAACAGCTATAACAGCACTATTAACAGCTATTTAGTAACAAGATATTTAGAAGACAATGGACTAGGACTATATAACTAAGAAACTCCTTCAACAGCCGAAATGGAATAGCTATTCGACCTCCCCGTGATGCATCTTTGATCAGGAACAGAATCCGAATTAGACGATTGTTAAAAGGTTTAATAAGACACTACAAGAAAATTAGCTTCTTCGTGCTTGGATTCAGCAGCAGATTGCCTTTGATGGTAATTTCCAAGAAAGATATTATTTTGTGTCTCTTTGTACCGAGGTACTGATTAGTGCTTTTATGAAACTTGTAGAAATTTGAATTGAATGAATACAGCGACCTAGCCATCTAGTGGATGACTATGACTATTTGGTTTCGTTAAAATGCAGTTTATGTTCTGGATTGTATCCCAAATTCCAGGGTGAAACTTGTTATATCAGTAAATTTGCTGTAAAAAATATCAAAACAAGATGTAAATTTAGAAACGTATCCTATATTTTCTAAAGCATTTATTTTTTAATTTCTCAGTTATTAAGTGAAACTTCCTTTTTGATTTGATGACAAGTTAAAATTAAATGTCTTAAATGGTCAGCTTACTTCCTTGCTTGTACTCGAGAATATGAATTTTTAGATATTAAAAATCTCCTAGCTTTAAGACGATCTAAAAGTTGCTGTGTAAACCTTGCTGAATTTAATTCCAGAGGATCACTGCCCTTTAAAACGTTTATTGTAAGTTTAGAAGTGAAAGTTAGTAAAATAAAAGGATAAATTTTTATTCAAGAACAACATTGTCCTTTAAACGTTTCAGTGTAAACTTATAAGCGAAAGACAGTGGTCAAAAAAGAGGCTCTCAAAATGAATGTTGTTTTAGGAAAAGTGATCCAGTCATCGTATTCTTACGGGAAAAAAAAAAAAAAAAAAAAAAAAAAAAAAACTCCACATAGAAACGCCACAGCATATAACCAAAAGGCTAACAGAATATAACCGACCTGTATATAAGTTACGATCCATATAATAAGTCAATATATTTATGCTGAAAATGAAATTAAGGAAAATGTTATCAAGTTAGTTTAGTCTGATTTTAGAAAAGGAATACTTGGTGTGGCTATAAAGTAAGAAGTACTTGATGTGGACATAGTATGCCTAGGAATAAATGAAGAACAGTAATCTTACATGCAACGTGTAATTGTTTCTATTACAGAAGGAACCCTGCAGGCTAATGTACAAAGAGTGTACATTTGTTTCAAAATATTCTAAGATCTATAAATCGACATCAATCACTTTTAAAATGTAACTTTTAATATGTACAATATATACAGTTCATGGATCAAACATGGTGGTTCAGTTGACAAATAAATCTATATGCTTTCATAATCGAAAATCGAAATCAAATAGGAACCGAAGTGTTCCTAATCAAATAGTGTGCGAACCATCAGACATCCATCTATCGAGCTGCCGGTGGAGAGTCTATCGAAATTCAGAAGGCACGTCGCGTCTCGTTAACACGCAACGCTAGCGCCATCTATCAATTAATCAAAATAATTTCCACACACTCCCCACCTGAACTCTGTCAAGAGTTCACATCAATCAAACAAGAATCAAATTTATAGCAATAAGTATTTTAACATATAATTATAAAACAATTGATAAGTATATTAAATGAATAGAAAATATATTCAAACTATAATCACTATACTAAATTCTAAAAAAGGTATGCTATCATCAAATATAATTTGACACTCAGTAAATTTAAACGATTCTTAATCTAATCATATGAAACTAAATTATCAAAATAAACAATTGCATAAAACATGTTCAATCATATTCATATTATTAAACAATAAAAATTTTTTTTAAAGTTCTAAAGGATATAATAATTGAACTGGTCGTTTTATTATTGTTCCATCAGCAGTTTTTAGTTCACAAGAACGAACTTTGTTGTCACGACCACGAAAAACGTTTATCACTCTACCACAATTCCACAAAAGTTTGCACTTATTGTTGCCTTCAATTAATATAAAATCATCAACTTTTAGATCATCATAAACGTTAGGATTTTTTAATTGATGAGATGTCCGAAGATCCATCAAATATTGTTTTTTCCATTTAGTCCACAATTGCCTAACCAATAAATCTTGATAAATCTTTCTTTTGGTCGGAGGACTTGGTAGAGCCATCTTTAACAATGGAATTAAAGTTGATAGGTAATGTAGAATCTTTGTTTCCAAAAATCAAAAAATTGACTGGCTTCAGTGGCAACGGTTCCTTGTGGTCATTGTACAAATATGTCAAAGGACGAGAATTCAAAACAGCTTCCACTTGTGCTAAAACTGTTGACAATTCTTCAAACGTTAGTAAAGCTTTACCGAGAATTTTTCGTAAGCACTCTTTCACTGATTTTACTAATCTCTCGTAGAAGCCTCCCCACCAAGCCCCTCGTTCTATTATAAACTTCCAACTGATTCTTTCATTCGACAGAAAATCTTGGAATTTCTCATTCGACAATAGTTTAGAGAAATGTTCGAGTTCTTTTTTTCCCTTTTTAAAAGTTTTCGCGTTGTCCGAATAAATTACTCGACAATTGCCTCTCCTAGATGTGAATCTTTTGAATGCCATCAAGAAAGAATCTGTAGAGAGATTCGGTACAAGTACCAGATGTATGGCTCTAGTGATAGCGCATGTAAATAATGTTACATAGGCTTTTTGACTTCCTTCGATGTTTTTTACGTAAATCGGTCCAGCAAAATCTATGCCAGATACGTAGAATGGTGGTGTCTCATTGATTCTGTCTTCTGGAAGTTGAGAAGTGGTCTGGTCAGCAGACTTCAATGAATATCTTTTACAAATGAGACACTTGTTTATTATTTTCTTGATAAATTGACGTCCTTTTGGAATCCAAAAGCGACTTCGAATTTCAGCTAAGGTCGTTGCTACTCCTCCATGCATCATTTTAACATGTGCACTTTCTACTATCAAATTTGTTAGCCAGGAGTCTCTTGAAAGAATTGTCGGATGTTTTTTCATCATGTGACAAACTAGAATGTTCTAATCTTCCACCCGCTCTAAGTATCCCGTTTTGGTCTAAAAATGGGTTAAAAAAATATAAGGATGATTTCTTTTCGACTTTATTCGCTCTCTTCAGAGACTCGATTTCTTTGGAATAAAAACGTTCTTGTTCAGATCGAATCCAATAATTTTCGGCATCTACTATTTCTTCAGTCGTTAATGGACCTGTCAAATGGTTTGTTTTCCTAATTTTACCGATGAATCTCCTTATCCAACCAGTTATTCTCAACAATCTTCTTAAATTACTATATTTTGAGATGTCTATAAGCCTTTCTTCAACTGCCGTGCATACAAATTCATAAATATCATTAATATTTTTGCGGTATTCTAATTCTTCTTCAGTGACAGGTTTCTCTTCATTCTGTCGAGGCCACAACTCAGACGACATTCTAAGCCATTCTGGTCCTTGAAACCAGATAGGATTGTTTTTCAAATCTGGAAGTTTAGCTCCTCTCGAAGCCAAATCAGCGGGATTACATTTACCGGGGCAATAATGCCAATTTTCTGGGGATGTCAAATTTTGTATTTCCTGAATACGATTTTTAAAGAAAAGCTTAAATTTCTTTGCACAGTCTTTTATCCAGAAAAGTGTGATTTTTGAATCAGTCCAGAAAAAACAAGAAAATTGTAACTTCAAAATTTTAGTGATGCTTGTGCCTAATTTGGCTGATAAAAGAGCTCCCATTAGTTCCAACCTAGGTAAGGTGAGTGGTTTTAAAGGCGCTACTCTAATCTTTGAAGCAACAAAAACCGTATATATTTGTTCATTGCTAGAAATTATACGTAGATACGCTACTGTACCATATGCCCTTTTGCTAGCGTCAGAAAAACAGTGCAGTTCAATCCGTTCCACATCACTATTACCGATTGCAGAAAAATAATATCGTGGAATACCGATTTCGTCCAAATTGGAAACTTCTTTGCACCATGTTTTCCATACAAAACATAAATTTTCTGGTAGTTCATCATCCCAATCTAAAGCAAGTGCCCAAATTTGCTGCAATAAGATTTTGACTCTAAGTACAAACGGTGATAATAGACCTACAGGATCAAAAATTCGTCCTATTGCTTGTAGGACGAAACGTTTAGTATTAACTTGTTTTGAGATAAATGTTATCAAATTTTTTACATCAAAGTAAATTATGTCACTTTGGTTGTCCCAAGCGACTCCTAACACTTTCAATGGAGGATTTCCAGCTTCCGAATCATGACTAGATTCCTCGGATTCAATACCTTCTTTAATCCATAATTCGCGCAGTTCTTGAGAATTGGTGTGCCATTTATGTAGAATCATACTAGCATCTCTAAAAATGCTGACGCATTCTAAACTGGTATTGAAAGCAAGTTCAACGTTTTGGTGTCCTCCAATGATGTCATCTACATAAATGTGATCATTTAGAAATTCGCAAGTGGCAGGGTAGGTTTTCTCATATTGTTTCAAATGGTATTTAATGGTTGCAGCCAGTAAAAACGGACTGCTATTTACGCCAAATAACACACGTGTGAACCGATAAGTTATAAAATTTTGTGGATCATCGAATGGGTTTTTAGTAAACAGAAAACGCGTTACATCTCTGTCCTTCTCATCTACTTCTATCTGAAGAAAAGCCTGCTTTATGTCACTTGTAAATGCTACAGGATGAAGCCTGAAGGCCAACAGAAGTTCAAGAATGTCAGGATACAAATTTGGACCAATATGCAAGCAGTCATTTAACGAGATTTCACCAGGTCCATGTGAAGACGCGTCGAATACGATACGTAGTTTACTAGTAGTTCGATCACTACGAACGATTTCTCTCTGAGGCAAATAAAATGTGATTTGAGATTCACTATCAACAGTGTCTGGAACTGGTTCAATGATGTTTTGTTGTAAATAATCTTGTAGAACTGTTTGATACGAATAAAAGAGTTCAGGGTTATTCTGAAATCGCTTTACAAGTTTCTCAAATCGTTTCAGCGCAATCGCTTTATTGTCATGTAACTCATATTTTCTATCGGACTTCCATGGCAGCCTAACCTTGTAACGAGAATTTCTGTATAAAATTTCCGATTCGAATTTTTCCATTATGGTATTGTCTAATGGGTCGGATAATTCATTTTCATGTTTAATTCCTAAACTTTCAAGCTCCCAAAATTTCTTTATCTGATCAGATATTATATCTTCTTCAACTACGATATTAAAGGCTGTGGAAGTGTGTGTTGTACCTTTAGTGTAACCTAGCAGAGACCAACCAAATAACGTTTCAGCAGCTACTAAATGTTTGTTTAAACGCTTAAGTTTCCCAGTTACTACATCATAATAATGATCAGCTCCTATCAAAAGAGTAATTTTTTCTTTGCAATCCCAAGAATCTGCGAGTTGTAAACCTTCTAACTGTTTGCCTAAAATGTGTCTATCCAGATTAGGAGGTGGTAAATCAGAACTTGAAATTTGTTCAGTCACGAGAGCTTCAATTTCGATTTTCAAATTCGGTGTTTCCTTGTTCTGTAATTTTATCTTAACAACGTCAAATGTTTTTCTAATGGGTGTTTTATTTCCAAACGTAAATACCGAAAGAGTCTCTGTTCGAATAACAGGAAGCTTCAATTTATCCGCGATTTCTTTTCTTAGGAAGGAACGCATACTACCTGAATCCAGTAGAGCTCTAATTAAAACCGACTGCGTAGTTGTTCGAAGTGTTACGCAACAAGTTTGAAGTGAAATAGTTTTAATTTTGCTGCGTGAGAATGCTGAAAGAACATGCGAATCTTCTATACTTTTATTTTTTTTTCATTTCGTTCTTTCTCAGCGCGAAAGCATATTGAACGGTTATGTCGACCTTTGCACCTGGAGCAGACGAGATCGCTTCGACACTGCTTTAGGCGGTGGTTTAATTTCAGGCAAAGGTAACATCGGGAATGTTTACGTAATAAATTTCTCTTCTCATCAACTGTCAGTGATTCACAGTATTCAGTAACATGTTTGGATGTATTACAAAACAGACAGCAATTAGTATTTTTGTTTTCTTTAACCGGCGCCAGCAGCTGCTGAGTGGAATGGACGATACTTCCCTTCCCACCCTTCTCTTTATAAACACAGGAAGTGCTTTCTGATTTATGAGTGGAGAGCAAAAGATGGCTTCTCTCGCGACTTTCCAATTCTAAACGAACAAAGTGCAATAATTCGTCAACATTAAAAAAGGATGACGAATCCGTTTTACGATTGAATTCTAAGGTTATATCAGACGGCAGAGTTTTCATTATGGCTGGAATCAACATATAACTGTATTTATCCGGTGTGACTTCTAATGATTTCAAGCTGCGTATTTGAGTTTCGATAGTGTCACAAAGTTTGCGAAGTTTTACAGTGTCACTGGATTTGGTTACTGGGGTAAGATTCAGGAGTTTTTGCATGTGTGAGTTTATAATTATATCTTTTCTGCCAAACCTGTTTTTAAGTATTTCGACAACTTCATCGTAATTTGGTTCCGAAATGCAAAAGCCTTCTATCGCGTTTGCGGCGTTGCCGCATAAGTACGATTTTAAATAATTAAATTTTTCGATCTTTGTTAAAGATTCATTATCATGGATTGCTACCTTGAAAGAGTTCCAAAAACTTGTCCACTGGGTGTAATCTCCATAGAATTTAGCGATGGTTAACTTTGGCAGACGCGTACATTTATTGCTTTCGATTTTAGATATAGTTTCGTTAAGAGAGTTTTCATTATCCGAATTTGTTACTTTATTAAATTCTTTCAATTTTTCTTTGCTCTGAATTGCCATAACTGAATTTTCTCTTCGTATTCGATACAAGATAGAATTTCTGTTTCAAACTCTTCTGCCTCTGATTTCATGTCCCGCTCTATCTGAGCATCTAACTCACTCAGAGCTTTTGATTTCGTGATTAATTGATCTAAATTTTCTTCTAATGTATTTGTATCAATTTCTTCTTTATTCAACTCCGATTCGATTTTTTTTAGAATCTTGGACACGGTGGTCCTGATAACTTTGCGTTTCGATTTTAATTTAACAACAGACTCTTCCGCCATAGTTACTCTACAAATCAGAAAGTTTAGCCTTACCTTTTTTGCCGACTTCGCACACTTGCAACGTGCTAAATCCAATTCTTGACGGTCTAATGCACCAGCTGTTTCAAAATATTCTAAGATCTATAAATCGACATCAATCACTTTTAAAATGTAACTTTTAATATGTACAATATATACAGTTCATGGATCAAACATGGTGGTTCAGTTGACAAATAAATCTATATGCTTTCATAATCGAAAATCGAAATCAAATAGGAACCGAAGTGTTCCTAATCAAATAGTGTGCGAACCATCAGACATCCATCTATCGAGCTGCCGGTGGAGAGTCTATCGAAATTCAGAAGGCACGTCGCGTCTCGTTAACACGCAACGCTAGCGCCATCTATCAATTAATCAAAATAATTTCCACAACATTAAATGGTAATGTACAATATTCTAGTATTATTAATCCTCAAAGAATGTAAAGTTTACACTCCCTTAACATTAATAACAAAGAAACTGTTAAAAATGAATTGATTGGGCAATTTGAATTTGAAACTATAATGTCTGTACGAAAGTAAGTACGAAAATATGTGGGTATTCTCTTGTATTTAGTTCTACTGGTGACAGGCATTAATACGCACGAAATGTCAGATTTACTGATGGACATGATTGTACGGCGAGGTTTCTACAATGTACTTGTGTCTCAACTGACGAAGACTGCATACTTTACGGAAAAGACGAAGAAATGAACAAGACTTTCATTATGAGACGCTTGGCGTTTCATGAAGTTTCCGCGGTTGTCAGACCTGCAGCACTAGAAAGCCTGATGAAGAACACTTTTCTTTCCAGTAATGTAAATGGAATTTAAACTGTTATTGGAGATAAAAATGAGTGTGAAGCTCGAAAGACAATGAAAGACAGAATTTAGTATTCCACAATCATAACGATTTTACAGATTATGCGGTAATGTTGGGCTGGAAAAAAACTTCGTGATGTGAATAAAGGACGACGCAGCAGGTTGAGAACAAAAAACAACGAGCGAGGGAACTGTGGAGTGTCTGTTGCTGAGCTTTCACAGAATCTCAGAGAAAAGCTACCGATATGGATGATACTTGTAGAAGACATGAGACTAAATTTCCTGTACATTCTTTCTTGCGGGATTTACATCTGCTGTTTATCTGTCTATTTTGCTACTGTACAATGCTATAGACTATGTATTGCTATGAATGATGGCCATTTTGGATATCTGTAAATTTAATATCTGTGAAACATAAAATAAAATGATCACACATGCTGTTAGTAGCGTTTACATCATCAAAATTCAGAAAGTCTAAATATCATTTTCGGACGCACTTTAAGTGATTTAATTTAACAGCTTTTTGAAAACTTGTAATGCCCTATATTATTTCTTACATTATCATCATAATCAAAGAAAAGTTTTTTCAAAATGTGTTAAGAAATTAAAAAAACAAGCTTAATTTTAATTGCGGGAAGAAGAAGAATAGACTTTCCAAATAACTGAACTTCTAGTTATCTGGATTACTGTCGCAATGGATTTCACAGCCAGTTTCTAAATGTTTTTCCTAATAGTTAAAGATGTCAAATTGTTTTATTAAATAATATTTTTCGATTTATTTCATTCATTAGAATTCGATCCTTAGAATACCAACTTCGAACAGAAGGATAGCTCTTGTAAAATCTCTTTTTTACTTCTGTGAAATTAGTACTGAACCTAGGAAATAATATTTTTATTTCTATCAGAATTTTTATCGTAGCTTCGATATATAAATTATGAAAACTTATTCATTCCTTTTTCCTGTGATTGCAAAGCTACTTAACACATTTTCTCAACCTTTTTTTTTATCTAAAATAATTGATCATTTTCTGACATCGCTCATAATCCTTTCTCGAAATATTTTGTTTCTTTCAGTAAAGACTGCGAAATACGGTTCGGTGTCTTCCTCCTGTGAGACAATAATTTATTAACACAATATTATAAACACGTTAATCAATTAAAGGATACTAATGCGCTTGTCACTTTGATTAAGTAATGGATGCTATTTTTAAAAAGCACTTTATTATCCATTTTCTGTTTTTTGTTCTAAAAATTTATTCTAATACTTTAAAGTTCAATAGGCGTAGTATTACTCTCAGTTAATCCCAATGACTTCGTGATATTTCGAATTACGCCTCATTTTAATTAAATTACTAACATTTCATATTTTATTAAAGCTGTAAAAAATGTCTTTAAATTAAAACAACTTTGTGCTTAGGACATAAAAGTTGTTACTCTTTTACAGATAATAAAAACCATTCCATTTTGGTACATTTATTCTAATGATAATGTGTTTTTTCTTCTTGTGGAACAATACAATAATTAATTTGAGAGATTTCTGGAATATTGTAATTTGCATAATACTTTTATCATTTCTATGAATAATGCGACTTATTTTAAAATAAATTTAAGAAAATCTAATTCGAAAGCTTAAATTATACTAATATGAATTGACACAAATTACAACAAATACACTAACTGATACTTAATTAGGCTTAGTTTCATTCTATTTATATGCAAACTTCTTTTTACACAATTTTAACTTGACACAGAAAGAGAAAAAATCGAAAAGTCCAGTTTTCGTTTTGCACAGTTTACTTTAATCTGAAAGAATTATAATAACGATTTTTTAAAAATCTGAATTTGAATATTAATGTCAAAAATATTTTTATTCCAGAAAAGTAATCCTGTAAACTAAACTTTCAGCAAAAATGTCTCTTATAGGATCATATTTTTAGAAGTAGACTTAAAGTTGAAATGTTATTGAATAGGTATTATAATCATTAAAATATTCAAAGAAAAACCTTCATTAACATAATTCGAATACCACAAAGAACATTTCTCCATTGAAATATGAATACCCGCTTAAAATGTTTCAAGTAATAAAAGAAATTTAAATTCCAGTCCACATAGATGATTGCATTGTCCGAATGTGATGACAAATAAAAATTTAATCATAAAGTTTTGAGTGCCAGCATTTCTTTTATTCTTTTGTGCTCTTAGATTAAAGATATTTTAATTTATTCATTAAGGATAAAATTAAGTCACCAGAGTTACGTAAAATAAATTATTTTTATAAATTTACGGAATATAAAGTGTATTCAAATTAACAAAAACATTATTAAGGTTTGATTTAAAGACTTATGAGATTTACTTAAAACAATTTATTATTTGCTTTATTTAAAGGAATCTGACCATATGGAGATCGAATTAAAGATTCATTTAAATAATTAAGATTTGACTGAATCAATGAATTGTTTATACTTTGTTTCCAAGCTCCGAGATTATCTCCGAATTATTTCATATGCATCATATCTTTTCTTTGCATAGCTTTCTGATACATGACTTTTTTTCGGAAAGTGAAGACAGAACTGAATATATACTATCTCGTTTCAAACAGTTAGTAGAAAGAGAAGATTAAACGATTAAAATAATTACAATCACCTATATCACAGAAAAGAAATGCACAATGCTTAACATCTCTTTTACAATATAAAGTAATCTCTCCCCGAAAAGGCTAGAGAACATGTTTCTTTTATTTGACAGAAGATAAAAATGGATTTGAAACATTCTACAACCGCCATCTTATATTGATATAAAATTTCCACTGAGGTTTCCCGTTTCAGCCATTTGTCCAAAACCCGATGTTGTTGATATTTCAACAATAAAAAATTTATTTTTTCTCTAGAAGTTTATCTTTTATAGAAGAAGTTTCTTATTGCATTAGGAAAAAGGAACACTCAGAAAATAAAAAAAGTACTGAAGTTAATACAAGATCATATTAATATTTTTCCGGGAAAGGTATAAAATTTGGAATATTTTTACACAGCTTAAGAAATGTGGACATTTAAATAAGCTATATACGTATTTCTGAGACGTTAATATCTATAACATCATACGAATTTAAAGCAATCAAACTTACTGATACTCAACATAATTTCTTCAGATGCACAAATCATGAGTTAGTTTGGAGAAATGGTTATTATTCAACGTATAAATAACGCAGAATTCTTGAATCAGAGGAAAAGCTTTTGTGAGCCTTCTTCTTCTTTCTCACCCATTGCTTGTTACACCTCCTTCCTGCATGAACTGATTTACCAGCTTCGGTAAGCCGCATCTGCTTTGCGGCTTGTCTGTTACGTGTATTTAATATTTAATACGACATGAACATCTTGTTTTACATTTCCGACCAGCTGCAAAATTGATCTCTGTTACAATCTCAGTTTTATATAGCCAAGTTGACGTGTTAATAAATATATTTATTTTAAACATTTACCTTATCATTGCTGTAGTCAGGACAGGACAATAATAACATCTGTCTTCACAATTCAGCAACATGGCACATAATTTTTTAAAGTGAAAAATTTTACAAATATTTCTCGATATTTTAGTGTTTGCTTGGTAGTGGGCGATGTTAAAAATTTTGCGACAGAACTTTAATACAAAAAGCGCATGTATGAATTACTTAGGATATTTTTCCAAATGAGAACATCAAAGATATACTAAAGAATTTTAGTCCTTTTTAACAGTTTGTAGGGTTTATATTTATTTTAACTAACATTTATTTTAAGTTTAAACTATCTTTCCTGTCAAGCCTTACTTTCCCCTGGAACTGCCAATGCCAGAGTATATAAATTTTAGTTGAACGCGCAAGGATTCAAATTATCAGCGGAAGTATTCTGAGTTAAATAGAAAGGAAACGAGTTCGAGGTGTGCTGTTCTTACTTCACGAGCGCGGAGGTAGTTAGCCAGAAATTGAAGAACCCCGCGTTTCGGCCTGTGTGCTTGCCTTGAAGAATTGTTAATCGTTCAACGTGATCTTCAAGTTTGCTGAATTAGCAGCGGTATTGTAAAACGCGGTGAAGTTAGTTACTTTTAGAGAGCCTCGTAGTTAGAGTCTTGTTATTAGTTTCTTTTCAGGTTCTTATTTTTATTTTACCGCCAAATTGGCGTAGTTTGTGAGCGTCAAGAGCACGCATTTGTAATTTATTACGTTGAATAAAAAGGGACTTAAACCCTTAGCAAGACTCTGTCATTTATCCAGTTTCAACAGTCACCTATTGGTTGCGTGCAAGTTGGAGGCGCGCAACTCTACATGTTATATTTTTCTTCTAAATGAAACAACAATTAAAGTAAGAGAAATGAGAGAATAGAAGATACGAAAAATAGAAAAGAAATATAGTTGTAAAAACCAATTATACTTAGATTTGTTTGAATAAATGGTCATTAGTAGAAAGGCCGAACTATAGCCATTTTAACTCATTGTAAGCTATTTTTAATTCAAATAGATGTCCAAGTCTATTTTATGAATTTAGAATGTACTTTAGAAATAATTTCTTATTACTTCATTAGAAACTGCAAAAATATTTATAAATTACTATATTTGCTATCTTAATGTCATCCAGTAAAATAACAGAATCCTAAACATTTTATTATTCTACATTATTCTATAAAATGACTTTTATAAGCCAATTTTATTAATTTAAGACAGTAATCTGAACTCTTCTGAATTGCTTCATTAATAAATTATTTAAAGAAAATTCTAAAAGTTTAACTTCACTAGAATATCAACTCAAATACAATAAACTCCGTTTTCCCACTAGTAATTTTTTGCATGATTAAATCGCAAGTTCCAATCATTTTCCAGCCAAAATTACATTCTGATTACTTGCCACCTGCGTCAAAGGACTCGATGATATAAAGTATCACACAAGATGTAGTGAAGAAACTAAAAGAATCTCATAATTAAATTAAGATTTTTTACGACATTCCAGAAAAGAAAAATTTCACATAGGTTGGGCATCCGACTTTTACACTTCATTTACTTCGGTTTTCTTATTAGTGAAATACTTAATTTTCTCTTTAGTTTTAGTTATCAAAGCGGAGCGTATTATTATTTTTTTCAAATAAACCTTTTTATTGCTAGACTAGGAAGATTCGATAGGGTACGTAAACTTTTATGAAGGGATCATACTGTGGAAAGTTACATCCTGTTGCGACAATGACTGCAAAAATCAACATTTCGCAAATGAAAACGTTGTTTCATCTGGTAATGGGAGTAAAAGGCGGACATTTTATATGCTAAAGCTAATTTCTGCTAAAGAAGGGTGGTCGTTTAAAACGCGCCAAAATGATGAGATTAATGATGATTAGAAAAATATACTGCTGTTCTAGCATTAGAAAATAATTACAATTCTAAAAGTTTCAAGAAGATTAATATTTAATTATTGTTTCAAACTTTAAATTTATACTGTTAGATGAAGTGACGATTCATGGAAACCATAAATTTCAAGAAGTGGTAAACTAATTGGATCCAAAATGCAATTTTAAATTTACTTAAATTTAATAATTTAATTTTTAATGAGTATTTTAATTAAACCTGTTACTCTTCTATGCCTACTGGTAAGTCACCAAATTTTTTGATTTTGTGATTGTTTTTTAACACTTATTTTTTATGCACGCTAACTTCGTACAGAAAAAATTTGTATATGCAAATGTTTTCAAAAATAATAAAATTGCTTATCAAATAAATAGGAAATACTGCAGTTAATAAAACAACGAAGTAGGCCAAATAATAATATTTAAAAATAAAAACATTTAGATGAGTTTACATTTTAAATAAGTATTTAATCATTAAGCAAAAAAGATACAAAACAAAAGAAATGGAAATAAATTTAATAGAACATTTATGTCATAGGCAATATCATCATAGAGTGGATGGGTTTTGTGAGAAAAATTATATTTAGCTCTTCTACTAATAGAAGAAAGAGGAAAATAACCATCTAACTAATAATAATTCTGATAACTGCTATAGCAACCGTAGTTTACAATGAAAGGGAAATAAAAGACTAATGTTTTCTACTATGGAGAAAAAAGGCTAACTTGAAACAAGAGGGAAGCTGTTTAAAGACCGAACAGAAAAAGTTAAATATAAAACTGTTAAACAAATAGAGAAAATATTTATGAAAATGAAAATATTGAACTCATATCAGTTTGCTAGCTGAAGAAATGTTCTGAACAGCTTTGAAAAAAGAAAGTTTTAAATTATGTTTATGATTCTATTAATGCTAAGCAATGGTTGATTTGTGAGATTATTTCTTCCAAAGTAAATTTCATGTTCTTAATGTAAAATTTTGCTAGTTTAATGGATAAAATAATATTACCAGGAGCGATGGATGCACGAAAAAATAATGCTATTTATAGAGAATTTCATTCGAAAGCAAAAGTGGCGAATGATTTCTCAGCAAATGGCGAAAGGGCCTGATTATAACATAGCCGACGAATATGAAAGCGATTCTTAATACCAGAGAATATGAATTTATTTTATTAAACTACTGCCATTTTAAATAGAATAAAGTACAAAAATCGGGTAATTGATCTTTGCCATATTCCTCAAAGGCATTAAAATGAATAATTGCAGAAATTATCCTTCCTTCTTCTACTCTCTGTAAAAGATTTAAAAAGATTTTATCTTAATTAATACAACAGAAAATTAATTTTTAGTCGTGATGTTTTCGGAACAGGAACTTTGCACTGAGTTAAGCTTTTATCAACTTCTAAATTCATTCCGAAACTTTTTGATCGCCTTGATAGTGACGAAAATATTGAAGAAAAGGCTATGCACCATGAAAGCAGATAATTTTATATAATATAAATCACATTACCGTCTTTATGTGGTAGGTTTCAAGATTTTAAGAACTTAAAATGCGATTAGAAGTCATTTCCTGAGAGGTTAAGGAAATTAATCTTTCAGACACGTAAATAATCTTTTAATTTTTTGATATAGTACCAGTAAGTTCTGTTTGCTAATAGATAACTGTTGCTAAAGAAAAATTTCACTTCCTTTTATCTGAAAGTTGAGGAACTTAACAGTTATGAATAGCAATAGGATTAAAGTTATGAGTGGATGTAATTGGATTATGGACTATAAGAGGATTTGAAGGATTATAACTATTTCTTAAGGAAAAAACAAATTAGCACAAATGCAGTCAAACTCGGATATAGTGAACCTAAATCATTCATCTTTGCCAGAGTACATGCGAAATGTACTCTAAAATTTCGGTTTATCGTGGACATTTATGTTGTCGTTTATAATGAAAAAAAAAAAAATAAAGAAATTAAAAAAATAATTCTTCTGAAAGCTTTACAAAATATGTTAAGAGCAACACTGGAGTTTACTACGCATTCATTAAGTGCACAAAAGGGCAAAAGAAAGTTGTTCAATTCCATAAATTTTGGTGTCTAGAAAGGTGAAAACACGCATAACACTATAGTTAGTAAGATTAGGGGTAAGGAGTATTCTTTCGTGCTGAGGAACGATGTATAGTGCCTGAGGAGTACGCAATTACTAAGGATTGATATTAGTTCTATTTTTTAGTGATATCTTCAAGAGTAATGAGCCTGGACTATGTTATCAACCAGCTCAGAAAAGGCATTCATAGTTTAAAGGCTAAAAGTATGCTGCTGATAAAATGTCACGAAGAACACTGTGAATATGTGTAACATGTCAGGATCAGAGAAGAGGAAGCTGCTACTAATTCAAAAGGAGATATTCTAAAAACGTCAAGTAGCTCCTGATGAATTAGTCAAAAATAAGTATTTTTTTCACAGAAAACAGTGCGACGTAACACTTTTTCCAGAATATCTTGGGTGTAATAGTCAGCTTCCAATAAAACGAAGACAAATTCTTTGTTTCGTGGACAATTGTCCAGCTCATCTTCGCTTTGAGAAAAGGTTAGTCTTTCAATCCAGGAATCAAGTGGGACTAGCAGCTTTACAAATATGTTACAGAACGCAAGTAACACTAAAAATGCTATGCTAGCCGAAAGTAACGCTACCGCCGAAAACCAACATCATTGTATACAGGATAAGACCATGTCCCAAGTGATTGTGTCAATATGACTAAGCGCTTCATTGAATTTAAACCTTCCAAATCAGTACTGAAAGCCTAAATAAATATTTCAAATGCTGCTGTAAAGCGTGGGCGAGTGTGTAAAAAGTTATGTTACTGAACCTTTAAAAGAAAGCTGGTTTGATTATTGGACATGCAACATCAGAGAGTTTCGGGGTTTTTAACCAATTGCTTGAACATATCAGTGCGAATTTCCCGAAAGTTGAAGATTTCATCGACGTTGACTGTGAAGATAATTTTACGAATTTTCTACATAGATGGATAATTCTAGAAAATTATATATGAAATTGCTCAATTTTTCTGTATAATGTAACATGAAAAACTGAGAGAAACGATGCTCTGCCGGAAAAATAAGAATACAGGAGCAAGTCTATTTAACATTTAGTAAATGGCTATCTGGCTAATTCGGCGAGATATCGCCAAACTGGCAACGGTTTTGGCGAATACATTTTATCAATAAATCTGGCGAAAAATCGCCGAAAGTCGCCAAACTTGCCACAATTTAGGTCTGATCCCTGTGTAACTGTAATGAGTATTGTAATTGAATAACTGTAGTTGAAACTCTGAGTAACTTTAACGGCATTCGGCTCTCATATTCCTTGCAGTAATTTCGAGAAGAAGAAAGTACTAGAAATATCTCGGTGGTTGGGTGAAAACTATATAAGACCGAACACATCATCAGTTTCTACGTTGTTGTGAGTTGCTAGTTTAGCGTGAGTTCGGAGTACTGAGATGTCTCCGGGTTAGTTTCGGTCTTTAGACACGCTTTTGATTGGGTTGTAGTTAACGTTTTTGGTAGTTTGAAATGTAACTACTGATTGTACTTTGTGGTACTGTTGACACTTGCACGATTATTTCTGTGAAAATTTCCAGAAATCTAAAGCGTTTCTTTTGATAAAATAAATTTTATGAACCTATCATCGGACCTGTGTGAATTCAATCTATTACGAACCCATAGGCACGCAACAATTTTTGTTGTCAGAAGTGAGATTGAATGCTAGTGACAAAAACCAAGGAAGAGGAACTAAAACAGCTCATGACTGCATTTGCTGCATTCCAAGGAAAGGTGAAACTCGCCGTCAAATCTGTTAAAGAATAGATGAAAAGCTGGACAGGATTCCGTAAAAGAAGAGATGAAATCTCTCAAGTAAAGATGAAAGCTGGTGAAGAGGAAATGAAAAGAGATATTACCTGCAGAAGTAAAAACGAATTCGATGCTATGAAAGACGGAATAGGCATGGTTGAAGCTAAAGCTCGAGAAATTGAAGAAGTTTCTTCTATCGAAAAACGAATCGAAGAGAGGGTTTCTGAGGTCAAACAACAAATTGATTACAGAGTTTCTGCTGTCGCCAAAGACGCTGAGACTTTAAAGTTGATAGCGAAAGCAGGAAGCAATTCTTATGTTTTAAAAATTTTCTCATGCCTTCTTGTCCCTCTCTAAAGATATCTAAATATGATGCTAAGACTTCTTGGCAAGTGTATAAAACACAATTTTCTACAGTGGCAGAGGTAAATGGCTGGGATTACGAAGTTAAGGCCTGTCATTTCGCCACTTCTCTGAGAGCAGACACAGGTAAACATATCCCAGACCCAGACACATATCCTTCAAACTCTTCTCGAAAAATAGAGGCTAGACTTTGAAGCTCCAACCGGCGCATTGCAGTTGCGCTTTGGGAAGAAGTGTTTAAAAGACTATAGCAGGCTTAAATTAAAATACCTTCAACGGAAACCCACGGAAACACTCCAGGAGCTCACCGTGGATGTTGAAAGGCTGTCTCATATCGCTTTTCGGACTGTTCATCAGAAACAAGAGAAGTCCAGCCCCTGCCGTACTTCATCGGGGATCTTGAGATACAGAAAGCTCTGCAAATGGCGGATGCCAAGGATTTAAAAAGCGATCTAGTGTACGCCAGGAAATTTGAGGCAGATCAGCAAACAACTTGTAGAGACAACCACCCAACCAGAGCAGCTCAAGTCCGAGAGACAGTGGATCATGTAACTGCTTGTCAAGACGATTTAACCAGGCAAGTCAGACAGATTATCAGAGATAAGGAACCGATTCTAAAGTGCTGAAACTGCGGTGGTAAAGGCATGTACGGAGGAAATGCAGAAAACCCCAGGAAAAGGAAAATAAGAGCATTTCCCAGCAAGGACACTGGAAAGAAACAGGAATTTCCTTTAGGGTATAATGAAATAACTCAAAAAATGTTAGACTCCACGAGGAGTACTAGTAGCCTGGGCACACATCGACCTATTGAGGAGCTTTATCCCGGTGAGAGTTGCCAAAGTAATTGATAAGGTAAAAGTCATTAAGAAAGGTGAAGTGGTTGCAGCATATATTGAGTGACCTGCTATAAACGAAACAGTAACCCTCCAGAATCCGTGTCCTCGGAGAGCCTAACATCGGAGTTACTGCACAATGTACAACTAAGTAATGAAGAGAGAAATGCTTTAGAACATGCCATTAAAGAATTTCAAGATATTTTCTCCCTCTCGTCTTCTCACGTAGGTCGAACCAGTTTGACACAGCATAGAACTGATACAGATCAAGCAACATCATCTGCAGATCAAGCAACATACAAGGCATCTGCAGACTGCTGGATAGGAAAAGGTAGGAAAACTTCTAAAGGACATGTAAGGAAGGGACGTTACCGAGCCTTCTGCAAGTCCATGGGCCTTTCCCATAGTCCTGTTCAGAAAGAAAGACGGCTGAACTAAATTTTGTGTTGATTGCCGCCATTTAAACGAGTTTACGAAGAAAGACAGCTTTTCCGATATTCTCAACACTTTTTCTGGAAGCAAGTGATTTTTGACACTTTTAAAGTGTAGATATTGACAGATAAAAATATACTCTGATGACCGAAAAAAGACGGTATTTATTACCGGACAAGGACTTTGGCAGTTCAAGGAGATACCGAATGGGTTACGTAATACCTCGGCAACATTCGAACGCGTCATGGATGGTAGATGAGAGGTTGCCTTACGAGCCTGTCTGATATACCTGGATGACATCGCCATCGTTGGGAAGAGTTTTAAAGAACAAATGGGAAATATTAGAAAGGTACTTCAGAAATTGAAGGAAGCAAATCTAAAATTAAATCCTGCCAAATGTAAATTGTTGAGAATGAAAGTGACTTAACTTGGACATCTCATTTCTGCCGAAGGCATGTGTACGGATCCAGAAAAAGAATCAGCAGTTAAAGATTGGAGACTTCTCGAAAATGCACAACATCTTAGAAGTTTCTTGGGGCATTACCTCTTCTATAGAAGATTTGTAATGGATGTTTCTTTCATCGCAAGACCCCCTCAAAGTGTGACAAATTGCAAACAAAAGTTCTTGTGGATAAAAGAATGTAAGAATGCATTTAACAACTGAAGAAACTTTTATCATCTGCGACAATCCTGACGTATCCTCAGGCCCATAAACCATTTATTCTTGACACAGATGCGAGCAATAATATTTTCCGTGCTGTTTTGTCACAAGAAATAAATGGTCAAGAACATGTCGTAGCATAGTGCAGAAAATGTCTATCTAAATCGGAGAGGAATTAACTGTGTCACCAGGAAAGAGTTGCTTGCCACAGTAAAAACCGTAGAACATTTCCATCATTATCTCAACGGCAGAAAATTTTGCTCCGTATAAATCATGCATCATGTGCTTTTAAATTTCACGAATTTGGACGGTCATATAGCCAGATGGATACATAGACTGCAGGAATATGACACAACAATCCGTCATAGGAAAGGATCGTTGCATGAAAGCGCCGACGTCCTCTTTAGAAGAACCTGTCTAGAAAGCTTCCGATATTGTTCTAGGGTCGAACTGATATACGACTTGTTTAATCCGGTCATACGTCAAATTGCGAATACAGAATCGACTGATCCAGACACATGGAGTGATGAAGAAATCAGGAAAGACCAGTTGGAAGACGGGCAATATTAAACCCATAATTGATTGAATGAAATCTTCAAACAAGAATCCTACCTGGCAGGACATTTCGATCTGTAGCTCTAGGATAAAATAATACTGGGCTCTCTAAGACTCATTCCGTATACGAAATGGCGTCTTGTACTGGATGTTCGAATCGGATTATGGAAAGACATTCCGATGGCAGCTGATACTTTCTGAATCATGGAAAGACATTCCGATGGCAACTGATACTTCCTGGATCCCGAATGCCCCTAAAGAATTACTTAGCAAGCCAATACGAGTCCACTTCGGAATAATGAAGACTTTACATAGAGTTCTAGAGCGCTTCTACTGAATTAACGCAAGGGCTGACGTGCAAAAAAGGTTCCAATCTTGCAATGCTCGTGCGAGTCAGAAAAGACCGAAGAAACGTAGCCCAGGGAAGTTGCAACGTTACAATGAAGGAGCGCTCTTTGAACGCATAGTCTTTGACATCCTGGGACATCCGCCACGAACTGCTAATGACAAAAATACTTCCTTGTTGTTATTGATTACTTAACCAAGTGACTTGAAGCGTATCATATTCCTGATCAAGTTATCATACCTAATCAAGGATATCATACCTATCCGGGAAGTATGAGCTGCCATCGGAATGTCTTTCCGTCATCAGATTTGAACATCTGGTACAAGACGTCGCTTCGCATATGAAGTGAGTCTCAGAGAGGTTTAATCAAATTATGCCTAATAACCTCCCGCTGACGATTTCCAGAAACCAACAGGACTGGTACCAGAAGTTACCATTGTTCTTTCTGGCTTATCGCTGTGTTGTCCGCAAGACTTAGGGCTATCCCCATCCCAGATGCTCTTTGGTTGTGACCTTCGTCTGCCTTGCGAACTGTTATTTAGTCGCCCTCCAGATGCGCCTTCATTACCTGAGGAGTACATCCGAATTCTCCAGGCATGGTTTGAAGTGATATAATTTCGCTCGTGAGCGAGTCAAGTTGGTGAAGGGGAAGATGAAGACACGATACCAAACGAGATCTACAGGAAATGGATTCAACGAAGGTGACAAGGTGTGGTTATGAAATCCGATTCTTGGGAAAGGAGTTTCTCCTAAACTACAGTCACCTTGGGACGGTCCTTACACAATCCAAAACAGGCTGAACGACGCCCTATTTTGAATCCGTATGTCATCTAATTTTAAGCCTAAAGTCTTTTATTACGATGAGCCTTATTATGGCCATAGTACATAGTACATAGTGTATATAATGTAAATAGTGTACTAAGACCATGGTCTTATATATATATAAATTTATAAATTTATGCATTTATTTATTGGTTTAGCATTTGATTTGCTTTATGTCATTTATGGCAATTACGTTTAAAGTATTGCACTGATTTACCTTAGTATGGCTTCCTCTCCAGAGATTGTTCCGCTCGGGACGTGCAGTCTTTGGGAAGGGGGGCGATGTTACGAATTTTGTACATAGATAGATAGTTTTAGTAAAATTGTATGTGAAATTGTCTTATTTTTCTGCATAATGTAACATGAAAAGCTCAGGAAAACGATGTTCTGCCAGAAAAGTCGCCAAACTTGGCGCCATTTTGGTCCGGTCTCTTTATAAGTGTAGTGGGTATTGTAATTGAATAACTGCAATTGATGCTCTGTGTAATTGTAATTCTAATCAGTCCTTTCAGTAATTTTGAGAAGCTGAGAGTACTAGAAATATCTCGGCGCCCGGTTGAAAACTATATATGATCGGAGAGACCATCAGCTTCTCAAAAGTTGTAAGTTGTTAGTTCAGCGTGAGTTCGGAGTACTGAGATGTTTCCGGATTAGCTTCGCTCTTTAGTTGTGCTTTGCATTGCGTTATGTTTTACGTTCTTGTTAGACTGAAATGTAACTACTGATTGTACTCTGTGATACTGTAAGCACCTTCACGTGTATTTCTGTGAAAAGTTCCAGAACTCTGAAGTTTTTCGTTTGATAAAATAAATTTTATCAACCTATCATCGGACGTATGTGAATTTAATTTATTACGAACCCATACGAGAGCAACAATATAATGAATGAAACAGAGCCATGTGAAATTATTATTGAGACTGTGAAATGTAGCTCTATAATTTAAAACATTGAGCATTAAAATGATGACAGCGATACGAGAGAAAGTATTGCAACAGTGAAAGAGGAACTGAATCATGTCCTCGCTTTGCTACGTTGCCTAAAATGCACAAATAAAGTAAATTCGAGTATAGAAAAATCGGAAATTATAGAAGAGGAAATAAAACATGCTTATTAAAAGTGTTTATACAATACAGCAGCACTAGCAATAGTGCAATTTAAAAGTAGGTATTTATTGTTCTTGTTTTTAATTTCAATGTTACGTGATCGAGTATTCGATTAATACTGTACACTTCTCTTTCTAAAACATACTTTTTTAAGACTTCGGTATACAAAGTTACAAAATCTGTCAACAAGAAACATTTTAGCATTGCGTAGTAGTGTTTTAAAATGCATGGACAATTTCTTAAAAATGATGACAGATTCAGTTTTTTGCATTAGTATTATTCCATAAAATATTAAAATTTTAAAAGTGCGTCAAAATAATGAGATCAAACTTTATCAGCCTGTTCTTGTTATCGTCCTTAGTTTAATGTTTATTATTTATTTTCCTAATTTTTGAGGAAAGCAAGTTGTTTTACGGTTAGCAAAATTCAATCGTTTGAAACTTATTGAAAAAAAATTAAAATCGAAGTGTATCTAATGATAACACCTTGGGTAATTTTATCAGGTATTTTAATCACTTTTAAATCTGATAATTTTGATTAAGTAAACATCAAATAAAAACAAATACAATATTATCTCACAAATATACGGGAATTATTTACGCTCAAGTAGCAAGTATAGTAAAATAACACTATAATGTAATTATCGATATTCAGTTAAAAGGATTAATTAAACAGGGTAAATAAAGAAGCATTGATATTAATCTCAGTTACTAGGATAGGTCAGATTTTGGTACTTTTAAAATCTGAGAGAAAAATTGTTAAAAATGGGTCTTTTTTAATGTAAATAAAAAAATCATATAGGGGCTTGGACAGATTGTAAACAAGAAAAGTGATTAAATAGCCTACTTATCATACTTACCGTTCATAAAACCTTTCATACATTCATACATAAACCATTCATACAGGTGTTCATAAACCACTCATTTGTGCATACACACCGTTCATAAAACTAAGTAACTAAATATATTTTGGTTAATCCAGTTATATTTTTAATCAACGTAATGAGATAATATCAAACAAATATGCATTCAAAAATATGAATAGACAAATTTTGTACCATGATGTTATGAACTTTCTACTTTTAAAATATCTAAATCTTAGATAGAGACAAATAATTTTACCTGAAGATAAAGAACAAGCTTGCAGGTGATACTCCCGAAAAACCAAGTCTTGGTGACGTCCCATAGCACGGTTGGTGGCAAACATACCAGGATGACCAGAAAATCAGCGACTGCCAGGTTTACAATAAAGTAATTTGTCACTGTTCTCATGCTGTGATTACGGTACACTGACACGCAGACGAGGGCATTGCCCACCAAGCCAACAAGGAATACTGTTACGTGAAGGGAAATGAGTATCCACTCTGCAGACGATGGGTATATGTACTCCTCTATCATGGCAAGGTAGTCTTCATCTGAGACACAGTACTCATTGGAGCAATCCATATGCGTCGTATTTGATGTGGAATTCAAGCCATCTAACTGAGATTCATAAATTACAACAGCTTCTTCGCTCGATATGTTTTCCATTTCGGATACTAATTGGCGATGCTCTGACAGAGGCAATGCTTCAGAAGTTTATGGGCACACACAGATTTTTTTTGTCTGGTACAATTCTTTATCTTTGGTCTAAATTTGATCACAAATTTTTGACAGGCATTGAAATTTAAATTTGGATTATGAATTTTGTATCAAATGATCATAAATGATGAGTAACAAAAGAATTATTTTTTTTTCTTGTTTGAAAAACTGTGTATCAATAAGTGTTTATTAAATTATGATGCAGTGCTTGAAATACACAAACTATTTGATTCATGTAAACTCACTTCAAATGAAGTATTAAATACAAAAAAGATAAATTTATTTCATAACACTTTAGAAAATAGAAATTTTTCTCTCGGAACGATAGGATTTTAAAAATATAAAATATATATCTTTATTCAATTTAGTGCACATTTCCGGAATATAATCTGTTTGCAAATAAGGATATATAATTATGTCTAGAATTAAAAGGTTTTAAATATTTAAATTTGCATTACTATAAAAATATTATAATTACTATAAAATTAAAATTGCATTTAAGGCTATATGGTTATTAATAAATGATGAGGAAGCGAAACAGAATACTAATTTAGACAAAATGCTAGTTTAAAAGATATAATTTGAAATACGAAGAAAGAAATCAATTTACATGTTAAAATAGTTTTAATACCTACATAAAACGCGGATTTTATTAAATTAAACTTTCGTTAGCAAACAAGTGAACCTGTATGGCTAAATAGCAAAAAATAAAAACGCTACACTCGTAGAAATGTTCGGTTATTAGAAACGCGCACAGTAGATAAAAGAGCTGTTAAGATAAAAGCAGAATGAGGTAATTAGCAAGCAACAGATGTATTAATTTTAAATCAGTGAGTGTCAGATAATTAAACTACAGCTACACGGATTAATTTTATGCTAGCAATGAAAAATTTTAAAATGCTTTTCTGTGTAGGGAGGAATTCAAAGACGAACAATTATTATAAACAAATTACAAACAGAATCTTTATAGTACTAATTTACAAATTAGCAATCTCTGAAATGTGCAAAACCTCAATGAATATTTAAAAAAATACAAGTTTTAAAGATAAATTTTTACAAAATTCACTTTTAGACATTGCTTAGCGAATAAAGGCTATCTTTACAGTAGTATAGTTAATTATCTACAGCAATATGTTCATATAATAAATTGTGAAATTATGCAATACCCTTTGATAAAATTTCAGTAAATAAAAAAAAATATGTAACACCTTTCAGAAAACAGAAGAAAATAATTTTATGTCAACTTACAAGATTTAACAATGTATTCAGCTATCGTTTCGAGAAATAAAATGAACTCCAAATAAAAGAATATAACTTTAAAATCAATGCGCGAGAAATAATATTACAGTAATTCTAAAATTCCGTATATATTAGTTTTGTTTAAATGAATCAAAGTTGGTTATTTCATTAAAACATTTAAAACCACTCTTTTATATCTCTTTCAGAGAAATTAATAACTAACAAACTGAGAACTTAGTTGGAACTGAAATTGAGTCTACCTACTTAAATACATGTATTATACAGATAATAAATGCAGATATTAATCTGCAAGTTAATATGTAACTAATAAATTAAAATACACAGATAGTAAACTGTTTGCAAATTTTTAAAAATATCTTTTTTGTCTATTGCAATTCAAAATATGATTTATGTAAATCTTGCTGGAATTTTAAAGAAAGGAACACATTCAAGAGAAGGAACCCGATTAAGACATTCCAAGGCAAAATTAATCTTTTCCGTAGAGTGCTAACTACTTGAAACTCAAAATAAAAAATAATTCTGGAAAAAATATCGATAACTCTTGAAGTATTTAAGATGGATTGCTGCAATACTTTAAATAGGTTTTAAAGCTTACAAAATAATTAATGATTTTTGATTTTTTTTTATTCCTTAAATTATTAGCTTAACAGATAAACACTTAGCTATTATATTAACTAGAACTACGAAGCATATATGCGACGATGCATATTATTTTATTTTAGTATGAATTTAAGTCAGAAAAATATTTCTATGAGAGTGTGTGTATATTTTCAAGTCTATATATAGAGTACCTTTTAGAATATGGAATTTATGTTTGAATAAAAAGTATGCCTAAATAGTTTAGGAGAATATTTAAAAACGATATGAAGCGTCACTGTTTAATTTTTTTATGTAATTTTGATTAATGTTTCTCAATTCGCTGATTTATTCTATTAAAAATAATGTACTGATAGGCTGGTGATAATTATAAAAACGGCGATAGCATCCCAAACTGTTATAATTGTATGAAATGTTTTTCAAATTAAAAACTTAATTTGCATTTGAGACAAATAAATTGTTTTTTAAGTATTTGCGCACAAAGTTTGTATTTGGAATTTATCTGCCATTTACCAGCCGCTGTAAGAAGTTTAGCAATATAAAACAGTCTAATAGATCAGTTCAAGGAATTGAGTAGTTCATGTTTTACATCCTACTTCAGATATTCATAAGATAAAGTCCAAATGCTTTAGTTGAATTAATGTTTGGATTTGCTAATCTTTACTTCATTATTTTCTTGGAATTTCACTTTATCACTCGTAAAACGACGAATCTACTGCCTTAGTACAGTAGACTACAGAATCGAAATCCAATTCTTTCCAGATGCTGAACCTGAAATGATTGAAATAAAGTCATGTAGAACTGTCTGAAACTGATATTCTACTTTAAAAATTATAAAGTACATATTATAAGTATCATATCTCGTCATGCAAAAAATTTAACAAAAAGAAGTGAAGGACTGATTGTAAATACTAAGAAAGAAATTAACAAATTTTAGACTTGTTTAGATCTTTGTCATGATTAATATGTGTCAATAACTTCATTAAAACTAGTGATAGTTTTTAAAATCAATAGCTTCATTTGAGCTAAAATTTTTGCGAAAAATCTTATGTTTTGCTAAAATGCGTGCTAAACTGTTTTGCATCTGTTGTTTAAAGATTCTATAGCTGTAGTTTTAAGTAGTGCATAGTAAATATTTGTATAGTAGTAGAAATAACCAAAATATTGATAGATATGTTTAGCTGCACTGATAGAATCCTATGCAAGTAAAGATATCTATCAACCTTAAAAACTCACACTTTCATGGCCGAGTACTGCTGGTTGCTCACGGCCAAATACTACTCCATAGAATTTCGTTAAATTCTGTTAACTTAATACTGCTATCTGTTTTTGCTAAATAATGATAATAATAAAAAGAACAACTCTTAGAAATAGATTTCAGGTTTAGGTATTGAAAATTTGTATACATGTTGGTGACTTAATTTTTCGTAACAAATAAATAAAAGAAAAAAGTTAGAAATGGACCGTAAAGTTAGGCATTAGAAATATATGCACCTATACATATAATTATATTATAAATCAATTATCATTAGTATGAACATATATGTTATTAAATAATCTTTCATAGAATTTTATTTTTGAGCTTTAAGCTCTATGCTGAGATTGCTTTTGCTCACTCAAGTGATCAATGCCTGGCCATCAAATGTAATGACCTCAAGGGATCAATATCTATGAAAGTATAAGTAAATGTCTTTACTAATACGTATCGCAGTGCTAGATTTCCAGTGGTCAAAAGAAACATTTTTAATGCATTTTAAGGCTTTAACCCTGAAACAATATGTAGTACCAACCTTCCTACCCAAGCGAGATCAAAGTTTTAAAAATTAATTCTCAACGCGGGAGAAATCTCAAATTTTTGCATTGGAGAAGTATTTCTTTTAAACCGGAAAATCAAGCAGTAGGGAAATTTTTATGATTCGTTAGGGAAATTTCTTGCAATTATGGTTGGTAAATCTTTTGATGAGGGAAAAAGATATTTTTATTCTGCTATAGGCTATATTTCCTTTATCTTGAATATTTTATTTTCTAAAAAGTTTAATCTTTGTTCTTGAACCTTGGAGTCTTGGCTTTAGAATAGGCATTCCAAGGTCATTTCTTTGTCTCAAATCATGACTCATAACTATAGTTACAATTTTTGCCGAAAAAAAATCAGACCTTCTAATTTGATAAAATACTCAAATTTCCTGATTGGGATGATGACGACAAACGTTACGATCGTAAATGAGAGATGGTTAGGTTAGGTTATTTAATTACGGCAAAGCCTCGAGGGCTATCTGCCTAAGGGGAGGGATGCCTTCGTGGAGGACTTTCTAAGGGAAACTGGCTCGTATACACGTTACACATGAGGAAAACCACGAAAACACCCATGCAGCCAGCCCGTTCGCGGGATTCGAACCTCGGACCGAAATACCAGTGTTCAGCGACTTTACCGCTCGCCCGGTGGTGGGCCTCGTAAATGAGAGAAAGGTATAGTTATAACCTTGAAATGCCGATTTTATAGTAACAGACTATAGTTGTCATCGAACCGGATGAAAACCTTCATCCAGCCGGAATATAGATCTCATAATGTATGTTGGACACTAGAGATGTAGGCTGAGATTAGACACTTTTAAACTCCAGAAGAGCTTTGATGAAAGTATAGGATAATATTTTTTTGATTAAGGAAATTATTTAATACGGATTTATTTTACTGTCAAAGACAAAAATAATATACTACTTTAGAAAAGTTAAACATGCTGTACAAATTGTGAGCTTCAAAACGTATATTTCATTTTTATAGAGTAAACCTCATTTTTGTTGATGAAGGGAATATATAAACATCATGTGACTCCATGGAAAGCCTATCGTCAGCACCGTGTACAGCTAACTCCAGAAATAATTTTTATGCATGACATTTCCTGAGGGATAGAGAAGATTAAAAAAAAAAAGACTCAAAGATGACGATAAGATGTTTCTTAATGCTAACATGCTCTAGACTCGTTTGAAGCCGCTCTGTGATGATAAATACATGCCTTTTCAACTAAATGCAATCGAGAGCGACTGCGTCAACTTTGAAATCAGTGCTTACTGCAAAAATTGTAAGGTTAATACTTGTGACTACTGTTCTGTGAAAACTATACATAGAAAAAAATTGTATACCATGACAACAGTCAAAGCCATAGAAGCAGGATTGCAGTTACGTCGTCAACATGAGTATCGACGAACAACTAAGCAGTGTAATGTCCTGTTCACAGAACAGTGCTTGGAATCCGATAATAACTATGTGAGGATTCGGAGAGAAGAGGGAACATAGATCAAGTCCAGTAACATCATTGAAAACTATGCTTTCAATGCTGGATTATAACTGCTCGGTGACAGAGCATTTGAAATAAACAGGAGATGAAGATATCGTTTTACCTATTTCTAATTTTAAGACTGTATGCTACTTTTCTTCTCTCCTTACGGAGTGTCTTCGCAATGAAACTGTCAAGCACGTCCAGATAGCATCGGAAGATAAGAGTTCGAGTCTCGGCGAGCGCATTCTATGTTTTTCATGTCTCTTGCTCCAAAATAAAATGCCTAACACTCAGTATATTATTTTGCATCCATTACATCTATTAATTTTTTTGCTTGTTATTTTACTAATTTCTGTCTTTCTTTCTTTCTTTCTTTTTTTTTTTTTTTCGCTTGTTAAATTTTTTTTCTGGTTTCGCATTATATGAAATTTAACGAACATCTAGTAAAGGTGATTAAATGAAGTTTATTCGAATTATATATTGTATTTTTTGACATGAATGGGCATTAACATGTTCAGGATATATAACGGGTTTCCATAATTAAACTTACAGTGCTCACAGTGTTCTATAGCGCGATCTATTTGCGAGAATGACGCCACATTTTGTAGGAAGATTAAACAAGACGGGGGACGAAGGATTCCGCGAAAAAAAAAATAGTTCCAAAAGTCACCGCTAGGGGAATATATGGCTCTGTGTAATAGAAAATAGAGTGTTAACAAATGCAAATCAATACGGAAATTACCTTTTATTTTGCATTCAAATGAGGTTCAATGTGGCTGCCGTTTTTGTGGACCACATATTGCATTCTGTGCACATTATGCTCAACAGCAGAAAGTAACATGTCTGCAGGAATCTCCCGTACAGTCCGTGATATGTTATCCTTCAACGTAGACAGGTCCTGGACCACTCCTTGATAGACCTTGGACTTAAGGTAACCCCATAGCCAGAAGTCGCATGGGGTAAGATCAGGCGACCGAGGAGGCAATGCAGTTGGAAAGTAATGAAAATGATTTCCCCCAGGCATTGTCTTTGCTGAAGTGCCAGAATGACAAAACTGTTCAACATGTGGCGACATTTTCTCTCCGGTAACAGAACAGGTTTCCGGTTCTGTCGGGGTAAAGTTCTCATAGAAGAATGGACCTACGATAAATTCCGCTGTGAATCCACACCAAAAAGTTACCTTTGGTGAATGTAAGGGAATTGCTGTGACTGCATGAGGTGATTTGTCATCCCAAATTCGGCAGTTCTGGGTATTCAGTTCCATTCAGGTAAAAATGGGCCTCGTCTCCTCATAAGATTTTCCACGGCCAGGCATCATCCACCTCCATTCTGGCAAGAAAGGTGAGAGCAAAAGTCAATCGCTTATCATGGTCGGGGTACAGTAACTCCTGTACACGGCTGATCTTGTACGGATAGAAGTTGATAATCTTTCGTAAGATTTTCCATACCGTACTGTAAGGCATATGCATATTTCATAAGGCATATCCATAATAAAAGGTAATTTTATTCCGTATTAATTTGCATTTGTTAACACTCTATTTTCTATTACACAGCGCCAAATATTCCCCTAGCGGTGAGTTTTGGAACTATTTTTTTCTCGGAATCCTTCGACCCCCGTCTTGTTTAATCTTCCTACAAAATGTGACGTCATTCTCGCAAATAGATCGCGCTACAGAACACTGTGAGCACTGTCAGTTTAATTATGGCCACCCGGTACATATATATATATGTAATATCATGGAAAGAAGGATGATAATTTTACAGAAATTCATTACAAGAAGCAACAGAAACAACTGCTTAGTCATGATAATATTGTAGTCGAGGTACATGACACAAGAATTTAATTTAGGCAAAAGTCTTTACTAATTACGTTAGCAGTAGGTACTTATAAAATAACTATCTTCATAAAATTATCCCACGTGCGATTTCTTCAACTTAGGCACGCTTAATTCTTTTAATTTACTTGCTATGACTCTACAATGGTTCCCGAACTGTAAAGGTGGTGGATAATACTTCATCACCACAGGATTTCGCGATTCGGTCCCCCAATTCGTGGTGTAATGGAAACACACTTGGCGCGAATTCGAGAGATCCAGAGTTTGAATCCCCAAGCACTGAATATTTTCTCCGTCTCCTGCTTCAAAAATCCTAATGACTCTACAATGACGCACTAAAAGGTGGTGGATAATATTTCATCACCTCAGGATTTGGTGATTGGGTCCCCAATCCCTAGTCGCCTTTTAAAAGGGGGGCAGTATATAAGGTATTTTCTCTCTCCTTCCAGCATGCCTTCGTGATGTAACAGTAGCACACTCAGGAGAATTCGAGAGGTCCAGAATCCTAATGACTCTACAAGGTGCAAACCTGATTTTACTGACAGGAAACTAGAAAATAACCAAAATTACAACATAACAAACGTAATTTTGGAAGAAACAAACAAAATGTAAATCACTAACGAAGTGTTTTATTAAAACAGAAACAATACTGCGGTTGAGAAGAACATTGAAGGAAATATGTTGCCCCCGTTTTTGGTTTTAATTTTGACGTACTTTCTCTCATGACTAGCAAAATTATCTTTATAACAACCATGGCGCCATTCTCTTGTTATGACTCTACAAGGTGCAAACCTGATTTTACTGACAGGAAACTAGAAAATAACCAAAATTACAACATAACAAACGTAATTTTGGAAGAAACAAACAAAATGTAAATCACTAACGAAGTGTTTTATTAAAACAGAAACAATACTGCGGTTGAGAAGAACATTGAAGGAAATATGTTGCCCCCGTTTTTGGTTTTATTTTTGACGTACTTTCTCTCATGACTAGCAAAATTATCTTTATAACAACCATGGCGCCATTCTCTTGTTATTCCATCAGCGCCATGATGGGCACTGGTGACTGCACATAAAAAAAGCGTTAAACTTTGTTAAAAAACGCACCAAACTAACAAAATACTAATTATGTTTATATAGCCTCACAGGCTACGCCTGAAAACTAATACTAATTTTTCAAGCAATTTATGTAAAATTCTATGGAAATTAATGTGTTAAGGGAAAAGGCTCTGAAAATTTTAATAAAGCATTAATAACAGTATTAAGAAGTTTTATTTGTTCCTTTCTAATGGAATGATTTTTACAAGAACAGAAACGCATTAGACAATGACTCAGCAACTCGACTGTTCACTAAATTGTAATGAAAATGCTGATTACGCGGCTGCTTTTTAAAAACTTTTGATGAAATGTGATCTAGCGCAACTAATAAATCATTGAACGCTACACATACGAATTGCGTCTTTGTCATCTCATTTGAAATGGAATCCTTCTTAAACTAAATTTGAAAGAACACTGGTGAAGGTAATCAAATTTGTCACAAGTATAAAAAAATTAAAGATGAAAGATGACAATTGATAGGCATTTAATAGATTGAGTTATTGAGCTCGATTCTAAGCAAAAGTATATGAAGTGTTTGATGTGTTATAATGTATTGGAGAAATGGTACACTAACATACCTTTCTATATTTTGGCTAAAATATGTTTCATATTATAGGTGAGATCTATTGTTGAAAAAATATTTTATTTATTAATATTAGCATGTTTTGTCTATGAGAAAAACATGGTATCTCTCATAACAGATTTTTTTCTAATTGAGTGCACACTAGTATAATCTAATTTAAGACAAAGGGATGAATCTAATATGTGAATGTATGAGAAGAAGATACTATAATATATCCGAGCACTCCCTTAATATCTCTTAACGTGATGCCATCATATTTGATTAAATATTTCGAGGTCTTACGTTATGAAATTTTCATGCATCAAAAGTGGCAGCCAAAAAAATTCCAATATAATGTACCCCAAAGCGATCAAAAAGATTAATTTTCTGAGGAAAAAGAAGAGACATATTTCTTTCGATAAGGAAATGGACATATATGTATGAGAAAAGACTAATATAATAAATGAAAAAAGCCTATAATTACATCAGCGGCTGACAGCTGGTCATATCAAACGTTTTTTCAATAGTACTAACTAGTGACCCATGGTTGTGACTCTCTTTATTAAGGCTCCCTTTATTAATAACATTAGCATTTTAATTTTGGAAGACGAGTTTCTCTTTACCCTGGAGATAATTGCCTAGGTCACAAAAGGGAAGGACTTTGACATACCAAATATTTCTACGGTGTTGTCATGTTGAAATTCACATCTCAGTTTTTTAACTTCTAATTTATCCATTGTTTTTTTATCTGACGAAGGCTGCAAATTCATAAAGGGCTTACAAAAAATAATAAATCTATAAATCATCTGGCAACTTTAGATGCTAAACTATAAAGGAAAGGAAAGCTTTTGCATAGGCAATTTTAATTTCTCTTGTTATTCTAGTAATTACTCGTTGTTATTCAAGTAATTTTTACACCGTGACTTTTCTTTCGAACAGATAAAAAGGAAGGTAAAGGAAAAATTTGCTTCTCTTTCCACTTTTAATCTCTCAGTCAAGATTAGTATGTCGAATAAAGACAAAAACAAACTCTTCATTTTCTTGTTTACTGCAAAATAAGAAATTGCAAGTCACATGAAACAAAACAGATGTTATCCAATTGGTATAAACAAGTAATTCTTATTTAAGGCATTTCTTGAATGATATTATCATAACACTTTGAAAGTGCTGTCTTGGAAAGTCAAAATGTATACTGGCACTATAGCCTGCATTAAAAATGAGGTACAATAGCCATGGCTGCGCAAGGTGGTCCGAAACTTTTAAACATTCATTTTAAAGGATGCACTGAACGATTCTGTAAAAAGAAAAAAAAAGAGTTAATTTAAAATATTTCCGCTACGAGGCCATTATACCGAAATACAAAGAAGCTACAAATTCCAATACAAGAATATTGTTGAACGTAATACCCCTCATCAAAGTGTAAAATATGCATGAGATGAATGGTGTGTTCAGACAGCAGACTGCAGTTGATCGCCAGTGATCGCCAGTACTATAAGGTATTTCTCCCCGCCTTCCTAGCGTGCCTTCGTGGTGTAGTGGTTCTGCACGCTGGGCCGGTATTCCAGATGTCCGTGGTTCGATTCAAGGCGAAGGCGGTTGCTCATTTTTCAATCCCTCTTGCTTCCAAACAATCCTAATATCTCTACAGTAGCGCCCGAACTAAAACGGTTGTGGATGACGACTCTCCTCACCCAGGATTTGGCAATTGGGTCCCCTAAAAACCCCAGTCGCCCTTTAAAAAGGGGAGTATATAAGGTATTTCTCCCCGCCTTCCTAGCGTGTCTTCGTGGTGTAGTGGTTCTGCACGCTGGGTCGGTATTCCAGAGGTCCGTGGTTCGATTTCCGGCGAAGGCGTTTGCTAATTTTTCATCTCTCCGGATTCCAAAATTAACCTAATGTCTCTACAGTATATGCAAAGTATAATGATCAGTGCCCCATAATAAAAAATCTCATGAAGTGAGATTGAGAGAATGGGCCAGCCAAGGAGTGGGAAATAATGTTTGATCACCCTGTGATTTGTAAAATTTTGTCGCAAAAACTTCTGCACACAGAATCCATTACGTGGAAGGGCACCATCCTACATAAAAGTGGTAGACACAAGGCATTTTATCTGTTGAAGTAGAGGTGAGACGAAACTGTTGAGCATGCCACGATTCTGGGAGCCATTACAGAGAATGTTCGAGGGTCATTATCATAATTTTCTTCGAAGAGGTATAGTCCAAGGATCAATTGGGAAGTGAACCCACATCAGACGGTAACATTAGTGGAGTACAGTAGAATTATGTAGAATGCACGTGTGTTTTCCATGGCCCGAATTCGACAATTCCGAATGTTTACTGTTCCTTTGAGATAAAACTGTGTCTCATCACTCCAGAGGATTTCCAAAGCTAGGAGCCATCGATTTCCATTCGGGGCAAGGAAAGTCAGTACGAAAGGTCAGTGTCGGTAACAAGCAGTTACTGGTTGTGGTTGATCTTGCACGGAAAAAAAAGTGCACTATTTTTCTCAGTATTTTCCACGCTGTTCCATACGATACGTCTAATTATTGGGATGCTTTACGAGCACCACTGTCGCCATAATCATTCATCAGTTACTGCTCGACACTAGCCGTTTCTGCAATGATAGGCTTTCGCTCTTTGCCACGTTGAATGCATAACCACCCAGCTTTTTCGAATAGAGATATCGTATCTCTTACTCCTTGGAGACACTATTTCCCCGGCGAAACTTCTTTCGATATCGAAATTCACGAAGAATAGCTATAGTATTTCCCTGGTTTTCGTAAAATAATTTCGCGATGAACGCACGTTCTGGTAAACTATCAGGAAGAATGCTACTAGTTCCAGTTTTAGTTACCCCGTAATCGCCGAAACTATCACGCGAAGGCGCACTTTTGTCGGCTCAGTGAAAGTAAGCCCGAGGCCACGTCAGGTTGTGGAAGACGTGCTTTCCTCATTGAATAGAAATCAGAGAGTCAGAGAGGAAAGGGGAATGAAAAAAGCCGAAAGCAGCAAAAGAAGCAATCAAAGCAGCTTAAGTATAGAATATTGTTCTGAAATGACTAGACTGCGAGGAAAAAAAATCAAACTACATTTGCTACAATTCACAGAGGAAAAAGTACAAAAATACACTTAATACATAATACAACCTAAAACGACTGAATGCAAAATATAAGATATACAATTTCAAAAATACACAATAGAAAGTACAAAACGAAAATCAAAAAAGGGAGCATGACAATTACTTAAAAAATATTAAATACAAATTTTATTTACTCTGTTTACAATCCCGCTAAATAACAAATTATATAATGAAATCATGATGGCTGCCTGCGAGATGAGCAGCAAGAGATCTGATATATTTATCTTTGTGCAAAATTTCTGCGAAAACTTTCATAGAATTTCAAAGAATGTTACTCAATCGATTTCTTCTTTTTATACCCAGAACTCACTCTCAATACATCTGCTTATGAAATCACATTGTTTCCTTCTTCACTTGCAAAGCCACAATTATCACACTTTGAACTGCCATAATATTAAAAAATGTATAAATAACAGTTTTAAATGCCGTAGTACTTGAAAATGTTAAAACTACCCACAGTTTTCTATTGCATGCCTTTTCAAACATTTTTGCAAAAATTCCCTAACCGAAATTGTTGTCTGAACTTTTTTTCTTCTTTTTTCACCCCGGAATCATTTAGCGCATTCTTTAAATTCTCATCAACAAATTCGAATTAATAAGCATTTTAGTTACAGCTATAGAGTGCTCTGAAAAGGCCAAATTTAATAACGATCATCTTATATTTTTGTTAGAACATTTTGAAGTTCCGGAAAAGCAGCCTTCTCTAATTCTTTGAAGGGTGTTTGCGAAGAATATTTAAATTTTTCTTCGTGTGAAAGACTGCAAAATGCCATCTTAAAATGGTACAATTTGTTAAAAAAATGAATATTAGCTGGTAGGCATGTTTTCGTGATCGTGATTTAGGATTTTAAATTGAAATTTTAGTGCATTAATGATGTTTAATATAGTAGTAAAAATTGCGATAAATTTTTTTGAAATGAATTTTCTGATAACATTCATTTTTATATGGTATTTCTACTTTCAAATTTTTAATGTACTTTTATTCATTCACGACGCTCTTTTTGAAATTTGTTGATAAATAAAATAATTTTATTTTTCTTCAAGTAAATAAATATTTTCCCAATATTGATAGCTGAAATATCGTTTTTTTATATGTAAAAATGGTAAACCTTCGTGATTTTACAAGCTATGAAATTTGTTGCCAAATAAAATAATTTTATTTTTCTTCAAGTAAATAAATATTTTCCCAATACTGATAGCTGAAATATCGTTTTTTTATATGTAAAAATGGTAAACCTTCGTGATTTTAGAAGCTAATATAGTATTTTAATACGGCATAAGTTCGCTTATTTAGGCTTAAAAGTAATGTCTCCAAGCTTAAAAATAACCGTAATTGTAATATACGGCAAGAAATGATAATTCGTATGTTATTAGTACAAAGAGGACAAACAATAGTCCCTGAAGGACTATTGTTTTCGTTTTGCGATTTTGCGTTGGTTCACTATAAATGTTCGTTTCACTTTTCAAACTGTTGCCACCAAATGTGAGAGTCCTGCATTATATTTGAAGAAATTAAAAAATGAAAAATCTGCATAAATGTATGTCTATTTCTCGCATTGTGATAAAACAACGGTACATAGAGCCATCGAATTTTGAATGACGTAATCCTACTGCGAATATGGGCATGCGTAAGCCCAAATTTGAAATTTGTTTTATTATCGATTTCATATTTTGTAAATTTTAACGAATTTTCGATTAAAAAACTCAAGGATTTCAGAGCGAGCAATGGCAACGTTGTACAGAAAAAAACATTTATATCTTCAACGCGCGAGACTCTGTATCGGAAATTCTAAAGATATGCTCAATTTAAAACTATTTTTCGATATCGCTCTTGAACTGAATTTTATGGATATGCTCTTGAACTGAAGTGCGAAGAACATGATATTTAATAAATAAAGGTAACAGACAAAATGTTAAAAAACACCGCTTTGGACGTATTTTAAAATCTGAAACTTTCAGATTTTTTCTTTTTTTCTTTATTTATTTTTATTATTTTATAATCTTATTGTTGCATTAATTAATAAATGTAAAATAGATGTTGACCATATTAGATGTAAGATCTGTCTTTTCTATTTCATGTAAACTAAACTAGATCCTACAATGAACCTGGCGAATTCTCGCACAGGCGTAAATGAAGTAGCAGCACAGAATCGTAAAAATAACCCTTTATTTAATTCCAACAAATAATAGAAAGGCACGATCTTCGTGTTTTACAGTAACATCATCAACTTGCGGTGAAACTTAGAATATAAACCAATTCAAATCTAAAATAGAATAGTGCTGGATTAGTATGTTAAGTTACGTCTACTAAGGTTGACTCAACAAAGGCTGACAGGCGTGACGATAATCCGAATGGCCAAGGGGCGTACTTGCGTAACGTGCGCTGTCTAGCGAAAACACGCTGTGAATAAACTCAGAGATTCACCCGTTTAAATACTCACTTCACGTAACTTTAAATTTACATCCTGGTCAGAAAGTGCGAGAAGTTGAGGAGTTCAGGAAAGGTATCAAACTTAAAGAAATTTGTTATGCAAAAATAAGGGGAAACCCTACGTAGAAGTTTAGATTTTTAGGAAATATTTATTGAAATAAATGATTTATTTCTCTGTTAATGTTAGAGCCAAGAGTACTTCTCTGAATGAGTCATTATAGAGTTTAAACAAACGAAATAGAAAGGTAATTTGGATATTATTTCTTATACGTTTGAATGAATTTATTATATTGATAAAAAGTGTTTTATAAGTATGATTTTTTATTAATAGACTGCAATTTTTTTAAATATTTCCAGAAAGTGCAATGGGCATTTAATAAGTTCATTTAATAACTTTTCGCTAAAAATTAAAAAGAAGAATGCCGATGTATATGATCTGATTCATAAATTATCATCATATAATTATCAGTATCTTACCATTTACATTACGTTTCTTCGAAATTAAAAAGCATCTCTTAATTTCAAACTTACCATCAAACGAAAGTGGACCTTGATACTGAAAAATATAAGCAATAAAATCAAACATTCATATAAATCCGGAAAACTGATTTTAGTAAACAAATTTCATTTATTACTTCTTGTTTTTACGATCTTCAGTTCAAGAACAGCTTGTTTTTGCGTGAAGAACCATCGCGTTGGTCTCAATAATTATCGGTACTTTACTGCTATCGAGACCGAATTTAGAAATGTATGTATGCATGCATGTATATGTGCGCGTACGTACGTACGCTTTTTCTATGAGCTTAAGCTCTACGCTTCTTGCTGTTTTTCTTCGAATACCGAAAAATCATAAGGAAAGAAATTTACCGAAATTCGTTGAATTTTTAAAGAATTACCAAGCTTTTGGGTCTTCCAATTTGATTAAAAGGAATTTGCCTTCATAATAGAACTTGGTATAATGAATTGTAGTTATATTGGACATTGTCATAACGGAACTTATTTTCTAAAAAATGATTGAATTAGCAGGTCATCGTTGTAAAGCGTAGAATATATTAGTGCTTCTGCGGTAAAATAATGCAGACTCGGACAATTTCCTGTTTTGTTTAGAAAATTTTCTCTAGTAATCGTCGCTTCAGCTAATACATTTTCCTTTTTCTAACTGTATCAAATAAAAAAGAAAAAAAATTGCTTTTCTGTGATGATGTTGATTTTAAAAAATACGCAAATCCATGCTTCTGTCTTGACTAAAATTGAAAATGTCAAAAACTACGTGATTTCTGGGGGATTTTACAGATGTTTAATTGTAAAGCAAACATAACCTAGCAATCGTTTCGGATTTAATTTTTATTTTTAAATAAGTGAAAACTGCATTTTTTAAAACGTCATTCCCATGTAGAAACTCTTGATTTAACGAAACCTTTTAGCGGTCCTTACGAGCTTGCAAAATCGGGGTTCATTGTATTAGTAACAATAATAACTTGTTTAAAATAGTAATTAAGAAAAAAAAAAAAAAAAAAAAAGATTATTTCAGAATTTCAGAGGGAAGAAGGCTGCTATTCAGAATCCAGGAAGTGTGATAAAAGAAAGACAAACCATAGTACAGAGGCAGCACTTTTTATGAAAAGTTGCTAATTCTATGAGCGTAAAATTTCGTACGGTAAATTGCTTACATGATTCATCCATTAAGAAGATTCAAGAGAGAAATATGTTATTCCTAGAAAAGTAAAAAATTCCTTCCTATGTTTCTTTATATATAACTAAACAAAATAATAATAATAATAAAAAAACGTATTCTTCCTGGGGATCTTTGTATATGTTGGAAAAATGCTCTAATTACTAATTGAAAATACTGATTGTACCATAGTTTTGTGTAATGAATATATTTTTTAGCATTGCGTGACTTCCTTATTCAGATTCCAGCAGATTTCACATTGATAGGAAGTTACAGAAGCTGAGTCCTATTTATCATATGAATAGGATAGTAACTGTAGGGAAATAACTTTACGATAATTAGCAACCGCAGTATATTATAAATTCGAAGAATTAAAATATAGGCGAAGTAACTAAACCGAAGAAGAACCTTTTACGCTCTACAGACTATTATTAATGACTATAAGTATTATGGCTAACTTTGCAACTTTAAAATTACATTTATTGCAAAGGATTATGATCAGTTTTGAAACTTTTAACTATTTTTCCTTCACTAGAGATAAATTAGACATTTACTTCTTCCAGAAACGGGTTTAACGGAATACCACAAATTCGTGTTCTAGAAGTACTTTGATTAAATAAAAGAGTTTCATGGTTTTATTCATTTTTGAAAAGATAAATGCTATATTAATCTAAGTTACTGAATATATAGATGTAAAGCTAATGCAAGTAGTAATCTGGATGTAATTACTAACAAAACTGTTATTACAAAATTGTATATAATGTTAGAGGTCAACAGTTAAATAATTATTGAATAGACTTCTCTATGATTCTGAAAATAAAATACAATATAGAAGGAAGCCTAAAATGAAGGCTAATGGGATTATTAATTTCTTCTCAGGTAATCATTATGTATATTACAATAAATGAGAAACTGTCGCTGTAATGTTATCGTATCCGTAACGAAAGCAAAACGAGAATAATACAGAACTTATTTCTATTTATTAATCATAGACCTGGGAAAGAGCAGTTTAATCTAGTAATCATATGTTACTGGACTAAACCCCTAAGCCTATACATCTAAGTATCATCTATCTATCTTAAGTTACAGATTTTTTTATTTAATAACACAATATTCATCATTTCTATGGAAGTTATATCCATAGGTGTCATATATCATTTATGATGTATCATGATCATATATCATTTATGATGTATCATGATCATATATCATTTATTTATAGTGATAATTTATGCATTTTCGAATTAATAATTTATAAAGTATTTTCTCCCTCCATTTCGCATGACTTTACGGTGTAACTGGAAGCATGCCTGACGCGTATTATAGAAGTCTAGGGTTCGAGTCCCTTCGAGGCACTGCTCATTTTTCAGGCCTCTATTTGAAAAAAATTCTTACGTCTTTACTGTGGCGCCCGAACTAGTGGAGAGCAATAATTCGTCATCACCAGGATTTGGCAACTGGATCTCTTAACCGCAGTCACCCTTTATAAAGGGCAGTATTTTCTTTCTCCTTTTGTCATACTTTTCTGGTGTAATTGAAAGCATACTCGACGCATATTTGATAGGTCCAGGCGAGTCCCACACACACCCCACTAATTCTACAAACTGGTTATTTTTAAGATTTAATTTATTATAAAACACATTCTAAAATATTATACAGCAATACACTATAATAAACATTTGTTAATCTTATTAAGTTCATCTATAACTGAGTTTATCCGGTTATAAAGCGAAACACTGCGCAAGAAAACTTCACAGATAAAGCAACGCAAGGCCAAACATAGTCGTACAAAACATCGTGCAAGAAAATTAATCAAGGAGACATCATCGTAGTTTTAAAACATCGTCGTCGAAAATACCATGGTGAGTATATTTAAGTTACGCATTTCACCATCTCTGAGTTTAGAAACTACACGAGCAAACTCTATATCTCGGTATTAGACGGGTGGCTATGAAATCGTCAAAAAGCTCCCAAAGGGGAGTCCTTGTTGAACTCTTATAAACCGCACGGAATGAGATTCCACTTTACTGCGGCGGAGTTTTTATAGTTTCGAACTCTCTCTTAGCTACCCTTGCTGAAAAGGCAACTCAGAGTCACCACTTCCAGGCGCACGGAGAGCAAGAACCACTCTTTCCTATCGCTTCTAATTTCCGCTTACAGTTCCTTACCAGAATGAGGTTTTGGAATCGCGTTACATGCAAATGAGTAGTAGATAGTATTTAAGTCGAAGTTCCACTGACTTCGGTCGAGAAAATTAGATTTATTGAATAGCGCGCGTTTGCCTTTTAGCTACATCTCTCTAAGCTGTTACTACGCTCGGCCGTATTACGTGACCTTGATAGCTTCGCTAGCTAATTTAATATTAGGAGCTAATTTAATATTAGTTAGAAATTGTGTTAGCTTCGGATAAATCTCTTTAGACTAGAAGAGTTCAGTTCGAAACTGATCTGGTTCGAAACTGATAAGAGAGAGTTCGAAACTATTAAAACTCCGCCGCAGTAAAGTGGAATCTCATTCCGTGCGGTTTATAAGAGTTCAACAAGGACTCTCCTTTGGGAGCTTTTTGACGATTTCCAAACCACCCGTCTAATACCGAGACATGGAGTTTGCTCGTGTAGTTCCTAAACTCAGAGATGGTGAAATGCATAACTTAAATAGACTCACCATGGTATTTTCGACGACGATGTTTTAGAACTATGATGATGTCTCCTTGATTACTTTTCTTGCATGATGTTTTGAAATCTCTTTAGTTAGTCATTAGTTAATTCTTATTTCTTACATTTTTTGTGTTTAAGTCTAAGTGGAGGCTTTGCTGTACGTCCTGAGAAAGGGACCGTCTGTACATCTTTTTTGTAAACAATAAAGGGTAATTAAGCCTTCTTGAGTTTTACGTTTCTGTTTCTGGACTTAACCGATTATTCGCTTAGTAGTTCACTAGGCTTCACACTTAGTTAACAGATAAAAGGAAGGATCCCTACAATGTGATTGTACCCTCAGAATTGCTACTGTCACAGAAGTAGTAAATACTACTATGACATGTTGCCAAATATTTTGCTATTGTATGCCATTTCACTGCAAGTAAGCGACATAATGTTTCGGCAATAATTAATAAAAGAACTCAGATTTTCTACACAAACAATTTTCGAAATGCAAATTTATTAGAATTAAAAGTATTAACTTATTTATTCTTTTCTATGTGTTAATTTAATAATTATTAAACTGATATAAAGTATTTTGTTGTGAATCCATAACATTCTTGATATTTTTAAAACATTCTCCATTAAATTTTATTACTAATATTTTTTTATAATATTTATTGATCAAGAATGTTTAACCAAAATACATCATACATTATACATAATCATTATACAGTGATCTTTAGGGATCAAAATGTTTAATTCGCTTATTTAATTAATTTTTCAAATGGCAGTAATAATATTAATTCCAGATGAATTTAATAAATTTATAATTATAACAGTTTTGTTTTGGTCTTTAACTATCATCTCATAAATGTCATATTTTTATGTAGATGAATTTGTACTTATTTAAATTAGCCGACTTGCTGTTACTTAATTAATGTTACTGATTTCTGCCTAACTGAAGATTGAAAACAATTATTTATAAATTATAAAAATATAGAAATATGTACGTCGTATTAATAGATGAAAGCTTATAACTTACTATGCGAAGTTTCTATGATTGTGTTGTAATAAATCGCGTCTGAGAGCTATTTAATTACAGCCGTAGATAAACACATTTTTAAAATAATGATTAATTTACAAAGAAATTTTATGGAGCCTCGGCGACTATCAAGAACTATAACATATCTGATATATTCTAAAACATGAAATGTTAAAATTGTTAATAATCTCACTAAAAAGATTTTTAAAAACCTCGAAGGAAACAAAATCGATAGCATTTCATTAGGTAAAACAGAAGATACAAGCAAAATAGAAAGCAATAATTTTTTTCTTTCTTAATAATTCAAATAATTTTCTTTCTACCATTCTACTTAGTTATTCCGAACAGTCGTTTTTTAAATATAAGATTATATGCTCAGTTTCTATAAGATCTTAAAATATAATTCTAAAATTAATAGGCAGACTTAGTGTAAAAGTGAAATCTGCAACCAAAATCAGATGTTAATTACTTTTAAACTTAGTTTTCTTTATAACCTTTAAATTTTAAATAATATTTCTTTAACCTTTTGAATTTCAGTACTAAACCTTTTGAGATGTTAAACTGGAATCTGAAGTTTAAAAATTGCACTTTTTCTTCCTTTTGCAGAAATTTTGGATTTTGTGGAGAATGACGAATTTATGTTTTAATATAAAGCTATTTCTGACTGAATTTTAATAACGATTGGAATATATATAATTTACATTAAAATGTAAACAGAGGATAAGAAGCTGAAATTTCGACCGATAAAATAAAATTATCGATTACAAATTTATCAGCTTGGGAGAAAAAAAGATGAGAGTTGGGGAAAGAGGAATTCTTAAAAATTTATATTTTACCCTTTTGGAGTAGAACTCATTTTAGATTCAGGAGATCGAAGAAGTGATTATTGTACCAAAAAAGCATATCGAAGAAATGCATTTAATTCTTTACGTTACCTCACCCTAACGGTGACTATAAGAACTGAAGATCGCGAAAAACTATCAATTCACATTTTGCAATGAATTATAGTTTAGGGGTCTTAGTTTTGGAGTTAGCTCGAAGCTCTGGAAAACAGAATTGTTGAAAAATTTGCCATGCCTTTGCCTGTGGTCGAACTTAGGACCATCGAATTGACAGATCGATGACATCAGAAAACACGTAGAGGAATGCATTTAATCCGCTAGAAACACTACATTCCTAAAGGTAGCTGAGAATAATACTTAGCTTTACCAAGACATTAAAACTAGTTTTAGGACGTTCGAATCTTAGAATCTCACGAATCATACGAGATTCGCGTTTTTACATTTTTATGTCATTTGAAACTTTCGAATTGCCACATTAAAAATCATTAAAGGTTTTAACTCAAAACTTTAAGAAATATTAACTTTATTGACGCTCAACAGAAACTTTCAGCTAAATGTGCCGACATTTGATTTTCTGAAGAGGATTTGGCGTTCCATGTTTAGTCTTTATCTGCATTAACTATTGAAATAGTCCCTTTTCCTCTCTACACTTGCTTCGGTTCAAGAAGATTTTGAAACTGTAGAGTCATTATATTTGTCGAAGCAAGAAACATGAAAAATGTGCAGTGCACTCATAGGGATTCGAACTTCGGACCTTCCAGTTGCTAGCCGGACATGCTGCCAATTTCTCCACGAAGGTACGGGGTAAGGAGGAAGAATATACGTTACATTCTCCTCCACTTAAAGGCCGACTGGGAAGTCCGGGACCCAACAGCCAATTTCTAGTGTTGACGAATCATCGTCCATCCGATTTTAGTTCGGATGCCACTTGAAGCGTTATTAAGTTTTTGAAGCAGGAAACACAAACAATATCCTATGCTCCCTCCGGGATTACAATTCCGAATCTCCCGGAAGCTAGCCGGAACCTCAATGGTTAAGTTGATTGATTAAGGCAAAGCAACTGAAGGGTTAACTGCGTATGGATAGGGATGCCTTCGCGGAGAATTATTTAGGAGAAACTGGTCATGTCTACTCTACAGATGGGGAAAATCAGAAAAGTCCCATGAAATCAGTCCACTCGCTGGAAATCGAATTCTGGTCGAAATCTTAATGTTCAGCGACTTCATCGCTTGGTCGCTGGCGAGCCAAAATTGTATCACTGAGGAGCAAGGTAAGGAGGGAAAAACTACCTTGCAGAATAACAAGAAAAATTTGAGTTATTTTTTTGTGAGATTATATTGAGAAAATACATTTCAAAATTCTAACTTCTAATATTAATTTTTCTGTATGTCTTATACGAACGACTGCAGTAATTCGAGGATCTTTTAGCGATCGGATTCGAAATATAATACTAAAATGTTTAGGATATGTCTCACCTTAGGCTAAAATTCAGAGGGTAAAATCTCCGCTTGCGGAAAGGAAAATGCTTGTTAAAAGAATTTCGCCATTTTTCATTTCCACTTTATAAAATTGAACGCGCTTCTTTTTGCGTGTGACTAGCTCCAAAATACGAAAGATGAGCAGAAGAATGGAGTTGATACACTGTTCTCTAACCTTCGTTCTTCTTCTCATCGATCAACATCACATTCAACTCTCCTCTTTCGTCATCTCTTGTCGTCAGATTTTCTTCGTATTCATGCACGAGCGATAAAAGTCGGAGAAAGAGTTGTTGACGAAATGCAGCGAAGATGAAGAAACTAAATTCGACTCCATTTCAACTTTCGAAACAGAAAAGGAGAGAAACATGTTTCAATTCTTTTTACAAAGATTTGATTTTCACATGGTACTTTATTTTCAATTTTTCTCTGCATCTTGGGAATTAATGATCCATCTACCAACATTATATATTGAAACAAAGTGCTCGAGATAGATAAATTTTCGTTTTTGAGTGAGACATATTTTTATCTCTTCACCGACTTTGCCATAAAATACAATTTATCAAGAACTGAAATGAAATATAATGCAGGGCATTGATGCAAATAAAAAACGGCACTGTTTTGTATCGCTTATAGACATAATTTTAAATCTAATTTAATTTTAACGACTACTTGAAATATTTTATGTTTAACGTTTAAATCATGTCAAATATCATATTTTCATGTAAAACATTCTGACATAAGAAAAGTCTATGATCCAATTTTGATATTTTTTACTATATTCCACCATCAAAGTATTAGCCATCCAAGACGATAATTTAGGAAGCAGTCAGTTTTTGTGACGAAAATTCTTTAATGCATTTTTTAAACTTTAATATTACATTGCAAAGGGATATAACAAACTGGGCGAATTAAAAGTAATGCATTTAATTATATTTGAAAGATAGTTTTAATATGAGTAAGTGTGTTTAAAATAAGTTAATAATTTACACTTTTTTATCTTAAATTTAATTTTTAAAATATGAGATGTCCAGGAATGAAACGATGAAAAAGAATGACACATATGTCCAAAATCAATTGTTTTCTGCTTTGTGGTTTACACAGCTGGGAAGAAAAAGATTTATTCGCCAGAAACAGTGGAAGATCTGGTATGGAGCGGACTTCACCTCTTTCGATTTGTTTCTCCAGCGTTCGTCAGATTTGACCTCTTTAATTTTTGTGACGCTCAGGCAAATGAAAGTGGTTAGTGCTACTGACTACCGTACTGAAGGGCGCGGGTTCGAATCCTGGAGAAAGCATGGATGTAAATTGCCTGTCTCTACATAGGAGGTAAATATATCCGCCTAATCTTGTGTTTGGCGTAGATTTTAACTCGATTTTGAAGGCGAACACATACAAGCCTGTCTTCATTTCCTGATGAAGAGGTACTTGTAACCGTTTTCCCTCGGAATCGATAGAGCTTTGGTTCATTATCTACGCCAATCACAAAGTTGTTGCTCTGCCTGATTGTATATTGTATTCTGGCTTGTTTCTCTTTATTTTCTCGAAATGGAAAGAGTGTAATTTAGACATAATCCTGTAACGTCACGTATTGAATTCAGACATTTCGAAGTTCGTAGCGTGAGTAATGTTGAAATCTTTTGGATGGAAGAAACACGGACAAGTTGTTTTTGGTGATTATTATTTAAAATTTATCAGCTGATTGTCAAATTAAACATCTCGGGAATATTAGCATAGTTTTACAAAGAGGAAATTCTCTACAAGTGCCGAACGCGTGTCAACTTACTTCATTATGTCTCAAATCATTCTCATCCTTTTGATACTTTCTGTATTCCAAAGCATAATCAGTATCGGAGGGGGGTAATCCAAATCTCACGTCTGAAACTTCCTATTCCTGTCATTAAGTTCTATGATCTGGAAGACTCCCATAGGAGTTGATTGCCTGCTTAGTTCTCTTTTCACGGGAAAAAGAAACCCGTTAGTTGTAAACACATGATGTAATATTACAATGCGAAATACAAATAACACTCACATAGAGGGAATTTTTTTGTGTGAGTAATTTCTTTTAAGTATGTAAGCTTCAATGTAATAAGAGTACTGACTTCGGATGTATGTGCCATTCCTTTTTCCTGAAGAAACTGATTAAAATATTGATATACATTTTTGAAACAGCAGGCGTTAGCAGGTCTAGCTACCAAAGAGCAGAAAGTAAGTGCGGAGAGCAATAAAGAGCAAGTGCGATGTGTTAAAATTGAAAATTTGAAGAGAAGGTAAACGTTATTGTTTCCAATTTCTCTATTGGCAATTAAAAAATTTCTGTATTGATAGGTAGAATTTCAGTTTGAAAATTATCTTCGTCATTACATTATGTAAAATTTATATGACATAAGATTAATTTTAAAATCACGTAGTCTAGAGAATTTTATTATAAATAATTATTACATTTTGGATGGAAAGGAGAAATATCCAAATTAAATATTTTAAGAATCTACTGAAATATAAAATTAGTATTTTGATTTACACGTTTTTTATTAAAAATATATGTAAGTCAAAATATTTACTTTAATTTACGATAGTCTCTTAATTCTTTATTTTATTTTGGATTTTTTCCTCTTTCCATCCTTTACTTAATACGGGTGACTCACATACTTTGCAAACTGAATCTGAAACGGTCGAAACTTTTAATAGCAAATGGGAAAACTGAAGATCGTAATGGTTTTCTTTTGAACTAAGGTTACATCGCATTTGCTTTTCCGCTGCGCTTCTGTCAACTTATTTGTGATATTCGAAAACGTAAACATTTCTAGAACAGGCTAGTTTAGTGTGCGTCATTTGAATTGGGTTGGACAAAGTGTGCTTGTCAACTAATATAAAAAAGTAATATATTGAAATCAGCCATGACTGTGAGCTTCTTCTTTACGCACCCACAACGCAATTAAAGTTTCTAAATTACTCTCCCCCACGTATATAGTAATAATATATATTGATATAATTATTGATATATTTAAGTGATAATTTTATAAGCATTTACGCCATTAGCACAACTAATACAAACCATTTTTAACTCTACATAACAGGCCTTAAATAATAGCTTATGCGCCACCTAGCAAAGAGTTTGTTATATTTAGAAAGGTTACAGGGAAATATGTATGAGCACGTGAAATAAAAATTACGAACAGATAATACTTTTCTGTTGCTAATAAAATAACTGTGAAGCAAGTTTGCTTCAAAAAATTTCCAAACCCAAATGAAGCAGGAAAAGAAAATCACACAAACTTATAACTATTAAAGCAATTAATTATAATAAATAAATTTATTTAAGTTAAAATCCAGAAACTTCCACTTAGAATGTTTAATTGTAGTTTTACAACTAGAACTACTTTTTCCATCTGTACGATAAGTTGTATTATTGCATTCTGACTTCTTAACACCTTTCTGAACATAAAACTAACCGAATAAAGTTCCTTTCCCTAACTTAATCTCTATGAAATGAGTTAAATATGTTCGCTTTAGAAACTTTTAAGCAGTGTAAGTATAAGTTACCGTTTCAGAGAATCTCATCAACGAAAACCAGATGGCTATCTAAATCTAAGCTTAACTGCATAACCTAACATCTCTAAATAATAAATCAACTTGAAAAATATATAATCCTCAGAGATTAACCAACTATATACTCTCATTTTAGACTCGACGGTTGAGAAAATTGGCTCCATATATGTGGTTTTCGAGATTTTCTCCAAGTGCAACGTAAATACAAAAGGAAAGGTAGCAAGTGCAAGATTACCTTAACAATTCTTTGGTTAAGGTATTCTTTCCTAACAGATCCGTGCGCCGCTTGGAAAGCGTTATACTACATAATTGTATTACTGGGTTTAGTTCAAATTTTCCAATCTATGCAGGAAATATTGCGCCAGAAACGCGATGTTTGAATTATTAGGGCTACTTGGACAGTGATGACTAAAGAAATATGTAGCATTACTAGCGTAAAACTTCATTCGGTACCAAAATAGCGAACGAGGAAAATTATCATTGCGGAACGATGGACTGAGAGTTTCCAAACATTCTTGTAAAAATTATGCATTTGTAAACAATCCATACTCAGCGTATTGAAAAACTGAAAAATAAATAAATAAATAAAATGAAATCTGAAAGCTTTGAGATTTTATTTTATTTATTTAATAAATAAAAACCCCTTTATTTTAATAACCCTTTCCTTTATATTACTGCCAAACGGGCATCTTTTTCATTTGCAGACACGAGCGGTTCGAGAGCAATAGCTAAATCTCTTTTAGGCTAAAAATATTTAAACACAGTATATCTTTAAAATTTCCGATAGACAGTCTCCCACGCTGAAAATAAAAATGTTTTATTTTCTACAGTATTACCACTGTTCGCTTTGAGATTGTTGAGTTTTTTAATCAAAAATTCGTTAAAGGTTTTTAAAATATTAAATAGACAATTAAGAAAATTCCGAATTCAGGCATCTAGGTGCCCATGTTCGGGTGGAGGATTATGTTATACAAAATTTGATGACTCTTACTACCGTTGTGTTTCTACAATGCGAGAAATATACATACATTCATGCAGATTCTTCGTTATTTAGTTTCTTTAAGTATAATACAGGGCGATAATATTTGGTGGCGACAATTTCAAAAGGGATTGGGACATTTAAAGTGATTCGACGCAAAATGCCGTTTTGAGATTAATAACCCTGCCGGGCTAGCCCCAATATTTTTTTTAATGGCCGGGCCCTTTATTTTAATAACCATTAGGCTTGCGCCACTACAAGGGCAGGAAATAGCGGCCATTTCATTATGGAAGCACCTAATATGTGGCCACCTTTGCCTCCTATGAGAGGACGGACAGTTACAACTATGCCTTTCCCGGTATTCGAACACGGGCCCATCCCTACTGCAGTCAGCGCCTCTAACCACTATACTAAACGTTAGAAATATATTAATGTATTGTATGTAAGAGGGAAAATAATATATAGAAAGAGGCATGTTAAATTGAAATTATATAAAAAATTCTGCATTTCTATGGAAGTGGCGCTAGATTTTCTTTTCAAGAAACAAATACTCCTTATTAATGCAGCTTACTATACAACAAATATATAGAACAAACGTCGATCTCAAAATAAACTTAACAGTTGATTTTAAAGAGCACGAATCTTAGAAAAGAAGAATTAAACGTTTCAGAGTTTATTTTTTTTTTTGTTAATCTCTAAATTATACTTTCAGAAAAAAAAATCTGTTAAAAATGTCCAGAAGACCATCTTCATTTTGTGGATTAAATTTTGTTAAAGCCTTCACTATTCGTCAAAATCTTAAAGTTTCAGTCTAATTTTTTTCCAAAGTTTCAGAAGCCTTATCTTACAATTTTGATATCTTTTGACTTCTGTCTTGCTTTACGGATGCCGGTACAATTTTTGTTTTAATTTTCTTTTACCTCTTAAATTCTCTAAATTAACGATATTACAACATGGGAGAATTCTTAAACACCTCTAGCGTTTTCACTAAAATTACTAAATGTTCTTCCAGGATAGTTTGACTAAATGTTATGTTTTTAGTCACTTACTAAATGCATTAGAGGACTAAAAGATCTAAATCTTTACTAGATAACAACGAAAAACATTGCGTTTTTATTAAATAGTATTGAAAATGACAATACTTATTGAAATATATTTTAATATGTTTAATTAATGCATATATACATGATTACGTTAATGTTTATCCATATAACATATATAAATTATTAATATGCGTTTTTAAATTTAATGTATTGTCGCCCAGACGGTATAGTGGTTAGGGGAAGCCTACTACGGTACCGAAGGGCCCAGTTCGAATCACGGAGTAGACGTGGATATTTGTAAATGTATAGAGTCGGTGCCTCATGGCGGCACTCTAAATATGCGGCGAACCGAAATTCCTCTCGTGTGGATTAGTGAAAAAGGAGGAGTGTAGGAGATTCCCGGATCCCCCCCAGGATGCACTCCCTCCAAATTGGGGGGAATAGAAGTCCAACCCCTCTTCGGAGTAGGCTCTGGCAACCATTGTTCCATATAATATGGATACGACAAAAGCAACAAATTTAATGTATTCTTCTCTTGAAAAGGCGCTTCAGTGTGCGACATATTCCCTGCTTACTACCTTAAGTCCAAATTGCCTGCTATCGCAAAGCCGCTAAAGGCGTAATAGCAATGTTTAAATAACTGAGCTGGGTGAATTAATCCCTCAGGTTTAATGATAAAAAATGCAAGAAAGGAAAACATGAAAGAGTTACTGTAAAAAATAATGGCCATTAAAGCGTAGCATTTTGTCAGAAACAGATCATTCTGGATGCAGTGACCCAGCAGGAGGCAACAGAATAAAGAGAAAATGAAAATGAAAATTAAGGTTAAACACCAATGGGGACCACATCCAGGTATTATAATGTGCATGTAAGATAACCACTAATATAATGAGTACCTAGCTAGATAAAACGAGATAGATAACGTCAGAGATTTGCTAGCACTTACTAGATTGTCTGATTGCTTGAGAGATTGTCAACACGTCTTTGACGCAAAGAAATGTATTGTTGTTTCTTTTTTTAACTTAAAATATATGAACGTAACAAATATTTTCTTCGAAAGGCTTTGTTTTCTGTTTTGCCAACACGTGAAATTTAAACATCTCGAAGAAGGTTCTTTCGAGGTGTTAATAAATAATTAATAGAGTTTTTATAATAATTTCCACTTAAGTAATATCAGCTAGAAATAATTTTCTTCTACTTCTTCTACTAAATCAATAAGCAAACGAGTTTGACTGGGATAATAATATAGACGTTTAAGATCGTTACTGTATTTATTAATTTATAACCAAAAATAGACAACTATTCTTTTGAAATATTATTGGCAGCATATCCAAAATCATTGTGTTTGAAGATTAAAGTTTCCACAAAATCCCTTCTGTAAAATCATGTATGGACAAAAACAGAACTTTTTGGAATTCATTTAAAATTCTGACAAGCATTTGTTTTTTGACAAAATTGTGTTACAGCTTGTGGCTTAGACATTGTAATTATTTTGCATGCGCTCAGAGTATATGCAATTTGCATTTCTTTCTTTCAGCATAGCGTAAAATATTGAAATATTACCAACGCAAATGAGTGAAAACAGCGCGTGATTTCGACGTAAAGCCGATGATATTTATAATTCTTTTTATTTCACCTTTTTACATGAAGAACCGATTTCGCACATTTCTTGACGAAATTAACATTTACATGTTTAGTAATCATGTCAATAAAGTGTTCATTTAAAACCATCAATTTTTTAAAAAGACCTACCTGAAGAAAATAATTAAATTTTACGCTGCATAATTTCACGGCAAAAAAATTATCCCTGCAAATATGTAATGACATCCCCGAATTATAATTAATTCGACAGGAGAGGGTTGTTCTTTCCTTGAGACAAGATCGACCTTAATTAATGAATATTTAAATTGTAAATTTTCGAAAGTAGTTTCCGATATCGCAACACTTATTTTTTTCGTTTTAGCATTCAATACAGAATTTAAAAGACTCTTGGTATTTGTATAGTTTCTGTTTGCATTTGTATAAGAATTTCTCATCATATGTGAAAAACACATTCATATTTGCACAGGAAACATTAAAAAAATGTTTTTAATTTATATGGATTTGTGAACTACTTCGAGGTAGAAGGTAATCGAAATTATTCATGTATGAATATTTCTCGATTTATCTAACGCTGTCTATTCCAATGAAATTGATATTTGGTACGTGTGACTAAAATTATAGAAAATGAAATTGGTTTTTTTATTTAATTTTAAATAAATTACTAAAAGCTAAAATACTGAAAAAGTTAAACTAAAAAATATTTTTCGATACATGAACTTCAAATTTTGATGCTGGACAATTATATACGTTCCTCCTTATTAAGGGGCATAATTTTCAAATATCAGAATTAATTGTTTCACATTACTGTTGCTTTAAATCCTATTAAAGTAAAAAAATAAATAAAATATCAGTGTTCGAAATGGAGGGGCGAACTCAAAGAAAATAATTTCCTGGTACTGAATGCAAAGTTAAGAAAATTGTTACCTATTTTTAGAATAATTTAAGTCTGCGAATCAATTTCTTTGAAAACAAAGTTTAAACTAAAAATCTGATATAGTCAGCGAAGTGATACGAAACTTAAATGTGCAAAACAAATATAAATTTAACAACGAAATCAGCGGGTTTCCTTAGCAACAAAAACTTCAAAATAATTAATTTCTAAAGAACCGTAATTGCCGTAATTATGAGGCAACATTTTGAAAATATTAATTACGATTACCATTTAAAAGTTCATTACATTGATTATGACTTTTACTGTAATTATGATATCCATGTAATGGTCTACAAAATAATAAAAAGCGTTGAAGTTAAAATATTTCATTTGCTATTCTTTTTACTAATATATTTTTTACCAGACCTAGTTTTTATTGATATATATTTTAACATTTAGAATGAACCGTAAAATTTCAAACAAAATAAATATTTCAGGCTAAGACGTTCGTTAAGCTATTACATAGTTGTCACCATGTTCAAATTAATACTATCCACTATGTCATAAGCATAAACGTGACAGATCTAACCCTAACATAAAATGCATCGCAACGTCATCCACAACAACAGTGGAGTCGAAAAATACATATCCTTTATGTCATATGCAAAGGAAATCTGATTTATATGCTAGATGTAACACTTTTAATTCCTGCTATACTTTTGCGCATTAGGTAGGATTGCGTGCAGCCATTAGTTGAATAGAAATACATACCTTAATGCATCAGTCTATAAGATCTTATTTTAAATACTCTATTTTCATTTAATAATTATTGTTTTATTTATTCTGGGTATAATTTCGCCCGTAATCAAATTGTAATCAATCGTAGGAAAATTTTTAAAAGCTTAAATTTAAAATAAAATTTTGCGATAGCGTCTCAGATGGCATATGATTTCAAAATGTCGGGAGGAAATTCGTAATCAGTGTGGACTGATGCATCTTCCCCTTTCACGATTAAGGAGGAATTAAAATCACTGTGTCAAACAGCTAACTCTGAAAATAAAACGAAGATCTATATAACAGAAATGTAGTTCGACCAATTCCACACACACAAGACATTGCAGCTTGCATCTCGGGCATCTTCATGAGAGTACCTATTAATCATACCGAGGCATCGGGAATAGTAACTTACATGAATGAAAATATATCCAGCGAAGACGGGAAATTGAAGAATTGTTGAATGATAAGAAGTACTTCTTCCTGAAGCATAGTGATGGATGGGTTTCCAAATCGCATAAGCATTTTGAAATCGTATTTGCTGATTGAACCTCTGGAATTCAACCTTTTGGTGAGGATAGTGACCAGACGTAGTTCATGCAATCACACAAACACTGAAGGATGAATTTTACAGAGACAACTGTTTTCACTTTCTATCTGCAACAGTTCTATTTGGATCACAAATTATGATGATGATGTCTTTCTCAGGGCTTTCATCAGGATTAAAAGTTTGGCATATGGTTGATAGGTATAACTATTAAATGGCTGAAGGAAAAAGAAACAATAAAAGTACCACATTTAGCTTTGTTCCTAAATTTCATTTGATCGAAACACAAATGAACATTTATTGGACATGAGATGAAGAATTGGGGGGGGGGAGGTTAGTATGAACCTTTTTCAAAGAAAAAGGTGTCAGTAATAAAAACTATATGGTATATAATTTAAGCTGCATACGAAGGACTTTGAAAATCTCGCGCGATCTGCTCCGATGCGAGCCGTAAATATAAAGAAAACTGAGCAACGCATTAACTTTACAAAATTTGATGACTCTATGTACCGTTGTGTTTTCACAATGTGAGAAACATACATACATTCATGCAGATTATTCTTATTTAGTTTCTTTATGGAAGCACCTAATATATGACCTCCTTTGCCTTCTATGAAAGGACGGACAGATACAACCATGCCTCCCCGGTATTCGAACACGGGCCCATCGCTACGGCAGTCAGCGTCTCTAATCACTATACTGATTGGCACTATACTAAATGTTAGACATATATTAATGTATTGTAAGAGGGAAAATAATATATAGAAAGAAGCATGTCAAATTGAAATTATAAAAAATTCTGCATTTCGATGGAAGTGCAGAATATTCAACGCATTAACTATACAAAATTTGATGATTCTATGTACCGTTGTGTTTTGACAATGTGAGACACATATATACATTTGCGCATTTGTGCAGCTTAAAAGTGTATTTGTTTGTTCTGGTTATTTATTTGTATAGTTAGATTCCATAAAGAAAGTAAATCAGAAGAATCTGCATGAATGTATGTATGTTTTTCACAATGTGAAAACACAACGGTACATAGAGTCATCAAATTTTGTGTAGTTAATGAATTGAATATTCTGTACTTGCGCAGCTACAAATGTGTATTTGTTTGTTCTATGTAATTTTGTATATATTATGTTCTATGTAATTTTGTCTAGTTAATGCGTTGAACATTATGTATTTGCGCAGCTACAGAAGTGTATTTGTTTGTTCTGGTTATTTATTCTCGTACATGTCAATGCAATGCGATGAATGTGTAAGAATAGAAGCATGTCTTTATGAAGAAATGCAGATCCATTTCCCAGTTTTCAAAACAAAAATTTTGTTCAAGGCGAAACCTGAATTCCTGGGAAAAATTGCCTTATATTAGAGAATAAAATTTTCAGAAAAATAGCAAATATTGTCTCACTGTCCAGACATTTATTTATTTATCATATTTGACTTAAAAGGATACATTGCCCTTTTATAATACAGTTTCTTTTCTGAGTCAAAACCTTTCATACCATTCGACTTTATACTTTTTTGTGTTGGATGAACAAATGAAAATTTCGCTGTCCAAGATGTGACTGTGCCATTCCAGTTTTATAACGCAATAAAGTATTAACATTGAAAAATACTGCTTTTCTGTCAAAAACTTCTTTCGAAAATGCTGAAAGAAACATATCTTTATAAAACATAACTTGCTTATATATATATTGTGTAAAGTGTATACATATATATATCGTAATTTTTTCTCTCAAGTTTTGTGTTATATCTTTGCCAATGCTCTTCCTTCACTTTAGATATTAAACTTGAAATCAGGTTTTAGATGTTACAAACTTTTAATTTTAGGTTTTAGATGTTACAAAATTTAACTTTACATTTCTTTTTAATTTAAGGAAATCTGACAACTATAAAATGTTTTTAGTAGCAGATATTGATGAAAATACATTTTTATGTCTGTGTTTACTTTGATCAGCATTTGTTTCGTTTTTGCTATACGCAAATATGTGCATCGTCCACTTTTCTTGAAATAGCTATAACAATAAAGTTCTGGAAATAGTCACAACAAAGTTAAGGAGGCTGTAATAATGCGCTTCGAACGTTTCAGCAAATTTTATATTTTAATCAGAATTTAACTCATGTTACAACGTAATTTAAGACGCTTTGTCAATAATTACATCATACTCCAAACGAATCCTTACATTATAAGGTATTTTATCCCTCCTTTCTGCATGCCTCTGAGGTGTAACAGTAGCACACTCGGCACGCATTCCAGAGGTCCAGGTTAGAGTCTCAGCTAAGGCATTGCTCATTTTTCATGTTTCCTGCATCAAAATAACATAATGACTCTACAATGGCATCCGAACTATAAGGTGGCGGATAATGATTCTTCACCACCAGGATTTATCAACTGAATGCCCGAATCCTCAGTGGTCCTTTAAAAGGGGAAATGTATAAGGTATTTTATCCCTCCTTTCTGCATGCCTCTGAGGTGTAACAGTAGCACACTCGGCACGCATTCCAGAGGTCCAGGCTAGAGTCTCAGCTAAGGCATTGCTCATTTTTCATGTTTCCTGCATCAAAATAACATAATGACTCTACAATGGCATCCGAACTATAAGGTGGCGGATAATGATTCTTCACCACCAGGATTTATCAACTGAATGCCCCAATCCTCAGTGGTCCTTTAAAAGGGGAAATGTATAAGGTATTTTATCCCTCCTTTCTGCATGCCTCTGAGGTGTAACAGTAGCACACTCGACACGCATTCCAGAGGTCCAGGTTAGAGTCTCAGCTAAGGCATTGCTCATTTTTCATGTTTCCTGCATCAAAATAACATAATGACTCTACAATGGCATCCGAACTATAAGGTGGCGGATAATGATTCTTCACCACCAGGATTTATCAACTGAATGCCCCAATCCTCAGTGGTCCTTTAAAAGGGGAAATGTATAAGGTATTTTATCCCTCCTTTCTGCATGCCTCTGAGGTGTAACAGTAGCACACTCAGCACGCATTCCAGAGGTCCAGGTTAGAGTCTCAGCTAAGGCATTGCTCATTTTTCATGTTTCCTGCATCAAAATAACATAATGACTCTACAATGGCATTCGAACTATAAGGTGTCGGATAATGATTCTTCACCACCAGGATTTATCAACTGAATGCCCCAATCCTCAGTGGTCCTTTAAAAGGGGAAATGCATTAGGTATTTTCTCCCTCCTTTCTGCATGCCTTCGTGGGGTAACGGTAGCACACGCTGATCGTATTCGAGACGTCCAGGTTCGAGTCCCGGAGAGGGCATTACTCATTTTTCATGCACTCCTGCTTCAAAATATCCTAATGCCTCTACAATCATTTTTCCAATGATGAGTTGATATTTAAATAAATTATTTTAATCATTTAATAAGAGTAATTGAAATTTAGTGGTATATCTTAATTTTTTATTAATATCAAATATCTGAATCTGTCTGTTCGTTTTTGGTTATAACTATGTAATAAAACCTATATAAAAATGTGTCTGAAAGCGATGGCTTCAGACTTGGATATTCATCTTTGACATGTACTTACAAAGTTTCTCAAAATGAAGTATGGAATTTTATGAAAACAGTTTCAGTATTACAGACTGGAGGTTCTTAGAACAAATCTTCTAATTAATAAAATGTGTATTATACTTTCACAAGTTAAATACAAAATATCTGATATCTTAATGCATAAAAGGCCCACCAGCTATCGAGCGACTGAGTCGCTGAAAACTGGTAGTTTCGACCTGAGTTTCATGTTGAGTTGACCAGGCTGCTTGCATGGGCGTTTTGTGGTTTCCACGTGTGTAGCGTGTAAAGGGGACAGTTTCCCTTAGCACGAAGACATCCCTCCTCCTAGACAGCCTTAGTGTGCTTTACCGTTATTGATTACGGTAAAGCTGTAATTGATTACGGTAACCAAAATAAACCAAACCAAAATCTTAACGAGTAAGATTTTCGAAGATATACGAGTAATTTAGTGACGTAGATCACTTTTCAACACACGTCATTCACCAAATCTGAATATTTTTTCTCATCATATTTAGGGAAGAATTAAAAAAAAAGAAAGATATCTTTGTCTGATCCCCCTCGAAATCGAATAATATTATTTATTATTATTATTATATTAGTATTATTTATTATAAATTTATTTATTATTAGTCTCTTTACTTTTAGCATGCTGGTTTAAGTAATTTTCCTTATATTCACGCTTTATAGTTTAAAAAATTCTCTGCTTTGATATTAATGCAATGCACATCAACTATCAACTCGAATAGCGATCAGGAGCTTACTGCTATGAAACGGAATATCAAAATCAGCATTGTCTTTTCTTTAAACATAGAAGGCATAATATACGATGACGTAATACATAAAAGGCAATAATATTAATATGTAATATGTGATACTGCAGTTTATCATACTTTTTGGGACCACTTTCGTACGCATAGCTGCTAAATTCAATTTAAAAAACATCATCAGCTTTTGAAAGAATGCCAACCGCTTCCTTTTATGAAGACAACTAGGCATGCATGTACTATCCCCCCTTCACCGCTCATAATTTCGTCTACAGCTCGTGTATTTTCAAATTTACCTCCAAGATATGTTTACTAAGAAGGAGCTGCAAATAATCTTCCAAGACACCGTTATTTACATGTAGAATTAGGCAGCATCAACATAATATGCGATACCGTGGTATTTCGAGCAGCGTTATAACAGAGATTGTGTTTTAGGGATAGTATAGATACATGTTTAAATAAAATTATTTTCTGTTATGAAATATTTTGCCTAGTGCACTGCAACAAAAAACTGCATTCTCCATGCTCGAGAATTTCAAGGATTTTTTATTTCCTGTCTCACATATCTTCAATCCATCATGCTTGTCTCTTTACGTGAGGAATCCAAACCTCACTGGAATTTGCTGAATCATTTCTCGACTGCGATTCAGAAATTCCTGAAAGAGCAGAACTGCTTACTCATATAATCCCTAAAGCAAAGTATCGATTTCTTGATGAAAACACCGGCTGCTGATTGTAGCCCGGCAACCTGATGTAATTAATTCTCTGACGATTTGTGCAGTTTTCTGGCCGTAGTAATAGCTTTTGGACAAAGTTTAACTCGTGTATTTCGTTATTGGTGTATTCACCGAAACATCAGAATTCGAATGAACCTGAGCTTGGATGCAAAGCATCAAAATCGGAGCACAGCTGTTCCTCATGACCTCAAATTTCAAAAACTTTTATGAAAAGTTTTTCAAACATATCCTTCTGAATTCCATTCCAATTATTTAGAAAACTAGAGTTATGTCGTAGAAGCATTAACATTTACATTTCTAATAGCAAAATAAATATGATTCATACAGAGTTCAAATGACATTTTTTCTTTTTGAACAATTATTATTCGATTCCAACAATGCTAAGTGGAGACAGGCACCATATTGGTGGCCTTTTAGAGCTTCGAAGTAGGGTATGTCTAAAAATAACATTTCAAAATCTGAATACATCAATTTTTGTTTACTTTCGGTATTGCAAATTTATGTAGAGCCATTAGGTTATTTTGAAGCAGAAGGCATGAAAAATATGCAATACCCTCATCGGGACTCGAATCTGGAGTCCCGATGAAAATTCCTGGTGTAACGGTAGCACAATCGGATCGTATTCTCTCAAATCGGAGCGTATTCTCGAATACGCTCCGATTGTGCTACCGTTACACCAAGAAGGCATGCTAGAAGGAGAGAGAAAATACCTTATATACACCCCCTTTTAAAGGGCGATTGGGGATTAGGGGACCCAATCGCCAAGTCCTGGGTGGTGGCACATTATCGTCCACCACCTTTTAGCTAGGGCGCCACTGTAGAGTCAGTTTATTTTGAAGCAGGAGACATGAAAAATACGCAATGCCTTCGCCAGGACTCGAAAATGGACCTCCCGAATACGTACCCAGTGTGCCACCGTCAGGCCACGAAGGAATGCTAGAAGGTGGGAGAAAATGCCTGATAACCTTTTTCGGCAGCAGAGAACCTTTAAAAGAAAAGAACTGTGACCAAGAAGATAGTTATCTAAGTCTAGCAGCGACCAATTGCAATCGCTAATTACTGTATCAAGCCATCACTTTGGGAAAAATATCAGTTCTGAATTTAGGAATGAATAATACAACTGAGCACTGATAGTTCGACCTGGACTCGAATTCTCGTGAACAGGCTAACTGCTCGAGCGTTTTTGAGGCTTTCTTCATGTAAACCTTGAGTAGCAGTCAGATCTTCATGAAGGAAAATCATACTTGTCCGCAAGTACTTTACCATAATCTATATAAAGAAAAGGGCCCGATTGTTTGTAATTCATACATATCTAGAATTTTATACCTCTCATGATGAACTTGACACACTTCACTTTAAAATAGAAGGAAAGCCATTGTCTAAATAAAATTTCTCAAAAAGAACCTTGCTCTCTCTATATACATAAATTTTGCGCAAATTTAACGAACTTTTGATTACAAATACCGCGATTTGAAAGCTTTGCGTTATCACTTTTTAAAGCACAAAATATTTGTGTTTCAAATTTAATCAGAGAACTCACAGAAAGCTAGATTCATTAAAATCATATACATAATGAAGAGTGTCTCTTTTTTATTCGTACGCGTGTAATTAGCATAAAATTAGAGATTTATTCCGATCTTGATGAAATTTTGCTCATTTGACCTTCAAACGGAGAGGAAGGTCCATCTTACATCTGATTTAGTAAAACTAACCTACGAGGTCCATACTAAGGGCATTTATGTCAGAAAGCTGCACTCACGGCCCCCATCTTGAATACATATCATCCATCTTAGGTATACGTCACTGATATTGCATTCCCGCTATCAGAGGAAGTCGTACATGCTCAGCAAGGAATTCTCGCAATCACCTTACACATCATCAGATTCACATCGTCGTTGCCGTATTCCGGCTATCAGTTCTTCCTAAAACCGTTAGATGATGCCTTTATCATTTACTTATGAGAAGAGTAAGAAATCCAGAAAAGTGTAGAATCTTTAAAACAGAATTCAAGTGCACTCTGTGTCAGTTATTTACGAATATTTTGAAAACGGTGAAGAAATCCGCCGAAGACTAGTTCACCAATGATTTCCGAAAAAGAACATAACCAATAACAAAGCAAGTATCAGTTCTTACTAAAACCGTTGCCCACGAAAAAGCCGAGCGATAAACTCGCTGTACACTGGTAGTTTGAGCTAGATTCAATTCTAGACAAATGGCTGCATGGGCATTTTTGTTACTTCCCCCATGTGTAACGTAGATACAAAGCAATTCCCTTAGAAAGTCCTCTACGAAGGCATCTCTCTTTTAAGACAGATAGCCCTCGTGTGCTTTGTCATAATCAAGTAAGCCACCCCCTAAAAAAACCCGGTAGACGTTGTCGTGTTAGCTACCTTTTTAGAACAATGCAAAACTTTCTAGGTGATTGTAAGAACAAGATCTGAATTCTAGGATTAGATTTCTAGGAGAGTGTTAGAGCAAGATTTGAATGCGCTCTCTAATAGCTTTTTGCGAATACTTCGAAAAACCACCATCCTCTTAATTGAAGCCTCTTCACTCTGCGTAAAGCTGGGCAGTACAATTAGTTGATTTAATAAACACTGTTACTTTGAATTTCTTAGTCTGCAGAACAACAGAAAATGCGCAGATGAAAGAATCAGCTTTAAAGTTTGTAAACCACATATTGCAAGGCAGACCTTTACCTCTAAAGAGCAATTTAATTCCTACAAAAACATTTGCCAACATATTTGATAAGATGGATTTCACAACAAAAGTGATCTTAGCTCTCCAACTCACGCACATCGGATAAGGCGTACATCTTGCCCCACCCACCCACCAAAATGAGTAAGTTGGAAACTATGAAATCCTTGTTGTTGTGGAATCCTTCATCGAATTTGTCGGTTAGGGAGTGGTAGGGAATTGAACTACTAACCCTCTAGAGGTCAGGTCATGCAACGAGAAAGCTTTCACTGAAAATTTGCAATACGTGATTCACGTACAAAACTCCCCTAAAAAAACCTTACGACTGTTTTATCTGTGCATTTGTTTTTTGTCTGTATCTAAGGTAAATAAAATTATTCTGCCTCAGAGCCCCGACAATTATCTGTGGAAATTTGGTACCGATGGACGGTTAAAGAGTAACTAACAGCAATATTTTTATTTCTCTCAAATTTTCTGAATTCCTTGTCTTTTTTTTATAATTTTGCAATATTTTCCCCTCCGAAAAATTATCTTCACAGTATAAAAAGGTCAAAAAAATATCTATTCTTGTTTTGTATGCAAACATTTCTTCGTGACTCGAATCTTTCTTTTCTTTTCCGATATTTTGAAATTATCTTACTGCTAGTTTAACAAATTGCAAATCATTAATTCGTGCTAAAATTAAAAACTTATGTTTCTCTTCATAATACTGGTCTAAAAAAATGGAAAGAAAAGTTTTGCCACTGTAATTTAAGGTTATTTGCAATGTTTTTCTATAGAAAATTATAAAAACCATTATGGCAAATCTAAGTATTTCTCATACAAAAATACCATATTATTGAAAACGTTTGAATAAATCATCCAATAGGTATCAAAACTAAAATTTATTTAACTTAATCAGTCAATTTAGAAACAAGAAAGTTTTTTTATCAATTACTTGAAAGAATAATAAATATTCCGAAAGTGGAGGTTAAAAAAAACCTAAAATAATTTTGTTGATTGCTAAGGTTTGGTTTATTTGACTATGGTAAAGCAATCGAGAGCTATGTGCATAAAGGAAAGTAGGATCTTCTAAGGGAAACTAACTCATATACACGTTACGCATGGGGAAAACCATAAAAACGCCCATGCAGCCACCCCGTTTACCGGAATTCGAGCTGACTTTTTAAGGGGACATATGACATAAAAATTTTCAAACATTCAAATTTTCATTTTTGGGCTAAAAAATAAAGTAGTCTGAGATGATTAAAAAAATATATAATTTATCCATGTTTCGAAATTTTAAGACCGAAATCTTTCATTAAAAAATGAAAACAAGTACTAGCAAGCACACCAGTTGAGAAAGGACAAATGTCTGGTGTGGCAACAATAGTAAAGACATATCAGCTGGTAAAAAGTATGTTCATAATGTTAGAACCTGTTTTATTAGCTGAGTGTTTAGAAGTCTCTCTGAAAAAAAGTAGACACAGTAGACTCAAAAAACTACTGTCAAATTGCATTCATGGAAGAAGTTAAAAACCGCCGCTCAACCGGTATAGTGGTTAACGTCGCTGACTGCCGTGCCAAATTGCCCGTGTTCGAATCCTGGAGAAGGCATTGATGTTTGTAAATGTATAGTGTCCGTGCGGCATGGAAGCACTCGAAATATGTGGCGAGCCGTAAGTCCCTTCGAGAGGTGGATGGTAGGGAAAGAAGCATGGAAGATCTTTGGACCACCGTGGAGTGCTCTCCATTAAAATTGGGGGCAGAACAGAGCTAAATCGAATTAACACCTGTAAGGTGCTCAAAGCCAGGTACTCCTTGCACTGCTATACGTCAGACAAGTGAACAACGACAACTGAAAACCCGAATGAAAGTTTTAATAATTGCATTTGGACAAGCAAACCAAAAACTGCTTTTTTGTGAATGTCATCACATTAAACTTAGGTTTATTAGATGCGGTAATTTGTTTTAATGGTGTTGTACAAAGCCGCAATAAATAATGGAATTATTAGGAATACAACCGGGATTTTATACGGTAAAGTGTTTGCGAAAATAGATTGCGATAGAATTCGTGAGGCCCAGCTCACTTCCCAAAAGCTTGCGATAGAATTTGTGAGGCCCATCTCGCTTACCAAAAGATTTCTAAAATGGTCATAAATAAACATAAGTTAATACAATAAAAACAGCTAGATGCAGAAATGCCAGTTCAAGATAATTATGGTGCAGGAAAATATTAAAATGATGTTTTTATAAATTATTAATGTTTAAATTTTTTTTTTTCAGTTTTTCTCAAAACGTGTTTTTTTAAACTTTCGGTACACTTTCCTTGAAAACTAATCAGCCTAGAAGGTTTAAATTTTCCACAGTTGTGTATCTTAACTATTCTTTTGAAACTACGCAAGATATAAAATTTATGATTATTAGTTTTGGATATATTAAAAATTTAATACCATTTTTTTCTATGATTTTCAAAATATTTTATTTTTAATATTTTTCTTTTCAAGTAAAATGTAAAATACTATAAATATAAAAAATTATTCTTAAATGATATGTTTTTAATCATCATGCAAAATTTGAAGGAATTTAATGCAGTGTTTCTTAAGAAAAGTGTACCAAACTAGCACACTGTCCCAAAAGATGCGTCAAAGGTAAGAGAAATTAACCAACTGGTTTTTAAAAACATTGAGCTTTAAATTTATATTTTATGTGTTTTACATAATATGCAAGCTGTCTATTTTAAATGAAAAAAAGAATTTAGCGTATATTTTGAGAAAAGTTATACTGTAATAACCTTTGTCCCGAAATAGTTGCATTTCGCCAGTCGATATGTCACATGTTCCCTTAAGGTTTAGTTTATGTAATTATGGCAAAGCCTCGTGGGCTATCTGCCTAAGGGGTTGGATGCCTATGCAATAAACTTAAGTTAACCATCTCTCGGCAAAAGTCCGCAGCCATCGTAATTCCACGTCCTGGCACAAATCCCACAAGACGTCCATGTATAAAGCTACTGGGCAGGAACTTAAAAATAACGAAGACGATTAAATATCTAGGAGTCACTTGGGATCAAAGACTCACCTGGTTACCGCACCTCCAAGAAATACGTACAAAAACATCGACCATCGCAAGGAAAGCCAGGCAATTTCAAGGGAGAAATTGGGGACAAAACCCCCATATCAGGAAACTATTATATCTGACAGTGACAGAGAGAATAATTCTCTACGCAGCAGTCATATGGGCACAACCAATAAGCAGCCGAAAGACTAAGCTACTGACCACAATTCAACGGCTGTTTGCATTACACATCTGCGGAGGTTATCGCACAACAGCGTCCAGCGCCGCCACGATACTTGCAGGCCTGCTGCCATTACACATAAAGGCAGAGGCAGAGGCTACCTATGTACGAATCACTCATCACAGACAAGAAGACACATATGCAGGAATTACGTTCAGAACAACAGACTATGAACTCCCTGGCAGTGTGCAACACATCCACCCTGCCATCAAAGGTAGAGGGATCCATATCAAAATCCAACATCAGCCATCGCACTCCAGACAACGCACTTCCTGTGCGATTACACAACTGTTCACTGATGGATCAAAACATGATCAGGGAGTGGGCTGCGCGTTTGCTCACTACGAACATGGCACACTAGTAAAGGAATGGAAAGGACATCTCACTAACAGCAATAGTATTTTCCAAGCAGAGGCACTAGCAATATTGAATGCGCTACGACATGCCCTCAACCTTTCCCTTACCAATGCGACTTTTTACACAGATAGCATGTCAGTGCTACACGCACTCAGGGATCATCACCACACTTCACCCATCATCATAGATATACAGCAACTTTTACGCAATAATCATCAAGCCCGCTTTAACATGGTATGGGTGAAAGGACACTCCGACAACGAAGGGAATGACGTCGCAGACCGACTGGCTAATGAGGCTGCCAACAACATCCACGCTCAAACTATAAGAGCCCCTACCCCCGTCTCACACCTGAAGAAAACTCTGCGTAATATCTGTAAAGAAAAGTGGCAAGAAGAATGGAATAGTGGCGACACAGGGAGAAGGACGTATAACTTCCTACCAAAGGTAGACACGGAACGTCTTATAACAATAGCCCCACTGACACAGTACATAACGGGTCATGGCCCATTTCCATCTTATTTTATGCGTCATGGCATCTCAGCATCTGACAATTGTGTCTGTGGCATGCTAGGTTCTCCCGAGCACTACCCATTTGACTGCTGTCTAACAGCAAACCACCACTTACCACATCCAACGAATGATAGAACACTTTACTATCGTTTCATAATCAAACACCCGCCAGGTATAAGGAGTATCTGCGCAGTTGTACAGCAAATCAACGCCCTAGGGCAAGATATTTGCGAGCCACAGTAGCATAGTACTGCAGACAATGTACTCAACTATTAGATATTCGCAGTATGTACACATTCTGTAATACACATTTCACATTCAATTTCGAGCCTCGTGCTAACATCTGTTTTCAATAGCCACCAACTTGCAGAAATAATGTTACTGACATGTTTATCAGTGTAAAGCACTGGGCACCCAATGGAATGATGTGTTATCGTAAATCGAAATATATAATATCCGTACAATGCACGAATGTAGTGTATGCAACGAAATATGTAATTCATGCAACAGAAGCCCCTAATGAAAGTATGTACATTATGTATTATGGAAACTGAGCATATTTCCGCACAGCGCTACTGCTTTACGCACACCTTACTATGTCTCATATGTTTCTTCTGAGTGTAATATTTGCATTTATGTGCTCTAGGTGTTTCCATATGTATTCTATGTTTCATGATATGTATTCTCGTGTGTGTTTTTATGTCTTTATGTTTCCATATGTATTATATGTGTCATGATATGTATTCTCGTGTGTGTTTTTATGTCTTTATGTTACATAATTACGAGTGTGTTTTTATGCTTTTACGTTTAATTTTGTATATCTATGTGTTTCGGCTTATATGAGTGTTTTAATGCTATCCTTTATATTCTTTTTAAGCTACTTTGTGTTATTAACAACGTCCTATGTAAAAACTACCCGACATCTAGCCCCTGTATGGCCATGTAAACTCCTGGTGCAGCCTCATGGGGCTCCAGCGAGTTGCTTCTTCGAGATAGTGGAGGACGTGGGACATATGCCTGTTTACCTATGTTATACGTCAGGCGTCTCCGTCCTCCGTCACCTGTCACCTGCCTTCGTGGAGGACTTTCTAAGGGAAACTGGCTCTTACACATGTTACACACGGGGAAAAACACGAAAAGGTCCATGCAGCTAGCCCGTTCGCGGGATTCGAACCTCGGACAGAACTATCAGTGTTCAGCGTTCGGCCGCTGGGGGGGGGGGTTGGCACGACTCTTAAGGAAAAGACGTTTTAAAACTTAGTATCACTATTTTCGTCAAGTCGCGGACAACATTCATATTATCTTTAACAGTCTGCGGTGATCTGGCTTGTGACGAAAAGGTGACAAAATCTAACGGTTCGTGCTGTCATGCTCTTATAAAGAACATCGCATTTCCCATAAGTTGCTTTTGTAGTGTGACTTATTTTATTGATAATTCATTCACAGAATATTTTTAAATTTGAAACAGAATTAGTAAAAGTATGCGATAAGGAATGCTTTTAATATGTTCCAGGTTATCATCTTGGAGGCCCTTCTGAGTTTTGCATTTTAATGTTTCATGAAAACTGATAAAATGATCAACAAAATGTTTACACTCAGTACAGTATTAGTTTTTTTTTGCAGAGCAGGCATAATTCTAAGGACGTCTAAGGAATGTTAGACACATAATGTCGAATACAATGACTGCTTATCAACCTAGGTGATTATTATTGTATAAAATGGCTTTATACCTTACAATAGGCTCCGTTTAACGTGATCGCGTTTAACTTTATTATTTGCATGCTGTTATTGAATTGCCTATGTCCCTCCCGTTTATATACAAAAACATGAAAAATACATCGCTTTTCGTGATCAATAGTTTGATTAATTTTATGAAAATATTATAGAATGAATTTTTTAACCTAAGTAAATTTTCAAAATAAGGTCAAAAGAAGTGTCATTATATAAGAAATTAAGTTGCCAAACTGCTTGGTTTTTATTTTAGTCGACTGTAAAACTACAGGGGAGGACTTTTTTTTTAAGCTGGAGCAGAATTCGGATAACTGTTGATTTCCAGAAAAATCAGACACTTTCTTTTCTTCAAACAGAAGAAGATGACAGAAAATATCTGCAGTGGCTTTGTGAAACAAATCTAGGCACATCATTTAATAAACTCTCTGAAGAACGGAAACATGATAGCGGTGAATTGCCTATATATGCTGATATAAGGGATGTCCTCCGATTATTAAGATTAGGGGTTCAGCATCGGTCAAATAATTTCCAGAAACATTAAAGACCTTTTGCGTAGTTCGTGCGGAAAATGCACAAGTAATCGAAGTTTTTCCTGATTAAAATACTGTTAAAATAAGTATTTATACGTTTCTGTTTACAATTATATTACATTAGCTAACTCCTATTACTAATTTGAAGGATATTTTTCTCATCGTTTCATATAATCAAATGTGATCATATTTAGTATGACCACATAGCCAAACGTGATCACATTAAGCAGCTCTTACTCTAGTAAACTGCTTAGAATAGTGGTCTCAAACTTAAATTGCACGCAAGCCAAATTCACGATCTGAAAATAGCTGAGAGTCCGGGGGGGGGGGAAACTGAAAGATTTAAGATTTTAACGGTCGCCCAAAAAGGTTTGTTAAAGGTTTTTTAGCCCTCGCTGACCTCGCAGTCTGCAAGCCTGCTGTTACGCTTACTTTTTGTCTTTTTAGTTTTTTTATTAAATATGGTTTTCTTCACACTTACGCCATATACAATTCAACATTGAAATAGCCAAAACGTTAAAAGCACCATAGCAGTATACATTTGGAATTCCCGATGCAGCGTCTAGTGTTGTCAAACATTTTCTTTACTTTTCAGTCATTTCTCAGTTTATCATACCAATGTTCAGTTTGTTTACTAAGATGCCTTTACAAAAAAAAAAAAAAAAAAAAAAAAATTGTCTTTTTATTATTAACGTTTTGTACGTTTACTTTATTTGTTAAATATCACATTCTTGGCGCTTACGTCACGTAAAATTCGATTCGAAATCGGGAAAAGAATATTTAAAAACATCATATCTTTAAAATATCCGATACACCGTCTCGCGCGTTGCAGATAAAAAGGTTTTATTCTGCACAGTGTTACCGATACTTACTTTGTCCGTTGTCGTTGAAATTGTGAGTTTATTAACCCAAAATTCGTTACAGTTTTACAAAATATGGTATAGATAATAAACAAACTCAAAGTTCAGGCTTGTAGGTGACAATGTTTAGATTCAGGCAGATTTCTCATTATTATATATTAAATATAATACAGGGCGATAATATTTGGTGTCAAAAATTTGAAAAAAGATACGCCGTGTTTAGTGAATAAATGCAAAATGCCATTTCGAGACTAATAGCTGTTTCTGTCTTACGTCACTTTTCGACTAAAAAGAAAGAAAGGGGAAAAAAATGATATCTAATGAAACAAAATTTTTTAAATAACTCGAAAAAGGTTTTTAATACGTATTTGTCGAAACATACGTATAAACACAATGCAAAGGAAAAATTCAAATTTATACTAATTTTCTGCTTGGAGTCTAAAAGTTTGTATTTGCAAGAAATTTCCAATGCTCACATGTAATTCAAACGCATTGACAGCTAAATATGAAGATTTTCGGATTGACATTTATTTAAATAACTATTATGAGTATTTAGTGCACACTCAAATATACACTAAATAACTTACTTAAAAGAAATATACGGAAACTTTCTAAGAGAGAGATAAAACATGAGAATAAATAATGACAATCTATTCTTTTCTTTTATTAATTACATGTAAAAACGCTTTTGCTCTTTATTAAGCCTTCCAGCTACAAACCTAATGGCATTTTAATTTTCATAAAGCATCTTAGAAGAAAATTACTTAGAACGCATTTTCATCGCAGACTGCAGATGCTTATCGGCAGTCCGGTTTCGTTTCCTAGGGTTATTAATTTTCGACTGCGAGAAAAAAAAACTGTTTCCATGTAATTCTACTTCCAAACAAAGCGCTTATTCTTACTGAAAAAATTCGTAACTGAGATATTTATCTTTAGATAAGTTCTGAAAAAGTTAATCAAATTCGTATTTTCAAAAAATTGAGTAAGATTTACGTCACAGTGTAAATTAATTAACTCTTTTTTTAGATTTTCCGGAGAGTTACTGCCGTTTATTTTGGTAATGAAAATATTGTAAAACTGGACTTCAAACTATTGAAATACTTTTTCTTCAAATTTCGGGCCGCATAAAATTGCTTCGGGAAGCATATGTGGCCCGCTGGCCGCCAGTTTGAGAAACTTGCTTGTACGATTTGCTGGCAAACAATAATAAAGAAATAAGTTTGTAAGGTTATTATTTAAACCTAACCAGTTATTTGTTTCAGCCTTTACTGTAGGTTTCTTTTCCTCACCAGATTAGATAGTCCTCCACGAAGGGATCCCTCCCCTTAGGCAGATATCCCTAGTGTGCTTTGCCATAATTAAATACACCACACCACCACCTCACCAGAATGTAAATCTGTTAGCTAGTATTTGAGGTTGTTGGATTGTAGGACAGAGCGTCTTTCGGCGCAAGTTCCGTTAATTCTTGCCAGCTCTGATAGGATTGTAATTGTTCGGCATTGCGTTACCACTGCCAAAATTTGAATAAAATACCCCCGATTAGGATTTCTAAACTAGCTTAGATTAAAATTTAATTGTACAGTCTTGGATTATTATACGTTTTAGATTCAAACGGATTGCTACTTTCCTTGCATCATCATGGGCTGTGGTAAATTTGTAAGCACACGAAAGTGCGTTTATGTTCAAAGTACTGTTTAAATTGAAAGGTTTATTTAAACTTTTACAAATCTTTGTAGTTACTTTCAGGCATAGCGATAATTCGCTCTGCTTCTGCTAGAGGGTTTTGAACTATTTCACTTTTATGAGATTGTAGAGACATTAGGTATTTTTTTACAGCAGGAGTGATGAAAAATGAGCAACGCCTTCGCCGAGAATCGATCCGCGGACCTAGGAATATGCCCACATTGTGCCGACTACTACACCACGAAGGCACGCTAATAAGGCTTGAGAAATACCTTAAAGAACAACCCCATAATTTACTTTCCGAAACGCTATAAATCTCTCAGCAGTTTTCTTTGTGGGTATAAGCTAACCAAAGGCCGAACAAAAAAGTGTTTTCTGTTTGGATTGCACGATAATAAATATTGAACTAATAATAATAATAAAAATAAAAAAAAAAAACTTAAATCCATTCTGAGTTCATTATATTTTTCCCATGTTAGCATTATTGCTATTAAAAAAAATCTGATGTGTACACCACATGACTTCCTTGTACGGAATATTAAATTATTCGCATTTTTCTTGCATTTTATTTAAACTTATTGGATTGAATTAAATCTACTTCGCCGGCAGTGCATAAACCACAATAGAATAAATGCATTCTTTAAAATTCACTCTAGTATTTGTTTACCATAGCGACACTCTGACGCTAGATTCACTTAAAAATTATTACTGTAACTAAATTTGTATTACTGTCAGTTTGCGCGCTGTGCTTCAGTACAAATTTTAAATTTTCGGAAAATACAGTTAGTTTTTTTTCTTTATAAAACAAATTCTTATACACTATTAAGTAAAATAAATCAAGAAAGATAATCATCTATGTGTAAAGATGACACACTTAAAATTTCATATATGTACGACAAAAACAGTTTGACTTATTAAAACTCGAAAATCAGCTAAAATTCTCACTTTTCTGTGTTGCGCAAAAGTGATGACTCCCCTTCAGTATTATATTTCGTTCATATTATAACTCATAATGAACAAAATTTATATCATTTAAAGAATAGAATTATCTAATCGTTGCCACATGTTCTATTCAAATACTAAAATAAAGCTAGAACGACGTATAAAAGAAATTAAGCAAACAAAACAAAAAAGAAACAGTTTTTCACAGACGATTGAGTATTTCTCATTGAATTAATTCAGTTCTCACTTCGCGACAAGGCAAAAATACATAAAAACTCAAAAATCTGTATTAAAAATTACGAAGTAAATCTTAAACACTTATTTCCTCGAAAAAATTCCAGAAAGGATTAAGCATGATTTAATTCGCAATAATAAATAAGGGCGTTATCTTTGTTGTTGCGAAGCTAAGTTTCTCTAGATTGGCAAAAACTCCACTAGTCTTTTGTTTCAAATGTAAACATCAATGGCCGCCATTAAAAACAGGCTTAGCGGCAATTAAACAACTTTAAAATTGCTGATAATTCTAAAAATATTGCACACAGATTTACTAAAGGCATAAAATCCTTAACCGGAAGATAAAAACAACATAATTCAATCATTTCTAAAGCAAAAAATGTACAATTTACAAACATATAAGTGTAAGGAAACTGAGATCACTGACCCGGGTAACAGAGTGGATATATATATATATAAATATTTATATACGTTTGGTGCGGCCGATTGCAACCAAAATACGAGGTGCACATCTACATGTTATAGCAGTCCTATATACAAAATTTCAACATTCTGAGGATACTCGTTTTTGAGTTATGCGAGATACGTACGTACGCACGCACGTACGTACATACGTTCGTACAGACGCCACGAAAAATTCTCTTCAGAATTAATTTTAAGCAGTTTTATAATTTTCTTTGAAGGAAAAGAGTATTTTATTCTGTCCTTACGTACAGATATGACGCAAAAACACCGTTAAATTGCATTCGATAGCGGTCAAAATGAATATTTTCGTTGAAATATGCTGCCTGAAACTTTTCGCGATTACAATACTTCCTTTTTACTTCGTACAAGGAAGTAAAAACTGCGTTTCTTTCATTATTCACAACGTTTTCTTTGTAATTTGGTGAAATAAAGCAACAAGGTGCAGAAAATACATCAAGTTGTAAGAAATAAAATCAAAGGAATTTCTGCAATAAGCTTTTGGAAAGTAATGGTAAGCATATCAATCTGCTGCATTGAAAATTCGGTACTCATTCCCAAAGAAGATGCAATATATATTTCAATAAATCATGCTTAAAAATCTTAATGTCTCTTCAGTGTGCTATATAATGAAATTCTTGATAAGAAATTTCGCAAAGCTGCTTGTGATTCTTGTCGTGCTTTTACTAAATAATTTGGTTGCATTATCAGCAGATATAAAATATAGAAATTTATTAATAAAATCATAGAAAAGTACCTAAAATAATTAAATTTTATCAGTTCACTCCAGGATAACTACTTAAGAGGAGTAACACCTTTTTAGCCAACATTTTAAGGAATACGGGATTGTATGCACGTTGAATTTGCAGCAAATCGTTCTGAAATATACATAAAGATAATGTCTTTTTTCTTTCGAAATATAACAAATGCATTTACAGATGGATTAATAGCAGATGGTATATATACCCTAAACTTTTAATATTTGAATCCGTATTTCCACAATAGAAAAGAATTCTGTCAATTAATTTACACTTGACCTACATAAATACATAATACTCCGAGTTAACTCAATACATTATCTTTATAACAGAGTAAACCCCGACGGATTAGTCTCCTAATTGTCTTTGTAATAGAAAGCATCATGTTATCACGAAAGAGAACATTTTAATTACCGCAAGATGACAAAACTTCCCACCTTTAATTAGCATTTCTAGCGATGCGAAAATCTAGTTCCCGCTGAAACAAGCATCTTTACGAGAAGGTTTAGCGTGTATTAATTTGGCTACAAAGTCATCTAAGAATAATTTGGCTGAGCTTTGATCAAATCAGTAGATCAGTGGCTCTCAGCCGTTTTTGCAACATACATCCATATCATCACTGATAGAAGATCATTTCCTCCCTTTCATTGAAACGCATGCACGTGTCCATTTATTTTAAGATTTAGATTGCTTTCTAACGTGTTTTATAAATTAAACAAGGACTGAAAATGTTGATCAAATAAAAAACTCAAGCAACAGTAGTTGTTTACACTCAGAAACCGCCTCTCAGCCGGTATAGTGGTTAGGGATGCCGACTGCGATACCAAAGGCAACGGGTTCGAATCCTGGAGGAGGCATGGTTGTAACTGTCGGGCCCTTCATATATAGCACCACTGAGAAGGCTTCCGACCTGAGATTATCTAAAAGATTACGAAGCGGAATAGTTTGCCTGATCAGTGGAAAGTCTACTATCAGCTCCGACACAGCCTCAGTTGGCGAAGGCAGATCAGACAGGCATTAATTTAAGATAATCAAGTTACAGATTAATAATCCAAGAATAATTACATTCTCATCTTTGCTTAAAGTAACTAAAAATCAGATATTATAATCTTAATACTACAGGAAAATAAACAGCTGTAAAGAAGAAACAAAGTAATAACGTTCTTGATCTAGTGCATAATTAAGGTTACAAAATCTTGGTATTAAAAGTTACTTGTACAAAAGTACTAAATACGATTACAACTCCAACTTTCGGCATATGTATGCTAAAACATTATGAATTTAGTTACAAACCAATGATACACCGTATATGTGATACTTAGTTACGAATTCTCGCAGTTACATAATTTGTACTGTTACATATAAGAAATGCTATTATAGAAATTTTTATACGGTATTACAATGTAGCGCATTTGCATGAGTTACAAAAAAAAAGGGAGATGATGCACAGTTACATACACTAGTGTGAAAAAATTAAGGACGAAGTCGAAAAATTAGCATATCAGCTGAACGAAGAGGCAGAGCGGACAGAAAGACCAATCAGGAGATTAAGTAAGGTGATGTACGTTAGTACATGCGCAGATATGCAGGTAGACGTAATGGGGGAGTGTCTGAGTAGTATAAAGCATGTTGTCGGTGTAAGATCAGTATTTCTGGCAAAGAGATTGCACGCTGTACAGCAGTTAAAATCACACCGAGTTGCTGCCTCAGCGAGAAATGGCGAATAATCAATCTGTTAGACGACATCTGGATGCTTTTACCCGATGTCGAATCATTGGGAAGTTGGAGAAAGGCCGCAGTGTGACAAGTGTGGCTGCAGAGTTCGGAATTGCTCACAGCATCGTTTCACGACTTTGGAGACAATTTCAAACTACAGGAACAGATATCCGGGGGTTTAGTAGTGGTCGTCCACGAGGAACCGCACCCGCAGATGACCGGTATATTGCCTTACAGGCCAGAAGAAGCAGGCGGCAGACAGCGGAAGAAATCGCTAGACACACGACATAGGCGACTGGACGACCGATATCGCGTTTTAACGTGACCAGAAGACTGCACGGTGGTGGTCTTTTTGCACGACGCCCTGTACGGTGTGTACCTCTAACGCCTGCCCATCGGACTTCTCCGATGGTGCCGGGAACACCGGAATTAGAGAGACAATGAATGTGGACGAGTACTCTTTACAGATGAGAGCAGATTCAGTCTGAGTAGCGATTCTCATCGCATACTCATCTGGAGAGAGTGGGGAAGCCGCAATCATCCCTCGAACATCATTAAAAGGGATAGGTATGTATGGGATATGGAGGTGGCGGTGTTCTCGTTTGGGGAGGCATCATGCTTGGTAGTCGTACAGACCTTCACATCTTCGACGCAGGTTCAGTCAACGGGACCCGTTATTGTAACGAGATTCTTCTTCCATATGTGCGTCTTTTTAGAGGCGCTATGGGTCCGCAGTTCCTTTTCATGGACGACAATGCACCATGTCATCGCACAGTAGCTGCCGAACAGCTCTTAGAGAGTGAGGATATTGAACGTATGGATTGGCCGGCACGATCTCCGGATCTCAATCCCATCGAGCATGTATGGGATTTTCTAGGCAGACGCTTGGCAGCTAGTACCTTACCACCAGTAACGATTCCGGAGCTTCGATTGGCGCTGCAAGACGAATGGGCAGCAATGCCTCAACAACTCATTGACACCCTCATTCTCAGCATGGGCAGACGCTGTGAAACTGCCTAGCAGTCAGGGGAGATCATATCCCCTATTAAAGACCGGATGTTTCTTGCTGGACACCCATCACAGGGATGTTTCGGCCCTCAGTCGCATTGCGCTCCATGCTACTTTTTCAATAAAGCTTTTTTTTAACCCTCTGATTTCTCTTTTTGTAAGTGTTGCTTACATTACTCATGTCCTTACGTATTGGGAATCTTACGGTATTAAATGTGTTGATTTGTAAAGCTTTTGTACAAAGTTATATTGAAAAAACCGTCTCGTCCTTAATTTTTGCACACCAGTGTAGGCAGTTAAGGTACTATGAAACATGGTTAACACTGTCAGCCACACAAAACAAAACAACCCTACAATTTATATACGAGCAATATAATACAGAGTAAATGTGGAAGTATGTAACTACATAGATAACACAGTGACGCATATAATTCGCAGTTACATAGGCAGTTGCATAGATAATATACAGTAATATTTTCAGTAAATAAAAGTAGATTTCTACTATTAGCACACCAAGAATGAAAAACAATACTTATCAGCATAATAGCTTGCCATTCATGCGATGAAATACCTTAGTGTATTGGTGTATTTAATTATGGCAAAGCACACTAGGGCTATCTGCCTAAGAGGAGGGATGCCTTTCGTGGAGGACTTTCTAAGGGAATCTGGCTCGTATACACGTTACACATGGGGAAAACCACGAAAACACCCATGCAGCCAGCCCGTTCGCGGGATTCGAACCTCGGACCGAACTACCAGTGTTCAGTGACTTTACCGCTCGGCCGCTGGTGGGCCCGATGAAATACCTTAAGAATTGAATGTAGTTATGATATACACAGTAACATGGATTATACGTTACATAGATAAGTTGCGTAAGTAGAACGCTGTACCATATGCAGTTCGCTATTATATGGGTATGCAAGAGTTTCTGTAGGAACATAGTTTCTTGCAGTAATTTACGAAAGAACTTTGTATTGTGCAACAAATAATAATGTGATTTTCATCAATGTGTAGCAACATCAGAAAGGAATATGTGAAATATAACAGAAATCCAACACTATGAAGAAATAAATAAAAGTTGGAGAGGGGGATGTACTTATAGAAGTGTCAATATTTATAAAGCAACTTTGCGAGGTATAAGGTTTTGAGCCGTATCAGTTCACATATGATTGTAATGATATTCAAAGGTTTGAAAGCAAATAGGTCCTTGCCTGTAAATAGATACACTGTGCATATGATTAAGCTTTGGCATGTCTATCCTCCAAGAGTTCGAAGAGCTTCTCTTCTTGTGCATTGTATGGAATAAATAGAAGTCAATATGGAAAATTTGAGAAGATCTGATCCGTTTAAGATTCTATTTAGTCATAAGAAATTGATCCGAGTAAATCTTAATGCTTCAAGATGTGGAGTGCAAAAAAATGAAAATTTTAGTGTACACCACTATATGATGTTGGTGAACTTTTTTAATGCTATTGGTTGTTTTACTAAATTATTGATCCATTCCTTCCAGAAAGTGGCCGCTGATCTGTTTAAATAGAAAGCTGACGTCAAGGGGCAATTGAAAACATAATAATCAGGACTTCCTGTTGCCCCACACTCGCATTGTTCATTGTCAGAAAGGCCAAATCTAAAGAGATTAATACTGTTAATGGTCCGTGCCCTATTAAAAATGTGAGTGCCGAGGAATTGGAAAGGAAGTTGGTTGAGACCTTTTGGACAAATTTATGCATTTTCTTCCTGTGTTAGCAGTATCCCACCTGAGCTGCCACTGTTAAGGAAGCTGCATACTAGTTAGTTTCTTGAGATATGATGAAGGTAGATGAAGAGAGAATTCAGGCAGATTCATGCCCATTGCTGCTTCCTTACTCGTAGCATCAGGAAGTTCATGTTACGTAGAAAAAAAAGAAATAAAATTACCTTGACATATTTTTAAAATGACTTGTTAACTAATTTCTCTATTTAGTGCCGCGACATAAAAATAAAACACACTAAAACTTATAGTCAGACCAAGTACTCTCAGAATCAAAATCTTATCACTTTATAATCAAAGGGAAAAAAAGGAAAATATATCCTTCCTGGTGTTCTGGTAGACTCAACGGATATTTATCAAAACAAAATTCGAAAATGGCATTTCCACAACAAAATCACCAAACTGCTATCTCTCACTAAAATAAATCTAAATCAGATCTCTAACCTGAAAACACATAAATTTCAATACAAATCTAGAGATAGCAATAAAACACTTAGCATTTAAAATACCACTCAGATCTCTTCAAAACACCAGGGAAAGATAAATCTCACATTTAAGAAGTCTGCTCAACAAATCAAAATAAATTAATTAGTTCGATCGTATAGTCACCAACACTTAAATTTGATTTTTTTCTACTACCGCAATATGGTTACCCAGGTTCGATAAAATAACCATGTTTCCGTAAGGATCACGTGGGTGACCTACAGTAGACCACAATTTAATTCAAAGAAACATGCAATAATAAAAATAATAAACACATTTATTAAATAATTCAAATATTATAATTTAAGATAGCTGGCTCAAAAGAAACATACACTAAAAAAATCATAAACACATTTGTTGAATATTCCCACACATTTTAATTTAAGATAGCTGGCCAGACTACCCCTACAAAAGCTTTTTAAAAGTTACTCATAGTTTGTTTTTTTCATATCAATCTCATTTTAAACATTATTCCATTAATACAAAAATCATAGTGAAACACCTCATATTAATCCTTTAAATATGTACTCAATTAAACATATAAACAAACATAACTATCACCTTCTCAACTATTAATTATTCATCAAACTTTCTCAACTATTAATTAATTGATTAGTAGTAGAATCCTAATTTTAATCTATATAAAAGGTCAGCTAAAGTGTTAGAATTTAATTCTTCCAAAATCCTAACGATTACTTATAAAAGAAAAGCAAAAATTAAAATAAAAATGTACACTCACGAGTTCAGCGTAACACAAGGCCGAGCGACTCGAGGAGCAGCGATCCAATCATAAAACGTCGAAACAATTACTGCCAAAACTTCGTCGTTTACTTCGTCGATAACCAGTCGTTAACTTCGTCGATAAACCAGTACGAAATTTCCAAGAAAATTCAGAACTCTCAGCAAGATGACAGACCCTTTCTTTCTCACGCAAAGAGGTAAGTTTCCAACCTATAACTCAATCAAAAATCGCCGCCCCTTAAAACTATTTGCCTCTGAAAGAGCAAACCACGTGTTTTCAACCCCCACAAAAGAGGAAATTGCAGCTTGCCGCAACTGTAGAGGTTGTACCATATCCTCGACAGATTAGAAGAAGGTGAGGCCGTTGAATAGTTTGGAGTAGATGTTTCTCTTGGCTAGTTAGGGAATTGGTCCAAATACCTGCTCCGTAGAGAATTATTTTCTCAGTGACTGTTTGGTACCATTTTTTCAAAAGAGGAGACGGAATGCCCCACTGAGCCGCTGCTATGCGTTTCATATTGTTGTTAAGAGAATCCACTTTCTTTTTGAGGTAGAGAAAGTGAGGGAGCCAGGAATGTCTGTTGTTTATAATTAAGCCTAAGTATTTCAAGTTTTCAACAAATTTAATTGAGGAGCCTTGTATTTTAAGTGCTGGCATACGTTTCAATGATCCCTTTGCACCGATTATCATACCCTGCGTTTTAGAAGGAGAGATATTAATAATTTTGTATTGTCGTGCCCAGTTACCGAAAATATCAAGATAATGTTGAGCTATATTTTGAAGCTTTGATTTCCCCTTGAAGATGAACAAGAAGTCATCCGCATATTCTATGACAGAGCAGTCCGATTGTTTATTAAGTTGTCTAAGAATTGAATTTTCCACCATGGTCCATAAATAGGCCCCAAGCAAGACCCCTGCGGACAATCCCTGTGCAGTCTATGTTCCGTTATACAAAAGTCAGAAGTTAATTGTACTCAGCGGTACTGTAGGTAACTTCTAATCAAGTCCAGAAGGTCCCTCGGACATCCCATGGCAACCAGAGCATCAATGATGTCCGGCCGCCATAAAGAGTCAAAGGCCCCCTAGATATCAAGTCTAATTATGACAGAATGTTATTTATCTTGCCTATTTTCTTTGAGGATTGTGAGGTGTCTTGCGAGAACCTGCTCTGTAGATTTTTCACGCAAGAAGCCATATTGATTGTTTTTCAGAATATTATTATTATGAAGGAAGTGTTGAAGTCTGCCGAGAATAACACGTTCCAAGAGCTTGCCAAAAGAGGGAAGCAGATTGATAGGACAATAAGAATCAAGTCTAGTTGGATCCTTTTCTTTTTATGAAACAGTGCGACTTCAGCTTTCTTCGGAGGTGCTGGAAAGTGAGCATGAGCTAATGAATACAAAAATCAGATCTAAAGACTAATTTTGAAAAGAAGTTGAATGTAGAAATTACGTGCACAGTAATTACGCCAAGCAGTTCTTTTTGCCAATTGTAAGATTCTCTTATAAATCGCTTGGGCCTTCTTATATTGTATAAAAAGTTGTTGTCTCAAGTTCATATCCGTGGTAGATTGCGCACGTCTGCGTTGTGCTCTAAGCAAAGGCAAAGGTGGCCCACCTAATGGGTGTCTCCATAATAAGTGACCACCACTACTGGCCTTAGTAGTGGTCAAGACGAAGTCAGCTGATTGTCAGCTGATTGAGAGCCATTGGTGAAAACAAATTCATAAACCATAGTTAAAAAGACTGAACTTCTCTGAAACTCCCTGATTCTCCTGAAATCCTGAAATTCTGAAATTTCTCCCTGGTTGAGAACACCCGATTTCGATGGAAAATAGTTTAGAGCTTAGGATTTTATTGATAAGAGTAGTAATTATGTTTGTTCTTAAACTAGTAATTGAAAACGATTAATCTCTTAATAACTTTCAAGAAGAAAAGCTTATTATATTTAAATTCTTTTATCAAACCTTAATTCAAGTTTTACTTGGTTTAATCCTTTTGAATTAATTGATGTTTGGTTGGTTTGGTAAAAGGGATTAGTACACTGAATGTTTACTTATTCAAAAGTTTTATTTTATGTTACACTTGGCGTTTAAACTTAGATATTTTTCTAATTTTAATTTACTTAAAATCTTTTCCCTCCTTCCTGTAAAATTTACGAATCTTTAGTTTCTTCCTCAGTCGGAATTTTAACAACTTTTAACTATGATAAAAAAATTTCATGTAATTGTAAAGAATTAGGCCTTTGAAAAAGAAATTGTAAAAATATTCCGAAAATGACTATGTCTGAATTCCAGAAGTTGTCTGGAATGTTCTTATCTTTCGTGCTGTCTGGCTGGATGGTTGGTAGGGAGGACTCTCGCTTCAAGAGGTCATTGCCGAGCTAAAAGAATGTGGAACATCTTGTGACTATGGGCAAATGGCGCCTGGAAGGGAAGCTAAAATTTGTATGCTTCTACCAAGCCGTCGAAGGAAAGGGGCGAAGTTCAGGGACTTTGTGATTATAGAAATAAGAGGCCTAGTAACAAGGCTAGCCGTGGAATGTGTTAACTGTCTGAGCTTCGAGACAAGCATGCCTGCGTGATGTGCAGAGTTTTCCGCAGTTGTCGACCTTGTCTAGAGACCTCTGTGTTACAGAAGAGAAGAAAAGGAGATTTCTGCTAAACTTGGCAGACCTCTTTTTGACGCATTGATAAGACACCGGTATCTTCTACCAGGAAAGACGGCGACTTCTTGAAGTTTGCCGGAATGAAGGTGGTGGTGGCTTCCTCACCAGATAGCTAGAGAAGATAGAGTCGTCGCCTGGCAATCCTAGTCAGCGGTCGTGTTAGTAGTCTGTGAAGTTTACTTGGAAGGTACAGGAGAAAACATAAAAGTCCTATGCTCGAAACGACAGTCCTCTACTTCCTTTTGCAGATGTGAACTATGAGTTTTGGCTAATTCTCCGTAGATAAGTGTAGCTAACAAGTGCTTGCCTCGGTGCCTCGGAAGGAGGGCATTTCCCTCAGCCCCAAGTACCTTTCGTTTGTTCAATATGGGCAATTTATTTTGAAATTAGAAAATTGGTAAAATTCTGAGATTTATATGCTACTACAATCATTATTAAACACATAAGAAGAAATGGAACGAGTTCGTAATAATTATTTTGTTATACCTATCAACTGGTAATTGATTGTTAGAAGTCTTTTTCTGGTGACATCCGCTTTTTAACAGTCTAGATTATCTAAATTTGAAATATGTTTTATCTAAATTTGAACTTTATTATTTTATTTACCCAGTATTAACCGGACATTATAGTTTGACAGTTGACTTGAGTAATGTTTGTATTTTTACAAAAACCTTAAAATACTGTATTAATTTAAATGGCTATAAGAATGAGTGTTGAAAAATTGAGGCACTGCATGAAATTATAATTCTTGTAACAGAAAAATCGTTAGGTGGCCACCTCCCAAGTAATTTAAAGGTATAGTACTTTCTTTTATTACTATGAATAGCAGTATAAACCAGAGGCCACCTGTGAAACTTCTAAATATAATCAACGACATGAAAACTAATTTAAATATACTAAATAAATAGTAGTTTTTTAACTCAAACAAATCTGTTCAAATTGTAAGTTTATTTTTAGAACTATATTTTCACTGGGTTAACAAAAGGATTATTCCACGCAGCACGTCTCTAAAAATATACGTATAATTTTGATGAAATAAGGGTATGGTATTTTTTGCACGTTACTTCTAAGAAATTTGTACGAATAAAAAGAGTTGAAGACTCTTTATCGTTATTTTCCACACGTTATTTTTACGAAAATTATACGAATCCCAATGTACTGAAAAAACTACCGCCTTTATGGTATATTTCATTCGTCACTTTTACGGATATTATACGAATTCTAAACGGATTGAAAATGAAGTTTATTAATTCAAAATATTTAGTGTATTTATGGCATTTTACTTTGTTTTCCTTTTTCCACGAACACGAAAAAATAGGTATGCAAATATTTTTTTTTTCAACAGCATTTTAATGTACTATCAAAATTATTTATTTTTTAAAATTGTCTTTAAAGTTTAAAATTAATTTTCCTCTGATTAAAAGCCTCTACGAATTTGAAAATAATCTTAATATTTTATATAAATTTAAATTATTTTAATAATTCTTCTAGCATTCATATATGAGGCTAAAATTTTCCAATGAATTTTAACATGTGAGCTAAATTTTTATGTACATTTTTGCAAACAAATATATTTTCTTGATTTAAAGATCTTCAAAATAACTTATTTATTTATTTATTTTCTTATATGAAACTTGTCATTCTTATTCATATCAACACTTACATTAACGTACACAATTTAACTTCTTTTATGAAAATCTCAATACCTATTTAACTGGAATAAGCTGTATATTAAGTTTGCGTACTTATTGAATTTGGTACAATATTCGCCTTATATTATTTAGCAAGCGTTGAGAATTAAATTGGAACAAGACTAGCAAATCTTTATGTCGAGGAATAAAATAATAAATAGAAAATAAGATACTCGAAAATGTTTAACTTCTTGAACAATAAGTTAATGTAGACCAAAGGATCATTAGTTATAATCAAAGTTTATGCCCATTAGGTACGCATGGAAAGTGATCTTTAAATTAATTTTCTTAAGTTTCTTTTAGAAGCGCTCTGAGAGCAATTTTTTTTTTTTTTTTCTGTACGCAAAATTTTAGTTTTCAGAAGGCAGATAACTCATTAACGGGAAGTCTACGTTTTACTATAGGGCGTGCATGCGAATCCAAATGCTGGAAGTTCCCGTGCCCTGTGACCTTGTTCAAAATAGCTTTTAGCAAAAAACCCGGATCTTTGGCTTTTAGAGACATTGTGGGGGCAAATGCTCGCCTGCGGTCACTTTGTTTACGACAAAAGGAATTTTTTCTTTCTGTCCTTTCTCTTTCACTGCGTTACCGAAAACCATGAACGTTTTTATCTAGCAATCAGGTCGTCCATAGAACAATCAATTTTTCATTTTAACAACGGATTTCATCGGTGCAAGATTTCTGCTGCATTTCAGTTGATCTGAAGTTAGCGCACTTTATACAGCTGAATGTAATCTATGCTGAAATTTATTATTGAACAAAATTATGCTATTCAGGTTTAATGTTAGTTTTTATTGTTTAACAGTAATTGAAGTTTTCGAATACCTGTAAAACAAACTCAATTCTTAAATTAATTTCATGTGTGTTTCTTTTGCTAGTAGTACAGTTCATTAAAAGCAACTTGAAATTTGATACTTGTTAATTTATGTGGGATGTGTTCAAATTAATTTTATAATTTAAATAACTCTTTGTCATCATATAACCGTAATCCAAAATGCACAACATTTAACAACAAATTAATAGAAAAATGGGCCAAGTTCTAATTGCTTTCTTTTGTCCAGTTACGTCCTTTTAAATAATTTAATACCATAAAGCTATGCAATGTAAAAAATAATTGGTATGTCCACATCGACATGTACATTTATAATGATGCTAGAGAAAAAGTCACACGACATAAATTAATATAAATATTAAAAAACTTCAAATTATTCCTAAACAAATTAACTTTTTAAAATTCCATGTTGTATATAACATAAAATAAAGGACATATTTAGATAATTTTGAGTTTGAATAATTTTATGAAATTATCAGTTACATTGTAAAAAGGAATATTTAAAAAAATGCCTCGATAAAGCAGTGAACGTTTAGCACTGACCTAATATATTTATAAGATTTAAAACTGGGAAAGATAACAATAATAGATTACAATGCATTGCAAGATTGACTGATAAATGTAAAATTTTTACAAATCATAATTATGTGTATAATTATGTATATGCAGAAAACTTTTAAAACAGAAGTTACTCGATTAACTTACAGATGCTGAGTAATAATATTTTTTTTTACATGTTTTTGATAGACTTAATTTTAACATGTGAACATATATATATATATATGTTCATATATTATCATGATATCATGATAATATATATATATATATAACATTTAAATACATATATATATATATATATAATGATAATATATATATATATATATATAACAAATGAACATATATACTCGTATATATATATATATATATAATGTTGTATGATCTTAAATTCATTTAGTGCGAAAACAAGTTACTACTACTTGCGCAATTGCTGCAAAGTTAGTTAATAATAATTTATTTCCTAAACAATATTCATTAATTGATTATATTATCTCCTAAGTTTAATTAGAATTATTTTAAAAGAGTGATTCCATACTGGTAAGTTATATTTTGAAAGATGTTTTGAAGTTACTTGAAAGTAAAATGTTAATAATGTTTTAACGGGGACTGGAATTAAAATGGGCCTATTTCATGAGTTTAGTCTGTCTAATAGCTCTTGGACAGTGAAAACTGTTGGACAGTTCCTTTTTTCCTTTCTTAAATTCTTAATCATTGCAACACGACAGAAATTAATTAATTTCCATTCACTAGTATTTTCAAAAAAATCTTAACAGACAGTTTCACTCAAATAAGAACTCCACATAATACATCCCTCAAGAATTCCGAGTCCCACCCACTACCATAAATTACTTCACCCAAGTCTTACCGACTGATATTATTCAAAGCCCCCACTGCCGCTAAGAATTTTCGGACACCCTACACTTATGAGTCAGACACGAAGAGAACACTTTGCCAACTCCCCACTAGAAAGAATGTAAGTTACTTAATACCTTTTCTGGCCTTTATATCTTCATGTACATTCACTGTTCTTATTATATTTTTTATATTATTTTTATATTATTTTCGATTTGTTTTTACAAAGTTTGCATTATTTATCTTATTTTGTAATCTTCTATGTTTATTTCAACTTTACTTTGAATTCTATTTCATAATGACAATTTTCAATGTTTAATTTTTACAAATAATATAGAACTCAAATGCATAAACATGAGGGTGTCGGGGACGGTTACTCGAGTTTTTTCGGATTTCTCTACAGAAATTGCTTTTTACTCTAAATTGAATTGGCTAAAATGCTTCATAAGAATAAGTTCTTTGAGTATCAGCATTGGTTCGTAATCCCTTCTATTCGCGGAAATATTTGGCCTGACTAGAATTGCCGGTTTGGCTTTAACTTATAACTCGAGTAAAGACGAAACACCTTCGTATTTACGTATTTTTATTAATTATTGTTCATTGAACGGGAGTTGGTTTGTTCCCTTTGAAAAGTCAACTAATTTCCGATCAATGACAATGATTACATGTTTTTAATTTTTCCTTTTACAATTTAAATTTTGTTCTTCATGATGATTTAATTCCAGTCCCCGTTAAAACATTATTAACATTTTACTTTCAAGTAATTTCAAAACATCTTTCAAAATATAACTTACCAGTATGGATTCACTCTTTTAAAATAATTCTACGTTAATTAAACTTAGGAGATAATATAATCAATTAATCAATATTGTTTAGGAAATAAATTATATATATATATGTATGTATTTGCATATTATCTGAAGATATGAATGCAATATTTGGGATATTAAACATTCATCTTCAAGGAAAATAAGCAAAAAAATCAACTTCGTAACTATAGGACAAGGTAAGTTTTCTACAATATCCCTCCTGGTCCATATTTAACAATTTTACAACTTACATACTTATTAAAATATAATATTTTCTCTTGAGTCCTCATTAAAATAATCTGAATGTATGATGTTTTGTTTCGCGTTACAGTCGTTTACTGAATTCGGTGATCAAGTGTATTGTACTTTAGTAAAAAACTGTTTACTACAATTATTTACTAAATTCAATTTTGCTAAATAACACTTTAAATAAATTATTTGTTTTTCCGAAGGAAATTTTTGTATTGCATGTAAATGAACGGGAGCATTAATTGATTTAAAACATAGAATTCTTGTTTACGAACATTATTGCATATTTTGTAGTCACTTTGAAATGAAATATTAAAAGTGATTTTCAGCCTTTAAGTGTGACGTAATTTTTGAATAGAAATTTATTTTTTTTGCATTTAGAAGTGCATTTAAATTTTCCAGTTACATATATATTCCATTTTGCTGTACATACTTAAAATGCGGATATGTAAAAATTTGATATAAAAATGACATTTTCACTTTTAATCATAACATGCAGAACATTTTTGCATAGATTTATATAAAAAATATGAGATTAAAATAGCTACATTTTACGAAAACTGCAGTAAAAATGTAATTGAAGATTTATGCAAATTTTTTACCAAAAATATGCATTTATACACAGTAAAGAGAAGAGGACATCGAACTAAATTTTTACCAAAGTCATTCGCATATGCAAAGAAAACATAGGGAAGATTTAGGTAAATTACTATCAAATATATACATTTTTGTGTCGTAAAATACGGGGAATATTTACGTGAATTTCTATCAAATATATACGTTTATATACAGTAAAAAATCGGGAAGATTTACGTAAATTTTTACTAAATATATAGGCATATGTGAAGCAAGAAAATGGAGAAATTTATGTATATGCGATAAATATGCGTAAATTTGTACTAAATATATACATAAATCCCTGAAATTTACGTTTATATACGTACGTTACGTAAATATATACGTAAATCCCTGAAATTTACGTATATTATACGTAAAAGTCATGAATGAACCGCAATCTTTCGCATAAATACACCTAAAGTTTACGTAAAAGTTACGTACATTATAACGTAAAAATATACGTAACTATCTACTTTTTTTTCCTGTACAGTTTTTATAATATTTTTAAGTTCAACTTGAATGTTTTTTATATGAACGTTTTCTATACGATTTGAACAAAAAATACGTGCAATTCCTAAATTGCACTATTTTTTTCTTGCAGTTTACGAATGCATGCTGCCTGGGATAAATGATTATATATATATGTTATTATGTTCCTTAGACAGATGAGTATTACTTTTTTGTATACTTGCGAATTGAATGTCATTTATATATGTTGCACACACTGAATTTCTAAACGTAATGTTATGATGATATGTGTACTACGTAGGCACATACGCAAAAATGTTACAACAATTTCAAAATATTTTGCTGCATATTTCAACGCATTTTCATACATTTCAAAGTATTTTTGCGAGCAAGATGTTAAAAGTTTTTTCCTACCTTACATTATTTTATGCACAATTTTATGGAAATATTTAAATATGAACCTTTACTTTGAATATTAAAAATGGGTTGAAATTTTTGACAGATATATTAAAGATATTTCTCACATAAAAGTTGTAGAAAGTTTAAGAAATCCTATGTTATTAAACTTATCGAAAATTTTATACCAATAAAACCTGATATTTCTTTTAAAATCTCAAAGGCGTTGAAAGAACAGACAGAGATAAAAAAGCCTGATACAAATGAATGTCTGGAATTAATATTCTCTTTCTGAGTATAAATTAACTTTTAATCTAGAACGAAGACATTGAGAATCAAGAAATTCAAAATTTAAGGTCATTTTTACGTTTAATCTGTAATTATCTAGCTTCAATTCTAATGTTGCATTTTCAAATTTTGTGTTATATGTCATCATTATGATAATTTGTATGCGTATAATTGGCAACTTAACGAATGAAATATTTTCTTTTTTAAACTTGGCCCCAGTACTTATCAATGTATTCGATTATCATGAAAAGAAAAATGCTGCACACTTTAATGATAATAAATTATTTCCAACAAAACGCTTAAAGTACATTTCGCACTTCAGTGATTTATGCGTATCACTGCAGTCACAATTCCTTTAAAAGTTGTGAGAAAAAATGAAAATTTTGTAAATATGAAAAGGAAATATTTTAATACGTTAAATAAACTGCTACCTACAAGGAGTAATCTACGAAAGATGATTCTTAAAAGTAATAATGATTTCAACATTTTTCAAAGAATATCTGGCATTCCGATCTATTAAAAAGAATAAAAGGACGCCTCCAGTGCCAATTACCAAAAATTTAAATTTAGAAAAGCTTTGGATAAATCATATCTGATCATATTAAGTTAGATGACTGAGAGAGAGAGTTCTCATTATTCTCAAAATGTTATATTTAGTTTCTTTTTGATTTAAAAGTAATGAACAAAGTGTTGAAAAATTTCAAAACTTTTAAAACCGCTTTGAAGAAAGATCTGAAGTAATCTTTTAACAAATTATCCTTTTTTTTAGTAAGTAAAACTGAATTTAAACTTTTGTTCCTTTTCCTGTGCACTAGAATATCGGTGTGGGTACTACCGATTTTGTAAACGTATTAGAAAAATAGCGTTTGACAATTCCGTAATATTTCTAGCCAAAGAAGGGAAGAAAAATTTCGTATGCTGGAAAAAAAAGAGAGCTGAAACAATCTACTTCGCCGACAACGCATAAACCACAATAGAATAAATGCATTCTTTAAAATTCACTCTATTTGTTTACCATAGCGATACTCTGGCGCTAGATTCTCTTAAGAGTATTATATTGCGTTCATATTATAACTCAGAATGCACAAAATTTATATCATTTAAAGAATTATCTAATCGTTGCCACATGTTCTCTTCAAATACTATAATAAAGCTAGAACGATGGATAAAAGAAATTAACAAAACAAAAAAGAAACAGTTTTTCACAGACGATTGAGTATTTCTCATTCAATTAATTCAGTTTTCACTTCGCGACAAGGCAAAAATACATAAAAACTCAAAAATCTGTATTAAAAATTACGAAGTAAATTTTAAACACTTATTTCCTCGAAAAAATTCCAGAAAGGATTAAGCATGATTTAATTCGCAATAATAAATAAGGGCGTGTTCGCAATAATAAATAAGGGCGATCTTTGTTGTTGCGAAGCTAAGTTTTTCTAGATTGGCAACAAATCCACTATCCTGCTGTTTCAAATGTAAACAAGCAATGGCCGCCATCAAAATAATTAATAAGCTTAGCGGCACTTAAGCAACTTTAAAATTGTTGATAATTCTAAAAATATTGCATACAGATTTACTAAAGGCATAAAAACCTTAACCGGAAGATAAGAACAACATAATTCAATCATTTTTAAAGCAAAAAATGTACAATTTACAAACATATAAGAGTAAAGAAACTGAGATCACTGAGCCGGGTAACAGAGTGGATATATATATAAATATATTTATATACGTTTGGTGCGGCCGATTGCAACCAAAATACGAGGTGCACATTTACATGTTATAACAGTCCTATATACAAAATTTCAGCGTTCTGAGGCAACTCGTTTCTGAGTTATGCGAGATACGTACGTACATACGTTCGTACAGACGCCACGAAAAATTCTCTTCAGAATTCATTTTAAAGCAGTTTTATAATTTTTTTGGAGTAAAAGAGTATTTTATTCTATCCTTACGTAATGTTATGATGATATAGCGTGATACTATTATCACGCAAAAACATCGTTAAATTGCATTCAATAGCGGTCAAAATGGATATTTTCGGTGAAATATGCTGCCTGAAACTTTTCGCGATCACAATACTTCCTCTTTACTTCGTACAATGAAGTAAAAAAGCAAACGATTCTCTACGAATTGCATGATGCAAGACATTAGAAAATGTTTTTCATTAATTATTAACTATGCAAACATTCATAAAAATTATCTTAAATATTATAAACTAAATGCAGGAAAACATTAGACTGTGTATAATTTGGTTTGCGAGAGCAAAAAAGCAAGAGTTTTACATAATCTATGCTAAACGAGCAAGGTCTTGTCATGCGATATTCGCAATTGCAAGGTCTTGCTCGTTATTAATAAGCCCCTGATGCTCTAATGAATCAAATAAAGCTTTAAATTAAATAGATAAGCTAACGTAGTGTCCTGTAAAACGTTCGAGCCTTGTTTCAATTTCTAACGACTAGTCTCGAATAATATTCTGATGTGTTAATGTTTATATGTTATTTACATTGACTCTCCTCAAAAGCAGAGGGAGAACTAAAATTTTTTGTCCGCTCAATAATATATCTCAAAATATTGATTAATCTCATGCTCGACAATATTACTTGTAAACGGAACTATTAATTACTTGTAAACGTAATATTACACGTACGCACTAAGTGCGTTTGTAGTGGTTTAAAACCGAAATTTTAATTTATTTTCATTTCCTTACGTTCATGTTTGTAATGTATTTTGTAATTTCAACTGGTATTGAAGTTACAATAATTTTTTCAATGCTACAGAATGGCCAAAAAATACAACAAGGACCTGAACGTTTAAAATAAAATTTATTATAGAAGTTAATTTTAGTAAATGAGAGGTAGGAATAATTATTTTTGGCATTTTACCAGCGACACTTCCGCGACATCATACCATTTCATTTGGTCCCAGTTGATACCGGAAACACATAATACCACAGATTTTGAATAAAGCATATTCGCAACAAAAATGTTTATATGATATTAAGCTGTAAAGAATGAAAACCGGATATCACCGGAAAGGACTACCAAAACTAAAGCAAAAGTTATTACAGTTATTATATATGAATGCTATCACATGCTATACAGAATTATTTCTAAATGAGAAATTTCAATTCCAAATTTTCATTTATACAGATATATTCCCTTTCTTTTTAAAGCAAAATAGAAACCGTTTACACCTGGTGCCGTTTAAGGTTTACAAACTTAATATAAAATATAAAGGTTGTGAGAATTAAACAGATTACTTCAGTTCCTTAACTTTCAATTTTACCAGATAAGTTTTACAGATAAGTTTTATTAGTAGGATGCGGAGAAACCATGCTTCAAACAGAAGGTTACGAGGAACATTCTATTTGGAACAAACCTTCTGTTTCGAGCTTGGTGGAAACCACGGATCGTATTTTTTTGGAAACCAAATCTAAAAGGAAAAGAGAGAAAAAAGTTTTAATATGCTGGATTGAAAAGATGTGACAGCTTTCCAGGACCTGCCCTTTTTCTTAGTATCAGGATGGTCAGCCATTGCCATGATTGGCCTTTATCTTTCTTCTCCAGTCACCATAAAAACAAATCCTCTAACCAGGTGTTCTCGGCTTCAAATATCCCGCGGATGCACTTCTAAGCTCGGCGAAGGAACTTTTCATCTTTTCATCCAGCAAACCAGCCCACCAGCGGCCGAGCGGTAAAGACGCTGAACACTGGTAATTCGGTCCGAGGTTCGAATCCCGCGAACGGGCTGGCCGCATGGGCGTTTTCGTGGTTTTCCCCATGTGTAACGTGTATACGAGCCAGTTTCCCTTAGAAAGTCCTCCACGAAGGCATCCCTCCCTTTAGGCAGGTAGCTCTCGTGTGCTTTGCCATAATTAAATAACCCAACCCAATCTAACCCAATCCATCTAGCAAACCCAAGAGAGTTTCCAACCACCAACAACATTAGTAGTGTTTCTTGAGGAAGTGTCAGCAGGGATTTACCAGCAGCTGGCATACATCGTTCCTTCTTTCTCCTCCGCGGTCCAAGGACTCCAAACAAGGTCAACATCCCATCCAAGCCCTCACTCACGTACGCCGCTAACTTTCCACATTTTTTAAAAACAACACGTTCCTATTACTACTCTCGTCACCAGCCTTCAATTACCAGGAACACACGTACGAAACCTCAGTTTTCTCCACCCCCCAATGTAGGATCCGTTGCAATATAACATCATATCATTTCTAGCCTCTCCGCAAGGTATGAGCATGAGTGAAGGTTTGGTCGTTTGTTGACCTTGTATAAAGTCCTTGGGTTTCGGATGAAGGATCGATGTGTGCTATCTTCTGGTAGAGCCTCTGTCAACGTTTCTCTAAGAGGTACCACTAACTTTGTTGGTGATAAATAACCCTTTTTGGGTTTGCTGGATGAGAAAGCAAGCTGTTCCTCAACTAGAAAAAAAATTCGTCGCTGAGCAGAAGAAGAGCGTAGGCGGGCCATTCGAAGCCTAGAAGACTTACTTGGAGTTAAGTGTTTTATGCTGCTGTAGAAGAAGGAAGAAGGCAAATCATGGCTATGACTGACCGTACTGATGACCTGAGTAAATGATCAGATCCTGGGGATCGTCCACATTTGCTCTGTTATCTATACAAAACCCCTTTTTGCCTTTTCATGTCTAGATTTTGTTTTTAAAAATGTCCTTGAAATGCAAGGAATGGACAAAATAAAATATTCCGCTGGAAGAATTTCTCCTTGTCTTACTAATGAAACTTATCTCGTAAAACTGAAAGTCAAGAACTGAAATAATTTGTTTAGTTATGACAACCGTTAAAAATTTCGTAAGCCTTAATTGACACCCGGTATAAGCGGTTTTTATTTTGCTTTATAAAGAAAGGATATATATCTGTAAGATAAAAGTTTTAAATTTAAATTTACCATTTGAAGTAATTCTGTTTTGCCATGTTATAGTATTTATATATAATGACTCTAATGTCATTTGATCTGGTTTCATAGTCCTTTCCGGTGACATTCGGTTTTCATTTTTGCAAATTAACATCACATGAATTTTTTTTTTTTTTTTTTTTTGTGAATATGTTTTATCCAGATTCTGGATTATTATTTGGCTCCCGGTCTCAACCGGTTTCTATAGTTTACCATTAGATATTAATTGAATGTCATTATTTTTACAGAAATTGTTGCATGTAATACTTTTGGTAATTCTATTTTTGAGGAAGTGGCCAATCCCAGTTATATGAAAAACTGAAGATGTGTTCCAGTTTTTCTCCCATTCATTAAATTGAGTGTCCTGCCACCTGCTAAAGTCGTAACCAGATTCTGTAAAATCATTTGTGCTTTTCTTAATAAATGTTTAATATTTTTCTTAACTAAACGAGCCTGTTCCCCTAATAGTTAGGTTTACACTAACTGGACTATTTAAAAAAAGTAGTGAGTTACAAAAATTAATATTAATTAAATTAAGTAACAAATTATACAACAAAAAAAACTTCTAAAATTACTTCATTGTTACAGCTATTACAACGTTTAGAAGATCCTTCTACAAGTTCATCAACATGCAAAATGAGAATAAATATATTAAATTAGCTAAGATTCGCATAATTGCTGAACCTGCCTGCTGAGCAATCGAAAAGATATCGTATACATATCGGTAATTTTCTGAATGCAATAATTGTGCCTTATTAATAATACTATAACTCCTGTGTATATCAAGCTCAGTGCTGCAAGACAGCCTAGCGTTCATTAATAATTTTAAGTGATTTAAAATTCGCAGAAGTAATTATCGATATCTACGGAGATGATGTTAGAGTGTAGGCTGGAAACTTAACATCAAAATGCATTACTGAGATAGCAGTACTGATAATCTTGAATCTTTTCTCTATGTTTGTATCAATTAATATGAACAAATCACACTCACGCGCGTCTGTAACTTGTCGGATGTTACTCAAGTAGCTGATAAAGTTTAATGAAATATCGGATTCGGCGTCTTCCGAAATCAGATTCACGAATGAGAACTGCAGCAGATGTTTGTTGCATGTCTAAATTCAACTAACTGATTTTGGAGAAAAGAGTGATTCCATTTCGATTCGAAGCTTTCACTTTCCAATTCATGATGGAAAATTTATTCGACAAGTGGTGGCCTCCAATACACGCTTGTTTTTGAGGAATTTTATAGAATGCGTAGCTTTGAAGAATGAAGAATAACAGGAAACAGATAGTTATTTCTTTCGCTAAGGACCACAAGACGGATAATAAGATTATATTGGCGATTATAATTGGTGTGGTAAGCCTATTTATTTTTCTATCCAACTGATTATGTGTTTGAGAACTTTCCAAGGAAAAAATCATTAAAACTGTTTATTATTTAAAAGGCTATAATCAAAACTTTTAACTCGAAGTTACTGAAAATAGGAATAAAAATAGTAAAGTTTTAATCTAACTCGAGGAGTCTCTTAGAAAGCAAGTTCCCAATTCGGAGGTTATTGCATATATGTTCTAGATAAATTAAAAAAAAGTCATTCTTCCATACACTAGTTTGATAAGCAGCTTTCATAGTCGCTGCAAAAATCTTGCTTCAAGATATATGGAAACTACGGGATGATCCCTTATCGGAGGAAATCGATCAAAGATATGAAAACCAGATATTAAGATATAGCAAATCTCAAATGTATTCATATTCCAAAAGAGCTACAACTGTATAACTTTATTTCTTCTGTGCCCCATCAGGAAATCGATCAAAGATATGAAAACCAGATATTAAGATATAGCAAATCTCAAATGTATTCCAAAATGTATTCCAAAAGAGCTACAACTGTATAACTTTATTTCTTCTGTGCCCCATCAGGAAATCGATCAAAGATATGAAAACCAGATATTAAGATATAGCAAATCTCAAATGTATTCCAAAATGTATTCCAAAAGAGCTACAACTGTATAACTTTATTTCTTCTGTGCCCCATCAGGAAATCGATCAAAGATATGAAAACCAGATATTAAGATATAGCAAATCTCAAATGTATTCCAAAATGTATTCCAAAAGAGCTACAACTGTATAACTTTATTTCTTCTGTGCCCCATCAGGAAATCGATCAAAGATATGAAAACCAGATATTAAGATATAGCAAATCTCAAATGTATTCCAAAATGTATTCCAAAAGAGCTACAACTGTATAACTTTATTTCTTCTGTGCCCCATCAGGAAATCGATCAAAGATATGAAAACCAGATATTAAGATATAGCAAATCTCAAATGTATTCCAAAATGTATTCCAAAAGAGCTACAACTGTATAACTTTATTTCTTCTGTGCCCCATCAGGAAATCGATCAAAGATATGAAAACCAGATATTAAGATATAGCAAATCTCAAATGTATTCCAAAATGTATTCCAAAAGAGCTACAACTGTATAACTTTATTTCTTCTGTGCCCCATCAGGAAATCGATCAAAGATATGAAAACCAGATATTAAGATATAGCAAATCTCAAATGTATTCCAAAATGTATTCCAAAAGAGCTACAACTGTATAACTTTATTTCTTCTGTGCCCCATCAGGAAATCGATCAAAGATATGAAAACCAGATATTAAGATATAGCAAATCTCAAATGTATTCCAAAATGTATTCCAAAAGAGCTACAACTGTATAACTTTATTTCTTCTGTGCCCCATCAGGAAATCGATCAAAGATATGAAAACCAGATATTAAGATATAGCAAATCTCAAATGTATTCCAAAATGTATTCCAAAAGAGCTACAACTGTATAACTTTATTTCTTCTGTGCCCCATCAGGAAATCGATCAAAGATATGAAAACCAGATATTAAGATATAGCAAATCTCAAATGTATTCCAAAATGTATTCCAAAAGAGCTACAACTGTATAACTTTATTTCTTCTGTGCCCCATCAGGAAATCGATCAAAGATATGAAAACCAGATATTAAGATATAGCAAATCTCAAATGTATTCCAAAATGTATTCCAAAAGAGCTACAACTGTATAACTTTATTTCTTCTGTGCCCCATCAGGAAATCGATCAAAGATATGAAAACCAGATATTAAGATATAGCAAATCTCAAATGTATTCCAAAATGTATTCCAAAAGAGCTACAACTGTATAACTTTATTTCTTCTGTGCCCCATCAGGAAATCGATCAAAGATATGAAAACCAGATATTAAGATATAGCAAATCTCAAATGTATTCCAAAATGTATTCCAAAAGAGCTACAACTGTATAACTTTATTTCTTCTGTGCCCCATCAGGAAATCGATCAAAGATATGAAAACCAGATATTAAGATATAGCAAATCTCAAATGTATTCCAAAATGTATTCCAAAAGAGCTACAACTGTATAACTTTATTTCTTCTGTGCCCCATCAGGAAATCGATCAAAGATATGAAAACCAGATATTAAGATATAGCAAATCTCAAATGTATTCCAAAATGTATTCCAAAAGAGCTACAACTGTATAACTTTATTTCTTCTGTGCCCCATCAGGAAAGCTTGTGTCGCAGTGATTTATTTCTAGTTTCGGTGCAAATACTTCTTCAGTTTCGGTGCAGGCATTAACATCAAATACTTGGGTAGTTCTACTGAAAGTATATCTATTCCTCGTTTAGAACTCTGCTCTGCCGTTCTGTGGCCAACCCCGTTTCGGAATTCAATCGGTTCTAACATCATCGCATTGGAATCACATAAGAGGAAAAGAGAATCCTACCGATTGAGCATGTGTTTTGCTTTCAGAACTCTCTATTCATGATTTGTGGTGGACAGGACCATAGTGTCTCAGTTCAAAGAATATTCTGTTATCTATCAACTTAACGTTTTCCGAAGAAACCTTGAAATAATAATGCAAAAGTGTTTATTGTTCAACTGGAACAATAGCTTTACTAATTCCAATTCTAATTGAGGTTTCATCATTCTTGAAACATTAAAGAATCATCGCATGGTGTTTTCGTTTTGCCAATAACTCAGCCCGATTTACTTCAACAAGGATTTAAGGTTATCTTACAACCGAAGAACTGCAATATGCTAGAAATGCAGTTGTCAGATTAGTTCAAAAGGACGAGGTTTTGAATGAATGTAATCTTCTGAAGGCTAACCAATCACTAAACTCCAATAGTAAGATACTTTCCTCAAACCCTTTTACCGATAAGAATGGACGTATCGGAGGAAGATAAAGACGAGCTGACATCGCTCAAGACAGAAAATATCCTATTTTGTTGTACAAGAACTAATAACGTAAATTATAATAAATAATAACCCATAACGTAAATTATAATAAATTATTCACATGAATTTCATCTTCATGTTGGACCTCTGCTGTATGCTATCGGTGATTGGAAGAGAATGCTGGATAATCAACGCTAGGTCAATTATATAACAAACGTTTTGGAAATGTACGGAATTTCATCGTATACGTGCTAAAATATCTACCCAAATAATGTCGGAGAGTTTAGAGTCCTTCCGTCGAAGGTTTTCTTCCAAACTAGAATATATTATGATGGACCCTTTCAAGTCAAACCCAAGCAAAGTCGAGAAGGAAACCTAATGAAATGCTAGATTCGTGTGCTTTACTACTAGAGATGAACAGAATAAATCAATAGGTAATCTGAAATTAGAATTAATTGTTGCTACTTTGAAGCGTTTTGTATCTCGGAGACGAAAGCCGATAGAAGTGCACAGTGATTGTGGCACGAATTTTATTGCTGCTGATAAGGAGTTGAAAAGAATAGTAAATTATCTGCAGTAAAATGAATTGATTAATAAATACTACTGTGCTGAAACTATCAAATGAAATTTAATTCTCCCGCAGCGCCTCAATTTGGAAAACTTTGGGAGGCTGACACCAAATCTACGGTATTACATCTAAAGTGAACCATGGGAGAACAACTTTAAATTATGACAATGTCAAATGTATAAAAATCCATCAGAACTTTCTGCGCTTACTCCAGATCATTGCTTAATTGGCAACCCGCTGCATTACCTGAAAAGAGTTTAATTAAAGCGGGAAATTTCATCAAAAATTCCCCGTTTCACAACGCTGGAAACTTATTCTTAAGTTATTTCAAACTTTTTGGAAAATACTGTCCTATGAATACATTTATAATTTGCAACGACAATTAAATGATTTAAAGCGCAACCTAATTTAAAGATCAATGATGATTTAGTTATCGTAAAGAAGACAATTTACAACCTTAACGATGGGAATTAGGAAGAGTTCTTGAAGTTTTCCTCGCGCAGATAATAATGTACTTATCGAGAAGTTTCAAACTCTAACTGGAGGTTTTAAAAGACGAATTTTACAAACTTTGCATTTTGCATAATAGTTAAGTTTGCCTTTGTCCTTTGCTTCAAATATAATTAAGATCTTGATTTATATCTTCTGTGCATCTGATTTGAGAATATTTTTATTCCATTTTCATTAATTTCGTATTCTGTTTCTTGTCAGTATTTTAGTGTTTTTTCGCATGATTTAATATTGTTATGATAATTTCATTTATAAACGCTGTTTAGAGCTGAACGGTGTTTCAATGCCGGGAGGAATGTTTTAGCCACCAGAGCGTCTGCCTATCTGTCTGCAGGAAATGATTTACATTCCGCAGCCCGAAATTTTATTTCCATATTTGTTGTCTCTCGCTAACCGCAACTTTTTCGTTTTGTTGTGCTCTCGTAAAGATATAGTTTTTACGAAAAATAAATGAGGCTGAATTTTTCAACTTTCCACTTTATGTGTTCTTACTGTTATTAATTTAACATGAGGATACCGAAAAAACACTGTCCTTAGATGTCTAAAATATTCCTCTCATGTGGAAGAATGAACAATTATATCACCAATGAAACTTTTCGCATAATCACTATGGGGTCTAAGAACCTGATTCCCAACTATTTGGAATGTTGCGTCAGCACCTGATAATCCGAACGGTATCACTTTCCGTTGATATTGACCCTTCGTGAGAAACGAAACTTGTAAGATGTCTATTCCAGAGACCACAATGGCACAGCTTACAGGATTTAATCTGTGTACAGAATTGGAAACAAAAAATCATTTATTGAAAATAAGAAGTGAATTCACAAGGTTGGGAAATTATGCGATAGTGAAATGTTAAATTCGTCACTTGTCTGCTATTGTGCTAGTTGAAGTAAAAAAAAAAGTGTGATTTTCCAGTAAGACAACGGACGTTCGACATCGTTGCTAACGAAATCAAAGGTAAGTCCTTCTAAATTTCTTGGGAGGTACAGAAAAAAAGGACAGGTCTTCCTAGTGATAGTAGTACTAATTTTAGAAAGAAAGAAAATTTGCTTTTTATTTTATTGTTAACCTGAGTGCAATGTTTGTGTATATGGAATGTATAGATCATAATTATAGTGAATAATAGTAATATTAATTTGTAACGAGATATGTATATTTGGCTGTAAAATGAAATGATATTTATATTTATGTATGTTTAAATCTGTAAGCCAGAAATATCGGAAGTTAATATGGGTCTAGAAAGAAAAAATAGGAAGAGGATGTTAGAGGGATCGTGGAAAAGCATTAGAAACATGCAGGCTCAAATTAAAGTAAAAGGAATGGAGCTACAGCTAGAAAGGTGTCAAGTAGGAGCAGACAAGGCTAAGGACTGATTAAAAGTATTGGATTTTAGGAAAAGAGAATTAGAGAGGGAATATAAGATAAAAATGAAGAACCTATAAATTAAGGAAAAAATAAAGAGTAAAAAAGGAAGCAGATCGGGCTCAGAGGTTGAAGGGGTTTTAGATTCGGAAGAACAAAGGAAATGATTTCTGAAATATTTCAAATGATAGAAGGAATCATGATTCATATTCCATTGAAAGCCAAGGAATGAATATTCTTTTTCAATCATGCAGAAATTATGCTTAATCTATAAAAAATTCCTGAAGAACATAATGGTAAAATTATTTTGAAATATTAAAAATCTGATCTCTGGGCGAAAAGGATTTAGATATCTATGTTAAAATTAAAGACGTGGTATTAAATAAATTCTAGATTATCCCATCGCAACGTAAAACAACTTAGAAATATGTATGAAAACGGTTGAATCAGCGCTTTACTCCTATTTAGAATCCAGAAAAAAGTTAAAAATTTTGATAAACCAAGAGAAGTTTGATTGGGGATCAGGTAAACTATCTATTGCGCTCGAATGTTAAGGTTGCATATTGATGAAAGAGGTAGAAAATTGGCTAGCTTCATCAGAGCTTGCAAATGATTTGGATAATTATATTGCAACAAAGCCTTGAAATTACAATACGAGTACTCAGGAAGTACTAAATAAAATGGAACCAAAACATGAACTGGTACGACAAGGAGAGAAGCTAGTGCAACCAAATAAGAATAAGTTAAATTTCAATTCGGTTTATACAGTCCTAAGGGAGAAATGCAAAAGGATAAAAGCTTTAGAACTTCAGAGCATGGTTCAGAAAGATTAGGAAAGCGTGAAATGTTTTCAGTGTCAGAGAAAAAGGCACATAAAGCTATTTTGTCCAGCGATAAACTTGATAGCGAAACCCAGAAGAGGAACCGAGAAAGATTATAGAGATGAGGCGAAAATTAAGGGATTAAATAAAATATGTATAGGAATGAAGCTATGTAAGTATGCAGTAGAAATTCCACTAACTAGGTCAAACGGAGAATTACACAGGAAATATTTATGAATAGGGAACTCTAGATTTAATGTAGTGATTGATAGCGGATCTGAAATTACTGCAACCTGAAATTCCCTAGTTCCAGAGAAGTACTTGGCGTCTGGCGGAAATTATAGGCCGGCCATTGGATCCCAGGAAGAAGCGCAGTTACTAGTTTTGGTGCCCATAAGTATCTGGTCGGGAGAAGAGGATGTACAGGTTTATGTAAATGTTCATGCAGCAGTGGTGCATAATCTGAACGAAGTGCCAGTGACACCTCGAGATTTTATACTTCTCAGGGAAAAAAAGGGACATTTATTGGGAAGAAAACAAGCAAAAAAAAAAAACTTATATTGGGCGTTGGTCAGGGATGGAGGAACGTTGCCAGAGAACAGCTGGCTGATCGAAAATCAACTCCAAGGTCGAATTAGGACAGGGAACAGCCTAAACTACACCGTTAGCAAGAAGAGGGAGGAACTAGGCGGAAGTAGTAATGCATGCAGTGAGCAGGTCTCAGCTGATAATCCATCTTCAAAGCACAAGTTTTAGGCAAATGCAAGCGGAATGTGATATTTTGGAAAACGCGTTCCTAAGTGCACAATAGCAAGAATGGATATTGGCTAGAATCGAGGATACGATATGACATAGGAAATATCAGTAGGCAGTCCTGTAATTAGTGGTTCCTGAATGTAGAAACTAAATTGTGAAGTTGGATTACCAAAGGGGAGCATTTCGCATCATAGAAAATGAATGAGAGAATAAAAATGTCATCTTGGTGAGAAGGATTGTCGAAAGAGGTCCGGAAATGGTGCGAAGGTTGCAAATAATGCCAGCTTCGAAGGGAGATTAAAGTGAAGGAACGAGTGCGCATTGCAGTAGTAGGGAGACTAGAATTTCTGTTTCAAGTTGTGAACGCGAACATTTTAGGACCGATTGAGCCAAAATCCTCACGAGGGCATCATCATTACGTGTTAAATGTTCGATCAACACAGTTGATGGCCTGAGGCGGTACCACTCAAAGCGGTGACCGCAAAAGCCACTTGTGATGCCTTCGCTGATATTTTCATGCGAACTGGAATTCCGAGAATAATCGATATGGATAATGGGAAGAATTTTAAATATGAATCCAAACATTAATGCGTGATAAAAATCGCGAAGAAATGTCAGCGATTGCGTGATAAAAATCGTGAAAGGGAAATGTCAGCGATTAATTAAACTCATAAAAAGAAAAGATTTTTGGTTCCATTTTATTTTTATTGAAATTTTCTGCTATTACGTCATACATTTATTACTCCGAAACAAATACAAATTAAAACGTAAACAACATACGCTCACAGACTCGAAGATTTAGCGTCACAAGAGCAATAGAAGCTCATTTGTCAGTTTTCGAAACCCCTCCATCAGTGGTTACGCTGATGTGCACTTGTGAAATATGCTGTCCGTTCACAAGAGGTAACGCTGGCCATCTATTAGGTGCCTTCATAATAAAATGGACACCACTTCAGGGCCTTAGGAGTGGCCAATGCCGTTATAGGCAAGTGCCCGCCATTGGGGAAAAAAAAAAAAAAAAAAAAACTCTGCGTTGGCCCTCTGCAAAACATAAGATACAACATATGGTTTCAAATTTAATCAGAAAACTCGGCGACATAAAAAAATTGTATTTTCTTTCGGGAAAACGCAATTATATTAATTTCTCTAGAATTTAATAAACAAACTCGGCTATTTAAGAGAAACTTGTTGCCACTACCCAAATTAAAATATTTTTAAGTGTGTTATTGTTCAGCATAGCGTTAAATATTTAATATTTCACGTATTAATGTTTTATATATCCAAAATAACTTCAATAAACAGAATTAAAACCCAAACACTTTCTTTCCTTTAAGCAGCATTGTAGAGGATGCTGGAAAACAGCTAGTATATGCATAAATATAATATGCTTAAAACATAACTAAATAAACATAACCATATAACTAAATAATACAAATAAAACTTAAAAAATAACAAAATTAAACATTAAAAATATATACAAATTATAAATCTGCGGTCACTTAAATTAAAAAGTTACTTCAATGCTTGCTTAGACTAAATAAAAATCCATTTTCAACACAACAGGTACAAGTTTTCAATTAAGTCTTTCATTTATACATTTATAAATAAATTATAATATGGTAGTGTTATATTAAAAGGTCATGGATGTTATGTTAAAAATCACGGTACCTAAATTGTTATAGAAAAATCATATGGTACCAAAATTGTTTCCTACTCTGTTGACATAACACTTAAAATTTTCTAACAGTAATATACTAATATCAATAAGCCCTGTACATTTGCGTTGTGTTTTCGGATTAACCCTGAAATCAACTTGAGAATGAGACGGGTGAAAATCATGAGCACACACACAAAAATTTAACCTTTGAATGATCTAGAAAAACTTATTTATTTAACTATTAATGCCAATTATAAATATATATATATCCATTAGTTGAAAAAAAAATATCAAAATATATTCAACAAAATTTGAACTATTGTTTTACACATCAAACATTTCCAAGTAATTATTTTTTTAACATCCTTGTAATTACTATTAAATTTAATATTGCAAATCTGGTAAACATACCAAAATAAACTATAAATTTAAGAACACTACCCTCCCCGGGGAGAAAATAATAAAAAAAAATTTAACAAGCTACACTTTCTACTTCACACAGAATTCATCAATACAACAAAAAAATATTGCTTAATATTGCACTCAATATAATCATTTAAATACTATTATTGCACATAACAATTTTATTTATTTAATTTTTTTTTCTTAGATTAATTAAATATGGTTTAACCGGATAAAGATAAGTAATGACACATTTACTATTCTACAAACAAGTTTGTCCTGAGAAACAAGAATGCTCTAATACAAGCACTATTTCAAATCATCCTCACCAATGAGTAATTCAAAAAAACATTCAAGTAAATAATTTCCTGAAGAACTTAATTTTCTTAACCATTAAGTTAGTTACAATAATTTTAATAAGGTTATAAATCTTTATTCCATTTAATGCTTTTACTTGATTGATACACCAAAGAAAAATGATTTCTATAGAGTTCGGGTAAAGTTATCAACTACAAAAAAAATTTAGGGTTCAACAAATTAACAAATTAAGTTAATTCAATCATTTTAACTGCAGAAATCTATAATATTTAACTAACCAAGAATTAACCAAAAAGGAAAAGAACTTATCTGTTAAGGAGCATCAAACAAAAGAAATCCATCGAAGCTCATGAGGAATGCTGGCAGCCTGTTGAATGAAAAAAAAAAAAAATGTTCGTCGAACAGTTTGGATTCATTACGGTAGCCTAGAAGTTCTAGTAGATTTTAGGATGAGCAAATGAGGTTCCAATACGGCAAGATAAGTGAAATACAGTGCTGGCGGCCTGTTGAATGGAAAAAATGTTCGTAGAACAGTATGGATTCATTACGGTAGCCTTGAAGTTCTAGTAGATTTTAGGATGAGCGAATGAGGTTCCAAAAGCAACGGTTGTAAATTATTCATTATGGTAGCCTTGAAGTTCTAGTAGATTTTAGGATGAGCAAATGAGGTTCCAAAAACAACGGTTGTAAATTAACGCTCTGGTCTCGAGTGAAGCGACGAATCAATTGTGCGCATCATTTTTCTAGAAATTTACTTCTGTATATTTTTCTTGAGATACACAAACACACACAACAAAAAACTGATGAAAGAATTTCGATTTTTTTTTGAAGACATAGATGCCCATACCTACGGCCCGCGCTCACAGCGCTTAGCCAAGAGGCCCGTAGGTCTATCGGGGCGAAGCTCCATTTTCTTCGTCGGAGTCAGCTGTCGCCTCCGGCCAATTCAAAGGGCAAAAGAAGTAAAGTGCAAAAAAGTGTCAAAAAGTGCGCTCCTCCCACAAAACAACCCGTTAAAAGGGAAAGCGCCGGACTGCCAAGTTGGCGCAACCCATTTTTCGCCGAAAGTTGAAATAGTTGCAACCACAGCATACCCTCATGTTATCAAACTCGCCAAAACCACTATTTTGAAACCTCAATGGAAAATCTATGTCGCCAAACCCTCGCCAAATAAACACCACCTGCGACCGGGGGAGATTAGGAATTTCAACAACCCTGCAAGGGTCCCAACGAAAGAACGCTGAAAACTCGCAAAAAGTGACTTTTCAACCGGAAAGAAGGCATTTCATCCCCCTTTAACTAAATCACAAGCGAAACGAAGAAAATTCTACTAATTAAAGCTCATAACTGAAATGCAATTAAAGTTAGAAAAATGAAAGTTATGCCAAATTAAAGAGCTAATTTTTCTGCAACTAATGATATTAAATACTAAGAAATCAAATTAATTTTTGACATGAAAAACTGAGTTTATTACGTAGAAAAAAAATACTTATCCATTGTTTGCGTGTACAAGATTGAAGACGCAGTTCGAGTAAACTCGGAAAGCCAAAATATATTACACTAGAATTAATAGGCCCAAAAAGAATATAACCAAACTTGCGTAGCTCAAATTTTGAATAATTACAAATTAAAATTTTGATTTTTATGAATCACTTAATTAAATTAAATTCGCTACACAACAGTAGATACAGTCTTGAAACTTTAATTTATAATCATTCATAGCCTTGCTAAATAGCTAAACAGAATTAGAGATATTAAGTCTTTTTAACTTATTGGCCTAGGGAATACCTTACAGGTATCCACTGAAATGTGACCAAGTTTAGATGCTTTTCGTAACCCTTCAAAATACTTGTTGTATAGGCTATACGGTGAATAGTATGGAGGCACTGATAATTTCTACGATACACCCTGTACTATATTTAAAGAACAGTATCCCGCTATTCCATACTCTTTGTTTAAGTGCTCATTAGCTCTATAAAAATGTTTGGGTATTTACTGTACGAAATTAGTGAAAATTTTGGATTTAATGGTGACTGCATAATTTAGAGTGCTTAAATGCTCTGTTTATTTGACTTATACTGAACAGTTCAAATAATAAATTAAGAAATTTGCTTTATTTTACAGAATTGTTTCCAACGCAGTATTCAAATTACGAGGCTTATAACTGACTGTCATGTACTTAACATGTATTGTAACATCATAACGAATGCAACATTTTTGTTACCATCGAATTGTCTTTTCATGGGAATTATTCTTTAACCCCTTAACTGCCGCGGGCGTATATATACGCCTTGCTCAGCCGATGCGTTAACTGCCCCAGGTGTATATATACGTCCTTCCAAACTGCTATCATTTGCTTTGCGCTGCTACACCTAAAATTATTCGCAAAGTTAACGCATCGGCTGCGCATCTGGGTGCATCTGGGGCAGTTAACGCATCGGCTGAGCAAGGCGTATATATACGCCCGCGGCAGTTGAGGGGTTAAATCCACTGCCAGGCAGCAAACACTGTTTATATTCAAGATTAGAGATAGTCTGAGATTCATTTATAATGAGCTGTAACAATACAATTTTATTCTTAAAAGTATAGAATTATTAAGTCAACTTCTACACATAGCAAACCTATAAAAATTCTGAATCATATTTAAGAATTTCTGTGGTTTGGTACAATGATCTACAATATCACATACTTGTTTAGCTATTGGTTTCTTTTTCTATGAGTTGTTGATGAAAACATGAGAAAGGGTAAATATAGGGTGAATCTGAAAATGTAAGCAACATTTTACGGAAAGATAGAACGTAGCTATACAAGCAATATTCGTCAAGAGCGGAATGAAACGGTGAACAGTTAGATGGCAATGGTATAAAAGGTATAAAAAGAAATGGTTAAAATGGTATAAAAAGGGCCGGTCCCCGTCTAAAACGGCATTTTCTACCGTGGACTGCCGAGACGATGGGTGGTTATACGAACCACGAAATTTCCAGGGCGGTGGGATTGGTCGAGTTGGTCCCATAGCTTGACCACCAAGATCACGGGATCTCTCGTGTTTGGACTTCTTTCTGTGGGGCCATATGAAAAGCCTAATATACTAAAGCTCCGTAGAAACAGGTAGTCAGGTTCTAGGTTCTAGTCGTCAGGTTCGCGGTTGTTGCCGGTGATACTCGGAAAATGTCTGGTATCTTCGAAAATGTGCGTCAGTCCCTGTCGCGCAGGTGTGAAGCCTGCATGACAGCTCGCGAAACATGACTATCTTTTGAACAATTTCTTTGAACATGTATCAGGTTCTATGTTCCGCCTTACTTGCTTAGGGAACATTCCAGAACCTGACTCGGAACAGGGAGCTTACTAAAGCTCTGTTCAATAAATGTGGGAAGTAGACAAGATACACAGGAAGGGTATATGAAATCCTTTATTTTTCACTCTTTACAATGATTTCCGAACTTCGGAATACAGAGACCTACCACTTGTGGTCTGAACGTAAGAATATAAAAATATTAACTAAACTCTAACTTAACTTTGGAATAATAAACAAGGGCCTACGTGGAAGATTGGCCGTATATTAACAGGAAGCCGTATGTAGTACAGAGAACTGTTAACACTACAATACGTTTAAAATTATCAAGAGGATTAAACCGCTGGCCTGGAAGGCAACCAGCAACCGAGTAAACTGCTAAGGCAAGCGGCCTGCTTCCACTAACTCCTTCCTCTCTCTCGCTTGGCAAAAAGCCACAACTTAAGTACTTGGCGTTCGCCAGACAAATTTGCATAAATAAGTTAAAGCTTTTAATTCTGGCCGGAAGTAGAAAATAAGAAGTGATAGTAAAGATTTAAAATAAAATAAACGTTAGTAAAACTTAAGATCCTTACATACTTCCCGCCAGAGTTAATTAGTTTGAAACTGAGGTTTGAAACGACCTTGTTGAAAACTTTTAGCTCTAGAATCTAACGCGAGGCCAATCTTTTACAAACATTTCTCATTAGAAACTAGAAATTTAAAAAAAAAATTGTTTTTACATTATCAGCTCCATGGACAATCACTTTTCATCTGTACTGCATCTAAACAGGAGCTTTTAGTTCAAATCTGGTTCCTCCCAGAGATCTGGAAGGAAAACTAGTTTAATGAAATGTTACACAATGAAATGGCAAGTAACATGAATATTTATATTTCTCTTAACATTCTTATTTCATTCATGACTTTATTTTAATTATCTCTCTCCGTGCTCTCTGACATGTGTTGTAAAAGAAAACACCAAACACGAATGTGTTTATGTATTAGTGTTCAACACTGCCTCCTACAATCAAAACACTAACGTGTTAAAATTCAACATAACAAGACCTCGTAACACACCTTAACTTCATCTCTAAACCCTGAGGTACTATTCTGAAAGTGGCTAACTCTGAAGTGTAGCGTCAGAGAGCCTAACTACATTCATTCAACCTTTAACACATATTCACAATAATTTTCTCTTTTTACAGTCACACGAATAAGTTAAAATTTTTTGGCATTACTTTCACTTTTAACATATCACAGTATTTCTTAACGCTTAAAATAACAGTTCACATTGTATATAAGAACATATTAACATGCCGTTAATTTTACGCATTTTAAAACATACATTAGTAGTACATTGTTAACTTCTATTCTTTTCCAAGCAAGTGCCAATTCTTCTACATTGAAATACTACATTTCAAAAGTCTTTCAGACTAAAACTTCTTTCTTGCCAGAATCTTTTAAATAAAATTTTATACAATAACTTTTACAATATTCAAGTATTTACACATTCCTATTATGTATTAATTTTAGTTTTACTCACGAGTAATTGAAAAACATAATACAAAAATAGGTAACAACTCATTTCTCGCCTTTTTGGCGATAAAGGTAGACCTCACATGAGGTAAAACTTTTTGAAATCTGCCACTTGCAGTAAGAATGAAAGATTAACTTAAGTTTGCAAAGTAACATGAAATTTTACTTATCTTTGTGATATTCGGACATTCTTTTCTCAGCCCAGTCCTGGAAGGTAGCAACGATTCGTGTTTGATTTATCCTCCTTCTTGTGCGGCTCGCCCTTCAGTTCTTTCCTCTAGAAGCTTTCTTTTCCCTCCAGTTCGGTCACTCTTGAATACCTTCTTTTTCGCCTCTGCCTGTGGTCCTGGCCGTTTGATGGCCGCTGGTCTTGGCGGAACCGGGACACTTCTCTCTCGTTCCTGCTTGGACCTCGTTGCTGGCCGTTCAAATTTTCCTTGTATCTTTTCCTCCGCCGCTGGTGGTCCTTCCGCAGTTCGGCGACATTTGCTGCGTAGACTCCTATCCGATGGGTAGATCTTCTGTTTTGGAGCCGTGTTATAGTTGCTGTCATTTCTCCTGGCTTTCTTTGCATTAGTCGTACTTCTCCCTTCTTCATTCTGGGGGTGGTCGTGCCCTCTCTTTTCTGGTCGGTGGAACGACTTCTTTTTCTTGTTACCTTCAGTTTTCCAACGGGGGAACTTTCTTTTCAATTCCTCCTGTCTACTAATGGCTTGCCCTTGGGATTGTCGTTGTTCCACCTCTGGAGCTTGTGCCTGCCGTGCCGGATCCTGCAAAAGATCTTGAAATAGTGGCATTTTATTACGATTATAAAATGGTTTTATCTGGTCTACGTTTGCGGTGCAGGTTTCACCATTCCTGGCTTTTAACACCACTAAGCCTGAGTTACTTTTTCTATGACATATGGTCCTTCAAATCGTGGATAAAATTTGGCAGTTTTATCTTCTGGTGCTGAAGAAAGTTAATGCTTAATTTTTAACACTTCATCTCCTACTTTATAAGTTACTCCCCGTCGTTTCATGTCATAATAAAGCTTCTGTTTTCTCTGTGCTACTTCAGTGTTCTTTTTTGCTTCTTTAATTTATTTTTCTATATTGCCCATTTTAAATTCTGGGGCTCTTTGTTGAACATAAAATAATTTATCTAACGGCGTTATAATCTTTCTGCCTAAAAATAACTCAGCAGGAGTTTTGCCCGTCGTATCATGTTTTGCGGTCATAAGGGCGAAAGCAAATCCTTTGACATAGTTATCCCAGCTTTTATGAAAATTTTTAACATAACTACGGATAATTTTCACTATATTTCTATTGACACTATCCGCTATATTTGATTGCGGCCGATACGGGACCATTTTTAAATGACGCATGCCCAGTTTTTGGCACATGTCTTCAAATATATTACTTACAAATTGAGGACCATTATCCGATTTAACTTTTAGGGGCGCCACGTATTTTAAAATAGAATCAGTAACTAATTTCGCAGAGGCTCGTTTTACAGGAACAATTTCGATCCACTTACTAAAATGATCAACCATAACAAGGAGATAGCGACATTTATTTAACTGACTTTTTGGGAAAGGGCCCAATAAATCGATGCCAATTATTTCATTTGGAAAATCGGATTTAATACTATTTAGAAACCCGGCCGGGCGGAAATTAATATAATTAACTGCTTGACATGTTGGGCAGGACTGGACGGACATACGCCCTTGTTAACTTTTGCAGTTCAGGAAAATAGACTGCCTCGCGTATGCGTTGGATAGTTTTTGGAATACCAGCATGAGAAGCTAAAGGGCTGTCATGTAACTCCTGCAGGATATTTAATCTAAGACTAGCTGGGATAACAGGTCGAAATTCATTGTTGGAATTTGTAGTTTTTGTATAAAATAATACACCATCTATTAGTTCGTAATGGGCCGCCTTATTTCTTATCGCCACATTATCTTGGTGGCTAAAATTTTCAGGATCCTTTAAATACTCATAAATGTTTCCAAACTCAGGATCCTTACCCAGTTCGGTTATTACAGTTTCTCGGGAATTTATTGTACATGCTGTGAGCATTGCCAACTTTACAGTATTACCTTCTTCATCTATTTTAATTCTTGATAGGGGCATCTGCTACGATATTTTCCTTTCCGGGGGTATGCTTGATTACCAGATTATATTCTTGTAGCTTGAGTGCCCATCTTATTAACCTTGGGGATAAGTTTTTCCCTGAGTACAATCTAGTTACCGCCGCATGATCAGAGTACACTGTTATTGGCGCCTTTCCAAAATAGACTCGGAACTTTTTCACTGCTAACAGAACTGTAAGTGCCTGTCTCTCGGTCGAGAAGTAATTTCTTTGTGTTTGATTTAAAGTTTGACTAAAAAATGCCACGGGCTGCTGATTTTGCGAAAGTACCGCTCCTACCGCATAATCCGAAGCATCCGCTGAAATTTCTAAATTCTCATCCTTTTCAGGAAATTTCAACACAGGGGCTTGCGTTAATGCTTGCTTTAATTTTTCGAAAGCACTATTGGCTTCGGCCGTCCACGAGAATCTTGCCTTTTTCCTTTTAATTTTAACAATGGTTCAGCAATAGCTGCAAAATCTTTTATAAAGGACCTATAATATGAACAAAGTCCTAGAAAAGAAGAGAGCTTCTTAGCCGTATTTGGCGGCGGATACTTTTGTACAGCGATTATTTTTGATTCGTCTGTCTCGATTCCTTTCTGAGATATTTTGTAACCTAAATATTTTAATTCAGGAGCTGCAAATTTGCACTTTTCGACATTAACTTTTAGACCGGCCTCATTTAATAATGAAAACACCTGTCTTAAATCTTGTACATGTTGGTCCAGATTATCACTAGTAATAATGATATCGTCTAAATAGATAAATGTGGACTTTCCAAGAACAGGCCTTAGCACAATGTCCATACATCGCTGAAATGTTGCCGGTGCCCCTGAAAGGCCAAACGGCATACGCAGGAATGCATAAGTGCCAGACTTGGTTATAAAAGCAGTCTTAGGCACGTCCTCCGGTCTAACCCCTATTTGAAAATAACCAGTCGTTAAGTCTAAAGTCGTCATATATTTGGTAGATGTTATGTTCCTTAGAATTTCTTCAATAATAGGTAACGGATATACCGGATATTTAGTTATGGAGTTTAATTTATGATAGTTAATCGCGAAACGCCACCTTTGTGGATGTGTCAATGGATAGTCATTGTTTTTCTTACATAAAACCACCGGGCTAGCATAACTACTTGAGATGGGCGTTATGACCTTTTTACGTAGCATATCGCCAATGTGCCATTCTATAATTTTTTCTTTATTCTTATCATACCGGTATGCTTTGTGGCGAACTGGCATTGAATATCCGGTGTCAATACTATGGTTAGTAACCTGAGTAAATCCTGGAATATCACTAAATAACGAAGCAAATTCATTTACCTCTTGTCGGATTCTTTGTTGCTCTTCCTTAGGCAGGTGATCCAGGTTTAACATTGGCGGTTCCGATTTTTCTTCTCGAACTGGTTTCATCGTCAGCTTAAGGGACGCTTCATTAAAATCCAGCGTTGCTTCTGCCTCTGAAAGAAAATCTATTCCTAAGATAATATGTGCTTGCAGATTCTTTACAATAAAAAACATAACCTTTACTTGTTCGTCCTTGATACGAATGTATAGCGGTAATTTACCTATGCACTTACATCTTTCTCCTTGCGCAGCTAACACTGTCGTATTATCCGAATTATATATGCGATATTTACGAAAATACTTCTTAAAAAAATCTTCTGCCACACAGGAACACTGCGCGCTTGTATTCAGGAGTGCGGTGGCTGGGATATTATTCACCAACACTTCAATCTTCGGAAGAGTCAAATTTTTCACCATTACTGTATTTAACTTGAAGGAAGAGGGGTTTTCTTGGCCTTCGGATTTCCGCACCCTCCCGTCAGCAGAAATCCGTTTTAGTTTAAATCCTTTTTTCTTTCCATGCTTTCCTTCTTTTTCCACTGGCCTTGAGACTTTTTTCCTGGATTGCTATTGAACTGTCGACGTTCGCCGGCTGTTTTTGGATGCTCGGGTTTTCTTGCCCACTGATTCGCTTTGCTTCCGTAGCCGTGTGCTTGAGTTTGCTGTAGTCTTGGCGCACCAAATTGGTTTCGCTGTTGATATTGGCGTCTTCTTTCAATGTCCGCCGTTCTTCTACTTTCAAACTGGATTGCTAGCTCAAATAACGTTTCCAGTGTAGTCGGATTTCTTAATTGAATAAAGTCTTGCACTTGGGGCAGTAACCTCAGCAAAATCATTTGAATTATCTCAGGATCCGGACGGTTTCCATACAAGAGTTTGAAGACGTGAATTTTTCTTAAAATAAAGCTTGAGAGATTTTCGATTCTTTGCTGATATATACTGAAAAGTTCCGTTTCTAATTTCGCACGATCCCTTACGACAGGGAAGGCTTTTACTAGGGCAGTCTTGAAATTTTCGTAAGTATAGGTGGGACTTCCTGCTTGACCCAAGAGACTTCTGCCTATACATTTGAACCAATTAAGCGCTTGGCCCCTCAAAGCGCTGGTAGCTAAGGTAACTTTCTGGAACTCGTGCACGGGATACATCATGAAGTAGTCATCTAGTTTTTCTAAAAAACTGGTTACCGGTGAGTTTCCATTAAATGTTGCTTCTGGTTTCATCGCTGCGCGCATGGTCTGGACGATGTAACCAAATCCTTCCAGGGCGGCAGCTGGCATTTCTGGATTCTGAGCCGCTTCTGCAGGCAGCACAGGTTCTTCTTGAAACTCGGCCATGGATATTCTTCTTCGTTGGGCGCCACTATCAGGTTCTATGTTCCGCCTTACTTGCTTGGGAACATTCCAGAACCTGACTCGGAACAGGGAGCTTACTAAAGCTATGTTCAATAAATGTAGGAAGTAGACAAGATACACAGGAAGGGTATACGAAACCCTTTATTTTTCACTCTTTACAATGATTTCCGAGCTTCGGAATACAGAGACCTACCACTTGTGGTCTGAACGTAAGAATATAAAAATATTAACTAAACTCGAACTTACCTTTGGAATAATAAACAAGGGCCTACGTGGAAGATTGGCCGTATATTAACAGGAAGCCGTATGTAGTACAGAGAACTGTTAACACTTCAATACGTTTAAAATTATCAAGAGGATTAAACCTCTGGCCTGGAAGGCAACCAGCAACCGAGTAAACTGCTAAGGCAAGCGGCCTGCTTCGACTAACTCCTTCCTCTCTCTCGCTTGGCAAAAAGCTACAACTTAAGTACTTGGCGTTCGCCAGACAAATTTGCATAAATAAGTTAAAGCTTTTAATTCTGGCCGGAATTAGAAAATAAGAAGTGATAGTAAAGATTTAAAATAAAATAAACGTTAGTAAAACTTAAGATTCTTACACATGTACATCAATTACATTCCTGTGAATAAAATGTTTTCTGAAGCATGTGTGTGGCAGTGTACAACTACCTTTTAACTTCTCACCGCTTGCGTTCCGACCCTACATTGCTGTGACGAATATTGCTCGTATAGCTGCGCTCTATCACCCCGTGAAGTTTTGCTCACTTTTTCAGATTCACCCTATATATAGCTGTATCAAGATGCTGGGCACTAAAAGCTGCAGCATATAGTAACTTAGTGCAGTTGCTGGCAGTGTTCAATTTGATTAACGGAAACTACAGTTTTTATTTACACATGAAAATTCCAAAATGTTCGCATGTATATAGTAATAAATCGTTCTTTTTTAAGATAAGAAGTCATAAATGACATAAATGAGAATAATAATATAAATGAACCCGAGGTCATCAACACTACTCATAGTAAAATGTGAACATAAATTCCAGTACTCTTATCTCCCTTTTATTTTTCTCAATTTTCAAATGTTTCGTCGTATATTTTAATGCCTCCCAAGCTGTCATTCCACATTTTTAATTAATTTTCTCTTTTAATTTTTTTATCATCTGATGATCATGCTAGTTTGGCATAGTTCATTTTATCAGCAGCCATCCACTTTTCCTTAAATAAAAATTTATGCTTATTAAATAGATTCGATATCATGCATATTAAATATTTTATTAGGAGAATAAAAACAAAACCTTTTGATTGATTTTCATTTTTCTTAATTGGAAGCTAAATATTTTATTAATGGTCAGAGCAAATAACAACGAAATTTTTTTTTTCTAAAAAGTTTGTTTGGGGCAGGAAGAGAATATTAAAGAAATAAAGAGGAATCCATTTAGTTTCGGATAAAAATATGCGAACATTTTTTAATTCCTGGCTCGTAAAATTGCAGTGAAACTATGTTCACTATAAATTTTTATGTCGACAACGGAACTAAATTTCATATTGACAATTTATGTGTTTTAATTAACGGGCTGAGAACTGTGATTTAAAAAATATTTTATATGTATGAAGTAGATTAATTTAAATGGCTTGCAGAGAAAATATTTGAAATATCTAGAACAAGTATTTGAAGCAATGGAACTTAAATTCATGTTTCTTGTGATTTTATTAACTTTAGGTCAGTACAGTCCAAAGCACAGAGAGAGTTAGTAAAGTAAAAGATATTCAGAGCTAGGTTATTTATTAGGTTTAGAGGAATATAAAACATACAAACCACTTTGTTCACCCTCAGGATTAAAGCCACGGATCTTCCATTAGTCAATTACATATGTTACTTACAGAGTCGCCCAGACGGTATAGTGGTTAGGGGAGCCTAATGCGGTACCGAAGGGTCCGGGCTTGAATCCCGAAGAAGGCATGGATGTTTTTAAATGTATAGTGTCGGTGTGGCATGGCGGCACTCTAAATATGCGGCGAGCTGAAAGTCCTCTCGTGTGGATTGGTGGAGGGCGAGAAGGGTGGGAGACCGCCGGATCCCTCCTGGGGGCTCTCCACCATGATTGAGGGGAAGAAGTCCAACTTCTCTTTCGAGTAGGCTCTGGCAAACATTGTTCCAAGTAGTATGGAAAATACAGCAACAAGGTACTTACAGCACAAGAGCACACACGAGGGAATGCGAGAATTATGTATGTTCTCTCCCGTCAAATTAAAGGGCAGTTTGAGAGAAGAAAGAGACCCAGTCAATTAAACCCAGGTGGCGACGAATTATTATCCATAAAATCAGCACCACTGCAGAGACTGTTAGGCGTTTTCGAATATAGAACTTGAAAAATCACTGTGAGATATAAAACAGGGAATTCCTACTTGCCAGGTAAATTTTTAACCACTTATGTCATAACAACACACATGAGGGAATGCAGTAATTATTTACAAGAAAACCTCTGAACAGATTTTCGAGAAAATTTTAAAAACAAACATATTTTAAATTAAAAAATCATAAAATAAATAAATAAGTTAATCTTTAATGTGAAGGAACTGCTTTTACCTACGCGGTTTTGCCAACGGGAAAAGAAAACACAATTAATGCACCATGTATATTATCAAAAATAAACAAATGAGAATAAAAATTTTAATCACAATACCCTAAAACAGCGTTAAGCCTCTGTAAGCGTTCACACTTAAAGTTGTACTCTTCTTTAGCCCCTGCATGAAACTAGTGTCGAAAACTAAATTCGCTACCTTATTTTTTCCCTAAGAGCGAAAATTGCCTTCGGAAATTTTTCGTAATTTGGAAAGATACAAATATATTAGTGCATTCAGTGAAAAATCAGAATTCTTTTATTTACAGAATTTTTATTGCAATTACTGAAATAAATACACTATCGCTCTTTAGCATAATCTTTCACAAGTTCAACTCATTTAATGGCAGTGTTTGAGGATCTCAAGTATATCGCGGGAAGTAAATTCTTTCTGACGGATGCATTACCACTGACCGAACGTTAATATGCATCATAGAATGTACTTCCCCCCAGTAGTATGCCTATCTATCATTTCGGTAATTTTTCGATGCTTCTCCATCAGCGTAGAATGATGAATCAAGTTTTTAGAAAGGCGTGGACGTGCTTTTCCTTAATTTAATGTATCTTTTGGGCTCATCTTGAGCATCTTGCGGAGCTTCAGCTGATTTCATCATTAATAACCTATAAGGATGTAACTTTCTACGTTTCGATGCATCGGTTTCCTTGCATCATTTTCTTCTCAGATGCAGCGTAATTTTCCGTTACTGAAGGACCGGAACAAGAACGCCGGTTTCTCCCTTATTCATTCACTTATACACTATCTTCCAATAAGTCGATCCTTAAGGGGCATAGCTAGTGAGCTGGATTACCCATATTCAACAGTGGCTTTTGTGATTCATAAGTGGAATGTGAGCGGTGATTGTCGGAATGTCTCCATAGGCGGCAGATTCCAAGAGATAGAGATAGACGGATGTTGTCCAGAAAAATTCGGATGAACCGCAACCGGGGACTATTCTTGAATTCAACAGGCAATCTGTGTGAGTGTTGTTTAGGTTAATGTCATCCTTAAGAAAGCATACCTGCTGGGGTTTCATGGTCGTGTGGGTGCCCATAAGCCTTTGATCAAAAGGTCCAACCGAACTCCTCGGTTAATGTGGTGCAAAGCACGTCAACAGTGGACTGATCAATGAAAACGGGTTCTGTGGAGCAATGAATCAAGGTTCATCCTCTTCCGTTCGGATAGCTGGGTGTGGATCTTGCGCCCGCTAGGGAAACACCTCATGTCAGAATGCATTGTGCTCACAGTAACGTTCGGCTGAGGTGTAATTATGATCTGCGTGTTTCTGCTAGTTCTGATAACACTCTTGGTCCAAAGTCATGCTAAACTCAGCTTGATGCCTACTGCACTATTTTGGATGGCAGTGTGTTTCCAATGTTGTGGCAGTTTACAGGTTAGAACCATTTTATTTTCAGGACGATATTGCCAGCTGTCATGATGCAAGGTGCACTATAGATTAGTATTGTAATATTTTATTATTTAACAAATAATTATATTTATTATCCTCTGATATTGGAGTGGCAAAGCCATATTTGTATCTCGGAACCGTTGCTCAACAACTTCAGAGGTTGTTAAAAATTCTTATCCTGAAAGTTTTACCAGCTAGCAGATGTATGAAAAATTTGTAGCTAAAAGACTGTATTCAAATTATCTATATCCGCAAACTAAAAATAAAATTTATGTTTTACTAAGAAGATGACCTGTTATTTTGTCAAATACTGCAAAATACGTTACAGTATGGTGACAATGGAGTTAACTGAATGGACTGATTGGCCCAGAGACCAAACCTGAACGCCATTGAGAACCTCTAGGAGGAGTTGGATCGCCGAATTAAGGGGTGCAACAACCTTCCATTACAGGTGAAGTTACTTCTCTAAGACAAATGGAAGAAAATATCAATAGCCGTCATAGAAGAGCTTGTGGAAAGCACGCCCCGGAGACCTGAGGCTAAAACTGACGCTCGTTGAGGGTCTAACAACTATTGAATATGGATAATTTTGTTTTTCTTTTCTATCACAGGTGTCCAAATACTTATTGCTAGATAGTGTATTTGTTGATGAAAATTCGGCGGTCAACTGGTAGATTTTATATCTTCACTTAACAAAATTTTCACAGCACTTTACAGCTCTTGTTTGGCGCAGTACTGCAAGGACACCGACATCTTATCGAATTAATTCCCATGCTAATCACTTAAATAACGAAAGGGATTTGTTTGAGATTAGCTATTGGAAACCATTAGTTGACTATCTGACACTTTCTGTTGATAGCAAAAGTTCACTACCTTGGCATAACCCAAATGATGATAACATTAATTATTATACACGATATTTAATATAGTATCATTTCTAGTTCCTTTCTGAAACCTTTTTGAAAACTTCTCCAATAAGTCTTCGGCAAAAGTGGAAAACGAAATCTTAAAACTTACTATCATACGAAGTAAAATCCTCTGTTGCTTTTATCAAATGAACAGCTTCCTGACACCGATTTACATTAGATTATTTAGAAAGCAAATTTATTTACTGTGTCTGAACCATAACAAAATATAAATCTAATTGGTGACCATGATGCAACATTCTGACTAAGATTTATGATGCAAAAATTGACTTCATGATTTGCTATCATAGTTGAAAAAAGAAATAAGTAGATTGGAAAATTATAGAAAATTAATAATTTTTACAATGAGAAAATATTGAGCAGTAGTGATTTCATAGTTTTTCTTCAGCCAGGCGTTGCACTCGGGTAATAAACAGTTACCAATTGTTTATTGGCATACAATATATTACAACCAGCAAGTGTTTGAACTATGTTAATCTCACGAAAGAGAGTAAAAAATAAAAGTTTTGAAAATATACAGGCGCTCTATAATTTTTGTCAGACTATCATCACGACTGCAGTCCTGGGACAAGACTTTCGTTCACTGAACTATCCCCACTTTAGTCAACAAAACAGTATACTATATTCTGTAATGCAAAGCTGCAGCGCAGTCTGTGCATAATTTGAATATTTAGTGCAGTATAGTGTTGTTATTGTTGTTGTCTTGTCCATATTATATGAAACAATGGTTGTCAGAGCCTACTCCAAAGAGAGGTTGGACTATAATTTCCACCCCCAATTTTGAGGGAGAGCACAAAGGGGGATACGGGGTTCCTCCCACCCCTTTCCCCTTCCACCAATCCACACGAGAGGACTTTTGGCTCGCCGCATATTTAAAGTGCTGCAATGCCGCACTGACACTATACATATACAAACATCCATGTCTTCTCCGGGATTCAAACTCGGGCCGGAAATCATGAATAACCCTACATAAAATCATTTATCAGTTGTATATTATCGTCATATAGTTACCAACTGTCTTCGCCGTTAGTTGCATAGGAAAACATTGCAATAGCTTTGCTACGTGCCCTATTAGAAGAATGAGTTTTTCATTTTATAACGAGGAATTTTCCTGTGCTAATTTTAAACCTGAAAAAACGTAACAAAAGCTACTGTATAATTAAAGCACTATACACTGAGCTTGCTGAATTAGTGCAAAGTCTTTCCCATTTGATAACGTAACTTTTCTTAATTAAAATAACTCAATTTTATAGAATTTAATTTTTTTATTGAAGAAATTCAATAAAAAATTAATTTCCTAAAACTGAGACACTTAAAAATTCAAAAAAAGTTCACATATGCTTCACTTTCTACTAGCAATGTTATACTGAAAACAATTTGTATTGAGTTATCTGAGAATTACTTCCGATATTTTAGATGATAGTTGTGGTGATAGATATAAATATTATTTGAAAAAAAAAATAGTTTCGAGAATACATTTTGAAGATCCGCATTATCATTTGCATTACAAATAAAATTCATCAAAATCATGAAATGCTATACAGGTATTTTATATAGGGAAATGAAAGAGAGAAGTGAGCATTTTCAGTGCATTTTGCTTCTTTATTTCTGTACGATTTATTTTGCATATGCTGATATGATACTCTAACAGAATGCATATGCCAGAATTAGCCTACAATATGGTATTTCAGTTCAAGATGCAGAACATTTTGGTAGATCAACTGAGATTGGTAAAGAGAAATTAAAAAGACCGTTTGAAACTAATCGCCCCATAACTGTATGTGAACTTGCTAAAAATCTAAATTCTTTTAAAGTTACCATCAATGACCATTTGAAAAAACTTTGTCATGAAAGATATTGACGTTTTTATCACATGAAATTAAAGAAATTCATTTAACACTGCGAATCAGCAATGCGATTCGCTTTTTTGATAATTGGTGAAGATAAATAAATAATTGTTCATAGTAATGCAAAAAATCATCATCATAGCCGAGAAAGCCAAATCAAAGAACATAAAAAAGCTGATGTTCACCAAAACGAAAGTTAAATTATCAATTTGGTTGGATAAGGGAGTTGTTTATTTTGAACGTTTACAGAGTTTAACCAAATGCTCAGTTTCAAAGTATACCTGTCTGTTATCAGTTAACAAAACTTAAAGGAACTTTGGATTAAAAACGCCTAGTCCTTTTATGATTAGCAAATTTATATTAATCGTAAAATAACTGCGTTCCATCTTGGCAATGTATGGGTTTTGCAAAATGCATTGCAAGTTGAAATTTTTATTTGAAATGATAGGGTCAAACACCATTTGGAAAACGTTTTGTAGAAAAATATCAAAAGTTCTTTGAAAATTAAACCAATAAATTACTTAGAAGTTGACAAATGGCTAATGGACAAAATGGTCAACATGTTCCTAAATAAAGTTATTTCTTTCTATTTAAAACTGTTTCTTATTTTAATAAAAAATGCAGAGAATAGTGTTCGTACATTCCGACAAAATTAAATAATCACTCGCCTAGATAAATAATTAAAATAATAAATGATTAAACACAGGAAATATATAGCAGATTAACTGAATTCCTTGAAAGCTGAAAATGAATTTACTTTTTCATGGATGGAATCGCAAAAGAATATTAATTTTCATCAGATTATTTGCCACTATTCTTCAGGGTTTTGAAGGTCATAAAAAATTCACATAGCAATGCATCAATTTATTATTTTGTCAATACGTAACGTTTTAATTTACCACATCTGCTCTATTTTCATTTTACTCGCTTATGTCAGAATTATGTGAATGAAATATTAAATATGACTTATAAGAAAAGACAGAAATTTGATCCTGAAAACAGTGCTACCACAGCAGCAATGGCGAACCTTTTAATTTTAGACTGCCAAACATTTTAAAGAAACGTAACTTGAACCTACTGTCTTCTCTTCTTCTTTGCACAAACGACATCTAATTCTTCATGCATATTAAAAGTACTATGCATTAGGTGATGAATTTACAATCTGGTCTCTAAAACTATCTGTTTGTTTAAAATTTTGAGTAAGATTTTATTAGTACCTAAAGATATAATTCTCAAAATGTCCTGAAGCTTGATTAAGAATTAAAACCTTTCAGATCTCATAAATAATAATTAAGAACATAATTATTAAAAACGGACACACTTTTGTTTTACAAAATGTATGCTTATTTTCCTAGATATAGGGGCTGCAATATGTTTATTTCAATTTATTCAAGTGTTGTGGGAAGACTGTAATAGCCATCTGGTTTCCATTAACTGGGTTTCAGTTCGGCATTTTTATATATAGCAGAGGCAATCAAAAGAATAATTTTAATGATAGAGTCAAAATTTGAAATCATTATTGAAATATTGATTCAGAGAAAATAACTCACGTGGTAAGTAATGAATTAAATATTTTGTTAAGGCAGTTGATGTTGAGTTAAAACTAAAATAGGATACGTGGATGAAGAACTTCTAATCTCTTGAATCACCGTTTATCTTTCAAACGCGTTATGAAATACTAAACAAGAAAACTGGTACACTTGGTCTTATTATCCACAGAATAAGAAGCTTTCGCGCCTGAAGAAACTTTTCCATCATTCATATTCAATCTCTACAGCTGTCGCTGTAGTAAGGATCTACACAGAACGTCCCAACCAAATTCTATTATGTCACGCTTCGAAGGCTTTTTAGAATGGATGAAGAATTTTAGAATGGAATTTAAGATGGAACGAGCAAAAAAAATTTTACTTAAAGCAAATATTCATTTTATTGATAAAATATAAAAATTAAAGTCGACTTTTACTTGAAAAATCATATATTCTTATAAAGTTTCATCAAATTTTAGCATTAAATAACATTTATTATCGAAGTCCTTGGGAACTGCTGAAAAATAATGATATTTTTCTTGAGCAGATTTGAGTATTTGAATTGTGAGGAAAACTTTTGTAAAAAAATGCCCATGTAAGCACTGAATCCAGTTATCCCAGCTATCGTAATTTATGTTATTCTAGAAAATTTAATAAATATGTTTAGTGATTTAATATTGTATGTTTTATTTGAGTTATTTTATAAAGTGATCTATTTCATGTCACGTGATCCTTAAAGAAAACATGGCTTCTTAAATAGAACCTGGGTGTAAAGTTATAAAGAAGGTGTAGTTGAGAAACTAATTTTATGTGTAGTTGAACTATACGATAGGATTATCAATTTTATTTGAACACTGGTGATTGAATCTTACTTGTGTGGTTAATCCTTCCCTGGTGTTTTGAAATGTTCTGTGTTTATATTTAAATGAAAAGAGTTTGTAAATATCTCAAAAGTTTAGGAATTATTGTACTGAGATTTACGTGTTTCCAGGATACTCGGGAGCTATGGTTTTATTTTATTGGGAGATAACATTTGTATACTTTGATAGTGAGTTATATTTTCACATTTCTTTATTGAAAATAATTTTTTTCTGCCAATTTGCAAATGGATATTTTAGGTCGGGTTATTAAAGTTTATCATGAGTTTGACAATATAGTAAGGACTGTCAAAATCAAAACAAAATCAGGAGAATTAAAAAGAGCGATGACAAAGATCGCCGTACATCCTATAGAAAATGATTTTGCATATGTAAAAGAAAAATTGTATTTTGTTTTATATTGTAATACCTGTAGTTATAGTAATAGTATTATGCTGTTTATGAGTATATTGATTTTGCTTTAAGAATGTATAATTACTTGAAATTTTGTAATTTCAGTCCGGGGAAGCGTTAAATTCCTTTGAAGCCAGATGGCGCTGCCATCGTTACTATTTACAAAAGAATGTCATTGCTTTTTCGGATTGCTTCAATGGCCAAGTAGAGTGTGTTGCCTAAGTGTCTTCCACAAATGAGTATAATAAAGATAATGAGATATTATAGTTTGTTAATTATACTTAGTCTAATTAAGAATTACAGTCCATTCTGAAATTATCCGGACCAGCCTTACAGGATTCCAAACTCTAGGCCGCCCGACTGCCACCTTCCAGTTACCACGAAGGCACGCGGTAAGAAGGCTGAAAATTCCTTACCTTCTGTTCAACTTAGAGGGTGACTGGAGAGGATGGGACCCAGTAGCTATATTCATGGTGGTGGTACGGTCAGTAGTCCACTGCACTTATTTATCAAGTTAATTACAAATCATGTTATATATAGTATATATATATATATGCTTCTCCGTTTCATTTTGTATTATTTTAATGTTAATTATTACTATACTCATAAAACTAAGAAAATTTATTGTTTTTTAAGTTATTTCCTGTTACGTTTCATGTTCGAATCGCAGTGGACCTTGAAGATATAGTGAAACTTTGATTCACGAACTTAATTCGTTCCAGAAGATAGTTCCTCACCGGAAATATTCTTAAACAGAAACAATTTTCCTCATAGGATTAAACGTAAAATGATTTAATCCATTCCTGGATCCAAAACGATTGTTTAAAAAAGACTACTTTCCATGTGGGTTTGTAATGAAAAGCAGATATAATTTATTAAATCTAATATACATAACAAACGATATTAACATATGCACAATATTTAACCAAGCAAATATCGTCAGCAAATATCATTTAGCCAAGCAAATATCGTCATATATGGAAAAGAATAGAAAATAGCTGACGCATCATTCAAATGCTTTCTAAACGAAACTTTTGACTAAGAGTAGAGAGGATTTGTTTTCTGAACACTGTGGAGAGCGCTGTTGAAAAGGGACAGATAGTAAAACAGACTACTAAAAGTATTAATTATTTGCTTGGTAATAAGATGGTTAAATGTTTCAGTACCTAGAATTAATTAGAAATTTATCACTATATGAAAGCAAGTTATGTATTTATTTATTATTACTATTAAAGCTAAGTAAGATTCATTATTAAAGTAATAAACCGTGACTACTATTTCCGTTGATAAAATTTTAAGGAAATGCTCTCGGTTAGTAAATTTTATCCAGCAGCGAGTTTTAAACAGGAGGTATTTTGAAAAGGGGAGAGATAATTACTGTGGCATCATCATTTACAACGCAAGTTTTCTGTTTTATTTGAAATAAAAATTTTCTGACCTCATAATATTTACTCATTCTAGGACATTCAAAAGTTTGTTTTCTCAATGTGTAAAAATCGAATGAGTTACATGCGAATTTACGAAACTACAGTTTTGATAAAAGCAAGAAAACAGAGTTGAAATCCCGTTGTTTCAAGGTAATAATTTCAAATTTACGAAGCAAAGAATAAACGGGCAATAAATGTGAAAGAAAGAAACTTGATATTTTAAAAGTCATTGCCTATTCCTAACTCCGACTAACTGACTTACGTAATATTGACTCACTTTTAAGGAATAAACCGTCGTGCGCATGAGCTAGTAAACTCAATCTGCTGAACTACATTTGATTCATAGACTATATGTCTAATAAGAGAACCCACAAAAAATACCAGAACCTTTGAGAAGATATAATTATTTCTATTTATTTTAGCCTTCATCAGATAAATATTACTTATTGAGCTACGACGTAATCAACAGGCAGACAGACAGGCACAACGTCTGAAAGCAACGAACGTTTTCCCTATATTCCCTTTATTATTGAAATAGCCTTCTAAAAATTACAGTCTAAAAATATAGACATATATCTCTCCGTTATTTTTAAAATGCGTTACACAATAAGTGTAATGCGTGCCAGCAAAATGTTCATATCAATAAATAAAAAATCACCAAATTTTTGTATGCTCTCTATATGCGCACCTTTGGTGGTGCGATAGATATTAGTTTCAGCCGACGATCTCAGCAAGTTTATTCGTTCTGTATCCTATAAACAGCTAGTATCCTTGAACATGTTGTATCACTTAAGAATTTAGACTTCTAGATCCTTTTGATGTTTCATAGAAAATATCCATTGCAGTTTTGAGACGTATTAAGTTCTCTTGTGTTTCGGCATGCTAATAATACATGCCATTTTTACGTTATGATTACCAGCTAGAGGCTAAATTTACAACTGTGTGATAGCACCAGTCATGAATGCAAGCCTAGAGAGATTTTTTGGCTATTGCTATGCACCTTTTCTGTATTTTGTAACGTTTCAGAATGATATTTATGCACATTTTAGCTGCATTTTTAAAATTTCAGAATGACGTTTGATTTAAATTTTACTAACAGTTAGTTTTATGTTGATTATTTCCTTATTTCGTCACTCCATTTGATCATTCCATATGTTTATGCAGATTTATATGGCACGGGCCATAAGCAAAGTTAAGAAGGAAATCATAATCAGCATTGATTCGGAGTAGAAGATAAGTTACTGTCGCTTCTGCGAGTAGACAACACCTGGTTAGTTTGCTTTCAACACTTATCAAGTTCTTGTGTTGAAATTTAGTTGCTCTTTGAAAGTCAACGAATTTTTAAAGTTAATCTTTTTATTGCTGTTGTGGTTAGTTGCAATATCCAGTTACAGCTGTAGCTTCGCGTAGAATCACTGAAGTTGTAACTCAGAAAAAACAATGTAGACTTCCAGCCAGCTGTTGTTTATAAATTGTGATTAATTTGTTTCTTATTATTTTAAGTTATGCCCCCCCCCAAACTGTGAGGAATAGTTTTATATTATTGTTTTCTGAGTGTTTTTTTTTTTTTTTTTGTCTACAGTAAGAATTAAGGAACTCACAACATCAAGGTAAATTCCAAAGGTGAACAAGTTATATACAAGTAAATTTAATTAAGTAATTGTACACCTTAAGCTGTTATAATTGTAATATAAAACTTAATCTATAATCACTTTGCATTTTATACGATTATTTTAACAGATGCTATTTACCAAATATGCCATGGGAATGTTTACTGATTTTGGCTTCTCAAGCTGCATCTCCAATATGTAAAGCTCATAATCAAATGATAAAATTGTTTTGTAGCCTTTTTTTTATTAAATATTATATTCAAACCATTTTTAGATTAAGACATTTATTTTAGGGATCTATAATTTTGTAAAAGTATTATTTCATTAGAATTCAGAAACCTTTTTTCTTTGAATAACGTATAGCATTTAATTTGGGATGAATAATTAACTTAAATCGCGCAACTAGTTTTCAAAGAACTGGCTCTGAAAATCGTGAAAGTTTAGACTTTTAGAAGAAGCGAACTAATTAAAACTCAGAAGAAAGAATGATTGTTCTTCTTTGGTCCGATTCCTTTCAGATACATGAGGCTTTCGTAGCTTTCATAATGTGTACCTTAAATATGTATCAACTTTCCCGTTACGATAAGCAAAAACATTCAAGAACTTTGTCGTAATCTATTGAACTACACTAATTTTACTTAGAAAGCAGCGTCATAAAAGCAGTGTCACTAGTGAAACAAAAATAGAAAATACAAAGAAGGAGGCTGGGAGTATGTTTAACGCATATCCTTGTAATTTTAATTCGTTGATGTTTTTATTGAATTATTCAGAAGTACTGCCATAAAAATTTCAAATTTCATCAGTTAAATTGGGGACATTTGTTCAAAATCTCTTAAATTATCGGTTTGCATGTCACATTCCGTATATTAATATCGTGTTACCTTTGCAGCAAATGGCAGTTAATAAGCGAGGTGGCTCACACTCAAATGTTAAAGTATAGCTAACTACCTAAAATGTTGCTTAATTTTCTGCTCTGGATGACTTCAAAATCTATAGTTTGCTACTTACGTCTGAAACCCAAAGGACACCCATTCTGCAAGAGTAGTGCGTTTGATAAATATTTCAAGTATCTCAGAAGAGTCGTAATTTGTCTGAAATACCTGAAAGATAATATCATTGTCATCTACTTCATTCCCTCGGTACTGTACTACTCCGTTAAAGTGTGGAGCGATAAGGAATTCAAAATTCGTGCGGTCTGACACATTTTTGCTATAGTTTCAAACATTGTCAGATATTCAGTTTCTTAACAACTTGTTCTGATTAGAAGAAATATTAAAAGATTAAAAAATATTCCGTCATCCAAATGAATTATAAATTCTCTATGATGCTAGTAGGAAACAAATAATAAAACTTGTTCAGTGGCTGCAGTCTCAGCTGCAAATAAACTAATATGGTTTGCATGGGAGAAGCTATTAGATAAGATTAGGTATACGTCAGTGAATGAAATAGTAATATATTCTAAAATTTATAGTTACGTACGTAGATAGTTGACAGTAATTGTGATAGTATTAATACTATTTTTAATCGGCATTTTAAAAAAGAGTTGGGCATTTAAATTGATGAACCTCACCTAAACATGCATAACTAGTTCTAGGAAGAATCATCAATAAATGAAATTTATAGGAAATTTATTAAAATTTCCCAGTAATAACGAAAGGTAAGTGATTAGATTGACTATAATGTTGATTTTGCAGCCATTATTAATAATTTGACAGATAAGTTCTTTTCAAAAATAAGTTGTGCTTTCGGAGAAATTTTGCAATCTGTAGAGTATGGATACCTTGTTTCCTAATTGAGCTACTACTACTAAACTATACTTTTAAACAAAGGAAAAATGTATTGAGTAATCCTACATATAAGCGTCTTTCGACCTACGGAAGAGATTAAGTCCTGCTAAACCTATTGCAAGTAAGAAAAATCACCTAATGCGCAATATGTTTAGAACAGTATAAATATGCTAACTCTAAATGTAATAAGCAGATTTATATTAGCTTATAATTAAAGAAAATCATATGACAAAAACCCTACTTCATAACAAAGTATTGACAGTCTCATATGAATTTCTAAATACTTCACTGTTAATGTCTTATAACATTAAGAAAGACATAAGACTTAATGTTTTTAAATTAAACAGACTGTATAAATGCACTTTCTTAATGTGTACAGAGAGTCTCAACATATTTTAAGCACAAATGCTTTGTTGAATAGCGCGGGTGATAGAGAATAGAGTGACAAGGGTCATCGTTTTCTTTCCCCTTTGATTAGGAAAATAAACCACCTGTTCCTTATAATGAGCTGTCCACCAGCGGTCGAGATGTAAAATCGCTGAACGCCGGTACTTCCGACCTGGGTTCGATTCCAGCTGGCTGCATGGGCGTTTTCGTGGTTTTTTTTTTTTTTTTTTTTTTTCATGTGTAACGGGTATACGAGCCAGTTTCCTTCAAATCCTTCACGAAGCTATCCCTCATCATAGGCAGATAGTGTGCTTTGCCATAATCAACTAAACCGAAATCTTGTAATAAGGTAGGCGATAGCGCGTAATTATGGCTCCTTGTGGTATGGAATCGTGGGTGATTATGCAAGTAAGTTGCCCGTTTCATTTGCTGACGCACAGGATGAGGAAAATGTAGTGAAAGGCAATGAAGCTTCGATACCTTTCTAGATGATTTAAGAGGCATGATATTTTTCTGGAAACTGTTCAAATTCTGAGTGCACATTTTGTTCGTCCTTCCAGTACGTATTTATTTAAAAAACGCATTAGCATTTTGTGTTTACCTAATTAGCTTCTACCTGGTATAATAGTTTTTATCATATGTAAGGTATTTTGCAATTTCAGCTTATACCTAGGACCTTAGCGCCATCATAAAATTCAAAAATATTAAATTCAAGATCCCTATAAAGTTCCAATTTTTATGCGATTACATGTAGAAGTAAAATGGTACTGACTTTATAAATCTAATTATGCGCGGCTCTCGTGTGGCCTCTTTGGCTGCTCTAGATCTTGGGGGCGCGGTGCTGAACTGATTCACCCTATGATAAAGGTACAGTGCTCGCGTCTTCCGTCAATGGAATGGAATGACTTACAAGAGTATTTGAGTCTATAACTCACATAACTTAGTCGAGGTTATTCATGGTAAAAGTAAATTGATTTATTTTATGCAAATTAGAAAGGAAGCGTAAAACTTAAGTGTTTTAGAACTTAATCTGAAATATTTGGTCTGTACCGTTACATTACCAATCAAATCAAAATGCTATCATCAAACCAACATTATTTTGACTATATTCACATTTATAGTTATTGGTATTTTACAATCACAACCTTTTTCAAAAATAAGAAGGAATATAAAAAGAGAACGAAAGTGAAAAATAACTTAGCTTAATGTGTTCTTTTAAATTCGCGAATTCACGCAATATTTATTAATTTTTAAGTTGAAGAACAATAAACCAAATTTGGAGCCTGGTTAAGGCGAGAGAAACATTTGCCTCCTGTGAAAACATAGGTAAGGTGGCAAATTATCCATGAAAAATAGAAAACTAATTTAAAAATGCTTAATTACAAACTAATTAATTTACCTGTATTTTATATATATTAAAATATAGTGATCAGCATTTTTAATATAAGGGTTGAATACAATGTGTTTGTCCATAAACTAGAAAAAAAGGAATCTTATATAAAAACAACCTCGACAATGTAGAGTTATTACGTATTTTTTAGAGCATGAAACTTGAAACTTCAGCGATGCTCCGAATTCGAACTTCACACTTCTAGCCGGACGTGCTTCCAATTACATTACGAAGGCACGCTGCAAGGAGGGAGGAAAACACCTTATAACAGTATTACTGACTAGTACTGGAGATGTAAAGGCAGCAAGAATCAGTGTAAATTTGCAAGGATTAGTTCCGAAGGTTTAAATATAGAACTTTCTTTTTCTATATTTAAACCTTTAAAACCAGTCTTGCAATATGAGAATATTACGAAGTTCTTGTTACTATTTATGTCTCCAATAATTTTTATTCGGAGTCTTAACTCAGGTTTAGTACTAATGAGGTTTATTGATTGTAAAAAATGTTTCAGTTCATTTTCATGTTGACTAGACAGCCTTTTATAATGCAAAATCTGAAATTATTTTATCGTAAAAAACTCTTGACAGATTTTATTTGGAATGGGTTACAGATAGGAGATAAGATTATCATTGGCTGTCAATGATTTATTTGCAGAAAAACCTACAATAATAGTAATTATTTCCACGCTGTCCTGAATCTTTTTCCATTTTACATGAATTACCAATATGGGAAGTGTAAAATGTAGTAAAGAAAGCTAGTTTTTTTTTTTTTTTTTAATTTTGCGAAAACTTCAGTATGATAATCTAATTTTTGCAAATTATCTCTCAATTGGCAATGATCTAGAAAGGCACAGACAGAAGAAGATTTTTGAAGTTGTTCATAACACATGCAACAAGTAAAAATATTACGATGTAAATGAATCGGTCTGTAATTCTGAGAAACGTTTAATGCCAGCATAAAATTCATTTGCAAAGTCGACTGAATATGTGCTTACATTCATTCTTATGCAACATTTAGAAAATATGAAGCAAATGGAAAAATAACTTAGAAGCAGCCCACCTTTGGTTAGTTTTTTTCAATAGGGAATACATTTCCCTTAGAAAGTCCTATACGAAGGCATCCCTCCTCTTACTCACATCGCCTTTGTACGCTGTATCAAATTCAACTAAACCAAACCAAAATGATGAAGTCATTTAAGTATACAGAAGCTTTAAAATGTAAGATTGTACCATTCTTAAAAACCTTTGGAAGGCCATTTCAACATGACTTGGTTCTATGCGACAGTTCGAAATCTATCAGAAGTTTTATCTTGAAAAATTAGATTATTGTGCTAGATTGGCCTACAAATTCACCAATCTTTAAACAATCAAAATTTAAATCAATCAATCAATCAAAATTTAAATCTGATCGAAATCGTGTGGGATATTTGCAAGAAACATCTTTGAGAAATGGATTGTATGGAAAAAGGGAGCATGACAAAAGGGAGAATGCTATAAAAGCATAATTTCGTGATAAGGAAGTAAAACATACATGCAGAAGACTAGTACAGACAGTGAGTAAGTGCATTCTCGAGGTCATTTATGCTAAAAGAAGACATATTCCCCGTTAATTTTATTATTATAACTGTCTATGAAGGTATATACAACTTCACAAAAAAAAAATGGAACAATTTATATCTCACGTTCTACTAGGCCGATTGATGAAATTTAACTTGCATTTCACATGTTTCGAAAGCGCGACTTAAAATGCATATTAGATTTATATGCAGGATGATTCCAAATTCATACAAGTCTAGGCTTCGATCCCCGGGCTCGGCAAGGTTGACTCAGACTTTCATTCCTTAAGTGGGTCAATGAAATGAGTACCAAGTTCACTTGAGGACTAAACACCGGGGGTCCTGCGACAAGCTGACCACTTGCCCAAGGCATATGCTGAAGCACTCCGGGGCCCCAGGTCAAGAAAGCAGATTTCGAGACGGGACACTGCAGGCTGTGGCCCACTAGGGCTGTTGCACCACTGATTTTAGATTCCAAATTCTTCAAATTTGGAGGGAGATACAGAACAAAGATACGAATAGGAAACCCAGGTCGAAATCCGTTTATTTAGTCATAAATACAGGATGTCTCACTTCAGCTGAAACGAGATGTTCACAAGAACTGTTAAAACTTTCTTCCACCAACAGCGATATATGCTTGACAGCGTCGGTGGAGCGATTGGCGTACATTGGTAAATAGCCAGGTATTTCACGCACATATGCAGCAGCTGCTGATACTCGAGAAACGAGATCTTCAGCTGAGCCAATTGGAGGCGCATAAACAAACCTCTTCAGATATCTCCAGAAAAAGTAATCGAGGCTCTATAAATCGGGAGACTATTTGGATTCTCAGTTGCCTACAAATGTGAATTGCGCACATTACTACATCCTAGCGGGTAAACATTGGCTCATCTGTAAATAACACATGAGCTGTGAACACGACTGTAGTGCAGATTGCTGTAAAAGCCACTGGCAGAAGTTTAGGTACAGAGAATAGTCTTGAGGATTCAAAGCTTGTACTCACAGAAAATGGAAGCGGTATGAGCGATTTTTGTTTAACACTTTAACACTCTCCAAACGTATGCTTACTCACCTATATTTTGTGCAATAGCTCTTGTACTTGACTCAAGTCTATCAGCCATAATATTCAAGGTGTTTCTTCAAATCTTGGATTGTGTACAGTTCGCGTCTACCAGCATCCTATCTGGTGACGTGGAAAGAACCTGGTTCACAAAGTTGACGATGTAACCGCTGAAACATTTTGTGATCCGGTATTTGTCTATCCGAAACTGCGCGTGATACATTCATAGTGCAGCTCTGGCGTTACCATTTACTCGGCCGTACATTTAATGCATGCCTGCGTTTTCGGCATATTACATTACATTACGTAAAGTTTCCCATTAATGACGACAGCACAATCGCAAATGGCGTTTTCCCCTACTGAGAAGTAGGCCTATTGTCCTCTACCGGCAAAGGTGATTTTTATGCAAATTACTAATATGAAAATGTGTTTTGTGAGGTAGTTTGAAACAAGATCTTTTTAAATGAGTGATAAAAGGCTCTGTGGGTGCTGTTCTTCGTATGAAACAATTCATACGAGATGATATGTGGTCTCAATATTTAAAGTTTTCTTATTGTAAATGCATCATAAGTTGTATTTATGACTAAATAAATGGACTGCGTTTTGGGTTTCGTATGTGAATATTATTCGTACCTTTATTTTGTAGCTTCCAACTAATTTTGCACCATGAATTTGGAATCACCCTGTATATCATTGTTCTAACATAGGAATTTTGACATAAAATCGGATTTTTCTAAAATGACATACCTAAGCGGCGGACCACACAGAGATAAGAAAATCGTGTGTGCGGTCCCCACAAGTCACTGTTTCCAAGCTTTTACGACTTGTCACACAACATAGTTCTGACATCGCAGACGCAATAATTCGTTCCAGTTGACAGTACAACAGACGTAACTTCATGACCAGTGTCAAGAGATTTTAGCGTTCTGCACTGTGTCTGTCGCCAATCCTCTCGTTTTCAGGAAGGCTGACGAACCAATGATCTTGTTTTACCTCTGACATCGTTTCAGACATAACGAACAGCAAGAAAAGAGATATTACTAAATATATACCAAATTCAATTACCATTAATGAGCTAAAACTTTGGTAACTAATTTTTTAAACTACTGGTGCGGTTTTTACAAAACTTGGCACTATGGCATAATTTGAATCGTAGAATCGAAATATGGAAAAAATAGGTATGTCATATCAGAAAAAGCCCGATTTTGTGTAAAAATAACTATGTATTAGATTATGTTATATACAGATGTAATATATATCCTAAGTCACGCTTTCGAGACATAAAAAACGGTCTACCTGCCCAGTAGAAGGGGATATATAGAATTTTACCATTTGCTTTGGTGCAAGGTGTACATAATTTACAAAACAAATTGCTTTGTCAATTAATTTGCACACTATAGTACTTTAATTTTATTTGAGCTAAACAATATATGGTAAGTTATTTATATTAGTTGCGAATCTTGCAGACAGTTACTTATATCAACTCTGGTCAATTAAGGTCAAAGTACACAACAAGTTTGACAACGTGCAAAGAGGTAAGATTAGAGCTAAGGTTCGACAAAATTACTCCATAGAGGAAGGCATTGGGGTCTGCATAGTGCTGATGTCATCTCTGTTGCAGACAGGCATGATTGCTACATATCCATAGTAGGCTCAGTGGGCTCCATATTTCCAAAAGACCATTATAAGAATCGAATTTTGGAAAACTATATAAGAATCCAGATCTCTGAAACTCTAACAACTTCTCTCCTAATTGGTAGAAAATAACTGGCTTACTAGAGATGGACAAAACCGCTCTTTTATGGGTTCATATCTGAACCGTTAACTAATCGAACTGAAACAGTTCTTTTTTATAACTCAACCTCGAAATCGATCGGAAACTGAGAGAGAATCAAGAGCAGTTAGCGATTATGAACCGAAGAGCAGAAAGAATGCAACGAACAGTGAAATCGGGAACTGATAGCAAGACACAGCGAAGAGTAAAACGAATCGGACAGTTAATGGGATAGGAATAACAGTCTTAAACAAACGTCGTACTTCTTGTACTGATCTCTTTCAGCTGTAATTCTGAGATTCCCTAAAATTTCCTTTCCACAAAGAAATAACAATTAAATTCTAGAATAAAAATTAAAAAAAAAAATTAGGAAAAATAAAAATTAAACTCACTTTTTCCATATGGAAGGATAAACATTCTTTTCTTGGTCGAACTTTCTTGTCACGTTTCAAACAATTGTTTTCCGAGGGTGAACTCTAAAGGAACTATCACACTTTTTTGAGGAATCAGCCTTCATTCACTCAATAAAGTGAGTCGATTCTTTGAATGAGTTTGTAAATGAATAGAACACCTCTGTGGATTACGCAAAGCACGAAGGAAATACGGAAGACTATTGAACAGCAAATACATACAAATAGTTAATATATAAGGTTAACTCAATTTTACTTTAAACTAAACGGTAATCTTAACTTTCCGACTGTTAGAAAAATTCTTAAGTCCCAAGTTTACCTGCGACCACCAAATATCTAAATACTTATTTTGAATTTCATCTCGAAATACAGAGCTAAAATAATAAACAAAGTTAACTTCGTTTCTTTCTAGCTTGACTAAAATTAAAAATGTTTTAAAGTCAAACTTTTAAATTTGGCTCTGTTATTTCAAGACTGCTAAGGACATTTTCAGTTACTAATAGGTTGCAACAGCCATATGACAGATAGTAAGAGACGAACGTCACTACAGATGACTCAGGTTACTGAACCTCTATCGTTTAAATTTAGATTTTTTCTGCTGTTTAAATCTACTCTCATTTAATTATTTTTTCGGGCAGACAAAACTGTAGAAATCCAGGACAGATTTCAACATAAGACGTAAGATGTTAATTCAAATTGCGAATAGAAGGTAAAGAAAAGAGGTATTAGGTAAAATACATAAAATTTAAATTAAAGCATTTTTATGCATTTATAAAAAAAGAAAAATGTTCTTTACCCCATAAAACCTCTACTAAATTTATGCACGTATACGGTTGTAAAAGTATGAAGATAACGAATGCTTCAATGAAGGTTTCAGTAATATACCTCTAGCTGCAAGTTTTACATGTACACTAAATTTCCACCAAAACAAAATTTTAAGTGCCTTTTAGCTATTTACGACGTTCTGCAGAATGGTTATCGGAGTAGCGTAATGGTTTCACCAAGTAATTTTCAACAACTTTTCTGCAGCAGAAGTTAACCCATTTATACCCCATGCATTCATCAACAATCTAATTTTTTTCATCCCCCTGTGGTTGAGTCTGCTGTTTATTTTTGGCGGTGAATGAAAATACCAGTCTTTGAGGTGGGGGCGGAAGATTTGCGAGTCTTTAAACGTCTAAATACACATTTCTTTGCCGCCGTCGCACAAAATGAAGGAAAAGAAATAAAGAACTCGTATATCACTCAAGCCTTCCTGTTAACAGGGTTTTTAGCCGACAAATTATGCTGTATTAACGACGGAAATGAAAATATAAACATGACCTGCTTTTCCCAGGGAAAGTTTTTATTAAATTCTCAAAGAAGTGTAAAAGGAATTTTTTTTCTCCTAGGAAGCATTTTGAAGTTGGTGCCTTATAAATAGTTTATTTTTGAAGCCTTATAAATAGTTTGATTTGGGATTTTATCACCATTTTTTTTTCATGCATACGATCATTAACCGACATATGTCTATCAAGTATCTGAATACATATGGAAGCGCACGTCGTTTTAACTAGATTTTAAATTCAATATTCTCTTCTTTTTACTTAAGATTCCAAAGTAGCGCAACAATCTTTCATTCACAAGATTTGTTTCACTAAAATTCAATTGTTTACAAATACTTGAATCACTGCTGAAGTTACGGCTCGCTGTCTAATTAATTTTCATTGCACGGAACTATTCCACTGTACACCGAGAACCAAATTAAACACACTGTTTACTTCACAGCATCCATAATTTTTACTAAATTAGCATTGAATAGAAAACATGGCTATGAGGTGAGCACAAAGCAATTTTATATTTCGCCATAGTACGTGGTAATAGCCATTGTTAATTCTATTATAAATATTTAAATAATGATGAACCCTAGGGATAATTCAATTTATTTTTTTCTTTTAGATATACATTATATTATAGGAAATAAAAATAAATACTTGTTCATGATAACTATTGGAAACATTTCAATATTTCTAATATTGATGTAGTTCTGTTGCTAAGCAAAGAGATTGAGTTTGGTCCAGTTAATTACGAAAACGCTGACGACAGCTATCTCCGTGAGGAAAGGGGTGGCTTCATTGAAGGACATTTTAAGGAGAAGTGACTCGTATCCCGAAAGCCACGAAAACGTTCTGAAGTCAGAGCAATAACCTAGAATCGAACTTAAGCCTAACTTTTAAGGTTCAAGGTTTAAGGCTTTTAAGGTTCTCTTCGCTGCTGTTGGTCCGCTAGATAAAGAGATGTTGAATATAGTAAATCTTTTAAGAAGCGCAAAAATGCGAGTATATATTTGCGGTTGTGGAGGATAAATCATATTCAGTGTATTTCATTATAAATGCGAAAGGTGAGAGCTTAGTTCAAAAGCTATTCGAAAAGGAACATTACTAGAAGTCTCTTCAACGAAACTAATCTCTATGGATCTATCGTCACATATGTTCGAGAACAAGAATGCATTCTTAATATATTTGACATACTAACATAATTTTAAACTACAGGTTGATTTACAATAAAGAATTTAAGTTGCAGGAATTTAAATTTAAAGCAAAGAATTTAAATTTAAAGCAAAGAATCTAAATTGCAGTTCTTTTTCAATGATGAAAATGTTTAAAACTTTGACATATTATTTTTATTCCAGAAAATTTATTTATTATTGCCGAAATAATGGTTTTAAATGGAAGAACATTTTAACACTTAAAAAAAAAAAAAAAAAAAAAAAAAAAAAAAAAAAAAAAGATGAACTAAAATTTGCTCAGACTTTTAAAACAAAAGTTTTTGCACATTTTATAGTCACCATTAGCAAAACAAGTATCAAATACAACTTTAAAAATTCAAAATTATATGCCTTCAAAAGTCTGTTTGTCGTACTATGTCAAAGTGTGTCTGTTTGTCGTACTGTGTCAAAGCGTCACCTAAAAGCAGAGAAAACAAGAATAAAACTTGTGAAATCAAATGCCGAAACCAACTCCCCTTCTCCCGAAAAAAGGAAAGGAAGAAGTTTTGGTGAAACTGTTACTATTGAAACAGTGTTATCTGAAAATAAAATCTATAAGCTGTTTTATATTAGTTAACTAAGTGTTCCTCGGTACATGAGAAGATAAGAAGTAAACAAAACAAACTACCAACAACTTACAGCAACAGCTATAAAATATATATAGTATACTGAATGATATATAATAGCAGACGTATAAGCTTGGTCATATTTTGTCTTTTGTACATATCATATTCACATTTTACACTTTTTCACATACAGTATTTCGCAGTACGCTTTCACATATCTGATTACATTGGGAAAACAAAAGACGCACACATATCACACTGAGGTGACAACAGTTATACAATAGATATATATACAGAATGATATATTATAGCAAATATATAAGCTCAATCATATTTTGTCTCTTTCACATATTAATTATATTCACATTTTACACTTTTCACATATAATATTTCACCGTACGCTTTCATATATCTGATTACATTGGGAAAAGAAAAGATACACACATATCACACTGAGGTGAAAAGACGCAGGGATTTTCGAAAATATATGTTGAGTAATCTGGTATTTATGTACGACTTCGTATAAACGATCGTTTTTCTCATGTCAAAAGAGACAAAACAACAATTTATATTATCGAAGTAAAATTGAATCTTATATGATTGAAGTTTCACATGCGATTGAAGAATTTACTGAGGCCTATCATAAGTTCACCATCAAATAGTTTGCTGACAAAAATTATCATCCAGTTCTGCCGACTTAAAATTATTAGAATTTGTTTATTATTTTTAGAGCCACCTGGGGTTGTGAAAATTTATAATGTGGTCACAAGGTGGATAAAAATCCTAAAAAATCTGAATTGATGGTATATAACTAAAGATAGACGCTCTGAATATGATAGCGAAATTTTTTTGGGGGTCATTTGCATTAATGTGGGGATTTACTGCTATAAAGTTTGAATGCCACTGCTTTATACTATTAAGAAAATCGTGTTTTATGTGTTTAAAGCTCGGAAAATTAACTGATGAAGAATGTATACTTTTCATTATGATTTTACAAGTTATAAGTCTACCATCAAATTACTTAGCGACCAAAAACATCAGCTGCTTCTGCCTTCTTAAAAATATGTAGAATTTTACCAGATAAACTTTCCATTTTATATGAGAATACTTTAAAAACAACTGGATAAGAATAAAATAAGAATTCATAGAAAGGTTGCTATTTATATTTCTGGCCTTGGCAACAGTAAGTATTGATAGGCAACCGCAGCCGATTCCAATCGAAAGTTTGACATTTTTAACCGCAACTTCTTCAGGAAGTTTTGTCAATTTAGCGTAATTTGTGTAGTTTACAGTAAATTGAAAAATTCATCTCGGGCAAAAAGTGGAACTGACTCAGGTTCATGCGATTATTTTTCATAACAACCGACGTGTATTATCAAGACGAGAGCACTTCGATGTACTTAATTCTTTAAACAGCGATAAAGCACCATCCTACACCACTGTAAAAATCTGGTATAACGAATTCAGTCGTACTCGACGTTCGCTGCAGGACGAATTCCGACAAGGCCTATCGTCACATATGTTCGTCACATAGGCCGTCCTAATTCATTTGTTTGTGACAAACAATATCGTTGCTGTGGGTGAAACGATAAGGCAAGATCATCATGTGACATACCGTGAGATTTAGGCATCTTTTGGGCATTAGTATGACAAGGATCAATAAGATGTTATATGGACATTTGGCCGTAAAAGTGATTTGTTCGCGTTGGATCCCGCATAATCTGACAAACGCTCAAAAGAAGGTTCGTGTCAACTGGTGAAAGGAAATATTGGAAAAGTGCATTCAAGGTGCATCTACATAGGTGACGAATCATGGATCTATTAATATGAGCCCGCAAGAAACTAGCAGTCCACTATATGGGTCTTCCAAGATGAGCCAAATCCAACAAAAGTTGTTCGCGAAACATCGGCTTAAACAGAGGAATTTTTGACGGGCCAAAACATCGAATTGATGGTCATCAACCCTACAGCCCTGATTTGGCACCAAATGACTTTTTTTATTGACGCACAATCTAAATAAATTACGTGGTTAACGATTGGCGACACCCAATGAAGCGGTTAATGCATTCAAAATGCATGTTTGGGATCTCTCTCAAACATAGTGGGAAAAGTGTTTCGAAAATTGGTTCAAACACATGCGAAAGTGAATTGACCTTCACGGAGAATATTTTGAAAAACAATAAAACCAATTTTCATGATAAAATTGGTTTTTTATTGATAACATGATAAAATTGTTTTTTATTTATATATTCATGATAAAATTGGTATGATTGGTTTTTTATTATTAGGCCAGAAGTATAAATAGCAACCCTCGTATTCATAAAAAGGTTTCGAAGTGCATTAATGTTTCATATAAATACCCTAAATAAAGGGATGAGATGAAGAAAAAATTTGAACCGTTATTGCGGCTTTATGTGATAACAGTTTTTCAACAAGAAAAGTAGTTAAAAATAGCTCAGAATTAAATAACGAGAGCTATACAGTAATTTCTTTTAACACAAGAGCAAATATCACAAATTCAGTCCTAAAAATATGGATTAGTGCGGTTCAAAAACTCAGATTTAAATTTGTAAGCACGTAAAAGGTTTGTTGAATCATTTATAGAGGAAAAGCTAAAATCAGAATTGTATAGTCTATGACGCTTGTATCTCAGTTTACAAACAACCTCTCAGCTCACTCTGGGTCTTTCAGGACGGCAGAATTTATACTATATCTTTATATATGAGGTGTAAAAGAAGCACATTTTAGAAAACTTTTATCTTTAGTACCCATAAGGCATTTCCTGAAATTTTACAAAATGTCGCCAGTATTGCGAGAATTCATCAGATGTCGCCAAAGTTTTGTAGATATTGACAGCCTATAGGTTTCATTGCATTTAAGTTATTTTCGGGAGCTCCAGAGATTGATCACGCGACATTGAAAATACCATAAAATAATAAATAATTAAAGAGACAAAAATGTATTTAGTATTCCGAAGCTAAATATTACACAAGATAAACACTAGATATACATCAGATTATGATAAAATCAAAGGAAAAATAAAATACATTGAATAAAATACAAAACAGTTGGAAAACAAATACAGGCACTTACGTGTTATCGCAACCATGTCGGAACCAGTTACTAAATTTTCAGAATGTGCCAAACTTTGACAACCATGCGCATAAATATTCTTCAGGCTACCACGCACATAACGATCCTCAAGTAAAGCAACGTAGGCGTTTTCGTATGAGTTCTTTTTGTTGTGTTCATAATTCCAGTGATTTGTATAAACCGATAATGATATTTTTTGCCTTAATATGCGATTGTAGAATTTGCAAGCAGTGGAAGAAACGGCGGTAAAATTTCTGTAGGAATACACAATTTTGCCAAAAAATCTCTAAAGGGAATAACGAGGAGATACGTTTGGTAGATAGTTGGCTTTGCTAAGATTTCTGCGAGCCGAGTCTCCAATTCTTTGATGTATTATTAAGGGAAAGCAGATCGCTGTGTACTTGGGGAGTAGAAAAGCGCATAAAAATTATAGACATATTTCGTAAAGAATGTAAGTGTTTTATGTTTTTAATGTATCTTGTAATCCTTGTTTAATATTTACAATTTGTATCTTAAATTGCTGAGGAATGTTTTCATAGGTTGATAATGTCCGCCAACTTAGGATAAATATCGATAGATTGGGAATCTTTCTAAGAACAATTAGTTAACATTGGCCAAATATTATAAATAAAACTGATGCGTTAAATGGCGGTCTTACTGCAAACTACAATATAAAAATATTATTTAATAAAGACTAATGTAAATTTAAATTTAGTCATATGTACTCTGAATTTCTTTCTACGTATGACAAGTACAAACAAGTCATATCTGATAAAATTCCCTTTTTGGAAAACGGAGTCATCGGTTATTAAAGATTGTCATCATAAATAGTCATTTGGATTTCACATTTAGGAGAAGAAGGGAGTTTATCGTTCTGTTGTATCGAGAGAGAGAGAGAGGAAGTGAATGATGAAAATGGGTTGAATAAGCAATAAGAACATTCGTTTCGGAGGAATTTATGAGAACATGAAGATAAATGTTTACCGAATCGCTATTCAGAAGATATCTAATTCAGTTTTTCGATTTGAGAAAAAATAAATAATTCTTCAGGCTGTTAAAGGACCAAAATGCACATTTGTTGCTATTTTACTAAGGAACTAAGATGAGTTGTTAATTAGTTTGCAATCTTATGGAGAATAACTAAAATTTGCTTAAAAGTATTAAAGAGGATTTTTGCCAGGTAAAAATATTTGCACAATCGTATTAAAATATATGTCTCATTTAGTTAAACACACATCTGATCTGGAGATTAGCGGAGAAAAGCTTTTACCATACAACTTTTCAATATATTCATCTTCAATATCAGACTCTGTACTTTTTTTCACTTTCATTTTAAGTAAGCAGTTGAGGATATTTAATATTCCGATTTTACGAAGGTGAGAAAATGAGATAGAAATTATGCTTCGAATTTTGATTTTTGATCTTTTCTTAACTAAACACGTTATGGTACGATACATGTAGCATTTATTGACTAAGATTTTGTTATTTGAAACTTTGCAGTCGAAACGTGGTATCTTCCTTAACATCATTGTGCCTATTAAAGGCTAAATTAATTTTTATATTCCAATGACTTTTATTAAATTATTCAAGCCTGGCCCGAGAAAAAATATAACGAATAAGTCTCAGGATGCTTATTAAAGTCGAATGGATAGGACATCTAAACAGTGATATTAGTTAGATTCAAATGCAAATAACAGCAAACATGTTGGCTGCATGATGACTTTTCTTGATTTTCTTCGCTGCGTCAAATGAGTATCAATCAGTTTTCCTTAGAAAAACCCTTTATAGAGACTTTCCTTAAACACATACCACTCGTATGTTTTATCATTCGTGATTAAAATAAACAGTAATGACTTGCTAATGCAAAAATCTCATAATCAATAGATTTATTTCAGACCCCTTTAATATTCTTTAAATTCAGACATCTGAATGGATATCTAGCATAACTCGCTTTGCGATCTGAGATGGCAATGACGAAATCGAAGTACAATTTTGAATTTCAAATATACGTATAATGCAATTCCAAAGGTTATGTTAGAATGCTCGATTTTGACAAATGAGAAGTTGTTATCGAGCAGTATCTAACAAGTATCCATTCTGTTGTCATTAAGAAAACGTACGATTTGCAATTCCTCTCATAAAATTTCCAACTTGATGTTACACGGATCTTTTTCATGTCATAAATATTTCCGAACGATCACGTGGTATGTCTCTGATCTTTCTTGGCTTAATATCTCCTACATAAAGAGGAAGAATTGTTAATTTTCGATTGGAGAAAGTGTGCTTCAAAACTCAGACCGAGATGGACGCCTGATTACACTGCTCTCAAAGAGGCCAATCTGACTTCTGAGTATCAAGAAAGAAGAAGAAATATCTGTGTTGTGATTCCACATGCCTAATTTCAGGCAAAAAGCGTGTGCTTGAAAAAATGCCTTTAAGACGAATCATAATTTGTTTTGCAATCAACTCACGTTTGGAAGTCATTATGATGTTAAATGATTTTGCACGAATGTACACCTTTGCAAGGTGTTCTGGGAAAGTAAAAATGTTAAAATATAACGTAGCATATGTATGAACTCAGAAGGAATAAAATGCAGTTAAAACTCGTTTGCGAGCGCCCTAGACGGTATAGTGCTTAAGGGATTTTATGGGATACTGAATTGTTCGGATTCGAATCCCAGAGAAGGCATGGATGTTTATAAATGTGTAGTGTCTTTGTGGCATGGGGACACTCTAAATATATGGTGAGCCGGAAGTCCTCTCAAGAGGTTGGTGGTAGGGGAAGACGGGGTGGGAAATCCTTGACCTCTTCCTCTGATATCTCTATCGAAATTGTTGCGGAACTGAGCGAAGTCACCTATATGGCTCAGAAACCCTTGAGCAGCCCTTGAGCATTATACAGGAGCTCATTGTCTGCATTCAGTAAAGTTTTCACAACATTGGAATGATAGCAGGCATCTTTGGACGTATGATACCACAATGCACCCTATAATACTACAAAATAATGTCGCTTTCATTATCTTCAATAATTGTCAATTCGGATACATATTTTGATGAATTTCATGCGAGACACAATATGTACTATCCGTACTGTTGTATCCATCATTCAATAATGGGAAGTAATATTTTCTTTAATAACTTAAGACGTACTGCAGCTTTCACTGTGCGTAGAAAAGGAAGAATCGTGATGCGTACTCTTGTATGTGTTCATCTTTCATTAACTTTGTTCTCATATGAATTCAACTTCTTGCGCATCAACTAGCCGGGCTTTAATACCTCAGTTGCATTTACTAACATACAAGAATGAGTGTCCTGACCACGTTTAATTTTGGTTCCATTTTTCTTGTGTCTATGCTGGTTTCCTCACACACTGATCGTACTACTACCAACAGTATCAACGTATTTCAACTACGATTTAAATCTGTACAGTTTGGAGATACAAGACTACAACTTGATATGTTTTGATCCACCTGGGCTAAAGTAAAATCATCGGATTCTGTAATTGCATATGAAAGGAGCGAAGGAGTATATAGAAATTAACGGCATTTATTTCTTCTAGCTTCACGAATAAGATATTTTTACATTTGATGTTGTTACATTTTATCTAGGGCATTCTATATAGTCTTCCGTGCGTTCTGAGTAATTTACATTTTGATTCGATAGCTTAAATATACAAGATATGTTTCCGACTTGCAAAGTTTTCAACTCATGATGATTCCTTTTAGTATGTATCTCCATAAATTGAGGAACATCAGTTTTGGACATTATTCTGCTTCCACTATTGACGTAATGCCACGTTTGTGACTATTCAAATACTCTACTGAGCCATAAAAAATCTTTTTACGCAAAAGCTGTATCTAATAAAAGTATTTTCCGTTTTATGGAAATTCGTATTTTCCCATTTTGGTGCAACAATAAACTTTTACTAGGACGTCTGTCCTAGACTGAATAAAATTCTAAGAAGATAAGCGAAGAACTGAAAACCAAAAACAGTGACAGGACATATTTTGTACATTAAGATCACAAAAGTATGTAAATTTAAAACAACGCATATATATTCAACAAATTTATAAGATCTTGTTTCCAAAGTACTGTGCCAATCTACTCAGTCTAAAAGACAGTGTCAATCTAAGTAGCCAAACTCAATGAAATCCTGCGTGTCATATAAGCCACAGGATGCAATAAACTCGGTTTTGAATGTTGAAGTATAGGCTTGAAGTTGTTAAGAATTATTTTAATTCCTAATCCTTTATAAGTTAAAATACAGTTAATAACATGTGTCTAATATCACGTGTTACATTTCTTGATTAGTATTCACCCTAACTGTTCTACCTGTGCAATACATCTATCAAGTATAAAATTTTATGAGAACAAACTTCTGTAGTTACATAGAGATTAATTTGTCTATATTTCTATTTTTAATTTCATTAAACAGCCAAGATTTGCATTTTATTTAATAATAACAGTGCTTTTTATGTGAACTACTTTACAGTTTCTAGCTGGTTTGATTTTAGCATCAGTTTCCAGGTACTAATGTATTAATTTAACCACTTTGGCGCACTGGAGATTTCTCACAGATGAAAAGATTAATGTTATTTTTCCGGTGTTAGCCTATGGTTTTCGCAACTTGTCTTGAAAATATTACTTAATATTGATATTTATCTCAATTCGGTAAACATTATCAACATATGAAAAAAAATTCAGCTTTTTAAGATACGAATATTAATTATTGAATAAAGAATACCTGGTACATTAAAAAATAAAACACTTACATTCTTCTCCTAATTTTCAATAATTTGTTTGGGCTATTCTTCTCTCTAAGTACACAGTGATCTGTTTCCACTTGAAAATACATCAGAGAGTCTCAAAGAATCGTCAACACCGGCTATCCATCAAATGCATCTCCCGGTTAACTCTTTTTAGGGATTTTAAGGCAATTACCGCAGTTTCTTTATTGCTAGCAGCTTTCACAAAGGCATATTTTAAAACCAAATTTAAGGCAAAAAATCCAACATTTTTTTTTATAAAAACCGTTGTGAAACGGGGAATACTATAAAACGAACGCATACCCAAATGGCAAAATTGTTTGTCTGAGGAATTGTTATGAGCATGGTTATGAGAGTGGTTTCCATAGTTTGGCATACTCTAAAAATGCGGCGACTACTATAAAGGTGGGTGTGATAATACGTAAGTACCAGTTTCGACAAATTACATTTAACATTAAACCATTTATCCTGCGCAGTTACGCTACCAGGACTTTTATCTTACCTTAACGGGACCACTCAGTAGTTAATGTTGTCATTCGTACGGGCATAAAATTTCTATCATATCAGGCTGCAAGTTCTAATTTTTTTCCAAAATGCTATATGATCTTTAATTTTCTTTCCAAGTAAAATTGTATATAACCGATTTAAAAGAAATATTACAGGCAAAAGAGAACAAGAGCAAAGCTAGTTAAAGTATCAGCTATTAGATGTAGGACATTTTGAAATGAATTATTTGAGTTCATATCTTCTACTTTTGAATCAAATTTAAATTGAACTGCAAATTCTAAAGCTCTACTAGTTGCAGCAGACCTTGAAATGTAAATTTCGTTAATTTACTATTACTTTTACATTAACGTTACTTCTATTTGTTAAAAACAGTGATGTAAATGATGAACACACAAATAATTACAAAAGAGTTAATCAGCAGTAGGTAAATTTCATGATCTCAATCTGTAACAAAAGTTTCACAACAAACAGCACAGCTAAGGCTTGGTTAAAATCACGACAGCAAAAACGCTAAAAAATTTAAGTATTATGCAGGTGCCACGAAACAGGTAGAGACGTTTTCTTATTTACATTTATTATATATATAAAATAAATTTGTTTATTAATAAACTCACAACTAATAAATATATATTAATAAACTCACAAATAATAAATATTTATTAATAAACTCACAACTAATAAATATTTATTAAGCATAACAAATCTTAAATATATCTTAAGTTTATAAGTACATTTATAGCATACTCTTACGATATATTAGATTTCAATTGTCAGTTTTAATTATTATTTTAATCCTCTACTTAAATTAAAAATAAATAAATAAATAAAACTTATGAACGAGGAAATGATGCGTTGTAAAAGGAAAGAAAGGAAATATAAAAGCTGAATACCGTTAGTGCGAAGAAGTGAAAAAATTGTACCTGAAATTAGGTCTGAATGAACCAGGTCTAAATTTAAGTTTAGGATTTTATAAATAGGTGAGAAAATATGTTTAAATGGGACGATAACTTTACAATACCTTTTTTATTCTCTATGTAGCTTTTATTTAAAGTTGATCTGGGAGAAAACAGCAATGTAATTCTAGCGTAGAAAACAACAACAAATAAATCCTTTAAAAATTTTCAACAGGAATGTTACAAGAAACCCACCATGCCAAAATTATGTACCGTATATAAATCTTTCTAGTTATCTGTTACATCGTCCGTGACTTTAACATTGAACAGACATAGAACTGTTTTCGTTCTTTTCGAAAGGCATTTTCTTTTCAACCGAGCACTCTTGGGTAAAAGAAGAGTTGAGTTGACAGCGACCTGACCTCGAAAAAGAAGTTAAAATAAATATAGAGTTACTTATATAACATGCCATTTGTCCTAGCTGACACTTCTGTTTTTCGACAGATATTATTGCTTCCGTACTAAAGAAAAGAAATAACAATTCTTACCAAAAAAATGGAATGCAGATATTTTTTGGACAGATTTTAGTTAAAAGGTTTCTTCTTTCTATAGTTCCGATTGCGGATAAAGGATTCCCTCTAGGAAAAAGTTGGAATTTTTTTGGAAAGTTAATTTTTTTTCTCCGGAGCGGGTACCATTTCTTTCTGCATGACTTACGCTTACGTTATGCATTGAAGGCATCTGAATGAATTAAATTGGCCCCGTGAGTGAACGTTGATCGAACACATTCAAGTCTTGAGGCGCTGAAGTACTCCTCCGGTGCATAAAAGAAATGCAAGTAGCTCAGCTTAACTTGAAGGAAAAAATGTATCTCAACTGCGAGTAGTTATTCTGAAAAAAAAATTCCGAATGAATATAATTTGAGAGAATTTTTAGCACACTTCTTGCATCAAAGTAAAGTTAAACCTTCAGTTTCTCTGATGATGAGCGAAGTTTATACCAAAATAAATTTTATATTAAGACAAAGTTGCATATTTTATCAGCGTTTTTGCAGTAATTTAAAAATATTTCCTTATTATATGTTTATTTTTCATTAAATGCAAAAACTGTTTTCATTTAAAATGAAAGTAAAATATCAGAAAAATTAGCTGAAATTATTATCCATTAAATTATAATTACAGATGATTTTACGTAGCAATTAAAATATTTATAAATTATAAAATTGTTAAATTAATCTATGTAATGTTGAATGAATAATTATTTAATTTGACGATACATAACCATAAATATTAAATGAAACGAAAAATATGTTTGCTGACGAATATATTTCAAAAGAGCGGCTATAAATCAGAATAAATTAAAAAGCGAGTAAAAATCATTGAGAATCAACTAAACATGATAATTTTAAAATTAATTTTATTATACTGGGCTAGAAAATTAGGGCTATGCAATATGTTATTTTTCCTTTAATTTTGTTAATATTTAATGCAGCAAAAAATATTAAACAGTATAATTATTAAAGTTTTAAATGCATATTAATTTATTTCTTATGTCAGTTTATAAGTTAGTATGGAAATTATTGGTTTAACATAGAAATCATGGTTGTATGGTTAACTTCGTAACGTCATAATAAGGATTTTAACAGCGTTAAAGACAAAGATTTCATATTGATGTGTTAATTAAAGAGAGGAAAATCTATGTTTAATATTACTGCTATATGGTTTAATAGAGAATTTATTAAAAAGTTTTCAGGAATTAAATGGAATAGTGGAAGTATTTAAAAGAAGTAAAAATATCTTATATTAGAAAAGGCGACTGTGTGTGTGGTAGACGCAGTCAGCTGATCAATGTTCACGTTTATAAGAGTGTTAATAAGTGTTGCCATACTTTTTTTATATCCTCTATACCAGCAGTTCTCAACCTTTTGACTAACATGTACCATCTAAACTACTTTTGACAATGATTATTTTTTATTTCTCAATAGAAATATTTAAAAAATGTTTTGCCAGTTGCACAACCTATTGGCTACTTGTATTAAATATGTACACATAAAAAGTGCTAGATTACAACTTGGTTATCATTTTAATTATCAAAATGTAAGTTATAATACTTTAATTCTAAGATTTAGTGTGAAATTTTGGGCTGTTTAAGAGAGATCAATTTCGTTATGTCTGGTCTTATTTCACTTCGTTTTAACCGTAAATTAGGATCCATTGTTAATTTTGTTCTGTATTTATTTTTCGAAAAGAACATGGAAGAAAATCCTTGTTTATACAAACAGGTTGTGCAAAAACGCAAAAAAATTTAAAAGCTTTATTTGAAACGCCTTTAAATTATTTTTTTTTTCAGTTCAGCTAACAGTTCAGCTAAGTTAACAATTATATTATTTTTGAAACTATCGGCTAGAGCTCGAACATACGGAATTTCTATCAGTTGTTCTTTTTCTTCACGAGGCATAATTTCAGGTACATTTGTACAAAATGGATTTCTAATCCAATTTTCGTTTTCATAATCCTCTGGAAAACACATGTTAAAATTATTCATCAACGAAGAACAACGATTTTTAATGTCAAGTGCTAATTCTTCTTTTACTTTCAAATTTTTTTCGGTTAGAAAACTTTCTAAATATGGTAAAAATCTTAAACTATTATTATTCAATTCTTTGATTATTAGCTCGAATTTTTAATCATTGCATTTATTTTATCTCTAATGGTAAACAAATTGACACTTTGTCTTTTTAATCCTAAATTTAGTTCATTTAACTTTTAATTTTCTGAAATACGCTAAATGCTCCAACCATAATTCACTAAATAAACATTTTTTCAATTCAAATTTTGAATCACAGAGGAAAATTTGAATTTCCGATCGAAGTTCGAAAATAAGATTTAAAACTTTGCCTCTGGATAACCTACCTTACTTCTGAATGTAATAAAAGAGTTTAATGTTCATTGCCCATCTCTTGGGATAAAATCGTAAATACTCTAGAATTTAAAGCTTGGCTTTTAATCAAATTAACAATTTTCACAGCTTCATTCAAAACGATTCTCAGGTTTTCGGGGATTGCTTTGGATACTAAAGCTCGACGATGAATGGAGCAATGAGTAAATTTACTTTCAGGTGGGACTTTCTTTATAACACCGGAATGTTTCCTGTTAAATAATAATAATAATAATAATTGGAATAAGTGCAATGCATATGGCATTGCACTTATTCCAAGGAATATCATTCTCAGACATAAAATTGTCAGTTATTTTAAAAATTTCATTTGCAGTTGCTCTAGCATGAAGAGGTTCACAAAATAAATACTCTTCGGCAATTAGTTTATCTTCTTCGAAACGTATGTAAAGTAAAAATTGAAAAAAGTTCGTTTTATCAGTACTTTCATCCAATTGCAATTCGAAATACTCACTGAATTTTACTTTTGAATACGTGTCTATTTCGTGGAATTTGCTTTTCGAATAATTCGCCGACTTACTGTCTCATTTGATAACGGAATATTATTAAGTTGATTAGCCGCTTTTCGTTGATTTAATGTTAAAACGATATCTTCAGCTGCTGGTAATATAAGGTCTTCTTTAATAGTGGCCAACCAGCGGCCGAGCGGTAAAGTCGCTGAACACAGGTAGTTCGGTGCGAGGTTCGAATCCCTCAAGGCTTTGGCATAATCACATACACGCACACTTCTTCAATAGTGTGAGCCTGCCCAATATTGGCAATTCTTAGTCTTACTAGGTAACTAGCTTCCAAAGTTTTTTCACTTGAAGTAATAAAACCTTTAATTACTTGTTTTCTATTTTTGAACTCTGATAATTTCCCCTTAAAATATTCTTCAGATTTATTATTTAAATTGGCATGCTTAGATTCAAGATGTCGTTTGAAGAACGATGGTTTCATACTTTGATTGGATAATAATTCACCGCAAACAACACACTGAGGTTGAGGGTCCATTTCACCTCCATTCCAAGTAAATCCAAAATAATTTTAATTATGTTTTCTATAAGCAATTTTTCCTTTTTTTAACATTATTAGTGCTAGTAGATTGTCCTGGATTCACCACCTGGGGTGAATCATCACTTTTCCGCATATTAAATCCTAGTCATTTTTCCATTTTGAAAATCTAGTTTTGTTTTATTATTTTTTCTAAAATATTTAAATGCACAATATACTCGTATTACGACTTCTTCAAAAACAAACGACAATATTCTCAAATCACGTAGAAACGTAGAGAATACAGAGCAACAAGAAGAACTTCTGTTAGAGACAGCAAACCTACGTAAAACATAATTCTAAATGAAAATAGAGCAAAATGAATCCAGAAATGGCAGCAACGTAAAGTGTAGACAGGCTAACAAATCGAGCAACTCTAAAAGAGTTAATCAGATACTACTATCATTTTACTGGAACTTATTTTTATTTTCTAATAAATGCAAAATTCATTTCTATTACTCCTTTTAAAAATATGATTTATGACAAATTTCGTGATAGCTATGACTAAAAGAATATTTGTGAAAATAACACGGATTATTTTGCTATAAGCGGCTACTTACCCTGAACAAAGCTCAGATCGCATACATTTACGAGTGTTAGAGAAGAAAACTTAAATAGGATGTTGGAGTATTTAATTTTTGTACTTAATAGTTAAAATACTTTGTTTCTTTGCGCACCACCTATTTTTCTTTTGCGTATCACCAGTGGTACGCGTACCACCGGTTGAGAATCTGTGCTATTTATTTATATTTCGGATATAAGTATACAACTGATTTACTCCGGATGTTTTCACCAGTAAAAATTGTTAATGCTTATAGTTTTAAAAATGATTCCAAACTTTTGATTATTTTTTTTGATCTTCTGGCATCTTTATTCACAGAGATTATACGAACTGTGAACACACAAAAATACTACTCATTATCTGAAAACACTGGAAAATACAAAGATTTTGAATTTATTAATTCTTCGTTTTGAAGCTGTGAATGGAAACGATTTGTAAAGCAATGAAGATGGAATCCTAAGTTTTAAAGTTTTTATTTTGAAAAACAAGTAAGTTATTATTTTTATATGTTTAAAGTTGTAAATTTTAAGATTTACTATAAGGTATTTTTGCTGTCCTAACGTGCCTTAGTGGTGTATTAGTTCTGCACGCTGGGCTGGTATTTCAGAGGTCCTTGGTTCGATTGCCGGCGAAAGCGATTGTTTTTTCCATCTTGCCTGCTTTCTAAAAATTCCTAATGTCTCTACATCCCATAATGCACTACATAGGATTTTATAAGCCTTGTTATTACTACAATCTCCATTCTGTGAACTGTTTTGATTTCAGTTTTAAGGTACCATGAGATAAATGAATTTTAAGGCAAGAGTCGCCAAATTAAGTTACTGTTTAATTTAGTTATTATTCCTAGGATTAGCAGTGACATCAACAACTTGGTTAATATGATTCAGAAAGGCGAAGAGATAGAAATGGAGAAGAAAAAACAATATGTTTAGAGTGGAGGTGGAGTTGCAGCTGGAGCTATTCCCAAAATAATAACTATTACTTTCTTATTTAATCAACAACAAACACACACACACAAAAAAAAAAAAAATTCCGAAACAAAACTTTAATAATACATTCTATTTTAAATTTTTGGGAATTTTCTCATCTCACTCTCATTTTTAACTACTAAAAATGATTTTCATGAAAAATATTACTAACATAAAAGAAAGATTATGTTTAAACACATTCATATGTATATCAGTAGAAAAGATAAAATATGCTTATGTACGTAATGTACGTATATAGGTACACATTTCAGTTTTAAACCATTGTAACCGTACTCAGCTAATCAGTATTCACGTTTACAAGTAATGTTTTCAAAACTGCGAGCAATCAAACGTGAAAGAAGTCACTGAGCAGTAAAAAATGTTTAGTTCAATTCGTGCATTATTCGATTCGTTAGGGAAACTAGGTCTTACAAAATAACTAACCTTTTAACTGTCATGCCCGAGATTATCTCGGGCACAGCACTGGTGTTCGAAAATGTCACGTCCGAGTATTTCTCGGGGTAATTTTTTTCTGAGTGCATCGTATTGTTATACCCGAATATATATCGGAAGACGTTTATTTCGGCTTCATCTCTTTGTCAAACCCGACTGTATCTCGGGAAAAGTTAATGTGCGCTCAATAAATCATCAAAATATCTTGACAGTTAAAGGGCTAATAATACCTTAAATATTTAATAGTAGGGTAACATTACTTCAGTGCTATTCAATGCATGATTTTCAATTTTTCTGTTACTTTATTAAGCATCTAATTTCTATCTCTTACTCAATTTTTCAACCGGCCAAGGAGTTTGCTAAGAAAAATCAAATTTCCAAAACGTACCATAAGAAAGAGGTATTTTCTTGATTTTTGTACCAAAATTCCCGTAGTATTTTATACCTGGACTTGTGTTCTTCTAATATATTGCTTTAATTTCTTGGACATATTTTAAGACGCCCATACATATACTTTCTTAAAGACGTTAGAATGAAATATTCTAGGCTGTATATACAGGGCGACCGACACGTCCATTAACATTTGAACATTCAATAATTTACGGAATAATGTAGATGGAGAGGTAAAAATTGACACACGTGCTTGAAATAACATGGGGTTTTATTAAACGAAAAAAAAAAAAAAAAAAAAAAAAAAAAAAAAAAAAAAAAAAGCCAATATAAGGCGCTGGGAAGCAAAATGCGCATGGCAATAGTGGATGAAATACTACTGCAAAATGCGCATGGCAATAGTGATGCGCATGGCAATAGTGGATGAAATAAACTGTAGTGAGAGAGGGAATCAGTCCTTCATGACTTTGTCACTTTTCTATCCTCGATTCTGGGTGCTACTCACGGTGTGATGTGGATTTATCACATAAATCGTGATTGGACCCTGTTTCTTCAAGGGAATGTGTGGTTCTGCTATTCAAATTGATAGTATGACAGGTGCGAGGTGAGTTGATACGCTGCAGGTTCACATAGTCCTAGTCTGCCTGATAAACCCATGTTCTAATGTATGACTTTTATGCAGGATGGCGCTCCACCCTATACTGCCACACGTGTGAAAGATCTCTTGCAAACATCGTTGGGTGAAGATCGCATGCTGAGCCGCTATTTCCATCATGCTTGGCCTCTCAAGTCCCCAGATCTCAATCCGTACGATTATTGGTTGTGGGGTTACTTGAAATCGCGAGTCTACAGCAATCGTCTGACTTCATGATGACGTCTGACTAAAAGACATTATTCGACGGCAATTTCTCATCGTACCTACAGATATGCTCTACAGTTCTGTTCACAACATTGTCCCTCGAACTACAGGTATTGTTGACGAATGACGGCCGAGATGCTGAACATCTATTATAAAGAACATAGCCTTTGTTAAAAATCCTTTGTTATGCTATTTATTGTATTTAATATCATACGAAACGCCCTCGTTTGGCCGTTTTAAGCATTTGCTTTGCTTTCAATGAAACTCCATGACATTTAGAGCATGTGTGTCAGTTTTTAACTCCATACCTACATTATTCAGTGAATTATTGTATTTTCAGTTGTTAACGGACTTATGGGTCATCCTGTATATGTTCTGTCTGGTCAGAGTGTATTCTACGCATATATCTAAATTTATTAGAAAAATGCTATGACATCAGTAAATAGGATATTCTTTTAGTTATAAAATAGTTTAGTTATACTTTTAATATATGATTATTTATTGAGAGAAAAGGAAATATTAATTGAATTTAGATAAGACACAAATTCTTGGGCTGATCTGTATCTTCACTTCTGTGTGATTATAAGCAATTTCATAGCATTTACGGGTATCGAAAGATATTTATTAATCTTTAATTGCTATGGGCTATTCATGTTCATTGCTTTCGGACCGTCAGAAAGGGATGGAGTAAAAGTCTTAAAGCTTGCCATTGTTGGTGGTAAATTTCACAACAAAAACAGTTAATTAGGTTATTCATTCATGAGTATAACAATACAATAAATGCATTTGAATGTAACGTGCATTTAGGATGCACATATATTTGTGATTAATACCCAAAAGTTTACTTAATACATTCAGAAAGAGAGGGTTTTAAGCTGTTAATCTGTATTAAATAATATAAATTATTTTGTTCTCAGATTTATTAAAATTGTGAATAAGCGACATTATTTCAAGTTGCGTATTTTGCGACACATCCTACGGGTTATAAATAAGTTAGCTTTATCATTTATTATAAAAATTAGGTGCTATGTTTGATCTGCGCGGTGAATTATCATGACCAGACTACCCAATCATCAAACAAACGGACACAGAATTAAACATTTTAAGCTTAGTCTGCCTCACTCACTCGTAAGTGTTTAAATTAAAATATGCAAACGCAAGTTTATCAGTCAAACTAGACTTGGTTTAAAACTTAAAACTTCCTTTCACAAGGGATATAATGCAACAAGCGAAATAAAATTTGACTAGAGTCGGTCGTACGCGTACCACTGATGGTACGCAATTGCAAAATAGGTGATACGCAAAGAAGCAAAGTATTTTTAACTATTAAATTTAAAAATTAAAACCCCAACATCCTGATTGAGTGTTTTCTCAAACATTCGTAAATTTATGCGATCTGAAGCTTTGTTCAAGAGTGGTGGTGGTAGCAGTACTTTGTAGTGATGGTACTAAAGGTTTTCAATTTTTGTTTAGATGGTACGCCTTAGTCAAAAGATTGAGAACTGCTAGACTAGAGTACACATGGTTGTTTAGACTAGCGATTTTCAATCGGTGGCACGCAAGAGAATAACAGGTGGTGCGCAAAGAAACAAAGTATTTTTAACTATTAAATTAAAAAGAATTAGTGAAGAAAAAGAACACTTGATGGAAATTTTCTAACTGAAGATTTCAAACATAACACATTTGTTAACATTTGGATGACCGAAAAAAATAACTTAAAGACATTTTAAATAAAGCCACTACATTTTCATCGCCTTTTTGCACAACCTATTTGAGCGAACATTTTCCATGGTATTAAATACCGGTTTTCAAGCTCTTTTTCCTTATTCAAAAATTTTTTAAATATCTATTTGAGAGGCTTTCAGATAAGATTTTGGATGTGTATGATATATGCGAAAGGATGAACACGGTCTCTCTGCCTTCAAAGAGTTGCCTGCTTACAGGTTATAATTATTCATTCAAAGATAAATTGTTTTGATTTTATTAAATGCAGTCGTAAATATTTTGAATCTGCTTCCTTTCAAAGAACCGCATGAAATCATATCTTGATTATATTAAAAATTAATTTTTAAAAATGAATTTCATCATTTATACTTAGCTAATTATAAACGACGAATAGGGCAAAAATTTTCATAACCTAAATTAAACTCGAATTAGAATTATTCTCTTTATCTTCGACAATAAAATATTATCAGCTAATGCGTATATGGAAAATATGGCATTTCACACAGCAATGTTGTTGTCCCATCTACTAGAGAAGTGGTACATTAGTGGTCGATTAGATATATACTTCGGAACATTGGTAGTTCTGTAAGGTATTTTCTCCCTTCTTACCGCCCGCCTTCAAGGTGTAACTAAAATCATGTCCAGCTAGCAATCAGGAGGTCTGGAATTCAAATACCGGCAAGGGCATTACACATGTTTCATGTTTCTTGTTTCGAATTAAATCAAAATTTCTACAGTTTATACAGGATTCAATTGGTGCCCCAATTGCATAGAGATTTCGTGTCTACCTCAAATGCAACATGCAAGAGCTAGTGCCTCTTAGAAAAACTTCCAGGAAGACATTCCTCTTAGGTAGCGTTTGTGTGATTTGCAATAATCGATTACCCAGTTGAAAAATTATAGAAAAATAATTTGCTGTTATAGTTAAGAAAATTCGGAAAATAGAAAGCCTTCACTCGATCACTCTTAAAAACCTATTAAATTAAGTTTAACATTATTATTATTAATTTAATACTAAGTTTACTATTAAAACTTGTTATTTAAGAAAACAACTTAGTGATAGGTATAATATGCTGAAGAAAGCTGAAAAGTAATAACGAATACTAAATAGCAATTAGCAATAATTATTAATAAATTATTATCTCAATAAGATAAGTTTGGTAATGTTTCTTGATGTATAACATCAGTAAGAAGCAACTAGATTTGGAAAGAGGTTTGGAATTTAGATGTATAAACAGACTAAAGTCGATTTTGACTATTGAATTTAGGATTGGATATTTCAATGATATTGTCAGAGTTGCCATAAAAACTGTTTAAAGCTGTGTGCCGAAAAAAATATATAAATATACGGAATAAAAATATATAAAATATACGCAAATATACGGAATAAAAAGCTTGTCTCAAAGAGGTACTGACAATCAACCATAAACTGCGATTACCAGTATTCAAAATAGCAGATCTAGTAAAGAAATACTTAGAAGTATGAAAAAGAGAAACTGTTGTAAGATAGTGTAATATTTCAGACTTGTTGAAGAAAACATAAAGCCAATAATCCTTTCTCAGAGAAAGAGAACAGATGAAGAAGTTTGGGAAACAACTAACTCAATAAGAATGGTACAGTTTTACTGGCTCCCAAGATACGTGACATTGTAAATTATCATGAATGTGTCCTTTAACATTTTTGCTGTCTCTTGCAAATGACGTTATAGCGTTCAGAAGCTATCCATAGAAAAATTCTTCTTTTAAGCAGCCATTCTCATTTTCGGCATTTTGTTTTAGTGCTATCGAGATATGTTTCATTTCATTTAGACAATATCATTTACTTTTTGAACGATAATTCTTTTACTTTCTTCTCAGATTGTCGAAGAAATTAAGCTTTTTTAATCATTTCTATTCGAAGAGAGGGATTTTGATGGTAATAAGTAGCAATATATATTGATAATATCATTTCGTTTCTGTAAGGAGTAATTTATCTTATAGCAAGTAGCAAACAGTTTTTGTTAATAAGCCCTCAAAATCGGTCAATAAATTTTACCAGCAAATTTAATAAACATTATTAGATTACGTTAATTAAATTAATGTTTCATTTAATAGAGAAAAACCCATAATTTTTTCTTCGTATGTCAAACACGGTATTTAATATATTAAGAGTATGCATATTAAAGTTATATGCTTATTTCGCAGTATCAAAAAAAAAAAAAAAAAAAAAAAAAAAAAAGACTGCATTAATTGCACTAATAGTTATAATTACACTAAAACTTCAAATATCCTGCCTAACTAGAACAATTACTCTGTTATTCGAAAAAATCGAGTTACCAAGTGCAGGTTAGATGCGTAACTAAAGATGTAAAGAGAATTTTAGTTATTTGTTTATTGTATTTTGTTTGAAGAAAAGCTATACATTTTAAAAGCATGTTTATTTCTCTAAAGAAAAATAAAAATTCATTTTTCAACAAAATTTAGGGTTGAAATAACTTTTATTTGCTTGAATATTCAATAATTATTTAAAATGAAGGAAACTAAAAAGATCAGTTTCACGCAGGTCCTAAAACTAATCACATATTGCGTATACATAGATAATAACAAGAATGGGACTTAAAGTCAATCTTTCTGAAATCAAAGTTTTCATTTAAGTAGGTAGCTGATCTAATAGACATTACAGTAGCCAGAGATTTCGCATCCAAACCGGTGAGCAGTTTAGTATTTGATACATTATAAAGTCACGACACAGTATTTACATATTTTCGGTTTGCTTTATCTTGTTTTAATTTCCTCGGTAAAATAAATTTACTAAGGGTATTTTTTATGTTAACTCTTAAAACGTAATTAATCAGAAAGCAATGAAAAAGTAACTAATCAGAAATTCCGTTTTACAGACTTCAAAAACTTTCAGTAGAATAAATCCATTATGCAAGAGATGATCACCATCACTCTTTGTCAGCTTCTCTAAGGCGACCATCTCAATCATCTCAACAAAAGATGTACATTGTACTTCACGTCTTTTAGAAAGAGTTAACTGTCTACATTTTCTTGCATGGTTTGATCTAGAATTTTCCATCCACATATATGTATACATGTTTATAATAATAGGCTTTTCAACATAACTGAAAAGTAGTAAACATAGAATAAATTCTGTTACAGTGTTTTCTCTAAGATTAGACAAAGTGCTGTGTTGAATGATGTAATGTATCTGTTAAATCTGTAAACTAGACAAACAAAGGCGAAAATAACAAACAAAAATCCAAAGTGATACATTTTTTCATCTTATAGAAACATAATGTTTCACACTTCTAAATCTTTTACAACACTGAAATTACTTTGCAGGAAAACAAATGAACTTTTATTTTGCAGCAGAGACGAGCTTGGGAATTAAACCAATTAAACAGGCTCAAACACTTTATTTTTTGTGGCACAACGGTTTGTAATTATAACTCATCAAGAGGTGCTCTTCCGCTGGAGATTCTACGAGCAATGAAAGAAAAGGACTGCACTTATTCAGGAGTAGATTAAGTTTACAAGAAATGAATCTGACATTTCATTAATTTACGAAGTTCTAAAGCGTAAAATTTGTGTTTTATACTTGTTATTACAAGTACGCGAGATTTTTTTTTATTGAGGTTTAAATTGAAACAAATTGTCTTACGGCGTATTAAGTTACATTACAGTACATTACTTTCTCAGCTGAAATAATTCTTTGGAAAATCGCATTTATAACAATAACTTAACAGATTTGATCCATCTTGAATTCTGTCAGATATATTACAAGATTAGTTGGCAAAGCTTAATAAAAAATGGTTCAGATCTTTTACAGACTTTTTCTATATAACTGTCTACTTCAATATCATTCTCTTTGAGTTTAAGCCTCAAGAACTTAAAAGAAGAAAAACGAACATCTCCCTTTCTCGCGTTATAATTGCTTTATCGATAAAATTTCATGTTTCACGTCTAAAGATATAAAAATAAGCTTAGGAAAGTATTGAAGTCATATTTAGAGCCTAGAAGATATTTGTCAAGAAAAATCTAAAGTAAAACGCTGAAGAATTGAAAGTCGATTATTTCGTCTAAATTGATTTTAAAAACCGATTCTATGAAAGCATGAAGTATGAAAGCATGAAGCACTAATAATTATTACATTTGGAAGTTAATTAATTACAAATATTTAATAATGTTTTAATTTATAAATATTTTATTTTTCTGCTATTATATTTAACAAAAGAATTGGGTTAAATGCTTGCATTCTTCAACTAAATGTTGCAATGTTTCTACATGATTGTTTGATGATGAAACTTACTATTGTCATATTAATATTGTCATTAACAATATTACTTACTATTGCCATTAACAGCGATTATTGATGAACCATTATCAAATGGGATAATCAAGTAGCAAATCGCATCCCAAAGAACGATGAATATCCAGTCGATCATGTTTGAAAGACATATAATTAGAATAATAGATATGAAACGGATAATTTATTCATCAGAAAATGCTCTTATTGAATGTTCATAGAGGTCTGTATTGCCCAAGCTCAGAGACAGCTTTTGAAGGATTTTCCCAAAATAACGTGTTTCCTTTCACTTAACCAATGTGATTTGTTGCTGTTTTCTTGTAAAATTTACAAACAAGAAAGACAGAATTTTAAGAACATTACTTTTACCCTTTTTAACGTTTTGTTAGCAATGTAGATGAACAACCCACAGCCATTAAACGTTATTAAATATGCGTCGATTATCAGAAAATGCTTTGAAAGTGCTTATAATCACCAAGCAATTATTGTTCAGAACAGATGCCATAGATTACACGATAAATTTGCTCGTATATCTAAAACCCATTTATATCCTTTACTCCCTTGTATGAAATAAAGGACATATTGTATTCGCAAAAAAGTTTCGGGTATAATATTTTAACAAAAATATCCATTTTGACAGCTCTCGAATCCATTTAGGCAATTGTTTTGCATAACATCTGTACGTACGAGAGAATAAATGACTCTTTTTTCCAAAAGGATAGTAAAATGGATTCAGAAGGGATTTTTTTGTGAAATCTGCACGTACGTTTCTGACTTAACTGAAAAACCTTGAAATTTTGAATATGTGGCTGCCATAACATATTGTTGGGCACCTCCCTTTTTATTGAAATCGGTTGCACCAAACGCACACACATATGTGTTTGGTGTGACCAATATATATATATATATATATATATATGTATATATATATATATATGATAAAAAATATGAAAGCAAACTTCTAAATTTAAGGGAACCTTAGGAGGCAGAAATGTGTAAATGGAATTTGTTTCAATGAAAGCAGAACATCTCTCAAATTTAAATATTTGTACCATCTTAGAATCACGAATTTTAATAATGAGTAATTGTAAGTTGAATTTTATCTATAAAATACTTACATGAATTTTTTAAAATAAAGTGGCTAATTAACGGTGTCAGCTTTACGATAGCTTTCCAGGCATAAACCGCTCAGTGTCTGTGACAGAAATAACAACTTATTTAATTGTTATACGAAGTTATAAGTCTTTACCTATCTATATCTGTCCTTAGTGGGTATCCTAAAAGTGAAAAATAAGTCCAAATGTTAGAGCAAACCTGTGCACTTGAAGTACTGAATGACATCCAATGTAGCAGTATGTAACAGTGGCATAACTTGGGCGATTTAACATATCTGAAGCATAACTTTCACATCGTAAAAGCAATTTAGTACATAAAAACTGTAGCATAAAAACTTTGGCATAACTTTCTCCTCGTAGCTGTTACGGCTGTAGCTTCCCCCTTCCTCCGTTTCTATCTTTTTACCATATCTATAAAATACATTATCATTAATTTTTACTATTTAGAATAGTGTTGATTATCATAATATTCCATTCAGTCAGTGCATTACCTACAATCAATAATGCATTTTTGCATATTGTACTTAGAAGCTTTGAATAACATATAGGTTAACTTGTTAGGCATATCAAAATCTGCTGATCATTAAACGATATATAATGAAAATCCTTTTTTTTTTTGTTTTTGCGTTTATGGTGAATTCCTTATCATTACAAACATAAATCCATTTATATTCTTATAAACAAGTTGCATTGTCTTGTTTAATACCGCAAAAGTAATTCCTGTGTGTAAGACTTCTGAACACAAATCGCGAACAACACATGTAAGGACTCTTTCGGAGAATTTTCTGAAACCACCGCAAAAGCGATTTTTGTAAACAACTCTTCTAAGCAAAAATCGCAAACATCACAAGCAAGACACTTCAGAATTTTTTGAAACCACAACTACTTTTTCGGATCATCTTTCGGAACCTGATAAACACTAACATCATCTTTATTCTAATATCGGATAATATCGTAACTGGATTTACAATACGACGAACATAAATATTCAATCATTATTAAGATACTAACTTGACAAAATTATCACTTAACAAGAACATACGAATACCACTTGTTGAGTTGCAAAAGCGTTCAGTACGATAGGCGAAGAGAATGACTCATCCTGAATTACTTGATGAAAATCATAGCTTTTTTCTGAGTAAGGTAACCTTGGTAACTATCAGAAGCAATACGTAATGATGCATACAATTTTCACATCGATGACTGTATTTGGTTAGTTTTCAGCATCCGATATAAAATATGAAGACTTGACATTGTGTAAATCTTAGGCCAATAGGCGAGTACTTTTTAATTTTCAAATGGAATCTCGTAAGGTGTTGGTAGTCAGTACCCTGAACAGGAAATTCTTGTTCACTTAAGTTTAAAATCTGATGAAATGTCCATTCAGTGTTTAAGGATAATTTTTTTTCCTTCTTCACCTATAATAATGGAAAGTCTTGACTCACAATCCAGAAAACATTCAGTGCAATGATAGCTACAGCATTAACACGAAGTGCCAGCTCTTCGAAGGGAGTTTTTCGGGTACAGAATAATTTCCAGGTCAACTACAAACTCGAAACAAAGCTTCGTACTCATTTGCCCAAGAGATGTTTTTCTTTGAGCGGCAAAAACCCTCGTTAAATGCCTGTTATTTTTGAATTACAGTACACAAGTTCTGCTGGGAAATCTGGTTTCGTAATACGGTTTCCACCAATTGTTTCTTTATGGAACGTAAAGGAAGTCCAATGCGAATCACTATTCAAATCCATTCCATTCCACCAATAAACTGTTGAAAGCAGAGTAACTTGTTTGGATGAAAGTGAATTTGACAATACAATCTCCCATACACAATTATCTTTAGAAAATATTCTAAAGGAAGTTCTTTGTATATTTCTACTTGTATATATTTTATAGCTGTATATAATAAATCCCTTAAAAATCTTAATCTCTTGTCACTTTACAATAAGATATAACAATCACATCTATTATACAAAGAGGTTTGAATCCAGATATTCCGATTTACCTTGAATGGTCTAATATTTTGGATATCTTAATACACTAGATGAAATGCTATAATGAAAGAATGATTTTTTTTCAACTTACACCAAATTCTTTCTTCAGGTTCCTTAAAAATATATTTCAACAACTTTTGGAGTGAAATAATCATACCATATTTTGATAAACTACAGATTTTTATTTATCTTACTGCCTAATGAACAATTTGACAATTTGGTATAAATATGACAGTAATTAGAAAAAAACCAGGATCGATCAATATTTATATTTATAATTCAATTAACTGGATCTGCCTTGAACAAAAACATATTCGTAAATAAACACATATCCTTGATGCAAATTATTAATTTTTTCCTTTTAAAATACATTTTCTTACATTCTCCAACAATATAATAAACATACGAATATAAGCTTTATCCTAAACTCTGGAATAAATATTTACCATCAAAATAAAATTTAGATCTACATAATCACTCTACAACAAAGAGAAGGTAAAGGGTACTTACGACTGCCGACTTCAGGGTTCCTCCCAGTCAAGAAGCAAAGCAAATTTAACGATACAGTACGATTTTGAACACATGAAACCTGCCCTTAACACAGTCACTTATAAAAAATAACACAGTTTGATATTGTTCACGATTGCACACACGGTTGTTCACACATATTGATTAACACAGTTCGATATTTCATGTCTCCGGAACCATTATGTTAGGCTTCGGCAATTCATCTTCTTTTCAAGTGTTTTATGAGTTCCTGTGTTTCACTTCATTATCAACTTATTCTTTTCATACCGCTGATCATCTTCCTTGAGGTCGAGACAGCTTCGCAAGTTTACTTCTATCTTACATACGCTGAAGAGTCACCACCACATTACTGTGCTTTCTCTTCTCCATTGTCAGGCTGTTTATTTCTAGACGTCGCCAATAAAACGCTCTTTCTCCATCCATTCCATGCCCACCTTACGCCAGTGATCTCTCGCTGTTCGTAAATTGCCAAAATTGGAATAAATTGCCTTGAAATGTAGAAACTGGAGCACATTATCTCTATCTAAAACTGCAGCCTCTACTCAAACCAAGTGGCGGACGGAAACTCTGACCACCAAACTCAATACCGGTAGCTGAAGAAGGAAAAAAAAGACCTCTTTAAACCAAATCTCTTTTAACTTATCTCCTAGTTATTAATTATACAAAAAAGACGGACGCAACCAGGCCCATTTTAAATGAATTGGTGACTCGCAGTCTGCCATGACCTTATCCCACCCAATAATATCTTCGTAAAAATTTGAGTAGGCGCTGTACTTCCTTCTTTATTAACAGCGTGCGAAACCCTCAGGGTTCTTTCTTCTTCCTGGAAGCGTTCCTCCCAGTTCCTTCGTGCCCCGACAAAAAGCTCCCTACAATGAACAATATTGTCTACATATTCTATTTGCACCACAGATAAAGTAATGTATAACGAAGACTGGCGCCTATTTTTATTCAAGACTTATTTTACAAATGTAGCTGCCTACACAATCAACAATCGTAACCTACAAAGCATACACATCACCGCCATAAGAATCGCCTTTCTTGCGCATCACCCATTGGCCAAGATCTCATTAGGGAAAGGGAACTATTTCATTGTCATTAGCACACACACACGGAAAGCGATTCTTTACTTTTTAACTCATATTTTAAGCCCACTAGTGTCAGGGAGTTTCTAGCTGTGGATTCCTACCAAGGAATCCCTGACACTAGAATTACTACATAACACTACTATTTAGAATTGACGTAATATATTATATGAAAACATACGATATGATAATACACTTGTTTGTAAAAGTTATGTAAAATATTTATATGCGTCTTCTTTAAGCATAATGTTAGTGAATGCAATCAGTTTCATTATGGATGTTCTAGGCTTTCCCGATAGGATTTTTCAGGACTTTTCTCACTGTACCAAATAACTTTGTATTACACAGTTCCCCAGTGAAAACGTTTCATTTAATATGTATGACTGCTACAATTCAATTAAACTCACTTTTCATTTACTTTAGACCACCTTCGCTTTTTTAATGAAGATTATTTGTTCACGACAAATATTAAATATTTAATATGAACCATAACTCATTTAACATTTTGTTCTCTCTTCAAGGCTGCTATGTTAACCTTTTTAACCATCAGCACCATATATGTATGGTTATTTAGTTCATCATGATTAGAATTATGTTATAATGTAGTTAGTAAGGGGGATAAATAAAAAACATCAACCGTTAAACTAATTAAAGCTTACGAATACATTATATCTAGATGAAAATGAACAAAGCTATAACCTTTAGTGAAATATAAAATGACACAACTTGCTTAGTAAAAGATAGAAAAATATTTAAATCAAGGGATTTAAAAGCCATGTTCAAAATCAAACTTTGTATTTTATCTATGTAAAAGAAATTCTTTAGTCCTTAACTTCGTTACTGATGTTTTGTAAAAGGCAACATGTATCCAAGAATAAGGAAAAATAAATTGCAAAAGCTTTTTAGCAACATTTCAGAGAAAAATTTTCTAAATCAAAATAAAAGACAACGAAATCTACTCGAAAAGAAATGGTTCTCCTCTCCTCCCTACCAAATCCTAGTGACCATTAGAGTTTGAAATTATGAATGCCGCTGTCAGAAATATTTTAAAAGCTATTTCTATTCTGATAAATATTGGAAATAAAGGAGGAACTAAAAATCCATTTAATATTTCATTTCTATTTCTGTTTCAAAAATCATGTGGACCAGATTAAATGATTGATCGTTATTTTTTTTTTTTTTTTTCAAAAATAAAATTTCAATCTTTCTTTTCTTTAAAGTTAGTTTGTAAGCCTCCATCTTTTACTAAAGCAAGAAGATTCATAAAAGCATTAATTTAACATTTTGAATGAATTTTTATTCCTTAGACAGGAATTCACTAATAGTAAAATAATCTAAATAATATAATAACAAATAGAATTAGCAAAAACACTTATCACATACTGAAGCGTACAGACAGAAATAAAGACTTAACTGTTATTAAATGTTCTTTCTAATATATACAAAAAATAGAAAGGGCATGAATGCACTAGTAGTCTGAAAATGCCAGTTTTCAGTATTACGTATTCAGAATATATTCGCAATAATGGCTAACTAAAACAAAACTGTCACCAAAACGTGATAATACAACACGAAAATCTAATGAATCTTGCTCTAGAATCGATTTCAACTCCAGTTATTATCAACTAAATCAAATAAAAAAGCGAATGGAGTACATCAGCTTGGTTATTTGTAGTTCATTACTGTTCAACTTAATTCATTACTGTTCAACATTAATCAATATTAAACTATTCAGTTAAACTAATACAACTTTACAAATGCAAAATATAAATTAATCAATATTAAACTATTCAGTTAAACTAATACAACTTTACAAATGCAAAATATAAAATATCTGCTTTAAACATCCCTCTAATCAAAAAATAGTACGTACAAGATTCAGAAAGTAAGTTATAAACGTGAGTATTACCTGGCCATAAGTGAGCAGCCAAAGTAATTTGTTTGCAGACCGTTATAATGTTCATAATTATTTGTTTTGCTCATGATCATGCCTTATTCTTGAAACATTTTCATTGTAATAACGTTACTAGAAATATCGTAGCACGCCATTATAATGCTCAATCCGTATAATGCTTGAGTTCTGAAATATGAGGAATAGCAGAGTTATGTAAGCAACATTCGCAGACCAAAAGAGGATCACAAGGAGATATGATACATCTTGTGTCAAAATTTATCATATCTCTCCGTGATGTTACGGAGATGTATGGGGCAAAAAAATGTGACATCCAAGCCATAGTCAACGTTTAACACTATTTCGAAGAGGGCCGTACAAGACTGAGTGATGCTGCTCGACAAGCAAGTCCGAGAAAGATGATCACAAAAGGGATTATGTTATGAGGTGATCAAATGAATAACAATAATAAGAAAGCATCAAAAAAGCAGATAGCATCAAAAATTGCATAGAGATTAGTTGCTTGGCTAGACAACAATTCCAATGATAAACAGATGGCACCAGAAGTTCCACGATGGCTGTATATCGAAGAAGCAAATTTCTATTGTTAGGGCAAAGAACATTGAATTGAAGATTTGAATTAGTGTCTGGTGGAAAATAATGGGATGTGTCAGTTAATATTACGTAGTACCATTCGATAAAATTTTCTTGACCTACAAAAATATGTGTAATTTATTTTTGAATCCTTCATATACTTTATGAAGCAGGAATTTCTCCTGACAAATTTCGTGATAACACATGGATGTTAAGTCTACTTTATGATTTATTATATATGTTATTAATAAAATTTCATATATGTTATTAATACAATTTCATGATCTGTAACTTGGCCGACTTGATAAAAATATCAAGTAGATTAAAATGCATATGAAAAAAGAAATGATTATAATGCATTACAAAATTCAGGGTTTTGAGTTATTTGATATCTGAGTACTCTTAACGGTAAGAATCATTTATAATTTCGGATGAAAACATTAATGTTGAATATTATTAAACGTTTTACAAATTTTAAACTTTTATATTATTTATATCAGAAATCTAAATTTAAATCTAACCTTATATCAGAAACTAAATTTAAACTCTCGGGTTAATTTCTTTGCTATTTTGGTTAGCAAACTGTAAATATTTCAGTGTGATATGCTTGTCTTTTAAAGAATAACTCTGCAATATATTTTAATAAGTGCGTTGAGACCAAAATTAATGCAAAACTTACCCCTGGCTGAGCACGAAAACACAAACAAGCATGTCAACCAAAATCACAGTGATCTAAAAATATCTGAATATTATAATAAGCAAATATTCTAAAGCCAAATTGTGTTGCACAAATTGTGCTTAAAATCTTGTTTCTCAAATCGGATGATATTCATTGTGATTAAAGTAATCAAGATAGTTAATCATGGTTTTAAAGCCGAGTTTAGATGGTTTCAAATCCAGTTTAGTTTCAAAGCCCAGTGTTTTCCAGTTTAGATGTAACTGGATTACGTATATGCAAAAAAAGCGAATTTTTTGTAACAAAATTTGCGAATTCGTAAACAAAATTTTGTATCTGGAATTTTTGCAGTTGGGGTATTCATTGAAAATACATTAACAGATTTTTAAGGAAGTATATCACTAAATACTTCTCCATATACCTGCTTCAGTGGTAATTTGAAAACTAATGCTTACCTATACAAGCCCTTTATAGAAAAAGCAACAACAGACATTTCAACACACAAACTCCTTTTTAAAGAAGTAAGGTCCACCAGCGGCCGAGCGGTAAAGTCGCTGAACACTAGTAGTTCGGTCCGAGGTTCGAATCCCGCGAACGCACTGACTGCATGGGCGTGTTCGTAGTTTTCCTCATGTGTAACGTATGTACGAGCCAGTTTCCCTTAGAAAGTCCTCCACAAAGGCATCCCTCCCCTTAGGCAGATAGTCCTCGTGTGCTTTGCCATAATTAAACACACCCAACTGTTAAAGAAATGGTTAACCCACCATTTGTAAATAGTTTTTTTTTCTTTTGCGCTGTTTATAATGTGAAAGTAATTACAGGAAGACTTTCCTTTGAATATCGTGATAGAGGTTATAAAACTAAATTCAGATATAATAGAAAACTGAAATATAATAGAATAGTCCACGCATTCATACAGAAGCAATGTTAATTGGTATCTGATAAATAAATGAAGAGCGACATACCTTATGAAAATTCCACGAATTTTTTGCATACAAAAAATTCTTTTTGTTATAAGATTTTAAAGAAGAGAGGGAAGATGCATAAAGTAATTAAAAACACTCAAACCAGTTAACCATTTATAAATTTCATGTAACCCGAAATTGATTTAGTGATAAAAAGGGATAAAGATTGAGTTCATAAAACTGGGTATACACAGTTTCATTTTTCAGGAATGAGCCAAAATTAGAATTAAAGGGCTTTTGAGTAAAATATAATTATTATTTTTAAACTTTAATGATCCTTATCTTTTAATATGTCATAAAATTAATTTAATTAATTTTGAATTATAGATATTATTATCATTAAAACGCCTGCGAAACGTGTTTTACATATCAGTTATACATAATGTAGGTATCATTTACTTAGGTCATTTTTATTTGAGAAAAATGTTAAAAATATCATTCGTTTATTTTTTGTCAACTCCATTTATTACTTTAATAAATTATAAATTGATAAATGCTAAGTTAATTCGTTTTTTATTAATATTCTGAGAAGTTTGTTCAAATAAAGCATTTAACGTATTGATGACTACATGGAAATTTTTAACTGCGTGAATAATAGGTGAACAAAACATTTTAAAGTGAAACAGTAATCAATGTAAAGCCATTAGAGTTATTTTTAACAGAGAGAAGTATTAAGCACATGAAGAGACACGAATTATATACTATATACAATAAAATAAAGTAGAAAGCCATAATATATATAACATTATTAGAAAATCATTATATAACATTTTTCTAGAGAATTAATGGGGAAGTCACTTTTTATTTAAAGCAGAGAGTTTCTACAGTTTTTATTCTTGTTATAATAATAATAAGTGATGACAATACCAGCAAATATTATATTATATTTTATAAAAAAAAAGACTCTATTTCAAGTTTGTTTCTTCAACGATCGGTTTCTTTTCATTACTAGAAACATAGAATCTTCAACTTTTCTTCCGACTTTAGTCAGAAAATGACACCTTTTTATGAATGGTACTGAATTCCAATTTCCCAAAGGTTTATATATTATATTTAAGTGTCACTGGAATGCCAGATATAATATATTTCAAAGTTTGCTCACGAACTCGTATCATTCATCACACAAGCACTGCTTACAGTAGTAATATTTTTACTTTTTTCTGTAACTGAGTAAGCGAATAGTTCATACAAAGAAATTCAGAGTTTGAATACAGAATTTCCATTGATAAAAACTTTTAGTTTTGATTTTAATCATTATATAAGATTTTCTAAAATTCTATAACGGTTATTAAAGTTACGCTTACAGATATACAAGTATATAAAACTCAAAATTAAAATAATGTTTTGAATTTAAAATAAGTTTTGAGAAAAAATACTGCGGTTTCTACAACTGTGCTGCTAGATTATTCTTTCATTTTTTTTAAATTAAAAAGTTAATTGCGCAAGATGATAGCTTTAAAACTATATAATTGATAAATGAAACTAATAAAATACAAAACCACAAAAAAGGGAATTTGTGTTAAACTATAATTTATCAAATAACTCAAATAACGTATCCAAACAGGGGCAAAGCTGTTGGAGCACTTTGCTGTGGATTGATTACCCTGAGGCGCTTCTGTATTTCGAATTATAATGGTTCACATAATTTCAAGTAAATAATCGATAATATATCTCGAGCTGCCGTTATATTTTTTCGCAGGGGATTTATTACCGACAATACCAACAGCACAGACAATAATAATAATAATAAGAAGAAGAAGAAGAAGATGAAGAACAATTTTCTATTGTTCTGTGGAAGACCAAATTTTTTTTTTTTTTTTTAATCTCAAAGTTTAGTTTAAAATATGCATAATAGAAATAATCTATCTACCTATTGTACCGATAACAGCGAGCTTCTGAATCTAAATACGATAAAATACAGTTTATCTAATTTCTATCCATGCAAATAAAATTAGTATCAGAGTTAAATCTTGTATGACGAATACGAAAAGAATTTTTTCTTACCGGTTAAAAAAGCATTATTGCATTAATACGTGTCGTAAAAGCTAGTTTGCGTTATGAGGAAAATTTGTTAGATGACAAATACGAATTTTTATCAAATGATTTAAAGCTACTCTTAAATATTAAATTTTGTTTTTCCTGAATATGTATAGTTTAGATACGAAATGAAGGACCGTACATTTTAGGCAGTGGTAACATTAAGGTGTAATATTTGCGAAGGAGCGTGGGGGACTAAATGAACGAAGCATAATGCAAAACACACACGATGAAACGTACCAAATGAAAATTTTTGAAAAGATTACACAAAGGATGCTTCTGGCGAAAATAAAGATAAAAAATTATGTGTCTATCAAAGAATGAAACGAAACCACATGCAAATGGATTGTCTCTTGTTTATCTTTATGGTTTGAGATGAACAGTAAAAGACATATATATATATATATATATAATATTTATCTATATTGAAATGTGAAATGCACGAACTTCGTAAGATTTGCAACAATTCTTATTTCAGGTAGGAAAAGAATTACATGGACATCTAATCTACAGTACATAAATAGGATTTTTGATGACAACTGAAGTCATTTGAGTTTGTTTCGTTAGACAGTCCTGGCATACATTGACATTGAATAGAAATGGTGTCAGCTTTCAGAAATAAGAAAATAGAAGCAGAAATACATACATAAATGTGTATACTGTAAATGTGTGCCTGCTGTTTATTTACTTCAACAATGAAACAAGGGTCTCTCTTGATGGCGAGTGAAAGTAAGGTTTTTGTTCTAATTTTAATCACCAGTGTTAAATTTCTATATAATCACAGTGATTTAAGAAAAATAATCTGAATGCCTTTAACAAAGAGAAATAAATAAATGAACATATTATTAATTTCTTGGCAAAACACAAGCTCAGAACAAAGTTTACAGGGCGTAATTTTAAATAAAAATAATAAAACCATGTCAAAAGGGCAAGCTCAAAAGAGACAAATATCTACACCAGTTATTATTAAGTATTTCAATTCACTTTCTACAAATTTCCAGATAAATCTGTCACAGAAAACTCTCTTTTAAAGCTAAATCGATTCCGACGAATTGTTGCTTTCCAATTATTGGCGTTATTAGCGACCAATCAGCTTTCTCACATTTTTCATAACTCTGTTAATTCACATGGAAAATGAATTCATATGCATGGCTTTGACCTATACGTTTCAGTACATCTTTTTTATCTTTAGCTAAATGGAGGAGAATCAAAAAGAAAGAATAAAAATTTACATTAAAACTAAAAAAAAAAAATCCCAAGTTTGAGCCATAAGAAATGCAAATACTGGTATTTGGGAAAATAACTCTTATTTCTTAGTTTTAAAAAAAGTATATTTATCTTCAGAAAGGCCCAAGAACTAAAGAATCTCAAAATGAAAATTTAAATATCTGTTTCCTGTTTTCCAATTCTAGGATCAATACTTCATCATCTTTTTCCCATTTGTGCAGAGCATTAAGAATATGCAAAGAAAATGTGCTTTTAATAAATATAAGAATATTTTCTATCCACAAATAGCGAAAAAGTTCCCCTTAGACAAATGTGCATGATGTAGTTGCCATGACATGCTGTATTTACGTTGACAGGTTTTATTACCGTAGGTTTGACAGATTTTATTACTATAGAGTATCTGGTATTGTAACTCGGCGATAAACTACACTAATGCATCAATGTTATATAACCAGTGATATAATATAAATAATAAAGATATAATCCATCAATGATACGGCATATATATAAGCATTAATTAATGTTTTATATAACAATTTGTCATTGATTGTTATACAGTCTGTTTATTTGTATATGTTTAACACATAATTTATTATTATTGATCAGAAAAAATTAAAACTTATTCTTTTATGTCTATATTTAGCACATATACTTCTTTTTCCCTGTAATTTTCCAGCATTTTAGGATTTGTGTTATGAAAAATTTATCGCGCACCTTAAATAAATATGCGCTTAATATCACGATGAAAGAAAGTATTTCATCTGGAAATCTATCAGTTAATAATTTTTCAGTCTCGAAATATTAATTTTCTAGTGCGGGAGTAATTTACCATTTTTTCTTCTTAAATAACAGTGGTTCTTTCTTGGAGCTTAGTGTTTTTAATACTGAAGTTCTGAAAAGCATATTTTAAGTTTGTATGCTAAAATCAGGTGTGATTAATATCCATGCGTTAATTATTAATAAAACATTAAATGCACGCATCTTAAAATATGTATATGATATGGTATCCGGTTCTTTAAGTATGCGGAAGTAGAAAAAGATGGAAAATTAATGTATCTGAATTTTAGCTAGATAGTTGATTTTTTGGAGCATTTGATAATAGAAAGAAAAATATTACAGAAAAAACTTCACTATGGATTAAAACTTTATATACAAAAAACGTAAAGCGTTTCATTAAAAACTAAGTAAAATAGATTCTCATTATAATGATTTCGTGTTTAAAAGATCGTTTTTTAGTACGTTATATACGTTTTTTAGTACGTTATATATTTGCGCTATGGCCGATGACCTGGACCACTATACATTTCATAGTTGTGAATAGGAATGAATGATCCGATCGCTATCTAACTTGCACACAGCTGTCGATTGACCCTCCGTTCCCGCTCTTATTCATTAAGATTAACTTTAGTGAGTCATTAAGATTAATTTTAGTGAGTGGTTAAGCAGTGAGTAGTAAGAAAGAAGAGGTTCGGTTTAGTAAGCGAGTGGATCTTGTCTAGTCCCATACCCAAGTAGCACACGACATTGAAAATTGGTCCGAGAGGTTGCAAAGTGGTCGTGGTAACTTTTACGACGTCTTTACAACGTTGCGAAGACGCAAAATATTTGCCGTTGCATCTTGGCAATTTGTTGACGTCGCTGAAACGTCATGATATGACCGCTTTTAGACGTGGTCGTTTTAGCATTGTTTTTAGTTCATCAGCATTACTTTTAGAATGAAAAGAGACTAAATTTGCCCTTTTAAGAATCTGAAGTGCGCATATGATTTACTTGGCAATATTTCATTACTTTATTTCATCTAAATATATTAAATCTAAGGTAGATTCATCTAATGAAATGTAAATTTAATATAAATACTTTTGATTTATTAAATTTAATTAGTACTGAAATATGTGCTAAATAATTGTTTAAAATTTTGTTAAAATTATTAATGCATATAAAATTTTTATGAATATTATAGCAAAATATTTAAAAATGAAACTAATCTATAAAGTTAATTATTAAGTTATGCATTTTATATAGTTTAAAAAAATCATATTTCCGAAATCAATGCGAATCACATGCTAGCATTTATTTCACTACTGAAATGTGACTTTATTTATTATTTTTGAAGGAAGGACGAATTTATTTGAATTAATATGGTGACATTATATGAAACATTTTATCGCATACAGTGCAAAAAGTACAATTTTCGCAAATATATGATTGTGCGTGAAGTTGTACTCACGGATAAAAATGGGACTATTTTAAGAATTCCGACGAAACGTCTAATGTTAAAAGACGATGAATATTTAACGGCTGTAAAACGGAAAACTCATTGATAGTCAGGAGAAGGAGACCTATACATTATTTACTGGGTGCTTATATAAACGAACATCTCCAGATTTGCGCGCTTTGGCTAGCTGCCAATTTCGAACAAGCAACTGCGCAAATTAATTGAGATTCTAGCAGTTCTTTTAAGTAATTTGGTAAAGATGCCATCTTTAAGGCGTTTAAAAAGACTGACTTCATGTTTGAAATTAAATCAAGCAATGACTAATATAAATAATATTGCTTATATTAAAAGTAAATGTAACGCACTGTCAATCAAAGAACGCATTGTGAATCTTCTCATTGTTCTGTATCTACTTACTTCAACTGGCTTCAGCAAGTGCAATTCCATTGCTGTGAGCTCCTGTTTGGAAGCCTCTGAAATCATCGTGAGAATGTTGAATTTGGGCTTATTTTGTTTGTGAGTATCTGCTCTACAAGATATGTTACAATGCTAATCGTGAATCTAGTTTTAGTGAATCTGTGGTCTATAGTGGTCTGTGGAATATAATGTTCGTGAAATAGTGTCTCTGTGGAAATAGTGTTTGCCTCCAATCACTGTGGTTCCAACGGTGCAATATTTGGATACCCTTATTAGCTTTGTGCTTCGGTTGTAACGTCCTAAGTGCTATATCGTATATCATACATATTAATCGATTATTGCGTTCATATTGAAATGTTGATTCTCAGAATTAATTCATATAAAACCAAAAATAACATACAACGGTAAGGCACTTTCTGGTTTTGCTGAAAATGCAATCAATACAGAAACAACAACAATAAAAGCTGTTATGGTATATTCATTATATTCAAAATACAAAGAAATTATTGGACTGGTACCAGTAGTTAATTTGAATGTTGAAGATGAATTTAGTAAAGATACCATCTGTAAGGCGTTTGAAAAGACTGACTTCATGTTTGAATTGAATCAAGCAATGACTGATATAAATAATATTGCTTATATTAAAAGTAAATGTAATGCACTGTCAATCAAAGAACGCATTGTGAATCTTCTCATTGCTCTGTATCTACTTACTTCAACTGCTTTCAACGAGTGAAATTTCATTGCTGTGAGCTCCTGTTTGAAAGCCTCTAAATTGAGGAGAAATCATCATGAGAACGCTGAATTTGGGCTTATTTTGTTAGTGAATATCTGCTCTACAAGAAATACTACAATGATAATAGTGAATATAGTGTTCGTGAAATAGTGTTTCTGTGGTCTATAATGGTCTGTAAAATTAGTGTTCGTGAAATAGTGTTTCTGTGGTCTATAATGGTCTGTAAAATTAGTGTTCGTGAAATAGTGTCCTGTGGTTAGTGAAATAGTGCTGTTTCCAATCTCTGTGGTTCCAGCGGTGCAATATTTCGATACCCTTATTAGCTTTGTGCTTCGGTTATAACGTCCTCAGTGCTATATCGTATATCATACATATTAATCGATTATTGTGTTCATATTGAAAGGTTGAGTCTCGGAAGGAATCCATATAAAACCAAAAATAACATACAACGGTAAGCCACTTTCTGGTTTTGCTGCAAATGCAATCAATGCAGAAGCAACAACAATTCAAGCTGTCATGGTATGTTCATTATTTTCAAAATACAAAGAAATTATTGGACTGGTACCAGTATTTATTATGACTGCTGAAGATGAATTAGATATATGCAATAGCAAGAAGCAAAACATTAAAATTAATAATAATGCACATTTTATAATTACGTTGCCTTTTGTATAGTATGCAGAAAAAGTTAATGATTTTAAACAATGTTTGAAATGTACGATAGAAAAAATAATGTTGAGGAAACATTAGCATTTCTATGAAATATTGTAATCTATAATTATGTGATATTTAATTGTGTAATATTAAAAAACACTAAATACTTTTTATTGATTGCAAATCAATAAAAAATTTGCAATGCAGTTTTATTACTTTTCGTGTGGTATCTATTATTCCAAACACTGTGTAGTTCGCGTTTTTTTAAATATTGCCGTTATGTATGTTTATTAGATTTTTTCAATAAATGAATCTTGGAAATTAGGTTTTATTTTCTTATTAAATTTAAGTATATTCTATTTTCTTCGCTTACTTTTTATGTGCTTGTGATAACAAAGAAATTCATAATAAATAGAAACAAAAAGTTTCCTTATGTGCTATTTAACGAAGAGCTTACTTTAACGTATTGAGCTTACTATCGTATACTATACTATTTAGATTATTTCTGTACAGTAACAAAAGAAAGTTATTAATTATAAAAAGTGCATGATTATCATTGTAATCTACCACTATTCTAAAAAGTAGAAACGAAAAATAAGTAAATTACATTAACATATGATCGAAAGAAATGGTGTTAAGAAACATCAGCATTACTAGTAAATACTGCAATCCATAATTACTGCATTTTTAATTGCTTACTATTTAAAAACCACAAATATTTTTTATTAATTGGAAATATTAGTTCTGTTACCTTCCTTCTGCTATTTATACTTTCAAACACTACTAGTTCATGTTTTTTCTTAAATAGTGCTGTCATGTATGTTGTTTGTTAGGTTATTATTTCATTTTAGATATGAATATGGGAAGTTATTAGATTTTAGGTATATTTTTGTATGAAATATTTTTGATCACATTTATTAACTGCTTTATACTGTCTTTCATTTGCATATCTTGGGGATATAGAAGTTAATGGTTATATTTTTTACTGAAAATGCGAATAAATTTATACTTGAGTTCAGGTAAAATACTGATTATGTTACCTTAAAAACCGCTTCCTAATTTATCATGACAGAGGCAATTTTCAATGTCTCTGACATTTAACAGAAATAAATGTGATAATGATGTTATCAGAAATGCTCTTTTTACCCACATATCTTTACTTTTATTTATGTCTAATTGAGTTTTATTTACTTAAAACCTACTATTAATGTTTTATATTTATAACAACCACTTTCATAATTACTCTCACTTAAGGGAAAAAATTATAAAATCTTAAAGAATCATAACTTAGAATTTAATTTATTAAAAAATATATTATTTAAAGTACTGTAAATAATAAAAAATAATTAAGGCTATTGTTACTTACGCATGTTTTGTCTAAGGAGAAAAATTGTATATAAAATTGTATATTGTATTGTATCTTCTGGTTTTCAGGAAATGATAAAATATTTAAACTTTAGATAAATACAAGGAATACAAAATTTTAAAAAAGAAAAAGAAAACGTTAATTATTAAGCTTATTTTTCTGCATAAATCAATATGTAACACAAGGACATAATAACGTCATTTTCACAACTGTTGCCAAAAGCTGGAATTTTGCGAACATTTAGACGTCGTTAGGATGTCGTGATACGATGCTTTGAGAACCAAAATATCACCTGCGAAAGATGCAATAACGACAAAAACTTCATCTGAAAAGATGTAATAAAGACGTCTTTGCAACGGTTGCAAAACAGTGGAGTTTCGCAGACATCTGGGCGTCTTAAAGACGACATATTGGAACGTTTTTGCAATATGTCGTCTCAGTAATATCAGTAATAATTTCAGTGTCATCTGAAATTCCGTCAGAACCACTCTCTCACTTGTACCTGTATATCATTACATTTTATGCATTGTATAGTATTCTTATGCATCATGTGGCCCACCAGCGGCCGAGCGGTAAAGTCGCTGAACACTGGTAATTCGGTCCGAGGTTCGAATCCCGCGAACGGGCTGGCTGTATGGGCGTTTTCGTGGTTTTCCCCATGTGTAACGTGTATACGAGCCAGTTTCCCTTAGAAAGTCCTCCACGAAGGCATCCCTCCTGTTAGGCAGATAGCCCTCGAGGCTTTGCCATAATCACACACACACTTATGCATCATGTACATCAGTATTATTTCCTTAAATTCTGTGTTTACTTCTGAACCATGCTATAGATTGTGTATATTTTGTTTTATTCTATATCAGTTATTAAAACTTTGCATTTCAAAGAATGAAGTAATGTGCTGAAGTATGTTTACATGTTTTGTGTTCAAAATATGTATTTAAACGGTAGTGCATGTAATATATTGAATACTGTATACCTTATTTTACTGAGTGTTAGTTATTGTACTCTCTGTATATTTAAATATCAAATATGTATTGCATTATCTTTCGTTTCCTTGTTGTATCACATGAATTTGTATTGTGGTGTTTGTAATGTTTTGTATATTGCACATTTGTTCTTTTTCAAAATTGCATTATAATTTGATTGAAATGAACCATACTTTTATACTACATTGGGCATATTGCATCGTATATTGTTCTCTTGCTCTTAATTTAATTGTATTATTTATATCTATAATTGCAATAACCTAGGTCCAAAGTTGTAACGGTTCTCAGATCTCTCTTTAGTCATATCCAAATTTATTCATACATGCTTCTCAGTTTACCAACGCAACGTTTCCCAGTCTGATGTCTCGCTTGGTCAATATGTCCTCCTGACACTTTGAGCGCTGACGCATTTCTCCAGGGATAGCTTGTGGGAAATGCAGTTGGCAGTGAAACACTCCTATATCGCATCTTACATTAACAAGTTAATTAAAAATTCAGTTTGTATATTTTTATATAGCACCACGTACGTCCTCCATGTGTGTAATTAAGTATGTGGCCCAATGATTAATTAAAATAATTGAAACTCTAACTTATTCTCACACATTTAGCCAATATATATGTATTTCTTTCTTTTGGCAAAACATAATATATAGAAAAGGAATTCAGAAAATTCCTTGCATAAACCAGCAAAAAATACAGCTTTAATGTTTGAACAGGTTGTCAATGGTTCCAGTTATAAATACTATTTATATCATTCCTAAACGTTTCTATAACATAAAAAATTTCAAGGCAACTTCCGAGTGCTGCTGATGCTACAGCATTCATTCCGCTTATATGTTGAATAATTTGCACTAATTCTTCGTCGGGAAGGTTGTGAGAATTCTTAATGGATGTAATTTATGTTTAGGAAAGTACCGGGTAGTTAACAACTTTGTATAACAAATTCAAAATTATTACTTCGACCCAGTTCTGATATGTTTAATTCAAAATGCATTTAGCAGTAACAATTTTAAAAATAATTTTGAGCACGTTATCTAAAACTGTTTTTACGATTTATCTTACAGTTTATTTAAACGCATGGTGCAATGAGCTTGTTGTACAAATAATACAACACATTTGCTTGTTACATGGCTTTAAGGCGTTGGCGTTTAAAATAAAAATTACGCAAAAGCCTCATCAGTGAAAAACATTTATTATTACTAATTTGTTATTATGATTTTAATTAATATATACATGCATAAACCTGCACGAAATGCATTATTTTTACATTTAGACACAGAAATTCAAAGTTAAGTATGCTGAGCGGAGATTATATTGGGTATATGTATGCTTATATTTCTTCCTGAAAGTCAATCTCATGTATATCTTCGCGTAATCAAGCTCGTGTTTTACGCTATACGAGCATAATACAGCTTACTAGCTTACAGAGTAAGCTGTATTACACTGTAATGAAGCTTATGAAGCATAAGAAAATGAGCGCAATAAATGAAGCACTGTAATAAGCATAAAAAATGTTGCTTACTCTGTATTACGCTCGTATAGCTGTATTAAGCTGTATTACGCTCGTATAGCGTAGAACGCGAGCTTGATTACGCGAAGATATACACGAGATTGACTTTCAAGATATTGACTTTCGTATAGCGTAATACCTAGTATAACGTATTACTCCACTTACAGCTGAGCTAAATATAAGAGCTCAGCAATAATTGAGCGATGAACGTTGGTGATGCGATTCTGATTCAAATCTTAGTCAGCGGGCTGGTTGCATGGGAAGTTTCGTGGTTTTTTCTATGTGTAAAATGTATATAGTGAGTTTCTCTTAAAAACAACTCCACGAAAACAGATAGCCATCATATGCTTTGTGGAATCCAAATAATCGTAATCGGTACACACATTATTCTACATAGTATATTTTGTAGTTTTTTAAATATTGATAATAATTAGGTACTTCAAATTAAAAAGTTTTCTAAAAGAAGGTAGGTAGGTAGGTGACGGAAGACGGGGACGCCTGGTGGCTACCAGAGATAAACAGGCATGTGTCCCTCGCCTTCCACTATCTAATGGCAACAACTCCCTGTGGCCTCAAGAGTCCACACCGGGAGCTTATTAAGGTGCAGGAGTTTACATGGCCAAACAGGGGCGACTTATTAGCATTGCTTGACTAATTACATAATTACAGGTATGAGACTTGTGGGACGGATTTACAGGTGAGGGGCTCAGAGCTAGGTACTAAATGTATGAAAACACAAAAACATGAAAATGTACAGAAAGCACACACGCAGAGGGGAAAAAAAGGGGGAGAGGGATACACTTGATTAACACTGAAGACTTATGACAAATAAAGCACACTTAAAAAATAATAATACACATATACCACATGTCAGATACATATTTGGCCTCATTAATCACATATACTGTACATTGTGGGGTGTGTTTACAGACGAGGGCCATAAGATGGGAATAACATGTGATTGCTGGACATTGATATGGGGGACACGTAGAGGTCCGGCGAATATATATTTGTGGAGCGCATAGGTTTCTGAGTATATGAGCATGCCGAGCGCGGTGACATGTTAGCAGCACAGGGTGATATTCATGTTGACTTCTGTTAGTGGCGGACGTTGTGGGATTATGCAGCGTCGCATATATCTTGGCCCATAGCGGCGAGCTGGTCAATGACCTGACAGATTTTATTGATTGCAGGTTTGTTTTTAATAATGAACCGTTGAAAGGCGTCTGTAGGAGGAGTGGGATGCTTAATGTGGTTGTCTGCTGTGAGTGGGCAAGAGTAGATATAGTGGTCTGGTGATCCAAGTTGGCCGCAAACGCAAGCATCTGTAGTGGAGATGTTGTGCCTATAATAATACGCTGGATAGGGGCCATGTCCCGTTATGAACCGAGTGAGTTGGGGTATAGCTATGAGGCGTGATAGAGAGACTTTGGGTAGGAGATTGTAGGTCCGTCGTCCGGTGTCACACGCGTTCCATTCCTTTTGCCATATTTTGAGTAGGTCTTCTAAAAGAAGGTAGACTATTTTATGAAAATAGTTTCAGCACCGATGATTTTAGAATTCTTTATGCACAAAGTAGAAGTTTTTATATACTCCGTTTAGAGCAAAAATTAAATTTAGCAAAACATTTGTTATGCTTTAAATAATTAAAAATGAAATGCTGTAAATAATTAAAAATGAAATATATCATACCTTTCTAAGACAAAATTCACAGTTATATGTGTAATTAATTATATTCCCATGCGAGAAGCAAGAATCTTAATAATGAAAGTTGTTTTATTAAATACGGAAATATCAATTCTCAAAATAAGCAAATTTTATTTAGTAATTGGTTCTAAACCTGGTTGAAATATTGTTAATGTTTGGCAAGAGGATTGATCAAAGCAAACAATAGTACTGGCAGTGGAATCCTGACACTGATGAAGAAAGTTTAAAAAAAGGTAAGAAAAAAAGGAATAAAGTTTGCAACCACCTTTTTGTGTGCTCAGTTTATTATATACGTATATGTAAATGCAAAGCGTTGCACTTATATGTGCATCAGCTGTTTTATTTTGCATGTCCTTTCTTTTCAACAAAGACAATCGATGGCATAATAAAATGAAGAAGTATTTGCTTTGCTACCATCAATTGTAAAATATATTGATAGATCAAGAAAAGAAAAACAAACAACAGAATTCTGAAAAATTTTTACCCCATCTCTCGTATCCTTAGGGAGAGATTGTCATAAGAGATCTTAATCGACCGAAAGCACTAGTTACTTTTTATTCGAATTTTATTTAAACAAACATGATGTTCCATTATTCCAAGACATACATTGGAATAAATTATACCTTCGCTATCTGTTATACATTTCCCATACGCAACCATTCAACATTTCTAATATTTTTATTGCTTGAAAGTAAATTTAATGATTTTCTTTCTTGAGAACATACATTTACTTTCAGTTTCTCATTTTCCACATTTGTTATTTTAACAGTCACCTGTTTACTGAATGTTAGATGCAATGCTTTAAATAGTTTTATAATAAAAGTAGAAAAATGTGTTACTGCAAACATATTCAAGCATTTATTTCACATGAAAATTCAAGAGAAATATTTAATAGCATATATAGAAAGCTAAGAATGTGAATAAATTATACACTGCTGGCCATTAAAACTGCAACCCCCGAAGGAAAGCAAATACAAAAAAGATATTTATTGCACGTAAACAGTATGACATGAAGACAAAATGATTACTAAATTTGTAAGCATTTTGGAGTTTTACAGGGAGTGCGAAATTAGAAGAAACAGTTGCCACCCCTGGCAGGTAAAACGGTTCTTACCCCATTAGGCATGGAGTCAAACTGGGCTTTGATGACAGAAATGGGCAATTCATTCCATCCTGCTTAAAGTCAATGTCACACTTAATCAGCCGTATTAGCTGGAGAGGGGTAACAGGCCAGTCTCTTAGCAACCCATGAGCAGATGTTTCCAATGAGTGACAGATCTGGAGACCGCGCAGGCCAGGGAAGCAATCGAATACCCTGTGTATTGAGGAAGGTCAGGATACGACGCGCAACATGTGGTCTTGCATTATCTTGTTGGAAGATGGCGTTTGTCAGGCCTTGAAGACAGAGCACAACCACTGGATATAAGACGTCAGAAATGTACTGATCTGCATTCAACTTACCGTCGATCCGAACTAGAGATGTGCGTGTCGTGTACCCATTGGCTACGCAAACTATCACACGAGGTGCATGGTCCCTGCATCGATATCGAATGCAAAGAGGCGAAGTGCGGTCTCCTCGGATACTCCAGACACGTATACGGCCATAAGAATACTTCACGTAGAACCAGAACTCGTTTGAAAAGACAAGAATGTGCCATTCCTGTACTCAGCTTTGTCGTTTGGCGCGCCAGAGTCGCCATCTCACTTTATGCTGCAATGTCAAGGGAAGCCAAAGTAATAGTCACCCTGCTGACAGTCCACGCTGCTGCAAACGTCGATGCACCTTACGAGCTGATACTGGGTATGCTGCAAACATTCCCATTTTCTGACTAATGGTCCGTGATGTGGTCGTACGGTTTTGCATGGTTGACCTCACAATATGTCTGTTCTCTCTGGCGTTATTAATGGGAGGGCATTGAGATTCTGCATGCCGTTCAGTATGACCCTCAGCAATTCGTTGATTCCGTATTCGTATAACAGTGGTTGAATGTCGACCAGTGCGATCGGCGATATCACGGAATGTCTACACTTTCAATAAGCAACGCTCCTGCTTCTATCGAATTTCGAAACTTGCTGGTAAGTATTTCCTCTTCTAATTCGAGGCATATCACGATATTCTGAGCAAACTTCGACCTTACAAAGCACTTTCCCAATAAGAAATCTACTACACAACGTTTCTTATATGCAGTAATTCAGATATCATTTTTTCCTTCCTGCGTCGTCTAAATGCGCCTAAATACTAATCATTTGCATATCTCAACTTCTTCCGTTTATGTGATTTTGACGTTTGTCAGATCATTCCTCCCTGGTGCTGCAATTTTAGTGTCAACAATGTAATATATGAAATTAAAAGTAAATAAATACGATACAAATGTTCAAATTGTTCAAAACTTAATAACAAGATGATAAGCCGAATAAACGTAATTCTATAGAATAAATTTGATTTTTCGAATAGTTTTCATTGGTCAGATTTTATTACCATCGTAATGTTATCACAATAGTAACATTAATCAGACGTTTTAATACAGTTTAAGCAATATTGAGAGTTTCTAGGAAAGTTCTTTCAGATACTTAAGTACGCCATTTAAGGGATTTGACAGAAAGTTAAAAAATATTAATAGTAGAGATGTACAGGCGCCTTCACTTAATATTTCAGTGAGAAAGAAATAATGAAAAGTTTAACGTAATCAAACTTTACTTATTTTTTTTTATAACTGGTAGAAGTGGATATCAATGTAAGTTAGCTGTCTAAAAATTTTGAACGTAGAGTAACAATAATAATATGAAATAAAAATTTAAATATATAAATTATTCGATAATGAAACGCCTTTATTTAGAGGAAATAACATTTGCAACTATAAACAAATGCCTGATAATCATATTAATACACAGGACGGTCATAAAAAATCTTCCCCGATATATAAATCCCTAGGGGACTATCCACTCGACCAACAGGAATTAAATTTCCCATATTGTTATTTGAAGGTATGCACTCGAGATCGTAATGATTTAAAACAATAGTTGTCTCACGATTACGGTTACAGGAAAAAATTTCATAATTTTCGAATAGCAACATCCCTTTTTTTTCTTGCTCAAATTGATCAGCGCACTGAAAAACTCTATTTGGCAATAGAACTCACAAGTATGACGAAAATTGTCGGCTCATTTTTGCATCTATACAATGTCATTAACAACATTTCGATGCTACAATTATGGATTTACGTAATTCTGCAAAAATATTGTATTCCGAGCGCTTGTGTTTCAGCACGTTTTCACACCTGTGGAAGTGACTTCTTCGAAAAAGTACGGATCGAGAACGAATGTGTTTGCGATGCCACACCATAAAGTCACTTTAGATTCATGTAAAGGCACTAATGCGACATCGCGAGGATTTTCATCTGACTAGTGAAAGCGGTCCTTGAAGTTTACTTCTCCAAATGAGCCTCATGCGTCCATAACACCCGCAGCGGCCTATCCGATGTTATCTTCATCAAATCTGATGAGGAAAATGTTCGCAAAATCGACACGCAGTTGCTCGATACCGTGTTCGAGAGGGGTCAATGAGAAACAGAAGATTAACTCATTTTTGCGATATAGAAATTTAATTTTAACTAAAGATTTAAAAATATTTAGATATTCTATGTTATGCAGGCTTAAAGTTCTTACTCTTATGTAAAAAATAATTCCCAAATAATGTGACATCATCTGATATCACTGCTTCTCCTTTTTTGCATGTCCTGTAGATCTTTTGCTTTATTCTAACGATCTGTGTTTATAATTTTTGCATCGTTTCCCAATAAAGGAAATTTCACTTTTTTAGAGAAGGTCTAATTAATTCGTATTATGGTTAATACTGCCCGGTTAATCGGAGATCTACTGTATAAGATTTAAGGGCAGTTTTTGTTTCAAGTTCTAACAATTTTCAAGATTTACTCTCCGAAAGATATAGAGCTTAGAAGGTCTTTCTAACGCAATGATGCAATGAGTTCCTTTTATATTGCTGGCGGTTGAAGATCTGTTTAAAACAATACGGAGGAAAATTTCAGAATTTCTGTCAAGTACTTTGATAATTTAAGAGCTTTTATTCGGCTTATTGTATTAATGTGTGGCTCATTATATCCCATTAGTTTTTTTTTGTGTTTCTATTTAAATGTGATATCTTTAAACATAACGGATTTTATCGCTTTATTTATATGTGAAACCCTTTTTTATCAAAAATAAATATTCTGCGTTTGAGTTTGGCTATGTGTGTAATCAGTGTTCTGATTCACGAAATGCGAGGTTATGGTAAAGCCAGAAAACTTCTTTAAGCAAAAAAAAAAAAAAAAAAAAAATCGTTGGTAAGGCGCACTGAATCAGTGTTAGGTATGGAAATGTAGAAAAAAGTGTTTGAAAATTTATTGTTATTGATTAAAACCCAGAGAGACAAATATTCGAAACTGGAAAGGGAATTGCAGTCAGAAACTCAAGCAAAGCATTGCGAAATGGTACCAGATATTTACATCAATCAAAAAAGCAAATAATAAAGATATTTTCAACAATTTAAATGCACGTGGTATGCACATGCTGCACTGTATCATTTGGAAATCATGTTGTGCAGCTATTTTGCTATTACGTAGACGATATTTAAGATACTTGGAAAACGATTTCTTAGATAAATAATTTGAATGAAAATTTTTGGTTTGATTGAAGAAAGGTAAGCATTTGTATTCTATCAATGAAAGGTAAATCTGAGACAGCATTATTTAAAGTCTCTGAGACTAAAGCTATACTGTGCTGTTATTTTCTGTTTATTGAAAAAGAAGTAGAGGAGAACTGAAATTAATGTAGGTTATTTATACCAGTTATTCTAAAATTGCATATTTTCTGATACATAATATTTAGGAATATAAAAAGATTCTAGAGAACCTTTTTTAGAAATTAAAGATGTTTTGAAATAAACTTTTAAGTAGAATAAATAAAATTCATGGCTCAATCTCTGTTAATCAAAATGACTAATACTCTGGAGCCTTTTCTTTATTTATTACAAGTCGAGTTTCCAAAGAATTTTCATCATATGATATTCGTCTACTGTAGGCAATCCTAATACTAAATTATCATAATTTTCAACAATTAATCTCAAAATTGTAAGAACAATATGCAAGCTTAATTTTGAGGAAAGGTTCTCTTTCGCTGTTGAAATGCACAATTTTTACGATAATAGCAAATACAGTATGCCAGATCTAAACTCTGAGAATTTCATATCATATAATACCAAAGTAATTCTACATACATCGATCAAAAAAGATATAATTAAAATTCTGGATGCGCTATCAAATGAAAAGAGTTGTAAATAACTTTTGTAAAAAATTATGAAAAATTTGCATTTTACCAATTTCGGAATTAGTAAATTACTAAATCTGACATCTTTTACAATTATTGATCCTTCAATCCCTCATTAAAATATCTTAAGATAAAATCATAGAATGAACACCTTAAAATGTGATTTAGAGTTTTTTTAAGTCCATTTACGTATCATCGAAACAACTTCACAGTTTTGAATAATTCCTCTAAACCCAGTTTTCCACATCCAGCTACATATATTTTACACATCTTTTATGATGAATTTCATTTTTGTTGGGATGTTAATTTGATTTTGCTCTTTATAGAAATTGAATCAATCTCCTACATTAGTTTCCCGTTCATGAGCTTTTAATTCCTTCCAAACAAAAGATGTTGCTTTAAATTCAAAACAACAAGTCATTCCTTGGTATCTGAACTAATCCACTTTTAATGTAAGGATGCTTACATCCCAGGATCACATAACTTCAGGAAATTGTGGTTTCTACTAATTTCCTCACAATCAACGTTTGGCGTTGCACAATGCTATTTTCACACTGCTAATATTTCTGACAAGCTTTGTTACCCGATATCATTATCAGTTTGTTGTTAACTTCAGCTTATCCGAAATGAGAAGAGTCAGTTATATTAAGATTTGCCGACCATGGTTATAATATCCTTAGTTGCATTAGTTCTGTTCTAAAATTTCAAAAGAGAGTGTATTTCAGCAATGACGTGTCTCTGAGAATAATCATCTATGATATTCAGTTTACTTATATTTATTTGCTACTGAGTTCAAACACTCATTTATTTGCTTGAAATGCAAAACAAAATATATGATTCTAATCAGTTCCAATGCAGTTGCTATTTTTGGATGTATTGAATCTACATAGTGCTAATATTATGTGAATCTAATGTCTAATGACTTGTCTATGAATGAATCTAATGAATAATATCTTATTTGGTTTCTGAGCTAACCAAGGGTGGATATCGTATTTTTTCATACGTGTATATTACCTATGATCTTGAAATCTTCAAGAAAACAAGTTCATAGGTCTTTTTGTTAAATATTTTAAAAATCATACACCATTACATAAATTTCTAATTGGTTTTAAAAATATTTTACATGCTTAAGTTTAAACTTGTTTGTGGAAAATTATTCCTTTTCCGAGTTTAAGAATTTTCTCTATGTTCTCCTCGTGGTTTTCCTGAAAGCAGCAGCCATTATTATTTGAGCGTGAAAACAAAGTATGCATTGAAGACCGAACAGATTCCATTAAATTCCATTAACCGTCAAAACTACAAGGGATGTTTCTTTTCTCATGAAATTAGTAACAAATATTAAATTAAGCATTTATAACATAAATTTACATTGAAAATAAAAAAAAAATGCTCTTACCTGTGGAAAACGCGAGTGTTGCGTTCGCGCAACGTCAGCGGAATAAGACTACGGATGTTGAGTGAGTAGGATTGTACTCGTGTGATGTTTCTTTTGAGTGGAGCGCAGGATTACTTTTTAGCTGTATAACGTTTTATAAATCTACAAATCACTTTACTTTTAATTAATTTAATATTAAAATATACATTGTATTTCTTTTACAAATACAGGTTACTTCAATTGAAAGATTCAAGCATGAAAAGCTTGATTACAATCATGATGTAAAGCTACATTACATACTTTACATCTATAAACAGTCTGGCTATGTTACTCTTTACAACAAAGTCTTTTGTTATCAACGGACTTTGTGATAAAATGTCTACCATCTCCATGCAATGGTTTTTGAATGCTGAATTTACTAAATCTTCCTGTTGCTGATCTATTTCTGGCTAATTCTACACTCACAATAGGAGTTTGCAAAAGGAATAGTGCATTCTCGCGTCTGAAATCTAAAAGAGTATATTTCCAGTAGTAAAAAGTGGTGATATTTAGTAAGTTTAGATACGGTCTCACCTCATATAATTTATCAGTACTGTCAATTTGACTATTGTCAAATGCAAATTCTGCTTCATATTTCTGTACTGCAAACGTGATATCGATTCTCGTACAACAGGAACAGAAATGTCCTTATCAAAAGACCAATAAATTTTTTCTTGACGTAAGGAATAATATCCTGTAAGCAATAATATTCCAATAAATCTTCTCATATAGGCTTCAGATGCAATAAATTCTGTTGGTTTTTTTTTTTTTTTTTTTTTTTTTTTTTTTTTTTTTTTTTTTTTTTTAAATGCTGAGCGTATATATTTGTCTGTTCAACAAGAAGAGAGTAAATGTCTAAACCAAAACGAAAATCGAAAATCTGCGCACTAGTTTTATTTTGTATTTTGTCTTTTATAATTTCTCTTCCATCTCTTTCTTCATGTTCTTCCTGAAACATAACTAACAGTTCCTTTTTAATCCACTTCAAGATTTCAATCTTCTGCTTTTTAAACTTTTTAGTATGACTATAACTGCTTTTAGAAGGCTGAAACTTATTTTACTTACTTACGTGAATTTCAAATTCCCCAGCAGTATCATTTGGTAAAATATCATTATCATTATTTAAAACATTGCTCTTCCTTTCTTCTTCGTCGCTAGTTTCTGCAATTTCTGGGGGAAAAACAACAATATTAGTTTCATTCTGGTCATTATTAACATTATCATCATCTGTTTCTTCATCAAAAAATCTTTGAAGGGCTTCTTCTAATGTAAGATACCTCGTTCTAGGCATTTTTAAACAACCAGAACAAGAATCAGAACATCGAAAGGAATGAGTGAGAAAGGAGATTGACTACCCGTTTCCTGCTGACGTTGCGTCAGCGCAACACCTGTTTTCCCTTGCTTCCCAAGACAAATATAAGCATCTGACTGATGTAATGTTCTGATAAACGGTGACCTTGACTAAAAATAGATCACTCATAAAGACGGCGATTTTTTTTGTTAAATATTTTCAGCAAAAATACCCGGTCGAAAATTTTGCTTAAATTTTGCTTAAAGAATGAGATTAATTATTATATACAAAATGATTGTTGAAGGCAAATATTTTTTTACAGAAATAATCTTCATAATATTCCTTACAGAAAATCATCTGCTAGTATAAAATATCTTAGGTAGTTATATTTATATACGCATTTATTTTGACCGTTGCGTCAACGCAACACCAGCGGCTAATGGGTTAAGTGAGTGGTTTTCTACGAGTATATTATATATAAGGTAATATGGTACAGGACTAATAGAATTTTACAACTAGTTGTAAATTATAGGATATTTTTATAAGACCGCATAAAATCTCGAGACTCCATTCTCAAAACAGCTTAATAAACTCAAGGACCATAGCACTAAGACCTATAATTTTCGACAAACATACGAAAGAATGACTTCACATCCATTGTACAGATATATCTAGACAAAAGTATAAGTTACAAATCTAATGTATCAGTATTGTTACACTTGGGAAATACACTTTATTGGAAGCATGGATATTGGCACTTGCTTACATTACATTTACACGAGAAGTTATAGAAAATAAATTCTTCATCGAATTGACCACATAACAGTATTCAGCAGTGTTATGTCTACAAAAGGGAATGCAGCGTGAAGATGTGCAATAAGTAAATGAGATTCCATACACCAGTTTCTTTCCTTGTTAAAGAAATTTAGAGATACCATTTCTGGCGATAGTGACCGCAACAAAGTCTCAATTCCACATCCATTTCAGTTATCTTCGCATTTCTTGTGAAACTAATCATGTACAGAAAACTGAAAAATGCTAATGTTCCATCATGTTAAAACTATAAGTCACGTAGTACCAATTAGGTTCTAACGTTGAGAAAAACCATTTAGTATATTACGAAGAAATATGAAATAATAAATATTAACTAAGCGGCTGATGTACCGTTCAATAGGCAGTTATAGAAGTCGATGCGCAACTGAAAACCATCTGAATGCAGATGGTATACTGTTCTGTAGTGAAATGAGTTCATTCTACTGGTTTTACTATTCTGTGGATAATAAACGGTGGAACAAAGTCCCTGTACCACGACAATAGATCATGGCTCAGATATAACATGATTTAGAATAATGTGGCTTTTTGGACACACATATCAAGGAATAATGTGACTACATAATGTTAGGTGTTAACTAGTTTGATTGTTCAGGTTGACCACACTTTAGTATTTCCTTAGTTTAAATTTATTAATACAATACAATATTTGTATACATATAACACACAGCTGTTTGACGGGAGATAAAAACACATTACCAGTACACACCCTTAAGTTTTCTCTCGCAAATATTTTGTCTCTCTACTGAAGTTCCTTTTCAAACAATGCCATCCATTGAAAAACTGTAACAGTAATATTCGAATTTTCATGCATTTACAGACTAGTTGACTGATATTTCTATCATCGGATTGCATAAGTATTGGAACATGATCATACATGGCTACGGAGATAGCTTCAGATCATGTTGTGTGTGAAATAAGCTTCACTCGTGCTAAAAACATTTGCATTGTAGATTCGTTCAATAGGCAGTCATAGAAGTCGATGCGCAACTGAAAACCATCTGAATGCAGATGGTATACTGTTCTGTAGTGAAATGAGTTCATTCTACTGGTTTTACTATTCTGTGGATAATAAACGGTTTAACAAAGTCGCTGTACCACGACAATAGATCATGGCTCAGATATAACATGATTTAGAATAATATGGCTTTTTGGAAAGTGTGCTATTTTTTCAAGTTTACATTCTTTTTCTGGATTCGAATATAACGACCCTTTAGTTATCCAAACAAAAATTTCATTGAATAACATTGATGCCATTATAGAAGTAGGATTGTTTTATGTATACTGGATGCAGAGTATTGGTGACCTATAACAGTTCGGTAACAATACGCTAAGAATATGGGAAAGCTTCGCCCTCCAAACCTATCATAATGAGATGGATCTAGAACTTTAAGAGACTCATAGTGTTACAACTTGCCTCAAACTGGACAATAGGCATGATTCAGCGAACTACTGATGGTATGAATTCTATCATCAAAAATCATTTTATTGTACTTCGCCGAATCATCGGGTCATAAGGCCATGCAAACAGTTATAGCTTTAGCCATGCAAACTGAAAATCATTCAGGTTTGCAATCATCCTTTTCAATGTGAATTGGCTACTTATGTTCTGAACGCAGTCGATGAAAATAATGGTTACTTGGAATCGTTTTGTTTGAAGATAATTTCTTGAGAGTAATAAAACCACTGTCAGTGAATCATCAGTTCACCATTTTCAATGGATGTGGACATGTTAATTCCCTTAACCACCACCTATAAGGTACTGAAAATCCACACTCTGCTTGTGAATACAGCCGTGATAGAGAAGCCTGTGTGGTATTGGAAGGCGTAAAACAGAATGATAATTTTATTCTTTCTATAATCGAAAACATCTACTGCGAACACTACATTATATACAACAGTCGCAATAAACCTCGATATTTATATACAGTGGAGGATCTCCATAATGGGCTAGATGCAATTCTGAATCGACGTTTCACTGGAACATGGATACGCCATTACGGATTTCTCCTGGCATCTAGGCTTTACCCTATCAACTGCCGTGGATTTTCCCTTTCGAGGTACTTCAATTATTATACCTACTGAACTTTTGTTCCAGATAGGTGGAGCTACGAAAATTGCATACATTCTACTCTGTATCGTATTTGAGTATAGCTTGAATATTATCTGAATAATTTGAAGGAAATGAACGTGGCATATTCTGAAGTGAGCAAGATGAAACAAATTAGAAATATGTAGAAACAATTTAACAAACAAACAAAAACAAAACCTCGAGTAAGTTGTTGTAATATAATATTTGGGGTCTAATCGCATGTACCTTGATTTTGTGTCTTACTCGCATTAAATTCCCTGCGTAGTGCATATGTGCCCAACTAAAGACCTATTTCAACTCCTCACAATATCCGCAGTTTTCTGTGATAACATAAGGTAACCCTGAGTTTTGTCACCAATTTTGTGAAGAAACGTCTCTCAGGAAAGCGCTTTCAGTATTTTTGAGCCTTTCATCCAACCTGAGGATGTGACTTGAATCAAGATGACGGCATGATTAATAGTGATAGGCATATTCCTTCGTTATTCGAGTATCTTGACCAAACAGAAAGTACATATTCAATATTTTTTATTAACATTTGTAAATGAAATAAAGTAAATTACTATGAGAAAAACTACTGTTTTTTAGCATGTTCCATTTGCCACCTTTTTTACATAAGCCAACTGATGGTTGTACATTAACATAACAGATACGCACTTCAAGGATTTGTTCTGAAAATTTCCCCCTTTCCTATTTTGGTGTTGGGTAAAATGCACTCTTATTAATTTTCAAATGTTTTGCGGTTTTGCAGACTTTCATACATCAGATTTCTTTTCTATACATCAGATATGATGTCATAATTTTACATCCGCATTCTTGTCAAAATTTATAGTTTATGGAAATATGGTTTTAAACTTTCTGAGAGAGTAAAAGAATCTGGAAGAAACTAATTACCGGAGAAGAAATTTTCTGTACACTGAAAATGTATGCGGCATGGAGAGAATACGCTGTATATACAATTAAAAGAAATTGCGAAGATGAAATATTTATTAAAACCATTTAATTTACTAATTTTTATTTTTACTCTGCACTAGGGTTGAGATTAAAAATGTTTTAATAGTCGAATCGGTGCCTAAATAAACGGTAACATTAAGTATAGCAGTTATTTATTTAAGTAAATGCTAGGAACCTAGGATTCCGGAACTAAAGTTAATTTAAAAAAGCGGTTCCTTCGAACTGGTGGCGAATGCGTTAAATCTAACCACGGCTCTATACTATCAAATTCTGATATCGTACTCAAAGAATAGTTAAATTTAGGAAAAATTACTGATACGAACAAAAGGTTGAGATATATAATAAACAGGCTCGCATTAATTGTAAATGATATGATTTTGTGAATTGCTTGTGCTGATGCTAAGTCATGTTATTTCGTAGCTAGGTGTTTTTTGTTTCACTTGCATAATAATAAATGATGCGCCAAATGTGATGATAAATGGGTGGTGTCCGCAATAACCCAGAAATACTGGATAACGTGCAGGATGAAATGTCTGTTCTGAAAAAAAATATGGAATTAAAGTAACTTATCCCCAAAGGATGACACTTCAAATAATGTGAAATACAAAAAATTTATTATATCTTGACATTGTGAAAATTTAAATTAATACTAGTATAAATCAAGAAAACATCTCCAGACAGAAGACAATAGACCGCGAACTACTGAAGCAGTAAGAATCAGTTCTACCATTTTGAGTCCTAACTTGTTGTGCACGAAATGCGTAATATTCCAATCTAAGTAAATCTCAGTTCATCTTCGTTACACAAAGTTACATGATAACAAAATTAAATTTTTATCCCGAAGAACATTGATTTGACCAATATATTTTTGTGGAAACACAAGGCCAATTCTAGCACCAAGATGCAACACGTGCACATGAATTCCTTTCGAGGACGTCTCAAGTCGTAAAACATCATTAATTTACCGCAGAAGTCAGCATCTAGATCAATTTAGTTGAATCTTCACACCACTTACTATTATTTATTTATTTATTTTTTTTTTGACAAAACGCATTCTCTTGAAAGTATATGGAGATGGTCGTCAAAAAGGCACGAAAAAGAACAAATTGCAGACACGCATCATGCGCGGTGAGGACGGACAGAAGCCCGCCCTACACCTTCGGCGTCTAGCAGCAGAAGAGATAGAAAACCGGTTGTAGTGGTCAATCTCGCTTTGCTATTGAGCGGTCGCAGTGAACAGACTTGATGTTGAATAAATGTGGAGGCTTGCCTGCACAACTTGCACCCTCCCTGTTCTTAATTTGAAAGAAATATTAGAACAATTGATAAGCAGTGACTACTGAACATACAGATGTAAAGTCACTTGGTTCTTTTTTCAGAGTAGGGAACAAGAAAAATTAGCAATATCGTCAGCAGGATTCGAACTTCAAACTTTGGAAAGGTGAAATTTCATTTATTTACAGATTGCTATAAATTATTTTACGTCTTCAGCCACTGCCAATCATAATGAAATAGAATTTTATTGCGTTTTAATTGCATTTATATTAAACCATTTACTAAGCAGCAACTTTCTCACTTTCTTCAAATATCTCAAGCAAAAAGCGAGAAATAATTAAAGGAATTTCTATCAAATGCTCTTACGGTTAAGGCCATCACATCAGTCCTGTAATGTTAGAGTGAAAAGTTTGCTTTAAGCAAAGGAAATTCTTGTGAAATCACCTCTTCTTCCTAAATTAAAAATAAAACAATGTGGGGGTTCGGTGACTACTCAGCTTTAAGCATATCAATACACTTGCCTCAGGGCCATGCATGTGCTTATATTTTGGAGGTACAATAAACGATATTTACGAAGCAGATCTTGGTTCGAACGTCAAAACCGCTTACATAGCCACAACGCCCACAGAAACGAAATTGCTGTCTTTACTGCAAGATGACGCAAGCAGTGCGATACATCAAACTTTATTGCAAGATGTGGTAATAATGAGGGAAAACTAGGTCGACAGAGATGATGACGTGCAGAACAATAGAAGGTTAATAAGTAGATTCAAGATTCGATGATTCTAGGATTCCAGTTTTGACTTATGGACTTATTGTGAGTTTCTGAACGACTCACGACTTCGAAGCTTCTCCTTACCTAGAATCTTACAAATTAAGAAGGATATCATACTTAAGGTGTGACAAAGTCTGAACTGATTATTTCTTATGCCCTCAAGAATGTTATGACGCATTTTTATACGTATGGGAATGATATCATTTTAGTGAAATATATGTAAGTATTATGATACTTCTAGCTCTGTTTAAGCTAATAAAAGGTCCACCAGCGGCCGAGCCGTGAAGTCGCTGAACACTAGTAGTTCGGTCTGAGGTTCGAATCCCGCGAACGGGCTGGCTGCATGGGTGTTTTCGTGGTTTTCCCCATGTGTAACGTGTATACGAGTCAGTTTCCATTGGAAAGTCCTTCACGATGGCATCCCTCCCTTAGGCAGATAGCCTTCGAGGCTTTTCCGTAATTAAATAACCTAACCATAACCTTAAGCTAATAAAAGTTCATTAACCTACTTGCGTTTCAGATATTATCATTAACTGAATGTCTATGTTGAATTGAAATTTTTGGATAAAATCAGAGAAGTGAAAAGGAAACCTGAATTAAAATCACAGATTTTGATTTATGTAACAAGGAGGTCTTACATATTATACATAGTCTTGATTTAAAAATGAACACGTAGTAGGTAAAAGTATTTTTACCTTATGTGTGTAAAGTTCCTTACTTTGTAAATGCTAAGTTATTGTGGAACGTGAAGAACCTTAAGAACAGTTAAGCGAATAATCGCTTCAGTTTTTGTAACAAGAAGCAACAAGATAAAAGAATAAATAACCCTTTATTATTTAAATAAGATTTAACAGAACTCTGTCTTGGAGTGTACAATAAAAGCCGACACTTGGACTTGAACTTAAGAGGCTAAGAAGTAAACTAAAACTAACTTAAACTAAAAGATAGCCGAAGCTATAAAAGTTTTAATGCAGTTGGCCCCTTAAACACGAGATGACTGAGAAGCTATCAAGGGCTTGAGTACCGCCGAGCGTAATAACAGCTTTTAGAAAGAGTAGCCAAAAGGCAGACGCGCGCGAATCAGAAACTCTGATTCTCTCTAACTCAGTAGAACTTCGCGGTTCAATGCCACTCTTCCTCATTATGTATTCAGAGCGATTCTAAAACTACGTTCTGGCCAGAAGTAGTAAGTTGAAGTTAAGAAATTGACAGGAAAGGAATTTTAACTGAAAATTTAACTGTTAATAAAATTAACATAATCCTTACATGCGTACTCTTTTTTTCTCCTAACTAGAGAGAAAAATATAAGAGTGAAATGTCTTGAACTTTAAGTACAAAACGAAATTCTTTTATACGTACTCGTACTCAAAATGGTTGTTTTATTATGTTGCAATGGATCTTAATTTTACACTGCTGTAAATCTAACCTATTTCCCTAAGGTAGAACTCCTAAGTGCGTATCCGAACGAGTTAAAGTTCTTTTCAAGTAATTTTTTGAAAAAGCTTTACTTCATTCTCCACTGAGAGCGGAAGAGGAAATAGAAGCTGCAAACCATTTCGAGGACTGTCAGAATAAACGAATTACGAGCTGAAATAGCATTGAAAACACCCTTCTTTCAGAAGCTACAGTTAAATTCCATAGGGATACAAAAAGGATTTATATAGGGAAGTAAAAGGTTTTTACCGCTGAAATATTTTAAGAAATAAAATTTTTAATTCGTTAGGCTAATAACGATTTATAAATCAGATGTAATTTAATAAAAAGCAATTCAGAATTATAAATCTCAATTTAAATTTAAGCAATTAGTATTTTAAAAGCATTTTCTGTTTTATTATTTACGCACTTTAAACATAATTACATAATAATTATATAAACGTAGATTTTGTTATATTTGGAGAATTATACAGTTATTAAACATCTCATATATTAAATGTGTTGATTAAATTGAAACATAAGTTTTATAGACATGTTTTAAAGAAATATGAACAAGATAAATAACATGTATTTCTTTTTTATAATGTATGCATTTATGCAAATGGGTTAAATATTTAAAACATTTATGATACATATAGACAGTAAAAATTAATAAAGTATGCAGATTGAAAAATTTTAAATGGCGAGTAATTTTAATATATTAAGAGGATTTAAGGAAAGAACTATGCTTTTAATATGAGATGGAATTTTAATTAAAGCAAAAGATCCACCTTTCTATGAACGATTCTATTTTAAACAGATTGTATGGCGTGTGCATCAAAAAGTTATCTGAAAGAGTTGGTAGTTCGTATATAATCAAAACTTGACACGAATTTTCATTATGCAATATTTACAATCTTTTACTGCTTTTGATATTTGAAAATTCTTTAGCAAAGTATTTTTACGGTTAATTATTCACAGTCATTTACAGAAGCAAATGATTACTTTTAGAAACATTTATTCACGTATTAAAGTCTACCACCTGTCTAATAAACAAATTTAATTACAAAAATATTCTTTTAAATGAGGGAATTATTTTACAATTTTTAAAAAAAAATTTGTATTCAGTGAATTACAGTAAAAATTACTTTATATTAAACATTTAAACTTTAAATAGGTTTCCAATATAAGAACGTGACCTTTTGAAGCAAGTGTTTTAGTATAATTGAACTATTTAAATACCATAATAAGTACCATAATGATGTATAAAAATTATAAATGATGTTAAATGCTTACTTCATTTAACATCATTTGAGATTACTTTCAAGAGCTTTGCATAATTGAGACTAAGTTTTTTATTTATAAACACTTTAAAGCAGAATGTATTGTTTCCAATTATTATAAGAAATTTACTTATTCCAAAATTCAGTCCAGTAGCAAAATTAGATGACTATCATCTTACATACGAGTGAAAATATCAGCAACCACCCAGCAATTATTTTCGGATTTATAAGAAGAAAGATTTTAATAAATAAATTTTTAGAAGTAGTCTGTCTATAAAATGTAACACATTTTTTCGAATCGATGAGATAAAATATTTAACAAGAAATCACTAACATGCAATTGTTTGTTCTGATGCCATAAAGTTCACAAATTTTGCATATAAATAGGTATGTAATGCAGTGAACTGTTAACAATAAGAATATTATACATACAGTCTAAAGCAGCGGTCGTTAACCCTTAGAACTTCACGGACTACTACATGTATAATTTTATATTTTGCGAACCATTAATATGAATTAAACAAATTAAATACATTTATACAATAATAATGAGCAAGCTACACATACTTCATTCACACTGAAATTACATGAAAAGTACAAAAATCCTACCTTCTTGTACAGAAAGATTCACATTTCCATATCAGTGAAAAGGAACGTCACGTAAAGCAAGAACAAATTGACTAACGCAAAGCAATATCAATAAACTGATAGTGTTATGCCGCCAATTTTTAATTCTTGTAAACATAATAATCCTCGCTTACTCAGCAATGGCGCCATCGATGAACAGTTAGACAGAAGAAAAACGGAAACTTCTAGCGATGCAATTATAAACAATTTAAACAAAACACATTTTATAACAAACAAGAATGCAATATGCATTATTGCATTCTTGCTTATAATTCCATCAAGTTCCATCCACAAAAATCCATCAAATTGCTTACTGACAAGGAGGAAAATTGTGTTATTAACGACTACAATAACATATGTTTGTAATTCAAAAGGAAAGAGAATTTAAGTTCGCGCTAATATTGATAACAGCGGTATATCCATGGATGCTAACTCTCACTTAACATAACAAATGCCGCTAGATACGCCTGCAAAAGTATATAAAAAAAATCGCTAAAGAAGGAATTTCGCAAAAATTAGTAGTCAAAAATTTAAAAAAAGTATAATCCATTCCATAACTCCATATCAAGTTTTGTTACTCGTAATTTTTTAAACTAAATATTCATAAAAATATAAATAATGTCCTAATTTTTCTTCGAAACAGCAAAAAGTTATCACGGACCACAGCCTGGCGACCGCTGCTCTAAAGTATCTTCTATACGTCTTTCCAGGAACCATTCAAAAGCGCGCATAATAGAAATTTATGCGTTATTATTTAAATTTGATAATGCGATAGTTATAGTTTGGCTACAGAATTTTAATTATGTTGCTCTGTTACAATTATACCACTTCTATTATACAGATTTGTTTTATCTTCATGTTTTTAATTTGTTTATAATGCAATCTATATTTTATGAAAATGCATTTCACTTTTAAATTCATACAAAGTTAACCGTATAATAGTGAACATGAAAATAAGAACAGCTTTATTTTATTTACTCGTTTGGAGTTAGTAATACGCTTTTCTAAGAAGATCTTAATAAACCATGCAGATATTTCTCCTAATGAAAAATGCTTTTGGGTGTCAAGTGACATTTATTTAACTTTGAAACTTTAACCGAGCACTAACAGATTTAACCGAGCATAACAGCCCAAACTATAATCCAGTTTAAATAAGCTTACCGTATAGAATAAAAATGAAACTTTTTCCATCAACAAATCTTTTCAATGGACAAAAAAGCACAATAAAAGTTTTAAATAATACGTTTACCTCACGAAAGTACGTTCACGGTAATTAATGTCGATATTTGTCATAAATACAATATGGAATCTTCTTTAATTTAAAGATACGTATCAAAATGCGATTTTATATTCTGAGTTTGATGGTAACTAGAGTCTGAGGAAGCAAGTTCTACTCTTTCTTCGTATATGCTGTTGTTATGTAAATTCTTATGTATTTTTTTATTTTTGTTGTATATAATTATTGCATGTTATTTTACTGTGCATAATGTATTCTTAGTTATTATAATATTTTACTGTGTTTAACGAATTTGTATTGAGCTTATTTTAAAATTGATAATATTTAATATTTAATATTGTTAAACTTTACGGCAAAGCTCCCTTTAAGTTTGGCAGAATTGTGTTACAGTTAAAAGGGCGCGGGTGTATTTCCATTTCTCACGATTCGGCTTCAGCCCACCAGCGGCCGAGCGGTAAAGTCGCTGAACATTGGTAGTTAGGTCCGAGGTTCGAATCCCGCGAACGGGCTGGCTGCATGGGTGTTTTCGTGGTTTTCCCCATGTGTAACGTGTTTCCCTTAGAAAGTCCTCCACGAAGGCATCCCTCCCCTTAGGCAGATAGCCCTAGTGTGCTTTGCCATAATTAAATACACCAACACGATTCGGCTTCCTTGGAGGTTAGAGGTCACTGTCCAGCTGCATTTCCCCCTTTTTTCGCAGGGGTTGAAAACATGTGTTTTTCTCGTTCAAAGGCGAATAGTTCTAAGGGGCAGCGATTTTTTGACAGAGTTATAGGTTGGAAACATTCTTCTGTTGCGTGGGAAAGAAAGGGTCTGTCTTCTTGTAGAAAGTTCTGAATTTCTGAGAATTTCAATAGCTATTTATTACCTTTCTTTTAATTGGCGAAAGGGAGTCCAAGTTTCCTTAAGATTGGCTAAATTTTTTTAGTGTAGTTTGAACCAATATTAATTTTGAGGCGTTTCTTGGAGAGTGTAAACCGAGGTTTCTTAAGCCGTTGCACGGAAGGCAGGGGATCTTTTTGGACTTGAAAAAAAAAAGCGATTTTTAGAGAAGACTTTTAAGAGGGTTTTTGGAGCCTTAGGGGTTTGCTACTTGGACGGCGGCCCCTACGGGGTCGGCCGCGGTCAGTGAGGTGCTGAGATGGTGCGGAGGAAAAACGCGGCGGTTCTTCGGTGGTCGACCGCGGTATACAGTTAAGTTTTTATCTCCGAGATTTCTGGGTACGGAGGGTCCGAGACAGTGTGGGTGCTCAACATGTTTGACGGCGGCGATTCTTGTGGCCTATTATTTTCAATTTCGTCGCTGAGATTTCTTTTTCCCATTTGTAGAACAGTCTGAACTTCTCGTTCGTGCTGGAGTATCTATTTTGCTTTAGAAAAGATGGAAATATGGAAAGTCGTCATCGCCTGAGGTCTGCTTTGGTCTTTTGTCTCCAGTTTCGACCTCGTTCTCTTATCTTCAGTGAAACTTCGAAAACGGGAAGATGATTGAGTGAAAGTGCTGCTTAACGGAGGAATTTGAAAACTTTAAACTGGAACTATGAAAAGGCTCCGGTTCCGGAAAACAACGATGAAGATTTGGCAGTTATTGTTTCGGGATTTGAAATTTAGATCGGGGCAGCTCCCTGAGTCTCTCAAAGGTGGTACGCCGATTTCGTGAGTGACTTTTTAATTTTCATTGGTGTTTTATTTTGATGCATAATCCTTTTAAATTTGGAAATGTTTAATACTAAAGCAAGAGTTGTCATGTTAAGTAGATAAAAATTGAATATTTTTACCAAATTTCTAGCTGAGAAAGTAATTTTTTATTTAATGTTTAATAGTCAGAAGTTAATTGAACTAATTGGAGGAAGTGAATCTTTGTTTTAATGTTTAAGTGCTATGTTCAATATGATTTATTCTAAATTAGTCTTTTTAAATGAGTTTAATCATCTTGAGTTCCTGTTTAAATGATTAAGAATTGTGACGTGTTTCACTATGATTTTTGTATTAATGGATTAATGTTAAATATGAGATTGATATGAAAAAAAAAACTATGAGTAACTTTAAAAGATTTTGTAGGGGTAGTCTGGCCAGCTATCTTAAATTATAATGTGTGGAAATTGTCAATAAATGTGTTTATTATCTTTATTATTGTATGTTTTTTTTTTTTTTTTTTTTGTATTAATTGTGGTCTACTGTAGGTCACCCATGTGATCCTTACGGAAACATGGTTTATCAACCGAACCTGGGTAATTACCTAATTATATTGCGGTAGTAGAAATCAAATCAAAAAAATCAAATTTAGTGTTGGTGACTATACGATCTGTTTACAGAATTTATTTTGATTATGTTGAGTAAACTTCTTAATTGTGAGTTTATCTTTCCCCGGTGTTTGAAGAGATCTGTGTGGTATTTGAAATGTTAAAGGTTTAAGGCTATCTCTAGATTTTGTACTGAAATTTATGTGTTTCCAGGTTGGAGATATAAATTAGTTTTAATTTAGTGAGAGATAGCCTGTTAAAGATTTTGTTATGGAAGTGCATAATTAATTGTGATTCTACCAAAACACCAGGGAGGATATCTTTCTTTGATGTCTTTTAGGATTTAAAAGTTTTGATTACTGAGTACAGAGTTTAGTAGTTAGTTTTTTTTTTTTTTTTTTTGTCGCGGCACCAAGCAGTCAGTTTTAAAGAGATGAGTTTATTTTAAAGTTAAATTATTTCTTTTTCTATATAACACTGTATAAGGAATTAAAACCTTCACACGGAAATTTCTTGATATTAAGGCATCATTTGCATTTTATAAATTTTGTTTTTCAAATTAGATTAGATAACGATTTTTTAATTTGACTTATATATATGAGTATAAAAACTATTGTATATCAGTATATATAAAAGAAATTGTTTGTAAACTGGTTTATAATTTAAGAGATTGTCCTGTTGGAAACTCACATATATAGGCCTGTAATAAAAATTATTATCAGACCATGAAGCAAATAAAAATATGGTAGAAGAAAAAGTTAGAAAAAGCAGTGAAATATAGATGAAAAAAAAATCTGTTGATAACAGAATTTGTCTATCATGCGCTATCGCATCAGACGGGAGGAGAGGCAACGTATAGCATATAATCATATAATCAATCATTGCCGCTCACATTTCGGGACGTACAGTTTGATGATTGTGTAGCTTAACTAATAAACATTAATAGATTAAATAATTCTATACAATGCTGAGCTTCTTCTATACTTCTTCTATGCGAATTTTAAAAATAACGACAAATTGAAGAAGTCATGTGGAAGAAAATTTAGATGAAAAATTGCGAGTGAATTGTGCAGCTATGAGTACTTCAAAACAGCTGTAAATTTTTGAATTATAAAAAGAGCTGTAAATATGTAAGTAAAAATATTTGAATCAAACCAACGAAGCCTTTGTATTCTATTTAGGAAAATGATTTAATAATCATCTTTGCCATATAACTGGGTGTTGGAAAAACGCACATATTTAATACTTACATATAATGAAATTAAAATATTTCATAGAGGTGAAAATGCACTTTAAACCAGTACTTTGATGGACTAAATGTTGTGAAAGAATATTGTTATATGTAGTAAGGGAATAATCTTATTTACATTGGATAATACGTGGAGTTTTAGCGAAAAGTCGTTTACAAATTTCAAATATTATTTCCCTACCCCATAATTAAGAATTTCTTGTCGAGTTTATTGGTGCATGCTTATTGTAATAGTCGATTATTATTTTATAATTTTAAAAAATTAATATCATAGTTAATAAGCTGTATAGTTTTCAGAAATTACGTAACACATTTCAGTTCTGAGGTATTATTATTTATAATGAATGATCATGCTCACACAAAAGAAGTACCATTCCTGGTGAAGCGAGATAAGTTTAGAGGGTTTGAATATCTCCTTTAAACATAAGTGCAAATGAAATTCTCTCGTTCGAAATAATTTCACTAAGAGCACGCTGCTTTCTAAGACCTTTGAGTATCATTATCATAAAAATAAACTAATATTAGTAAAACTCATTCATTTCCCAAACTCAGTTCCATTCGTGAGATGCTTATTTCGCGTTTAGTAACTTAACTAGCAGATTATTCATTCCATTGCACAGTTCATTCACAGCTTTCTAAATCTAAACAACATGCTTCTTCTAATTAGCTACATATTTCTTCTTTATTTGGGGAGATGGGTAAGTGAAAGCTTTGTTGCCTTAATTAATTTTCTGCTGTTTCTTTCAAGTTACCATTTTATTCTTACTGGCGAATAAAATTCCAAAAGGGTTAATGTAGCTCCACTAATCTGGCGAATTTCCTCATGATAAGAAGCGTGCAAGATCTTAAGCTGTGAGACTAATTTGTTTCGTTTATTGACCTCACTTCAGAAAACGCCGCGGTGCATTACTCCGAAACTCCCTTTTCATTTAATTTGTAGCAAATATATATCGCGTCAGTGGTTTCCTCAATTTGCGAAACTCAGATGCCAGATCTTAGTATTTCTCAGCTTTTATTTTTTACCATCATGAGGGGTGCCAGTATATGAAAATGCAGCATCGTAAATAAAGCTAATGAGGTGATCATTGATCTAGATTGCATACCACAAGCAGCTTAAAAATGATATTTTTTTTTATAAAAGAGCACTTATATATGCATATATATTTTGTATTAAGAATAATCTCTATTTTGAAATAGATAGAATGACAGGGAAGCTACTGTAGTATCAACATCATGCTCTAAAACTATACATTACATACACTTTCTTGTATATAAATAAACATCTGAGAAAATACACCATCCTAAATCCGATCCTGGAAATGGCATCAAGTATCACGATCGGAATCTCAACAACGGACAGTAACGGTCACATAGCTCATTTCATATGCCAGAGAGGTGCAGTTCGAGCTACTTCCAGATACATCATGCGCCGTGTCTTGCATCCTTAGACATCTAAAAGAGATTATCAGTCGTCGATACGTAAGGTGATGCCCAGGCATTGCAAACAACTCGTCACATGGTTACGGAGCGTTAGCAATGTAGGCTGGTCTCATGAAGGAAACTAGTTTGATAATATGAATTTTATTTTCATTGCACTTTATTGATGCTTATGTACGGAGTAAATAGCCTGAAACCTCATTTCCTTGTTGCAAAACTGCTATTTAATACATTAGTCTAAGTGACATTTTGGCCCAAATGTTACGGTTTTGCATTAATTTTTAACATTAAATTAATGATTTAATTAATCTTTCATACGCTTCCTTTCTTCAAACATGCACTTCCGTTCCAGATGATAAAGCAATAAAATGCTAGTTTGACATAGCTCAAATCTCTGCAGAGAAGTTGATTAAATAGGTAGTATTTTCCGTTTTTTTTATAGATTGTTCCCTATACATAACATAGATATCAGCCAGTGACCCCCAGAAATTGATTCAGGAAAGTTTCTCTTCCTTTAAATATACTTCAAGTATTTTGCTTTAAATAGTTAACCAGTCTCCAGAAGAAAAACAATTATCTGAATTATCTGAGTATATGAGGAAAAGTGAAAAACTTTGCAGCTGAAAGTATAAATTTTTAAAGTGAATATTATTGTAACTCAGGGTGATATTATTGGAGGATTACTATGTCTTATTTGTTATTTCTCCGAGAAATGCTATTGAGAAGTGTGTTTATCTGATTGAAGCTAAATGTATTTTTGGTAAATGAAATTAACAAGCTGATATGATCTGCACTTAACCTGTTACTCTGTGTAACTACATGCTGAAATTAAAGATATTGTCTCACTTCTGACTCTTAAATGCACAATTTATAACTCAGTTAAAGCATTAAAGTAAACACATTTTAGATAACGATATTATAAGCGAAAGAAATGCAATTTGAATCAAGTTTGGGAATATTTATAAGGAACCTAAACTGAAGCTGTATCTATTAGTTACTTAGACTCAAAGCATAAATAAAATAAATAAATAAATTCAATAAAAACTGAAACACTCCTTAACGTTGTTTAAAGTAAAGTAACTGCTCGAAAATCTTTTAATTTTTTTATAAATTTGGTAAAATTTAAATTCTACTAAGAAATAAATTAAAAGTATTTCATAAATAAGGGTGATGAAAATAACGGATGAATTTTCAGATGTGTATTTCTATTTCATGTTCAGAGTTATGAAGATGAATTTTTCATTCAATGAATCTGAAATACCTTAAAAAGCATTTCTGATAATAAACATGTGATGCAAATCGTGTGTGATTTCTCCTAAAATCTCAGAGAGAACTGAGATTTAGAAGCGTAATTCATTTTAACAACACAAAATTTTTCCTGTTAATGTTAAATTTAATTTAAACTTAAATATCATGCACGGCCTGAATTTGGCAAAATGGTCTGATGAAATGCAATGACTAGCAAATAATCTAAAATTTCTTCTCTTGTAGATAAGATATTATAGTACTTTTATTTTATCATTTTAAATTTTTGCTATATATACTTAACTACTTATTTCAATTACTAATGCTTAAACGATTTAACAGCGTTAAGAAAGTTACTTATTTCAATTACTAATCTAGCTGTGGACTTAAAAACAAATAAAATAAATATAAAAATAAATATGAGGAATGATGCTTTCTTTATCACTTACTGGCATTATACCAATTTTTCAGAAACAATTGCTTCGCCATAAGTAAAATCAGAATGTATGCGCAGATGTATATATTCCAGTTAAAATATAGCTCTGTTTTTCGAATTGTTTTGTAAATTATAACGAGCAATAAAAACTTATACAAGCTATATATATATTTTTATGATAGCTTTTAAATCAAACTTTTATTTATAATTATTGTTGCTTTTTTGTTCTAGTTTTGTAATTCTTGAAAAGTGTACCTTTATTTGCAAGAGTATTTAAATATAAGTATTTATATTAAAAATTCCTAATAATAAATTAGACATCAGTTTCTCAGAATGCATAAGAAGGAAACTTAAAAAAATTATCCAACTAATGCGTTAACACGAATATAATTTTTATGATACATCTTGTCCAAAACACTTCCCTTCCTTTAGAGACACATTTGTAGGGCTGATTCAGGCTTTGAATAGCTCCAAAGAATTTTTCTTAATATGCTTTAAAGTATTAGATGCACTTTTGATGCAATTGCATCATTCGCCTTTTTATTCAGTCAACCACCATTCGACAGGTGAACATGACTTTCGGTTCTTATCACAATATAAAGCTCTTTCCAATCTGATCTCTCAAATACCAGAATGACACTTGAAAAGTATCATAAATTGGGTTTCCTTACTCTGTGAAATGAGACAGCCCATCTAAAATTCTGAACTGAATCTTTTTCGTAATGAAAAATATTTAGAACTCGATATATATAAAGGATTCCCGATTTTGCGAGCCTGAGATTTGGTAGAAAGACTTTCAGACAGCACTGTCAAAATTAAATCATTGATAAGGCAGGCCTTTTGCTTTCGCCTCGTTTTCGCCCAAAAGCTCCTCAATAAGAAGAATGTTTAAAGCCGAAAGAAAGCTTCAGTAGTACAACGAGTTAGAAAATGCTAACCTTCAATCGGAAGAAAATATGGTGTTAACAATTACGTCTTACTTCATTATAAATTTATTGCAAATATTATTATTTATTCAGATATTTGCATAATATCATCGATGCCAGTAGATATCATCTCTTTCCTTGCAGTACCATGCTCTGTTATTTGATAAAAGGGCTTCATTTGCGAATAGAGAGAAAAAGCTGATTGCATAACAACGAAAACGCTACAAATGTGGGACAGCTATGTATAATTACTGGATTTCAAAATGCTGCATTTTAAAAGCGTTGCTCGTACAAAAATAGTCGATACATATAAAAAACCAGGAATTCCCAAATTATGCCTTACAGACTATAAATAATCTATGAGTATTCCGTTGGTTACACGACAATCATTTAAGATGTAGTCGATTTGTCTCCATATCTTGTGTAGTATGGTCCCCCAATCTAAAGCCATACGGCGTTTTTTTTTTTTTTTTTTTTTTTTTTTTTTTTTTTTTTGCTTAAATCTTGGTTACTTTATAGGTGGCAGTATGAATATATCGAACTCCATTACAGATTTGAAACACAATCCCCCAGGACCGACCCGAGAACCTCATATCCTTTTTCTCCTTTTACCAACCTTTCGAGAAGACCTTTTAGATCATAAGCACGTTAAGTGTCTTTATATTTCAAAGACACACACAAGCATTCTTCCCGATTTATAGGCCATAGCCTATACTGAAGGCTATGGCAGCCGGTAATCCAGTGGGGCATATGCAGAGCTTTTGCACTGTGTGAGCGAGACTGCATAATTTATATTTCTTTTCATGTTTCAATTATTATTGCACTTCTGCTGTTTTTAAAAATATAGCGTTTTCAAATCATAAAATGATTTTTGTAACCTTGCATCGTAGGCTTCGAAATGATGATAGAACTGCAGTAAATCTCAGCATTGAAAACAGTTCTCACTTCATCATCATACATGTTTATCACAATACGATATTAGCTGTACAACCTCATTTGATGTTAATAAGCAGCTAGATGAAACTGAGCAACGACATTTGCCTACTGTTTCATAATATTCACAATAAAGTTATCAGTTTGTTTGCTATTTCTTGTATCGAACTTATAGTTCTGGAGTTGAATACTATAAGGTGACAAATATAAAATAATTTGACGGCATTATAAATAGTTATAGAGCAGATAATAATATTTTTAGACAAATTATGAATAATCTTACAGCAATCAGGACGATAGCTTTGTTCGTTAGTTCTCCTAAAATCGTGCAATTTGATATTTAAATGCACCTTTCGTAGTGATAGGAAATCCATACTAAATCTGATAAATGGATTTATTATTCTCCTCAAGGCACTACTTCATTGTTGTCGGGAGAGCAACACCCTAACATTAGATCTTTAAGCAAATGAAAAATATGATTGGTACATTTATTATTTGATTTGTTTCTTGAAGTCCTGACTGACTGTCAACTGGAAGAACGTCACTGGAAGAAACCGACCGTCATCTGGGTAAAGAAGAACCTCCATGCTAAATGATTATTGCAATCTAGCACCCTTTGTTGCCATATGTTTAAGTCCGCCATTGTCGGGGACTACTTAATATGCCTATACCACATGCTTGTTCTCTGGAGCGACAGAGATGAAAGATATTTCCTAGGGAAATCTTGCTAGAATTTTTCTATGAACAACAATTTTATTAAATGTTGTTCCAGCCCCTTTGCTGTCCATCCACCTATTTCAGTGACAGGTTCCTTAATTGTGACATTTGGACATTAGTGGATTAAGTTATTCCAGTTCAGGGTTATCGAACCAATACTGTCTTTATTAATTTTTCTAAATCATTTGAAAGGTCTAGTGTAAGACATGCCGTTAATAATATTAAGGTTCTTGTCCTACGTATGTTCATACCTGTCATAGCCATATGAAGGTTTCCAAAATCTTTGTAATTCCTAGCGCTGGTGATGTCAGGCGTGTATTGTATCGCATGCGTACAATTGTGAATATCTGTGAAATATATATACTTTGCACCACTAACACGCTGTTCTTTTATTTCTCATGTTCTCTGCACATTAGCATATCATGATGGCCTGTCCGATACTATATAGCTCACTCATGTTGCATAGCTTACGTATGCACGTAGGTGTAAGTAGCTTAAAAACTTAGTGGATTAAACGTTGATCCTGCATAGCTTACGCCTTTACGTAGGCGTGTGTTGTTTAACGAATCCTGCAGTACTGAAAAGTCCAGTATATGCATCATCACAGAAATGATCAGATGCGCTGGAGAAGAATGCATATGTATTTATATAACGTTCATTATCTCGAGCTTTTGTTGAAGATTTAAATAACTTTTGTGTGAAAAACTCATGTGAAATACTTTAATAATATTGAAAAATTGTTAAAGACGGTGTAAAAAATGTTTCAATTTGCTTTCACGCATTGAATAGAAATTAACTTACTTATTAAAATATAGCCAATTAAAAAAAACAAAGCACTTTGATATTAAAACTAAACAATAAAATTCTATCCTTAATATGAAGTTACGATTTAAAAGCTTGTGGCATGCAATTTGTGTGTAACAGTATCCAAACCAATTTATTAGATCAATCGATTTTTGTGTTATCATCAGTGGTAATTATTAAAATGCATTCTCAGATGTTTAAAAACATGCTCATCATCTGAGTACATCTGAGTACTGCTTTGAGTTTCGAAATACTATGACGTTGCTTCTGGGCTCAAGTGACTTCATTTCAGCTTTAAAAAAAGCATTAAAAAAAAAGAAAAACTTCCATTCTGTTTTAGAATATTCGAAGTATACATATGCTACTGTTTATACTTAGGAAAGAAATAACTTTTATAGACTCTCAAAAGGGTCCAGCATTGCTTTTATGTTCTTATAGAAAGTTTCCTGAACAGCAGCGAAATCGTCCTAAGATATTTCAAGAGCGCTAAAATTTTTTGAAATACTCGAATATGCCTACAAAATGAAAATGACCCTCTTTAAATCCTTTTTGTTCTTAGCTCTGTTTTTCATGCTGTAGAATGTTAAAAGCGTAATGTTTTTCACTGAAATCTTGAACATAAAAATAAATAAAACGAATACACTTAAAATATTTTATAGACATAAGGAATATAAAGTACCATTTTAAAGCACTAGCTATTTCTTTGGTTTGGAAATTGACGAGTCATAAAATTTATACCTCATCATGAAATATTATGCAGTATAATATCGTAAATTTAAATTAAAATTTACTAGTATTTAGCAGATATTTTGTAACACTCTGTTTAGCCCCATGAGTGACATGACATCGTTACCTAATTACAAGATTTTTTGTCAATGTATTAACTCAAAATATTAATTTAAAAATTAATTAAAATTTGTCATATATTAGCTCAATATGTAAAATATTCTGTTTTCTTATTTTATTGAATGATGCGAATGTCAGTTTAAGGAACGGAAGTTTAGAAAACAGATACTAAAATAAATAGTCTTAAATGCTCTTTAAGAGAAGTTTTGTCGATCCAAAAAGCCATGCGAGTCATAGGGATGAAGCTATAATTAAGTTGAATTTCATCCACTTACTGGATAACACTCAAGAAGAAAATTATTTAAATACTGCAAGCAAAACTTCCGTATATTCCGTCGTATAACACTCACTTTTAATACAAAAAATAAGATTGAAATTTACCGATGTGCGTCATGCGCCGGGTATAAAAAGGATAGACTAAAAAATAGGGAAAAATCATCATACAAAAATTAGATTTTTTACGTGTACCTAAATGCTGTAAATTTAAAAGAAATGATATACATTATGAAATTTAAAATTTTCATTATCGGATAACATGAAACGCTCGTCATATTCGTCTTCATCATATGTTATATCTTCAAACACATCAGCGAATTCTGCTTCATCTTCGCCATTATTTCTACTCTGATCCATAAATAAATAACATCATCCATTCCAACTTTCGCTAACACCAAATATCCTTGGTGCAGTACGATTTCCACTTTCCTTCGCAAACTGAATGATTCTGCATTTGAAACCAGCACTGTGTTGTTTCGTTCGGCAAGAGCCCTATCGGCTACGAAAAGGAACCCTAAATAAACTGTATTTCAGTTAAAGCAAATGCGATTTACTAAAGCCTTCGAGTTTCACATCAAAATCCCGGCTTCAAATAACTACAAGAAAAAAAGAAAAAAGAGAAAACATCTGACTCATAATTCCTCGAATTCATTCGAGTCGGAACGGCAGTCTAAGTCCAAATTCTGTCCCTCTTTTCTCGAAAGCCTAGAATAACATTCTTGTACACACCTGCATTGAATAAAACCCATTCTCTGTGCAGAATTATTTACTCTCTCAAGCATTTCCTTAAACACGTGTATCGTTGTTTTTATCGCCTGTCAATTCAAGATACCGTTGCTCGGACACCTGGGAAAAATTTTACAATGAATGACTTCGAAAGATAAGAGCATCACACATGTATTTTGGGTGCGCGTTATACAGAGAATATACCTAAAATTAATAAATATAGTCTGACATTATAGTTGTGCGTTATACACCGGTGAGCGTTATACGCCGGAATATACGGTACATCAAGTAAAACTGTAACTTCTGTTTGCGATCGAATTATCTTAACTGGTTGACGAGTTATCATACTTAACGTTGTAGAGACATTAGGTATTTTTTTGGAAGCAGGAAAGATGAAAAATTAGCAACGCCCTCGCCGGGAATCGAATCACGGACCTCTGGAATATGCGCCCAACGTGCAGACCACCCCACCACGAAGTCATGCTAGGAAGAAATATGAGGCAAGAAGGGCTGAACAGAGTTTAACTTAAATTTAACACTTAGTAAAATTTTAGAATAATTGCCATCAGATCGCATCGGTTGAAGTTATGCGAAATTGTCTGCTAGCTTCAATAGTTCAGAAGTAGAGTAATTTGCGGATTTGGAAAGGAAATTACATGAAATAATTTTTATTCGCTGATAAAGCATTCATAAAAAAATCACTAATTTTGTTGGGAAATCTCGGTTTCATGTATTGAACGCCAGCTTTCATAACATATGCCGCGGGCGAGAACATTGCGAAGAAACCTCTACTCGAAGGGAAACAATATAATGCAGAGCATTGAGACAGAAAAGGGAAACAAGGCTTAAACACAGCAGTTTTAAAGCATTGGGTGTATAAAACCTTGTGATAATCAATAAAGAGTTATGAAACTTCCCAATTCTGAAGCATCGACTTCCATAACATCGAGGTGAAAAATAAAGCAGCTTCGAAAACATCAAAATTTTAAAATATTCAAATATGAGTTTCCTGGTGCGGTATACTTGTGATTTATTTTTATAAGCATTTGTGAGTGATGCATCTTATTACACGAGTGTGACCTCATACACAATTAACCTTTTTTTCCAATATTTCTTATACTATATTTTCTCAAGTAAAACGATTAATATGTTTTCACAAGAAGGGTAAATAAAATTACGACTTTTAATAACTAACTAATAGGGGGATCGGAAAGTAATGTCGCTTTCTTACATTAAATTCAAACGAATAAATTTGTAACAAGTTTTTATTTTTAATTAATAATATAATCACCCTCGTTATCAGCAACTTTTGCCATCTAGTATGCCGATTTCAATCCCAGACCGATAAAAATCAATTGGTTTTTGAGTAAAATGTCTCGATATAGTGTGATAGAATGTCTCGATATAGAGTGGTAGAAACTTACATACAAAAGAGAGGAATATCCAAAATTTAGAAAACTTATTACGAGGATATTTTGAAATGGAAAACATTTATATTAAGCCTAAGAAAAATTTAAAAGTTGATTACTGAATTTAAGTTGAAGCTTTTAATCAGTACAGAAATTTTTATATTGCCTCTTAAGCAGTTAAATTTAACTCTTCTTTACAAAAATATTATTCAAATAGCTAATAGTACTTAAAGTGCAGCGCTGGAAAGAATCCACATTTTTTGGACAAATGTTAAGTAATTTAAAATTTAATTTAATAAAACTTGTATGTTTGTTTCGAATTTTTCTAAAAATAATAATTAAAGGAACGAACGATAACGATTTGTTTAAGATAAGTTAAACATGGAGGAAAACAGAAGGAAATGAAAGACTTCTGAATCTTTTGTAAAGAAATATACAAATTCCTCTAACATGAGCATATATAACAATTCTCATTTTATTTGCAATAGCTTTCTTCTTTACTTTCCTATCGAAGAGATAAATCTTACAGAATTCGGAATTAATACTTAAATACTGCGCCCAACAATGGATATGTCTTGGTTTAAAATAATATATTAAGTAAAGTGATCAGCTCATATTCTTACACATTGCATATTTATTATGAATAGTTATAGATTAATAAAAGTTTACATTTATAAGTATCCAACTTTTGTTTTCTGTTAGCATATTAATAGTTTATTTATAACATCTCGAAAACTATTTAGACATTTTATTGCTAACTGTTCTCATTTTTCTGCTTAACCTTTTAAGTACTGAAGTCACTATCTTTCAGCCGCGAATTTGAAATTCAAATTTTAAGAATAATAGACTGATATTTGATAAGTTATGGTGAACGTCAAACGACGCATTAAATGTAATAGTATATTAAAGAATGAAGGTTGCGTGATTCAAACTAATATCTATGAAATCGTATTAAGAAAAAAAAAAAAAAAAAGAGAGAAATTATACTCTGCAATCAATGGCCCCCATTAAAAGGACGTTTGGAGTTTTAAATAGCAGAAGTACAAAGATTTAAAAAGATGACTTAGCCTGTGCTAAACTTCTTGTTTTATATGGGTAAAATAGAAATATGAGCTATTACAATCTGTTAAAAGAACGAAAGATTACAATGAGATTTTCCAGCTATACTAAAAATCAGAAAGCGTACAGCAGAGACACTTTAAAAAAACAGAGGAGCTCTATGAACATAATTAGAAATGTATTCATACACAACCACGACGCCATATATAACCATACTAACCACGACGGGTCAATATGAATAAAAGAGAAACTTACCAGCATGCATCCACTTATAGCGAGAAGATAATCTTTGGGTAGACCTTCAGCATAGAAATACTGAAAAAAAGAATCAGTATTTTAGAATAATAGAAATAATATACACAAGTAGAAGCAGAATTCGTATTTAGTATTTGAGATTATGAAAAGAAGATAACAATTTTAATGAATTTTATACCTTTCTGATAAAAAATATTTCACTCTTTATCCTTCGTAGAACACTTTAGATAAATAAAATTTTGATTCCATGCGCTACATAAATTTTCCTTCCTAATAAAGAAATGGATTACTATTTATTTCTTCTTAAAATATTTCAACAAAGGTGTGTCATTTATTACCAAGATTGCTTAAGAAATACTTTTGAGATAAAGAATCTAGAAAGAAGTGGATATAATTCTATTTTGAAAGCACAGTGCCTTCCCTAAGTACGTGCGCATCGTCTTTAAAATAACTAATCAGATTCATTCCTTTATAGAAGGCAAGGTGAGAAAGCGAAAAGAAACTTTTATAGAAGCCGTTTAATCACCCCATTCTGAAGCATTCTGGAAAGTGCCTCCTTTAAATTTATTAAAGAATGTTTACTTTTCTGCAGGTTGAGAATTAAAAACAGACGAAGAAGATTGTTCACTTTATCTTTTCAGAAAGAAGTACAACGTTTTCAGTTCCAGATTTTTAAGTACTCGTGGATATAAAAACCTTCTTCAAAAATAAAAGTAAAAATGAATTAGGTTTTTAGCATCAACTAAGATTTTCTTTTCTTCTTTGAATCGATCTTTCTTATTAAGATACCTTTAAAACTTCGAAAGAATAATTTTTTTTTGCGTTGTTCGGTGGCTCATCTTTGCTATAGACAGACTTGCACGAATTTACCTCATTTAGGGCTTACAACATTTTATGTGTATTGTTAAATATGCTTTACAGCGGAAACTTGATAATCTACTGTTTTTCAAGGGGGGAAAGCAAAAATGTTGAATGCGAGAAAACAGTTATTCGAAGAAACTATTATACATAAAAATACCACACTGCAAATAAATAACATTTATTAGTTTTGGCATGAACACACAGTGTTAAAAAATTAATTTTTAAACGAAAATCTATAATAATAAAAGCAAGTGTAATGTGTCTGTCTGTCTGTCTGACCGAGCTCTCCAGCCAAATCTATCGCACGCAGGGACCTGGAATTTTTTATACGGAAGCACAAAGGGGCTGGCCACCAGACCTCGAAGCCCGATTTTCGATTTTTGAATTAGAAAAATTTAAAAAAAATTATTTATAATTAATTAATCACGGTTTTTTTGACTCACTGATATTATTATTTGTTTTCAAATAACGTTCGATTGTAACAATTGATTTCTTTATTCTAGCGTTAGTTTGCTGTTTTGACGATACATTAAATCGATTAATTACAATTCATTTCTTTTTTGTAGCTTGTGGGGGGGGAAGAGAGAGAGACAGTCTACATGTCCTACACTACTATTCCTGCGCTATTCACTTATCTGCATTTTCTAAATGCACGGGCAACGCCGGGCGGGTACACCTAGTGATTAATAAAATTACCCTATAATTGTTAGTGTTTTGAGACTTAAAATGGTTTCACCATTCGTTTATACCATTTTATACCCATAAAACCCTCTTATCATTCCTGAAGCTTCGCAAATCTCTGTGAATATTGATACAATCGCATTTTTGCTTTCCTCTTACATTCTCCCATACGCTTTCTAGATACAAACTGAAAACTAACCCTGAAATCTTTAAAAACTAACTGGAACAAGATGAAGAAAGTAACAGAAATAACTTTATCAAAGCTTTATTCCCGATAAAAAAAAAAGTAGCGGAAGATTCATACAGGAAAGAACACTTCAAGACTCTACTGTTCTTTAAAAACTTCTTTGTATTGCTTCGTTAAATCTATTTATGAACATATCTATGTAGAATCTTGGGTGTTTAAGTGTAATTTAACAAAAGTTCTTGATAATTCAGATTTTCAAGTAAAATAATTTTTCACTCTGTTCAATTTCATTTAATAATTTCATTTTGTATATTTGATAACACAGGAGTAAACTATCTTTTAGTTTTCTTATAATTTTATAAGTGTTTAGTTTTGAGGTTGCAATTATTTTAAACATAATTTAGAAATTAATTTCCTTAAACAACTTAACATTATTGTATTGCCTTTTTATTTGGTAGTAAGAAAATAAATAAAAATTATAACAAAGAAGCTATAAAAGAAGAGAGAAGTTCATTAGTATTATCATTATAAGTTCATTTTTGAACCTCAAGATGATTTATATTTTGAGCGATTAGTTGTAATTATTTTTGGGCTTTTTTGTAGATTCTAGACATTATTAGCATGAGTACATATTTTTAATTTCGAAAATATGTGATTTGAATACTATTTAGCATATAATTTTAAGTTCCGAGAAAATGAGACATTTTTATTTAAAAAGTTACTACTGCTCAAATTTTTGAATTTTTCGGTCGTTGCTTTAAAGGTAACTCATGTAACCAAAAACATAAATATATTTCTGATCAAATTCACAACTAATGGCTTCTTGAAAGTGACTTCTTCTTGAATGCTTGAAACCATAGAGACATTAAGTATTTTTTTTGGGAGCAGGCAAGATGAAAAATTAGCAAAGCTTTCGCCGAGAATCGAAACACGGACCTCTCAATTACGCGCTGAGCGTGCAGACAACTACACCACGAAGGCTCGCTAAGAAGGTAGGAGAAATATCTTCGAAAATATGTGAAATATAAAAATAAAATGTATTGTTATTTTTATTATTACATTTTAAATTTATGTAAAATCCTTACATAAATTTAAAATGTAATAATAAAAATAACATCAAATCCCAAATAAAGAAAATGTTCCTGAAACAACTTATTAACATAGAATAATGTATAATGTAATAATAAAAATAACATCAAATCCCAAATAAAGAAAATGTTCCTGAAACAACTTATTAACATAGAACAGATTAAAAGTAGCATTCTTATGTACGTATACTTTAGAATAAAAAAAATTACTTTTTATTTAAATGTTTAATTACGGATATACACTCATCCTGTTTTTATGTTGTTCATGAAGTCTTTTAAACTGTCCCCTTTTGTATTGCTACTGAATAAAAAATTAAAAATGCTCTTTAGTATGTTAAATTTCAATACATATGAGATTTCATGGCATACTTTAGAATAAAAAAAAATTACTTTTTATTTAAATGTTTAATTACGGATATACACTCATCCTGTTTTTATGTTGTTCATGAAGTCTTTTAAACCGTCCCCTTTTGTATTGCTACTGAATGAAAAATTAAAAATGCTCTTTAGTATGTTAAATTTCAATACATATGAGATTTCATGGCATACTTTAGAATAAAAAAAAATTACTTTTTATTTAAATGTTTAATTACGGATATACACTCATCCTGTTTTTATGTTGTTCATGAAGTCTTTTAAACTGTCCCCTTTTGTATTGCTACTGAATAAAAAATTAAAAATGCTCTTTAGTATGTTAAATTTCAATACATATGAGATTTCATGGCATACTTTAGAATAAAAAAAAATTACTTTTTATTTAAATGTTTAATTACGGATATACACTCATCCTGTTTTTATGTTGTTCATGAAGTCTTTTAAACCGTCCCCTTTTGTATTGCTACTGAATAAAAAATTAAAAATGCTCTTTAGTATGTTAAATTTCAATACATATGAGATTTCATGGCAACAATTGCAAATTGTAGATAATGATTTCAAGTAGAATGGCTCAGTTTATTTGATGAGGCAATATAAACCTGATTTTTTTAAATAAAGGGAGCTTTTTTGGTCTGCAATCGAGCTGATATAAGCTTCAATTTTGTCAGTGTTTTAGAGTACACATATTCGCTTTTGTTCTACATAAACTAACGAACCTAAAAATTTGAAAACTCATTCTTAGGACAAATATAGAGACTGCTATTATAGTATTAAGGAAAAATATTTTACTTTATATGCATTTTAATATTTCCATTTGAGAACCATGCTTTGTTAATAGAATTACTTCATTTTACAATTTTTTCAAACAAAGAGACTTTTGTGTTTTTGCATTCGGACGCTTTTGATGCACTAGAGCGTTATATGTTTTGTTTTTATTCATTTATGAAAAATTATTGTTTTTATTACTTTTTCAGTTGTAGAGCTTCCAGAGTTATTGATTTTCGAAGAAAGTATTTAAAATTTCCATCATATGTTTTTCAAATTTTTTCATGTTCCTTTATTTGAAAAATGTTTGAATCCAGAAAGATGTACAGTATAAACATTCTAATCAAATTAGCACCACATTTCTTAAATGCATATTCTTATAGTACACTAAACCTTTAGTTCTTAGAACTCTCAGGGCCGCATATCTCGCGAATAGGGATTGTCTGCCTTCTTAGCAAATATTTCAGAAATTACAAGTATTAAAAGTATCACTAATGCACGTTATAAACATAAGATATGTAGTAAATGGAATTTTGTTTGATACTTATTTGAAATAAGCCCTCGATTTTCGCTTATTGGGAATTGTAATTGGTTTGAAAGAATTGTAACTGGTTTTGAGTTTCACTATTGAGAAGTAGTTAAGACGTAAACGCAAGTAAAGCAAACACTGAATTTAGGTTATCGAAAATAAATGCTATTATAATCAATTATAACTTGAGCACAGTGCAACGGAAAGTTTTTCGATTTTTACTTGAAAGTCGCCTTCAACATTTTATTATAAGGCAAAAGAATTATGACTAGCGTTTAATATATAGTCTTTAGAAAAACAGGTAAATTTGAAGCAACTAAAAGAAAGATCACTGTTAGAATACTGAATACAAATGCCCTTATATTCCTCATTACCTGAAAACTAAAGTATTTCTAAAACAAGTCAATGAAGAAGACTGTTTGCGTTGTAAAATTACCTTGCTTTTAGTGCTGTATTAACGCAATGTTTGTTACATTAATTCCGAGTGCAGGTCTTAAGTAGTCTGTCGCTATTTTGCTACCTATAGATCACATAAGAGCTTCCAAAATTATGTTAGCAAGTTATCATTTTCACTGGAAAATATGATTTTAAGAATACAATGCCGAAATATTTGAAAAAAAAACAAAGCTATGCGACTTGCGAAACTAAATTTAATAACAGGCTATGTCTTTGCAATTTACGAAGTCAATGTTCGATCGACAAGAAAAGGCAGCTAGACCATGGTTTGCAGTAGACTAGAATTTTTAGTACAAAATCAACCATCATATAATTGACTCTTTAAGTTCATTGGCTCAAATAGCTCCCAAGAAACTTTACTCACACGCTAGTCTCTTCTGTCAGTAGTAAAAAAAATATTCTGCTATTTCTATAGTAGCATGGGTTCATATAGAGAATCTCCGTATTTCGGTTAGACGTAACTTAAGTCTTAATAAATGCTAGTGAGCTACTAAGATGGTAGGCGTGCATAGCAAAGTTTGCAGACTAAAACGTAACTGTTTAAATAACTAATAACAGAGAGTAAAATAATTTTTGCTCAAATTTATTATTTGTTCTCAGATTTAAATGTGAAAAAAGAAGTATGAACACAGGCGTCAGACCGAGTATAAAGGAATTTTAAATGAAATAGGGTGACTGCTCAGTTTATCAAAAGTCCACTAATAACGTCATAAAGGTAGGATAGTTTTCTATTCTATTACTTAACACGTTTCCTGGCAGGTATGGAGTTTAATATTTGGTGCAGAGTACCTTAGACTCAATGATAAGTTGTGAGATGCATGTTATTAAGTAGTAAGTTTCACGATCCTATTAAATACAAGTTGATTTGAAGGGTGTAATTACTTCAAAGGAATCGCTGATTGAAAAAATATCTTTCCGTGCATTTACAGCATCATTACGGTGTTCATATTCAATCTAAAATTTTGAAGTTTATACTATGTTATAAGAAATACGATTTTAAGCAAATATGAAAATTCATTGAGGAAAAGAAGACTTAACGCATAATTTCTGTGAGCTGCAGACTAGTTTTATAACACAACATGAATATTATTTTATACCGAATTGGTAATAATTACATTTTAGGAAGTATACAATAGATTTATAGGGCGTGGAGTATCTAACAAAATTCTACAGTGACTCTAAATGTCACGTCTAAATTATTTAGACATGTGGTTCAGTGATATTTCTAGCTAAATCATTGTTTAATATGGGTTAAAATGAACTTATTAGAATACCAAATTAATTAATCTAATCTAGAATCTATTTAAAATCTCATCTGCAGCAATCAAGCTGAATCAAACAAATCAAGAGCAAGTTCCAAGTTCACACTGCTGCCACTTATCGCTCGGTAAAGCATTGCGCTTCTACTGATTTTCGAGTTGCTAATCAAAGACAGAGATAAGTGTCTATTCAGATTGGTACGGAAAGCAAACACTAATGCGTAACCTGAACTTTTATAAGAACCATAAATAGTGCCACTCTAGGCATTTATTGGAGAAGTTCTATTGATGCCAGTTACGAAACTGATGAGGTATACGAAAAATTCTCTGTATAGGTTGTAACACATATCTATCTTATTCACATTCTAGCTAGCTCTAATACAAAGTACTTAAGCGTTAAGTGATACTATTGCTTAAATTCTTCGATGATATTTTACCACTAATATAATTACTTTATAGTAAGTGAAATATATAATCACTTCTAATAGAGGCTACAAAAATCTGAACTTAACCAAATCTACCGTAGGATTTTAATCTTACTCTAAGCAGCGGCTATTTCCAAGTAGCACGGCAACGTTGTAACGACGTTGCGCTAACTGTTCGCGAGTGCGTTGCAAAAAAGTTGCAATATGTCGTCTTTAAGACGCCCTGTTCGCGAAACTCCACTGTTTTGCAACCGTTGCAAAGACATCGTCTTTATTACGTCTTTGCAGATGAGGTTTTTGTCGCATAGTCGTCGTTATTGCGCCTTTCGCAGGTGATATTTTGGTTGTGAAAGCATCATATCACGACGTCTTAACGACGCCTAAATGTTCGCAAAATTCCACCTTTTTGCAACAGTTGTGAAAATGTCGTTATTATGTAGTTTTGTAACATATTGATTTGTGCAGAAAAATAAGCTTAATAATTAATATACTTTTCTTCTTTTTTAAAATTTTGTATTTTTTGTATTTTTCTAAAGTTTGAATATTTTATCATTTCCTGAAAACCAGAAGATAATACAATTTTTTCTCTTTACACTAAATATGCATAATTAATAATAGCTTTAATTATTTTCAGTACTTTAAACTATATTTTTTAAATAACTTAAATTCTAAGATACGATTGTTTAACATTTCATCATTTTTTCCTTAAGTGAGAGTAATTATGAAAGTGTTTATTATAACTATATAACATTAATAGTACGGTTTAAGTAAATAAAACTCAATTAGACATAAATAAAAGTAAAGATATATATGTGGGCAAAAAAAGAGCATTTCTGATAATAGCATATCACATTCATTTCCGGTAAATCTTAGAGACATTGAAAATTGTCTCTGTCATGATAAATTAGGAAGCGGTGCTTAAGGTAACATAATCAGTAATTTACCTGAACTCAAATTTATTCACGTTTTACAGTAGAAAGTTTAACCATTAACTTCTATATTTCCAAGAAATGCAAATTAAAGACTGTATAAAGTAGTTAATAAATATGATCAAAAATACTTCATACAAAAATATTTCACATATTCATATCTAAAATGAAATAATAACCTAACAAACAACATATATGACAGCACTATTTAAGAAGAAACATGAACTAGTAGTGTTTGAAAGTATAAATAGCAGAAGGAAGGTAACAGAACTAAAATTTCCAATTAATAAAAAAATATTTGTGTTTTTTAAATAGTAAGCAATTTAAAGTGCAATAATTATGGATTGCAGTATTTACTAGTAATTCTGATGTTTCTTAGCCCCCTTTATTTCGATTATATGTTAATGTATTTATTTTTTGTTTCTATATCTTTGAATAGTGGTAAATTACAATGATTATTTCATGCACTTTTTCAATACCTTCCTTTTGTTAATGTACAGAAATAATTTAAATAATATAGTATACGATAATAAGCTAAGTACGCTTAAGTAAGCTTTTCGTTAAATAGCATACGATGAAACTTTTTGTTCCTATTTATTATGAATTTCTTAATTATCACAAGCACATAAATAGTAAGCGAAGAAAATACATATACAAAAATTTAATAAAAAATAAAACCTAATTTCCAACATTCATTTATTGAGGTAATCTAATAAACATAGTAATAAACAATAACATACTAATAAACATCTAATAAACATTATTGAGGTAATCTAATAAGAATCAAGAGTATTTAATTGATTTTAAGCTTACTCTTCTTTTAAAATTTCGACCAAAATTACAAATTCTAATACAATGAAATGTTTGTTAAATTAAAAACGCAATATATATATATATATGTCCTGTTTTAATGCGTAGACGAAGGAATCCGGTACTTTAATTTCTGGCCTTCGAAGACACTTTATTGCGTAGTTGGAAGGCTGAATGCATAAACCAAAAACTTTCAGCTATGGCCGTTTCGAAACGTAATTTCAATTGCAGGATAATTCACATCAGATCATCATTCTGTAGATAAGACATTTTTCAATCACAGTTGAGCCATATACACGCGTTTTAAAGTACTATTTTATCTTAAGAAAGTAAGTAGTAGCGGGGATGAGGAACGTCTTGACAGGAGGAAAGCGTAAGCGAAAAAAGGATGTAGTAATTCAGAGACGTAGTTTAGACTTATAGCGCTATTTCTAAGACAGAGAGAGAGGAAGTCCCCAAAGTAAATAAAAGAGGTTATAGCCAATTAAATTTAGAAGTTTGATTTCATATTTTTTATCTTACACACACACACATATATATGTATATGATAAAATTTCAGATTGTGCAGAAAGATGATAATGCTGAAGCTGGCTAATTTTAGTTCAGAAACAGACGGTCATGAACTCCGAAATCACCTTTTATTTAAGTATATATAAAAGAATTATAAAAATACTGAAGCAATGCAAATGCCAAGATAGGATAACAGCTTGAATTTATTAATAATGATGTTTTACAGAAATAGCAAAATGTGGCAATTATTAATGACGTTTTAAGACAGTGGTAAAATCTGTCATCTATGGCATTTTGCAGAAACTTCTGTGTAATCCAAAGCAAAACGTTTGAGGCATTACCTGAAAGACAAACTAAACAATTTTATCTTGCGGGAAATGGCAATAGATCTCAGATTTCGCTGTACACGAGTAAAACGGCTCAATATTGTAATAACAGCGTAAAGGTACTAAAATTGACAATATTTGGCTGTACGAAATTGAAGCGTCAAAGAGTTCATTGTTCGATGACTACTGTTAATCTATGTAAACACACTGTTACGTGCGTACGGGTTCATAATGTAAACCAAAACTAACGTTAGCTTGATGAAATTTGTTCTTCTAAAAACGCTTTAGAGTTATTGGACTTTTCACGCAAAAGTACTGGCTAAATTAATCTGGAAACTCGTAGTTTTTTCGATCTGATACAGTTTTCTCCCTTTCGCCGAAAACTTTCCAGTACCTTCAGTTTCTCGAAATTGCTGGGAAGCATACAGAATAACAGTTAAATACGGATCAGACAAAATGCTCCTAAATGGGCGCTAAGTGTGGTAACAAAACATTAGTTACCAAAACGATCGCTAGCATCGCTCTATCTACTGGCGAGATAACCCTTTACCATTATGTTAGATGAACTTACCCCTTTAACCCTGTTTTTCCGAAATATAATTCCAGTATTTCCGGTTTCCTCCTGAGGCTTTTCAAATAACACTGTACATACAAGAGATATTATAATTTATGTATAATTTCACTAAATTATTTAACAGAAGTACAAAATTCGTAACTATATATATTTAACAACCAAATTTTTCCGTTTATTTAATAATTCGCTTTTATAATAAATTAACACTTCGAAATTTCTTTTTTATGTTTCTTTGAAAAACAACGTTAATATATATATTTTTTTTAAATTTTGGTTTTCATACTTTACGTGCTCGCTACAAATTTGCAGACATCAGAAAAATCTAAAAAATATTACTCCTTTTAGGACTCTTTTTAAATGTTAGAGCTTCCCTTGAACAAAAACAATACTTATTATTTCCTACTTTAAAGTTGTTAAAATTATCATACTGAAATAAAATATGGAATCGTTTACCACTTCTTATTAGCGACGTTTTTGGCATATCATGCATCTCTTTCAATTTAAATTCTTTAATGCCAATAATTCAATGAAAAATTTAGCAACTTAATTAAAAGTATATATCTTTCTATGCTTCTAATGAAATTTTGTTATAGCAACATATTGCAAAGAAATAAATTGCGCATTTGTTCATCCTTATTAATAAATATCTGAAAAATCAAGTTCAACATGGAGTAAAAAGTAAAAGTTTAATTCTATTGGTATTACCGCCACTTTAGACTTCAGTTTTCGATTTTTTGTAAACCTTCCTTCTCGTTAGATGAATAGAACGTACAAAGCTTCTCTACATTTAATTAGTCCAGTCAATAAATCCGTATGTTTCGACTTCAGCCTGGATAGCCCCAGGGAAATGATCAGATAATATCTAGAGGACAGCTTATTTCGTTTTCTTTTTTTTTTTTAAGATAATAATCCTTTAAAGAAAAGAATGCTTTTGGTTTCTGTAAGGTTTGGCAGCGAAAAATGTTTAACTCTTTTTTATGTGGCTAGTTAACATTTTATTAGTCTTACGATCTTTCTTAAAATGTATTGTTTAATTATTTGGCATATTTGGCTGCAAATTCTTAAGCTAGTGCCTCTTAGAGTTTAAGATAAAATTCAGCAAATAATTTTCTTAATTTACCAGCTATCGATATATTTATAAATTAGTACGAAGAAAGTACGAAGAAACGAAGAAGTACGAAGAAAGGAAAAATATTGTTATTTTTATATTCAAAAACACTACTCTTATGTATATTATTTGCAATTTATTTATGGCAAACAAATATTAGGCTAAAAGACTTAGAGTTTATTAGTTTAGAAAATTCCACGAAAGAATAAAATTAACGAATTTTATTGGCTAAAGCAATTAGAGATAAATTATTAGAATATATAGTCTCAAAAAACATTCAAAACTCGAAATCTCGAGCGAATTTCATGAAAACCGCTCGAGAGATTGAAATTTTAAAGTCTCAACTTTTAAAGTATCTTTTATAAATTACCTTATTTACCAATAATTGCTACGATATAATGAAATGAGGAAACATATTTATGAACACAAACTATTATGAGAATCTTAAAAACGATATTAACAAGTATACATAAATTTCTCTTTAAGCCTTAAATTTAATATATCGATTACAAATTGCAGTGTTGTCAAGTAAACGTCTGAACTACAACTGTGAGCTGAGAGCAAAAATTCCGTGTATATTCGGGGGCTGGGGAGAGAAATACAGAAATTAAGAAATAGAACTTTCCCAATTACAATTTATTGGTAAACGGCAGATGAGGAATCCCCTGTTTATACGGTCTGTACGGCGCGCGTCTCTTTATTTACGCCTGTACTCTCAGTTTGCAATCTACACCACTTAAATAAATATGCTCATTTAAAATTTATGTTCAATCAATCTCTCTGGTGTAATATGTACCATGCAAGTCTGTAAATAATAATGAATGCATAGAATTAACCTAAGTATCTAATCATGTATAATTAACGTAAATATTGAAACTCACGGATGCAAAGAACCTTAAACATAAGTCATATTCAATTTCCCAGTAAATGTAATGTGTAATATGTAATGTGTGAAATATGTACCATGCAATATGAATGTCAATGCACCATGCAAGTATGAATAAGCAAGTCCGAATATGGTACGGCATGTATAATAGTCATGCAAGTCAGAGTATGGCAATATGTATCATGCAAGTCTGAATGGGTAGCAATAACGTAAGTACCTAATTATGTCATTCTAGATAAGGGCAGACGTGGGGCTCATACCAATTAACCGTAACGGTAGAGGGATGGTGCCCACGTCCTCCGTCACTCATTCACTCACTGTTTTCAGGGACATTACTGTTCCTTTCTTTAGGAAACGCTTTCGAATTTGTTTCAAATAGTTCTTGACACTCTGTCAGGGTATGCAGTGCATCTGCTGTTTTTAACACTTTACCAATCGATCGCCTATTAAATTGGCTTTTTATCGCCAACGCCTACCGACCGATAGTCTATTAATTGCTTTTTTCTCAAGGCTGCCTAAAATAGCCTATGAGCTGGTAGCCATGGCGATAAACAATTGCCATATGCTACATCATCTGCCTTTTATAATTAGTATTGAGGTACATTGCTCACTTGCGTGAAGTGCGTTGCTTCGTAAAGTCCCACATTTTCACACCGTTTTGAAAAAAAATTACCGTTCGAGGAATGGTACTGGAGAATTTTATTTAGACGATTTATCAGATCGTCTTGACTTTTATTCAGAACAGGGAGAATCTACAGCTGAGCGGCCGGTCGGACGTGCGTATGCTGTTGAACCGCTAGAGGTCGGTAAAGTGTTAATCCACATAAGCATTTAGCGCACATCAAAGTAAAGCTCCGTGTCCTGTTAAAACTTGAGTCAAGTGGAAATCTGAATATAATCTTGTTTTTGTTTTGACATAATCTGTGTATGGAAGTCACAGAGTTTCGTCTAAAATTAGCCCAAGATATTTCATTTCTTTAATTTGTTGAATATTGCACCATCCTACTGTTATTGTGGAAGTATGAAGCCTTTTGGTTCTTTGCATGGTAGAGATAGTAATGTGGACTTTTCTGTCGAGAAACCCATTTTGTATTCGCTTATCCATTCTAACAAACAAGAAATCGCCCATCTTCCTTTTTATTCAATAAAAGTAGGTAATGAGCCCAAAATCACCAGTAATGAGTCATTAGCTTAAGATTTAAAATCTTCTCCAAGATTCAACTAAAATGCAGTATTCATGATTAAGTTCCAATAAAGAGGGTCTGAATTTGAGTCCTAAACGCATGCTTTTTTTAGGCTGAATCATGTTGCAATATTTTAACATGCCCTTTATCACATTTTATAGATTTTGTGGGCATTTCAATCTTTTGAATTGGGTCAAGACAACAGACCATCAAATATACTTTTGATACTTGAAATAGACTTTTGATATCAAACGGTATCAGATATGAATGTAATTTACGTTGTTTATTATATTCCACAAAATTAAAAATTGATTTGTTGCATTTGTAGTACTCTGAAAGTTTTAGTATTCGCATCGGCTATAATCCATATTGGGTAGAGCCTAGTTTGTCATTTGAGAATAGGAAATACGTAATCCTGACATTATTAATATGTCACAAATCTTCAAGCTATTAATAGTCAGACTAGGTCTATATGAATCTGTCTTTCTTCGATCCTTGCTGTGTTTACCGAAAAGCACTTATATTTCAGCTAGAAAAGCTCTAGTACATTAAAAAAGCACTGAAATGCCGTTGTCCAATAATATGTTGAAATGTACGGTCATCACTGTTGTCTTAAAAATATTTGGTACATTCTTTGTTTAGGAAAATCATCAGTTTATCATTAGCATTCTCATTCATTTCTCATGCAGGATTGCCTTGAGGCAATCCTGCATGAGACACTCCTGGGTTTTCATTAGATATGATTTGTACTCGCTCTGTTCATTCCACGATCACTAAGTTCAGATTCGCGTCCCCTTGAATATTCTAGATCGTTATATTTCTAAAACACTCCGAGAGTCTCGTTTTTAATTTTAACCAGTATATTTTTAAGATGTTATACTTGCACCTATTTGAAGTGACTCTTAAATTGACTAGAATTTCAAAGGTTATATAATTATCATCACTTCTAGAGATTTCCTCCAAAACCATCCAGTTAACAATAAAAGGATTGGATTGGATTATTCAATTTTGGCAAAGCACACGAGGGCTATCTGCCTAAAGGGAGGGATGCCTTTCGTGGAGGACTTTCCAAGGGAAACTGGCTCGTATACACATTACACATGGGGAAAACCACGAAAACGCCCATGCAGCCAGCCCGTTCGCGGGATTCGAACCTCGGACCGAACTACCAGTGTTCAGCGTCTTTACCGCTCGGCCGCTGGTGGGCTCAACAATAAAAGGAATATCGTCTCCATGTTATTGACTTTTTTATGTCTATCCAACTCCTCGCTTTGCTACTTGAGTAGATTGGAAGACTGTTTGGATCAATTTCATCATAGAAATTAAGAGTATTCTAGAATTCTCTAAATTGTACTTCTCTTTTTGGGTCTTCAAATGGGAGTCTCATATTGTACTCTCTGCATTGAGGTCTCTCGTTGAGAACTCATCTTTACAAGGTGTGACGGAAAAAAAAAAAAAAAAAAAAAAAAAAAAAAAAAAAAAAAAAAAAAAAACCGAGATTGGTCCGATAAATCACTTTACTTACAGAATCAGCTCTTCGTGACATTATCACCTTCAGCATTCACACACTTCTGTTTCGGTGCTGCCATTGCTAATAGCAGCTCTGGAACGAGGTTTTTGGAAAGCCCTTCAGGAGATCTCAGTTTTTACCTGAACCTCTTCCGCTGAGGTAAAATGGGTTAATTTTAATAAAGATTTAACTTTAGGAAATAAAAAAAAAAAAAAAAAAAACGCTGTATGGAGCCAAATCAGGTGAATAAGGAAGATACTCTGTACAGACATTAGGTATTTTTGAAGCAGGAGTTGAGAAAAATGAGCAACTCCTTCGCCGAGAATCGAACTACGGACCTCTGGAATACGATCCCAGCGTGCTGACCACTACACTACGAAGGCATGCTAAGAAAGCGGGGGAAATACCTTATAGCCCCATCACAGTAATGTTTTTACTGGTTAAAAACTGCTTGACTGATAGGGCCATATGAGCAGGTGCATTGTCCTGGTGCAACAGCCATCCATCATTCCACAACTGTGGGCTTTTATTTCCTAATTTTTTCAAGTCCTTTTGGTACTTCAATGCAGTAGTATTGATTAACAGTCTGACTACTATGAACCCGTTCAATCATGATGAATGACCAAGGGGACGCCCAGCACGTTCATCATCCTCCTTACTGTCCCATCCCCCTGAAAACCGCTTATGCCATTCAGACACATGTGCATGAGACAAAGTTTCATCTCCATAAACCTTGGTTAACGTTTGAAATGTTTCCTTCGTGGCTGATTTCTTAAGAAACTTGATGTTGAATAGCTGTTCGGTTTTTACATTAAATTTTTTTTCCGGCAGGATGCAGTTGCACGTGTTCACTCAATGACGCGGTACTCTACACTGGAGTGATCGATTAAGCAGAAACTGTCCGCATGGATAGATGACATGTGTGACATGACGTCACCAAAACAGTTGTTGCCAACTCCACTCTGCTTTCAAGTAACACACTTAATCTCGTTCTTTTGTGTCACATCTCTTATTTTCTTTTCTGTAAGTTCCACCATTATAGATACTACATCACTTGAGACGAAATACTCTTGTTTTGCACTATGACTAGCTTGCGAGACTGCTCAAAATTTTCATAAATCAGTTTGTAGTTTATTTAGAAACCAACAGGTTTCGAATTTATGCAATAGGATTCTTGAATTAATGCTAGGAATTCACTTTTTGTTTTAAATGAGTTGCTGCAGCTTGGTAGTGTGCCAAGTTTATTTGTACGGCTTTTATTGACTTTATATTTAAGTTCGTAGCCGCCATACTTAAGCCATACATACGTTTTAAAGTTTTCAGTTTCAGTTGTTCTTGTAGGGCAATTTTGACCATAACTAGTATAATCTTTTTCAAAGTTTGAACCACTATTTCCCTTTCTGTCATTGCAGTTAATACATTTATTGGTTAGTTTTCTGTAATTTCATTCTCTAAGATTACGAACAACTTCTGCGTACAACCTTCAGGCTTCTTCTGTGGCACAATTTGCGCTAATATGGCCATATTGACGATATTTTTATCACAGTATTGTCGTGAGATATTCTTTTATGTTCAATCGCTCCCAATTGAAACACACCTTCTTGACGTTAATTTAAGTTTCGTTAGGTCAGACACTACTTCTAACACGCAGTGGTGCTTATCTTAATTCTGACGGGAAACTTGACCGTAATTTGGTCAGTCTTAATCTCATCATTTTGAGTGATAAGACTTTGTAGTAGGTTTTCCTTTGAGACATTTGTAATATATCGTAATCAATAATGTCACACACCAAAACCTCATTTCATTAATCGCTTTTCCCCGGGGGGGGTAATATCTAATTACAAGAAGACAGTGAATGCTTCATTTCTCATCACAATCTCAACAATTTAATGAGGCGTTTAACTCAATGCTGAAATTTCTGATCGTTGGACAAGAAGTATTTATCGAGAGGATTCTCCTTTTCCTCCGGGCCCCACCAGCGGCCGAGTGGTAAAGTCGCTGAACATTGGTAGTTCGATCCGAGGTTCGAATCCCTAGAATGGGCTGGCTGCATGCGCGTTTTCATGGTTTTTCCCATAAGTAATATGCATACGAGCCGACCAACCGGTATAGTGGTGAGTCGCTGAGTGCCGTATCGAAGTTTCCAAACATGAATGTTTATAAATGTATAGTGTCCATGCGGCATGGGGGCGCTCTAAATATGCGTCCAGTCGAAAATCCTCTCGAGAGGTTGGTGTTAGGGGAAGAGGGGTGGGGGACCCTTGGACCCGTCCCCCCGGGGTGCTCTCCATCGAAATTGGTGACGGAGCACAGTCACCTGTAAGGTGCTCAAGGCTGTTGCTAACGATAGGCGTATCTTCCGTTCCTTGTCACGAGAAATTTCATGGAATGGGCTGACTATAGGTCAGACAAGTGAGCATTAGTCAACAACAACATATATAAGAGCCAGTTTCCCTTAGAAGAGTCCTCCACGAAGTCATCCCTTTCCCTAAACAGATAGACCTCGACTGCTTTGCCATAATCAAATAAACCAAACCAAACCATTTCTTTCATTTATTTTACACTCACTTGAACACAAATCCATATTATGAAGTTGCAACAAAAGATAGTGTGTTCGTGTCCCCTTTTCCACGTGATTTAACGCAACTTCAAATAAAAAAATGCTATATTTTCAAGAAACAATCCCGGATGCAATCTCTAGTAGTGATGTGGTATATATGTGACAGGAAAGGTGTTTAGAATTTCACCAAGGACGTATGTATTACACACTTCTAAGGGGGCGTACAAATGTTGAAGAGAGCCGTTTTGTACTCATACGGGGCGTTTTGGAATATTTGTTATAGTTAATGCACTGCTATCGTTGCATTTGATTAATGACCAATAAGAACAGAAAACTGTAACGAATATGTGACGTATCTAGCACAAATAAAAAGGTTTGCCTTTTGGAAGATTTTCATATACGAGTATATATTGAAATTTTCTTGATACTGATAGAAAGTACTGAAAACTATCTAAGAATTAAAAAATCTGAAATTTAATTATATATTTCACCAATGAAGAAATGTTTGTGGAAAAGACAGAATTTACAGAGAGCAGATAAAGTGAATTGCGCAGAATAAATTGTTGCGATTATTCTTACATGCGAAAAACACTGGTTGAATAAATGAAGCGTTGTAATATTTTGATTAAAATGTGAATGTGTTGAGATTTAAAATGAGGGAAAAAATACAGTAAACATAAATTATAGAGTAACCAATAACATCAAAATTAGATTTACCAGATTTTATTAGCTGCTAAATTACAGAGGGAAGGAAAGTCATTAGAAAATGGCTTAGTTTTGACATAATTAAATTTATCAACAGAATGCTCAGTTGAAAACGTATAGTTTTTTGAATTTTAAAAATTAACAAGCAGTTAAGACATTTAAAATGCATCCACAGATATGAGAAAGGACTCTTTTTTGATTTAAATGTTTCATGAAAATGAAATTGATCTTAATACGCTAGAGAATATTTGATTAATCACATATATCTCAATTTTTAAAAAGTGCGAAGACTTATTTAGAAGTGCTAAAGAAGTTGTTTGTTTGATGAACTGGTATTCAAGCTTTGTTCGAAAGGAGGTATAGGCGGTGATAGATTCGCAATGCAGTTCAAAATAAGGTTTGAATTAGGGGTTTACTTTGCTCCTTGTCAATTAAGATAAATTGCTCATTATTGAAATGCGGATAATTTTAATCAGTGGATATGATTAAATTTCCAATAAAAAATATATAAATTAATTAGTTTTATCTTGCCACAGGTTTTTTGCGTAACACCAAAACGAACCAAAGATTTGAATAAAGTCCAAAAATTATTTACGTTTTATAATTTTATAATTTTATAATTATTTAGTCAATTTGTCAAGTTTATATTCTAGAAAGAACATTGAAGAAGAGGATGAACTTAAGTGGGATTACGTTATTTGTATTGAAAGCTAAAAACGAATAATTGTTTATAATCTGATATAAGATCATTACTAGATTATTTTAATGAACACACGTTATATGCGAGCATGAAAATTCGGACGCAGCTCTTAATTATTATAAAAATTAATTAAGTAAACTGTTGAGTTCAAGAAATTCATAGTTTCGCAGTGTAAGTCAATGGCTATGTCTTGCTAAGAGAGATCTGAATAAAGTAATTTTATAATTGCTGAGGTTCTATCCGCCGCAACAAATGAAAAAAATATTTTATATTTTAATAATATGTTTACGATGTTACTGTACTACATATAATATTCTATATTAAGTATTATGTATTCAATATCATATATTGAATATTATTAAAAACTATACAAGATATGATATACTATATTGCATAGAGCTCGTGCCAAACGAGAAAACAATGTTACGATTGGCGTGGAACACATGATCACGTAGAAGAAAATCTTATTATTTCATTTTATTGATATTTACTATATGCATTTTAAGCTCCAACTAGTGTCTTTCTGTTGTGGCACGAAGACGTATATCTTCCTTTGAAAGTTTCCTAGAAAACGATATTTATTGATAATTTTATGAATAAAAGTACTCTTTTTCTTTTTTCTATTTTTTCTTTTTTTTTTTTTTAATGAACGTGGAAATTTTAGTTTCACAATTACCTTTACTAGTTCAAATATCAAATACTGATGAAGAAGAATACAGATGGCGCCATATAGTGAATGGATGAATGTATTGCTATATTTGTCTGTGGGTACGAGGTCTAATATTAATCATTGCATCTATCGTTGAATGGCAAAATGGCGGACATACAACTTCATTGCGAACAGTGGTTAAATTCTTAAAATGTATGCTGTTACCGATGTTTGTTTGGGTTATTGTGAATATTCGTAAACTATTTCAATCCCAAATTGGGTACTAAAAAACTTAAAAGTTGATTCAGAGTGTAGTAAGCATTTAAAGCTGAATGGATCTGGAAACTTTTTTTACAGTTGTAATGAATAAAACAGTGTTTCTCCTCTGCAGTAAAACTGTAGCAATCGTCCATGAATATAATATTTCCTACCAATTGACATCAAAGCATAAGAATTGCCGTTACGATGCAATGTCCAAATACAAAAGAAAATAAAAAGTAGAAAATTTATGTAAAAAAATTATTAGATTTACAAATTTGTTTTAAAACAGTAAAGAATATCCAGAACGCAGCTATATATGTAAGCTACACTGTAGCATGCAAGTAATAAAGTTCTCAGTGATGGGTGTCCGTCGAGAAATGCATGCTCCATGTTCGTGATGCTTTATATACTAACAAAAAAAAAGAATTTTGAGAGCTTACTAGGAAAAAATGTGATTTCTAGAGTCGAAGCCATCAATAAAAATATGACAGTTAGGGTCAATGAATGGCTAGTTTAAATTCTGCTCCATAACTACAGATGAAAGCACTGATACAAATGATACTGCTCAACCAGAATTATTTATAAGAGATGTTAATTAGAACTATGAAATTATCGAGGAACTAGCATGCATGTGGTCTTTAAAGGCATCTACAACGAGATATGATATTTTTCGTGAATTTTTGGGATGGCTTTCAACTTAGAAATTTCCTATAGCAAACATAATGTAATATTACGGCAGATGGAGAAAACAGTATGAGAGGAAAAAAAGTCTGAGGTTCTTGGAAAGTCTGAGGTTCTTGGTTCAAAACTATTCCGGGAACAGTGTTGTCTTTTTATACTACGTTATACATTAAGATGCCCTGCACTGAATATAATGCCCGTGCTTGACGTAATTGTGAGGCTTTTAAATACTGTTCGATCCCGTGGACTTACTCAGAAGAAATTTCGATATTTTGTAAAATAAATGCAATCTGAATAGTCTGATGTGCTGAATTGCATGAAAGTAAGATGGCTTAGTGCAGGATGTATTTTCGACCGACATTGTGTCATTCTTCCACGAGACAGAGCTTTCTGCGGAATGTGAAATGTTGGTAGACACAGCATGGTTTTGGACTACAGAACTTCTTTATCATATGAACAACTTTTATGTTAAGATGCAAGGGAAAACTTATTTATCGACAATACCTGGGCACATCTCAAAGGTTTTTAATTAAAGCTGGGCAACTAGCTAAGAACTAGGTTAAATTCAATACACTTTGTAAATGAAGACAAGCTGAAGAGTCACGATGATTGCTGAACCGCATTTTGAGTCTGAATGCAGATTTGAAGATTGCATTGTCATTCAAATAGAATTTGTTAGTTTCACCATGCCTGACAACGCAAAATGTACAGCAGGGAAGCCAGATATGCAGCTTGAATTAGTTGAGTTACAATATAGCAATCATCTAAAGCAGTTGTTTCTCAGTGTTCCAAATTAGAATTTTACAAATCTTCCACGAATCAAAAGCAAATTTCCTAAATTTAATACACTGGTGTGCAAAAATTAAGGACGAGACGGATTTTTCAATATAACTTTGTACAAAAGCTTTCCAAATCAACACATTTAATACCGTAAGATCCCCAATACGTAAGGACATGAGTAATCTAAGCAACACTTACTAAAAGAGAAATCAGAGGGATAAAAAGAAGCTTTATTGAAAAAGTAGCATGGAGCGCAATGCGACTGAATGACAAACATCCCTGTGATGGGTGTCCAGCAAGAAACATCCGGTCTTTAATAGGGGATATGATCTTCCCTGACTGCTAGGCAGGTTTCACAGCGTCTGCCCATGCTGAGAATGACGGTGTCAATGAGTTGTTGAGGCATTGCTGCCCATTCGTCTTGCAGCGCCAATCGAAGCTCCGGAATCGTTACTGGTGGTAAGATACGAGCTGCCAAGCGTCTGCCTAGAAAATCCCATACGTGCTCGATGGAATTGAGATCCAGAGATCGTGCCGGCCAATCCATACGTTCAATATCCTCACTCTCTAAGAGCTGTTCGGCAGCTACTGTGCGATGACATGGTGCATTGCCGTCCATGAAAAGGAACTGCGGACCCATAGCGCCTCTAAAAAGACGCACATATGGGAGAAGAATTTCGTTACAATAACGGATCCCGTTGACTGAACTGCGTCGAAGATGATGCCGAGCATGATGCCTCCCCAAACGAGAACACCGCCACCTCCATACCTGTCCCTTTCAATGATGTTCGAGGGATGATTGCGGCTTCCCCGCTCTCTCCAGATGAGTATGCGATGAGAATCGCTACTCAGACTGAATCTGCTCTCATCTGTAAAGAGTACTCGTCCCCATTCATTGTCTCTCCAATTCCGGTTTTCCCGGCACCACAGAGAACGCTTTCTTCGATGGGCAGGCGTTAGAGGTACACACCGTACAGGGCGCCGTGCAAACAGACCACCACCGTGCAGTCTTCTGGCCACGGTAAAACGCGATATCGGTCATCCAGTCACCTGTGTCGTGTGTCTAGCGATTTCTCCCGCTGTCTTCCGCCTGTTTCTTCTGGCCTGTAAGGCAATATACCGGTCATCTGCGGGTGTGGTTCCTCGTGGACGACCACTACTAAACCCCCGGATAGCTGTTCAGGTAGTTTGAAATTGTCTCCAAAGTCGTGAAACGATGCTGTGAGCAATTCCGAACTCTGAAGCCACACTTGTCACACTGCGGCCTTCCTCCAACTTCCCAATGATTCGACCTCGGGTAAAAGCATCCAGATGTCGTCTAACAGATTGATTATTCGCCATTTCTCGCTGAGGCAGCAACTCGGTGTGATTTTAACTGCTATATGGCGTGCAATCTCTTTGCCAGAAATACTGATCTTACACCGACAATATGCTTTATACTACTCAGACACTCCCCCATTACGTCTACCTGCATATCTGCGTATGTGCTACCTTACATCACCTTACTTAATCTCCTGATTGGTCTTTCTGTCCGCTCTGCCTCTTCGTTCAGCTGATATGCAAATTTTTCGACTTCATCCTTAATTTTTTGCACACCAGTGTACTTCACACCCAGAAAATTGCTGTTATATTTGCTTCATCTTACATCTGCAAACAAGAGTTTTTTACCATGAACCTTAAGAAGAATTCTAATGGAAATAAATTGACAGATGAGAACTTTGCATCACTTCTAAGAATTAGCACATCGCAGCTCGAATCTGAATTTAAGGAAGTTTTAAAAATGCAGTCGCAGTTTCATTCATAACATTAATATTTGCATTTTAATATATATATATATATATATATGTATGTATATTAGTTTTAAAGTTTTAACATAAATTATATCAGCTTGTTAATTTTTTTCCTTATCTTTTTGGACCGCTGCCAAATATGTTTGCTCATCTCTATCTTAGAGGAATAAGGATATGACCGTTTAAAGAAAATAAATTTAATTCGCTGATTTATTAAAACGATTGAAATAAAAGGTGTTATTTAAAATTCACGAAAATCGTTTTTTCTGCTTAAGAACTAATGGCTCCTATTCTGAATGGACAGCTTATGATTTCTCGAGGTAGCTTTTGCTTCACCTAAAACAATGATTCTATGAAAATACCTATGCACCAGTTTTAAATGAAATAGAAGCTATTAAACAAATAAAGTATGATTTTTAACTTGATTTGAGCGTTTCAATCCTTAATTTTCTATTTATTGATCAAAATTAACCATATATACACATGCAAGTAAGGCGAAAGGCATATAAAATAAAATTCTTCCCATAAGTTGCAATAACCACTTATAAAATTCCACCTTTAATTTGTAATAGCTCTTTAGGTCTTCTTTTTTTAATATGGTTATTTTCCCATTATAATAAATCTTTCTGAAATCGTTCTTTTCAAAATTGATCCCTGGCATAGTATTCGGATATATAACATTATTGACGCATGTAATTACGCTGCATAATGGGAACTGAAATTAAAGCCTTTTGTTTAACATTATTGAAAAGCAATAGTAAGGCAAATCCAATAGTAATACAAACCAGAACCTTTGAATAGCCAATAGAAATAACACGGAATTGTAACTTTGTTATTCTTAATCTAATGTCAATATCTTAACCTTCCCCGATCTTCTAAAAGTTGCCTTAGCCCTGAAGCACAAGTGATTAGCAACATCTCTTTTCTTTAGTTGTATTATTTATGTACATATACAAATTTTATGCTTCAATAACATTTCATCATGCACCAACTTTCATCATGCTACATTTACATAATGTTTCATCATGCTATTAAAATTTAGATGATGATGAAAAACAAGTGTATTTTTTCATAATGATCTAAATTTTGTTATTACGCATGAGTTACGGTATGAGTTTACTTAAGTAATTAGATTTGTATTTATGTATAAATATCTTATTTAATTTGGAATAGAAAATTTTACTTTCGTCATAGTTTCTAATTTATTTAATGGTGCTTTAAACCCCGGCAACAAAATCTGTTTTTATTCATGATTTAATTCAAGTCCCGCAAAAACATTTTTAACAATTTACATTCAAGTTACTTTAAAACACAATTTTCGAAATTAAATTTCCTACCTATGGGTTCACACTTTTTAGATACTTCTGCTAAATTTATATTAGGAGATAATATAATCAATATTTCTTCAGTAAACATATATACATATATATATAGATAGATAGATATAAGAAAAACTTTGCAAATGCACTGCCTTAAAACAATTAACTGCTTAAACAATTAATTACCACTGAACCCTGTGATAAATTTGGCTAGAGTTTTTGAATAGTTGTTCAATGAGAAAATTGTAATTTCTTGCACAGTTAATTAAGTGAAAACTATAATTCTCCCTAAGGAAACAGAATGCAATTTTGCAGACGTTTCAGTGTCTCTAAATTTTATTAACTATGATTAAAGCTAAGAATATATTTTTGGTTCTTGCTTATCTCGAAACCTGGGTTTCTTACGTGACATATATCTTTGATTTAAAGTAAGTCAAACTTCAACCTCGGATTAACTTTGTTTTAATGAAAGCTTTGGGTATTCTTAGCAGGAAAGGCATGTACTATCTCTTCTTCAAAAAACAAACAATTTTGTGGGTTAGGCTAAAAATATAACATTGGAAAATTAAGAAGAATTAAACAAACCAAAGCGTAGATGCAAAAATGTAGTGCGATGTATTTAGTCAAATGGAAAGTAAACGCTTTTAATACATTATTATAATTAAAACAAAGGAAAAAAAGTTTTTATAAATTATAAAGAATTATTTCTTTTCAACGAATTGCATCGAATTTTACCATATATAAGAGATTCAACTTAGAGCTTAGCTGGAATAATAAATGCTAACACATTTTCGTGCACTACGTAGAAAATGCATTTCAAAATTTAATTTCTTTATAGCCTCTTGAAGTCTTTTTAATATTATTTTCTGACTACTGTATACATATTAAAGTGTTAGCAGGTAAATGTAATTTGATGTTTAAGAAAGGTATTAAACATTGAAAATGTGCTAGGCAGAAGAATCGAAAAACGTTTCATGAAATTTGCAATAACTGGATAATTTATGTCCATAAACCTTTCTTAAAAATTTTGAAATGTGTATTCATTCTTAAAAACATTGCATGCGATAGGCATTACTCTAGATACAGCTTTCTGGTTAAATATTTTTTCTGATAACAATATTTTCTTTTCTGTAAACTCTGCTCATGTTTGAACAGTATAGAATTGTTATGCGATTCATTGTTTTCATGACAGGAATATGGAGATTCATCCATTGTCATGGATGAATAATGTCCATAACATACCACTTCTCGTTTACGAATTATAAAAACGTACGGAAATTTCTTTCCTGTTCTTTCATGTATATTTATTTTATTCACACTATTATACTGTATGTAAGCTCTTGATATACAACATGACGGGATAAGATTTTAAAATCTTGAAAAACCAAAAGATTATTATTGGAAGGTATTGAGGAACACGATTTTATGACTTGTTTAAGTATAGCCTTGTTTATCAAGTGGCCTTGAAGGAACTCTTTATAGACTGAAATTTGTAACCAATGAAACTTCAAATATGGAAATATGTAACCTTGACTAGGTTACAAGAGTATCATAACTACAACGTTTTCCGTTCTAGTTTTACAATATTGCCCTAAACGTTATAATGATTAGCAAAGATGGGGTTTTAATCTGAATTAAATGGCGTACAATAGACTTCCAAGTATGTCTTGTCTGCTGTATTGTCGTCTTTTCTTCCTTTTTGACGGTACATAATTGGCCTTCTGCGGTGCAATTCGGACATCGTTTAAAAGATAATTAAAATTAATCGGAAAGGTTTATTTCAGAATCACATTTATTTTTGTCTCAATTATTTCCTGTAGCTTCTGTTTCTTCTTTGCCAGGTGGAATTCACATAAAAAGTAAATGCTTAATTTAGAGAGAAGGCCTTGGAAACCCAGTAGCAAGCATTAATTTTTGTGAGTTAACCATTGATATTGCTTTGGTGAATGATTCTTTGTATTTGCTAGCACTTAGGCTTAGAAATCACGGTCAGATGGAGCAAGGAGTTTAGCCATTAAAATTTCAGTTGCTTTGTGCATTTTGTGTTTGCGTTTTTAAATTTTCGTAAGTAGCGATGGATAAAATTTATAAGTTCATAATGATACCTATAAGACATGGTATTAATAAACTTTCCTTAAGTTTAACCTTTTGTCTACGATCTTGGAATTTATAAATACAGATATATGTAAAGAGGAAAATTCTTCCATAGCACCAAAAGCTGAAACAAAGTTTTATTTTAATATTTAAGTACGTTTAGTCTTACTTAATCATCAATAGATTTATGTCTGACGAATGTTTGAATAAGAAAATGTGCGGCTACAATGTTTCATATTTACCTACCAACTCTGTTGAAAATAGCATTATTGAAAATAGCTAATATTTCAGACCTGATAAAGTGATTTAAAAATTTACTGAAATGAAAGTCTCAGAATATAATGATTTAGAAAGGGCAATTATACCATTAATGTAAATTACCTTTAAGGTTCATGATTTTCCTAAGCTCTCCAAACACTTACGGGATAAGTTAAACTAGACAATATCCTAAATAAATACACAAATCTATGATTATATTTTTTAGAATGATCATGGCGTTCTTCCCTAACAGTTAATCAATTTAATAGCTAACCGATTGCTCTATTAACTAGCATCACATATATATGCTTGTTAAAATCCTTTAACGTAAGAAATTTAAATCAATCACAGTTTCCTAAATACCAACGCATCTTAGTAACCTTATTACAGTTTATATTTACTTGCTGAAGAGCCGTCCTCAAATAAAATCCTTGCCGAAATAATACTGATTTATTCGAGGGCTAGAAAAGACACTCTCCAAAGAAGATTCTACTTCCGTGAAATCCAATATGCTTTCACACTATAACGCAATCTATACGTAGATTTAGTTTACTGCAAATCTTTTTTCTCCTTCCCGTTCATCAGTTTCGCAGGAAAAACGCTGCTTTTTCGGTCCATCCCATTTTCTGGTCCATTTACTGAATTTGACTTCTTTACGCATCATAGCATAAAAGAAACACATGCCAATAACTTCGGTAGATCTAATTATTACAGTTTGAGGTTTTTTAACTTATGTATCTTTTTCTAGAAGCAACAATACGTTGATGTATGTTATTACTTTTAGGAAAGTTAAAAATATTATTACTGATCATTCAAAAGTAGTTTTACCCAAGTGCAAGATTCCGAGTAAGTTCGAAATGACAGGAATATTATTAAATTTATTTTATATGACAGTGGGTTATAATATATTTTCACTTTTTAATTATGAACTTTGAAAGAATTTTAAGTCTAGCAGTTAGAGATGGATGAAGAGTAATTTTTGTATTTCAATTTAGTGCCATACTATTAAAATAATTAGGAAGTTACTGCTTCAACTAGAAATCTACTCTTGCAGTTCTTAGTTTGGCACTGAAATGTGCTTTTCAGTAAGCTACCAAACTTAGATTAAGATAACCAATAGTTAAATGTCTACAAGTTTCAAATTTTCAAACGCCCCTTGCATTACCAGCTTGCTTGTATTTCTTTAAGCAATGTAGCAATGTAGATGAGTTTCTTATGTGAATAATGCGAATGTTTCCAAGAAATTTCTTTTCACAAAATTATGAATTGCATGAAAGTTGTAAGATTATTTTCACCCTTCTTATTTCTTCGTAGTGTAATTGTAAAAATCGGAAATTTCAAATCGTGTTGTAAAACACTGAATTATGAAATCGAATTGTAAATATCGGCTAGCAGTCGGAATGTCTAAAGTTAGAATCCCGCCGTAAGCATTGCACATTTTCATGCTTCCTGCTTCAACAAATCTAATAACACTACTATTATCTATTGGTTATCTTAATCTAAGTTTAGGTCTCGTCAATACTTTGTATTTTCATAACTGCTATTAATTCTGCTTCGTGGATGAGTTAATGATGATTTAATTGCATAAATTCGTTGAAGCTGGGGTGAAAAGATCCTTGTTTCATTGTTTAAGGTTTCTATTTTTAAATTTTTAAAAAGTTTACTATTCTCATTATTTATGCATCTAATTTCAAAAATAGAATTTGATTGCAAATAGTATTTCTGAATTTCAAAATGTAATTTTTTACCTTTCTTTCTTAGAATTTAATAGTAATAAGCCATATTATCATATAAATTCATTTCTTACGCAACAAAAATTTCAAAGCAATTGAAAAAGAATTCCATATTTTTAAACTTAAAGGAAAATTTGGTAGAGGTTCTTTTGCTTGATGGTTATTTTAGTAATATTTGCATGTTCTTGAAATAACTGAACCCTACGCTTTTTCATCATAATTTTTGAAAAATTTGTAAGGATTTTAAGTTTTACTAACGTTTATTTTACTTTAAAACTTTACTATCATATCTTATTTTCCACTTCCGGCCAGAATAAAATCGTTAAATTTTTTATGCAAATTTTACTTCCTAACGCTTAAGTATTTTTAAGTTGTGGCTTTTTGCCAAGAGCAGAGTTAGATGGGGAGAGAGAGAGCCCTCCTGCCACTATACTTCACGAGAGCTTGCAATCAGTTGCTGTCCGCCTTTAAGGCCAGAGGTTTTAGTCTCTTGAAAGCTAAAGACGTATTGTAGTTTTCCGCAGTTGTGTACTACATACGTAATAATTTAAAAGGCCAGTCTTAATGTTAGTCATTTGTGTTAAGTACTCAACACTTGTTTTAAATTTAGTTAGTAGTTTTTATATTTTTACGTTCAGACAACCAGTGGTTAGTCTTTGTATCCCGAAGTGCGGAAACGCCTGTAATATCGTGGATAATAAAAGGTAATTAAACCTTTCTCCTCTTGTCTTTTCTTCTACACTCCATAAGATATAGTTTGTAGTCAAACGCACTGTCTACCCAGGACACGTCATGTTCGCCAAGCACATTAGAAGAAATACAAGTACTGATAAAATAAGTAATTCATATTTTATAATATCCAAATGTTAGTTTTTTATTTGAAAACCATAGGATATATTTTGATATTGCTGTTATTACATATGGCTTTATTGGAAGGATCAATCCAAACATATAAAACAGCTCATGTACAACATAAGAACAACGACTTAGAACGAACATTTAAAGTAAGAATCGGGCCCACCAGCGGCCGAGCGGTAAAGACGCTGAACACTGGTAGTTCGGTCTGAGGTTCGAATCCCGCGAACGGGCTGGCTGCATGGGCGTTTTCGTGGTTTTCCCCATGTGTAACGTGTATACGAGCCAGTTTCCCTTAAAAAGTCCTCCACGAAAGGCATCCCTCCCTTTAGGCAGATAGCCCTCGTGTGCTTTGCCATAATTAAATACACCAACACCATTAAAGTAAGAATCAGAACAAATTAACACAGGAACAAAAGTAAAAAGTTAAAAATTCAAACAACAAGGAAGAAACATAAGAGATGCAGTCTTTATAAGTTCCTTCCTTGGCGCAGTACAGAAAAGTTATTACTACTTTTAGAATACAGAGAGATTATATCTAAATTAAACATGAATTAAGAGGTTATTACTAAAATAAATTATAAAACTGATGCACATATTTTTTTATCTTATACACAACATATACATATATTGATATATGTGTGTGTGTGTAATGAAAAAGGCTTAGTAACGTTGATGGCGTTGAATGTGAACATCTGAATAGGAAGAGACATAGAAGCTAGAGTGGGCAATTATACAACATGGAAGCTCACCGAGAGAAGGTTTTAGTTTAGGTCGCTTATTAAAAGAATTCATTTCTGGGAATTTTGAGTTTAGGTACGGAATTACCTGCGTCATCAGCGTTACGTAAACCATGTAGCATAGATTGATCTAGAAATGACACCGACCATAAAAGTTATTACTATTTTTAGAATACAAAAAGGGAATACCCAAATTAAAAATGAGGAATTAAGATGCTATTGCTAAATTTAAATTATAAAACTGAGTTACATATTTTTATCTTATATATATTCCAAAATAATCATTATAATGTATTTTAGGCTAATTAATTTTTGTTTTCAATTTTAACTTTTAATTTCATTTCATTTTCAGAAATTTTGATTTTGAAATAAATTGCTTTTGAATTGTACTATTTCCGTATTACATAAAAATGTTTCATTCCCCTCTACTTTTGACTATTATTTAGCTTTTCCCCTGATTATATAATATAGAAAGTTGTAAAAAAATCTTTTAAAATTAAAATTTTAATTGTTAGAGAGGTTGAGCATTTTAGTCTTTTATAATTCTGATTCTACATTAGTTGATGGCTTATGAATTTACCATGATGATTTTAAACTTACTAATTTCTAAATTTTTCTGACTCTACGTCTTGACTTGATACGGTTTTATTTCGTATAATTTGCTTTACGTCACGTCATGGCGGATTATACCTTGATGATTAAAAAAATATTAAAAATGACTGAAAGATTTAAAAATAATTAAAGCTTATCTTATTGGTATTTCATTGATGTTTTATTTACTACAACATTTCTTGTTAAGATTTTAATACTGTTTTAATTACTTTAAATTCTTTTGATTAATTTAATTTTATATTAAAACCAAATTATCTATAATTTTGGAAAATCATCCGGATATAATTCAGAAACGTGCTGTTGAAAATTTTTCCGCTCATGCTTGAAAAGACCAAACAATTTTTAATTACTATTTGATTGTTATTTTTTCTGAAGTTTTGATTTTGTTTGAAATTTCATTTTTATTAAAAATACGATTTTTTCTGTTAGTAAGTTTACTATTTTTAATTGATTTATTTATATTAGTTATTTCTTTATCATTTAATTAATCTGCGCGATTTTAAAAATAAATAATCTTAACTTCGCAGTTTATAGTTTATTCATCTACCTCTTTTTATATACAGGATGAATATGAAAAAGTGGGCAAAACATTACTCGGAGATATTAAGCAAAATTCGTCTAGAATGCATGGTCGATACGTAAGCCGTGAGAAGTTAAAAGGTAGTTTTCCACTGTCACATTTAAAGAACTAACACAAGAATGGGAGGAGACGCTTTAGAAAACATTTTGTTAATAGGAATGTAATTGATGTACATTCTCAAAAGACCACCCGAGGGCTGTATTGCAGAATTTGCACTGATAGGGACTGACGCACGTTTGTGAAGACACCAGACATTCCTCTACATTAATAGTAGAATACTTTTTAAAAGTATGAATTTTTTATCTGAAAGCTCCAAAAGAGTAGGATAATGAAGGGTGTTTTAAAGGGTATATAGGATTCTTTTTTTAACCCCTTAACTGCCGCTAGCTATATATACGCCTTGCTCAGCAGATGCGTTAACTGCCCCGGACGTATATATACGCCCTTCCAAAATACTATCATTTGCTTTACGCTGCTACTCGTAAAATTATTCGCAAAGCTTTGGAATGCAACACCACAATGACCTTGACAAAGTATGCGAAGGAGGATACATTTTCAGAAAAGTGTGGGGAGAAATTGGAGAGAGGAGTGTGTCTAAAGTGGGGAAAGTAATGACTGCGCTGTATTGGCTGGCGTTGTTTGAGTAAAGCGTACTTTTTTTTATTCTGTGTCCTCCGTTTTCGTTTACTTTTTGTAGTAGGTTCCAGGAATAAAGAAAGATGTAACGGATGTTTCAAACCCATTTATCTTTTTTGATGAACTGTTCGTGCTTCATATTTTTACTGAAACTAACCGTTTTGGAGACGATTATATGAACCAACACCTTGCAAACGAAAAATCAAGAACAAAATCGTGGCATTCAACCAGTTCAGAAGAAATATATGTTTTTTTTGGGGGGGGGACATACTGATTTCACATGGTATAACACTGAAACCTGATATTACACTTTACTGGTCTAAAAATGAATTGATCGAAACTCCATTTTAGGGATCTTTTTTATTATAAAAACATCATTTTTATTATATTTACATCTTTTTATTATACTTTTACTCAAAACATTAAATTTTGTGCATTCATTTTTTCTTGTATTCTTTATTTTGTGAAAGTAAACAGTTTTTAGAAAGTAAAACTCGCACTTATTTTCCTCCTAATGCATCGCATAACTAGGCGCGCCTGTGTGAAAAACCGTGGCACTAGGAAATGAATCATGTACGTTTTCCGCGGCAGTTAGGGAGTTAATTACTGTTCTGTTACTAACCATGGCCTTATATATATTCAAAATCGTCATGATAACCCCATGACGTGCAGACTTTTTATTTTTCTAACAATAGTTCTTTTACATCCTTTTGCAATTTTTTTATGTAATTTTAAATTGCAAAACTAAAATTAAATAGATTTGTTTTACTGATATCTACAAAACAGTTATTAAACACTTTTTGATCACTTTTGGGCTACTTATTGTGTCTCTATTTTTTAAGGATTAATTGAACCTAATTTAAATTTTTCACTAAATAATTCTTTATTCCCATTTTTGTTTTAAAAAAGTCTGGATTTGCTTAAATTTCCTTCAATTAATATGCAACCTTTCTCTTTGAATAAAATAAAAATAAATTTTTATTGAAATATTTAAAAGTTTTTCTTTCGCTTTCAAAATTACAACTTTCGTATCAGATTTTAGCGATTACTTTCTCACCAAGGTTTTTTAGTTTCACCAATGAAGCCGAAATGGCAAACCTGTACGTCCCTAATGTTACGCATCTCATAGTTTAGATTGGTGTGTAATGAAAGTGCTTGAAGTTCTTAATTACTTCTTGTATGTTTTAATTAGGTTTTTTTCAACTATGTTTTTTAATTTCACTCACGTTTTAGTCTTGGATTATTTGTTTAAAAGTAAAAATTTGGATTTAAAATTTTCACTGAAGTATTTTGTTTTTTCACTTTCGTTTTCAATTCTTTTAATAAAATAGAATTCTCTTTATTTAAGGTTATTCTAATTATTCTAATTAGAATTTACTTTGTTTTTCCCTTGCTTTGGGGAAGGGCCAAAATTTTCGGGTGAACTATTATAATTAAAGTACATTGAAATGGTTCATCGGCTAATTCTGAATACAGAAAAGCAAGTATTTTTGCAGAAGAGAGATTTCAATTTATTTCAATGTTCCTCCTCCCTGACGAAGCAGCATTGAAGTTGATTGAATTCCTCTTCTGTTTTTGTTCATTTTTCTTTAAATTTCATTAATTTTTTTGAAATGGCGTTTTGCTTGTTTGAAAAGTTTTGGTTTTAACTTTTTAAAACTCTTTGTTGCATTTATAAGGTTATTTGAAATATATTAATTGAGTTTCTATTTTTGGTCATTTCGAAAAATAAGTTCTAAATGTCTTACTTTATGCCTTTACTGATAATTTTTCTGCAGCCTGACCCATATTTCCCCATCGTCCTAAAAACAGGACAGCACACATAAATGGTCTTTGTATGAAATCTTTGAAATAATTAAATTCAAATTAAAGACGATTATTATTTAATACCCATTTAACTATATATTTGTCTTTATCGCAAGTTAGAATTAATTCAGATATTTTTTATAATTTTTTTTAAAATGGGGATTTTCGAAGATTTTTTTGGCTTATGTTTTCAATGTACTAGTTTTTCAAAGTTTTGACCTCCAAGAAAAACATACATATAAATTTATTAAGGTAACATTCTGTACTTTTAAACCAGTGAAAACATTGTCAAAACATTTTACCAAAAAGATAAATTTTCCTTGCATTTTTAACTTTACTAAAAATAGGACGACGGTAAAATCTACTACTATATAATTCCCATTAGTTTGGTAATGGAGATAATTCTTTCTTTCTCTGTTATTCTACAACTAACTCAGACATTGGTTTAGCCAGCTGGTGCACGTCAATTGACACACAAGTATGCGTAGTGTCGGGGAAGGAGCTGAATAAATGTTCATCAAAGTAGACTTAATTTCTCTCTTTTTCACATGCTTGAATTTTGATTTTTTTTTTTTTTTTTGAAAAGCATTTTGATGTTAGTATTTCGTCGCGTAAATTTTTAACCATCATTGGTACCGAAAAACATTTGAAACAATGTTGAAAGAGAAAATTGAAAAATGTATCTCAAATTGTAATATTGGCCAATCGAAAATCTGTAAAGAAGGAAGGTTTATTATTCCCTTCACCCAAAGAATAATTCTTTTCAGCACTTATCAAGTAGACCATTTAGGACTTTTTGAAAGTTCTAAAAAGAGTTATGAATACATTTTCGCTGTTATTGAATCGTTTACAAAGTTTGTTTGGTTATATCCGACTAAAACCACCTCTAGTAAAGAAGAAATAGCTAAACATGATATTCAGAAACCATTGTTTGGAAACTCCTGCAATATAGTTGCTGAAAGAGAAACTGCATTTACATCTGAAAAATTTGCTGATTATTGTACTAAAGAAAATATTCGTTTATCCTTAATCACAACAGGAGTATTCAGTCGAAACTTCCATCATGAATACAGGGTCAATGATACGGTAGCTATCAAACGCACTAGCTAGGGTCAGGTATTAAACTAAAATCCAAGTTTCTAGGACCATACAAAATCATCAGACTGAAATCTAATGACACATACGACGTAGAGAAGGTTAGGTTGTAGGTCTTTCTTTGTTTTTCCATATAAACTAAATTAGATCCTACAATGAATCTGGTGAATTATTGCACATGCGTGAATAAAATACCAGCACAGAATAAGTGCGAAAATAACCCTTTATTTATTCAAAATAGTTAACAAAAAGGCACGATCTCCGTGCGTTACAACGTCACCGTCAAACTTGCGGTGAAACTAAAAACGTAATCAAAATCTAAACTAAGTAGTGTTGGATAGCACGTAATTTACGCCTAACAGGTTGACTTATAAATCCGAAATGGCCAAGAGACTTACTATCATTACAGAGAAACATCAACGGAAACGTGCGCTGGCTAGCGAAAACACGCCCTGAATAAACTCAGAGTTTCACCCGTTTAGATACGCACTTCACGTAACTTTAAATTTACATCCTGGCGGGAGAATGTGAAGGGAAGTTGAGAAGTTCAGTAAAGGTATCAAATTAAAATTAATTATGCAAAATAAAATAAATTATGCAAAATAATAACACACGGTTTACCGAAGGGCTTTTAAAGACAAGTAACTGCGTTGAATACCTGAAGCCACGGTCAGATGACCTTGTAAATATTTCGAGTTTGATGATTCCTGATTTAGACTTTTTTCCGACTTCAGAAATTTCTCAGGATTTGAATAAAGGACAACTGATTGGAATAAAAGAAGTGAACTATTTGAAGAGGAATGAAGATGATGTCTAAGGATGAAATGTATTAAAGGAAGGCAGCTTAAAAGGACGATTAAAGACGATTTCGAGAAGGCGCATTTGGATGACGGATGCTGGGAATATCTAATACAAACCATTTAGAAGACGTATTCAGACGAAGTTTAAGAAGACGTGTTATATGGAAAAATTTTACAGCACCTACAATTTATCCTGGTCACGGCACCATTGTTATATCTGAAAAATCTTGTTTTTAATACTTTTTAACTTTATAACTTAAACTTACTGATAACTGTGGTGCCAGATAAATTAACCAAAAAAAATCAAATAACAAGTAATTCACATTCAAATTCTAATTCATATATCATTTCGACATTCTTATAAACATTCGTATAGTAAATCTATCAATCAATCATATATCATATCTATCAATCAATCGTATATCATATCTATCAATCAATCAATCGTATAGTGGTATAGTACAAATTAACTTTTAGGTTTGCGTTGTGAGTAACCAGTGCAAAAGGAAATATCAATAACTCCAAATTCAATTAAACTCCATGTTTCTTAAAAGCCTCCCGGCTCAAACAAATGGAGGGACATGACAGACCACAGTAAATTATACGCTACATAAATACACAAATGCAATTAAATTTTAAACACACATTTATTAATTTCTAGAATAAATTATATAATTAAATAATGGATAACTGATCAGTGATACATATTTTTCTAAGCAAAATAACACCTAATACTACACCAGATTACAGCTTACATTAATTAAGATTAACATTTTTTTCAAATTAATTAGGTGTAACAAAATTCAATCCTCCAAATAACGGGATCTTATTAATTAGAAAGTAACGTTTTTCTAACTCACAAAATTCAGTAGGTGAAACAAATTTTAATCCTCCCAAAACTGGCATTCACTTGAAATTATATATAACTTCTCAATTATTCTAACTGTAATATTTAATTTATATAAGTAATAACAATATACTGGTAGATAAATCACTATTAACTGCTCTGCATTCGGGAAAACTAAGAAAGAGAGAGAGAGAATATATACTTAAAAAAATTTCACTCACAGATGGAAAACAGTTTTTCCTGATTAGCCGGATCCTTAGTGTCCAATCCACATGGAAATGAGCCAAGCCCATTTTTCTTTACTGTTCATTAGGTGGGAACCAATAGTCCAATTTAGAAGGATCTTTTATCTGTCCATTAGGTGGGAACCAATAGTCCAATTTAGAAGGATCTTTTGTCAATTCAATAACAGGTAGCTGAATATACACCAGTTTTAGCACAATCACGTGCATCATCGAAGCTTCGAGGCAACATTTATGCTGAATGTTTCGGAAAAAAAGGCTCTTGGAGATTAACCGGCGATTCAGGCGAAGAGAGAGAATTTTCTTGGTAGATTTTTCTCTATACATCTCAATCAGCTCTCAGTAAAAATGCTCTTTGCAGCTCGCGCACATTTCTGCATACATCACGCAGGAAAATGCTCCTTGCATCTCGCACAAATCTTTTAAACGTCCCGCAGAAAAAGAATTCTCTAGAGCAAAGAAAAACGCAACCCAAGTCCTCTTTCCTCGGCAACCGGCCGCAGGGCAAAACCGGCAGCAGGGCGCCTTTTTTTTCTCACATCGCGGCTGCTCAAAATTCACTCAAATCAGACTCCGCTACAGCCATCATTGCAGCACGATGGTACAAATCGCTCGCCCCGCAAGGAGGGAGCCCCGCAAAACTCTCTGCTTCTCCTTTTCCTTTTCGCTCAAAAATCTTAATCAGAATCATCTCTAGCCTGGTGCAAGCACCCAGGAAATCTCGGTTTCTCCGCCTCTGTGAGTTCATAGGCTTTCAAAAAAATCATAAAATTAAATCTTACCACTCCCGGAATTTTAAGTTATCTAAATTGAGAAAATGACACACCCATGACGAATCAAACACCAGAAAATCTGACAATGCAATCCGAAAAACATCTGCACATATAACGCGAGGGAAAAAAAATAGACCCCCCAACTAACAAGCGAAACTAGCTTTTACGAGTATCCAATTATCTAACTTAGTACACCTCCTACTGTCTTGATGTAAGAAGACTGCAAACTTTAACAAAGCGATTTCCGTTTCCCACGCAAAGAAGAAAGTTTCCAACCTATAACTCCGTCAAAAAATCGCCGCCCTTTAGAACTATTCGACTCTGAACGAGCAAAACACGTGTTTTCAACCCCCGCGAAAAAAGGCGAAAATGCAGCTGGACAGTGACCTCTAACCTCCAAAGAAGCCTACGCGTGAGAAACGGAAATACAACCGCGCCCTTTTAACTGTAACACATATTCTGCCAAACTTAAAGGAGCTTTGCCGTAAAGTTTAACAATATTAAATATTATACATTAATTTTAAAATAAGCATAATACAAATTCACAGTAAAATAATACGCAAAAATTATACACAACAAAAATACATACGAATTTTCCATAACAGACGCATGTACGAAAACGAATTCAGACGGATTTACCCAGACTAAATACAAAATCATCAGACTGAAATGAAGAGATATCGTAGTGAAGAGATTCCACTACGATAGCGTTGTGAAATGACGACGACGACTGAAGCAAAACTTAGGGAAACTGAAAATTCTCCAAAAATTTCATTCAAAACTCAGTGAAACTTAAAATTCATGTTTTCTCTCTGTTTCTTATTTTGCAAATCCCAATAAGATAATGATCTCTTTTCAAGCATGCAGTTCTTTTCTATTAGAATGGAATTAGAGAACGTTTCCGCGTCCGTCAGATGGCGCTGCACGCTGTCAATAGAAATCTTTCTTTCTTTCTTTCTTTTTTTTTTTTTTTTTTTTTTTAAAGATGTAGAAGAAGTTGTCATGACGAAGATGATGTGTAGGCGTTAAAAAGATAAAAGAACTTTTTCTTTACTGTAACATTTCTATTGTATATATAATTAAGTTCCTGTCGTCCATTTCCATAGTCTGTATAAGTTGTTAATGTATTAAATATTTAAGTTATGTAATTAAATATTTCACTTATTGATCAGTTGTAATATTTTATTATCAGCCCCCAGACAGCCACTTAGAAAGTAAGTTATAGATGGCAAGAATAGGAAGTATCGAGTACATATATATTCAGGATTCCTTGATCATTATTTTAACAATACTAAAATTACGCAAAAGATTTCTTTGTGTGGTTAATCATCCAACTGTTTAACTTAAGCTAATGATTTTGATACCAAAACCGAAAGGTATTTATTTTTTCGAAGGGTATTTAACAACTTGTTTTTGAATTTTTTGGAGAGTTAGTGCTGATTTTATTCGTTACTTCATATAATTGCTTTATTCTATCTTCTTAAATTGCACATTTTTTTACAAATGTCGCAAAATATTTCTGCACTTTGAAAAAGAAGTTTCCAACTCAGGCTTAATAGATATGCGTCCTGAAAGAAAATTGCCAACATAACATAGAATTTTATCTATACTTAAAACACTCGATTTTTATCAATCTCTTAAAAATTATACTTTTGCACAGAATATTGCTTAAAATATGAAAGAAATATATGGCACGCCAATTTTAATTTTTAAGTGTTTGTTATTAAAAGAGACTAACTTTTAATACATTTGCTGAAAATGTCTCATAACTAGTGTTGCTTGCAGTGGCTGTTTTCGCAAAGAATGAAATATTCAAGAAAACCACAATGAAATTAAAAATTTCATGTTTTCAAGAACGCGCGCTATACAAGTTTTAATTATTAAAGACATAGTTTGACGTCAAGTAAATATTTTAATTTAGGTGCTTGTTGCAATAGTATAAAGAAGGAGAGTATAAAGAAGGGGATTTCTTGAGCGATGAAGTTCAGACTATGTTTTTGTATAATTGTTGATTCACAACATTCTCCATCGTTAAAGTATTTCGTTCATATGTATAGAAGTGAGACCTTGAGGTACAAAAAATATAATTTTATCATCTGTTTTAATGTATGTAAAAGGAATACAGTTTCAACAGTTTTACTGAGAATCTTTATTATTAACAACAAATTTTATTTGAGGAAAAAATAAATAAATAAAATAAAAATAAAAAATAAAAAAAAAATAAAAAAATAAAATTAAAAAAAATAAAAAAAAAAATCTGAAATGTTTCAGATTTTAAATTACGTCCAAAGGGGCGTTTTTTAACATTTTGTGTGTTACCTTTCTTTATTAAATATCATGTTCCTCGCACTTAAACCACAAGATCCAGTGCAACAGCAATATCGCAAAATAGTTTTAAAACGAGCATATCTTTAGAATTTCCGATACAGAGACTCACGCGCTGGAGATAAAAATGTTTTTTCTGCACAACGTTGCCATTGCTCGCTTTGAAATCCTTGAGTTTGTTAATCAAAAATTCGTCAAAGTTTTAAAAAATAGGAAATCGATCATAAAACAAATTTCAAATTTCAAATTTGGTCTTCCACATGCTCATATTCGTTGGAGGATTACGTTATTCAAAATTCGATGACTCTATGTACCGTTATTTTATGACAATGTGAGAAATATACATGCATTTACGCAGATTTTCATTATTTAATTTCTTCAAATATAATGCAGGACTCTAACATTTTATGGCAACAGTTTGAAAAGTGAACCGACATTTATCCGTCGGACGCAAAATGCCTTCGGGACTCAAATCCCTTTGGACTAAAAAAAAAAAAAAGAAAAAAGAAATACAAAAATGTTTCTGTTTTTAAACTTAGGACAGAAAACGTCTTTACATGAGTCAAATAAATATAAATACTGAATTCACACTATCAGTAAAATTATTTTCTTGCTAAAGCTAATGGAAGCCTAACTAAACTGGAAAATTTTGAATCGATATTAATTTGTCATTATTACTGCGAGAATAAATCTCACGAACTGCAGAATGGGATGTCATGGAAGAAAATTGGATTTGAAATGATAGCTAAATATTACTGAAGAGTAAAAAGTTACGCTTCAGAATTTTTTTTGAGAAATGAATTATGATTTGCCAATGAGAAATAAAAATTAGATTTCTTTAAAGTGTTTTGATTCTCTAAGGAAAGTTTCATTCCATTATTAGTTAACGATAATCATAAAAATTTCTAGATTTAATTTGAAAATATAAAACAGTTCTTTAAGTTTGATGGTTTTCTGTATTACGAAAGGAAACATTTTAAATTAAGATTATACAGCATTTATAAATATTCCCGAAGGTAATCAGAGTACGTAAAATTAAGCTTATCATTTTGTCGGAGGTAGCGTTTACTTTGATACAAACGAAATGCTTTGACGCACGATTTGTGCATCAGATTTTCGCATTTTACATCATTTTGCCTCTTTGTTAAACAGAATTTAGTTTTTCCTATATTATTGCCTTTATTTCCCCTAATGATTTAAAAAACGAATGTTAAGGTTTTTTAATATTTAAACTTTTTATGTAAGAATCTAGTTAGCAATTTCGTATGATATAGCTACAAGTGTCGATTAAAATGTAAAAGGGCTTCAGACATGAAACTTAATGTCAATTATTATTGAGATAATAGCTTTTGGTCTTTTCTTGCTGTAGTATCTATGAAAGACAAAGATTTCTTTACTTTGTATGACAGATTAATTAAAAAGGATGACAGTAATTAAAAAGGATTAAAGCCTTGGATGTCAGATTTTTGTAATCATACACATAAATTTACATATTGGCTGTAATGATATATATATTCCCCCAATGATAGTTTGATTTACGGGTCTATGAGACTATAACTCTTGAGACTGCTTCTGAAAACAAGGAATTCGTAAGAATGAAAAGAAAGCAAAGTTATAAAAGTGTTTTAGTGTCTATAAAGTAAATATTTTTTCATAGCATAGAGCAGTAATTAGAATATGCCAGTATCTAAATGTAAGCTAATAGCAGAAACGTTTGCTGTGAAGTTAACTACTCAGTCTAATTTTCATTTTGTCTATTTCCATCGCAGCACAAATAAATAAAAATCATTGCTTAAAAGGTTTAGTGATTTGTATAACAGTTATGTTTTATTCTCACATTGTTATGTAGGTGGTAACGCTTGAATACTGATTGAATAACTGGTAATGAAATAAAATTTTATTTGATTGAAATTGATTTTGATTGAAAACCTATAAATTATGCACTGATCACACTAAGCATCTGAAGAAAATGCTTTATTATTATGGAATAAAGTATGCTCTTGCAAATACATTAAAATATGCACTGTTTTCCATAATATGTATAAAATTCAGCGTAATATAAAACTAAAAATTAAATGCAAAACTTAACATTTATAATTATCTCTGAAATAGACAGCAGCTTATCATTCCACTTATAATTTCACTCTATTATTATTCCACTTTTATTTCATTTCTTATACTATGTAGAATGAAGATTAAAAAATTATCACATTCGCTCTGTCAGGAAATGCAACATTTGACTGCAATGCACTAATGAAATAAATAAAATATTACGAATGGAGGTCTAGCTATGGCGATGAGTGAAACAGTGTGAGTGATGTAGAGTTATCGTCACAGTTTATTTAAAAATTACATGTAAGTCATAGCTTACCTAAAAATAGTGTAAAAGAGAATGTAATATTCGAAGAACATAAGACTTGTTAGGCATTATAGTAAATAAAAAAAATCGTTTATTCGACTACTTTAGTGAAATACAGAATAATCCTCGACACCAGATAAATATTTGTTTGATACATTCATAGAAACCAACAGCCTGTGAAAGCTTTTGGACCTTCAATCAAAGCATCTTTGGCACTGAAAGGATTTTCGCCATTCTTCCGGAAATAATGTTTCCCTTATCTGATCTTTTCATGCAGTCTCTTATCATGCAGTATTAGTATATGTATTACACATTATTTTGCATTTGAATATCTGACGTATGGCTGTATTTAACAGCCAACATATTAAGTAAATTTGATTCCCTTTTTTCTTCGATTAAAAGATCAGATTTTTCAGATTTTATCTACAGAAAATCAGATTTTAATCTGATTTAACTGAATCTTGATACCAAAAACATGTATAAAAATATCATTTTATGCATCTTATTCATACATTTGTATATATTATTTTACATCTACACGTTTATATACATTGCTATACTTATTGTATAATATTTTATGCATGTCCAGTTGTGCATCGAGCCAGTATCAAAATAAGCACTAAATCGAAAACTTTTATTGAATAATCTAACACGTTCAGCGGCTTCTTTCAAAATGAAAAAACTGTGTGTGAACTATTCATCATTCATTCTGAAAATCAAATCGTAAAAGATATAACTCGAGTACTTCACTCACGTTGTGGAAACGAAAACGTAGTAATCTGTTTCACATGGGGTACGAACCATTTCAAAGTTTTGAATTTAATTCTCATTAAAAATTAAATTCTAATTTGAGAATGGAATGTATATAGTAGATTTATAATTATATACGTTACGTGAAGAAAATTAAATCAGTAGATTTTTACATGTCCTATACCCATCTAAAATTATTTAACTGTTTCAATGAGGTATTCCGTGCTCATAATGCCTCGTTTCAGAAACATGTATTTTCCAGAATTTTTTTATCATTTTGGTCAACTAAAATATTCTCTTAAATTAAAACACATTTGATTTGCAAATGAACATCTAAAATATACTTTTAATGGTAGACAATTTAAACCCACGTAATTTTATTCGTTAATTTGCTTCAGTTTCATACGGGAATTAAACAATACATTTGGACAGTTAAGAAAAATGTTTATCGATGAAGAATGTTTCGATGTAAGGAAACAAAAAACATTGGCCATGTCCTCGGCGGGCATTCTAACTCAGGACCTTCCGAATATGCATCGAGAGTGTTTCTTGTTTCTACAGAAAAACTTTCGGAAAGGAAGGAGAAAATGTCTTATATGGTCATGATTAAACTAGTACAGAAAAAAAGTTGTTTCTGGCGAGATATATATAAGAATTCATTGTCAAATCAGTCAATTAAAATAGAGTTCTTTCATGAACTCATAGGACAACAAAGTACTAGTAAATAAAGAAGTTAATATATAAAACTTATAAGGTATTTCTCCCGCTTTTTTAGCATGCCTTCATGGTGTAGTGATCAGCACCTCGAAGCGTATTCGAGAGGTCCGTGGTTCGAGTCCCGGCGAGGGCATTGCTCATTTTTCATCTCTCCTGCTTTCAAAAAGTACCTAATATCTCTACAAACTGAATAAATATAATATTTAATTTATAACATACAATTTAAACTTTGCTTTCTCTGCTAACAGGTTTTTCAAACGGTCTACTAGTGACTGAAGATTTCCTGTTAAAATAAGTACTAGAAAATTTAATATGGCACATGCACATTGGTTGAATCATTCCCTAAGACCTCAAGTTAGTTTTCCTGTTGCAAAGTATATTTTCAAAACTGAAAAGCGTATTCTTAGAATAATGTAGGATGTAAAGTAGTGACATTAATGACTGCAAAAGTAATCTGGCATCTTCTGCATCATATTTCTTAAATAATGTTCATCCATTCTATAGGGCAACGATATGGTTTCATTTTATAACTCTTGAAAAGTTTTTTATGTGAAATTTTACTAGCTTTATTTCTATAGAATAAAGTTAAGTGCAAGATGTCGTGCCATTTTCCGAGTTCTAGTTTATAGATGTAATGTTTCAGAATTTTGAATGAACTGGACATTCGTTGGCTGTTCAGCTACACTCATAGAACTGAAATCTATTAAAATTCAAAATGAATGCCCAGTGTTTTGATATGTGTACGCGAATAAATATTTTGCTGCTTTCGTGCTTTTAGAGTAACGATGCGGTTGCTGACGTATCTGATTGTAAAAGGTCTTCGAGAATGCTTTTCTCTGTTTCATGTGAGTTTACTAAAACTTTGAGTACAAATATGAATTTTGCGAAAGAGGAAATTTATTGTGAAGTATCTGATCTAGAATAAAATTTGATGATCTTACGAATTAAATTTGACTTTTAAGTATAAGAACTAGCAGCTAATATTATAAGAAATCAAATTTTAGGAATATCTCTAATTTCTTACAAAATGCTTGTAACTAAAAACCATTTCATTCTCTACAGTGTAAGGAATTTCATCAGAGGAATATACAACAAAGCAGCTATACATTTTAGTATAATTGATACTCTAAAATGCAATAAAGCGTACTTAAGAGAAACTATAGAAGTAAGAATAATTTCTGAATATTAGAAAAAATGTGATAAGTTTCCGAAAATATCTGGTAGAATTAGGAAAAAAAGTAAAAGTAACAATAGAAAAATTATATTATCTTTTTAAAGCAAGATTTTTTTATGTTGTCATTGCAGTCTTTAACAGGTAAAGATAATCAGTTAATCAACATTTTAGTTCTGAGGCCACTTGTAGAGTCATTTAGTATTTCTTGAAGCTGGGGAACATGATGAATTAGTAATGTCCTCATCGGATTCGAAATTCGGATCTTCCGATTCTACGCTGACGTGCTTCCAGTCGAAGTATAAAGATATGCGGTAAGGAAGACGAAAATACGTCACGCAACTATGTAGTATTTATGATTTTTCTTATTTAAACTCTCTCAAGAAAATAAATTTTGCTCCATATTTTTAGAAACCTTTCGGGAAAGATTTCATAAAACTATAGCGAATTAGAACAAATCATTTCATTACACATGAATATTTAAAACGATCAGACATCATTTGTTTCTGCATACTACGTATACAAGAAAGGGCACACATAAAATAACCATGCAAATAGTACAATAAAGTTAATGGCTATTTCAGTGTTAAGTATATATCAAAGAAAAAAAAACCTATAATTCAAATGCAATAGTTTGCTTATATTTATTAAATTGGTTTCAAATGGTTGGATAATAAATAAAACCTAGGCATTTTCAATATTAGATTACTACCTATTACCTTATGTCCGACTTAGCCTATCTCTTTGCTTTAAAATATTCTTTCAGACATGATTTCTAATACATGTGTACTCTATTTGGCTGATCGAGTTTATTTTATGGTAATAGAATAGTTAGAACTTGCAAAAAGTCTCAAAAGTTTTTATTGGTTTCAGTGTTATGTATATATCAAATAAAATAAAAACCTATAATTCAAATGCATGAATACTTTAGTGGATTTAATTCTTGAACACACTCCTCAATTGTTGTTCCTTTGGTAGTCAATTCGAAATGATAACGTTCTTAACAAACAGTCTAATAGTTATTTTTATCACTGATTTCAAGATTCTCAAGCTACCAGTTAAAACATTAATTAAATTTAAGGAAACAATTTTGCTCTTCTCAATTAGGTAAGATTATCTGAGCCCCATCTTCATTATTGAAAGAATTAAAGTTAATTAGCTACTTAAAAACCCTGTTTAATATTTATTTCGTTATTTTTATTAGTTCTATTAGCTTTATTTATTTATTTTTAAAGCAGTTTAAAATATATTTTTTAATTTAATAATTTAAGTTTTCTAGAAATGTACAAAGCGGTACAACGTTTTGTTTCTTTTTCATTTTCATTAAAAACTCTTGATTCATTTCAGTGTAAATGTCTTCCAAATTTGCAAGCAAAGATTTAAACGCTTCTTCCTCAGTTAATAATACCAAATATTCTCTACCAAATATGTTAACCATCAGTAAAAGGTTTCATTCGAAATCAATGCTACCAAATTCCAAGCAAAGGAGGTAGCAAGGTGAAGGTGGAATAACGCGTAAAAGTAAAATTATGTTTCCCTGGTCAACAAATTTTATATTACCACGGAAGCACCATTTAAAATCGGCCTAAAATAGTCTTCATAAATTCTATGACGATTTGGACTAATTCGACTGCTGAAGAATTTGTGAGTGGGGCGGAGGAGACAAATATCGGAATGCCAAATTTTCTACTCATTAGGAGGCATTCTTTATTTATTCACTTCGGAAGTCTCCAAGTAATGACTCTTTAATTTTAGCAGTTCTATAAATTAATGCTATTTCGAATATTTTAAGAATAAAAATTAATTTCCTCACTAATTTTGTGAATTCCAATAAGAATCACTTAATTAAAAAAGGGCTGAAGGAGGGAAACTTCAATTAATTTGTATTGCAGTAGCAATTGTAGAAATTTAGATACAGAGTGCATCAAACATCAAAACATTTCCATGAAACACGAAACAGAAATTTCCTAGCTAAAAATCAAATATTTTTTACTGTCGCAATAGTGAATGACATGCATTTTAAGCGTCTCAAGAAAAAAAATTTTATCTGTATTTACTACAGATCAACTTGAATTTATACTTGCCTTCGGGACACAAAATTGATATAAATTCAGTTCTTTCTAAGGAGTGCCAAATTCCCCAGAAGATTCTGAAATTTTAAAAAATTACAGCAGATCTTCTAAGGAACACATTATCAAGTACAATACTTAAAATTCACATAGAATAAACATTCTAGTGAAAATCATGTTGTATCGAATCCCGATATCTGAAAACTGTAGCAGTTCGAAATGTAAGAATTAGTTTCACTCGAAAAATTTTTGGACTGAATCTTGAGCGTATAAAACAAAGAGAACTCCAGTAAGCTTAATTCTTATGTTTAATTTTTGACTTTCATTGACCTCGACAAATTTTTATATTACTGAGATTTTTATTGACTACTTGGAAATCTCGAGCTTAGATATTTATAAGTGGTTTTGTTTTTGAAGCCTGGATGAAAAATAAACAAATAATTATTTTAAAATCTTCTGTGATACTTACAGAATATTTTATTAAAAATAATATAAGTATCAGTCTTCAAAATATAAAATATTCGTTCTCTTAAAAAGGAAGTAGTTACTTTTAGGACTACTGAAGTTACACATCTTTCAAAAATCAAATTTATACTATATGAAGTATTGAACTATAAGACAACTTATTAAAGTTTAAATAAGCTGAAATTTTTTAAACATTTTCTCATTGTTATTGATTAAGTATTGAGTATAAAATACCAATCCAGTATAAGCTTTGAAAACTAATTTTAAAACATTTCTTGGTCATTTTTGTTCTTGAGTTAATTTTAACCCAGCAGAAGAAATATGAATTTCTGAAAGGTGTCATTTAAATGCCTTTACTACGATAGAGGTTATTAAATCAAATATACATTCTAATTGTAACTACAATGTGATTTTCGATCAATATATGCAGCTTGATATTCCTGAGTGGTCTATCATTTCCTGAAAGCCTCTAAGCTTGAGTTACAGGAAGGTTAATTTATAACTATTCAACAGCTGACAAGCTGGTCTTGTCTAGAAAGAGGAGAAGAACACTCGTATAGTAACAGCCAAAGAGGAACTTATTTAGCCAACTGGGGGGGGGGGGTAGAAATTAAATTTCTTTTAAGTTTCCGCGTAATGCAAAGACAATGAATATTTATCACCGTATTTCAGCGTAGATTCAGATTCGAGAAAAAAAAACAGATATTGCCCAATAGAATTTGCTGATCTAGATATTAAATTAAAGCAAATAATTTCCGTTCACTAAATTATAATTCACTTATTTACAGTTTTATACAGATCTTCGTTGTAGTCTTTTATTCTTAGAGTGTACAGAAATATTTAATAAATAAATGCATTAAAATCAAACTAAATGTTACAGCTTTTTCAATAAGCTATGTAAAGTGTAACGGTAGTATACAAGCCAAAATATTTCATTATTAAATATTTATTTAAAATATAAACTTTACTATATACTCCACAACCGCAGAAGAAAGAAATATCTTAAGGACTCTTAGTATCGAGTATTATGGTTTTAGGAGCAGCTAAAATTAAAAATAATCTGTGCAATATTGCACAACAAATATATTTGTTACAATAAATTGCAATATTTTGAGCATATTGTAAATTTTACTATAAAAATTAACATAATCTAACAGTAAAATTTATTGATTAATCTTCAGAGCATATTTACAGAAAAGTATTTGTTAGAAAATTCATGATACATATTTTCTTACTTTCGTATTTGTTTTACAAAAAATAGAAAAGTGTGGGCAAATTTATTAACAATTATTTATTTGTCACTCTTTTAATCTTCTCTGACAGGAGAGCTTATATAGCTAGCTGCATGGTTCATTAGCCTTAAGAAATTCTTGTGTTTTAAAAGAATAAAATATTAATTAATTTTTATTTCACAGGTATGGATATTTAATGTACATAATTGATGTTTCTTATTCTTAGTACAGTTTCATATTTAAATTTCTGTAGGTAAACTAAACTCTGTCTTCAGCATTGAAGATTTATCGAAGAGTAAAAATGAGAAGCATGGATTTTTTTTTCTTTTCGACTGCTGCTAATGGAGGACATTACCTGATTCTTTTCTCAAAATACAATTTATTTTTGTGTTAAGTATTCTTGCATTAAAAGTTTTGGTTTTATGATCTTATCAAATACTAAATCAACACAGAGAGAAAACTCTTTTCTACACTTAAATCTACTCATTTGTGTACAATAAATTGTTTCTACTATGCACGCGTTAGAAACCCAAATTCATGTCTGATTATCAGTATATATCATATTATATTTGTATTCATCATTATGAACGAAAGTTTAAAACATGCGAGTGAATTTTCCATTCAGGTTGTAGTGTTAGGATGTAAAGCCAGCTAATCATTGGAGGCATACTTTCGCATAAAATATTACTCAAGATAAAATTCTGCCTAAGAAATTGTTCTTCATAAACAGTTATGCAGTCTAATGACCTACCCTGAGTCAGAAATTTGGCTCACGTGCAGGACGACAAGTGTTCGTACGGACAATGTGATGGTGTCTGCTGCACCACAAACTGTCAGCTTGGCGACTAGAGTTGAAACTTCCATTGATGTTGCAGGAGTAGCTCCTATAATGGTGCGACGACTGACGACACTGGACAAAGGAGTGGCTCCAAGTTGTCTTTTCAGACGAATACACAATCGTACACAATCATACATGTGTAGAGTTACAGAGGAGAACGAACGTTGCCAACTTGCATTCATCTTTATTATACGAGCCCAATACCTAGCGTGCTGATATGGAGAGCTATTTTGTACAAATCCCGGACACCTCTTAGTATAGTTAGCAATGTAGACAGCCGTCGTTTTATTTCTGACGTATTAAAGCCTATGGATGTGTCTTATCTTTGAGGCCTGCGTGACGTAATTTTCAATAATATAATGTACGACCGCATGCTACCCATGCTGTCCTGAAATTCCTTGATACACAGGCCCTGGCCAGCACGCTTTCTAGATCTCTCATCCATTGAGAACATTTGGTCATAGGTTTTGGAGATATTGGCACGATGTCACTACGATTGATGATTGAAGCTGGATAGAATGACGTTCTCGTATTTGCCATCCAAGCTCAGTTAGATTCGATTTCCGTCCGGATTACAGTCGTTGTTGCTGTTAGAGTTGGCAGCGCTACGTAAATTGTTTACTACATCTGCAAATTTAATCATGTCGTTCTCCCTTTGTACTGTGTATGTGCAATAAGTAAGATTCTGCTACTGGTTTACCTTCCTGGTGTAGCAATTTTAATGGCTAGCAGAGTATACATTTTTATTAAACTGCAAGAATGAAATCTTCATTTAATTATTGATTTTTTTTCACATTTCACCAAAAATACATACACTTGCCAAAGAATTACAGTAAATAAATTTCTTCATTAGAAAAATATTTTAAACGGAATATGATTAAAGAGAACTTTTATTTAATTCATTCTTAAAAATTAAATTTTTATAGAAGTTGCATAAGAAAAATACAATAATTTATTATTCTCAGTATAAATGTTAACATTATTTATTCATAGAAAAAGATTAAACAATTTATAGAAACAAAAATTGCCAGAAATAATCCATATTATGTTATCTAGTTGAAAGGATATATGTTAAGGGTAGAAAGTATTTTATGTTTCATTGAACTGTAGATTTTTATGGATTATTTTATGTATCCCATTTTGGATTTCTTCATTTTAGATGTTTACGAAAGGATAAAGAACTTTTACAAGTAGAGTAAATGAAATTGAATTTCAGGCAGAAGATTTAGTCACTTGTAAAAAACATTTCTTTGAAGATTAGCGCAGTAACTAAAGATCTTCTTCGTTACAAAAAACAACCAATGTATTTCCTAATGTAATTTTCATCGTCCTTTGTAAGTATTTTAATATGACAGAATATGATTAATTCAGTGATCATAAGCATAAAGTTTTTGTACAAAAGTTTAATTTAAAATGATGATTGTTACCAGCTACATCCGAAGCAAAAACTGCAGGCAACATATTTGCTTTTAATGTTCCTGTTATTGGAAGAACTGGGAGAATGCCTGGTTTTGTTTTTGCTTAAAAGCAGCCGTCGTGTTATTTTGGATAGTTCAAATTGTATGAAAACGCTGTGGAGACATTAGGTAATTTTTTAGAGAACCGTCACCCGTTTTTAGTTCGGGAGCCACTGTAGAGACATAAGGTATTTTTTGGAAGCAGGGAAGATGAGTGAGTGAGTGAGTGCACCGCTATGATGGCTTCCGACCACGGACATGAACCAAACGGGCAACTCCTTCGCCGAGAATCGAACCGTGGACCTCTCAATTACGCGCTGAGCGTGCAGACCACCGCACCACGAAGGCTCGCTAAGAAAGCAGGAGAAATACCTTATAAGGCTAATTTCCCCCAATGATCAGAATAATAGAGAAGAGCGAAAATTTACAAAGAAATCTGCTGAATAAAATTTTTGTTGTACGACAAGGATATGGCTTTAATCAGAGAAATCGAAGCATCTTTGCTTAAATAACCTTCGCTCAAAATACGATATCGGGTCGAATGAGCAAAATATCGTTTGTGTTGTAATACGAAATTTTGATCTGTGGTTTGCGATTGTATACATTGCTGAAAAACGCATAAGATAAATGACGCAAAGGGGCAATCTGCGCTGCAAGGGGACACTCAAAATATATGACAAGCCAAAAGTCCTTTCGAGAAACTAATGGTACAGGAAGAAGAGTAGGAGACCTCGAACTATCGCCCCTGGGTTTTCTCCCTCAAACTGTGGAAAAACTTAGTGGTTGAAAACGTCCCGCGAACCTAATACTACTTTGTATTAATACTCCTAATATACCTACAGAAATGTAAAAGAGTCGTCCTTGCTTCAATCTGTATATAGTCTGAGCCGCCCACTTGGTGCAGTGGTTTATGATGCAAACCATTAATTTGGCTCCCGAACTAGATATATTTCCTACATTGGTGAATAACGTATTACCAACCCAGCAGACGTCAAACATTCCATACACATGAGGCCAGACCAACAGATTAGACGGCATTTATTAAATCAAGTAAAAATGTTACATGGACAAACAAGACCTTTGCAGCTCACTACATTGAGCATAATACATGAATAATAACCCTGCTATATGACTATAAAACGTGATGTAAAGCGAAGTATAAAAATATTTGATTAAATAAAACTCAATGGAGCATCATTTGTAATATGCCGTGGAGTGACGTTAAGACGAATATTTACAATGTAATGTACAAAAACTACGCTTATACCAGTTACCGTATCATTCTTAGACTATTCCATTACTGCAAGTTAGATAAAGTAGATGTAGATAAATAACTAAGATTCGAAAAAAGCGCCCTATACTGCATTGAATTCCTAGAGTTATTTACAGTATATTACAGGATATTATACAGTGCAGAAAAGCATTTAATGCTGCAGAATAAAAAAATTGCATCAGTATTGAAAATAGGTTATTTTGAAGGTTAGGTTCTTTTGAAGCAGAAGACATGAAAAATGAGCAATACCTTCACCGGGACTTGAACCTTGAACTCTCAAATACGAGTCGTCTGCGCTTCCGTTACACCTCGAAGGCATGCTGGAAGGATACCTTATAACTTTAAAGCGCCTTTATTTTCTTATACTAAGTAAAGGAAGTATTTTAATTGCGAAAAATTTCAGTTATCATATTTCAAGGGAGCTATCTATTTTGACTACACGTAGCGACAGAGTTAAGGACTCCGTCCCAAAGCGGATTGTAAAATGGATAAGAAATGTATTTTTTCTTGACGTCTATACGTACGTACGTATGTAGAGTATAACTCAAAAACGATTAGCCCTAGAACGTTGAAATTTTATATATAACCATGATAAAAAATACGAAAAGTTTGACTCCAGTATGAGAAAAGTTGACCGGGATATTTAATTTCAAAATTTGCAAATTTTGGGTGTCATTTTTAACTTACTTCAAGAATTCGGTTAATTATGTTAGATTAATACGACGGAATAAGTTGAAATGAAGCGCAGCAAAAGATCTGTGAAAGTTAATAGGCTGTACAAGTCATGTGGTGTCCACAACAGGTTTTTTTATCGTCATATTCATAAGAAATCGCAAAATTTATCGTCTGTATTTTTTATCAATTTAATTTCCTATTTTATAAGGAAGTAATTTATACGTAATTTTTTTATCTTTTCCGTTACATTCTGGATCGGCGTAAAATGTCTGAGCAAATATTGATTGATTTGTTGAAACGTAGCCCGCTGGAAGGAGATTGCACATCGTCGGATAATTTTAGCTATACACCCGGGATCTAAAGCCTGAGCTATCTTCGATCACGCAAGAAATGATCACGGTCCTACGATGTTTCTGATAGTGATGATATACGGCACCGCTACTTCTGAGCTCAGTCAATATTTAGCTGTCTTTCGGCAGGGTAATAATGCAGCTCCTTTTCTGATAGCGACTTCAAGAGTAGAGGAAGCATTCAAATTTGGTTACTTGAACAAATAAAAAAATATGCGCTACTAACTAAACTAAATATTAATTAATAATTATACATTAATTATAATTATATTATAACGTTGCGCGCCTCCAACTTGCACGCAACCAAGAGGTGACTGTGAAAGATAAGAGATAGAAGCTTGTGAAGGGTTTAAGTCCCTTTTTATTCAACGTAATAAATTACAATTGCGTGCTCTTGACGCTTACAGACGGTGCCAACTCGGCAGTCAAATAAAAATAATAACCTGAAAAGAAACTAAAGACAAGATTCTAACTACGAGCCTCTCTAAAATAACTAACTCACCGCGTTTTACAATACCGCTGCTAATTCAGCAGACTTGAAGCTCACTGGAACGATTACCACTACTTCCCGGCAAGCACATAGGCCGCAACGCGGGGTTCTTCAATTCTCGCTAACTACCTCCGCGCTCGTGCAGTAAGAATATCGCACACCGAACTTGTTTCCTCTCTATTTAAATCATACTACTTCCGCTGATAATTTGAATGCTTGCGCGTTCTACTAAAATTTACATATTCTGGCATTGGCAGTTCCAGGGGAAAGTAAGGCTTGACAGGAAAGATAGTTTAAACTTAAAATAAATGATAGTTAAAATAAATATAAACCCTACATTTGCCGCTGCCAGAATTTGGAAAATTTTTACTTTACTCATTCTTCGCCAAGCTGGCGGCACTGAAACTAAAATTCTTATTAGTACAAGAATACGAAGTTATTTTTATCTTCGGCCAAATTTTGGCTTTAACATAACAGAATTAGTCTTTCGACCAACAGAAAATGCTTGTTTTTAGCTTTTACACTTAAAGAAAATAATACTTTTGCCTTAGCTAAATAAAGTAAAACAAAACTAAGTCTCAACCAAGACATATTGACTTTCGTCAAAACATAGAACTTCGTACTTATGCATAACATTTCGGAACAAAAGAGAAAAAAAAATTATAGAAGGTTTTAACTTATCTTTGAGTTTTCGATGCTTGAAACTCCGTCATCCGTTTTTGGCAAAATTGATCCCAAGTTAGAGGTTTCATGGATGTCAATCTTCTCCTTATTGATCTCCGAGTGTCGTCCACGTTGCTTTTTCTTTTGCGTCCTCTACATGCTGGCCTCTTGGCGGAGTAATCGTCTGGTTGTTGGCCTTTCCGTTTCTGCCTGGGACGGCTGGTCTTGACGTCCTCCGGTCTGGAGTCCTTCTTGAATTTCTTCTGTTCCTCGTATTTTTGTGCCTCCTGCTGGCGTTTCAGTTTCCGGAACGGCGGCCTTGCTGGCACCTGACTCTGTGGCCGTGTGCGCGTTCTCCTTGATGTGTAATTTCTCCTGCTATCCTTTGTAGGTGGTGTTTTTCTCTTTACCACGGTTTCTTTACCCGGTTCATCTGTATTTTTGTTTTTCTTAAACGCCGGAGTTTGAAAATCATTTTTTCTTTTTGATACCGACGTCCGGGTTGTAGAAGTGCTAGGTCTCTCTTCAGTTCTCTGTTTCTTGGGTGGTGGAATAGTTGTCTCTGGCCCTTCTATTTCGTTTAGACTTGAGTCCTGCAAGAAACTTTTAAGGATTTCAAAATCATTTGGATTATAGTATTTTTTCACCTGGTCGGGACTTGCTTTACAGATCTCCCCTCTCTCGTTCTTAAGATATAAGACTACTCCTTTGATTTCCTGAATTACATAGGGGCCTTCAAACTTTGGAGCTAGCTTTGCCATAAAATTGTCTGGGGCACTTGATAAAGAAAATTTCCGCTTCAATACTTTATCCCCAACTTTAAAATCTGCTTCCCGGCGTTTTCTATCGTAATATATTTTCTGTCTATTTCTTGCCGTATCCGAGGTTTTAAGCGCCTGATCAATTAGCTTTTGCACATCTTTTTGTTTAAACTCCTGCTCTCTTTGTTGCACAAAGAATAATTTATCTAAAGGCGTAATTAATTTTCGGCCTAAGAATAATTCTGCTGGAGTTTTTCCCGTAGTATCATGATGTGCCGTTCTTAAAGCATAAGCTAATTCATTTATGTAGCCATCCCAGCACTTGTGATGTGTGCTCACGTAACTGCGAATTATTTTTACTATGTTTTTATTAACTCTTTCTGCTATGTTAGCCTGTGGTCTATACGGAACCATTTTGATATGGCGTATGCCAAGTCCATTGCATATGTTTTCAAATATTTGACTAATGAATTGTTTTCCGTTATCGCTAATAACTTTTATCGGTGCACCGTATTTTAAAATGTATCTGTGTAAGAATGCATCTGCGACTGTTTTGGCTGACGCGCGTTTAAGTGGAACAATTTCTATCCATTTTGAAAAATGATCTACTATTACTAAAAGAAAACGATTTTTATTTAACTCGCTCTGGGGGAAGGGACCAAGGAGATCTATGCCTAAAATTTCATTCGGAAATGTAGCGCGAATGCTATTTAAGTACCCGGCCGGGCTGTAATTAATATAATTTATTAACTGTCATTGATTGCAGGACCTGACATACGCCGTTACTATTTTGTATAATTGCGGGGAATATACCGCCTCGCGTACCCTTTTTAAAGTCTTTCTGACCCCTAGGTGGCCCGCTGTTTTTTTTTTCGTGCAACTCCTTCAAAATGCTTAATCGAAGCGAGGCTGGGATGACTGGCTTATACTCAAGATTTTCGTTTGTTGTTTTCGTATAGAATAATAAATTATCTATTATTTCATAGTTTTTTGCTCTATTTCTTATCGCATCGATATCGATATCTGTATGCTCAAAGCTTTCGGGGTCTTTCAAATAAGCATAGATATTTCCAAATTCAGGATCAGCTTTCAGTTCAGTAATAACCGTATCTCTAGAATCTAAAATTTTTGAAGTCAACACAGCGCATTTAAGTTCATTTCCTTCATCGTCCAGTTTTATACGAGAAAGTGCGTCAGCTACATTGTTTTCCTTACCCGGTTTATATTTTATTGTGATATTATATTCTTGGAGTTTTAAAGCCCATCTTATTAACCTGGGCGTTAGGTTTTTTCCCGAGTAAAGTCTACCAACAGCCGCATGATCCGAAAAGACTGTTACTGGCGATTTGCCGAAATAAACTCGAAATTTGTGTGCAGCCATTAATACGGCTAATGTTTCTCATTCTGTAGCTGTATAATTCCTTTGTGTCTGATTCAATGTTTTACTAAAAAATGCCAGCGGATGGTTATTTTGCATAAGAAGCGCACCCACCGCATAGTCTGACGCATCTGCTGCAATTTAAAGGTTTTCGTCCCCATCAGGGAATTTTAAAACAGGGGCCTTAATAAGCGCTTCTTTTAATCTTTCAAAAGCTGTATTAGCTTCCGCTGTCCACGTAAATTTAGCCCTTTTTTTTTTTGATTACTAAGAGTGGTTCAACAATATTAGCGAAATCTTTTATGAAAGATCGATAGTAAGAACATAATCCAAGGAAAGAAGAAAGTTTCTTGGCGGTGTGGGGTGGTGGGAGATTCTTAATAGCTTTTATTTTTGAATCTTGCGTTTCTATACCCTTTTGCGAAATTTTATAACCGAGATATTTAAGTTCTTTAGTTGCGAACTTGCATTTTGAGGCGTTAATTGTAAGACCGGCCTCTTTTAATAATTTAAAAACTTGTTCGAGGTCATTAATGTGTTGTTCCAACGTACTACTCGTTATAATTATATCGTCTAGATAAATTAAAGTTGATTTTCCTAGGACAGGCTTTAGAACAATGTCCATAGCTCTCTGGAATGTTGATGGGGACCCACACAACCCAAAGGGCATGCGTAAAAATGCATAAGTGCCCGATTTTGTTATAAACGCGGTTTTATGTACATCTTCGGGTCTCATAGCTATTTGATAGTAGCCAGACGTTAAGTCCAAAGTAGACATATATCTTGTCGATTTGATCTGTCTAATGATCTCGTCTATAACCGGCAAAGGGTAAACTGGAAATTTGGTAATACTATTTAGTTTTCTGTAATCAATAGCAAACCTCCAAGCCCTTTTATCCGAAGGAGGAAACTCGTTCTTTTTTCTACATAGTACGACTGGACTCGCGTACTCACTATTTATGGGCGTTATTATTTTATTCTTTAACATCTCCTGAATATGTTCTTCGATGATTAGGTCTTTTTGTTTATCATAACGATACGGTTTAGTCCTACAAGGTTTTTCGGCATTTAATTGAATCTTTTGAGTCACGATTTGGCAGTTTCCTGGTTTTTCTGAAAACAAATGAGAAAAATTACTCACCACTTGCTGTATTGCTTTACTTTCATGGTCATTCAGATGGTTAAGGTCCAATTCAGGTGTCTCCACAAGTTCCACCACCCTCTGGTCCATCTCCAACACCACGGAACTATCTTGAAAATTTAATTTGGCCCTTGCGGCCCTTAAAAACTCCATACCTAAAATAAGAGAGTGTTGCAGGTCTTTCACCACAAAAATTAATACCTTGAGATTTTCCTCTTTTACCTGTAAGTTTAATGATAATTTCCCGATGCAGTGACATGTTTTTCCTTGCGCCGCTATAATTTCCGTATTTCTGGTTTTAAATAGTCGTATCCTATAAAAATTCTTTTTGAAAAAATTTTCACTCATAAAATTTCCTTCTGCTCCTGTATCGATGAGGGCTTCTACTGGTACATCGCCAACCAGGACTTGTATAATTGGTAGCTGTGAGTTTTTTACGATGACCGTGTTTAAATGTCTATTTGAGGGTTTTTTTAAAACTTCCGGAGTCTGGACCTTCCCTTTCACAGGCCCCTCTACTCGTTTAAAGCTTTCTTTTCAATCTGTGTCTTCTGGGTACGCGGATGTTTATTTTCAAATTTTCTTTTTGGGCCTTGACCTTCGAGTTTCGATGCGTTAGCTTGATAGTTCTTTCCCCCATAAGAGCGATTTCCATTTCTGGTTTTCTCCTTCCTTCGGGTACTTTGAGAATATGTTTCCCCTCTCGCTTTTTACGCTATTCTGCGATTTTGAAACTTCACCGCCAATTCGAAAAGTTCTTGCAATGTGCTTGGGTTTCTAATTTCAAAGTACTCTTGGACAGCGGGTAACAATCTTGGTAATATTATTTCAATTATCTCCGCATCGGGTTTCTTTCCATACAGCATATCCGTTAGCTTGATTTTTCGTAAAATAAAGTCCGTCAATTGTGCTGTATCCCGTTGATAGAAACTATATAGTTCGGTTTCCAGCCGTGCTCGATCTTTCACTATGGGGAAGGCCTTTACTAACGATTTTTTGAAATTTTCCAATGTATATGTCTGGCTTGCAAATTCCCCTAATAAAAATTTACCTATATTTTTCCACCATAGCGCGGCCTGTCCTCTTAGTGCTGATGTGGCGATGGCAACTTTTTGTCTTTCAGGCACAGGGTAGAGCTGAAAGTGGTTTTCTAGACCTTCGAGAAATACCGACACCGAATTTTTTCCGTCGAAATAGACGTTTGGCTTGATTGACGCTCTCAAAGTCTGAACCAGGTATCCAAATCCTTCTAACTGTGTTGTCATTTCTTGGTGCTCCAGCGGCTTCCATCCAGTTTTCGGCCATTTCAGTTCGATAAGTGTTCGGGCGCCAATATAACGTTGCGCGCCTCCAACTTGCACGCAACCAAGAGGTGACTGTGAAAACTTGTATAAAAGATAGAAGCTTGTGAAGGGTTTAAGTCCCTTTTTATTCAACGTAATAAATTACAATTGCGTGCTCTTGACGCTTACAGACGGTGCCAACTCGGCAGTCACATAAAAATAATAACCTGAAAAGAAACTAAAGACAAGATTCTAACTACGAGGCTCTCTAAAATAACTAACTCACCGCGTTTTACAATACCGCTGCTAATTCAGCAGACTTGAAGCTCACTGGAACGATTACCACTACTTCCCGCCAAACACATAGGCCGCAACGCGGGGTTCTTCAATTCTCGCTAACTACCTCCGCGCTCGTGCAGTAAGAATATCACACACCGAACTTGTTTCCTCTCTATTTAAATCATACTACTTCCGCTGATAATTTGAATGCTTGCGCGTTCTACTAAAATTTACATATTCTGGCATTGGCAGTTCCAGGGGAAAGTAAGGCTTGACAGGAAAGATAGTTTAAGCTTAAAATAAATGTTAGTTAAAATAAATATAAACCCTACAATATATTAATATTATATAATATTAGTATAAGATAAAAAATTCTACGCTAAAAGAATTTTGAGAGACATTATTCCTTAAAATTTATCCAGGAGATATTTTGCGAACACGCCCTAAGAGAAGATATTTTGCTGTTACTTTGCAAATTAAATAAAATGTGCTGCGCAAAAGAAAATTCAGAGCTTTTTCCAGAAATTGTCAAAAAAGAACTACGTGTATTAAAAATCTTTCAATTTCTTTTACAGACATTTTATACATACGTTTTCGATAAATAAAAGTGCTAGGGGACTTCTAAAGATATTTTGCATTCAAATGTGCGTAACTGTGAAACATACTGATAATATATTATATATGTTGTCGTTAAATATGTAATGCTTCTAAAAAGAGCAATTGCTTTAAGCATTTTAATTGTTGGTTGCATTTGGCTCTTTTTTTTTGCAACAACTGGGCCTTACTCTCTTTTTTTTTTTCAGGTCTCCCAACAATTGCAATCATATTCCAGTAACTATGCATCATGATTCACGCCTAAATACAAAAAAAGCAACATTTCATTAATATTCGCATTTGCACAGATGTATGTATATTTGTTACATAAATAGATTTGTTCCTCTTTATTCCTTAAATACGCCTGTGCATTTTATAAGAAATGAGCTATTTTTAATCGGAAAAAAAAAAAAAAACACTTCTGCCACATTCCAGAAACTATATTACTTAAATTTTGCTTAATTACAGAATTCCTTAACTTTGATGATAGGAGAAGCATTACATTTACACCTTAAGGCTCTCATTATTGAAGTAAAAACACACACATTTAAAGAGCGTCTAAGGATTATGTTAATTTTATTAACAGTTAAATTTTAAGTTAAACTTCCTTTCCTATCGCTTCTTAATTTCAACCTACCACTTCCGGCCAGAACGTAGTTTTAGAATCATGTTCGAATGTAAATTAAGGAAGAGGGTATTTACCCGCGAAGTTCTGCCTTTTTTTTTACTTTTACACTGCTAAAGAAGACTACTGCCGGGAACAAGCCCTTGCAGTATGATGTCCGCCCTGCAGAAGCCATAACGTCATTTATTGAGTCTAAATTAAAAAAATAAAAAAAAAAGATTATAGAGTCCCATCTAGATAGGGGATACAAAGGGCTACCTTGAATACATATGACATCCTTGATTGCATAGATTTAAAAAAAGTACTTAAAAGTACAGAGCTGCATTGATACAAAACTGGTTAGGGTAAAACAAAAATAGTAAAATTCAAGATTAACAGTGGAATTTTAAGCCTGAAGTTATACGTCACACTGACTTACTATTATACAACTATACACTTACTATTATTCCGCACATTACTAAAAAAAATATTATGCAATATATTACTAGAATATTGAACAACACACTGACATAGTAAAGCTAATACTACAAATAAAACATGCTCGTATCAGAGAAGTAGACAATTCTGTACATGACGCTGTACTGTAACGCTAAAACTAATCAAAAGAACACTAGACAATAACCTTTGGAAGCAGTCAGAATCAGAGATTCTGGTTAGCACCGTCCGCCTTTTTAGGCTACTCTCTCTTAAGCTATTATTACGCTCGGCCGTACTTTAGGCCCTTGATAACTTCGCAGTCAATTACCGTTCAGGTGCCAACTCCGTTAGAAGTTTGATAGCTTCTGCTATATCTCTTTAGTTAAGAATTTTGAGTGAAACCGACGCCAGCGGAAAACCTTTGATCTGATGATTTCCCTTTCTGGCTGCTGTATATTAACTCATTGATTCAGGAGATTAAAAGAGCCAGGTTCTAAAAATAGAATTTAACTGGAGTTTGCATTTAATTCATTTTTAAGTGCTGTATATTACATTCGTCAGAAGCGAAAGTAAATTGATGTTTATTTTGCTCTGGCTGTCAAACAGAAGCTTACAGTAGCTTTTAAGTTTTAGATTTATGCTACTGTTGGGTTCAGTATAGGGTTCTGAGTACTAGCAAATGTCAGGAAAAAAATTCTTCTTCCAAGCTGAAAGATTAGACGAGTTTAGTTTAAGAAAATTCGAATTTAATCTTAAATGTTAAAAATATCTAAACAGAGAAAAACGTTCAATTGATGTCCTGATAGTCCCAAAATAATTAAACGTGTGATAAAAGCTTCTCTAGTTACATCAAAAGATTTAATGATTCCAGTAAACAAGTTTCATTGATTTAGCAGAATAACTGTTTCTAAAATATAATTTATCAACACGTTTTGCTTTGATAAAAACAAATAAATTTCTTCTTCTAAATCTAGAAAGAAATACTTAATAGTTCTGTGCTTATTTACAGATAAGCCATAGGAAGATTCTATTTTCATTCTTAAAAATATTCACCTGAATGAATAAAAGACAGTGAAGCAAATATTCTTTCAACATTTCTATTAGTCAGTTTGAATATACAACACTTTATGGAGGTGACTTTAGAGAAGTTCTGAACACTTTCTTTCGTTTCAGTAAGAGCCAAAAATGAAGATTACAAAAATATAGAAAAATATCTATGGATGAAACACAAAGACATTATTTATTTAAAATATTGCTAATTCTTGCAAAATTTTAACCTATGCAAAATAACTTCGGAATTTATAAAATGACATATATTCATTTTAGAATAAAGTGACCGAAGTTTCCTCTAAAGAAATGCAAAAAGAATTTTTTCAAGCAGTAAAACTTTTTAACCTTTAAAATAATTAATTCTCTCAGTTAATTTTTTTTCAGTTGCTTGTATGCCGCAGCAAAACAACTAAAACAGACCCTACGGTTACAAATGATTTCTATCGTATGTAAAGGCGGTTGTCTTAAAGAATACGATTATCAGTGAGATTAAAATCTAGAATGTTCTTAGAAAATTAAAATGTTCTTAGAAATGCTGTCGACTTTCAGAGGTGTTCGTCAATAGAAGTTTCACTGCAATTATTACTGAAATGTATGTTGTGTTGCCAGAATTGCTTATTATTATTATTATTCGAAGTTCATTTATTGATGTTAAAGATTTTGTAGAAACATGATTAATCTGATTACGGCAAATATATCGTTCCATTTCAGTTTTATGTGCAGGCATTTGTGTAATTTTGCAAGCATTTCCTGTCTTTTTCCATAGATAAAGTTTAAATAATTTGTTGACAGATACTAAACACAGATTTTATTCTTATTAAATACAATATTCCATTGAATAATTCTTAATCAATATTTTTTAAATTTTTAGCGAACCAGCCAGCATTTATGGTGTGACTCAAAAAATAGATTTCAAATATAAGCTCAGTTTAACCAAAGGCTTGACAAAAGTAATTACGCGTAAGGTGAATCAAGCCTACCATAGCGTTACAAGCTCTATTGGAAAGAGTAAAGCAACGCCTAAGTCAGAATGCTAATGTTCAACTAGAAACTTGATCTTTAGCAGGCGGAACATCCTTTGACTGAAAAATCCAAATATATATATTCTTTGTTCTTACCTCATTTAGTTGTTACCTCATTAATATATACTCTTTGTTCTTACCTCATTTGAATCCGCTCGAGCTAAAATTGGCATTCTGGCAAGAAAAAGGAAAGGAAGAAATGACAGCGTACATTCTGAATACGAAATAACTTGTTAGATAATAAATAAACATTTTATATAGTTCATATCATTATATTCACTTTTTATTGCTTAGAGATCATAGCAGGTAATTAGTATGCTCAGAAAGATCTGCATAAAATCCCCTTAATTATAGAGTTAAAAATTATGAAACATTTGATGCAGGTCAGTAAAGTATTTAAAATATAATGTAGTCTTAGTGACATATTTCCTACTGTATCTAGTAACATTTTGATGATACACTGACTGTAGACAATACTCGAAGGTGAAAAGAAGCTGGCTCTCTCAAGCACATATGACTGTTAATATCAAGAAATAAATATCAGTATTGACAATTCAGTTTCGTTAGTAAAGTAGCATAGCATTCCGTCACAACGTAAGCGGAAATGAATTGACTCATTTGTTTATTTGGAACTGTTGAAGCATACTTATTTTTGATGACACAATAATTGAAACAAACAATAGCTGAAGATAAAAGAAATTCATTATACTCTAGAATAATGTTATTAAGAATATAATGACAGCAGTAGAAATCTTCGTTAACAGATGATAAACTATTGCATTACATATTAAGAGGAAATATTAATAATCCAGCTATTTATTTGGAACTATTGGAGCATATTCATTTACGCTAATATCCTAACGTTACAGAAATCTAAGAAATAATGACAGCTATCTGTGTTCGGAACAACTATTTGTATTAGAGTATAATAATAAAAAAATCTATATATATCGAATTCAATAGAGGAAAATATTTCTTTAGAGGAGTCGAATACTATAAAATTTTTAATTTTGTTTCTTCAGTTTTAGGCAACCAAACTGTGTTCTTCTATAATGAATTTCAATAATAAAATATCCACACCAATTTTAAAAGCCTTCATTTCATTTAAATTTTAAGCACATTTTTATATTTTGCTTTCCAAAAATTTCATTTTCAGAGCAGATTTTATAAGTTCATGCCAAATACATATTAATAAAAATTTATTGCAATTTTAAATAAATAAATTTCCGTTTGGCTTAGAATGTGATGTGGACATTTCACTTCAGAGATACGCACTGTCTTTTCCTGAGTGCAAATGATCTATCTGAATATGAAATAAATAAGATAAACCAGAAGTGTCGAGATAATTTTATTTGTTTTATAAATGAACAGTAATAAATTTAGTAATTTTATTTTAATCATAGCCTGCGGGTTAAGGTAAAATGATATACAAGACAAAACTTGAAAATTTGCGAGAAAATTCAGTTTATAAACTGCAATCACTACAAATTTATAATAATAATTAAAATCAAGTAGATCCCTGAAAGTATTTTAAATTTCAGGGATCTACTTGATTTAAACTTCTACTTATCTGAAAAGTCATGGTGAGCATAAAATAAACTTTTCTAAAAGTAATGAGCACTTTCTCATGCAAGAACAAAAAGTAATGAGCAGTTCCTCCAACAGGAACAAATGTCAACTGTTGTATTTACATTTATGCATAAATGCGCTAGATTAACTGAAATTTGTATTTGTAAAAGCTCTTGAGTTACGCTACAGAAGATCGTGCGAGTAAAAATGCCATAATTTCTTACAAAAATGTATTTGTTAGAAAATTAATATAATTGTCACAATTGTAATTATATATATATATTTGCCATTTTATATTTACATTAAATTTGTAACTCCTCAAATATATAAAGTTTTCAATTTACGTAAACACATGCTATGTTACCTTCACATATTTTGCAATTCATTTTCTGTCTAGTTGTCATAATTTAATATAAAATGAGAATTCATACGCAGTGAGTGGGTTAATTGACATTTAAAAGTTAGGGAAGACTTTATAAAGTCAGACAGGAAGTCAGTTGCATACTGGTTCGAACATAAGGTGGCTTCCCATCTGAAAGTACCTTGGAATTTAAGGAATTTAAATATCATCTATTGAGGTATACACAAAATATATTTGCTCTTGCGTTAAATTAAAAAATTAAGGAATATATTGCATATATAAGAGTAATAAGGGGCGTTAAAGAAAATTATATAATCTTATGTTCGGATCTATACGGCGAAAATTGAAATCCTTATATTCATATACTGCAATTAAAATAGTTAAAGCATACTTCGTATTTGCAGAAATAAATTTTTAAGATAAATATTTTACGAGTGGCATAATCACACGCAGCTTTTGTAAATAATTTATAATTACATGTAAAACATAAAATTCATCACAAAAAATGAATTAACTTAAATTTTGTTTACTTATATTGTACAGACAAGGTATACTTTTGGAAGCAGGAAAGATGAAAAATAGCAACCGCCTACGCCGGGAATCGAACCACGGACCTCTGGAATACCGGCCCAGCGTACAGTACCACTACACAACGAAGGCGCACTAGGGAAGCGGGAGAAATACCTTATAATATGAATTAATTGCAGATTGTAGGCTCAAAAGGCTTATCATTGTAATTTCAAAATACTATGTTAGTAAAATACTTAAGAGCTTAAAAATATAACATTCGTAAAAAATTGCAGTCTAATCTTTGTATGCTGATTCCCTTTTTAATATAAAAAACATTTTGAGTAGTTATCACTAAACTGTTAGTTTACGAATCAGGTCTTCAGGAAGTCAAAATGTATAAAATAAGATCATATATTTCATATATAACTTTTTGATAACTTATAATAATTTGTAAAACATGAAAATCATACAGCTATCAATAACAATAATGCCAAATCGTACACAGGAAAACTTGTTACAATATTATTTCATTATGAATCATCACTATATTTGAATATATAAGCTTACTCAATAAAGAAGAGCTTTAATTATTCAAGACACAGATGTGCATTTATAACACTGGATTATTTGCTAGCAAATTTGGAACACATATTTCCATCAAATGGTAATACTTTATGTTTGTCAGAACACAAAATCTGTGGAATTAAAAAAAATAAACGCCTTGAAGAGGTTTCCTAAAAAGGCTTTACATTTTGTACAAGTGAAGTTTTCATTTCCCGTGTCATTAGAATCGCTGTATATGGAGATTTTAAAATTTGAGGTAATCGCAGAATAAGAATTTAAAATATATCCGACTTTTCGAGTCATGAATGTTTTGAATATTTAATTATTAAAGTTAGAACTGTTAAAGTTGAATGTAGCAATGCAGCAATTATTTTTTACCTTTTCAGAAAAGAGATGCTTCTATCTAACTTCCTTCCTGTTCATGTAACCCTCAGCATTGACTCTATTTTACCAAATGATGTGGAAATCTCCATAATCTTCTACTAATGCTCATTCTATTGGTGCTGCAAATGAATAGTTTTGTTTCAAAAATCTTTCCAGCAATTCAGAAACGAAGGCAAGAGATAGTTTCTTCCTCTTAAGAATCAAATCGGAATCACAGAAGAATAAACCTAGGAAATACGGTAGATAGTAGGGTGCATCTTAACGCCATCGAGCGAATAAGTCATCCATAGTTTGCATTACTTCAATAGAAAATGCTGATGCTTCTTTCGAAGCGCTGTCCTTGTTAATGTCCCATAACTGACTATCAGTATTCACAAGCTATCCTTGAGGTAAAATATGTATTAGGCTATCGTCATACAAGGCCCATGAGTATAACCCTAACCTTTTCACAGCGGAAGTTCTGATTATACTATTGATTTTCATGCTGACGCGTTATGACTCCACTTCTTGGGCTGGTGTTTTGGTTTTGTATCTTATCGCCTTACCCATGCACTATTTTGCTAATGATTCAATGTAAAATTCTCACCTTCGCGCTCATAACCGTCCAGCCTCTGCCTTTCCAACAACTTCACTGCTAATATTTCGAGAATATCATATTATTACAAGCTTAAGGTAAAGCTTAAGGCACCAATTCATAGGAAATTCTATTCTTTTTGTTACGAGGGGATACATTGAGGGGGGAAGAGGAGAGTTTATTTAATGTGCAGTGTGTTGTCAAAGTAACGCATGGAATAAGTAGGAAGATCTTGTTTCGAGATATACAAGTCTACAAAATGAAGTTCCCCATACAAGTGGAATGTACAAGTCTACATTTAAACATTCCATAACAGGTCTTCTGGTTTTTACCTACTAAATTCAATAAGCTATATGGAGTTTAAGTCTGTAAATTTTCTTTTAAATTGTAATCCAACAGGAATGATAGAATTAATTATGTTGAAATTTTAATATGGCGCTTATGTAGGTTAGAAAGTGAAAGTAAGAAGCTAACACGCCGACATATTGGAAGTAAATCTCAGTGAAGCATCATTAAGTAATCATACTTTTAAAAATAATTTAAAATAGAAGGTTTATAAGATTATTAAAATTTTCTGTGTAAAAAGATGTGTAATTAAAAATTGAAAAATATTTAAATATATTATGTTAATTCCAAGATTTGGGCAATCAATATAAAATGCATATAACATGCTTTATTTATATTTAAATTGCCGTTTCAAAATTTATTTAAAATTCAAGTAACAATAATTAAGAAACGATAGAAAATTTCTATTTTTTAACAGATATCAATAGAATTTATTTACTTCTGATATGTTTAGAAAATAATTAATCCCATATGTTACTTACTACATTAAAAAAAACAAGAATGCTTTTAACAACGAAGGAGTCGTATCCTGATAATTTAATATTACTGCTATGTTGCGTTTATAAAAAGTTTTTAACTGCACTGTTTCACGTTACAGTCATATCCCGGTCTACGTCATTAATCTTGTCCAGATCGTCGGACGTAGAACAAACAAACGTTTCGAATAAGAGATAAAGAGGAATTAATTATTCTGTCCTGCAGAAAAACAATCCTACTTTTTATAACACAGTTTAATAGTTAAATGCCAATGCAGTTGGCGATGTATGTACTCCATATAAATAAAATACTGTGTTGTATGTAAATGAAGTACTGTACATAAATAAAATAATCCACATAAATGAAATATTGTCTATAAATGACATATTGTACATAAATGTTTTTCTGTTATTTAGAGTAAAAGCCATTTCTTTTGCGCTTTAATGCCTCTGATCCTGGTCTGGAAATTGATTTTACCCATTTTGCAACTTTAGCTGATTTAATAGAATCTTTGACTTTCTCAGACATAGATTACATTCTTCTCAGCATACAGTACGAAATAGCCAAATCTTAGATGCGCACCCATCTTCATTCTTTTCAACATCACTTTTTTGATCTCCTCGGTGATCTGATCGTTTTCTTCGCTGCTAGAAATTTTTTATTAGTATTCTTAAAACTCGCTGTTAATGCTTTTAAATTTCATTTCTGCGGAGAAACACAAAATTACTTGAAAATTAAGATTTATAGCGAAGGCTATTTGCTGAATAGCAGCAACAGGCTTTCTGATGAGTGATGATTCATCGAACTCGAGACATATTCCAAATAAAAATTGTATATCAAGTAAATATATTTAGTCCAAATGTTGACGTATATCAAGCTGGATTTATTTCAAAGCGAACGGATGCCGAGGTACCATTATATTGCGTTTTTTGAGTTTTCTTTCTTCCTAAAAGTACCTCCTATAACAGGAAAAAACCTATAACAGGTTTTTTTTTTAATTCCCGGAAAGAAGAAAACCAATGATAATATTCCCTAATAGCGAACAATTTCAGTTAGTATTATTTATCTCGGAGAACATGATAGGTAATTACTGGAAGAAAGAGCAGTATTAATGGAGAAACCCCAGAACATGCCAAAAGAATCAGGCATCAGTGGTATTGTAATGATGTATTTGGAAAAGTATAAGAAATAATGAAATTTGATTTTATTACTTCTCTTTTCGAGATTTGTCTAAATAATGATTCATGATTTAAATAAAGAAGTGATTACAGTTTTCGTGTACCATACTCTCGAAACATGTATTATTAAATATGATATTTTACATAAATTAAGTATTATTTAGAGAATCACTCATTAAATCCAAATGTTGAAGAAATACTGTTGAGTATAGAAAAATATGAACTAGGAATAAAAAATTCAGTTGCAGGCAAAATTTCGATATTTAGTGAAAATTGCTTAATATTTACTGAAGACTGAATGTGAGTTTAACAATAATAAAATGTGAACTTAACTTTGTGAGAATATTTTAAATGCTGGTTCTTTAATAAGGTGTAAAGTAGAGGAATAAAATTAAGACTTTTTCCAAAAACGTCCAATTTGGTATCATTTCATCAAACCGCATGATATAATCTATCTCTTAAATTTCTTTTTGCTGATGCGATATTTCTAGGTAGAATTGAATTACTCATCCCGATTACATTACAGTACATATTTACTGGCATAAATTAAATGCAGTACGCTTACATAATAACAGCTTATATAACAATACGGTCTGCGGATGACAGTTGAGAGGTGCTAAAAAGCTAAAAAAAATCCAACCCTGAAAGCATGCAATAGCTTTATAATTATTTGGAACGTTAATTATGCTTGATAAATATACTAAGTTTTTAAAAATCAATCTCAATTTTAAAAATAAAAATATGTAGAAATTCTAATTTGTGAAATGAGGCGCTACTACCAGCTTTTTCTTGACAATTATACACGCTGCAATAGGCAACCAATGTTAAATTTCTGCAAGTCGTCCCTACTCCTCCGAATGTGATCAAGGTGACAGCCGGCAACGTCTCAGACGAGGGAGAAAACCCGTTTGGGTTAGTCTATTTTTTATAAGGTCCATGTTCGACGTACAGTGACGTCACATGCAATCGCGTACTTTCTTCCACATCGGAATGTGTTATATAATATATTTAATGTTTGAAAATCTTATTTTTATTTCATATTTTATAAAACTTACAAATTTTTCATTAATTAATTCTACGGTTTTAAAACGAGCTACAGCAACATTTTTCGAAATAAAGCATTTTTATCTCCAATTCGCGAGATTGTTGCCACTCGGAAAAATGAGTGCGAAAATTAGTGTTTTTAGAGGTTTTAATAAATATCTCGGCTAATTAAAGTCGTACAAAGATGAGAAGAGTCGAAATGACCAGTGGCAACGCTTCTCGATACAATGCAGATTTTTATCTCCAGTGTGCGAGACTGTTGCCATCCTGAAAAATGAGGGCGAAAATTAGAGTTTTCAGAGTTTTTAATTAATATATGTCCGGTAATTAAACTCGTACGAAGATGAGAATGGTCGAATGGTCGAAATTTTTGGATTCCGCGGGTACCTCTCCCAAAATTCAACTCCCCGCCGTTCCGAAGGAGATAATGCCACTAACAAACAAACAGACAGACAGACTCGCATAGATTTTAAAAGTATACATAGGCATTTACGATTAGGTGAGGATTTGGCGATTAGGTCCCCTCATCACCAGTCGCTCTTTAAAAGAGGGAGTATGTACGACATGTTTTTCTTTCCATTCTGCATGCCATCGTGATGTAGCTGAAAGCACGCTGGACGCGTATTAGGGAGTTCCGGAGTTAAAGAGAGATAAATATTCTAAATATGCTGAGAAAATTGAAAAAAATTTAATGGACATAATGGATGTTTATTTAAAAATTGTTTTTTCTTTTTCTGAAATAAGAATATATACTCACGTTATCTGTATTTCTAAAGAGATTCCCTATGGTAGAAACAGAAATATGCTCAGAACTTTTTATTTGGTTGATGTAGTATAGGAAACAAATATTCAGTTCAAAGTTTTCTTGATTTTTGAAAGTGGTGAAAAGGAAAGGCGAAAGGTCTTCACCCAGTCTTTGAAAGTTGATAAAAAACTGATATTATATATAAAAGTAAGCTAGTATTATCGTGCATTATTTTCCCACTTCATGTCCCGTAAGTTTTAAAACTTACATATGAATCTTCCAAGTATTAGAAGACACACCCAAAATGTATTAGTATTAGAAGCACACCCAAAATGATTGAAATAAACTATTTTATTTTAAATGATAACTATGTGAAAGTATGTGATTCATTTACACACGAAATTTAATTATCTACTATATTATCTTTTACTGTTATCTATTATTATCTGATATTATTTCATATTAATATATATTTCTATTACAATTAGCGATAATACGTTCTCCCGCATAAAAACGTTTAATTATTTTAATCCTTTTTTATGTTTATAACATAAAAATAATCTGATATAGTCACCACATCACTTCCTTGTACGGCCTATTAAATTATACACATTTCTCGCTGCATTTCATTTAAACATATTTCCTCGAATATTACTAGAAATATATTTCTCATTCAATTAATTCGCGGCAAAGCAAAAATACAGAAAACCTCAAAAAGTCTTCATAAAAAATTTTAAAATACAAAAAACACCAAATACAATTAAAACAGTTAAAAAACAATTTTGTAGTTAAAATTAGAGTGTCTAGGCAAAAAAAACAAGCAATTTCGGCCAGTGGGCGAGAAAGCAGGCTTTTCGGTGCACAAAATTTTACTTTTGGTCTCACTCTGCAAAAAGTCACTTAAGGTGCAGAAACTGACTTAATTCACTATTTTACGGAGTTTCAAATGTAAACAAATGGCGGTTCGTTAGGCTTAACTCGCCACTAAAACTTTAAAATTGTTGATATTTCTACAACCATTGATTGCAGATTAACTAAAGGCGTAAAAATTTTAACCGGGATATAAAAACCATATAATTCAATCACTTTTAAAGCAAAAAATACACAATTTGCAAACATATAAGAATAAAAACTAAGCTCACTGAGCCAGGTAACAGAGTTGGAATATATATATATGTAATATATTCAGGAGCAGGAATTTTGATTGCGTAGAAGTGTATATCCATAATGACTAGGAAATTAGAGGTGAAGGCAGATTAAATCTTCAGTTTTATTTTCAGCAAACATGTTGCGGCGCCAATCAAGTTGGCACATTAATTGTGCCTATTCCAAGAGATTTTACATTTTAGATAAATTTGCAATAAGAAAGAAAGAGCAAACAGACTGCAGTGCGGACAGGCCAAAGCGTGGAAAGCAAGTGCGTTATGTTCAGTATGAAATCTCAAGTCAGAATGAGTTAGTTTTGGTTCTCAAAGCATTTTGATTGGATAGTTAATATTGCTCTAAAATTACTATTGGCTGGTTGAGTTTTAGTTCTATTTACATCATCATAATTACGTAAGAATAATGTGACAGAGAATAGTCTCTAAATGACACAGTGCAGAGAGGGGTTACTATTTTTATTAATGCCCTTTATAACTTTAATTTGTTTTTTCTTAGTTTGTTTTGAACTTTCTTTACATACCGATTATTCAAACCAATATTTTTAAAGAGTTGAAAATCAGCCTATAAATTTCAGTCAAAATTCAAAATAAGTGTACTTTATACTCTTGTAAAAAGAATCTCTGCTCATGTCTGTATTTGAAAAAAGAAATTCGATTCCTTAGAGTTAAGATGATACGCCAAGTTAAATGTTTAAAATGAAAAAGAAGTTCTAAAAATGTTTCAGAATGTAGTTATTACAATAAAGTTTATTGATTGCACTCAGTATTTGTCAATATTTAACTTTTTTATCAGTTATTATTTAGTAACAAAAACGCAAAATAATGTAGTTATACGTTATTTTATACAATCAAGACTGGCCAAATCTGGTCCATTAGAATCAGTACTCGAGCACCAAAAATAAATGGTTGTGACATACTGAACCTAAATAAAATTTCTGCAAAATAACACAAGGCATTATGAATAATTATAAAATAGGAAAGCTTTATTTTTTTAAATAAACAATTTTCAATATTTATAACTAAGTTATAATAACAGAAGACCGATATGTCAATGATATCTCTGGCTTGAAACGAAAAGAGCAAAAATGTAGCAACAGAAATTGTGGAAAGCAGCTAACACGTGAAATTTCAGCGGTCAAATATTATTTTATACTTAGTTAGATGATGCAAATAAATATGAAGATGAAACAAAAGAAAGTACTCATTTGGATGCGAGCGAAGAAGAAATATCAATACGTTTCTGTCCAAATGATCGGAAACAAAACCTTTACTACTATTAATTGATGGAAAAGGGAGTTAGAAGCATTAAATTACACATTTATTATGAGATAAATATAAATATAAATAATGGCCGGAATGCTAAAAGCTTCCAGAAAATCTAATTTGTAAATTAAAGACATTTTTAGCATAATTTTTGTGGCAGAGAAATGGAAAGTATGGTTTACTGAAAATAATGTCCAATGAATGATTCATAAATTTAACTTTTCTGACCATTTTCTTATGATGATGTTTCAAACTCATACACTCTTTGATGACATTTTACACTTTCTATTGTTATCCTTAAAATGTAGATATAAATAATGTTCGGAATATAAGCCATTACCTAAAACAGAAAGAATTTTATGGATGTTAAGAATTTCAAGAAAATATAAGCTTCGAATGAAGATATTTTTCGAATAATTTTAGTGACAGAGAACTAGAAAGTGTGCTTTTCTGATCAACAGTGGTGCACAATAAATAATATATGATGAACATCAGTTTTTCAGGAATGTGTTTCATATCCTTCGATGTGAAATTTGAAGACTTACCTTGGTTTTTAATAATAATACTAATGTAAAAAGGATTGTTATTGGTGTTTCATAAATTCGTGTTTCAAAAAGGATCTTTAATCAAAATACGAATTTTATTAGTAGGTGAAAACTGATATGAAAATCAATCCGATGCCAAATATCTGCAATTTTATAAATAACTAAAAGAAATTATAGAATAACTATTAAGTTGTAATAATCAATCTAAATGAAAAAAAAATTTCCTTTGTGATGAAATCAAATTTTTGTAACCGTTTGATTGAGAAACATCTATCAACTGCAACCGCTTTTTGATAGTTAAATACTGCCGTTCAATAGTTAAACTCTTCGTGACATGGCGAGATCTGCTATAGAGGAACTCATTTTGAGTGCACAGAAAACTAAAGAATAAAATAATCACCTTTTTCTTAGCTATATAACAAGATACGGCACTAGGCGGATGTCAAACTGAGGAAGGGATTTATGACACATAACAATGCTGAAATTAAATTCTGTGTGTGTGACGAAAACTTCGAGGAATTGATGGGCATTAGATATTTTAAGTTAAAAGAGTAACTGAATACTTCCTACGGAATTCATTCTGAGATAGCAATATTTAAATCGTCCATATTGCTACCAAATATAGAAAAAAATGCAACATAATTTTATTGGAGGAAACATGATAAAATTAATATTTAAAATAATTCGGGTTCTTAATAATTTTTGCATGTAAATGCCAATAAGAATACGGGTTAAAGGAAACTGCCTGTGGTTACTTCTTTATTCTAAAGGTAAGAAGTAGTTCTAAAAATAACTCGTATTTGACTAAGAAAATATTCCACAAAGAGATTAATTCACAGATTTCGGTGCAGAAATGAAATTTACAGAGGCTTTCATTTGGGCATTTCATTACACTTTTCTCAGGAACAATAGTAAATAATAATTTTGCAGCTAAAGAAACCGCAATGAAACTATAGAAAGCGTTTTGATGCTAAAAAAAGCCATGAGATTTTGTGGTGTGAATTTTGCAGATCAACAACGCAAAATATCTAGAAACTAAATATTTAAGGCAGTAAGACGCATAATGTAATGTCTAGATATAAATTAATGAAGCAGTCTTAAATAAAGTTTAAGAGTCGGTACTAACTCGTACTTACAGAAGTCATTAGTTTTGGCTTAAATTAAAGATAATGGATGACCTAAAACTAAAGAAATTTAGTATTGAATAACGGCTTAAGAGTATAAATCAGTAATCTGGCTCTGACTGAAGTCGACGTAAACAAGACTAATGGCATTAATTACACAACGCCGCAGAATGATAATCAAGAAATCAGAGTTAGCAAGCGTGGCCTGCTAGCAGGCAGAAAAGCTCTGATTCTACCTTCAGAAACCTCCCTTTATGCACTTTACATTTTCTAACTAGTCTGAATATCGCAAGAGCTAGAAATCTACATTCTGGCAGAAAAATAGAAATTATTCTGATAGGATAGAACATTAACTTAAAATAACTTTTTAAATTGAGTTACATGGAGATTGAAACAGTACTTTATTTTTGAGAGGTCTGAAGATGAAGGATCTACAGACAGACATTCTTAGACATTCACTAAAAAGCTTGGCGCCATCTTTAAACTATGTCTTTTTGTCCATGATATCAATTTCGGATATCATGGACAAAAAGACATACTTTTAATCAATTTTCGGATACTATTTCAACGAACAGAAAACACATATGCGTTATTGATAATAAAAAACAATTCAAAATATCGGACGCTGCGATAATTAACCCGATTTGATATAATTCTGAGCATCCCAACTTGACTATTTGTTCGGATTTTAAAATATGCTTTTATCATTTTCTTCTAGTTACATAAAATGTTTTATTCGAATACACAAGTCAACTGCATCCATTTAAATCTATGAAGCGATACACATGTGTTATCCAGGAAGTTATGCGATACAAATTAACAGGCATGAGAATTTTTAAACAACGCCATTTCAATCAACGTGCTGCTTCACGAAAGCCTTGTAATCAAATCATCTGTGAAACATTTTGTCTATTTATCTCTTTGTAGAGGAAAAAAGTATTCTTGCATTCAGACATGCTTTACTAGTTAAAAATGGTAACGGAAAATGCATATTACTGAAGGAAATTATTTTTATTATTATAATTAATATTTTTAACGAACTGAGAAAATTGCTTTAAGTTGATTTGATTGTAAATATTGAGATATTTTTCGATTATATAAATGGCGTGCAAATGTAACGAAACGCGTGCATGAGCGTGAAGATAAACACTTGTAGAAATCTCAAACTAAAATTTGAAAACAAAAGCAAACATATTAAAAATAAACAAACTAAAACCTCTGAGATGAGACACTGACATATTATTGATAATATAGCTTTCTGGATTTCACTGGAACAATAAAAAACTTTTGCCCGATAAATAAAAATTGATTCAACGCTTTTCATATTTAAGGTTTAGGAAAATCGAATTCTAAACAATTGTGACTTTTTAAGTTTGAGAAAAGTGAATGTAGCAGACAAAACATCAAAAGGTCATTAAATAAATTACCATCATTTGGAACATCTTTAAGTGGGCGATATTGTAAATCGGAAAACGAGAGAGCAAAACCGTTTAGTTGCAAAAAGCTTTGTTCCAAGAACTTTCCAGAATAGTTTTCTTTTATTCTATCTGCGAGTCATTTTACAAAAGCCGAAATCTGGCACCGTCTGAATAAAAATTTATACCTTCTAATCTTTGGTGAGTAAAAATTATGGTGCATTTTACAGCAAAAATCGTAAAATACCGAGAGATTTAAAGTTTGCCAGATAATGGTGTATGTTTAGACTGGGGAAAAGGATCATACTCTAGGTTTTTTTCGAAAATGGCACAAAAATGGGAAACTTACTGCGCATCGAAATGTTACGATGCTTTATGGGAACTATTTTTCTGTTTTACTGTAAAGCTTTAGGTTTAAATCACATGTCAGAATACAAAGTGAACTTCAGTTTCACCCATAAAGTGAAACGCTTAAAGCTGTATGTATATTCTTTACTCCAAAGTATCTATAACATCTGTAATTTATTGCGGGATTTAAGTTTCAAAATATTTCATCGTAACATCTATGGCGCAGAAATGCACTATGTTTGAAGATTATTTTATATCAAAGGATTAGTCATTTTACGTGCATATTTTAAATTAATATTTCACGCCAAAAATTTTGCTTTTGTACATGTGATGGAAATATGAAAAAGCAAAACATGAGTTTGATGTAAGCTCAACATGATTTTTTGAAAATGTTAGCCACATGTTTTATTTCCGTAAATATAATGATAAGCAAGTGCTTTACTTTAACAAAGATTCTTAGGATACGATAAAGAATTTTATGAAAGAAATTTTAACACAGGAAGGGTGTAATCTGTAAGTATAAAATCCATGGTTTTATATGGTCTCTCTAATGCAAAATTTTTAATTATAGAAATGTTTACTATGCTGTGACTAACACGTAAATGTAAAATACACGTAAATTCCACCATTACACGTAAATGTAATGGTGGAAATGAGTTGTACATATATAACATTTTCAGCTGTTCGAGAATAAATTTAATGTTCATAATTATCAATTTAATCGATTATGGGTAGAAAAAGATTTTTACTGACTTAAATATTTTTCTGCCTATAATCAGTCAACATGTATGATATTTTGGCCAAATTTAGGAGGCAATTTTAAAGCAAAACTTTTAAATTTTGGTGATTAATTAAACCCCTTGTATCGAGCAGTACATATCATTGATATACGGTTGGTTTCATGAAAAATGTTACTCTTATTTATGTTAATTATATTATTGGTTATTCTACGTCAAACTATGCAATTTTAAGTATTTAACTTACAAATCGTAATAAGTACTTTAATGATTACAAATTTCACTCTTGATGTTACATAAAATGTTAGATTTCATGTTTACAGTATCCTCCCTAATATAATTTTGAAAGTATTTTAAAGCTCTAATACTTATTTTGAGAAGCCGTTTGATTAGAAATGCATGCTTAGATTAAATATTTAGGGATTAAAATATGTTGCTAATGTTTTTCAAGCGTCTTTTAGCAACATATACATTGTCTATTCAACATATGCGTAGCAACATATACATTGTCTATTCAACATATGCGGAAAAAGTAAGTATTAGATATCCCTTGAATTAAACGTAATTAAAATATATATTCATTAAGAAGTTATAAATGAGATAACTCAGAAAGAAAGAAGGCGATTAAAAGTAATCTTTCTAAAGGGATATATTATTTTTTAGAGTTGGTTTTAAGCAGATTGATCTAAGTCGTTGCTGTTAAATTCTGCTGGCGTGATCCGTTTTGCATTAAGAATAACGAAATAATAGTTTTCGTATGAAAAATAGTTTTGAGAGTGCTTGCTGTACAACGTGGTCCTGCTTTGGTAAGAAGAAATTATATTGTATGATATTTTATCATATAATAGGCTTTCCTATTCTTCTGCGCATAAACTAACCTGAAGAAAAGAACAAGATGTTGTACTATACAATCTAACATCTGCTTTCCTTTGCTGATTATCTGATCAAGATGAAAGACAAAAAATAAGAGGAAAGTTTGTAGAGACATTAGGTTATATGGAAGCAAGAGACATGAAAAATGTATAATGCCCTCGCCCGGACCTCTCGAAAACGCGCGGAGTATGCTATCGTTACACCATGAAGGCATGCAGAAAAGAAGGAGAAAATACATTCTATGTTCCTGGGCGTAGCCTGTTATGACCAAAAGGCCAACTTGTTTCGTTGGGTAGGTCGGGCTCCTCCTACTTCTGGTATCTTATATACTCACTCTTTTAAAGGGCCCCGTTGATTGTTATCAGCGGAGTAAAGAATTCACGATTTAAGAAAATTCCAAATACTCATTATTGCATGTGCTGCTTCATTCTCAGCTGATTTCAAACTTAATGTAAGTTTGCTCATTGACGAACAGTTAGACATGCAATATAAAAACATTTAACTGGGCTCATCTGAATTTTAATTCCTGACGCAAAATTTCCAGAGCTTCACGAACAATCTTTGTCAATTTCACCTACCTTTTGAGCGCATATATGGACGATATGCATGGAGGAATTTTTGAGAGCATGGAAGCGACGTGTATGCGTGTAATGTACATAAATGTGAAATAAGTTAAAATATTTTATACGAACGTCTTCCAATATACATTTCATAATTATTACAACGCAGAAAAATAGTCATAAAATGTTCCAGTAATCAAACGTCAGGTTCGATCAAATGGAATAGAAACACTTTAATGAAATTAAAAGTACTCAGTGCAATAATGTGTAATAATAATGCGATTAAATTTGAATTAAAATAAATGTTTCTATGTATGGATGTACATTTTTTTTAAAACATTGACGTTTCTGGAATTTTTATTGGATTTATATAAGAAAGTCAAAGTTTCAGAATTTTAAACTAGGGAAAAATGGCAACCTTAATTTAGCATATATTTTTCAAAAATACTCAGTCTAATAATGTGTTTAAATTTAAATGGAACTTAAATGTTTCTATGTATGGATATACATTTTTAAATTTTTATTTGACGTTTTTGGAACTTTCATTGGATTTGTATAAGGAAGTCCTACAAAAATCTGCACCTAACTCATAATTCACTTTTAATTAAGAAGCATGTAATCCTTCAGCTTTTCCTTCACGCCTTTCCGCAGTTAAGACTTCAAAGTGTCAATCAAGCGAGAACGATAATGGCAGTCAGATTCCTTCCTCCTTCCTGGCTTAAGACAGCGTAATAGAAGGTTACAGAAATTCCCGTCTAAGACAGTTGTGGCACATGCACAGCTGTGTCATGTTTGCTCATAATGTCGTATAATGACTCAATTAAATTTTATACATAATCTCAAAGTATTCTAACAAAGATGTAATATATAATATATATTCTCATAAAGTTTCTGTATATATAATCTAAATTTGATTTTATGCTTCAGAATAGTGGTAACTTTTGATAAATTTAGGTGAAATGTAGTGATTGCGAGTTTAAAAATTTCAAAAGAAACTTGTTTTATTTTTATGTTGGAAAATGCAAAGCTGATGCATTTACCCCAACTAAGTATAAGATAAATAAATACGAAACAGGAGAATGGAAATGTTATTAGAAGTAATTGCGAAGTGGTAGTAATCAGCAGAGTGCAAAGTTGTTTAGAATAAAAAAGAAACCTGTGTCAGTCGCGTTTAAAATTGGCACAGAATTTTTAAATCTACATTAATGTCATTTTATTTGCTTGGGTTTAGATTAGTATATTTCTCTTTCACATACAATTTTAATTCGTTCATGAAAAATCTGAGCATTCATTTCTTGTATTAATTTATTACGCCTAATAATTTTCACGATTCGTGTTCGAACGAGTTTGGTGTAATATATATTTTTTATATGCATTACACACATAAAGAGACGTAATAAAGAGAACACTAAGCGTTTATTTCCAAAATGGCAATCCACTCATAACGAGGGCATTATGTAAACGTAACTGCGAAATTACGTAATTGATGGATCACGTAAATGAGGGGATTACATGATTATTTAAAGATGGATTACGAAATCCTTTCCACTCAATTGACACGGATATCAGGCTATAAATATCATAAATCAAGTTTCCATTAATTATAAACCATAAACATGATAAACCAACCTATTTCATTGCTAGAATAGAACCAGAATGATATAATAGTTTGAGTCCTTTCTCTACAGGTCACCTTTGGCTCAGGCGATACTTTTCGTAGTTTTTCATGCGTTTCAAGACTTGTGCTATAGTCCATTATTTCACTTTTTTACTTTTTATTAAAAGAAACACGGTCGATCGTCGCAGCCTATCTGATTTTCTTGCACAGATTTTAGTTTGTTTGGCTTGATGGTGTTACTGTGGGATTCTTTCGCTTCCGCCCATAAGGCCCTCTTATCATTCATTAAGTCATTAAGGTAGTGATGATAGGTCAAAACCTGTCCCTCTTGTGGAAGAAATCGATAGAAATAATACGAAGCAAACGAACGGAGGTCTTATAAAAGAATTACTGTCTTTTTCCCATAATTAATACGACTGGATAGATTTTTCTTTACCCTTATTCGAATACTTCTATTTAGAAAGAATGAAGGCTTTTTGATATGAATCTACTGCTGTTTATTGTTAAATTATGGAGCGAATTCAAAGAACGAAATGTGAAGCAATTTTTTGAACGAAAGAATTTTTCCTCATATGTCTTTAGAAAACTCACTTTCTTTCTCAAAATTACTTTCTTCTCAGTTAACATATTATCGTCTTGGATGACTGATGTAATGTTGTAGAAGTGGAAGATTAATGAAGAAATAAATCACAGAAGTAATTAATTTCGCTTCGTTAAATGGAACCGCTTTTGCATCTTTCGACTCATAAAAGAAATTATTTTATTTATAGACTCCGCACTCTTGTAAGTAACATTGTTTCTTATGACAGGGTACACAATTAACTAGAAAAATTATTTTTTAATACTTCTAGCATACTTTCTATATGTCCATGCTCTTTTTGTATCCTTTATATCTTTACGCTTAAGTTTAGTGCTTGATGAAATTGATACTCTGGTGGAAATAGAAGTTGTGACGCCTTTCCTACAGGCAGTATGACTCACATTTGTATATTTTTACTTTCACCAAATGATTTTTAAAGAAGGAAATTTGTATTATAATTATAATTATTAATTTTTATTAGAATAATTAAGAAAATTTCTGATGAGTAATGCTTATTAGAATAATTAAGAAGGTTTCAGATACACAAAGAATAAACTGCTTAAGTTAAGAAAATGGTACATGTTCCGTACTCTTGGTTTCATAATGAAATTACAGCTATTATGCGAAATTATTGAATGTTTATATTATTTCTGGATCAGATTTAGAGGATTTAGAGTGAATATACAGGAGCTTGTGCGTTGTAATGTAGCAACTTATTTCTATGAGGATAAAAATTATGAATGCTGAACTGAGAAATACAATAAAATCTACTCATTTATCTCAAAACGTTGATGAACACGTAAACTGGATGTATTACCAGTTGACCCATGCACATCGCTGTTTTCCCCATACTTTTAACTATACCTATATCTATATAAACATTGATGATCACGTACTACAGACGGGAAATTTATTAAATATAATAAAATATTTCCTTAACTCCTATAACATTCATATTTGGTTCCAATTAAGTATTCAGTAATGTTATATCAGTACATTTGGCAAGGTACATCAGTACATACTGATGATATATTACATACATCATCAGTACCTTGCCCAAACCACGAATCTGCATTTTGTTAGGGAGTTATTGCCATAAATTTTCTGGATAGTTTTCGATGCTGTGTGTTACATGGAAATAGCAAAATGCATATATTAAAGTAATCCCAGACAGGTCTAAATATTTAATATCAAAATCAAGATAAATTAGCTCACCAGCGGCAGAGCGGTCAAATCACCGAACACTGGTAGTTCCAACCTGGGTTCAAATCCAGGGTAACGGGCTGGGTGAATGGACATTTTCGTGCTTTTCGCACCAAGTATAACTTGTACACGATAGTCCTGCACGAAGGTATCCCTCCTCTTACCCAGATAACCCTTATCCTGCTTTGCTATAATTAACTAAACCAAATCGAGATCGATTGAACTTTTTAAGACGTTTTTCTTAAAATAGCGATTTTATAGACTCGTGGATTTTAGCTTGATGCTTTAGCATCAGATGTCGGATAGATTAGAAATTTTTCACATTCTTAAAGAGATGACTATATTCATAGATCTATAGCGTTTGTATATCTCGATGTTCCAGCAGGTATATGGGAAAGCACAAGGAGACAAGCAAAATTTATAGGCTTAAACTACAAACATTTATCGCAACTCGCGACTCCTGTGAAACTGGTTGAGCAATAAAATTATTAAATCTAAATATTTTAAGATAAGACGATTTCTATAGCCAGTTGAATACAAAGCAAAGTTGTGAGTTTCTTTCCTGCTTGAAGGCGTCACTTATGTGCACACAAAGTTTATAAAGCAGAGAATCAGTAATGTTTTCATCATTACTATAAGCAATATGTAATCATTCTTATTTGATCGGGAAAGAAGTCACATCGGATTGAATGAAGGAATGTTTGTAACACGATATAGAAGACAAGGACGTTGAAAATAAAATTTTTAAGCAGTCTGATTGAAACGTTTGAGATTGATTGTGTTATTCAGAATCAGATCATTACGACTTCTATACATTTTCCCGTCCTTTTTTATTTTTGACATATAATTACACATTTCATAACTTCTGTAATAATTCAGAAACATGAAACAGACTGTGTTGTAACATTCTCTTAAACACTGAGTGCATGGCGTTTTTTAATTTCTCATCTGACAAGAGCCACTTTACGATAAATAACATTTTACTGTGCAGAACGCCCAACAGTAACTTATCATTAAGTTTAGGTGAATTTCAGGATACTCTAGTCCTAAAAGATAGCTATGAAACAATATTGTCCAACTACAGTAACAGCATGCAAGCACCACTGTTTTTGTGGCTAAAAACCACTTTTATAGATTTAATTTTGTCTGTCCTTCCTGATTGCTCTTTCAAGATGTTTATATACTGTTGTTTGCGTACGGGTTTGTAACAGATTGAACGCATACTGAACCAATGATAGCTTGATATAATTTATTTTCCCAAAAGAAATGCTTTGCAGTTTTTGAACTCCATTAAAATACTTGTTTAAAACAAATGTTAATTAGACTAAATGCTAATTAGACTTGCCCCTGTAATTTTATTTTTCCTGCAGAGAGCTTCATTCTTTCTTCAGACCTGTCATGTGATATTATGGCCAACTCCTAACAATATTATTCATTTTTAGTATCTGCCTACATGTAGGCAGTTGTTAACATCCATAATCGATCGAAATATGGAAAACGGCTAATAGTTAAACAAAGAATGCACATCTTACCAGTTTAAGTGCATCGTTGAGATTCTTCCCAAGCTTAACACGAAATTCAGTCATTCTGCCTTATGTCAAATGCTTCATCTTTGTACGCATGATGTAATATTTCAAGGGATTTGCTATGTTTTTTTTATTTTAACACAAAATGTAATCACATACCTATCGTATAATCATATAAATATCTTCTTACGCTCCTACGACAAAAATGCTAGTTACTTCCACTCACTGCCACCAGATACCACCACGACCTTTCAACTTCAAATTCCAACACAGGAGTTAATAATCTTCACAAAACCCAGAAGAAGGCTGCCAACTATAATTTTGGAAAAGAAGTAGAAATAATACTAAAATGTTTCAAATTGAGACTTTCCGAAAATTCAGCATTGCTTTAGCTGAAGTAGAAGCATTATCGTAGTTTTTAGCTTTGCAAGGATGTACCTAATGTATTATTACTTACCTGCGTCTTTATTTTTCACGTGAAGTGTTTATACTTCTTACAGAAAATCTTATCAAAATATTTAGAGTAACGTGAATTAAATATATAACAGTGGAGAAAATACAGTACATAAAAGGATCCTGTAATTTAAAGTTTTGTTACCTTGTAGAGACATTAGATATTTTTTGGAAGCAGGAGAAGTGAAAAATTTGCAACGCCTTCGCCGGGAATCGAACCACAGATTTCTTAATTACGCACTGAACGTGCAGACCACTACATTACGAAGGCTCGTAAAGAAGGCGGGGGAAATACCTTACAACCTCAGATATGTTTCACAATCAAAGTACCAAATAAAGGATATACTAGTAGTTCTAGCATTTTTATACCAAAACCAAACTGATCATGTTGATACTTTGCAGGGGAATTTTTAACATATTGTTACTCCGTAATGGATAGAATGCACACACAACCGATAATAGCTTGATACATTTAATTTTCCCCAAAAAACACTTTGTCGTTCTGAAACTTTCCTCAAAGTACACGTGCAGCTGTTCTCAGTATGACAGAATACAATCAGTAGTTACCACTTCAAATTACCAAGAACATTAAACATGTTGCTATGAAAGCGCATCTATAGAACGAAGCTCGCACGGAGATCTCTTAATACTATTTGGAACTCAAATATGAACTAAAATCTGATAATTGATGTCCTCTTCAGGCTTATATGATTTTCTCCCGGCCGCTAAGTAATTTCAAGTAGTTTCGATTTTTCGAAATTGCTGGAAGGCATATACAATTACATTTACTTATATGGCCGGATACAGTTGCAGTTACACATAGAGATTAAGTCAATAATAATTAGACAGAGATCAAATTAAAATGTCGGTAAATTTGTTGACAGGAATTTGTCACCAAAACCATCTCCAGCTCTGCGCTATCCAGCTTATTCGGCGAGATAGATATTTAGATCCATATCAAAAGGACTTGATCTAAATATCTATCTCCTGTAGTCTTATTTTTCGGTGAAACCTCACTCTCTTAAGAGTCTATCTCTCTCTTTGTAATTTCTTTTGTATTATGTAACCTGTCCTTCATGTTACATAATACAGCAGATATTACAAATTTACATATGATTTGCCTAAAATTATTCAAATAATCCTGTAGTCTCTGTATCGATCTGAACATTTGGCTTTCGAGATTCTTGAAATTTAAAAGCCAGGGCAGCAATGCATGATCTGTGGGGAGAAGGAATTTTTTGCCATAGAGTTGATGGCGGAAATGTTCTATAGCTTCAGTTATGGTGAGACAGTCTTTCCTTCTGAAAAAACAGGAATTGCACTCCGATCTTCACTTTCATCCTTTCTTGTTCCGGTATCATCTTTTCTTTGACTTGACCGCTCCTTCCATATATCCGTAGCCCGCTTTCATCCCTTCTTTATGGAATTTTAATGGCCGCATCCATTTTTCTAGATGCAGCAAAGGCTGTACCAGCTGTCTCAGCTGCTCCTCCATCGCTCTTATTACCAGCATTCAATACCACTTTTAACACCAAAGTTTGTTACATGTATGCGGGTTAGCAACTGATTAAATGCACCCAGAACCAATGGTAGCCTGATAAAATGAATTTTTCGAAAACAGCACTTAGAAGTTCTGGAACTTTTCCCATAATACTCGTACAGCTATTCTCAATGTGTCAGAGCACAGTCAGTAGTTACAACTTCAAACTAATAAGAATGTTAAAGTAAAGTCTTTAGATAGTGCAAAGCCTATCTAAAGAGCGAAGCTCATACAAAAATCTCCGAACTCAACCATGAACTGAAAAATGAGACTCAACTCACTTCGAACACAACCCTGAACTGAAAAATGAGAAATGATTCCCTCTTCGGGATTATATAATTTTGCAATGACCGCCGAAAAATTTCCAGTAATTTTGATTTCATGAATGTTTTGAAAGGCATGTATATAGTTATAGTTAAATATTGAATCGAATACAGTTAGAATTACATTTAGGGATCAAACCAAAATGCCGCAAAGTAGATGATGATGATAATGACGATGAAAATGTAGATTATCACTGTAGAGGAATTAAAAAAATTTTGGAAGCATTATTTTTGCGCTTGTCTATCAAAAATCAGTTTTAATAATTTGGTTTCAATTTTTAATATTTCCAGATTTTAGGTAATTAAAAACGTTCCTTTGCAACAGATCAGATACTGTTTTTACTTTGCAAAGAAGATTATAATGATCAGGTAATATCATATAATATTCAAAATTTATTTCGCGATATTTTTCAAGATACTGAAAGAATGATGCTTCTTAAAAAAATAATTTTTAACTTTTGAAGCCCCGTATTTGTACAGTTGCACTCTTTTGTAATTTGGTAATCGATAGGTAAGTTAGGCTGACATCAATACACAGGAATGAAAACAAAAATTCAACAATAAACAAAAAATTCACATTTTAGTTTCTTTTGAAAGAGTCAAAATTCTAAAAGATTATTTCGAATATTAAACAAAAATGACAATACAAATTTAACTTAAAATAAATATTTAATAAATCAAACTTTAGTTTAATTTATGATAATTATAGAAAAAAATTTAGTTTCAAAATATTTTAAGTAATAACAAATTTTATGCCGTACTATACCACTTGCTCTAAGCAAACAATAAAATGGAATCAAAATATATTGACCAAATTTGATCTGTCTGAAACACGGAAAATTTGGTGTGAAAAGTAATTACTTAATTCTTAAAAGCATATAGCAAATAAGCAACTGTAATGCATTTTCTATTTGCGTTGAATTACAATTTATGATAGCAATGAGGAAACTGTAAATGAATGTTATTTTCTTCAAAACAAACACATAGTTAATTAACTCAAAAATTTTTTGCTCGCAAGGAAGCCTTTTATTTCATAATATTTGGGGTGACAAACAAATATTCGTATGCTTTTGTTAATGATTACGTGAATTAAAGCGTTATGTTTTGCTACTGGAAAGAATATCTTCTAAATTCTTAACAAAGATTTAAAGTAAATACAGCAAAGGGTAAAAATGTATTCTTAAATATGCAAAATTTCGAAGAATTCTTTGTCTTTCGTATTGAATTCCCATTTCGTAATGCCATTACTTACAGCGGAGCCTGCGTGTATATTTTGAACAGTTTATCATTTCTACACATTCTAAATAAAACAAATAAATTCGATTTCTTTTATTTGAATTAGTAGGTTTTCGAATATGCGAAACCGTTTCGATCTTCAGATTTTGTCCTTGCATGCAAATGCATTGGTAATGCTATCATTGTATTTAATACTGACGAATTGTAAGCAATTATTTACAGGAAAAAATTAAAACCACACACTAGAAATGTTTTAAAAATAACTACATCTCAGTTTTAAGACGATAATAAGTAGATAATTAAACACGATTTTATTTACGGTGAAATATTTTCGCAAATGGTAAAGAAATTTTCCAATTTCCATTACAATGAAAAATAATATGGATGAATATTAAATGATAATCAAACAAAAGGACCCGAACAAATATTATTTCCAATTATACTTATTTTAATGTTCAAGCTATCTGAACTTTTAATATTATCATTAAAAGAATTAATATTATCTGAACTTTTAATATTATTATTAAAATGATAATCTTTTAATATTATCATTAATATTAGTCACCTCTGGCTAGCTGAACTGTAATGAAATATATGTGACTTCTGCAATCTTAATTCAGCTACTCTTTAGATATTCAGCATTTAAAGCTTTCTCAGACAGAATGACAGAAAAAAAAATTAGCAAATTATACAAGGAAAGCACAATTAAATATCTTGATCGGAAGACAAATTCGAACTTCGTTTTATAATTGCGTATATTCTAGGGAATTAGTCTAAACAGTACATTTTACCCAAAGCCTAGTGCTGCTTTTAGATTTATGTTGCAGTTAGCTTATCAAACAAAAGGAAGGTAGATTATGACAAAAACCCTCTTTTACCAGTGCCAATGACAACAAATTTTTTTTTTGCCTTCCAATTCAATATCTGTTTATGACAGTAAACCTCTAACGTAATCAGTTTGTTTAATCAATTAAAGTAAAACACGTAAGAGTCATCTGCCCAATGAATTCTAAATTTTTAATTGACTAATTATTTACGGAAAAGTAATGGAAGATTATCTCTATAGAAAAGTGAATTTAAGCGAGAGCGCTTTCTTTTAGTGCTTTCCGACCGAAATTGGGCAGTGTTCTACAAATGAAAAAAATCATAGAAATAATTTTCAGTTAGCCTTCATTTTTGGAGAATCGACTTCAGGAAGCTGCAGCCAGTATTGTATGAATGAGCTGTGTTGCCTGTATAGCTTCGGAAAAGTGCTTGAAAGTGAACTAAAGCAAAATTTATTAATTCAATAGCAAAGTACGACGTAATTTGTAATAGTACTATGTAAAAAACGTCAATTACATTTAATAAAGCATAATTCTTCTTGAACATGAAATTTTAGTCCCTACAGGTAATTTAATTTCTTGTTTGTTGCGGATGCAAGTTGTGGAAACCTACAGAAAATAGAATGTTGTAAGAATCAGTTATATCCTCCTAATTAACCAACGGAAGCATAAATATGAGCTCTGAAGGAAAATAATAAATCAAGTAAGCTTATCCGCAAGGAAGATAACAAGAAACAAGACAAAATTAAGACAGCTTACCTAATTACTACTTTTTTCGCAAGAAATAAAAACAAATAACATACATAAAATTAGCAGGATTTTCTGAGGTTTCAAGAAAATTTCTTGTTTACGTTCAGCTAGCCAGAGGTGACTATTTTTCTTATTCAGAAAGAATAAGACAAAACTTGAAAAATAAAATTAAGGCAAAATTATATTTTTACTACATTTTCAATGTTAAAAGCAATATCATAGCATTGGCTATAGTTGATAGAAAATATAGTTCTGATCTATATTAAGCTGCTTCTCTCTCCCTCCGGATTTCTCTAAGAACGCAAAGTATATATGTGGATAAAATGTAGTCATTATCACGTGCTAGATAATATGAGAAAATCCTCTCGAAGAGATTATTACTTGTAAGCTGCTGATGATTAACACGCTTACAGATATAAAGAAATACAGAGAAAGTTAAGCATTGAATGTAACATATAAGAAAATATAAATACTGTATGTATTATACTTTTAAAAATCATGAGGTTTAGATAAACGATTAAATGATGTTTTAGAAAGAAAAGTAGTTTATCTAGAGTTTTCTTCATAAAAGGATTCATATAAGATTTATATTAAAATTTAAGGTACCAATTTGTTTTGAGAATTTGAAATCTTAACATGTCTTTTATAATTAGGCTTCAAATTCCATGATTATGCAAAATTTAAAATGAATGGAAATCACTCTAAGTATGATGTTCTTGGAAATTTATTATTATGAATTAAATGAACTAAATGCTCTCTATTTTTAGAGCTACTCTGAAATCAGTACTAACAGAATTGATCATAGTCGAATGTGAGATAAAATGGGAAACTGTGTTCTATGAATCCTGGCGATAATTTTTATCTTATTTAAAAATCTAGAGATTAAAAGCACTATACGTGGGAATTTGGTAATGGAAATGCTGTCAAAACTTTAGCAATAGGAAAATAGTTTATCGTTTCTTGTGGTATTCTAATACAGATAACAAAATATAAATCCACTGAAAAGAATATCTTCTAAGCAAATGTGGGTTAGCTTTTAGATTATAATTCGAGATATGAATCGAATATTCGAATATATTTGAATATAATCGAATGTATTCGAATCCTTCAAATGAAGAAAAAGATTTGCGATTCTACACTCTTTTTTTTTTTTTTTCGTCATTCGAATTTTATTCTATGAAACGTCTTTAATGTTAAAACGCAAAACATTCAAAATATAGTTTTATTGATGCAGGTAGAAGCTTTTGTAATACAGTTAAAAGTACCCAATTACATTACATTACTCTTAGTGGTATCAAGATTACAAGCGTCATCTCGTGGGAAGCCAAGCCCAGAGTGTCTTTCTCTCTCTCTCTCTCTTTTTTTTTTTTTTTTTTTTTTTTTTTTTGTAAATATACATTTATAAACTGTTGAAATAAAAACAAGTTTTGATGTTTTAAATTTTAGAAAGAATTAAGTATTACTTGGTTAAGGTTTATCTTCTGTTCACTCTTGAATAATCCTCTGCACCTGCTTTGATTAAAAAAATCTCTGAAACTGTGATTTATAATAAAGTTTGAAAGCTTTCAAATTTTATATTATGTCCAAAAGGGGCGTTTTTTTAACATTTCATGTGTTGCCTTTATTTATTAACTATCACGTTAACCGCAAAAACAATAAAATAACTCAAACATAAAATTCATCTCAACAGCAATATCACAAAATATTTAAAAAAGCTTATCTTTAGAATTTCCGATACATAGTCTCCTGCGCTGGAGATAAAAATGTTTTTTTCGTACAATGTTGCCATTGACCGCTTTGAAATCGTTAAGTTTGTTAATTAAACATTCGTTAAAGGTTTACAAAATATGAAACAGATTATAAAAAAAATATCCAAAGTTGGGCTTCCAGGTGCTCATATTCGAGTGGACGACTACGTTATTCAAAATGTTATGTCTCTAGATGCCGTTGGCTTTTCACAATGAGAGAAACATACGTATATTCATGCAGATTCTTCATTATTAAATTTCTTTAAGTATAATGCAGGGCTCTAATATTTGGTGGCAACTGTTTGAAAAATGAAATGACGTTTTATAGCGGACGATGCAAAATGCGAAAATGAAATTATAGCCCTTTTAGGCAAATTGCCGCTTTGAAAGGAAAAAATTAATTTTTTATATTACATTTAGAAAAAGATAAAAAAATTTAATTTTTTAGAAAAAGATAAAAAATAATTATGTTCTTCATTAACATTCTCAATTTCGTCTTTTCAATGAATGCAGCTTTTGTTTTGATTAAAAAAAACGTTCATATTAGTAAATAATTATTTCATATTAGTTTAATTTTTCAATTTATTATTATTATTACTTCGAAGATTCAAGAAAATTCAAAATTTCGAACTAATTATAGCATTTGGATTAACAATAGAATTAGCTTATTAGTTAATTAAAATGATAACAGTGTTGTTTAGAAGAAAAATTAAAATATAGCATAAATGAAAACTTTAATTCAGTTTCATAAGGGTTTTATCCCTGTCGCATAAATAATGATTGTCTAGCAGGTTTCTTTCTTTCTTTTTTTTTTTTTTTTTTTTTTTTTTTTGGTGTGTGTGTTTGTGTATATATAGTTAGTTTTTAGTAAAATGAATACCGTTTTAATGAATTGTATATTTTTCTCTTATATAAAAATTAACGCGATCCTTTTCTTTTAAAACAAATCCTGATTAAATTTCAGTGAAAACACAGAAATAAATAATAAATAAAGCTAGGAAATTGAAATACACTTGTTATTACTAATATATAGATATAGCTACTTTATACATTTGAATACTCAATTTGCGTACCTATACATAATTTTTTCCTTGAAATATACGCAAAGGAATTTTTAGAGATATACTCGAAAAATATTTATTAAAAACGTGTTTAAAATTAGCTCGGGAATACATATTTTTAATTATATTTTTCTGCACTTGCTTTGAAACCTTTTTCATTCCCGATTGTTAGATCAGTCAAACATTATTGCTATTACCCTGTTAAAGTCAAGTTAGTACATAATACATCGAAATCGCAAAATATATTTAGTTTGTTTTACAGTATTTATTAAAAGACTAAAGGAAATCTTTCAAAAATGAATTATAAGTCTTTAAGAGGACTTCGCTAGGTAAATAAATATAAATACCATAGATAATATTTCACAATACATTAGAATCCTATGAAACATTTATTACTCACATAAGCAAAGAGCCAATTATTTATGAAAAAACTTTAAAATCTTTCTGCAGTCCACATTAATGCTGCAGGGTCTGCATTAATGCTCGTAGTGGCGAACGATGCTAGTTGCAATATCGGTGGGCTCGGTTTCGAAACCTGGAGAAGGGCATGAGTACTTATAAGTGTGAGGTGTCTGTACGGCATGAAAACATTCAAACTGCTAGAAAGCCAAAAGTCCTCTCAAGTGATTTGGTGGTAAGGAAGATGAGTGGGCCGTCCTCGGATCAGTCCCCAGGGATATTCTGCATTAAAATTAGGGCGGAGCTAAACTACTTAACTTGACCTGCACAATGAATGTGAAATTTTGGTGTCTCCTCACTTTTGCCTGTACTTGTTCCACTAGAAAAGTAAAGTAAAAAAACGCATAGCGTTTTCTGTAGAATAAGAATTCATTGATCGCTGTGTACATCTTCGCAGTTTTAAGGCCTCTAACTTCGTTATGGAAATATGTGATTAAAATACTGTTTTTAAACTAAATTTATATATTAGCGCGTTTTGAAATTTGGCATTGTTTTAAGCAGCAATAACGCCAAATGTCGCTTGCGGATCTAAAATTAATAACTGTGATTAAAAAAAATATAATATAAAGAAATTATTTGAAAGAATGAAAGATGCACATTTTTCTCCTCTCGTGAATAATGAAAGGAAAAAGAAAGGAGGTTACCATAAATTAAAAATTTCGTAAAGTAAACTATTTTCGGCGCAAACTCAAAAAAAGGGCTCCAAGATTAATTTTTGAATGACTCGGTAAGTTTCTCACCACATTTTACAAAATTTAATATTTAGGCATAATTTGAGATATATAATCGAAATTTGGCAAAAATCGGTAGTTATTTCACAAAAAGTCCGACTTTGTGTCAAAATACCTACATTAAAACAATGCTATAAATAAATTTAAAATATATTTTAAGTCGTGGTTTTGAGATATGAAAAACACAAGTTAAATTTCCTCAATCGGTCCAGTAAAACGGGAAATGTAGAGTGCAGCGTATACATCTTCTCAGTTTTTAGGCCTTTAACTTCTCCTAGCAGTGTGATTTATTATGAGGTTATCTGCCCTGAGGGTGCTATTGCTAGCAACTTTCTAATATAAATTGTCTTCGTGTTTGCGATGCACTCAAGTAAAAGTCTAAACACTTGTCTGTGGGTATTATGTCTCCCTTGGTAGGCTGCAGAATTTTGAGAACTTAATGCTATTTAGTGGTTTACGACTATGTGGGTAAAGAAATTCTTCGTATTGTATCTGACCTTTCTTTGAGTTAATTTTAGTAAACGAAATTCATCTTATAATGTTTTAGCCTTTTAATTCAGAAAAAATATTAGGTTTAAAAATCGAAGAATTTTAATCTGTGTTAAAGATAAATATATTTAATATATTGAAATTACGCAATAAAACAATCTTAGTTTGAGGTAAATTTTGAGTAAAATACATTAGATTTTGAGAGTGGATAAACATCTTAAGAACAAGACGTTTGCTTGCTTAAAAACTTTTGCAAATATTTTTTGCATCTGATATAGGATATCATCAAAGGCCGTCTTACATTTGATAGAGGTAAACATCTCTTTTTAAATCTGGTATAGAGAGGGATATAAAAAAGTTTTACATCTGTGACTGCTCTCGTATTCAATTGAAATTTATTCAGAATATGTGTCGAACGGAAGCTGTTATTACGCCTACATTTAAATGCGCCGTAGAGTAAAATCAGCATATTAAAACACTCAGGTACGTAGAAATGCCATTAAAAAGGAAAATGAAACATACATTAAATTAAAAATTAGGTTATTTGAATATGGCACACAAGAGCTATTTGCTTAAAGAGTGGGATAACTTTGTGGAGGAAATTCCAAGGGAATCTGGTTCTTATTTACATTACGCATGGGGAAAATCAGGAAAATCAGCCGTGAAGCCAATCGATTAGCATGGGTTTGAGCCCGGCTCAGTCTACCAATATGCAGAAATTTTAAACACTCGGCTATTGGTAGAGAAATTAATTTAAGGACATGTAAGAATAGTTAAAAAATGCTTGGAACGTAACATTAAATTTTTATTTATATAATGTAATTTTTATGACTCGCTAATCAAAAAACTATGTTTTAAAAATTAAATCAGTTTATAGATACATAGTTTATCTTTCAATTATGCGGAACTGAACTACGCAAACGGAACCTACAGAATATCTTAATTTACATAACGGATAAAATTTGGAGAAGTAAAAATTGTTCCCAAATTTTAATCTGTGCGGAATCTTAGCATCTTTTAGTTTACGTGTATATTAAACATCAGTTGTATATTGAGCGTAGGTTTCTACAGTATGCAACGCGTACCATGAAAACGCGTTCAAAAATTACAATGCTTAACCAACATTTATCCGATGAAAAAGAACTGGTATACATCGATGTACATAAACTGCATCAGATTAGATTTTTAAAATTGGAATTTAAGCTTTTCCGTAAATAAAAATTTGAGATCCAGAGTTCTATATACACCTTTTACTTACTTAAAACATGGATTTTGAAATTTAACCAAAATAAACTTGCATATGTATTTAATAATATTCGTATATCATTCCCAAATCGTAATAATAATTATTTCAAGAAAAATTCAGATGGTATGAATTTGCGTTCTAATTAAAGTTTTTGGGGATAAATAATTAGGTAATTTCATGATAAGAACCTTTTCACGTGTTTTCCTAAGAATGCTTGTAAATATTTAATAAATTTTTATCAAACCCTGTTTTGTTAGAAGGCAATATTTTTTACTTACTCTTCACTTGAACATACTTCTTAGGGTTTTCAAATGCGATATGGTTATGGCGCAAAGTAAAGAAAAGAGATTAGATACATGGCCCATCAGATAAAAAGGATGATAATAGCGCCAAGTGTTTTCCACATCTGCATCCAAAACATCTGCATCAAGTGAACATTACCACAACCACAATTTGTAAATTGTGCCAGGAAATGGATGCCTCACATCTGAGTTGTTGCCCTACACATAATGCTGTATCATTTTAGGAGATACATTGGTAGACAAGACACAAAATAGATTTATGGAAATACTGTGAATTTTTTTAGTTTTGCTGTTCCCTTTCATCTTTGATTGTTCTGTCAACAGTTGTTTTTATAATCTGCCATTAGAAATAAGAAACAAAAGTTTGAAACCGTTGTTAAATAAGTTAAGTCTGAATTATCACAGAATTAAGCTGTTGGTTTACTTTGTGAACAACCCTTTTCATTTTGATTTTATGCAGGAAAGATTAGTAAATAAATGACTACAGACGTTTTCGCAGATTGTTTATTCATTTGACAAAGCATTTAGCTTCTCAATCTGGTCATACAATTCTAAAAAATTGTAAAAACACACATGTAAAAACACAACAGAAACTCAAGGAATCTGAAAGTGCAGCAACATTCGTTCATTTTTTAAAGTAGAGTCATGGTATATACGAATAGCCATTTAATTGATATTTAATGTTGCAATATGTTTGAAAAATTTATACATTCTAGTTAAATAAGCTGCAATATGCTGTATACATGCATTCTGTACGTGCTTATAAAAGGGAATAAGTAACATTCTAGTCCGCAGAGACAGACACAAGAATTTTCAACTTATATCTTAGTTAAATATTATAGAATAAAATGTAAGTTTAACTTGGGATAAAGTTCGAATCAAATGGATCAAAGAAATTGAATTTCGTTATGGAACCAATTGCTATGTATTTGGTAACAAAGCTTAATGCCAGATTTTGTTCGATTTTGTTCTTGACTTCGAAGAAATGCAATGTCTCCATACATAATTCTTTCTCAGTTAAAGCGAAAGATACAAAAGCTTGTTCCTTTAACCCTTTCAATTTTTAACTTTTCGATGAACGAAATTAAATGAAAAAATAAAATATTACTCATATTCATTCTATTCGCTAGGTAAGAATAGGTGTAAAATCAATACCATTCTAAATTTCATTGACTGGTCTGTTTTATTTGTATTAGAATAAATGTAAAAACGCTTTCGTACTGACTACGTACTGAAGATTGACTTCGATACGGTACTAAATACTGTTGCTGAAACTGGCTGGGAAATGCGTTTTACCATAACATTTTCAATAGTTATCATAAAAGTTTCTGAGTTGAAGGTCTTATAATAAATGTAAATACGAAGAATGTGAGTAGTAATGACCGAGTAACAGTATTTAATGTATCGAGTAACAATCCATGACCGAGTAACAGTATTTAATTTATTAAGCAACGTCCACACCTGAAGCTAAAATATTCATGCTAAGTACGTTCATATGGTGTATTTAGTACTGTATTAAAGTCAATCTAAAAGGAAAGCGTTTTTACATTTATTCTAATAAAAATAAAACAAACCAGTCAAAGAAATGTAGAATGCTGTTGATTTTACGCCTACTCTTACCTAGCGAATAGGGGGACCACCAGCGGCCGAGCGGTAAAGACGCTGAACACTGGTAGTTCTGTCCGAGGTTCGAATCTCGCGAACGGGCTGGCTGCATGGGTGTTTTCGTGGCCTTCCCCCTGTGTAACGCGTATACGAGCCAGTTTCCCTTAGAAAGTCCTCCACGAAGGCATCCCTCCCCTTAGGCAGATAGCCCTAGTGTGCTTTGCCATAATTAAATACACTACTACCTAGCGAATAGGATGAATATGAGTAATATATTATTTTTTCATTTAATTTTATTCATCGAAAAGTTTTAAAGCTGAAAGGGTTAAATTTGTGTAACGTGATTATTGAGTAAAATTTGGGTATACGTTTTTTCCTCCCTAAACGAAAAGTTTCAATAATATTGTTTGGAAGACAAAGTAAATACACATAATTTTTCGAAGTTCATAACATCACAAACGCTTAGTTTTTCAAAGAACAGCAATTACTTTTCATTTGTTTTTGTGGTCACATTTATATCATTATGAGATGTATGGATTTATTAAATATTTAGAGACCTAAAAATGCTCCTCTCAAATCTGTACTAGTGTATTCCCAATATTTGTTTAATAAATAACAGGTTTCTCAGAGCAAAATATTTTGCATATTTGATACAATTTTTAAATAAAATTTTCTGCTTTCTTTGCTGAAACATTTCCTCATTTTCGTTTTGTTTGCCAACATCAATTTCTAAGGAATTCTTATTAAATGACACAGGGTTTTACAATATGTATCAGATTATTTCCCAGATACAAAGCTTATTTACGTTTGTGATTAAGAAAGTGTACTTCCTAGTAATTTAAGAAAACCATTTCTACGAGTAAGTCTTCCATATTGCAGTTAACTTTAGACATCACTACTGAGGTTTCTCGGGTGTTTCATTATCTCTATGGTTTCTTACTAACTTACACTAATCATATATCAGAGGTGAAATAACTAGAACAGATTTATGAAGCAGGAAAAGATTTAAGGATGAAACACAGAACTCAGTCTGGGTACCATCACGTCCCAGATGTCTTTTAAATGGAAGAGATTTATTAGAGTAGATAACTGTGACAGGTATGGTAATTTAACAGAATTCGAAATTTATCCTTACATGCTTGCGGGTTAACAAAGGCGTAACTATTATTATAACACTTTGTTTGCTTTCTAAACTTTATTTTCGAGATCTAAGTTTTTTCATCGATAATTCGATGAAATATTCTACAGACATTAACAGTCGTGATTCAGCGGTGACATGTTTCTACCTATTTGTGTAGTATTCATTGATTTCTATAAGGTGTATAAACCGGGAGAAACATTTTAAATGAGAATTCAATCAATATGTAATTAACTGGAATGACATTTGGGAAAGATTTATGTTATTTTCTAATTTACATTAAATATTGTACCATTTGATACGAAAGAGAATGTATGTACGTAAATGTATGTTTTTAACAAATATTGTGTTGGATGGGTTAGTTTACTGTGATTCTGGAAACTAAAATAGCATAAAGAACATTGCAAAGGGACGCCTGAGATCTGCTTTTAATGTAAAGCACTTCGGTTTATTAAGAAAACTGTGGAAAATACAATATAGCAAAAATTTTAACTTATAGATATTTGGTAACAGCAATAGAAATAAGACAAACCTTTTACAAAATTTTAAATATAATTTTACATAATAAAATTAAGTTTATTTTTCAGAAATATTAAATAGAATAATAATACCAGTTTTTCTTAATCTGCCATATAATTTTTTTATAATAACTTACTTCTTTCTACTTCTAATTCAGTAATTTAATACCTATAGAATTACATTTATTTTTAAGTTTTTAAACTTAATTTAATGATCTGCTATTAATTTAATGTTGCAAATATTGTATATCATCATAATAAAAATATCATAGTAGTAACCCATAAAGTAATCTTATTCCTTCCCCCAAAATATTTTAACCATAATTATATTTTAATTTTTTTGTTATTTTCATAATAATAAAATAGAAAATTTAAAGAGAAGCATCAGCTTTCCTCGAACATTTATCTTTTAGTGATAAACAAATAAATGTAACATAATAATTTTATTCTTATATTACCTACGCAAATAAATATTGAACTTTCTTAAATTTTATTTACTAATGCTAATTGTCTTTTATAATGGTTTCATATTTTTAAATGAAGTCCACGAAATCCAAAAGAAATCCAAACGAATATTCAACAGTTCATTGAACAATCAAACTAAATTACTCGCTAAAACAGTAAAACAGAAATTACTTATACAACTACTATAAATTTAATTGTAGAGTGAGGTACTAATTCTATAAATTCTCACAGAATTTCCACAGATGTGTTTTTAAGTAACCAAATAGAAACAGTTATGGAAGATTTTGGAACTGGCAATTCACTGAAGACAGAAATGGTTGCATAAAATGGAGAATATTAAATCTATAAAGGAGAGCATCATGAGTTACTCTTGTGATTGAAGGCTGATTACGATGTGGTAGAAGACTTTATAACAAAGTTTTTAATCATTGCCTCTGAACTGCGCTCTATAATAGAAAGACAATAAGAGTAAATTACCTCCATCTCTAAACTATTACAACATTTTACAGAATAAGTGTATAATAATTAAAGTACAACTTTAAACTGCAGAGATATTGCCAGTTATCAATGAAGATAAAAATTTTATAATTAACAATGAAGAAATCCCAAATAAAACCTTAACACTTGAATTACAAAAACATTTGTCAGGTTTAAAATACATATAAACATTTTGGTTAACCCTGAAGAAGTTTAGGGTACAGACTTCAGAATTTCACAGTTCAAGGTACACACATTTAGCAGAAAGAATACAATTTATTGGCACAGATGCGAATGCTATACATAACATTGAAGAAGTATTGGGTTTAACCATAGCAACTACTGAAAAAGAGAGTTTGTTAGTTATTAATGTAGACAAGAATGTTGAAGTTAACAGCAAAGAGATTCCTTTCAAAGAGGAAGTGAGGAGGTAGAGTAGGAAGATAAAAAAAAAAAAAAGAAAAAAGAAAAAAAAAGAGCTTTTTCTCTTAACAGCATTAATTCAAGATCACTTATTAGCATTAAGAGACAACTAGCGCCAACCATTAGACTTCCTCAGCTGGGATTCAATATTAAGCAAATGGGTATCACGCCCTCAAAAGAAATACTGATTTGTTCTAAAGAGAAAGAGAATTTAATTCGCTCCTAAAGAGCATTATAGAAAATGTTTCCTTCTTTAAAGAAATTCTTAACAAGAGCACCAAAACTGAAAAGGAAAAAAAATTAACTGCGTATTTATAAATTATTATCAGGTAAAGTTTTCACTAAAGTGTATTTCTAGATGAACAGATTCGTATATATATATATATATATTCCAGAAACTACATTGATAGTTTATGGTTGGGAGACCTTTTTGTGAATACAGACACGTTCCACTTCAAGATGCTATTCAACCAATGTGTCTTGATCATGCCTTATCCTGAAAATGAAATATATGTGCCACTGTATCTGCATAAAGGCAAATACAAGGACTCAGCCCCATCATTTATACATTGATGTTTACGTTTCTTTTAATGATTTAAATGGGTGTATGAACTTAATGCGGATCCACGTTGCGAGTTTATCCTTTCCTGACTGATAACGTCAAGGATATTGTATATGCTATATCGTACAATATCTTTTTTCGAATAAGAGTAATCCCTCTGCCAATGAATCTTCTGCCAAATGAATTGTTTTACCAAGTGAATCGTCTGCCAAATGAATTCTCTTACCAAGTGAATTTCTCTGCCAAGCGAATGTATCCTTCAAATTATAAAAGATATTTTCAACGATCTTTGATTCTGACAAAAAATTTTGCCACACTGAATTGCAAACTTTTCTGTTGGGAGCTGAACATTTCTTGTATTATGGCATAAATTAATCATCGCGAAATCTCCCTTCTATAGTAGAAGCCTGATACTAACTCTCTAGTAGCTGAGTCGAAAATAAATCATAGAGTCTCGTATTCTTTGATAGCATAAATTAATGATATTTGGAAGACTGCAGAGAAATAATCCTCTGATTTTATAACAAAGTCAGAAGAAAGGTGTAAATGACTTTCTTACTCGATCACAAATATTTCACAGTTGACCCTATTTGGATTTACATCAGCCAACACTTCTGGGCTAACCTGAACTGTAATACTGAAAATAAAATGTAATTCAACTGCCTAACGGCTCAAGGCTAATTTAAACCCACAGGAAGGCTCTGTCTCATAGTAAATCTCAAACACTTATTACCTCGAAACAAGTCCTGAAAGAATTAAGGAGGGTTTAATTGGCAATAATAAATGAATGCGTTATCTTTGTTGTTGCGAAGCTAAGTTTCTCTACATTAGCAACAAATCCACTAGTCTCTTGTTTCAAATGTCAACATCAATGGCCGTCATAAAAAAAAAGACTTAGCGGCACTTACGCAACTTTAAAATTGCTGATAATTCTAAAAATATTGCACACAGATTTACTAAAGGCATAAAAACCTTACCCGGAAGATGAAATCAACATAATAAAATCATTTTTAAAGCAAAAAATGTACAATTTACAAACATATAAGGGTAAAGAAACTGAGATCACTGAGCCGGGTAACAGAGTGGATATATATATAAATATATTTATATACGTTTGGTGCTGCCAATTGCAACCAAAATACGAGGTGCACATCTACATGTTATAGCAGTCCTATATACAAACTTTCAACGTTCTGAGGCTACTCGTTTTTGAGTTATGCGAGATACGTACGTACGCACGTACGTACATACGTTCGTACAGCCGCCACGAAAAATTCTCTTCAGAATTAATTTTAAAGCAGTTTTATAATTTTTTTTGAAGGAAAAGAGTATTTTATTCTGTCCTTACGTACAGGTATTACGCAAAAACATCATTAAATTGCATTCGATAGCGGTCAAAATGGATATTTTCGTTGAACTATGCTGCCTGAAACTTTTTGCGATTACAATACTTCCTTTTTACTTCGTACAAGGAAGTAAAAATTAGGAGAAGAACTAAAATGCATAATTTAAAAGCATTTTATGAGCTCTTCATAAGTATTCGTTATTGAAACAAGAATGCGACCATTACAATTTCAGTTGAATTGGATTAAAAATTTTAAAAGAGTTATATTTTTAATTTTCTGGGGGTAATTTAGTGTTTAATGTTCAGTATTTATTGACATGAAGTCTTGAAATAACACTTGTTGTTTTCTTTAAATAAAATGGTTCTGAAAAAATTAGAGGAAAAAAAAACAAAATTATTACTTAAATATATTTAGTCAAATTATATTGAGAAAAAAACTTTTCAGGACTTTCAAGATTTAGTAAATTAAATTGTGCATTTCATTTACTAAATTTCATTTTTATTTTATTAAATATTCGTGTATTTAAAGAGTATATACGTATATTTTGTTTTTCATCATATAGAAGTTTCAAAATTTCGTTTAAATGAAAATTTAAAAAAAAAAAAAAAAAAAAAAAAAAAAAAAAAAACTTAAAAAGGGGAGAACCAATTTTCAGCTAAAAGTCATTCTCCCTGTTTATTTTTATAAAAGGGTTCGACAGATACGGCATTCGAAAACTTTTATGATTTAAGAAAATTTAATATTCGTTCTATCTCTAGTTTTTATCGTTTAGTCACACATACAACTGCAATATATATAACAATTTAATGCGATCCAACACTAAATAAAACACATGTCCTATTTATATGTATTACTTGCAAAGAGAAGGAAATGAAAGCATCATATATATAGAACATATAGCTTTCGATAAGTTATGGGACATCTGGCAGGGAGTCCATAAAAGCTTCAGTTTGGAGATCTTATGCATTTCATGGTACATTTACACATTTTGGGTATGACTCTTAATAATCAGCATTACACTAACATACTGGGACTTTCTGCATTGACTTAAAAATATCCGAAACAGAGTATGTAGCATATATCAGAAGCTTCAGAAGAAATCTTGTCGTTGACATTCAGAAAAACAACGTGCAGCTGAAACACAGAATTGAGTTTGCCCAGAAACATGTCCCAGGTGTCTTATTCCTAGAAGAGATTTATTAGGTGGGAGATTTGAGAAACTATGACGACATAATAGAAGTCGAAGTTTATTTTAGCATGCGTTGGCGTATGTGGAAAACGTAAATGATACACAACAGGTTTCACTTCTGAAATATTTAGAATCACACCCTAAGGAATGTCATCTGGTTTCTTTTATTGCGACTGCAAGGTTTTGCTCAGAATGTACTGAAGTAGCATGAATAAAACCTCGTGACGATTCGCTTCTGCATGAAAATAAAATACAAAATTCGAACGGAAAGAGTATCGGATGGATATGTATGTTCCTTAGAGTCTGCAGATTTGAGCATCATGTTAAGGGTGACTAGATGTGGAATATTTTATTTTCAAGTAGAAATACGTAGAATTCTGCGTTTTTTCGAATTTTTCACATTTTATTTCGGCAAACGGAAAATAGTATATCTTTCTTTTCGTAAAGAAGTATCTTCAACGTGTAAATTTGTATGCGGTATTATTGAGGCATTCTAACAAATTCATAAAGTGCAAAGAATATTTAGAACAGAAATGTTTTATTGAGACAATTTAGATTTTCGCATATTTATGAATCTACGGAATATTTCATAGAGCGTAAACTAAGTTATCTGACCGATCAAATATATTCAATGGCTTCACGTTTAAATCAATACCTATAAATGTTTCGCATTTCTGAATGGCTATTTTGTTTCATTGGTATATGCAAAAGGAAAATTATTACGTGTTTTCTATGAAGGTGAATTCTCATTGAAAAGCGACACGGGTTGCTACACTGGCGTAAGAGGCATATCTCTATATCATTATTGGCTCGAACACTCTAAGTGTGGTTTTTCATGCTTTTATGCAGGGAAAGCAAACAAGGGTTGCCTTTCCAAGGATACTAAGGAGAAGAAGGCCTTCCGAGAGAATTTCAGATTTGCTAAGTCAAAATAAAATAGCTATAGTAAAAGATATTTTTAAAAAAAGTACTCCAATGAAAAAACAATCATGCCAATTCTTTCGTCTGAAAAGCATGATTTAACACTTGTAATAACATGTTTTACTGTGATTTGTGAAGGAGCGTTCTTTGAGAATCTGAGACATGGAATGTATTTAGCTGATACTTAACATATTAAAGCATACTCAAGCAATTACTTTTATCTGATATTTTGCCCAGTGTAAATAATTTCCCATCTCATTTCGTTAAAATAAACCTTCTTACAGAAACTCTTGCAAAAATTAACTTTCCTTAGTAATTAAACAAGAATAAAAAATTTCATTTAATGCAAATATCCTCTCTATGAATCTACATTTGCATAAGTACAATGAATGTACATACATTTACCAAAATGCAAATATATTTTCTGAAAGGAATAATCTCGTCATAGGTTCATAGATCATATAGATCATACAATTAGATATGCTAAAGGATGTACTTAAAGACATGGTAAGGTATATTTTAATTTTATAACAGTTATTTTAATTTTAATGCAGTCTGTCTAGAAGTTGTTACGCTCGACCGTATATTACGTGTCCTTTCAATATTCGCCGGCTAATTTAAATTAAGGGCCAATTACGTTAGACTTGCGTTAGCTTCGACTAAGTCTCTTTTAGTTACTTCTAATTTAGTTCTTATTTCTTGAGTTCAAGACCGAGTGAAACTTTATGTAAGGTCGAGAAAGGGGCCGAATTGCCCATCTGTTTTTGAGTGAAATAAAAGGTAGTTAACCCTTCTCGAATCTACGCCTTTTGTTATTTGAACTCAGCGATAAGTCGCTTAACAGTTCACTAGGTTCCTCGATATTTACTTTAGCAGAATAAGAGTGAGGAACTCTACACTATCTACATAAATTTTTAATAAAAATGGGATAAGAAGTCAAGATTTCAGATTTAAATTTCGTTGTTCAAAACGTCTTACAGTATAATTTATAATGGAAATCAAATTATGACATATAGTCTGGGATTAAAACATTTAAAAAGTAAAGTCATTAAAATAAAAACTTCAGCAAGAGGCGTCTGTTATTAATAGTTGATTGTTTACTCAGAGTAACGTTGCAAAATCGGTATTATTAATTCAAGTAGAATGCTCCAAAATGATAATTTTTAAATTAAGCTGCCATTAAATAAATAATAATGATATCCGTCTTTCCGTAAAACATTTTAAAAGGCAAAAGTATAACGGCTGCTGAAATATAAACTTTGAACAGCTTTATACGAGAGAGAGACAAGCAGATCATAGGTTATCTTTCCACAGACTCATGAAAGGTTTTCGACATATTGCAGTAGCATTGTTGAAATAGAATGAAATTAGGATTTTTCTTTGGCACTATAATGATACATATATGTTTCACCCACTATATTGAGCGTTAATGGTATCACACTAACTGCACATTACAGGGAAAAAACGAAGACCGTGTTTGAAGCAAGAGCAAATGCAGTTAACAGAAAAGTTTTTTTTTTATTTACAGATGTTATTCAAATGTAATTAATTATATTATTGGCTGCTGTTCATCTTCTTTCACAAAATATTTAGTTTTTAAAAACAAACAAAATAATGGCAACAAAATTAGGTTTGCAGCATTCGCTGGAATTGAGTTAAAGGTCCTGAATTCATTTTTTAAGAAAAGGGGTTACTTACAAGTTTTATATTTTTATTAAATAAAGAATAGATGGTTGAAACACAGAGAAAAATAATTTGAATAATATTGAAAATCTTTGTTTGATACGATTTAACAAAATGTGAAAAATTTTACTGCATATTTAAGAATGTGTATCCCAGCATTCCTTAGGATATTAAATTTTAAATTCTATTTTCAGTTTGCTGTGTACAGAAACTCATTTTCTACAATTTCTTTCTTATTTCTCAGCTTCTCATTTTTGAAAGATTTAATAAAGGCTAGAAAAAGGAACTTAAATTTAATCTACCTTGCATATATAAACAAACTACGTTCTTTCACAGTTTTCTTGGAACATTGTCGTAGTATCCTTTGCTAACCTGCGTCAATTTTTATCCTTTTCTGTTAGGTAAAAGTTTCTGTTATCTAAGTCGAGCCAAATATTTTCACTAAAGCTTATATTTGTTTAGTTTATTTGAATTAGTTTATTTAGTTAGTTTATTTGAATGTCATTTTTATTTCATATAACACATAGAAGAAAATTAAAATTTATCAGAAATTTTTAGTTTAATAAATATTTCCGAAAACTTCAGTCGACAAAGGGCACTTTAATTAAGGAAAACTTAAATATATGACAAAAAATCTCAAAAAAATATAATTTTCGATGCTTGAGGAAAATATTCATTAGGAGGAAAAACGATAATTTTGTTTTAGATGATTCGGATCTTGCATGACAAAACATCGGTATTGTGAGGAAGCATAATACACGTATGAGATATTAAGACATAAACGTATTTACTTCTCATGCATAAAATGATTAAAAATGACCACGAAAGGTTTGGCCAAAAAAAGGATTCATTTGAGATCATGGAATAGTTTTCATTTACAAAGACATATTAAAAACTGTAACAATGTTGTACAATGTGTCTTAATGTTGTACATATCATTTATCATTGTAAGGGACGTTAATAGGTTTTTTTTATTAATATTTCAGCGCAGAAACATTTACGAGGTAAAAAAAAAACATCGATTTCATTACAAGCAGTAGTCTGATAGTGCTTTGAAATAATTTTTTTAGCTTACAAACTCAACATAAGCACATATATATGTATAAGATAAAAATACGCAAGTGAAAACCCTAGCTTTACTTTGCAATAGCCTCTTAATTTTCAATATTAATTAAATTATTCCCCTTTATGTTCTAAAATTAAAAATTGCGTATAATAAACGTCTTTAAACTGCTTCATTTCAAAATTAATCTGTGACATGTGATTCTTACATAATCTAATGACGCAGTGTCTTACCTAAATACTCAACCAATAATAATTTCAAATGAAGGGAACGAGAATTAAAACTAAAAATAGGGATGAAGCTAAGCTGTAATTAAATCGTTTTTCCTCAAATTTTCCTTTTGGACATGTCATGTTTCTCTCTTTTGCTTCGCCACGTCCAGCTTGATAATGCATGCTGCTCCTTATGTCTTCGAAATAATTTAAAAGAGTGTAAAAATTTAAAAGATATCAAAATAATTCTTCACGAGCAGGCGCAGCTACTGAGCCAGTTTATCTATATGGGCCTAAAAATGTTTGTAAAAGAGTATAAAAATTATTAAATCAACCGTCGCTGCAGCTAATTGCTTTTTAATCATATATATATATGTATCGAAAGCTTATTAAATGGAGCTTTGTCTAAAAGCAGTTATGTTTATATATTCAGGAACGATGAAAAATTTTCTATTGCAAACTGTCAGAATAATGCAAAATTTCTGAAAGGAAACGAAAACAGAAGAAGCAGTTGCACAGGAAACAGTCGTGTTAAGAGATGATAAAGCAGGATTTAGGATTTTGTTTTTGTTTACTATAGTACGTAATTTACTTGTGCATAAGCCGAAATGTGTAAATGTTATTAAATCACCAGTTAAAATTCATTTGATAAATCCTAGTAATTAACTAAATGTGCCCGCGTGAGAATTTTAATCTTAGATGCCTACGTGTTTTTACACTTTGTAAGCCTTAATACTATAGATCACGAGGCAAAACTGCTTAAAGGCATTAGAAAGGTTTATTGTATACTGAATATCATGTTATTAGGCTTTCCAATAAATCAAAATCATTTCATGTCACATGAAATTTACCACTAAAGGCAACCTGATGGAAAGGGTTCCTTAGATGGATGTATTATTGTTTTCAGATTGTCGGTGAAACAACATATAAACGACAATTATACACTCCCTTATTATGTATGCCTTATTAAGGTGTAACGTTGCGCGCCTCCAACTTGCACGCAACCAAGAGGTGACTGTGAAAACTGTATAAAACACAGAGTCTTGTGAAGGGTTTAAGTCCCTTTTTATTCAACGTAAAAATTACAATTGCGTGCTCTTGACGCTCACAGACTGCGCCTACTTGGCGGTCAAATAAAAATAATAACCTGAAAACAAACTAAAGACAAGATTCTAACTACGAGGCTCTCTAAAAAATAACTAACTCACCGCGTTTCACAATACCGCTGCTAATTCAGCAGACTTGAAGCTCACTTGAACAATTAACACTACTTCCCGCCAAGCACGTAGGCCGAAACGCGGGGTTCTTCAATTTCTCGCTAACTACCTCCGCGCTCGTGAAGTAAGAATATCACACACCGAACTCGTTTCCTTCCTATTTAAATCATAATACTTCCGCTGATAATTTGAATCCTTGCGCGTTCTACTAAAATTTACATATTCTGGCATTGGCAGTTCCAGGGGAAAGTAAGGCTTGACAGGAAAGATAGTTTAAACTTAAAATAAAAATAAAATAAATGTTAGTTAAAATAAATATAAACCCTACATTTGCCGCTGCCAGAATTTGGAAAACTTGGAAGCAGGTCCTACAAACGACCTGTTGTAAGTTTCTCTAATTCTGAACTAACTGGCGAGAACCTCGTTTACACAAAAAAAATCTTATGTAACAATTTGTATACTAAAATTCTGTTGATCGTTACAAAGCTTTCTTCTTACAGCAACTTTTCCTGGACTTCATCAATCAATCTTGGTCTTTCCTTCCAGCATCTGGAAGGAATAAGTATCAGTATCTTTCTACATACATTATAATTTACACTTTCTTGACACAATAAATTTTTGTTTTTAAACGATTCGTTTTTTTAGTTTTTTCTTACTTCATTCAATTTTTCAAGCATTAATTTAACTTTACCCTGGCTCTCCACCGTGTGTGGTGTCAAACGGAAATATTCGTGTTTTAGTCTTACAACACTTCCCCTAACCACCATGATTTGTTAGAATTCAACGACCAAATAGACACACCTTACTCGACATTCTACAACTCAATGAGCTACTTTAATAGTCTTAAAAATTCAAATGTAGGTGGAGAACCCTACAAAACACATTCATTCTAACTTCCCCCTCATTCATCTTTAAACATGCAGGCTTTCGCTCTAAAGCATGACTTTATCTACAATTTACTACTTAAATTTTGACTTCATTGCTTTTAAGCATTCACTTTTAGCATCTACAATTTTATGCTTCTAGACTAAATTCTACTTTTACATAACATTCAAGGATTTACGTACATTTACAAAATTTTAATACATATGCTTTTTACAATTTACCATAAAATGAATAAGAGAAAATAAATTTTTACTTTACTCATTCTTCGCCAAGCTGGCGGCACTGAAACTAAAATTCTTATTAGTACAAGAATACGAAGTTATTTTTATCTTCGGCCAAATTTTGGCTTTAACATAACAGAATTAGTCTTTCGACCAACAGAAAATGCTTGTTTTTAGCTTTTACACTTAAAGAAAATAATACTTTTGCCTTAGCTAAATAAAGTAAAACAAAACTAAGTCTCAACCGAGACATATTGACTTTCGTCAAAACATAGAACTTCGTACTTATGCATAACATTTCGGAACAAAAGAGAAAAAAAATTTATAGAAGGTTTTAACTTATCTTTGAGTTTTCGATGCTTGAAACTCCGTCATTCGTTTTTGGCAGAATTGGTCCCAAGTTAGAGGTTTCATGGATGTTAATCTCCTCCTTACTGCCCTCCGAGTGTCGTCCACCTGACCTTTTTCTTTTGCGTCCTCTACATGCTGGCCTCTTGGCGGAGTAATCGTCTGGTTGTTGGCCTTTCCGTTTCTCCCTGGGACGGCTGGTCTTGACGTCCTCCGGTCTGGAGTCCTTCTTGAATTTCTTCTGTTCCTCGTATGTTTGTGCCTCCTGCTGGCGTTTCAGTTTCCGGAACGGCGGCCTTGCTGGCACCTGACTCTGTGGCCGTGTGCGCGTTCTCCTTGATGTGTAATTTCTCCTGCTATCCTTTGTAGGTGGTGTTTTTCTCTTTACCACGGTTTCTTTACCCGGTGCATCTGTATTTTTGTTTTTCTTAAACGCCGGAGTTTGAAAATTATTTTTTCTTTTTGATACCGACGTCCGGGTTGTAGAAGTGCTAGGTCTCTCTTCAGTTCTCTGTTTCTTGGGTGGTGGAATAGTTGTCTCTGGCCCTTCTATTTCGTTTAGACTTGAGTCCTGCAAGAAACTTTTAAGGATTTCAAAATCATTTGGATTATAGTATTTTTTCACCTGGTCGGGACTTGCTTTACAGATCTCCCCTCTCTCGTTCTTAAGATATAAGACTACTCCTTTGATTTCCTGAATTACATAGGGGCCTTCAAACTTTGGAGCTAGCTTTGCCATAAAATTGTCTGGGGCACTTGATAAAGAAAATTTCCGCTTCAATACTTTATCCCCAACTTTAAAATCTGTTTCACGGCGTTTTCTATCGTAATATAGTTTCTGCCTATTTCTTGCCGTATCCGAGGTTTTAAGCGCCTGATCAATGAGCTTTTGCACATCTTTTTGTTTAAACTCCTGCTCTCTTTGTTGCACAAAGAATAATTTATCTAAAGGCGTAATTAACTTGCTGCCTAAAAATAATTCTGCTGGAATTTTTCCCGTAGTATCATGATGTGCCGTTCTTAAAGCATAAGCTAATTCATTTATGTAGCCACCCCAGCGTTTGTGATGTGTGCTCACGCAACTGCGAATTATTTTTACTATGTTTTTATTAACTCTTTCTGCTATGTTAGCCTGTGGTCTATAGGGAACCATTTTGATATGGCGTATGCCAAGTCCATTGCATATGTTTTCAAATATTTGACTAATGAATTGTTTTCCGTTATCGCTAATGACTTTTTTCGGTGCACCGTATTTTAAAATGTATCTGTGTAAGAATGCATCTGCGACTGTTTTGGCTGACGCGCGTTTAAGTGGAACAATTTCTATCCATTTTGAAAAATGATCTACTATTACTAAAAGAAAACGATTTTTATTTAACTCGCTCTGGGGGAAGGGACCAAGGAGATCTATGCCTAAAATTTCATTCGGAAATGTAGCGCGAATGCTATTTAATTATCCGGCCGGGCTGTAATTAATATCATTTATTAACTGACATTGATTGCAGGACCTGATATACGCCGTTACTATTTTGTATAATTGCGGGAAATATACCGCCTCGCGTACCCTTTTTAAAGTCTTTCTGACCCCTAGGTGGCCCGCTGTTTTTTTTTCGTGCAACTCCTTCAAAATGCTTAATCGAAGCGAGGCTGGGATGACTGGCTTATACTCAAGATTTTCGTTTGTTGTTTTCGTATAGAATAATAAATTATCTATTATTTCATAGTTTTTTGCTCTATTTCTTATCGCATCGATATCGATATCTGTATGCTCAAAGCTTTCGGGGTCTTTCAAATAAGCATAGATATTTCCAAATTCAGGATCAGCTTTCAGTTCAGTAATAACCGTATCTCTAGAATCTAAAATTTTTGAAGTCAACACAGCGCATTTAAGTTCATTTCCTTCATCGTCCAGTTTTATACGAGAAAGTGCGTCAGCTACATTGTTTTCCTTACCCGGTTTATATTTTATTGTGATATTATATTCTTGGAGTTTTAAAGCCCATCTTATTAACCTGGGCGTTAGGTTTTTTCCCGAGTAAAGTCTACCAACAGCCGCATGATCCGAAAAGACTGTTACTGGCGATTTGCCGAAATAAACTCGAAATTTGTGTGCAGCCATTAATACGGCTAATGTTTCTCATTCTGTAGCTGTATAATTCCTTTGTGTCTGATTCAATGTTTTACTAAAAAATGCCAGCGGATGGTTATTTTGCATAAGAAGCGCACCCACCGCATAGTCTGACGCATCTGCTGCAATTTAAAGGTTTTCGTCCCCATCAGGGAATTTTAAAACAGGCGCCTTAATAAGCGCTTCTTTTAATCTTTCAAAAGCTGTATTAGCTTCCGCTGTCCACGTAAATTTAGCCCTTTTTTTTTTTGATTACTAAGAGTGGTTCAACAATATTAGCGAAATCTTTTATGAAAGATCGATAGTAAGAACATAATCCAAGGAAAGAAGAAAGTTTCTTGGCGGTGTGGGGCGGTGGGAGATTCTTAATAGCTTTTATTTTTGAATCTTGCGTTTCTATACCCTTTTGTGAAATTTTATAACCGAGATATTTAAGTTCTTTAGTTGCGAACTTGCATTTTGAGGCGTTAATTGTAAGACCGGCCTCTTTTAATAATTTAAAAACTTGTTCGAGGTCATTAATGTGTTGTTCCAACGTACTACTCGTTATAATTATATCGTCTAGATAAATTAAAGTTGATTTTCCTAGGACAGGCTTTAGAACAATGTCCATAGCTCTCTGGAATGTTGATGGGGACCCACACAACCCAAAGGGCATGCGTAAAAATGCATAAGTGCCCGATTTTGTTATAAACGCGGTTTTATGTACATCTTCGGGTCTCATAGCTATTTGATAGTAGCCAGACGTTAAGTCCAAAGTAGACATATATCTTGTCGATTTGATCTGTCTAATGATCTCGTCTATAACCGGAAAAGGGTAAACTGGAAATTTGGTAATACTATTTAGTTTTCTGTAATCAATAGCAAACCTCCAAGCCCTTTTATCCGAAGGAGGAAACTCGTTCTTTTTCCTACATAGTACGACTGGACTCGCGTACTCACTATTTATGGGCGTTATTATTTTATTCTTTAACATCTCCTGAATATGTTCTTCGATGATTAGGTCTTTTTGTTTATCATAACGATACGGTTTAGTCCTACAAGGTTTTTCGGCATTTAATTGAATCTTTTGAGTCACGATTTGGCAGTTTCCTGGTTTTTCTGAAAACAAATGAGAAAAATTACTCACCACTTGCTGTATTGCTTTACTTTCATGGTCATTCAGATGGTTAAGGTCCAATTCAGGTGTCTCCACAGGTTCCACCACCCTCTGGTCCATCTCCAACACCACGGAACTATCTTGAAAATTTAATTTGGCCCTCGCGGCCCTTAAAAACTCCATACCTAAAATAAGAGAGTGTTGCAGGTCTTTCACCACAAAAATTAATACCTTGAGATTTTCCTCTTTTACCTGTAAGTTTAATGATAATTTCCCGATGCAGTGACATGTTTTTCCTTGCGCCGCTATAATTTCCGTATTTCTGGTTTTAAATAATCGTATCCTATAAAAATTCTTTTTGAAAAAATTTTCACTCATAAAATTTCCTTCTGCTCCTGTATCGATGAGGGCTTCTACTGGTACATCGCCAACCAGGACTTGTATAATTGGTAGCTGTGAGTTTTTTACGATGACCGTGTTTAAATGTCTATTTGAGGGTTTTTTTAAAACTTCCGGAGTCTGGACCTTCCCTTTCACAGGCCCCTCTACTCGTTTAAAGCTTTCTTTTCAATCTGTGTCTTCTGGGTACGCGGATGTTTATTTTCAAATTTTCTTTTTGGGCCTTGACCTTCGAGTTTCGATGCGTTAGCTTGATAGTTCTTTCCCCCATAAGAGCGATTTCCATTTCTGGTTTCCTCCTTCCTTCGGGTACTTTGAGAATATGTTTCCCCTCTCGCTTTTTACGCTATTCTGCGATTTTGAAACTTCACCGCCAATTCGAAAAGTTCCTGCAATGTGCTTGGGTTTCTAATTTCAAAGTACTCTTGGACAGCGGGTAACAATCTTGGTAATATTATTTCAATTATCTCCGCATCGGGTTTCTTTCCATACAGCATATCCGTTAGCTTGATTTTTCGTAAAATAAAGTCCGTCAATTGTGCTGTATCCCGTTGATAGAAACTATATAGTTCGGTTTCCAGCCGTGCTCGATCTTTCACTATGGGGAAGGCCTTTACTAACGATTTTTTGAAATTTTCCAATGTATATGTCTGGCTTGCAAATTCCCCTAATAAAAATTTACCTATATTTTTCCACCATAGCGCGGCCTGTCCTCTTAGTGCTGATGTGGCGATGGCAACTTTTTGTCTTTCAGGCACAGGGTAGAGCTGAAAGTGGTTTTCTAGACCTTCGAGAAATACCGACACCGAATGTTTTCCGTCGAAATAGACGTTTGGCTTGATTGACGCTTTAAAAGTCTGGACCAGGTATCCAAATCCTTCTAATTGACTTGTCATTTCTTGGTGTTGTCCAGCGGCTTCCATCCAGTTTTCGGCCATTTCAGTTCGATAAGTGTCGGGCGCCAATATAACGTTGCGCGCCTCCAACTTGCACGCAACCAAGAGGTGACTGTGAAAACTTGTATAAAAGATAGAGCCTTGTGAAGGGTTTAAGTCCCTTTTTATTCAACGTAATAAAATTACAATTGCGTGCTCTTGACGCTCACAGACTGTGCCAACTTGGCAGTCAAATAAAAATAATAACCTGAAAAGAAAGTAAAGACAAGATTCTAACTACGAGGCTCTCTAAAATAACGAACTCACCGCGTTTTACAATACCGCTGCTAATTCAGCAGACTTGAAGCTCACTGGAACGATTACCACTACTTCCCGCCGAGCACATAGGCCGCAACGCGGGGTTCTTCAATTCTCGCTAACTACCTCCGCGCTCGTGCAGTAAGAATATCACACCGAACTCGTTTCCTTCTATTTAAATCAGAATACTTCCGCTGATAATTTGAATCCTTGCGCGTTCTACTCAAATTTACATATTCTGGCATTGGCAGTTCCAGGGGAAAGTAAGGCTTGACAGGAAAGATAGTTTAAACTTAAATGTTAGTTAAAATAAATATAAACCCTACAAGTTTTAATAAAAAAAGAGACTTCTATTAACTTAGATACATTTACTTTTTCTCTGTGCAAAAAAAAGTCTTATAATGTAGTGTTTAAAGATAAAAAACTGAATACGGATCAATTTATTTGTATTTTTTATGACATGTTTATATTGAATTACATAAGTTATGAGGTATTTTATTCTTCCTTTACCCAAGCCTTCCAGGTATAAATGGAAGCATACTCGACGCGTGTTCGAGAGATCCAGATTTCGAGTTCCGACAAGAGCATTCTTCATTTTTCACGTCTTTAGCATAAAAAACTTAATGATTCTACTACTAATGAAGTTACTTTATTTCCTGCGATTATGAAAAGTTTTGGTATTGGTTTGAATCGCAATAGCTTCTTTGTCTTTATACGTACTGAAGAATTTTAGAGTTCAAAATATTTTTCAGATTTATTATATACTCATAATTAATAAACCCACAATAATGATTAAGAATAACTTTAAAGAACATAAAAAATATGTTGATAATACTTCGGCTTGGTTTCATTATTTATATTTTATATGATGAAAAGAATATCGTGGCACAATGTAAAAAATGTTCAAGAGTTATTAAAGTGAATGGAGGAAGTATAAGCGGACTCCATACACAATTAAAAACTAAACTGGATACAAATTTGTTAAAAAGGGAATAATCTAATTGCGGTGAAGATACAAATTTAAGCACAGTTTCTAATCCCAAGCCATCAGAGATTTTAGATTATTTTGAAAAAAAAAAAAAAAAAAAAAAAAAAGATAATTTGGATGAAATTCTAAGTAAAATGACAGCATTAGATGGTTTGCTCAAATACTGTAGATATAGAAACTTCTGATTCCGATTTTGAAGATAATGAGAGTGAGAGAGATACTGACAATGAAGATAATGTCAAATGGGATTGTTTGAAGAAGATATTGCTAATGAGGATGAAATATTAACTCATCAAGAATTACATCCTATAATTAATAAGGTTAAAAAAATCGTTAAGATATTTAAACGTTCGGAACGATATTTGAAACTGGAAAATTCAATCCAAAAAGGAATAATCGACTTATATCTACAAATTAATTTTTTCGTTAGTGAATTCGACTTAATATCCAAAACTGTATCACCTCTACTTCCAATAAAACTGGCTGTGGAGGCATTATCTCGGAGAGATTCCAATTTATTAACAGATAATGCAACAATAAATTTTATGTTGCAGTCACTGAAAGAACAGCACACATCACTATCTGAAGAATTATATATTACATTGAAAAATCGCACAGAAAAGACATACCGAATTAGAAAAGGTCTTACGGTATTTACATAATTATAATGATTTTAAAAATGAAAATAAAAAAGAAGAAAAGAGACTAACTAAATCAAATTTTATCAAGTTTATAGTAAATTTTCTTAAAATATTTTACCCACAAACCTATCCACATTCGAAAGAATTCGGTACAGTTTTTCAAGGTGATGATGACACTAATGTCGATATCGATAGTGAAAAGGAATTGTTTCTTGAATAAAAATTAGAATTAATGATAACTAAAAAAGTTTCAACAAACCAAAATAAAATAGAGAAATCAATTATATCCAAAATCATCCGACGAGAAATCGATGTATTTGAAGATCAGGGATTTAGTGGAAAAAGTATCTCGCGCATTGCTAACAGTACTACCAATTAGTGTAGATGCTGAGAGAGCGTTTACGACGGCTGGTAATTTTTGCACAAAATTAGGTTCCAGGTTTAATGACGGTACAGTTGATGCATTATGTTTATTAAGATCACATTTCATGTAGGCTTAGGCGTAACTGAAAATAAGTGTAATAAATTGTTTATATTTAAAATTACTATAATACAGTAAGCGAATTCTCCCAATTATTAAAACGATAAAGAACGTCGCAGTCTCTCATACTTGTATTTCATACAGCTTCAGTATTTTCAAAGATTTTTAAGCTTCAACATTTATACAAATAAAAAAGGATTTTTTAAAAATTTAAATTAATACTCTGGAACATATCAATTTTATCATACTGACAAATTAATATTTTGCTACATAACGACATTATCCCTTACATACCAGTAACTAGACAATTTTCATTATTTTTTTAAAGTTTTAAAATTCACATTAATGAAAAACAGGTTCTTAAATTCCTAAATCACATCATAGTGTCTGTAGGCAGGCATACTAGAATTCTACACATTAATAAATAAAAGAATCTAATTTCTGAAAATGAAAGAAAATATTATAAGAAAATAAATGCTACAAATTTGGAACACTAAGCAATGCTTCACATACACACACACATATTATCAAAGAACTCATATTATCAAGTGCAATTACGATAGCAAACACTACGAATTATGATAATGAGGTAAAAGTTACTTATAGGGTCAAAGTTTACAGTTTTGCTACTGTTGAGTACATGGTCGGGCTATCGATATATATCGTAAGTCGGAAAGCATTATAAACATATCAAAACCATAAAATTAAAAATACAATTTAAATGAACAATGATGTCTTAAATATAATTCACAATTAAAACAACAATTTAAATTTAAAATACACAGGCGATATGTTAAACATTGCATATAAAATACGTTACATTACAGCTCGGCATCAGACACTGTCTCGTTTTCCCTTGTACACAAACATTCGTATTCGCTCGAAAAACATCAAAGAATTGCATAAACTCGGTGTCCATGTACACATCCATCTATTTTCACCTTAAAAATATCAGAGAATTGCACAAACTAGGCATTGCGCACTACATACGCTTTGCCACGTACACATCGATCTATTTTCACTTAAAAAAACATCCGAGAATTGGAAAAAATAGGCACCCCGCACAACCTCGGCATTGCGCACTACATTGGCTCTGCCCATGCACACATTGATCAATTTTCACTTAAATGTCCGAGAATTGCACAAACTAGGCACCGCGCACAACCTCGGTATTGCGCACTACATTGGCTTTGCCCATGTACACATCGATCTATTTTCACTTAAAAAAACATCCGAGAGTTGCACAAACTAGGCACCGCGCACAACCTGGGCATTGCGCACTACATTGGCTCAGTCCATGTACACATCGATCTATTTTCACTTAAAAGAACATCCGAGAATTGCACAAACTTGCCACCGCACACAACCTCGGCATTGCGCACTACATAGCTCAGTCCATGTACACATCGATCTATTTTCACTTAAAAAAAATCCGAGAATTGCGCAAACTAGGCACCGCGCATAACCTCGGTATTGCACACGACATTGACTTTGCCCATGCACACATCGATCTATTTCCACTTAAAAAAAGAACATCAGTTAATTGCACAAACTAGGCACCTTGCACAACCTCGGCATTGCGCACTTCATTGGCTCTGCCCATGTACACATCGATCTATTTTCACTTAAAAAAAAAATCCGAGAATTGCACAAACTAGGCACCGCGCACAATCTCGGCATTGCGCACTGCATTTGTTTTGCCCATGTACACATCGATCTATTTTCACTTAAAAAACATCCGAGAATTGCACAAACAAGGCACATCGCACAACCTCGGCATTGCGCACAACATTGGCTCTGTCCATGTGCACATCGATCTATTTTCACTTAAAAATAACAACCGATAATTGCACAAACTAGGCACCGCGCACAACCTCCGCATTGCGCACTACATTGGCTCTGCCCATGTACACATCGATCTATTTTCACTTAAAAAAGCATCCTAGAATTGCACAAACGAGGCACCGCGCACAACATCGGCATTGTGCACTTTATTGGGTTCGCCCATGTACACATCGATCTATTTTCACTTAAAAAAACATCTGAGCATTGCACAAACTAGGCACCGCGCACAAACTCGGCATTGCGCACTACATTGGCTTTGCCCATGTATATACCGATTTCTTTTCACTTAAAAATCAGACAGTGAATAAATTCTGTATTGCTCATATACTAAGAAATCTGCTTTCACTTAAAAGAAATCGGAGAATTGCAGAAACTTGCGCATAACTCCATTGATTCGCGTTGTAATAAAAATTTTTCCCAGAAAAATTTATCTTACTACAGGCGAACCAAGATCCTATCCTATTTGATTTCTCAGCCCTACACTTCTTGCATCTCCAACTACTACCATTCGATGACTTTTTCTCACTAACTAACCAGCATGGTATTTTACATTTTTCACAACAAACGTTATCCTTCAATAATCGACAATCCATCAAAAATCCTGTAAAAAGTTCCTACTCTCTTGTTAATTCATACATAAAATATCTGTTTCCAAACTTTTATGCTTGTTTGAAAACTCCCACCTTAAATTTTCCTTTATAATCTCCTGATACTTAATTACAACATCACTATCAGCAGTTTTAGAGCAAGCAATAACTAAATGCAAAAATATCACTTCCAAAGTAGCCAAAAAATATATATACAAAATAGTATTCACGGTATCTGAGCGTTAAACAATCGCCAATAACAGTGTTACGAATTGTGTATTTAGATATTAATTTTAGTAGAATTCTAATTTAAAATGTCGTATTTCCCTCTGCAACGCCGCGTGAGAATTTTAAGAGAAATCTATACCGGAAAAGTAAGAATACAGGGCACGTGCATTAAACTTTGAGTAAACAGATATCTCGGTAATTTGTATTGAAATTGAATAAATGTAACTGACTACTATATTAGATGTAACCGTAATTCCATCCTCTTGTTTACATTGCGTTTGGCGAATAGTATGGATTACCAGATCATATCATTTATCGCCGCTCTTGGCTATATGTTTTGTTTAAAATTTCTGGGTGGGCTATACTGAAGCTGTGCCTAATTAAATTACGGAATTTATAAGATTTATCGCTTTCTTAAAGATCAAGCGCTGAAATATTTTATACTGTTTTAACATTTTATCTTTAGCGTTTTGAACGAGTATATTACATTCTCATACATTTATCATTCTCGTTACTTAATAAATATTGTCATTCAGCGCGGTCTAGTAAGTAACCGATATTCAGAATGCTGCCATCGAACAGAATAAAAGGTTTTTAACTTATCCTTCAAATTTTAACTGTACAACAAACTGAACAATTCAAAATCCTTAAACGTAGTTTTCTATAGATATGTTTGCATTTTATTTTTAATTATCTAGCTGATTGATATATATCGAAATATATTTTTATATATACAGTAATGCACATTTTTATACGTACCCAAATGATACAAATAAGCCTTTGCAGAATTATAATAAATAATGAAGAAGCTTCAGATCCCATATATCAATACCCCTCAATAAGTACAGAATTGTTCGTTATTTTTTACTCTTATGCAAAATATATCTCATTAGTAATACTGAATCTCCATAACAAACATCATAAAAGATATCTGAAGTTCAATTTAAGTTGAATTTTATCTTATTTCAAAAGAGAGAAAAAATTAAAAAAGGGGTATATACAGGTATTTAAAATATTTAAAATATTAATTAAATATATACAGTATTAAATAAATCACAAAAATTAAATATATTTAAATATATATAATTAAGAGCGAATGGCACATACGCACGTTAAGAAACAAATGGAATAAAGTTAATTACTTTAGAACCTGTAAACAGGCTACAATTTTGTTTTCTGAAACACACGAACCTAATTATTCTTGATTGCTTGTTAGTTAAAAATAAATCTTATTAGTTGGAAAACATTGATAAGAAAATAAACTTAAAAAGGACCTTTTGCTAGTAAACGTCACAAAAGTTTAATTAAATTCGAGCTTTCGCTCGTCAGAAGCACTTGTTTTCACTATTCAAATGGTAAAAAGTGTTTAAAATTTCAATTACTTTATTAGAACTTCAAAAAAGAGGTAAGCAATGCAATATGGCTTAGATATGCAACTTCCAGATTAGGAAAAGTAATCAAACTGAAAAGAATTTTTCAAGAAATTTAATTACTCAGGAAAGGTATTTTTTTAACTAGTTTATCTCAGAGATCTCAAATCAACGGCGCAGATCAAGATACAGTTTCATGCGATCCGCGAATGCACTTGCACAATATACATGTCAGTTTATATATCCGCGAATATACATGTCAGTTTTGCATCAATGTCATAAATACATTGCTGCAAAGTCTCCCAGACGGTATAGTGGTTAGGGGAGCCTACTGAGGTACCGAAGGGCTCAGGTTCGAATCCCGGAAAAGACATGCATATTTGTAAATGTCCGTGAGAAGCACTCTAAATATGCGGCTACCCGAAAGTTCTTTTGCGTGGTTTGGTGCAAGAGGAGAAGTGTGGGAGACTGCCGGACCACGCCCGGAGTGCTCTTCCTCAAAATTGGGGTGGTAAATAATCTCCAACTTCTCTTCGGAGTAGGCTCTGGCAGCCACTCTTCCACGTAATATGGACACGATGACAACAACAACGTTGCAAGGATTTCAAGACTTTAGCTATTTAAAGTCTGAGCTTATGTTATTTTCATTACGATTAAATGAACTTAAATAACGCACTAATATATCTATAAATTAATATATAAAGTGGTGTAAATCTTATTCAAAGATTTCAAGATACAGATTTGATTAACTTTTATTCGTATTTCTCAAACAATTACGCTCAGTTACGAATTTTTGCACAAAGAATAATCGCTTTGCTTGAGAATATATTTGTATGTATACAGCTTTTTATCGCAGTTCAGATGAAAATATAAGAGAAGATAACCAACTGATGAGCATCTACAATCCACGAGGATAATATCTATTAATTTTTCTTTTTTTAAGTTTTTAAACTTTATCAAAATCGAAACAACATCAAGCGTCAGACTATATAAAGACTAAAATCCTGTCCGTCATACGAAACGACCGCTGTTCTAGATACTATAAATTGTAATTAAAATGATTTGTGCAAAGGTGTCTGCTAATTGAAACTGAATGCCCCAGGGCAGGCGGCAAGGACTCCCCTTTTCTTACTGCCCACGGGGTTTCCCCCTTCTACTTGCTTAATTGCTTAACGCGCAGTGCAATGAACGAAACCACTGGCGGAACATTTCTTAAGAGCCACCGCTAGCTCAATAAATAAAGGTGATTTAAATAAGAAAATGTTAATTCACAAAGATCTCTTTGCACACAACAATTCTTGTGTAGATCTTTCCATCATTTTTAAGCTCGCTTGCAAAAGACCATCAATAATTTTTAATTTTACGTCCGTTCTTTCACAAACTCTTGCGTTCAGTTGTAAACAAGTTCAAAAACAAATGATCGTTAATGCAAACAAATGTTCACGTTCCCCTTGACGCGCTCAATTTGTGTTCAGCTGAAAATTCTGTTTAAAATACAATGTCTGAATAAAATCGAGCAAAATTTTAAACGATTTACGCGAAAGGATATTTAGCATAGAAGTTTGGGTAAATCTACTTGATGAGATGTATTACGCACAACTCGTTCGTCTCCTTTAATTTCTCAACGTTTGCAAGTTTCTAGGTAATTCATATATAAATATAATTAAATGCATAATAAGCAACAATTGTATGAATTAAAATATTTTAATGTTCTTAAATACCATGATAATTTAATTAAAACAATGATAAATGCATGTATGGTATCAGTGTAGGGCTATTTCAATGCCGTGGCATCTTCTCCCCATTGGCTAGTACAGTTACCCAAGCAACCAATAAACTACCGGCAAGAAACATACACTTAAGCGGCATATATATATAAGAAGTTTAAAATATTTTTACGGATTTTGTATTTATTTAACTGTTTTTAGTAGATTTTGTAATTAAAATTATTTTATATTCTCGTGCAATAAAGCACGACACTTTTTTGAAGGAAAAGCTACGCCGGAAAAATTAAAATACAGGAGCAGGCGCATTTAACATTTTAATAAATTGATATCTCATAATTGTTCTCTTTTCTACCCAGAAAAATAAAAAAAAATACGAGAATTTTCTCGTGCAGGATTATAAAAGCCAAAGAAAAACATCTTAATTCAGTTGTTTTCTTAGTTCTTGCTATTGATTGTAGCGAATTCGCGCTGAGATCGGATTAGCTTTCTCTGTTTTGAATTGTGTTCGGTAAAAGGTAAAACGTTTTAGTAGTCTAAAATGTAACTACTGTGAGATATTGAGATATTGTACAAATATCTCTGAGGAAATTTCAGCATTTGTTTTATTTGTTGTGATAAGAATAAATTTTATTCACTTTTCATCGGACTTGTGAATTCAATTTATTACGAATCCGTACGCCACAAAAGTGTAAAGAAATAAAAATATAAAGAATTTTAAAATTATTTACATACAAACAACCTCTTTTTATGTATTTTTATCTATTTGTCGAAGAAAAATTTAATAAATATGAGAAAGTGACACAACTGTCATTATTTTTTCTAAAGTTTTTTTCCACTTGATAAATTTTATCCGAAAACTTAGAAAGTTTCCAGAATTTGTTTATTTCTAGTTTAAATTAAAGAAAATTATTTAATGATTAATTAAACATGTTAGAATCTTTTGAAAGAAATGTTAGTCTGGAAATTTATCACTTAGCTGTCAGTATGTTTGAACTACAAAGTGGAACTAAAAACTTTCTTGTAAGCATCAATGATGGTACGACAGGATAAAAATGTCTTGTAGGTAATTAAAACACAATAACACACCGAATAAATACTAATTCAGAAGTCAAACAACAAAAATCAGCGTTATATTTAAAAAATTTTCACAGGACTAGTTTCGATGGTTTTACCGAACCATCATCTTCAGCTGCAAAACCGCAAATGAACAAGATAGGAAATAATGTTTAGATAAGATAAGAAAGCCTGGACAAGAATAAGCAAGTGGCGCCATCTGTTGGCGAAACCAGAACTAAAACATAATTTCTCTAAAAGCCGAAGGCAAATTTGGATTGGAATTAGGATCGTTAACTAGAACAGAAAGATTTTTATGAATGTGAAATGCCTCTAGAAAATCCAGTTCTCCAATGGAAGATGTTTTTTGAATAATTTTGGCAGCAGAAAAATTGAAAGTGTGATTTTCGGACCAACAATGCTGAGCAACAGAAGACTTCTGTGTTTCCTTTTTTCTAACATATGCCTCATGTTCTTTGACGCGAAATTTTAAGGCTCTCTTAGTTTGGCCAATGTAAATTAAACCACACTGGCAAGGAATCCTATAAATACCCCAGGAATTCATATCCGGAATGGGGTCCTTGAGTATAGAAGTTGGAATTTTATTGATGGGAGAGTAAACAACCCGAAAGTTAAATTTCTGCAAAATATGTGCAACTTTATAGCTAATTGATGGAAAGAAGGGAATGACAACAGAATTTTTATAATCTCCTAAAATAAGAGTGTGGCTTTTAGTGTGTTGAGATGAGAATTTTTTAACTGCTTGATTAATAATGTTGGGTGAAAATCCCCTGTCAATAGCTGTTGCTTTTAAATAATTTAGTTCTTCATCAAGGGCTAGTTTGGAGGAGCAAACTTGAAGAGCACGGAAAACATAGGAATAAAATGAAGCTAACTTTTGTTTAGTCGGATGACATGATTTAAAGTGTGGTGGAAGGCAAACCGATGAAGGTTTACGGTAAACTGTAGTACTGAAGTTGGATATGTTACGTGTGACCAGAATGTCGAGAAACGGAAGAGAATTGCAAGTCTCAAGTTCAAAAGTGAACTGAATAGCAGGATCAATAGAATTCATTGTTGAAAGAACTTTATTCAAATCATCTTTATTACCTTCAAACAGGGTAAAAGTATCGTCTACGTAGCGGAACCATGCCGGGAATTTTAAAGTTTCAAACAATTTTGATTCATAATAATGCATGTAGATATCAGCCAGGATGGGACTGAGGGGGCTTCCCATGGCTAATCCCTCAGTTTGCTTGTAATATTTATTTTGGAAAATAAAATGTGTTTGTTTCAAACAGAGTTGAGTGAGAGAAATTAGCTCATCAATTTCGATGCAAGAGAAATGAAATTCGCGAAGTCTGGTTTCTAGACATCTTAATGCACCCTCCACTGGGACATTGGTGAATAATGATTTTACATCAAAAAAAACCATGAGTAAATTACGAGGAGAAATGTTTTTAACCTTTTTTACAAACTCTATTGAATTTTTTATGGTGTAAATGTTATTGTCTAATAGAGTGGAAAATCTAGAAATTAAATATTTAGCTAATGGATACGAGGCAGTACCTAAATTTGATACAATAGGGCGGAAAGGAATACCACTTTTATGAATTTTGGGAAGAGCATATAATCTGGCACAATTCGCAACAGATGGGATAAGTGAATGTTTTAAGTTGCTTGAAATGATTTGCGAAGATTTGATCGCAGTTTTTATTTTGGATAAGTCCGAAGGTGAAGGATCTTTAGGGATAGGATTATATGGTCCTTCGTTTAAGAGCTTAGTGACACCATCGATGTAAGTGTTCTTATCCATGACGACTATCTGGCCACCTTTGTCGGCCTTTGAAATGACAATATCCGGGTTAGAATGAATCTCGCGCATTGTAGCTCTTTCTCTCGCTGTTAGATCGATGGCGTCACTAAACTCTTAAACGTAGGACCATATAATCCTATCCCTAAAGATCCTTCACCTTCGGACTTATCCAAAATAAAAACTGCGATCAAATCTTCGCAAATTATTTCAAGCAACTTAAAACATTCACTTATCCCATCTGTTGCGAATTGTGCCAGATTATATGCTCTTCCCAAAATTCATAAAAGTGGTATTCCTTTCCGCCCTATTGTATCAAATTTAGGTACTGCCTCGTATCCATTAGCTAAATATTTAGTTTCTAGATTTTCCACTCTATTAGACAATAACATTTACACCATAAAAAATTCAATAGAGTTTGTAAAAAAGGTTAAAAACATTTCTCCTCGTAATTTACTCATGGTTTCTTTTGATGTAAAATCATTATTCACCAATGTCCCAGTGGAGGGTGCATTAAGATGTCTAGAAACCAGACTTCGCGAATTTCATTTCTCTTGCATCGAAATTGATGAGCTAATTTCTCTCACTCAACTCTGTTTGAAACAAACACATTTTGTTTTCCAAAATAAATATTACAAGCAAACTGAGGGATTAGCCATGGGAAGCCCCCTCAGTCCCATCCTGGCTGATATCTACATGCATTATTATGAATCAAAATTGTTTGAAACTTTAAAATTCTCGGCATGGTTCCGCTACGTAGACGATACTTTTACCCTGTTTGAAGGTAATAAAGATGATTTGAATAAAGTTCTTTCAACAATGAATTCTATTGATCCTGCTATTCAGTTCACTTTTGAACTTGAGACTTGCAATTCTCTTCCGTTTCTCGACATTCTGGTCACACGTAACATATCCAACTTCAGTACTACAGTTTACCGTAAACCTTCATCGGTTTGCCTTCCACCACACTTTAAATCATGTCATCCGACTAAACAAAAGTTAGCTTCATTTTATTCCTATGTTTTCCGTGCTCTTCAAGTTTGCTCCTCCAAACTAGTTCTTGATGAAGAACTAAATTATTTAAAAGCAATAGCTATTGACAGGGGATTTTCACCCAACATTATTAATCAAGCAGTTAAAAAATTCTCATCTCAACACACTAAAAGCCACACTCTTATTTTAGGAGATTATAAAAATTCTGTTGTCATTCCCTTCTTTCCATCAATTAGCTATAAAGTTGCACATATTTTGCAGAAATTTAACTTTCGGGTTGTTTACTCTCCCATCAATAAAATTCCAACTTCTATACTCAAGGACCCCATTCCGGATATGAATTCCTGGGGTATTTATAGGATTCCTTGCCAGTGTGGTTTAATTTACATTGGCCAAACTAAGAGAGCCTTAAAATTTCGCGTCAAAGAACATGAGGCATATGTTAGAAAAAAGGAAACACAGAAGTCTTCTGTTGCTCAGCATTGTTGGTCCGAAAATCACACTTTCAATTTTTCTGCTGCCAAAATTATTCAAAAAACATCTTCCATTGGAGAACTGGATTTTCTAGAGGCATTTCACATTCATAAAAATCTTTCTGTTCTGGTTAACGATCCTAATTCCAATCCAAATTTGCCTTCGGCTTTTAGAGAAATTATGTTTTAGTTCTGGTTTCGCCAACAGATGGCGCCACTTGCTTATTCTTGTCCAGGCTTTCTTATCTTATCTAAACATTATTTCCTATCTTGTTCATTTGCGGTTTAGCAGCTGAAGATGATGGTTCGGTAAAACCATCGAAACTAGTCCTGTGAAAATTTTTTAAATATAACGCTGATTTTTGTTGTTTGACTTCTGAATTAGTGTCTTGTAGGTATTTAAGATAGGAAATAAATGTAAATTTGAATTTTTTTCTTCACTTGATAATTATTATTGTTAGTGCATGTTGTGATAAATATATAGAAAGGCAAATATAAAATTTAATTAAAATATTTTTTACTTAAATAAATAATAATAAATAATAAATAATAAAAAAATTCTTTCGGTCAAAAAGAGAAGACAGTTCTGTCCTGTCAGCTGTTTTCTGATCTTGCATTGGGCCCACGTGCAGTTTGTATATAAAATCATTGACAATCCTATTGCAATTTTTGTTGTTTCATATACAGAGAGTAGAATGAAATAATATTCTCCTAAACTTCAATAAAGGTTTTAACGTATTATTTTCCCGCTATACCTTGAGTTTCATTACATACGCTTTTGCATAATATGCTTGAGAAGAATATTTATAAGTAGATATATACGGATAAACTATAAAGGTAAAAAATATTCTGTATATTTGGTTTTTTAAAGATAGTAAGGGCGGGTATTTTAGGCAGGTAAATAATCAGATTATACCATAACAAAAACTTGGAATTCTTCCTCTTAAAATGTCGTAATTAATCATTTATTATAAGAACTCATTTCCAAAGTAGACAAAAATTATATTTTTTCTCGCTCTGCAAGATTTCTTCCAAAGAAAATCCAGAGGCTTTGTGGAAAATTAAACATTTTTTTTCATCTCGTCTAAGGAGGCGTGTTGTTTTTGTTTAAGGTATAAAATCTTTTCATCCCGAAATAAAATCAGTAGTCATGATCATGCAAATATTTTAAAATAAAATCAGCAGACATGAAACCGATGGACAGGAAGAATAGAAAGAATCTAAAAGCTGTTTTCGCAATTAAAAAAATCATTGCGCGAAATCTAAGTATTTTATTTTATCTTTCATGCATCTTCACGCATATCGCCTTCTTAGAGTGTAACCATACGGAATTTAACTTATATTTCAACTGTTTATTATAAAACCTAGTTTGTTTTAGAATCGTTGTAATCCAGGGAACATAAAACTGCAAAAGAAGAAAAAATATTTTAATCCGTACAGTGTGCTGCTACTGCTCGCTTTGAAATCGTTGAGTTTCTTAATAAATTTTTTAAAATTTAAAATATATAATAAAATACAAGCACCCCCCAAAAAATGTGAAGGGTTTCAAATTTTAAATTACGTCTAAAGGGACTTTTTTTAAAGTTTTGTGATATTTACTAAATATCATGTTCTTTGCACTTAAACCATAAAATTCAGTTCAGTAGCAATGTCGCAAAATAATTTCAAAATGAGCATATCTTTAGAATTTCCGATACACAGTTCCCCCCTCCCCGGCCTTAGAGTGTTGCCATTGCTCGCTTTTAAATCGTTGAGTTTGTTACTCAAAAATTCGTTAAAGTTTTACAAAATATGAAATCGATAATAAAACAAATTTCAAATTTCAAATTTGGGCTTCCACATGCCCATATTCGCAGTAGGATTACGTCATTCAAAATTCGATGACTCTACGTACCGCTGTTTTATCACAATGCGAAAAATAGACAAACATTTATGCAGAGTTTTCATTATTTAATTTCTTCAAATATAATGCCAGAAAAAATTTGATGGCTACAGTTTGAAAAGTGAAACGGACATTTGTATTGATTCGGCACAAAATCGCAAAACGAAAACAATAGCCCTTCAGAGACAAATTCCCTTTGGACTAATAACTTTTATTAACAAAACATAATGTAAAGTAAAAGGAATGGAGGCCAGCAGCACCATGAGACCCAAAGGCATGTACTAGGTTACAATGAATGTTGCAGCATAGTCACAGCAAATTTTCAGCGCTAGTAATGAGTCTTCTTGAAGCTTGTAATTAGTAGCGAACGTAAGTAAAGTCATTGCCACCAGGTCCTACGCAACCAGTTATTTGCTTTGAACAGTTAGACTGAATTCTAAAATCCTCAGATTCATATATCAGTGCAATGAAGGCATACAGAAATCTGGTCTACATTTTACTTAAGAAGCATTCATTTAAGGAAACTAAATATATGCTTCATTTAAGAAAATATGAAATGGAGGAAATGTAATTTATTGATTGGAAATATGGAAGGAAATATTAAAGAAAAAAACGTTTTGATCAAGGCCACACTTGCTTCGAGCACAAACGAGAAGTTTGCGTAATTGAATAATTCTCGAACAGTTGAGAACGAAATTTGTAAAGAAAAACATGATGAGAAAAAAGGAATTCATTTCTAGTGTTAAAAACAGTGTTTGAAACGCATGCAGAATTTTAAGCATTTTTAAGTTAGCTTAAATTTCATTTAAATAAAAAAATTGGAATTTTGTGTATCTTAAGCAAATAGCATTCGTTTCAACTAACAGAAACATCAACTTAACATGCTAATTCACTACCGCGTATACAATCTCTTGTAAGTGTTGGATTAGTCAAAGATAAATTGAGACCAGGCAGCACTTACTACCAGAATGAGTTTTTAGTATCGTAATTGTATATAAATGAAGTAGAAAGAGTTTATAAAGGAAGTTCTCTTACTTCAGGAGAGGAGCTTAGTGGAGCGTATTTGCTGTCAGCCTGCTTCATTGTTAAGCTCATTACACTTGGCCGTATTGTAGATGGCTGCCGATATTCGCCGGTTAATTTAGTTAAGGGCCAACTACGTTAGATAATTGCGTACAAGGCTAAGTTAGTTTAGTTTCGAGTAAGTCTGTTTAGTTTAACATTAGATTAGTTTCTTATTTTCTTATTTTGATTTTGAAGCCCAAGTGGAGGCTTTTCTGTAGGTCCTAGAAAGGATCATGTTGAAGCAACTGCAGAAACTTTTTTTATCTGCAAGATTGGGCTGGATGCTGGTCATTCTATAATTCAAAACAAGACTTCCTCCAAAACAATCAAATAATACCGTCCGCACAAACGAATAAGCAAGATATAAAAGCCTAATTAATGTTGGACCAACTGGTTGCGCGAACATGAATGGGCCAAGCGCAGACAACAAATAAGTATTGGGCTGCACATTATTTATGTACACTGAAGAATTAATTCCTAGGAAAGTACGCTTCGTCTGCAGACAAGATATAAACTGAAAGAAGGAAGTTTTTTGCCCTCTTTTGCAGATATCATTGAGCAAAAACAACCCTCTGTGGTAACAATAAATATTGTATGCGCTACTAATGATATGGGTGCAGCTGATTTGAGTTTAAAAGAACTCGAAACTGTTGCACCACATCAGAGTCGGTGGTTGGGGGAAGGCGCAGCAAATAGTGATTGCTCGTGTATTAGCCCTTTGAGTGTCTTGTACCCCCATATAACCGATAACAAGGGTGTGTGCCGTTCACAGTACATCTCTTAAAGGAGTTCGTTTCACATAATTATTAATGCAGCCGAGCAAACATCAGTGATTGGGAATGCATCTCAATGAATAATGCTCTAGGTACAGGCCGACTCGCTCGTGAGAATTAACAGCTCCATATGCTATACTCAACATCTGCTTACTCCATATTTGTGAAAACGTCCTTCCTGTTAACTTCACGGGGGATTGTCAAATTGCGGTTTTTCCAAATTACGATTTTCCCAAATCTTCTTCATTTGTGTTGCGATTACATTTCCAACCTTGCATTATTACTTGATCCCAACTCGCCTTTAAGTAGCTTACCCGCCCAGAAAGTTGCTTAATGGGTATCGAAAAATACCAATTCAAGCAGTGATGAAATGTGGCATAATTTAAAATTGAAAGAATTTTGTCTTTCACCTAACTAGAAATGATATGTACACACAAGCAACTTTTTTCAGAGATTTTCGCAGATACCTGGAAAAATGTACGAAATGACGGCTTCTGCAAGAAATGATGTATTAATGACTTAGTGCTGTTGATTTATATGCCAAAAAATTAGAATGCCGTATATAATGTTTCTCTTCACCGGAATAAGTTGCTCCAACATTGAGATAGGTGAACAACTAGTTGATCAATTCCCTGTTGCCTTTACAGATGAACTGTGATTTAGGTAACCTTGAGAAATTCACCGTAAATTCATTTGGAAAACAAAGGACACAATTTATCAAATACGAAACAAAATGTTTTATTGAACTTATATGGGATTACGATTGTCTGTTTCTAAGATGTAATGTAAATGCTTTACGCAGTGAGAAAAGATCTAAATCTTTTGATAGGTTTCATTCAGAACAGGGCCCACCAGCGGCCGAGCGGTAAAGTCACTGAACACTGGTAGCTCGGTCCGAGGTTCGAATCCCGCGAACGGGCTGGCTGCATGGGCGTTTTCGTGGTTTTCCCCATGTGTAACGTGTATACGAGCCAGTTTCCCTTAGAAAGTCCTCCACGAAGGCATCCCTCCCCTTAGGCAGATACCCCTCGAGGCTTTGCCATAATCACACACACACACACATTCAGAACAAGCAAGTGCTCTTAAATTATTATCAAGGTATTAATCAAGGAAGACATTTGATCTCATAGGGAAGATTTGTGAATGAAATTCTAATAATTGTAATTATTCATCCTAAAGACATATTAACGAGCCATTAAGCAATCGCAGCAAGAACCCTGTTGCTTGGTAAATGATGGGTAACAAGTAGCAAATAAATCCAATTTAATTATGCTTGCCATTATAACTCTTTTTATCCCTGAAGCAGACCACACATGGCATATTAAAGTTTTTTTCTTTTTACATTGTGATACCTAGTGTAGTTATATGGTATGCACCAACTTTGACTAGCAACATAATGACGGTAAGTGTCTCATTCACATAGGCATTTAATACCGGCATAACACGGACAATACAGACATCAGTGAAATTTTAAAATAATGTCCTCTTCCTGTTTGAATGCATTGTTCGTAACGATGCATGAATGATTCCACGACGTATCTGAACACGTCCTGGTAAGTAATATGTACCTCTTAAGGCTGACGACAAGGATAATCTTCAGTTCTTCAAGACTCTGTAAATTATCAGCAAAGACTCTTTCAGGTCCAAAGTGATCATATTCGGAGAAATGAGTCAAATTGCTAAAGCGGAAAATCAGGCGATTTTGAAACCTTGTGCTTGACGTTACAGCATCTACTGTACCCACTAGTTGTGTTGTCTACAAATCTGGCGATCTCCATAGGTCCGCCGTAGTAACCGCTTAACATCCGTGACAGAGTCTGTTAGAGTGAAAGCCTTCACCGCCACAGATAAACACCGCATTAATACAAGTTTAACAAAGGATACAAACAGAACCAGTTAGAATACCAACGGTCCATGACATTCTAATTGCTTGCCTCCTAGCTCTCCACAGATGTAGGTATGTCACATCTGCACATCTGCATTCCGGTAAGGTTACCAAATCAAATTGGTAGATAATATATGCGCCGCCCTGTGTGTCTTGATATGCATATTTGCTATGCTTAATTTTCACTTTTTTTATGATATTGCACATTTTCATTTGCCTAATATTTGTTACATTTAGTCATTGCCTAATATTTGTTACATTTAGTCATTCGTTGAAATTGAATTTCGTAATTCAATTTTGGACTGGCTTGTAAAAATAAAATCTATATTTTCTTGGTCATATTTATAATGCTTATCTCGCCTTTCTCATATTATGTTTTATTAAAATATTCGTTACATTTATTTGTCTTTATCTTTTGTTGTCCATTTCGAAACGCGCTGATGTCCCTATACGATAAAAAATTGAATAAATAACTAATTCCATTTAGATGTTGATAGAACTTGCTTTTCAGTTCTCGCTTAACCGATATCGTGAACAAATGGAAGTAGTCTTTTAACTATTGCACACGCTTTTCGGGGAATTCTGAATTTAATAAAATTCAGTGTAAATATTCAAAGGAAACCTTATGTACATTGGGAAGTTACAGCGAGCTTTTCGACTTGCGGCATTCATATGCAAGTTAATCTGTTTTAATTGTTTGAATAAATATTTAATGTTAATGGAAAAAGAATTACCTGGAGATTTCGTGTCCAGTGCATGAGAAACGAATACGGGAAGAATAGTATTTTTTACTTCACAAATGTCTTTACACTATATGTATAAAGAAATTTATTATGAGAGAAATGATGCACTATTCGCAATTATTCTGTAATCTATGGGAAAAACTATTACATGTTTGCTAAGAATACGCTTTCTAAGAATACGCTGCTAGCAAGTTACTTTTGTTAATCTTTAACTCAATATTTTTCGTAAATTATTTTTTTACATGCTCACATTTCGCTTAGATAAACATTATCAAAATTTTCCTTACCAAATTTATCATTTTTACTCGTTTAATGAAGCTGTTGGTGACACTTTATTTTATTTCACAATAATGATATATGATTTGGTATTAGTCGTAGTTCTCTGTTGCTTTTATTAAATAATTTATAAATACGAAATTGCAGCAGGACTACATTGTTACAGCGCATAAATCAATAATTATTACTCATATTACATATAAGACATTAATACGGAATAATACATTAATACAAATGCAAAAATTCGGAAGGTTGCATTAATGTTTTAAATCGTTACATAGAAGTAACAATCTCAGATGATATAATGCACTGGTTTCCAAAAATTAAGGAAAATTACAAAAACAGAGATAACTCTTTCAAAGATAAACCAATACCAATCAAATTTGAATACGTTGTCAAATAACAATTGTCAAGTAAAAATGAAGTATGCAAATTAGTGGTACTGCAGTCAAAATACGTCATCTATGAGGAGCATGAAATTACATGTTTAAAAGCAAGTCTGCAAATTTTGCTGTGATACTGAGATAAGAAATCTGGGATAGTGAATTTGTAACAATGATCTCCTGGCATCATTTGATTGAAGAACTGCGATGCAGAGCCTTTGGGAGACTAGGGGCAGGACAAAGTCAGGTAGAAGTAGCAGATGGCTGAATGTGAGTTTTTCTGTTCTTCATAGACTTTGGCAACAATTTTTAACAATAGATTTGGCCTTCAAGAGGTTAAGCCAACTATGGCCAACTGTTACGACGAGCGCTAATGACCGATATTTGTTGTTGTGCGCACGAAGGAGTAGAACCCCAACTCAACCCAAATCTCCCTTTGCTGCATCCACTGGAAGGTTGGTGTTAACATCAACCAACGTAGATGGCTTCAGAAAGGAGGTCTGTACGCAAGGCGACCAGCCATTTGAGTGCTGCTAACTTCACGTTATAATAAGGAGAGTTTGAGGTACGCACGTCAATATGTCCAATGGGCAGCTGATCCAGGGCGGCCTCCAGATGGAGGGCTGTACTCTTTATGGGTGAGTCTAGGTTTAGCCTCCAAAGCGATAGTAAGCGTTATTTTATTTTCAAGAGAACCTGGAACCCTATATCATCCATCAAACAACCGTGAAAAGAGATGTACAGTGTAAATGTTTAGATCGGAAGGCGTGTTTTCTTACTCTGCGTGTTTTCTTAATCTGAAGGCTGTCTGCCAGTAGTAGAATTTAATCATCAATTAAATAAATCATGTACAGCTTCCTTTTATCATTTGAGTATAATTTAGTAACGTTGAGCTGCAGAACAATATTTATATCACATATATGCATGTAAATCGTTTTCTTTCGTTATACCCAGTTACATCTTCATATTGCGTTATATATAATGGAGAAGGTTGCTATCGATGGGCCACATTTAAAAAAAATGATCTTTAAAATCGTCAAATTTAGCAATTTTACAGTTTTGTACATGTTAATATAACTATTACTTTCTATACTACACATATCTAGGAATAGACAATATAATTATTAAATGTTCAGTGAATATTATAAAAAAAAAATAAGTGCCACTGGCCCAATGAAGGAAACCGGTCGCCTTCATTGAGCTGGGGAGTTTCTATGAATGGGCCAGCAGTTATTTTCTTTCTAATACAGTATCATCTTAATACAATTCAATAAAATGTTTCAAATTATTTTCAGCATGATTCGTAAATATAAAATGCTGGTTAGAAACTAACACAAGCCACTGAAAATACATTGAAACATACTGATAACTTCGCATTATTCACAAGGAATCAGGAAATGGATTTTAGTTTAGTCTTTATAATCATAAAATAGGCGTAATACGAGAATCTATGAAATAACATTGAATTTTGTTCATTAGAAACAATTTAATGAAAATAAGAGTTATGAGGGTCATTTGTAATTTGGCTAGTATAAAAAGAATAATAACTTGAAACTTTCAAATAGCATAAAATAACTATTAAGCCTACTATTAATATTAGGCTATAAAAGCTTACACAAATTACTGCATCAATTATTCGTTTTTGACGACTTCAGTTGCATTTTCGCAATGATTCATTTCGAACCCCTTTTTACATCAGCACACTCTTCATGAACTCACATTTCACACGATAGACACTGAATCATGTCTACCTTGAAGTCATCACAATAGATGTCATAGAACTATAAATCCTCGTTGGAATTTATAGACCTATTTACTGAAAGCAATGAAAGTTTAGCCTCTGTCTTCTCCGATCCAGAAGTTTGGAGTCGTCTTTTCACACCGGTGTCCTCGATTTTATAAGGTTAGAGATATACGACAGAAAAGCACAACGCTACTATCAGGTCTCAAAAATATGTAACTTATATCATAAATTTAATGTCTGGCTTTTGTTGGCTAAACTGTTTTAAAGTCTCTAACAAGTGCGCATTGTTGAAAGTTCCTGTTGAGAACAACAGTAAGAATTACGTTGAACCCGCCACCCTACCACTGAACTTTTTAATTTTCTGACTACATTCCTACACTACGCGTGTTCCTTATTCAATTTGTTGTGCAGTTACAATCTTAAAACACGTGTTCCTGTAAAACAACCTTGTTTGATCGTAGACCAACTCCCAATCAAGATGGCGATTTTCAAGCTTCGTGTAGTATACTATACAATCAACAGGTAGAGCCTACTTTCAATAATTATAAAATGATGGAGGTGGCTCAAAGAAGGAGCCAGCCCATCGATAGCAACCTTACCCTAAATACTTTATGTCATAAATATATACTTTGTATTAAATGCGCTTAATTAAAGGGCACTTCGAAATAACCTAATGACTAAAATATTACGGAAAGATTTGAACTCAAGCGAATAATTTTTCTCTACCTTCCTCCAAATACACGTAATAATAAATATAAGTGATGGTTATTGTTTGATTTTAAATATGCTTTCTAAGATACGTTTTTTAATTTTACTGCCAAAGATGTTCATACTAATACGCTTTTCTAGAAAACGTTTTGTCATATAAAATGTTAGAGTAAAGATCTGCAAAACGTCTGTCCTTTTCATCCCGAAAACTAGCACATCATGATAACGGTAATTTTAGTTTGATTGCAAGCCTGTTTTCTATGATTAATACTCTTAAACATCTGCTGGAAGATATTCATATTATTCGTAACACGGTTATGAAATCTCATTGAAAAGATAAAGTCATCAATATGCCGTTCGGAAGAATTCTTTCTAAATTTTAAGCAATAGTAATTACATTTTTTTCTAACGTCGTATATATTTTACATCGAATATTTTATAAAAACACGATGGCATTCTTAAAAAATCTATTCCAGTATATAATATAAGAAACGTTTTCAACACATTTTCTCTATTTAGGATTTAAACCCATTCTTTACAAATATGAAAAATAAGATTTGTTAATATTAGAAAGAGAAAGGGATTTCTACAATTGTACATATTTTGATGATGATACATAGAGGAACAGGAAAACTACACAATAAATGAAACTTAAATTGCCGCATTTCCCAATTTATCCCAAAAGCAGAAGCATAAATTTTGTAGATAAAACTAGTTTGGCAAGGAATGCTGTACTGGAAGCGATAAATTTAGAAACTGTGACACGAGTTATTTGAGATGAATGGTTTAAACGCCGTGTTTTATGAAGAATTTTCATTTTTTAAATAACATTTCCGTTATCCGTTTTCTTCCCATTTTTCTTCTACCTTTATTTATCATATAACTAAAATATGATAAATAACCATTATATATTGCAATAAAAAGTATTCTGATATAGAGATATTAAAAAGAAAATTTTGCACCTTGGAAAACAACAATATAAAATGTTACAGTTCTTTAAATAAGCTGTCACTGTTTGCTTAAAATTGCGAAGCCTTTCTTTATGTCTCGGTTTTTAAACATCACGGATGTGCGAAAGTTATTGAATAATTAAAAAGACTTTTCAAACGTAAGTATATATGTAAGTTTATGCTTTTTATTTCTGGGAAAGGATTTAGTGATTCATTAAAAAGTAATTACATAATTAATTTTCATTTCGTTCGAGGTTCATAGAAAAGATTGTTAACCAAAAGCATTGCCAGCTTGGCGATCTGCCTTTGTGAAAACTACTAAAAAGGAATATACCGTCCAGTCGCTATAGTGGTCAGGAAAGCTGACTGCGATGCCGAAGGGCCTGGGTTCGAATCCCGGAGAAGGCATGGTTGTAACTGTAAGTCCCTTCAAAGGAAAGGCGATGGTGGCCCACCTTAGGTTCCTCCGTAATAAAGAGACCACCACATCCGGCCTTGTATAGATTAATATTGGTCTGGTTTACATTTGTAATTGTTCACAATCTGCCATTGGGAAAAAAAACTAAAAAGGAATATTAAGATTTTTAATTATTTCTTTCGACGACAGTTTTATATTTAATGTTCTTACAGACTAGAGTGTCCCTTTCATGTATTTTATTTCATGTATTCATGAAATGAAAACATTTTCAGCAAAAAACGTTTTCAGCAAAAAATGTTTTCAAGCAAACTCAAAGTCAATTTTTAATACCTAATTACAGTAAAATATTTTGCGACGACTACGTTTCGCAGACGATATTGTCAACATTTCTTAAAACATAAAGAATACATTGATAGTAAACGTCTTCTCTTTAAGGCAGCTTTCTTCAGAGAATACCAAGATCATGCCGAGCCTTGAGTGATTGCCATATAGAGAGTTCATTGTTTCAATTAAGTTATAATTAAACCATTAATTAAAATGCAGGCCTGTTTTAATTAATGAAATGTTTCGCAATGTGAAGTATAACTAAAATCCTAAAAGAACACGGTAAGTTGTTACAAATCAAGTACATTTAAGAGCATAATCACATTTTACTTTAAAACTGTTTTTTTTAGAAATACTGGAGAAAAAGCACTTTAATTTAAACAAAATGATGTGTCATACTGGAAATTTATTGGAAAAAAGAATTTGTAAAAGTTTCATTATTTCTAAATTAATAACATACTAAGATTAAATTTAAAAATAAAAATAACAAAGTGAAAATTGCTCTAATATAGCTAAAGTATACTTTTATTTGTTTGGAACAGAAATGTCATTTACAGTCTTTAAAGTGGATTGGTAGACAGGTAGTAGATCCAGTTTAAAAATGATGGCGAGAAATCAGAAATCTGCAAACGGGGGACAGAAAAATCTAATTATTTTTAAAATAAAATAACACAGCAGATACAAAGAACTCGTTATTATTCATGTTGCATCTTTACAGTTTCATGTACACCATTACTGAAAAAAAAATTCAAATTAAAATTATGGCACTATCCTGAAATTTACGTTTCTCAAATATTACCCGTCACTTTTGTCCATAGACTTCTAGAAACGATCAGCAAATGTTTCGGAGGATGTCTTCAACATTTCTCTCGGTTTAGCGGTTATCTCACGCTGGGGCCGACTGACGAAATTCAAATTGCGTTTTTCATGCTTCGAAAGCGCGACTTAGGTGTAAACGAGCTGAAATGAAGTCATCGTTCATTATTTCAAATAATTTTAACAAAGCGCGGAAAACTTATTTGGCGTTAACAAATATGCTAAATTTCAAAACGCGCCAATATATAAATTCACGTATTTCCTAGGAAAATTTGAATTAAAAAAACTTTAACTTTTTGTAGGTATGCTTAGAAATACATCTACTTTAAGATAATCATTCAAATTGTTTTCGAAAAGTTTATAAACATTATTATTTTAAAATACAAATTTAAAAAATAAATCATAAAAAGTTGGCGAATTTTATTTTGAATAAATCTAAATTTCGAATTGTGGAAGAAAGAATCAAGTAAGTGTGGAACCAATATAAAATGTGGAAAAAAAATTGAATATCACTTCAGAAAAAGTCCGATTTTGTGTCAAAATAACTATATTAGAATAGTGCTATATATAAATCTAAGACGTACCCTAACTCGCGCTTTCGGAACACGAAAAATACAAGTAAAACTTCGTCAATCGGCCCAGTAGAACAGAAGATATAAAACTGCCTTTTTTTTTTTTTTTTTTTTTTTTTTTTTTACTGCAGTTTACATTCCCGATTTTGTGTAACCTGATAAAATGCAGTCACAAGCCGAAAGATTAAGTAACCAACATAACCACATGATATCTCCAACGTCAGGAAGATAAACCAGTTTTGCTGCATCCTTACTACTACTCCACTCCCTCCCTAGCCATATGAGCAGTTGAACCATCCGATTGAAAACACAGACCGTTTCAGTTTATGCGCCTTCTGAGATGATCTGCAAAACTGCATTGCCTCATTCTGCATTCACTGATACTGTCTTATCATCTTAATCAAAGGATTACCTTTGTCTTTGATACTTCACATTACACTGTAACCTGCTGTGAGTGGCGTAAGCATTGATGAAGTTTCGCTGAATGTTTTCAGCAAAGTGTGGAGCGAGAAGGAAAATCGTCAGGTTTTCCTCTCCTCGCTATATTTACATATGCAAAGGCAATGCAATCAAATTCATTGCTAAATGGATTCACATAAGCTCTTCTTTATTTATGTGGACCCATATTGAGCTTTCATTAATTTCAATTATTTTTGGACTCAGGAATAGTTGAGTGATCTGTAATTAATGCGTTTGCCTAAAGCATGATTTGGCTTCTTATAATCAATGAAATATTTAAACAATTTATATCAATTACTTTTTTATGAGAGCAAGAAATATAAAAAATAACTGTTTTCTTTCATTTTGATGGCGGAAAAAGGAGCAATAAAGACATTCCGAAAATTCTTCAACTGTGAAAATATTTTAACAATGGAATTCACTTGCTTAAAAAAAAGGCAACCCAAAGTTCAAATAAAATATGCTTTTTATTCTTCCTCCGAAGAGTAACTTTAAAAATCTATAAAATGTAACTCAAGTTTTTAGTTTATTTTGTATGTATTTATTCCTTTTCGGAAAGTTAACATGTTTACGTTAAAATATTCTGAATGTTTAAGAAACTGTGTGCTAAAGAATCTAATTAAATATTTCGGAAAAATATTTCGATTTAGAATATAGCTGTTTAAAAATGCAAATTTACAGCCTTTATAAATAAAGAGAAAAACTGATTTTTTAAAATTATTAGAAAGACGTAACTCCGACAATCATATTATGGGAACAGTTCCTTATAGTAGTGGTGCAAATATTTGATAATATTTGAATACTTTCTGGTTGCATTTTTATTTTTCTCTATCATTGTGATGTTTTGCATTGTTTTGTTTACATATTTATTGTTATAGGCTTATAATTTTTCTGTTTATTCTGTGTTTATTCTAAATTTTGTCATATGCATTGCATTTAAGAGCTTCTTTACTGCACATAATTATACTGCTTTTAATTCTGAATGCAAAAGCGCTGGAAGTATGTAGATAGCTCAATTAGAACGCAAGATTTTGGTGATTTCTCACCAATCTGGAGACTCTTTGGAAGATTCACAATGGCACATTTTCAAAGCTGTACGATCGATTCTTTCAGAAGCTTTCAGAGTATAAATACGGGTTTGAGAGCTAGGGTATTTAGATGTAAAACACGTATGAGATTTTGTGGTTGTTTGAATCGCGAATTAGAGTTTATCCTGAGAGTGATTTCAGGAAATTTACGAGTATTATTGTGCGTTAAGGAGGAATCCTTTAATACTCGCATTCTCCTCGAGTAGATTCATCTGCTGATTGTGCTGTTTGGGCTATTAATTGTGCTGATTATTTTAACTAATTGTTCATTTATTCTTGCTTATCTGGGCTTATTATTTAAAGAAACGTTAAAGATCTGTAGCTCGCAACAATTTTTTCCATGCTATTCATTGCAAAGCGGTAAATTTTAAATAAATATAAAACGTACTTTACGATAATATATTTAATTCGGTTTTACAGTTACACTCTATTAAACTAAAAATTTGAGAAAAAATGTGACTTTCCAATTTTGGCTAAATAAATTGATAAAGCATTTTTATTGGATAGTAAAAATTCAAGAATAATATTCAGATACATAAGACGACGTGTAATTTAAAGCTTAAAACAGCTGAGTTGACACTGTAGTTTCATTTCTATTAGATTTTGTGTACAAAACATTGTTATAAAATTTCTGAATAAATAAAAATTTATTTTGTACTAATTTAATAACATTTTAACCGGCTTTAAATACATTTAATACTTTTTTTTTCAAATACCAATTCAGTAAACGTTATTTTATAAAATTTATTTAATATTAATATATTTATAAATTTAACAAAGTGAAGAATCCGAAATAAAACACATAGAACACTGGGAAAATAACTGAAAAGTCTCGTAACGTTATCATTCAGTGAAAGCAAAACTAAATTGTATTTCATTGCATTGTATTTAATTTTGCCAAATTGTATTTAATTTTAATTTGCATAAATATTTACAACATTACACATGCACACATACTCTCAAATATATATTTAAATTATGAATATTGGATTTAAAAGAACCAAATCTAAGTGTTTTGCTTTTGAAAGGTATCTTGATGTAATGTTTCTCCTGACGGAAGACATAAAATCTAATTATAACTTTAATTCAATTTAATTTATTGAATCATGGTGCAAGAGGGAACAGCCATAAAAAAAGAAAAGAAAGAGAAAATTGTGGCTTTTAAGACTGTAATATAAATATTTATACTCTACAGAAATGAAATGCTGTTCCAAAGATACCGAATAAAAAGCGGAAAAAACCTGAAATGCATTTAATGTTCTAAAGCAGAACACACTTCTCGAAGTAATACAAATGATAAAAGCAACGATTTCCTAATCGAATTTAATTATTTGCTACGTATGTTCATAAAGCGACTGTTGCTTGTCACCATTCGTATTTTCCAAAAACATTTATGTGAGAAACATGCAATTTTTTTCAGAAAACGTTTCATTTAAACGTAAATGTACACTCCAGTCATTTTCATGCAGTATGAAAGCATGCAACATCGTAATTAGAATGTGGATTATGGATTGAACACATAACACAGAAAGATACAGTGAAACAGTCAAAACAGTAATATACTTTACATGAGCTATATCTGCTGTACTGAAGTCAAAGTACAATTTTAATAATTTAAAATAAGTGTTGTTTGTTGTTAGTGGTTTCACGTGCTTATGTCGAGTGTAATGCAAATCGAGGAATTACTGTACTTCACATGAAAGTACTCAAATATCTTGCTTGGGATAACGAAAGGTTGTTTATGAAAGGAATATTAATTTGTCCGAAGTAAAAATTACTACGCAATTATTTTAAGTACACTCACACAAAAAGATAGGGAAAAGACGTTTCATGCTTTTGACACTAATACACACCTCGCACGAAAGCAAATGGGACGGGTCTAAAGTTCGTCTGGGCCGATTGATGAAATTTACCTTGAGGTTTTTATGTTTCGAAAGCACGACGCAGGATATATATTAGATTTATATATAGCATTGTTCTAACATAAGTATTCTAACCGCAAATCGGACTTTTTTCTGAAATGATATGATGACGTTTTCCATATTTCGATTCCACGATTCAAATTATGCCTAAATATTAAATTTTGTAAAATTTGGTGCGAAATTTACGGCGAAATCCAAACTTTAACTTGGCGCATTTTTTTCAGTTTGCTCCAAGAACATATTTGACGTATGACTCATATTATGCCTAAATATTAAACTTTGTGAAATCTGATGAGAATATTACCAAGAAATTTAAAAATTGGTCTTGGCATACATTTTTCAGTTTACGCCAAAATAATTCCCCCCTCAGAAATTCTTCCTGTCACTGTGCACGAGCGGAATAAAAGTCGCACCACGTTCGTTCTTTTAAACAAATTTTACAAAGTGCGTAAGCCATATTTGGCGTTATTATCGTTTATAATAAATATGCCAAACATCCAAACGAACGTGGAGCATGAACCAATATATAAGTTCATCTTAGGAAATTTTGAACAAAAGAACTCTAATTTATATTTCAGAATTATTCTTAGAAGTGCATCTGCTTTAAGAGAAATATTTTATAGGTTATAATTCAAAATATTTTCGAAACATTTATAGAAATTACTAACAAATACAAATTTTGAAAACACATCAGAAAACAGCCGCGTGTTTTATTTGGATCGAACCTAAATTCCAATTTGTAAAAGAAGGAATCCAGTCATAAATGAAAAAAAAAAAAAAAAAAGATGTATTAGTAAATATATAACATATTCAATTAGTACTGAGGAGCTAAACATTTGAGAGCTAATTTTTTAAAAGCTACTCGTGCGCTTTATATAAAACATGACACTTTTGAATAATTTGAGTCCTAGAATCGAAATTTGGAAAACATAGGTGTGTCCTTTCAGAAAACGTCCGATTTTGTGTCAAAATACCTATGTTAGACTACATATAAATCTTACATATATCCAAAGTTGCTCTTTCGAGACGTGCAAACTGCAAATTAAATTTCTTCAATCAGCCCGGTAGAGCAGGAGATATAGAATTCTCCCTTTTTTATGCAAACTGTATCTGGATTGTCGTATCATGAAAGATTAATTCACTAATTAAAATCTATAGCAAGAAATTTTTATGCACCTCCGACAGATGAAGTATTATCTATCCTAAATATATTAAGCGTACAAAAATCCATTCATTCTTCAGTATAACGCCAATTTTGAAACTGAATATATATATATAGGAAAATAAATTTTAAGTATAATTTTTCCATTTCACTTTTTTGTTTCATAGCTTTATTACCTTTTTATTTTTTCTAGACTATGATAAAAGAAACAGTTTTTATATATATATTATGCAGATCAGTAATTTTGACCTTTTTTTGTTTTCCTTCATATTTTAAGTCCTTAACATTTTTAAATAATGTTGAACATGCTCTTAAAAAGCAAGTTAGTAAGGCACTGAATTGGCTGAGTTAAACATTTAATTTTTTAAGACTATTCAGACGTTTTAAATGAAGTTTACATATCTGAAGTGAAATCTAATTTTGTAAAAGCAGAATGCAAGTTAATAAAATTAGATTCAAGTATCCTCGACTTCTTGTGTAAATTTTCATTTCTCAATGGAAACGTAGTTAATGGAACTTTGTGCTTTATTACAGCAGTATATTGAATTATATTTTTAAACTTTGCTTTTTCTTCTTGTCTTCAAGGACTGCATTTTAATTAACTCTAAAAAAGTATCCTACAATCAAAAAATTAACCCAAGTAAGTGGGAACAAATTGTTTACTCTAGTTTACAAAGCCCAGCATTATCAGTTCTAATGAAACTGCTGTAAGAGCTAACTTTCTGTTCATTAATTTCAGTTTAGTTTTATATTGCTTTAAATCGGCTTGACTACTTTATCCATTCCTGTTTTCAGATTTAAGAGTAAATTCAATGAACAAAGTGTAAGGATAACACAGCGTGAAAGGAGCAGCTTAAAGGAATTATAACTTCAGTAGTTAAAAAACTTAAAGTAGTGCCACCTTATTATAATATGTTAACACAGCGGCAATCGTACATTTTTTGCAAGCCTGGTCTAATGTTACGCAAATCATCTTTTCACGTGCTATGAACTTTTGTAAATGCTTTATGAACTGTTTGTTTATAAAAAAATAAATAATTTCGAAATGTTTATTTTTCGATGGAGATAGGTTCTCGTCCGAGGAACAAGAGGTATCGAACCGTTCATATTAGATATATATAGATATATATATAGAGAAATTTAGTAAAATGTACATGATTTTAAAAGGAAATGTAGGTGTAAATATGCGCCAAAGCTAACGAAATTACAACATTTCATTCTAAGTATTTTAACAAGTTTCTAATTTTTTGTCTTATTTCTCAAAACGTAAACTATGAAAATAGAGTTTACATCAATATAACTTCCAAATATAAAATGTAGCGAAAGGATTAAACCTACATTCATAAGGAAAATATCTCGTAAATAGTATTAAAAAAATAAAGTACGTAATGGATTATAGTCTCGAGAATATTCAAGAGAACAACGCTTGATTTATTAAGGGAAAGGACATTAACAGTTTACTTATAGCAGTGAAAAACATTACATGAAATTACATTTCAGAGAGGTTGGAATGAACAAAGGAAAGAAAAATATCGTCTTGTAAAATAAAACCCAATTTGAAACACACAGAATAATAAAATGATCAGAATAACAGTTTCAGCTATTCCTTACAAACATTGTGTTCTCATCACACATGCACATACCGAAAAAGAAACTATATACGGAATGCATGTGAGAAAATTGAAAATGAAATTATTAAATATTGAAATTGATAATAAAATACAGATGCATATGGAAATGAGATGTATGTAGCAAGATCAAGTAATAAATATTCAAAACTTTGCATAGATAAAATAATAATGCATGAATTAAATAAAAATCCAGAAGAAATGGAAAAGAAAAAGAAACAAAGATGGACAAAGATGTGAGATGGTTTTCCTACTGAATGTATATTGTAAGATGATAGCAGCGTTGAGTGGCGTCGTTCATAAAGTGACAAATGTATGTAAATTTTATTTTGTTTTCATTTGATATTTTAGAATATGAAAAAGAAAACAAAGAAAAACCTTTTTCTACCATTCGGTTATAAACGAACTTAATGTGAAATAATGGCAGTTAAAAGTAAAAGAATCCAAAGAATTTTTTATTTAAATATATAAATACATCGATATATTCCAAGAAAGGGCTTTCTGGGTAAAATTAGACAAATACTCTCAACCTTATCAAGAAAAATTGGGTTATAGTGAAAAAATATATAAGAGTTTGTTTATGAATTTAAGAGGATTCCTATATTTGGGAGCTATACATATTTTCTCATGCTCACTAATATTTGTATATTTCAATCATTACTAAAATAAAAGATATTTATTAACAGACTGCTTAGCAATATAAAGAAACCTCTCGTGGCGATCACCTACCAAAGACAAATACATTTGAAAATCACAGTTCATTTGAGAATACAAGCAGAGTAATGAATTTTACTGCAATTTATGTTTCCTAAAGCGGCCACCTTTACAATAGACCATAATCAGCTGGAATTATCGTTGATCATCTTAAGAAAGTTTATTTGTAAAATAAGTTTACAAATAAACTTTCTTAAGAACATCTTAAGAAAGTTTATTTGTAAAAGATGTATAACGAAAGATTACTGCAATATATTCTTTGAAATGCCATACAACTGCAGAGAGAGTTAATTGAGTAGTACTCAAGTGTAAACTTGATACCATTCATAAATTCACTTTGTAAGCTCAAAAATCATAGTTTTCTTTTCTAATTTATAAAGCATAAATGTTATTAATATGGCTGTCTAGATTTACGTTTACATTTCGCATCATAGAGGTATTCATATTCTGTGCCAAAAGGAAGGGATTGGTTCTGATTATTTATGTTTTCCAATATTTCCAGTTGATTTCGTGCTTAGCAGAACTTCTGTGATTTTGGTGATTTGGAATTTGAATTATTATTATTAATAATATGAATATTTTATTTATACTGAAGTATTAATGTTAGTAGTATGATCATTTTCTTTACACTACACGATTAATATTAATAAAATATTAACTCAGAGTTTATTATGTGAAGAACATATTTCATTCTCAAGGCGAGACATTTGTTTCACATCATTTGCAAGATGCGCCAGTATAACTCTGTCTATAAATTATCCTAAGCGGTATTAATTCGGGGTCGGTTCTTTTTAGTCTTGGCTTTATTGTAATAGAATATGGATCAGGATGTTAAGTAATTTTCGCATTTTCCCCTCCACCCTCTTGTGTCGTAAGCAGTTAGCACGAGAAAAGAAATGGAGATAACACATAAGATGTTTCATGTTTCCCTACTTTTTAAGAAAGCCTGTGTTATCTGATGGCTCATGAACTAAAAAAAAGTGAAGGGAAAAATAACCTTTCACCAATTAGAATTTTTCACTCACAGAGTTCATGCCTATCCCTACTCACCTTTTAATTTTGGGGTAATGTAAGTAATTATTGCATCTCCCTCTTGAGTGATCTTGTGGTTATGTTCTCTGACTCATTTAGCACTGAATATTCCGTGATTCGTATGAGGGTGAGGGAAAAGTTTACTTTAATTTAATTTGAGTTCCCTGCTTAAAACCGACCTGACAGACCGTACGCGTATAAGCAAGCATTCTGTTCCGCGCCACGCGCATAGTGAGAAAGCCGTGCCCGTGATTGGACATACATTCAGGTGACATCATTTCCTCTTGGCGTAATGACGTTTAAGCGAGGTTCTTATGATTTAGTTTACGTTGAATAACGTGCTTCAGTGACATGGAAGCGTGAAAATTATCGTTTGCTTCCTTTGAAACGAAGAAATTTAACTGCAGCGTTCTGCAGATGGCTTGCTGTTAATACTTCCTTCTCTGACAAATACTATTTTTATGCAAAGGTGCAAAAGATGTTACACATTTAAAATGGGCAATATTCATTAAGTAATATCATTCAATTTAAAATACGTATCTCTACTGCGCTGTTTCAAATCTTTATTAGTCTAACTTCAAAAACAAATTTTACTTTTTATGACTGATTATAAATATTGTGAATTTATTGTGTACTTTCGTTAGTTTCCAACATCGTTTTTGCTATTTCCGAAAAACTGACTTGTCTCATGCTTTCGCAGATTGCATCAGCAGACAATGGATATATAATGAACATGAAGTAATTAATTAATTATCACAACATTTTTATATGAATGGTTTTAATTTAAGAATACATTTATTAAAAATCTCTGCACTTAATACTGATACACATTTACGGAGTTAGAACAAGAAGAAATAATACTTTTCCTCTGTAGGGGAAAAAAATCATTAAATTTTTTATATTAAATTCACCACACTACAGTATTGTAAGAAGTATAATCTCATAGCAACAAAAATACAACGCACGTAATAATCTTTTCGGTACTGCTACCAAAATGTTAACAAACAGTATGGAGGTGTACCCTCGAGCCCAAGCAAAATCAAGGCATTCCTAAGCACAGAGGAAATAATGCCATCAGAAGCCATATCCCATCACGAGGAAGGTTTTTCCCAATGTGTGTGGCGCGATAGAGAATGCTTTTATGCAGACGGTACAGCGGCATCCGAGCTAAAAGTGTGGTATGCGATAATTCGCTATCACACAGATTTAATAACGCTTATTCTCAGTCTCGTTTTAAGTGGAGAAGAATTAAAGGAATTATCGTATTCCCTAGTGTTTATATGATGTAAATGGTGAGTATATCCAGTTAGCAGTGGAAAGATCTGTAATTCGCATTGTGATGTTTACGATGTTGATTTTTAACATTTCTCTCTAATTAGAATTAATGAATGTAGATACCACTAGAAGCACAGATTCCGGAAAGTGAAATGGCAGGTTTCAGCACAGCGGAGTAAAAATTTTCTAATTGAAAAATCTTTACAACTGAACAAACTTAGACCCTTTTTTGATACTGAAGACTGGTTTTGCTTTCAAGCACATGCATTTGCAAAAGGCTCTTAGTAATCAGTTCTATGGTCAGGCCGCTTGAATATGGAAAAGCAAAGAAAGAATATCTGCACACGGGGAGGAATGCTTTCTAAGTTAAACTTGCTCGAATTTGCTTTACACAAGGGGAAGCCCACGAAACACCAACCAGAAAGTCAGTCCATTTTGCCCTGGTTCGAACCCTGGATGAACTACCAATCTTCAGCATACTTTAACCCCTTGGCCACTGATTGGGGAATTAATATTAAGAAAAAGCATTCTTATTGTCTTCGCTACCTAATACTTTTACCAGTGTAAGTAAGATTATATATTGATATCTGTGTAGTCAAACAACAAAAATCTAATTAATCGATTAAAAACTAATTAATTCTTATGAAAGCTATTAGTAAAGAGCCTTTGAAAATTAAATTATCCATGCTTATTTTTAAATTCCATGAAATTAAAACACTCTTCAGTTTACAAAAAGCATATTTTTTTTCAAAATTACATATTTTCAAAAGAGTCATTACTGTAATACTCCTAAGTGGCGCGATAGGTGGGACTAGTTAAAATCGCATAAGTAGAATTCGCACAATTTGGGGTTACGATGGGCCTTGGTCTTATTTTAAAAAATAGGACGAATGGCCAAAAACTTGTTTAAATGAACATATGTAGTAAAAAAATGCGGTTTTCGTACATCTCTGCATATAATAAAATAAAAAGTCTGTCTGTGTGTGTGTGCCTTTCGTTCGCGCTGCGCGTAAGCTAATAGACCCACGGCTACGAAATTGGTACATAGCTGCATCTAGACAAAAGCAAGTGCACCTCGAAGCGTTTTTTTCGAAATTCGAATTAGAATGTTTTTTATTTTATGTTTTGCGACGAAATCGCGTCATTTTGACACATAATGGGCTATAGTAAAGCGAGATTTTACTCTACACACTCCCTTTTCACATCGTCATGAAACGTAGGCACTTACCTATTTTACGAACTTAAAATAAATTTCGTGTTTCAATAAATCGATTAAATACGAATTTATTTAACAAAGGGAGCTTAACATCTTTTTAGCGAGATTTTTTCTAAAAAAGTTTATTTTAAAAAATGTACAGTTTATTTTTCTTTGATTTTTGGACACGTTAAACTTTCATCCTTGCGATTGCTTTTACAAAAGAATTTTGGAAAAATGATAATATTTTGTATTTTAAAAAAAATTTTAAATGAATCTTCCGAGTACACTTCTCACATCTTTAAAAATGTGATTTTGGCAACAATTTTCCTGCCTTATTGTTGTTGATAGATTTTTGATGAAATAGCATCATTTTGAATAGTTTCATTCTTTTAGAAATATGGGTTTGGCAACAATTTTTCATCGTATTTATGTCACAGTTTTTAAAAGATTCGCATTATATAATTAACAAGCTAGGTAGTAAGTACAATACTGAAAGACCAATTTGGTCTAAAAAAGTTTTTGCGCAATATGCTGCAATATATATATATATATAATACATTTTTATTGATTTTTTTTTATAAAGTTGTTCTGTACAGTAAAATTCTGCGCAGAATTTTATGTTTTTTGAGTTGCTTTCATGTTATTTTTTGCTTATTTCACTGTTTGTAAGATACTGAAAAGTTTTGCATGATTTTGTTTTTCAACGGAAAGTTGGTTAAATTTTTTTTTAGGATAATTAATATTTGTATTAAAGGATGTATCTTATTTCATTGTAATTTTTTTCTCTTGAAAGTATAAGATAAAATATCATTAATTATACTTTGCTTTTCAGAATTTTTTGTTTTTTTGTATTCTTTTATATTATTTGTTATATGTAATAACTTTTTTATGAAGTTCTTCTGCAGAGTAAAATTCTACGCAGTTTTTAAATTTAACGTTTGGTTAAAACCCTTCAGCCATTTTTCCGGTACATTTAAAAGCCAGACGAAGACTGGCAGCGAAGCTGATAGTACCATTTTAAAATAGAATTAAAAATCAATGTGCTACATAAAAAATTATTTCGATTTTAAAGGCTTCATTAAGTTTGAATAATTTCTCTGATGTCTCAATTCATATATAAGTATAAAACGAGAAATGAAGAAGAATTAAAGAATATCAATTTCCGTATTTATCTTATCTTGTATCCCCCCAAAAAAGTGTTTTTGTGCTTTTTGTATAAAAACAGAGAACAATGGCACCGTTTTCGAGCTAGATAACTCCAATGATGAGAACTAGATGGCATTGTAATGTAACATCTGAAGATGGATTATGAGTTTTAGAGTGTTCAACATAAACAATTATGCTTTGATGTATGTTATTTCTTTCAAGCAAGTTATTATATATATACATACAGAGTAATATTTTGCTCGTTATTAAATTTTCTGATTTATTTACAATATCAAATGTAAATTAATCGCAAGCATAAATGCGTAAACAAATTAAGGAAAATAAGGAACCTCGTAAATTCGTGTTCGCTTAAGTTAGTGTAGTATGATTTGGGATTGTACTGTATACTAAATAATTCTTCAAATATTTTAAATTAAAATACCAATTTTATGTGCATGTTTGTGGTTTGGAATCTTGCGTTAAATTAGCGGAGTCCAAATTTTCTACAATTATTAGTGAAATGAGTCGTTCATATACATACGACTTTTGTACAGTTTTAAACTAGTCGATAAAACAAAGGATTTCAGTCTTTGCTTATGAACAGAGTTATTTCGATTATTACGCGTATAATCTGTTAAAAATCTTGTCATGCTTGAGGAATGTAAATCAACGAGAGAGAACTATTCAAACAATGTCGAAACTTCAAACTTAAGATGAAAATCGTCCATTAATCGACTCGAAGCGAAAAATGAAGCGCAAACATGTAAAATTGTAAAATATCTTCTATGCCCATAAAACGCTGTTCAGTTTCAGAGATTTATGGGCCATAAATTTTGACGTTACTTACAAAATTTGCTATATATATTAGAATATCAAAGGAATTATTTTCAAAAAATAATTTAGCATGAAAATGGCACTTAAATTCAAAAATCAAAATTATTGCACCTTAGAAATTTCGCAATTTAATTGCATGTGAGTTAATGTATCAAAATATTTATTTTCTTAATTTAAAGCTTTTTCACTACGTTTGATTCAACTAAGACATAAATTACAACGGGAAAGTATCTTAACAAAGAAACTGTTATGAATTTTAAAGACGGATTATCATCCCAAGTTAAAAGTAATACGCATGCTGAATAATAAGAGAAATGCTGTAAGTACGTTTATGTCTCCCAGCGTTATAAAATTACAAAATCACATTTTATTTTTCAAAGCATTTAGTTTCACAACCCTGTATCTCTTGATTCTCGGAATATTTTATACAGAAGAAATAATAATGACAATAATGGAAATGTTGCTAGATAATGATAAAATTAGTTTTAGAATGAAGTCAACATGCAGAATAGAAATGATAGGAATCCAAATGAAATATGAAGTGTTTTGCAACTCTTATTTTGTGAGGTAATAAATTTAAATTAAAAGAGGAATTTAAAATTTTCCTAAAATATAATTTGGATGAGAATTGATGAAGCAGCAATAAAAGACAGTATAGTGAATCTTGTCTAGAACGACCGCCTACGATTCCAGATTGCATCTCGCCCACCAACGGGCGTATGGTTAAATCACTGAACACTGGCAGTTCATTCCGGGTTCGAATCCCTGCGAACGGACTACCTGCGTGGGTTTCGTGTTTTCTTCCATGTGTAACGTATAGAAGAGCTAGTTTGCCTTTAGAAAGTCCTCCATGAAAGCATCTCTTCCCTTTGGCAGATAGTCCACAAGTTCTTTGCCATAATCACATAAACAAAATCAACTATAGAATGCATCTTCTATGGAGTTAGCTCTCTATTAGAAGCTGAATACGATTAACGATGGCCATTATTGGTTTTCATGACGGTGTTGGTGTTGGATTTTATTATGGCAAAGCACACGAGGGCTATCTGCCTGAAGGGAGGGATGCCTTCGTGGAGGACTTTCTAAGGTAAACTGGCTTGTATACACGTTACACATGGGGAAAACCACGAAAACACCCATGCAGCCAGTCCGTTCGCGGGATTCGAACCTCGGACCGAACTACCAGTGTTCAGCGACTTTACCGCTCGGCCGCTGGTGGGCCAGTTTTTATGGCGGATAAGTACTGAAATGAGAGTGCAGTATATCAGTTTATTAGCGGAGTTATGGCAAAATTATTACCTAAGAGATAAATGCAGTGAATACTCTAGTGAAAATAAATAAATTACTTAAAATTAGTAATAAATTATTTGATAACTATATTTCTTAATCTTCTACACAAGTAAAATTTTAAAATACTGAAAAGATATCTTTGGTTTAAAATAACATTTAAGTTTAGTATAGCTTTATATTGTAAATTTTATTTCGTACTTTCATAAAAGTTCTCAAAATTTAAATTACTTTTTTTAACATTAATTTCTTCAGGTTTAATGTCAATACGAACCGCCTGCAATTAGAAGGTCTTGCCCAAACATCTTAGTTTTGCGAAGATTGGACCTTATGTGCTTTAACATAATAATCAAATAAATTCAATCCAAGTTATTTAACACTGATTTTTATAATAATTAAAGAAATAAAATAAAGTTACTATACGCATTATACAAATGTGCTAAACTATGTGAAGAAAGCTGTTTCATAATCCGAAGCAAGCCTATGTGTTAAATAGCACGACATTTAATAGATAGCCTCAGTGTGCTTTAATAAATTCAGGTCCACACATAAAGAACTGAACCATACTGAATTTACAATAAGTACTACTTTCATTCATAAAAACAATTTTATTGCTGCAGTGAGAACCGAAAATGTAACTGTCAGATTTCCTGCAATTTCTAAATCACTTTAATAACGAAATTAGAAGTTTGTGGTCGCCATATTTGATAGCTCGTCATATTTTTCAGGTCCGACAGGATTCTTTACAGAGAACGTTATTATAATTAACGTTAATATTACGTTAAGTAAAGGTATTTGAAATTATTAATAATTACAAATACCTTTACTTATTTATGTTCTCAGAATAATGTCAGAGTGATCGCTGACGATTACAGGAAGAAGACTCAGTATATTCATATAAATACTTAATACCTTCCATTGAAGCATATATTATCTTCAAAGTTAGAATCGTAATGCCGGCGAATGTCCAAATTTTTATCTGCAGACAACACAATTTGATTTTAAAATATACCACTTCTGTATTTCAAGATGTGCATAAGTCATGGATACAAAAGATACAACTTCAGATGTGAAGGCCTAAGATCTTTGAAAACTTGCAGTTACGTCGGGTTCGGTTCTCATGCTGAATGGGAGCTTTCGTGTTCTTTTTCCCATGCATAATATAAATACAAACGAATTACCCTTAGAATGTCCTCTACGAAGTCCTATCTCTTCTAGTAGATAAGCCGTTACGTATTTTGCCGTATCTGCACTTCCCGAAAAGAAAAATTAATTTTACTAACTGTTTATTTATCTACCAGAGTTTGGGGTTAATTTCTATAAAATGTATCTGATTTTTTAAAGGCAAACCAAAGGCAATTATTGTTGTCTTTCTGTATGATCAATTAATTTATCACCTTTAATACAGAGGGAATTTATTGCCATCTTCTAAAGGTTATACTTAAAACTGCTGATGAAACGTAAAATGAATATATATATATACAGAAATAAGAAACAGAATAATAGGTTAAAAATTAAAAACAATTTTTTAAACCCGTACTGCGCTATAACTTCGGGATTGAAGTAAAATAAACTTAAAGCATCTAGAGTTAAAATTAAATTGGGATCAAATAAAGGCAATTACTCAACAATATTAATATTTGCAACCTTATGTAAGAGGTTTAATCATATAAAAATTAAAATAAAAATTCATTAGTAGAACAAATTCGGAAAATAAAAATGCGAAAAGGAAAAATATACAAAATGATAAAAATATAAAAATTAATCTCCTTTTAATGAAACTCCATTTCAGAACTCATCAGGGGAAGATTAATTAAAATTTCACAAAAGTTGATTTAATATGTTTCGAAAACATGTTTCGTTCTCCTGGTTTATTTGAGATCAAAAACTGAAAAAAGATACAATTAAATTTTTAATTTAAGACATTAAAATTCCTATAAAACCGAAAAATCGAATCTCAAATGTATCCAGAATTTTCTCTTTCTGAGGGAATACCTTGACATTAAATATTCGGAAGACAGCTGATTAGTATTCCCATTATATGAGAGGAAAACTATGAAAATAAACCTTTTAATTAACCCGTTCTTTGAGATTCTAATTCGGATAGAATTACCAGTGCTTATGGGTCTTATCTAGTTGGCTACTGGTTACAGCGGAATCACATATGAATGTCCGAAACTAGGATGTTACATGGTTACTTGGAAAGACAAGACTGGAAGTGATCTGAGCAATATTTCACTATGTGACGAACCATTGTCAACTGAAATACATGCCCAAACTTTGCCTCCCTTTATATGTGTGTATTTTACAGCTGTAAATCATAGATAACTGAAACTGCGGATTAAGAAATATACTTTAATTAATAATAAATCAGAGATTCTGAAATAGTCATTTGCTCAGATTTAATAAGTATTATTATTATATATTTTGTTATTATAAATTAATCATTGTTTCGAAACATGAATTAAGGAAATAGCTTTATGATCACTCTTTATTATTAATTGAGTTAAAAAGTACTTTTAGCAAAAATAAAATGTCCTAAGCACTTTTTAATTCCTAGGACTTTAACCTTTAAAATCATTGCTTCTACTATACTCACTAATCTGTTAACTGATTATTTTATGATTAGATTATTTGTTTTCTTTTTACAATTTTTAAACATATTCCAGACATGAATGCTTTAATCTGCTTCAGAATATATTTAATTTATGGGGAAAATTATCGATCATGATGCTCACCTGACATGTTCTTCTTTGTAATAAGGTATTATGCAAGTTCTGTGGAAAAGCTTTGTTTAATAAAAGAGACATAATCATGTTTTAATGGGCGTATTTCCAGTGCATTGTTCAAAGTTTTCTTAAAAGATATTCTTGATTTTATCACTTCGCTCCAATAAAGGCACAAAGGTAAATTTTTCGAGTTATTAACTGCAGGTGTTTTGTTTTATAACAACCTTTTAGTTTTAAAATTCTTCACGATAAGAAGTATGATGATTTATTTTATATTTATTTAGTGAATTATAGTATTTTTCAAAAATTTCATTTTTACATAAAGAGCTGCAAGCGTATTGTAAACTGCAATGCGTAAATGAAGATCAGCTGCCTAAATATTGAAAAGTTGAAAGATAAAATTGGAAATTATATGAAAATTCCTTTCCTCAGTTTTTGATAATGTTTGTTGTTATATGATTCAACAAATTTTTAATTTTTTCCATTTCATGTATATTATGTTTTCTTGTAATACAAATTGTATAGTTGAAAGCATAACATGCGTATATTCAAATGAAAGAGACAATAAATACGTATCAAAATTAATAATAATTTCTGTCGTTTAATAATTATAGTTAATATCTTTGTTATATGTACGTCAAAACGTTAATATATATAGAAAAATCTACATCAAACACAAGGTTGTTGCAATAACTGCTATTAGTACATAATTTTCAGTATTGCAACTTTGGAGATTTACCCGCTATGATGATAAATTCTGTTTGGTTTATATCTGTGGTCAGAAGCCATCATAGTGGTGCATTTAATCACTCACTCTCTGTATAATGTAAGTATAGTTCTTAAATACTTCTTAAACATGTGATTGTTTTCACCGATTGTAATTATATTCTAGACTGAACCTTTGCTTAACCAACCAAAGTATATTTCACGCAATACAACTTATGAATATTCTTGCATATTTTATTAAATCAAGAATGTGTTAGTGTTATAACGCTACCTATTCAACATTTTAAACCTAAATATAATATCTTTACGTATTTTAATGCTCTACCTAAATCAAAAGCAAAAAATTTATTCTTAAAAGGTATATAGGATTTTCTATTCCTACTATCAGGCCTGGTCTTTCATCACAAATTACAACAATTATAACAGTGAATCACTAGTAACGTAATAAGGTACAAATTCTAAATTAGGCGCAAGAAATCATAGTAAGACTTGAATGAATTCGTTTTTTGCGCTATACACAATAATGAACGATTTTCAATTTACTTGGCTCCATATTTCAAGATATTCCATGCATTCATTTCAAATAAGCTTACTATTTCTTAATCATAAAGGGCACATAGCAAGTTATTTCCTTGTACGAAGTAAGGAAAGTTTTGTAATCGCGAAAAGTTTCGGGTATCATATTTCAACAAAAGCATCAATTTTGACGTTCTCGAAGCTATTTTACGGACAGAATAAAGAACTCTGTTTTCTAAAACGAAATATAAAATGTACTTAGCGGATTCACAACCATTGTTAGTAGACAGGATTTTCACAACCATTGTTAGTAGACAGGAACTTCAAATTACAAAAATGCATTAAGTTGTGGAGATTAACATTTCGGCTTCTACAGTGCAAAAGTATCAACTTTTTGAAAATTACGAAATTCCCTTTTTATACGTTCCACTAGTGCCTATACTTAAGCGTTAGGGAAATTTTGTTATCGTTATAAAAAAATAAAACATTCAAAATTTGACTCCTGTGCTACGAAAGTGACAAGATATTTAATTTAAAAATTTAGGGAATGTATACAAAAAATTTCGAATGAGAACACTGTGAGAAGAAGGAAAATGAAGATAGTAAAGGAGCCAGATAAGAGAATCAAATTTCGGAATAATTTGTCACAATTAGGTTTAGAGTCTTCATTGGGTTATAAAGACGGAGATATAAATATTTTTAAAGGTTTAAAGAAATTTTAATGAATCATTTGAATTTAATGAAGAACATATTCTTTCGCGACATTTGTACGTACATATACATATGTAAGTGTGCATGTATCTCGCATAACTCAAAAAAAAAAAAAAATGCCGTAGAACGCTGAAAATTTTTATATAGGAGTGCTGTAACATCTACTTGAGTACCTCCTTTTCCTTTTGTAATCGGCCTCACCAAGCTTACACACACACATATATATATATATATATATATATGCATACACACACTCACCTTATTGTATAATACATATATAGATAGAACATATATATATAGAACATATATGTTCTAAAAGCGATCAAATTATGTTATTCTTACGTACCGGTTAAGGTTTTTATGCCTTTAATTATCTGTATACAATAGTTGTAGAGTTACCAAATTGGAAGTTTCTGTAGGCCTAACGTAGCAGCTATTTGAAACATTGCATTGATTATATTTGAAACTCTTAGTAATACAGCGAATTAAGTCATTTGGTAAACTAACTTCAGTGTCTTTTTACGCACTGGGACCAAACGTTAACTTTCAATTTTTGTGCACCAAAAATTTTGTCTTTCTACTTATAAAGTATTTCTCTCTCTTCCATAGCGTGCCTTCGTGGTGTAACGGTAGCACGCTGGGCCGGTATTCCAGAGGTCCGTGGTTCGATTCCCGGCGAAGGTGGTTGCATATTTTTCATCTTTTTCTCTTTCCAATTTATCTAATGACTCTACACACTTATTATCGGAATTGTCTGTGTTTCCCTAAAAACTCTTATTTTAATTGCAAAAAGTATTTTTTTAAATGTTTTTAGATAGGTTCGGCGATTTAGTTCTTCTATATTTTACAATTTTTAACGAAGATGTTTTGAGGTTCTGTGTATTATTGCATTTCCGCGTAGGGAGAACTGAATTAATTGAATGAGAAATATATCTTTAACTAAATTTGAGGAAATAGTTTATAATGTAATAGGTCGTACAAGGATGCATGTGGTGGCCACAGCATATTCCTTCTTAACAAATGAAAACGATCAGAATTTTTTTAATGAATTGAAATATTTCTTAAAAATTAATCTGTTGCTTTATAAATATTTTAAAATTTCTTAAACTTTTTCATTTATAGTCTTCTTCATATTGTGATATCTATTAGAAATGATAGCTACTATTACCTTTTCCTGAACTGGGCAATATTTTTAACTAAGCTTTCTGTCAGCGAAACGCTCATCGAATAAGGTTTCGAGTATGCAAATCAGTTAACAAATGAGGCTCGGCAAGACGAAATATCTGTCACGAAATTTCAAACGCTATGTTGCTCTGTTTTTGCAACAAAACTGAAATAGCAACTAATTTTGAGCGCAAGTTAAGATCATATAAGGTCATAGCAGAAAAAAGCATTCGAAATTTCACGTGGAACATGCATAACATTAGGTTTTGAAATTCTTATTAAAACTCCCATTTCTTTTATTGTTTGACTGAAATGAATCAAACTGAATTGACCACTTTGCGTTAGCAAACTAAGTCCTAATTTTTCTGCTCCATAAACAGTGAAGAAAGGTGGTTTCTGAAATTTTCTTGTAACATTCATCGAAACATAAATTCCTGAAAACTGCAGTATGTACTAGATTTTAAAAGTTTTATCAAATACTGACAAGGTCCAATACATTTAGCAAGAACTAGGATCCACTGAGTCAATTTGTATTTTCAAAGAATAAGATGTATAGAATGTACGTTAAGAAATTTTAAAATAGTTATACAAATGCTCAGCTGACTGAGCACAAATTCAAAATTGCAGAACCATAAATATCTACTTAAAAATTAGTCTAAATCAAGCGAGATATATAATATTGCAAATCATACCTACACGAATACATACATATGTACACATAATATTTACACATACTTACGCATATATACATATATACACTCATACACAGCTTGCCAGCGAAAGTCTTTATTTTCACAACCATTGTTAGTAGACATGTACTTCAAATTACAAAAATACATTAAGTTATGGAGATTAACATTTCGGCTTCTACAGTGCAAAAGTATCAACTTTTGAAAATTACGAAATTGTCTTTTTATACGTTCCACTAGTGCCTACACTTAAGAGTTAGGGAAATTTTGTTATCGTTATAAAAAATAAAACATTAAAAATTTGGTTCCTGTGCTACGAAAGTGACAAGATATTAAATTTAAAAATTTAGGGAATGTATACAACAAATTTCGAATGAGAACACTGTGAGAAGAAGTAAAATGAAGATAGTAAAGGAGCCAGATAAGAGTATCAAATTCCGGAATAATTTGTCACAATTTGGTTTAGAGTCTTCATTGGGTTACAAAGACGGATATATAAATATTTTTAAAGGTTTAAAGAAATTTTAATGAATCATTTGGAAAAATCAATATTAATTAATTTGAAGTAAGAAAGGGTATTTTAGTATATCCAATAGTTAATTAAAATTCGTTGGCTGGAATAAAAGCTATGAACAAAGCAGAATGCGCAATTTCGGATATTTTTTACTTTCTTTTTTTGTGTGTGTATACGAGAATTTTATTTATCTATTCCAAAAGTAACTTCGGAGTATTTTTTAAAATTTTGTAAGGGTCTCAAAAAGGAGAAAAAGTATTTTTGGTGTAAGATATTTTGAAGTTCTTCATACGTTATTAAATCATGCAGATTAAAATGCCTTGTTTGAAATAAGTGTCATAGTTTTCCTTGGTTATATTATGGTAATAACTAGACGTTTTTCAGCATTACTAAATGTGATGATTTTAGAATGTTGATTGCCATTATAACAGATGTAAAAAACAATAGAATCTTATGATCACTCCCAGATTTTATATAATATTTCCTTTGTTTTAGTTAAACACTTTGCGGCCACAAGTAACTTGGCACAATAATCGTGCAATTTAATTTCCAGAACATTTAATTTTTTTTTACATTTTTGCGGCAAGAAGAGAACGGTGTAGCAGCAGTCTACCTAGGTAAGAAGTAGTAACAAAGTAAATTGTGTTCAGGACGAAATCATAAAGAGAAAATGAGTTCGTTCGGTTTCAGTGCCATTTGACTGGATAATTGATAAAGCTATAAAATTATGATTGGCTGTTTTAGTTACATTTACATTGTAAAAGTCACATGATCTGACTTAATCTAGAAATGGCAAAGTGCAGAAACATTTATAAGCTATTTTTAGAACAGAAAGGGGAAATCCCCAAATTAAAATGAAAAATTAAGGGACTATTTCTAATTTACGTTATAAGTTTGATTTGCATATTTTTTACTTTGCGTATATATATATTAAATGCACAGGATGCGGATAGTTATTTACACTAATTTACAAGGTATATTCGTTGCTTTACTCTGCGCTTTAATATTTTTTAAATAAATTTTGTTTTTACTAAAAGAGAACTGAAAGAATAAAGAAAGATGTATGACAATTTCTGACAAATTCTGCTGCACTAAAAATATAAAAAATAAAGTTTTCTATCGATAATAAGATTTTGTTTAGCCTTACTTTTTTAAGTACTAATTTTCCTCTTTTTTAATAAGGTTAAATTAGATTTCGAAACAGTAATTTATCTTTTAGAAATTGACGCTTATTATTTATTTATTTGGTAGAGCGGGTCTTTAGATTCGCGCTATCTGCATTGCTTTCGTTAAGCATTTCACTAAATGTGTAAAGTTTCTAGAATAGTATTTTTTTATACTGCCGTTTAAAGTGAATTAGGTAGTAAGGAAATATAAAACGATGACCTAAGGAATTTTCTAAAATTTTATACTATAAATAAGTTTATTTACTACTGCTATTTGAAACGAATTTTCCTGGGATTGCTTCACAACAGCTGTCCGAAATGGTTTTGAAAACACTCTGCGAATGGCATCCAGAAAATGTAGCTCTAATCTAAACCAAATTGCGTGTTATTTTCTTGCAACTGAAACTTTGTTTTGCCGAAAGAGGCAGTCTTGATTCCTAATCTTATTCTTACCAATTCTGTTTCTACCGTGCTTTTTACTTGACCGTTAAGAAACTTCTAAGAAAGTGAGGAATCAAATCAAGTTCGTAACAGATATATAGCTGATCGTGAACACAGCAAGAATGTGTCAGAAAGCCCCTCACACTTTTGGCATTTTCATTACGTCTACTGAGAGTAAGCAATTTTATTAGTCTCCTAGCGGAGCATATGATTCACTTTAAGGAGATTGGAAAGTAAAAACCACTCCAGCTTCGAAGAGGAACGCGATTTTAGAAGAGACAAATTGTTGCTGGAAGAACGTTTCTCTTCTAAAATAATACGTGGAACAGTACGGCAAATTTTAGAAAGTTCAGAAACTAATCTAATAAGAGCCCAGTGTCATGAATATCACAGATGTTTAAACATGGATTGGAAAAGAGATTCATTTTGTGTTTTGATACTTATAATTAATATGAGAGAACTTATATAATTATACAAATAATTCCTTTATTTCAAGAAATGCTTTTTTTCATTTTGGAAGAAGCAAAAATAGAAATTTACATTTGGAATATGCATTTCCCCTAATCATATGTATAATACTCCTATTTTAACATATTCTCAGTCTTTAGATAAAATATTCAGCGCGTTTATTTATGTATTTATTTTTGTTTTGCTTTGTTTTCTTTTGCAGAATTAGTTCAGTTAACTTAAAAATAACTATAGATATTTGAACAAAACTTACAAATATAAAAATATCTATGTGGATCAAGAACAAAATATTTCGTAGAGAAAAAATGAATAAAAGACACTTAAGACAAATATTTTAAAAAAATAAATAAAAGGGTTTAGATTTTAACAATCGCTCGAAAGGGCTCTTAAAATTTAATATGGTTTATCAGTAGGGATTAATTGCAGAGTTGGGCCAGGTGAAATAGCAAAATATTTTATACGATACTAGACGAATATGCATTCAGGCTAACATAGGAAGTTCATTACATATCTTCCGTATATTTAAAAAGGGAAAAATATGTAAAGGAATTCTATCAAAATATTCAATACTTTTAATTAGATATGTCACGATTTAAATGTATTTTTACTTAAATGAACGAGATTCAAAATTAAAAAAAATATTATTAAGAAATGCATCTATTACTTTTCAATAGTTTAGTTTTTTTAATTAATAGCGGACATATTAAAATGGAAAGAATAATATCTTACGTTTTCAAAAATGGAAACAGACTAGAATGAAAAATAAAACAACGTAAAAACAGGTTTCAAGAGTAATAGCACTTTATAGGCTCGTAAATAAAAAACAAATGTAGAGGTACATGTTTTAAAAGTCGTCCAAACAGCTTTTCAAGATTTAGATTTTTTTCTATAGTGTCACAGTTGATCAATCTGGTATTATACTCCCTTCTATTGACTAGTCTATCTTTTATTATTCTACTTTCCTCCCATGTAATGGAAAATAATAATTTTTATTGATTGATTCAAGAGCTGCTAACTTTCCAATTACGGGATATTCTGAAATCACTGCAAGAAAACTCTTGACAACCGTGATTAGTACAATAGTTTCAGATTTCATTGATTCAGAGAAAGGGTTACCACACTTTTACTTGCAAATGATGTTCAAGAAAGAATTTGTCTTTTCATCATCCTATAATTTTTTAATTTATGGTTCTATGACTCGACGTAAATTTAAGACCTTTCAGAATAAATCAAAGAAAAGCTGCAAAAAATCCAGGGAACATTTGCTATTAAAGTTTCTGTCTTCGAGAAAACTGCATTTATCATTAAATTTGAAAATGCCTCCTTCATTTCTGGTGAAATTCTTTATAAAATATAGTTAAAAGTTTATTAACTTAAGGAAGTCTAATGTGTGTTTTAGTGTTAACTTAAGGAAGTCTAATGTGGTTCAACTCTCCCCGATTTAGAAATGTTTTGTGACCTCTTATTGCTTAGGATCAATATTTAAACAAATGAGAATAGTAACCATATTTTTGGGCACTTTGTATACTACAGTAAATATAATCATTTTAAATACAATAGTAAATTTAAGCTTTTGTATAAATAGAAAAGATTGTATAAGTATGGCAAAGTTCACGCCAACTATCTACTTAAGCTCGAGCTCAGTTTTGAACAAGATTCTTCCTTTCTTTAAACGATGTTGTTAAGAAATGTCAAAACGTGGTAAAATCAAGGCGTGGTTGTCTCCGCAAAGCAATTTCAGGGTTGCCATAAATGGCAAAGGAAGGCAGGGTTGCCACATTTGGCGAGGAATCGCCCATCTGGCGACAAAATTGACTATATACCATAGACAGATGGAGAACCTTCTGGAACAAATTCTTACTGGTTTAGCCCAGAATGTTCTCGAACACAAGCCAAATGCTATATAAACCCTTCTGGTACGCAGAGGATCAGTCAATCATTATGTGCGGAGTTAGAGAGTCCATCGAGTTGATAGTCAGTCTGTAAGTGCCGAGTTGGTCTTCGAGTGCATCGAAAGAGTCTCTTAGTGTATCGCGGTTAGTGCATCGTCGAGAGAGTGTGTTGAGCTCCGGGAACGACTGAACCGAGGAGTCAGGAGCTGTACTCTAGTTATAGTCGTGTGCGTCGCGAGTTATAGTTTGGAGAGTCTTCAGAGTACGTGGAGTTCCGAGAACGACCGAGCAGAATCGGGATCTGTACTTTGGTGCTTTGCCGTGAAGCTGTCTCCACCGTTATAGCCTGGTAGTGTGGAGGCTGTGTCGCTGATTGTGTCAGCGTGTGTACAGTAGTTCTTCGACACCTGTAAACGTGATTGTGGAGCTGCCTTAAAAAATACTAGCCAATAAAGTGAGTTTTGATATTTCATCAAGTGCTGTTATCATTATTCACTCCAAATCCGCAAGAATCCTTACCGTAACGAACGTCAAGAGGAAGAAAATAACGGAACGATATATAAAATATTCTAGGTGCATCTGTAGTAAACAAATAAGAAGATCTTTTTCGTTGCTATAGGCAGTAACAATGTAGAGCTTTACTTTAAACTCCTAAATGGGATGTTTCTCTGGCCGAACCGAAATTTTTATTACCTTTGCAGACGGCTGTCGATTTGGCTTTGGGCTATGAATACATCATCTTTTGATATTAGAATGACTTATTTAAAGCATTTGGATATTTCAAACAAATTCTTATTGTTCGTTTTTCAGCCGTAACAGCAGATATCGGCTAGATAAACTCATACAAAAAATGCATCTGAATGTGTTTCCATAACAAAATGATATTTTAAAGATAAAATATTAGACAAGTCAGAAACCATTACCATCAGTTATCCACTCCAATGAGATTCAGCGAAAAACATCTTTCCTAAAACATTTTGTAGACAGACTAAATTTACTGCATTAAACCTCAGCATCAAACACGTGTATTCAAATCAATCAACTGTTTTGTTATGATTTAAAATTTAAAACAGTTTCACATTATATTACATCCATTTTGCTAAAATTAATTACATATTGTTTATCAGTATGCCCATATTATCTTGGGTTAACAGAGGCAGAGATTTTACATAAGATTGAATGATAAACTGATAAACTCTAAACTGTTTTTGTTTACATTCGATTTTATGACACAGTATTTATGGTTTTTTGTTGTGTCAATTCAGCTTAATTTCCCATTTCTACAATTTTATTTCTAAATTTGTTTGCTTCAACGTAAACTTTTAAATTTATCTATGATATAAATAAAGTGTGTGCTATATTTTTGCCAGTTTACTTTTGCTGTCAATTTTGCTGTTTAACTATTTCTGTTTCTGTATTGTTGTTTAACATTCATTTTTATAACAGTTTTGTAGATTTATTTCTATCCATTTTTCATAATTTTTAATTTGTAAAGAATAATTATATTTTTAGGAGTTTAAATAGCATTTTTTTGTAATAACATGTGGAATTATGAGTTAATATACGTATATACTTGAATTTGGTAAATTGCAAGATCTACTTTGTTAACGTTTACTGAGATAGAGTATAAATTTTGCTGCCTTGTTGTTACCTTAGCAAATTTAGCTATAATATGAAAGTTTCAATTTCAACTGCCTAAAATCACCTGAAATTATTTTTGGAGAATATTTTAGAAGCCCTTGTTTTAATTCAAGGTTTTGTTAAAATATAAATGATGCATATGTGAAAGACCGCATAAGCGCTTTAGTTATTTTATGTAGCTTCATTTTCTGTAGAATTTCAGTAGTACTTAATAATTTCAATTCTTATTCAGGAAGCTAGTTAGTTTATTTTTAGAATTCTGAAGTTGTTTATTTTCGAACTCTAGTGATTCTGGGTTTTGATAACTGTATCCAAGAGATCTGCTCGTGTGTTAAATAGGATTAGGTTATATCTTTCAGTTCTGCTAAAGGTGTTCTTAAATTTTTATTTATTTAGAATAAAAGTTACCTTTTGGGACTGCAATATAGAATAATTTTTTATATTTAAATCGAGAAGACATGCATAAAAAATTAACACGAAAATATATTGAATTGTTTACACCTGTCTGCATTAACTAAATTTATAAAAATTAAATGACATTATAGTATTGTAAAATTGGAAGAGCATCCGCACTGAGTAATAGTTAATTCAAAAGATATTATACTATATATTAGTCAAAACTATAGTTATTTGAAATTTAAATGATTTATTTATGCGAAATATTTTATGAATATTTTGAGCTGAAATACGAAATTAAATTCCATAAATTACTGTAAGCAATTTTAATTTAATTCTATATGCAGATTTTATGAAAATCAGACCGATGTACGAAACATTTCCTAATTTAATATTTTTTTTTAAATTTGAGATGAGAATAAGATTATAGAACTTTAGATCTATAATCTTATGAATCTTATTAATATGAATTCAATCTTATCAATATGAATGTCCTTCATAATTTTATGCGGCTTATGAATCTTATTTAATTATATCTTAATAATATACATTATTCATAATGACAGGAGCTGTGAATTTCAGAAAAATTTCTCTTTTATGAAGGAAAGATCTTGGAAAACAAAATGCTTTTGAGTATACTGGGGTTAGTTATTTTAAATATTTTTAGATTACTTGATGTTGAAAACACTCGAAAATGTTGAATATATGCAGCTTATCATCCGGAATAATCTTTCTATTTGCATGCATAATTTCATTGCTTAACCTTTCTACACATATATTTCTAGCTCAAAATTTTATAGTTTAACATACCTTTCGATACTTGAATAATATTTCAATGCTGCAACAGATCTTCTTCTCATACTTTAATTTTGAGACGAAGTTATATAAAAATAAAATAGTTTATATATTCATAAATTTATATTTCGACGCTTTAGCATTAGATTTTCAAACTTTTATTTTAAAAATACAAAGCCTAATAAAAAAAGAAATCAGTAGCATGTGCTTCACAAATTAGGACTAGTAAATGTAGTAAAATAATTCGGGCTATGTGCTAAAGAGATTAATTAGTTTACTTTAAGTGAGTGTATAGTTAAGGAAGTGCTACAGAAATCATCAATTGAATAAAGCATAGACTTAACCCTCCGACCCTCACAAAAGTATTATAGGCCGTATATATACGACCTATAATATTTTTGTGATGTCTGTAAGAACGTATATATACGTGCATCTTGAAACATGTCTAAGAAATTAAGGAAATATATTAAATTGTATAAATAAATGTATAAATGCAGATATAAATTACCGAATATATAAGTGCAGATATAAATTACCAGGAACATTTTGACATTAAAATTAAAGAAAATACCTCTTCCTCATGATGGTTAGCGCAAATTTGATCTTTCTTATTGAAGCTTTGTACCGGCTTCTTAGTGAAACCCTACCGGTCAGAAATGTACGGGTATCCCAAAGTTGAATATCACTTGATTATAAAGTAAAATTACGTTTCAAGTTTCTCAATTATAATACCAGTATAGGCAACTAAAATCGGCCATGAAACGAAGAAAATGGACATTTTTTATGTATGTGCTTTAAACATTTATGAAGTACAAAAGACTATTATCAAAATTCTGTGCGTATTTCTTATTAGTTTATTATGCATAAATAATTTCACTGTGATAACTCAGTACAAAAGTATGTAAGATATTGCAGCATAATAATGCTTTATCTTACTCTGAGCTTTCATATGCTATATGAAATACACTTTCACAGTTAGATATTATATGCTTTTATTGAGAAAGGGACACAGTAACATTTGCACTCTTTTTTACTTCCTTACACGAAGTAAAGGAAGTATTGTAATAATAAAATATTTAGGGAATGATATTTCAAAGAAAATATTTATTCTGATCGCTCTCTAATACATTCGTACCTTTTTTTTTTTCATATCTCTACTTACGGGCTGAACAAAGGATTCTAACTTACAAAACGTATTGCATAATGGATTAAAAATGCACTCAGAAGGCAATTTTTCATGACATTTGTACGTATGTTCGTAGGTAAGAATGTATGTATCTCATAACTCAAAAAACGATTAGCCGTAGAATTTTGAAATTTTGCATATAAGACTGCTATAACTTCTAGTTGTGCACTTTTTTTTTTTTTTTTTTTTTTTTTTTTTTTTTTTTAATGAGCCACATCACGTCTTGCTGGGCTCAGGAAGATCTATTTGCTTTTCTTATATGCTGACAAACTGTAAATTTTTTGCTTTAAAAGGTCATTGAATTAATTATGGTGCATGCAAAAGTTGTAGGATTATGAACAAATTAAATGTTGTTTTAAGTCGCACTAAACCTAACGAAGCCGCTTTTGAAACTCTTAGTAGAATAGTGAATTTAGTCAGTTGGTGCACCAACATCAGCGTCGTTTTCATCAGTCGTCAACGTTAGTGCCCAGTGAGGCCAAATTATAACTTTGAATTCTAGTGCACCGAACATTTTATCTTTCCGCTCGCCTGCTGAATGACTTGTGTTTGCGTAGAAACTCTAATTTTAATTGCAAAATGTGTTCTTTTAACTGTTTTTAACTTGGATCTGTGTTTTAGGTGTTTTTGTATTTTACAATTTTTAATGAAGATACTAGATAATAAACTGTATGTATTTTTTGCCTTGCGTGGAGTGAAAAATGAATTGACTGAATGAGAAATATGTCTCTGTCGAGATTTGACGAAATAAGTATATATAAAGTATAGAAAAAATCTGAGTATAATTTAAAAGGCCGAAGAAGAAAATGCCAATATGGTGCCCACATCAATTTTTTTAAATAACAATGTAAAAACTTTTCTGAAAAATTTCATCCCTTCATTTTTTTATCCATCAAATTTTCAAAATAATCCACTTAATTAAGATTAAAATTCTTTCTAAAATTTTCATAAATTTTGAGTAAAGAATAATTTTAGTTTACTTGGCTAGAAAATAAACATTTTATTATTTCGTTATTAATAATTTTAACAGAAGCTTTATTCTTAATTCAGGCCCACCAGCGGCCGAGCGGTAAAGTCGCTGAACCCTGGTAGTTCGGTCCGAGGTTCGAATCCCGCGAACGGGCTGACTGCATGGGCGTTTTCGTGGTTTTCCCCATGTGTAACGTGTATACGAGCCAGTTTCCCTTAGAAAGTCCTCCACGAAGGCATCCCTCCTCTTAGGCAGATAGTCCTCGAGGCTTTGCCATATTCACACACACACACATTATTCTTAATTAAGAAAGAAAGAGAAAAAATGGTGATAAATTGTTCGCATTATTTCAGCCAATTTTTTAAATATGTATAATTAAATAATTTTTTATGTTTAAGCGTAGCCTGTTATTATATATGATGATCTGAAAGCGTTTCATATTTATCACAAATAGAATAATTTTATTTGTGCACATTCTTCCTAAGTATTGATTCGATAATTTTTTACCTATAAAAAGAACCAAGAAAGATTCTGTCGATGTGTCTACGTCATGTTACCTCTTACCTTTTATTTGAAATTTTGACGAATTAAATTCCATGTTTTGAATCACATCATCCACTGCACAAAACTTAAGGTCTTTGCATGGAACGTGAGAATTTAATTTCTTCTTGGACTCGTGTTTAACCTTTTTCTGGATGCTGTCGTTTGCCAAAACATAAAATACTTAATGATTCTTCAAATTCAATTAACCCATAATTACTTAACAATCTACTCGTTTTTAAAAATAACAAACTCATTTTTCAAATATTTAAATCTTTATTTTATTTTTTAATAATATATCTATTTGATGTAGATTACAATTCGTGCAGAATGAGATACATTCCGACCTCAAATATCACGTGACATATGTATAGCTAATGTAAACAAACAAGGTCATTCTTCCTCTTCTTCTCTTGAGGAATGTACCTCATGTGTATGAGACTGCTTTAAAATTTCTTTTATGACATGCACGTGTTTATTTTATCTGGTGCGTTTCTATAAACTTATAATAAACTTCTATAAACTTTAACTGTTAGATATTGCTATAATGGTTGTAATCGACGTCTAGATATATTAGAATGTGATTTGTTTGTATTGAAGATTTATGCACACCCTTTAGTACTCCTTTAAATATGTAAAACGAAAGCATTTACGACACGCAGTGTTTCTTTGTCTTAAAACGGGTAAAGATATAGGAAATCCAATTCAGGAATGTGATAATATTCAAGCTTCCACCTGATTACATATCTTTTAATTTACCATGTGTTGCATCAGGTTCTTCTATTTACAATAAAATTAATGTAAAATTCCTTACCTGCTGCATCTTCAGTGTTCTCGACGCCAGGCTTCTAATAATCACGTTTTCCAGTAAGAGTTTCTATTACAATTAGCAGGCCATCTTGTCTTTTAATTATTTATTAAAATAAAAAGCTAATATACACTATTTACAAGGTAGGTGATAATTATTTTAAAACAGTACATTTTCAGTTCTGAGTCTTTACGCTCCTCAGAGCGGTTCCAATCTCGACTGCTTCTCGGAACTTAATTACAGCAAAAGTAAAGGAAGAGATGCCCGCCACCTAGTGGCAAGAATGTGACATCCTCCCACCTTTTGATTTTACCTCGATAAGATGGGAAAATCAAAACAAAATTTATCAATAATCAAACAAAAATTCAAGTACAACTTTCACAAATATGAAAAGTAACTAATGCTCTAAAATTAATACTTACAAAGAAGGATTATACATCTAAACATTTTCTGCATTACATTCATACCATATCCAGATAACATGTTCCAATTGACAACTGTTAGGACAATTAAATTTCTAAAATACTGAAAAGAAACAAAAATTAATATAGCAATTTAAAAATATGTAAGAGGTTTTACAGTTTTTACGTCCATACCTAGTTTGATAGTTCATATCACTGTAACACTTATCCGCAGAGTTTTTTATGTTCATGGTGAAGTCACTAAACAAGTTAGGTCTATCAAGTTCGAGAGGATAAATACGTTTCACAGGTCTTAGGAGTTCACCCGTTGCAGTTTTCACTTTGACAACACGTACTTCGTTGTCTTTCCCAGGATATAGTTCTACAACACGACCTATTGGCCAATCTATTCTCTTCTTGTTGTCGCTGCCGACAAACACCAAGTCATTTTTGTTGATAGTCCGAGTAGATCGTTTAGATGGTTTTTGCACTAGGATAGCTAAATATTCATCACGAAATCTTTTGCGAAAATGTTCTCTTACGTTCTGCAAGAACTTGTATCTTTTTGTCAGATTGATGGTATCCAGGTAGTCTAAGTCTGGTACTCCGATGTCGTGCACATTTTGTAGAAACATTGAAGGAGTTAGTGCCGTAAGATCATTTGGATCTTCTGAAAGGTACGTAAGGGGTCTTGAGTTAATCACTGATTCGATATCACAAAGTATAGTCAACATTTCCTCGTAAGAGACACAGGACTTTCCGAGAACATTTCTCAACATCTTCTTGACTGTTTGTACCAACCTCTCCCACCAACCGCCCCACCATGAAGCAGTTGGGGGATTAAACTTCCACTGTATTCTCATACTAGTTGAATTACATTCTATTTCTTTCCAATCTATCGATCTTAAAAGATTTTCAGTTCCAACGAAATTAGTGCCATTGTCGCTGTAAATAATACCTGGACGACCTCTTCTGGCAATAAATCTCCTTAATCCTAAGATGAACGCATTTGTTGATAAACTTTCTATCAGCTCAAGATGTATTGCGCGATAGACCGCGCAAGTAAAGAGCAAGATCCATGCCTTTTTTCCTTTTCATAAATAAAGAGGACCGGCTACATCGACTCCGGTCACTTCAAACACCAGAGCATCTCGAACTCGATCTTCAGGAAGAGGTGCTGGAACAGTCTCTATATTTTTTGCGCTATATCTTCTACAGCGAACACACTTCATAAGAACTTTACGTACTGTTTTTCTTCCTCTCAGGACCCAGAATTTCTGTCGAATATTGGCTAGTACGAATTGCACACCAGCGTGGGATAGTCGCAAATGGTAATCTAAAATTAACCTATGAACTAAGTCATGATTTGAGGGCAATACAATTGGACAGAGAAAATTTTCTTCTTCTACAGTTTCTATTTCAGGGACCGTGAGTTCTCCTGATTGTTTAGAATCTGGTCTTCTGCAGTTGTTGATAAATCTGCATATCCAAGCAGTTATTCTTAACATTTTATGGTAAGATGAATATTTCTCAAAAAAATGTTCTACCCTTTGCGTATTTAGTGCAGAAATGACTGATTTCCTTTTTTCTGAATTCACTATTTCCATGTCCGGTATTTCCCTTTGTATAGGCCATTCTTCCTGATTTTTCTTCAGTCAGTCGGGGCCCTCCCACCATCTAACTACTAAAAGTTGTTTAGCGGTGCAACCTCTTGATGGGAGGTCAGCTGGATTTTTTGTTCCAGCAATATGTTTCCACGTTTTTGGATCCGTCAGTTTCCTAATCTCCCTGACTCTGTTTTCCACAAAGACAGCCCAGACAATCTCTTCCCTTTGAATCCATGTCAAAACTGTTGTAGAATCCGTCCAAAAATGCGTTTCCACATTTTGCCATTGCAAACCATTTAAAATAGAAGAGCATAGTCTGGCACCTATCGTGGCAGCTATCAATTCCAGATGAGGGATCGTAATAGATTTTACGGGAGCTACTCTAGACTTCGATGCCAACAGATGAACTTCAACTCCAGAATTCGTCACAGTTCTCAAGAAAACTGCAGCAGCATACGCATTACTACTGGCATCACAGAATGTGTGAATGCTGCAGAACTTCCTATTGTCCTTGCTGGAATGTATCCAACGTAGGAGGGATATTTCTTTTAAGAGAAAAAGGCTTTTATACCAATTCACAAAATTTTGTTTTGTACTCTCGTCGACTTCAGTATCCCAAGAAATTCCTGTTTTCCACAGGTTCTGCAACAATACTTTAGGATACAAGAGAACAGGACTCACAATACCAATAGGATCAAATATTTTGTGTGTTACAGCGAGAATTGTTCTCTTCGTTATTATACCCATTTCAAAATCTTCTAGCCAATTCAGATTCAAAGTTAAATTATCTTTCTGACAGTTCCATAACAGACCCAATACGGGTGAAATAGTTTCCTGTTTCAGGTTATCTCCATTATGTAACCAACCTCGAAGATTAAACTTTCCTTCATTCATTATTTCTCGAGATTTTTCGATGAACTGAATCATCTCGGATTCTTTGTCAAAACTGGCAACAACGTTATCTACGTAGAAGCTACGCAAGAGTTTAGCTATTATCTCCGTATCATATGAAGAATTTTTCATGTACTTTTGTAGATGGAATTCTATAACAGCTGCCAAATGGAAAAGACTACTCTTAACCCCAAATACTACCCTAGTATGACGAAATATTTTCGTTTTCCTTTCTTCCACATCATTCCACCAGAAAAACCGAAGCCAGTTTCTATCTTGAGGCCTTACACTGATCTGTAAGAAAGCCTTTTCAATGTCTGCTAAAGCAGCAAACTTGCCTTCCCGAAATCTCAACAAAAGAGATGGAATTAGTTCTATCAAATTTGGTCCACACTCCAAACACTGATTTAGAGAAGGAGACGATTGTTTCCTCGCAGACGCATCAAACACCGGTCGAATTGGTGTTGAGCTATTTTCTTTGATCACCGGTCTATGCGGTAAATAATGTCCATAGTCAACCGCAATATTTTCTTTAACTTCTTCGATCACTCCTAAGTTACACCAGTCATTAAAAACTGCATTGTATGAAGAAAATAAATTTTGAGATAAAAGTTTCTGGGTGGTAGATTGTAGACGTTTCAAAGCTAAATCCTTGTGGGTGGAAAGTGGTACATGATTCTCCGCCCATGGAACTGCGACTTCATAACGCCCCTCTTCGTTTAGAGATACAGAATTTTCGAATTGCAATTTTGATTGCAAATCCCTTTCCTCTCTAGCCTTTTTTGTAACTGGATCTGTTATTCCGATAACATCAAGCCTCCACAGTTCTGACAGAGTGGCATCAGAAATATGTAAAGATAACGAAAGCGTGGAAAAGGAATTTTCTATTTCATAATTGTCAGTGTTCGCTTTCCCCATGACTGTCCACCCAAGTCTTGTACTTACAGCAACTAATCTTCCCCAAGGAAGAACTTCGATTTTACCTGTAAATAAATTTGCAGCAACATCTGCCCCTAACAACAAATGAATCTCTTGGGGGTTCTCCTGAAATAATCTGCAATTTTCAAAAACATCACTGACGTAAATTCCTCTTCTTCTAAGTTCCCTAATCCAGTGTATATTTTTGATTTTAGGGACCGAAGAACATATTTTTCTTTCATCCAATACATTGATTTCGCAATTATACCGTTTATCTACGCTACCCAATTTTATTCTATAACGTTTATGTTTTTCCGAAACTTCTATGCCACCGAAAAGTCCGTGGGTTACACTTTGTTCACCTAAGCTTCTTAATTGTAACCTTTCTGCTGCATACCTGCTTATGTATGAGTTTTGACTTCCGGTGTCAATTATCGCTCGAACAAATTGGTTATTCCCTCTTCCATATATGCGAACAACTAAAGTTTGCAAATATACTTCTGAACATCCTGCTTGATTTGAAAGTACTTTATTTTCTATCTGTTTGTCTTTTTTAATTTCCGAAACTTCGACAGAAGGATTTTGTTTATTACACATAATAGTTGCATGTTGTTTTTTACAAATAGAACAAGTTATTTTTGTTCTGCAGTTTTGAGCCAAATGGTGTAATTTTAGGCATTTATAGCAAGCACATTTTCTTTTTAAAATGTCCCTTTTTTCTTGTAATGATAAGCCGGAAACGAAACTACAGTCATGAATCTTGTGGAATTGATTACAGAATACGCAGTTCATATCTTCCTCCCTGCATTCAGATTTTGTAAACAAATCTGTAGCGGTCGGAATCTTTGGTTTATTATGTCTATTTGAGAAACCATATGCGCTTTTCGTTGCAGGGGGGAAAGAAGACTGTCGCCGATCGGATACTTTTTGCTGTTGCGAAACCGTTGACCTTGTGCGTTCGCGGGATGAAAGTTCTGCGTGTAAAAATGACATTAAATCTTTTATGTTATAATCTGTGCCAACATTTTGTGTTCTATGAAATTCAAGCATTAATTCTGAAGGCAATAACTTCAAAATCATCGGACACAGCAAAGCGCTGTAAGATTCCGATACAACATCTAACGCTTCGAGACATCTAATCTGTGTTTGTACTTTATCATACAGGTTACGAAATGTTTTTATGTCATTCGCATTTTTTAATGATTCAATATTCAGCAAATTATTCATGTGCGCATTAATAAGAGTGTCTCTCCTTCCAAAACGGTCGTGTAAGATTTGAATTGCTGAATCATAATGTTTTGGCGATAACGGAAATCCTTGAACGCAGCTAGCAGCTGTTCCTCCTAAATATGCTTTCAGGTAATTAAATTTGTCTACTTTGTTCAATGATTCGTTATTATGTATTGAGGACTCAAAACTATTCCAAAAAGTAAGCCATTGACTACTGTTCCCATAAAATACGGGAATCGAAAGTTTTGGTAATTTAACATTAGGTGTGTCTTTTATATTTTGCTGTGTGTTCGGTGCATTTAAGTCATGATTAAGTTCCTTAATCCGTTTCTTAAGCCTAAATTTCCATAACGTTATCTTCTCACGATATTGTTCTGTAATTTCGAATTCATCTACACTCAGAATTGGTTCAACTTCTACATCGGCATTAGCTAGTGTTTCGGTTTTAGCATTAAGCTGTTCTAACAATTCTTCGAGCTCATTAATACTACATTCAGATTTATTTAATTCACTTTCGATTTTCTTAAATAGTTTTGTAACGGCAGTTCTTAAGATACTTCTTTTCTTTTTTAATTTATCTACTTCAGCCATTATCTTTCTTAGATTCAAACACTTACACAAAAAATATACGTCTCATGAAAAACAAATATTTAACTCTTACTTAGAAAACAAAATTATTCTTCTGCTGAATACTTCAAGAACAAGTATTAAAATCTTCAATTTTAATATTCAGCTTTTGAATTCACTTTATTAGAACTTTTCAAAAAACCTGGCGTCCCTGTTCGGGCGCCATAAAAATGTTGCATCAGGTTCTTCTATTTACAATAAAAGTAATGTAAAATTCCTTACCTGCTGCATCTTCAGTGTTCTCGACGCCAGGCTTCTAATAATCACGTTTTCCAGTAAGAGTTTCTATTACAATTAGCAGGCCATCTTGTCTTTTAATTATTTATTGGAATAAAAAGCTAATATACACTATTTACAAGGTAGGTGATAATTATTTTAAAACAGTACATTTTTAGTTCTGAGTCTTTACGCTCCTCAGAGCGGTTCCAATCTCGACTGCTTCTCGGAACTTAATTACAGCAAAAGTAAAGGAAGAGATGCCCGCCACCTAGTGGCAAGAATGTGACACCATGGCTTATTACTAAAATGTTATTTCTTAATATTTAATTAGTAAAATACTATTTTAATATATATCATTTAATATACCACGTTTATATGGAATGACACTATATTGAAATCAATCCCTGTGATATCTGCATTTTTAATGCCTTTTAGAGTTTAACAATATCAAAACATATAAAAGAGAGTTATTCCGCATATTACGAAGTAAATTAAATACGACTCAGAAAGATCTTTTTTCATAAAAGATTTACAAATTTCAAAGCAGACAAAAATTTAGTACTAGAGCAGCTAGAATTTCAAATAGTCGAATTTGAATCGTAAGATTTAAATTTTAAGAAAATTCTCTTTAACAAATTTTTTTTAATCTCCCAGCATTGTAAAATACTTAAACATTCTGCTTGTAAAAAGTAAACTAGACGAATTGCGACATATTTTCTCATAAAGGTTTTCTATCTGTAAAACCTTCCCCCTTTGTTTCTGTATGTTACGCCACGAAGGTATGCTGGAAGGAGGGAGAAACTACCTTATAAGTGTTGCAGATTTAATTCTGATTAAATATCTTACTTAGATTAAAAGCTCTTCTTTAAAACAACTGTTAATTTGTTTAAAAGAAAAAATTCTTGATAAGACCGTATTTAATTTAGATTAAAAGTTACAATAACTGATGCGTTATTATGCACCGATTTTATTCTACAGTTTTTCGGATGACGAACTTCCTGCATACCTCTGTTTCCCAGGATTCATATATAAACTCTCAATGGAACTTCCTGTTCCCTTTTTAGATAAAAGGATAAACGAAAATAACAAAACGCGCGAAAGACCTAACGTATCGGTTGCCAGATTTTCTTCTTTCATCGCGTTTAGAAGGAAACATGAGATAAGAACTTCTCGGTTGACATCTTCTAAACGTCTAAAACAGATCGAAAAGATTCCTGTTCCTTTTTCCAGGCACACGGCTGTAGATCGAATGCAAGTGATGTATGAGGAGACTAGAGATGAGATGTTTCTGAGGTGTTAATGCGGATTGGAATCCAATTCGGAGAGAAAGCATTTCTCCTTCCAATTTATTGTCTGGTATTCTGGGACATGATCCTGACGTATACATGCAGAAAATAATTTTCCCCAAACTATTTGGTTGCTCCAAAAGGTGTTATTTTCTACAACTATCAACGTTTATGCCGAAGAAAGCTTGCAAAGGATTCTTTATTACTTTGAACTTATACAGCGTTTCGAAGTTGACCTGTGTTTTCGTATATAACATAGTTTAGCCTCTGGAGTAAATTTATCAATCCTATAACGTTAGAAACTTCAATTTTAAGTGTCATTGAAACTAAATTCAAATATACCAGAAATCTATTAAACTTATTAATAGCTTATTTCAGCCGGATATCCACTAAATCTTATAATATAGTTGTTTTTCTGTAAACCCAAACGCATGATTATTGTAATGTAAATGATTATACAAAATGTTACATTTTATACTCAATATCGTTACGTATGCCAATAGGCTTGTGGGGTTCAAACCTTAATGTAACAGCTAAGTGTGTAGGAACCTCGTGAACGGACAAGCGAATAATCGCTTTTATTCAGGAACAGAAACGTAAACTCAAGAAGGGTTAATTACCCTTTATTTCTAAAAATAAGAATTTAACAGTCGGCTCCTTTTTCGGAGCGTACAGAAAAGCCTTCACTTATGCTTGAACTGAAGAGTACTAAAATAAAAATTAAGTAAAGCTTAAATAAAAAGACATAGTCGAAGTTATCCATATTCTATGTAGTTGGCCTTTAATTATCAACTAAAGGGGCGAAGCTATAAAGGGCCTGAAATACGACCGAGCGTAGTAATAGCTCAGAGCAGAAATCTCCAACAGGTTGTTCGTGATAGGTTTTGATGGTCCGCAGAAAATTGACGCATTATTTATATTTTTATGAAGATTCAGTTTAAAAAATGACGAGTAACAAGACCTATTATGGAATATGGATTATACCCTTTTTTTAATTTTAGCTACTACTTTTAGCGAAATTCCTATGTAGCGACTTCGTGGCTACTTTTGCAGGTGTATCTTTGTTGCGACATTTGAAAGTGAGAGTGGGCATCGAATACATGCTGCTGTTATCAATAAGATCGCGAACTGGAATTCTCTTTTCTTCTGAATTACTTATATACTATTGTAGTCGTTAATAATACAGTTGTTCTCCGTGTCAATAGGAAACTTGATGGATATTTATGAGAACCATCAGCATTCTTGTTTATAATTGCATAACTGGAAGTTTCCGTTTTTGTTTTGTCTAACTTTTGGTCGATGGAGCCATTACTGAGTAAGCGATGATTATTTTGCTTACAATAATTAAAAATTGGTGGCATAACACTTTTAGTTTATTGATAATGCTTTGCGTTTTCCGGTTTGTTCTTGCTTTTCGTGAAGTTTCTTTTTAGTGATATGGAAATGTGAAGATTTTTGTATTTTTGATAAAATTTTTCAATCTGAACGAAATATGTGTATCAGTGAGATATTAACAGTGTTTTAATTGTTACTCATAATCAGGGGCGTAGCCTGAATTTCCATAAAGGCATGCTGCTGAACGCCAAATGTTTCGAAAATTATATTAACAAATGAAAATTAAAATTACATGTATTGGAAAGTTGAATATTGTTTTTGAATATGTTGTCAAGCATTGTATAATATGAAAATAATCTAATGTATTTAATCATTATTGTAAATTATTCAGATTTAAGCTCTGATTTAAGGTTTTTTTAAAATTCATATTATTAGTGGTCCGCCAAATATAAAATTATATAGGTAGTGGACTGAGAAGTTCTAAGGGTTCACGACCGCTGGCTTAGAGAGAGTGTAGCCAAATGGCAAACGCGCGCTAGTCAGAATCTCTGGCTCGGCTCTCTAGTGGGAGTCAATAGAACTTCGACTTAAATACCGCTCTTACTCATTTACATTAACCCCGATTTTAAAAACACATTTTGGTGGGAAATTGTAAGCTCAAATTAGGAGAGAGAGGAAAGTAGCTTTAACTGAAGATAACTTTTAAAAACTTAAACTAAACCTTACAGGTTAATAGAAAAGTAGCTGATGAGTTATACTAGACCTTGTGAGAAAACAACCTTTACATGGAAAGGGAAATGCAATGATATTTGTTTAGTTCAGTTACAGTACAAGTTGAATAAAGGTGAAGACACTGTTAATTCACGAAGAGATTACGTGGTATTGTCTCACAACCCCACTTGTCTTAGAATCCCTGCATGAAGAGATACATCAAATAACATCGTAAGATATTGTTGTCGTTGTAGCTCAGAACATAATTACATAATTTGAGTTCTTTTAGTGACAATGAGTTGTAATACGTTCACTCATGCAATAAATAAAGGATAAAAAATTTGTATACAGTATGTTATTGCTTTTACAGTAACATTTATAAGCTACATATTTATCGGACACTATAGGTCAATCTACACGTCATCCATCTTCACCCAGTTTAAAAGCTTATTCAAATTATGTGAATAATCTTTAATATTATTATTAATGTGTCATTCAAATCAATGAAAAACATTAAAAATACACAACTGCATTTAAACTTAAAATTGTAATCTAATAATTGCTTCATGTCTTAATCGTTTTAGATTATCAAACTCATTAAAAATAATAATTATATTCATTAAAAAGAATAATCTATTCATTTATTTAATATGAGGAGTTTAACTTGACAAGAAAACTTTATATGTCTATAAACATTATCTGTTGGATGTACTATTAATTTAATTTACTTAAAATAGATATATTACTAAAATATAATAACATTTTAACAAATATTTAAAATAATATTTAGGGCATTGAATGTCTTTAAACTGCTTAATTTTTTGGCAAATAAAACATTCATTTAATCTGATAAATAACATAAGTTCTGATGATTGTCGATGTTCTGTTAGACGGTTACGCACGACAGCGCATGGAAGATAAATTTAAAATATTATGTTTTGAGCAATGGCAACATTTATGAACGGCTCGTTTCATATTTTTCCTGTCCTTCTTATTGCCGGTTCGCAAGACAGGATAGTGTCTAAGGATTGTATTTTGCTAGGACTGAAACCTAGATATCAAGTAGAAACAATATACCTTTTTTCGGTCTATATTAATAAGCCAGTTTTTCTTGCTCTGGAAAGAAAAGTTAACCATCGTAATAGCTGCAGTTCCAGATATCTGAAGTGAGCTCATTTAAGTTATATACATAAATATAGTTATTTTAAGCACTCTTGTGCGAAATAAATATATTTTTCCTTATAAATAATACATAAATTATAATTTAAATCTTTATTTTATATTAATCTTTATTTTATTTTAGGGCATTTAAAACGATGGTTTAATTCATAGAATTAATGCTACATTCAGGTGTTTAATTTGTTACTATGCGGATTTTACACAAGCATGCATTTTCAGCTAAACAAATATGCATTCAATGATCATTTTATACAATTTTTACATATGAGTGTATGACACTGAATTTTGGGAGAAGCATTAATACTTTGAACTCTAATTTTTAGGAACTTAGTTTTATATAGCTTTTAGTATCATTATACAAAGCGCTCCCCATTTATAGGTATACGTACTTACATGCAGGAAAGGAATTTTCAAACACTCATCGGCATGTTATGTGTTATGGTAGCAATTTTTCGATATCACAGAACTTGCTGATACAATAACATTAGATCAATACGTACATTTATTAGGTAGTATCCATGGAGGATTTATTGCAGTAACGAAAACGTCTATAGTAGTTAAACAACATAAATAAAAAATACCTGCTTTTAGATGTGCAGCATTTGAAAATCGCTAACGATATTGTAGCTGTCTAATATTCTTCCTAATTGATAATAAAGCAGTGCAATGTCACATGAGTTTTCCATCGAACAATCTAAAATTAATTATATTAAGGTACTAATCAGGTGAATTTGTGATGAAATATGGTATTCAATGCTTAATTTTAGTTCCAGAAACTATGCTAAGTCATTCTTGAATATACAGATGAGAATAAATGCATTTAAAAATTTTAGTTCTTAGAACATTTAACTTGAATCATCTATTTCTTCCAAATCTTGTTTTCTGTTAGTTTGGTGATAATGCGTATCATTTATGTTTGTATTTTTTAATTTGTCTCCAACCGTGAACTGTGTTAATTTCCGATAAAACGGTATTATATTACCATATTGAAAAAGTACCCACACAATTGATAAAACAACATTCTTTTGTGCATATTAATATTTAACTTGTTATTTATTTCTTATTATTGTTAATTTTAAACTGTATCATTTAAAACTTTCTACCCTTCACTTATTATTTTGATAAACGCTGTAAGAAAATAATTCTGTATACAGATTAAAAGAAGTCAGAAAACGCAAGAACGGCAAAAATAGCTAGAAGGTAACAAACAACAATTTTACGGAATAACAAACAAACAAAAAATGTTTATAACTCCCTTTTTTTCTACTTTTTATGAAATTCTCTTTTTTGCAGTTCATGTGATGCCTGTAACGTGTAAGTAATTAGAACGCTGATTGAGTTTTTCAAATCTGCGTCCCAACAATTCTTTTTCAACAGGCCTTTAAAAAACTACATAACTTCACTACAAATAGCCGATAATATAATTAAAATTTTTCCAGAGATTCGCTAATTAGTTCATAAAGTATACATTAAAAAGTGACTTAAAATGATTAAGATTTTAATCAGTATTAATAAAAAAATCCCTGCACCGAAAAAAATCTCGTAAAAATTTAAATCAACTTAAAAGAGACAGAAGTTAATTACAACATAGACTTCGTGTGTAGGAAAGTTTTTTGCAATAGGAATGTTAATTAACTAAACATTTAATTTAACTATGAACTCGGAAAAATTCCTTGGTGAATAATTCAAAACATGATCTGGAATGTTTCTGCAATTTATGTACTGAGCAAAGTTATAGCCATTATTTGCATATTAGCATTCGTACAAATTTCAGTTGTTCTATGCTAGAAGAAAATGCATCGCAAAAACTTACCTTTAAATAACTGGAGATTTTCTCTTCTGAATTCGTAATCTGCAAAAGAGAAATTAATAGTTAGATATAAAGAAAAATAGAAACATTTTAGTTCAGTTTATAACCGTACAAAGACTTTGAAATAAAAATTGTAATTTTAAAAATTATGCTTTGCGAACACGGTATTTAAAATCATTTGCAAATGGCTTATACGAATCTCTAAATTTGTTAATGGTAACTTTAAGCAAACTGTTCATGAGTAAAAAAATGGCGCCGTTAGTATTACTCTCAGGAGAACATAAAATTTACATTTATAACATTTCTTACTTTTCCCTTGACATTTAAGATAGGAAAACTGGTGTATTTAAAATACTTCAGACTTATTTCAAAATTCTCGATGTTTAAGGAATACTTAGGGTAGAATACTGAGCTTTTTAATTTATTTTGCAACTGGATTTTTATATGCTTAAATTCTTCACTAAATTAAGCATCTGTTTAAAAAAATTCTCTTCGAAGTTTACTTCTTTTTGGCACTTGATTACATTATTTGATGAAGATTTATGTTTTCTTTTAAGGGAAATTCTTGAAAGTTCTTTGTTCTTTAAACAGAGAAATCAAGTGTTTTTGAATTAATTGTAAACAAAAAGGAAATTAAAAGATGTTTCTCTATCTTTGTGGGGATACTTTTCTATGTTTAAGCAGATTTTTATCTGATTTAGCGTGAAATGTTACATAAAATTAACTTCAGACAACATGATAATGCAAGGAAAAAAGAAATAAGGAAGAATTATGAAATTTTGAGCTTTAGAAGTGGTAAGCAACAGCTTAAGATCTCAATCTAGTGCAAAGTACTTTTTTGATTATTTTGGTATACGTCGGTGGCACCACAAAAATTGCAAAAGTGTATTTCATTCTAGTTTTATCTTAATGCACTTCATAATTTTTTACTATTTCACCAAACGTCAAGAGAGTGATGTATAAAATGTCCCGAAATTTCCTTACAGGCTTAAGGATATGCAAAAAAAGTTAACATTTTACCAGCAATAACAACACAGACGCCTACACATTATATATATATATATATATATATATATATATATATATATATATATATATATATTTAATATATATATATATATATATATATATATATATATATATATTAAATAAAAGTTAAGTTTTGTTACATATATATATATATATATATATATGTAGCAAAACTTAACTTATACTTTAAGTTCGAGTAATACGAGTAATACTTAATAAGAGTTTTATACTTGTCTTTTTTCGTCAAATCATACACTGGATCTTTCATATTTTGACATTTTTTCACAAAAAGTACCTTAAAAAAATCTGATGTGGACACCACATGGCTTTCTTGTACGGCTTGTTAAATTACAGACATTTTTTGCTGCACTTCATTTATTTCCGCAAGTATCATTAGATGCATATTTCTCATTCAATTAATTCAGTTTTCAATTCTCGGCAAGGCAAAAATAAATAACACTCAAAACATATTCATTAAAAGTTGTAAAATATAGAAAAACGTAATAAAAAATGTACAATTAAAATCATAGTTTCTATGCAAAAACAAGTAATTCGACAACGGAAAAGAAGACAAAATTTTCGATGCGTAAAATGAAAAGGTAACTTTTCGTCCCACAGGGCAAAAAGACACTGACGCTACAGCACCAACTAACATAATTTACTATACTACTAAGCGCTTCAAATATAAACTCATAGCCGCCATGTTAGGCCTAGTGAAACTTACACTTTATATTGTTGATACTTCTACACTTATTGCATGCGGATTGACCAAAGTTATAAAAACCTTAATTGAAACATAAAAGCAGCATAACTGAATCATTTTTAAAGCAAAAAAATGCACAATTTACCAATTTATAAGTATGAAAACACAGCTCACCTAGCCAGATAAGAGGGTGGATATATATACATTTGCTGCACCTGATTGCAACAAAAAGGGAGGTGCACAGTCAAATGTTATAAAAGCCCAAAATACAAAATTTCAACGTTCTACGGGTAATGGTTTTTGTGTTATGCGAGATACATTTATACGTACGTTGTAACTTTGTACGTCGTTTCGTGAAGTCTGACGTACGTATCACGAAAAAAAAAAAAAAAAAAAAAAAAAAAAAAAAAAAAAAAACCCTTCTGAATCGATTTTAGAAAAAATGGTTCTTTACTCTATCCTTACGTACAGATGTCACTCAAAACACTAGTCTAAATGAATTAGAAAGAGGTCAAAATGGAAATTTTTGTTCATATATGATACTCGCAATAACGCGTGAATATAATACATCCTTTACTTCGTACCAGGAAGTAAACACGATATCACTTAAGTATAAGGTTAAAATATTCATTATGGAATTAAAATTTATAAAGAAAGTATAATAGTGTAACAGGTTATAGTCGTACATATGTGTTAATATACTTCTATAGATTCATTTTTGTTTAATACAATTCTAAGTCAGTTAAGCACACACCAACTCTAAATATTTATCACTGTGGTAGTTAATGTTACCAATGAATCTTATTTTTAGTGCTTGATTTTTTTCAAGTTATTTCTTATTTCGTATTTCAGGATTTTTCTAAAATCTCAGATGAAATCAAATGCTGTAATTTTATTCGCTCAGACGATTTAAGAGATGTTATATTCCAACAATTTGTGGAAGCTTCGGTTTGTTTGTAATTTCCTTTTTATTTCTATAAATTGCCAAATTTTTCTTCAATATTCATGTGGATCATTTTGTCCGCATTGAATCAATAAATCTATAGACTTCTATAATCGTTTGTGGGCACACTACGGCCCACTAAATTGGAACTTCTCTAGCAAGCATACTCAATCCTTCCTCCATGAACCACATGTGATCCAGGAATCTCCGATTTGTTATCCAAGATCTCAAAGGCGCATTTTAAAACTTCTTTCATCGTAAATTGCTCTTTGTTATTTAACTTAAAAAAACATCAGAAAAGACTGTTATTAAAAACTGGATTAATCTTTATAAGAATTTGACTGACTGGCACTTATTTTCGAGGATAAATGAATGAATTTAGGAATGTAAAATTCGAGAAGCAGCATTATTTATGTATCATAAGTATTCATTAAAACAATTTTCGGAAATTTAAAGACAAAAAGTGCCTTAGGTTTCAAAATGTACCCATGTCTCGAGAGTAGTCACATTTGGAGAAATAAAAACTCACACGTAAATTCATCAATGAAAACAAACAAACATGCTATATTAGTTGTGAAAATCCTACCATTTAAGAAATTTGAATCCTTCGGCACCACCCTAGAACTGAAAACTGCTCTAAAACTGCAAAAAATGCTTTCTGTATGAAATTTAGCTGTCAGTCTTTCAAATTATTTTGTTACCTCTCAAAGTTCACAGCAAAAGATATATGTCGACAACAGAGCTAATCGCTACATTACAGGTCATGACCCATTCTAAGCTTTTTTCACAAACGTTGCCTAAGTAATACGGGTCCATGCATCTACGGTGGCAAGGGAACACCCTAACATTAACTGAGGAGCTGTGTATATATAAAAAGACTCAGACTGGCCAATATAAAGGATAGAATTCATCAAACGAAAGGCACTACACACTGATCATGGCAATCCTGGGCGTTCTGGCAGCACACGGTCTACACGGTCTTATTATAAGTGCTATTATATAGATTCTCCGAAGATAACCGAACCCAAAACAAGTGAAGAGCACATGGACTGTAAGATAATATTATACTGCAGAGTTTGACTCACTTTGATAACATACAAAGAGTTAACTCTATGTAGACGTTAAGCGACTTATCTCCAAGTGTAACATAAACTTAGGAAAAGTTTAGGAACTTTATTTAAAACTAAATAATATAAACAGAATGCATTCCTGGCGCTTACAAAATCCCTCGCGTTATTGGTAGCAATTTAACGTGAAATTGCCTGAGAAGCAATTTAACGCGCAGTTGACTTAGAAACTCACTGCTTTGATTCAGATATCGGCAATCATAATGCACGGCCGAAGACAAGAACTCTTATCTATGTAATAAACCAGTAACGTGGCCTTAAAGAAGCAGAATGCGCTCTAATGTAATAATCTCAAAACCTCTCTTTAAATGCAGCCAAATCATTTGCTTGCTGACAGAAAAAATGGAAAGAGAGACTGCACAGTACAGATTCAAAACATACACCTGGTTATTCACATTAAAGAAACCTCGCAACACAAATATATTAAAGACGAAATTCTGTTTATATGGGGTTCCATCTTCTCTATAAGTACTACTAGAAATATCTCCCGTCAAAGACTAGACTTAGTTAACCCGATAAACACGTTCAGTAATTTATTGTAACTCATCCCGTTGGATGTGGATAATAGCGTTGCGTATTTCTATTCTAATATACCAAGAGTTCGTGGATTTTGGTACCACGTTTTCCACAAATAAAATTAACAATTGGATAGATTAGATGATCGTGGAGGCCACAGATCCTTTAAAACGGTCTTATTATGTATGAACATTGAGTGCACTGTTTCCAAAAAGGTGCTGTCACACGTTCATGCAATCGCACGCATGTTCAATTTTCAGTTTTTCCTCTGCCATATCAAGCTCGAATTCCATATATAATTCCCCTTTTATGCAGTTAATATACATCACACAAACTATCTCTCTTATACATTCATTAACAAACTGCAGCTCAGAGTGAAAAACAAAATAAGAGGATTCCAGCATAGGGCATTTTGGAACAGGTATGAGCTAGGCTTATAATGAATAACCATTAAAGTACGTACTAAAAGTATGTTTTAATGTGTGACAGCAACAATTAATATGCTTTTCTAAAATAGTTAAATCAGAGTTATAAAACTTGAGTTCACTGGATTAAATTTATTTCATTAATTAAGCAGAATATTTATGAACTATTCCAAAGCAAACCTAATAGCGGCCAATGTTACATTTAGTAACCGAGAAAATATAGATTCCGTTCACTTCAAAATATGATGATTTAGATGATGATGCATAACGATATGTAGTCGTCAAAGCCGACCGAACATTTCTTTATTGTTGGCATACCGAGCCACAGCTAAATTGACGCTATAGGAGCTCATTAGTTAATAAAATTTAACATTTTTAGTATCTGGAGAAGGAAAGTCTAACAGTTGAAAATAAACTGACAGGCAAAAGAATTGGAGAAGGGAATTCGTAGTTTGTAAATGAAAATTTGGTAAACTTATACTACTACTATTTCGGTTCCAGTTTGCATATATTAATATTATGATTGACTGAAGTGTAATGTCGTTATGTTAGAGCCTGTATCGTTATGTTAGAATATTAAGACATGGATTAATTTTGAAATATCACAGTTTAGAGAGATTTACTATAAGCAATTTTTATTTTTACGGCATAGAAAAGAAATAACCAAATTAAAATCCCGACTTAAGAGACAATAGCAAATTAATCTTAGAAATACAAATTAATGTTTTATTTTGGCATTTTTTATCGTGTATGTGTGTGGGTATAAATATTTGTGTGAATATGTTAAGTCAAAATTCTAACTTTAAATTGCAATAGGCTTTTAATTCTTCATTTTAATTTGGACATTTCCTCCTTTCATCCTTTACACGACACGGTTCACCCAAAACCAAGAAGAAAATCCCTTTGAACTATTTAATGCAAAAACATTTATGCGAATAATCTACGACTGAGCAAAACCATATGGAACCACGGACTGTCAGTCACTGGTTAATAAACATTCACTGTAATTTCTTTAAAACTCGGCCTTTCCAATTATGGATATAACTCTTTAAATGCATATAATAGAATAAAAAACTTTGTTTTACATTCTGAGAATACATTGCTGACAGAAATGAAGTAAACTTACATCTGAAACGATTGTAGAGTGCTTTTTTATTGATGGGTTATGCCAATTAAAACCAGTGCCACATTTTTGCTTTCCTATTCGCTTCTGCTTTCTTCAAAAATGTAATAAAATCTGCAACAGGCGGGTTCACTTAGTGGATCACTTTTTCTTTTCTTCACATATAATGTGATACAAAGAAAGGAATATTATCAATAAAAAGGAATATTAACAATTTGGCCATGTCAGTAACTTTTTCGTTACGCATCTACACCAATATATCCAAAATATTTCATACACACATAAATATGTTTAATAATATTATTAACAAAACATTTTGGTATCTATTTAGCACTATAATGCGAAATATAAACATGTATCAAGTTGTTCAATAATATTATTAAAAAACCGCTTTTGTATCTAATTAGTTCTATAAAGAGAAACATAAAGATGTTCAATAATAATTATTAACAACCCATTTTTGTATCTAATTAGTGCTTTAATAAGAAATAATAAATACGTCATTTGAAAATCATTGAACATATAATTTCAAAGTAAATTTTCCTTTCCCTCTCACTCGAATTATAAAATCCTTGTGTTTTGATATATAAACACTAGACAACCGTATTTAAGCACATCTCCGTAAAAAAAAAATGTTTTACATTATTCTTTTTTAATAACTGTCCTTAACAAACGACAGAAATTAGACTCTAAACACTGATGTTTATATTATTTAAAAATGTAAAGATCTGTTTATGACTGAGTTATTTTTCACGCTTGAATTGTAACAACGGTTTTATGATAATTCTCCTTTCGGTGTGAAAAGCTCTTAATTGGTTTCGTAAGTAAAAATTTCAACGACGAACTTTTTCCGAGTAATGGTGATCAAAATCATTCTCAGCGCACATATGTATAGGAAAGATGAACTTTTAATTCATAATGCTTCTTTAAATGTTTCACTTAATTAGAAGACTTTTAAAAAGAAAAAGAGAAGCTGAGCTGATGCTGTAACTGAAAAAGCTGATGCTTGTAACTGAGATTTTCGCAAGACACTGATTGTTGTAAATGCTTTTTTTCGTGGTTAAACCGTTTTATGACGTTTCAAGTTAATGAGATTTATAGATAAGCATTTATTCAATAAGTGTGACTAGTTAGTTTCATACATAATAAAATTAGTGTTACCGAGCTTACTATGTTAAAAACATGAACAACTCGGAGTTTCATTTCCGTTCATGCATCTTTCATTTCCATGAAACGCAGCTCAGTTTGCAAGTATACTTATGAATATACTTACATCTTTAAACAAAGTGAACCAGAGATTTATATCTAACAACGGACACAAATTATATGAAGAGTAATAAGGAAAAATATGTGTATGTGCTACTATTCTATGAAATTTGTAGGGTTATTATTATTTTAATTAACCAGTTTCATAATTTCACCTTTATTATCAGTTCTTTTTTTCCGTTTCTTCACCAGAATTTGAATAAATTAGAGGATACTTAAGTCGAGTGCTTTGGATTGTAAAACAAAGCGTGTTCTGCCTCTTCAAGCCGCTAGATTCGAAGCTCTGATAAGATTGTCGTTCTTCGATTATACTTTATTGCTGCCGATATTTAAATTCTTTTGCCGGTGAGAAGTTTTAAAACAACTTCTTGAAATTAACAGTGTATCTTTGACTTCTTGAAATTAACTATGTAATCTTTGACCTTCTTGAAATTAACTATGTAATCTACTAAGCTTAACTTTTGAAACTGACTGTTATATGAAGTTACATCGCAACAAGTGGTAACTGAATATTGTCATGCAAGAAACGTGCATTTATGTTCAAGTTCTGGTTTAATAGGAAAGGTTTCTCAAACGTTTTCAAGACTCTGTTGTAATTTCCGACCACCAATAATTCGCTCTACATCTGTTAGGTGTTTGATAATACTAGTTTATGCTGCCTAAGCAAAGTCGAACTCTTGTAGAGTAACGCAAAATACCGGAACTCAAAATGTTAAAAAATCTATAAACATTTCAAAGATTACTAATGATAAGTTTATTGGACACAGATACAATATTTTCATATGTTATTCAAGTTGTATTAAGTTTAACACTTAAATGCATTTGTGTACATGTTGTCTGCTGTCACGCGAGTGTAAAATTTATTTATATATAGATTAAACATATCAGTGATTGAAGAACATCAAAATGGAGAAGGCTTTCGACATTAGCCTTCGACATATACCTTCCTTTCTGAAAAAGCTAGAGTACAAGGAGTATATTACAATTACAATGACGTTTGACTACTATATTCTAAGGGTATAAATAGATAAAGAAATTCTAAGGTTTACATACAGCTTAAAATAATTTTCTGTATGTTCATTTTCTAATGAAACGTTTTTTAGTACTTCAAATCCCCAAAGATTTACTATTTTCTATCGTTAAAATCCCAGATAAGAGAACAAAATTTATTGTTCCTCCCTTAATGGACTCAAGCTTCACGCTCGTAAATTCCAGAGGACTTTCGCATTTAACAGTTAAACGTTTAGGCAATTAAGGTAAATTGACAATCACTAAATAATATAAAGATTTCAGAAGCAAGAATATTCAACTCAATGAGATTTGTAAGTATACAGAGGAAAGGCTGCTAGCATCTTCACCGATGCGTGGTTCCGAGGGTTAATTATATTTAGACATTTCTTGTTTATAAAACGTTTCCATAAAAAATAAAATTGCTCTTACAGGTATAATATTTCAGAGTGACTTCTAGAGATTATTGGTTTTTTTTTTTTTTTTTTTGTTTGTTTGTTTGTTTTTCTTTTCTTTCAGCTAGACTAAAGTGAACAGAAGAAATTTCAGGACTGAAAGGCATGTTAATCATATGCAAGTGATTGAAAACTAGAAACAAAAATTCAAACTTACTTCCCTCATTTAGTATAGACTATAATAGCCATACACAAAAACACATGATCTTCTATCTCTTAGCATTATTTCAATGAAATCATTAATCCCTGTATACAGAATGTTTTGTCATTATGCTAGTAACTGAATACATAATTAAGAGTGACAGCAGGGTTCCTTTTGCAATAGCTGACTAATGATGTTCCACGTGTGCTCGATGGAAGATAAGTCCAGAGAAGTGTCAAGCATCTGTTGTATCTCAAATCCATGCAGCTGTTCGCGCAATATTCAGCTTAATGCTATTGTGTTGGAAAATGGTACTTTTGCAGGGATTTTGTAGGAATAGCAGAACAATTAAATCAATGTACCGCTGAGTTGTCAGGAAGAAAGCTTAGATAAGTCAATTTACTTTAAGCTTCTTAACCTAATTCTATCATTCGAAGAGTATGAACAGTATGATGTTATCTTATGACGGACTACTATGGTTTGGCTCCATGGGTCTAACTGCAAATCTCCGACAATCATAGCTTCATAATGGAAGTGTAACTGAAGGCTAAAAGAATAATTCTGCATTCTAGCCTCTAATGCCGTCTGGATGTACATCATGACAGCCTTTGAAATAAGGCAGATCGCAATACATACCGCTTATTGCCTCGTTCGTAGTTAAAGATATGCAATTTTCTTATGCTGATTTTTGTAGAGATTGCTAAAGTACTTGAACTTAGTAGATCCCTGTTATTGTTAAGTACTTGACAATTAAGTTCATTCTCAACAAAATAAGGATCTATGCGCATTTTTTTTAATCAGTGACCCCTCCGAGCAGAAGTTTCCTTTTTATCACTATTTACTTCCATCTCAATTCATCGCTTACTAAGACTGGGCCACAGAACACCGAACAATGCTAATAGTTTAGTCTAAACACTTAACACAGAAGGGATGAGTATTAGGATTGTGTCCCTTTCTGTTTATGACAGGCAATGATACATCGTATGTGGACGAACTCAAAGCATCATACTGTAATCTACAAAATTTTGTCTAATTTCTAAAGTTTCATGTGGCTGGAAATCCTTGAGGCAGATGAGGCTTTATACTATTTAGCCCCTCTCACACATCCCTGATTGTAGTTGAGGTTTAAAAATTTGATCAGTTACTCGTCTTAGCTATACAGTCCTCGCTGTTTACATAACATCATAGCACTTCCATCTTAGTGTTATATTTTCAATATTCAATAGTGGATTTTGTTTTGAACAGCCAATTACGACGTTTGCGTCAGAATGTTATGAATCAAAGATTTAAAAATTAACTAATGTTATAAAATACGCTAAAAATACGAAAATTAGACCCAAATTACGCAAGATTTTCATTAATGTTTTATAAGACGAGTAAGAATATGAGTGACGTCCTAGCAAGATTTTGGACAAACAATTGTCAGCAAGGTTATGAACAGAGAATCCAGAGAAGAACTGACTCCTGAACTGATGGAAAAGAACGGAACTTATATCCTAGAAGATTTTGTTTGTATCATAGTTTTCTTAGATATCCTAGTTTTGATTTGCTACAAGACATTTCCTTCATTTATTGCGTAAAGGTAGGCTCAGCTAAATCACGCTTACATAAACGGTGTGTACTTTTTTGCAGGTCTGTAACCACAATGCAATAAATCCGCTCGTATTCATCAATTCTTTCCCGTGTTATGTTGATAATTAAAATAGAATAAATTTCGAGGTTCAGACTTGGTGCGTGAAGGTGCAGTTGCCCCTCGCTCCCTATTTTTTGACTTCGCTGATTTTTTTTGCGTTTTAGTCTATGTATTATATGTTTGATCAGATAGCCTGGCTCAGAAAAGTAGGCGGCCAGTGTAACTCTGATTCAAAATCCAGTTACGACCACGTGCAGTGCTAATAAGGACCACGTGTATCTGAGACTCCTTTGCCGATGCTTTATTTTTCCCCCCTTTCTAGTAATTTCGTTCTTCTGATGAGGAGCGACCTTTAGCTGTCCTCGAAATCGATTGAGTGCTTTAATATATGTACGCTAAATACAAGGTTGTTAATGAGATTTTGAATGTTGCTAATTGTTTGAATTTTCGGTTGAGAAAGAATTTAAGTTAATTATGTTTTCTTATTTAAGAAAAATCAGAATTTTATTTTATTTAATTCCATGGATTATTAATATTTTGTTATGTAAATTCTTATATTTTGGGGAAAAACAATGCTTCAATAATATATTCTTTTTATTTAAACTTAAACAAGAAAACTTCGTTTCCTTATGAAAAGATTCACAGGCTATGAGTCATTTAGAACATTCTAGAAAGAAATTTCCTTGTTTCGGTTGCCATGCGTGAAGTGGGTACAATATAAAATTTAGGAGGTTAAAGTTTCACCTACGACAAAAGGTCACTGGTTTTGACGATCAAAGTGTCAAGTTTGGCTCCGGGATTTGACTAATTGCGTGTGCGCAGTTGGGCTGTTTTGTCCTTTTGGGTGAAAAAATGGAAATTTGGTCTGTATAAGAGGGGCGAAATTCTAGTTTTTGTGAGAAGTGAAAGACGATTTTTGAGTATAGGTCACTTTGTGCTGTGGTTTTTCGGTCAGGTTGTTTCTTCTTTCATTTATTAAGACGGGGAGCGTCAATTGTACTTCCTGACCGTGCGTTCCACTGGAAGTTCGGGAAATAGCAGTTGTGAGGCAATAAACGGAAATAACGGACGAAATCTTAAAAGTATCTAAACACTTTGGTCTTCATGACTATGGACGGCTGACTAATTTGCCTTGTCATGATGAAGGGACATTTGGAGACTTCCTAGAAGTTTTGTTTTTTCCTTTGGAAGAGTTTCTGTTTTCTTGAAACGACTTGCAGTTAGAAGCAGTAAGACTTAAGTTTCCTTTCAGTAGATTGGAGTCGTTGTGCGCCTGAAAAGATAATGGCCTATTATACCTCGACGATTTGCGTACGGATTATATTTCCAAGAATGCAAGCCTTAAAGTTGTAGCAGCTAACGGCCGCTAGATATTGTAGCTGAGTTACCTCGACTGTTCTTCGATGTCATGGCGGCGTGTTCGAGGAGAAAAGAGGACCTGGTCAACTTCCATGTTCTACTTCTGCTTTTGCTGAGTCCACGTGATGCAAAATTAACCCTAGCTTAGAGTTGTAAGGATGGTTCTTAGAAAAACAGTCCCATTTCCACTTTAAGTTTGCTATCTGCAAGATAAGTCATTTTTCTCTTTTCAGGGAATAGAAGAAAGTATTAATTACCTAGTACTTATAATTGACTTTGAATAAACTGCAATTTAAAAAATTTAATCAGCAAGAGACTTTAATTGATTCAGCTAGAAATTACGTATTTGGACTTGAATCTTTTCACTGAGAGGAAGTTATTAAGCCGAAAGCTCCCTGCAGTGTAAAGCCATTAAGAATGCCAACCTTTTTGAAATTATTGCTTGTCCTAAGGTTTAAATACTTACTAAAAATGTATTTCCCTTTTTATCCAATTGCCTTACTACAATTATGATAAATAAAAAAGAGTTATGGTTTATGATAATTTTTGGTGCCAAAAATTAAATATAGAAATATGGAACTTATATGTAATTGTGAAAACAGCTAATAATAACCTGAGTCTTAACAAACTTATTAATTTGAAATTCATATTATGTTTTTTTTTTTTTTTTTTTTTTTTTTTTTTTTTTTTTTGTGTGTGTGTGTGTGTGTATTGCATTTATCATTTATCCGATATTTCCTGAGCGCGGTCCCTGTAAGGGTATACTCACAAAGCAAAGCTTCCTTAATAATTATGATAACAAAAAAAAAAAATGCTTAATTGGCTAGCACTTATATTTTTATGTTACTTAGGATTTTGTTCGTTCTAGTTTAAATTTCAATTAGTTATTTAAATGTTGTTACGGATTTACCAGTTAATACTGCTGGATCGCAAAAAACCACCAATATTACACCCGAACACCGTTGTAAAGAGTTTGTATGTTCAAGTTTCTCTTAAACGCGAATATGCTCAAAAATAACTGGGCTCGTTTTCTTTTTTAAAGCCTCCATTTTGAATTGGAAATCCAAATATAAACTTATATCTGACTTTAAAATGTCAAGAAAGATGTAATCTTAGAAATCTAACCTTACAAATTGTTAAAATTACAAAATTTTGATTTCCCACTGTACACTTTCGAATAATAAAGGTCTCGGGTATTAGAAATCGGTTTTTATTTTCCATATGTTTTGATTTTTATACTTATCATTCACTTTTGGCCAAAGTTGATAACGCGATTTTCTCTTATGAGTATTATGAATACTACATGTTCTAAGAGAAGTTAAGATTAAATGTCAAATCAGTGAAAGGTAACGACGTTAATTGGTAAAAATTTCGCAACAGTATGATGCACTTTATGACAAGATTTTTAAACGTTAGAAATTACATTGTGAAATGCATGTATAAAAATTACGCATGATATTAGCATCAAGCCATGCAATCCCTTGTACGTCAACAAATTAGTGTAGATTTTGTGAATCAAAATTTAAGTCCGACACTTCTGCAAAATAAAATTTCTTTTTAAATGGTATATTGCTTAATTAAAACCTTTTGTCTAACCTCTGTCTGGCAAAATTATTGTAACCCTAGTTTAAATACAAACGCATTGGAAAAAATAACTCTAAAATTATATTTACACATACACAAATTACGGAAGTCCAAATCGCTAGTTAGTAGGAATTATTTAGAACATTTTCAGCAAGGAGTCAATAAATAATGTTACACATTTATGCCTATTCTTTGTTAATCCTAATCATAACGAATGCATAAATTCTCAAATGTCATTAACGTGTTTTTTCTCAACATGATAAGTAAAGAAATTCAAACAACTATTAAGTTTTACCAAACAGCTTTTACTATATAAATATTAGAAATAAAAATTTTAAAAATTCAAAAAACATTTGGACAGTTGGTGGGAGAACACGAAACCATCATTCTACAAAGAGGTTTTTAGGTGTCATTCGTCCCCGCACATCTAGTATTAGAAGATATACTCAATTTACGTAATTATTGCATTATTTCAGGTACTTACTACTACGTTACTTTGTAGCATAACATACTCCTAAAATCGTACACATTGCAAATACACGTTACAGAATTATACTAGTGTATATTGCATACATAATTATACTAGTGCATATTGCATACAGAATTATACTAGTGTATATTGCATACCACCCAGATACAGTTGTAACACAGAAAGTTGAACTTCTAGAAACAAATGAGTGAATTTAAATTCTTACTCAAAGCACGGTTCTTATTAACAACCAAATATGATGCGGACATCACATGACTTCCTAGTACACCCTATTAAATTAGACGCACTTTTTCCTGCATTTCATTTAAACTTATTTCCTCGAATTGCATTAGAGATATATTTCTCATTTCATTATTTCAGTACTCACTTCGCGGCAAGGTAAAAATACATAAAACCTCAGAATACCTTCATTAAAAATTGAAAAACATAGAAAAACGTAAAACACCAAATACAGTTATACCAATTATAAAAGTACAAATAGAATTACGGTTTCTACGGAAAAACAAGCAGTTCGTCCAGCGGGTAAGAAGTCAGATTTTTCAATGCATAGAACTAAAGTTTACTTTTGGTCCCACTCGGCAAAAAGACACTAAAGGTGCAGAAACACACTTACAGTCATTATTCTGCTATGTTTCAAATGTAAAAAAATATGCCTGCAACTGAACAACTTTTAAATTATTGATAGTTCTACAACTATTGCATCCAGATTAAATAAAAGCCTAAAGACACTAACATAAGAATAACAAAATTTAATAATTTTTAAAGAAAAAATGCACAATTTAGAGCACATATAAGAATAAAAAACTGATCTCGATCGAGATCAGTTTTATATATATTGTATATACATATATACGTAAAGTTCCCAAATGAAATAGAAAATAAAAGAGGTTATAGTGAATTAAGTTTAGAAGTTTGCTTTCATATATATATATATATATATATATATATATATACATATATATAAATTTTTGGGACATACATATATGTATGTCCCAAAAAGGGAGGGGCACCACTACATATTATAGTAGTGCTGCATACAAAATTTTAACATTCTGAGGCTACTCATTCTTGAGTTATGCGAGATGCATACATAGGTTTTTACGTACAGACGTCACGAAAAAAATCTGTTCTGAATCCATTTTGCCACCCGTTTTGGTAAAAAGAGTCCTTTATTTTGTTCTTATGTAGAAATGTCGGGCAAAAACATCGCTAAATTGCATCGATAGCTGCCAAACAATTATTTTCCTTGTATAGTGTGCTGCCGCCTTGCTAACATTCGTCATACTCTGCTTGCCATTTGATTTGTGTCTTGCGTTTCAGTTGTATTTTCAAGTATAACCGTAGACAAAGTGCAGGTTGTGAATAAATGAATATTTCTTGATGTTGCTTCCTTGACTAATCTGTCAAGAATTTCGTTTCCACTCAATCCAGCATGCGTTTTTCCCTGCAGAGCTTGATGTTGTGATATTGATGCCTCCGCAAGTCTCTGAATTCGCATATTTATATGGGATGCGTGATGATGGTTGAGTACGTAAAGAAGTACCAACATGTTGTCCATGTGGATAGTGATATCTTGTGCGTTGTGCTGAGAGATGTGCAAGATAGCTCTGGAAATAGCTACTGCTTCTGCCTGAAACACGGTGTTATTATCTCTCAGTCGCTGCTTCCATTGGTGTAAGTTTTCTTCTCCATGAATATTCGATAACAGATATAGTAGTGAAAATCTAACGCAATTCAACGTTCAGTGGGACAGCCTTGAACTGATAATGTAGAATTAGGTTCCAAGAATTGCCAAACGCTAAAATTATAGCTTTGTTGATGATGTTACCTAAATCGAAGTGCTATCTTTTTGGGCTTTAATCACAGCAAACATTGAGAACGATACTACTTTACTTAATGAACTACCTGATCAATATTATGAACTTTAAATAGGTATTACTCGCACCACAGACAAAACCAAATATCGTATGAGAGTAAAATAGGTACCTATTTAATAGAGTGTCTTTTCTTTTGGTGATTTTTCTTTTCATGGTGCTGTTTTTGCTTCCGATTTCAGATCATTCTGCGTTTCTGGCAGTTCCATCGAATACGGAAATAGAACAAAGTTGGTGCGAGTTTAAATCTGCTATTATTCCATTTGTTCTTTAAACTTAGTAAAGAAAAGATTATCTTCAAAAAGATTGCACATTTTCTTTGTGTTTTACTTTATTTTGATTTCATTTACTTCAACAGTGTGCCTTCTGTTCTGCATGTTGTAAGAAAATGTAATCCCCAGAATTTGTATGCATAGTTTCTGATGGTAGGCCTACTTTGGGAAATGATAGGCTATGAAAGGTAAGAAATCAGTTTTTATATGTGTTATCAACGTCTTCAGAATGATAAGAAAAGGAAACAGCGGTACTATATGTTTGTAAAGGGAAGTTATAAGAAAACGTAAAATCGAGAATTTTTTATCCCATACTTTTATGTCTGATAACCAAAATTCTTATGAGTATCGTTTATAGAGTATACAGATAATAAGTATGCTTTATTTCTAACCAAACTAATTTTATTTCTAATTAAAGTGTTTTCAAATTTAAACAAGAATATTAATTTATACCTTTCTTATACGGCTGGATGACCCAAATATCTGTGATTGTGATTCAGCTTCTATTTTTATTAGTAAAATAATTTTCTATTCTTTAAAATGCTCACCTGACCCATTTAGCAAATTTCTGCATATTTTAAATATTAATTCTTATCCTGGGAGCTATTTCATACATCCTGTAGACAAGCTTCCTGCAAAATACGAGTCGATCTTTTCTCTTGCCAGGAAAAAATTCACCAGAAGGGGACTATAATACCACTGTATCAAACTTAGACCTCGATAAATAGCCTCATCCTGGCTGTTTACTGCTCGAAATCGAAAACTTATGTCCTTGAAAATTAAGAAGTAATCACGTTAAAAATCATCGAAATCAGACACCAGCTCCAGAATGTAGCAAAGTATCCCAAACTGTCTTTTTAATTTTACCAGTAGTTAGGTAGTGCTTTATTTTGAGAACGACGAAGCTACAATTTTGACATAATGTCATTTAAAATTAGTAAAGTGTCAGCACTTTTGCTTACAGATCTATTGTCATACACAAAGTAAAAGAATTTAAGGGAAATATACCTTAAACATCTATAAACTATACAAACTTTTCTCGAAAACACAAAAAGGAATTTATTAACGTTTAAATTTCGAGAATAAACAATGTAAAATGAATTAGAAATTTTTAAGTTGATTTTTTTTACTTATGCGTGTCGGATTAAAGAATAAAAGTCAGTTATGGTATTCGAGAATACATTAAGTGTATTTTAGTAACTTTTTCATATATTCATATCGTTTTTGTCTGACGCAGCTTGCATTATTAACGGACTATATGATGATCTGAGTGATTTCTTCATCCATTCGCTTCGTCTTGCGTGGCTTGTTATCATATTCGGATCCCTTTAATATAAGCATCAGAATAAATCTGTGTATGTTGCTAAAGCTTTCATTAGATCGACTTTAGAAATATACAGAGGTCTTCTTAAAAAATCTTCAAAGTTGCTAAAGTTATATAGTATTTCTCCCTCCTTTCCACAAGCTTTCGTGATGTAATTGGCAGCATACTGGACGCGTATTCGAGATGACCAGGGTTCGAGTGACGGCGTTACTTATATTTCATGTCTCCTACTTTAAAAAAAACTGAAGTCTCTACATAATAATAATACACTTCCTTCGATAGAACGTGTTAACAAAGACAACACTTGCAAAGCGTCTTGTAAAATTGTTTTCCTGCTGTATAATCTGCAAGCAATGCGTTTGAATGCGTTGTGTTTAAGAGAAGTGAATTTCTTTCAGTATAGATGCCATAATTAAGCATAAGTGCATTCGCAAAACAGACGTTGTTCTCAGCTTCAGTGATTGAAACCCACTGAATAAAAGAATGAGGTTGAATAAGCGAAACTAATGTAATGTAGGTTAATGAAGAAAATAATGATTATAAGATGTGAAACTAAAATAGGAAAAGTGGACACAAAAACATTCATTAAAAAAAATCAAACAAATAAAAAACAAACAAAAAAATATTATAAGAAATTAAAAGAACATCTGAGGTTATTATTTTAAACTAACCATTTATTATGATTTAGATCTTGAGCTTCTTTTTTCAGTTTCTTCATCAGAATATAAATTGAGATAGAGAGTTTTTAACCTAAAGTGTTTGGACTGCAAGAGAAATCGTGTTTCTACCTCTCGTGGTCCAGCTACGTAATTCCTGCCAGCTATAATATGTTTGTAATTATTCGGCATTCGGTTTTGCTGTCGACATTTACATTTGATACGCCAGTTCATGGGTAGCTTAGGCTTAAATTAATCTTTATGACTATTAGCCTTCGTGTTAAATTTGACTTAGACTTATTTTAGTTATACCACCACAAGTAACTGCTGATAATGGTAGCGCAACAGTCAACTGTATTTATACCGCCGCCCGTGAACCCAATCACACTCGGGGACTAGTACAAAGTACCAGTTGAAGTCACACAAAAGATGACTTTAAACACGAATGCCGGACCCGGAGTTCCACACGTCCGAGACACCAACAAATTTTAGGCTCCTTCTTTTCCCACCGCTAAACACGGGCCAGTCACAACCACCGTCCCTACCATACCGAGACCACAGTGGGATGGGCATAAGAACTTGGAGCTATGACTGGCCGTTCATAAAGGCTACCTGCCAGCACTACACGGGATGCCCTTCTCCTTAGGCTTTACATGGAATACTAAAGAAAGCAGTGACTGGACACTAAATGGCCTAATTTGGCTACCAATACCCTGGTGGATGAGGACTTACATCTCCTGGCCCATAAAGAGTGAATATAAGATCCACCCCATGGACCATCGGGAACCGCAAAGTTCATAAATTGTATACCCCCTTGGACGAGACTGCCTAGGTACAGATTATAACCAGGGCTTCGCAGAGTACTCTACGTCGACCCCCGGGGGCGGATGGTAGCACAAGAAGTGCGTCTATGTTCAAGTTCTGCTTTGAATGAAGAAAGCTGATTTAATCATTGCAAGACGTTGTAGTTAGTTTCAGACACAGCAATAATTCTTTTAATGTCTGTTAGTTTGGAGTTAGATTATGCTTGAAGAGCAAGCTAAACTCTATAAAACGAAAGTAGCAATTAAAGGTTAAGTAAGATAAGAAAATCTGAAAGAATTTCTCTCACCGTTACATGTAACTGATTTGCAGGTTCTTTGCCAGCACCTATTTAAAGAATTTTTAACGAGTTTGGATAGTCTATGTTCGGGTAAATGAAGGTTCTGTAGTACAGATAACTTTTATTTGCATAACGAAAAGTAGTTGCTCAGTTTACTCTAATTAACATATTTGATGCAAGTTATTTTTGTATACATTTTCCAAATGTACTAGTGAATATTCTCATTATAAACTGAAGCTGATTTCGATTTCCAAATCAGTTGAATGGTTTACACTGCACAGATAAAATACAAATCTAAGACACTTTCAGGATTTTAAACTAGAATCTAAGAAACAATCGATTGAGGATTCTTCATTTTCTTTACGGGCTTCTAAAATTGCTAAGATTTAGCATTTATGTTTTTGTTTAATATTTAAGTATGTAAAAGAGGAACTATTTTCATAGTAAGACTTATTTTAAATGGAAGAAATATTTGAAGCTGCAGTTTCTTAAGACTGAAAGACGTACATATTACCTTACAAGAGTTTAAAATCCAAAAGCATTTCAATGATTATTTATTTCCTAACTGAAATTTTCATATTTCAGCTAGTTTTTGTGATTTTTTTTTCTTTTTCATAAAATTGGTATCTAATATCTCAACAAAACTTTGACTGAAATGAAATTTTGATATCACATAATTAAACTGTGCAATCATAATTATATCATATTTAGTATTATAAGGACATTTTACTGTTAGTTTTTTAATCAGAAAGAAAGGAAATTTTATAGAGATAGAACACATATTTGAATAATTAAAATAGTAGTTTTTAGATTGTAAATATTGCTCTAAGTTGGAAAATAAGTTTAATTATGTGCTTCTTGGCTGATATGTTATGCTTTTTCAGTCTTTAGCATCAGTTTGCATTTTGAAAGTCCACTTAAAAGTACGTTTCTTGGCAGCGAGCAGTTTGAATAACGATATTTACAGTAATGAGGTTTAGTCATGTAGTGGTCATGTAGTGTGAGGTTTAGTCATGTAGTAATAAAAAATTATATATTAAACCAAATAAGAAGAAGGAATCCCAAGTTAAAGTAATTTTTAAAGCTTTGATATGTACAAGGAAGTAATTTCGATAATATATTAAACAATGAGCACATTTTATTAAACATTACTCTAAAATTTATTTTACGTTATGCTTCTTTTAATCATGTAATCAAAATTCACAAAAAACATTTTCGCAAAAATAAAATTTTGAAATTTGTATGTTGTTGTTGGTCATTTGTACTTTCCTTTGTTTTAAACGTTTTTCCTATTTTAACTTTTATTGCTGAATGCATTATAATTTACCAGTTCAAGACTAGAGATGAAAACTCTGAAAGACGTGGTTATTAGAACGCTCCCAAGTTAAATCTCCAAATATGATTTTAATATTCTTCAGAAATCTTTATTTTTTTGCAAGAAGCCCCAGGAATTACCTGCATAATAAATACTCAGCAAGATTTAAGGGATAAAGAAGCAAACAAGAAAAGTGAATAATAGTGTACAAGAAACACTCCAACTTTAAAATTAAATGCAGCCCAACTTTTGTCTGGATGGGGTTTTAAGAAGACCTCTGTACATTTCTAAAGCCGATCTAATGAAGGCATTCCTACATCAAGCAGCAGCTTGCTCAGTAGCTTATTGGTAGCTATAGGGTGATCTGAACTGATTGCCTGAATAAATATTCTTGAACGCTTAGTCATTGCCTGATAGTTCAACTTGAATAAATAAATCAAATAAAATAGAGTTTTATGCTACGAAAATTGTGATCGCGTGGCACGTACCATTAGAATACATGAACTTAATCTTTTGTAAGGCGGATCTACGAAACATGCGATGATGTGTAAGTTATTCCATGTCCTTTAAAAAATCTTTTAGCATAAAAATTGGTCTGAAATGGGAAAAACTGATGCTGAAAGCAAATTATTAAAATTATAGGACTATAATCTTATTCTTACGTAGTGCGAATCTCTGATTTAGTGTCCATATGACTTTTATATATTTATTAGAATTTTACAGTCCTTAGAGTGTTTTTAATCCAAATTCCTGAACACTGCCCAGAGAACACTACAGAGAACGACTAGATTGCGTCACAGAAAGAGTGACAGAGAACTACAAATGTATTACGCCTTATACGGGATTCTGGCTCGGATCCGATGATATGGCAAACAGTTTTGTTGACTTCCAAATTTAATAAAGCGGTTAATTCCTATAATTTGCTTACAAAAATTTTAAATTATTGTGTAGTAATATTTACTAGCCTGTTAATTAGTTCAGTAATGGTGTTTGTCGCTACGGTCGAAACATTGTCGTCGATGTTAAACTGCTCCTTGATAATTCAAATTTAATACACACATTGCTTCGGGGGGTTAATATAATACTGAAGTGATCTTTTTATGTTTTATTTTAAATTTAATGATAAATGATTTTTTGTAAATATCTTGGTTCGATGATTAAGCTAAAAATATCAGAATAATGTTGCTTGCACTATAAGACATAAATGTGTAAATGAAACGTGTAACAGTAATTTTGATATTTTGGCAAAGCTTTTCGAACAGCGGTCGATTGTTTTGTAAGGATCTTAAGTTTTACTAACGTTTATTTTATTTTAAATCTTTACTATCACTTCTTATTTTCTACTTCCGGCCAGAATTAAAAACGTTAACTTATTTATGCAAAATTTGTCTGGCGAACGCCAAGTACTTAAGTTGTGGCTTTTTGCCAAGCGAGAGAGAGGAAGGTGTTAGTCGAAGCAGGCCGCTTGCCTCAGAAGTTTTACTCGGTTGCTGTTTGACTTCCAGGCCAGAGGTTTAATCCTCGTGATAATTTTAAACGTATTGTAGTGTTAACAGTTCTCTGTACTACATACGGCTTCCTGTTAATATCCGGCCAATCTTACACGTAGGCCCTTGTTGATTATTCCAAATTTAACTTAGAGTTTAGTTATATTTTTATATTCTTACGTTCAGACCACAAGTAGTTGGTCTCTGTATTCCGAAGTGGAAATTATTGTAATAAGTGAAAAATAAAGGGTTTCGTATACCCTTCCTGTGTATCTGTCTACTTCCCACATTTATTGAACATAGCTTTAGTAAGCTCCCTGTTCCGAGTCAGGTCTGTGCATGTTCCCAAAGAAAGTAAGACGGAACATTGAACCTGATAGTGGCGCCCAACGAAGAAGAATAACCATGGCTGAGTTTCAAGAAGAACCTGTGCTGCCTGCAGAAGCGGCTCAGAATCCAGAAATGCCAGCTGCCGCCCTGGAAGGATTTGGTTACATAGTCCAGACAATGCGCGCTTCGATGAAACCAGAAGCAACATTTAATGGAAACTCACCGGTAACCAGTTTTTTGGAAAAATTGGATGACCACTTCATGCTCTACCACGTGCACGAGTTTCAAAAAGTTACCTTAGCTACCAGCGCTTTGAGGGGCCAAGCGCTTAACTGGTTCAAATGTATAGGCAGAAGTCTCTTGGGTCAAGCAGGAAGTCCCACCTATACTTACAAGAATTTCAAGACTGCCCTAGTAAAAGCCTTCCCTGTCGTAAGGGATCGTGCGAAATTAGAAACGGAACTTTTCAGCATATATCAGCAAAGAATCGAAAATCTCTCAAGCTTTATTTTAAGAAAAATTCACGTCTTCAAACTCTTGTATGGAAACCGTCCGGATCCTGAGATAATTCAAGTAATTTTGCCGAGGTTACATCCCCAAGTGCAAGACTTTATTGAATTAAGAAATCCGACTACACTGGAAAAGTTATTTGAGCTAGCAATCCAGTTTGAAAGTAGAAGAACGGCGGACATTGAAAGAAGACGCCAATATCAACAACGAAACCAATTTGGTGCGCCAAGCCCACAGCAAAGTCAAGCACACGGCTACGGAAGCAAAGCGAATCAGTGGGCAAGGAAACCCGAGCACTCAAAAACAGCCGGCGAACGTCGACAGTTCAATAGCAATCCAGAAAAAAAGTCTCAAGGCCAGTGGAAAAAGAAGGAAAGCATGGAAATGAAAAATGATTTAAACTAAAACGGATTTCTGCTGACGGGAGGGTGCGGAAATCCGAAGGCCAAGAAAACCCCTCTTCCTTCAAGTTAAATACAGTAATGGTGAAAAATTTGACTCTTCCGAAGATTGAAGTGTTGGTGAATAATATCCCAGCCACCGCATTCCTGGATACAGGCGCGCAGTGTTCCTGTGTGGCAGAAGATTTTTTTAGGAAGTATTTTCGTAAATATCGCATATATAATTCGGATAATACGACAATGTTAGCTGCGCAAGGAGAAAGATGTAAGTGCATAGGTAAATTACCGCTATACATCCGTATCAAGGACAAACAAGTAAAGGTTATGTTTTTCATAGTAAAGAATCTGCAAATCCGACAAGTGATCTCTGGAAGGAACGAGATTTGAATAAAAGCTCCTGTTTAGATGCAGTACAGATGAAAAATTGGGTGTCCATGGAGCTGCTGTTGTAAAAACAAATATTTTTTTTTTTTAAATTTCTAGTTTCTTGTGAGAAATGTTTGTAAAAGATTGGCCTCGCGTTAGATTCTAGAGCTAAAAGTTTTCAACAAGGTCGTTTTAGACCTCAGTGTCAAGCTAATTAACTCTGGCGGGAAGTATGTAAGGATCTCAAGTTTTACTAACGTTTATTTTATTTTAAATCTTTACTATCACTTCTTATTTTCTACTTCCGGCCAGAATGATAAGCGTTAACTTATTTATGCAAAATTTGTCTGGCGAACGCCAAGTACTTAAGTTGTGGCTTTTTGCCAAGCGAGAGAGAGGAAGGAGTTAGTCGAAGCAGGCCGCTTGCCTTAGAAGTTTTACTCGGTTGCTGTTTGCCTTCCAGGCCAGAGATAATTTTAAACGTATTGTAGTGTTAACAGTTCTCTGTACTACATATGGCTTCCTGTTAATATCCGGCCAATCTTACACATAGGCCCTTGTTGATTATTCCAAATTTAAGTTTGAGTTTAGTTATATTTTTATATTCTTACGTTCAGACCACAAGTAGTTGGTCTCTGTATTCCGAAGTACGGAAATTATTGTAAAGAGTGAAAAATGAAGGGTTTCGTATACTCTTCCTGTGTATCTTGTCTACTTCCCACATTTATTGAACATAGCTTTAGTAAGCTCCCTGTTCCGAGTCAGGTCTGTGCATGTTCCCAAAGAAAGTAAGACGGAACATTGAACCTGATAGTTTCATTATGTCGGCTCTAAAATATGCTTTACACATTGAAGCTTTTTAAGAACCTGTATAAAAGAATAGTTTTATTATATTTTTATTTTCAAGGCATCTCTGATAAAATCTTTCATAGTCTATAAAACGTTGCTAAATTTATTCTTTTCCTAAACTGGAAACAGAGGTTTGCGGAAACTATTTGAAGCCTATTTAACCATGAAATAGTTTTAAATTATTCTTTGTTACTTCCATTATCATAGTCGGTCACAAAATGATAGGTCATGTAATATCGTTGATAAGGTAGAAATTTTATTTTGCCTCATTCATCACATTCATGAGCATTGAATATATTTTTCTGTGGCATATATAAACCGGCTAAACCGGCAAACCTTGTGTATCTGCTGCAGTTAATTATAGTTATGTGCTATGATACATTCTTGTAAACCTCTTCCCTCTTTCCTTTTTTTTCGACTGCAATAATAGTAAAGAAGCAAGAATTTCTAATAACATAATGCACCCTTTTCATCAATCTTTAGTTATAAGAGAAGGATTGCTGAGCATTAATAAACTTTCCTTTCATAACATGACTTCCACTTTCATTGACAAGAGTTTGCTTGTCAGTACCATCTGATACAAATTAAAGCAGTATCCAATTTTTTTTTACTTTACAGCATCCACACAATAGCTCTGTAGATCACATCCATACACAATAGCTCTGCAGAGCTTATATGTGGCCATCCACTCAGATCTTTAACAATCGAGTTATATCATTATATCGTTGACTTCATTCTTTCACAAGTGGCATCATTACTGAGGGCTCAAAGAAGACTTTTGGTCTGAAGTACTCATCCCATACCTTTTTATCTTTGTATATGTTACACAGCGTATTTTGCTACACAATTCCACTGATAAGTCTGATTTGGAAACAAAAATTACGTACTTTTATGCTGCCTAACAAACCCATTACTGAGAGAGTTTCCTGGATTTGAATTTCTACCTGTTTTGCATTAAATGATTTTATTCAGATAATCCAGCTAGTTACATTTCTAACTGAAGAAACTGTTGAAATCTTGCCAATCAGTACTGACAATTCATTCAAAATGTCTCACTGTATAACTGTATGTATCTTCTCTGTTGTGTATTAAACGATAATGTGCTATTGCAAAATACTTTCTTTAAACAGAATTTACATTGCATAAAGGCCATAACATTGAAACCACTCTGAAAACTATGTTCACCTAACGGTTCTTCATGAATTATTTTACATCTGTAAGCAATATATGCGCATTGGCTATAATCAATATACATGCAAACACATATTCAAAGTTTCAGAATGTTTTCTTGGGTTACCATTAAAGTGAGAAATGAATACAACTAAAACATCAAATACTTCTTGTCAATAATTCAAACACTCTGGAATTCACGCTTATATGAATCAATTCCTCTCAAACAAGACACCTGGTTTTCCTTTCTCTAATTACTAAACATCTTTTGGACACAAAACATCTTTGGGGACAAACGGGAATCGATACCATTTACACCAAACACTAACGTTTTTCAAACTAACTAGCTCTTGCGCGTGGTCCTTCACTTCACAAGTCGTGAATTACAGTTAACCCTTATAAATAATTTTTGCGAACTTTTACTCGGAATAACCTTCTGAGTTCATGAATCTGTTCATATTCATACATAATTATCGCACTTCTATTAAAGTATCCAGAAACAGTATGTAGACTTAATTTAATACTTTTTTTTTTTTAAACTTTTCCTTGCTTTATCAGAAAGTATTGTTTAACCTGCAGAACAGAAAATACGTTATTGCAATAAATCCTCTGAGTATAAGAAAAATTTCAAAATAAAATTACATATTCATTCTTTGGGATCCTTTTACTTCCTTGCACGAAATAAGGAAGTATTGTAATAGCGAAATATTTCATATGTCACATTTATGAAAATATCAATTTTGATCGGTCTCGAATCCATTTAGACGAATTTTTTGCATTACATCTGTACGTACAAACGAATAAAGAACTATCTTTTCCAAAGCGTATTGTATTGTAAAGTGAATTTAAAATGAATTCAGAAGGGTTCTTATTTTTCGTTCTGTGCGTATGTGCGTATGTACGTACGTATATGTGTATGTATCTCGCATAACTCAAAACCCATTAACTCTAGAATGCTGAAATCTTGTATGTGGGGCTGCTATAAAATCTATCTGCCCACCTCTCTTTTCTGTTGCAAACAGTAGCACCAAACAGGTATATATAAACCCATCTTCATACCAGGCTCCAAGAGCTCTGTATTTTTAGTTCGTATATGTTGATAAATTTTAAAATTGTGCATTTTTGGTTTAAAGGTGATTGAATTATGTTGCTCTTATGTTCCGGTAGTGGATTTTATGCCTTTAGGTAATCCGCATGCAATAGTTGTAGAATTATATCCAACTTTAAGTGGCGCTAACGAGGCCGTCATTTGTTTACTTTTGAAACTCTTAGTAGAATAGTGAATTAAGTCAGTTTGTGCACTATCTTCAATATCTTTTTGCCCAAAAGTTACTAACTTTCAATTTTGTGCACGCAAAATTTTGTTTTCTTGGAAGCTAGCTGAATTGCTTGTTTTGCGTAGAACCTATGATATTAATTGTAAAAATTGCTTTTGTAACTATTTTAACTGTGTTTTTTGTTTTAGGTTTTCCTGTATTTTACAATTTTTAATGAATATGTCTTGAGTTTTTATGTATGCGCAAAGTCAGAGCTGACTTGACGGAATGAGAAATATATCTCAAATGAAATTCGAGCAAATAAGTTTAAATGACGTTCATCAAACAATGTTTATAATTTTACAGACCGCACAAGGAAGTCATATCAGATTTTTCTATCAATTTGTCTATAAAAGAGTTTTTTTAATAATTTCCTTAACAGTTTTCTTTTAATTATTGTAGCCATGTTACAATCAGTGATCATATTTTTTTAATTTTTATAATTCTAATTAAACTTTTATTTAGAGTACAGATTCCAAAGTTAGTTATTATTTTAAATCTACTTTCTGAAAGTAACTTGATGATTTGTTATTAGTTATACGGCTATAAAAATTCCATATAAAGTGTGGCATTTAAAAAATTAATTTAATGAAATACACAATAAAGCTTAACATTTTCTCAATTATATCATAGTGCTATCCTAATACCTTCAGGAAGTTCTTTACGGAAGCGTTTGTTTCCAGGAAAGAGAATCTTCATTTAATTTATCCCAATCAACATGTAGAGACATTAGGATTTTTTTGGAAGCAGGCAAGATGAAAAATTAGCAACGCCTTCGCCTGGAATCGAACCACGGACCTCTGGAATACGCGCCCAGCGTGCAGACCACCACACCACGAAGGCTTGCCAAGAAGACAGGAGAAATAACTTATAAATAATTTAATATTTACCTCCGAATTACTTCTAGTAAGTTCTGATTTATTCTTATCTATCCATTTTATATGAAGTTGTCTAGATCAATCAATATTAAAATCACTAATTGATAGCATAATATCATTATGCTCATTTAGAAATCTCCATAAAGGTGAAATACTTATGACGGCATTTCTCACAAATTCTATTTCATCCATATATCATGAAAAGTTTTTTTAGATAAGTTAACATTATTAATCTGCGATAAAATATTACTATTTACATTTAGAAATTTACGCATATTCGGATACGGAAGGTATAATTTAGTTTTAATTTTAGTAATAATAATAGAATTGCAAGCATGTGAAATTTTATTAGTGGGAGGAGCGAAAAGATTTTAATAACGGAAGAAATGTAGCGTGATGTTTTTAGTAAAATTGCTATGAAATATAAAGGTATTAGATATTTGAAAGCATTAACAAAAGCGAAACCGGGAAATTAATGTTATTAATTAAAAAAGAAAATTTATTAACGATGTGAAAGTGTTCAAAGGAACCCAGTTGATTGAATGAAGAAGCTTTGTGGACAATTTTTGCAGATCCCATATTAAAATGTAACTAAGTGACCGTCGTACTTAGCTAAAAAAATTATTTTTTCCTTTCGAAAACTGATTCATATTCCCAAACGAGAAATTTCAACGCTTTGTCAATTTGGCCAATGTAAAACAAATAGCACGATATATATCAAACTATGCTAAATTATACAAGAATTAAAAGCACATATGGGATCTTTAAGAACTGAAAAATGAATTTTACTGATAGTTGAACAAATTGATTTAAATATTGAACTTATGGAGAAGTCGAGAAATTTTGTAATTGATAGAATGTTTTAATAATTATTGGGTACGTGTCAGCTAAACGTCACTGTCGGCTAAATGTCTTGTTGAATAAATGTCTTGACAGTTAAATGTCCCGTAGCTAAATGTTCTGACGAATAACTCTCTAAGTCGGCTAAATGTCCTGTCGACTTACTGTTCGTGTTGGCTAAATGTTCTGTCGCCTAAGTGTCCTTGTTGGCTAGATGTCTTGTCGGCTAAGTGTCCGTGTCGGCCAAATGACCTGTCGGCTAAGTGTCCGTGTCGACTAAATGTCCTGTCGGTTAAGTGTCTCATCGGCTAAGTGTCACGATGTCTTATATAATGAAGCTTTATTTTGCCTTCCCTAAATCCAGAGAATATTATTTTTCTTTGCATGTAATGAAAAAAAGCAAATAACATGAATACTTTACAATTTTATTATGAATGAAGCCATTTTTTAACAAATGCTTTATTCACCAAAGGAATTTATTTGTCTTACATTTTAAATTTCAACGTGAAAATTCTTCATTTATTTACATCTGTTGACGCCATTTTATAAGTTAAACCACAATGAATGTAATGCTTCAGTTTCCGTTCATGATTTATTTTTAATTTTGTTATTTTCTCAGTCATTTTTCCCTTATAATTTCTGATAAAATTTCGCTTGGATCTCGTAAGTGATGTAGCAGAACGTTTCCATGTCAATAACGATGTCGCATCGAATGGTAAAAATACAAAGTTCATAGTAAATCAACCATAGGCAGTCATAAAAATCTTTCTACCTTCCCTGTCTTTTTACTTTCAAAAATCTTTTAATTAATTGTCATTTTAATGTAGTTTTTTTAAGTGTCTTTATTTGCTTCTTCAATTTATTTTTCCTGAATAAATATTAACGTGACAGTTAATTTCCAAATTCCTCAATGCTTTAGTATGCTTGGAAAAAGTATGATATGCTAAACTCTTCGAAAATCTTAATCCATTAAGGAGTCAAATTTACTTAAAAGGACGTTCGCTTGCTCTCGAAATTTCGTTCTGCTTCAGAACTCTTTTTTAATATTTAGTAATTTCCCTTTATTGAAAAGATAAAGAGGATTTGATTGGATTAAAAAAATTGTTTATTCCTAATTACATTATAATGTGCTAAAGACATATTAAGAAATGTTCAGAGTCATTTCCAACAAGTTTTATATTCGAAGATTTTATGTAACGGTCTGGTTAAAATCATGGCGATTACTGAAAAACGATTGTATGTATATTATAAAAATAAACTCGAAGTTTTTCCGAGGATGGTTATTACTTTTTATTTCCTTGTACGAAATAAAGGAGGTATTGTAATCGCGAAAAATTTCGGGTACAGTATTTAAACGGAAATGTCCATTTTCGCCTTTCCCGAATCTATTTGGACGACGTTTTGCATGGCGTCCACAAAAACGAATAAGTAACTCTGTTTTCCCCAAACAAATAGCTTCAAAAGTGACATTTTTGTGACGTCTGTACGTATGCATAACTCAAACGCGATTAGCAGTAGAACACTGAAATTTTGCATATAGGACTGCCAAAACTTCTTATTGCTCACCTCCGTTCTTAAATGCTATCGGTAGAATCAATATCTCTCTAGATATATATACGTTGAGGAATTGCCTTGCTTTGACTCCAATAATTTACTTTTAAATTTAGATGCTTTTAGTATATATATATATACTGGCACCATTAGCCGGCTTTTAATTTCGCAATCGTTGGTCTTAGTCACACACTTCCGCTTACTGAAATGCTCTAAATGAGTATTCGTGTTGAAATATTCGCGTTTTGGGCATGGTAAATGTCAAATTTAAAAAAGATCAGTTTTCAACAAAAATGAAATCTAATTTTAATGCGGTTTCTGCTTCTTATATTTATATTTGAGAAAGTTTTATAATAGTTATGAATAAATAACTCTGCAAGTAGTTTGTCTTTCGCATAACGAAAATTGACCGGATATTTTATTTCAAAATTTGCAGTTTTTTTATATAATTTTAAACTTGCCTTGAGGGATCGGTTGATTAAGTTAGAGTAATCTAGGCACTAATTTTAAATGAACTACAGCAAAAAGAAGTGTACTATTTAATAGGCCATACAAGAAGTCATGTGGTACTTTAGCACTTTAGATTTTTTATTAGAGTAAAACTGTAATTTAAAATTTTCTATTTAAAGATGTAAATACTTTAATAATAATGAGTAGAGCTTCTTGTAATTTAGTTTACTAATTATTTTATTTATATGCGTGGAAAATAGGAGGCACGTAAAGTTTAATGTGAATATTATTGCAATACCAGAACAGCAGAAAGGTGCTAAAACTTCAATAATATTTGCGTATCATTTCACGACATCTTGAAATATGAAGCAAAATTTTTTATGTGTTTGTTAACAAGTTGTTACTTCAGTTCATTGCCTTGCAACTCACGATATAATTTCGTTCCAAACACGAACTTTCTGTAAAAATTCAGTGAAAATATTTGAATCACAGTCTTTATTCAGAATATCAATTTTTGTATTCAAATGAGGGTTCTTAAATTTCAGTAATATAAGGAAAATAGAGACGGCTAGAATGAAAGTAATGGTAAACTGATAATAGTAAACTGAATCAACTAAAATTTAAACCGAAAAATCATTCATTAATGAACAAATGTGAATGAATTTAGCGAATTACTGCTAGAAATTATAAAAGGTTATATGATCGGATGCTTACGACCATTTAAAAAAAACATTGCTAAGTACTGTGATTTAGCATTAATGTTGGATAAAAGTGACATTCCAATACATGGCTTTGTTTTGCGCAATTCTGATTAATAGTGATTAAGTGCTTTAAAAATGATATATATTAATAATTGTCAGTTCTCTGTCTTTCCCTAGCATTAATAAAATTGAACTTGGTCTTTTCAGTAGCTTACCTCACGTGCCTGACTTAATCAGAACAAGCTCACGAATTTTATCCTGGCAAAGAACGCAAGATTGCATCTGTCGTTGGCAAGAGCCTTCACCGCCATACATGCGGCAGTCCAACTTTGCTCAATTCCTCTTCAGTTTTAAAAGAGAGCTTAACGGGAGATGGATCCGAGAGTCTTCCAACCCTGTTTCCCTATCACAAACCTCTCGAGAGGAATTTTGGCTCGCCGCGTATTTTGTTGCCCGCTTCGGCATTAATACTACACATTTACCAATATCCATGCTTTAACTGCTGTTCGAAATCAGACCCTTTATTACGACAGTCAGCATAACTCTCCCGACTAGGTGGCGTAAAACTTGATCAGAAATGTGGACATTAATGGACAAAACATACCACTTTTTATCAAACGATGGAGATGAGTTGATATGTTATATTTACTTAAATTTATGCTGTATCCCTAACATTATATATTATCTAAGTAAATATTGATCAGTCTTTTCTTTTAAACTGACCGTAAATTAACCATAATGACTGGCGCAGATTTGAAAGGATCTTTGACAACTTTCTTGGTAGATGGGAAATATCCTTGATTCTAATTTATGTTTATTTCAGGGATCAAGAAACACCGTTTAAGAGCTAAGTATTATATTACGTTATGTTTATTTAAAGTACTAAATCTATTTAGAGTGCTAAGTAAATTGAAATTAGAAATGCTGAGAAAATGTAGATTCTACACCGAATTGACCTTTACACCAATTAAAGAAACCATTTCTTAATAATACAGTTAACCTTGTTAGAACTACTACTGCTTTCTAAAGAAACGCATATTATAATGAGAAGTCAATATCATATGTTATAATGAGAAGTCCATAGCAAAGTGGATTTGATAGATAAGGGCGCTTTGCACCAAGTAAGTAAGTTTGCAAGTAAGAATTGCTATCATTAAAATCTGCAACAATTACAATGTTTCGAATTTAAATAGTAGAATCAAGTATCTTTAGAATATATGGAAACTGTTGGCAATACATTACGTAATCTTAGAATGTTCTCTGGTTTCATTTTCAGGAAGAAGCCATCGTGTGACTTCCTTGGGCTGTAGCTCAAAAGATGTAAATGCCGCAAAGAACCTATCAATAAGAAACACCAAAAGCGTAGGGCAAATACTTCTTTTAAAAATCTGTACATATTTCTAGTAATACTAAGAGCAGAGCTCTACAGCCATTCTTTAGGATCAGGGCTTAAATGTTCATGGCTAATATCCTAAACTAATCCATTTTTTACCTGTGTCTAAAATTTCGACTTAATACGTAAAGTACAGTAGTTTTTGCTTTAATTCATACAGAATCTAAATATATATATCTCGTATTATCAACAATAATTCTACATCTTAGTTTAGAATATTTGCCTCATAATCTCACAGTACCTACTAAACATTTATGAAGTGTCACTTACACATTTTATTAGTAGATTTATGTTTATTATTTTATTATTCCAAGGAGCGCTAGCCCAGGAGAGCAATTACTTTCGAAATGGCATTTGGCATTGTTTCACGATTAATGCCCGTTTCACTTTTCAGATTGTTGTTACCACCAACAGATTGTTGTAACATTGTAGAGTTCCTCACTTTGGAATTCTAAGTTAATGTTGGAAGTGAAGAATCTAAGAACTGATAAGCGAATAATCGCTTGAGTTCGGTGACAAGAAACAACAAGATAGAAGGGTAACTAACCCTTTATTATTCCAATAAGATTTAACAAAACTCCGCCTGGGAGTGTACAAGCAAAGCCCGCACTTGGACTTGAACTTAAAAGACTAAAAATTAAACTAAAACTAAGATTAACTAAAGAAGTATAGCCGAAGCTATCAAGGTTCAAATCGAGTTGGCCCCTTAACTTATTTGACTACGAAGCTTAGCAAGGGCCTGAGTACGGCCGAACTAATAACAGCTTTGAGAGCGAGAGTGGCCAAAAAGGCAGACGCGTAAATCAGAAACTCTGATTCTGAGTAGAGAGCAATGAAAGCAGCGTTAGCCTTATTTGTAACATATTGAATATGATCTTTGAAATTTAGGGTTTTGTCAATATAGACACCTAAATATTTATAGGAGTTGGCAACAGGAATATCTTGGTTATTGAGTCGGATATTTATATTCACTGGGATATTTTTTCTGTATCTGCGAAAGAGAACTACGCAGCATTTATCAGTATTTAGTTTGATTTTCCAGTCTTGACAAAATTTGTTAATAATGTTGACTTGGAGCTGAAGTTTCTCTAAAGCATTATTTGGACTTCGTGAACTGGTGAGGATGACTGTGTCGTCGGCATATTTGAGTATATTAGAATGAAAAGGTAGAGGCATATCATTTATGAATATTGTAAAAAGCTTCGGTCCTAAAACACTGCCTTGAGCTACTCCACTGTAAATCACTTTTTTTGAAGAGATTGCTTCACCACAGCGCACTTGAAAAGTACGATGTTTAAAATAAGAATGCATAAGCTTAATAAAGCTGTTTGGTAAAAGGAAGTTAGATAGCTTATGAAGTAAGCCAGCATGCCACACTCGATCGAAAGCTTTTTCGAAATCGAGGAAGCATGCCGCTACTCCGTTCTTTTTTGTAAATTCTTGGGCAATAAATTCAACTAAATTTAATATTTGATGTGTGGTATTGTGGCCTTTACGGAATCCAAATTGATGCTTGTCTATTAGATTAAGGCGTTCTAGATGATTGGTGAGCCGAGCACTAAGTACTCGTTCGAAAACTTTTCCAAGCGCTGGCAGAAGACTGATGGGTCTGTAATTATTTGCTAGCTTTGGATCTTTTCCTGGTTTCGGGATCGTATCTGACTGAGTAAGTAACTTCGTGGTTTAAATACTGCTCCTCCTCATTAAATATTCAGCAAGATTCAAAAACTACGTTCTAGCCGGAAGTAGTAAGTTGAAGTTAAGAATTTCACAGGAAAGGAACTTTATTTTAAAATTTAACTGTTCATAAAATTAACATAATCCTTACAACATATTTAAAGAAATTAAATAATGAATAATCTGCATGAATGTACGAATGTTTTTCGCAATGTGAAAAACGATGGTGAGCCATCAAATTTTGAATAACGTAATCCTCCACCCGAACATGGGTAAATGGACGCCCGAATTTCGAGTTTAGTTTGTTATCTATTCCATATTTCATAGAACTTTAACGGATTTTTGATTATCAAAATAATTTCAAAAGGAGCAATTTGTTAAGTATTCCGTTTAATTAATACCATAATTAATAAAGTTTCATCCTAAAAAATTGCATTATATGTTCAGTATCCAGATTTCAAATTTTAAGTAATTAAAAATGTCATTATAGCGTCAATTATTTAATAATTTATAATTCATATTTTGAATCGAGCATTAATGTAAAATATAGTATTGATTGGTTAATAGAGAATCACACCTTTTTTATAGCATCTGATTGTTAAACGTCTATTCAGAGTCCCAATATTTAATTCCCCAATATTTTTAATAATGCTATTACTGAATCATATAATTCAATTTACTGAAACGTTCTCAACGAAATGACAATTCATTAATGTGAATTTCTTCGCATCTATAGTTTAACTATTCTTTCACATTTGCAAGAAATGTGTTCTAAATAAATTAATTTATACTATATTTTGCCGCCTAACCGAGATAGTGGTTAGTGATGCTTACTACAGTACCGAAGGGTCCGGATTCAAATTTCGCAGGAGACATGGATGTTTGTAAATGTATAGTGTCTGTGCGGCATGGGGGCACTCAAAATATGCTGCCAGCTGAAAGTCCTCTCGAGAGGTTGACAGTAGAGGAAAACGGATTTGAGACCCTCGAACCCAATCCACCCCACAAAGTGCTCTCCTTCAAATCTATGGGCGGAAAGGAACAAAGTCGCACTGCCACCTGCTTGTTGCACTAAGCTGTTGCCAACGACAAGTGCAAAATTTTCTCGTTACAACGATAAATTTTATGGAATTGTTCTGATAGCAGACGAGCGAGGTTAGTCATAACAATATATTGTATTGTACAATATGGGTAACAGAACTGGAAATGACATTTCAAAGGAGTTACTTTCGTACAGACGTTTAGTATTCCAACCAACTGGAGAAAAAATTTTAATCTCAGTTTATATCTCAGTAACACTGAGTCAGGTCTATATCACATAAATTTCCAAAAAATTAATTTCATTCTGAAATTTGGAAATAATTGAATATTTAATTTGCATCGATCGAAACTGATCAGCTGATATATCCTTTACACATATATAACTTCTAAATGAAGATCAGCTAGAACATTTCAAGCTTACTTTGAAACGGAAGTTTTAAACGTTTTTATTATTTGATGAAATGAACATTATTGCAAAATTTTCACTTGAGCATATCTTTAATATTAAAATTACTGACGATTAATTTAACTGCACTTCTACCAGAGGGAAAACTTCATCATTTTGATCTAATATTATTTGGTTGAAAAACTGTTATTTACTGTGTTTTTCATTAAAAATTATTAGAAATGAGAACACGTATGCAATAAAAATATGTGTTCGGGCATGCAGTTAACAAATGAATCGTTTTTAATATCAAATGTCTACATTGCCTACTCTGGAAAACTTGCTTGAAGCCATTGAAAACATCTATTTATATCGACAAGCTGTTTTCTGTTTTGAAGCTTATTTCATATTAAATACGTTAAAGTGCTACTTAATCTCTTAATCAGCTTCTACGGAACTTCCCCTCTGGGGAGTTGTTCAATTTGCTTTTCGGTTCACTTTTCGGTTTTTTTCGAATCTTGTTTGATTTTTTTGCATTAACGTTAGTAATGGACTAAGCTGCCGAGAAAATTCTGTCGGAATATCGTACGCTAATGGATGCCGAACAAAATGAAACAATTACTCATTAAAAGACTTTTAATCTAAAAAGTACTGTAATAATTAATATTGTTAATGCATTTCGTGTTGTTTTCTGACAGCGGCTTACAGACAATTACCCTTTCGATTAAAGGAAGCAACTTTCAAAAGGAAATCCAAAAAACGCGAAAATCCTATTTTGAAACCTAAACCCGTTTCCTTCTAACTCAGAATAAAAACTTTATTGTTTGTAGCGATTATATGCTCAATTTACACCAGAGGAATCAAACTCCTAAAATGTCTAATAACAGCATTGGATCAATTCCTCCCGACAAGGATGCTCATAAATCTCAAACAGCTATTTCCAACTCACCGGATTAAAGCCAGCCAATAAAATTACAGCTCTATGAATTTTGTTTTTAAACGTATAACACAAAGATTCTGTCAGAAGACATAACTGATAGTACATACGGGCGGAATTAATTCGTTGAGTTACTTGAAAATGAAAGCCTAAAGAAATTAATGGTACAGTTATTGCAGAAGGTGATTTCCAAATTACGTGTAGTGATATATGTACTCACAGGAATGCCTTTTCTTAATATTATAGATCTGTATTACCAAACATAAACGCTTCCTGAAAACAAAAATTTTAAAGTTGTTCTGAGAAATACTTTTGTCGACAACGACCCCTCGAATATACAAATTAACTTGCATAACGTGATTTGCAATGCAATAAAAGTTGAACAACTATTACGCTAAAAAGCAATCGAAAGAGAAATAATTTTATCTTTCTTGAGATTCTTACAAGAATTACACACAAGAGATTTCCAACATTAAATTTCTCATGCATTTCTGAATGCAAATTGAAACTGAGGACGCCATGGACCGATTCTGAGTTATAGGTGTCACACAGTCTGTCTACTACCATCGGCAGAAACCTGTCAACTGCGCAGGCGACCACGTGTCCAAAGATTGCCTTAAACTAAAGGATTATAAGCCTAAGTTTATAAATAGCTTCGGCAAAAATATTGCAATACAGAAAATATAAGGAAGCTACTCGTAATGTAGGAAGGAAAGATTCATCAGTATCTACACAGAATTTGATGACCCCTTATCATAAATAAATCTTATGTAAGTTAAGACATCAGTTTATCGACGATACCTGAACACGCATGTCTTCTTTGAAAGGTCAGACTTAGTAGACTTAAACCATGACATCTCTGTATAGAAAGTAATTGACATTCAAATGAAAGCCAACTTGCAAATTTCTGAGTAATAACTCCTAGACCCATGCGAAGTTTTATGCTACAGCTTGCCATTCACTTATCATAACAAACTACTCTACACATACAAAAGACTTCACTGTCGCGATGATAGAATGGCTATCAGTGGTAAAAGGCCTCTTCAAACTTATCTTTAAGATACGGAAAACAAACAATAAATTTGAGACTGTGAATGAAAACATCAGAATCCTGGATCATGAGAATACATTTTTTACTCATTATATAGCCCTACAAACCATAAAGACAGTTTCCGAATCATGGCATTAGTTAACTTGAAAAAAAAAAAAAGATTTTCTTTGTATAATTTTTAAGAATAAAATTTAAACATTACAGCTTAGGTTATCGGTAAATAAACGAAACAAATAAAAATTTGAAGCCTTTCAAATTTTATATTACTCCCAAAGAAGCGATTTTTAACGTTTTGTTTGTTACCTTTATGTATTGAATATCATGCTCTTCGCACTTAAACCATAAAATTGAATTCATCAGCAATACCACAAAATATTTAAAAGACCATATCTTTATAATTTATGATACACAGTCTAGCGTGCTGGAAACAAAAATGTTTTTCCCCCCTGTATAGTGTTGCCATTGCTCGCTTTGAAATCGTTGAGTTCCTTAATCAAAACCTCAAAAATGTTTTACAAAACATGAAATAGATAACAAAACAAATTCCAAATCTTAGCTTCCAGATGACCATAATTATAGTGGAGAACTACGTTATTCAAAATTTGATGTCTCTGGCTATCGTTGTTTGTTTACAGTGCGAGAAACAAGCATACATTCAATCAGATTCTCCATTATTTAATTCTTTTAAATGTAATGTATGCCTCTATTATTTGGGGGCAACAATTTGGAAAGTGAAACGCCGTTTTACAGTGGATGACGCAAAATGCCAAAAAGAAATTAATATCCTTCTGGGCAAATTAATCCTTTGGGCTAAAAAAAATACTCCTCCTGGTTTGATTTCCTCTTCATTTTCTCCTATAACCTTCATCCTCCACATGATACCACCTACCCACTCCATACACAGAAGGATAAAAGATTTTTGGTACATTATCACGTTCATAAATTTCTCTCTATAAATGAATGTTATTCCTGATCTCTCATCGGATCACATTCCGATTATTGCCTACACAATCTGCGCCATACTATGCCATATTCGTATAAATATTTTAAAGTCCGTACATTCACATGCCTATTTTAAAGTCTATAAAAGAGGCACTTCATGGTCATAGCGACTCTCTCCTCATTTACTATCGTAACGTTTGTCTTCATCATTGAGCGTAGAAAATTAGGGTATTTTTAGTACATTAGACGATTCGATCTTTTTTCCCATTTTTTCAGCAGCAGTAGTTGCTATAGTTATGTCATGACTTAAGATGAAAAAAACTCTTGAAGTGCTTATTGCAAAATAACAGGTATTAGACAAAAAAAAAGTATATTTAAATTGTAAATAAAGAATTTTTCGTGTATATAAAGTAGATACGTTCTTTTCAAAATAAATTTTACTGTAACTAAGAAAGCATTAATCAGACAATGATTGACAACACATCACTGGCGCTTACAGTCAAACCACCACCTATGTTGAGCGGAGGAACTAGCTATAAACTTCGTTCTTCGTTTAAGAAAGTATTCTGAGGATGAAGACCTTAAAAAATTTTTAACTATTCGGGTAATCTCAGTTAAAAGTTAAGTTAATCGTCTAACAGGATTAGTTAAACATTAGTGTACTGAATACGATAATGATAAAATATCGGTCGCGGATAATCAGCCAACATCCACTTAGTCGACGAGACACTTAACCGACACCAGTTATACGACAGGGACATTTAGTCGACGCAAACACTAAGCCGATAGGACATTTTGACGATACGGACAGTTAGACGACAGGACATTAAGCCTTCCCAATGTCTTGCTCTTCTCAATGCTTTCAGATCTCTAATACTTTTACATATCATTACTACGTTGCTCAATACATAATGCTACATTCATTCCCGTATACTGTCGTTTCACTCCTCTCACTAATGAAATTTCTTTTCCCTGTCAGGACGTAGAGTGATTTACCCTGGATCTACTTTTCTTCTGAAATGCTATTTACACCCTCAGAATGCTATTTACACGTTAGACGTCGTATTTTTATTAGGGGCATCGTATATTTATTCCGTTAGGAATCGTATATTTATTCCTGGGCCAGGATAGGTCTCCAGCCCAGGAATTCGTACGTCGTGGCCTGCGGGCACCTAACAGAAGTAGGTCTGGTTTCGTTTGGTTTGTGTAATTACGGAAGAGACAAAATGGCTACCTGCCTAAGGGAATACCTTCGTGGAGGACGTTTTAAGAAAAACTGGTTCGTATACATGTTACACATGAGCTAGTTCGTTCGCGGAATTCGAAATTTGGATCGAACTACCAGTGCTCAGAGATTTAGGACCTAATAGACTGAGCGACTCAGCAGCGACTGAGCATCCCAGCTCAGTCACTGCTGGACCTAATAGAAATAGAGTGACCATTTTACTTAATATTGTTACAGTTTATATTTCAAAGAAAGAGACAAAGTGTGGTTGTGGAATGCAACTCGACGGAAGGGACTCTGTCACGAATTCAGTCCTTCTTGCAGTCAGCTTGGGATAGTCTATACACAGTCCTAAACAGGCTGAACGACGTCGTGGTTCGGATCAGTAAGTCATCGAACTCTAAGTCTAAAGCTGTTCATTACGACAGGTTAGCTCTTTACTATAGCCATAGTATGTAGTGTATATAATTATAAATAGTATAAGACCATTTCCTTTTTTTTCTAAATTTGATTTGTATTTAGTATTTGATAGCGTGCAGATTCGTAATAAATTGAAACAAGTCCGATGAAAAGTGAATAACATTTATTCTTATCACAACAAATAAAACAAAATGCTGGAATTTCCTCAGAGATATTCGTACAATATCGCAATATCTCACAGTAGTTATATTTTAAACTACTAAAACGTTAAATAGATCTCAATTCAAAACACTGAGAAAGCTAATACGATCTCACCGCGAATTTTCTACAATCAATAACAGCACTGAGTAAACAACTGAACTGAGATGCTTTCCTCCAGCTTTTATAATCCTTTTAATCCTGCATTCTGGTTTTTTCTCGATAGCAAAAGAGTACAATTACGAGCTATCTATTTATTAAAATGTTAAATCCGCGTGCTCCTGTATTTTAATTTTTCCGAAGTAGCTTTCTCTTCAAATAAGTCTCGCGCTGCATTGCGCTTTAATATGAAATAATTTTAATTACAAATTCTATTAAAGATATCTAAATAAATATGATATCTGTAACATTATCTGTAACATGTCCATTTAGTTTCTGGAAACCACCAATGAGAGGTTATTAAGGATGGTTCGATTAACACTCTCTACCATGCCGTACGACTGGGGATGTAAGGACGTCGTTTAGGTTTTGTCAATGCGAAGTAGTTTTCAGAGTTCTTACTTTACAGCCGAGGTGAAATTCCTTCCCTGATCGGAATATAACTGAAGAGGCACTCTGAACCTGGAAATACAGTGCTGTATCATTAACTCTGCTATAGTGACAGCCTCTTGATTAGGAATAGGATATGCTTCAGGCCACTTAGTGAAGTAATCAATGACAATGAAGATGTATTTGTTGCCATCAGCAGTTCGTGGCCGAGGTTCCAAGAAGTCAAAGGTGATACGTTCATTACGCGCTTTTTGTAGATCCCATATTAGAATGTAACTAAGTGACCGTCGTACTTTGCTATAAAAAAATTATTTTTTCCTTTCGAAAATTAATTTATATTCCCTAACGAGAAATTTTAACGCTTTTCCAATTTTGCCAGTATGCACCAAACAGCAAGATTTATATAAAAATGTAGTAGATTATACGAGAATTAAAAGTACAAATTGGATCTTTAAGAATCGACTTGTATTGAACTTATGGAGAAGTCGGGAAATTTTCTAAGTTTAAATTAATATTGGGTACTTGTCAGCTAAACGTCACTGTCGTCTTAATGTTCTTTGACTAAATGTCTTCACAGTTAAATGTCCCGTAACTAAATATCCTGACGGCTCTGAGTCGGCTAAATGTCCTGTCGGCTAACTGTCCTTGTCGGCCAAATGTCCTGTTAGCTATGTGTCCTTGTCGGCTAAATGGCTTGGTGGCTAACTGTTCCTGTCGGCTAAATGACCTGTCTGCTAAGTATCCGTGTCGGCTAATTGGTGTTGGTTAAGTGTCTCGCAGGCTAAGTGTCACGGGCCCATAAAATATCATTGTAAATTCAGAAGAAGGAGAGTTTTGAAGCTTCAGTGAGATATTTGAAAAATATAAAATTCCAAATAAATCTATACGAATAGTTTCTGTAAACTTAGAGAAAGGTACTACTTTCCAAATATTGCATGCGTACGATTCGTAATAGACTGAATGCACTCAGGTCCGATAGGTTAATAAAATTTATTTTATCAAACGACACACTTCAACGCTCTGGAATTTTCCACAGAAATATTCTTACAGATTTTCAGAGTGGCACAGAATACAATCAGTAGTTACATATCAAGCTACTAAGAACATTAAATGGAACGCAATGCAAAGCGCCTATGACGAGAAAGTTAACCCGAAAATATCTCTGATCTCACGTTGAACTAACAACTCCCAACAATAACAATAACAAAATCAACTGAGAGCAGATGCTCTTTCTATCTTTATATAGTCTTCAAACAACCGCAGAGATATTTCTAGTACTTCCTGCTTCTCGAAATTACTGGAAGGCAATGAGGGTCGAATTACAATTGTAGCTAATACAGTGATCAATTACAGTACATATTACAATGATACATTGACCGGACCAAAATGTTGGCGACCAAATGCTCTATACGTTTGGCGAATGTTGGCGATTTCATGCCAAATGTGGGGACAAAATAAGTCGACAAAACCGCTTTTAGCTTGGCGATATCTCGCCAAATTACAGAGATACCCATTTGCTCAAAGTTAAATGGACTTGCTCTGTATTTTTAATTTTCAGGCATAGCTCGTCTCTTTATATTTTTTATGTTACATAACGCAGCAAAATACAACAATTTCACAAATGCTTCCACTAAAATCATCTATCTATGTACAAAATTCGTAACAATATTTAAATGTTATAAAATTTCAAATAAATCTATACCGAGAATTTCTGTTTCTGTAAACTAAGGTAAAGCTACTACTCTGCAAATATTTTCGAAACTTAGTGTACACTGAAGTGGCAAAAGTCATGGGATACCTCCTAATATTTTGTCGGTCCTCCTTTTGCCCGGCGAAGTGCAGCAACTCGACGTGGCATGGACTCAACAAGTCGTTGGAAGTCCCCTGCAGGAATATTGAGCCATGCTGCCTCTATAGACGTCCATAATTGTGAAAGTGTTGACGGTGCAGGGTTTCGGGCACGAACTGACCTCTCCATGATGTCCCATAAATGTTCGATGGGATTCATGTCGGGCAATCTAGGTGGCCAGATCATTCGCTGGAATTGTCCAGAATGTTCTTCTAACCAATCGCGAACAATTGTGGCCCGGTGACATGGCGCATTGTCATCCATAAAAATCCCATCGTTGTTTGAGTACGTGAAGTCCATGAATGGCTGTAAGTGAAGTAGCTGAAGGTATCCATTTCCAGTCAATGATCGGTTCAGTTGCACCAGAGGACCGAGTCCATGCCATGTAAAAACAGCCCAGACCATTATGGAACCACCACCAGCTTGAACAGTGCCTTGTTGACAACTTGGTTCCATGGCTTCGTGAGGTCTGCGCCACACTCGAACCCTACCAACAGCTCTTACCAACTGAAATCGTGACTCATCTGACCAAGCCACCGTTTTCCTTTCTTTTAGGGACCAACCGATATGCTCACGAGCCCACGAGAGTCGCTTCAGGCGATGTCGTGCTGTCAGTAAAGGCACTCGAGTCGGTCTTCTGCTGGTATAGCCCAAGGAAGCCAAATTTCGCCGCACTGTCCTATCGGACACGTCCCTCGTACGTCCTACATTGATTTCTGCGGTTATTTGACGCAGTGTTGCTTGTCTATGAACATTCACAACTCTACGCAGACGTCGCTGGTCTCGGTCGTTAAGTGCAGGTGGTCTGTCCATGGTGGGATGTTATGCCTGAAATTAGATACTCGGCAAACTCTTGACACTGTGGTTCTCGGAATGTTGAATTCCCTAACGATATCCGAAATGAAATGACCCATGCGTCTAGCTCCAACTACCATTCCGCGTTCAAAGTCTGTTAATTCTCGTCGTGCGGCCATAATCACGTCAAAGCCTCTTCACGTGAATAACTTGAACAGAAATGAAAGCCCTGCCAAAGCACTTCATTTATACATTTTCTACGCAAAACTACTGCCATCTGTATATTTGCATATTGCTATCCCATGACTTTTGTCACTTCAGTGTATTACTACCATCCCAAGTGACTTAAACATTCTGACTAAAACTGAGACTTCTGTAGATAACTGAATTAATCAACATTCAAAACACGCACATACAAGTTAAGGACATTATCCAAAAATTAAGAAATCATAAGATTCCTGCTTGTTATACCATATCGAATCAAATTTTTAAAAGGGTACCGCATAACTTCAGTATTAAAATCTGCAGCATATATAACGTCTGCTTCATTGCTTCTTTCACTGCCATTTATCTTCAAAGTGAAAAAGAAATTACTGCCAGAACTAAAAAACCAAGCAAAGACATTATTCAAATCGAGAAATTTTAATATCACTAGCTTGCTTTGTAATATGAATAAAATTGTCGAGTGGAATATTATTTTAAACTCATTGATGTCCTTTGCAACAGTTTGATTTTTGTAAAAAATATTGATCATTATGCATTTCGTACGCATATTTTCATGCATTAGTTCTATGTAACCATCAAGCAATTTCTCTACTATTATCAAAGTATTTGATCACGTAAAGCTTAAGATCTGTAAAATTTAACTGTTAATTTTTATTAATTAGACAGTAAATTATTTTGTATAGACCTGTAAATCATTCTTTAAAAACCCATAATAATACTGTTACATGCCTAACGATTCATAACGGATTGGATGCACACGGAACTGATGATAACATGCATAATTTCTTTTTCCAAAAGAAACACTTTACTTCCTTGGAACGTACCGCAAAAGGACTCGTACAGATCGTCTCAGTATAACAAAGCACAACCAGTGGTTACCACTTTAACCTACTAAAAACGTTGAAGTCTATTTTGAACTGTTACCACTGGTGCTCTCTTCGGTTTTGTTTCCGTTCTCTTCGGTTTTGTTCTCTTCGGTTTTGTTTTGTGCTCTCTTCGGTTTTTTGAGAAGTTTCTACTGCTTTCCATTTCTCGAAATTGCTAGAAGGCATATGCGGCTAATGTTACATCTAAAGAGACGGATGAGGTTGTAGTTATATATAAGGATCAACTACAATTATTTAATTAAAGTATCAATCACAAGTAACACTGATTTTATACAATTACAGTACCAATCACAGTTATACAATTACAGTACCAATGACAGTTATACAGGGATCGGGCTAAAATGTTGCCAAAGCTTGCTTTGTAATATGAATAAAATTGTCGAGTGGAATATTATTTTAAACTCATTGATGTCATTTTTTCTTGTCAACTTTGGCGAGAATTCGCCAAAGTTGACAAGAAAAAAATCACCAAAACCATCACTAACTTGTTGATATCTTGCCAATTTAATGAGATAGCCATTTACTTAAATGTTAAATAGACCTGCCCCTGTAATCTTATTTTTCTGACAGTGTTTCACTTTGTTCAGACTTTTCATGTGACATTATATAAAACTCGTAACACTGATTATCTACCGAAGGTATCGAAGGTATGCTCACGATACAGAGAGCTAATTCTGTTCATTATTACTCATGGTAAAGATAATGGATGAAAAATGTTTATCAGCTTTTAGTTTTGATTAATTTGCACATAAAGCCATTTATTTAAGGATCACAGTAAGATTCTTTTCAAGAAGTAAATTTAAGAAGATTTTTAGCAGTGCTACATAGTTGACTCAAAATATTTTCTAAATAAAAATAATAAATTTTGTTTTCCATTTCCAAATAAATAAATAAATAAATAAATAAAGAGAAAAGAAAATAGTCACAAATACGTATTTAAGTATGACGAAAAAGCACTGCATGTTGTATATAAATATGAGTATAAACCAGAAAAGAACGACTTACGGAAATAAGAGCTATTTCTGTTATGTAGATATGAATATAGCATATAAATATATTTAAGTGAAAATTATTTCCAAATTTCATTTTTCCTCCATTTCTTTAAAAGGAAAACTCACTATAATTAAATAATTGGAGTTGTTATAAGATTTAACTCTTTACATGTTAGTTATAATATATTTATATGCAGTGAGCTTTTTTCTGAACGGCTACGTATGATGTCCCACAACTCTAAACGTAATTCTAACAGAATTCTCTTTATAATCGACAGATTATTATAGAAGTCGATTATCGATTTACATAACGGATTTATCTTAACTCAATGATGTCTGATGAAGGA